>NW_025333977.1:83240000-85740000 GCF_019186645.2 Phyllostomus hastatus | reverse complement strand
AGACTTTTATAATATGAGTGAAGGGCTGTGAGTTCTCAAGGTATTAAAAATATTTAATTAATGTATTTAAATTCAACAGTATAATATGATATCATGAAAATAGGACACATATTTCAATGATTAATGTTATATATAATATATACATATAATTACATATTTTGTATTAATTTATAGCATATATTATAATATAATATACTAAATATGAGTGCACAAATATCAGTATATTTATAAGTACAACCCTTAGAAAGCCAAATGTGAATTGATTTTTTGTTATCTGTGTTAGTGCTTATTTCCTTCAGGGTGGTTATTGAGGTTTTCCTCTATTTTATGTATTAAGCTTCTTATTTAGATATATAAAACTCTTTCTTTGCTCTTCTAACAGATTTTGTAAAAGGTAACCACATTCATCTAATTTTAGGCTAATATTTGTATAAAAAAGGAATTAAGAAAAATATCAACTTTGGTTCAAATGTCATTGTGGCAAATAAATGTTCTGTTATTATAAATTATTTTATGTTAAATTTAGTAATTTTTTTTACCAGTGTTCAAGTGTTACATTTTTCCCCTAGGTGTTAAATATGCATAACTTGTTAGCTCTTCCTCTACCCCAGAAAATATTCAGGGAAGAGGCTGCTAACCATCCCTTCAAAGGTAGCACATATCAGTGTGTGATTCTGGTACCTTACAAGCACTAAACGTCTGAACTCCTCATGGAGACACTTGGATCATCAGCATTAGCATTCTTTTCTGGGCTACTTCATTAGTGTTGGAGATCCCAGCGTTATAATGAATGCAGAGCCAAAACTTCACTTTTAAAAATGGGCTTCCATCAATAAAGACAATTTAAATTATAAATGCAGACTGATGCATGCTCTCACACACATTTGTAGGTTAAACTTTCCCAGTTTAAAATAAGAATAAATGTGACTGTAGATCTTTATTGAATATCTTCATATAAGTAGAGACTTCTATTGTTCATTCCTTACATGACACAGCAAAATAGGCATGATTATTCCCTCAGTCCTTTCAGGTGAAGAAACTTGGTTTAAATTAGATATATGACTTACTCAAGATTACCCAGCCAGTAAGGGGTGGAGTCAGGATTTAAATTTGTTATCTTTTACTTAACAGCCTATGCTGCTTTGGAAGGGAGGAAAAGTCAACTGTTCCTCAATTAAGTCTCTGTAAAGTACTATTATTTTTTGAGACAATGGTCCTTGCTGAAATGATTCCTCTTAAGCATTTCAGCTAATGTTGCATCATTTGGTTGAATTTTGTGCTTGTTGGGTTTGTGGGGCTGTAAATTTTGTTTTACCGGAGACATACCTCCCCCTGTTGGTGGTGAAGTGGCAGTTTACCTGAAGATTTTAGTAGAAAATGCTGGAATCTCTTGTGTTTAAACATAAGAAACTTTTTGTGAAAATTCTCAGCACAAAAGAATATACACCATTATAATGGATATTATATAATTATAATTATATCCATAAATCTAGGTGCAATATGGATAGCCAGAGAAAGAGTAGCACAGAGAGAGGAAGAAAATTTATCTCTATTCTTAGGGACTTAGGTGATAATGATCCAGCTTCAGAACTAGACTCAGCAACTTTTTATTTTGTTAGAGGTCCTAAAATGATAAGTCACTTATCATTGGGAATAAGCAGATGAGTGAAGAGAAACTGCTTCCCTCTTCCATTCATTCATTTATCCATTTTTTAATAATGAGTTTTATATGTCAGGCATTTTTCTAAGTGGATAAAGCAGTGAGCAAACAGCTATAGTCACACAACCAATCAATTACAATTGTAAGTGCACTGAAGGAAATGTATAGGAAGATGGGATTCCTCAACCTGGTGTGATGAAAGCTTTCAATGTCAAAGTGTATAATGTGATGCTGGATGTAGACCAGCTGAGTATGGACCACTTCTACTTGCCAGAATCACTTCTGCTTGAAAAAGGGACATTCCTTAGTAATCAGGTGGATGAATTTGAATATAACTATTCAGTTCTACATACAGTTTTAGTGTCAGACAATGTTTTATTCATCTCAAAGGCAGAAAACCTATTTTAGCACACCTTACTGTCCAAGCTAGAGCAAAGATTCTATAATGTTAGGGTTGAAGACTGTCCAAGTTTAAGCCAAGTGGCAAGGGGAGGATTCTCTTTTACTTCAGCACTTTATGAATATTGTTTTAACCCAAAAGATCCAGAGTAAAGTGCCTTCCCAGAGTCCCTGGAAAAAATTTACTATTCTTATTATTTTTGATGGACTTTCTCAGGGTAAATTCAGGAATGAGAGTAGGCTTGCATACCTGCTTCAACACTGAAGTCTTTTTCTAAGGGCCAAAATTTTGAAAATAGGTCATGCTCAGTGGCTTAGAAAACAGCTAAAATAAAATAGTGGTCCTTTTATTTCTTTAGTTTTAAGGTTGTCTTTTTACCCTGGTGAAGGTGATTCATATTGAGTACAAAGTTGCCATGTTTGATTATTTTGTTCAACTGACTATGAATTTTTTGCCTTGTCAATGAGATAAAAGAGATACATTAATGATCAAAAATTTTTTGGATAACATACATCAATTCTGATTATGAAGGTGTTTTGATTTGTGTTGCCATCACTACTTATTATTTATCAAGTTTCTTGACAGTGACTTTATTTTTGGATATTTCTGGGGGAAAAATATCCACAGTTCACATCAACTTCTCTCTTACCAGGGAACAGGTCCTTTTTAATTACCTTTTACACGTCAGGTTTTGAAAGCAATGCAAGTAAAGTTTGTAGGGAGTTGCTTGAGTCAGATGTAGCACGTGCTCACTTTCTCTGAGGAAACAAGAAAAAGTGTACTGAAACCTAAACATTTCAGCTGACTGTACATAGATTCATTCTGCTGGTGCTCCTTTTGTGGATGTTGTTCTGATGTATGTGCCTAAAGAAGAAGAAGAAAAAAAGAGAAGATACATTTGTTCTAATGCTGTACTTCTGTGTAGACTGAGGGTGTATGCAGAAAGGGGATCCTTATGGTCAGGCAGTTGGACAGTGTTAGGTCACATTCATCATTTGTTCTTTGCCCAGTTGATCAGCGGTGCTGATGGGTCTTGGCTCTCTGGACAGGATATAGTCAGCCTAGTGGTGTGGCTTAGATGCTGTACTCATGTCATATATTCTTTGAACTTTCCATGCTTATTAGAAATTAAAAAAAAAAAACTTTAGACTCCTCTGGACACTTTGGTAAAGCCCTGAAATTGCCTTATCCAATCCTGATTTCCAGTGTAAAGGATCTTTTAATCCATTCCATGCACTTCCTATACGCTTCTAGACACAGAAATACCAAATAACAAGGGATGAAGAGTGAGGGAAGTAAAGGTCTCAGATCCTGAGCAAAGCATGAAGAGAAGGCAGGGAGTCAATGTTACATATTTCGCTCAGCAAGGCTCTTGAACATTTTCCTTATTCTATCAAGTCCCTCATTCCTCAGCTTTTACTGACTCATGTCTCTAGAGCAGAAAGAACTATGCCTGACTCACATTTCCTGGGTGGCAGCAACATAGTAACAGTAATTGATAGATTTCCAACACTTACTCAGTGTTAGATCATCTCCAACATTCATTTAAGACAGAAGCCTAAATTCCTAGAAGACTTGGATAGCTTGAGCCAACCTCCTGCATTGTCAGAGAAAGAACATGCCTCTGGGGATGAGGAACAGGGATTGAAGAAAGCTTCCTTTGCCCCACATTGTCCCCTCTGCCTCCAAACCTTGTAACCTAATATTTATCTTATCATTCCTTAATTTATCTGATCACTGACGATCAAGTGCTTGCTAGTGCTAGTATACTAGTTGCTGGGGTTGAGTAGTGAAAAACAAACAAACAAACAAAGAAAAAAATGAAGAAAACTTCTCTGCACTCCCCACTTCCCATTTCTTGGAATTCACATCCTGATCTGGGGGACAGAGAACATACAAAAGGAAAATAGGTTATACATTAGAAGTTAACTTCTTGAAGAAAATTAGGTAGGAAATGCTGGGAGAGGGGCGGAAAAGGAAGTTTTATTTTTTTTAAAGGCATATAGGGGAAGGTGACAAACAAACTCTTGAAGAAAGGGCAGAATAAATAAGCAAATGATTTGTCTGAATAAAAAGTGGTCCAAGGAGAAGGGAAAGGCAGTGTGAAAATGCTGAGGTCAGAGGATGCCTGGAATATTGAAAAAACAAGAAGCCAGTGTTGTAGGTGCAGAGTGAGCAAGTGGGTGAAGTAAAGGTGAAGTTAGAGAGGTGGATGGATTGTGTAGAGTTTTATAGACCATTGTCAGGACTTAATTTTTCTTTACTGACATGCAGAGCCATCAGAAGGTTTTAAGCAGAAAGAAAATGGTGTGTTCATATTTAAAAGGATAAGTTTGGTTGTGGTGATAGGGATAACCTGGGGGTGGGGAGGATGAGAGTGGCAATGGTCGAGGCAGTGACACCTTCTGCAGATGTAATTAGGAAGCAATTGCAGTAGCATAGGTGAGATGTGACGGTAACTTGGACCAACATGAGAGTGATGAGAAATGGTCAGATTTTGGATCTGTGCTGAAGGTAGATGGTATGATGAGGGTTAAGGGGAGGTAATTTCTGGGTGTGGCTTTAGAATCCAGAAATATATTTGTCAGTGTAGCTGGAGGATTGACAGTGTGTAGCAGCACATGGGTCCCATGCCCATGACACAATTCTGAGGTGGTTGCTGATTTTGGACAACTTCTCTATTATCTCTGGATTTTATTTATTTTTTAAACTGCAAAATGAAAGCTCTTCATACCTATGATGTACTCTTCTGGCATTTTCATGCCAGGACACCCTGTAGAGGAGAGTGCAGTAGTGGCTAAGAAAAATCTTTCACAATTTTGCCCTCATCCATATACCACCACTCAGGACTTTACCAGTGAAGAGGAGCTAGGGCCATTGCCTAGTTAACTAAATCAAGGCAGACAGCCAAACTGGGTAATTCAATTTTAAAAATCTACTTTGGCATCTATATTATCAGGTTTGGCCATCTGTCTTGATTAGATTTAAGTGATGCTTGTAGATCTCCTCTCTTATTTGTGTTGAGTGTGCACAAACAGGGCTGATTTTCAGAGAATATTCATGCTTGAAAATTTGTTACTATGTGTAATGAAATAAAGCCTCTTTAAATTTTGAAAAAAGTTATAATGTGATGTAATCACCCTTTGATGCCTTATAAATGTGGTGGAATATTTTGAGGCCATTAAGTCAGAGGATTCATCCCAAATATTTTTGTGGCACTACAGTTTTGTAGTACTATGCATATAGAATGCTATGTTTTTAGCTCATTTGTTAGAATGTGTGAGATTTTTTAAACCACAGGACAGTTAAAACTGCCAGCATCTAGCTATAGACTGCTCTGGGCCTATGAGTATGCTACATATTTGTGTTGCTGTTGTTTTTGAAAGATCCCACTGTATTTTTCAGGTTGAGAACTTTTCTTTGAAGCTACTGGTTAAGCTGTATGGGGTTGTGTGGGCAACTATAAAATCACCATGAATTCTTCAGTGCTATTTAACTCCACATTTCTCCAGTAATCTGATGCTGAAATTCCAAGCACATAAGCAGTTATGCAAGAATTGATTTTCACCATGGATGGGTGGGGGTTTGAGCAAGCACCTTGGTCAACAACCAGCTCTGGAGGGGATGTGAAACCCATTATTGATCCAGGGCTGAGAAATCAGTGGCTGTTATATTATATAATTATCGATGGAGCCAGAAAATGCCACGGGCAAAGCACAACTTACTATTTGTTATGCTGGGTTGTCTCTCTCATCTGTGTCAGGCTGCCGTGTTCTGCTCTTGTGTTCCCATACCATGTTTATTTATACTATGTGCAGTTAGCTTTCATATTTCTCTTGTGATTCCATCTTGGAAAATGAATACTGGTTTTGTTCAGGGGCTGTAAAAGAAATAAATTTTTCCAGACACTCCAATGGGCCCAGGCAGAATACCAAATACTGGACAGAGGAGATACAGGGCTCCAAGAAAAGTGATTGAAAGAATGAAGAGAGGAGTGACTCAGTGATCCCATCCAGAGACACATTTGTTTTCTACAGGGGCAGTGCAACAACTACAAGGAACAACATTTCATAGACAAGCTACACTGACATTCAAGAGCAAGACTCCTAGCTTGGAGGTCAAAATAGCAGAATAGGAAGATCCTGAGTTCTCCTCCTCTCATTGACACCAAAACTACAATTTCATATAGAATAGTTACCTCTGAAAATGACTTGAAGACTAGCATAACAGATTTCCTACAACTCCAGATAAAAAGAAAAAGCCACATTTAAAGATATCTGAAGGGCCAGGATCTGCCTTGTCCATCCCTCACTGTCTATGCAGTGACCCACTGTGGTAAGGATATCACAACCATGGAGGTCGTCTCTGAACAGTGACAGGTCTGAGCCCTAGCCTAGGGTGCCTGTGCACCAGGAAGAGAAGCCCCCATAACATCTGGCTTTGAAAAACAGTGCAGCCTATGTCTGGGAGAACCAAAGAGATGTAGAAAACCCAGGTTGCACTCTTTCTGAGTCCTGGCATAGAGGCAGTAGTTTGACAAACACCTAGGGCATACATGCAGTTGATACATTGATTGACTTTAGGGTGTGTGCTGGAGACATGGGGATCTGTTGAAACTTTCCCCTGAGTCAGAGGTGCTGGTGGGCAATATTTTCCCCATTTCTTTAACCTAGCTGATCTGACACTAGCAGGTGTCACTTCTACTATTCTTCATTAACCTTGATAACACACTGGAGGGAATCAACAGCAGACCAGATGGTTCACCCCACCCTGGAATTCCCTGAAGGACCCACTCAGGTTAGCACCCATCCAGAGCAGCTCCCACTGTGCCATACCCAGTGGGAAGCCTCACAGCCAGCCACACTAAGAGTTTTCCCTGCACACCAGTGAACCCACAACGGTTGTGGCCAGGCCTCAAAGCCAATGGTCCAGGGACTAGCCTTGCCTGCCAGTCTGTCCATAGAAGTTGTGACCTAACCACAATAGGAGGTCACACTAGTCCATCCAGTAATACCTCTGGACCACCTGACTCTGGTGATAAGGGGAATTCCACCACTGGGCCCCTTAGAACACCTTCTAAATAAGGTCACTTTTTCAAAACTAAGAGATTTACCTGACCTATGTAATACATAGCAACAAACAGGAAAAATTAAGAGTGAAAAAATAGGTTGTAAATGAACAAAAAAAGAACAAAACTGCAGAAAAAGAACTAAATGAAACTAGGATAAGCTGTCTAGTAGATAAAGAGTTCAAAGAAATAGTCATAAAGATGCTCATAAAACTGCAGACAAGAGTATAAACTCCATGAAAATTTCAACAAAGAGTTAAAAATATTAAAAAGGACCTAGCAGAACTGAAGAATGTAACAACTGAAATGAAAAATACACTGGAGGGAATCAACAGTAGATCAGATGGTGCAGAAGAATGGGTCAGCAATTAGGAAGGCAGGATAGTGGAAGAAGCCTTATTGGAAGACAAAAAAAGAAAAAAAAATAAAAAGAATGAGGATAGCCTAAGGGACTTTTGGGACAACATCAAGTATACTAACATTTGAATCATAGGTGCTCCAAAAGGAGAAGAGAGAGAGAAAGGGATGAAAAAACCTATTTGAATAACTAATGGCTGAAAACTTCTCTAACCTGTTGAAGGAAACAGACATCCAAGTCCAGGATGCACAGAGAGTCACAAATAAGATGAACCCAAAAAGACCCACACCATCACACATTATAATTAAATTGTTAACAGTCAGGAACAACTATAAGGACACGTGGACAAAAAAAAAAGGGGGTGGAAGCAGGGGAGGGAGGTGGGGATGGCTGGGGTGGGGAGAATGCAGATAACTATAATAGAACAACAATAAAGTAATTTTTTTAAAGTTAAAGATAAAAAGAGAATCTTAAAAGCAGCAAAGGAAAAACAACTAGTTACTTACAAGGGAATGCCCATAAGATTATAGCTGAGTTTTCAACAGAAACTTTGCAGGCTAGAAGGGAGTGGTACAATACATTCAACATGATGAAAGGGAAACACCTGCAACCAAGACTACTCTAACAAGTGAGCTTTTCATCAAGAATTGAAGAAGAGATCAGGATTTTTCCAGACAAGCCAAAACTAAAGGACTTCATCACCACTAAACTGGCATTAAAAGAAATGTTAAAGGGATCCTTTAAGTGGAATGAAAAGGCCAAAACTGGAAATAAGAAAATATATAAAAGAAAGAATATCTCACTAGCAAAGGCAAACATATAGTTAAGATAGTACACCAACCATTTATAAATGTAGTATGAAAACAATGAAAATGACAATAAAGTACATACCTATCAAGAATTACTTTAAATGTAAATTGACTAAGTGCTCCATTAAAAAAACATGGGGTAATCAGGACTTCTGGCCAAGATGGAGGTGTAGGTAGACACACTGTGCCTCCTTGCACAACCAAAAGAAGGACAACAACAATTTAAAAACAAAAAATAACCATAACAGAAAATCAAACTCTATCGAAGTCTGACAACCAAGGAGTTAAAGAAACATCCATCCAGATCAGTAAGAGGGGCGGAGATGGGCAGCTGGGCAGAGAGGACTTGTGGCAAAGTGGTGATGGAGGACCAATCAGGCAAGGCGGCACCTGGTGCACCCACTGAAGTGGTAGATTGTGCAGTGGGGTGGGCAAGGTTGCAGCTGGCCGGCAAGGCAGCAGCTGGTGGACTGGCCAGGTGGCAGCTGGTGGAGTGGGTAGTCCCACATTCAAGTGAAGATAAATAGGGAGGAACACCTGGGGAGTGAGACAGACCACCAACCCAGGTCCCAGTGCGGGGAAACAACTCCCCTCAAACCACTGATTGAAAATACCTGTGGGGGTTGAGGGGGAAGTGGGAGAAACTTCCAGTCTCCCAGGAGAGTTCATTGGAGAGACCCGCAGGGTCCTAGAATGTACACAAGCCAGTCCACTTGGGAATCAGCACCAGAAGGGCCCTCCCTGGTTGTGGGTAGTGGGTGAAGTGACTGAAATATGGCAGAGAATGGAACAAGTGCCATTGTTCCCACTCAACCCCTTCCCCACATACAGCATCACAAAGCAGAGATGTGGGTTGCCCCGCCCTGGTGAACACCTAAGGCTCCACCCCTTATACATAGCAGGTGCACTGAGACAAAAAAAATGGCCCAAATGAAAGAACAGATCAAAGCTCCAGAAAAAATATAACTAAGCAACAAAGAGATAGTCAACCTATCAGATGCACAATTCAAAACACTGGTAATCAGGATGCTCACAGGACTGGCTGAATTTGGTTGTAAATTAGGTGAAAAAATGAAGGCCATGCTAAGTGAAATAAAGGAAAATGTATAGGGAACCAATAGTGATGGGGAGGAAACTGAGACTCTAAATCAACAGTGTGGACCAGAAGGAAGAAAGAAACACTCAACCAGAACAGAATGAAGAAATAAGAATTTGAAAAAATGAGGAGAGGCTTAGGAACCTCCAGGACATCTTTAAACGTTCCAACATCTGAATTATAGGGGTGCCAGAAGGAGAAGAGGAAGAGCAACAAATTGAAAACTTACTTGAACAAATAATGAAGGAGAACTTCTCCAGTCTGGCAAAGGAGATAGACTTCCAGGAAGTCCAGGAAGCTCAGAGAGTCCCAAAGAAGTTGAACCCAAGGAGGAACACACCAAGGCACATCATAATTACATTACCCAAGATTAAAATAAGGAGAGAACGTTAGAAGCAGCAAGAGAAAAGGAGACAATTACCTACAAAGGAGTTCCCATCAGACTGTCAGCTGATTTCTTAAAAGAAACCGTACAGGCAAGAAGGGGCTGGAAAGAAGTATTCCAAGTCATGAAAGGCAAGGACCTACATCCAAGATTACTCTATCCAGCAAAGCTTTCATTTAGAATGGAATGGCAGATAAAGTGCTTCCAAGATAAGGTCAAGTTAAAGGAGTTCTTCATCACCAAGCCCTTATTATATGAAATGTTAAAGGGATTTATCTAAGAAAAAGAAGATAAAAATATAAACAATAAAAGGACAGTAAACTCACAGTTATTAACAACCACACCTAAAACAAAAACAAAAGCAAACTAAGCAAACAACTAGAACAGGAACAGAACCACAGAAATGGAGATCACATGGAGGGTTATCAACAGGGGAGTGGGAGGGGGAGAGAGGGGAAAAAGGTACAGAGGTAGCATAAATGGTAGGTAGAAAATAGACAGGGGGAGGTTAAGAATAGTATAGGAAAACTAGAAGGCAAAGAACATATGTATAACCTATGGACATGAACTAAAGTGTATGTGGGGGGAATGTGGATGAGAGGAGATGTGCAGGGCGGAGGGGAATAAAGGAAGGGAATTGGGACAACTAACAGCATAATCAATAAAATATATTAAAAACAAATAAATAAAAATAACAAAATTATCAAAAAAAATGGGGCAACCTAATGAATGACAGAATAAACCCTTATATTTGCTGCCTACAGGAGACTCCAGATGGAAAGATGTACATGGACCAAAATTAAAAGATGGAAAAAGATAATTCATGGAAATGGAAACAATAAAAAAGCTGTGATAACAATGTTTATATCAGACAAAATAGACTTTAAACCAAAGGTTATAACAAGACATAAAGAAGGATCCAACAATTCCATGTCTGGGCACTTACCCAAAGGAAACAAAACACTAATTTGAAAAGACATATGTACCCCTATGTTCACTGCAGCATTATTTACAATAGCCAAGATATGAAAGCAACCTAGCTATTCATTAATACAGGAATAGATAAAGAAGTGGAGATTATATATATTCTGTCCAGAGGTACCCAGCCGTGTAATATGAAAAATAGACATATTCATTGAAAAAGATAGAGTACAAGAAACATTGTACATAGGACAATAATGCCTCAATCTCCTTCAAAGCTGGCACCTTGAGACCTCACACAGTTCTCCCAATTGTTGTCAGCTGCTTCCTTGTATTTTCCTGAATCTCTTCCCTTTCAAAGGTGATTTGAGTTTTGGGAAAAGCCAGAAGTTTCAGGTCACCAAATCTGGGCTATAGGGGTCTAAGTCACCTGGCTGATTTGATGTTTCACCAAAAACTATGCACAACACGTGATATGTGATTGGGCATGTTGTCATGATGAAGTTGCCAACCACCAGTTGCCCATAGTTACAGCCTTCTGAATCATTGGAATAGTTTCTGTGGAGGAATGTTCAAGCTTATGCAACATTTGATGCAGATTTGTTTCTCTACCTGCTCTTTCATTTTGAATATTACAGCCACACAGTACACATGCTCACTCAATCGCATCTACCACCCCCACTGACTAGCACAGTGAAATCATCATTGTTCACACATGCACATTCCAGTCCACTCTCCTTGGCTTCCAGGTTACATGGATGTTGCACAAACCATTCTTGTTATATTAACAATGGCTGGGCTTTTTTCCCAATAGTCCTTATATATATGTCTGTGCATATACACACACACACTAGAATATCACTCAGCTATGGAAAAGAATGAAACCTTGTCATTTGCAACAATATGGATAGATCTAGAGGATATTATGTTAAGTGAAGTAAGTCAGAGAAAGGAAAATACTGTATCATTTCACTTATGTGTGCAATCTGGAAAAAAACCCCTAAGCAAATGAACAAAGAAAACACACAGACTCATAGATACAGAAAAACTGATAGTTGCCACATGATTGGATGGTGGGGTTATAGGCAGAAAGGTGAAGGGGCTTAAAAGGTACAAACTTATGGTTATAAAATAAATAATTGACAGGGATATAAAGTACAGCGTAAGGAATATGGTAAGTATCACAATAACTTTGTACAGTGACAAATGAGTAATGGATTTTTTTGTGGTGATCACTTTGTGTAGCTTATTAATGTGAAATCTCACTTTGTTGTCCACCTGAAACTAATATAATATTGTATGTCAACTATACTTTAATTAAAAAGAACTTTATATCCAGTATGAAAATTAAAAAAAAAGTAAAGAGAGAAAAGAGCCTCCCTGTGTGTCCACTTGTCCACATTCTCTTTCCTTGCCATGTGTCCCAAGCAAGATACAGATCATTGGTATGGCCTAGTGATGGAGTATTTTGCCTGAGCTCCTAGTACCTGCAAGGTCCTGCAATAGGCCCCTAAGGAAGGGTTAGACAGGTTTGAGAATGAAAAGAGAACATGACTATAGCCCAAATGCTGGATAAATTGCTCCTGCATGGTACTCCATTAGCCTCTGTACAGTTCTACCAACTGTTAGTTCCCAATCTCTCTTCCCTCCCTTCTCTTGGGTGCTGTTCCTTTTTTTTTTCACTTATCAGTAAACCTACAGTTCCTAGATGAAATGCTAGTTTCTTTTATGATGAATGTGCATCATTGATTTCAATGCTGTATATCAAGTTCAGAAATGCAGAACAAATGTTCACTACAAACAGGAAGGTGTAAGAAGAAATCTTGACCACTGTTTAGCTGCTTCAATTGATAGATCTCCAGGCTACAGGAATATGGGAAAGTTATGGACAGTGAAAAGCTACCAGCACTTGTAAATGTTACAGTTAATGTTCATCAACTGGCTTGGGTTCACAAATGATTAGGGAAAATTACTAAATTACATTTCAGGTCTCAATCAAATGATTTATTTAGCTGCTTTCTTCCAGTGAAATTAGGGAGTCTTAATATGTCAAAAGTGTCTTTTAAGGAATTAAAGAGATAACTCTGAGAAGAAAGTTAATTATTGAATTATAAAACAGCCTATACAAAAAAGGGAGTCTAAAGTAGGTATAGAGGACATATTTCCTGTTCTTTTGAATAATGACACTGGACTCATAGTAAAAGTGCATCCTTATGGGCACTGGCATTGAAAACCACCACTCATGAAATGCACATGTAGGTATTAAAATTATTTATTCTATAATAGCTTACTTGAAGTTTCTCGGAAGTGAAACTTAACAATTTTGGGTTTCTCAATGACAAATTCAGTGTTTTAATGTTGAGTTCTTAAAGTGAATGAGATGAAAACAAGTTAAAGCTCCTGCCCTTGTTGTGTACATATGGATAGCATGACACTACTATGCAATTTCTGAAAATCTTCCTCATTAAAATGTGAACTGTGCATGCATCCATGAATAATTCTGGGGTTCTATGGGAGCTCCTTTGCTTCTGAAACCATAGAGATGTCTTCAACTATTATTTTGTGAATTTAACTGTTTTCATGAATGCTATCTTTAAACACCCAATCATTGATCTTTAGTTCTTGATTTGTCTTCTGTTATTTTGTCCTAAATTAACTATCATGGAGATGTTGCTTTAAATAATTCCAAGATTATATTTTCCTAGAAAATAATTTATTTTTTAAATTATATAAAAAATGAGCATACAGTTAAATTTTAACAAATTCCTAAAGCCTATGTCTAAATGAAGCAAAATATTTTTTCTTTCTTCTTATCAACTGTCTTTAAGAACCTACGAAGACATAAAGGAATAGGCAAATCAAATTGAATAAAAACAAGTTCAAATATTTGCTAGGGAAACTTCTCATAATATAGTAGACACAAATGTTTAGAACTGAATACTCAGGCAGAATGTTCCATTATATTCTCACCTGCAAAACTCAAACCCATACCCACAATTATGAGTTATTTTATTTTTAAGCTATATTTCCCTATGATTATAGTCTCAATCACCACAATATAAAAATATGTGAAAGTGAATTCAATCAAACATTATTTGACTAATATTTTAGTCATTGTTTGACTAATCATTTTTTCCTCTTTTCTGAGCATTCCATAAACCCTGTGTGTGTGTTAATTTGGGTGTCATGTTGGGTTTATCTAAGCCCAATGATTAATTTTCTAGAAATATTTAAAGCTCTCATAGTTTACCTATTATTAAAACTAACACTATTACAAGAAAGACATTTTTTTGCCTTATTTTCAAGCTTTGTCAAATGCAAAAGGAAAAAAAATTCAACATCTTCAAAAGCAGTTCAAAGTTATTAATGAGGTAATTCTTTATGAATAAGCATCATAGAAAAATAATGAGAGAAAATGTGACAATAAATTGCAGGCTACTTTGGATTGTATGACATTCTTACTAATAAAAGAGTTAACTCAGTGTAAGAGATCAACTTTCTGTAAATTACAAATGTAAATTTCATATTTTATTCATTATATACCACCATACTCTTTTATCTTGAACCAGGGACAGAGTCAGTTTTTATGGACCCTAAGCCCTTTGTAATTTTGAGTTCTGTTCCTAAGGAAAAGAATATGACAATTTGCTTTTAAAAATTTACAAAAACCATGAGTAAGTTTCTAGGACCTTTCCCAGGACCTTAGAAGGGAGCTGTGGAAGTGAATGGCCCTGAAATTTAAGCTCTTTGGTTTTATTGCTCTACTTAAATAATCAGAAATAAAATTTTAATATCATTTTGAGCTATAATCAATTAAATAGTTAATTAATTGAATTTTGTATTCATTGTATTAGTTAGGGTTGCTTTAGCTGATGTCACAAATAGACCTTCACATATCAATGGCTTAACGCAATACAATTTTATTAGGGATGTACTTGAGAATGTAGTACCTGCATAGACAGCTACTCCCTAATGACATCTGTGTACCATGAAATGGGGTAAATACAAATCTCATGTGCATTCTAAATCTTTCATGTTCATCTTTTTTCCCTTTAAAACCTATTTTTGTATCAGATACTTAATAGGTACAGGGTAAAAAAAATACTAAATCTTATGTGGACTCTAAACTCAAAAAGCTAGTCTACTAAGTGAGATACTATGTTTACAAATGACTTCAATAAGGGTAAGATAATTAATACATCCATAAGAGAATTAGTATAATTCACAGAGAATTTAGGTATTTGAAGAATCAAAGTTCTGAAACATTCAATATTACTATTTTAGGAAATAGATTCATGTATTTCACATGTTTGGAACTTTATTTAAAGATTTATACTATAGGGACTTATAATTTGTAATCCATACTATTAGCTATTTTCTAATATGAGCTGGCAGAATTAACAGCCAACACATAATCTTTTCTTTTCTTTCTTTCTTTACTATTGTTGTATATACTTAAAAGACAGGAAAGAGAGGCTAATGGGAAGAAAGGAAGGAGAGAAATCCCTTACTCTTCTTCCTTTACAGTTCTTCCAAAATTTACATCTTCTTCTTTGCACTCTTCCTATGGGATTTTAGAAGCATTTATGATAAGCTGCAGCAAATTTACCAAGTTATAAAGGAACATCCTAGAATGAAGTATTGAATATGCTTTTAGAGGAAACATATGCTTTTTTAAGCAAAGATTTTTCATATTCCTTTTCAGTTTAGCCAGAGAAAGAAGATGCTATGATAAATAACTGAGCACTTATATAATATTACAATCTGTTAAAGTTCCAAACTCAGCAGTTCTTCCTCTTCTTAATTCTCAATTCTCTCTCAGGTCAGATGGCTTCAACCCCCTGGGCCTATAGTTAGTCCAACAGGAATTTGGGTTCAGAGTGGATGGCTACCCTGACCAAATGTGCAGAAGCTCCATAGCTAAGGCATACTTATCCATGTCCCTTGGGTTACTGAGCTCACAAACCTAGATTCTTGTTCAGACACAAATCACTCAAGACCTTGAGCAGACACTGGAGAGAGAACACATGCTGGGGAAATGAGTGGCAGAGTCAGGGAGAAAGGGAATAAAGGCAGTTGTGTGACGACTGTTCAGTGAGTCTGACTCTCTCTACAGGGCTTAATGTGAATGCAGGATTTAAGTCTGAGAATGGACATGGCTCATGTAGGTGTTGCCATCTGAGCATGAAATATGATGAATGGCAAGGCCCTGGCAGCAGCTCATCTATGTAGATGGTATCTCTGCTCATTTGGGCATTCTCTTAGTAATGGCCAGATTCCACCGAATGGCTGAGAGATGTTCCCTATGGTATGTTTTGGGTATATGGGGAGCAGATGAATAACAGGAACTAAGTAGATTATATAGACTAAGATGAATGGACTGAGATGCAGGGAAAAGCTCTAAGTAGAAAGCTTAGTCAGATCCTAGTTTGTGTGCTAAAGCATGTGACAGGCAGAGGGCACTAGGATTAGGGTCCTGGAGCAAAGTCTTTGGAATTTTATGAGGGCAAATAATTTCTGAATGATGAGGCTGAGGTGCCCCACACCCCTATCCCCTGTTCACATTGCAATCCAGAAACTAGAGTAGACCTCAGTGAACAAAAGTCATCAGTGGAAAACAATGTAGATTTGAGGAAAGAACATAGGCTTTGGATTCAGAAAAGCCTGGACTCAAAAGCTATTGCATCAAATTTCTTAACTTGTCTAGCTTTCAGTTTCTTTTCTATAAAATTAAATTAATGATTCTAACCTTGAAAAAATATTTTGAAGATCAAATGAGCTAATATATTGTACCTGGTCACTAGTGATATCTCAAAGATAGTGATAGATATTGTTTAATACAGCTGCATACAGTTATCAGAGATTGGAATATTCTTCTAAAGGAGACAATTTCAACCCTATTTAATTGATTAGAATTGAAGTTCAGAGGGTTTAAATAACTAACTAATTTTATCTATAAGAAAATGAAAGAACCAGATTCTAAATCAAGAGTGATTGATCTCAAATTCTACTTTTATTCCACATCATCATGTTACTTCCAAGACCACCAGCAATAGAGTATGTTTTAAGGCTATGTGTAGCTCCTACTTAGCTCCTTAAAAAAAATTACAACTAACAATTTAGTGGAGATTTGACTCTTTTATATCTTTGCCAGCTGCTTGAGTTTTTCCAAGGAAGTATTGTTTCTAAGGTCTTAGTATGCCAGGGAGCAAAAAGATTGTTGAGGAAGCAAATTCAGCTATGGATGTGTGCATGAAGAGCCGAGTGAGTTCTTAGATGACAGAGAAATGTAGCATTCACATAAGGCTGCACTGGAGGCCTCTTATGCTCTGGCTCTGAGAAGCCTTTGATTTAATAGTGAGGTGTTGAGAGAAGTCAGATTGAATAATAGGGAGCTTATATGCATTTCCTTCCATTGCATCACTTGAGTTTTAAGGTATTTGGGTAATTTCAAAGTCTGAGGCAATTCTATACCTACTAATTAGGATATAGATTTTCAGTTTCAGCATAAATTGTGCTCCTGAAGAAGATGAAAGTTATATGAGACACTGTTTTTGTCTTAGATCCTCTCTCTTTTACTCTTTTATAGACATTCAACAACGTTTTCTTTCTCATCTGGTATCAATTTCTTGACTGACTAGCCTTTCTTAGATGAGGGAAGGCTTCTTCTTGACATGGGAACTGGCCAGTTTTGGACAGAATTTAGTCACCTTCACCAACTCTACCAATGATCAGCAAAGTCTCCAGACAGTGCCCCTATTAATTCCTGTCAGTTATGTATTAAAGTTATAATGAAGGATCAACATATCCAACAGCCAGAATGACTTTGAAGCCAGAATGCCACAAAGCACAGTATTCAGCATGGAATTTGGCAGAAGATGAGTGAAAGTCTGCCCTAAGAAATTGGTATAGTACATTACAATATAGACTGTGGTATAGCAGTGATGTTAAGGTATTCTCTTTTCTCAGAAACACTGTTAATGACTTAGAGCAGGGGTCAGTAAACATTTATGTAAAGGGTTAGATGGTAAGTATTTTAGGCTTTTTAGGCCATTCAGTCTCTGTTGCAAGTACCCAGCTCTGCTTTGTAACATGAAAGCAGACATAGGTAGCATGTAAATGAATACATATGGCTATGTTCTAATCAAGCTTTATTTGCAAAAACAGGTGGTGGTCTGCATTTAGCCCATCATCCTTAGTTTGCTGGCTTAAAGCCAA
Source organism: Phyllostomus hastatus (assembly GCF_019186645.2). Lineage (NCBI taxonomy): Eukaryota > Metazoa > Chordata > Mammalia > Chiroptera > Phyllostomidae > Phyllostomus > Phyllostomus hastatus. The sequence goes on along the minus strand of NW_025333977.1, from coordinate 85,722,085 downwards.
AGAGAGGTAAAAGTGGAAACTCATCCTGCCAACCTCCTTTTAGAGATAAGAGAATTGAGTCCAGAGACAGGGTGAACTGTCTGATGTAACTGAGACACTTCATGCCAAATGGAGAATTAGAACCAGATTTGTGACTCCCAATCCAATGGGGTATCCACTGTTTTGCTTTTTGATTCATCTTTCTCCAGGCTTATCTTCTCAGCCTGTAAGCACGATGCACAGTCATTTGTGTTCCTAATGATGACCACAAAGTGCTGAACCTATTCATTTCTAAAATTGCAGAGAAACATCTCATTTTTGAAATATATTTTCCTCAATGAAATTTTCTTTGCATAGGTAAACCACCTAAATTTGAGTAGCAGAAACATGAAATTTTCTTCTACTCAAATTTGAGTAGAGAAACATGAAACACATTTTATTTAAAACATGAAATCTTGCAGGAAAGTTTTTGAAGGGTTTGTCTGAAAGCCCCTTTCTCTAATGCTTCCCACACACAGACAAACATCCCAAGTGTGATGTTTATCTTAAGTTCACAAGTGAGACCTACATAATTTGTAGAATAAAGTCAAAAGAATGACCCAGATTTACTGAAGCTTTTGATATGAGGCCTTTGTAATCTTTCACCACACAATTTGGACCTAATCATAGTTGATTCATTTGGAGGGATAATAGACTTGATGAAACAATGGAACTGAACAGAAGCAGCATGATTGCTTTCTTCAGAGAAATTCTATAGTGTGTATACATTTAGTTCGTCTAGCATTTTCACTTGACTTACCAATAAATAAGGGACTTGGGACAACTTTCAAATCTGTTTTATGGATGGTAGATAATTCCAGTTAGATTTGCACTTTATAGCTGCCTCAGTGGTGTATGTGTGTTGCTATTAATCACAAAATCACAATGAACTGCTTCTCAGTCTACGGGTGCCCAACAGAATGTAGAGTGCATTTTTGGCCATTATACAGTTTATTTGGTCAATGTAGGGAGTCAATCTAGGTAACTGAGGACCTAAATTGGATTTTCTGACCATAATTATCCTGGTTTGTCTGTACACATCCATCAAATTTATCAGATAATTGCTATATAACTTAATTTTGTGCTGTCCTGACACAGATTGGCTAAAAGGGAGTGAGGACTGGCCTGAGAATGAGGAGCCTTGGATCTGGTTTTGATTTTTGTCACAAGATGTTTGTGTGACCTTTGGACAAATTCTTCATCATTTCTGGATTTTTGTATCTTTCTGGATTTTGACCTGAAAGGGCCTTGTTGTATCTGAGGTTGACTTCAACTTTAATTATTTGTAACTAAATTAAGTCTATATGCTGCAATTGTATACTTAAAGTGATTAAGATATTAAGTTTTATGTTAGGTGTTTATTTATTATTTGTTTTTATGTTGATTTAGGGAATCACAGAGCCAGTCAGTCGCTTCCAGAATGAATTATCTGATTTTGTGACTTTAGTGACTAAAAGAACTAAATACCCTTTTTTAGTCATTAAGATAACTAGATAAGATTGACCACTTGATAGCTGATCTGCGGTATCGTTTCTCTATACTCATTTGACTGAGGGCTGAGCAGAGTGAGCCCTGATGTCCTGAATCTTCCCATGATGTCCAGCATGTGTAGAGGAAGGCAGGGCTGAGCATATTCTTAAGGGTCCTCACTTCAGCAACTCATAAGCTGGTAAAAAGGAAACCCATGTGGTTTTGGTTTTCCCTCTATGCCATAAGTTGAGAGCTCACATCTTGTATTTGCTTCCTGGGTAGAAGGAAAAAAAGAGGTGGTCTGATCAAAATGAGTTACTTCAAGATAAACACCAGCATGCTAAATGCCAAGAGTATAAAGTAGCCGAGCATTTCATACTAGGTAGTACAGTGAATCATAAAATTTAGTATAGGAATTAAAGTATGTATTCATTAACTTGCCAGTGTCTTATAAATGACCTAAACTTAGAATCTTGAGAATATAACTTGCTGTGGGATTTAAAGGAAATGGCATAACTTCCTCCCTCCCTAATGAGTCCTTATTCTTCCCATTTTTCATTTCTGTTGGCACCTGACCTCACCAAGTCTGACTACCTTGTTATTGCTGGCCTATTTATTTTCTTCACTCCAAATCTGACTAGCTTGTCCGTGATTGTCTCATCTCTGCTCTTTATCAGCTGTCAGGCTCTGAATGAGCCTTCTTCATTGTGCACTTTCCCCCTTCTGTAATGTTCTGCTCTGGCACTGTGAAATTCAGAACCCAGTTATCTATGACTTAAGAATCCTTCATTCCTGGAGGGGATTTTTTTTTTCTCCCAGTGGTTATTCATTTGGCCAAGGGCAATTAGAAGAGAAAGATGGGAGGGAAAGTGAAAGTGTCAGTAGGTCTCTATACTAGTTTTCAGCTGCTCAGAAGAATTTAAACCTCCAAGAGAAGTGAGAATATTATTCTGCTTTACATTTTTCCACCTCAACTCCAGGAGAGACTTATAAAAACAAAGGCTCCCTATTTTATTTCTCAAGTCATACCAGACCCTCAAAATTCCTGCATGGTTAATCTGATATTGTAAAATCTTGATTATCTTTTATTCTTTTCTTTGATATAAAACCTGATAGATATGTGAAAACCAAGATATACTGGCCGTGGCTTAGCTACATAGAAACATCAAAGCTATTGCCTTATATTCTTGCTATTTAAAATATTTTTGCTCCCATCGTAATCAAATGAAACCACTGACCTGAAACCAGCTGATATTCTAAATATTAACGTCAATAAAAGTTCCTAAATACTATCATAAGGAAAATAACCACAATATTTTAATCAATAATTATGAACAAGGACTAGAATATTATCACTGGCTTAATTTTTCAATGAACTGTAGGTTAAATCCATGTCTATATGGAAATAGCCTAGAGTAAATATTACTCTGAATAGAATTTGGGTACATAATTTCCTCTGAAGTGCTCCTCATTCAAGTACAGGATGCTGAGCTCCATTCCTAGTGTTTTTGATAAGTAAGCATGAGGTAGAGTCCAAGAATTTTCATTCCCAATATGTTCCCAATAGTACAGATCCTGTTGGTTTGAGGACTGCACTCAGAAAGCCACTGTTCTAGAGCAATACTGGTATTTTATTCTAGTAGGTGTTACTTTGACATAACAGAATGTTTATAGAGCTATTTTTAAATCTTTATAGTAATTTATTTATAAGATCATAATTCCTTTTCTAAAATGTATGTTAAGCTAATATGTACTCTAAGACAGTTGAGATTTCATTAAATTTAGAGAGTAAATGACCTGACCTATAAATGATGAAACCTAAGTTTTAACCCCTAAATTTGACCTATCATCATTAAGTTTACAGGTTGATTCTGGTGATGAATAAAGTTTCCAAAGTTAGCTTACAAACAGATCATCTAATTATTGTCTGAAGCCCAGATTGTTCTATTTTCTGCCTCCTGCACTTGACTTGTGCTTGTTTTTGTTATCATTTCTGTTCCCTGGGTACTAGTTAATAAGGAATCCTGTGTAGTTAGTGCCTTTATTCTCAATATGAGTGGCTGTGGACCACAAGCTGATTAGAAATAACTTTTGTGGACCAAATTGGATTTGAAATATATACACGGCCTAAAAATGCTTAGAGAAATATGACATTAAACTGAATTGTATTTTTCAGGAACAACAAAAAACATCAGTGATTTAAAAAGTACACTACATAGTCATTTCTTGTTTGGCCAGGCATTTAGAAATTATTAACATTAAGAAACAATATTTATTGTCATATTCTGGCAACATTTCAGTTTTTATAAAGTTGGCTCTGGTGTAATATGCTAAGAACAGATGCTTTTGCACACTTGGAGTCATGGGTATTCTGAATCCTCTGGGACAAGTGCAGGTTTGAAAAGGCTGCTTGCACCTGAGGGATGCCTGGGGAGAAGACTCAACTTCTGTGTGACCCAGAGATAACTCCTGCATTGACATCTGTGCATGTCATTACACAGCCACCTGTCATTGTGGCAACTTCAAAAATGTCCACATTGTCTGAATTACTGTCTGTCAAAAATCAACCTAGATACTGAGGATAAGACTTCCCAATTTAATTTTGTAAATTATTTCTCCTCATCTGATGTTATTCCATTCTTAACAAATCTATTAAGGCTAGTATAATGGAACCATGAGGGTAATGACAATAACTTTGCCCATAGGAAAATGGGGTAGTATGTTAGAAACAGGTTATTTAAAATAGAAATTAAATCAAGTTAACCAAATGAGAAATTCAGAAGGTATGCTATTTAGGCTCCTTTTACTCATAGACTAGAATGGAAGACAAGAGAAAGCTTTCCCATTTTTTTTTCAGTTCTGAACCATTATCCCTTAAATTAGAATAAATTAATCCAAAGGAAAAACAACTTCGTATACCTACTGAAGAAGCATTGTGATTGAAAACTTCAGGAGCCTCTTATGAATCTATTTGCTTAAGTGACTTCCATCAGTTCACTGATGTAATTTCTTTAAAATCTCATCAGCAAACATATGTTTCTTGAATGGTTCAATCTTAGCCTTCAATGTATTATACTCTTAAGTTTTGGAGGAGAAATTGCTTTTTACTTGTATCAAGATAAAACCCTTGGTTGCAGTAAATGATTGACCTAGCTATTGAAAATAATGACAAGAGAATGAGATGATGCACACCATTGCTACCTTCCAAGATCTCTCAGCCGGTAAGCTGCAAAGTCTAAATTCCAAGCCATGTGTTTTATCTGTAAATCCTGGTTGCTTTACACTATATTATGTGGATGCTTTAGCACCATCTGCAGGGAATTTACAACCAAATGGGACCAAAAAAAAACTTGCTCACGCAAGTCAAAAATCAAAATAATGGTGCTAAAATGCCACTAAAGTACATGTATATGAGCCAACAAATATACACATGCGTTTGCTATGTGGATTTATGACAAATCACAAAATTTATTTTTATTTTATTTTTGTTCTTGATAGAAGTTGTCTTCCTTCCCTTTGAAAATTATTTGGTACATTTTGCTAATTTTCTGAAAATTGCAACACACTTTCCATATTCTTGGATCCATTTTCCAGATTCTTACCCTTCTTGCAGTCTTCAAAGGCATTACCAAGTCCTTCAGCCTGCATATAAACAAACACTGTATTCATACCTAATATTCACAACAGATTACTAAAATATTTAGGAAGTTATTAGTATGTATTAAACTACTTTGCACAAAATTGATGGTGGGAATTAATATTTATTATTTACACATGTGGAAAAACATACATATTTATTTCTCTTTAATCCTATCACTGTTTTATAAATATTGTACTTAATCTATCAATAATATAATACACTTTCATTAATCCCAAGAAATAATTAGAAAACATTTATGATAATGATAATATTACTTTGTACAAATATTATGCCAACTCATTAGCCCTTAAGAAAAAGCACGGCTTGTGAGAATGTCAGATGCCCTGTCGGCTCTGAAACGGATAGTAGTCTGCTGATTTGATATTTCATGGAAAAGTATGCCAATCATACAGTATTTAAAAGGAGCCATTAACACCTTAACCACCTTATATCTTAGCTAAGACAGATTGTTTTTAACATTGAATCCTACCTTTTAAATTGTCCATGTTGGAATGATTCCTGTAATATATTCTATTTTTGTATCCTGTATTATTATTATTTTAAATTATATTTTATTGATGATGCTATTACAGTTGTTTTGATTTTTTCACCTTTGCCACACTCCATGCAGCTCCCTCCACTCCCTCAGGCAATCCCCTCACCATTGTTCATGTCCAAGGTCATATGTATACATTCTTTGACTACACCATTTTCTATACTGTACTTTACATTCCTATGGCTATTCTATAACTACTACCTATTTTTACTTCTTAATCCCCTCACCTCATCACCCATTCCCTCACAGCCCCCTCCCATCTGGTAACCATCAAAAGGCTCTCCATATCCATGATTCTGTCTTGGTTTTTCTTGTTTGCTTAGTTTGTTTTTTTAGATTCAATTGTTGATGGATATGTATTTATTGCCATTCTATTGTTTATAGTTTTGATCTTTTTCTTAAATAATCCCCCTTTTTATTTCATATAATAATGGTTTGGTGATGATGAACTCCTGTTTTTTTTCTTGTCCAGGAAACTCCCCATCAATTCTAAATGATAATTTTGCTGAGTAGAGCAATCTTGTCTGTAGGTCCCTGCTTTTCATGATTTTGAATACTTCTTGCCAGTCCCTTCAAGGCTGCAAAGTTTCTTTTGAGAAACCATCTAGGTGTCTTATGGGTACTCCTCTGTAAGTAATTAACTTCTTTTCTCTTGCTGCTTTTAAAATTCTCTTTTACTTTTAACATTTGGCATTTTAATTTTGATGTGTCTTGGAGTGGGCCTCTTTGCATCAATCTTGTTTGGGATTCTCTGTGCTTTCTGGGCTTGCATGTCTATTTTCTTAACCAAATTGGAAAAGCTTTCTTTTGTTATTTTTTTTTCAAATAAATTTCCAGGTTCTTGCTCTTTCTCTTCTCCTTCTGGCACCATTATTATGTGAATGTTGGAATGCTTGAAGTTGTCCCAGAGACTGCTTACACTATCCTAGGTTTTTGGACTCTTTTTTTCCGTATTATTCTGACTGATTTTTTTTTTTTGGCTTCTTTATATTCCATGTCATTAATTTGATTCTTAGCTCCATCCACTCTACTATTGTTTCCCTGTAAATTGTTCTTGATTTCAGTTCCTTCATTTCTTTTTTTTGTCATTATGAAGTATTTTTATTAGAGTTATTTTCCAAAATTCTTTCATTTCTAACTGGATCTTTTTTATGCTGCTGAGGTCCTCACTAAGTTTCTTTTTTCTTAAAATATTTTATTTATTTATTTTTAGAGAGGGAAGGGAGGGAGAAAGAGAGAGAGAGAGAGAAACATCAATGTGTGGTTGCTGGGGGCCGTGGCCTGCAACCCAAGCATGTGCCCTGACTGGGAATCTAACCTGTGATGCTTTGGTTCGCAGCCTGTGCTCAATCCACTGAGCTATGCCAGCCAGGGCCTCTCACTAAGTTTCTTGAGCATCCTTAGAACCAGTGTTTTGAACTCTGCATTGGATAGATTGCTTGTCTCCATTTTGTTTAGTTCTTTTTCTGGAGTTTTGATCTGTTCTTTCATTTGAGCCTTATATCTTTGTCTCCTCATTTTGGCAGCCTCACTGTGTTTGTTTCTATGTACTAGGTCAAGCTGCTATGACTCCCTGTCTTGGCAGCATGGCCTAATGTAGTAGGTATCCTGTAGGGTCCAGTGACACAGCCTCCCCTCTCATCCAAGCAGGGTACTTGAGGTATGCCTTTTGTGTGGACTGAATACACCCTCATCTTTTAGTTGAGCTTTGATTGCTATTATAAGATCAATGGGAGGTATTTACTCAGGCCAGTCAGCTGCAAGGACAGGCTCTGACCACTGATTATCAACCTATGCTCTCTGTAGAGAATCAGCTGTGAATGGGCAGGGTGATGGTGCTTCACTGTGGTCCGTAACTATCCGCTGGGTGTGCAGGCTCTGGGAATTCCTAGGTGGTGCAAGTCAAGATCAGCCCCCACCTGTGTTTTGCCGGGGTCTACCCTGCCTGAGCTATAAAGCAATCTGAAATGACTGCTACTTTACTTGGGCTTGGAGATTCCCAGGCAAAGCCAAGCTGTGAATCTAGGCTGATAGCTAGTGCTAGACCTGGGGCCACTTAGATGTTGTTTGTTTGAAAAGGTTTAGGAAGTTGTACAGGATGAGCCAAGACCATCCATTCACATGGAAAAGTCAGGGTTAACAGTTTGGGTGGGCCCATAAGCTGTGTGGGATGTAGTCTCAGGAGATTTCTAGGGTGGGACAAACAGTGTTAGATAGGTTGTTGGAGTTTCAGATATGTCACCTGCCTGCTAGCTTTGTGGCTCTGTGGTGGAAGGGCTCAAAAAAGTGACAATGGCCCCTGCCCGCCTTTCTGTCTGTGAGAAAGCTGTCCCCCAGCTCATGCCTTGATGCCATATACTCCAGTTTCTCTGTGTATGTCACTGGTGCCTTTCAACCTGCTATCCTAGTGCTGGAGGTCAGAGGGAGTGAGTATGAATAAGTCTTTGTGTGGGTTGTTTAAGAGGAACTACTTGGAACTCCAGAAGTTTCTTCCACCAACTCAACCCCTGCTGGTTTTTGCAGCCAGAAATTATGGGGACTTGTCTTCTTGGTGCTGGATCCCTGGGCTGGAGTGCTTGATGTCTGGTTGCCCCTGATAGACTTCACTTTATTACTTTCTAACCAAGTACCTTCATACTATTCCTCACTCCCGAGATATCCCTCCCAAATTTTTATCCATCACACATGGCTGTGATGGCGTCTCCACCTGTCCTGCCAGTCTGGATGGATGTGGTTTCTTTAATTTCGTAACTGTCAGACTTCCATTCAACTCAGTTTCTGAAAGTTCTGCATGATGGTTGTTCTGTATTTTAGTTGTAAAATAAAATGGTTGTGCGAGGATGTGAGCTGTGTTTACCTATGCCACCATCTTGACTGTAAGCCTCTAATTTCATACCCTTTAAAAAGTTGTGTTCTATGACATTTACCTGTTGACAATGGTTTTCAGTGACAGATAAAGATTTTTCATTGAGACATGGCCACTTGCTTTTATCGGCCCATGGATACTGCCATACTAAACTCCTTGTTCTGATGTGTGTTAGAAACATAGTGAACCTGTTTATGTCACACTATTCTTTGAACATGTTTTCAAGTAGCTATTTAGTGATGGTGCAACTATCTATGAGGGGAAACCCCCATAAAACTGGAATTATCTTCTGGAGGGTGTGTCCTTTGTAGTAAACACTTACCCCACTAGGTGAATGTTCTATGAACCCATATGTAATAGTGTTCCTGCTGATGTTGTTCTGAGAGGCTGCATTGGGCTTCAATACATTGTTTTTGTGAGGACTCTTTCAAGGTGTTGGCCCATTTCATGATGGATAATATATGAGTGCACCTGCCCACACTGTACTGTATTAAGAAGTTTTCGACCAAAAATGGCATGACCCCCATGCCCCACCCTCCCTATTCATCTGATCTGGCCCCCAGCTAATTTGTTTTTTAATTTTTGTGGATGAAAAATAATCCACAAAAGGAAATTTTTGCCAATGTGGAAGAGGTGAAACAAAAAACAACAGAAACACTAAAAGGCATCAAAATCAATGAGTTTGAAGACTATTTTGAGCAGTGGAAAAAATATCTTGATAGATATATTGCATCAAATGGAGAGTACATAGAAGGTAACTAAAGTTTAAATATGCAAGAATAAATACACAATTTTATATAAATAAATTCTAGTGTTGTTTTTCTTGGGGTTGTCCCTTTCATACATGGTTAAACATAATGCTTATGTTTGACTTTGGGTGGTGAACACAGAGTGCAATTTACAGATAATGTATTACATAATGTTACCCCAATAAAAATAAAAATAAAGGTATTCATGCCAGTGCACTCAAAGATTGATACTCTCAATGGTAGTTTAGATAATGTGACATTTCTTCCTTAGTTGGTAGTAGTGGTATGTTTGAAACTTCCAATAGAATTCTAGATTTTATATTGTGAATATGCTTTTGACCAACTCTGACATACCTCACAATTGAGAAAGTTACTTCCCTATTTGCTTGTCAGTTTTAATGTCTTCAAAAACAATAATACCCCATACAAGAGTTGGAACATTGAAATTATGTAACCTGTATGGAAGCATTTAGTATACTGATGATGGAAACATACCAGTCCCTCAGTAGATGTAAGGTTTTCCTTCTATTTTTTCATTTATCCTTCCTTCTGTTTATCAAGCTGAAATTTATTTACTTTTCTTTCTTTTTTGAAGTTATATTTCTTTTAAAGCACTGTATTTCTGTTATGTTATGGCTACTCATGTACATCTCTTTCTAACTCTTAAGGGCAACAAACTGGGCTTGTTATTTTGTAGTGCACTATGGGTAGCACCATGCTTGATATAAACAAACCTACATGATAAATGTTTGTTTTAATTAAATTGAACTTTTGAATTGAGCCAAATTAGTATTTCAGAATCCATTTTTCCCAGAGGAGGTGTTATCTCCTCTCTCATAGTAACCAGTTAATCATTGTTATCTCCCTACCTTCATGTGTATGAGAGAGAGAGAGACTCAGGAGGAAGGTGGAGGGAGGGAGGGGATGGGGCAGGTACACACAGACACAGACACAGACACAGGGAGGTGAGGGAGAAGCAGCATCAAGGTCTGTCACTCTACTGGGTGAGGAGTGTGATTGGAGAAGTTTTTCTACTGTAGAAACAATATTTTGTATGCTGAGACAATTGGAAAAAGAAATATCAGTGAGAGAGACAGAATGAAAACCTAGCAACTGAGATGAGATAAAACACAGAGAAGCAGCAGGTGCAGGTGGAAGAACAGAGAAACATGGAGGGTACTGACCCTCTGAGGAAAGGTGCTGCTGGTCTGGGATTTGGGAAAGATTTCCATGGTGAGGCCACAAAGGAGTCTGCATTGACTTGAATGCTCAAAGGGAGGTGTGGTGTGGCTCTGAGTCTGCAGCAGCCCTGCCCAGTGCTTCAGAGGCCTCACTCTATTACTTTCCAACCAAGTAGCTTCATACCATGCTTCATGTTTTCAGTGGCCTCAGCAATCATATTTTATTAATTAATCCTTATGGCTTTGCCCTGGGCAGCATCTGTATTATTAGCCTCATTTTATAAACAAGAAGGCTGAGGCACAGAGACAGTCAGTATCCATATACAGGTAGAAAATTAAAGGTCTTAGACAAAGCAATAGGAGTTTCCTGTACTTTGGCATCTTAAAAAAGTGAAGCTGATGTAGGCTATAATGCTTTCCCCTTCTCAAAATGCCTTTCACTTTTTTGGTCAGTTGACTTACTCTTCAGACCCAGCAAGAAGAAGAGGTCATCTCGTTTTTATTAAAGCAAAAGAAAAAAATAAGATACATGCTACAAAACTGTCATGAGAATTCCACTAATCATTCAAGCAACCAAATTGTGGGGCGCTGAGAACAGTATTGGCAACTGATATCTAGAACTCTCCAGCCATCCCTTCTGTCCCACAGGGAACACCCAAGCAGTTCTGTCCACACTGGAGGAGGTAGAATGGGAGGAAGGGGGAGTGACAGCTCTGCCTGACCCTCTGGTAGTGAGGACTATGCAATGAGTCTGATCTCCGGGGAAGAGGGATGAGATTTTACTAAGCATTTAAAAAGGATATAAAGTATATACAAAGTATTTACAGAGTATATAAAATTCCCACCTTATTTTGTGAATGGCCTCAAACATGACCATTTGTATTTTATTCACCAAATTCTACTTTTTTCATTGCTCAATCTATCCTCGCCACTTCCTAAAAGTCCAGCTCAGTGCTGTGAGGCCTCCAAGGTACTTCCCTGTCCCCATCAATGGCCACCATGCTGTCTTTCTATCTGTGGTATGTGTGTGCACACACATGTATGGTCCTGAAATCTTTCATCACTCTTCATTTTTGTAAGTACAACTGACCATGAAAAACGTGGGTTTGAACTTTTTGGGTTCACTTTCACATAGGTTTATACAATACATCCTGTAAATGTAGTTCTCTTCCTTATGATTTTCTTAATATTCTCTTGGGTAGCTTACTCTATTGTAAGAATACAGTATGTGATACATATAACATACAAAATATGTGTAAATCAACTATTCATGTTATCCAAAATTCCAGTCAAAAGAAGACTACTCATATAAGTTTTGGGGAGTCAAAGTTATATGTAGATTTTTGATGACATGAGGGGATGGTCAGCTGTATTTTTATTTTGTCTTCATACTTAAAAACACCTTCTTATATGTAAAAGATGTCTTGTATTTGCTTATATTCTCATTTACATCTAGCACAGTAAGTGGTCTTGTGTAATTTCAAGGCTCACTATGAGAATTAGAAAGAAACCTTAATACCATTCCCTCTAATTGTTTGAGTTATGGGTGTGAGAAAGAAGAACACCCCACTTTCCGTCCATATTTTGAGCTTTTAATGAGGGCTTTTAGTTTTAGGGTTGGTGATAGATAAGCAGATTGAAAAAAGGAGGAAGAGTTTTAACCTGTAGAGGGAACATTCTGTAATATTCAACCCATTCAGTTCTTTAACAATGGGCAATGTTTTTTGATTAATAAAAAAAATCAGAGTGTTATGAAAATGTACTCTCGTGGTGTGTTACTGGAGTCTGTTGTTCCCTTTACCACACACACAGAACACAACTTGAAAGCTTTCCAGAGCCTCTCAAGAGTGTCATTTGTCACACCAGAAGAAGAAAGAACTGTCAAGATTACCAGAAGATGCAATGGTGGTCAGACTGCTCTGTCAGCTTGCTATCTTTGGGCCTTTGGCCTAAATGCAAATCAGTGCAGGTAGATGGGAGATGCACACAAGAATTTAAATAGGACCCATGAACTGAGCAGCTTCTTGCTTAGTTCACCCTCACCTTTGATCCAATGGTGGGGGTGGGGTGGCTGGTCAGTGTTCCAGAGTCAACCTCCCACTGTATTTTAAATAAGACTTTATTTTGTCTTTTTGTGACAGAGTTTCTGGTTGCCAGATTTCCAAGCTAATTAAAAGGAGCATAGATAGGGCTTGCACTTTTTTCCCTCCTTAGTGAGTTATTGGCAGGATTTCCAGTCTGTCGGGTCAGAGTTTATGGAAGCAAGTCAGAAAACATTCGAACTGACTGGCAGTTCAAATCACTACAGTGGCCATCAGCAAGCCACAGGGGGACTCTAAAGGAGCTGCCTTTACTCAGGTGCCACTGCCTCCCACAGTGTGGGAGACAGGCCACTCGGTTTTATAGTATCTTATGAGGGGATCCTTCTAATTTTAGATGTGGAATTCATGACCTGTTCATAGCCTGATGTGGTGTTTCTTACAGAGTAAATTCTTCAAAAATGCTTGAATTGAGTTGATTTATTTTAATAACCTATCCCCAGGAAAAGTAAATTGCCTCACGAACATCTAACTTTAGCACTGCAAAAATGAAGATAAGGATGGACACCTGAAAATTACTTTCTATCTTTTTTCTAGTACTGCTGTACACCATTTAATATTACTGGCCTGGCTTCCCCTTTGCCTCTTCCCTCCCTCCCTCCCTCCCTCCTATTCCTCCCTTCCCTTCCCTTCCCTTCCCTTCCCTTCCCTTCCCTTCCCTTCCCTTCCCTTCCCTTCCCTTCCCTTCCCTTCCTTCCTTCCTTCCTTCCTTCTGGGAAGTAGGTCAATGTAGAATAGTTTGCAGAATACAGGAACTGGGAATGGGAAACTGGTAAAAGATAAAGAAATTGAACAAAATGGAGATGAAAACACACAACTACACATATGTCAAAAATGAGTCACAGTATTTCTGTTCACAAAATGGGCAGATTTCACTTTGTTAGATTCTTTTCAGGGTCTATGCTTTTAAATATTTGTTGTTTTATTTTAGTGAAAAAACTTCTATGCACATGTAATACCTTTTTATTTATAAATATTCTGCAATTTATTTAGCTAGTTCCCTATTGAAAACAGTTCGTGTTGCTCCAACTTTGTTTTTGTCTTTGCAGACAATGACTGAAGATTCTTTTTCAAGTTGAATTTACTGGGGTGACATTGGTTCACAAAACCCTACTGATTTCAAGTGTACAACTGAATAAAACACCATCTGTATACTGCACTGTTCATGCATTGCCCCAAACAAAGTCTTTTTCTGTTCCCATTTCCTCCTCCAATTTGCCCACCTTCATCTCACTCCCAACACTCTTTCCCTCTGGCTATAACCACACTGTTGTCTGTGTTATGTATATAAATTTTTTGTTTAATCTTTTCATCTTCTTTCATCCCATCCTGCAACCCCCTTGCCCTCTGACAGCTGTCCATCAGTTTGTTCCGTGTATCCATACCTCTGTTTCTACTCTATTCATCAGTTTATTTTGTTCATTGTGTTCCACTCATATTAGTTAAATCATGTGGTATTTGTCTTTCTCTGACTTGTTTATTTCAGTTACCATACCAGCAACTAGTTCCATCCATGCTGTCCCAAAAGGTAAGATTTCCTTCTTTTTATGGCTGCATAGTATTCCATTGTGAACTGTACCACAGCTTTGTAATCCACTGATCTACTGATGGGCACTTAGGCAATTATCTGGCTATTGTAAATAATGTTGCAGTGAACATAGGAATGCATATATTCTTTTAAATTAGTATTTAGGGTTTCTTTGGATACATTCCCAGAAGTGGAATTGCTGGGTCATAGGGCAGTTTCATTTTTAATTTTTTGAGGAAACTCTATACTGTTTTCCATAGTGGTTGCATCAGTCTGTAGTCCCACTAACAGTTCACTAGGGTTCCCTTTTCTCCACATCCTTACCAGCACTTGTTTGTTGATTTGTTGATGATAGACATTCTGACAGGTGTGAAGTGATACCTTATTGTGGTTTGTGGTTTTAATTTGTATCTCTTCGATGATTAGTGATGTTGAGCATTTTTTTTTATATTTCTATTGGCTATTCGTATGTCCTCTTTGGAGATATCTATTCAGGTCCTTTGCCCATTTTAATTGGATTGTTTACCTTCCTGGTGTTGAGCTTTATAAGTTCTTTATATTTTTTTTTGGAAATTAACCCCATATACAATGTATTATTGACAAATATGTTTTGCAGTGGGTTCCATTTTCATTTTGTTGATATTTTTCTTTTTTCTCTACAAAACTTTTTAGTTCAATGTAGTCCCATTTTTTTCTTTTTTCCTTTGTTTCCCTTGCTCAAGGAGATATGTCAGCAAAAATATTGCTGCACAACATGTCTCAGATTTTACTGCCTATGTATTCTGCAATTTTTATGGTTTCTTGACTTACATTTAAAACTTTTTCTATTTTGAGTTTACTCTTTTACATATTGAGAGTTGATGGTCTAGTTTTGTTTCTCTGAATGTACCTATCCAGTTTTCCCAACACCATTTTTAAAAAATTTTTATTTACTTATTTTAGAGGGAAGGGAAGGGAGGGAGAAAGAGAGGGAGAGAAACATGGATGTGTGGTTGCCTCTAGCGCATCCCCTACTAGGGACCTGGCCTGCAACCAAGTCATGTGCCCTGACTTTGGTTCACAGGCCAGCACTCAATCCACTGAGCCAAACTAGCCAGCACACTTACACCATTTATTGAAGATATTGTCTTTACTCCAGTGTATGCTCTTGCCTCCTTTGTCAAACATTATTTGACCATGAAGACATGGGTTGATTTCTGGGCTTTCTGATCTATTCCATTGATCTATATGTATGCATACATACTTCTTACTTTTAACCAGAGTGGTATAACTGAGTACAATTTTAGGATGATTTTATTAAAAAAACCATTTAAAAATTGTTTAAAAAAATTCCCATCATCATGTCACCATTTTGTTGCAGCTTTAATTTTTGTAATTGGAGGTCCATTTTGTCACTAAACAAAGCTTTCAATATTATTTATACACAATAAAGTGTGAGTGACCCAAACTGATACTCCCTTAGGTATATTTTTATCTCATAAGATGAAACACAGCAGTGATTAAACCAATAGGCTGCTAGCAGCAGAATTCAAAGTGTCAAGTCTTGATCAATGGGAAGATATTTTTACAGGTTGGGTTCTTTCATGATACTCATCAACTCACTACTTAAGCTTATTTTGCTAACACATGGATATAGCTCAGACTCTATGTAAAGCAAGATACACAGACATATTTATGCTAAAATGGCTGGGATATGATTTTAAGAAATTATGAAAAATCAGCTTGATATGTACTCAATTCAAATATTAGTTGAACAGTCTTCCTAATTCTTAGTTACTTCCTTTATGCCTCCATTTTCCCACTTCAGTGATAAGTTTCTCCTTTCTAGGTAGAGTGTTACCGTGAGTTGTATTTGTTGCCCTTTATTAATTCAAGTTATAGCAGACCTGCTATGTCATCTGTTTTTTCTCTAGCCACAGGACAATGGTATATTCTGCATTACTATGTTTTCCAAGTAATTTTAATTTAAATTTTAAATAAGAACTATTCATTTTTAATAATACTTAATGTAATTTTTTGCAAACTATCCTGATACCCCTTACATTGTTAGACTGCACCAAATTCCATTCAACTTTTTAATGATTAATTACCCAGAGTATCAGTAAAATTAGTAATTGTAGTCTGATATACTGTATTAATGCCTTCAGGTCTTATTAGGTTATCAAAGCCTGATTTTCCTACTCTGAATGCTTCATAGATTATCCTATCTATATGGTAGATTTTCTGCCTATTTTCTAAATGTTCCTACTATTTCTTGCCATTGTAAATAAAATGTATTCTCTTTGTACATGGGATATATAACCTTTAGTTTGGACAATTGTTGTGGCTTCATTTTCATTCTTGGCAGAGTTTTAAACATGTCATGCCTTAAGTTGGGTTCCTCTTGAAGTGTACTTAAAACAAGATTTGAGTGCGAGTAGTTTATTTGGGGGATGATGACAGGAAAAGTAGGTAATGGAGAGTGGAAGTGTGACCAGGAATGGAGGAAAGCCAATAAAGGGTGTGTTATGTACAACTAGGGCTCAGCCCCAGTGAGAAACTGTGAGAAACAAGTCTCAGAATCTTCCCAACTAAAGGCAAGGAAGCTGGGTATCTGTCCTTCACTTTCCATCTGTCATTATCTGGGAGCTATTCCCAGGGACTTAACTCCCCAGTACTTCTGGCCTCCCAAGCAAATGCCAGTAGAAAGGCCTCAGGCAGATAGTCACAGGAACTTTTGTAGTAGGACATGGTCAGTGTTTTCTGAAATGGTAGTCCCAATTGAATTTGGGAATTTTACAAACAACATCTACTACCAGCAACCTGCTGAGTACATGAGGGGCCACTGTATGTAATATCTCTTTTTTGAGTTCTTGCACTTTCTATGAGTAGATATGATTTTATAAAACTGACACTCATAGACCCAGACAATGGTATGGTGGTTACCAGAAGGAAGGGGCTGGGTAGCAGAGGGTAAGGATGGCCAAATTTATGGTGACAGAAGATGATTTGACTTTGGGTGGTAGGCACACAATGCAATACACAGATCACATATCATAGAAATGTACACTTGAAACCTATATGACCCTATAAACCAATGTCACACAATAAATTTAATTAAAAATATTTGGCCCAAATACTGATTCTAATATATAGCAAGTTTATTAATCACATTTCATTTTAAATTTTCAATCACATTAATACTTTACTTCTTTTTTGGTTTCAATGTAAACATGTTGGGTTAATAGCATGGTAAACCTGATTTATTTCTTTGAAATATTCTCCCAAGGTCAGTCAGTTCTCATCATGAGGCCCCTTTTGTGGAAGGTCTTGTTTACATCTGACAGGTGATTTCACATGCCCTGTAATATTTCCTACTATTTCCACAGCAATGTCTGGGATGTCATTTTGCATAGTCTGTTGAGAAGCACCCTGTGACTTTTTATTTGGTTGTACTCTGTCCCATTATGGTCATAGGCAGTAACTTTCCACTGAGCCTCTTTGCCCTCTACCCTCTGAGTACATATTATATCTTATGCAGACAAACTATCTTTTCTCATACACAGGCAGCAGCAGATGTGATTAGAGGGAAACCTAATTTATCTGGAGTACTCCAGAAATGGAAGGAAATTACTTCATAGCAATATTTGCAAATGCATTCATCACAGACACCCAGCCATTCCAACACTAGCAGATGATGGCTTTGTGATCGCTATGTGGTCTGTTTTGAACTGCTTTTTAATGATCCATATGAATTCACTCCTTTTTATGCTTCTACATTTTGTTTAGGGTATAAGATAAATGTGTTAAACAAAGGGAGGTTGGTGTTGTGTGGATAGATTTCTATTTCTTGTGTCTCTAATTCTTTCCTAATCTGTGTAGTAGAGAAGTCTGGATTATTTGTTGGGTTTGTCTACGTAGACTGCGTTTGAATATGATAGAAGGAAAGCTTATTATTGTTTTCTCATGTTAGAATATATATTTTAGATCTCACATCCTGTTGAATTTATGAGTTTTCAAATGTGTTTAGAATTCGAGGCATACTTGATTGCCTGCAGTATTAAGCATGATGTATCTGTGTTCTCTAGCTATCCAGTCACCTCACATTCATCTTATTTGCTACATGTGTCCCACTTACATGTGGTTAAGAAGGAAGATACAAGGAAGAGTGATAGTAGGAGGAGGTTGACAGGGTCTTAGGAAATCTTATTTAGTTAAAGTACCTTTTAGGAGTGGGAAGAGGAGAAAGTAGGAGATGAATTTAGATTTTAAATACAACACAGTATCATGGAATCTGAACTAAAGGAACTTCTGTTGAAAGGACTAGCTGGTTTCTGGTCCAGGTGCTCTGAGTCAGCAGCACAGAAATGCCACTGCCTTGCTGGCAAAGATGTACCTTTGTGAGACATCAGGCAAAACCCTCTCAGCATTAGTTTTCTCATCTTACAAGGAAATGTATAGATTACTGTCTCAGATGTGTACTAACATGTGGCTACCTGATTTTTAAATACAAGCCTATTTACACTATGCTTTTTTTCAGTTCATGCTCCCAATCTTTTTTTTTCCAATTTTATTTCCCTTTCAGCCACAATAAGGCACAATATAGATATGTTTGTTATAAACTTACTTTTCATAGCTATGCCTAATTAATAGGAGATTATAAAAAACAAATATATACACACCAAAAAGAATAAACGTACCGGTGTTGCAGGAATAATGTAATTATACACACACAAAATCAGAGTACGAAGAACACATTACCATTTATAAACATTAAGACGCAGGAAATAAATGTCACTGATGGAGATCTATTTATTCACATCTGAATATAACTTGACACTATGTATTTTATTTTTGCATTTCCTGATTCATGCAGAAGTTACCCAGAATGTTGTGGAAATTGGAAATAAATGAATGCCCATAAAAATAATATCTCCAGGCAATTGCAATATCTGATGTAAAGAGTATCTACAGGTTGTGAATTTTAACCACAGTTGGCTTCTTCTGAAACTGCTTATAACAAAATTCAGAGTCACTTAAATCTGATACTTTTACTGGTTTGGGGACCAAGTGTATAGACACTCTCAACTTATATTTAATTAATATATAATGGATTTAGTTGCAGTTAGTTTTATTTTGGATAAGATGAAGCATATCAAATTTTGCAATGTCTCTTTAACAGTTTGGAAACTGTTTAAAGGCTTTGGGGAATGAGTCAGAGAAGCAAAAGATGAGAATGCTAAATGGACATAGAAAGATCCCAGTATCTTGGGTTTCCTAATATTAGTGTGTTTTCTATCTCATCAAATCTGTATTTTTTCTTTTTAAGTATATTTTATTGATTATGCCATTACAGTTCTCCCAGTTTTTCTCAGTGCTTTATTCCCCATCTGTCCTGTACCCCCCCCACCCTCTAGCATTCCCCCCACCTTATAGTTCATGTCCATGGGTCGTACATATAAATTCTTTGACTTCTCTGTTTCCTATACTATTCTTAACCACACTCCATCTCTTTTGTGGCTACCAGTTATGCTTCTTATCCCCTGTACCTTTCCCCCATTCTTCCGCTCCCCCTCCCCACTGATAACCCTCTATGTGATCTCCATTTCTCTGGTTCTGTTTCTCTTCTGCTTGGTTGCTGAGTTTTTGTTTTTGTTTTTTGGGTTCAGTTGTTGATAGTTGTGAGTTTGTTGTCATTTTACTGTTCATAGATTTTTACTTTCTTCTATTTCTTAGATAAGTCCCTTTAACATTTCATATAAGGGCTTTGTGATGATAAACTACTTTAACTTGGCCTTATCTGGGAAGTACTTTATCTGCCCTTCCATTCTAAATGATAGCTTGGCTGGATAGAGTAATCTTGGATGTAGGTCCTTGATTTTCATGACTTCAAATACTTCTCTCCAGCCCCTTCTTGCCTGTAAGGTTTCTTTTGAGAAATCAGCTGAGAGTCTTAGGGGCACTCCTTTGTAGGTAACTCTCTCTTTTCCTCTTGCTGCTTTTAAGATTCTCTCTTTATCTTTAATCTTGGGTAACATAATGATGATGTGCTTTGGAGTGTTCCTCCTTCGGTCCAATTTGTTTGGGACTCTCTGGGCTTCCTGGACTTCCTGGAAGTCTCTTTCCTTCACCAGATTGGGAACGTTTTCCTTCATTATTTGTTCAAATAAGTTTTCAGTTTCTTGCTCTTGTTCTTCTGGCACTCCTATAATTTTGATGTTGGAATGTTTAAAATTGTCCCAGAGGTTCCTAAGCCCCTTCTCATTTTTTTTGAATTATTATTTCTTCTTTCTGTTCTAGTTGGATGTTTATTTCTCCCTTTTGTTCCAAATTGTTGGTTTGAGTCCTAGTCTTTTTTCCTTCAACATTGGTTCCCTGTATATTTTGCTTTATTTCACTTTAGGTAGCCTTTATTTCTTCCTTCATTTTGCAACCATATCGAGCCATTTCTGTGAGCATCCTGATTACCAGTGTTTTGAACTATACATTGAATAGGTTGTCTATATCCTTGTCACTTAGCTCTTTTTCTGGAGCTTTGATATGTTGTTTCATTTGGGCCATATTTATTTGTTTCAACACACCTGTTATGTTGCAAGGGGGCAGGGCCTTAAGTATTCACCAGGGCAAGGCAACCCTCTTTGCTGTGTTGTGGCACTGTATGTGGGGAGGTGTCAGAGAGAGAACAATGCCACTCACTTGCTCTGCTCTAGTCTCACTTTACAGCCAACTCTCCTGTGAGACTGGGAGTTTCTCCCACTGTCCCAATCACCACAGTAATTTACAGCAAGCATCTTTTACAGTTTTGAGTCTTTAGTTTCCCATTCAGCCAGCCCTGCCTCACCTACAGTGCCAGGTGCCTTGCCATGTCTCAGCTTGGCTGCCTGCCTCTGCCCCTCCTACAGGTCTGGATGAATGTTTCATTAACTCCTTGTTTGTCAGAGTTCCATGCAGTTTGATTTTCTGGCACTTCTGGTTGTTTATTGTTTTTAAATTGGTCACTATCCTTCTTTTGGTTGTACAAGGAAGCAAAGCATTTCTATATGTACCTCAATCATGGCTGGAACTCCAAATCTGTATTTTTAAATACATGTTTAAAAACTTCCCTGGCCAGTGGCTCAGTTGGTTTGAGTGTTGTCCCATAGACCAAAGGGTTGTGGATTCAACCCCCAGTGAAGGCAAATACTCCAGTTGTGGGTTGGATCCCTGGTCAAGCCATGTATAATAGACAACCAATCAATATTTCTCTCTCTCTCTCTCTCTCCTCTGCCTTCTCCCTCTCCTTTTTTCTTTCTGCCTTCTTCTCTCTGAAAACAATGAAAAAAATGTCCTCCAGTAAGGATTAAAAAGAAAAAAAATAAAGAAACATGTTTAAAAACTAGAAAATGTATCTACACATTGAAAGCAAAATTGGGGTGCAATGAAAACAACTCAAGTAACCAAAGAAAGGACCTTTACTTTTTTAAAAATGTTATTTTGTACAAATAAATTCTGTCTTAACACTTTAGTTTTCACAGTACTGGATATAGAATGCAGACAAACAAATAGAAAATGCAGAAACCAGGATTTCTGTTAAATATTTACTTACTACAAACATAATTTTTCAGAGGGCAGTCAGGAAAGACAAAGCTGTGTGTTAAATATGAACTCCCTGTCCAAAAGAGAATATACACCACCTTCGTTTAGCAGGGCTTCTCCTGGCTGCAGATGAGGAGCCTGGACCTTACTCATTCATACCCAGTTATTAACACTCCCAATAAATCCTCAGGATCCAGATCCTGTTAATATATGTCATGGCAGAAATAGCCTAGTACATGAAGCGACAGTCAATGCTGTTCCTGTCAGAGGCAGAGATACTGCAGTCAACATTAAATCAAGGGTGGATGGAGACACTGAGAGCTCTGAGTGTATAATGCCAGGTCTTCATGTCTACCACTGTTCCAACTCTATCTTACACACTTGGTTTCCCACCATGGCTTTAATGAGAACACTGAATCTAAGATCAGGGTTGCCAAGTGGTCCTATGCCAGACTGGGCATCTGGAAACTTTTTTTTCTTGTTGTTTTCTTTGTTGTTCATGTAAACTTTCAGCAGACTTCCATGACCTTGAACAATTTCAACTTCCTTCTCTGCAGTTTTATCATAGGGGAAACAAAGAATACAGTATTTACTATGTGCCGAATGAGTGCTAGGAGAATTGTACAGCCAAAATCTTTCCCAGTCACTAGGGAATAAATTCATTTGTCAGAGGAAAAATAATCACCTTCAAAATTGCTATTCTTGTACCAGGCTTATGTTTAGCCTAAACATAGACTCACTGAGCTCTCGAGACAGAGAATTTTGGCCAAGACACTTTAGTACCTATTCCCATTGGGTGTGAAGTGTCACCTCTTCAGCTGTGGAAAAGTTTTAGGGGCTTGTGAACCCCTAGCCACTAGTGGCTATCACCTACTTTGTCTCCAGGAACAAAGATTGATGCATTCAATTAACAGACAGTTAATTGTTTTTCTCTTATCCCTATAAATGTCCAGCCAAGGTGAAAGCCACAACACAGCTGGTAAGACTTCTCCCAAGAATAGAGTGTGGTGGCTGGAGGGGGAAGAGGACGAGGGGAGGCTGTGGATCAGTAAAGCACAACATTGTTCTGTTAGCTTTCCCTGGCCAGGCAGAAGGGAACTACAACTGGGGGATTATCAACCACGTGCTGAGTGCTGAGCAGAACATACGATTTGCAATCAAAATCAGACCTATCAGACAACATGCTGTTCTCAAACATCCAAGGCAGGGTTTCAGTTATTTTATTGAAGCTAAATCTGGAAATGTCATGGAAAAAGACAGGCTCCCTGTATGAGAACCCTGGGACTTCCCACTGGAGACTGTGCAGAAAACAGTATGAAAGTGACCTTTCCATGCTAGCCTGGCCTTGGCCCTTCTGGTCTTTCCAGGGCTATGAATAATTATATACTTCTGCAAATAGAAAAGGAAGAAATTATAAGGAGGTGAAACTTAGGATGAGTGTTTTCAAAAGCCTGTGACAGTGTGTATGTAACCTCTAAAGGTGGACCTGATACCAGGCTGAACAAAGGGATGAGGCAGACAAAGGGGAAGAAATAAAAGGCCCTAGATTTGAGAAGGGACATCTAGAGGAGGCGCCATGTAGATGCTGATGTGAGATGTACTTGGAAGGCATGTGTAAGCATAGACTAAGCATGACAGAGAGTGCACTCCAATCATTTTTGCAGCTCTGTTAGGGAATATGCTGTTTTCTATTCTTCATTGCTACCCTTTATATTTTTTATTTCAATTTTTTTGCCAGTCAGGTATGAAAGCCCAAGGTGCTTTGGTGCTAACTTAAGTGCTTTTGATGTATTGTGTAAAGCCAGGTTTTCAAGTTCCAGAGGCACTTGTTCTCTTCCAGCTATTTACTATTTGGAATAGTAAGCTCATTTTTTGTGGACCTTTTTTTCCCATTCTGGTTCCAGATGAATGACTTTGACCTCTTCTCTACATTGCCAGAAAATTGGAAAATATCACCTCAAATGAATGGGAAAAAGCACAGAGTGTTTGGAATAAAAGCTGATGAGAGAGAAAATGAGGCCTGGCATTTTGCGGTGGGAAGCATGTACAAGCATAGGTCACTGCAGCAAGCTGGGGGAGAACTGGGGTCACCTACTGCCTGGGGGCGAGGACACAGATGCTCAGGCAGTCCAGTTCAAAGCCAGTCAGGTACCCATGCATTTGAGTTGACACTCTAGATTCTTGAAATGTAAAGTTGCTATTTTAAAACGATTGAGGTTTATTATTATAAGCATTGTAGGGGACTTGTTGGTGATGCTGCTGGGTTACAAAGTACCTCCTTGATGAGGACCCATGTGGGTAGGTTCTCTCAGTTCTCAGAACTCTGGGAAAGAGGTTTGTTTTAATCTTCTGGACTCTGTGAAACTTAAAATGAAACACATTTTTCCGTTACTTGGGCTTATTGGCAGCTCAGAGCCAAATGTGCTGCCTAATTCAAAGATACAGAAATATATGTCATGCTAGCCTTTGTTTGCTTTCCCAAATTTTTATTGGATGTGTTTGAGCTTTTCCTTTTATCTACTTACGTGTATATATTTCTGAAACATAACTCAATTTTTTGGAATGATGCTTATGTAAATAAGTTATATTATGAAATTCCAGAGGTATGTATCTGGAGTAAGGATACTTAGGGGAAGGCATACCCAAGCACTGACCTGGGTGTGTAGTATTACCTCCCATATATGAAATATTTTTAACACTGTTAGATTAACAGATGCCTTTCTTGTACAAGATGCAGCACTAACTAAGCACTTTATATTACTATATTACTAAGGACTTTGTCTTTATGATTTCATTTGTACTTTTTTTACAATCCTGTGTGTTAAACATTTAGAGTCAAAACTGATATGGGAAGTTAGTTATTTTATCCAAGGTCAAAAATTAATGTGGTGGAGCTAAGTTTCCAGCCAGGGCAAGTGTGACTCCAGAGCACATTCTCTTAACTTTGGGGATTAAAGGTCTGAGTTCAAATCCCTGTTTTATCCTTTGCTTATGATATGAGCCAGTGAAAATGAATTAATCATTCTTATTATGTTTTTCCAGTCCCTAAAATATGAATAAATATAGTATTTAAATCAAATATTTGAAATGCTTACAACAGTGTTTAGCACTAAGAAAGTGCTCAATAAATCAATAAATATTAGTTATTGTTAATCATATTTAAAGAGTATGTCCATAGTATACATAATTAAACTTCCTTTCCTACCAGTAGAGACATTTCTTCAATATTCAATTAATCACATCTTACAACTCCCTGCACACATGCCCCGTCAGTGACTGTTCCCAGGAGAGCCAGTGTTGGAAGGCACATGTCGACATTTCAAATGTAAGGTACTGCAAGGTCAGTGTGTCCCAGGAGAAGGCCAGCTGCCAAGAGACCTTGCAGGGAAGCACTTCTAGGGTGAATTCATCACAGCTGGAGTTCAGACCTCAGCAATGCAGGTCCCAGCATTCTGCCTAGTTAATGCCCAGAGCTGATTATTCAGAAAGGATGACTTGTACCAACTGACAAAAGCCTGAAGCAAATAAATTGGAAAGCCAATGTATTAATTTACAATAAAAATATTAGTGTTAACTGGACCAAACATTTGCATCAGTCTGACCAGTGAATGCCTTGCTCTGTAGGCATGCTACATAGGGAGCTACATTAACAGAAGGTTGCTTGGTGAGTGAGATACTTGTTTCAAATGCTCAGTTTCATCACATTCTAATGGCAGCCTGCATCCATCTCCATCTACCAGCCAGAAAAGAACAGATATTCCAAGCAGCCTGACAATGCCAGGAAGTTCTTTTCCTGGACAGGAGTGGAATGTGCTACTGTGACTTTCCTTTTTCTGTGGTACAAAGGCTGACTAATCTCAGCTTCAGATTGTCAGTTTCTTTCTTTAGATATGTAAATTATCACAGGAAGGTTGCTTTGGTCCAAAAGCCAACTTGCCTCTTCAAAGTAATCTTTGCTGATTTGATAGTTTAACATTTAGAGGGCATCTTCATTGCTGGTCATTCCAAATTCTTCTGGGTACTTCATGTACCAGGTGCATAGTGCATATTCTGCCCACTGCCACCACAGCCTCACCTGCCTCCATTGCTATGTAGTTTTCTCATCATTCCTGTAGGTTACTAGAAAATGAACTTCCTGTTCTCTACTAAAACCCACCCAGAGCCTGTACTTTAGCTGTCTTAACTCCCAATGTTACCAAAATGTAGCCCCATGAATTGTGACTAGCCTACTTAAATGTAATTAAAACATAATGGCTTGTAATCAATTAATATATACTGTAAAGACTGGGAACTTCAATAATAATAATAAAAACTTTATGGAATTATTCAAGTTATTGTATTTTTCTTTTTTCTTTATTTTTATTGTTGTTCCAGTATAGTTTTCTCCACTTTCCCCCCATGACTCCCCCCTGCCCATCCCTTGATCCTACACCTCTTTGGCTTTGTCTGTGGGTCCTTTATACATCTTCCTTGAAAATCCTTACCCCTTTTCCCCTCATTATCCCCTCCCCTCTCCAGTTACTGTCAGTTTGTTCTTTATTTCAATGTCTCTGGTTATATTTTGCTTGCTTGTTTGTCTTGTTGATTAGGTTCCACTTATAGGTGAGATCATATGGTATTTGTCTTTCATTGCCTGGATTACTTCACTTAGCATAATGTTCTCTAGTTCCATCCATGCTGTCATTATTTTTGATACCTTACTAAGCATAGCAGTGTTATTTGGATCCTATCAATTATCACAGTTTTTGAACTCCTAGCCCCTTATGTCCTATGACATCTAGATTAGGACCAAATGACCTGGAATGACCAAGAAGAACCTCCATGATCTTGCCTCAGGCTGTCTTTTTGAATTAATTTCCTCCCACTCATCTCTTTTTCTCATAGTTCTCCAGATTCCTTAATGGTTTGGGAATATGCCAAATATATAGCCGCATATTTTTTTGCCCTTTCTGTTCTGTGCCTAGAGGGCTCTCCCAATAAATGTTTGCATCTGGTTTATTATTTCATTCATTTAATTCTGTAATGATTTTGGTGATCAGACTTCATTATTCATATTGTGCCAATCATCCAAGCTTGCCTAGAATGATGCATAGGTGGTGATGTTGACATTTCTATGATGGTTTATCATGGCCTATCAAAGAAAGCCAGAATAATGGTCACACCTGCCTAAAGCTCACCCAAGGGTGGGCATCCATATCTTTGTCACCATCAAGCAGTTTCCATGAGTTCTTATTGAATTCCATCTGTCCTTTTTCTGGGGTAGGGTGGGGGAGCATCTGGCCTATTTTTTTACTTTCTTAACATAATACCACCCTCCAGTTGTTATCATTCTTCACTATATTTGTTCCCAGGTATGGTAAGGTGGTGAGGAGGCACTTCAAATAGCTAACAAGCCATTACGGTATTCATGTCTCTCCAGCCTCCAGCAGCTAATATCCTACTCTTCCCTTCAGATCATCCTGCTATCACCTCTGTTGTTATTACCCTCACCAACTTCCACTGAGAGGGGGAAACTGAAGTTTGCTCTCATCCGGCTCTGGGAGGCCTTATTGTAGTAGTCTATCAAGTGCCACAATGTACATGGGTGGAGCCATCAGATTGTAAAGTCTTTTTAAAACCAACTCTAATTTTTGTATTATTTTCTTTTTTTCTTCCTTTCCCTCAGTAATGTTAATGCAGAGATAGTTAACTAGAAAGCCTGAAATTTCCAGTTTTCATTTTTCCTCTCTTCTTAGCACAACATAAGTGTTTTTAAAACTATTGACATAAACAAGGTATATTTGTTAATATTCTGGGAAAATCTAGTTCCCTTTTGTTATTAGGAGGAAAATTAATTCTAAGAGTACTTTTGAATATCAACTTTTTTTTCTGTGGGGGACATTTCTTGCCCTACTAACACTGCAACAAATCAATTCACAGATTCTTAACTCAGGACAATTCTTTAGATCTGTCTGTTCTGAGTGACATGACATTTTGCTAGACAGCAGGCACTAAAAGATATACTCATCCTTCAGATCCAGTCATCTAGGAATACCCCAGGTATGCTGCTGGGATGTCTTTGAGCAGGTTCACAGATGTTGCTTAGGATAGTACACAGCATTAAGTGCAAAGAGGAGATGTTTAAAAGCCTTAAAAATGTCATGGACTGAGGGAGAAATGTGAACTCTGCTTTAAAGAATCATGTTTATAAATGCAGTGGGAGCTAAGAGGCAGAAAAGAAATTCCAAGTTTATTCTGCAGCCTTTTGTACGTAAAAATGTGCCTCTTAGATATATCTACTCCCATCGCCCATGTGTGTGTTTCTTAGAATTTATAAGTGAACCAAGAAAGATGGGCTTATGGCTTTGGTATTATACAACACATGAGTAGGTTGCTCGACTGCTCTGTGCTTTGTGACTGCTGCTGCTATCTGGACAGTTTGGACACTTTGCTTGGGCTGCAGGCTGTACTAATAGAAAAAGATTTAAACTGACCCATTCTCTATGTTTTTGCAGCTTCCCAACATTTCATGGAGTTGTGACACCACTGAAGTTATGTTTTACTGTGTCACTGTGCTGTTTCCTTTCTCTGACCCTGTCTACACTCAATCTGCCATACAGCTGCTATCAATCCTTTCTGTGTGTCCAGATAAATAGAGCTGTGTTGTGGAAGGGATCACTTCTATGCCAGTTGACTTTTAAGACTTCATTGCATGATCCTGTCTCACCTTCCCATGTGATGTCTGGGATAATGTAAGTTAGACTTTCAGATGGAGAAGGTATTTATATGTATATGGTATGATTTGAGAATGACAGGAAAGCTTTCTCTCCCTAAATTATTTCTACCTAAGTATCAATGTGCCTGAGATGCTGTTTCCAGAAGCATTTTCTTTTCATGTAAACCTTGTTAACTTTCTCCTCAGAAAGGGTTGAACATTTTATGTTACAGTGGGTGATAATATTAGTATGATTTGGAAAGGTCTGTCCCTCAGTTCTGGGATCTGAAGAAGACTCCTAATTATGGGGAATAATTTCCTCTTAGATTTTAGATGGCAGAAATTTTTCTCATTATGCTAACACTAAGTCAGGTAACAATCCCACAAAGATGGCAGCACCGCTTTCTCAAGATTCACCCTTTTCATTTTTTTCCACTTAAGCAGATGAGCTTTATGACGGACAGAGCACTAACATTTGTAAGACAATAATCTATCTGTTTTGCACACACTGAAGAGATCATGACTACTATAGTAAGTCCTATATGTTGTTTTTAGACAGTATGAAGGAGGATGTTTTCAGACAGTGTGAAGGAGCCTGTTTGGCCCAAGAGCTAAGGACATATTGGTCATTAAATGTAAACCATGTGAACATGCACACATACACACACCACACAACCAGGTGCAGCACAAAGATCTAAAACATGAACAATAACAAAACATACTGGCAGCAAAAAACATTCATAGACAAAATAAATTCCCAAAATACAGATAGACAAGTAGACAAATAGACAGAAAATAGACACATAGCTGACACCAAATTTCTTTATTAGGTTAGCTTTCCATAAAGAACTAAGAAGTAAAAACTTAAAAGGAACATGGTGCTCTTAACTAAATACTTGGTTTATGGGACCAACTATATTAAAAAGATGGCCAGAGAATCTTCTAAGCAATGAGTATTTGGCTTCATAGTTCTTAGACTTGATCATTCTGGGGTTAACACATCTCCTTTGATTTAAATCATCACCCAGGACAATCAAAGGTCATTTAGCTCTTCAGTGTGCCCTCCATCTAACACCTAAAAAGTTTATACTCTTTTAGAATTACATGTTATTATCAAGTTTAATAAACACATTTACAATACTTCCTATCACTGCACATATATACCACATGGTGTCTTATTTGTAACTTGATTTTAAAATATTTCCCTAAAATGTAATTAACACATGTTATTGCAGACAAATTATAAATTAGAACCACATGATAATGAAAATAAAAGCCTTATACAAAGTTAATCACTGCTAACACATCAGTGTATGATTTTCTTGCATTTAAATGCATGTTTTACCTAGCAGAAATCATATTGAAATATAATTTTGTTTTCTGACCTTCTGCCATGTTAACGTGATAACAAAAGCATTTCCTATCTCTTAAAATTTCTTTACAAACAGCATTTTGATGGCTGCTTAGTGGTGTGTCTAGAATCACTATCATTTTCTTAATACTTTATTGTTGAATATTGGTGAAGAAACATCAGATATAAAGATTCTCTTTTCAACTACTGGTTACTGGTGTGTGTGTGTGTGTGTGTGTGTGTGTGTGTGTGTGTGTGTGTGGTGCAAGACATTGGTAGTGGTTTGGGCTGAAGGCAAATATGCTTTATGCCCCTCACCTCAATTTAGATAGGATTTAAATTAATCTTTGTCTTATTTTGTGACCAAAAAACTGATACCAGGCTATAAATGAGAGGAGGGATGGAACTAAGAAGTCAAAATTGAGGGCAAAAGAGAGAGAAAAGTAGAGAAGAAAAGAGGGAGGCTCTAGAGAGAGAATAAAGTAGAAGAAAGGGAAGGAAGGAAAGAGGGCATAAAATAGGATGAAATAATCTGTTAATTATTTGTGCATGACTTGCCAAGATTACCAGGATGGAGTTAACTTTCTGAATACTATGTGTGAGCTAGCTATCTTCTTGCCTCTTCCCAAGCCAAACTCAATTTTTTTTTACCAGTATGTGAATTTATGTGACATATTCTATCTTCTGTAATGGGCAATAGTAGCATTTCAGAAGCCAGCCACATTTTCAGGAATCAGCATTAAGTTACAAAACTCTGGACTTGGATTTCCTGCTGCCCTTTTACCTCCTTAACTGCCTGGTATGACCACACAGTTGTCTTTGTGATGGAGGCCCTGAGTATTGGCCTCAAACCAGCCATGGTTCCCTGGGGTTGCACACAACAGTACTCTGAAATTCGTACTTACTAGCTCCCTCAACAAGACTGATGCTGAAAGGCCTGTGTTTCTGCTTTCAGCATTCATCATATTCCTTATAAATGAAATATGAACATAATTCATATTTCTTCTAGGGCAAGAAGCTTTAGAGGCTTCCTTTATTCATTCAACAAATATTTATTGGGTCCCTTCTGCCCTTAAAATACCATGACAGGCACTGTGAGGGAAACAGAGAAAAACATAAGCATAGTTCCTACCCTTAGGAGCCTAGTCTACCACCAAATCCTGTTAATTTTATGTCTTCAATATCTCCTGCATCCATCCATTTCTGTCCACCTAAATACTATAGCCTTAGTTCAAGCAACAACTATCCTTTTTCTGGATTATTGTATTTTAAGAATTTGGTTAGATTATTTCTATGCTTGAAAGCATTCACTGTCAGGCCAGATCTCTAAATTATCACTATGATTTACAAGGCCCCCTAATAAATCTCAGAGGACCTATAAGACTCAGTTAACCCCGAGATAAAATCTCTTGACCCTTAACATTTTAGCCATCTTGAATTTCATTTTGTTCTTTGTGCAGTTGTCAATCTTACTAATACATTTTTCTTTAAATCCTCACCTGAGTATGTTTATTGATTTTTAGGGAGAGGGAGTGAGGGAGGAAGGGAGAGAAGGAAGGAGGGAAGGAAGGAGGGAAGGAAGGAGGGAGGGAGGGAGGGAGGGAGGAATGAGAGAGAAACATCAACCAGTTTCCTCCCACACAACCAGGGATCAAACCCACAATTGAGGTATGTGCCCTGACTGAGAATCCAACCCACTTCTTTGGTGTATGGGACTATATTCCAACCAACTGAACCACCCAGGCTGGGCTACTATGGTTTTGTGTACTATTCTTCTGCTTCCAGAATTCTTTCCACTTCACTATCCTAAAATTTTTTATTTATCTACCAATTGCTATTCATTATTTAGGTCTTAAATTAGGTATAGCTTCAAATAAGATTTCCCTGTCTGCTCATGTACCTCTTTTATCTCTAGACCATATTTGGTTCCCATTCTTTGTTCTCCATGACACCTTGTACTATGTTCTCTTCATACCACTCAGCATACTTCTTTATTGCTTACCAGTGTGCCTCTACTAGGATAAAAATTCCATGAGTCAAGTATTGTGTCTGCCTTGTCTTCTACTACATCCTCACCATATAATACAGTGCTGGTGCATTGTATTTGTAGTTGGGAATGTTTTTAATTGATTTTTTTTGTGTCAAGAATCCTCTATTACTATTTAAGAATCCTTAGCTCCACCAATAATGCTTCATACATTATATAGTCATGTAGTACATATAGGGTAAATGATAGGCACATAGGGAGTATTACAGGTATCAGAGATACAACATACCACAATTAAGAAATTAAATCCTCAGAACTGGAATCTCTAACATTTTATGTTTCTTGC
This sequence comes from Phyllostomus hastatus, assembly GCF_019186645.2. Taxonomy (NCBI): domain Eukaryota; kingdom Metazoa; phylum Chordata; class Mammalia; order Chiroptera; family Phyllostomidae; genus Phyllostomus; species Phyllostomus hastatus. The sequence continues at coordinate 85,690,046 of NW_025333977.1, read as the reverse complement.
CTCTTGCTGAAACAACCCACCCACCTGCAAATTCAAAATTATATATTTAATGAACCACCATATGTAAATTCAACAATATATTATTTTCAACTATTTTAAATAAACTTAGCATTTGGAAATCTGTGCCTTCTCCCTCAAGGAATGCTTGCTCATAGATTCTACAAATCTTGAAGTAATTCTGCATGATTATAGCTTCAATTGAATTTGCAATAGTATGTAAAGATATTAATGGTGTTATGTAACTTTAACATGTTACATGAAATTTGAATAAATCATATTGAGAAATGTGATCACAGACTGAAGAGATATAGAGGAATGAGAGAACAAGGGGATATATGTGTATCTAAATGAATTAAATAAGAGCTAGTGTTCACTGAACACTTTCTGTTTGACACATCACCAGTTTTTTTAACATACATCACTGTAATAATATTTACAGTAATATAGTACTATACTGTTTCCTTGTATCAATGAGAAAACCAAAGCCACTCATCTACTGATGGACATTTGGTCTGCTTCCAAATATTTGCTATTGCAAATAACACTGCAATGAAAATAGGGGTGCATGTATTTTTCAAATTAGTATGTTGAGTTTCTTCAGATAGATTACCAGCAGTGGAATTGCTGAGTCATAAGGCAGTTCCATTTTTAATTATTTGAGGTAACTCCATGAGAGTATGCTAAATGAAATAAGCCAGTCAGAGAAATATAAGTACATATTATTTCACTCATGTGTGGAATCTAATGAACAAAATGAACTAGTAAGCAAAACTGAGCAAGGCTCACAGAGAGCAGGCTGACAGCTGTGGGCGGGGGGAGGAGTTAGAGGACTGGGTGAGGGTTTGTTGAGGGATTGAGCAAAAAAGAAAAGAAAGAAAAATCTCATTGGCATAGACAGCAGCATGGTGATTGCTGGTGGGAGGAAAGTGAGGGCATGTGGAGGAGGGGATAGGGGGATAAATGATAATGGACAGAGACTTGACTTGGGGTGGTGAACACGCAATACAGTGTACAGATGATGTGCTGTAGAATGGTACACCTGAAATCTGTATAATTTTGTTAACCAATGTCACCCAAATAAACTCAATAAAAATGAAAAAAAGTGAAATCAGAACCTACGGAGGTTTAAGAACGTGCACAAGTTTCCACATGTAGGATACAGAAAGGATGAGGTGTGATGCAGGGCATCTGATTGCAGGATCTGAAACCTTATGAACTCCACTGAATGGAGGGATTACCTAAGAGTTAAAGGAAGTGAGAGAGGAAGCAAGAGTCAATGTAAAGGAAAAATGTGAACTTACAGGTGTGAGAATCAGAAGAGAGTAAGAACTCTTTGGACAGTGTAGATAACTCTGTATGCTCGTAAAATTCCATGTTCTCAGAACATTTTCTTCACTTGCCAGATGCCATAAAACCTGGTACAGTTCACTCAAAGGAAACATTACCTGGCAAACAGACAGGGGGATTTTCCAAGTGGGGAACCAGAGAGTCACTGCTGACATATCAGTTGTTCACAGAGGGCTTTTTAGGATGCCTCCAGGCACTAACAGCTCCTTACCTTCCCCTAATATATGAGGGAGTGAAAAATATGTAGGGAAATGAAATATATCTGTAAAGCTGTGAAGTCATACATAAAAAGTATATCACAGCAGAAATATTATCAGCAGTCATTGCTGTAACAAGAGTGAGAGTACCTTCAAAGTTCACTTCCTCATTTCCTCAGCTCATGTGCTTCCCTTAACCCATCGGTGAAACTTTGGAAAAGATCCTGCCATAGAAAAAACTACAGGAGGAAGGAACAAGCAACCTTCCTGGCCTCCAGTGACCTAATACATGGAAAGTGAATTCAACCCATGGTCAATAAATCTCCCTGGCTAAAAGGATGAGCACCAAATGAATTTCTTGCTTGACAGCAATGCACAGCAGAATCCTTTAATGTGTACGGGGCCATTTCTGAGTAACCTCTACCTTTTTTGACATGCCACTATTGGATACTTGTGATCCATGTTGCCACTGTACTGCATTAAGGCTGGCCCAGACTAGTTTTAATTAAATCCCCCTAAAGGATGGTCAGATCGACCTGTCTTCACTGAAAAAGTAGTTGTGATCCAGTGCCCTGAGAATACACACTACTCCATGGCCTTCTTTTCTCCCCAGAGGCTGTCTCATTACATCAGTGATCAATGTCTCTCTCTCCCTGGCTTTTGAGCAGAAGCCTGACAAACACAGAGAATGAAAACCCAATGTAGTTTCCATAGCAACATTTTCAGAAAGAAAAGAAGAGGGAAAAAAGTGGAACTCTACTATGAATTGGGTTCTGAACATCAGTGGATGAGTTGCCTGTTCTAAGCAGTCAGTGCTAAGTTTTGTTTATGTAAGAGCAATAGAAGTAGCATCAGGATTCCTTCAGTTTCAGGTTTTTCCTGTAGGGGGTAGAAACATGAGTATCATGAGGTCTAGATGAAGGAAAACTGTCATGCATGTGCCTGCTTACTCTGTTACTGGTCATACTGTTAAACAGTAGTCTGTGAACATGTATTCTGGTGTCCTGGTACGTTCACTAACTTTGGGGAAGTTTGCATATAAACTGTTTGTTATATTGCTTCAAAGGCCTTATTAACATAAAGAACAAACAAATACTGAATAAATTTTCCCAAACAAAGCAATGTACAACACAATGGTAAAGTGCAAACTGAAAGCAAATACTATGCGTGAATATAGATGGAAGAAAGCACTGAGTGGTGTTAATTTGAAAGCCTTCACAGAAAGAGAAAATAGTCTTGTACAAGGGAGGAAACATGAACTTGAAAGTAGCTCAGTGCAGATTTTTTTCCCCTGAGGGGAGCACAGCAGAATGCAAAATTCATAAACTTGCAGGTGAAATAGGCAAATTGTTCCTATAGGTGAGCTTGGCTCTCTGGTAATAATAAATTTTCTATAAAAAATAAGAAAAGAGTTTGGTAGGATAGACAGCATACATGTTCAGTAAAGAATAGAGAAATTTATATTTAATTTTAAAGGCCATAGGAAGTTTTAAGATGTTATCTAATCACCCCAGGGTCCTACATGATAAGTGTTTAAGGAAAATTATGTGGAGCAGTGTGCAGAATTCCTTAGCTAAAGGATAGACAATACTAGAAACAGGCAGAAAAACCCAAAGTTAATTGTATATTTTTAGGCCTTTTGTACCAAAGGTTAGTCCGGTCATTCTAGTAATAGCAAGGAGGGAATTAATTCAATGTTTACTCACATATGGTAATAATTCTTGCCACCATTTAAGGGCTCATAATATACCAGGCGATGCAATCAGTATAGTTCATGTGTTATTACATTTATAGTCTTCAAAATAACCTACTGAGGTTTTATTATGATACCCATTTTATAACTAGGAAACTGAAAATCTGGGAGGCTAAATGTACACAGCTGATGAACATGCAGTGGCTGGCATTTGAACCAGATGCCAAAGCTCATAAGCCTTCTGTTAGAGCACACTGTATGATTCACATGTGCAACTGGTTTTATGAAATGAGAGAGTGCCCTGGCTTGACATTAAATGGACAGAGGGTGAAGGAAAAAAAAAACAAAGAAAGGGGACAATGGCAGTGTCATCAGGAGTTATAGCAATATTTGGAGGACAGGATTTTCACATGTCATTTTCAGTTTGGGAAGAAACTGCCCCTGTAGTTTTCATTGATTACATTTTAATTAATAGCAGCAGGGGTAGCTAAGTGCACCTTTTGATAAGCTTTCTATAGTTTAGAAAATTTCCGATTTTGCATGGGGCTGGGAGCACCGAGTTAATGCACTTTCTGGACATTCTAATTATGCCCTAAGAGGAGGAAGAAGGTCAGCCCAAAAAGGGAACCACCAGCAGCTGTAGTTAGAATTGTTCTTTCTACCAGCCTTTGGCAAAATGTCCTTTTAACTTTCTCTATCCCTCATCTTACAGAAATGAAGGCTTTTGGTTAAGTTATAATACAAATTTGAAGTGTTCAATCCTAAAATCTTAATATGCATTTCTATAATTTATCCAAGTACCTGTATAAGGGAATGTGAAGAAAGAAAGCATTTCACATTTCTTTACATATTTTCCTCAATTTGTTTTCAAAATGATGACCCTGGAGTTATATCATGCCTCCTGCTTTTCTACCTAATTTGCATGGTGAATATTTTATAGACCAAAATAGTCATTGATAGGCAAGAGCAACAACAAAAAAGATAGTTGACTCTTTTGCGTACACAGCAGGGGAATGTGGGTTGAGTTGAGTTTCATCCTGAGCATTGATAAGGGGGATTAACATTAAGATGCAACAATGCTGACTTCAGCAGCTTTTCTGCCCCTTGTGGCAAAGCAGAAGTTTATTAGCAGAGTTTAGTATGTGTACTCTGGAGGCAGAAACCTAAATTCTAGTCCTGACTTCACTATTCCTAGCTCTGGGACTTGGGCATTTAATTAATATACTTCAGCCTTTATTTCCTTACCTGAAAAATAGATATTAGCAACAGCACCAATTTACTTAGTAATTATAAGTAATGTTACATATGAGGATATAAAGTATTGAAAACAGAGTCTGGATCATTATGTGGTAGGCAACTGTTATTATTAAGAGCAAAGATGGCTAGATGGGCAGTGAACCTGATGTAGCAGGAGAGGATGAGCCCTCTACATCACTTCAAAGCCACAAAAAGAGGAGTTAGGCAATGGGACTAGAACAAAGCTGAAGAATGGATTTTCTCAGCCATATAGTACAGCACAGTGCACATACACATTATGTGATGGAGCAGTGGGGAGTCTCAAAGTTTAGCAGGCAGAAGTATGTGTGAGCGTGAGTGTGTGTTCAGACCATTAGGATTGATTTGCAGGGAAACGTTTATTCTTTTTCCTCCTAGCTCAGTCCTGAATATAGGTTTAAAAAACAATATCAGAAGAAGGCATAGAAGGCTTTCACATCTTCATATACTCATTCATACACAGAACAAGATTTCCCAATCAAAAGCAAAACTGACAATAGCAACTATTGTTAGAATAATGCCCCATTTAGTTATAAGGGATAATTATCATTCTGGCTTTGATCCGCTTCATCATTTGATATGTCAGTTACTCTGGCAGTTTTATGAGATATGTGTTTGGGAAAAAATTCCTCTGATTACTCAAGTTGATCCTGTGGAACTACAACCCACAGTTTTAAACATGTTTTAAAAATTGCATATATGTAAATAGAAGTATACTTTTGTCTAACAACAAAGATTTGGAAGGTCTGTTTTGGAGATAAGCAGTGGGCCACTGTAGACTCTTCAGTCACCTCAAATAAAACCCAGGTGTCAATGATTTTGAGCTTACCAGGTACCTCAAATTTTGTCCAACTTACAATCTATAACTATTATTCTCATATATTTTTATTCTCAAATCTTTCAATTTGGAATTAGAGTGTGCCTATGGTATATGATACTTCAGCTTTTCAAGTTAGTAACTTCCTACTGACTTTCAATCCATCCTTCATGTGGACTGCAGGGTTGATACATGATATGTATATTCCTTTCAATAGCTCCCAAATAATTAATTAAATGCAAATACTGCTTTTCTGTCTTAACAATTGTTTTTAACTGTTAAATCAATCACAGATTAATTGAAACTTCCTCACCACTTTCCCTTTTCTCTTCATAAATTAGATTTTACTTTCATTTTCTTTCATGGGCTTTTTCCCCTTTTCCTTAAGCATTCTCAGAGGGTATCTAAATTTCTTAGGCTCTGTGGTTTTGAAGTGTGCGATTTGGAAGGAATGTGGGTCTGGAGGGAATTAAATTAACTAGAAGCACTCTAATTTTTTATTAAATTGCTTTTTTCAAAGATATAGAACATGCTAGGTATTCATTGTTAAATTTTCTTCAAAAAAGAGGGAAAAAGCAATAAAGTTCAGACTAGTTTAATTCCTTTTTCACTTTACTTTTAGGATTTACACTAAAATTACTTTTATCGTGCTTTTAGTACAAAGTCCCAAAACATTAAGAAAATATATTTATTGAATTTAATTTGGTGAAAACGAGGGACTGCAAAACAACCAGGAAATGAAGAAAATGGAAGAAGCCAGAGCAATAAGGCATTGAGGAGCTATATGCTAAAGCAAAGGGTGAACATTCCAAATGATGGATAATCTAGACAGTAGTCAAAACTAGTAGAATACTATGTAGACAGAACAAAGAGCATAATCCTGCAGAGGAAATTCTGACCATAGATTGTAAGACAGAGCAAGAGAATTTTGTGCAGTTTGGGGAGGAAGATCTGTAGAGACCACAATGGGTAACAATGAGACCATCAGCACATATTTTCCCACCTTAGCACCAGTAAAAAATAAATGTATGATTATGAGAAATGAATGAGGGCGGCCCTTTTCCAATAGTCAACATGACTCAGGTCTTGGCTGGACTAGTGTATCCAGTCCTGGGATTCTCCACTGGAGGCCTCATGAAATGCCTCAAGAAAAATGGAAAAGGAGAATCAGCCAGAGTGGCATTGGACATCTGCATACCTGACTGTGTAAAAGCATATCATGTGGTTGACTAGTCTAGCTTTTCAATTATTCTTACCACTTTTAGTTTGTTTGCTCCATGTAGACACCCAAAGGAGGTATGACACATTCAGAGAACTAAAATATTGGTTACAATTTAGATTGTCCCTGCTGAAACAAATCTTATTCTGCCATTCTCTTCTTAAAATCCTGTGGATTCCAACTGCCTTATTGTAAAACCTAAATTCCTTAAATGACTTGAATAATCCCTCTTTTCCAACCTGTTTTCTTTCTTGATGGACTAATTATTTTCATTATTCTTCACATTATTTTCCTCCAACCTTTACTGAACAACTTTCATTTTCCTAACAAACCCACATGTTCTATTCTGATTTGAGGCCATTTAGCTTACTGTTCCTTCTGCTAAAAAACTCTGTTCCAACATTGATATCTCTTACATTTAATTCAAGATTTATCTCATATATAAAATTATCTAGAAAATCCTACTGTGTCTAGTTGAAAGGCTTTTCCCTATTCTTAGTATTTACCACACCATGGCACAGATACCTCTTTACTTCTCCATCTCTTCTACTAGACTTGAAAGAGATTTAGAAAGATGTCATGTGGTCTGATTAACTTTTGCTATCCATTGTCCAGCAAAATGCCTGCTATCTAAAGCTCATTAAATGTTGGTTGAAAAAAATGTCAAAGGAATTGGAATGATTTTATTATAGGAGAAAACTGAAAAGATAACTAACAGCACTCAATAGAATGAGAGGTATAGGCAGAGAATATTCACAAGTTTCACATCTTTCATCAATTGATAATGATGATCACTATTTTTTTTATTTTTTAAGAAGTTAGAGCTTTTCTAAAAATGGTAAGCTACACCACAGTACTTTTTTTATGCTTCTATTTTATGACTCCTGAATCTTCTTGTATAAAATTTTGTCTTTTGCCTTATTATATGGTATGAACTCAACCCCTCTTCACAGTAATTTTTAGCTAAGTTAGATGCTTGCATCTTTTTTTTTTAATCTTCCAAAGGACTTGACAAGGTACTATGCACACAGTAGACAGTTTACAGTTTTATGTTTAATGAAATATTTTTAGGACAGAATAACCTTGGAAGATAGGCTTTGTGAAACTGTTAAAATTGAAAACCATATGATATCATTCCAGACAAGACTCCCACTGCACCCCCCAAACCCCCCCCCCAAATAAAAACAAATGATGTCAAATGTATAATCTATTCCTTCTACACATTGATCATAATATTTTTTAACACTTAAAAAAACTGAAATTATAAAGGATGAATCTATATTCTATATTTTCTTGTGTCAGCGGAATTAAATGTTCTTTAATAAAACCTATATAGCTGTACAGTAAGCCATATCCAGTTGTGGGTATCCATACCAATGAATTTTTTTTCTTTTCTTTTTTTAAAATTGTTTTTCAAGTGCAAGTGTCTCTATTTTTTCCTATCCCTCCTGCCCCACCCACTCCCACCTCCCACCCTCAATCCTACCTCCCTTTGGCTTTGTCCATGGGTCCTTTATAAATGTTTTCTGACAACCTTTCCCCTTCTTTCCCTTGTTATTCCCCTCTCACCTCCCCTCTGGTTATCATCACTCTGTTCTTTATTTCAATGTCTCTGGTTATATTTTGCTTGCTTGTTTGTTTTGTTGATCAGGTTCCGCTTATAGGTGAAATCATATGGTATTTGTCTTTTCCCATCTGGCTTATTTCACTTAGCATGATGCTCTTCAGATCCTTCCATGCTGTTGTGAAGGGTAGGAGCTCTTTCTTTTGTTTCATTGCATAGTATTTCATTGTGTAAATGTACCATAGTTTTTTGATCCACTCATTTACAAATGGGCATTTATGTTGCTTCCAATACTTGCCAATGATTTATTTTTGTAAAGTAAATGTTTGATACCAAGTAGAGAAAAGTTAGCTTATTAAATGTTTAATTTTAAATCCCAGATTGTGGTGGTGGTATATATTATTTAATGTGGAAATGGGATTCGTATTGTAGAACACAGAACAAGACTGTCCAGAAAATCTGCAGGTAATTGAACGGAACAGTGATTCATAAAATGTAGTTTTTATATATTTGTTTGTTTGTTTATTTATTTATTTATTTTTAGAGAGGGGAAGGGAGGGAGAAAGAGAGGGAGAGAATCATCAATATATAGTTGCCTGTTGCACGCCCCCTACTGAGAATCTGGCCTGCAACCCAGGCTTGTGCCCTAGACTGGGAATTGAACTGGAAACCCTTTGGTTTCCAGGCCAGCACTCAATCCACTGAGCCACATGAGCCAGGGTGAAAATGTAGTTTTTAAAGCAGAGGCATGGGGCCCTGGCTGGTGTAGCTCAGTGGATTGAGCACAGTCTGTGAACCAAAGGGTCGCTGGTTCGATTCCCAGTGAGGGCACATGCCTGAGTGGCAGGCCAGGTCCCCAGTGGGGGCCATGTGAGAGGCAACTACACATTGATGTTTCTCTCCCTTTCTTTCTCCTTCCCTTCCCCTCTCTCTAAAAATGAATACATAAAATATAAAAAAATAAAGCAGAAGAATGGGTATCACCTAGAAATTCATTAGAAATGCAAATTCTGAGGCTACCTTAGCCCTTCCAAGTCAGAGACTCCTTTTTTTAAAGGTTTATTATGATTTTTTTCTTATTATTTGTGTTTTTTTCTTTTTTAAGATTTTATTTATTTATTTATTAGAGAGGGAAGGGAGGGAGAAAGAGAGAGAGAAACATCAATGTGTGGTTGCTGGGGGTCATGGCCTACAACCCAGGCATGTGCCCTGACTGGGAATCGAACCTGCAACACTTTGATTCACAGCCCGCGCTCAATCCACTGAGCTATGTCAGCCAGGCCTAGAGACTCCTTTTTTTAAAAAAATCTGAAACTATTTTTTATCACAGTTGACATACAATCTTATATTATTTTCAAGTATTCAACATAATGATTAGAATTTATATAACTTGAGAAGTGATCACTCCACTAAGTCTAATACCCATATGACATCATACTTTATATCTCTGTGACTATTTTTATTCCTGCCAATTTGTACTTCTCAATCTCTTCATTTTTTCTACTAATTTCCCCAGCCTCCCTCCCATCTGGCAACCACCAATTTGTTCTCTGTTACAATAATATGCTCCCCTATATTCATTGCAGCATTATTTGTAATAGACAAGATGGAAACAACCTAAATGTTCATTGATAAATGCGCAGATAAAGAAGATGTGGTGTGGGTGTATGTGTGTGTGTGATGGAATATTACTCAGCCATAAAAAGAATGAATCTTAACCATTTCAATAACTTGGATGAACCTAGCAGGTATGCTCAGTGAAATAAATCAGAGAACAACACATGCCATGTGATTTTACTTATACATGAGATATTAAAAAATAAAATGAATGAACAAACTAAAGAGAACCAAGTCAGGAACTCTTGGGATGAGGCCCAGCAATCTGTGCTTCAGCAAGCCCTTCAGATGATTCTGATGCACAATACATTTTGAAACCCACTGGAATAACCTTTTCAGAGCACTAGGCACTTCAGAGGTAACCATGGTAGCATTTGAGGACCTCTGGATTTTCTAACCTTGAGCATCCCTGGGAACTGCCAGTGTGTTTCCATGCTCCCTCTGCAGTGCTGACCCTTGATTCACTCCACATTTTAATGCCAGTAGAAAACACCAAGAACTATTTGTTATGTGTGTCAAGAGGCCACACCTACCTGACCTTGTTAACTTAAAAAATATTTGAATAATTAAACAAAGAAAATATGTATGGTAATCTATTCATCAAATCCAGGATAATAAAAAATGCATTTACTATTCTTCCATGCTGTATGGCTGAATGCATATACAACAATAAAACAGGTGGGTAGTTTGAAAATTGAACTATTTGGACACATTATGAATCAGCCAATAGGATGAATTCTTCAATTCTTGGAGACAATGGATATTTGTCTTTTGTTTTAACATCAAATATCAATACAATGATATTCCTTTTCCATCTATCCTCTTACTTATACTGTTTTCTTCCTGTCCTCTTCTCTGCTATGATAGTTTCCTTTGTAGTAAGGGAAGTTTAGTAGATTATCAAAGGTATTAAAGGACAAGAGATGTCAAAGTGAGATGTCCACTCAAAACTTTTAAAGGATATTTAAAAATGACTGCTCTTTCTTAGGCTATGATTTCAGAATTAGCTCTGCGGTATAGTAATATTGCTTATGGTTACTTTTGGACTGTCTTATTTGGAGTTGTCAATGACAAAAGTTATTGAGGAAATAACACACTATTTGTAGATAGGTTTATTTTGGTGAATGATTTTGGTTGCTAATTTATTTCCTTTTTATTTAAATGTTTATGGGTAAAAACATAGCTTTTAAAAATAAAATCATATGGAATATAATATCAGCCCATTAGGACAAATAGCTGAAGCAATAGAAAGTATTTTTATACACACACATATTTTAATATTCATCACACATGATGGATATAAAATAAAAACTTATAGCTCCATTTTCTTGTATCTCTAGGAAGCTATATATTAAGTGCATATGTGACTCAGGTCATCTCATAAAGAAAAAATAATATGCAACATATAAAATACAGAGATGTTTAATGGGATTATAAAATCTGGACTACTACTTATTTTCTAATAGCAAATTTATTCATTATTGTCACTATTAATAATAGTAATATCATTATGAAGCTGTACATATACTTAAAAAACACTATTTGCAGTATCCACAAAACATAATTTTACTTCTGGGATTTAATTTAGCTTTTGAAGAAGAGAAGTGAAATCATGAAATGCTGAGAGATTCATGCCTTTACGTTCATGGGTCTAACACAATATTTATGTGGGAATTTTGTGTGACAGAGAATGGAGTTAAATAGAAGGCTCTGCGATGAGTACCTGGTTAGAAAATGTTGTATGCAGCACAGTACTCTTACACATAGATCTGCCACTAGTTTGGGAAGAGGAAAAGGTTCTCCCTTGAGTAATAAAATATAGTATCTCCAATTTTTGCCCATAAGTGGGGAATCCACCAATGGAGAGCTGTCCTTCCAAGTAACTGAGAATGCCCCTGGTATGTATTCTCAAGAGAGATCTGGAGACTCAGGATAAGTGTGTCAAAACAGCAGGTTAGCCTTGCTCCATTATTTGTGACTCTGCTTATTTATTGGCACAAAGTGTATCTTGCTTTAATCTTGGGCTGGTGTGGCATTCTCTTCTGCTTGGTTTCTCTCAGTTGAGCACAAGCTGTTGAGGATACAGCAACAGACAGTCCCTTTTGAAGTGAGGCACTCTAAGCTCCTTGGCCTGATCTCTTTTTGCTAGTGCACATATCCATATGATATTGTGAGAATTTCATATGATTAAGAAGTAATTTTGTTAGCAGTAGTGAACTAGTTATTAAGAGGTGGGTGAACTTGGTCAGGTAAAGGAGGCACAGACCTTAATTTCTTTCTTTCTTTTTTTAATCTTTTTTTTAAAGATTTTATTTATTTTTTAGAGAGGGAAGTGAGGGAGAAAGAGAGAGAGAAACATCAATGTGCAGTTACTGGGGGCCATGGCCTGCAACCCAGGCATGTGACCTGACTGGGAATCAAACCTGTGACACTTTGGTTTGCAGCCTGTGCTCAATCCACTGAGCTATGCCTGCCAGGGACCTTAATTTCTATAGAAGACACAATCTGGTTCAAATTTCAAATTCTGGTGTATGTGTGCATATATATGTATGCGTGTTTAATAAAGAACTTCCTGTGGTGTCACTTAAGAGATATCATGAACTAATTGGATAAGGAATCACCAGGACTGGGACAAGAGATAATAAGAAAGAGAATTCAGTCTGGAGGTATCTTTCATATGATTCATAAACTAGGTCCTTGGATACTGTTCTGAGTCAGTACTGAACCACTGCCCCATTCCAATAATAACATGGGGATAAAATAAAACATCCTCCAAGGAGGCATTTAGTGGTGAGCTAAGGCTGAGAGCCTTCAAGGACATTTATCTTCATAGTTGCAACGTTTGACTCTTTGCGGTTTCTACAAATCTCTGTAAAAGGCATTGATCTCCACTGTCAGTGTGATTAGAGGAAGCACTGATGCATAGCATGTTTATGATTAAAAAAATACAACTCATGCACTTAACGTATGGCATGAGGGGAATTTTACTCTCCTGGGAAAAGGTAAACTTAACTTTTTGAAGAGACGTTTTCTATTTTTGATGTTTTGTTTCTATAGCTTTGACTTTTATTTAAGATACATCCTAGTCTGAGGACCAAGAAAGTGGTACTTGCTCTATGACCTTAACCAGTTTACTTGGTTTTCATAATTCATGTCTTAAAATAAGAATGTTGTTTTTCTTATATGTTTTCCATCTCCAAAAGTTATAGATCTATGATATAGCCATTGTTTCACCTAGATCTTGCAATGTGCATTTCAGGATTTCCATTAAAGAGTCAGTGTCAGTAGAAGGATCATTAAATGTTAAGCTTCCCTTAGTCACTCTTCAGAAAAGAGATGTAGAATTCAAAATTGTGTAAGCCATAGTCTTTGACCTCTGTGAATATTTAATATCTTATATAAATCAAGAAAGATATTATTAAATTCCATAAGGAAGTAACAAGAACCATTATGAAATACACCAGGGTTTCTTAATCTCGTATCATTGATATGTTGAGATAGATAGATAATTATTTGTAATGGATGATTTCCTGTTCATTAATTGCTGTATGCTTGGCAACATACATAACCCATTACATGCCAGTAACATCTCCCCAGTTGTGACAACCAAAAATGTCTCTAAAGATAGCCAAATATTTCCTGGAGTCAAAATTGCCCTGGTTGGTAACCATTGCACTAGAAGTAACATCTGTGGAATTTTCAGAGAAGACATTTGAGAGAATTTATTTGACCTGGCTCTAAAATTATGAAGGATCAGGCTACAAATACAGGTTACAGTCATATTTTGCCAAGACCTAGATACTCTTTTTTAAAAAAGATTTTATGTACTTATTTTTAGAAAGAGGGGAAGAAAGGGAGAAAGAGTGGAAGAGAAATATCAATCTGAGAAACATCAATTGCTTGCCTCTCACAAGTGACCCAACCAGGGACCGAACCTGCAACACCAGCACATGCCCTGACCAGGAATCAAATCAGCAATCTTTGCTTTGCAGAATGATTCCCAACCAATTGAGCCACACTGGGCAGGGCAAGATCTCAATATACTTGCTTTTGGGGAGCACCCAAAGTTTTGAGATGATGGATGAGGTAGGGAGACATTGTAAATGTGTACAGTGGTGGAACATGGTCTTTGGAGTAGGAAAAACTGGATTCAAGCCCTGGATCTAAAACTTTATTGGTCATGCAATTGTGGGCAGGTAATCTAATACTTTGTGCCTGTGATGATGATTAAATGTAACATAAAGTCCTTAGCACTGTGTTTGTAATAGACAGCATGTACAATGATTACTATGGTGACTCATGGATCAACAGTAGTGTCTTGACACCCTAAAGTCTGCCTAAGAGCTGTGAATTTTGTTGCAAGTATCTTGCTCTTCATAGTGAAATTCTAACATAATGTGAATGGTTTGTTTATACTGATTAGACTCTATTTTGAATAAGGAACTATAACTTGCTGAAATGCTTTCTTTTAGAGGGAAAAAATGGAGTTAAAGCCAGTATATAAAAATTGAATTTAACCCTGCATGTGTTCACAGAGGGGCTACACAAACAATGTCAATCTTAATGTGCATCATGGTCAGGCACTGCTGCTTAAACAGTTGCTCAGGCTAAAGCTAACAACTGCTCTTGCCTAGCTAACAAATTGTAAGAGTTTTCAGTGCTATAATGGCATTGAGATATGGAGGTCAGACCCCATCCTGTGGTCTTCATGTTGCTGAAGAAAGAATCTTGGAACATTCAGGTGTCTGTCTCTGAGCTTTTATAAGGGCAATAATCATAGAAGGGTAGAACTTGGAACTGTAATTTTGGATATAATATACAAATATAAACTGATTATGGAGGTGTAGCATTGAATTTTTTCAAAAAACTTTAGTTAGCTGTACATATCATTTAGCATTGTCTTCATTCAGGCAATTGTAGAGATTAAAACCCATACTTTCTAATACTAAAATTTTTACTCTTATAATTTTAGTGTATTCAAGTCTTGAAATAAATGGTCATGCTAGAGCTAAATTAAGGCAAATTTATATAATGCTTAAAACTTATGACAGTCATTTTCCCAAGGCCAGTGTCTCTTCCAAGCATTTAATGTTTTATTCCTGTGGGGAAAGATTTTGCTACATGGCCTATTAGGTTTGAGCCTTTTTTCAAGGCTCACTTCTTTATGGCACTGATGTAGGGTGTTGCCTCTTCAAGTAAGGCATTGCACTGATGCCAAACACTGCAACAGACTAATGTGACTATTGCTAATAGGTGGCAGCTGCAGCAGTGGCTACTTAACTATCCCTGAGAGAGGCTTGCCGGAGGAGAAGGGTGATAAATGTCACAATAGGAGATTAATTGCATATGTTCTGTGTGACATGACATCCCATGGGATTAAAGAATATGTTTGTGGTTTCATAAAGCATACTGTAAATATCAGGCTCAGCTCTGGCTGTGACCCTGCCAAACACAGGGCTAATGTCATTTGTCATATTCAGACATTGCCTTTTCAAAAACATCCTTGTTCAGGCTATTACCAAGGTGTGATATGTTTGACGGCTCTAAGGAATTTGTTGTTGTTATAACAGGAGGATAGAAAGACAGAAAGATAGCATGAGAAGGGAGATGAGGAAAAGGGCCATGGGATGAAGCAGAAACATGTCACTCAAGGGAAAGTGGAAATGGTGTCTTTACTGTTTGATTAATGAAAGTTACTGGACAGATGTTTTTTATCTTCCAAGACTCTCATCTGTTGACCTATATTTAATGGAATATCTGTGAGAGAAGAAACCCTCAGAACTTTACAGAGAGGGTTTAGGATCCTCCAATATTTAACTGTAGTGAAATATTTTGGATTTCTCACTGACAGGGAGAAGAGAGAAAGGGATGGGGGTATATAGTGAGAAGATGTAACAGTACCATTTTACTCTTATACGAGACAGTTCACAGCTTCCACTATTTGGCTTTAGATTTGATCCAAAAGTCACTATTTTAGTTAAATCTGTATCCTGTGTTTGTATCCTGAGTGATCTGTTGTTCCTAAATCTCAACATCCCTTGTTGCAAAGCCTAAATGATTAGTTTGTGTTAATGAATTTCTACCTCTGTGTATATCTCAAACTTGTTAGACAGAATGGAATGAGAACACATTCTTTCTCATAGCAGACAGATGTTTAGAGCATGCAACCTATCCCAGAAGTGGGGCTGTAATGTATTTCCATCCATCTGATTACTGCAATGACCAGCAGTGGCTGTAGTCCATTAAATAATTTGCTTTATTTTGGATGATATTCCTTCTACCTGAGACCCTGGAAGCTTACTTTCACTATGCCTATTTTTCTTTCTGTGCTTTAACATAACATGCTACTTCTCATGGCTGGAAGTTGAAATTTCTGGTGGCAATAGAAAAGACATGATATGATATGATATATGATATGATATGAAATGAAAAAATTTCCAGTGGGAAATGAGGCTTGCTCTCTCATTGTTTCATCTATTGTGATCTCATATACCTTGAGCTGAAGCAGAGTATAAGGATTCCATATATGGGAATAAACTATATCATTGCTATAAAAAGCTGATTCTTTAGATCTAGAACGTAAATATTGATGAGGGTGTTACATGCCATATTATCTTAGTTTTTTTCTTTTCTCTATTTTATCTGCCCCTCCCCCACTGTTTGTTCCTTTCCTCCTGTATTTATTCATTTCTAGTTTTTCCCATCTTTTGTTTTCAAGTTTACTTTCAAGTTCTGAGGGTGAGAATTGCCACTAGGAAGGACAAAGTTCCTTTAAGGCTCATCCACATGGTGAGCAAAATTGTTTGCTTCTCTGTCATTATCTTTGTTTATCATTTCTAAAAATTAGTTATTCTTTTCATTAATTTATTCATTCACTTATTTATTCACTTAACAATTCTTTATGGTATGTTTACTGAGTATCAGATGTTGAGCTAAGAAGAGAAAGAATAGCCTATGAGGCAGTTATAAATAATTACAAGGAAATGAAGTGAGTATTAGAAAGGGAATATTTGCCAGTGTTAAGAAAATCCGGTAGAAAGAATTCCTAATAGTCGGGGAGGAGAGGTATTGGAGGAAGCACCTTAGAACAGTGATGTTTGAAATAAAACTTGATGATTTAATAGGTGAATAGGCCCATTGCAGTCAGAGGAATGTACGAAGGCATAGAAGCATTCAGGAGCTTTGCAGAATGGCATCAAGGAAAGTAATTTGATCTGACTGAAAAAGAAGATCATAATGGAGTGATTAACGATGGAGTTAGATATCCACTTTAGCTGAGGCTTTCTATTAATTATCTACTAGAAAATTAACATCAGTAGAAATGTGCCATTTAGATTAAAAGGGGGAAAAATTCAAGGCATGGAGAGATCTCCATATGGAGACATTTGCAATAATCTAGGCATAAATAGAACATTATAATCTGACATGGAATTTATGTATGTAGGCAGTTATATGAAAGCATGTTGACTTTAGCCTTGCATTGTAGTTTTGAAAATATGTTTTGGATGAGTAGATGTTGATCTTAAAAGATAGTATACTGAGGTATATATTAAGGAGAGAAAGGGAAGCTTTCTAAGTAAGGTAGGGTAGAGATGAGATCTAGTTATTTAGATATATAGGATAGGGCAGGGATGAGTGAGTGAGAGTAAAATTCAGTTGGTGTTACTGGAATATAACAGGAGAGGTAAGAGAGATGAGATTGAAAACAGGCAGGACCAGATAGGTCATTAGTGATCTTCCATTCCATTACCAGAATCTTGAGCTTTCCCTTTTGGTGATGGGAGACTGAAAAGTTCAGTTAAGTAAGTGACACAATAAGATCTGCTTTTTAAAGATCTTAGTCTTTTATCAATGTAGAGGATGGATTTGAGGTAGGCAGGATTAGAAGGAGAGACATGAATATGGAGGCCTTTGAAAAGGCCAGGGAAGAGGTACAGAAAGAGCAAAGCATGGTAGAAATGACACAGATAGAGACCAGGCATAGTTACCAACTCAAATCAAGTGCTTGATTATGTGATCAAATGAGCTAACATCTTGGTTTGAGGTTTTTAGAAGTAGACTGTGAAGTGAGAATGGAAGTGGAAGTAGTATAATATGAAGAGGGAGAAAATCCTGCAGGGAAATGAGGACGTGATGCAGTGAAGGAAATTTGTGCAAAAGAGGGCACATTTTCAAGCGAATTACCACTGTGGGTAACTAATGTTTAATCCTTCTGAGGAACTTTGGAAGACGGTATAGAACATATGTTTTAAAGTTATCCTACTCAAGGAATCCTGAGGATCAAGATGGAATCATAGGAGGCTCCTAAATCTATTTTCTTGTATGAACACACTGAATACACAGCTACCAGTGGAGCAATGCCCTCTGAGAGAAAAAAAGAAACTAAATGAGTGACTCTTACACATTGGGAAAACTACAGAGAAAATAACTACCTCAAAATTGATAGGAAAGGCTGAGACTCACTTTCACTATAAACTCCCATCCCTGGCACAGCACCATACATACAATCAGAAGGAAACCACCACTTCCGGCTTCTTTCTGAGGAGTGAAGGTTTTGGGCCACATGTCTAACATCTTAGCTCTTAAGGTTCTGAAAGTCAATGGGGCTTGCATTCATGAATCCCACAGCAATATAGCAAACAAAGCAGATTTTAAAGGGGTACAGAGCAACCCTTCCCAGCTTTGTAGCTAAGATCAGTGTAGAGGAAGTAGGGAAAAATATCATCTCCTAGTTTCTGCCTGGAAGAAGTTTGACTTCATAACTTCCTAACTTCTGCTTGAGGTTCCAGCTTCTCTAATTAGCCTACATCTAGCTGCTAAATATGATCCTCCCTTTTCCAGGATGCTGAAAAAGCTGGTGGTCACTTGCCCCATATTCTCCCTCAGGCTTGCTCCAACAATGAAACCAAATTGCCACATTCTCTCTAGAAGGAGATTGTCCACACATGAAGTGCTCTAATTCTTGCAGTGATCATCCAAGGTATTTTGGTCCCTCAGTCACCTAGCTCTGATAGACAACTCAGCATTTTTGAGTCCCGTAATACTGTATTAAATAACAACAATAAAAATCAGCTTTCAAGCAGGTGCTTAAGCATTTCCTGCAGCTATCTCTTGACACCGTACTTTGTGCAGAGGGAGCAGGCAGAAACATTTATCTCCCATTGTCTACCTAGAAAGTGTTTGACTGCATACTTGCCCAGCTGCTGTGTGCAACTCCATCTTCTTATCAATCTGCATGTGGGAGCTGATTAGAATCCTCTGGGGAGCCTGATAGAGCTGGTGGGCTTGTCCTCTGCTGTATTTCCCTGGCTTTCTCCAAGAGTAAAATCAAGCTTCCAGCTTCTCTTTGTAAAGAGTTATCATATCCTGTACTCCCGAGAGTTATGGCTGCTAACCAAGAAATTAGCTACCAAATCACATAACTGTGGGAACTGATGGGGCTAGGCATTCAGTCCCCAAGACAACACAAAACAAAATGATATTTCTATTTAGGCACACAAAAATTTCCCGACTATTCCCTTTGTGTAAGTACAGAGGGAATAAGCAAAACTCAGCTCCTGGTTTCTCTCTGATAGCAGCTAGATTGCATATCTAATGGTCCAACTTTTCCAGCTGTTGAATAAAAGTCAGGTTTCCAATTAGACTGCATTGGGAAGCTGAAGTGGTAGGCAGTTAGTAGTCTTCAGGAAAAATGAGCAGATATATGGATATTTCCCACACCTTTGGGATACTGATGAGCCTTGGCATATCCTCAACTACTGGGAGCCACTAATAACAAAAATAGTGGCTTAGACAACCAAAAAGTTTGCGAGGCAACCAAAAGCTTAGGTCAGGTAATTGACAAGGTTTATCTTTCACATGAGATCAGTCTTTCAAGATTGGAAAAGATGACTGTTTTATCTAAGGCACACAAACCAATACAGACAGTGAAGGAAAATGAAGAAACAGGAGAATATGTTCCAACAAAAGAGGAAGATAAATCTCCAGAAACCAATTTTAATGGAACTGAAGTGAGGGATTTTTCCAGTGTGAAGTTCAAAAGAATAATCATAAAGATGCTCATCAAAGAAAGTAATGCATAAACAAAGTGACAATTTCAACAAAGTAATAGAAAATATTTAAATGTACCAAAGAGAAATTAGAGAGATAAAAAATGCACTGAGTGAATTGTGGAATCAATAGAGGGGTTTAACAACAGACTAGATCAAGTGGAAGAACAGATCAGTGAACTCAAATACAGGGCAGTGGAACTCATTCAGTAAGAAGAGCAAGGAGAAAGAAAAAATGAAAAAGAGTGAAGATAGCTTAAGACTATGGAGTGCCATTACATGGACCAATATATGTGTTACATAAGTCTTGGAAGAAGAAGGGGGGCAGAAAGATTATTGAAAGAAATAATGGCTGATAGGTGTCCTAACCTAGCTTCCAGATCCAGAGGCACCTAACATGATGGATCAAGGGAGACCCACACATAGATATATTATAATTAAATTGTTAAAAGTTGAAGACAGAGCATATTAATAGCAACAAGGGGAAAACAACTTGTCACATACATGGGTACCCCAGTTAGCAGATTTTTCAGCACAAATCTTGCAGACTAGAAGGGAGTGGGATGATATAGTCAAAGTTCTGAGTGAAAAAAAAAAGCTTTTAATCAAGGATGCTATATCTACAAAGTTGTCCATGAAAATTTTAGAGAAATTTGCAGTGGCCAATCAGACTGAAATAATAAGGCCTAAAAGAATAAAAAGGAGGTAATATATTATATGCCAAAGTTGGTTAAAACCTGGGATTTTGTTTTGAATCAATGGCTAGATGTTAATTCCATTAATTTAGAGAATGTGAGAAGAGAATTAGGTTTAGGAAGAAAAGAAATGAATTCACTTTTAGACATACTATCTTTGAGATTTCTACCTACAGGATATTCAGTTGACTATGGATTTCAAACTTAAGGAAGAGATCTGGAAAAGATTTAGGCTTAAAAATCATAAGCACATTGGTAATGTCAAAATCATGTGATCGAATGGAATCATTAAGGGAGACTGTACAAAGTGAGAAGCACAGTGGGCCAAGGAGAGAATTGTAGATATCATCAACATTTCAAGCTTGTTGGGAGGAGAAGACATCAATGACAGAGAAGAAGAAAATGGGCAGTGAGTGGTACAAAGAGAACAAGGATGATGTAGAGTCACTAACACTAAGAGACTAGAGGTTTTTAATAAGGAAGAAGTCAGCAGTTTTCACTGAAACCAAGAATACGATACAGGGTTAATAATGTACATCTAATTGGCAATCATTTGGTCTTTAGTAATTGTAGTATAATTTATTAAAAATGATTTGCAGTAGAATGGTAGATGTAAGATGGGTTTAGGAGTGAACCTACTTCTGGGAATGAGATGGAGCTTATGATAGCTAGAGGAAGAGTTAATTTCAAGCCAGGGTTAATGGCATAGACATAGATCAATGGAGAAAGAATCAGGAGTAACAGATTGAAAACAATGGGAGGAGAAGGACTATATAGTGGGACAAAGTCCCAGAAGAAGCAGTACTAAATTGGGTGAAGAATTGCTTAATCATAAGTAAGGGCTCTTCATCTTATAAGATTGAAAGAAAGAAGGTAAGGATGAATATGGGTGAATTTAAGTTAGTTTGAGAGGGAGGGCAAGAGTGAATGTAGCAAAAGTTTAGATCTCACAGCCTTAGTGCTCTTGATGCTTCAGGAGGGGCAGAGGACGATGATTAAAGTTTGGAAAAGTAAAAATAGGAGCAGAAACTATCTGAATTTAGATAAAAGGCTGAAATGCCACTGGTTTTGCAGATTTAAAATTTGTAGTAGTGTGATTACCTATTTTTTCCTAGCAATGTTTAGCCATCTGAATGTGGAAACAGAAAAGATTGAATTGTAGCATTGATCTTTGCTTGAGGACCTATGGCTTAGGTGAGGGCAATAAAATAAGGGCCATTTATTTTTTTCTTTTGCATCAGTGCTACATGTTTAATATGAGTTTGAGGTTGGGATACTCTCCACATTGGAGTCATTCCAGGACCCAGGCTCTTGGAAGATTCATCTCATAATCTTCACAACCTCCACAGTCACTATGGCAGGCAAGTTGCATACTACTTCCTCAGCTTCCACCCAGAAGTGACACACATTAAAGCTGTTCATATTTTATTAAACAAATCAAAGAAACTGGTCACTCCTAATTCCAAAGTGGGCAGGAAAGTACAATCCTATCTTAAGCTCAAAAGAAGAGACAGGGTGTTTGTGAAAAGATCTGATAACTACTTTTACTTGGGCTTCTATGATAATGTATTTTGCCATTTCAGGTTCTCTTACTATCTTCTGCCTCCTCTAGTCCTAGACTGCTTTACCTACTATGGGTCCACATATTCCCTGAGTTCTCCCTCTGTCTTATCTTCAGGAGATTTCCAGATTTATCATCCATGTCTTGACTGTAACACTTTATTACAATGCTGTTAAGTGTTAAATACTGAGTCCTGTATATTTCCACTGGCATGTATTGTGTTCACCTCAGTTAAGTAATATCTAAAACAATAATCACAAACTAACTTCTAGTGTATTTTACTATTTTTGTTACTAGTTCTTTCTTCTGGAGGTACTACTTCCTAGCCACAGCAGACTATGGACATTCTCTCTTTCCTTTGAGGTTGTCTGTTTTTACTTTAGTATTCATATATATATATACATAATAAGTGTTTAAAAAATACTGGCTGATGGTTTTATTTTCATATTTTTACCTTCAGTTCTTTTATACCTTAGGCTTTACAAAATAGCACTAGAACCACTGTCTGATGATGTATTTTTTTCCTATACATATTTTTTTTTACTAAAGCCAGAGTGGTCTCAAGAAATTATTAAGTCACAAGTGTACACTAGAACACTACGATTCTTCAGAATCGTGCCATGCCCCTGACAGACACTGTAGCACTGCATGCCCAAGGATAAGCATCATCTCCCACCATAGATTTATTTTCCTTGCTTTGAAAATTTACATAGGTGGAGTCATACGCACTCTTTTTTGCCTTTGGATTTTTTTGCTCAATGTTTTGTTTGTGAGAGTCATCCATAGAATTTCATGTATCCTTGCTCCATACTATATTTATTATATTAATATATTTTCTTTGTCCATTCTGTGAATGTTCATTTGAGTTGTTTCTAGTTGTGTGCTATTATAAATACTGCTATGAACATTCTTGTACTTGTATTTTGTTGAATCTATATATGCTTTCCCATTGGAAAATCAATGGTGTTTATAGGCTATAGGGTATTTATATATTGAAATTTATTGTCAACTTTTTCAAGGAGGCTATACTAATATATACCCTTACCAGCACATTTTGGAGTATCAAGTACTCCATGTCCTTTTCAACATTTGAAGCATTTGTCTTATATTTTGGCCATTTTGGTGGATGTGTTATAGTAACTTTGTTTTCATTTTAATATCTGTGGTAACTAGATAATTTAAGCACTTTTTCATGTGTTATCAATATTTGTATATCCTCTTTTTAGAGTTACAGTTCAAGTTTCATGCCTGTTTTTCTATTATCTGCCCAGTTCTTAGTGATTTCTAAGAATCATTTATATGTTATGGATAAGAGTTCCTTACATTATGTACAACATTCCATTCCATATGGATTATAGATCTAAGTGAGGATGGTAAAACAATAGAATGTCTTTAAGGCACTAACACTTGTTGTGACCTTAAATAGGACAAGTGTTAGTGTCCTATTTAAGGACACAACAAGTGATAGTGATAACAGAAATAATTGAAAAATTGGTCTACATTAAAATGAGAATTTCTCTTCAACAACCTACATTTATTTTTATCTAGGAGATTTGACCAGGGTCTTCCTCTTCCCAAACACTTCTGCTGTCTGCTTATATCTGTGGAAAAATGCCTCATTGCATTCAGAAAAAAGAAAACAACATACGACTATAAAGCTTTTATTTTATTTTTAGTTTTATTTAGGTTCATGCTTGGAAAGTTTCTGATCTTAAGAAAATTAGTTGGTGAGTTATAAAAATAAACATGCAGACCATCACTAAATTTATAATTAAACCATATTTAATTTAAGTATGAAAATAATAATTTTGGAGTGATTTCTTTTTTCCCCATATATGTATTATTTAAATAGGGTTTTAGGAATACAGTTACATAAACTCTGGAAGATAGGAATTTGTTAGGTTCACATTCAGTTGGATTAGTAGACTAGTGCCACAATTTTTTTTTATCACATGTGTTGGTAGTGAAAACTGGGCCCCTCTTTCCCTTAAACTTTCCAGGTGGGACTATGTTTTATCACTTATAAAGAAGGGACAGAGGTGGGGGTTTATATGAGGCTTAGGGTCAATTTATCCTGTCCAGGTAGTGGAATCCTGAAAAGTAATCCAAAAGCTCTGAAATACAGGATTCAAGAGAATGTGACTGAAGTCTTAGCTATATTACTTAAAAACTAGATGACTTTAGGCCCAGTTTATTACTTGTTTGTGCCAACTTTCTTTTCTTAAAATGAGATGATTGTACTTAGAATCAGTTTCTGAGTTTTAGGTATCTGATTATGGTGAGGAATAATGATATTTTCTTAACAATAAAGAGAGTAAAAGAGTGATATTGGAGTGGCCTTTTCTGTTTGCTATAAGAGTTTGTTGCTTTTTCTAAGAGCACCTGGGAAAAGAATGGGAAGCCAATTTCCTCCTTTAATTCCTATTCAGACTACTTGAGGGTTATATGTTCAGGAGAGGTATTCTGTCTTCAGAGACAGAAGGCAGAGGCAGTGACTAATGGCAGGAGCCTGAGACTGATGTAGATAGAGGACAGTCAAAATAGTACCTCTAATTCACAGTACCCTACCCAGCGGGAATTGGAGGAGTGCCTTACATACATAATTAAAAACTGGGAAAAGTTGTTTTGTTTTAACGAAAGAAAGAATGTTTACCGGTAAGCAAAACGTAGAACTAAAAGGAACTGCAGGAGAAGAATTACAAACCTTCAAAGATTTTTGCAAAGATAGAATGAAAAATACTGTCTTTATGGCTGGATTAAAAGGAAGGGAAATGGAATGACTAATTATAATGTGTGAGCATGAGGAACTGGCAAAGAAAAGAAAAATTGCCCAAAGGTGAATAAAAATAAGGGGGAGAGTCGTGGGACTGTGCGTGAGAGAGAGGGGGATCTAGAGAATGGGAAGGAGAAAAGTGGAAGTGCGTTTGTGACTCAGTATAAACAGAGCAAGTTCCTATCATGAGGTGAGTAATGATGAATAACTAGTTTGGGACTGGCATTGCTTATATGTTAATTATACTTAAAACTGTCAGGAGGAGCTCTTCTTGTCAGGATCATTTCAAAAGCCCCGAGGCCACTGTAGGAAGGAAAAGGAGAAGGAGGATTTATACAGTAGATGTGAGAATTAAGGGTGGAGAGCAGCTTGGGGGAGGGGTGCTGTAAATAGAGTCTCATTAGCACAGTCAAGCTTGGTGCCTGATTAATTAGGGAACACTTGATAAATAACGTCCTGAAGTCATGGAAATCAGGAGAAAAGGTACAGATAATTGAATGGAGTTGAAGAACTGGCAGTGTTGAGAGTATCATTAACATATTTTTGCTGTTGTTCTTCTTGGCATCTGCCCTTGTCACAATTGACTTCAGCAGCTGCACATTTCTGTGGAAGAAAGGAAGCAGAGATAGGGAAGGGTGATGGCGAGTAGAAGCTGCTGTCCTTTGTAGAAACCCAGAGGTCCACAAGGTCTGTAACCACTTCTGTCCTCTGGGGCAGTCTGTGTGGTTTCTTTACCTCTTTCCATGCAGAATTAACTTTTCCCTCAAGTATGTCAACACCCATTTTCTGAGGAAGGTCAGCCGGGGTGTGTGATAAATTTGGAAAATGGGTCATTTTGGATTGTGTTTAGAAATTTAATACATAGCATAAGTTTCTTCTGAAGATATACCTGCTGGTGGTCATTTGCCTGCTACCTTAAATCAGATAATCAAGTTTCTGTTTTAGACAATGTACTAAAAGCACTATGCAGGTTCAAGGTCTGTACCTTGGTACTGTACACATGTGTTTAAAAATATGAACTGTTGTCAAACTTTTTTTTTCCTTTTATAGATATGTGAGCTTTTTAGGAATCTCTGTTAATTTTTTTTTAGATTTTTATTTATGTATTTTTAGAGAGAGAGGAAGGGAAGGAAAAAGAGAGGAAGGGAAACATCAATGAAGGAGACACACCAATCAGTTGCCTCTCACATGCCTCCAACTGGGGACCTGGCCTGAAACCCAGGCATGTACCTTGACTGGGAATCAAACCCATGACCTTTTTGTTTGCAGGTTGATGCTCAATCCACTGAGCCACAGCAGCCAGGGCTGTTTTGTTTTGTTTTGTTTTATTTTGTTTTGTGTACACTGGCAATAAAATGTTGAGAGAAAATCTGCACTACAAGTACCTTCATATTAGTCTAGGAGGAAATGTGATGAAAGAAAGCAAAATGCAATAGACATTCATTATCTCTCTCTGGAGGAGGGAAGTGACTCTACCCAGGGAGTATGTTGCACTTATGCATGGAGATTGAGCTCCCTTCTGAAACCACGAATATGTTCTAGGTCACTATTGCTGGACACACTCAGTTCTGCCTGTGGCCTGCAGCAGGGCAATGTGGAGCTGGAAGGCTGAACAGAGAATGCTGGAGTCTGAGAAGCAGTAGCTGCCTTTGCTGGCTTTTTAGTGCAGATAATAAAATAGCTTGGAGAGTATCACATGAGATAGAACTATTCCATAGAAATTGCTGCCACTTGGGATACTGCCAAAGCTTTATCTACTGTAAGTGTTTTTCTCAGTTAAGTTTTTCTCTCTTTTCTTTTTGTTAAAGAAATAAAAGAGCCAGTTTAGATTGAATAACAATTGACCTAAATGCTCATTAGAACATAAGCTTACTCAGTCTCACTTAAGAATTGCTTTATTTATACAGAAACCACAATAAAACCTTCCTTATACAATAACCCCAGTACTTGGATAAACATAGGGTCTGGACTCTAGAGAGTGCTTGTAGGCATCCAGATTGAGAGAGTGTTTCTCTATTTTTTAGGGGTTTTTTTTCTTGAAGATTTTTATCCTATATCTGCTTTGTCTGAACCAGAAACTTCTTTTGTTACTGTATTTGTTTTCCCGTCTTTGTAGAAAGTTTATTCAAAGGTTATTTTTTAAAGCTGTCTAATATTTCCCTTGGTGTTGAAGAGGGATGTTTCATGAAGTTTTTCAAGGTAAATCACATAGTTATTTCATAGTTACTAGTGGACCAACCAGACAGAGGCTCTGGAATGGTTCGTGTATGAACAATAGTCAGTCGGCTAATATCAAACATCTACTAGGAACAGGGTAACATGCTGTATCCCAAGATCTAATGGGAATAGATCTTGACAATATGAGTGTGTAAAATTTCATAAACACCCAATAACCTAGAATCTTTTAGACTAGCCATATTATTAATCTAGAAAATCCAGGCAGAGATCTTGTGGTGTATCCTAAACCCTTTAGCTAATGAGATGTCTGTTTTTTCCTTGTTTGTTTGTTTGTTTTAAACCGAGTCTGAAATTCAAGCTTAGTGGCAATGATTAATTTTTGTTGTTGTTGTTCTTGTTCATGTATTTATTAAGTTTTGGAAGTTCACAATTTACCAGGAGGGACAGCTCAACAGGAGGCTATGAAATGAAACTTCTACATTACTCACATTCATTCATAGGTGAGCCTCGTGCTTGCTCCACTGATTTGTTCTAGAGTCCTTGTGGAAATTCCTAGGAAAATGCACACTCAGCTAGCACTAGCAATCACCTTGGACCACTAGGGGGGAAATCAGTGCCAAATATACTTCAATCCTGAGCGAAACCATTATTTTTAAAAAATTCTTTTCAGAAATTATATGACACTGAAGTTAATAAATTGGGATTTCAATAGATTACCTACTGATGTCATGAGAATCAGGATAAAAAAGTTATTGTTTACTTTATCCCCCAAATTTTGTGAGGAATTGTTGTAAAAAAAACACTATTAAAACCTGGATAATGACTCTTTGTGAATGTATATATTTTTTCCTTTCATAGCCCTTATCTTTCTTGAAATTCTAATGCATTTAAAGAATTTTTCTTACAGGAAACTAGTTATCTACCAGTGATTTGTCTAGTCACTTTTGTTAGTAATAAACCTACATCTCAGTATGTTCCTCTTTCTTATGCAGGCTGACCTTAACTCATAGACTGGCATGCTTTCCCGTAGCTTCAAATAGGAAAGGACACATCTAGACTCTGCTATAGTTAAAATGTAACCGATACTGAAGGAAGTCAAATGATTTCTTCTCACTTTTTGTTTATTGTGTTTTGCAGCATCACTTTCATTTGTCAACAATATGTCATTGTGTACACTAGTTTAACTTGTGATTACTTATGCTTTTTTGAACTTCTCTTTGACTTTAACACACTCATTTAACACAATTCTCTTTTAAACTCCTGTGTTTAATTCTCTCAGTCTAGGGAAGAAAGTAGTTTAAAAATTGAGGAGATTCAATGAGCATACTTTGTAATTTAAGAATGTAAATGAAATTGTTGCTAGAGTTGACATCTGTGAGCCACAAGTTGTGGTTCTGCTTTATTAAAGTAAACATCCAGAATAGAAGAGGAATAGGTAATCAGAAGTTCAGGTAGTTTGTCAACATGCTGTTAAGTATCCAGATGTTTAGGAGACATCTGGTGTTCAACATTGTTGTTTATTCCCATGGCTGTTTAGTGTTGCATAGGCACAGAGATCTCCCCTTAAATTTGAATAACCCAATAATTTCTTAGAGCAATGGGTTTCATATTGCATACCAGAACCATGGTAAGAAATGTATTTTATATCATGACCCATTGTATTTGTGCATATTCACACCTACATCCACATCCCCCACATAAATGTATAACTGAAATAACAGCTTCACAAAGTAATATAGTCTTACTACATGTGATGAAATTTTCTATTTTTTATTTCATTCCATTTCATTATTTTTTAAAAAATGAGTAGTAACTACATTAATTTCATTGTCAATGGGATTAATGGGTTGCAACTCCCATCTCAAAAACTTTATACCGCCAACCTGGGGTGTCTCCCTTACAATGCAGACATACCATATAATGTGATCTTCCAATAATCAGAGAGCTAGTGCAGTTCAAGCTTCAGTCTTGACAAGCATACAATATATATTCATAGTGTACTTCTTGAGTGATGTAAGGATCTTTTTAACTCCTACAGGGTTCCTACTAAGGAAAAAAAAAAAGGGAAAGTTGGATTAGGGGACAGGGGCTCCAATGTTTCTTTGCTTTTCAACAGTTTTAATTGCCAATCTTAGTGAGCATTCCCTGGAGAGAAAAATAGCTGTCAGTAGCAGTGGACAAGATGCCATTTCACTCAGGAGCTGTCAGCTGCTGTAGATAACATTCATTATTTAGTAAGTGTGGAGGAGCCTCAGTATACCCTATTTGGTTCTGCAGGTGGGAATGACTTGTTTTCCCATTGTCAGAAGGCTCTTTAATCTTCTCTTTTATAAACACTTAGTACCTCCTAATTACCTGCTTGATTAAGCACGTCATCTGCTTCATGTATTGATAATTTAAAACTGAAAATGTCAGATGACATATTGTTTACCTGGTAGCCTCCTGTCCAAAGTATGTAGCCTTTTTATTCAGCTGTTGACCATTTGTATGACCATATTAGTTTGCTAGATCTAAAGCAGATCTCTCTAGGGTCCTCTTTACCTCCAGAGATTCACTAAAATCTTTTTTTTAAACGCTTTTTTTTAAAGATTTTATTTATTTATTTATTTTTAGAGAGGGAAGGGAGGGAGGTAGAGAGAGAGAGAGAGAGAGAAACATCAATGTGCGGTTGCTGGGGGTTGTGGCCTGCAACCCAGGCATGTACCCTGGCTGGGAATCGAACCTGGGACACTTTGGTTACCAGCCCACGCTCAATCCTCTGAGCTACACCAGCCAGGGCTAGATTCATTAAAATCTTTAAGACAGGTTACTTTTATCAATTCTAGAGTAATTAAAATCTCTTCTGCCTTTAGTAATATTCATAGAAGAAGTATAAACCTCAGGTTTTCATACTGTACACAAATATATTTTATGTGAAATGTTATTTGCAAATTTCTTAAATTATTCCTGCTTTAATTGGAAGATATTTTTCACTTTCTCTCTTTATAGAGCGATAAATAACATTTCCTCGCCACTTCTGTAAATATGGAAACAATTTTAAACCCCATAACCACACATGTTTGTATATTTAATTGAAGGATGAATAATATTGATCTCTTCATTTTTTCCTCAGGTATTTTCAATAAGCATTATCATTCTATCTCTGTGTTTTTCTAAATTATTTTACTGTCTTTACCTTCTGTCCATTATTGTGGAGACCAGAAACCTAGCAAGAACTGTAGTCAGGCTTTATTGTGACTTTGAGTGTCAAGGTTACTAAACTTTATCCTTCCAGTTATGCATTCCAGCTTTTCCTAAATCCATTAATTATTTAGAGTAGATGCCAAGTGCATATTTTTCAGTGGATACCTTTAACTGCATTGTTATTTGGGTAATAAGTTTACCCTGGATTTATTTGTCTTTCTTCTCATTTTTTTTTGCAATTATAACATTATTTACTTATATTCCTAGAACTTCATATTTGTATTTGACTTTTTCTCAAGATAATTTGAGAAATTGAACCTAATTTCCCTGTCACTCATAATGTTTCTATGATCTGAAGAATTCTCTTATCCCACTGTTCAGATAACCAATGCATAGTCTTGTTTCTACTACTAACTCATCTTGAACATCAATTATTCAGTGTATCCAAGACTATGATGTCAACCGATGAATTCTTTTTATATTCCTACAGCCATTTGTATCTATATAATACAGGAAACCAGTGGTTCTATGATCCTGATACTTCTCAGTGTATGGAAGTCCCATGGCAGCTATATATTTACCAATATTCATTGAAATATGTTAGGAATTACAAAAAACTTTGGCCATATGGAAAATGCATTGGCTGCCAGTTTGTTTTCATATGGGCTATTGTAGTCACAATTAAATTTGCTTCTTGTTCCTTTTACAGAGTATCACATTTGGTCAGACTTAGTTCATTTAAATGCTTTTGTGAAATGATATAATGCACTTTAGGTACTAACTGTATATACTAACTGAACTGCAGGTTAGAAATGTTGGTTGGGAGGAACACTGGATTGTGTTTCATGATTATGTTACAGTCAGGTGATGGAGACATCTGGTAATGAAAGAAGACAAGGAGGAAAATGTTCTCCAAGTTTGAGAATTTATTTTAGACTTTTATGATAAAACATACAAGATGCAAAGGGAAATATGACTCAGAAATAAATCAAATGTAGCATTCTGCTCTAGAGGACCATTAGAAATAGTTAGTGGTCTCTGGGCTGGGTGAACACTGGGCATTAGGTGAAAACAATAGTGCTTTCTGAGTCTACAATATTGGAGGAAGAGTAGTGAAGTCAGAAATGACACCGTGTAAATAATTTCCAAATGTGTGATAGATAATAGAATTAATTATATGTCAACCATTTCCTCTAGTTTCTCAATAGGAATCTTAGCTATTTATGGGCTTTATTAATGTTTAACATGCTTCAACATACATCTCACACACAGGTAGTTTTTTTCCCACTCTAGGAGTGACTCATTTTCAAATATGTTATTAGCAGGAATGCATATAGATTAACCAACAAGAAAGAAATAAGATAGGATTCATTTAATGGAACTAGTAGACCAAGATTTAGAGATTTGTTCATTCTGTTAGTACAGTTTATGCCATTACTCACTGGGTATCTATTGACTTCATATTCTGTGCAGCTGAGAATAGAGAGGGATTTAAAAAAAGAAATGTAAAATATAATACATATAGTCTGTCTTCCAGAAGTTACAGATTACATAGAAATGAACGTCACAGTTGTATGAAACAGTACATCATGATAGGAGGTGGTATGTGTTTAAGATAAAAATTAGCAATAATAAGAGCAGTAAACAATAAAGTATAGGCACTTGTAAGATGAGAAGGGGGGTTAGATAATAAAGTCTTAAGAATACCACCTCACATGCTCCCTAGTCTAATAAAGTCCATCTATTATTGTTTATTTTTCTCTTTATTGATAGTTTTGGTTTTAAGCAAATACCACCTCCTGTCATGATGTACTGTTTCATATGAATATGATTTGCATTCCTATGTAATCTGTAAACTTCTGTGAAGCAGGCTCTATATTTTACATTGCTGACCCAGAGGGTTATATACTAAGTGAAATAAGTCAGTCAGAGAAAGATAAATACCATATGATCTCACTTACATGTGGAATCTAAAGAACAAAATAAATGAGCAAACAAAATTGAAACAAACTCCTATATATACAGAATGATGATTGTCAGAGGGAAGGGGTATTGGAGGTCTGAGTAAAAGAGGTGAAAGGATCGAGAAGTACAGATTGGTAGTTACAAAATAGCCACAGGGTTGTTAAGTACAGCATAAGGAATATAGTCAGTAATATTGTACTAACTATGTATAGTGCCAGGTGGATACTAGAAATATTGGTGGCAACACTTTGTAAAGTATATGATTGTCTAACCTTTATGCTGCACACCTGAAACCAATACAAAAAATATTGAAAGTAAACTGTAATTTAAAATAAAAATAATTAAATGCATTAATACATATAAGGCATTTATAGTGTCTGGTACCTAGTAAATTCTCAATTCATACTAGCTGGTATTATTCCCAAGTTGTAAAAGCAAGAGTGCCTTTTTCTGTATTGGATACAATAATAAAAATTTTTGAATTAAAAAAAATACCACCTTAAACTGTAACTTACCCTAGGTCAGAAATTGGGACAATTCTCTCTCTAGAAAGGAGACATTGAGGAAGATTCAGTTTATTCATTTACGTGATTCAGAATCACATCAGTCTGGCTAGTCCAGCTCTATCCTGTGTCCCAGTTCTAGTGCTTGGTCCCCTCTGTTTTACTTGGGACAAAGCCATAATCATGTACTCTACTGCCAATTATTTAATCTTGTTCTCCTATGCATTTTGCCTGTGCTACACAAACAAAGAGTATAAAGATAATTGCCAAGCTGAGAAATGAACTGGTTTGTATGTGTGTTTACTCACAAAGCATGCTTTTGCAGACTCTGCTAACCATTATTTTGGATATAATAGTTCTATGAGGATAACCCAAAGCCATGGATTAGCAGTTGGGCATGTTGGAAGGCCTAGGCCCTGTGTTTATAGTATAGTTTATTTCTGAAGTGTTTTATCATACATAGAGTTTGGCCAACTGAGACGGAATGATACCAATGGAATGGTAGAGTAACGAGGGTTAAGAGACTAGAGGATAGATGAACATGAAAATTGCCTTCTATGGGAAGGCAAAAGTAAGATAAATGGAAGGATGCATGGAGCCCTGTATGGCAGAAACTGGGATATATTTTTCATTTGTCCTCAGGGTGTAACGGCATATTTGGAATATAGTAAATGTAAAACAAAATCTGCTGAGTGATTGAAAGAGAATATCAGATTTGAAACTTTGAAAGTGGATTAATTTTAAATGAAGATAAAAAAGATAAGAGATGGTGCATGCCAAGGTTGAAGAAATATGACACCAGAGCATCTTCTGGACTTTAAGGAATTTTGAGCCAGAATATTGCCTGGAGGCAAGTGATTTTTATTACAAACAAGAGGGAAAAAAAGAAGCTTCAAATATAGTACAGCTAGGAAGTGTGTTTGAAGCCCACTGGGTACCAAAAATAAGCAGATCTCTCATTCTGGACCTTTCATTTGGAGAAGGTGGTGCAGTACAGGGGAGTGACAGGTACAAACTGAGAGAATATTGGATATCACATGGTAATTTTGATGAAAACATATTGACCAAGGCCACGAAACTATCTTAATAAAAAATGTTGAGGAATTTTTTCAGAAGAGAATAGAGATTATAAATAAACTGCCAACAACAAGTCAGTCTTAGAAGAGGAGAGCCTAGGAACAATAAGCTTATCTAAATAGAGTTGAAAATACCAGAGTAAAAAGAAAAATAATGATAAGGATTAAGATAAAGGGCACACAGAGTGCAAATGTTTTATAATATCTCTGCTTCGATTACTTTTTCAATATTTAATATTTTGCAAAGAAATGGACATTACTACAAAACATAAATAATCAGTCAAAGCTAGAGAAGAGTTTAATTATTAAGGATATACAACTTCATTTAGTGAGCACTTATTTACTGTGGACCAGGCAGTTTGGAGAGCTTTAAAGGCATCAGTTCATGTGATCCCCAGAAAGGCTCTATGGGCTGTGTCAGTATTGTCTCAATATCACAGGTTAGAAAAAGGTAAATAAATTAGCCTACATTTATATAGAAATTCAGTATTGGAGCTAGGAGGGGACTGAACAAAACTTTTCAATCAGTATACAACATTATTTCCTAGTATTAATGTGGCTTTCAATATTAAACCTCTCTGACAACCATCAACCTTTCTCCATTTTTGTGGTATATCCTCTTCTTGGCAGAGATTATTCATTTTTCTGCATTTAGCAAGAACATGTAGAATGGGTTAAATAATAGAGAGAGTAAACACTGACAGGATAATGTGAGCCAACTTGCAAGCATTACAAAAAGATGAAGGATGACACATGATAATTCACTGGGATGATGAAATGTGATGGATTTCCTAACCACCCAATCTTTCACTGAGAGGCTTGTCCAGTTTTTTCTCATGCAGCTTCATTATACTGGCCTGCAAGACATGGGATGACCCTAGTGTTAGAAGCTACTGTAGTACACTGTCAATTACTCACTGAAATGAGATGAACTGGGTTACAGATAATCCCTAACCTTTTCTAAAATTATCTGAGTTGGTTGTCTATGTGATCCTAAATTTGCCCAATAGCTACAAAAATATTTGTGTTTATAAGCCTGGGAAATCAGTTATATCTGATGACGTTGGAGATTTTTAGGAATATTCCTAGGAACATGGATCAGATAATTTCTACTAGTAACAGACCTAACAAACAGATTCTTTGTAAGTGTTTATTGAATTGAATTAAATTTAATTAACATAGAGCCAATACAACATTTTACATAATATGTATAAAATTATAGACCCTTTCTGGCACAAATTTGAAACGTTGACTTATATCTATATTTATTGACTTGGAGTGGTGTTCACAAAATACTGTTGGGTAAAAGAAGGAGATTTCAAAATATAATGTGTACTGGGGTTGCATGTTTGTTATGTAAGTAGGATACTATGTATGGATAGTGCTTTTTCATTGGACAGTCTTGAGGCCATATAACAGTTTTTGATTATATGGAGTTACACTACCAGAATTTTAATTCTAGGTATTTCTCCTAATAGTTGTGTAACTGTGAGTAAACTACTTAATTTTTCTTCATTTCAACTTCCTGATTTGTAAAATGAGGAGTGATAGAACCTGTCTCATAGAGTTTCAGAAACATTAAAAGAGACCATAACTATAAACATTTTAATATGTCTGGTTTTTATAAAACAGCTAAATAATTTAATTAGTACTCTCATTATTATGAGAGAAGTATGGAACAAGTTTTACAAAAATGTTAACATGCTTCTTTGTCCTTTTTTCTATATTATTACTTTAACCATACATAATATTTTACAATTAGACAACAAAATAATTTTTAAATTTTGTGGAATAAAGTGACAGAATTTTTGTGTTGGTAGGAAATTTAGATGGTATTTGTCCCAATTTTACACCAATATATAAACTCCCAAAGTAACTTTCCTAACAGATTGACTTTGAACATCTATAGAAACTCATCATACTGCTTACCGTCTAACTAAATACATTTTCTGAGGGCAGATCCTATATCTTTCAGTCTTCTAGACTGACCATGGAGTAGTCACTGCACACATATTATCTTAATGTGATATACTTAGAGAAAT
This sequence comes from Phyllostomus hastatus, assembly GCF_019186645.2. Lineage (NCBI taxonomy): Eukaryota > Metazoa > Chordata > Mammalia > Chiroptera > Phyllostomidae > Phyllostomus > Phyllostomus hastatus. The sequence goes on along the minus strand of NW_025333977.1, from coordinate 85,654,292 downwards.
CAAGAGTTTGGCATTTTCATCCCAGGAATAGCCACTCTACCTGGAGCCCTACTTAGATTCTTAATACAATTCTCATTCTCCCTTTACATCTGAGTGGCCTTCTGGGGTTGAAGGAACAATACCATCTCTTATCACCCTCTTGGGTCATAAGGAGAATATATACATGGAAGAGTTTAATTTTTCTTGACATTATTTGCCTTAATAGCTATCTCTTACATAGTATCCTGAGTCCTTAACAAGCAGATTAAAAAGAGTACAGTACAAGGAGTCCAGCACTAAGGGTGTGTATGAGGCAATGTCTGTTGGGGCAACCCTCTCACAAGTTGCCCACACACAAGTAAATATTTCATGCAGTAGTCCCCAGAATCATCTAGAGATCTGGGCTAGGGGATGGGGAAGAAAAAGAAGTCTGTACTTTAGAATGTATAATCTAGGTTATCTTTTGGACCCAGGGTTTTAGCCTATTGAACTGCAACTCTCCATCTTTGCCCAGATACCAATTACCTGTGGCCCAAGGCATGCCCAAGGCTCTTTTAGGAGTAAACATTTAGTGAAAAAGGTACTCCATCTTTGGCTAGAACTTTGTAGTGGGAGGTTTGAGAAGAGGGCCACTAAAATATTTGTGGAAAGAATAGAACTACATTAGACATAACATATCATACAGCTCTTGAAGAACCAGAAGCCATATGCAGTACTAAAAAATACACATACAATGTAAAATATTAGATACATACCACTTCCACTTTAACTGACATTAAGAAGATTGGCCTTACTTTTTGTCCACTCATAGATTTTATCCACTTTACTAGTGTAAATTAAGTCTTGATCTTAATCAACACGTATTCATACAAAGATGCCAACACAGGGTGAGATAAGAGCAAAACATATCAGCTCAAGCAATTACTCTTAAAACTACACTTATTAACTTTCCTCTTCCTTCTTTCTTTTGGCGACCTCCAGGATTCTTGGTTCTGCTTGCCTATTTAGGCTTAAGGCAACCCTAAATAAACTCCTTCTTTAAGTTGACCTCTCTTGGCTTGCCTTGCAAAACAACACTGTTGCTCTGCTGGGACAGTGAATTTAAAAATAGCAACGTTGAAGAATGTGTCAAAAGACCAGTAGATGCTATTAAAATACATGTCTAACCTTCTGGAAAACTCTTCCTATCAGAGAAAAGAGAACATTTTTGGACTCCGAGAACTACTAGTTTGCTTTGTTTATTCTGAAGTACTTAGAAGAAGACATATACTTTATCATGGCTTTCTTTGCTGAACTAGTTCAATATCATGACACAATAATAAACACAACACTACTTGGAGCTTTAATCTTTATATATAACCAAAGACTTCCATTAGCAATTGAAGACTGTTAAAATCCATGGGTGTCTGTCTGGTACCACTCCAGCAACTTGCTAAACCTATACTTTAGTTTGCTCATCTATAAAATGGGACTAATAATTGGTCTTGCCTTTAGTGTGGAATAAATGAGTAAGTCCTCAGACAGGTTTAGCTACTTCTGCTATTTTCCTTCACCTACCACCTAGCTTTTGTGTTTTTCAACCACATCTGTTCCCTCTCACCCCCTAATAAGCTAATTACACTTTGTTATCCTTTACTTTTTACAAAGCCTATTGTTTTACTTGTATTTAGTTTACTCCTTTTATCATTTTATATTATTCACTAATTATTAAAATGTCTAAATTAAAAATATTTTTCAATTAAAAGTTAATACACATCAATTCTCATTGACAAGCATAGCATTCTTCAAATGCTTATTTCTCTCTTTTTTTTACTTTTCTGTTCCCTATTTTATTTTATTTTTTAAATTATTTTATTGTTGTTCAATTACAGTTGTCTGCATTTACACCCCATCCCTCCCCCCAAACCCCAGCCATCCCCACCTCCCTCCCTTGCTTCCACCCCCCTTTGATTTTATCCATGTGTCCTTTATAGTTGTTCCTGAAAACCCTCCCCCCCCCCCCCCCCGCCATTATCCCCTTCTACCTCTCTCCGGTTACTGTCAGATTGTTCTTAATTTCAATATCTCTGGTTATATTTTGCTTGCTTATTTATTTTATCAATTAGTTCTCACTTATTTCTTGTAAAGAAAAAAATGTGCAGGGTGCTATCTCCAGTTCCTTTGAGAAAAATACATTTTAAGAACAATTGCAATATTTTTACTTTAAATTTATTAGTATCTAACAAGTATTATTTTGAAGATGCATTTTTACAAATGATGGTATAAGCTTTTCCACTATTATTGGTAAATTTGAGTATCATTATTCTTAAAATCTTACAAGGGGCAGTTTAAATGTTAATTAGGTATACATAGTATACATGAGAATTTGTGCTAGCAATTTTAAGACATGACTGAACTACTAGAGATGAGTGGTTTAATATTGTTCTAGCTGGTAGTGATCTGTTGCTTGAAATAACATGAATGATCAAGCACAAATACTATATGGGGGCATATTAGAAGTGTCATTGTCTATAAAGACTTGAGGCTACCCTTTCCCCCCCATACTTTCTATTTTCTCTAAGCAATTCATACAACATAAAAATTGAACTGAAATATCTTGCATATTTTATTCTTACCAGGCTATCTTCACAATATGAATTATGAAGCATTTGTGGATTTTTTGAACAGTTATTGTACAATAGATGAAAATACGTGTATATGTATTTACCCTACTTATTCATATGTAGGTTAACCTGAATGAAAAACATTGTTATGTTAAGCCTATGGCTACACCTACTTAGGTGATGTTTCTTTATATTTCTTATCTTTATTCTTTTATGTCTCTTGGAATACTAATTGTCTAATTTGAATGAGTACACTGGTTATAGTTCACTTGTTTATTCCAGCAATGATTGAGCATCCAACAATGTATGACACATCATCTCCCATTTTTTTGAGATACAAAGATGAAAAAGACATAATCAGTAGCTTTCATGAGCTTTAGTGTAGTGAAAGGCAGACCTATCATCTAACAAATAAATATTAGAAACATTTTTCCAGTGCCCTGGTGGAAGTATATAGAGGACACAGCAGTAGTTTTAAGGAAAGAATTGTTAATTACATATGGAAGTATTACTTAAAGAAGTGATTTTTACAATTTAGTTGTCAAAGTCAAGATTCCTTCAACAACTAGGAGGAAGGAATAAAGGAGAAGCAAATCATTCTAGCAGAAAAAATTAAAAATATGAAAGAGTATGGGATCTGGAAAATCAGCTTTAGTGGATGAGATAAGAGATAAGACTAAAAATAAACAGCTATACTGTATGGAGGGGTGCCATTAAAAGGTGTGATTTTGGAGAATATGATCTGACAAGTACACTTAAAGACCCAACCTAAAGAAGATGAAAGATAAGTTGGAAATATTATAGCAATAATTAGTTTCCTGATATAATCCAAGACTTAAACATAGAAGGCAGGAACTAAGCAGAGTTATTGATAGATAGATGGATTCAAGAGCTTTAAAATGGAAGGAGATTAAAATGGAAGGAAATAGAGAAAACTTGAACCTTGATTGGAGATGGGGGACAAATGGTAGGTGGTTAGTTAGTGATGCCATTACCTATGTGGTTTGGATAATTTAGTGGATAGTATTGTCAATAATTGATACAAGGAATATATAAGAGGGTAAACAAATATTGAGGAATAATTTAGTTGCTGCATAACAAAATATCCCAAAATTTAGAAGCTTAATGTAGCAGCTTAACATATATTTTCTCACATTTTCTTTGAGTCAGGAATTTAGGAATAGTTTATAGATAAAGTTAGACCTCAGGATCTTTCATGAAGTTGCTGTCAAGATGGCTTGCAGGCATCTGAAGGCTTGACTCAGGCTAGAGGATCTATTTTCAAGATGAGTCTCTCACATGGCTTGTAGCAGGAGGCTAATTTGTTATCACATGGGTTTCTCCATAGGTCTGCTTAAATGTCCTCACAACATAATAGTTAGCTTTTCTCTGAGCAAGTGGTCAAGAGACATCAAGGAAGTATCTACATTGTCTTTTATAAGATGCATCTTTCTCAACCAGGCATGTCATTCTTGCAATGTCTGAGTGGTTTACACGAGTAAGCATGATTTAATATGGGAGAAGGTATCAAAGAATATGAATAGTAGGAGGTATGGATCATCTGGATCATCTCGTAGGCTGGCTACCATAAGACATGTTGAGTTTAAGTGTCAGAAATCAGTGAGCTCAGTAACCAGTCAGATACATGGATCTGGAACACAGGAGAGAGTTCAGTCTAGAAAAAGGAATGTTTAGAGGGAAGATAAAGAAAAGGCAAAAATATTACATTCAGGTGTATCTTCACTCAAAAGTTTGTCAGAGGCAAGCAATATATTTAAAAAAGGCTAAGAAGGATGGATCAGGGAGTAAGAATGGTAGCCAGAAGAGATTTGTAGCCCTGAAATTTGAAATGATAAGTTTCACATGTTAGAAATAAGGATTTGTAAAAATGCATTGGATCTGGTAATTATGAGATAATTAATGACCTTTACTAGTGAATCAGGAGAGGAGTAGAAAACTATGACAGAGAATATGAAAAGAATGTAAAATGGAGACAGTAAGTACTAATTATACTTTCAGGGACTTGGCTAAGAAAGAAGAGCCATGTCAGAAAGAGAAATTGGGAGAGGATCGTATATATCATGGGAGGAAACTGAGGATGTAGGGAGATGAAGATGAATATTTAGGGAATAGAAAAGGTAACTAAAATAGCAGGTTCTCAGAAAAGACAGGAGATTTTCATAGCAAGAATCCAGATAGAAGGCTTATTCTAATTTGCATAAAAGTTTCCTTTTCCTCTGAGGTATGGTATCTGCAGAAACATGAAATGGGGTTTGTGTGTTATTAGTGGGAAGTTGAGATTGTTCATGCTGGAGATAATAATTTTTCTCTGAAAAGTGTAAGAATTATTATGACAAGGTGTTTTAGGTAGATGTGGACCGAAAGGACCTAATAAAATAGACACTAGCCTTGTGGAGTGTGAAAATAGATGACTACATCAGGATTGCCAAGTGTTTGAGGGCCTCCACTAAAACTGAACGTAACACATTTAGGATGGTGCCAATGGACACTTCTGAACTTCAAAATATGGAGTTCAGAAAACTAGGTTAAAGAGAGGCCAGACAGACAGTTAAAGCAGAGTCTGAAACTGTGTTTCTGAGTTTAAATGAAGTTTTGCCACATAAAGCTATGTAATCAAAAGCAAATTAACATCTCTGAGGCTGTTTCCTCATCTATAAAATCAGGTAACAATAGATCTACAATATACAGTTGTGAGGATTAAATTAATATGTTAAACATTTAGAAAGTCAAATGGTACCTGGTGAACATCAATTATGAAGGTTATTTTATTTTATGTGTCTGTCTTTCAAATATTTATTTGTTTTTTTTTAATAAATAGTGTAGGTGATCTTCAAGTGTTTTTAGAAACAATTTTGAAATATAACAGTGAAGTCCTTTGGAAGTTTGGTAGCCTGATTATATAGATCAAGGTGTTTTGTGTAAGTGCTGAAAGGAAATGCAGTGACTAATCAATAAGTCAACAACTAAACCCACCATGTGATGCAAGATAGTTTAGATAACCAATAATAAACACCCCTCTCTGCTTTTATTCCTATCTCTGATTTTTGCCATGCATTATCTAGATAAAGACTCCAGACTCCAAATTATTATGACTGTTATCCTACATCTCCTCATGTCTCCCAAATTGGTTAAAATTACTATATTTTTAAAATAAGTTTTATTTTTGGAGATCCTTCTATTAATTCTGGGAGTTCTGCATTCTTAAATTAAGCATCAATATGTACATCAATTTAAGGCTCAGAAAAATTCCTTTTTGCAATTGTCTTTTAATCTACCAGAAAGTTCTGGAAAGCTAGATGATGCCTGAGAATTATATAAACTAAAGCTAAGTTTTAGCATCTCATGCCAATATTTTCTTCATGGTTATGGCCCAGAAGGGAATTAGCTACATTTACTTTTTGTAACTAATGGAAAAATGGAAAAGATTTTCTGAATTGATGTACTCTTATGAAATGCAGCATTTGGCACAGATGTAGTTTAGAATATTGTAGAAAGATTAGTACACTTCCAGGATGGATTGTGATTGATGTAGAAGATAGGACAGCCCAATATTTGCAAGAACATCATCATATCTTCTGTGTGAAATAGAGTACAGCACTGTACTTTATTTTGGACTGATCTGGACAATAGATTTGGCCTTGTGATGAATTTTCTTATCAATTTCCCAAGCATAGAAAATGAGGAAATTAGCAACTGATTTCAGGGCATGATTTGGACAATACACTAATCAAACCTATTTTTGCAAAATAAATCAGAAATATTGAAAAGAATCAATAGCATGCAAGTGCTGTTTTTATATGTGAAACAACTAGATTATGTAGTGAATTTTATATGTACCAGGTAAAACTGCATAGAACCTTAGTGATGAGGTAAACCTTTAAAATGAAATGGTAACTCCAGGATAGGAAAGTGGCTTAAAAAGTTCAAGCAGGTAATTGTTGACTTAATCCAGGTTTATTATCATAGTATGTGCATTTATGTCAAATAGCATGCAGACTTTAAAATGTTCTAATCAGTAGTAAGAAAAATAAAATTAAAAAACTCGATGCCAGGTTCCCCTGCTCTTGAAGTATGACTGCTCAGCTTATCACAAGTGTGATGCCCTGCACTGGACACCAGTGTTGGGACACAATTGCAGTTTTGGGTGAACGTTATAGATTTCCCTGCTTTCTCAAAATGCACTGTAGTTGGTTCAGCACTGCACTTCTAATGGCTCACATTGATCTCTTGATTCTGTGGTTAATTAAGATGTATTTTGCAGCACAGCGCACAGGTTCCATGGCTCAGAGGATTAGTCGATAGTTTTCTGTGGCTCTGCCATTAGCAGGGTAAACTCTCTTAAAGACATAGTCTGTTTTCTTTAGTGTGTGCATTTTTGTATATTTCAGATCTGATGCACAGCTGTAGAAGTCAGAGATGGAGACAGGCAGCTGTGATAAGGTAGAAATATAAGGGACTAGGGGGTCTAATTCCAGATCAGAGCATTACACACTAAGAAAACTTGGGCAGAATTAATCTACTAGTACCTGTTTCTTCAGCTATGTAAAAAAGACAACATGTCTTGCTACCAATGTCATAGTATTATTTTAAGCATCAGATTCATTAGAGAAAGTACTTTGAAATCTATGAAGCATTATACATCAGCTTTGGAATAGCATGAGTTGAAAAACACTCAAAATATCACTTTAAAATACATACAGGAAGAGAATGAGGCACAGGTTGAGAAGATAAAGGAAGGAATAAGAAGTGAATGATTGGAGTCCAAGGCTTGGGAGGGAAGCAATGCAGGGGAGGGAGTGAGAGAGAGCAAAGTTGTGCTTTTATGGGAAAATAAAAGAGGATTACATGTAGGGTTATAGAAATAAAGAGGCAGGGTAGTGAAAGCATAAGGCAAAACAAGGAGGGAGTGTTTACTTTGAACAAATCCAATGAATTTTAGACTATTGTGCTGCCTAAAATCTAGGTATTTTGTGCCAAAGAACTACTAAGGTCTGTCTTTGATAATGCAAGTTCACAGGAATCATGTCAGTGGCCTGGCAATTGTATACTTCCTTAGTTTTCCAAAAGCCCTTGCTGACTGAATACAACAGACTCAAAGCTGTTATCTCAGTTGGCTGTTCAGGTATCATGACCATAATTATCTTGCAGCGGCACTAGCTCAGCCAATGGTGTTATCACCATAAACCGCTAAAGGGTCTGGCAAATGGTACTTACCATTACCACATTTGGTCTACTAATATACTTATATGCCCCTGGAAAGAGGTGTGTCTGTGGTTGCCAGCAGCTGAGCTGTTGCATATTGATTAAAGAAAGGGGGCAATGGAGTTTGGGTAATTTGCCAAGGAAATATTTGGTTACTTGAGAGCTGGGCTATGCAAAGAAACAGAAGTATTCTGTTTGCAGGATGTGGGTGTGAAGAAACAGAAAGAATGATTGATTTAATTCACTGCCTACACTTGGGATAATCCATTTCAGAGAGGTAAGGGAAATTCACACATAAGTAACTGTGTAGGTGAGGCCCAGATGCATGGGAGAATGGATTTTCTGTATTTGACTAACAAATATCAGTCTGTGCTATCAGTTCTAAAGCACGTGTCAGTGAGACTGGAAAAAAGCTCAACCTTGAGTTCAGATAACTGTTAGCTAAATTTGTCCACAGTTGCCTAAAATTACCTAATGATTGAATGTCAAGTTGCTGTTGTTGTTGTTGTGTGTGTGTTGGTAATTATGGTCCATATTTGTGAGTTTTGTCTTTTTTTTCTGCCTTTAGCTCACAAGTAAATGAATAAATCAGGTGACTTTATGAAGAATCTAATTTCTTCACTATGATTTCACACACATGGTGGTGATGGAGAGAACATATGTTAATGATGACATTATGATTCACTTATGGGTATAACACATCTACTATTGGGATTATCACATTTGCTGATATAATCTATTATAAATTAACTCTTAGGAATCACATATGGAAAATCCCAAATGTCTGTCAGCAAAATGAATGCTAAGTGGTTTAACCCTCCATAAGGACTTCTTTATTCCTTTCCGAAAATTATTTTTCCAAAAGGGTATTACATCTTTGTTGCCTAAGTCCCAAGAGAGTGCTATTCAAGGACAACTTCTAAATAGGGAGATAGAGAAAACTCATTTATAATACTGAACATTTCTTCTGAAGTACAGTAGATACTTAGAACCCCAGGACTTAACAGTTTGTTTTAAAGATTTGTGAACAACCCAAAGATCCATTTCAAGGAATAATTTATAACATTGCCAAGTCTAGGATTTGAAGCATATGCTACAAGTAAGTGTATAGAAACTAATCATCAGCCCATCATTCAGGGACTACACTTCAACATAAATTCATGGCTCCCCTTTATTTCCATGGTCTCTGAAATTCACATTAAGGTCTGAAATGGTCACTTTATATTTTATAGGGAAAATAGTACAATGTCCAAGAATTTGGAAATTAGAGAAAGTCTCAGAGGTAACATGAGAATATGAAGTATGATTTTTTTAAGCACAGTCACTTTATTTTTCTTATCTCAACTCCTCCTCCTTGTCCAACTCCCAGAAATTTCTGCACAGGACTTGTGCTAGAGTACCAATGGATGTCAAATATAAGCTTCTTTAGGAAGCAAGTAGACATGCTGTGATTGATATCCATATCTGACTTCCAAGCCCATAGATCCCATTACACCGTGTGACTCAATTTTGCTATATCCAGTTTTGTGTACCATAATCAGGAATTTGGTCTTTCCCAATTTTACATCCTAAAACACTGCTTACTCTTTTATATGCAGAGCTCCAGAGGTGTTAGCTAAAAACTACTTAGCTACTCCAAGTATCAATTCTTCTCTCTTCCTGAAAACATGGTGCCCTTTGGGGATGAGACTTCCTGGTAAAGGGGAAGAAAATTAGGGACTCTGGGATACTGATCTATTTTTTATTTGTAAAAGATTAGACAGTTTTACAGACCTAAAATTTTTGCTCTTAGGACATTCCTTGCTGGCTATTTTGAATATTTTGAATGTTGCTTTTGTGGAAGCAGAGGCCTGAGTCTCTCTTAAAAATATACTTCCTAGAGAGAAGTTGTATATCTCTCAAATCCCACAGGCATCTCTACACTAGGCTGAGAAAGAAGCTGCTAATGGAGTTTAAAAGGTTGCCTTCATTAACTGAAAATAAATTTAAAGTGATTGGCCTTCCTTCAAAGAAGGAACACTCAAAATGGGCAACGTTAAAATGAAATGAAAGACAGATTATTCTGTGCAGTGTTTTCCTGGTATGTTTTCTCCTTTCCTGTTCATAACCGTCTGCCACCTCAGAATCCTCCCTGGAACCTTATTAAACTTCAGGGCCTTCATAATGTTTGAAGGTGAACTCAGATCAATTTCCTGCATTTTTTCTGCCATGGTAAATCATTTATTGGGATGAATGTTTTACAAAGCCAGGCAAGAGAAAACTCATGAAAAATAAATATGGTAAAATACACTGTGGTGTCCTGCAGCAATCTTCAAGGCTTCATCACATTTAAACTCCCCATGGCATTCAAGCCAGTTAGAACATATCCACTCATTTAGTCTCAAGGTGGCCAGTTGAACTCAATTAGTATGTGGTGCCACCAAGGCCAAGAGTATCCATTTTATTTCCTCACATATCTTTTGATTCTCTCTATTCTGTGGCCACAGACTTGTTGGACTGATCCAGTAAATAACATGGGAAGTTAGTCATCACAATGGGTAATAAGGCAGATAAGGTGGATGGATACAAGTTTACTACGTCCTATTGAAAACAAAACACAGGAGCAGAGAAGTGGAAACAAGGAAAGTACCTACCTGATGGTTCTTAAGTTTTATTTCTAAGAACAGACAGAATAAAATAAATATTTACAAATTCAAATTTGAATTTCTTTAAAAATCACTTTAAGTAGTAGGCAAAGTTACAAGAATGTATATTCTAGTAATGTTGCTATTTTGCCACTGAGGGCTCTAGTTATGTCCCCAGGACTAATAACATGGCATAATAACCATTACAAAGACAAGAAAAAACCCTGCTAAATAGTAATAGCAACATTAACATCTTTGGGCCCGAATTGCATCCACTCAGTATGCTTTTCCTGCTGCCTTTGTCAGCAGCTCTCATGTTCTGGTGTCAGGAGATAAAATGAGGGATGAAGGAAATAATATATATATATATATATATATATATATTATTTCCTTCATATATATATATGTATATATATATGTATATATATATATGTGTATATATATATATACCCATATTATGTATCAAGATCTATCCCATACTCGTTTAATTGAATCCTTGTGACTACCTGCTAAAATGAATAGAATTATTTACATTTTACTGATAAAGAAACTGAGACTTAATTATGTGCTTGAGGTTATGTAATTAGGGAAGAGTGAACCGGTCTTCAAATCAGATCTTTCTGAAATCTGCAAACCAATTTAAATAAGGCCTTGTAGACATTCCAAATGTAGACAAGTAGAGGAAAAAAACCTGGACATATGTTTAAAGTAGGGAGGAACATGTCAGGCATGTTGGGAGACAAACAGGCAGGATCAGGACAATTACTGTAACATTAGAGAATGGAGAAGAACTCTCATCCTCAGATATAACAAAATAATGCAAATCAGAGGAAAAGCCTTCTAAATTTTTCTTGTGGATAAGATGGTTGCACCATCTTAAGTGGTCTTTGACGAAATATCCTCAGATACTCTCTCCTCTCCTTTGGGAATATGTGTAGATTCTCTGATTTTATACATATATAATCTCCCCACCTGAGGACATGCTTAGAGAAAGGAGAAAAGAGAAGGGATAGAGAGAGAGACGGTGAGAAACTTTGATGTAAGAGAGAAACATGGATTTGATGCCGACACAGGCCCACAGTGTCCACATCATTATGGATGAAATGAGACATTCACATGGACTACTGAGTTCTGTGGAGGAAAAGGGACAGCATGGCTTTGCTCTCAGGGGGAGCAAAAGCCTCGGCCTCCACCATGACAAGCCTTTATTGGGTTTCTCCACCCATTACATGATGGTCCTCATTTACTATGCACAGGTGCGCCTTAGGTGGTTACCTTTTACAGAAAACAAAGGAGCCAATACTGCTAATCACATCACAGAAGAGGGATATTTGCAAAGAAAAGGTGAAAGTAGTTGAACTGGTTACACTCATCCTTGGAAGGTTTAGCATGGATTTTAGGAAGTTGCTTTGCATTAAATGTCCTCAATTCAGAGTGAGGGAGTTTTAGCAAAAAGCAAGACTCATAGTAGCCTAGATGTATTGTAGGCCTGATTTTCCACAGGAGAACCTATCTGTGGGCATTGGTCCTGTGCATCTCCAAGTGGGAGCTGGGCTGATGCTACACAGAACGGTCTACTACATGGATTGGTTGTCTCTTCCACCTACACGGAACTGCAACCCAGGCATGTGCCTGACCAGGAACTGAACCCACAACCTTTTGGTTCACAGGATGGTGCTCCAGCCAACTGAGCCACACCAGCCAGGGCTCTGATGATATCTTTTGACAAGAAGAACTTAGAATGTTTCTGATCACTTCATTTTCAGAAGCATTTAGTAGATTGAATTAACTCTTTTCTCTACCTTGAATCTTTTACTCCATCCAGTCCATCTGCTACAATGCCATGTGTTGAAAAAAACCTTGCTTAATTATTAGTTTAAGTGAAATAAGCCAGCCACAGAAAGACAAATACAATATGATTTCACTCATATGTGAAATCTAACAAACAAACTGAACTAACAAGCAAAATAGAGACAGAATAAAAGTAGAGAGTAGGATAACAGCTAAGGTGGGAGAGATTAGAGGGTGAAGGGACTGAGCAAAAATGAAAAATGAGTCATGGACATGGACAACATGTGTGTTGATATGCGGGGGGGGTACACGAGGATTAAGTGATAATAGGAAAAGTACAATAAATTTTTTTAAAAAAGAAAACCTTGCATTCGTCAAATCACTATTCCATTTAAAAATATCAGTGGTTCATCCTATTTTCAAGGCTTTCTAAAATGTGTTGACACATTAGCTGTCCCAGTCACATTTCCAATTTCTCCTCTGGAACATACTCCCTTTGCTGCAGTCACATTCTCATCACTTTCAGGAGTTGCATCCTCACCTATCCACCTTCGTTTAGGTGCTTCTGTTGTCTTGCATTATTTTCCCACTCTGACTGCATATCTGAGTCAAGTCATTTACAAAGTATTTTAATACTTAGAAAATATAAGGAAGTTAAAAAATTTAAAATGATCCTCATAATCTCAAAAACCAAATAACCACTTCAAGCCTTTTCTAAGCCTTTTGTGTATTTTACTTAGTTCTGCAATGTATTCTTATAAAATATGATATAAATACTTTCATGTCTTTTTATTGATGTGGTAGGCATTTTTCTATATCATTAATTTAAAATTCATACCTGAATATTATTGTACATTAATTTTCCTATATTAATGATATTATAATAAATATACTTTGGTATAAATATCTGTATATTTGATTCTATTTTTAAGCTAAGTTCTTAGGGGTTAAAATGCTTTATTTAACAATATGGACATTCTCAGGCACCTATGATATTATTTACAAATTTATCTCCAGAAAAATTTATTATAATTTATAGTCACATCAAATTAATATAACAATGCTATCTAAACTCACCCTAAAGCTAAGTATTATCTTTTTTAAATATTTTTATATTTGATATATTCATCATGATTTTAATTTTTATTTATTTGGTACTTAGTTGGAGATTAGCTTAAGAAAATATTTATCTGTTATCTCAGTTATTCTATAGTGATTTAATTTTATAACCTCCCTATTTTCTTGTTCTTAAAAAAGAATATATAAAAAAGGGAAAGGAGAAAATATTACCAAATTATTGTTTTTTCTTAATTTTTTTCAAATCTTATATTTTATTAGAAAAACACTAGTAAGTCTAAATAAAAACACAATTTTTCTCAGCCAGCAGAGTGGATGCTTTAAACAAAATAATTTGTGGCATATGCATAGAGTGATGATTGCTCAGTTTTCTCTTTGTTAATCAGTTTAAATCTCTAAGAGGAAGTAGGACATGAAGTGGTAAAAAAGCAAGTTTTTCTTTCTTTTTATTCCCTTTCGGGTACAAAGACTGGTTTAATGTAGAATATGGGTAGGCTTCCATCTGTTCCTCTTAATCTTATTTCAAACCATGGAGGGGGAAAAGGTTTTCTTTCAATTTTGGTTGTCATTAAGAATGCAGGGCTATTATTTTTCATTGAAAGTCCAAAGGGGTGCTACTTCTGAATTGAATTTATTCCAAACAAAACTATAACAGGATTTTTTGTTCTTCGTTTTAATGTTTGATTGCATCCAATTCAACAGTAGCTATTTCTGTGTGCTTTTTAAAATTCTGTTGTTTATTTTCTTTCATAAGAAATGAAATTGCAAGTTCAGTTAGGGCTTGTAACTTAAAAGATTCTTGGATGTTGGTAGGTGACATGTTTATGGTGGAGATCATAGAGTACAAATACCAGCTAAACCAGTCTTTGGCTATCAGAATTGGAGAAGATTGTGGCTTTTGTTCATTTTTTAAAAATTAATTAAAATGTACTTAACATATGATATTATATTAGTTTCAGGCATACAATATAGTTATTCAACATTAATATACTTAATATACTTAAGTGATCAATACACTGTCTAGTAACCATGTGTCATCATATGAGGTTATTACAATATTACTGACTATATTTTATATGTGGCACTTTACATCTCATGACTTACTTATAACTGAAATGTTGTATCTTTTATTCCTTCTCCTTTTTTGCCCTTTCTTCTTATCCCCTTTCCCTTCTTCTTTCAGAGCTTCAAGATTTCTCAACTGTAAACCTTGTGATACAATGACATCATGGATATTCAACACAGAACTACAATTTCCTTCAAATTTCTCTTTCTTACCAAGCCTTATTAATAAAATCCATATTCAAATACTTTTCCAGAGTTTTTAAATAGGGAGATTTTTGGTTTGAACTCTTTCTTTTCTGAAAGACATCTTTATTTGGAACCATAGACCCAAGTTATGAGCTAGATAGCCATCAGAACTTGATAGAACATGTATTAAATAATGCCTTAGACTTCCAAAAAATAGGTAATTTTTAAATAATTTTTAAAATTTCTAGAACATGAGTTCAATTATGTTCAATAAAAACTATGGGAACACTGGCAAAAACAGTTGAGCCCATCTGACTTGGTCAGATGGACACAGACACACACACACACACACACAATTTTACCTTAGACAGAGGGTACTGAATCAGTCTTTGACATATCTAGTTCAGTGCTACAAAGCTGGACCTGCTGTGCCATTGGCCATTGCGCATCTCCTTCAGGCAGCTTTTAAGAGTGATGTTGCAAGACACATTGCTAGAAATGACGGCTTCACAACTGCTTTGGAAAACTTTCTCTGATTTACAAATGGTGATATAATTTCCAAGTTTTCCAATTTTCTTTCAAGGAAAATTCACAACTACTTTATATATAGATTAGAGGCGAAAGGGGTAGCTATTCCATCCCAAGTTAATTTTAGGACTTCTATTTCCCCCAAATATTTCCTTCATTTAGTGAGATGGGCTTAATAGTTTTTCTTATACTTTTCAATATCTTATTCTTTAATTAAAAAAAACCCACATATTTCTTCAGTATGCTATAAAACTGATCCTGACAATGTTATTTCTCTATATTAATCCAGATTTCCTGTGTTCAGCTAAGACATATTTCTTTCCTGTCATTTTTGCTGCACCTCTGTACTCTCATCATACTTGCTGCTCATCTTTGGAGTCCTAGCTTGCTGTACAGATGTGTGACTCGAGTAAGCCAGTGCCTGTAAGTGTCGAAGTGAAAACAAAACATTTAGTGACTGTGACACTAAAACAATTAGTGATCATTCACATACTGAATTAACCACTCTGTATATCACTTTCATATTAGATAAAAAGCTTACTCTCTTCCAAAATGGTTTCCTATTTTATGTCAGTATTTTCATAGGACCATAGTTGGAAATCCTGATGAAATGGTATCTTTCTAGTCAATTGCCATGGGATTGGCACAAGATTTACTGATGCCATGACATGTGCTCAGAGTCAGTTTGTTCCAAGTAAGTTAATTTACATCTGGCACTTGTTAGGTTTTATGAACACTGAATTTGTTTTGCTCTCCTGTAACTTTAAATACTGAGAGAGTATTCTAAGCATTGACTGGGGTATGGAAGTTGAAAACTTGATTGATGGCAGAAACTAATTATCTTCCCTTGCTGTATTCCTATTAATGAGATGTTTACAAAAAATTTCAAGGAGTTTGTCTCAGAGAGAAAAGAAAACAAAATCTATTAATGATGGGTGTTTATCAAATGTTTCCCCTATCAATTGTTAGTAAATCATAGCAACTGAAGGCACAGGCTTACTCATCACATTTTGAAAGTGTCAATATGCACAGTGGTGCCTGAAGGACTCTGAGATTACCTTTGACCATAACGTACTACAACTAATTAGTTGCATTGCTTTACATGGTGGCATAATAAAAAAAGATCTTAATACTTTGCTTACATTTGTCACATTCTGTCCCTGATATAAATTACCCTAAAGAAAGGGTTCCTTTAAATTGCCCTGTGACCACTGAGAAGTCAAGGCCATCAACCTGTTAGTGACACCTTAGAATAGCAAGCTATATTTTTTAAAGCTTTTTATTTATTTTTTATTTTTATTGCATAGAAATTCATATAATAACCTATAGCCTAAGTAACATTTGTGTTGATCTAGCTTTGACTAAAGTCAAGTTAATTTGGCTTTAGGATCTGTTTTATTTCCTGTTTTGTGTTTTATATAATCTAGTAACTCTAAGAGAGATATGCCTTTCTTCTTCTTAAAGTTGTATTAAGATTGAATATCTTCTTTTTAAAACACATATTGCATATTTCTTCTCTCTCTATAATATGCTACTGAGTTGTATAAAAGTTCCATTAATTAATTCTGCTCATTTCCTCTTCTACAGAAGTTCTAAAGTTTCTTTTTTTTTCATGTTACTTTCCTTGTCCCCCTGGGGTATGGAGACAACATGTGCTGATATTATAGTTTCAAACTGTACAACTTGTGCTTTACACATTGAAGAAGGTCTTAGTAAGCTGTGCCTTATTTCCTATTCTGCTATCAAAAATAAGCAATATATTAATTAGGTTTCTAAGGTCTTATTCTTGTAATGACAATGTTAATGTGTGGAATGGAATTCATATGAGTTATGAGAATTCACTTCGTGTTTTCCTCAATTGTTTCTGTGCTTTGGACAAAGAGGAGAAAGGGGGAAAAGTAGAATGAACATGATGTATAACACTCTCTGTAAAGCAAAACCTTACACAAAAACATGTCTGTCCTTTGCTACCCATTTGTTTGCTTTCTTCTGTACATTTTTAAAAATGTTCTTGCATATAGTACTCTCAAAAACAGAGAATATCTTTTTCTGTGTCTTTTTCTTTAAAATAAATCTTCATTAAAAATTAATCCAAAGCATTCATTTTTTAAAATATTTTTAAATTTATTTTTAGAGAAGGGATGGGTGGGAGAAAAGAGAGGGCGAGAACATCAATGTGTAGTTGCCACTCACCTGCCCCCCACCAGGGACCGGGCCCACAACCCAGGCTCTAGACTGACAATCAAACCAGCAACCCTTTGAATCGCAGACAGGCATTCAGTTCACTGAGCCACACCAGCCAGGTCCTCTTTTTCATTTTTGTCATTAGATTTAAATGAAGTAGTACAATTTTCTCCTTTCTGCAAATTAGAAAAGCTGCACTTTTATACTGAGTACATAGCCACAATTGTTGTAATTAATTTCAATACAGAGGTTGAGTTTTCTATCATTTCTCTTAGCAGTTTTAGTTGCTATACATTATGCCATAGAGTTGAATGTACATTTGTGTTATTGGGTACTTAGTTACCTGTTTTGTTCTACTCTTGAGAAAGGCTAGGGATATTGTGACACTCTGCTCTGACCCTGTTTCACTCAGTTTAGACCAAGTGAGCATCTCCATGTATTGCCTACAATAGCAGGATTTCAACTATGCTAAATCCCCTGGTCCCTCTTTCCTCTTCTCGGTGAGGAAGAATATACAGTTGACATTTTCTCATCACAGTTCCTGTCTCATTGTTGTTGCCTGTTGGCATGCTGAGGGATCATCAGTCTGTATAAGCAAACTAGAGTTGTGAATAGGCCCACACAGGAGGAAAGATGAAGAGAAGTCAAGGGTGAGTGCACAGGTAGGAGCTGCCTATCTGGAATCAGAAGAGAGAAGATGGATAGCATAGAAATGGAGTCAATGAAAGTTAACTTACCCAGCCTTTTTTACCTCCAAGTTGGAATTTAGGTGTTTAGTTTTAGGATATTGATTTCCATTCATTTTACATTCTTACTAGTTTTTCATTATGGCTTTTTATTTTATGTTAGTCTTCCTATATGTCTATTTGGGTTAACCCTTTTTCTCTTTGTCTTGGAATTCTATTATTTTTCCTGTTCTCTGTTCACTGATACTTACATTTAAACAGATTACTCCTAACTAGTATATTCTATGGTCCATGGAACTCTCCTCAGCAATAATTCACATCACCTTCAAAAGAAGGCCCAGCAAAAGATAGCAAATGATCTTGTGTAGCTCTGACTAGTCTAGACAGAAAGTATTAACTCAGTGAAAATGTATTATAGTGCTCACAATAAATAAGAGAGAAGTCACTGAATAATATTGTGTATGAGTAGTAATGTCTTTGCAGTAGTAATTTAAAATTTGAGTTAAATGCCTTAAATATGGGTTTATTTTTCTTACATAATATTAATAATTTGTATCTGTTGTTGGTTAGCAACTTAATAATGTCAAAGTTGGTAATTATTTCTGCAATTCTCTTGGCCTTTCCCTTGCTTCATAGTTCCAACATGGCTGCCTCTGCTCTGGACATGATCAAATTCAAGATAGAAAGAGATAGGGAAGAGGACAAGGTGTCATGCCATCCATCTATCCCTTTCCTTAGGAGAACCAGAGGCCTTCCCGAAGCCCTCAGTAGAAGCCTTGCATCTTTCTGGCCAGGTCATCAGTCAGTTCTGTATCAAATACCTATCACCCCTATTTATAAAGGATGATAAAAATACTTGAGTGTTCCCATTCTTTAAAGTAAAGGTGGCAGGGGATAAGGAGCTGGAGACATGACTGAGTTAACTGATGAACAGCGCTCGCCATGTTTCTTTACCAGAAAATAAGACAAACTATTTGGATATACATACATACACAGAAAAGATAAAATATAAAATAAACCGCTAAGCAGCTCAAAGAAAGAAACTATTGTGGTAACTTGCTCATGCTATGTATTGTTCTGATGGTAAAATTTTTCCCTATATATCATCTCCCTTCTAAAGTGTGCTTTGGAATTCTTTGCTTCCCAGCTTCTGAGTTTGTCTGGCTATAAATAAGAGTTTAAGGATAGAGAAGAGCTAATAATGAATCTGAGGAAACCAGTAAGATTTCCAATCGTAACTATTATAAATTATTCTAGAAATCTTGGCTCTTCTCTGATTTCCCAGGACAGCCTACTTAAAGATCTCTTGAAAATGAGTCTAATTGTCTTATTATACTTTCTTTTTTTACCCCTGAAGGCTACTTTTTGGCTTTTTATCAGTAGAGAGTAACAAATATGTTACTATCAATGTGCTACCTTTCCCATTCTTCTACTGTAAAAGCACACATTCAGACATGTTAAGGATTCTGGTGAATCCATAACTCACATGACTAGTATGCAAGATTGCAAGACCAATTTATGTGATGCTTTAAACATTAACAGGAAATCTGGGTAGGTGTGAAGAAGTTCCATGGACTGCCAAGATCCATTTATAATTATTGAGCTAGAGAAGACAGGGAATGTGTCTCACTGAGAATAACTGCTTGGTTTTGGGGAAGCATCTGAGGAGAGTTTTTTCAGTCTTTATGCCCTCAATTGCTTTAGTTTGTGCCTTTCTGATTCCATAAGGAACAAATTGATGAATTATAGGTCTGCAGTGAAGGGTAATCATTTGTTAGCTTAAGTAAGATGCCTTGCCTTGATTGCAGTGTTCAGTATTGAATACATTCACTGAACCTCAGATCCAGTCATTGAAATGTAAATTACGTGGAGTGTTTGTGAATTTATAAAAGTCAAACACACTACTGAATGCTATGGGTGAAGTGAAGGCGGTGAGTTTTAGTTTTAAATGAACACTTATTAGATTTGGCAGTTTATAAATAAATATAGCATTTTTATATGCCTACTATGTGCCAGGCAAAATAATCCTGGCAGAGGTGTCCAAACTTTTGGTGTTTCTGTGCCACACTGGAGGATGAATTGTCTTGAGCCACACATTAAATACATCGCAACATGTAATCACAAAAATTCTCATAATCTTTTAAGTAAATTTATGATTTTGTGTTGGGCCATATTCACAGCCATCCTGGGCTGCATGCAGCCTGTGGGCAGCAGGTTGGACACCCTGTAGTGTAAGGCAGTTATTTTCTATCTTCATTGTAAAAGATGAGGCAATTACAGCACAGAGGGTCCAAGTAATTTGCCTAAATTCACACAAGTGAAAGTATTCAATACATTTTTCCATTTGTTCTTTGTTATATTCCACAATTTAAATGTACTCAGGTTTATTCTTTTAGACTTGTATGGATTATATAATTTTATAAAATAAATATCATGGAATTTTTATTTTTATTACAGAAATTCTCAGATATATAACCATGATAGCATGTGATTTCTTCTAGTACCTGCTAAAATTGTTTTTCTTCCTAGAACAATTGTATACGTCCTATGTCCCCAGAAGCCATTCCCCAGCCCATGATGATACTTAAGTGAAAAGCTATATAAGATTCCCCTTGACTTCCTAACATACAACCTATAAACACACTTATCCTTCACTGATTATAAATTAACAGATGATACTTCAGTTTTGCAGTTACAGCTGATGAGAACCTAAAATTAGTGCTCCCAGGTGTGTTTTTGTAGACACTGAGGGCAGGTTCATTCAGGGAGCCCTTTCCATTTCCTGGATGTACCTTTTTGAGATTACAAAATTGGAACCTGTGGATGCTACAGACGTGCCAATCAAGTCCCATGCCATTTAGATACAGGGGAGACAAAGCACCAACCTGCGCATTTGCTGTCCTTGGTTCAAAGCATTCAGGCCTGCATTTCTTTCATGAAACCAGCGTTCCTGGGAATCCATTGTTCCACCTCTAGTGCTGGCATTGCACTCATTCTGGATGGTGTACTGCCGAAGTGCACTGGGCCAACTGTGAGATCTTGTACATAGAGGGAAACTCTTCAGTTTTGGAAGTTTCTCAAATGTGTGAAATATGAGATCAAATTGTACACAGTACATCATCTTAATAAGCTCAGTATAGGAGTCATGGGGTGGCAAGCCTTTCTCTGTTTAGAGTTATCCTCATGCCCCAGCAAAGCAAAGACATTACTCCTGTCTCACTTGTCTCAGCCTCTCCATAGGAGATTAAGTCATTTTCCCAAGACCTGGAGAACAAGCAGAAGGAGATGCTATTTAAAAGATATTGAATATGGCGCTTGTCTTCACTGACAATGGTGTTTATGCTTTGTTGGAGAAATGGGATCATTATGGAATGCCCCCATGCCTATTTTTGCCTTCTTTGAAATGCCTGGGGAGAAAAGTGAATATGTATTTACCCAAATTGTATAAATTATTCTTATTTCATCAACACAGTGGTTCATCTTGACATTTGTGGAGTGTCTTTTAGTGCTTTTATTAAAAGCAATGCTCATTACTCCCTGGTAAAGAATAGATTTTTGTACACCCTCTTCACAAGTAAGATCTTTGAAGTAAAGGTAATTAAATATACATAGGTGAAATAATAAGGCACATGGCTAATGTCATCTATGTGAAGCAATTTAAAAGACTGAGACATTCTTTCCTTGAACATAGATATATTAAGTGTTCATTATATGCCAGACAGTGTTCAGGTGTTGTGGATAAAAGATAAATAAGATAATAATATACCCTACTCTCATGGACCTCAGAGATTAATAGCAGAAATCATATAAACAATTAAAAACAGTATAGTGCTCCAAGTACTGTAATAAATTATTATATAAGTTGGATAATACTCCTGTAATGAATGTGCTTAGGAGTTAATCTGTGAACTTTGTAATATTCTATGCAAAACTATGCATGTGTGGGTATGTGTATGTGTGCATGTATATTTTACCTTAATGTACAGAATGCAGATTTAATGCAAGAGTAAAATGATAGATGAATTATTTTTCAGGCTGTTAGTCCTTTGATTTGAATATAGTTATTAGGCTAGGAAACCAGTCACCAAACTGGTTTCTGAGGAAACATGACAGAGAAGATAGGTTTAGGTGTAGGGAGGGGACCAGCAGCAGTGCTGGTGAGTTAGTGGATGCCACTGAAGAATGGTGTGGGAGTCATGGATGGATCAGTCAGTGCTTTAATTTGTAAACAAAATAAAATAACCGTGACTAATTGAAGCAAAACCAGCAGACAGCCAGTCCCAGCTAGGAATGAAGGACTGTTCTGCAGCAGAAGGCCTAGCTGTCATGCCAGAGGAAGTCTGCCCAGAATGCCACTACTGACACCTCATCACTGGACAGCATGCACTTCTGCCCCTTCCCTGTGCTGTGTCCACCACCAGTACCATGAATCCTTTGCACTTTGAGAGTCACATGTCTTTGTTTCTGTATTTAGAATCAAAGTCCTGGGCAGGGACATCAGGTTGATGGAGTAATCTGGCTGCCAGAGGTAAAAAAAGGAGGGAATGCTTGAACTATTTTAGCTTCTCTAGCATGAGGAAGGATCCTGTATTGACCAAAATGTGTGCATTGAGGCATATCCTTGAAAAATAAAAAGAATTCAGGTACTGAGCAGTCAGAAAAACACCATACATGTCTAGTACAATTGGGAAGCCTTTCATTCTTTCTGAAATCTCAACTGTCTTCCTCTCTTGTGTGTTGACCAAACTCAGAAACAGGTGAGAAATCTGATACTCAATGTAGGAATAGACTAACTTTAAAAAAATATTGTATTGAATTTATTGGGGTTATATTGGTTAATAAAATCATATAGGTTTCGAGGGTACAATTCTGTAATACATCATCTATATATTGTATTGTGTATTGTCACTCCCAAAGTCCAGCGACTTACCATCACCACTTATCACCCCTGTACCCTCTTTTACCTGCCCCAACCCCTTCCCCTCTGGTGATCACCATGTGATGTCTGAGTTTGCTTGTTTTGTTTGTTTGTTTTTTGCTTAATTCCTTTACCTATTTCACCCAGCCCCTCAACATCTCCAACCCCCAATAGCTGTCAGTCTGTTCTTTGTATCTGTAGACTAGCTTTTCACCAGACCTTTTGAGTATCAAGGCATTTTTGACAGGCTTGAAGTATGGTTACAAGAGGCAATGATAGCACCTGAAACTAGCACCTGTTTGATGTGCTCAAAGAGTAGGTAGGCCAAAGTCTGCCACTGATGAATTTGTAGCTTTGGAAAATCACTTCATTTAAATTGGTCTAAGTATCTTCACCAATAAAATGAAGGGGGGATTTTTAACATGCTATTCAATATCCTCATGTGACAATTTACTTACTCATCAAATGTTTATTTTACATCTGCTCTGTGATGGTATTCTAGGCTGTAGTCAGTATTAGGTAACAGTAGTAAATAAGTGTAAAAGGCCTTTGCTTTGGTAAGAGTTTGGATTGGACTGCATAGGCACTCAACTTCCAGAGGAACAAGATAGGGAAAGTGAGAATCAATAAATCTACTTGTGTATACTGACTGTGAAATGACTATTAATCACAAGGAAATGCCTGTATTTCAGGGTAAAGAAAGGCTGAAAATATAAATTTGAGTTTTATAAGCATATTATGTGGTATTTAAAGTCATAAAATGGGATGAGGTCATCCAAGTTATGATCACAAATTGTGAAGAGAATAGGGCTGAGGCCTTAATCTTGGAGTCTTCTAATATTTAAAAAGCTGTAGTAAGAGAAATAAATAAATAAGGGACACTCAAGTGACATAGGGGGAAATACAGAAACTTAGGAAAAAGGTGATTCAAGAGTTTGGGAGTGGCCCACCTTGTCAATGCTGTTAATTTATCAAGTAGACTATTGTCCTTTTCAAGATGTGGGCCATGGGGCTCAATAAGCATTCTCATAGTCAAGTGATGAAGATGAGAACCCAACTGAAGGGAGTGAGGACAGAATGGGAGATGAGAATGCGGGAACACAAAGTATACACAACTGTTTCAGGAACTGGTGCTAGATGCTGTAGCCACCATCTCAGATCTCTTCTCATCTGTCTTTGTATTATGGGTCAATATTTAAAGTCCTCAGAACAGTGTATTGCTTGCATCATACATTCTGGCTCTGAACCATGGACAGGAAAGATGAAGTTCTAAAATGGAAGGTGGAATCCTAGTTCCTAACAATACTCACACAGTGGGGGATTTTCCTGACTGAAAATGCATATTCAGATGTGTATCCCCCAAATTAACAGATGTTCATGGTTACCTCCATTAGATCTCTAATATTCATCATGATCTTCCATTCCAGCTACAACTACAATCATTTTGAACAATTCTGTCTCACCTGCTCTATTGTATTTTTTTTCTTCCAGCCTCTGTTATGCACCATCACTGTTAGATGAGTATTTATCTACCACTGTAATCATATCACCACCTACTGGCAAATTTGTGCTTTCTCCTCATTGTCTATAGAATCAAGTACAAACTCCATAATCTAACACACTTTCTACTTAAGTCAAAACCATTTATATTCTTATTTATCTGACATATATTAAGCATTTCTTATTTCAGCAAGTCTGAATTACTATTTAATGTGCATTTTTGTTTTGCATGATGCAATTTATTATCTTTTTTGAGATAGTCACCATATCTCTATTCTATTAAGACTTCCAGAATTCTACTCCAGATGAAAATAATCTATTGCTTTTCATAAAGTGTATAGAATATTACCTAAAATTAGTTATATGTATATGTACATATGGGGCAGTGAGAGAGAGGTGTTTTTTTCTAAATTGCACTTAAGTTTTTATGTTAGCCAGGAAACACATAAGGTCTCCTAGTTTGAACCTTCTGTGCTCTATAGCCCTGTAGAAAATTAAAACCTTTCCCAAACTCCCCAAGATTTCTATGAGTGTCCAGGGCTCTTACATTTCTTGGTCAGTTTTGATTTGGGAGTTCTCAAGGTTTTCTTTTTTAAGTAACATTTATCAAGTGTGAAACATGAACCCTTCTCATTTTCCACAAGATCAAACAATCAATCAGTAAGAAATGAATCAACAACACAACTGCAGAAGATGTGGTAGGTCAGAAGGAGGGTTCTGATTTCTTCAACACAAACTGAATTCAGAATTGCATATTAGACACTCCTATGCTTAAATAATCTTTTGGCTGTCCTACAATTGTAGGTTCTCTAATAACTTTTCCTTTATTTAACAACTGCCTTTCTAATACTATCTGATTGAGCCCCTTGCCTTCCTTATTTTACTTTTCAGAAGCAGTTTAATTTTACACTTAGTTACCAACGCTTTTAAAGTACCTATGGTTGGGGTTCATCTTCTGTACAAAACGGCCCATCAGGGCACATGTTAAAAAATAGTTCTCTTCCCCAAAGGAACAATTAAGGTCAGCTGTTAAGATTTTCTTTTTACCTTATGTTTTTGTAACTCCCTTATCTCTCTCATTAGGCAGCAAGTTTCTTTTTTTTCTTTTTTTTAAAGATTTTATTTATTTATTTTTAGAGAGGGAAGGGAGGGAGAAAGAGAGAGAGAGAAACATCAATGTGCAGTTACTGGGGGCCATGGCCTGCAACTCAGGTATGTGGCCTGACTGGGAATCAAACCTGATACACTTTGGTCCGCAGCCCTCGCTCAATCCACTGAGCTATGCCAGCCAGGGCAGGCAGCAAGTTTCTTAAGCATGTAGGGACAGAATTTTATTATTGTTCCTTGAGGGCAAGCACAGTGTATGACACATCACAGACACTGAGTATGTGTTGAGGGCCATGGTTGGCTAGAATATCATCCCAACAAGCCTAGGTTGTAGATTCATCCCTGGTCAGGTCACCTTAAAAAAACAACCAATGAATATATCAATAAATTAAACAACAAAGCAATGTTTTTCTCTCTCTCTCTCAAATCAAGAAATAAAAATTTAAATGTGTGTGTGTTGAGTGAGTGAATGGTTGCTACTGTTTCTTCTAGGTCTAAAATTCTATTTTGTTATTTGTCCAAATAATTAATTCTAAATTCATCAAAATGTTTATGAATATGCCTATTAACTGTTAGTAAGTACTAACATAGAATAACTATGGTTGAGTAAACTTAGTTTTAAAAGGAGTGAACAGACTTCTAATCTGAGGGCATAAGATGTTTGGCTATGCTGAAGTCAGAGACAGGACACTGATGTTCGGCACCAGTCTGGTTGTTGATCTCTGCATTATTTGTGATTACTATCACATTTAAGTAAAAGGCCAGCAGAAATCTTCAGGGTTTGTAACCCACTGTTACTCCACAGCATTAATGCAGAAGCCGCTGTTACTGTCTGTCTCTGTTTGCTTCCCCAGGACATATCAATTCTCCCCCATGGGAGAGTTTTGTCTTCTTTGGGGTGGACACTGTCTTGTCACCAATGTATTGCTCTACAGCACTTAGAAGTTTAATAGGTTCTTGTTAAAGTAAATTGATTAGAATTGAGAAGTTTCTCTGATCCTGTTGGTATTGACTCTCATCTTTATTCCATTCTAGAAATGGCTAAATCTTCTATGTTCTCCAGAGACCAAAACATATAACCCATGTTACAAAACAAAGACTTGCTTTTCCACCTTCAATATTGAAAAAATAGAAACAAAACTAAATGGAAACAAACCAAATCTATAAAGATGAAATAGTGAAATATCCCTTTTTAGATGAATCAACAAAAACAATACCCTAAAGACTATATTTAATCAAATAAATAAATCAAATGCTAAGTTAAATTGAGAGCCATCAAAGAGAAGCAGTTTTTCAGATCTTTAACAAGAATGAAAAATTGAGCCATATGTCAAAAATGGGAATACTTTATCTTTTTATAAAATAGCAATGTTTCTCAAAATGTGGTCTGCATGAGGAAGAGTACCGGGAGCGAGAGCTATTAGGTATAAAACAATGGAGCTATTTAGCCAGAGCAATGCCTTTGATGGAGAAGCAAATACACAAAAGAGAATACAAATGCATTGTTTTACAATGCGCTAATAAGATCCATGAAAGTAGAAGATGAAGTGATTTTTTACTCAGAGATAACAAATAATTTATATATATATTGTGTTCCTTGAATACACACACACACACACACACACACGTTTAATTCCCCAAAGAAATACATGTGCTTAAAACCATTATGGTGTCTGGTGTTGAGAAGCAAGTTCATGGAATTTATTGTCAGCTAGGCAAATTTGAATCTTGGACTTATTAACTTATTACCCAGGTAACACAATACAGCAATTCCAGGCTAACACAGCTTCCTAATTTCTGATATAAGAAGAGTGATATGCCCTGGCTGGTGTAGCTCAGTGGATTGAGTGCAGGCTGCAAACCAAAGTATTGCAGGTTCAATTCCCAGTCAGGGTACATGCCTGGGTTGCAGGCCATGACCCCCAGCAACCGCACATTGATGTTTCTCTCTCTCTCTCTATCTCCCTCCCGTCCCTCTCGAAAAATAAGTAAATAAAATATTTTAAAAAGAGTGATACATTCTTTAAGGTTTTTTGAGAGTATTATATGAATGTAACATGAAGAGGATCTAGGACAGTAGTCTCTAAAGAGCCAGATAATAAGTATTTTAGGCTTTGCAGACCAGGTGGTATCTGTTGTAACTGCTGAAATCTGTCATTGTGGTACAGAGCAGTCATAGACAATATGTTAACAAACTGCTTTGACTGTGTTTCAATAAAACCTTATGTACAAAAGCAGGTGATGGACCAGGTTTGCCCTAGGAGCCATAGTTATACAACCTACAATCTCAGGCAAATGCTGGTATGTTGACAATGCTTATAAATAAATTAAATATAAAAAAAAATCACCCAGCACAGTTTCTACCACATAGAACATCTTAAGTAAATGCATTGGGACAATCAATCAATCATCCAAGAACACAGGCAATGAATATAGCCTGGTGAATCTAATTACCATTCCAACATCACCACTTAATATTTTACTGTTTTACATGTCATTTTTTGCTGTTTCTACAAGATCATTTGAGTTTCTACTGATGTCCCAGATATAAAAAGGTAATAACAGTACTGCACTCAGAATTTTTTTAATGACTTTCTTAAAACAATTGACTTAAGATAGGGTGTTTAGAAAGCTCAATGATTAAAATTGGAGAAAATTCCCTATAGTGTTCTTCCCTAAACAACATTCCAATGATGACTATGTACTAGGAAGTATTAGTAGGGTTCTATAGTAAAATATTTTTGAGAAATGCCATGTTAAAGAAAATTACACAGATTTCTTTATTTCAGAAATTCTCATAGGCTTTGATGTTAAAGAGGGTAGAAGAATACTTTCTGCACAGCTTCCCAGGTGTTCTTTAATTGGGAATTTCTTTTTACATACGTATTATTATCATCCAGAATATAGACTTTGGAGAAGGCTATTTGGGAAACACTATACTTTAACATAAATTAAATCTCGGTACATTTGAAATAAATTGTACAAGTGGTCTCCTCAGACAAGGAACTTAGCAAACCAAAGGGGGGGAATCCTAACAGTTAATTGTTAAAATTCTTACATTTTTTTCCATTCCATCACTTTTTCAATAATCATTCAGCATTTATTCTATTCAAGGTAGAACCTTATTTTTATCCCTATTTAAAAGTCAGGGATAGCTTTATGATTAGAAAGTTTAGATAGTCCATAATAAATGTCTAAAATCTCAAGCTCTTTGTTTCACATCCATAAAAATCTTTTCAAGTTTCATGGGAAGATAAACTTTTATTTCCAAAAGCAACTTCAAAGTTATATGAAGATAAAAGAAGAGCTTCAGTGAGTGAACTGGAGTAATATTTGGCTATAACCTGCAGGAGAGCTCATCTGAATTAGAAATAACTGTGATAACAGGTATCTTATAGTTTAGGTCATAGAAGCTTGAAATAGGTTTGAAGCAGCTTAGTTGATACTAACACTCTTGCATTAGAACCTTTTATAAAATTTGGTAATGAATTTTATTTAAGGAAAAATGAAGATGAATCATTGTAAAGAGCCCTTTATGTGTCTAAGAGGACTATGCTCTTTTTTTTTTGACCTCAGAGAAGCACCAGAAAACACAAAGGAGCTGTTTTGACCAAATAATTGCTATAAATTCAGCATCGCCAATCATCAATATTTCTATCATAGGGCTTCCCTGTTATGTTGGTACCAGAAAGGAACAGAAATTATTTTATAAGTATTGTGAGGCAGAAAAATAATTTATTTCTACTTTTCCCTCAGCCCCCAAAACACAGATATACACACAGAGACACTGGTTAACTTTTCAGAATTTCTTTATAAGGATGTTCTTTACATTAGTTGTTTCTTTTTGCTCAAGATTATCATGAAACAATATTTACTGTAGTGCCAGTGGCATAAGAAATTGGATCTATAAAGTCTTCTGATAAATCATATTTATCTAATGACTTCATTATATATTTAGATACTGTGTATGTTTAATAATCTGTGCTTCTAAAGTGCTTGGTGCTAAGTGTACATCAGGCATTCAATTAATGCCTGCTTTTCCATGTAAACTGGAATTGGTAACTAATATGATCCAACCCAAACTTAACAGTGTTGATCCATTCTCTGAAAATGTAAATTACATAGAAGCAATACAGAATAAAAGTACATGTCCCAAAATACTGGTGGGTGATGTGAGTTAATTAGATGGTTACAAGCTAGGCATGTGTGTGTATACACATATATTTGCCTAATGTTGCATAATCAGAGATTTGGGGAAATATTTTAATTTCAAATCTTAGAAAGAAAACTCATTAACTCCCCCCACCCCCTTGGAATGTAATGAGTAGGGCTGGGTGAGTGGAGAGTAAAACTTGACATTCGCATTTAAGATTGTGGGTTCCGTGACTTGGCCTTTGTAGGATGGCTTTCCTATCTAACTCAGTGGGTGCATTCAAGTGATTTTAATGCAGGCAAGAGAAGCGTTATGTCTGAGAAAACAAGTGGCCAAATCCAGACAGAGTAATTTTTGCTCTTTCTGAATTTGATAAATAATTAGTGCTATTTTAGAATTTATCATGATTAATATTAGCATTTAACAGTGGACAATTGTAACCCACCCTGCCATTTTTTTTGTCATTATTTCTGTAAGTGCTGACTCTAACTGCTCTGTAACCATAAATAAACAACATGCTTGTATAAGAATCCTAGGAACTAATTTCCATATACAGACTCCTACCTTCAGGCATTCCAGTTCTGGGAGATTTGCTGACCTTCAACCATGGACCAAGGATGACATGGAACTAAGATGACTAAACCAGGATGATGCACAGTAGACCATTGCTTGCCTTATCAAAATGGACTGTGCTAGTCTGCACGCAGAGAAATTTTCAACCACCTCCCTTGATCTGTTTGTTCTGTTTCCCTTCTCCCTCTGTATAAAAACCTCTTCCTCCATTGAGATGTGGAGATGGGCTTAGTGACAAGAGTCCCCCATCTTCCCAGGGAGATGGACTTTGAGACAAAAGTCTCCCATCTTCCAGCTTGCAGGCACCTGAAAATGAACCACCTCCCTTTTTATACCAGCACCTGCCTCTCAAGTATTGGCTTTCGAGGCTGCAGGCCACCAGACTTGCACCTGGTTACAGTATCAGATGTTAGATGCAACATATGCAAATAGTCTAAGTCAGATTACATATTTCTTATTATATTTTAGTCCATAACCCTTGAAAATTAGATAGCTGTTGTGGTCACATTTTTCTCTTTCTTTTTGAAAATCTTTTGAGAGTTTATTTGAGCCAAACTGCTGACATATGCCAGGGAGCAAGATCTCAGATGCTCTGAAGAATAACAGTACTGTAGCTTCTTTTATGCATTTGAAACTAAGGAGGGAATGTAAGGAAGATCACATGGAGGTATGAAAAAGCAAAGCAGGAGTTGGATTACAAGAGTTAAGATTGTGTATGTGCTTTCTTTAGGGTGGTTTTATCTTTGAGGGGCATCACTACTGGCATATCAAAGGTACGTTAACCTAGATGCATAGGACCAATGGACAGACCTTGCTTAAAAACCTTTTACTAAAGAAGTTAAATGTTTGAGGCATGACTACTCATCATGACCTTCCCAGTTAGAAATTTAGTGCCAGTTTAGTGCCAGAAATTTAGTGCCAGAAATTTACTATAGTGCCAGTGGGATAAGAAGTTGGATCTATAAAGTCTTCTGATAAATCATATTTATCTAATGACTTCATTATATATTTAGATACTATGTATGTTTAATAATCTGTGCTTCTAAAGTGCTTGGTGCTAAGTGTACATGAGGCATTCAATTAATGCCTATTTTAATTGGCATTAAATTAAATGCATTTGGCATTTAACCTCATAGATTTCCTGTGAGGTTACTTTTCAGAGAACCCATTTTTTTATCCACATTTCCCCCTGTTGGTCATCAGTCAAACCAAAGGACACACTGATGACCAATCTTTTGGTGGGATAGCATCGTCTCACTGTAGTAGGAAGGTTCATGTATAGGAAGTCTCAATATAGACATCCTTTTGACCATTGGAGATGGAGCATCACTGCAACCATGAGATCTCAGATGAGACTGAATTTTTTCCAAACAGGGAAGTGCAGGTAAATGGAAGGCAGCCAGGTCTTTTGGCCTTCCTTGAGAAAAAACGGCCTGGATCATTAATATCCTGTGAATTATCATGATCTGAGTTTTGCCCTCTGTCTCAGTTCTCTGTATTTGGCATGTAGTATTACATTTACATAAGCCATAAAATAGTACTAACAATTATCTTATACATATTGAGTAATCATAAACAGTTGGACTATATAGAGAAACCCAAAGAATAACTATTATTATGACTAATATCATTAGGATACAGATAAAGATACAAACAAAATGGATTCCAAGTTCAGTATTAATACATAAATATACAGGCCTTGTCTATGTCTTGGGATAGCTATCTCTTTCTAATGTCAGCACTTCTCATCCTTGGGGAGTCTTTGATGCTCTGTGTAGGCAGAGGCCAGTGTCAGAGATGCCACATGCTTTCTTTATGGGATATGTAAAAAGAAGAGAACAAAACATTGAGTAGAACCTGTGAAAGAATCCAAAATGAATTGATGGAATTAATGACAGAAATGCAAAATGAATTGTGAAAAAGAACAGTAAGTTAATAATAAACTGAGTATAAATAGCAACTATAGTATCATTTAATTATTTTTTTCAAATAGAATCATTATTATTTATGATTAAGAAATAACTTTTGTGTATGTATTTGGCAAAACAGCAAAAATGAATAGAAACTTTCTCAATTAAAAAATCTGTGTTATAGTGGATTGGAAGTAATTTGAAATTATACCTAATAGAACAAAGCACACTCCAAATTAATGTATAATGCTATTAGGAAATAAATGAATCCTTTACTCTTAAGTCTTTTGTTTTAAAGAGAACCTTTAGAAATGAAGGCAGAATACTGGCCCTTAAGACCATGAAATGAGTCAAAGGAGCCATAAATGGCATTTGTGATTACAACAAAAAGATTTCCTTCTCTTTGTGTCTCTCTTCTTTCACATAGTGCAGGCGGAGTCCACTTGTATGACTCGGAGCCTCTCAATTTTTTCCTTGCCATAACTTTTACATAACTATTCTCCTTTGTCTGGTTTAATCTTTTACACTGCAGTCTTTTTTCTTTACACTCGCAGGATGTGGTGTTTTGTTTTGTTTTGTTTGTTTTTTGCATGCCTACTTCCCACTCTTTGTAAGCGTGAGTATGCTACGACTTATAAACAAGGAATTGCTATTAGTCAATTATTAATTAGTGTCCTGTCTAAAGTTATTTTGTGAAGGATAATAATTTGTTAGCTAAACTATGATCTCTTTTTTTCCTGAGAAATGTCATTCTGAGAAAATATTGATTGAATCCTACCTCTACTAAGTAATATATGTACAATTTATACATACTTAGGGATATTTTATTATATTATCTCTCTTTGATAGCCAATAATAGGTATAATAAATTAAAAACACCTCATTTAAAATGAACATGTTTTTAGATAACAAGGGAGGCATAATTCACAAACATGCAAATAATTATTTCTGAGTTAGGGGATTTTAGCACAAATCAAAATAGACACCTCTATATATACTTTATATGCCATATTATTTAACTGTTCCCAAACAAAATGTCATTGTCCATGTAGTTTACTAAATATGAAAAGCTACTCTCTCAGCTTATTGAAATTGAGATAATTTAAAATGATAAGTTCTAACCTCTTATTCATGTTCTGCCTAAAATTTCTAACAAATATTTACCTTTTCTTATTTTAATAAATCAGTGTTTTAATTATTTGAACATTAAAGAGAGGGGGAAGAGGGAAAAAGAAAAAGAGAGAGAGAGGGAGACATCGATTTGTTGTTCCAATTATTTATGCATTCATTGATTATTCATTGATTGATTCTTGTTATGTGCCCTGACCAGGGATTGAATGTACCACCTTGATATATTAGGATGATTCCTCAACCAACTGAGCTACTGACCAGGACATTTATCTTGATTTATTGACCACCTTTAGTCATTGTAGAAACTCTGTCATTTCATCCCAGCCATATCTTTTGTTAAAACTGTTGCTTTTGGATGAATAACCAAGTCTGACAACCCCAAGGTGGGACTGTTAGGTGATCTCCCAGGCTGCTTCAAACATTCAGTTCTTGGTACTATACTCCTCTTGATTATGCTATGTTCTTGACTTCTAAGGTTTAGTCCTGCTAATCCATCTGGCCTCAATATCTCCTTTTTGCCTCTGCTTTTAATTTAAATCTCAATTAGTTTGCTGCATTCCTATTGTTTTTTTTTAAATCTAGAGTTATAACCTCAACAAGATGAACCACTATACTTCCTCTCCTCCTGACTCGTATTTTGTGGTAGGGCAAAAAACAAGTGAATATGGAGTTAGAAGATATGAGTTGGAGTGTCAGATTTTATTTCTATTATATGCTCAAATATTGAATAAGGCACAATTTATCTAAGCCCCTGTTGTTTTCCAAGTCTATGACCCACCTCAATTTGTCAAAATTATTAAAGTTAATGTGTTTTCATGACATTCTGTCAGTATTTTGCATCGTATATAAATCTAATGTCAAAGATGCTAGATCTTGCAAGTGCTGCTAGTATAGACAGCAAAGGATCCGAGACCATGTGGGGCAGGGATAACATGTAGGAATGGTTCCCAAGGTGAGGGTCAAGGTGGAGGATATTCGACAGTATAATATGTAGAGCATACAAAAAGAAATAGTGATCTCAAGCCAGGTTCCAGCCAATGTTTATGCCTTTGAACCCCTATCTATTTGTATATCTAGGCAAGGCCAATATAACTGATTGGGGTATCGGAGCAACATTGTAATAATACTTGAAGTCACATGGGTGACAACTTTGCAGTGTGATTATTTTCAAGGTGATCAAATATCTTTAAGGAAGAACCTAGCCATGAACTGATGATAGGAGTGTAGGGTATATTTAAGGCTGAGAGAGGGTGTCAGGGAGTCCTGTAGTTCAGCTGGGCTCCAGCCATATCTTCAGTTCTTTAGAAAGCCAAAGCAGAAGTCCACTTGTGTGGATTGGGTCAATATGAGAGGCATGATGTAATGTTTTGACCAAATAAGCTTGCTGCTTTATTTGCATATCAAGGCCCAAACTTCTGGATCTGAATCAAATATTAGCTCCCAGAAAAACTATTAAGTAATTTCTAAATAAGTTAGTTTCTCCTCTGTGTTCTCCCAACATCATGTTAAAATATCTAAAATAGAATTTAACATCAGAGTATTTCCACTTTTCATAAGTCTATTTTCCCTTTAGATCATGGGCTTCTTAAGGTTAGGCATAAAATTGCTTTCAGCTCTGTATCTTCAGTGCTTAGGAAAATGCCTGGTGAAAGTATATAAGAAATGCATATTGAATGAATGAGTGAATGAATGAACAAATGAACAAACAAACTATGGGCCATAGATACACCTCTGTATACTCTTTAACTATCCTGATAAAGAATGACTTCATCATATAATTAACTAGGTTCAAAGTTAAGTGTAAGTTGATGACTGTGATGGATGTTAGGATGAGGCTGAAGGGAAAGTCAAGGGTGTGTTCTCCACTTTCCTCAGTTTTCTTCTGAAATATTTGGACCAAAGTCTCCATCCCAACTAAGGACATAGTGCCACACACTGGAATGCCTCCGGCTTCTTCTAGAGCAGTACCAGGAAAGCAATTCTAAGCATATATCTTACTCATGGAGGGTTCATCTTGCCATATGCAGTTAACCCTTGATTCATTATAAATGTGAATATCCCATTATAGGACTCAATAAAACTTTCCAGTAAGAAAACAAAGGACTTTTAAATTCTTTTTTTTCTTAGCCTCAGATTTTGCCACTGTCGACCTTAATGAGAAAATTCTCTAGAATCATTTTGGTTTACAGTGATCCTATCAATTTTCTAAATACTTAGAAAGCACTTTAGTTAGGAAAGTGTTAGTGTCTGCATTCATTTGGAGGCATTTTGGATTAATCAGGCAGTTAATGATCCTGAGCTGTTCAGCAAGCCCAGACTTCACTGCCATAAACAGAGAAATACTTTTCCTCAAGCTTAACTTGTAACAAAGAATAAGTTTTACCACTTTTTTTAAAAAAAATCCGAAGTTAGGGACTTTGCTCAAATAGAACTTTTTTTGCTTAATCTTCACACCCTCCTATTTCAGAGTACAGAATTACCAAGTAAGCCAAGAGAAGATTATACTAAAAATGGGACTCCCAGAATTGTGAACTTATTCAGCAGAGATTTTATAGGAACCTCAGGAGGTTTTATTCAAAATTGAACTTGAATAATTTTTAATAATACTTTCTGGGCTTGGAAAACTGCCTCTCAAAGTCTCTCTTTCTCTTCTTCTTTAATGTATATAAAGATGAGTAACTTACGTAATAGTAAAAAAGTACAGTTAAAAGAATCTTAGGGATCTACGTCCTTCATGAAAGCTCTTAGTTTGAGCTTATGAAAAGATTTATGATAACAGTTGTTTTGGGAAAAAGTATGTTCAGGCATAG
Source organism: Phyllostomus hastatus (assembly GCF_019186645.2). Classification (NCBI taxonomy): domain Eukaryota; kingdom Metazoa; phylum Chordata; class Mammalia; order Chiroptera; family Phyllostomidae; genus Phyllostomus; species Phyllostomus hastatus. The sequence continues at coordinate 85,618,244 of NW_025333977.1, read as the reverse complement.
GTTGACAAAAATGTGTTGAGTTCATACTCGGTACCGGGCTTGGTCAAAGTATTCCTCTGTAATAATTTGCAGTAAGGCCAATCAGTTCATCTTTATGATTTTTTCTCAGGCAGAACTCAGAAGCCTACATAAAAAGAAAGGCAACTGTGGCACTTCCTGAGAATGACAGGGTGTGTAGGAGAATGAGAAAGCAATGGATTCCAGAATAAGGAGTGTGCATGACAGAAGTGGCTATTCCTTGTCCTGCCCTAGAACACTGTCCCTCCAGACATTTCCATGGTGCCCCCTCCCATCATCCACTTCTCCCCAAGAGGCTTTTGTAGACAACCCAATCTAAATCAATGCCACCACCATATTCTCTATCCCCTATGCAACTTCTCTTCTTAATCACTATTTAGTAATATATTTAATAATTATGTTTTGGTTTATTTTTGCACCATTAAAATGTAAGCAAAACTTCTTAAAGGAAGGGTCTTGATTAGTTTTATTCACTTTCATACTTCTTGTGTTTGGATCAGTGATTGGCAGGTAATAGGACCCACTAAGTATTTGCTGAGTGGAAGTATTTATTTCAAGGTGAAAGGTAAATAGTCCCAGAATGCCCACCCATACGATTGTGAAAGAGCTGAATTCTGACTAGAGGTAATAATGAGAAAAGAGCAAATAACAGGAAGGGTAGTGGAGTGGTAGGAGAGTAGACATACATTTAGAATTAAAGATGTGAGGGTTAGAGATGTAGATCTTGGAGGAAAGCTATGGAGAGATTATGAGGGTTAATATAAGACTGCCTGGAGTAACACATCATTGGCATTCATGAAGTTCAGGGGGTGGAAGGCCAAAACTACAGTGGATAAATCAACACACACCTTTTATAGTACATATGATTATTGTAGTGTGTAGTGGAGGGGACACTGTTGAAGTAGGCAAGGATGGTTCCAAAGAAAGGACAGGAAGAGTAGAATCAATATGTATGAGCCTCCCCATGATGCTGTCATTATTGTTTTTTTTTTTCCCCAGAGGAAAATCCCATCCTCGGAGGTCAAGTGCCTAGAGTTACAACAGAAAATAACAAGCAGCACTGCCAAGATCAACATACAGTTTCTTTGTGGCTACAAGTTTCATACTTACTGTACAAGATCATGTCTCCTCCCCACCCCTTTCCTCTCAGTGACACTTTGTCCACTCTTCCTTATTTTCTTTGTTTCTCTTAACTTACCCTCATTGTCCTAAACATGATATAGTTTAAAAATTCAAAAAAAGCCAATTCAAGCCATTCATCTCCCTTTCCCCCTAGTTTGGAAGAAAGATTTAAGAAAGCTAAAAGGAATATAAGGTAAACTACTTTCCAAAATCAAGAGGCTATTTAGCGCCCTGGCTGGCATAGCTCAGTGGATTGAGTGCAGGCTGCAAACCAAAGTATTGCAGGTTCAATTCCCAGTTAGGGCACATGCCTGGGTTGCAGGCCATGGCCCCCAGCAACCGCACATTGATGTTTCTCTCTCTCTCTTTCTCCCTCCCTTCCCTCTCTAAAAATAAATAAATAAAATCTTAAAATAAATAAATAAAGAGGCTATTTAGTTAATATTTTCTAAACATTTCTAAAGGAGAAGAAAGCAAAAGAGAGCAAATTACAATAATAAAGAGAAAATTATATGAAAATTTGTTTGGAAAATAAATGCACTATAACTTAAATTTCTAGAACTTAGGAGAAAAATCAATTTCCATTAACTTAAAATACTTTGGTTCCTAAAGATTGAGCTATTGCCTACAAAATGCTCCATGTGACATATTTAGAAGTCATGGGGATAATAGTTGTTGAGAAAATCTCTAGGAGGTTCCAAAAGAATTGAAATGATTTAAGCATAAAAGTTTGGCTAAGTTTGTAGCAACAAAATAATATGTATTTAAAAAAATTTTTTGGATTGGCTAGAAGACACAATGATAGGATTTCAAAGAACACTTTGCAAAGTATATGAGTGGCTAACCACTATGCTGTACAATTGAAACTAACACAAAATAATATTGAATGTCAACTGTAATTAAGAAAATTAAAAACAAACAACATGAAGTTCATTTGTTAGAAAGCAAAATGAAACATACTATTCTATTATGCTGATAATTATAGGTTGGAAATAATGGTGATGTATATCAGCTTACATCTGGACATCTATCAGTGTAATATGGTTTTTGCCTATTTGTAAAGTCCTTAGTTAAGATTATGAGCAATGAAGACATAGTCATGACTTTTTAGTTTTTTCATACCTATTGGTTTCATTTACTTTAATTTTGTAAAAAAATTTGTATTTTCATTATTTATTCCTGGGTTTAGTTCTATAACAATACAATGGCAGTTTTCAATTAGAGACTTTCAAATTAGGAAGATGGGTCTTTACAGGAAAATGAAGTTGAACTATGAAAAAGTAGCTGAGAAAAATTTATCTACCCATTCTAAAACTTTTATTGATCAATCTGTATCTATTTGATACTCTCCTAGGCACTGAGAACACAGACCTGGAAAATGGCAGACAAGCCCTTGCCCTATGGAACTTACATCTACTTGGGGTGCACACACATATAATGTATAATCTAGATTAAATAAGACCTATGAAAAAACAAAATGGGCTAAAGGATGAGAGGGCGCCAGGGGACTGAAGAGTCGGAGGGATACTAATTTAGGTAGCTTATTCTGGACTATTTCTCTGCAAAGGTGACTTTTTGGTACGATTAATTTATTTAGCTAGTAGGAAGTGAGAGGAAAGAAATAAGTTTTTGGCCACTTAGTAGACATGAAGCATTTTGCAAAAGTAATCTTCACAAGGTATTTCAAGCAATATTTATCACAGCACAGTCATATAAGGATTGTTGCATTCATTTTAAAACTGAGAAATCTGAAATTCAGAAATATTAATTTACTCAAAACCATACAATTTCTAATTGAGCTAGGATTAATACTTTGGTCTGTCTGATTTTAGAAACCATGCTCTTGCCATTGTACTGAGCTTTCTTTGTGAGGACGTATAGAAATTGCAGACTTCCAGCCAAGATGAGGCACTTCCCAGGTAAGGTCAAGTTAAAGGAGTTCATCATCACCAAGCCCTTATTATATGAAATGTTAAAGGGACTTATCTAAGAAATAGAAGAAAGTAAAAAACTATGAACAATAAAATGACAACAAACTCACAACTATCAGCCACCAAACCTAAAAAAAAAATCAAAGACAAAAACAAAAATGAACTAAGAAAATAACTAGAACAGGACCAGATTCACAGAAATAGAGATCACATGGAGGGTTATCAGTGGGGTGAGGGGGGAGGGGGAAAATGGGGGAAATGGTACAGGGAATAAGAAACATAATTGGTAGGTACAAAATAGACAGGGGGAGGTTAAGAATAGTGTGGGAAATGGAGAAGCCAAAGAACTTACATGTATGACCCATGGAAATGAACTTAGGTGGGGGCATGGGTGGGAGGGTGGGTACAGGATGGAGGGGATTAAAGGGGAGGAAAAACAGGACAACTAAGAGTATAATCAATAAAATATATTTTAAAAAAGAAATTTCAACCTTGAAGGTGAAAAGGAGAATGGGGGGATTGATAGTACTAGTGGAGGTGGTAAGTGTTGGGGTCTTGAATGAGTTAGATGCAGAAAGTTCTAGGGAGTAAAGGGTTGGGGGTTTTATTAAGTATCTCTGGCTGCTATAACAAAGTAATCACAAAGTGGGTGTTTTAAAACAACAAAAACTTGTTCTGTCACAATTCTGTAGGCCAGCAGCTTGAAATCAGTATCCCAGAATTGAACTGAAGATGTCTGCAGGGCCACCCAGCCTCTGATGCCTTCTGGGGAGAATCTCTTTTCTTGCCTCATCCAGGCTGTGATGACTGCTAGCATTCCTTAACTTGTGGTGCTCAGCTTCATTCTCTACCTCCCTCTTCACATATATGTGTGAAATTTCCTTCTGCCTTTTCCTCATTAGGATATATAAAATTGTGCTTAGGGTCTCTCTGGATAAACCAAAATAATCTCCTCATCTCAAGATCTTTAATTTTCATCTGCAAAGACCCCCTTTCCCCCACCACATATAAGGTAACATTCATAGCTTCTAGAGGTTAGGATGTGGGTATGGATATTCATTAGAGGTCATGCAGAGGAAAAGATAAGGCAGATGTTTGGAGGCCTTAAATAACCAGACATTGGATTCCAATTCAGTAACTAAAAGAGCCTAAGGGACGACAATGAAAATTATTGGCTTTGCATTGCATTTTGGAAACATCACTCACCATTCATTCCATTTTTCATTATGTATTTGGTTAATCTCTGTGGTAGAAACTGGAAGAACATAATGGAGGGATGATAGGCACAGTCCTTGCCCTTGTGGAGCTTGCAGTCTAGTGGTGGAGACAGGCCATAATAATAAGTTAAAAGGTACACAAGGTCAACTGTGTGATTAGAAACTGTGATAGATGCTCTGAAGATAATGCAAGATGCCACTGGGACTCACAAAAGTTAGGGAAAAGTGGTACAAAAAAGTTCTAACAATATTTCATATTGGCACATATCCTATATAAAGGATATTAGCTAGTCCATTCTTTCCATAACACCTCCCCCTAGGTTTTGTTTGTTTTCTAATTCTCAGGGGGGTGCAAAGGTATTCTTCATGCCTGGTATTCCTTGTGATTTATTTGCATGACATTCTTGAGAATTGCTATTGAACTGAGATCTAACAAATGTGTGACAGTTAACAAAAGGTGGAAGGAACCAGAGAAGAGAATTCTGGCAGACTTGAGGACTCTAGGTTGAGATGGACAATACGCTGAGGTGATAGAAGAAAGACCGATGTAGTTCATATGTAGGAAGAGGAAATGAAATGGGTGCAAGATGTACCTGGAGAAGTAGGCGGAAACCAGATGCTGAGGGGCTGTTGGGGCCACACTCAGATACCACTTATTACATAAGCATTGGAAAGTAAGAGATGAGAATTTTGGGGTTTCTTTGTGTGTGTTTTGTTCTTTTTGGTTTTTCAAAATTTACAGCAAAATATACTCTTTATGTTGTTCAGTTTGACAAATGCATACAGGCATATTAACGACAGCCATGATCAAGGTACAGATTAATACTAACAGCCCCCTTATACACTAAATTTCTCTTGTTACCACTTCGTAGTCAACCTGTACCTTTTGTTTGACCCCTGACAATTAGTGATAAAAGAGAAATCTTACATTTGTGTGAAAGCTTAGTTGAAGGGACAAAACTAAAATTCAAGTGAGAAAAGTGATGGCCTAACACTGGTAGCATAAAAAGTGGGGTGGGGGGCATATATTCAACAGATATTTAGGAGCCAAAATCAAGAAAACTTAGTGACACTAAACATTTTAATTCAGTGAGGAAGAAGCAATCGTTCAGGAGAGTCTGAGCTCTCTGGCTTGGGTAACTAGAAGACTAGTGGGGCCCTTGAAGAAGTGGGAAGAACAGCTATTGTGATTAAGAGTAAAAACTCATGGACATGGACAGCAGAGTGGTGATTGATGGGGAGAAGGTGAGGTGGAGTAAGGGGGAGAAGGGCATAGGGAGAATAAATGGTGATGGAAGGAGACGACTTGGGGTGGTAAACACACAATATAGTGTACAGATGATGTGTTGTAGAATTGTGCACCTGAAACCTGTATAATTTTGTTAACCAGTGTCAACCCAATAATGTTTTTAAAAAGAAGAAAAAAATAAATTGGGAATAAAACACAATGCTAAGGAAGGTACTGAATAGTTACTGATGATTGCTATAATGTATTTCTTTTAACCACTATTATGATTTGGTCACAATTAAAAAAGAACAAGAAAAATAGACAGAGATTAAATTCAGTTTATGGTGCCAGTGAGACATTCAGTACTGATAGGGTAGTTGGTATGATTCTGGGACCTCAAGCTCATTAGGGAAATTTGAACTAAATATGTATATTTGAAAATGTGCTATTTTGAAAGGAATCTTAACCCTTTTCTTTCTTTATTATATAACAACTATTTACAGTTGTTATCACATTTCATGTATTATCTTCAATTTTATTTTTTCCATTAAAATGGGTCTCAGAAAAATAACTTTCTATATTAGTACACAAAGATCTACCTTGTTTAATAGTTAATTCATATGTTCCATGATTTGTTCATGAAAACATTTGTGTAACTGTTTCCTTATTGGTAGACATTTAGTTTCTTCTCAATTATTCACTCTTGCCATCAATATTATAACACACAGCCTTCTTCTGCATACCTGGTCATACTCATGAATATATTTTTTCCTATTTTGTATATTTTTAGGATATTATTGTACTGCTTTTATAATAGAAACTACTTGAAACCAACTAAAGTAAGAATAAAAGGAACATTATTACCTTGCTTTCAGAATTCAAGAATTTTACACTGTGGTTCATACTTCAAAACACAACATATAACTGGCTATCAGAATATCTAAAAATGAATAATGAAGCCCAAAACTCCCCTAGACAAACAGTAATAATAATTTTTCTCAGGAGGTTTTAGAAAGTACAAATATGCATCTATAGTTTAGCCAAATGCTTGATGTCTCAGCATTAATTATCCATTGAATGATTAAGTATAGACTGCAGAAATGGTAAAGGCAGTAGCAATTAATAATACTTGTCTCTGAAGCTTTTAACAATATAAATGCAACATGTATTCAGGGCCTGGAAGAGTTCTTTAGATGTTTTCTAGCTGATTCTGAAGTGTCTCTCTTTTCCTCCCTCACTATCACATACCACCCCTCTCAACACATGACGGTTGATATCCATTGTGCTTGTAGTCAGTTCTGAGATGATTGATTTATTGTAGATATTACTGGGTCATAGAAGTATGCTGCCAGCAGATATGGACAAAAACCATTCTGAGCCAAAGGGTACTCCAAGTTAATCCTGGTGAGCACTGATGATCCTTAAAAATGTCATTCTTGCATAAGGCTGCATTATATGGACCATGTTTTGCCCACTAATGTCATATCATGAAATTTATAGGCACAATATTGAATGAAGAGTTAAACATATAGTTGTTTACAGTATGGTCATTGGGTTATATGGACATAATTCTATGAATCTATCCAGGCTATATAGCTTGTTACCCAGACCTCATGTGGATTCTGCTTTTTCTTACAGATATAGTCTTGAAATTCATGCTGTATTTTTTCATAGATTATGTTTACATTTTCCAATGGAGAATGATATTTGAATAAATATTCTTTTCTAAAAAAGTAGGAATTCACAAAATGAGTAGTATTTCTAAACCATCTACTTTATGAATCTACATGTTTATATAATGTGCTTGGATATTTTCTTCAACATTCACGTTTATGGGGATATTCTTTTAAATCTTAATTTGTAGAAAACTTGGTAATTTTAATTTTTCTTCTCTCATCTTGCATGTAATTTGAACAGCTGAGGGCATGTTTTGTATATCCTGAAGAGGCAAATGTGAAGTGTAAATATTTATTTTGCATTTTTTGTCACCATCAAAAAACAACAAAAAATAAAACTAAAAACAAACAACAGTGACATCAAAATATATCAGCACTCTTTGTTTCTGTTGTAAGACTTATACTAAATTTAACATAAGTTGATTGTTTTAACTTATGAAATTTGCCTCTTTCTCTCAGTATTGCAATCACCTTTTTCAATGTGTTAGAAATAACACCGTGCTTACTATTGCATTGTGCCACTTGTTTATTAAGTATTCACCTGTGGTGAGAAACACAGATCAAATTGGTGAATAGATCATTGGAGGTGACTTTTGCAATATACTACTAATGTAAAAATGGATTTATAAACCTCTCTCATTCCAAAGATGGAATAATGATTGGTCTATAACATTTTGACCTGTTGTTCACATTCCAGAGGACCATGGCCCAGATATCCCATGTGATTTTAATAGAATAGATAATGTACTTTGTCCCTAGAGGGAGCTAAATGTCATATGTCAGCAATATGACCTCAGATTGTCAAGTTATGTTATTCTTCCATTTAGTTCATTTCTTGTTCTCTCTTTATAAGAGGAAGTTAAAGACAAATGAGTGATTGTTCCAAGGTGATCTCTTATATAAGAGAGTCATGGGTGTAAGATGGTGGCCCAGCTCCTAAGACCCCTATGAAGCATTTTTTTCTTTTAAACAATTATTTACAATGTTGTAATTGCTGCTTTGGGAAAAAATGTAACAGAGAATGAGTAAAAGAGAGATAAGAAAGTTTTATTGGGTGGGTGGGTAGAGGGACTTGGCTGTGATTTTACATTGTTAAGTCTTATAGAGAAATAACGTGGGAAATGCTTAAATATAATATAAAACAAGATTTGAATGTGTGCATGTTTTATAATCTCAGCTATTTTTCTCTTTTTTTAAGATTTTATTTATTTATTTTTAGAGAACGGAGGGAGGGAGAAAGAGAGAGAGAGAGAAACACCAATGTTCAGTTGCTGGGGTCCATGGCCTGCAACCCAGGCATGTGCCCTGGCTGGGAATCAAACCTGCGATGCTTTGGTTTGCAGCCTGTGCTCAATCCACTGAGCTATGCCAGCCAGGGCTTCAGCTGTTTTTCAAAAGTCTCAAATCATAGGCATAGGGAGGAAAAAACCTAGAAAGAAACAGAACAGAAATGTTAACAGTTGTCATATTTTGACAGAGAATATATATATAATATATAAAATATATAATATAATCAATATATAATGTAGAAGTATATTGATAGATAGTATTAATATATTAATATTAATATATGATATATAATGCTTTTTAAATGTTTCATTTAAAAAAATTTTAATGAGTTTGGTCAATTCTTCTAATGTGAAAAGATACAATTTATTGACAGTAGCTGTAATTTGATTGGTGATCCATGAATCTCATCAGGAGTCAAGTTAAAAATTAAGGAAGTGAGCAACAATTTAAGCACAATCTTCAGAATACACTGCATTCTTTCCATCACTTCCTGCATTTCCATCCTCACCATCACCATTGTCCGTCTCAACCAGTGATCTATACTAAACCTCCAAGACTTCCTTCTGCAAAAACCTTCTAATCTTTTCATCCTTATGAACATAGAGATCTTTCTGTAATCTCTGTCAGGAGCAACTTATCTGATCTGCAGCTGTTACAAAAAGCTAATATTAATGGATGATACCTTTCATTATGTTGGGAATTTAAGATACTACAAGGGATCTCTATGGAAACTTTTGTGGTAAATGGAGAATTTAAAGGTAAATTTGAATTCACAGAGATCTGGACCTAAATACTACTTCTATTACTTCATAGTTTTATAACCTTGGGCAGGTGGCCAACCTGCCTTTCTTTTCTAAGTCTCTGTTTTCTCATAATTACAATGTGGAAATCAGTAGTTAATTCTTTATTATGAGTATTAGCAAGTATAGATTATATGAACTTAATGAACTCACCACATGCTCATGAGACAGATATCATGACATCAGTGATACAGCCAGCACTTCATTACAGCCCAGCCCTAGCTCATGTATGTCATGAACCAGCAGAGACTCATAGGCCTACTCCCTCCTTTTAAAATTCATTTAATGTAACACTTATAGAATATTTACTATATACTAAATCATAATCCTGTATTATATTTATTTATTTATTTACCTTTTATGATTATATTTGGCCTGATGACTGGCCCATATCTGGACATCAATGATTGTTTTAATTTTGGTAAGACTGCAGCATTCTTCAAAAAACAATTTAGGTTAAATCAGCACCTTTGTGAATTCATGTTCCCTCCCAAAGCATGCCTCATTAGCTACGTGGCAAAGATGTGGAGTCAGGATTGCTTTCCACCTTAGCAATCATTGAAATGGCTAAGGTTTAAAAGCAATAAGAATTATTTAAAAATAATAATGTTAATATTTAGTGGACCCTAAATGTGCTCTCAGAAATCTCTATAACTTGGAGGTTACAAAGAGATCATAGCATGGTGGGTTGGAGGTGCTGATAATTATTGGTTTTCATTTCAAAATGCATTTTTCTGAGGATCAAAGGATTTCTTATTATATCTATTTTATCTTCTGAATGGCATCTCCGTGTTCCTAGTGATGGTTCCTCATGAATCTGAAGGTTTACCTTTCTGACTCAGAGTTTACTGGCATTTGCTAAATATTTGGCTTTATATCCATCCTTGTCTTTGACCATGATGAAAGTATGGCATTGTCTCATTTACTAGATGGTACTTGCTGTGCTGAATTAAGGTTGAATCATTTGATATTGGCTCCTGCAATGGCTGGAGTCTTCTGAAATGTTTTGCAGCTACAGCCTGTTTTCATTATATTTTGTTTCTATCTGTCCTCTCACTAGCATCGTAGAGTTATTTAAGGCTATGCACAAGATGGTAAATAACCTTGCTTCTTTCTAAACAGACTCTTCCCAGGCACCCTGAGGCATTCCCTCTGTGAGAGTGTTCCTGAAACCTTGATTACTCTATGAATCCTGACTTCTTGGCTCTGTTTCTCTAATAACCACATTTGGGAAATACAGTATATAAGTGGAGAAGCTCCCCCACTTATGAACACTAAAATATTCCTTTCTAGGTTCTTGTGGAAAAGGTCAAGAAATTAATTTTAGATGAATATCTTCACTTCCTTAGCCAGTTGCTGTATTAATGATCTCATGACGGATTGCTCCTTAAACTGGCCCCAGCACAGGTCAGAGTGGAGTGAGAATATGCTCTATTTAATGAGGCAGGGATCAAAACCCCTAATATTTTATCACTGGCATATGAATGGAAGGAGTCACTGAGGAATACAGAATGTCTGAAGAAGCCTTGTGCCATATATGAGGTTGTGTGTTCTACTGAGAAGATAAAAGGCCTTTGTGAGTCTAAATATTCTTCTTTTAGCTTGAGGCTTTTTTATTCATCTTAAGAAACTAACATTGGATTGATTTTTTAAAAAAAAATTGATTCTTATTTTTTTCCAAAGGAGAGACTAGTTGGAAGAATTGAATAATGATCATCTGTGTACTTACCATTGGAATTAATTACCACTAATGTTGCTTATCCAAATAGATTCCAATTCATATTTATCAAACATTTCTTAATAATGGCAAATTCCCATAAAAGAAAATAAATACTAACTCTTTATAATATCTGTATTCAAGTTTCTAGTTGTTCCATCAATATCTTTTATAACTGTTTTTTCCCAGCTAACATCCAAGCAACTTTCCTATATTATATTTGTTCTGTATCTTTTATATCTTTTAATATAGGAAAGACTTCAAACTTCCTTTTTTCTTGCTTGGGTTTTTTTTTGAGAAACCAAATTGATTTTCTTATGTAACACATTCTTAACTTGTCTGTTCACTAGTGGTGGCTTTTTTTAAGTTTTTTTTTTTAACTTGTTTATCCTCTGTACTTTATGTAAAGTGAATAATCATTGTCTAAGCTTAATTAAGTTCAAATAAAACTTTTTGGCAAGAATAATTCAGATATGATATTGGGTAATTCATATTACATCGAAATAAGAGGTACATAATATCATATTAACCCACATTCAATGATACTGAATGCATTTATTTGGTTAATATGGTGACTACCAGATTGCTCCATTATACTGGTACATTTCTGCCTTCAATATTAGCAGGCAAATTTTGAGGTGATAGTGTAGCTTTATGTGTATATGCTGTTCCCAAAGAACATTAACCTACTGATTTTTTCCTATTGATGATCCTGGTTCCTTAAATTGATTATTTCATTCACAGTTGCTGAATGATGACTTTCTAGTTTTATCATTCCTTCTGCATTTATTTTCTGGCATTCTTCTGTAATTTTTTTTCTTCAAAATGTAGGGATGAACTCTGTTTTTTTTTCCTAAAAAGGAAGGATAACTACTAGATTTTTTTAATTCAAATATCAATTTTCAGAGTACAAAATTGATGTAAGAGTCACCTCTAGTTATAGTGTGCATATATGTTATGTTTTGTCTCCATCTCTAGTATCAAAATGAACACATTTTTACTTATTCAATATCATATAAAATTAATGGGTATTATTCTTTCTAATACCCAAACTGATTAAAATTTAGACAGAGCCTCTTCAAACTGGCTACTATGTCTTTCCCTCACTCCCCTGTTGATCTTTGAGAACATTGTTGCTTTCCAGCATGAGATTCTGGATTGACTCTGCACATTTCCTGACCCAGATCAGGAATCAGTCATTTTTCCAAGAAACCATATTTTCATTTATTGAGGAATGATATTTGCAAACCAAGATCTGAATGCTACATGTATTCACTGCTATCTGTAATCCATGGCTTCCAGAAACTTTCAAACTCTAAATGAACACAACTACAAAAACTACATACATACTAAAAATCATGAATTCATATTCAACACTTCAGATATGTGCCAAAAGTTTTTTTAATCTCTCTCTTTTTTTATTGTTGTTCAAGTACAGTTGTCTCCATTTCCCCCCACCATTTCCATCCATCCCAGCCATCCCTACCTCCCACCCTCTATCCTACCCCTCTTTGACTTTGTCCATGTGTCTTTTATACATGTTCCTTGATGACCCTCCACCCCTTCTCCTCTACTACCCCTCCAACCACTCCTCTGGTTACTGTCAGTTTGTTCTTAATTTCACTGTCTCTGGTTATATTTTGCTTGCTTGTTTGTTTTGTTGATTAGGTTCCACTTATAGGTGAGATCATATGGTATTTGTCACTGCCTGGCTTATTTCACTTAGCATAATGCTTTCCAGATCCATCCATGTTGTTTTGAAAGGTAGGAGCTCCTTTTTTTTTCTTCTGTGTAGTATTCCATTGTGTAAATGTACCATAGTTTTTTGATCCACTCATTTACTGATGGACACTTAGATTGGTTCCAACACTTGGTTATTATAAATTGTGCTGCTATGACCATAGAGGTGCATAGGTTCTTTTGAATTGTGTTTCAGGTGTTTCTTAGGGTATAATCCCAGCAGTGGAATTGCCTAGTCAAAAGGCAGTTCTATTTTTAGTTTTCTGAGGCAATTCCATACTGTTTTTCACAGTAGCTGCACCAGTCTGTATTCCTACTAATGGTGTACTAGGATTCCCTTTTCTCCACAACCTCGCCAGCATTTGTTGTTGATTTGTTTATGATGGCCATTCTAATTGGTCAGAAATGATCTCATTGTGGTTTTAATTTCCATCTCTCTGATGGCTGGTGATGCTGAGCATCCATTCATATGTCTCTGGGCCCTCTGTATGTCCTCCTTGGAGAAGTGTCTCTTCAGACCCTTTGTCCATTTATAAATTGGGTTGTTCATCTTCCTACAGTGGATTCACATGAGTTCTTTATATATTTTGGAGATCAAACCCTTGTCCAAGGTATCATTTGCAATGTTTTCCCATATGATTGGTTCCCTATTCATTTTGATGATGTTTTCATTAGCCATGAAATAGCTTTTTAATTTGATGAAGTAACATTTGTTTATTCTTTCCTTTATGTCCCTTGCTCTAGGAGACATATCAGTGAAAATATTACTGCATGGAATATCTGAGATTTTCCTGCCTATGTTCTCCTCTAGAACTTTCATGGTGTCATGACTTATACTTACATATTTTATCCATATTTGTTTGTTTTCTCTATTATATTAATTCTTTAATCAGCTTATTTAAAGCCCATAATTTTACACTAAGACATCAGTCCTTATTTTTTGCACAGAGTATAATGATTTAAGAAATGTGTCTGTTCTTATTTTTAACTTTTGCTTTCCTATCAAGATCTACTTTCATTCAATTATTTGATGTTTTTAAAATGTCAGTGCTTCTATGTAAACATAAATTATTAAGGCTGATTTTTCATATTCATAATTTCAAATAATGGTTTGATTAACTTTCTTGTTTTATTTAAATAAAACTGGTAATCTTGATGCTGAGGAGACTAATAGATGTCCAGTGCAATACTCTTATTCATTGGAACTATTGCTAGTATTCATTTCCTGGACACTGAAGCTTGGTTTCTGAATTTTTCTTAATTTACCTGCCCAGGCAATCACCACCATTTGGCATGCTGACTCAAAACTATTTACCATACCTAGACTAGTTTGTTAGGCTCTTGCCAAGATAAAAATTCATAGTCTATCTTAGTGATTGGTGAAGCACATTAGGCCTACAGTTTGTAATCATGGTCATTGTGAAACTTGGCCAAACCTGAAGAGAATTTAGAAGCAGAAGGATTTGAATGTATTTAGAGAATAATTAAGTCATTATGATTAGGAAGCCTATATGCAATCTGAGAATGCCTAACTACCAGAACATAAATGGATATGAACCATCTCAAAGTCTCTCTCCTTTGTTATGATTTAGTAAACCTAGAAATTTTTAAGAGAATGAGACAGGCCTGAAAATAATTTTTGATGAGTCAGTGTTGAATGTAATGAATGTATCGAGAAAATCATGCTGTTAAATATGTATAGGGAAAGACTTCTCATTTACCAAGATTTGAGTAACAATAGTAGCTGGGATTGTTTGTATCTGTGCCATAGGTTTGCTTTCCTTAGATGCTGTTTTCAGTGTCTTCATTGTTTTCAGTATTGGCTAAGAGGACAGAGGCTCTTTTTTAAAAAAATAAGATTTACTTATTTTTTCTAATGTAGAGTTCTTTCCTATATGCCCAGACTGCCTCCCAAATTCCCAACAGGTACTTCTTAATGTGAGTGACAAGTCTGTTTTCATTGCAGTGGTGCCATTTGCTCACTATCACACACCGTCACTGTTGACAACCTGATCCTCAACACACATTATATTAAAAACAAGTCAGTGTTTGGTAAAAAGAGAAAAACTATCATCAAAATTCAAAAGAGATACCTTGAACCTAACCTACCGCTCTGTGTGAAGAGAAGCTGCTGGGCTGTCTCACTGCCCAGCTCCAGGAGTTTACCATTCAACAGGAGCCTTTCAAGACATAGAAGAAAAGAGCATAAAACCACTCCCTTTTATGCTTGGCCAGAAAGAGGAGGAGAAGTCCTAGTTGGACACAATAGGTCTGTCTCTGCTCCCCAGGCAATGCTTTTGGGCAACTGCTTCTTTGACTCTGTGATGCCTAGAGAAGGAATCTTTGTTCTCCAGAATATCCTTAGATTTGCTTGAAACCATTCTCACTGCATTTTCCTTATCTTATCCTTAGTGGTTAAATTTAGCTGAGTTTCTCTAGAAATGTGGGGAAATCATACCTAGGGATGCAGAAAGTGTTTTGTTCAGTCACCTAGCATTTTCTAGTCACAGCAGTGCAATTAGATGGGCAAGCCTGGAGAATCAGACAGTGAAATTAGCCAAGCTTATCAAAACATGAGTCAAATGTAAATGATATTTTTTAAGACATCAGATTAGTTTTAACTCAATATAGTTCTGTTAAGAATGGACAATAATTTTGTTAGCATTTAATTACATTCTTTTATTCTCTAATTATGTTAACCATGTATATACTGTTTTCCAAAGTTATAATTTCTTTAAGGACAGGAGCTCTGTTAGCTAGTGTTATCTCCTCCCCACAGAACCTTGTACAGTACAGAGCATAAAGTAGGTATACACAGAACCACTCAGGAGTATGTGTAAACTTTGTTCTATCTTCTCTCATTCAGACAGAATGTCAGGATGAAAAAAAATAGGAATGGTAAACTGAATAATACAGGGGAAACAAAGTATAAACATGCTATGTATAGGGATTTCAAACATAGAAATGTGCTGTGAAATAAAGTATAAGATGTGCTGTGAGTAGAAGGAAAATTGATAAGACATTTTAAGACCTTGTGATTTCTAGGGGAAGGAGAAATTCAACTAGGGGAATTAATATAAAAAGAGGGTATAAGAGTATATTAGAGAATGAAAGATCAGTCATGTCCCTGAATGGGATCCAAGGGAATAAAATAAATATGAGAACATTAGGCCATTGCATATCTAGATTTAGCAAAATGATCTAGGAGGGAATAGTACCAGAGTTGATTTTCATAGGTTAATCTGTGTCTGACCTGTTGGGAAAAATGTGTTTTTGGATACAAAATTTTAATATGCTTATATACTTGGTGTTATGTTTGACAAAACAAACTGTGTCTACTAAATGAAAACTATAGCCAGGTAGACCTATTTTTTCTGCAGGTATAAGAGATGAGTAGTTTATTGAGGATCAGTGAAAGTATAAGGAGAAGGAGCACATTGTTCAAATGATGGGATGTTAAGACAGTGAGAATGTTGGGCAAGGAAACAATAAACACGGGACTGGGAATGCCAAGCAGGGAGAAAGAAAGGAAGGAAGGAAGCAAGCAAAAAAGGAAGGAAGGAAGGGGAAGGGAAAGAAAGGGGGAAAAAAAGCAGAAAGACCAGGTAAGCAGAAGCAGTGCTCTAGGTTCCTCAGTATTGTCCCAGGTATGACAAATAGAAGTGCTGTTATTCTAAATAAGTCCGGAAGTCCATATTTGACCATTCAGGTAAGGCAAGCACATGTACAAAATCATGTCATTATGGGTGGTGCTGTGTAAGAAGGAAATAGAGAAGGGAGAGAGGAGGATACACAAAGTGACAGATGGAGAAACCCAAAGTCAAGAGGGAGGGAGGGAGGAGAGAGAAAGAAACACAAACTGGATCAAGATAAATACAGTTTAATTATAGAGCCTTGTAGATATACCATTATGCAAAATGTTTAAATAAAACAGAAATATATGTCATTCATGAGAAATTTGCAAACCATAGATAATGAAGACTATATAATAATAAGATGACTAAAAATAGAAAGGTTAAATGGTACCAAATAACTTGGTCAAGTTACTGAAATCTGGGATAATCAGGCTAATAAAGGGCTAACCATAGTAAGAAGATGCTTAATGCACAAATAAAGAGTAGGAAAACAAAACATCTGAAATGAGAAGAGGAAGAACTAAGACATATCATATCAGTGCTCTAATTTGTAAATCCGCAGCACAAATTGATTTGGAAGGGGGTTTGAAACTTGGAATACATTTTTCCAATGGACTAGTATTTCATATTAAGTTCCCAGGTGTGTTCACAAAATCATTTTTATATAATATGAATCTGAATCCAACAGTACTTATTCCTTTAACTCTAATTTTTGTTTGACTCTAATTTACTACCACATGTATGATTATGTCTGATAAACTTGGTGGGCTAAGGAGCTTCCAGAGCCCATATGATTTGTTTCCCTTTGCATTGAAGAGAGCTCTCTTCCCAAATTTAATTAGTCAGGACACTTCAGTTCTCTACTTTGCCTCCTGTTTCCTTTACAGAAAAAAGAAATAAGTTCTACACAGGTAGAATTCAGTTTTCACAAGTGCCACTTTAACATATGGTCATGTATAACAAGATTGTTTTCAAATCCTCTCAACAGCCGTTACATATTATATTTTGCTGATGGGGTAAAAACAATCTTTTGAAAAACAAACTATTGTAAAACAGATATGTTCAAAAGTTCCTTAATATGGAAATAGTAAACCTTTAGTATGAACAAGTTTCGGAGGGTGAGGATTAGACAGACCAATAGATAGCAGACTGACAGCTGTCATGGGGGGGGGGGCATTGAGGGGGTGGAGGGCCTGAGGAAAAAAAATAAAGAGAGAAAATACTCATGGACAACAGTGTAGTGATTGCTGGGTTGAGAATAGGGGAGATAAATAGTGATAGATGGAGAATTGACTTGGGTGGTGAACGCACAGTACAGTATACAGATGTGTGGTGGAGTTGTGGAAAAAAGATGCTGGAACAGAGTGTTACAGAATGAAAGACCTAGAAAAGTTTTGGGAAGAGAAAGTGATCAGAAAGGAGTCAGCTGGCAAAGCCAGGAGTCAATAGAGAATCAGTCCTAGCTGGGGCTCCAGCTGAAGACATGAACTCTGTTTTGTTGCAGGGTTGTCAAAATGCTGCCTCCTGCTGCAACCCAACAATCTGATGCTTGTTCTAGTTAGCAATATATTCAAATTTGTCCCATGTCCTTATCTGGTCCAGAACTCTTAGAACCAAGACTTCAAGGCAGTCTTTTTCATATTAATCAGAATAATTTGACTTCTTTGGTTTGTTTTGGTTTTGTTTTTCTTGTAATTGGTAGAGATTTTACAACTAGTTTTGTTCATCTTAGTACACTGAACCTACGGAGGATCTTCGACCTAGCTGATTCTGTCTAGATGCCAAGAATGGTCAACTCTGCTAACAATTTTGGTATGTGGACCCCTGTGTTCTCTGCATCCTCTTTCTTTTCTGCAATTTATCCTTTTTCCCTAAACCTTTACCTGGATCATCTGATGACTGATTTTTTTCTTGTCATTTTAGTTTCAGCTCAAATAACACCTTCCTAAAGAGGCCTTTACTAACCAACTAATCAAAATGACCCCAGCACTTTTTATTCTATCCTCTTCTCTTTCTGCCTTTATAGAACATGTCACTATCTGATAGTACCTTGATTCTTCCTAAAAATCCTTGAAAATTTTATTTATTAGTGAATGTTCACTATCTAGGAAAATGATGTTACCTAGTACATGCTCAATAACTAATAGATACAGAATGAAAGAGTGCTCACTTCTGTGTACCTTTTCCCCAAAATCTATGTAGTTATCCTCCACCAGCGACCTGAGAGGAGAGGATATATCCTAATGTTCTCATCTATTTTTCCCTGTATATATTTCCCCTTCAAGTCTTGAAACCTGCACTGTTTCATTGATTCACAAACATTGTACTTTTTTTGGAGGGGGTGTTATTGAAACCTCTTTTGTCTAGTCATTGACAATTAGTAATTAACATATGGTTCATAACATCAAAACAATCATTCACTCAGGATGAATAAAATTTAAAGGATCCCTAGTCTCACAGAGGATTTGTCAATAAGACTGCAGTTGGGAAGAGGCACCTTTATAGACATCCAAGTGGCTGTGGAAAAGGGCAAGATCAGATACAATCTGTGAGGTACAGTGGAAATGCCAGGTGCCTGATGCCTGGTACTACAATGGAGAGAAAATTATATGGAATGTCAGCATGTATAACTTCTTGGGAATGAAACAGTAACTTAGCTTGGATTCCCCTTCTTATCATTACAAGTTTGAGGACAAATTAAGCTTGCCTGAATATATGGGCATCAAGCTATGCCTTGGTTTATTTATTTCCTTGCAAGTTGTGACTATTGGAAGAAATAGAGAGTGTTTCTCCCCTCCTTTTGACATCAACCTTAAAGTATTTGCTTGCTTTCCTTGTATGAAATCAAAGTGGGAGAAAATAGAATAAGCTAAAAATTAAAGGTCTTTCTTACTCTTTTAACATTATTCAGTTAGCACAGAAACAACTAAACATGGGTGTATTTGGAGAGTAGTAATTGGTTTCATATACCCAGAAATTATTTATTTATATACAATATGTATTTTTAAAATCTTTATCATATACAAAAAAGGGAAGAAAAGAAACCCTATGTATTCTAACCTTATTTACTTAGTGTTTGGTACTTAAGTGGGTAGTAATATGAAAAATTAATTGTGTACTTTTTGAAAGCAGGTTTGTTTGGGGTTATAGTATTAGGTACCAAACAGAATAGGGGAGAAACAAAATACCTGTAAAATTTTCAAATACTTTAGAGTTTTGTAGTTCTGAATCTTCTTTTTGAACCTCTTTCTCTGTCTCATATTTTGCTCTGGTGGCTTGAGCGTAGCGTAGAGACTGAGAGGTGAGAATGTATAGCATAAAATGAAAGAGTATAGTAACTAAGGAAGATGATAAGAAGGGGCTTCTATGGTTATAAGATGTGGTATGAGTGATGTGAGATACTTCCTCAAAGAAATCATATTTTCATGCAGGAGAGAGCAAGCAGATAGAGGAAAGACATCTGATGACCACACACACAACTAAACTTTTCTCTTATTCATAGGTTGACATTAATATTACTGTCTAATATGAAGTACAGTTTAGAATGAAACAAGGAAACTATTAATAATTATCAATTAAGTATCAAAAATGAATTATCGATAGTTAAGATGTCAATCAAGATATATGATTACTTATTTAGAGATTAAATCATCATAATCTCATTTACAAAGGTTAAACGTATAGACTTTTATGTCATTTAAAGCATACTAAACTCTGAGCAAAAAGCTGGATCAAAGATGGAAAAAGGAAAAGGTATTATCTTAAGCACTGGAAGAAAAGGACATAAGTACCTTTCACCCTAACCTAATATTTTCAAAACCAGATTTTGAGATGCCTGGGAATTTCTCCCAGTAAAGTGAGTTAACCATTTTAGCTGTACAGCCTTGGTGTAAATGAACTTATTAAAACCTTTCCTGAAATTTGTGTTGACTGAAACTCTGAAATTCAGAGAGCCTAAAGCATAAGTCCCATAGAGGGGTGTGAGTTTTGTGTACATGTTAGGAGACGGGGTTAAGAGAAATCATCAAGCAAAAAGCCAAAAAGCAGATTCAGGCATTCTAACAGGTCGGCAGTGTGCCCATAAAACTAGCTCTGACTTTACCAGTAGTACTCTTCCGCTAAGGACTTCTACCTTTTTACTACTATGGAATTTTACCTACTTTGAGTCTAGTGTCACAATCAAATTGAGGAGATATTAATTTTACAGTCACTTTTAGAAGTTCTGCTGAAAAGAGAGAGAAAAGTTAAGTAAAAATGAACTTACCAGAGAATAGTGTTTGTTAAATCTGTTGAGTTCTGTGAAGAGAGACAGTACTAGATAAAATGAAATTATCATAGGTTTCCTCTGCCTCATGCAAAGTGAAATGAAAAATCCATATGGTTGTGTTTCAGTCCTACCAAAAAGTAACATTTTATAAAGTCTGGCCTCAGTCCTCAAGATATTTCAGACATATGTTTTTTGCTTTAATATGTCTAGGTGCTGTCTCATTCCTTCATTTTGTTTTACATGTGTGGACTCAGCCAACATGCATTTCAAGTGAATTCGCCTCTCCTTTAAGCATATACTGAGCACCTGACTCAGAATTAAACTATTAACATTTTGTAGGTTAACCTTAAATCAGTGATGGAGGAGAAAAGAGAACAGAGGATCTATTGTGCACTTCTCCATGGGGGAACGTGAAAAAAAAAAAAAGAATGGCTGAGAAGCTATGGTGACAAAAGCTGCTAGCACAGAAATCTGACAGTCACGGAGTGTTCCTGAAGCATTGGGCTAGAAGAACAGATTTCTGATTTATGCTTCAGAGTCTGGAGATTATTTGGGAAAGTTTAATGTGCGGAAGGCATGTACTTTGAAAAATTACGTTTATAGAAATCACACTGCATATAAAATAATCATTTACACATGAATTGTGCTTAATTATTTAATTGATTAGAAAATATAGATTTATGTCTGTTTATATAGTCTATAAACAAACACACAGTTTATTAAAATGTCACATAAATGATGCAATCCCATCACATTTGTTTCACAGACTAGGTAAACTTCTCTCCCATCTGTGGTAGCTGGTACTCCTGAATCTAAGAAAGAAACAAAACACCAACTGTAGAGTTTGGTGAGTGGGCAAAATGTTGCCTGCACTGGCTACACCTTGCCTACCCTCACTTCCTGCTAAAGGGAGAAGCATTCCCTGAAGACTCAGCAGTACTGACTGCAGAGAGATATATGCCCTCTTGACTTTTTCTCCTTCCCAGTCTTGCAATAACAGTTATAGAAAGAAAAATTGCTCTCTGGGAATTTTTCCAAAAGAGGAAACTAAAAAAATGTACTTGTTGGTCAAATTTTAGAAAACAAGATCTAGAAACAAAATATTTGTGGGAAAAGATAGGGAAGGAAGAGGGAAAACAGCCAAAACAATTAAAAAGAGAATCAGTGTAATGGTGGAGAAGACAGTTTTTAATCAGGAAAATGAAAATAAAAAATAATTATAAGTTCTAAATAGGAAATTGACCACTCACCTAAGTACAAAATAAAAATAGAAGTATTCATTTAACTGTATAATACTGATGTTTAAAATTCAGTTTACTATATAACTATTTCCTCTGAATGTCATAAAATAACTGGATGTTTCTGCATATTAAGATACTTCAGAATATTTACATGCTTAGAACTAAGTAGACAAAACTTTCAGATATTTCAATTATTTGTTAAGCTTCTCTCAAGTGTCTGAGTATTGTACATACAGACAGTGCAAAAGAAAAAATAAGAAGAACATTAGGAGAGGTACAAAGAGAAAATAGTATAAAAATAAAATATGTGAATAGAAGCTTTCATTTTCACATTTAAATTTGTGTATTACTAGTATTTTTCTGAAAGGGTTTGAATGTGATAGATCCACTTTGTGATCCAAGTTCTACCCTCATTTTATTCTGGGTTACTGACAGATTTGCTCTTTTACTTACCTTTTCTAGCAGAGCAAGCTGTGATACATGACTGGGTAAATTACATGTGGTTTTACCCTATTTTTTTTTCAAATACTCATACATTTCAAGTGTGGGAGAAAGCTGGGGAATTACAGTCTATGAAGTTCTTAATAATTGACAGATATACTAATAATATTTCTTTTGTACTGGGTCTAATTTTGTTTTAAACCTGATCCAAAGATATGGTACAGTATATTAAATTTCTCTAAACACCTTTATGCCAGCTTGGCAAATTCTTGTGCCAGTGTACTTTCCTATGTTTCTATTCTAGATTATTTGAAATAAAAACTTACTATGACCTTGTATACCTGGGTAAAAACACCTAGCAAGCTTTGTGACATTGAATGAGAGTCTTGAAAAACCACTTTGTTGATTAAAGAAATTTATAGGACAGGTGAATTTATTTTCCCTTTCTGACTTAAGTTCAATTTTCCTCTTCATTTGCTAAAAGGTTGGCTGTCTTAAAGCACGGAATGGATCTTTGCCCTTCGCCATGCTTGGACAAAACAGACATTAAGGTTCTATGCTTGACTTGGTTCTGTCTGTACAGGCACCATGCAAGCCTTACGACAGGGCTTGGATTGGAGTTGAAGCATCACACCTACAACTAATGCTTCACTGTAAACCAGCAGCTTAAAAAAAGGAAAGATTCTTTATTAAGTTTGGGAATTCTGTACTCTTCTTATTCAAAGTTCTAAAAAACTGGGGAAATAGAAATTTGCTCCCCATGGGGAAATTGAGAAAAAAGACAAAGATAGTAATTTATGTAATAAATACAATACTAAACATTTTGCATGTATATGATTCTATTTATACTATAAGACCATCATTTAGCAAACAAGATATAAATGAAGAACCTCAAAGTTGGGTAATTAACTCTTAAAATTACCCAGATAGTAAATGAAAGAATTCAAAGGATTCAAATTATTCAAGGGAATAGAAGACATGGAAAAACAAAATATACAACAGAGTTTTCCAGGATAATCCTGAATTCTAAATGTGCCTCATTGTCAGAATACTTATTCAAATATATTAAAAATATTTTGTATATAAAATTTGCATATGTAGCCTGGATATCACATTACTTATATCCTTTTACCTACATCTTTATTAAGGTACTTCGTAAGTAAAAGTTATATATATTTAAGGTGTGCAACTTGATGTTTTGATACACATATACATTGCAAAATAAGTACCACAATCAAGATATTTAACAAGTTCATTACTTCGTATGGTTACCTTTTTCCCCCATGGTGAGAACACTTAAGATCTGCCCTCAGAGGAAATTTTAAGTATATAGTACACTGTAGTGTTATTAACTATGGTCATATTGCTGTACATTAGATCTCTGGGATTTACTCATCTGAGGAAATGGAATGATGGACTTTTTTACTTGCAGTAGGGAGAATCCGTTCATCAACCACTGTAAATATTGGAAGAAAATGTGCTGTTTAGAATTACATTCTGATTTTAACATGGTCACATTATCTGACTTGGGAGCACAGGCAGTGTGATCATAGCATCTGTTACCAAGCTCGTCGCCCAAGTTGATTCAGGCATTGTGGCTGCTGGCAACATCTGACACTTAGTCTGTGACATTTAACCTTCAGACAAAGATCCCAAGTGTGTGGTGACATTTTCATGGATTAACTGAACCTTTTACCCTTTATGTCAATGCTTTTATACTCTCTGACAGAGGCTTGGTTGCTCTTCATTTACCAGGTTTTTACAGTGTTTCTTATATATTTGAGCTTTGACAGGTACCACATCAACCCAATGTAACCTTGAAAAAAAGCCCTATCAGAGTGTCAGTAAGTGACTTGCAGATGAAGTTGGGTAATTATTGTCAGATGATCATCTAACATATATTCAATGTTGATAAATGATCTGTGTTTGATTTAAATGGTATTAAGTCAGAATCAATGAAGTCTTACCAAAATGGTAAATCACAGCTTTGGAGACAGTTTTGTGGCATTAGATCAAAAACTTGAGTTCAAGTTCCAGCTCTACAATTAGCTGGCAACATGACTTGGAGCCAGTTATATAAGCTTTTTAGAGCTTTTTGTTGTTCCCTGAAAAATAAGGGGAAGAGGGGTTGGGCCAAATCACTTTCAAGATCCATCTCTTCCACCATGAAGTTCTTTGAAAGCTTTAACAGAACTCAAGATTTCTCAACTCTGTTTAATATGAATCCAAAGTCTTAGACAATAATTTTTTCATTTAAGAAACATGTTCTTCATGTTGCCTACTATTTTGCCATGCATAGTTAGATTATTTACCTATTACTATATAATAATAAATCACCACAGATATAGCAGCTTAAAATGACACATTAATTATCTCACAGTTTCTGTGGTTCAGAAGATGGCATGGCTTTGCAGGGTGCTTTGCTCTGGATCTCCCAAGGCTGCAACCATGATGCCTTGTGGACTGTGCTTTCCTCTGGAGGCATGATCTGTAAAGAATCCACATTCAAGCTTATCCAGATTGTTGGCAAACTTCATTTCCTTGTAGCTGATGTAGTAGAATGATGTAGGGCCCAAGCTTGTTACTAACCATTGACTTGAGGGTCCCCTTAGGTCCTAAAGGCTGCTTGCAGTTCCTTGCCATGTGGACTTTTCCAACATGACCCCTTACTTCATCAAATCTAGAAGTGTCTGTAGCACCACTTTTCTAAAACAGGGTCTTATATAATGTTATATAATCATAGAAGTGACATCTCTGATCACCTTTGCTGTTTAATGTCATCACAGGAGTGACATTTATTACCTTAGCCACATTCTATTACTTATGAGCAAGTTACAGATGCCACTTCAATTCAAGGGAAGAAGAGTGAACACCAGCAGGTGAGGATCATTGGAGTCACCTTTCCTTCTATGTACCACCATAATATTAATATCTGTGATCTTTCACTTTGTGACAGCACCTTTTAATCTTGCCAAAATATATGTGGTACTATTAATATCTTCATTTTGTCTATGAGAAAGCTGAGCCTCAAAGAGGATCAGTAACTTGTCCAAAGTTACACAGAATGAGAATGTTTTTCATCTTTCTGTGTTTGAGGGTTCAAAACTTGACCTATGGGAACTGTTTATATTCTCCTATTACATACAGTTAGGGAAGTTAATACTAAGTGGCTGAGTGTACTTTGATTATGTGGTCTCATTGTCCAAATAGCTAAGCTACCCTAAAAATACTAGTAAATAGACAAAAAGTGGCATTTTAAAGAAATAAAACAAATTATATGAGAGGCAAGATGACATTGGGGAACATGGTGGGGGACATGTGTGCTCAAGTGCTGGTTTTTGTAGATGTTTCCATGGTGAATTCTAGTGTAATTACAGCAGAGTATAAGGAGAAAGAGGCAAACTTATAATGTATTGGGGCTATGTACCCCTGCTACAGTGTGAACATTTGGACACTTTGCTTCTGACAATGTCAGACACCATTGTAGACACTCTTTTGAGTGCTTGAGAATTTGTTCTCCATTTGTTCCTGTGGAACCCTGTTAGTAAGACCCAGTATAGGAGATATTTTTAAGTGTGAAACCATTGACAGGCTCCACTTACTTTCCCTCTGGGATTTTTTAGGCTCAATCTTTTCAGCTCCTTGCATTCACAGAGCAAAGTGTCTCCAACACAAACCTGATTATAAGATAGCATTGCTTTTCACTCAGAAGCTAGCTGGACAAAGGAGATCCAAAGAAAAGAAGTAGCAGGATTTCTTCTGCTCTCCCTACCAAGGCAGTACAGGAAGCTGGAATTAGGTTCATTAATACCAATGAGAAATACTGGGTTTAGTCTATTTTTCAATCCACTTAGCTTTCTTTTTAAAAATTGAGAGGTTTGTCTTTGTCACATGGTATGTCATGATTAATCAGATATATTGGATGGGCAAATGGTTTAATAGTTATTGCAATTTGTCATATCAGACATGGCTTATCATGCATTATTAATACCTAAATGTAAAATTAGTTAGGCTGGGTATGGTTTCTGTTTAAGACAGTTGTGTGTTAGCAGTAGCAAGTTTGAAAGAACTCCCACAGGGATGGTTTAACCAATATCACCTTGTCCTTTCCATTTTAGTATCAGAGCACTCTCATATGATAATTAAGTTAAGAGATTTTTATTCAGCAGAAGAACAAATAGCCATCCCATTGAGAGGAGGAGGCTTCAGTCTTCATTAACATGGAGACCCAAGAGGCCACATAATTTAGGAAGATGTGTCCTTTTTTCCCCAAAGCAAGATAGACATTCAGAAATGTATATATTTTAGTACATTTTTACTTCTGAACCCCAAAATATTTTTATTTTGATATGTGTGTTCTTTTGGTAAATTAGTGAATATACAGTTGTATTTTAAACACATAAATGTTGGCACCTTCTGGATATAATTGCAAAACAAATAGGATTCATGTTAATGTTAGTGTCTATACAAGAATTAACAAGTCCACTTTGAGGAATGAGAATCTTCTATCTTTCTATTTCAGTCAGGAACGTACCTCTATTTTGCATATTATTAACACACTTTATTGATTTCTCCAGTGCTTATTACAATCAAGCAAATGGGATTATCTCTATATAGTGCACACTCTATCTGAGGCAATGGTTACTACCTAATATTTGTGAATGTGTGCTGATTCAAACTGCTTATATCAATTCATTTTAAGAGATGACCGTCTCACCCTGGCTGGTGTAGCTTAGTGGGTTGAGCATGGGCTACAAACCAAAGGGTCACCAGATTAGTTCCCAGTCAGGGATGGGTTGTGGGCCTTGTCCCCAGTGGGGTCCATGAGAGAGGGAGAGAAATTGATGTTTCTCTCCTTCTCTTTATCTCCCTTTCCCTCTCTCTAAATAAATAAATAAAATCTTAAAAAGAAAAGAGATGACCATTTCTAGCTGGGAAGTGGTTAGTCAGTCCAAAGATGACTCAGCATGCCATCTCTCAAACTCCTGCACAATTCCCAGCAAACCTGTTGTATGATTTTTATATCTCCTGGAAATTGAAGTGCTCCATATATTATCATAAATAGGCATATTCTCATCTAATTGTTTGGCAAAATCAGTTTTCTAAAATCATCATTTTCTGTCTAGTGATCCTTTTTTTCTTCAAAACAAAATATTCATATTGAAAACCCAGTTAGAAATTAGAGTCCTTATAGACACAGTGAAATATTTAGAAAAATTATAAAATATGAGCCCAGTCTACAGAGAGATCACACTTAGGGGGAAAAGATTAAAGAATTCAAAGAGATGAAATATAACTTATAGCTAGTTTGGAACATATAGATTCTATGTTCCTTAGAAATTCAGAGGAGATCAAATTAGGTTGGGGTTATCAGCTGAGTATGTGAGAGTTTGAATTTGAACTTGGGGTGGAGAATGACTGGTATTTAGATGGATTAGAGGACTAGAAAGAGAATGTTAAGCCATAGGAACAATATGAAAAAAGGCTTTGGACTATAAATATGGTGTTTGCTGCAAGTGAGAATATGAGCCTAGCTTTGGAGGAAATTGACTTAGGTAGATGATAAGGACAAATGATGGGGGACTTTTAAAAAGGCTGAACAGAAAAGATTTCCTGGACTAGTTGATCAGAAGCTCCTGGAAATTCTGCTTGCCTTCAGAGAATTGGCATGTAGAAAGTAGGGATTCACCTGGCAGCAGCATAAGGAGTCAATTTTGAGATATAAAGTAATGTTTGCACCTGCTTGACACATAGGTTCTAGGCTTAAGAGCACATATTGGCTTCTCTAATGTGCCTCTCGTATAAAGGGGAAATCAATGTAATTAGCAGCATATTCTGCTCTGTTGAAGGGATATAGAATCATGAGAGATTAGTACAATAATCACTGAATATTTGCAAATCCATTAGGAGTGTTACAAGCTTCTTGTTTATTCCCAGAGAAATACTAAAAGAAGGGAATAATAAAATAGTGTTTTTGCCCAAGCCTTTTTGAAACTGTCTTTGAAATTCCAAAAGGTAATATAATTATGCCATCCCATCAGTGAAGCCTAGAAACACTTTGGCTGTGATGCTTTGAAAATGATCACTGTTGATTGGACTTCCCTTAATTTTAGTCCTGATGCAGTCTTCATGAAATTGTATAATCAAAAGTAAAATATCTTGCTGGAAGTTGTGTCATCAGAATAGATTGGCTGTTTAATAAGGTCAGTTATAAAGCAACTAGAATCTCTTCTGCATAATGAATTCTCAATGTATTTTACTTTCTTTGTAGTATGATATAAAAAGATAATATCACATTTCCAAGTACTCTTTCTAATCCTTCCATATATTTAATCTGTCAAATTCCTCTTTTATAACTTACACACAAACACATTTGACCTTCTTTATATGATAAAAGAAGCTAAAATAATTCCCCCTAATAAATGATGGTACTTTTCCCAATTGGATTCTATTTTCTATATAAGAAGATACTTTCAGTAAGAATTATTTTTTTATCAAATCAGAAAACAACATAATTTTGGATTAAGTTCCCAAGAAAAAAGAATCTAGTAAGCATAGTCCAATATCAATGGAGTTATTTTAATCATATTGTAATATTTTAAGGATATCTAATATTCATAGCACCAGTGCCTACTCCATAGTTATTTCTTAACTTCAGAAAGATTGCACATGGTAGAATTATGGAATATTAGAAGTTTTAGGCTTCATTTCTTGCAAGTTTTCCTGAAAATGGGCTAGGGTTCTGCAGCCACTATAAGTTATTTGCCATGTACTTTATATAATTCTTTTGGAGCATGTAAACATCTTTAGATTAGATGGAAAAATATGGCCTGGTTTATCTTAGTCCTGAAAACTCCCTGTTGCCTATCACCCAGCTTCTTCCTACCTGATATTACCTACTTAGTGCATTTATGTTCATATCTCTGTATAGATTCTCATTTTTGTTTAAGTGATTAAAAATATTAGGCTCAGAGTGAATGAAAGATCTTCAACAGAGTAATCTCTGAAACCTAAAAATATGGAGTGTCTCCTTGGCTCAGAATATATCTAGATGACAATCTAACATACATTTCATGAAACTATGATATAACTTATATTTTTCATGTGCAAAATATATTGCCATCCATTGTCAATTTACACAAAAGGAAAACTTCAGAAAGTTGCATTTTATTAACATCACACCCGTGATCTAAATTTAAACAAGATCTTGAAGGTGATACAAAATATTTGACTGAATTGTTTTCTTTTGTTGCTTTTTAAATTTTAATATTTATAAAAACTTAATTCTACCTGGAATTATAAAAAGAAAGTGAACAATTCTATTTACCTGTATTCACACCTGGATATACTGATTGGAATGCTTTAAGGGAGCCCTGAGATGTCTGCCATTTGGTTGGCTTACATGTTTGGACTTACATAGTTCTATTAGGATGCAAAGCTTCTGGTTCTTGAGATTCCTTGAAAGGGCCAAGCCTTTCAAAGAGTGCCCAGGACTTGTTTTACCTCTGAGTTACCTTCTTTTTAAGAAATTTTAATCCTCTTTCAAGGAGAAAAATTAAAGGATTTTTTTTGTGACTACTGAAAGGCTGGCAAAAAGAAATAGAAATGATGTAAAGGTATAGGAGAAGAACTGGCTGTTGAATTGCACAAGCTGTTAGAAATACCAGCTTTGAATCCTGCTCATGAGGCATCTTCAGAAAAGTGGGAATGGAAGTCCAGGGTCCTGCAGCCTACTACTCTCCTTTCGTCATCTGATACTGCTTTCTCTTCCTTTCCACACCAATAGATCATGTGAAGGCAACAGTAAAAAAAAGAAAGAAAAGAAAAGAAAAGAAAAGAAAAGAAAAGAAAAAAGAAAAGTGAGATGGCAAGAAGACAATGAGGTGCTGGGAAAGACATTGGTTGCAGAAATTGGATTCTAGGCATGCAGTGCCAGGATAGAGGGCTTCTGATTTAATTTTATAGAAAAATGTTCACGATATTCTACACTGAGATGTAAAATCTCATTTGCAGCTAAGCCCCGGAGGGAGTAAAAGGAACTAGGAGAGCTCATAAAGACAAGTGAAATAGGATTAATGAGAAAGAGGTGAAGGAAGATGTAAGCCTTTATTGTAGGAAATCAGTGCTAAATTTTAGCATTGATGAAGGGTGAAATGTTTTTACTTATCTAGACATTTGTGCCTTCAGGGTACACAACAGCTAATGGACAGTGTCTTCATTGGCCAGTGCTGATTGTGTCAGTTATCTACTCTTCTCAGAGAGAGGGCCACTCTGATAGAATGAGGAAAGAAAATCACTTTGTAGCATCAATTCATAGAAATAATCTTAAATAATTACAGCAAAATTTAGGGTTGCACAATAATCCATTGAGTTCAAAATTGGAAACCATTTCATAATTAAGGGCCTAAATATTAAATTATTTGTTTATATATTATATGACTTCTGTAATAAAAACACGAATAGATTTTTCAATCTAAAAAGTCAATTTATATGAGACTTCCAAGTTGCTCATGAACATAGATTAGAGAATAATGTGGTAATCAAATTATAAGCTCCACAGTGCGTTCTTTTTCTTCTTTTATAAAGGTCCATTGCTGCAAAATAATTTGAGCTGAAAATATGGCTGCTGAAGCAATTTAAATAACTGTACCAAAGGGAACATCATCTACTTATTTCAGTTGCATAGCCATACCTATTGCCAGGGTAATATTTGTAGCACCTATTTCATAACTGGGTAAAGAAGATGATGTAGACTCTAGGCTAAGGGAGAGTCAGGTGCTGATGATTTCAATCCCCAAAGGGCTTCATTCATTTTTCTAATTTATGGTGTGAAATTGATTTTTTCCACTATTACTTTCCTAATAAGATCAGTGTATTTTTGAAAATATTATTTTTAAAGTAATATTAATGCTGCCAAATTGACAGTCTAAGTGAATAGATGTATTAAAGTTATCAGGAGAAACAGTTCAAGCATTTTATATACTAATGATAATAATTCAACTGAAGTTTAGAAATAGTGCTAGGCATGAGAGGATATTTCCCATCCATCTGTCTCTAGCATCTTTGTCTAATTAGCTATCAGGTTTCATATTCATAATAGATAATGTATCATGATTGCAGAAATATGAACTGCATGCAGACATAAATTCTAAAATATGGAAATGTACATTATAGTTTGGTGCAAGGTGAGAACACATCTATAATATTTTCCTTAATTTCAATTTTTTTAAAATACAATATAAACATTTAAAAATTTGGCCTTCTTGATAATCTGATAATAACATCAATACCTCCATATACAGTAAGGACATTTTTGTATGGCTTTTATGAAATTATGAAGTATTATCAAATAGGATTGCCATAATTTTTCATAGTTAATTCAACAATGCTTATGTGGTCAAAAGCTTATATGTAAATAGAAGAACACCTGTTTTGAATGTAGGAAGGCTAATTTCTTTTTTTTTAACATTTTATTTATTAATTTTTAGAGAGGGAAGGGAGGGAGAAAGAGAGAGAGAGAGAGAAACATCAATGTGCAGTTGCTGGGGGCCATGGCCTGCAACCCAGGCATGTGCCCTGACTGGGAATTGAACCTGCAATGCTTTGGTTCACAGGCCATGCTCAATCCACTGAGCTATGCCAGCCAGGGCCAAGAAGGCTAATTTCTAATAGCAATATCTGGCCTCAAAATATCTGTTGAAAAGATAGTTTGCAAAGGGAAGATAGATTTTATCTTAGTTATCAAGAGGTCCTGCTGCCCTGGCTGGCATAGCTCAGTGGATTGAGCACCGGCTGCGAACCAAAGTGTCGCAGGTTCGATTCCCAGCAAGGGTACATGCTTGGGTTGCAGTCCATAACCCCCAGCAACCGCACATTGATGTTTCTCTCTCTCTCTCTCTCTCTCTCTCTCTCTCTCTGTCTCCCCCCCTCCCTTCTCTCTCTAAAAGTGAATAAATAAAAAAAATCTTGAAAAAAAGAGGTCCTGCTTTTAAGGCATGAAAGCATGAACTAAAATCTTTTTTAGTTAAAGTGATCATATATTTTTTAAATCAACTTGGATAAGTAATTGCAGGAGTGAAGACCCTTCTATATCCCATTTTCTGAGTCTGCCCTTATTGTGTTGTCATAATTATCATGTGATCTTTGTTGTCATTACCATTACTGTTTTCAGCAAAATTTACATCCTGGGATCTTAGATCTCTTGATTAAAAATGATTCCCATGTGCACAGCCAAATCTATTAGGACCAAAATATTCAGTTTGGCTGTTTCTTGTGAGTCTGTTTTGGTCTTATGTGCAGATGCTGGGTTCAGTTTTTTGAATATCCACCATGTAGCTTGGTTCTACAGATGAATCCCAGCCAGTGTGAAGTACTGAATGTTCTGGCCTCATCCTATTTATACAGACAGCCATGGTCTTAATTTTACAACTTTATTCACTGGCTCACACTTGTTGAAGATGATAAATAAAAATGAGATATGACCAAAATGTGTCCATTTCTATTTGCATGGGTCATCAATACAGCCAGCAAATGGCAAGGTCCTGTAAACACCAGCCATGCTGGTGACTCAGCTGCCTTAATGAGTCAATTGGAGTGACTGCATCCAATTCAAATAGGAACACAAGGTTGAGGGCTAGTCTCTTGCCAAATCATGCCATCTTATTTTGCTGCATTTTTATTTGAACTTCCTTTTCAGCGCTCTTCCCCTAGAAATATTTCTCAGTCCCTTTATAAGTGAAACAATGAGCCTTTGATCTTTCCTTCCTTTCCTGCCTTTTCTGAACACTTCAGGACTCTTGCATCAACAGTCAATTTTCAGGAAAGGTTCTGCTCCTTTCTTATTTGAATAAAGGACTCACTGAGAAATGGATGATAGACCTGGTGATAAACGAGAGAAAATGCAATTTGGTGCCTGAAGGAAGGAGTGAATATCTACCCTCATCTATCACTACTGATTAGCTGCAGTGTGAGAGAGGCAGAGACAGAGACAGAAAGAGATCGGAAGTAACAAATGGATTCAGGAGAGAGGCTGGGCTCCACTGCCCGGTGTTTTGGGCTCATCAATCATCTCTGTTGTGGCTGATAGGTGGTCTGTCACTTCTACCTCCATCCCACCCACCAGAAATCTGTAACTGTGACAGGCATTCCCTTATCCATATTTCTTTCAGCAGCAATGCCATATTCAGCCCCTGAACAAAATGTCTGAGGTTTGGTGTCTTATTGTGTGATGTTTCTATTCCCATTTACCTTAGGAAAGTGTGTTTATATGATTCTGATCCATTTCTCAGGCTATGGCTTTGCCAGTTCTTTCTTACGGCAAATGTTGGCACCATGCCTGTCATGTTCATTGTGCCAGTACAGCTGATAGGCTGACATTACATAAAATATTTATAGGCAGTGAGGTGGGGTTTGGGAGGGTCCATAAAAATGTTGAAGCCATCCAAGTGTAAAATGGAAAGATGAAGAAAGTGTTTTTCCAGAGTCATTTATATCTGTCATCTGTTTCGAGGCTCACTCTTAATGTGCTCTTGTTCAGTCCCTTTCTCCCACCTTTGCTGCTTAGGCTGGACCTTCCTTTGGGAAAATGCTTCTGGACAGGCACAGTTGTTAGGAAAGAGTCATCTTTGTACATAACAAATCTTCTGTAGCAAAGTGGTCTGTTGACATTATTTATTCTCCAAGAAGCGTGATAGTATGGCATTAAGGCACACACCTGTGCGTGGTTACGAAAGCATATGGGTCAACTTTTGAAATGTATGAAATGGAGAACATCTATGCTTCCATTTGATCATGGCTATATCTGTTATGAAGGATCATCATACTGCTTAAAACACAATGATGGAAATATATCATGTCAACCTAAAGAAAAATGATGAAGCCACCTATAGTGATACCTTTCCTTTTCTTTACCCTGGTCCTGGTTCTGTTTCTGTTTTCTCTAAATTAGAAACAATAATTGACATGAATTTTCAATCTGACCAGGCTGACTGTTCAGTAAAGATTAGCTGTTTGTGTATTTTGCACTTGTCTTTACTCCTGGAGAATTTTTCCTGGCAAACAAGACATGGGTGAGCCTCAGTGAGAAATAAGGGGAGATACTTACACTGTGTGCTTATTTAGGCAGACAGTGACTCATAGGGTTTCCACATATTTTCTCTTGATCCTTAAAATATCTATGAGAAATAATAATGCTTATTTCAATCTTATACATATGGAAAGTGACCTCTGAACAGGAACTGCAGAGATCGCATATGGCTCCTTCTGATCTTAGCTCACCTATTGGCTCTACTGTTGTGCAGTGATGCCTTTACTGCATGTCATCTCCTTTAGCTCTCAAGCATTATGTGCCTACTGCATTAATGCGTTAGTCATCCTTTTGGAGGATTCTTGAGGGCCAATGTCTTTTAGATTCACCATCTTTTAGATTCAATGTCATTTAGAAACTTCAGATTTAATTTTGTTTCTCCC
The DNA here is from genome assembly GCF_019186645.2 of Phyllostomus hastatus. NCBI lineage: Eukaryota > Metazoa > Chordata > Mammalia > Chiroptera > Phyllostomidae > Phyllostomus > Phyllostomus hastatus. Next base: position 85,583,453 of record NW_025333977.1, on the reverse strand, counting down.
TGGCTCAGACAGTAAGAAGATAAGACTATAAAATAATCAGATTACTGAGTAACTTAGAATGTATATAAAGAAATCACTATTGCGGATTTCCAGGTCACCATTCTAATAACACTATTAGTACTCATATTATGGAAATTCCTTTTTGGGGAAGATAGAGTTAAGAATTATACAAGGAATTCATTCTGATTATTTCAATATCACCCTTTATTTTTTACCCAAATGGGATTATTCAGATTGAGTACCCACAGTTTTCAAGGCTTGATTCAAGATTACATTTTTCTTATAAGGACAGTCTGGGTATGAAAGTCAGAGAGTTCTGGAATTTATATTCTGGCTCAATCACTTACCAGTTTCATATCCTTTGATCTGTTGGTTAACATCTATGGCTCCCAGTTTTCTCAGCTATAAAGTGGGAAACAGTGATATTTATAGGATACTATCAGGTTTAAAATGATATGATTTGATATATCTTACATACATAGCACCATGCCTAATATATAATTGGGCTTAAATAAATACCAGTTTATTTATTTTAAAAAAGTGACATTTTTGATCAGAAAAAAGTCAAAGAATATAGAATAGATTTTTTAAAACCAATGTCAAAAGAATCTGTCAAGTGGTTTTAAAAAGGGTGTAACACATGCATAATATAAAGGGGTCTGATTTGATTAGAGAAATATCTACTTGGTTAAGAATTCACTTCTATTATTTATAGCTAATTAGACTCATAAAGCATATGCCAGGTGGGCAATAAAGAAGAGTGGTTCACTAATTTAATGACTGTAGATATATTTAGAGCAGGATTGGCTTGAAAATATCAGATAATATATGCAAAGAACATGATGATGGAAATAAAATAATTACAATATACTACTACTTGTTTTGTACATTTTAATGTTTTATAATCAATGTGCCTATTTTTAAATAGAAAACCCTTGAAGGTCAGGGCCATATCTTTCTATGCATAGTGTTGTGTGTGGAACCCCCTGTGGATATGTTTGAGTAAACCTTCTGTTCTGGCCATTTATTTGAAATCATGTCTTTCTATGGTCATCTTTAAGGATGCCTGGCTATTTCAATCTTGTCAATAACCTTGCTGGATTAAAGGGCAAATAATTAATTACTCTAAATTCTACATGCATATAGTAAATTCAAGGGATTGGGTTAAATCCATTCTTTGCCTACATATTCCTCAGAGGATTGACCCCACTTTAAGAAACACAATGTATGACACTTTAAATATACCAGAATGTCAGGGGTCAGTGTTTGTATTCTCAAGACACATCACTGTGTCCCTGTGGTATTTAAAATGGACATGCCTGAGAATACAGATACAGTGTAAAAGCGAGAAGTGTCTGTGTCATTAAGCTGCATTGTCATGACAGCCATTGTGTACATTTTTATGGCACTAATTCCTCATATTCACTCTATGTTTTTAAATTGGTAGAGTTGACACACATATATGTGTGGGTGTGTATATATATAAAAATAAATAAATTGTGTGTGTGTATATATATATTTATATATATTTCACTTCTTATAACCTGCTTCCTCAAAGAAATTTTAGTTCTCTGATTGGAGGTTTCAAACTAAGGTATGATAAACTGGCAGAGAAATGCCTTCACAGGGTTAGGCAAGTAGAGCAAGTCTATCTCTGTGGGTATAGTTGCTCTGCCTGTAACTGTGCCAGGGTTGGAATTGTGTTGCATCTATAGCAAGTACAGAAGCAATGGGCCCTGGGAACTCATACCTTTCTCTGCTGTGCCTAATTGAGGCCCTTTCCTGGTTTTCCCTGAGGTATCATAGCAAGAGACATATGAAAATAAAGTCCTTAAATCTGGGTCAGCCGAGAAGCCTAGAGAAGGCAACAGTTGATGAAGGCTATGATGGCTGCATAGAGCACTACTTGTTTCTTTTTACTTTTGAAATATGTGGCCACTGGAAAGTTTAAAATTACAAGTGCCTCACACCTTGGCCAGCACTGTGTTTCCTTTGGTCAGTGCTCTTCTAGAGTCAGACCAACTTAGATTCAAATACTATTTCTGCCATTTCCTAGTGAATTTAGTCAAATTTTAACAATTCAGAAGTTTGGTTTCCCACATATACCAAAAAGTATATAAAATTATATCTTCTAGTGTCGCAGGTTCGATTCCCAGTCAGGGTACATGCCTGGGTTGCAGGCCATGACCGCACATTAATGTTTCTCTCTCTCTCTCCCTCTCCCTCTCTCTCTCTCTCTCTCTCTCTCTCTCTCTCTCTCTCTCTCTCTCTCTCTCTCTCTCCCCCTCCCTCCCTCCCTTCCCTCTCTAAAAATAAATAAATAAAATCTTTAAAAAAATAAAATGATATCTCCTGAGGCATTGTGAGAATTTATTGAGATAATATGAAATATAAACCCAGCAGGTGTCTGGAAAAAAGCCAGCATTCAATGTTAGTTTCTTTCACACCCATCCCTGACATACATACATGTATATGTAAGACATGAATGTGAATATATATATATATGTGTGTGTTTGTATTTGTATTTATATTCGTGATTTTCTTCAGGAATAACTAGAATGCTATTTTTTAAAGTCCTACTTTTTTAAAGCTCTTATTTCAAACACAGCTCTGTCACTCAATAGTTTAATAATTTTGGGATTTATTGTATATATTATTAAAGGCTTAATAACACCTACTGCCTAGAGTTGTCACATGAATTAGAAGCGATTTTGTAAAACATGGAGCACATTGCCTGACACAACCTTAGTACTTAGCACATTTCCTACGTTGTCATCATTTATGTTATCAATATCGTCATGCATCATCACTACTTTCTTTGACTGTACATAGAGTGTACTGCTCTTTTTAGCCACCTCAGTTACAGAAAAAACAGTTTAATTTCACCACTATCTTAATTGGCTCTGTTTCAAGTAGATGGAACCTTTAATACATAAACAGTATGTGGGCTAACAGTTACACAGTGGGTATTTTAGTCCAGGTTGCTTCATAGGACTGTTTATATTTTCTTCATCATTTGGTAGCAAAACTAATGTTCAGACTTTCATGCTGATAGGCTATTACTCTGAATGATTCCTTTCTCTTTTTTCCTTTCTTTGTCCCCTCTCACTTAGATTGCCTTTGTTGTGTTCCCACATTTCCTTTTTCTTATCCTGACACCTGTTCCTCTCTTTCAGGTTTTCTCTGGATGCGTAGAACACACGTATTTTGCTCTCATTCTCTAGTTAGTCAGTTAAGATACCAATTTTAAGGCTGTGTGTGTTTGATTTGCTATTATTTTTCCTGACTCTGCCGTGGCAACTATATTTATTTGAAACAGTGTGGTATAATTTACTTTTCTAATTTTCAAAGAGAGCTCTCCTGGTTACATGGGGGTCGGATTTTCAAATGTCTCATGCCAGAAACTGGGACTGCACACAGCGCTCTGAGCTAGACAAGGAAATATTTCATTAGACTTGTATTCCACGAAGACACTTTCGCTCCTTAACGCCTGTGATTTTAATTAAAACCTGGAAAGTAAAGAATCCTCTGGTTATATTAATGCTTTCATTTCCATTAGGACGATGGAGTTTATAAACACTGTTTGGGTTTATAAATTAGTCCTCACGTGAATAATAAGTGCACAATGTCACATAGAAAGCAAAATTCTGTCAGCCCATCTGTTCCTCACCACTTTTTCTTCCAGTGTTGTTTTCCATTTTGGAAACTCTTGTAGGAATGATCCTTGATTTGTTTTATCTTTAAGTCTCTACCTTCTATCTCCTTGGAAGTAACTATGTCTCATTGGACCTAGTATGCTAAAACCAAATTTTATTCTAGGTTAGTAGAAGAGGACATTAATGACTCATTTGGATGTAAATCTAAAATAAAAATTACTAACAATTCAAGCATTAAATTCATAGAGGACACAAGACTTTCTATTTCTAGAAACCTATATTTCTTGGAATTTTTAACATCTTCATAATAAAAAAAAATTTGTTTGTACACAGCCACATACACAGACATTTATCTTCCCTGAGCAACAAGGTTACAAGACACAAGTTAATAGTGTTTGATTCATTTGCTATCATTTTTCTTCATGAATATTAATAGGTGTAATTAGATAAACAAATAATGAATTGTAGTTAATATTGTGACAGAAATACATAGAATTAGTATTTTTTTAAGATTTTATTTATTTTTAGAGAGGGAAGGGAGGGAGGAAGAGAGAGAGAGAGAAACATCAATGTGTGGTTGCTGGGGGCCGTGGTCTGCAACCCACGTCTGTGCCCTGACTGAGAATCGAACCTGTGATGCTTTGGTTTGCAGCCCGTGCTCAATCCACTGAGCTAGGCCAGCCAGGTTAGAATTAGTATTTATGACAAATGTCTATGTACACAAAACCAAATAATCGATATTACCAATCTCAGTGAAAACTTTCAATTTGATATAGGGATCAAAATGAACCAAGAACTGGACATAAGTCAGTTGAGTAGACTTATTGGTTTCTTGAATCACTTTTGAATGTAAGACACTATAAATTATAAATAAATGTAGACATATTTAAAGAAGTAAGTGTTCTATGGGGAGGAATAAACCCCTAGAACTACCTTATTGATTAGAGACTTAGGTAGCTTCCATTCTATAAACACTTCAGGAATATTGCTAATTATAGAGCTTAAAAGAGTTGATCTTAATATTGTAGTTACATTCTACATGTATTTTCTGAGAACTCAACCTCACATAGGGTATACAACTCTTTGGGTGAAAAATTTGCAACTGCTTTCTCTTTCTACTTCCACTTGAATAAGTTGGCAACACAAAGAAGTACCCTTTTGTGAGTGCCAGGACATCTTTCTGCCTACCTGGATTACCTGTACCACACATGAACCCTTCAGAGAAGGGTTCTCTCCTCTGAATAGGAAGTTTTGTGTCTAGGTCTTTTCTCATAGGGAATCAGGCTAATTTTGTCTGTGTCTCATGAACATAGGAATATTTTATGTGGGAGAGCCACTGGCACTCTCCACATACACCTGGCACAAACAGACAGAACAGAATTTTGCTAATAGGCAAAATGTGCCCAAAATGAACATGTTTCCTTGTAACAAAATACATATAGCACAACGCACATACATATAGCAGTGTGATTTAAAAACATTATAAATTACCATAATACAAAGTAGTAAATTGTAATTTTACTCTAATTAAAATTTTACTATTATATATATACAGTATTGTAAGCAAAATTAGTTGGATCTTTTACTCATCAATGAATAAACATCTTAGATGTACTTGAAAAACTTGAATGATCTTGAGTCAACATTTTGCTATTATTCTCCATTTAGTTTTTTCCCTCATCAATTTCTTAGTATCTCCTGAATGTGAGAATTTCAAAAAAGTGAAGTAACAATACCTTTCACATTGATATCCAATAGCACTTTACTATTCCAAGGAGCTTTTTTCACATCTATTATACACCCTTACTTGGGTGCTGTGTAAATGTGTGTATGTATGTGTGTATAAATATATGTGAGAGATGAGAGTTTGGTCACTGGGTCTAACAGCGAATTCCTGTAACCATGTAAGGCTCCCCCAAATGACTGTGTTGTATTGTTTATATATCTCAGTATTCTATTATTGAAAAGCACTTGTATACATTTCCTTATTTTCAGTTTTCAGAACACATTTGCTCAGGGATCTGTTCCTACTATCCTCTCACCTGATCACTTATCCCCATGTTTGTGAGTTAATTTTCTTCACAATACTGCAGAATTTATCTCCAAAGGATACAAATGTCATTTTATTCACATGACAAGAAGACTATTGGTACTATAACTATTTGTGTCTCTAAGGACTCCTAATCAATAGGAACTCTCATATCAGCCTAGGGTCAAAACAATTTAAAAATAAAATGAAAGGAAAATGGATGCCAAAATTTCATCTTAGTACTAATAATGGCTAAGTTACTGTCTGTGGCATCAGATCTGTTAGCCATGTGGGTTTTTGCTAATACTAAGCCCCTGATTTAGGAGATGTGTGCCTGTTAAGCATGGCAGGACTGGGCCCTGGCAGGCTGCCCAATGGAGGTAGACTCCTGCATGACCAATAGCAAAGAGAAGCCAAGGAGTCTTTAATCTTGGTGATTAGGCCCCTTCCCAAAAGGAGAAGAGTGAGACTGAGCCAATTGTGCATTATTTTTCCCAAACTTAACCATCAGTTAAGCCACAGCATCTACCCAGGAGCAAGAAGTAAAAAGATAGAGAGAAGTTAAGAGTATGCTCTGGGAAACTCTCCCTATGTGGAAATGAGGAACAGAGAAAAGGCAACCCTCTCTTACAATGTATTTACCTAATTGATCATATATAATCATAAAATGATCTGAAAGATCTCGGGCCAAGGAAATATGACATGTTCTCATTTTAAGTAATCTTGGTAAATATTCAGCAAGGTCTGTTCTACAAGGGGTGTTATTTGGATTTTCAGAAGCTTGGCTTGGATTAAAATGGAGATGGGGCAGAGATTTACTTTTTGGTGTGTGCATATACTTTTGGTGTATTGTTGAGACTCCTTGTGATCAAAGGATGCGAACTAATCATTTAAATGCATTCTTACCAATGTCACTCAGTGCTCAGCAGCTGTCTATCTTATTTGCTAACCTGATAAGAACCTTAAGACAACTCTTTGGTTGAAGGTCCTTGTAGTCTCTGTATGATAAGCTGGGATTAAAAACCAGATGCAGAGAAGACTGCAGATGGTTTATCATCTGCTATTTTCTGGAGCTCAGCATAGGGGGATATTATAAAGATATCTTTCCAAGTAGTTTAAATAGAAGTGTCTGGTGGCAAAATAAAAACAAATGGAAAAGCCGGTGAGACCCACACAGGTGGCTCAGTTTCCTGCTGCCTCTAGCCCCTGTGAGGGAGGCAAGCTGGCACTTCCACACAGAAGGAGCTGTCAGAATTAGCAGAGAGGAAGAGGGGTTGTTCCCTGATCATATTCTGAGCTCTTTGGGATTCTCTGACATTGTTGAATCTGTTATAGGCCCATATGAAGGCATCTTGAGGAGTTGGGAATTTTGATTCCCAAATGATTCCAAACTCATTAATCAGCCTAATTGGGATATTTCCTTTACAAGCACCCATTAGGGCCCTCCAGAATGCAACAGTTCTATCCTTGTTGCTTTCTCAGATCATTCACATTGGAGGGGAAGCTAATGAGAACACACAAACCTGTTGGCTTCCTTCAGGAACTGCTCAGTTGCACTTTGCCTCTTAGCCACTTGTAGTTCTCTGTGTGGCTCTCAGCTACATCGTGGCTGGCCTCTTTCCTCTTGCTCTTCTCTGCCCTTCTCTACACTTGATAGAAAAAACAAACTAGAGTTGTCTGGGAAATTCTTAACATCTGGAGACTTGAGAAGAATTCTAGGCTCAGAACCTCCTTACTACACTGATCATCTGCCTACTGCATGCTGGTTATTTTTGTGGTCCAGACTATTATCTCAATAGGCTTGTAACTATTACCCCTGGAGGAGACGGAGATCAAGGGTGCAAAGTGGGAAGCAATGCAAGAAATTATTCTGGTAAGAATGTACATGTGTGTGAGGGCATTAATGATAGCCTTTTTTCACCAAAGGAACAGAAAATTGTACTTTTATCAGGTCAGGCTCAATGATCAGAGAAAAAAATAAAAATATTTGGACTATGAATTCCAAATATTACACATTTGGATGCCAGCATTTTTGTTAAGATGGCTGAAAGTTCAGAAAGGATATTAATGAAAGCAGAAAGACTTTTGTTTCCTGTAGTTTTACTTCTCTCTCTCTGGCTAGTACATTGTGTGCTATTAAATTGGTTAGAAAGGTTAGGGAAATAGAACTGTGGTTTTAAAGATCAGAATGCCATGACAGGTATGTAATAGTGCTCTGACTCACATATCCAAATTTCATTCTTCTCTGTCTTCAAATGATAAAGGTAAAAAGGGTACGTGGGACAAAGATGTGATAAAGATACTGTGTTATTTTCCAGAGCATTTTTGAGGGCTAAACATAGTTTTCTACCATAAGCACATGAGAGTGGTGGAAAGCCAAGAAAAAAATTAAGAATAATTTAAAGCTGTGCTTGAATATTTTTTGTGTTTTATCTTGTCTTCCCTTAAAAAAAAACTAGTTATAAAGCCCTCCCACATATAATATCTCATTAAATTTCCCCAACAACCTTGTAAAGTAAGAACTGGCTTATTTTAACTGAATTCCTATGTGTTCGTCCTTGTTTTCATATTGGTGAAGTGAGGATAATAATGTTAATGCCATGAGCTTCTTAAGAAAAATGAAATGAGATTATGTCAGTTGCTTAGTATGTATTCCAGCTTGGGTCACTGAGAAGCAGGCAGCAAGATCAGGTGAGATGTGAAAAAAGTTCACTGGAGGAAACACATGTAAAGGATAGAGGAGAAGGTAACAGAGCAGATGAAAGAAGGCTTCAGATTGCTATACAGGTCTGACACCTGTGAATGGGTAGATGGCTGGGTTGGAGGACCTTCAAACTACAGTGCAATTCTGAGAGAGAATCAGTTCAAGTAAAAATTCATTCATTAGAGGCGGCTTGCACTGGCTAGAAACAGTATGACTATGCAGTACCCCTGCCAAGTTACTATCTGTGCATGACCTGGTTGAAGCATGGCCTTGGGGCAAGTGCCAGTGGATCTGAAAATGTGGTTGCTGGTGCCTTCCAGTCAACATGGCCTCTCTCTAGCACATCCTCCTGAAGGGTGTTCTTCATGGAGTGTTGTATCTCTGACCCTCACAGCACAGGGACCTGGAATATAGTAAGCACTTTAAATATCTTAGTTGCTATTGTTCCTATTTTACAAAGGAGCTTCATTCCCAATGGCAATGTGCAATTTGACTAGGATTACTTGTTATAGAGTGCAGACCTAAACCTGTATTTCTCCCTCTGGAACTTATGCTCTGTCATGGACCTCACACAGCTCCTCTTTAATAGTGTTCACTTAAAACATCTTTTGTAAAAAGTAGATCCTAATTCCACTGGAACAACGAAAACCTTGCTTAAGTCATTTGGGTTATGTAGCCTTGCTGCCTTTGAGAAAACCTTGGTTTATTCTTGTGCCTTATCAAGCAAAGCATCATATCCTTAGCTTCTAAAGCACAGGTGGCAAACACAAGGACCTCGGGCTGAATCTGGCCCTCCACCTTGTTTTATCCAGCCCAGCACCTTGTTTCTACCTGGCAGCAGTGTCATGCTCCTTGCCCTTAGTTAAGGAGTAGTTACATTTATATAGTCCTAAAAGTACATTTGGACCTTTGAAGGCAATTGCAAGGCTGATGTGGCCCCCAGTGAAAATGAGTTTGACACCTCTGTAAAGTGTCCAGGTCCTGGGGTTGGAGACAAGGCAAACTCTAAGGCTGGAACGCAGCTCCCAGGAAGCTATGTCACTCTTGGCTTCAGCATGCACAGAGGTATGGAAAGCTTCTTTTTTGGCCCTATGGAGAGGGCTGTAGGTCTCTTCTGATGCCATAATCTGCTGGGATATAATTGCATATAATTTTCATTTAAATCTGCTATTTTTACCAAATTTTAAAACAACTAAAGTAATTTTCTGTGGCTTTAATCTGTTTTTCAGTGAACAAATTTTAATTTTCCCTTTCTACATGAAAAATATTATCTTTTAAGGTACGTGTGTTAACAAGTCCTTTTAAATGTCTAAAAAGTAGTTCACTGGCTGAATTCTTTGAGAGGTAAGAATGTAACACAGCCGCTCTGCAGTCAGCATATGCTTAGATTATAGCAGGCTAGCTTCTAATTGTCCCAGCAGACATCCAACTGCATCACTGGTTCTTGAGCAGTAAGTACAAAAAGAGTAGAATTTCTGTGTTGTTTTGTTTGAATAATTATAATCACTTACCTTTAAACACAGACTTGAATGTCTCTGAATTGGGGTATGCAAAAGTAGATGCGCCCATGCATGCATACAGAGACACATACACACATGCTGATACTTTTGGCTTGGAGGTATACAGGTATACCTTAGAGATACTGCATGTTCGGTTCCAGACCCCCACAATGCAACAAATATTGCAATAAAGAAATTTACAACATTTTTGCTGGTGGAGGGTCTTGCCTTTATTTGTAAAAAATGTAACATCTGTGATGTGCAGTTAAACAAGGAGCAATAAAACAAGGAATGCCTATGAATGGGAGGTGGGGACAAGCTTAAGAGAAGTCTAGTGCAGATATTATTAGGCCTTCTGGTAGAGAATTGCAGCTCTCCCCTCTGTTAGAATGGAACTTTCCATATGGTATTTGTCTCTCAATGACTGACTTATTTCACTTAGCATAGTGGTCTCCACTTCCAATCATACTGTCATCAAAGGTGGGACTTCCTTCCTCCTTTCTGCTGTACACAGGATTCCATTGTGTAAATGACCTCACTTGTAACTGGAATCTTATGAACAAAATTAACTAACAGAAAAATAGAACCAGAGATGTGGAAACATAGATCAGACTGATAGCTGTAGGAGGGGAGGAGGGACAGGGGTAATGGTGGAAGGAAGGGGAAGGGACTAGTTGAAGAAAATGTATGAATGACACATGGACAGGGACAACAGAGAGGGGATTGACTGTGGGCTAGAGGGGTGGGCTGGGTGGAGGGGGGCAAAAGGGAAAGAACTAGACAAGTATAATAGAATAAACAATAAAAAAGAAAGAAAAAAACAATGGAACTTTCCTGGATTACACAAGCGAAGTCTAAAAGGCATGTCCTCTTCATTTTCATGTATAGTCGAATATAAAAGCATTAGTCCTACTGCTATCATGTTTTCTTTGATCCCCCAAAGCTATTTAGAAACTTTCAGTAATAATTGTCTACAAGATCATGGGTAAACAGGCAAGGTATTTTCTACTATGTTAAATCTGCCACTGGAGTAGGCTTCCTAAGAGGTGAAACTGTTTGTTTATTTGTTCCTTGCCTGTTCAAAAAAGGATTTGTAGTGGCCAGGAGGAAGAGGTCATACTGTTAACCTAGCAAGATATGCCCAACCAACAAATAACTAAAATGTGGTTGAGGTGAAATTGCATGCCTCCAAAGAAAAAACTAGGCCATTTGGGAATGGCATTACTATCTGATGGTCAAATAAATGTGTTTCTGGTTTTTTACTTCAAGCTTACTCAAGAAAGGCCTTAAAACTGAAATTTGTGGTGCTGGACATTTTTAGGCATTCTTGGCCAAATAAAGTACAGGTATATCTCAGAAATACTGTGGGTTGGGTTCCAGACCATCACAATAAGGCAAGTATCACAATTGAGTCATAATTATTTTGCTGATGGAGGATCTTGCCTTCGCTTTGTAAAAAGCACAACATCTGTGAAGTACAATAAAGTGAAGCTCAGTTAAAGAAGGTTTGGCTCTGATGGGTGGCTCAGTTGGTTGGAGTGTTTCATGTATACCCAAGGGTTGCAGGTTTGATCCCAGGTTAGGGGGCATATAAGAGGGAACTGATCGATGTTTCATTCTTGTCGATGTCTGTTTCTCTTTCTCTCCCCCTCCCCCCTCTCTAAAATCAATAAAACATATCCTCAGGTGTGGATTAAAAAAAGTAAGGTTTGCTTGTATAAGCATCGTTGGCAGAGCTCTAATAGTCAATTTGCAGAGAACACTGGAAAGACAACCAAGACTGACCCAACAGCCGTGGTAGCTATTAAGAGGGGCATTGCCTCAAGGGATTTCAGGAGTGTGAAGATTTCATTCAAAATAAGACTGCTGTTCTGATGACTTCTCAAGTACCCTGGCTTTGGCACACCTTTATTCATTGTCTCTGCACAAAAGCAGTGCCATGTCTCCAAGTCAGCCCTGTGGTTCCTGCTGGCTCCAGGAGACTAACAAAACAGGCCAAGGGATTGCTTTCTTTAACCCCTTGCTTTTTCTCTGGCTAGTTCCCTTGCCAACTCCCATGTAAAAACAACATTAAGAAAACTTTGAACTATGAACAAAGAAGAATTACCAATGCAACAGATATCAATCACAATACCACAAGAAATATATCTGTACTCTAGCCACGTGGGAAACCTAAAGAGCAATATTTAGTGGTAATTAGATAGGGAGGATAATTTCTTTGAGTTCACTTATCAGGATTTAGCCTATATAATATACCTATGTTATTTGTGCTTACTAAAGCATTTTTTAGTGACTTGAAATTCTGATTTTCTATTCTCTTCTCCTTACCATACCCCTATATTTTGTCAGCAGTCTTGAAAATCACCAACATTTATTTTCACTGAGGACATTGGAAGTATGAAAATCAAATATAAAATAACTCAACAAACAGACCATGTGGTCAAATTTAAATTATCCCATGATTATCTAAAACGATTTTAAAGGCACCATTAAATCTTCTCATTCAGAAGATAACATATGTTTAGTTATATGACATTTGCAGCTTATATAACACAATAGCAAATAAGATATCTGGAAAGGTAGATTATAGAATGGTTAGATATGATATTTACCATTCCACACAAGAGGAAATAAAAGATCAGAGAGGTGAATTCATTCTTTTATGGTCAGCAGATAAAACTAGATCTTAATGCTAACATATATCTGCTGTTTACTGTAACACTAATATATATTGTCTCTCGAATTCTGCCATTGTCCCCACTATAATCCTTCCTCCCTTTCTCGTAATAGTGAGAAAGATTTTTTTTTAAGTTTTAGCTTTTGCTGACATGCTTTCCTATGGGAATTTATTTATTCATTTTTATTTTTAAAAAGTATGCTTATTCTAGAAAAATTGGAAGGTAGAGAGAAATTTAAAAAACTAAAAAGGAAAAAAGAAAAAAAGTAAACCAGATAAGGCCTTTCCCCTGCTCAAACACTTTGCAAAGGTTTCCCTTGTCTATTTATCGCCACCTTAACTATTAAGGACCTCATTTTGTACCACCCTCCTTCATTCTTTTCTTTAATTTTTTTTTTATTGCTGCTCAAGTACAGTTGCCTCCATTTCCCCACCACCACTCCCTGCACCCCTGCCATCTCCACTCTCCACCCTTGATCATTCTTAACAAGTCAAGCCACACTGGTCTTATTTCTATTCCTGGAACGCACCAAGTTTATTCTCACCTTTACGTATTTCCTGTTTCTTCTGCTGTGAAGTTTTTTGCATTGCTTGTTCCTTCTTGTCATTCAGGTCTCAGTTCAAATGTCATACTTTTTAGAGGTACATCTTTCAAATCAAATATCTTTGTGGTACAAATTATTAGAAATGATTTTACTCACTTGTTTTTGTATCTATTTTATGACTCCTCTCAAATGCACCATCAAATATAAACTCCATACAAGTTGAGATATTTGTTTTTGTTTTTGTTTTGTTCTTTGTGGAATCCCCAGCACTTAGGACACTTCCTTAGAATCTGATACAGGAGATGCTTCACTTTAAGAAGAAACTTCTCTGCCCTGCATTCCTACCCCAAAGCCTCCTCTATGCCCTCAGGTGCTACTCTCACAGCTGTGCAGGTTGGAATAATTGGTGGAACAGGACTGTATGATCCAGAAACTTAAAAGGAAGAACTGAGAAATATATGGATACTCCATTTGGCAAGCCTTTTGATATGTGAATTTTAGGGAAGGTAAAAAATGTTAATTGCATCTTCCTTGCAAGGCATAGGAGGCAGCATACCATCTTGCCTTCAAAAGTCAATTATCAGGTGAACATCTGGGCTCTGAAGGAGGAAGGTTGTACTCAAGTCATAGTGATCAGAGCTTAAGGTTCCTTGAGGGAAGACATTCAGCCCAGTGATACCATCATAATCGATCAGTTCATCAATAGCCTGACATCTGGAGAGCATTACGATCACTCCCATTACCATGACCCACCACATTTATTTCCACCAATAGTGCTGTAGTTCGGTTATATTGTATATATATTAAAAATCAGCAAATAATAGGTTCTTCACTATTGTGCTTTCTCCTTTTCCACCTTTTTTCAGTTATTTCTTTCTGTTTTACTTTTCAAATACAGTTGTCTCCATTTTCTGCCCACTACTCCCAAACCCCTCCCCAACCATCACCACTTCTAACCCCTGATCCTACCCTCCTTGACTTTGTCCATGTGTCCTTTATACATGTTCCTAAATGACCCTTCCCCCTCTCCCCTATTATCTCCCTCCTACCTCCCCTCTGGTGACTGTCAATTTGTTGCTTATTTCAATGTCTCTGGTTATATTTTGCTTGTCTGTTTGTTTTGTTGATTAGGTTCCACTTATAGGTGAGATCATATGGTATTTGTCTGTCACTGCCTGGCTTGTTTCACTTAGCATAATGCTCTCCAGATCCATCTATGTTGTTGTGAAAGGTAGGAGCTCCTGTTTTTTTCTTTCATGTAGTATTCCATTGTGTAAGTGTACCATAGTTTTTTGATCCACTCATTTACTGATGGACACTTAGATTGCTTCCAACACTTGATTATTGTAAATTGTGCTGCTATGACCATAGAGCTGCATAGGTTCTTTTGAATTGGTGTTTCAGGTGTTTCTTAGGGTATAATCCCAGCAGTGGAATTGCCTAGTCAAAAGGCAGTTCCATTTTTAGTTTTCTGAGGCAATTCCATACTGTTTTCCACAGTGGCTGCACCAGTTTGCATTCCCACCAACAGTGCAGTAGGGTTCCCTTTTCTCCACATCCTCTCCAACACTTGTTTGTTGCTTTGTTCATGATGGCCATTCTGACTGGTGTGAAGTGGTATCTTATTGTGTTTTTATTTATTTTTATTTTTTAATTTTATTTTAATCATTCTTCAAGTACAGTTTTCTCCCTTTTATTCCCATTCCAGCCCATCTTATTGTGTTTTTAATTTGCATCTCTCTGATGACTAGTGATGCTGAGCATCCATTCATATGTCTCTGGGCCTTCTGTATGTCCTCCTTGGAGAAGTGTCTCTTCAGGTTCTTTGCCCATTTTTTAATTGGGTTGTATGTCTTTCTGGAGTGGAGTCATGTGTGTTCTTTATATATTTTAGAGGTCAAACTCTTGTCTGAGGTATCATTTGCAAATATATTTTCCCATACAGTTGGTTCCCTTTTCATTTTGCTGATGTTTTTTTTTTCCTTAGCTGTGCAGAAGGTTTTTATTTTTATGAAGTCTCATTTATTTATTCTTTCCTTCATGCCCCTTGCTTTAGGGGACATATCTGTTGCTGTGTAGAATATCTGAGATTTTCCTGCCCATGTTCTCCTCTAGAATTTTTATGTATTGTGATTCATATTTAAGTCTTTTATCCATGTTGAATTTATTTTTGTGTATGGTATAAGTTGGTGGTTTAGTTTCTTTTTTTTTTTTTTGCATGTAGCTATCCAGATCTCCCAACACCGTTTGTTGAAGAGGCTATGTTTACTTCATTTCATGCTTCTGCCCCCTTTGTCAAATATTTATTGATCAAAGAGATTTGTGTTTATTTCTGGGCCCTCTACTCTGTTCCATTGACCTATGTGTCTATTCTTATGCCTGTATGAGACTTTTAATTGCCATGGCCTTGTAATATAGTTTAATATCAGGTATTGTGATCCCTCCTACTTTGTTCTTCTTTCTCGAAATTGCTGCAGCTATTTGGGGTCATTTATGGTTTTATATAAATTTTTGAAATGTGAGTTCTGTATCTATTAAATATGTCATTGGTTTTTTAAGAGGGATCACATTGAAATATATAAATTGCTTTGGGTAATATGGACACTCCAATGATGTTAATTCTTCCAATCGATGAACACAGTATGTGCTTCTATTCATTTGTGTCTTCCTTAATTTCTTTCTTCAGTGTTGTGTAGTTTTCTGAGTATAGGTCTTTTATGTCCTTGGTTGTGTTTATTCCTAGGTATTTTATTTTTCTTGTTGCTATATCAAATGGGATTTTTTACTGATTTCTGTTTCTGATATTTCATTATTGGTGTACAAAAATGTCTTCAATTTCTGAATATTGACTTTATATCCTAATACTTAGCCGAATTCATTTATTAGGATGAATAGTTTTTTGGTGAAGTCTATAGAGTTTTCTATGTACACTATCCTATCACCTGTAAACAATGTCAGTTTTGCTCCCTCTTTTCCAATTTGGATGCCTTTTATTTATTTTTCTTGTCTGATTACTGTGCATGGGCTTCCACTACTATGTTGAATAGAAGTGGTGAAAGCAGTCATCCTTGTCTTGTTCCTGATCTTAGTGAGAAAGCTGTAAGTTTTTGGCCATTGAGTATGATGTTGTCTCTAGGTTTCTTGTGTATGGTCTTTATTATATTGAGGTATGCTCTCCCTTCTTCCACTTTGCTGAGTGTTTTTCATCATAAATTGGTGGTGTACCTTATCAAATGCTTTTTCTGCATCAGTCAATATGATCATGTGATTTTTGTCTTTCTTTTTGTGTATGTAATGTATTATGTTTATTGATTTGTGAATATTGTACCCTCCTTTCATCCCTGTGATGCATCCCACTTGACCATGGTGTATGATCTTTTGAATGTATTGCTGGATGTGGTTTGCCTATATTTTGTTGAGTATTTTTAGCGTCTTTATTCATAGCCACATTGGCCTATGGTTTTCTTTCTTTGTTGTGTCTTTATCTGGTTCTGGAATTAGGATGATGCTGACTTCATAAAAAGAGTTTGGGAGTCTTATCTTTTCTTGGACATTTTGGAATAGCCTGTGAAGGACTGGGTTTAGCTCTTCCTTGAAAGTTTTGTAAAATTCTTCTGTGAAACTGTCTAGTCCAGGGCTTTTGTGTTCTGGGAGTTTTTTTTATTACTGCTTAGATTTCACCAGCTGGTATTGTTCTGTTCAGGCTTTCTGCATCTTCTTCATTCAGTTTTGGGAGATTATATTTTTCTAGAAATTTGTGCATTTCACCGAGGTTTTCACATTTCATGGCATAAAATTGTTCATAGTAGTTTCTTACAATCCTTTGTATTCCTGTGTTACCAGTTGTAATCTCTCCACTTTCATTTCTGATTTTATTTATTTGGGTCCTCTCTCTTTCTTTCCTGATGAGTCTACTTAGAGGCTTGTCAATTTTATCTTCTCAAAGAATCAGCTCCTGGATTTATTTTCTTTTGAATTGTTCTTTTAGTCTTTATGTCATTTAATTCTGCTCTGATCTTGGTCATTTCCTTCCTTCTACTCTCTCTGGGTTTTGTTTGTTGTTGTTCCTCCAGTTCTTGTACATGTAGGGTTAGGATGCTTATTTGAAATGTTTCTACCTTTTTTTAGGTAGGCCTTTATCACTGTGAACTTCCCTCTCAGAACTGCCTTTGCTGTGTCCCATAGATTTTGGACTGTTGTTCATTTTCATTTGTTTCCAGAAACTTTTTGATTTCTTTCCTGGTCTCATTTTTTACCCATTTGTTGTTTAATAGCATGCTATTCAATCTCCACAAATTTGAATGTCTTTGAGTTTTTTTCCTTAAGGTTGGTTTCTAGTTTCAGGCCCTTTGGTCTGAGAAGATGCTTGATATGATTTCAATGTTCTTGAAGTTGTTGACACTTGTTGTGTGTCCTATCATGTGGTCTGTTTTTGAAAATGTCCCATGTGCATTTGAAAAGAATGTGTATTTTGCTTCTTTGGGTTGAGGCGATACACACACACACACACACACACACACGAAGCCCATTTTACCTATGGCATTGTTCCATACTGCAATATCCTTGTTGATATTTCGTTTGGAAGATCTATCCATTTTTGACAGTGGGATGTTAAAATTCTCTAGTATAAGTGTATTGCTGTCTATATCTTTCTTGAAGTCCTCCAAGACTTTCCTTATATATTTGGGTGCTCCTATGTTGAGTGAATATATGTTCATAATGTTTATGTCTTTTTGATGGTTTCTTCTCTTGAATATTATGAAGTGTCATTCTGTGTCTCTTTTATGGCCTTTGTTTTGAAGTCTATTTTGTCTGATATAAGTATTGCTACTCCTGCTTTTCTTTTTCCTGTGCATTTGCTTGGAATATTTTTTGCAACCCTTTACTTTCAGTCTGTGTAAGTCTTTTTTTCTGAGGTGGGTCTCTTGTGGGCAGAATTCATCCACCCCAGTTTTAAAGCTTGACTTTACCAGTTTGTTATACAATAGAATGTAAAAGCAATTTCTAAAGAGGTTTTTGCCACTGTTGGAAAGCAAGACTGCCTACTAACTGCTTTTTTTCAAAACTGATGCATTTTGTTCTCTTCTTGTTTTCCCTTTGTTACACACATCCTCCATTGTTAGGTACAAGTGGATACTTCTACAAATTAAAAAAGAAGGAGACTTAAAAATCTCACCCATTTCTGCACATGTTCTAAATGTATTCAGACTTGAGTGAGGAGTTGAACATTAACTTATATAAGAAAGCTCTTATGCTGTAGTGTTAAATTATTATATATAAAATTATATATAGTATAATTTGAAATAATTGCAGATATTGCATTGAAACAAACCAAATACTAACATTAAAAACATTAATGTTCTTTTGCATATGGTTATATATTTTCTCAATTTTCTAGAGTGAGAGAAGCAGGATAAAATCACTGAAAGCTCAAAAAATAAAATTTAAAGAAAAAAAGCTATTTTTCATTACTGAAATGGTTATTTTGTAAGTTTACTAAATTTTTCAGTGGGTACTATGCTCATAGTGACTCTTCTCTGGGTCATATGGCCTCATTCTTGCACTAGGTTGCCTGTGATGTTTCTGAATTACTCTCTTCAGAATGTATTTTAGTTTATTTATATCCCTGCTGCACTCAGCGTTGTGTATGATTCTCTAGGAATGATGTAAATGATGCAGAGTAAAGTGGAATTATCTCCTTAAACTTTCTGGTTAATTCTTCAATGCTTATCACTGCCTAAGTTTGCATCAGATATTTTTGTCAACTCATATCGTGGAATTAGAAACTTAGACCATTTTCCCCATAGGCACAGCTATTATTCCTTTACTTCCTCCTCTCATATTCACACAAAAAAAGACCTAACATCATGTCTAACATATATTTCATTGATTTAGATTCATCTCACATTTCTAGTGAATTGAGTTGTTTAAAACCAGATTCTATTACCCAGATGATTCATTATTCCTACCCCCATAGTCATCTATTTATTGTACAAATGTGATCTTCACTTAATTGAATCATTATTTTTCTTAATGTTTTATAGTTTAGAGTCAAAATTGAGCCCAATGGCAAGTTTCTAGGTACTTCTTTGTTAATACCCTACAGTTGTCATTGCTCAGTTAATCCAACTAATATTACAGTCTAGTCCTCATATTTTGATCTTTAACAATAAGGAGATCATGAGTATGGTGAGGAGCACCTTACTAAAATCTAGATAAACCTACTGCATTTCTCACATGTGTAAAATCTTAATAATTGGCTGGGGGAAAAGGAGTTGTGAGAAATCTAAATTGGTCTGTTTTAGTTGATCCATGATATTACTTAAGAATTGTTGCATTAGTTTCTAAGAATCAACATCAAACTCTCAGTTCACGTGATTCACATTTTCTGTTCTGAAAATGAAGTACTTTGCCTACCTTTAGTCTTTGTCATCCTTGTATTTCTCCATTATTTTTAAAAACACTCATTAATTAACTTACTTCAATTGTGAGGTTTATCAGCACCTCCAGGTTGTAATTTGTCTTAGCAAGAAGACTCAACATCATTTAAAGAAACTGGATATTTTTTTTTCAATTTCTTCACCCATCTTGAGCTTCATTTCCCTCTGACTAATGTTTATTTTGTGCATTCATTCTCAAAAGCATCATTCTGTTTAACAGAAAAGCCACTGAAAATAATATCACACATAAACACAGATAACAGTATGGCAGTAGCCGGAGGACAAGGGGGTTTAGGGGAAATAGAAGTGGGCAAAGGGGGAATAAATGGGGACAGAAAGAGACTTTACTTTGAGTGTTGAGTGCACAATGCAATATGTAGATGATGTGTTTTTTTTTGAGTTGTACATTTGAAACCTCAATGGTTTCAATAACCAATGTCACTCCAATAAATTGAATTTAAAAAATCTAATTGTGTCGTTTCTTTCTGTCCTTTTAAAGCATTATAATGTTTTTACCCTATAGCAAGAATCTTCTTATTTTTCTCCTCCTAACAGAGATCCTAACAATTTTTACATTGATGTCATTTTATAGACTTCATCCCACCCTCTCTTCCTCACTTTGTCCCTTGTTTGAATAAGTCATATTGCTACACTTCATTTTATCATTAACCAAATCAATACATTTATTAAAGATTGGGCTCTAACCAAAATATTCTTCTGGGTACTTTGGAGAATATCAAGATTCATAGAAAATGCTCCTGGTTTTCAGGGAATTTATAAGATTTTCCTACTGATGTATAGTGAGTCTTGTTTTACAGCCTGGATGGTTTTATCAAAGAGGCTATATTCATTGTTTTTTACTAATGATTTGGTGCTTGAGGTGATGCTCATTATAATGTTTGCAACCATTGTGCCTGCTATAAAGTGTGATTATGTGTATTATCATATTTTATTCCCTTTATCATGGAGTCACAAGGAGATATCCTGTTTATAGTTATTCTGCATAAATTTATTAGCATATTGGCTATATGTCTTAGTGATAATTTTGGACAAATTTTACAAATGGTATTTTGTCCTTGCTGTTTTTATGCATTAATTCTTTTGAAAATAGTTGAAGAGTGGTAAGAAACAGAGTAACTGAGCTTCAGATTTTAAAACTTACATTACACTTTTAACTTCCCCTTAAAATTGTCACTCTGAAACTATCTGGTGCCATGCCTTCTGGTGATAATTCACACCAAAGCCTGCTTGCTCAAGTTAATAGTGGAGTGAAGCCCACACCTATCACAGCATTCTGTCAATGGGGGTTGACAGTTAATAGGTTCTGACAATCTGTTTTCCCACAGTGGATTTATAAAACATCTCCTCCAAAGGCAACCAGGCTTATGGACAATCTTGAGTAAAAGTAGATGAAATATACCTTTTCTCTGTTTTCCCCCTAAGGAAATCATATTGGAAACCAAGTGAGTGAATGTAGGCTAGTATATGGATAACTTTGATAGAGTCTATTGAAACTTTTAAACTGACTTTAACTAGTAAGTTCACTTTATACTTCACAGTAATAGTCCAGTATTTTGAGGAGTTAACACAAGTTCCTCCAAGTGGAAATCTGGGCTAGTTTAGACAATGGTTCAAGAAAGGAAAACAATTTTTATTGTGTTCCCCACAACTCCACAAGATCAATTACACTGTCCACCAAGTAGAAATGGAACAATCAAAAAGTGTCAAGACCCATTGGTTATAAATTCAGGAATTTTGTCAGAAAATGAACAGGGAAATTTTAGGGGGAAAAAAGCTACAACTTCCACATAGAAGACCAAGTTTTTTTATTATTATGGTATATTATTAGTTACATCACTCAATTGTTATTTTTAAATTTTTGTTTACCATGGCTATATGGTAATTAGAAAATTAACCTAGTTGAGTTATAAAAAATGTCGATTGGATAAATGATAGATATAAAGCTCCAGAATTCTAGAAATGTACTACCAGGGTTGAAATAACTTGAGAATTTTTTTCCCTTTTAGCCCAATAAAATCTTCCAATCCCCACATTTTTGTTCTTAGGCGTGCATCTGAAAATTTCCAGATCATGATGCCAAGCACAAATATACTCAAAATACCCCAATTCAAGAGGTTTTTATTTTAACTTATAGCATCCAAACAATAATCAGAAACTTTTAGAAATAAAATTGATTTAAGCTATTTAAAACGCACTATTCTTATAGTCTCTTGTTGGCTCTGGATGAAAACTTCTCCACCACTTGGCAATATCTGAGTCATCAGGGGCTCAGTTGTGGGAGCACCAAATTGGCCCACTACTAATGACCTGTCATGCATCACACCAGGTTCAAAATAAAGTGTTCAAAAAATTAAGAGTAAACTGAGTAAATCCTTTGACTGCTAATAAAATTTGAATGTGCTCCCTAGTTTCTAAAGCAGCAGAAATGTTCTTACCTTTTGGATTTTTCTACCAGACAGAGCTGAATTTCCCAGCTACCAGTACATATAGGCACTGACACAGAAGAAATTAAGACAGGCTGTTTGACACTTTGGATGCTCAGGGACATATAGTCCAGGTAACATAGCATTACACGGTCATGAAACATATTAGGAAAATAACCACTGAGAGGAAGACAACATATTTTTCAAACTCTAAGCAAGCCTAGCTGCTTCCTTGGGAAACAATTCTAAAACTCACACAACTGCAAATGCTTCTTTTTTCAGACTATCATCATCATGACATTTAAAAATATAAATACACATCAAAGGCTTACACAAAATGCAGCTGGCTGGTATAAATCAGATGTTTGGTGATGGGCAGTATGTTATATGGAATATTTTCACCCATTAGGAATGAACCATTTTATACTTTCCATGGTTTGGGGATTTTTCCACTTAAGAAAATATTTTATGACTCTATTCCATGTAATTTGTTTTCTAGGCATACATATAATATATATGTAAATATTTTATTTATATTGATTTATCCACCTCATCCTGTATTCACCACACACTTATTCCAGCCTCTAGAGAACTCATTAGAATAAACAATGCAGTAAATGTTAAGTAGCTTATCCTTAGCATTTTTTCCTATTATTCCAGTTTTACAGATGATGAAACTGAGGTAGAAAGAAATAATGTATTTATAACTTCAGAATTCATATGATTATAACCAAGGAAAATTTGAGTTTCTTCAGTACCATAGCACTATTTTAGCTATGTCTTTCTGGCCTAAATTTAAACTTGAATTTAATTTAGTTCCCTTTTGATTTCCTTCCTCCCTCTCTCCCTCCCTCCCTAAGTGCCTCCTTCCCTTCCTTTTTTCCTTCCTTCCTTCCTTCACCTGTGTTTACATGTGACCCATTAATTGATTACTTTTAAGATACATTTTTTTCAGATCTCTTAATAATTCATTTCTTTACCATTGGTTGAATGGGTCATACAGTCAAGGTATTCTGCTTTTCAGATAGTTCAGATCAACTAGTTTACAATCTTTCAGACTAGTGTGTTACTCCTAGATCACTGTCAGTTTTCATAACCTCAGAAATTCAGGCATCAGAAATGATACTGTGGGTATTTTATACATTGTTCAAACATGAAATTCAGCATCAAGTCCATCTATTTATTTATATGTTGACCACTCTGCTTATTGGTGTCTTTATCAACATATCTCATGCTCTAGCAGCAAGTTATATTCAAAGTTGATTTACAATCTGTGTACAGTATGGTGTTCCTTAGGCCTCCTCTCAGCTGAAGCCAGGCTATATACTAGGAGTCCCTAGGTAAGGGACTCCTCTCTTCTAGGGGGAGTATGTAGCCTGCTAACAGCCACCTAGTGGTCTTCTCCCTAGACAGTTCCAACCATGCACCCTTAACAGGGAAGTCATATGCAGATCTGTCTCTAGTATGTTTTCCACAGAAACTGTAAAATGTCTTCATACTTTATTCCTTTATGAGATTTTCTCACTTGGGATTGTTTCCATAATTCCCATCAAAATCCCATAAGGCAATGTTTTCTTAGCAAAATTATTTACAAAAAGGAATATCTTTTCTTTATCCTCAGTGAGCTTATTTTAACTAGGAATCTAAATGGATATAGGCAGAGTATCATGGCGGTCATGCTATTGAGTAGGATGGAAAATTTTTCTCTGACTAGTTTTGCAGCAGTGAGAAGGGAAGGGGAGTGGTCCATATAAGCTAGGTTGATTATTAAGATCAAAGTCAAACTGAGATACAGGAGGACTATTGAAGAGGAACCAAATATATGTGTTTTTGTCCAAAGAGTTTCAGAGATCTGATCTATTGGGAGCCTATGCCAAGAGATGTTTTGCAATCTGGATCAGTATCACAATTGGGTAATTCAAATAGTCTGAATTACCAGAGCAAGTTTGGAGTAGTTTTCTCCAGTGATGATGAAATTGATTTCTTACAACCATGGAGTTTTTGTTGAAGGAAGAACCTCTCCATATTCATACTTTTAGAGGAAACCCAGGATGCTCTGTTGAGGAGTGCAGATGTGTAATCATGAGATCTTCATGAGGCAGAAAAATATATATAATTGTTTGAAGCAACAGGGTTTAAGATTAGGGACTAATGGACATAATGCCTAGCTAGAGTTTCTATGCTCTGCTTGAAGGGCTTCAAATTGAGCAAACAATTCAAAACCAAAAACTAAAACTACTAGCCAATCAAAACATATAGACAAGACACATTTTGCCTTCAAGCATCAATTTGAGGCCCTTGCTAAATACCATGTCATATTTTGTAATGTATTGCCTGGGGTGATGACACACTGTATTTCCTTTAGCATCTACCAGAATATAATAGCTTCTTTCTATGATCTGAGAGATGGCATATAACTTTGTCACAACTAATTCATAATAGCCTATATTTATTGAGTTGCTTCCTATGTGCCAGACATAGCATTAAGGACTATACATATGTGGTTTTATTTCATAATTCTTTGGTGAAAAAACAAGTGTTTTGAGGAAGCCAGATGAGTTGCTCAAGGCCAAATTGATTTCCTAATTACACACACACACACACACACTTACTTTCTGTCCAGAAAGTATCCATCCCTGTAATATGAAAAAATAGAGACATTTAATGAAGAAGATACAAGATACAAGAAACATTGTACATACAACAATTATGCCTCAGTCCTGTTTGAAGTAGACATCTTGGAATGTCACACAGTTCTCCCAAATTCCATTAGCTGCTCCTTCGTATTTCCCCAAATCTCATCAGCAGTTTGAAATCTCTTCTCTTTCAAAGGTGATTTTAGTTTTGGGAAAAGCCAGAAGTTGCAGGGCACCAAATATGAGCTGTAGGGGCACTGAGTCACCTGGGTAATTTGATGTTTCACCAAAAATAAAAAAAAAAAAACACCGCATGAGACATGATGCTTGAGTAGGCACATTGTGGTAATGAAGCTGCCAATCACCAGTTGCCCATAGATGTGGCCTTCTGAATCATCTGAATAGTTTCCACAGAAGAATGTTTAAGCTTAATGCAAAATTTGACACAGACTCATTCCTCTACTCACTCAGTTATTCTGAATGTCACAGCTACACATACATATGCTCATTCAAAGTTATCTACCACCTCCACTAAATGGTACAGTGAAGTTGTCCTTGTTCACACATGTGCATTCCAGTGCACTCTCCTTGGCTTCCAGGTTACATTGATGTCACACAAATTGCTTTTGTTTTATTGACTATTGTTGCCCTTTTTTGGACAGACCTCATATGTACACATATACATATATATACAAACAAAAACACAGGTATGTTATATAGTTGTATCTTAAATGAAATTAAAAAATGAAATCCACTAAAATTGAACATTTTGTTATCATCAGAACACATCCTAGTTTCTTCAAATCTAAGAGGTTCAGGAGAGCTGAGAGAGTGAGAATTGTAAGAAACCTTAGGGAACAGTGAGATATGAACCTCAATAATCAAATGCCAAGTTTACAACTGTGTTATACCCCCTACCTCCCTGCAAAGATCTACACATCTCTTATCCTATCTGTTCAAAACCCTTAATGTCTTTCCAGTGAACTTAAAATAAAGTCCATACTGCTTAGAGTGGACTACTATGAAATATCCTTTAGTTATACCCCTGTCCCACCTCAGCTTCACTTCTCTCCCACTGTAGCAGGAGGAAACCACTGGGCTTTTTTTGTTTGCCAAAATGAAAGCTCTTTCCACCCTGACACTGTTGCACGTGGTGTTCATGTTCATACAATGCCCTTTCCCTTCACTCTTCATCTTGCTCTTACACATCCCTAAGGTCTGATCTTAAATAGCTCTACTCTTAATGGCTGACATGAGCTATTCTTCCAAATTCTCTCCCACTCCCACTCTAGGCCCTTTATTACTTTTTATTATTTGCATTGATTATGTATTTTGAAATTTGATATTTTGAAATTGTTTAATATCTTACTCCTTTACTAAGGACAGGCACTTCTGCCTTGTCCAACGTTGTTACCTAGCTCATGGTTGTCACTTTGTTGCTAAGTAGAACACGAATGTTTGTTCTGGGTACTACCATGCAATTGAAAATGTCAAGGCTTAGAGAAGTTAAAAACTTGCTAAAAGCCACACCCACAGCAAGTGGTAGAGCTGGAATTTCAATTTACAAATGTTTAATTCCAGGGTCTACATTTTACTTGATGCTTTAGAGACCTTGAGAGTCTGAGGGTCTATCTAAAGTGATGGAATATCAAGAGAGCCCAGGTGATTCTATTTCTAAAATGGCCAAAGTATTTATTTGTTGCTCTGTGCATAAATAGCTTGTTGATGGACTGATTTGGGTCATGATTCTGCAGAGTCAGACATGGTCTAATTTCTTTATTTTTTTAAATCTTCACCTGAGGATATGCTTATTGATTTTAGAGAAAAAGGAAGGGGGAGAAAGAGAGATGTGAAAAAGAAACATTGATTGGTTGCCTCCCATATGCGCCTAGACTGGAGATTGAATCCACAACCTAGGTATGTGTGCTGACCAGGAATCGAACCTGCAACCTTTGGTGTATAGGACGATGTTCCAACTAAAGGAGCTACCTGGTCAGGGTCGCCTCTAATTTCTTAGGAGAGTGGAACATGGTGATCATTTGTAATCACACTCAGACAAGTTATACTAAGTTTATGTTTAATAATATCTTCTTTGTTTCAAAAATATTCAGAAAAGGGCCTTTCTTTTATTCATAAACCATATTATGTCATTATGTACAGATTTTCACTTATATTTATTAAACTATGAGGAAGTTAAAAATAGGTATAAGTGGAAAGTTTTAAAAATGGGACACAGTAGAAGAAACGATAGCAGAAGCAGACATCCAGCCAAGATGGAGGCATAGATAGACACACTGTGCCTCCTTGCACAACCAAAAGGAGGACAACAAATTTAAAAACAAAAAAAACAGCCAGAATTGACAGAAAATCGAACTGTGTAGAAGTCCAACAACCAAGGAGTTAAAGAAGAAACATTCAGCCACACCGGTATGAGCGGCGGAGACAGGAAGCCCTGTGAAGCGAACTCTCGGCAAGGTGGTGGCTGGTAGATGTTGCAAGGTGGAGGATTGTGGACTGGGTGGTTCCACATTCATGTGCAGATAAACTGGGAAGAACAACTGAGGAGCAAGGCAGACCATGCAACCCATAGTTTCAGTGTGGGGAAATGAAGCCTCAAATCTCTGATTGAAAACACCTGTGGGGGTCGAAGCAGCAGCAGGAGAAACTCCCAGCCTCACAGGAGAGTGCATTGGAGAGACCCACAGGGTCTTAGAATGTACAGAAGCCCACCCACTGGGGAATCTGTACTAAAAGGGCCCACTTTGCTTGTGGGTAGCAGGAGAAGTGACTGAAAACCAGTAGAGGGCAGAGCAAGTAGCATTGTTCCCTTTTGGGCCCCTCCCCCACATACAGCATCACAATGAAGCCACGTGGGTTGCTCTGCCCTAGTAAATACCTGAAGCTCTGCCCCTTACCATATAACAGGCATGCCAAAACAAACAAAAAAAATGGCCCAAATGAAAGAACAGATCAAAGCTCCTGACAAAATACAACTAAGCAACAAAGAGATAGCCAGCTTATCAGATGCACAGTTCAAAAACACGGGTAATCAGGATGCTCACAGAATTGGTTGAATATGGTTGCAAATTAGATGAAAAAAAATGAAAGCTATGCTAAGTGAAACTAAGGAAAACGAACAGGGAACCAACAGTGACAGGAAGGAAACCAGAACTCAAATCAACAGTGTGGACCAGAAGGAAGTAAGAAACATTCAATCAGAACAGAATGAAGAAATAAGAATTCAAAAAAATGAGGAGAGGCTTAGGAACCTCCAGGACATCTTTAAATGTTCCAGCATCCAAATCATAGGGGTACCAGAAGGAGAAGAGGAAGAACAAGAATTTGAAAACTTATTTGAACAAATAATGAAGGAGAACTTCCCCAGTCTGGCAAAGGAAATAGACTTCCAGGAAATCCAGGAAGCTCAGAGAGTCCCAAAGAAGTTGGACCCAAGAAGGCACACACCAAGGCACATCCT
The DNA here is from genome assembly GCF_019186645.2 of Phyllostomus hastatus. Taxonomy (NCBI): domain Eukaryota; kingdom Metazoa; phylum Chordata; class Mammalia; order Chiroptera; family Phyllostomidae; genus Phyllostomus; species Phyllostomus hastatus. The sequence goes on along the minus strand of NW_025333977.1, from coordinate 85,555,345 downwards.
AATTACATTACCCAAGATTAAAGAGAAGGAGAAATGTTAAAAGCAGCAAGAGAAAAGGAGACTGTTACCTGCAAAGGAGTTCCCATAAGACTATCAGCTGATTTCACAAAAGAAATCTCGCAGGCAAGAAGGGGCTGGAAAGAAGTATTCCATGTCATGAAAGGCAAGGGCCTACATCCAAGATTACTCTATCCAGCAAAGCTTTCATTTAGAAGGGAAGGGTGGATGAAGTGCTTCTCAGATAAGGTCAAGTTAAAGGAGTTTATCACCAAACCCTTATTATATGAAATGTTAAAGGGAATTATCTAAGAAAAAGAAAATAAAAATATGAACAGTAAAATGACAGCAAATTCACAATTATTAACAACCACATCTAAAACAAAAACAAAAGCAAACTAAGCAAACATCTGGAACAGGAACAGAACCACAGAAATGGAGATCACATGGAGGGTTATCAGCAGGGAAGTAGGAGGGAGAGAGAGGGGAAAAAGTTACAGAAAATTAGTAGCATAAATGGTAGGTAGAAAATAGACAAGGGGAGGTTAAGAATAGTGTAGGAAATGTAGAAGCCAAAGAATTTATATATATGACACATGGTCATGAAGTAAAGGGGGAGAAAGTGGCTGGGAGAGGGTATGCAGGGCAGAGGAGAGTAAAGGGGGGGAAATGGGGCAACTGTAATAGCATAATCAATAAAATATATTTTTAAAAATGGTCTCTCACTACCTAAGTGTGTCTTATTATTTAAATATGAAAACCTCTGTAACTAGAGGTTGATTTCTTGCTACTTGAGCAGGTGAGAGATTGTAAAATCTAAGCTCAGGAAGGTGCCTAGATTTTACAGCCAAACAGATGTGGCCTTGAATCTTTTCACTACTTATAATCTGTATGCAAGTGGGTAAGTCACTGACTTTTTCTAAGCCTCACATCTCTCATCTGAAAATGGCAATAAAAATGAATGTTTGGCATACAAGTTTATTTTAATGATTCAATTAATCAGCCCTCCCAAGTTCTTAGGAAAAGTAGACAATTAACAAGGGGTTATTTTCTCTTCTAGAAACTAGGCTATGACACAGAGGCCAAAATGAGTAGAGGCTTCCTATTGCATCTCTTAATTTTACCTGTGCTCTATTCCTATTTGCTATATTTTTGAAGAAATGTCCAAATGTGCCATACTATTAATAACATTTACTAGTATACATTAAATGTTTTCTATGTGCTTATATACAAGTCTTTGTTATTCTAAATACTTTACACTCATTAACTTGTTTAATTTTAAAAAACAAACAGGAATCTAAGGTTCTGAGATGATATAAAACTTCTCTAAGATACATAGTCCGTAAGTGGCCATAAATGCTGACCTGAAATATAAACTTGTTCTGTGTCTTGATGAAATACTTCTGAAGATCCCAAAGACTATTTCTTACATGGCGATAGTCAGCTGTCACAATAGGTACTGTTAGTTCTACTTTATAAATAGGAAATTGAGACTTAGAAAAATTGTTCTTCAGGGCCTTTCAAAGTCTAGCTCAGTGTTGCTACCAACAGGCATTACTTAATTTCGGCTTCAGTGCTGTGTATGGACTGTGCTCTCCCACAGAGTGTGTGTGTAAGGGGGTGGGGAGGGTTGCTCTTTTTCCTGTCTTTGTCCAAATATCAAGACCCATCTCAGGCACTACCTTCTCCATGGGCTTCCAATCCATAGTGCTTTTTTTTTTATTTCTGAATATCTGTAGTTTATGCCTGACCCTGGATTAGGTATGGGTCATTTTGCTTAGTAACAGGGCTCTCCAACCATGTTGGGGATTCTGGTGCATCAGTGAACGTAAAGTGATATACAAATCAAGAAGTTTTTATTGAGTGCCCATTGCATGAAAAAGTCTGTGTTTGATGCTGCCATAGTATATAAAGTTAGGTAAGATGTTGTCCCAGGTCTATAAAATCTTGTATAATTATCTGTGAACTTTTTAAGATCTCAAATCCTTAGAATGAATAAATAGGTGGTTGAATAAATGCTGTTGGGGAGTTAGTTTTTCTAGACACCAAAGAGACTTCAAAATAATAGAAGAGACATTCTCTTTTTATGATTTATAGTCAAGTTGAAGAGAGAATACAAACAATGTACAGTGGGTAGACCCAATTATTTTTCACCACTTTAATGGGGGAAACTGTGACCCTCTGGGTTCAGAGAATTCCTCTGAGTGAAACCACAATATAACCTTGAACAGAAACGAATTGGCATATTTGCTTCTGACTAAAAAGCAGCCAGCTCTGGCATTTGTGGGAAGCTGATGTGTTGGAACCACTAAACAGTTTCCACTTTGCATTATCACCCATTTTATAAGGCAGGAAGACTCTTAATGTTAATTCTGTAATTTGAGCATTAATATTGTGGTTTCACATCCTGTAAATTAAAACTCTAGGATGACCAAAGAGCTGGCTCACAGAATAACCTACAGCCTGCATTAGGACTTAGACAGCTCAAGACATAGGCCAAGGACAAGCCTGGCCATTGAGGATTCTGCTAGCCTTACATCCTGGAATGAATAGCCACAACCTTCTTTCCTCTAGTCTGTTTGCCTCAGTCCTCACTTTGGCATTATTTTTTTCCCCCAGCTCTTTAGTTTGTACTTGGTTAAGTTATATCTGCCAGTATGTTTCTATACTGTTAAGTAACAGAAGCTAAGTGTTAATTCAACTTCAGAGAAATATGGTAGCCTCAGAATAATACACACATTAGCTTTGAATAAGAGAAAATTTTTTTCCTCAAAACCCATGTGCTATTTATCATAATGCTAAGGCCAACTTTGATAGTTGTTCATGCCAGCCACTAAGGTCATATGGTCATTGTTCAAGATATCTTGGAATTTTAGGGAAAACCCTCATTGGCATGAGAGTAGTCATTTCCTTGAGGCAGATATTCAGAACCATGCATTGGATTTTTCCAAGTTAATGCATATTTTTACCTTCTTAGAGTTGTTTATGGATTAAATTAGGAGTAAGAAGATTTTAGGAGTGAAGAGCATAATAGATTTAAATGCCATTAACATGGGGACCACCCTGTCTTGCTTATTTATGTAGTTTTATTTCCTAAACTCTTGATACATATATACTAACTGTATAAAAAATACCTGGGGCATCTAGGTATTTTATAGAGGTATTTTTGGCAATTTGTGATAATGCTTATTTCATGTGTCTCTCCTTAAGGAAAGATGAATGTATCTCAACAAGTCAGGTGGACGGGGTGGAGAAGGGAAACTCGGACCCAGAGGTAGAATAAATAACATTGCTAAAATTTATGTCTTTCTGGATCCAGTCCTTTATCTATGTTACTGAGAAAGTCAGTACATCTTAACAGACTTAAGAGTAATAAGTCATTGGTACAAATAGAAGAGACATTCAAAATACATCTACTTCTGAAACTGACTAAGACATTTTATGACAGAGGCTTCACTTGTAATTCCATTTTGTATAATTTATGTCACAATCTTGGGGTCCTCATTAGTCACAGAACTGTGGTCAATCTTCTGCTACACCTGAGGATGTTGGAAAAGATGTCTACCTTTATTACTTCTTGATTCAAATATGAAAGAAGCAGATTTCCTATAGAGACTTGGTGTTTTTTTCTCTAACTCTTAAAGTTTTATGCCCTAGATTTTATCACATGCAAAGTATTTCATTTTGTATTTTTTCTGTGCTACATACTTATACAATGGCTTGTGATTTTAACAATAAAATTTATGTACCCAAATGTTATGGAACTACTGAAATGCAAGAGTGGCATTTTCTAGGGAATGTGAGCCTCAAAGAGGAGAGGTATATTCAGAGGACTGACAGGGGTTTGAAGGAGAAGGCTACATGCTTTAACTTAGACAAGGACTAGGTGAGGAAGTAGGCATAGCTCATGGTCAAAACTGTCTAAAATAACCCATTAGTATAAAAGCCTAGTGGGAACCGAAATGGTCTGTCTTAAAAAAATAGACTTGACTATTTTATTTCCACATTTTCTGCAATCTCTTTGTATTTCAAAGTATATCAAGGTGGGCATTTTAGAGCTTGTGATACCTGACTGAAAAAGACAAATGTATGGGAATACACTTGAGCACCTAGTTTGGCAGCTCAGTATTACTGATACTTTAATTAACTTGCTCATTTTTATTATATGAAGACATTCTTTTCTAACATTCACTTGATATTCCCTTCAGGTCAAGAAGAAGGGCCCGGGGATATAAAGTTCTATGATCATTTCTACAGTTGACCAGGCTGTTAATGGGCTCATAAAGGGTGTGGGGTCACTGCAACTTGATTCAGAACAGCAGCTCATGGGGATCCTCTTCAGTCAGGCCCCCACAATCAACTCCTTCTCACAAGTCTGCTTCAGGAGAGAGTGCACCCCGCATTGTTTGATACCAGCATGTCTTCTCAGGGGATGAAACAGATGGCATTCACTGTCATGGCTCAGCGCAGAGGAACTGATATGAGCAGTTTTAAAGATACAGTTTTATAGCTAACAAAATACATATTTCAATATTTAAATTATTACAACTAGTATTTACTTTCATATTGCAAATATAAATGTGATTTAGCTAATATGTCATCTAAAGTCAACTTTTTTTTTTTTAAAGCAGCTTAGAAGGGCTCATTCTTCCATAGTGGCCACTACGGGGAAAGATAATTTAAAGAAGATGGCTTTGAAGGTTGACTCATGGAAAATAGAGGAAGAAGGTTAACTTAATCAATCATGATGCTGAACTTGGAAAACATTCAGAAGTTTTGAATTGATTATTATTGTTTTAAATATCAATCAGTAGGAATTTCTCAGGTGGCTACTTTGTATATAGTGCTGTGAGGTTGCAAAGAAAATTTGGGGCCTAACCTCTGTCCTGAAAGATCGTGTAACCTAGTTGTAGAAACAGAGTGAGACTATGTATATCAATTACAGAGCAATAAAGCCAATCTGTGATTAAAGGAAACATTGTTCATTACTCACTCTAACTTATATGGACATTCAATGGAGGGCTCTAAGAAAATAATATTCAGGAAACTATCAGGAAGAGGTGATGATAGAAATATGAAGCTGTTACTTAAGTATTAAATCCTCAGTTAATATAATTACTGAGCCCTAGAGAAATAATTACAAATCCTTTTCACAGTATTCCCTCTTGACAAACTGATCCTTATCACCTCCACAGCTTCAGTACCCACTTTACCCTCTATACTGCAACTGTAAAATATGATTTTCAGCTCCCCGAAGGCCCCTGCAGTTACCTGGTTCTGCCCTTGGTTTACTGGAGTCCTCCTCATCCTCGAAGGTCCAGCTGAAATGCTACTACTTTGGTAAAGTTCCCTGAAGTTTCCTTGTCCCCCAGAGATTTTCTATCTTTTATGCTACCACTGAACTTTGCTTAGAATTTCTTATATCACACAACATCTTGACATTTTGTGTTGTAATGCCTTCTCCCTCACCAGCCTGCAAGTGCCCTGAGAGTAGGAACCTCCTGGTGGTTCTCCCATTCTTGTCATACAACACCAAGGACTGTTGGTTGAAAGAATCTGTGTATGAATATAAAAGAGGATTTGAAAGTCAAATAGCCTCATTAATTAGGATGGCTAGTTAACTGAGAATTAAATGAAGTTTTATTTTCATTTAAACCCTTGATATAAAATATTTATAATAAAGAATTTTTTATTTTCCTACTTAACTACATGACAGAAAATACAGTGATTTATTTTATTTTTTTAAGTCTTGAAGACATTGATTTGCTTCATTGTGAAAATCAACTCTCTCACTTTAGATTTTCATGGATACAATGCCAATAGATTGAGTTGAATCTCTACCAATATAAACCATATATATCTGAAACATAATCTTTTAAATAAATCCCTGACACCAGCTTTTATTATTATTTATTTTTTATCTAAAATATGAACATGAGGAAAATTCTTGTTTAATGAAAAATTCAAATCAAATGTGTCACAGGGGTAAAAACATGGTGAGTAACAATTACATAGATAAGGATACGGGCTTTTACTAAGTGTAGTAGATTTCTAATAGCAAGATTATCAGCCCTGTGTTGAAAGCATTATCAAATGGTTGCATTTGGCCATTCATTTCTTTTTTTAAAAGATTTTATTTATTTATATTTAGAAAAAGGGGAAGGGAGGGAGAAAAAGGAGGAGAGAAACATCGGTGGGTGAGAGAAACATCAATCTGTTGCTTCTCCCTTGCCCCCAGTTGAGGACCTGGCCTGCATCCCAGGCATGTGCCCTGACCGAGAACAGAACCAGCTACCTTTTTGGTTTCCAACCCACTGAGTCACATCAATCAAGGCAGCCATTCATTTCTTATTCCAGAAATTCTGTAGAAAATAAAATAAAAAGACAAATACCATATGGTCTCCCCTTTAACAGTAACCTAAACAACAAAACAAACAAACAAGCAAAATATAACCAAAGTCACTGAAATAGAGAGCAGGCTGACCAGAGGGGAGAGGGGAGGGAATTTCAGGGGGAAAGGGGAAAGGTTTACAGGAACAAGTATAAAGGACACATGGACAAAAACAAGGGGGGTAGGAATGGGAAGGAGGTGGGGAGGGCTGGGGGGGTTGGCTGGGATGGGAGTAAAAGACAGAAAACTGTACTTGAACAATTAAATAAAAAAAATTAAAAATAAAATGATAATCTTATGCTCATCATTAACTGAAGGAAGAAAGGAAGTGTCCCCTTTATTTGACTTTACCAATTTGCCTTTTGAAGCCCTGTGTATGTTCTTTAACACTGACTCTTCTGTCCCAGTCTTTTCTTGGGCATCTATTTCTAGCTTTGTTGAATGCAAGGAGTGTAACAATTCATATTGTGTGCAATTTTGACTCTGTGATCAGAGAGCCAAATTACTACACATGTACACTCACCAAGTACTGCAGCCTGCTACTATGCAGATAGATTTCAACATATACATGTTCCTGCCCAGATTTCAAACCAGTTCGGAGGAACAAGCATGAAAGAAGAAACCTTATATTTCTATTTTATGTTTTCTCTTTTGAAATAATAGAAGTTTGTTTATATTTTTTATTGTTCGAATATAGTTGTCTCCATTTTACCCCACCATTCCCCCTGCCCCACCCATCCTTACCTCCCACCCTTGATCCTACCCCCTTTTGGCTTTGTCCATGTGTCCTTTATACATGTTCCTTCATGGCCCTCCCCTATTTTCCCACCTTATTCCCCTCCCCACTTCCTTCTGGTTACTGTCAGTTTATTCTTTATTTCAATATCTCTGATTATATTTTGCATGCTTATTTGTTTTGTTGATTAGGTTCCACTTATAGGTGAGATCATATGGTATTTGTCTTTTACCGCCTGCCTTATTTTACTTAACATAATGCTCTCCATTTCCATCCATGTTGTCACAAAGGGTAGGAACTCCTTCTTTCTTTCTTCTGTGTAGTCTCCCATTGTGTAAATATTCCATAATGTACCATATGTTAGGCATGTTTATGGGGCTATGTCCTATTCATCCTTGCATCCATTCTCAATACAAGGCATACAGGTGATTCTTAATAAATTATGTTGAATATCTAATACAACTCTATCTATATCCTTTTTTAAAAAATCCTCACCCAAGGACATGCTCATTGATTTTAGAAAGAGGGGAAGGAAGGGACAGAGAAAGGGAGGGAAAGATTGATTTTGGAAAGAAACATGAGTTGGTTGCCTCTCACATATGTCTTGATCAGGGATCAAAACTGCAGCCCAGGCCTGTGTCCTGACTAGGAATTGAACCTGGAACCTTTCTGTTTACAAGAAGGTGCTCCAACCAACTGAGCAACATTGGCTGGGGTTCTCTACACTTTTGAGAATCTTACAGTCCTGTGGCAAAGCAAAAATAGCAGGAAACTTCAGATCAGGTGACAGTTGAATACAGTGAAAATATATTCAATGGAGGGGCTTTTTGGAGGTGTAGCAGGTAGGTGTTAGGAGATGTTGCTTAAGCTGAGTCTTAGTGGAGAGGCAGACATGTGTCTGGCATACAAGCTTAGGATCAGCATTCCAGGTAATAGTGCAGCCATGAACTTATGAAAGATCCTGGCAGACCTTTTAATAGAGGTAAGGGCCTTCAGTAAGAATAGCTGTGAAATTGGACCTTATTGGAATATGGTGGTTGTCTCTGCACATCCAAAGGGGAAATAAGTTGATGGAGTAAATGGGCCACTGGGACCCCCTCAACACGCCGAGAGTATCTGTGATGTTTCCCTGTAGACCTGGCTGAAAGCTGGCCTGGTTCAAGCTCTCTCTCTCTCTTAACTTTCACTCCTTACAAATCACAAAATGAAATGGAGTTTTCTTCAAAATGACAGCTAAATCTCAGCCCCTTGCCAGCTGCTGTACCAGTGCCGCTTAATTCTGTAATCCTTTTACCCTCCATTCCTTGTTGTGGTTAGCAAATGCCAGGATATGTTGGAGTGACAAGTGAGTTCTCTGTGCCTGACACCTTTGCGGGAAGACTTGATAAACTGCAAATACCATCACAGTCATTTTTCAGGTACAGGCTCAGAAATAAGACCAGGAAGGTGCCAGTCCTGGGAGGTAAAACACTCCCCACCTTCCTGGCTTCCTTCCTCTGTTTTACATTTCTATGAACTTGGTGTGTTGCTCAGAGCTGCTTGTAAGGGGATACTTCTGGGTAATATTTCCTTTGCATCCTTAAAATTGAGTGACATCAAATCATATGCTTCATTGTACCTCCATAGATAATACTCTTCCCCTGCCTAAAGAGGGAGGCTGAGAATGGACTAATGCCTAACTCTCAGAATAGCTAGCAATGTTATACCCCATCCTTTTCAGAATGCAGAGACATGTCAGAAATGGATATGATTTCCCCCACAATCTCCTTCCGACAACACAATTTTTACATGAGCTTCCTCTACTGGGGAAACTTGGAAACCCCTCCTCATTTAACATACTGTCAGCCTATGCCTCCCTGTTTTCTACTTGGCTTAGAGAAGCATCTGAGTTTCTCTGAAATTCTCTCCTCTCTTCTCTTCTCTTCTCTTCTCTTCTCTTCTCTTCTCTTCTCTTCTCTTCTCTTCTCTTCTTTTCCCTTTCTCTTTCTGGGGAACAGTATTAGTATTCCATGGTACACTCTTAAGCAAAACCTGGGGAAGGAATTAATCTGTCACTAGAAATATATGTATTGGATAGTGATTTATGCAGATGTTGTACTCAGAGTGATGGCTTCATTTCATCTGTGCTTCTCCCAGCCCTTCTCAGAGACAACACACAAACTTGCATTTAGCATAACATTGTAGCTAGGTGACTGGGTGCTACCCAGACCTGGGCTACCCTGGATCTAGCCACCAGACAAACCCAGCAGGCCAGGCAGGCAGCTCATGCAGCTGGGTAGGATTCTGGAATATCCAAATCCACAACCCCTGTGCTCTCTATAGGTCTGATGAAAAAACTGATCCATAAATTCTTTGTGAGCTCAAGTCCATCTACCCTTCTACCTCTTAAGCCTGGACTCAGACTCCCCTGAGTCCCATTGGCCCAAGCCCCTCTTCTCCATAGTTCTCAGTGGTTTGAGATTCTGGTCATAATCAGGGAGAGATTCATTAAGGCTGGCATTTCCTCTCTCTGGCTGGCTTCTGCACCGTGTTCTGGCAGCAAGGCTGGGAGTCTCCCTAGAGAGCTTGTTTTCCTGAAATTCTCCCTATAGTTTTACATACTTAAGTGGGCTATATGAGGTTGTGAGAAACGGCCTTGCTTTTGAACACTAATCCCAATCAAACTTTCAAATCCCTTGAAGTTCAAGCTATCAGTAGAAGTAAACAAGCCTCTCTCACTACCCTTTAACCCAAACCGGCTACCTCCTAGCTCAGGACCAGCTCCTCCAGAGCCCAGACTCTCTTGTGTTAGGCTGTCACACTTGCAAACAGTCTGTAAAACCTTGAGCTGTGCTCTTCTAGGCAGGCAGGTTTCTGCAAATGTTTCTTTTGCTATTGTGCTTGTGATTACTAACATTTTCCCCACCCCATCTGCTGTCTGCAGATTCAACTGGGATTTATCTCCATAATGAGAAAAGGGAGATAGGGAAACACTGGGGCATTTTTCTCTGACTTAGATTATTTGTCATTTTGATATTCATTTTAAAAGATGCTTTTCAAATATTTAAATGTATGTGTGCTTACATTGCAGGTCCTCGAGATGAATTGCAGATGACACAATCACTGATTTCTCTTCCTCATGCTCTAGGTCTCTCTCCTGAATGGGGTGCTAGCAGCAACTTGGTCAGAAAAAAGCATAGGTTCAAAAGAGTATGAACTCTGATCTTTGTGCATAGAAGATTTCCTCTTATTCCTTCAAAGATCCTTAACCCTAGTATTTTAGGTGTTTTATGTATTATCTCAAGGATACCCTGAACTTTCTGGAACTTACTGGAAACAAAAATTAAACTTTATTAATCTAAATAGCCTCTGTGTTCCTCTGCCTCATACAACCCCACATTTCACAAAATAGTATTACCTATAATAAATAAGGTCCTCTCTCCACTTTTCTAAATTCTGGTTGAAGATATTACAGACATAAAAGAGAATAAGCACCATTTATAAACAAACTCCCACTTTATTGATAGTGGATCAGTGAGAGTATGTATGGGTTTAGCTATGCAGACAGTGACCAGAATTTGAAATGCAGCATGTTAAAAGGTCCAAGACCAATTATTCTAAGATTGGGGCTTTTGTGTAGAAGAACTTACTAGAAGATCAAGAACCCACACTACTAAAGCAAACAGGCTGAATCTAGAATGAAGCAGCACTAGAATTTTAAAAAGGCAGTTTCATAAGAAGGCATGAAATTTTTTTCAGCAAACATTTATGGAGTGCCTACTGTGTACTTGCAATTGTGCTTAGTGCTGTTACATCGGAAAATAGAGATAAGACTCCACTGAGTGTAGTGAAGATAAATGAAAAGAGGGTGTAATATCATGAAGAGTGGTGGCCAACACTAAGTGGATCAGGGGTGGAGAGAGCTGTATCCCAGCTGTGACTGGAAACAGCACCAGAGAGAGCAGCATAGACGAAGTCAGCTAGTTTAATACTCTAAGGAAAGGGACAAAGATGAGCTCTCCCTCCCCAATTCATGGTGGTTCCAGAAAGGACAACCCTGATTAATCCTTTGTCATGGCATTAAAAGGGGTCAATTTAAGGCAAGATAATGGAGGTCTCATGACCTCCATTATTAGGGAGCCAAACTTTGAGCGGAAAATTACAGATCTCTCCCATACAAATGACATATTTCCCAGAAGCATTCTTGCTTTCTGGAAATTATAGAAATACTAAGATCATAGTAAGTCCATAGCAATACCAATTCTCCTGTCAATTAACTTCAATAACTACTCATTTAATGCGTACTTTGTACAAGGTGCTATGTTGGATGCTGAAGCATTATGGTGGCTGCGATGACTTTCAAATATCAACTGCTCTCACAGTCTTTAACAACTCATCAATCTATATCTGCATTCCTAAGTTATCATATTTCTTCTATGCAAGTAAAAAAGCCTTTGGGCAATAAGTATGATTAGCTGCATGTCTAGTTCTATTTATGTATTTGTGAAAGTTACAAAAAATAGAGACAGTGTGGTTTCTATACACAAGGAGACTACCACATGTTTCAGGAGTGAGAGAGTTACATAATAACACTGAAGAATGGTCACAATAGTATATAACGAAGTTCTGAACTATGTGGTACAGCCTACAGTGAATTGGATGCTCAGAGATGTAAAGCTTTTCAGAAACAGGGGCATTATGAATGGACCCTCAGGGAATGGGTGATGAGGAAGAGGGCATATTGCAAGGTGTGACCTTAACTGAGTGTTTCCTCTGCATAGAATATTTTTTTCCACTATCCATATTCTAAATCTAGGTCAATGGACTTTTCCAAATCTATTCCAATACTTTATAAGCTTTCCCTAAAAATCTTATCCATTGTTTTTATATTAGAGTATGAATTCTTTGAGGACAGGTTATCTTCCAGCTTTACTCATTTTTGTGTTCCCTACTGTCTACTGCACAGAACTTGACAAGTGGCTGGCATTCAGTCAATAGTTGACAGATGAATGATTTGTGTTATTGGGTATCCCACAGAGCCGTCAAGAAAGAGTGATTGCCTAATAAATGTTTTCTGAATTGAATTGAAAAATCACCAGATTACTTCCCTAAACCACATGAAAAGTTGGTCTGGTGGGTTGGGTTTGGGAACAGAAGATGGTCCTCACAGATCTAAGAGGAATTGGCAGAGATCATGGAGATTGGAGAGATACCACATACTTCCCTGGCAAAGCAGTGTAGGCAATGAAGATAGCTTATGTTTCAGGAGTATATCCTGGGTGAAGGTGGTGCTGCTTTGGAGTCTTTGCTCAGATATGCCAGTGTTTTCATTTTCACATAGCTGGCCCATGGTTCCTCTGGGGAGTTGTCACATCATATATCATACCATATATATCATATATAAATATATTATCCTGGTTATATTCTTTGACTTCCTTTTAGAGATGGTACACTGATTTTCCTACTTTCTTTAAAGACTTTGACTCACTAGACTTTTTAGATTTATAACCAGGGAAACCTTTATGCTTTCAACAGTTCTTTATTAATGAGTGAAGTAGTCTAGACACCCTTTACCCAACTCTCTCAGGTGCACCAAAAAGAACTCTGTGCCTACAAATTTGTACTTTGTATCTCTCTTAAATTCTGATTTTTCACTGAAGTAGAATGCAAGCCCTGAGAGTACTCCCATACTGGAAGCTTGACACAAACTTTTACTCATTCCTGTATCTCAGCTGCTGAGGGCAGAGGAGCTCAGAATACTCTCAGTGATTCTCCAGGTGGGAGAGGCTGTTGGCTTTTACAGTAGGCCAACTTTTTGTTTCAGAGGACTGCCACCCTGCATTGGAGGGCATCTGGTATTCTTAGTTGCTAAATACCAGCAGAAACCTTCAGTTACTTTGATGAACTAAAATGCATCCCTCACACACATACACACATACACATTCCCAAACACTCCTGGAGAGTGCTGCTAATTCTTGTTTAAAACACTGGAATGACTGAAACTGTTAGAATAAATGAACAATTTCTCTGTTCTTTCTAGTTGCTAATCTGGTGGTCGAATTCCCACCCCTGGGTTGCACCATGCAGTAGCTTTGCATCTATACGTAAAAAGAGTAAAGGGACATTTTCAAGCACACTTCAGACCTTCTCAGACAGTTCAGAGAGTGGGTGTGGGGAGCCATGCCAACAGACACAGATGGGGAGGAACGCCAGCCTTGTCATACTGATTTACCAATTATACATTGTCTTCAGTGTACCCTTTACACAGTGTACTGTGTTCAATCTGGTTTCCCAACCCCCTAAGCACAGTGTTTGTTTTTCTGTCACGTCTTTATTATCCTGAATTTATTCTATTCCTAGAAATGTTAAAACCTCTAAAAGCCTGTGGGAAGATGCAAAACCAGAGAGATTTGTACAATTAACTGACACAGTTTAGACTGTTTCAAAAGACTTGGCAATATTAGTGTTCTTGTTACCACTGATATTTATTTTATTGCATATAGGGATGTACAGTAAAATGTTTGTAGCAGCTAGATATTGTGGAAGGACTGAGACTGAGGAGACCTGAATCTTGTGTTTTGGGTTCTGGGTCTTGCCACCAACTACGTGGGTAGCTTTGGAAAAGTCACTTGCATCCTCTGGGCTTCAATGTTCTCAAATGAAAATAGTATGGAACTGGACTTTTGGATATTTGAGTATGTAACTTCTCTTAATGTTGAAATTAAAATATATAGTACTTTGATGGATTGGAAAAATACTCAAAAAATAATTAATGAATCTCAAGCCACTCACATAAATTGCCCATCTTTTTATTCCTTTCTTCTTTACCTTACCAAGACCCTGGTATAACTATGATAGACTGTGCTGAATGAATCTAAAGCCAAGTCTTCCATGAATGCCAATGTAGAGGCTGCAATTGGGGTTGTATCTTGCCCACTGAGCATGACCATATTCCTAGTCAGGCCTCATCATTGACTCGCAGTGAGGCTCTTAAAAAGGTCCTATTTCATGCATTTGTTTAACCATATTTATTGAGTCTATTGTATAATCAGCACCATGAATTAAAAAGTGAAGACAAAATCCATACCTTCAGGGAGCTCAAAGTCTAGAGAGGGATGGGAATGCAAAGAGATAAGTACTACCAGATATGTGCTAGAGCAGGGATTTTGTGTGTCATGGCAGCACTGAGGAAGGCAAGCCATTATGACTATGGACGATGAAGTCAGAGAAAGCTACCCAGTGAAGATAACATGGAAAAATGATAGTGTAGGATTTAACTTGCTTGAAACTTTACTCACACCTTCCTTTTGAAATTCCTTACCCCTCACTCTTCCTCTTCCGCTCCCTGTTCAGTAACAGAAGGTTAAGTGGGAGCAATAGGTGTTTATAGTTTTCTTTTTTTCTCTCCTCTGTTATGACAATTCCTCATTACCCTCTACTGTATACAAAGCTGGCACTACCTGCAGTATCCAGTGTCAATACAGCCAATGAGTTTTCTTATAATCATTTATATCAACTTGTTTAAGAACTTCTTGTTATCTTTGATTCAAATTTCACTGCTGCTTATTCTAGAATTAAAATTACTGTTTTTAGATCTCTCCTAAATATGTAGTTCTCTAAGTGTACATAAATTGAAACAATTCATAACAGTTCAGTAGACTTATCTGTATCATAAAGCAGTAAGATAGACATGCTATACTTTAATGTAGGGAGAGGGAGGTCAAAACTCTCTGACAATATCTATGGAGTTAGATCTCCCCAGGAAAATAACTATGACTAACCATTTTGTGTTCAATTTTAGGAGTTTTCTAAACTTCCTAAAGTTTACCATGAATCTTAGCTTACCTAATCAAAGCCTTTAAGAAAAGGAAAAGTTCATGGAAGACATCTTTCCCAGACTCATTAGAGAATGAAGTGTCTCCCCATTTTCTCCCCGTCCCATGCGTGGTTGTCTCTGCCCTCAGGCAGTCCACTGCCCCTCAGCCCAGCCATCTGCTCTCAGTAATGAGAGAGCAGCATGGTAGCCATAAATCCTGGCAGACAGCACAGTCTGGCAGTGGGAATGACAACATGCAGTATGGAGCCTTTGGCAAAGGGTGAAGCTGTGGCTATAAATCCAGACACTGTAGACCAGAAGATGGAGTAGAATGAAGCTGCTGGCTTTTTTCTTTACCATCAGGTGATATTTCCAGAAGCAGCCATGCATCTTTGTCAGTGACTGTGGGGTCCTGAAGTGTTGTGATTATCTTCTCAGAAATACGAGTACAGCTGATCCTACTTCTTTCAACATTTTTAGCATTTCTCATACCTCCCTTAGAATAGTTTGTTGTTTAACTTAAAATGAGTTTATACAACCCGCAGAAATAGTTGATTCTTTTTTTTTGGGGGGGGGAGACTCTTTTATAATTGCCCCCCAAGATCATTTTAATCAATACATTCAATGCAATGCTTTTAGATGCCAAATCTATGTACTCTAAGACAGAGAAAAAAGCCCATTATTTTTAGATCACTGTTTAAAAAATTGGTAACTAAGTAAAACTGAATAGTCAGAAAACTTACAAAGCTGTTCCTGTTAGCCATATAGGTTTATCCACTGCAATGAGTGTTCAGGTAGCACAGGCTTGAGTGGGTGCTCTAGGATCATGAAGCTTACTGGTGACTGGAAGAAGTTAAAACTAGCGAGGATGGGTGGGACCAATTTCTGAGTAATGTTAAATGACATCTATTTAAAATATATCTCAAAGGCTATATCCCAAGAGTTAGCCATGGTATAACTGAGTCAGATTAGTCCTTAGGATGATGTATACCTTACAAAAAGTTTTAATCTATGCTTTAAAAGTCCTTTGGGTATGTAAACGAAGAGTCCATGTAAATACCAATAATAACAAAATTTAGATATTTGCAGGCAGGCCTTAACTTGCAGAGTGGCCAGGATGACACAGGGGCTATGGTTACAGAATACGATGTGCAATCCTCACACTCCAGGAGGCCCTGCCCCTCTTGACATTTCACCAGAGGCTCTTTCTTCCCACCATGCTCAATGTATATGCAATTTTTTGCCTAATTAGATGCCAAACAAAGAAGCTTCTGGGTGGGTGTTATTTCCTGTATTTTCCATGTATGTATATACTAGAAGCTGAATATACTAGGCTTGGATATTTTATTTACTTATGTATATGTATTTATTTCAAAACATCCAGATGAAAATTCCAGTGTATAGTAAACCAGGTGAATCATTATGAATATCTGTGTAGTTTAGCATTGTGTAGGTAAAATACTTATGATGTTTTCTGAATTTCTCATTTTATTGTTAGATATTTTTCTGATAATTTAAAGATAGCATTTTATTCCACCCCCAGAAAAAATTTCTAAATCCAGAGTATTTTGTAACTGGATTTAAACTTTAATTTTATGTACATATTAGACAATTCAGCATGCTGTAGATAAATTTAGGCATTTTTCCCCATACTGCCCATCAAAAATTTTTTTACACATCTAATGATAATAGTTTTATGAAGTAGTGGTTTCTATATTAAGTCAAGTATGCTCACTGCAAGAATCAAATCTCTTAACTTCAGTCACTCATAGTGTTATTGAGTATCTAAGGCATATAAGATACTTTGATGGGAACTATACAAATCTAGCCTTTTTTCAGGAACAGTACCAATGGCAAATTCCAGCTACAAACACTGATAGCAATGAATAAGGCAACGTGATTTCCAAGGCTGAGACTCTGGAACTGTTTTCATGTCCAATGTTCCTAAACTTCATTTCCGAACCTATAAAATGGAAAGAATAACATTTGTTGCTTCTTAAGAAAATAATGAGTTCATATAATTTTAAAAAGGATGGAAACTACTAATGTTCTTTACAAAATTAAGCAATACTTATATAATAATATAATAACGTTATATCATTTATAATATTATGATATGGATATGCCTCATAGCTTATATGGTATAATTATACATATATAAAATAAAGTGAGTAAGTTAATGCCCTCCCATTTCCCTTCGATCTGCCTACTTAAATATGGAACAAGTATTTTGAGTTTTAGTCAATATTTAAAAGCAGTTCCCCAAAGGAGAGTTCAAGTGCCAAGTAATTATAATTAGGTACTACAATACCAGCATGTAAAAATATGTAATGGCCCCAGACATTAAAATTACTACAGTATTTATTTATTATTAATTGCAGGTGCCATATTATATTCACTAGGGGAGCCAAGAGTCAAACAAGTTTCTCAGTGTTGGGGTGCAAGTGATTTAACAAATTCCTAAGGGAAATTGACATCTAAATGTGTCAGAGAGCCACAATAACAATATTGCCTTTCATCACAAACTATATTCTTCTCAATGTTTCTAGAGCACTTTGCACTTGTTTCTCCTTTGGCAGTGACTGAAATATTTCCTACAGGTGTACTTATACATAGTTCTTTCATGTGCCCATTCTACCATAAACAACTGTGGCATTTGTATAGTGGCGGGCACATAATCACACCGTCAACTAACAGGCTTGTATTTTGTAACACTCTTTACCTTTACAGTGTGTACATATACATATAATCTCATTTCATTTTCTAGCAAATCTCTATGTATCTATTATCTCCTCAGTTAGGTGCCCAAGGAAGCTTTGTTGGTAAATAGTAGGACCACAACTTGTGATTCCCAGTCTGGTGTACTTATTACTGGCTAGTCTCATCTCTGTGAATCTTCAGTGTCTGAGTTTCTGAGCTCTGGTGGAAGGTCTTCCTGCTGGTTAAGGGCAGACACTTTTCTGTCTCACTGTTCCTCTTCAGTGTTGCCCTCAGTCCCTCACCCCTTTCTGTTTGTGACGTAAGGGACAGAGTTGCTGAAATGTGAAATGAAATTTATGCCAATTTATTACAGTTTATGACTCTTGACGTGGCTGATTCGACTTGCCTTCTACTGCCCTGTATGAGAGATCTGAAAGGATCGGCAGATTAATTTAAGGCAGGTTTTGCTGACACTAGTTACCTGGAAATGGATAATCATTTATCATTAAATTACTTTTTTTTTTTGAGCCAGGTAATTTCTGATCAACATGTTCATTCTCATTTTCTCTCTTCTTTCCCTCTCATCTCTCCCTCCCTTTCCGCTTCCCTCCCCTTCACTTCTCTCTCACACACACCCACACAGAAACATACATATTCACAAATGCATATGCCTTCCAAAGTAGGCATTATTTGAGTCATCGATACATTAATAAGAAAGCCATTTCTATTTGCTAAGCTAGAGTCAAAATTGAATGTAGATGGCATCAAAATAGGTAGAGGTTACAATGCCCATTATAAGGAGGGGATAGGTATTAAGTAAAGAGAAATCAGTCTCTGTGATATTGCAGCAATCAGAACAAGTTTAAAACCTTATGAGCACTATAGCATTCTTGCAGACCATGAAAAATGGGTGAAACTAGATCCTGGATGCCATCATTAAACAGTATGCTTTATAAGTGTCTTGATACCCACATAATGATGACAGCTCTGTTAAACTAACACCCCTGTTAGACTCTGAGAGCCTGCCTCCTAAATGTAGGGTATGGTGTAATGGAGACAGGTTTGATTTACTTACAAAGAGCTCTGGGAAGGTAAAGATAGCAAAGAATCCAGGGTTTTTACCTGACTGAAATGAAATGCCATGCTGGGGTTTAGAGAGGCTAGAAAAAGAGAGACAATAAACATTCAGATAGAAAAGTACATTATAGAAGAATTTAGTGATATTATAGATATTATAACTTTGGAATTTTGTTAACTCACTGTTGACAGAAACTAATGCCATCTTGAGATCGAGGTCCTTACAATTGCAATTCCCAGCAACACAACTAGACTCTGATGTTTTTCATGGATAGTGATGATAGTTCCAAGACAAAACAACCTTATTCCTGTACTATGGCATCTTAAACCCAATGTATTCCATTGTCATAAATCAATTGCCATTAAATTGTATACCTGAAACCTATATAATTTCATTAACCAATATCACCCCAATAAGTTCAATACAATGAGTAAATAAATAAAAAATAAAAATAAGAGGGGTAACTAGAAAACTAAAAAAAAGAAGGTAAAGCTTTCTCCTCCATTAAATCTGTAGGTCAGAATTGTCTTACCTGTTGCTGAACTTTAGGAGGGAGGAATCACTGGTTGATTGATGAGGACCAGGCAGTACAGGCAAGAAGGCTGCCTTGGGAATTTGGCGGTTTGGCTGCAGAGAGGTCCATGCCATAGTGCATGGATGGCTAGGGTTTGGAGAGATGATTTGAATAAGGGAAAGAAAAGAGCTATTAGTAGTTTTATTTTACTGCTTTGAACATTTGGAATACATTTGTATTGGGGATATAAGTAGCTATTTATTGAATGGTATCTTGTCCCTAACATTTTATTAGCCATTTAGGTCATTGATAGGGGAAAAATAAAAACTAATATCACTAGATTTTTTTTTGTCCCTTGATATGTGTGAGTGGTTCTGGCTTAATAATGAGGACAACATGCTCTATTACTAGACTGCAGAGTTCTTGAAGGATAGGTCATTGCACAGACCTGGCACTTAACACAGTGCCTGATATCCATGGTAAGTGTGTTTCCTATGAATTACAGAGCGACTGATCAAATGGCTACAGGCAGGTTACATGCTAAGTATGTTCTGTGGTCACATCTTAGCACATGAGAACCCTGAAGAACATAGTGATACACACAGTCTTAAGAATCAGATTATCATTTGGGATAGGCTGGGGGAGGGGTAGTGAAGTGGGAATCAAATCATGAATGAAAGCATCACTGTTGAGGACACAAAGAGAGCTTTTGTTGATGTTCCCCATACAAGTGCATATGCTTCAAGGCAATGGGTAGTCAATCAATGTGTTTAGTGTTCAACTGTATATCCTCAGCCACCTCTTCTTCCTCCACTGTAGGCATCTCTGCTGAGTATATTCCTTAACACTCTCCCCCTAGGCCGGCCTACTCTCTCCTTCTTTTTTCCCATCAATATCTTTTCTAATACCCACTGTCAGAGCCACTAAAAACTGTGAGGCTTGTTTCTTGACAAATGTCCCATTTTCACAGGCAGTTGAACTGAACTGCAGCTTGTGCTCCGTTCAAACATGTCAATAAACATTATTGCAAAGACGTAGAAGCAATAATGGGAATGTATAAAACTCACCTTTATTGCTTCTTGCCATGAATTTACACGCTGCTCTAAGCAGCTTTCATTCCCTTAAGAAGAAGCTGCAGGAAATCTGCTTTAGGTTGTAGGAACCAAAGATACTGATTTGGTTGCAATCTTCCCTGAAGACTGGAAGCAGAAGATAGCAATGCCCACCAACTCAGATGTATGCATGCTGTTTCCTGCCATAGTGGCCTCTTATGAATAATGCTAGTTGTCACAGGCAAGATTAAGGTCTTACATGGCAGCACATCTGATAGCACAAAATATCACTAGCACAAATAACACAAATAACACTTGGGACAATAAAGATCCCCAGCATGGTGATACTCTACACTCAGGTTTCCATGGCTGCAAGTCTTTGACACTGAGAGTAGCATTGTATGGAGGAAATAGAAAACAAAAAGGCTGGCAGCTGTGATGGGAGAGAGCTTCACCCTCATAATCCCACTCTGAGCCAGGAGACCTGGGGCCTGCAAATGTTGGAGTCATCAAGTAAGATGTATATGAGTTTGATACCAGAATGCAAAGAGAGTCTTTGTGGATAGAGTGTCAGGATGAGGACTGGTATATCCATGGGTATGGGGCGTCTCATGGGTTAGTGTGTTCCATGGTCTCTGAGTGGGCTTATGACCATGTAACACTAGGCTCCACTAACAAGAGACACTCCTGCAAATAGACCAACCTACGCTTGTGTAGGCCTAAATCTGCAAATGAAATTAAGTCAAAGAGGCCCTCTGAGAAGCAGTCAGTCACTCCTGTTTCTTCCTAGTCATGTGTGCTCACGTGTGTGTGTTCCATTTTGTGATGCTGTATTGTTTAGATTTTCTTTACTGCTGCCTCCTCTAACACTGCCACTTCTTTACAATTTCTCCTTTCTACTTACCAGAGCCAATAACAGCATTTGGAATCATATCAAATGGTTTTAGGAACTTTATAATGACAAGTCAAGAGGTATATGTTTGGTCTGTCATGGTTGGCCACAGTTGGTTTTCAGGTGGAAAGCACTACAGACCTTAAAAAGAAAGCATTTAAAGAAGAAAAGCATTATCAAAATAATCTGTGTTCATTCTGATAAGGTGACTGTATGATTAAGATAGAATTAATTATATATATATATTACATAGTAACTTTATTGATAATTTTGATTCTGTATGGTGCACTTTCCTTATGCCATACCTTTCAGCATTAATTCAATGAACCAGTATTTACTGAGTGCCTTTTATATGCAAAAGGCTATAGTAGATACTAGATTATTCTAGAAAATTAGTGGAGAATATTCTTTTCTCTTTCCTCACTCTAATTCATTAGCTAGTTATTTTTAATCACAATGACCAAACATTGAGAAATGAGAAGTAGAATTCAGTTATAATGATATTTTCAACAAAGTGCCTTGTGTTCCCTATTTAAGATAAGATTAAATGATAATCTGATTATTCCTACACTGGTGTCTCAGTACTTTGTACTGCTCCTTTCTTTTGTTTCATAAATCCAAGCTACAGAGTAACTCCACTGGGGTCCTAGAGCAGATGGGCAAAAAAAGTTTACATGCATCAAACTCCACAAACAAAAATTGCTTCTGTCCCAACAAGCATGGTGGCCTGACTCTTGCTGTCCCAAACTAGATTGTTTTCACTGACCACAGTTAGTCAATATTATGTCTAAGGCATTTGAGTCATGCAGGGAAAGGCTGCTTCTATTCTCAACTAAGAATATCACAAAGTAAAAAGCTAGTACAGAGGTACATAGGACAGACAGCATCTTTCTTTTCTACTGCAGAGAGGCAAGCTTTAATGTGGCACCTGCTGTTAGTGATATGAAGGAGAAGCATTATGGGAATAGAGAACAGATAGAAAAAACCATGTAGCATGTGGAGGAATCAGGAAAATGACCTCTAAGATGAATCTGGAAGTGTGAGTCGGAGTTGATTAACCAAGGGGAGGCTTTGAGAGAAATGTTCCAGAGGGAATTGCCCAGAGAAAATAAAGGTGTGGTGTATTTGAGGAAATGCATGAAGGTCTGTAAGTATGGCCAGAGTACACATAGGTGGAAGGCCAACCAGCAGGAAATTGTGAGAATACTGTTAACTCTGGGTAGAAATCTAGACCCAGATCATGGGAAGCCTGATAAGAAAAGTATTTTAAAAGTGTGTTCACCTACCATTTAGGGAGATGGAAGTCATGGAAGAATTTAAAGCATGGCAGTATTAAAAACATGTATGTGCATAAATATAGTTTTTACTTTTTTTAGTAGGTATACATAATATTTCCTCTGACTCACAACTTTCAGATTGAAAGTTCTTCAGATTGAAGAAGAGCTTTTATAGATTCTTCTTCACCACTCGTTCTCTTTCACCATGTCAGTCACCTTTATTTCCTTTCTGCAATTGACTCTTATAAATCAATGCAGAAGGGAAGGCGAGCTTTGGGATTTCCTGGTGCCCCCACCTTAATCAAAGCTTGTGCTAGGTAGAACCAATAGTGAGGCAATTGACATCATCATTTGCTATGGTGTGGAGTATACTGTCTAAGATCCATCTTTTTTATATTATGAATTTAAAGGAGTGGTAACTTGTGACCTGATAGCACATGGGCTTAAAAGGGAAAATTGACATGCACACTGTAATATGACTGTGACTTTGCTTATGTTTAGTTTGTCTTAGGCTTTCTGGTAGAAGTAGGAATGGAGAATTTTAAAATGCTGTATTCTGTTCTGCAGCACAGATGGCTTTATTTCAATAAGTAGGCCAAATCTGAAAACCGCAACCTGGAGACGGTGCACATGGAGGTGATACAAGTTCTGGAAAAAGGTGTCCCAGCCAAACATGATGGAGAGTAGTTCTGGCCATCAGATAAAGTACACAGAAGCAGTGACTGAGAAGCAGAAGGAGCAACCTATTAGGGAAGAAGACAAAACCAGCATTTCCAGATGTTTAGACACCAAGAACCTCAGAGAGGGATAGTGGCATTATGGAAAACTATCAGCACTGGGGACACCCAAGTCTCAGCTCCAGACTGAAATTTGGTTTAGGCAGAGAGGCCTGCAGTTTGTAAATGACAAGGAATGGGTTCTAAAGACAAGGCAGAGATTCAATCCAAGGTCTTGTAGTTAATGGTGAGAGAGAGTTCAAACCTCAACTTTTGGACTACTGTCCGGTGCTCCCAGTCTTTTCAGCTGTGCTTGGCCACTGGGAAGCATAATGGATGGGCCCTACGGGCTTATGTCCTCTGTGTGTCCTATGTGCCAGCTGCCATGATCCTTGCCCAGCCACAGTTGGCAGTGTGTATGCAGCTCTCACACTGCCACAGGCCTCCTGGTTGATAGTAAGCTGATATTTCCTCAGAGACCATTCTGCTTACTTGGCACAGCTCAAACCATGTCTCTTGGCTTTTGCACACTGCTCTCCCGTTTTGCTAAAATGCATTGCTCTTGCCAGCTGGTGGACTTCCCTTAAACCCATGCTGAGGATATCGCCCATCTCATGTTGCTCTGGATGTACTGCTTCTGCCTTTGGCACTGTTGTGACTATCCCATACACTGGCTTGCCTGGCTGGCAGTAGGCTGGCCCGACCTGATTTAGATGTTTTCCATTAAGCTTTCCCCTGCTTGGCTGACAATTTGTTACCTGTGCCAGTGGGCAGGTTCCTTCCTAGGGGGCTACTGCCACCTTGGGTTCCATCTTCCATTTACGCTGGCCTTTTCATTGCTTTATCCATCCTGCTTGGCAAAGCTTACTCCAAGCATTCAATTGCTTCCATATTGTGGCTGGCCTTCCCTTCCTCTACTGGCTGCCTGCTGGTACCTGCTGACTTGCCACATCTCTCATGTATGATGCATTCTTCAGTTCACATCAGATTGAATTTGACTGACTCATGGCTGCTGAGAACATTGCTCACTATTACCTGGAATGTTCCCTATGTATGAGGAAAATTGTTAAAAATCAGGGTCTCAGCATAATTCAGACTTCCCCTCCCCAGCAATATTCTCTCTCTACTTTCAGCCTAGAGATCAGTTAAAATCTATCAAATACCTGCTAACTTGACAGACTCTGATCTCTCTTTACTGAACAACTTATTAGTTATAAGAGTCTCCTGGAGATTCTCGCATTATTCATCTCAGGAGAAACTTGAAAGAAAATCTAGCCCATTTTTATTTTTTACTTTAGACATGGCAACATCACAGTTATTCCAGAAAAATTAGTATCTAATTTCTCTAATGGCCTCAGGAAGAAGCTGTAGGGAATTTGTTCTAGTATGTAACAACCTTCCCTTAGGAAAACACCAAAACCAAGGTAATCCCTTATGTTCTTTTTTACCCCTTTATATAAAGTTTGCTGCCTTTTTTGCTATTAGTGGACACAAATAACAAGTTTTTAAAGTTTTTCTTTAAAATGGCGCTGTTTAAGTCAAGTAATGCAAGCACTAAATACTGGCATGTTGGTTCTTTATCGTGACTGTATGGCTCAAATTCTTTTCAGTTTCTTCTAATTTGTAATTAGGATACTAGCTTGGAGTACAAGTGAAGAGGGAACCTTCAACAAGCTCAGGATGCTTAGGGAAACAATACAAAACAGAAACCAAACAACAAGCAAAAATCATAAGGACCACCTAATTGGAAGTCTATATGAGGATATCTGAAGTTGCTCCCTGGGATCTTGTCACTTCTGAGCTTGAACTCATTAGTGGTTTCCCAGTTAATGTTCTATGACATCTGAACTCCAGGCATAGCTGACGAGATGTATAGGATTGGATCCCTGCCTCCATCACAAATGTACCCTTCCTCTTGTCTACTCTGCTCTTCTTTACTAGGTCCTTGAATATCCTAGTAATTTTCTTCCTCAAATCTTTCTTATGGCTACTTCCTCTGCCTGAAGCTTTTTCCCTCTCTTTGCAAAGTTGATTCTGTCTCATAAGTTTTCAGCTTAAATGTCATCTCCTCCTAGGTGCCTACCTGACCACCCACTCTGATGTTTTTGGTTGCAGTCCTCACTCCCCGACACCATTTAATGGGGTCTTCTATTGGTAATTGAATATTTGTTTGACTATATATTTGCTGTATCTTAGCCTACAAGACTGAGCTTCATTAGGGTAGCAACCTAAATTACTAAGCATAGTGCAAGGCATATAATAGGCAATTAATAAATACTTATTGAATGAATCCTAAATGGATAATGAATCTGCTGGCTGTGAAAGAAGGAGGCCCTGTGAGTTCCTGATATTTATGTGGCATTGGAACGGTCCTGTCTAAGAATCTGCTCCTATGTTTGCTGCCTGTCTTTCGAGAATGTGCAGAAAAGTGGAAAAGCTAGAAGCCAAGTCTAAGCTGCCAAGATTTGAAACAGCAAGCTTGTCCTGGATCCCATCAGCACTTCGAATGCTAAAGGCTGTAGTTAATTTAGTGCTACTTAAGCTGACATCCTGTTTCTAGTACAGCAAGAACAAGATAAAAAGATTCAAATAGAATAAGATAAAAGAGGATAAAGGGTAATGATAAAGAAATCAATGAGATGAGCCTGATCTTCAGTCACCTGCCCTTTTCTTTATATGCATTTTCCTTTGGAGGGGTTTATTCATTCTCAAAAACACCAAATACTGTCTTTCTGATGCTGCCACAACTTTACATTGAGTTTCGTTTCTTCTTATTAACCACAGGTACATATCTTAAAATTCTTGCTGAACATTACCATCTAGGCATTTTTCTATTCATGGAAATTTGACAGATCTGGAACTAAACTTAGTAACTTCACTTATTTAATAGTATTTATTGGATCACTCTAATGTACTAGACACCACTCTGGGTACTAGGGATACTGTGATGAGCATTCATTCTAACAGGGAAGACTGATAATAAACAAATGATTCTTCAATAAATATGCTGTTATCAAGTATCATAACTGCTATGAAAATGTAATGTAACAGAACTATAAATTAATTCATGAAGTTGTGGATATCTTCTCTGCAGAAGTGAGATTTGAAGGATGAGTAAAATTAGAGAAGAGAGAGGAAGAAGCATATATTGGGCAGGAGGAAAGTATGTATGATGACCTAAGCAGAGGAAAGGATTGTTATGTTCAAAGAAATAATGGAGTGCTCTGTGTCAGGGTTGTGGTGAGAGAGGAGTAAGTGATGAGATAGGCAGTGTCCCCTGCATATTTTACTTTTCCATTCATGACAACATAATTTTCTTTCTTTTTTTAATCATTTTTTTCTTTTTTAATTGTTGTGCAATTGCAGTTGTCCCAATTTTCCCCCATTGCTCTCCCCTGCCCTGCCCACTCCCACCCAGCTGCTCCCGCAGTCAATCCCCACCCTGTTGTTCATATCCATAGGTTCTTCATACACATCCCTTAACTAGACCCTTCCCCTCCTTTACACTGCTTTCCCTCCCCCCTTACCTCTGGTAACTGTCAGTTTGTTCTTTATTTCCATGTCTCTGGTTATATTTTGCTTGCTTGCTTCTTTTGTTATTTAAGTTCCATTTATAGGTGAGATCATATGGTATTTGTCTTTCACCGCCTAGCTTATTTCACTTAGCATAATACTCTCTAGTTCTATCCATGCTTTTGTGAAGGGTAGGAGTTCCTTCTTTCTTTCTGCTGCATAGTATTCCATTGTGTAAATATATTTTTTATTGTTATTCTATTATGGTTGTCCCAATGTTTCTCCCTTTGCTCTCCTCCACGCATCTCCTTAGTCCTCCATAACAAACCACAGAGATGGTGGTCAATCCTTCCTTTCGTTTGCACTGTCCTTTTCTTCTGCCAAAATTAGATTCATTCTGTGTACTTAATACCTTTTTTATCCAAAATATAGGGACTTTGATTAAAAGTGATTTAAAAATATACAATTTACATTCATTGTGAAACAATGAAAGTATTATACAAATAAGCAATAATGAAGAATTACTTCTGTTCTCCGTCTGTCTCTTCCCACTGCAACAAAGCCACTGTTAAACACTTGTTGCCCATTCATTCCAGTATAGCTGTAGTATACACACAGTGAGACATGCACACACACATGTTCACATACTTTCACAACTTGACCTTTTTTTTACATTTAAAATTTCTATTAATTAAGCAACATAGAATTTCTAAAACTTATATAATTATAACCTGCTTTTTTCTCAATGTATTATAAAAACTTCCAACATACAGAAATGTTGAAAAATCTGTATGGTAAACACCCACATACTCATTACCTAAATTCTATAATTAACATTTTGCATAATTGTTTTATTACCCTCTATTTATTCCTCTACCCATGCACCATTTTCTGATACATTTTTAATAGATTTTCAAATAAGTTGAAAATTTCTTATTGCATTGTAGATCATCTTTTTGTATCATGGTTATCAGTTCAGTTCTTTGTCAGATATATACTATGTGAATATTTTCTCCCCATTTGTGGTTTTCCTATTAATTGTCTTGATAATGTCTTCTGATGAACATAGTTTTTAATTTTGATGAAATTTAATTTATCATATTATTTTTTTTATAAGATAATTGTTTTCTGAATCCTGTTTAAAAACCTTTTCCTACAGCCAAATATAGAATGTTTTATTTTTCCCTATTACATTTCACTTTGGTGGTTTAGGCTGATATTCCACCCTGTCAAGATTATTTTGAGTCTAGCTCCTGTCTTCTGCTATATTAGATATTGCTTTCAGCTTTGTGGCACCTGCAAATTTGACAAAGTATTGAATGTTGAATGAGAAAGAACATTTTTTCACGTGCAATTAGAATCAAAGGTCACATTTCACTTCTTTATTTCTCAGGATATCATGAGAGACAAAGTCAGTTTCTCTGCTGAAATCAGTAGCACAGTAGATCATCTGTGCCACTGCACTATTTTATGGTTTTAGAGCCTTATTTCTGAGGTTTGGCATTACTTTTTTGAGTTCCCTATTGACACCTTGTGTTCACTGACTTCTTTTCTAATTTTTTATTTCCTAAATTGTCCCCAGTATAATGTAAGCTCCATCAGAGAGGCTAACTTATCTCTTAGTTACTACTATGTTCCTAGCAACACAGAGATACATTAATTAATATTTGTTGAATTCATTAAAAAATAAAGGTCCAGAAATCATTTATTTAATGCTTTTTTAAAATAGAATTTTCCAGAAATTGTCTATCTCTTTAGCTTGAACTTAAAGTGGTAAATTACCACTGCTTGACATATGGGGCATTTTCCTGGCTCTAGTGTTCTGTCAGCTATCTTTACTGCCCTCCATCATTTTTTCTATCTTTATGGAGATGTAATTGACAAAAGTATAAGATATTTAAAGTGTACAACATGATGAGTTAATATAGATACACATTACAAAAGGATTCCTCCCCACCCATCAAGTCAATTAACACATCCATCAACTCACACATTTGTCTTTCTTTTTTTTGGGGGGGGGGGTTAGAACTTTTAAGTCTACTCTTAGCAAATTTCAACAGTGTTATCAGCTATAGTCAGCATGTTATATGTTAGATCCTCAGACCATATTTTATAACTGACACTGAGTACCCTTTTCCAACCTCTCTCTATTTTCCCACCCCCAGCCCCTGGCAACCACTTTTGTACTCTGCTCCATGAGTTTATTTTTTATATCCCACATGTAAGTGGTAACATGCAGTATTTGTCTTTGTCTGGCTTACTTCATTTAAAATAACTATCTCCAGGCTCACCCATGTTGTTGCAAATGACAGGACTTCCCTCTTTTAAAAAACTGAGTAACATTCTGCTGTGCATGTATACCATATTTTCTTTATCCACTCATTCCTTGACAGACACTTAGGTTGTTTCCATACCTTGGCTATTGTGAATAATGCTGCTATGAAGATGGAAATACAGATATCTCTTTGAGATAATGATTTTGTTTCTTTTGGACATATACCAAGAAATAGGATTGCTAGCTTTACATTTAATGGGGAAAAATCACTGTAAGAACAATATTGAAAAAGTTAATAACAAACAAAATTATTAGACCTCAGTGTACTAGTAATACAATTTGCTGAAAATTTTGAAAAAGAGGAGGTAGCTTGAACGGATAAAGAAAATCTATGACAAATATTTTTTTTGATTCAGAGAAAAGATGAGAGTGTTCTAGGTGGGTGTAAGGGCTAAGTTAAGATTCATGGGCAGGAATGAGTTTGGCTTATGAGCAGACTAACCAGGGGAAATTTTTTCTTCTCTGGGAGCTTTGGGAAATATGACTATAATACTCCAAGGAAGCTTAAAGTGCCAGGATGAAGACTTTGTATTTGATCTGAAAGAAAAAGATGAGGTGTTGTGAATTCTTATATAGGGGTGTGATTTAATAACATCAAGTGTTTAAAAACATTGGTGGTGTATGATGCAGGTAATATGGGGGGAATGCAGAGAAGAGGTAGCTATAAGGAGTTATAGAGCTAGTTATACAAAATTAAAATTAATATAATTATATCAACTTGGTGACAGAATACATAGGGCATTAAAAGGCAATATAGAGAAACAATAGACTATTTAGATGTTGAGGTGAGATGGAGAAAGAGTCACACTCCAATGGACTAGAAAAATTCCCCATTAGGTTGAATGGGGTGATCTTGGAAAGCAAGTTGAAGTGGTTATAAATATCATGAAATTAAGGTACTATTAAATTATCAAGGAAGAGCTATCTAGTAGGTTTGGGAGCCTTGTAAGAAGCTTGTGCTAGATAGAAGGATTTGGAGGAAATTTGCTGAAAGATACAATATGAATAAGAAAACATATGAGCCCTTTCAGAGAAAGAAGTAAAAGGCTGCAAGGAGTCAGTAATTATATCTCAGAGAAAGTACACAGTTGAGGTCAGGAAGAACTGGGGTTACTGAAGGGAAGAGAGAAAGAGCAAGTCATAAACTAAAAGAACAAGGTTACAACAGAAATACAAAAACCAAAGGAAGTGTCTGATCAAAACATGTGGCAGAACATTTAAGGAGCAGCAGCAAAAATTGCTGGACATGGTAAGAAGATAGTCATATCCTCTTCATCAATAAGGATGGCTAAGCACCCAGATAAAACCAATCTAAGCCTTATCCCAGGATTATTGAAAAGAAGCATGTAGATGTTCTCAAATACAAATTAATCATAACATTTCCTTTCTTAGAAAAGTAACCTGTATTGTAGTTTTTCCATTGCCAATTAGTCCCCTCATACCCCCCTCCCCACCAGCAATCACCACACTGTTGTTCATGTCCATGAGTCCTTTTTCCTTTTTGTTCAATCTTTCCACCCCCTAACCAACCCCACCCACACCAAAAGCTGTCATCTATTCTCTATCTATGAGTCTGTCTCCATTTTGCTTGTTAGATCAGTTTCTTCATTAGATTCTACATATGAGTGAAATCTTATGGTATTTGTCTTTCTCTGACTGGCTTATTTCACTTAGCATAATGTTCTCCAGGTCCATCCATACTGTTGCAAAGGGTAAAAATTCCATCCTTTTTACAACCAAGTAGAATTCTGCTGTGTAAATGTCCCATAGTTGTTTTATCCACTCATCTACTGATAGACACTGAGGCTGCTTTCATATCTTGATGACTATAAATAACACTGCAGTGAACATAGAGGTGCTTATGTTGTTTAGAATTAGTGTTTTGGGTTCCTTCAGATATATTCTCAGAAGTGAGATCCCTGGGGTCAAAAGGCAAATACATTTTTTAATTTTTTGAGGTATCTCCATACTACTTTCCACAGTGGTTGTGACGGTCTGCATTCCCACCAACAGTGCAAAAGTGTTCCCCTTTCTCCACATCCTCACCAGCACTTATTGTTTGTTCATTTATTGATGATAACCATTCTGACAGGTGTGAGATAATATCTGATTGTGTTTTTAACTTGTATTCCTTGATAATTAGGGACATTGAGCATCTTTTCAGGTCTATTGGCCATCTGTATGTCCTCTTTGAAGAAGTGTCTGTTCAGGTCCTTTGCCCATTTTTTAATTGGATTGTTTGTTTTTTAGGTGTTGAGTTTTGTAAGTACTGTATAAATTTTGGATATTAACCCCTTATCAGATGTATCGGCGAATATGTCCTCCCATTCTGTGGGTTGTCTTTTTCACTTGTCAATGGCAAATGATAACTACAATGACATTGTAACTTTATAGGACAGTATAGGTAAATTCTGTCCAGTATACCTTCCTAAATTACCACATGCCATCTATTATTATGAAATTAAGGAAAGCATCAATGATGACTGGTCTGCATTTGGTTAGAAAAGTAAATGATAGGCACATCATTTATATTCTCCCTGTTTTTCTTAAGGTAAAATCTGTTAACAGTTATCTGGTGATAGATTTGCTTTCCCCGGATTGTGCCTCCAGCACACAAAGTAGGGCATTTCTGCATAGGGGCTTCCTTCTGTGCTTATAAACTATTGGCCATCAGAGTTCAGGTTTAGTAATAATTTATTCTACTTGAGTTGTTAAAATAATTCTCATATTAATACAAAAACACCACAGCTTGACAGTTTTAAAGCCAACTACAGGTTCATGGCCCTGTCACTTATTTTAAGCATCTATGGAAAATAAAGATCAAATATCTATGAAGCAATGTTTATTGTTATAGCTATTTCTGCAAGACACAATTTTTTTCTTTTCTACCCACTAAGTCCCTTGTGCTATGTTATCAGATGAGTTTCTGTTGCATGTTTTTCTTGAGGTTCTTGGGTATATAGGTACAGGCAGATTTGGCATGGTGAAGAATAAATCTTTGTGGTTGGAGACTGAAGAAATTGCTCCTAGTCATGGATCCCTTCACCTTGTCTGTTGGGTGACACTTTGCAAGTCATCTTCTGTGTCTTTGAAATAATAACTTTAGTAGTGATAATAATGCCTAAAATAGATAACCCTCCTGTTTTTTGTCTCATTCCAGATTCTAAAGTGTTCCATAGATCAAATTCTTTCTCTTTTAATAATCTTATAAGATTGGTTCTATACTTTAAAGATGAGAACATGAGGCCCCAGATAGGTTAAATAACTGCTTCTCAGCATGGTTAGTGAATTCCTATGGAAGGAATTAAAACACGAGTCTGGCTCCAGATGCCATATTTTTCACCCTTACAATTTAGTGCCTCAAGGGGGGAAATATATAAGAAAGCATAAGGTTACCATTGGAGAGTATATTCTTATTTTGTTAGAATATTTCAAACATTTCCAGAGTTCTCTTTCCAAAATCACCTCCAGACACATTTATTTTGAATATGTTCAGTGTTGGTATAATTCTGTTTGGTGTATAAAGTTAACACTTGGACATAGTCAATGTCAAAGTCAAAGATACAATAAACTGTCAAAAGAGGCAGTTCTAACAGGGTGTTCTAAAATGTTTGACCAGGGACAGAATTATTTGTAAGTTATAACCTCATGAATTGAAAACCTTGAAAAGGAATATTCTCATTGGATATATCCTCTGTTGTTAGAAAATCAGTAATACTAGCTGTTGGTCATGTGATATTGGATCTCTCCCAACTTACTGTTTCTGAAGATACCTCTGTTCTCATGCATGGTGTCCCAGGTGACCTCCAAATAGGTAGGCATTTTCTTAGCAGTGCACATCCCTGCAAGCAGGATTAACATTTCTGGCTGTACTTTCAGATGGCCTCACTAAGTTTCTGGGAAATCCAAATGCTTGCAAAAATAATTCCTATAAAGGAAGACTACATGGTAAGCAAAATTTTTGTTAGTCTGTTTGCTAATGATGCATCAACCTGGATTGATGGAGCCACTAATTTTGATTACAGTAATGAGGGTCTAAAGCAACTGTATCACTTAACATGTCAGTTGTTTTCTTTCAAACACTTAATGACGCATAAAATTCTACATGGTGCTTCATAGGAAATCATGATTGGTGTGAATTGCCCTTTGTTTGTGACAAAACATAAACTCAACCTATGGGGCAGATAAAGGGCCAGTTTTTTCCATTCTGGCTAATGAGGCTCAGAGAGGTATACTGACATTTGCAAAGGCACACAGTAGATATGTGTCAGAGCAGGAAACAGAAGCCAGCGCTTAAGTTGAGTACCTTTCAAATCAAAAGATGGAATTCATATAGCATCACTATATACTAACATGTTCAGTAAACACTGTGTGAATTGCCACATGCAAGTATGGTCCTATCAGAAAACATGCATCACTTGTTTCTTGGTGAAGGAAGATGAAAATCAACCATGTGTTCTCAGAAAAGGGGGCTCTGGGAATAAGACCCCAACCAGTTATTTTCAGGCTGATTTGAAATTACTAATTGGAAATCAGGAGGACAGATTTAATCTTCAATTCAGAAAAAGCAAGACTGACTTGTTTCTTGACCCAGATGACAAATCCTTTTTTCACCTTCACCTGTGACACAAACTACTCATTTATTAGCTGCTCTTTCCCCCTCTTTGTATTCTGTTTGTACTGTAGCACTAGCCGACACATAGAAAAGAAAGGAAGGGAAAGAGAACAAGTTGGCAGGGAGTCAATATATTTCAATGTTTTATTACTACAGACTCTAGTAGCATTTATTTGGAGAGTCTAAGCAGAGAGTGAGTATTTCTAAAGTGACTCAGTTATCAGTGAAAATGATTAAAGGCACAACAAAAAAATCTATGGATTAATTAACAGGTCAATGGTTGTTGAGTAGCTATTACCAAATTACATGGTTTGCATGCAAGAGAAAGGATTTCTCTTTGATGCTTTTCAGCTTGGGTGACTTGTGTGTTAGAATTCCAAGTCAGTGAGAGATTTCCATTGATTGGTTGATGGGTAATGAGATCAGAAATGATAGGACCTGGATTTCCTTCAATTCCACACATTCAGGTCTTAATCATGTTTTCTGTCAGTGGTACATCCTTCTTGCTATGTTCCTGACAGTGACATTTGAAGACTTGATTAATAATAACTTTAAAAAGCAGAGCTGATGACACAATGGGAGAGGAAAAAAAGTCAGCATCAGCAAAATAAGCCAAGAATTTGATGCCAGCCAGGACAAACAAATATTAGAAGAGGGAAGGACAACTAATAATCTATGCTTTGGAAAGCATACACATTTCAAGAAGGAGGAAAGCAACAGATTCACTAAGAACTCACTGTTTTATTAACCATGTAATAAAAATTTATGGATATTTGTACTAACACATATATCTACATATAAAATACATATATAAAGAAATATATAACATATATATAATTTATGTATATAATTTATATAATTTATAGATAATAACATATATATAAGTTATTTATAACTATATATAAGTTATTTATAATCATATATAGTTATATATAATTATATATAAGTCATTTATAATATATAATTTAAATTATATATAATTTATAAATTATATATAAATTTATATATAATTTATATATAGTTTATATAAATATATATATATATAAATAAATATATATATAAATATATAGTATATATATACTATAAATATAAGTATATATTTATATATATAGTATATATATAAATATAAATATATATATAAATATATAGTTTATATATAAATTATATATAAATAGATATAAATTATAATGGGTGAGGTATACATTAAAAATAATAAATTAATGTATAGGTTACTAAGTGAAAATTGCTAGTAATAAGTGAAAAAGTTGAGCCAGCTGAGGGATTGAGAGTTCAAAGCCATGACAAGGGTCAGGTATTGTTATCAAGTAGGGGTGGTCAGAGTAAGCCTCTTTGAAAAGTTAACTTTTCAGCAAAGACTTGAAGGAGGAGACAGAGATTAGATAGATATTTAAGGGAAGACTGATTCAATCATAGGTCACAGATAATGTAGATGTGCTTTGCTGGTGTGCATCTGATCCAGTTGTCAGTGTGACTGGAGTAGAATAGGCAAAAGGGTGGTGGAGATATTAGAAAATAAAGTTAGAAAAATAAGAGGGATGCTGTCGTGTAGGTCCTGATTGGCCTCCATAAGGACTCACATTGGAGGAATGAATGATAGTTCTGTGTCCCCTTCCCCAACACAGGTACAAAGATGGAGCAAGACATGTATGATAGTGCCAATAAGATATAGTGTTGCAGTAAAATATGGTATTAATCAGAAGAAAAAATCACCTTTGGGGTTTTTAAAATATAAATTCAGGAACAGCAAACAATAAGGAGAGGCATTTATGAAATCAAGAAATCTTACTCTAGGAATTGGGAGCCAACTAGTTTATACTGATATTGATAAGCAAACTATCAGGGTGCTTTTGCTTTAGGTCTGCATTTAGGCAGGCAGTGCCTAGAACATTTAATCTAATTTCTAAATGACATTTATTCCCATTAAAATGTTTTCATTCAATTAATAATTCAGCCAATAATACAATTATGAAATAGAACTTTTGCTGATAGCCTTGAACCATTCCTACTCTCTATTTTGGTTGCTCAAGTGAAAACTGTTCAAAGTATCAAATAAAATTAATAAGACAAAGTGTATTCTATTAGTCTACTGAGTCAGGAAGCTTCTCTGCAGAGCCACTTTGAATAATGTAGGCATGAATTGTTCCTAGAACTAGGACACTAAGAGCTGTGGCCTCCCTAAAGCCACTGGCTTAATTAATTGAAGAAACTGTCTCATAAAATTGCAAAACTTGCTTGTAAAATTTGGGGATAGGATGCTGGCCCTGTAATGCCTGCCAGCACCTTCCAAGTAAGCAGTTCGTTAACAATCAATTCCAGCTTAATGAATTTTCTGCAAAAGTTTATATAAGCTTAGCCTCTCTTTCCATGCCAATATCTTGGTAATTTCTCATTTATTCCCCTTCCTGTCACTATAAAAACCTGTATGCATTATTATTCAGTTGGAGCAAGACAATTCTCTGAAGATGTAGGTGAGATTAATCTGCATCAATTATAATTTCCCCACTCCAGTTGTTTGTTTCCAGGTTTTTATGCAGATGGTATGAGGACTTTTAGAAAGTCTAGCTAAGATGCACTCACCAGTCTACATTTGAAAGATCTTTTCTGGGTCAGGGCCTTCTGACTTCCTGTTGTGAAGAATATTGGTGATCACCTCAGGTGTTCTCTTCTGAAAAAAAAATCAAGAGTTTTAGTACTAAATATCTAACTATGCCCCATTCATAATAACAGATTGCAATTTGTTCAAAGATCAGGGGAATTGTTGGATGTCATTCAGGATATAAAACACATTTTACAACACAATGTGAAATGCCAAGGTGGGTTTACAAGATACAGGGCCTCTGCCACCTTTACTGCTCTTCTCTTTCCCAGCCTCTCAGCACCCACGGGGCCATAACACATCCCCCTCAGTTGCAGGGCTGTGGTCCTCTGTCTTGCTTCTCTAGCTCTCGTGCTTTGGTAACTCCATCTCAGAAAACTGTCCAGTTATAAAGTGGAGATTGGAACAAGGCAAAGAGTCTCTAATGATGTGAAATCATTTGAAATGCCAGAGGCCAGAGGAGGACAAGACTTCCATTTTATGGTCCTCCGAAATTATATCAGGCTCAGTTGGGGTGAGCATGAATAACATCCATTATGTCAAGTGAGGAGTAGTATGGTTTCTCACCAATGATTAATTAATTAAAATAACAATAAAAATAACAACAATAATAATGTTATTGCTGGCTGTGCTTTCCTTGATACATTCCCCTCAAAAATCTGTCTCCTTAATGATTTGAAATGACTCAAAAGAGGTGATTGTCAATTGAGGTGTAAGACACTTTCAAAAATAACACAATTGTATGAATCGTTTCAAGATTTCTGTTAGGCATATTTTATGAATTAGTAATGCTAATAAGCCTGTTATTTGAAAAAAAAAATCATTTCGTGGGATTTATTCCAAGCAACTCCTCTCTCTGACTGCTTCCTTCTGATAAATTACCATTTGTCAACTTAAGAGAAATTATGTTTTCCTGAAAAGTTGAAAAATACCTTGGCAACACTAGCACTCTTTTAAAGTAATCACCACCAATACTATTAGGTTGAAAATAAATCACTTTGTATAACTGAGTGCATTTCATTTCTAATGAAGTTTCTAAAATTCAACAATATTTTTAAGTGCCTATTTTATGTCAGGCTTTCTTTTGTGCCCCATGGGAAATTCACAGATAAGTAAGATATATGGCCAAGTCTCAAGCAACACATAATCAAGTAGGTGGAATCAGATGTACACAAATAAATTATTTTAATGAAAAACAATAGTCTAACTAATCTTTGGCACCTCGAAACTGATGACATCACTAATTCCATTTAAGTCACCAAATGGTGGCAGAGTGTAGGGTCAGTGAGGGATATATATTTAAGTGATATGCTAAGAAGTAATAAGCATGATGGTCTGCTTAATTACCAATCTCCTTAGCAACTTTTCTTTTTCATTTTGGATTAGTTACCATTCTTGAATAAAAATTGCCTTTCTCCTATGTTTTTCTTGAATGAATTCTTTGGTTGCATTAGCAACTTTAATCCTGTCTTAGGTTGGCTGCTATGTGTAAATGTGAGTGTGTATGTCTGTTTATTACAGCAAGCTTTAATCGAAACAATTGAAACACCTGTTTTTTCTTGATTCTCTTAGTGAATTGTCTTGGAATTACTAAATGGCACCACAAACCAGTTACAATGTGCTGTGTAGGAGACACGCACTGACATTGCTTTCTCAAAATAGGCTACTTCTTTTTCCTATATTTTTGAGAATTTTATATGCATGTATAATGTACACTGTACATAAAGGAAAATTACTAAATTTTAGTGGCACTTTATAGTTTACAGTGCTTTCACTATCATAGCTTACCTAAAGTTGCTGCTTCTCTTGAGTTGTACAAGCATGTATTGCTCAACCTAGAAATATTGGTGTCTCCTTTATTATTGCCTCCCTTTAACACTTATATACAGCTTATTTCCAATTAAGTCAGTTCTGTCATTGAAGCAATCTTCCCACTTCTCTGCATCCCCTAGCCCAGTGTTTTGGCTAAACTTGGCTTGCTTAACACTGCAATCTCTAGTTGATCTCTTTGCCTCCATTTCCACATTTGCTCTATCATATCCATTTCCCTAGGCATCCAGAATATACCAATTTGATTATGATGCTCCCCTGTTTAACACACATCCCTGGGCTACAATTGCACTTAAATTCTAAACATCTTATCCTGACCTATCAAATCCTATTTTATCCAGGTATTTCTTCTTACTAGGTTATATCTTTATTACAACACTCATACAGCCTTGCAGAATTATTATTTTAATTATATAAAATTTCCACCACTCAACTATTTTTGAAAAACAAACATAGCAGTTTGTCAAACTAAAACAGGCCAGGTTTTTTTTCTTCTTCTCTTTGCCTTCACATATACTCTTCCTTTTACCCACTTGCATATGTCCTCTGTTTCTTTACTTGGATAATTCCAATTTATTCAGATTTGAGTCTAGACTTTAACATTCACCTTTGGAAGCCTTATATGACTATATTATCCACCTTCCTAGTTTGAATTAGATATCCCCGTTTTTTTTGATTCTTGTACAAATTGCACTTGCTGCACAATATCTTAATTATCTATTTTCCATGTTCTCTCACTATATATAAACTACATGAAGTCATGGGACAGGCTTCTTTTGATCTCAGTAAATTTAAAGTGTACAGTGCAATATCTAGTATATAGAACCCTTTAGTAAGTAATTGTGGAATAAAGAATAGTTAACCTACGAAAAGCAGTGCAATGGAAAAGATTTGTTTTCAACATCTCACCTGGTCCTTTCAACAAATGGTGATGTTTCCTGCTTTCCATAGATAGTACAGTTATGTAGGATACCCTCATTAAGGGGAGTCAAGAGGTTTATAGGACTCTGTGTACTAATTTGTAATTCCCTGTGTGCCTATAATTATTTCAAAATAAAAAGTTAAAAAATGGTGACATTGATAGGCCATATATGGTAATTTCCATTTACACCTGAAGAAAGGAAGGGTTAGAGAGTGAAGTCATTTGAACAAGGTCACATGATATGAACAGTTTTGAAAAGAACCAATCAGAGGCCTTTTACTTCCTCTGGATCTTCACATGGACCTAGTACCAAATACCATGTTTTATCTCTGAAAAAGTTAATATTCTAGCCCAGAGCTTCTATATTTTTGGTGATTACTTTTCTAACCCGAGAAGCTGAGCCAAAAGGATACAGGACAACACTTTTGGGGCTCTCTATTAAAACGTAGATTGTAGAGTCACTGTAGGCCCTTAGGTCTCTCTATCTTGTTTTTAGCTCTGGTTTAAGCTGTGTTTGCTTATTAATTTGTTTGTTATTCATTCATCAACACATACTGAAATTTTCCATATCACAGACAATGCTATGGAAATTATGGAAAAAAAAAGAGATTCTATTCTCAGGGAGTTCATATTCTAGTAGGTGTCATACAAGTGAATGGTTACCTATAGCAGGTAAGTATTGTAATGACTGTTTAAGCAGTAGTAGTGACAGGGAGCTAGGCACATTGAAGAAGCACTTAACTTGGACTTGAATGATATATGGATGCTTCTTATGGGAGGTTATTTCTAAACAGAACACTAAAGAATAGACAGCCTGAGAGAACTGTGTGCATAGCAGGGTGGGGTGGGGTGGGAGGAGTTGGAAGAAAGGGGATCATACACAAAGATAAACATCACCTTCCCCATTGTATCTGTGTGATTTTTGATGCCAATATGGAGATACTGATAAGACTATCTCCTGAAGAGAGAATGTGAAAAGGGAAGAAAAGGGAAGCAAGGAACAAACATAGGTTTCAAAGAACTCTATTAAAATTTTATAATCTCACCTATTAGTGGAATCTAATCAACAAAACAAACAAGCAAGCAAAATATAACCAGAGACATTGAAATAAATAACAAACTGACAGTAACTAGAGGGGAGAAGGGAGGCGGATAACAGGAAAAAAGGGAAAGGGTTGTCAGGGAACTTGTATAGAGGACACATGGACAAAGCCAAAAGAGGGTAGGATCCAGAGTGGGAGGTGGAAGTGGGTGGGGCAGCAGAGGGTAGTGGAGGGAAAGTGGAGACTACTGTGCTTGAACAACAATAAAATTTTTAAAAATTCTTTTTCTGTTTTTTTTTCTTGTTTCTCTCTCTTTTTTTCTAGGTAAGTGCAACTGATTTTAACAACAGAACTATGGTAACTGGACTGCCTCAGTACATAATGACTTTCTCCACTGAATATACTACAGAATGACATCTTAGTATCTTCCATCACCTCTATTTCATCTGTGAGTCTTTACTCAGTAGTGCTAAATGACCAGTAAATAAGATTAAGAAATAAATAGTTATATCTATATTGTCATATAATGCTCAGTTGTACCTTTTTATGGGTAAGTGAACCTTATTCAAATCTCAATTTTGCACAAAGAAGCACCGAAGGGAATATTATTCCCTTTCCAGCAGTATGCATGGTGAATTTCTATTAAAGAACATTTTTCTCTAATGCATTTTTCATTTGATTTGCATTAAACTTTCTGAGGGAGTCTTTAGGTATGTGTCTTTTTTATCATTTAGGGCATACCCCTTTGTGTTTGTTGACACTTTGGTTTTGTTCCTTTCTTCCTTACAAGGTAGACTTGAAGCTAGGCATTGGCATGATTTTCAGTGTACTCTGGAGTGTAATATATTAAAATGCACAGCTTCTTTCTCATTGCATTATCTAAATCTACTTGGAGGTCGGAGTTTTAGACTTGAAGAAAATGAGTTCTTAGCAGTGCAGTGTAGAGTAGGATTTAGTTGGCAAGATGGAAAATAAATAGCAAGAAAGGGGGAAAGAATACTTGGAAGTCATTAAATATTTGAACAGTGACTGCTTCTAGAAAATTGGCAGACTCTTATTGGCCTTTAGCCTGGGCTTGGCCATTCTTTTGGCTTTTCATGCTTAGCAATTCCTCAGTTCCTTATCCTGCTTTCCAAATTCAGTTTTTGTTTTCTGCATAGACAGCATCAGCCACGTTGTATTTGGCTATTTGCATTTACTGAGAGTCCTCAGATGTTCCAACAAACTGACTTGTGTTTAGCTCGTGTGTAATTTGGTACAGACACCCCTGCCCTTTACAGAGAGGTGACACACCTCCTTATTCATAATAATTATCCTAGCTGATGGAGCTCATCGAGCCAGCCCCTCTGTTCACTTGATGGGGATAGATTTTCTGAAGTGCTGCTGATTCTCTGTTTGAATCCTGTTGTCAATATCCATGTGTGACATTATTAATTACAAAGCACAATGGAATGGTCTTAGAGCAAAAGATTGAATAGCATTCCAAGGTTACCGTTGGAATTGGCCCTATGTGATACGTTATTATAAATTAAACATTTCATTTTGGTTTATTGTGGGTTGAGTACTTCACATAATTTTTTACTATTGTGTGTCAAAATGAGTCTACTATATAAGGAAAATATATTGGTGCACATTATGTAGCTTTTAATTTCTGAAGCGGAAAGGAAAAAATGTCTTAAGGAAAAAACAAAGAGAGATTAAATGAGTAGAATGGTAATTACTTTCTGAAGTTATGGTGAGTATGCTAAGAACAAAATTTCATAGATAATAAATGGTAGCTGATATGAAGAAGGCAATGATGGTGATGGCAATGGTGATGATGATGATGGTGATGGTGGTGATGGTAATGATGTTCTGAGACTGGAAATATCAATGTTATAACTTCTTTTAGGCATTGTTTTTGTTACGTCTTTATAATTTTCACATAAATGTGGACAACTACCTAACATGTAATTTTCATTGCCAAATCTTAGTATTGTTTTCTAACACATTATATAATAGATAGTTGTATTATTAGGTGTTAGCCATGGATTTTCAGTGTAAGACATTCAGTTATGCTTCAGTAATGACCAACCAGCTATGTCCTAATGAAGTAATTTCTGGGGAATGACTATGCAGTCTCAGCTGGACTCCTCTGATTTCTACCTAGGCAGGTGAACCAAGGAAGGGAAAATGGATGTGTCAGGAATGAAAGTGATGAGTCCCTTCCAGCATGCATGTCTTACCATTCTTCTAGAGCACTGTGACTTTCTTAAAAAGTTTTATCTTCATATTTTTGCCATGTTTTCACTTCCACTGTTGGCAAGGGTAGTAATAACAAAAACAGCTAAAATTTACCTCATGCTGCTTCTGTGTCAGACACCATTCTAACTGTTTTACATGTGTAATTCACTTAATCTTCACAACAAATATATGAGCTTGGTATGGTTATTGATCTCATTTTTAGGTGGGAAATTTAATAATATGAAACTCGAATGATTTGTCCAGACTATTTGGTTTCTGAGTCTGCTCTAAACCACTATGAATATTGACCACAGAATTGAGTGATTTGAAATGCCCTTACCTTTTGACTCACCTACATTTGTGACACAATTTTTATTATTGGCATCATCCTTTTCACTAGTACTTTTAACTTTTTCTTAAGCTTTATATCCCAGGTGACATATATACATTATGTCATTTTAACTCCCATGAAAGCCAAAGACCATGTAACTTTTTTTTCTGTTTCATTGTTGAAGAAACCAATATGTAGAAAAGTGACGCTGCAAGACTATCTGTACAACTGGAGAGTGGCAGTGCCTAATTTGAAACCAGACTGTGTGATTTCACGTCTACATCCTAATTCACCATGTCATACTAACCACCATACAATACTGCAGAGAATATCCTTAGAAAATGCTGTGACTGCTCTAGTGGCCTATGATGATGACATGGGAATTTGTATGATTCAGAGATGTATTCTCTGTGTGGTCTCCTAGCTTGGTGCAGTATCCCTTTACAGAATAGCCCTGTGACAGAGCCTAGGCCCATGTATCCAGCACAGTAGTGATAATATGCACCAGGTTTTATGGGATTGCTGACCACTCAGCTATGCTGAGCAAGCTTGCACTGGGTGGCTATATAGTACTATTCATTACACTCCATAATCCAGTGTGCGAAGGTCTGTGCGAAGGTCTCATATATACCTGTAATTTGGCTGCCTATCCAGAATACACTGGTTTCACTTCAACTGTTTCTCCTCTATGGCAGTTCAGAATGGCAGTGTAGCAAAGACCACTTTAAAAGTATTTCCATTTTTAGTGTCACCCAAGAGAATTTATAAATCCTTATAGTCTCCTTTCTTTGGATTAGTTATTCTATGTAGAAACCTTCAGAGACTGAATTGGATTCATCACCACTATGCTTTCATAAAATACTGTTCTTTAGTTAATGTCTGTATCTCTCTGAACTGTGTGTTTTGAGTATAAGGCTTTGATATTCCTCAAACCTGTGTTGGTCCTTTACACATTTATTGGGATTTTCACCAGATCATGGCAAGTGAGATCATGAAGGCCCTGGGTGTCTGGGCAAGTTAGAGAGGCTGGGCTATTCCCCTGGAAGGAAAAAGAGTGAAGAGAACTATACATATAATGAAGTTGGAGGCATTTTGTCTACTACACAATTTCTCCTTGGGCCAACTCTGTGTATAGTTTCTGGCATAATTTCTATGTTTTTTGAGAAAGGGAGAAGGTTTCTGGTAATAATGATCTGCTTTCAGAAAGTACATGTACGTTGAAATTGTCTGCCTTGGGCTACCTGTATTGATTGTTTTCAGGAAAATATATGACGAAGTAAGAATGCATTTTGAAGTAGTATATACATATTGGTTCTTTTTTGGGGGGTTATCATTTTCTCTCATGCTGGAGACTTAAGGAAGTCAATAGAAACCACACTTATAATCATGAGTGGAGTTGCTCTACCTAAATCTGGAGAAGTTTGTTGTGAGATACCTTTAAGGATTAGAAGAGAAAGGAATCCTTCAATTGTTCTGTGTTCTTATGGAGTAGAATAATGATAAAGTGATTACACATGGAAATATCTTCTTCTGAAAACTAATACATTGAACTAAACATATTCAATTAATTTTCTGAAGGACTCCTTACACACACACACACACACACACATATATATATAATACTTCTCCTTTTATCTGTGGGGTATATGTTTCAATCCCCACCATGAACGTCAAACCATGAAGAGTACCAAATCTTATATATACAGCTTTTATCTATTTGTACATACCTATGATATAGTTTAATTTATAAAGTAGGCACAGTAAAAGATTAACAAAATAGCTGATAATAAAATAGGATAATTATAACAATATACTATAACATAAGTTATATGAATACGGTCACTCATTTTGGGAACCCTTGATGAAGTCTTTGTATAGGCTCAGTGTTTTCTGGCACAACATGCCAGAATGTTGTCGTCAGCTGTAACAAGTTTTCTGTTCATTTGTTCCAACTGCAAATGTAATGCCTTTTCATCTTAATT
Source organism: Phyllostomus hastatus (assembly GCF_019186645.2). Classification (NCBI taxonomy): domain Eukaryota; kingdom Metazoa; phylum Chordata; class Mammalia; order Chiroptera; family Phyllostomidae; genus Phyllostomus; species Phyllostomus hastatus. Next base: position 85,510,786 of record NW_025333977.1, on the reverse strand, counting down.
TAGCACACACTGTGGCCATAACCTTTGCAGTTTGAGGTGTGACAGCAAAACTAGTACAATTGTTTTTCTTCTTCTTCATAATTTCACTGATAGAAGATTTGTTCTTACCATACATCTTAACAACCTCTGCATATGGTTTGTTTCTTTCCTTAAGTTGAGAACTTTCACATTTTCACTTCAAGGAAGTGCTTTACAGCTTCTCTTTGGCATACCGTAATTGCCATAATTGCCGACATCGCCACTCTTGTGCTTTGAGGCCATTATTAAGTAAATAAGGATTATCTGAGCACAAGCATTGAGGTGCTGTGACATCTAATTTGATAACTGAGATGGCTACTAAGTGACTGAAGGGTTGGGGGCAAATACAGTGTGAATACGCTGGGAAAAGGGATGAGTCATGTCCAGGTGGGTCAGAACAGGACAGTGTGATATTTGTTCATGCTATTCAGAATTGTGTGCAATTTAAAACTTATGAATTGTTTATTTCTTGAATGTTCCATTTAATATTTTTGGACTGTAGTTGACCACTGGTAAATAAAGCCATGGAAAGCAAAACTGTGAATAAGGAGAGACTATTGTACACATAATTAATTTTCCCTTAATATTGAAGTGATTAACACTTGAGACTTGGTTGAGGAATTGTATGTCTTATTTAATCTTCATTGATAAAATGTGTCGATATTCTTCAAGTTGAGATCCAGAATTGAACCTAGTGTCCCGTACTTTGTCTGGCTAGGCAACTCAAATTTATGCAGTGAACAAATGACTGCTCCAGGAACAGATGGCAGGCACTGTGTCTATACCCCAGATGAGGATACTTTTCTTAACCATGCCTTAAGTTAGGCTATAGAAAATAGTAGTCTAGGTTGATGTCTACATGGACACTGCAGTTAGACAGCCTCTGTGCACATCCTGCTCCTCCATTTACCAATTATGTGACTTTGAGCAAATTACCTATTTATTGTGGGGATTAAGAAATTCATTCATAGAAATCACTCAGAATATTCTGTGGTCAGTAGTAAGTGCTTGAGAAATATTAGTTCTTATGAGTAGGCAAGGCATCAACATGATTCTAAAAGAAATTCTCACATCCCCTTCAGGGTCTTTCTCATCAGCACCATTAGCACGAACGCCATCATCACTCTGTGGAAAAGGAGTTCCTCAGGGGCTTCTCTGCTTCTGACCATGGAGATGGCTCACAGAGTAATTATAGAGCTTTCTTCTGCAGGCACCACATTTTTAACATTCATATTTCTTTGTGAAGGAAAAGAAATATTTTTGACTTGAGTTTTTAAACTATAATGTTTAACTGCTGGTTTGCAAAATTAATCAAGTGTTTTCATAATCCAGTTAGTCTTGGCCTTACAGAGTTTTAAATTAGAAAGGCAGGAATTGTAAATTACTTTTGCATATCTAAGCTGGGCCAAAAGGAAAAGAGCAAAAATAAAGGGATAAGTTAGATTGCTGAAACGAAAAGAAAATATTTCACAATTCAGAATTTCTCTAAGCATTTGCTACTTTGGGTTTAAGGTTAGTCATGCATGAGTTGTCTTTGTAAATGCATATCATATGTTTTGCTGAACCCAGCCTATGTTGAGACAACTGCCTCATTCTCTAGGTAGCCTCTATTCTTTCATTGGATGAGCCCATTAGCAAGTGCTTTATTCTCTTGACCTATGTTCTCTTTTCTGGTGGTTTCTATCTTTGTTCCTTTTCTTCCTCCATGGGACCATCAATCCAAGGTTCAGAATGCTAAGCTAAAACATTGAACATATTTCTCCCTGTCTTTCTTACTATGATGTCTTTCACATTCATCAAATGATTTTAACTAATTTCACCAATCCTCAGTATATCACATAGTTAACTACTAAGAGTTGTACTTGAGAACCCAAAACGATGAGATGGCCTCATGCCCTTATTCCTACAAAGAATGCCATCTGAGCACTTTCATGGGGATAGCAGGCAGACATGCTATTTCAAGGCCCCTAGTAGCTTTCTAATTCAATTTTGATAGAGCAGTGTTATCCCAAGACAAATAGCTACAGATGTTGCCTTTTTCAGAAAAATATCACAGGACTGTACTTCTTTTGAAATTAGTTTTATTTCTTGGCTTAAACTAGTTACCTTTTATTCCCTTGAGAAAGGTCTTTCCTGAAGAGCCTCTGGTTGGACATTGATTTTAAATTACAAAAACAAAAACTGAGGGGAAGAAAAAAGAGAAGAAGGTAAATACAGGTACAGAGGGAAAGACAAAGAGGGAGGAGGGAATGGAAAAATGAAAAAAGTAATTGAGACATTTGTGTTATATAGAACTGACCTAAATCTATAGCTCAAGGAGTAAAAAGGTTCAAGTTTAAAAGAGCATCCTTCCTTTATAATAATAACCTGGATAATTCATACATGGTGAATATTGTTCTAAGGGAGATTTTATTTACATTTTAGGGACATGTACATGTATCCCTAAAGCACACATATTATATTATATTATATATATTATATATGTTACATTATATATTATATATTATGTTATGTATTATATAGTTATAGTATATTATAAACATATATTATATAATATATTATATATTTTATAATATATATCCCTAAATATAAGTAATATTTATATTTATAATAAAGATAAATATATTTATAAATATAAAACCCTTGAAGACAGTTTAATCAATTTATTTCTTTAATTGAAGCAACCTCATGCGATACAGAGAAGCCAAGCAACTTCCCTAAAATTACTCAGCTGACAACTGATGGACTTGGGAGTTGATTCAGGGAATATTATACCAGAGTGTACACTTTTAGCAACAGCCCTTCCACAACAACAATGGCTAACATTTATTGACCATTTACTAGATATCAGTCACTCTTATAAATATTTGACCTCACAAAACCTCTGAAGCAGATCGGTATTACTATCCCCTACAAATGAAGAAACAGAGGCACAAATATTTTAAATCACTTTCCACATTCACACATCTAGTTAGTGGTGAAGCTAGGATTTGAATTCAACCTTGACCCTATGCTGGAGAGAGAATTCTTAGCCAGGGCCTTCAAGATGATTGTAGTCTAGTGGATAAAAGGGCACACCCATAAACACTCAGCATATACAGTACTCAAAAATGGTTTAAGAATACTTAGCCATATATATCGGTGAGTAGAAATTATTTTAGTACAATCTGAATGGACACTGCAAACAGGACACCGAATAACTTAGCTGATGATGGATGATAAGTATACTCTTAGTAAGTTTACATGGAAGACAGGTACAGCAGCCAAATAAAAAAAAATAAGGAAGTAAATATTTAAATAATTATCATTTATATAGCTGCACTGCTTAAAGAAGTAGTAGATAGTTATGGAATTGAGAGTGTACAGAAGTATTAAGTTCACCTTGATCCTGAATTGGCACAGAGAAAAGAATCCTGAAAATTCTGTGCTAAGACATTCTTAGGGTGTTCACCTACTTTCCCTTACATCTTTCTCTACTCTGATATTTTTGGAGTCGTTTTCTTATCTCAGTTTGATCTTAAGAAATGTAGTCAGAGACTAAGCAATAATATAGAGATTTTTATATAACAAGTTTTTCCTTTTATTCATCTACCTCAATTCCAGTTTATTTTATGGACTGACATGAATCCATTGTTACCCAAATGCTCAGTCTCCCAACTGCCTCTGAAGAGAAGGGAACTTTACTCAAGTCTTTATTCTGTCCATGTTACAATGGGCCTATCATTTATAATGCAACGTCTGCATTGGTTTCCCTTACATTCTCCTTTATGCCCCTTTTACCTTTTATCTTTGAGTCTGCTCTCCTCATGAAGTCACAGTAGACTTCTCTTTTACCCTTCACTAAATTAGCTGCTCTGGAAGTTCCCACACTTCTTTGGAGATGGATTTCAGATAAAGTAAAATTGATATACTCCCATGAGTTATAATTACTTATTTTGTCAAAAAGGTCAATAAAATAATTCATTTACTAACATTATATATTTTTTTATGAATGCAAAGCATGTTCACTCTGAAAATATAGGAAAGACATAATCTCAAAACAAAAGGAAGTCCTTTACAATGAAAAAAAAATACCTTTATGGAAAGCAAGGTTTCTTGTTTGTTATCACAGGCCAGAATTTGGCAAATACTGAACTAATATTCCTATAGATATGCTGAGATACCCACAACCTTCTATAACTCATATAAAATTTCTCTTAGCAGAAGTCATATCTTAAAGATTTGTGGTTGCAGGTACCTTGTCATATCATTGTTTCTACAGCTGAAAACAATGAGGTCTCAGTATCGCAGACATTAGAGTGTTTGGCAGCCATAGAAATCAAAAAGTGTTAGTGTTCTCTACTCATGACTTTAGGGCCATAGACTATGTTACATGGGTTACCAAAAGCTAGTTTATTTTGAGTCCCATTTTTATTTAACGTGTTGTTCCTTCCTGTTAGTCCTAGGGTTTACAAAGACTAAAGTGGCATTTCTGCTCTTGGCTATTGACTAACTCATCTTCACACCTAGCTACCTGCTTACCCTATGGATATTTTCACTCTCTGCATCTCATCATCTTTCATAGCTGCACTGAGACTTTAATTAGTGAGGTGAGACTCAGGGAACCCTTGAATCAGAAGAAGAGTAATGAAAAATTACAGATTGCCTATTATGCTTAGACTTTTTACATAGTATTTCAGATTTTATTACCAAGAAAACCTTTTGAGTTGGTACAGTTTTCAACAATTTTCAGTTGAGGCAACTATCAAAAAGAGGTTCAAAAACTTGTCTAAGATTTCTCTTGGGTAGCCTTAGGACTGTTCCCAAGTTCTCTTCTTCTCTAGTTCCAAAGATGCTGATCTTTTCATTGCATGTAGATGCCCTTAGGGGAGGAGAATAGAAAGATCCACATTATAAACCTCATGGATGCTGAAAAAAGTTTGGTTCTCATTATGTATACCTTTATGTGTACATAGTTGTCCTTGGCCTCTACCTTCCAAATCTTTCAATTGCTGCTCCATCTACCTTTCACATGGCTGTGTTTTTGTTTCTTATCGGCATATAGGTTTCAAGTCACATTTTATATCTTCAGCCAAGCAAACCCTGACCACTCTCCTTACAGTTACCTTCTCATCACCCAATCTCCTTTCCGTGTTATAATGTTTTAGTACATACCTTATAATCTGAAGTTATCTCATATAGTTATTTATGTATTTCCCAAAAACATGTAAGTTCTTCAAAGCAGGGCATTTGAATGATATAAGGCAACTGTTTTTCTAAACCATGGAATAACATCTAACCCAGAATATACCCTCAATAAAATGTTTAGAAAAATTATTTCAGATAAAGTTAACATTGGTGTTGGCTCTTTATTAGAATACCATGTTACTTTGAAAAATTTTAGAAAGTATTATCTCACAATATCATATATTTGTAAAGAGTTGTACAATTTTTATGTTAAAAAGGAAACCAAAGTAGTAATTTTATATAATGTGAGACATGTAATTGTTTAGGAGATCTATAAACCTTAAGCAAAATAAAAATTCTTATGTGTAACAAACCCCTTATCCTAAGAATTCACCTTTATACATTAATTATATAGTGATACTTCTTTCACATTTGAGGAATGACATACATATATTTAAGGTGACTAGGCTAATGAGGAAAATTATGTATTTTCTGGTTAGGGCAACATGGATGCAATTCTCCTCTGCTGTCAGCAGGGGTCTCAAAATCTTTTTACCCAACAAAATGTCTATTTAAAAAATTTGCAGATAAGAATTTGCCTTATAGTTATTAAAAGAATAGAATGCACATAATGTAAAATTTATTACATTAAAATCCTTTAATCACAGGGGGCGGGGGTTGGCTTACAAGCATTGCTGTTTTTTAGTGTTTAATTATCACTGAGTTGGTAAGTATATCTTAACAAGCATCAGAAAATGAAGTAGTACTTCTTTATTAGTGTATCTAGAGTTCACAGATTTAAAGTTTCTAACATATTTCCTGTCTTTAAATGAGTCTGAAGAATTTTATGAAATTAATAGAACTGGTATAAAAATAACCTGCAACTTTTTTTGTCTGTTTCTTTCAAACTTGTTTGGAAAGCAGCTGATGGCACTTGTCTTTTAGAAAATCCCACTTGGCTGCCCTATGACTGGTTAACCGTATTCCTGCCACCCTGTCTCACATAACCATTGCACCCAATTTCAGGCAGGGTAGCACAAATCCTAGCAGAATTTTACCTGTTGTCTGCCACATCCCCCCAGTTCTGGCATTTCCCATATCCTTTCCATCCCCTAGCAAGTAGGAAAGGAAAAATCTTCCCAGCTTACCACTCTAAGGTTTTTTTTTTTCTTTCTATGCACCCATTGATGTCCACTTGTTATTCACATTTCTCTAACATTCTTTCCTCAAGTTTCTCTACTTTTCTCCTCCTATTACCAATAGGCATACACAGTTACAAACAATCATCACAAAAATTATCATCTCCATTGAGTATCTTTACAGGCACTTTCATAAGATTTGCAATAAGGCGTTCTTCCAAATTAAGTTTTGATTACTGATGTATCCCTCTGACTATATCTCTCTAGTTTGATGGATGGAATGATATAGATGGTAGGTAAATGGATAAATAAAAATCTCTAAAAATGTGTGTATAAATATATATATGCAAATATATAGCACATGTAAATATCCATACATAGATACACATATACTATATGTATGTGGTGATATGTATACCCACATATATAATCTCCATCCATATTTCTGTATTCATCTTTCTATGTACTTGTCCATCTATGTAGTAAAACTTAGGGATACTATGAGTTAACCATTAACCTCGGAGACAACTTATCTCTTTGTGTTGATCATTGAATTGAGCAAAGAAGTAAAACAAACAAAAAACTGCCTTTATAAAAGGTTATAAGCCTTAGAATAGGAAAACCTCATAAACACATGCAAATAATGTTTTTAGATTCAGACACCATGTAAAGTGCATATATGTTGAAAGCAATGAAATTCCCACATCACAGTACTAAGGTAGGATTCCTAATGGATGGTATCTCAGTAAAAGAGTGTGATGAGCCCAGATTTGAAGGAATGAATCAGTCACAGGTTGTCTTGGGAGGAACACATCCACGTCCAGAAAGAATGAGGATGCAGCAGGACCTAGAGGAAGAGACAGGAAGGAAGCCTGAGGAATGTGGTAGTGCACTTAGGTTGGATGCTTACCTGGGTCTCCTAGTCTTTCTCATCCTTGAGAGGTTAAGGGCTCAGCCTAGTGACATACATACTTGCAAAGAATGAATGACTCAGGGAACACTAACTGAAAAGGCACTGTCAGATTCATTCATTAATTTTTATGTTCATTCAGTCACTTTCTCACTAAACTTCAGGCACACCTCAGCTATCTTTGTCTAGGGCTTTGGCACATGTTCTTTCCATCTAAAATCTTTTTCCATTTTTCTTCACATGGTGGGTTCATTCTCCTTTCACAGGTTTAAATTATTCTAATTTATCCAAGTGGCTTTTCCTTACCAAATTTTATCTCAACACCCAGATTGTTTCTCACAGAAGCTCATAATTTGTAATTATTTACATATTTGTTTACCTATTGTTATTGTTTGTCTTTCTCAAGAGATTGGAAATCTCTGATGGCTGTAATGATATCCATTCTCCTCACCACTACGTGCCCATGGCCCAGGATAGTGCCTCACATGTAGTAGGTACTCAGTAAATATTGGTGTGCATAAGTGTGTGTCACCCTCTTGGCAAAGAGGGTGAACATGAAGAAATTTAAACTAAAAATTTGTTACAAAATCCAAAATGGATATGTATATTTAATGTAGCCATGACTTAAAAAACAAAAATTTCAATTTCTTTCATAGAAACTATGTTACATATTGAATGCATGTATGGTCTGTAGATAAATATTTAAGGCATAAACTCATGCACATATTTACCAGGGCATGGCTCTGTATTTCCCAGAGCTACACATACCAAAAAGAATACATATGCTATAGCATTTAAAGACTCCTGGGATATTGGAGCTGATATTAGAATGTCTTTGTCTTATAAGATTAACATTCACATCTTTAAAATACTCTTCATAATGTACAAAATCTCTCACCATTGGCAGCAATTGCAGTATCATGAATATTTATTAATTACTCTACAAGGACTTGTGCAGTCTGGTTTAGAAATAATTCCTGTCCATATGAAAATTTGCAAGCTATAACAAATGACATTTGTATGGGTGACAAGGTGAATCTCTATGAACCAGCAAATGTCCATCAGCAATTAACGTATTAGTGGATTATGCCTCTGTTGACACTTCCAGTCTCAATAAATGGTTTGCCTCATTATCCAGTGGTTGTTATTGAGCTATTAGTGTTATCCCAGGCATCAGAGCAATTGTTTGTTGAGGCAAGTGAAGCTGTGAATTAAGTATGTGCTTTCTTCTTTGTTCCCAAGAATAATTTCTATTTTCTACCATCTTATCTTATGCAGATGGGAACGTAAACTCCATCAGAACTATGTATTTGTTTATCATGTCCACAGCTAAATTTCCATCATGTAGCACTGTGCTCATATCAAGTTAAGGCTCAATAAGTATGTATCAAACAAATGAACAAGTTCAAAGTTTTTCATTAAAGTTTGGGTGCCTACTGTGTGTCAAACAATAAGATAGGTACTTTTTAAATCTACAGTTTTATGATGTTATGCTCCCATGTTACAGATGAGGAAACAGAATATTAGCAAATCACCTACCCCGTGAGTACACATCCAGGCAATGATGTCAAGAGTATTAAGCTTCAGGATACTTTCTACCATCCTGCTGGTGCTGTTAGACTAAGAGACACTTGGAAGTTGATACAATTGAGGAGTGTGCTTGAGGGAGACTTGAGTTGTCGATATTCTGTAGTAAGTAAGTGAGGAATATATAATTTACTAATATCCCCCAGAAGTGTCTACCAAGGAAAAATTAATTATTTTATGTCAGTATTAATAAAATCCTATAATTTATGGGTTAGATTCCAAATAAAATATATTGGATTGGAAGAAGAATATGGTACTTTATAGAGTATTAGGTGTGACATATGAGACTAAATGGATTCCCAGTTCCGCCTCTTTAAGCCGTGTAGTTTCTGGACATATGTTTTTACCCTGCGCCTCAGTTTCTTCATCTGTACAATGGGGATAACTGTGATGTTTTAAATAATGTAGTGACTATAAAGTGTTTATTATTGCAGCTAGCATACACTAAATGCTCAATAAATATTAAGCACTATCATGATTCATTCATTCTATTCCAGAAAGAAGACCTGGCAAATGTCTTCCAAATTTCATTGGTAAAAATGCGTAAGCTTTTAAAAAGATGTATGTCTGCCTCTATGTCTTTATGACTATGTAGATAGCCTAGAATTATAAAAGACTTTCAGTTATGAATAGTTTAGTTAGACCAATACAACTGCCTTTACTTTCCTATACTGAAAATACCTGATTGTGTGCTTTTTGCACAAAATTTGGTATATGTTTCATTCATTATAAGATAAAAAGTAACCAGGAGGTATAGGGAGGTAACTGATCCAGCAGAGAACAATTTGTTACTTCACAAGCCATAATGTCCTGAGTTCAATATTTTAACCACTATACTACCAATTTTGGCTATAAGCAGCCAGGATTTAGTGCTCATGTGTCACAAGTGACTCTGTCTCATTGAAGACAATATTTTTAGCCAGGTTTTATCTACAGTAAAACCTTCTCTAATGAAAACTCCTTATGCATAATTTACTCATTTAAAATGATCACAGCAACATATATTTTAAATGAAGAAAAATCATCAGAATTCTAGCACTTTAAAAATTGATTCTTCTTTTTCTACGTCTTCTTTCAAGACTGATCACATTTGTTTTTCCACTGTACATTTCTGATTAACATAAATCATAAGTATTTCTCAATGTAGCTACTTATTCTTCACAAATATTCTTATAATTGGTTTTATGTGTTTAGAATTTGCTTAATTAATTAATCATCCTTGATAGACACATAAACATTTTCTTTTTTCTTTTTTATAAATACCATAACAAAAAGCCTTTTTGTAAGTATATTCATATTTATGTATTTATCTCAATATGCTTCTTATAGGATGAATTTCTGGATATAGGATGACACGATGAAGGATCTCAAGAGTTTGGACCTGAATTGTAAAACTAAATCCTGTTCCAAAGGGTCTTCATTTTTTTTTACCTATTGTTAGCAGTAATTCATGAGTATACATGATTTAAGATTGCCTTCCTATATTTTTTGTTCTTTCAGCAGTATAAACCAGTATCTCAGTTTTGTATTAACTTCTGTTTGAGATGTCAGCCTCTTTATTTCCACTGTACAGTTCAAAAATTATTTGTTTTTATTGTTGTTCTATTATAGTTGTCCCAATTTTCCCCGTTTCCCCTGCCCCGCCAACCCCACTTTTCCTTCAGTCAGTCCCCACTCTGTTGTCCACGTCCATGGATCCTTTATATATGTTCCTTGACTAGACTCTTCCCTTTCTTTTCCCCGTTATCTGTTCCCTTCTCCCCCCCTAGTTTCTGTAATTACTCTTATATAAACTGATTTTTCTTATTAGCCTTTGTCCCCTTAGCCATGGCTTACTTGATTTGTTATTTACATGAATGGAAATTCATGTAAACTTTAACATGTGACATAAACTTTAATCATTTAATTTTTTCTCTAACTTTCTGTCTCCTACTTTACTTCAATGTTTCTTTCTTAGAAATTAAACTTCATCTGGAAAAATAGATGATCTCTTTGATTTCTTTTAGAGTCTTAGAAATCTTAAAGTCTTAGAAATCTTATAGATCTGATAAATATTATAGATTCTGCTACATTTTCTTCTACCGGAAATTAAAATTTGTTTGCATATGTGGTATGAAGTGAACATCTTCTTTATCAAAAAGAAATGTGAAACCCTTTCCCTAGCATCATTTACCTAATTAATTTCATTTTCTTACATGTTGTTTAATAATGCTCGCTCTGTCATATATAATGTTCTTATATGTAATTGGCTCTTTTTATAGGTCTTTTAAAAACAGGGTTTGACCTATATAAAATAATGATGACTGGACACTGCTATAGAATGTTGATTGAATGCTTCTGTGTGGCATCTTCTCTATGGCAGGTTGTTAACATTTGAATGTTTTATAGAAGTGGATTCTTGAGAAGATGTTGGTGAGTGTATTGGAAACCTTTTAAAATGGTTGTAATTAGCTACTCTGGGAGCACATTATAGGCTTTGATGGGCCCCTCAGTGGCAGTTCCAGTGGCCTCTCCTGTTGACTGACAAAAGATTGCAGGGAAATATTTAATGCTGTTTTAATTAACCACTCCTAAAAGAAAATGTCAGTTATCTTCCATTAGCCTGAGGCCTTATCTTTCCAAAATTTTCCCTCACACCCCTTAAAGTGGTACAAAAATTATTTTTTAATTCCTCCTTGGAAATTCATCACCTTTTGGATCTGAGACTGATGTTTAGTTTTTACACTAGAGTTAATGATGATTTTAAATGTAATCAAAAATAAAGGACAGGGAAAATAAATTATTCTGTCTTCAAAACTTGGAAAGGATAGAGACTTGATTTTGGATGTATGTGTCTCAGAAGGTGAAAAAGGAAGCTATGGAAGACACAGAACATAATCAAACATGTATAAAGTACAAATTTATTGATGTGGAAGGAATTATGAACAAAATTACCCACAGAGAAGACAGAAGACAAAAAAAATGTTCTTTTAGATGCAGATATCATACTTGAAATTGGAGAAAGGTGATATTATAGATGCTTTGCATTTCTGAACATGCAGGATTTGGAGTGAAACAGACTTTGGATGTCATCCTTATTTCTCCACTTTCTATGTGTGGCTTTGGGCAAATAATTTAACTTCTATTAGCTTCAGTTTTGCATGTATAGAGTGGTGATAACAATAGCACTTACCTCATACATTTGTTATGGAGATTAAATACAAAGCTTCCAACTCAGTGTTTATTACATGGCTCAATGAATGGTAACTACAGTTATCATTGGCCACGTAAGATGTGTATTTTAAGGTGTAGATGCAGAGAAAAGAAAGAGGAGGATATTTCTTTTTTTTTAAGATTCTATTTATTTATTTTTAGAGAGGGAAGGGAGAGAGAGAGAGAGAGAGAGAGAGAGAGAGAGAGAGAGAAACATCAATGTGTGGTTGCTGGGGGTTATGGCCTGCAACCCAGGCATGTACCCTGGCTGGGAATCGAACCTGTGAAACTTTGGTTCGCAGCCCGCGCTCTATCCACTGAGCTATGCCAGCCAGGGCTAGGATATTTCAAATAGAGACATTGTGAGCTTTGGGCTTTTGCTCATGCTAACATCTCTGCTTCTTTAGAGAGATTAGTTGGACATTGTGGAGAGTTAAAAAGAAAGGAGTTCTTAAATCAAAGCATTCTAAATGTTAATGCATCATTCATGAGCATACTTTCCTGTTTTCATATGGTCATATGTCATAGAGTATGTCACTGGTTAAGAAATAAATGCTGGCCTATAAGTTCTCAGGGTCTCCGGTACACAATGCAGTCATCTAGATGCAGTGATTATCTGTGTTGGCTCATGGTTCCATCATGAACAAATGTCGCCCTTATACTTTTCAGAAATGATTACAACTCTGTGCACTTAGGAGATGGTAAGAAATTTCTTAATGTAGACAACAAATAATCTTTTACTTAAAAGTCAGAAAGGTAGGTATTTGGAAGCCCTGAAACTGATATTTTGCTTTATGGGCACTTTATAGCAATGGGTTTGTTTTCTCTTGGGCAAGTGAATAGAATGTAATGGAAATTGTTTGGTCCATTTTCTAAATTACAAATCAATTACATTCTCTAATAATAGTAGCTGACATTATATACATTTACACTTCAGATACTAACATAAATCCACTTATATTTTAGAACAAAACTAGGAAGTAGTATCATTTTTTACTTTTTTAAAGTCCTCACCCAAGGATATGTTTAGAGAGAGAGAGAAACATTGATTGTTTGCCTCCATATGTACTCTGACCGGCGATTGAACCTGCAATCTTTTGGCATATGGACCACACTCCAACTAACACGGCCACCTGGCCATGGCAGAAGTATATAGTGCTTCAACTCTTGTTTACTGATAAGGTATCTGTTTTCCTAGGTAGAACCTGAACTCAGCACTCTGGCCCCAGAATAGTTGTTTCTAACCTGTACACTGTCTTTCCACATTAACATAGGCTTACCTCTCGAGGTAGTAAATAAGAGCTTTGGGCATAGAAGGCCAAACTAGGTATATTTAGGATGCCATTTTGCCTAGATTTCTCTAAATCTTTCTCTGAAATTGCCCAGCCCCTTTTGAAGGATAGGGAAGATCTATCCTGTCCTATAGCAAGAAGAGTAGACACCATTGTCAATTCTTGAATTTCACATTTGTCCATGTACCATTTCATGTCATCCCTGGTCTTCCCAAACATTTCCATCATATGTTCATAAACTTTCCAGGAAATTCTCTCTTTCATTGCTAATTTTTTAAATTTCATACTTCTTTATTCATAGATCTTTAGGGTTTTCCATCCATGCCATTGTAACCAGGGTCACCAGTATAGTAAACTTACATGTTTTTTTTTCCTTTCCTTTTATTCTTCTTTATTTTGGTGCCACAGCTGGTTTATTGTGGCTAGCATTTTGTAAGTGCAGTGACTTTCTCACATCACACCTGCTGCTGAGTTCTTTTTGGAAGGCTGTTAGTAAAGTAAACCAAGAGGAGAAAAGGAGGTAAAAGACCTGGAAAACAGTAAGTGGGAAGCCAACAGAGGGACAGGGCATTTTCAAGTCTTCCCCTACAGGTTCCATGTCCCAGAGAGTTTTTCACACTGGAATGTACAGTTTGTTTAACTCTTGAAGGAAGAAGCTAAAGGAAATGAAAGTAATAAATATATAGGGAAAGGTGAGTGTAATAAGCTAACCCTAACCCTATCCTAAGCAGTGAATTTATTGGATGAAAAGCTTTTTAAAAAATTTACCTGATTTCACAGAAGGATTGTAAGTTTAAGGGCATTTCATTTGTTTCCTTCCCTACATGAGGCCAATTTTGTAACAAGGTAAGACTAAAAGGTTAGTATTCTAAAAGTGTCTTTGAACCTTTTCTCCTCCGATAATAGACTTAGTGAGGTATTGGGTATAAAAGACTGACCCAAAAGCCTGAGTTTCATTATGTCCTACCTCGTTCCAAGCCCTGACAGCTCACGTCTCTGCTCAAGCCTCAGAGAAGTGAGAGATGCTGAGCTGTTCATACAGCTCCATGCTCAGGATCTTTTTAAGTTAATGAATTTCCTCCTAGGGCTTTTTGGTAAATGCCTGTAAATAACAAGAAGAAGAAAACCTGTGTATATAATACTATAGTACAAATTGCTTTTCAAGAGACTACTTTTATTCTAGGTGATAAAGAATCATAGAGTGGTAGAAAAGCTGCTCTCTAACCATTATTTAGCAGTTGCTAGGATGCTCAGGGAAAAGTGACACTGTAATTATGCACATGTGGGACATAGTCTCTGACTGGGTTATAAATGATAATGTCATACCTACCTACGTTATGATACGGGAAAAATAGTATGAAGAAAGAAAGGGTGCATGTAATGATGATGATGGTGATGATAAATATTACAACAAAATAGAAGAAGGAGTATAGTAGTCATACCAGTAGCAGCTACCATATGTTGAGGACCTACCGAATATCTGGCCTATGGATAGGCAATTTTTGAATATTATTTGTTTAATTAAAATAAGGAAATTGAGAATCAGACAATTTGAGTAATTTGTCTTAGTTCATTGTCTTTTAATTATCAAGCAAATGTTTTATATCAGGTATGTCTGATACCAAAACCCATTTTTTCCTGTACCACCAGTGAAAAATATATTCCTAACATAAATGTATCAGTAGCATAGGTAACAAGGAAGGGATGATTTTACTGATATTTAAAGAATGTGTTATCAAATGTCTGCTGGCTGGGTGAAAAGGTTTATAGTCATTAGAGAGCCCATCCTGTTTTTCTGACTGTGGGTGTAGTTCTCATTTTCAGAAAGAAACACATTCAGGTGGTATGTAGGTATATCTAGAAAATAACCTGGACATCAAATTCATTCCACAATGAAAAAAATCATAATAATTTTATACTTAAAATTAAAAAAAACTAACTTGCATTGATTCTTTTAGCATTGTTTCTAGGCCTCAGTGGGAAACAATGTTTATCCTCCCATTGAAATGAGGAAATGCTGGATTGAGTAATATTAGTTGTAGGGCCTTGCTTTACATTACTCTGAATATTTCTGCCATTTCCTTCTGGCCTGAAATGTTTCTTTTGAGAAATCAGCTGACAGTCTTAGGGAAGCTCCATTTCAGGTAACTAACTGCTTTTCTCTTGCTTTTACAATTCTATCTTTGTCTTTACCATTTGGCATTTTAATTATTGATGTGGGCTTTTTTGGATTCATCTTGTTTGGGACTCTGAACTTCATGGACTTGTGTGTCTATTTCCTTCACCAAGTTAGGAAAGTTTGTTGTCATTATTTTTTCAAATAGATTTCCAATTTTTTGCTTTCTCTCTTCTCCTTCTGGCACCTCCCTGATGGGAGTGTTGGTATGCTGGAAGTTGTTTCAGAAGCTCCTTACACTATCCTCACTTTTTTTTATTCTTTTTTCTTCTTGCTATTCTGATAGGGTGTTTTTGGCTCCCCTGTATTCCAAATCACCAATTTGATTCTTGGGTTCATCTACTCTACTGTTGATTCCCTATAAATTGTTCTTTATTTCAGTTAGTGTATCTTTTGCTTCTGACTGGATTTTTTAAATGCCGTCGAGTCATCACTAATTTCCTTGAGTATCCTTATAAACAGTGTTTTGAACTCTGCATCTAGTAGATTGCTTGTCTCCATTTTGTTAAGTTATTTTTCTAGAGTTTTGAGCTATTCTTTCATTTGGACCATGTTTCTTTGTCTCTTAATTGTGTCAGCCTTTCTATGTTTATATCTATATATTAGGTGGGGTTGCTATGTCTCCCAGGTTTAGAAGAGTGGCCTAATGTAGTAGGTGTCCTATGGAGTCCAGTGGAACAGCCTCCCCTTTCACCCAAGCTAAGTACTCAAGGTGTGCCCACTATGTGTGCTGTGTACAAACTCATATTGTAGTTGAGCTTCGATTGCTATTGGAACATTCTGGGTCAGCTACCAACTATGTTCTGCTAGAATCACACAGCATAAGCTACATAGTAATCTACAGATGACTGCTACTTGTGTTAGGACTTGGAGGTGCCCAAGCTGAGGCCAACCTGTGAGCTGAGGCCAGCTGCTGCTAGTGTTGGGCCTGGGGCAACTTAGTGAGAGGTATAGGTAGGGCCCTCACTGAAGCCAGATGCTGATATTTCAAAGACTTTAGGAAAACCTGAAGCATGGGCCAAAACAAGTCATTTGCATAGAAAAGCTACTGGAGACAGCTTGGGTATGCCTGAAAGTTGTGTGGGACAGGGCCTCAGGGAACTACCAGGGTGTGGCAAACTGTGAGCCAGTTGATGGAGACTCAGGTATGGTAGGTATCTGCCTGCTGGCTCTGTGGCTCTGTGTGGGTAGGGCTCAGAAAAGTGACACTGGGCTCTTGCTAGCACTTCTGTCTGGGAGAAAGCTGACCCCCAGCTCTCACTCTGATGCCAGACACATCAGTTTCTCCCTGTATGTCTCTGATGCCTTTGAAACTGCTGCCCCAACCCTGAAGCTCAGAGGGAGGGAGTCCAAATATGTCTGTGCATGGTCCCTTTAAGAGGAATTGCTACCAAACCATGATTTTAAATATGTTAAAAGGTCTTCTTTAAGAAGAAGAGGAAGACCAAAAATATGAACACTAAAATGGCAATAAATATATATCTATCAACAATTTATTCTAATAAACAAAATAAACAAACAAGCAGAACAGAAACAGAATCACTGATACAGAGAATATTATAATGATTGCCAGATGGGAGAAGATCAGTGGGATAAGTGAAAAAGATGAAGGGATTAAGAAGTACAAATTGGTAGTTACAGAATAGTCACAGGGATATAAAGCACAGTACAAAGAACAGAGTAGCTAAAGAGCATATATGTATGATCCATGGACATGGACAATAGCGTGGGATTTGCCTGAGGGAGTGGGGGTTGCTGGACAGAGGGAGGCAGAGGGGGAAAACTGGGACAACTGTAATAGCATAAAACAAAATATAATTAACAAAAGGAAATAAGGAAATGCTTATCCTTCAGTGGTTATTATGTCTCATTATCTTCAGTAATGTAAAAGACTAGAGTGGAAACAGCAGCTACAAACAATAACTTAGTTTACTCCTTTACTAATATTTTCCTAAACTGTGATAACACATTAATGATAGAATTTTATAGTTGTCTCAGAGCTGATATTTTTAACTAAGAATATTTTAATATTTTATATAATTTTTATGTCAAACTTTGGAATGATTGTTTTACTTTGAATAGTTTCTCAGTAGTATTCAGGTAGCACACCAGAAAACAAATAAGTATATCCTGGAAATTCTCAATTTTCATATTACATGCACACACATACTTTCCTCCCAAATCCCATCAGTAACTATGTTAAAAATTAAGTTCCAGTTGATTTTTTATAATGTGATATTGCTAGCTTCAGTGCCATGGTGACAAGAGCTCTCCATGTGCCTTAGCCCACACAGCAGGTTTCTGAAAGGAAAAGAGGGGGAAAACCTAGTTATTCTTATGGCATAATCACTATTAAAAGTAATTGTGTATAAAAGAGTGACAGTTGTCCATTTGAAGGAGCGTTCTTCATGCTTAACAAAGTAGAGGTACTCCCCATATTTATTTCTTTCTAAGTTTATTTTACTTTATTTTTGATTTTAGAGAGAGAAAGGGAGGGAGAAGAGAGGGAGAGAAAAGTTGGCGAGAGTGAGAAACATTGATTGGCTGTCTTTCACATGCACCCCAACTGGACATGTGTCCTGAGAGGGAATTGAACCAGTGACCTTTCAGTTTGTGGGACAACACCCAACCAACTGAGCCACACAGGCTGGGCCCATATTTATTTCTTACAGAGACTGGGAGTAGCAGTTGTCATTCCCCAGTCCTCCTGGCAAGAAAGCATGGACATTTGGGGTGTCAGGTTTCATTGTGGCTATGGTCCCTAAAAGGAACTGTAAAATGAGAAATTTGGGGGATTGTTAGTGTGAAACATTTCCAGTAGAAGATTAACTTTAAGTAGGAAGTCACTTAAAAGGATTGTGAGTTAGGATACAAATGATTGCATAATTTGGGGCATTGTCAGTGCTTCTACCTCAACACCTATACAAAATGCTTGGATTTGTATCAATAATTCCTCTAGATTAAAAAAATTGGGGAGAATAAGTACCAAAATAAAGCATAAAGTATTTAAATTATATCTTTATACAAATCTGGGGATACTGTATTATTGTAGCGGTTGGGCGCAAAGTGACACTTACATAAATTCAGGTGATAGCAAATCATTAATATCCTGGCCAGGACGGTGCTCACCAGGACAAACATGAAGGATAGACCTCTTTGAAAAACAGTCTGTCTAGATTCATTCATTCATTCACCATGTTAATTATGACAGTTGAATTTTGCAACTTGTAAGTTGTCAAATTTATATAATGAACTGTGATCCTAGTCTCTCTTTCCCCCAAAAGAGAAAATTTGCTACAAAATATAATTTTGTACCAACCTAATTGATTTAGAAAGAGCTTATTATTGTCAATCAAGTTCTGAAAATAACTCAACTGATGGTTAAGACAGGAAACTATATGTTTCTAATTCTTTAAGCTTGGGGCCCAGCTTATAGAGCTACTTATTTTAATTTTTCCCCAAGGGTTGGTACATGAAAGAAGTGATCATTAACTCAGGATGCTTGAACAAATATAGAAAACAAAGGTAGGAATTAATTTTCTGAGTGGTTGATACATGAAAAAAATTGGAAGTACCAGATTTTCCTATAGGGTGTTCATAATTTCATAGGAAGCCTGGTTCAGAGGTCAACAGCAATGAGTTTTGTAGTGTACCCCTGGGCAAGCTCTGGTTCTGTCAAGTATAGAGGGAAAGGTCATGCAAACACATTTGGGAAAGCTCTTGAAGGCACCTGAGCTCATGGTGCAGTGGCGAGTAAGGGGTTTTGTTTCTGAGAAAGTTGTGGTAAGATAAAAGCATTTAAAATAAATATTTCAACAGCAGTATTCATGTAGCACTTTGTAGTCAATCCAAATCTTTTAAAGATTTTTAACTAAATGTCTTCACATACACTTGTTTAGTCTTCACAACGTACTGACGATACAGATATTAGTTTTTATCTTTTTAGCACTTTAGGAACTAAGGCTCTTTAGAGACTAAGTAGCTTGACAGAGGCCTTTTAAGGGAGACAAGGCTCAAACATGGGTCATTGGACTCCAGGCCACAAAGTTTGTCTACTGTGCCACACTGACTCAGGGCGTGGTTCTAGTCATCTCAGTTCTCCAGCCTTCCATCTGATAATTCACTGTGTTTCCTCTTGGGTCCAGAGTTGCTGATTCACATGGGAAGATCCCAACAATTCATTGCTAACCTGCTAACTCCAGGGAGCACATCAGCATGCTTAGGATGATGTCAAAGAAGGCAGAGAAGGTAGTGATTAAGAAAAAGCATGGATATGGGAGGCAGACTTCTTGAGCCCTGTGACCTGGGTTAATTTTTTCTTAATTTTTGTTTATCAGTTTCCATACAATAATAGTATTATACTACTATCCCACAATGTTGTGAGGATTAAATGAGTTAAGTAATGTAAATTTTTTAGTATACTACCTGGCAAATGCTAATTGCTGAGACTTTACTGTAATTTTTACAAACACTTATTTTCTTTGCAAACATACAATGGAAAATGTTTGATTTTATCCTTTGCACTGCCCAAGTTCCTCTTTCTTTAGATACAGCTTTTACATTTATTTTCAATAAAACTAAGAGTATATTTTCTTAAATATACAACTTTATAATAGTCATGTGCTCTTTTTGAGTATTAAAGTGCAAATGATTCATGTGTTGATCTTGATTAACTCTAGGAAAGAAATTATTTTCAGATCATACTCTTTACCTTTACCTGTTGGATTCTGTTTGTGTCTTGGCAGTGTTCTTTTTTAATATTGCAGGATATGATCAAATTTACCATAACTGCATTTCCTAGCCTGTATGTCTTAACAATGCAGGTGTTAATTCAGAGGAGCACACCTGCATGAAGAGAGTCTTCTGCATTTGAACTTCATGCACTGTGGACTACTTCTCAGTTATTTCCCTTGCACCCTCCATAACTCATTGCTTTGATTTTCCAATACCGTATTCCCAACTGAAAAGCAGTCTTCATTTACTGAACCCCAGGTTTAGAAGTGATGATTTTAACTTTGGGCCTATATGCTCTCTCAGCTACTAATTCATTTACATCTAGGCAATTAAGAAATACATTTTCCTTTCTTGCTATATACTGCCATCCTCTGCATAGCAAAGAAACAACAAATAATATTTCCTAAGCCTCTTTTATTATTCACTCCCAGCTTACAAACTTTCAGTGGTAACTAATTACATATGGGGTAAGGTTCAAACTCGTGAGTTCAGTTCAGTTCTAAGTTTACTTAAAACAAATTAGATACCCTTAGTTTGTTCTAAGTAAACCAATATTCTAACTCTCATTTGTCTTTAGTTTTCCCTTTTCAGCTTGTGAATGTTCCTCTTGCTTCATCTATGTCCTTGTAACTTCTCTCCATCATTAAAAATCACCCTTTCCATGAAACTGACTGTCTTTCTTTTAAATACAGCTCAGTGAATTGGAAGACTTTTCTGTTGCAGCACTTACTCATTTGTAGTATAAGTGTGGTCAAGTTGTTTAAGACATCTATAAGTCTTATGATTTCTAATAATTAGAATATTTATTATGTAATATTCATGGTTATGGCAAGGACTTGAGAAAATATAGGTAAAAATGATTGATCCAGTAAGAGAACATGGTAGTTGGTCAATGACTATTACTTCCCATTGTGACTTATTAATGTTAGTAATTTGATAAACATGTATTTCTGGTCAGTTATGGTTTTTATGTTATATTCTATCTTCCCAAAGAGATCTAAGCTCTATGATAACTAGAATTATCTCTTACACATCTTGGCATTAACCACTTACCTTAGCAAAGGGCTCTAGACATAACAGAAGCTGAGTAAATGGATACAAGATTAACCATAGAAACAGTTTCCCCCCAGCGATTGTGACTGTGAAATCAACAGAGAAAAATATATGCTGTAGCCCCTGAGAGGGAAAGTTCAAAGACCTGAAACAGTGGTCTTTGTTTGAGCCTATGTTTGGAAAAGAGAGAGCATATTTTAAGTCTTAGGAATTTTGGAGCCTGTCCAGCACAGTAGCTTCTTGTCCAGTGTCACCTTCATATAAGCTCGATTGGCATTACAGCCACATTTTACCACCTCATAAATAAAGATATCTATGAATTGCACATAAGCATTGTTTCCTATTTGGTCATATCTTCATTTGTACATTTACTTATTCATCCACTCAAATAGTTTTCTTAGTATTTAGTCGGTTCCAAATGTTGGGCTAGATGTTATGAATGCATGCCTGAGTTCTAACCTTAAGGAAGTATGAGTCAGTCAGAGATATGTATTAGTTACTGCATGATGAATGTGGAGAAAGAAGCAATGTTCCTCTCTCCTTCAATGATTTTTTTGTTGTTGTTGTTTGTTTTGGCTGGTCTAATAATTAAACCTACATAAGACAGATTAACGAGATAAAAATAACCAAATTTGATTATATGCATATGTATAAGAACTACACATCTATGATATAGTCAGAGATCCTACATACCTGACATCCAGGGAAAGAGAGTTAAAATGATGTAATATATGACACTCTGAGCTAAGGATGAAGTAAGTTGCGTTGGGGCTTCAGAGGGGAGGAAGGTCATTTGCAGGACCATAAGAAAAGCAGATGTTCGGTAATTAGAAATGTGCTCTGCCCTGTGGATAGGTCATAAAACGTTATTTCTGGTAATGACTGTTACGGTGGGCAAGGCCCCTAATTTGAATTCTCCTAGGTAATTCAGAAGGTACAGAAGCTTTTCTTGAATCCATAGGGTCTTGCTTGTCTTTAGCCCAATATAATCTGCACACCACAGAGGCACATCTTGGGCTGACTGTTTCTGAACCATTACATGATCATATTCAGAGGAAAGTATGAAAATTATAGATGATTATGGTTAGAAGAAAATATTTCTTCTGAAGCATTAATTAAAAATGAACACATTGCTGACATTTTTTCAGGAAATTTCAGAATATATCAGCATTACTTTGTCTCCTTTACTGCTTAAAAGTTTACACACACACACACACACACACACACACACACACACACACACTCTCTCTTCTCTTTTGAAGGACCTTTGAGTATAACTGGTCTTGAAGCTCCGCTTTGTAGTTGGGACATCTCAAAAGGCACAACATGTTGTCTTGGGTAATGAAATTGGCAGGGGTAGAAAATAAAAGTGATCTCTCTTGACTACAACCCATCAGTTCTTCATTGTGATTATCTTGCCTAACCCAGTATTTTTGGTTAGGGTTAACTCATTTCACTCCTTTACTCTGAAATGCTATTGGAATTTTACTTCATGCCACCAGCAGCTACTTTCTCTAAGTAGCATTAAAATGCAACACTGGATCCTACGGAGGAAATGGTTTCACTGTGGTTTGAAGTCTTGTACACTCTCTCCACCCACATATATTTACATCTCCTGCATTCTTAACTGAATTACAGTCAAATGGTTCATTATAGAGGCTCAGACAGGAGGACATGTCCTGGGGAATTTATTCACAGACAAATGTATTATTCACAAGCTTGATCTGATCATACAAAATTTGCAGGATAACCACAATTCCCTGAGGAAATTCCTTTCATATACCTAAGTTATTATACTTAAAAGAATGGTGTGGAAGAAAAGAAAGAAGAGCATATGAGCTGGAAGGGTGTGGAGCTATTGCCAGTTTGCATTTAGGAAGCCTACAGAGGAACCTGTGCTGAGACCCCTCCCCAATCTTTGCCTCCTCTAAGACACCATTTTTTTCTCTTTAAAGAGCACTCTTTAGGCAGTTTTGAAGGGAAGAGGGAATGATGAATTAAGTAGAGTTGGCAAATTATTTTAATGGTGGTTTCTATGACAGTGAGACAAATACTTTCCACATACGTTGTGTTTTAAGCAAAGGAGCATCAGACATAATTTTTTTGAATAATGAATGTTGTTAAAAATAAACAGTCAAAACCCTATAGGCATTTGGTTACCATCAGGTAAGACAGTTTTGTACAGTATTAATGCTCCTGCAGATAAAAGTTCTACTTAGAATCGGGGTCAACATCTTCACAGCATAAAAATCTTCAGCATTCCTTGACCTAAAGAATTTGACCTTAACTTGCACCTTTTAGTGCTTCAAACCTGGGCCTCCCTACAAGGAGAATGCTTGATTTCTTTTTTCTCACACTTCTTACCTATGCATGGTTCTCTGGTCATTCTGTAAGTCCTGCTCTGGCTCTAACTGATCAGTTTAAACTGATAGATCAACTGCATTAATGTAACATTTTTGCATTGAGTATTGGTCAGCAGAATGCTGTGCAATTGATACTTCTTCTCTTCCAATTCCAGCTCTGCATAGAGAAACCTATCTATTATTAAAAACCCTATTAGTAGTGGTAAGATTGCACTGCTCTCCCTTCTACAGCTGCTGAGTGTTATCTAATTGGTTTTTATTACCTCAAAAACCCTGGGAGTGAGGAGCTAAAATGCACATTTGCTAACAGTTGTGTTCTTTCCTCTTGTACTCACTGGAGATGCTTTTAGATTGTTTAGATTTTGTCAGCAGGGAAGAGGGGAAATATTAAAGAACACTTTGGAGAGTACCTGGAAAAGACTACAAACCCCAGGGTTAGGTTAGCTGTGACCACTCTAGGAGTCAACCACGTGAATACACATCACATGGGTGGCTTTTCTCATTATTAGCTGGCATACAGAGAGTTTGTTTGCTTCCAGAATTGTGGTGTTATTAATTTGTCATGTGAATGCCATTCTCCATTATTTATAGGCTTGCTCTTATTTGCCATTTTACCTGATAACACAGAAACTCAGTTCTCTTTTACTATTAGTGCATGCATTTAAATGGAACAATTAAATGATGAGCATGTACTTGCTATGTACAAGATGTTTTTTGGATTCATATATGTGATTTTAGAAAAGATGCATCCTTTTCCTGGCTGTGGTGATTATTTTCCTCTTCACATTTATTTTTCTTTGAGAGGTATTATGGTTCTTGCTTGAAATGATGATGATGATGATGATGATGATGATGACTGTTGTTGTTGTTAGTAGTAGTAGTAGTAGCAGTAGTAGCAGTAGTAGTAGCAGCTGCAGCAGCAGTGGCATTATTATTTTTTCTGGTGACTCTTTTCTCCCTGAGCTTTGCTGCTTTTCTTTAAAGACTCTGAGGCAGTATAAACATTCCAAACTACCTCTGGTCTCGTGAATCCTGTCCTATGCTCCAAGGTTTGATTTGTGAATGTTCCTCTACTTGATGATTCATTTAGTTCACTGTCCCCTTCCTTCTTGTTGGCATAAACCAGGCTTCCATTTTTTTATCTCTTCACTGAAATGGCTTTCTCTAAAATCATATCCATATCATAACTTATATCCAGCTTTCATTTTTTTCTGTCTCTACCTTACCTTTAACAATGTTCTCAGTAAGTAATAACAATAGCAAAAGTTTTTGAACACTTACTATGTACCAAATGCTGTTGTAATCACTTTAAATGTAGAGTCAAGTCACTAAAGTGTTTCATTATGGCACTGAATTCTCCCAGTGCCCCTTAAGGTAAAGAGTACTATGCATTCCAGTGCACAGACAACTACATTGAGAGAGAACAAGGTGAAGACATTTGTCCTAAATTTCCTACTTCTGAGGGAGCTTAAACTCCATTTCAGAAGATCAGGGGTCCCAGTTGGTCAGGGGTCCACAGCCTGTGCCTTCTGGCACACTGTGGTGCTGCCTCTTAGAATTCCCTCTGTCTTGTCATCAGTGATGCCCTTGCCTCTCATACCTCTCGGACCAAATTCAACTGAACAAACATCAATTGAGTGCCTGATAGGGGCTGGCTCATGTCTCCTTCACAGTCTTCTCCTGTTGCCCTGCCCTTTAATTGTACTCAGGAGGGACAGATAAAGGCCAAATTATGCTGTGGCATTTAAGGTCTAGGAGCTCTCTTCTGGATGGGGAGAAGGGCTGTATTGGGAGCACCAAGGAACAGTGCCATCACTCCTTCTTGATCTCCTAATTATTTATAATTCCACTACGGTCCTCTCAGTACCCCAGTCTCATCATTGTAAATGTATGCATTTGCTCCCTTTCCTTTGACCTCCAAATCTAATCAGTGACTAAATGTTACTGATATCTCCCTTTAAATTTCATCTCCAGAGCCATAGCTCTACCCTAAGCTCTAATCACTTCACTTTTGAAGTGCAGTAAGGGGTCTAAAAGCCTTTGTTACCCTAGTTTCTGTCCATTCCAATCCACAATCATACATACTGGCCTATAAAGCACTTCCAATCATCTTCTGTGACCCAGAGCAAATATTAACTCCTCTCTGAAGCTTTTCCCAACTATCTTTTGGGACTGGTCAGTTAGAATCATGTACATGTTTGTCATTTCAGTGTGTTTTAAATTACTCATGGCAAGTACTATTATTTGTCTTTGTATATATAACATCCAGGAGTGTGTCTGGTATATAATAACCACTCTGTCTACAAATGAATGTATAACTGAATGTGGGAATGAATTAAGTAATGAATAAACAAATGAAATAAAAATGAATGGCTCTGCAGGGATTTTCAGTTGCCTACCTTACCAAGTCCACACTTTTCAGCATGGTCACAGAGATCCAGTGGCCTGCCTTTCCTTCAGCTAAACTTATCTCTAATGCCTGTTGGTTTGGCCCTGGTTTGCCTACATATGGGTGTTTACTATACTCTTCTTCCCATATGATTTTTTTCTCCTTGTATTAAAAGCTCAAGGTATTCCCTTCCCTTGGAACATCCTTTCTCACATTTATTCATCATTTTCTTTCTCTAGAAAGTCTGCCACAATCATCTCTACCACCACTACTCACCATTCCTTTATTCACATAAATAATGATCATGATAGACTGGTAAGGATTTATTATTTTCATGATAGTTTATTGAAGTGAAACTATCCACCAAAGAGTTGGTATCATGCTATTTAACATATTTAGCATCAAGTGTCCAATGACCGGGATTGCAGTCTCAAATCTAATATGTGACCTTGGACAGACAGTGCTTTGTCCTCTATGAGGCTTATTTTACTCATTTAATAAATGACAATAAAAACTGTTAACTACTTAACAAATTTGTTGTAATGTGGGGTGCTCCCCAACACCAAACAGCCAATACTTTGATTCTTCAGTCACCAACTGGAAATATGACCATTTAATTAAAACCTGACATTACCTACAGTTAGTGTCAGATACCACAAGTGAAAGATGGTCTCACAAGATTGTCCACCCACTATAGAGAACAGGTGTAATTCCTAGGCCTTCTGTACTTCTGGCCAACTGGCTATCATTGGGAGTTCCCATAACCCTCTCCTGAAGTTCAGTGATTTTCAAATATAGCTCACAGAACTCAGGAAGATGCTTTATTTACGGTTACCTGTGCACCAGTTCAGAAGTTTATCATACCTCCCTGTTTGAGCAGTTTTACATCCAGGTCATCCTTTGTGGTGACCTGCTCCATTCTGAGGCTGTCTAGGGGTGCTGCCCTACATCATCTCATCAGCGTAAACTCAGGCATGATCAAAAGTGGATCATTATGAAGAAACTCTGAGGGTATTAGGAGCTCTGTGTCATGAACGTCCTAGGACAAAGAACAGATATAGTACTTAGTATATCTAATTAAAGAAAACATGATATAAAATATAATTTAGTAAAATATTTTGAAAATAATTTTGTCCACTATAAGTTATTATATAGGTGTTCTTTTAATACTCTATTTAAATGCTTTAAGATGCCTTCCTTTTCAATACTCAAAAGCAAAAGGCAAAACAAAAAAACACTCCTCATATTATCATCATTGCAATGTATAACTCTGTAGTTCCCATGTCTCTGTAAGGCTTTCTTTTAAAAAGTCCCAACTAAATTAATGTTTGCAGCAAATAGCCCTTAGTTTGTTAACAAATACACTATTTCTGGAGAAATGTTATGATGTCTAAACCTTACACCAGCTCTGGTTGGTCAACATTGTCATCCTTCATTAACAGAGGAATAAACTGGGGCTCAAACAAGTCCACTCACTTTCGCATGGTGATGGGCCGGGCTGGTGAGTTTGGAGCAGTGATTCAAATTCAAGGTTATCTCACAGAGAAGTCCACATCCTACTCCTGGTGCCATGATGCCTGTGACAGAGGATCATTATTTCACATTATTATTTCTCTGATAAAACCATTTTACAGTAAAGACGGCATTCTTGCAGTTGACTCGTGATATGAAAGGAGACAAAAGAGTCACATGCTGATCTGGATGTCTGTTTGGAGCACTGTCCTGTTGGGGTCAGCAGGTTGGCTTCTTGCCATCCAGGGATGATGCCTTTTATAATGAGGAAGTTAAAAAGATAATTATGGAAATTAATTCCTGAACTGCTGTGGCCTGTGAACTCTACCAAGCAGAACTTTGAATATGAAGGGCAGTGCTGCAGTGCAGAGCAGAAACAGGAAAACCTTTCCTTTGTAGTCTCTTAGGGGATGAGCTGAACTATTCTGATATACCCCACACAGTCTTACTGAACAAGTGTGTGTGTGTGTGTGTGTGTGTGTGTGTGTCTCCTGTGGTTTGACACATGCCCATGAGCATTCTTGTCACCTGATGCGTACAGATGTTCTATTAACCAATTAGCGTATTGAACTAAATAGGCTAAATTAAACTAAATGACATCAACTTGCTCTACAAGAATAGAAATAAATTAGGATAAGTGTGTTTTAAATGCCAGTCAGAATGAATGGATGAATAAAGAAGGAAATAAAAAAAGAAAATAGATTCTAATTCCTAATCTACTAATTTCTTCCCATTCCCAGAAACTGCCTACTTTACTTTTGCAGATAGATTAGAAAACACCCCAGCTTGCAAAAGCTTGTCAGCACCCTACCTCATTTGCACACTGAGCCAATGCCAAACTCAAGGCATGAAGAAATTCAAGATCAATGCTGAGAAATGCATTTCCTAGGTTTTTAAATATTCTTTGGTCATAATTTGATTTCTTTTCAACCAGTCCAAACTCTTTCCAGCTCTGTGCTTCAGCTAATGTGAAGGGCAATAAGCATACTCCAAATGTAAATTCTGAGAAGTCACTTCAGAAACATTCTTCCTGAAATTCTGTGTGGTTTAGAGGAAAATGTTCACAAGTAATATCCATGTATCACAAAAAAGGGAGAAAGAACCATACATATCCATTTTCTAATACTGCCAGGGTGCACACCTCCAGTAATTTTTCAGGGACTAACACTATAATTTATTCCATGTCCTATAATCTGCCTCTTTTCTCTCTCTCATTGCATTTAATTCAATAGTTACCCCCTACAAGCCATTCAGGCATAAATATCCTCGCTGATTGCAACTTTCACCCGCTAGTCCATGAATATTGCTGTAATGTATGTGTTTATATGTGCATGTGTGTATCTGCATGTGGGAGAAAGAGAATATTTTCTACACCAGCAGCTACCTTCTCTCTATGGTTTTAATTGGGCCTTTTTACCTATCTTCCTTTCCCACTGGAAGTTGAAATTCCATTCTTAGAGAGTGGTAATACCAGTAGATAAATCCTCCTTCCTCACTGGTCACCACTTAGTGTGAAATTCCTTGTCTCCTTTTATTTTTTAACTACACGATCCTTGTGGAAATCACAGGCTACTGTCCTTTCTGAAAGATGACTATATCTGTGACCCTTCTATGACTTTACAACTGAGATTTCTCTCCAAACCTTTTCCTCTTACATTTCAATGTCCTGCTATGCCTGTTTTTTTTTCTGTCCATTTTACTGTTTTAGTTCTTGCTCACCCTCCAACAATGTGTTTTCTGTATGTGTCTATTTCTTAGCCCTAAATGAACTTGTAAGCAGGGTTTTTTTCTTTTACTTTTTAAAAACTTTTTGTTGTTTCTCTAACCTCTTATATGACATGTACATGTATTCCTGCTTTTTGAAAGTTTGAGTTGTGCCACTTTGCCTTTTTTAAATTTAGTTTTCAATTACAGTTGGCATGCAATATTATATTACTTTCAGATGTACAACACAGTGATTAGACATCTATATCCCTTACAAAGTAATCATCCCAATAAATCTAGTGCCCAACATATAAAGTTTGGTTTTTGAAAGACCTACATCAGTGTGTATCTTCACTAACTAAAAGACATCCAAAGAGAATTTTTGCTTTTGTGAAAATAGTGCTCAGCCTTTGTCTTATAGAGAGGGGTGATAGAGGCTGCATGCATCTGAACAGTGAGAGTGGCCCTGCCGAGCTCCTTTCCTGGGAACTACACTCAGCATCAAGCACCATAGCTTTGAAGTATGCCTGTGAGCATCTGTGCTTCGTCTTGATTTATCTTGTGCATCATTAGCTAGATGTATCCTAAGGTATCAGGAAAACCTCAGAGAGCTTGTAAGGGTATTATGTTTAGTGTAAAACTGGACATAATAGTTTCGATCATGGTGAATGAAGTAAAGACCTTGTTCATGCCTTGATTTGGGAGTCTGAAAATGCTAAAAAATTTTTCATATTAATTAATGGTACGTAATTGCTTGTTCACTTTATACCATTTCAGCTTACAAAAGGTTTCAAAGGAATACTATTTTTGGATAGTGGGGAAAAATTGTGTATATCAATGCCCATATCCTCTGGGAGAGGTAGAAGGAGTAGCAGTTGCTGAATGGTGTGTGCATTTCAGTTTAGAGGATGTATCCATATCTCTCCACTGCCTTATTTTATATCTTTATGCATGAGAAGCATCATTCAAGCCAAGCTAAATCTTAAAAGCCTGAGACTACGTGATGCACATTTCATACAGAAATGGTTCAGCTTCTCAAATAAATATGAAGCATTGATTTGTATGCGAAGGAAGTGAAAGGGTCTAAGGAGGCCATGATTTTATATTTTTAATAATGCTCCTTTTTAGAGGGGCCTAAAGAATTGATGATTTACATCCTAAGGGATCAAATAGAAGCCATAGCATATTGTCCATTTATATTGAGGAATAACACTGAAGGTTCTAAATGCATATTCTATAGGAAGAGTAAAATAAGACACCAAATCTCAAAGGTGGTGGCAATGTCTCATAGTTCCAAGGCAGGGCCACCCATTTGACACCAATTTGCATCATGTTTCTTCATCTAGCCCTTCAGCCATGGCTATATAATTTCCCATTTTCTATTTCCTCACACTAAGTGAATTTTCTGTGTTCCCTTTCTGTAGTTAGAAGTGCTAAAGGCATGGTGAGAAAGGAGAGGGAAAAGTAGGATACGGGAAAATTTATAGAAAACAGAGTTCTAAGATGTTCTAGCCTAGCCTCAGTAGTCCATTTAATAATTTTTAATTTGCATAAATTTGGATCAGTTCACACTTTTATCGTGCGTGTGCAAGCATATGTGCAAATGTGTATTTTAGTAAGAGAGGGATAAACTAAAGGAGACAAGAATAAGTACATCAAAATAAATACAGATAGTTTCTCCTTAATGAAAACAATAAATACATAGATATAAAATGTGTTGTGTCAAATAGTCCTCAAGAATCTTGGAATAAAAATATTTTTTCATCACTTTATTAGAAGACCTTTTTGCAAATGGGACTTAAGAAAATAAGGGTAAGGGGAAGAGGAACAGAAACTAATGATTATTAAGCATCTAGGATACATTCACAGAGATACTTGGGTTTATACATAATAGCTACTGTTATATTCTCAATAAACCTGGAAAATAAATGGTGTTAGCTCTATTTTTATAGCTGTGGTAACTGAAACTCATATAAATTAAGTCAATTAACTAAAATCATGCAGGTGAATTGACTTTGAGAGATTTATTTTTTCCAGTATTTATTTAGGGAAACTTTTTTCCTATCCAGGAATAAATGTATTTTCTCTGTTGATTAAGTTACTCATCTGTAGGTAAGAATGACATGATGTATATGACATTCTGTCTTCACAACCTAGGAAGTAAATATAAAATTCTGCTCATCCACGCAGTATTTATAGGAGTTCAAAGGTTTCTTACCTGAGAAGTTTTCTTATTGTGGGTCCTACCTGGTTACTTGAGCTAGATTAGCAATTGAATGAGTTCTTCCCTAGACCCAGGAAAGAGGATGCCTATGCTGTGTCTCATACTCATATTCCTCCATCTGGTCCTTCCACAGCTATATCCCTCCTTATAAGATGAAGAGTCAACAGCCTAAAGGAATGCCCGCCTGGCATCCCTGCCCAGAGAATCTCAGATCCATTTTATAGGTCTGCACTGGCCTCCCTGCCTGTCCTTGAAAGGGCAAGCCAAAGACACATTTTACCTGCTGTCCCAGAATGCGCATATGAGGATAAGGGGCCCTCACAAATGAATGCACTGTGGAACTGAAGCTTAGAAATGAGAAGGAGAGACATCCATGGGCAAGAACCACCAGTCAAGGGCAGCTCTTCCAGCTTCACCTTCCTCAGGCAGAACTTAAGGTGTTGAGGATTCCAAATTGAGATCTGCATTCTAGGAGGATATGATAATATTATTTTGATAAACAGTGCATAGACCTCCATTTGTAATATTGTCCTGGGCCTCATGTATCACAGAAACAGGTTTGAATGTCATACAATAGTCTGATTATATTTTACTAAGTAGAAAGGGATCTACCATAATACTTTCAACTTTAATTATAATATTGAACATAACATTATGTGATACTTCTTTCTCCAGCTCCCTTCAGTTTTGAGCACCAGGGAATCACAGTAACTTTTTGGTTCTGAACCCCCAGAAGCAGACTCTCTTGAACACAACATCCCCATGCACATCTCCTTCCCTTGGCAGACATAGCAGGTAACTTACACTCTCCTTGGGTTCCTTAAAAGTGTGACTGGTTATGATAGGGACTATTTTAATGCTGACCTTTTGAAACTAATGAAAATTAAATAAAATGAATGTATAAAGTTAAAGTACAGTGTTGGAGAACACATAGACTCACATGGCAAAGACTGAATAAATGGCCATTTTCTTCCTGTCCCCTCCCTCTGTCAAAGCAGTCCTTTTACATTAGCTGGGAAATGTGAGTATTCCATAACTGGGGTCAATTGATCCTTTTCCTCCCAAATGTTTTTCAAGTCCCTCCAGCACATATGTAGTAAACAGAAGATGCTAAAAAGGCCTGAGGTACCATTTTATAGCCAATCAACCTGAACACCTAGCTCCACTCAAGAGCCACCTTCTGTGTTTCATCCGGCTTTGTCTTGTCCCTACCCTTGGTTTCACTCTTTAGACACGGTGCCAGCCCCATGCACTCATTTCCCTAAAGTATGGTTACTTTGTCCCTGCTATTGGGCTTTTAGTCCGATAAATGTAAAGCAATTATCCAAGAGACCTGGCCTGAATTAGTACAAAATGTCACACTTCATTTCCCTAAAAACAGTAAAAATAAAGTCACCTACCCTGTTTATTTCCACCTTTCCACATAAAATGACATTTGCTGACTTTTTACTCTGTTGTGGTATAATGTTGCTTAGCCTAAAACCCACTGCTTTCTTCATGCATGATGCAGAACTGAAACCCACCAGAGCAGCCTTGCCTATTGCTGGAACTAGAGGTGCATAAGCTTGTCTTGCCAGAGAGAATTTTCCATTTCTCGTTCTCTGCCTGGTGCTTTTAACATATAGGGAGGGCTTTAGATTTGGGATTGTGGTTCTACGTTTTTCTGCATTAAATCAGCATGCAGTGTGTGATACATTTCAGATTTAAATATGCAGTGACTTTGTACAGGGCAATGTGGGAAGAAAAGTGTGCCCTGAAGTCCTGCTTGTATTTTAAAAACAAGTTGATGAGAGGAGAGTATAACCAGGAGCAAGTATTCTGAAAATACTATTATTAAGGGCATTTCTCTGTTGATTTCTTAAGCAGTCTCTGCCATTAACGAAAGTTTTAGTATTAGGATAGCTTAATGAGGTGCTAATGAGCGACGAAGAAGAACTAAGCCCTCTGTTAAGTCCCCACACTGCATTGTTTACATGGGGTCAAATGTTCCCTGCATTTTTCTGCATGAGCAAAATAATTATAATACTTTCTAATCTCATTTCAAATATTACCCAGCCAACGTGTGTTCAGTCTGCACACTCACACATGGTTTAAGTCGATACAGGTACAGTGGACTAAAACTGGATTATAGGAAACAGAAAGAAGCTGATCCCCTCATCTCTATTCATTTCTCCTAGAGTTAACTGCTTACTTCTTGACGATGAATTTGTGCTCAGCTTGAGTCAGTCACATATTTCATTTGGAACCCACAAGTTGCAATCCACCTATTGGCATCCCACTGGTATCACATGGGACACACTTGTGAAAGCTGCTGCATACTGGACATGTGCAAGATGAACGTCTGTGGGAGAGAGCTTCCCCACAAAACTATTAAACAATGTTATACTAGAAACAGGGCTTGCATTAAGCCCAGGAGAAGAAAGAAAGAAGATTGACTTTAGCAGCACCTAGAGAGCCTTTTTGCACACTAAAATCAACAAGACAGTGAGAAAAAATAACTTCCTAACCCACTTGATAAAAGCAATTTATTGAATAAAAGACTAGTAGTTCTTTACACAATTAGAAAGAAGGCCTTAATCTACATATCACTGAAAGAGATGTTGGGTCAACTCAATCATTCAAATTTATTTCTGGAGTAACTTAACAAAAATATTTATTGAGTGTCTACTATGTTTTTTTCAGAAACTGTTTATGTGTTACACACTACTGAGCCAAGTCATTTTTAAAAAGTATAATACTTGCTTTATGTTAGAATGGTTATTGTTTTTGAAGTACTTTCTCTTCCCATCATTTCAAAAGAACTCTCATAAGGGACCAACAGATCACACTAATCCTTCAGTGATTCAGAAGGAGCAACTTCATCTGACATGAAAGCATAGAGATCTATTGTGAAGAAGCTGGCATTTAGCTTGGCCCAGAGTGATGAAAATCAGTTTCTCACATAGACTTGGAAGCAGTGTTTCTTAGATATCCATAATAACAGCAAACCCACAGAGATTACAAAAACTCTAGGTCATTTTTTAGAAGGAGACTGTAGCTTTATTTAGCTGGAATTTTGGTCATGCCTCTTCAATTCTATGTTAAGTGTATCTTAAGTGTCAGTAAAGTAATTAGGATATAATTAAAAGTAGGGAGTGGCTAATGACAGTTTTTAAGCATAGAATAACAAGATGATGGCTGTTTTATAAAAAGATGAGTCCATCAGCATTGTATAGAAGTGAGAAGACCAAGTATTTCAGGTGAGGAACAAACTGAGTCTCAATTATAGTAATACTAACACGGAAAGAAATTCATTTTACAGACAACCAACAAAGACCATAGTGGCACACTGAATGTGGCGATACAGGGAAAATGAAGTGTGGGGTTAGGAGCTGTATTGTTCAGGATGCCTAAAATACTGAAGGCAGAATGAATAGCAAGAGTTATTAAGAGAGAGAGGAAGGTGTGATAAAGTTGGTTTTGGGGTGTTTATGAATGGATGTTTACCAAGGTAAATTTTTTTTACAAAACGTATTAAGACCATGGATGGAGATAGCCAGATGGGTTATAAATGAAGATATTACACCCACATCCAGTGAGGTAATATTTAAGTAGGGGAATTGATGAAATCACTAAGGAAATGACTATAGTCTCATGAAAAGCTTTAGTGGGTACATACACCTAAGAAGTACAGAAAGATGCAGGTAATTGGAATAATGACAGGAGAGAAGAATTGCAAGGGAAAGCAAGAAATAAATGCTAAAGAGAGATAGAATGGAAACCTCCCCAATACAATTAGATTAGATTATTAGGGGCTTCTTGGAGTCTTTCAGGAACACAGCTTTAGAAGAAGTAGAGACTTCAAACAGTAGACTTAGTAAGGAAGAACAATACAGAAGGTAGAGGAAGTGTTTGCAGAAAATGGCTTTAAGAGCTTGGAGAACAGAATGGAATGGAATGGAGAGAGTGATGACTTAAGGGGGTTGAGGGAACAGGGACTATGTGCTTGTGTGCGCATGTATTCTTTGGTTGCTTAATCTGTTTTGGTTGCTTGTTGATTTGTTGGGGTCAGGGCAACTGAATATCTGTGAAAATTGGATAAAGCAGGAAGAAGGAAGGATTGCAGATGGTGAGACAGAAAGAGACTTCTGATGGATAATGATTCATCAAGAAACCAACCACAAGACTTACATTTCAGTTTCTCAATGAGGCTTTTAATTAAGTCAGAAAAGAAAATGGGCTGTTATTTTTTGTCTGTGAGTAGAGAGTGAGGATTGTTTAGGTAAAGAAAAATGTTGAAGTGGAGGGAAAATGTATTGTCCCTTTCTTTGGAACTGATTTGACCTAGAAGAGAGACCCTAGTTCCCTAAAGAAAAAGGGGGAACTGGAGGGGGAAAAACAGAGTAAGAAGATGCCTGAATACCAAACAAACCTTTCCAATTTTTCAATTTTGCCTAGGGACAGCTGTTCTCAGAAATTTTTCAGACTTAGTGTTATTCTCCCTGAGCCAGGAAAATCAATGGACTATATCATATGGACAGCACTGAATATAGCAGGATTGGTCCTGCTGCCTTAATGCCATAACATTAGGTCCACAGAGGAACTTGCTCTCACTCCAACCATGGAAAATATAATTACAAGTAAAACTGAACACAATTTAGGGTTTTATTTTTAAAAAGGAACAAATATATTCATGCTATACAAATAAGAATTAGAAACAAACATTTACTCAAAAGGGAGTTAAAAACAGAAAAAAAGATGAGATGGACCTAGAAACAGGACCTAAAGCAGAAAGGAGATAAAGTGGAGGCCACCCCTTCAGTCTTTAGAGAAACAGTCTTTTTGCAAAGAGGCAAGAGTGTTACTCCTATTGAATTTTAAGTTAATTGAAAAGGGAAGTTTCTCATTCCTGCCTTAAGTAAAAATGGAAATTGTTGATGTCAAGAATGTCTATGCCTTAACCCAGAGAGTTTAATTGCAAATGTATTCTATCAGGGTAAAGCTGGTTTTGGCATTTCTGAGGAAGACTGGAGAGATCAGCATTGATTTATCACTGTCAGAATGGCTTGAACATGTGTGGCTAGCTCTGTAGTTATTATGAAAACTTTTTGTTAACATTAGCTACCATAATATGGCCAGACTGTGCACTCAATAGCCTTTCCTTGAATACTTGTTTCAAAGGCAGCCTGCTCAACGATGTGAGAATACCACTTAGTTCCTAGGCTAAGCAACATGGCAGTATAGATATTGTGAATACCCATTTTTCTGCTCAGGAACCCTTTCTTCAAAACATGGACTTTATAAAAAGAAACTGCATCACTCTAGGACCTATCTTATCATAGCACGTAATGTGTGTATCAATAATGTAGCAGCTGAATATATTGTCCCTGCCAGTTCCACAGGATATGTGGGAATTTGTGAAATAAGCTT
Organism: Phyllostomus hastatus; assembly: GCF_019186645.2. Taxonomy (NCBI): domain Eukaryota; kingdom Metazoa; phylum Chordata; class Mammalia; order Chiroptera; family Phyllostomidae; genus Phyllostomus; species Phyllostomus hastatus. The sequence continues at coordinate 85,473,918 of NW_025333977.1, read as the reverse complement.
GTGGCTTCAGTAGCTCTCCATATTCTTGCTAGAACTCAAGCTGCCTGGAGAGACCTATTGGGGTAGGTCTCTGTGTTTGTGTGGTATTTCCTTCCTTCTCTCTTCTATCCCAGCCAATTCTCAGGAATGGGGGTTTGTGTGTTACCTGTATTATGTGTGTCTACTGAAGTGCCCTGACTATTGAGGGCTGACAAAGTGGTCTCACTTGCCATCACCACCTCTCACTCCCATGATGATCTCTTTTTTTTCCCTTCTCCTCCTTCTTCTTTTTAACAATGTGCTTTAAAGTGGACTAGATGTTTCATGGGTTGACCCACATTGGTCTTTCACTGACAGTATTACCTAAGAATCCAGGAATTGGCTCAACTAACCACCTGCTAGATAGGGGTAAAGAGCCCTCTGAGTTGTCTTGGGAATCTTAAAGCAAATTTATGAACCAGGTGTGCAGCCAAGAAAGCTCATCAACTCCACTAAGATTGCCCTGTGATCAGCTTTCCCATAGACCTCTGACAGGTCAAGCCCCAGGAAAGTCAAGCAACCCCAAAGAAGTATTCAGTATATATTTTAGATCCACGATGATACACGAATCTGGCAAAGGGAAGATACCAAACCAGAAGTGATAATTATAGCATTCTGTTCCCTTGGAAATTCAATAAAGTTTTGTCTCATTTTGAGTAGGAACAATTCATGAGCCAAACTGGTTCTGGACAGCTAGCTACCTATGTAGTATGATTTGATAGAGGTTTGGGTCAGCTTCTGCCTTCAAAGTAACAAAATCTACCTTCTAACCATTGCAACATATTTCTATTGGAGTTGGCCTCATCTACGTAGATTGAGAACATAGTTTCACAAGCCGAACACAGTCCACAGACTCTAAGTCCCCCTCTGGCAGAAACCTAATAATGTAAGGTTGTGTTTGATAGAAAGATTGTTGGTGGATTTCTAAACTCCTAATCCCATACACTGTTTTTTTATGAATAGAATATCACATACTGTATTTGGGTTATGGTTTGTATGAAGCCCTGAATATTTGGTAAGTACAACATATTGTAATTGAACATAACAAGTCACAAAGTAGAGATGCATTATAATAAAGGATTGTACCTCTTCAAAATGTAGTTATTCCTTTTAGTATATTAGAATAAACTTTATTTTATTTTATTATTTTTCTGATGTTTTTTTCTTTTTCATTTAATTTATTGAGGTGATACTAGTTACCAAATTATACAGGTTTTAGGTGTTCAATTCCACAACACATCATTGTGCTATATGTTTACCCCCACAAGAGTTGTATATTTTCTACCCCAAATCAAGTGTCCTCCCATCACCATTTATTTCTTCTATATTCTCCTACATATTTCCCAACCTCCTACCCCTGGCAGTTACCACACTGGTGTCATGTCCATGAGTTGTTTTTCTTTTTTGTTCAATACGTCCATCCCCAACCCAGTCCCCACAACCCCTCCTGACAGCTGTCAGCCAGCTCTTTATCTTTGAGTCTGTCCCTATTAAGCTAGTCAAAGAAAGGGAGGTACCATATGATTCTACTCATATGTAGAATATAATGAACAAAATGGATTAACACGCAGAATAAACATTTTAAAAAGAAGAAAAAGTTTTAGTACAATAACTAGGTCAAATTTAAGTAGGGATATTAAGTAATTGAATTTACATTTTGATTAACCAAAGTAAATAGAGTATATGGTTCATACTATGTTGAATTTTGTCTTCATAAAGTAGAAATATCTTTGAACAAGCAATTTATCCATTTTTTGGCTTTCATATAAACTATCATTAAACCCTGAATGTCACTTGACTATCAAACATATACACTATTTTCTAAGACATGTGGGGATCTAATTTTATACGAGTATATTTATATTTTATTCTAACACAAGTAAAATCATGGTCAGTATTTTTTCAATGGAATGATCTCTTACATTGTAAGTAATATCAAAAAATTTGGAATACAGACATCATATTTTACCTGTGAAAAGATATATGCTTTTTTCCAAATAAATGACTTAATAGTTTCCACAAGACAAGTCAATGGAAAGTTGAGGTCAGAGATTTTTGCAAGCGTAAATAAAGACTGAGTTATATACTAATGTTCCTGGAAGTCATCTTTAAAGAAACTATGCAAATTTAATAATTCTAAGTATACTTTTAACATAAGAGTAAGTGCATTATATTTTATTCTATTTTTTAGCTCCTTAGCCACCAGTCATGAGTTTATGCAAAGAGTGCATAGTTAAAAACATGAACTCAAAATCCTTCAACAGAAGTATTGCATAATTAGCTTGTATGACACTAGCCACCTTTTTTCTAAATAAAAGTGCTATGCTGTCTGGCCTAGGGACTTGACTCCATGGCATTGTGGGAGGTAGGCATCACAGTGCTAAATTCTAACACCATCTGTATGACTTCAGTCCTAAGAGATAGATTGTGTCTGCTGCCAAGGCCAGAATCAACCTCAGCTGCCAAATCCTAGACTGAAAGAGGAATGTAAACAGCTTGATGGAAGGGTGGTTCCTGGTGCACCTGTGGTTTTGACAGTTTTTGCTGCTGCTTGAGGAGGAAACAGGTTGCCTGTTTGTTCTTCAAGAGCACTTCTGGCATCCAGGTATTATGCAGGCATGCACTGCCAGCTGTGAAGGATGCTGCTTCCCTGTCACTTCAGAGAAAGATGCTCCCTCTTGCTATTTCATGCAGGGAGCCTGAAAAAGGAAGACAGAAAGGATCAAACACAAACTACAGATCACTAACGGAGCAGGAATCTAAAATAACTTGTGTCGAAGTCTTGCTTTCAAACTCAGGAGTGGTACAATAGATAAGAATTACTTAATTATAGTGGCTTTTTAAAGATATGAGTTGATTGATGGCTAACTTAAAGAAAAGCAAGAAAATGCATATATAACTGATTCAACTATCTATAACTTGATAAATCTAATGTTCTATCTTACTGATTATTGATTAGGATAACCTACGTCAGTGATTTTCAATCTTTGTCATCTCATGGCACACATAAACTGATTACTAGAATTCTGTAGCACACCAAAAATAGATTATAACTTTTGCTAATCTGAAAAAAATAAGTAAAATTGTGATTCATTCCCACCAGATGTCTGTTATTATGTTGGACATTGTCATTTTTATTGGATAATCTAAGGGAAAAGAGGTCAGTGCCCCCTGACTAAAGAGTTAGGTATCACATGTTTTAAAAATTCTTGCTGCACATTGGTTGAAAATTGCTGATCTATGTCAAGGAATCATAATGCAGGAAAATAAAAATATCAAATAATCAATTTAACTTTTAATTAAAAGTTTTTAACTGAAAGGATATGTTTCACAGATAATACACTGCATATATTATTTATTTCATGATTAAATCAGGCACATATATACTTTAAGACAGATTGCAAAAATTCAAATTAAATTTAAAACATTTTATCAATGATTACATTTTTATAAAACTTAAATACTTAAAACTCTGACTTAATTGATATAATGGATCAGTAGAACAAAGAGTCTAAGACTTAAGAGTATAAGAAAATGTCATGTATGACAATAAAAGCTTTTCAAATCTGTCTGACAAAGGTAGATTATTCCATAAATTGTGTGAGTTGTCTAGCTAGCTATCAGGAAGAAAGGAAAGCTTGATCCCTTTCTTACTTATATTAGATTAAATAGTTTGTATTTATTTAAATAAAAGTAAAGATGAATGAAAAGACTGAAATGTAAAAATTAAAAATAATAAAAAAATTGAGAGAAAGTATAATTGAATTTTCAGTGAAACCTAATCAACAAAACAAACAAGCAAGCAAAATATAACCAGAGACTTTGAAATAAAGAACCAACAGTAGCTAGAGGGGAGGGTGATAATGGGGGAAAGAAGGGAAAGGGTCATCAAGGAACATGTATAAAGGACCCATGGACAAAGTTAAAGTGGGATAGGACTGAGGGTGGAAGGTGGGGGGTGGATGGGGTGGGAGAAAGTGGTGGTGGGAAAATGGAGACACCTGTATTTGAACAACAGTAAGAAAAAAAATTGATTTAACAAAAATCTCCATATCACTCAAAGCAATGTATAGATTCAACACAATTCCTATAACTATACCAATGGCATGTTTCACAGAACTAGAACATATGTTCCAAAAACTTACATAGAACCACAAAAGACTCCAAATGGCAATAGCAATGTTAAGAAAGAAGAACAAAGTTTGAGAAGCATGTTACCTGATATCAAACTATACTTCAAGGCCATAGCAATCAGACATATAAATCAATGGAACAGAATCGAGAGCCCAGAAATACATCCCTGCCTTTATAGTCAATTAGTATTTGACAAAGGAGGCAAAAACATACAATGTGGTAAAGACAGTCTATTCAATAAAGGATGTTGGAAATATTGTGCAAAAAAGCATTGTCTTTTGAATATCATGTAGCATGAGTCTCAATGAGCCTTTGGTATAAATCCTAATGTAGTTTCAGAAAGAATACATACTGATTCAATGTAAAATATAGCATTGCCTCCAACTTTACTTTCCCTTGGATGCCACTTTTTGATAGTTAGTTTTTCATTTATTTTAACTTTTTAATTTTTATTAAATTTATTGGGGTGACACTGGTTAGTAAAATTATATAGGTTTCAGGTTTGCAATTCTATAACACATCATCTGTATATTGTATTATGTATTCACCACCCCAAGTCAAGTCTCTTTCCATTACCATTTTCCCCCATATCCCATTTTATAAAACAAGAAAAAAAACAAAAAATAAACAAGTAAAAGCCCCATTGAATAACATTATAAAACTAGAAACAATAAAGGAAAAGATTTATACGTATTATCACATAAACACACAATACTTTGTAATGACAAAAACAACATATGGTAAATTTGAAATCAATAAAAATTAATGGAAAATATTTGCAATAGCATCATAGATAAAACATTCATTTCCTTAATATGTAAAAAGCTTTTACCAATCTATAAGGGTAACAATGGTATTCTCAACAGTGAACTTGGCAAAGGTTCTAAATAGGAAATAGGCAAAAGATGACATGTGAGTGGCTAGTTAACATATGTAGGTAGGGAGATAGGTAGATAGGAAGGAAGAAAGAACTGGAGAAAGCAAGTTGAGGAAGAGTGTGAGCAGAGTGGAGGTGACAGAAGGGGAGAGTGAAGAAGAGGGATATGAGGAAAGAGCAGAAAAGGGAAAGCAAAGGAAGAGGGAAAGAAAGAAAAGAAAATTCCATTTTTCACTTAACAAATTCATCAAAGATTTAGAGAATGGGCCATTCTTGTGCACTAATATATAATATATTCCAATGCATAGATTTGACCTAGAAGTCTTAGTTGTAGAAAGTTATTCTAGCCAATATTATAACTATAAAAATATTCACAACATAATGCTTTATAATAGAAATTATAACAAAGAAAACAATGTAAAAATTCATCTATCATTATTTAATTGTGTGATGGCTCATAATATTATTGGATTTTGTGGTTCCATTGAAATAATTATGTAGAATTAATTTATTTAAAAAGTTTTCCAAACCATACTGTTGAGTTGAAAAAAGAAGATCATATATAGGACATTTCCAAGTTGTGTATATCTGTGTTTATGATAATATATGTATACATGCATCAATATCCAAAAGTTATTATAACAATCAATAATGGTAATTTCTAGGTGGTGGAATTTGAGGTAATACATCATTTTACATTTCTATATTATGTGACTTTTTCTATGAAAATATATTGTTATATAATGAATAAAGTTATTTTTAGAAGATAAAAACATTTTGCTAATTTTAATTTGGATTTGCCTTATTTTTCTGGTTGTTTTAATACCTTGTACTTTTCACCTTGAATAAAGTAAAATGATTGTCTATGCATTGCTCTTCTAGCAACATTTCATCTGGAATTATGTTGCCTGAAGAATTAATCAGGGGAAATTCTATGCTTACATCTTTTTGTATTTACTAGTTCACACTTGGGGCATTTGGTATTTTGTCTAATCTATAATTCAAATATAGCCAGCATGTCTTATAAGATTTGATAATCTAGTTTACAATTACTCTTATTATTGTAAAATCTTGAAATTTGTTAGGTCAATAAATAGGGTTAAAAATAAATGATTTTCAACTTCATAATTCAAAATGCTTCCCTTTACTTCTGAACATGTCTCAACACATCCACAAAATATCCTCTAAACAAAATTAAGCTTAATTCACTCTAAAGGTAAGCACTTCTACAGCCATTTAAAGGAAGGGGGAGCCAATTAAATAAATGATCAGATATTCATTTTATGTAGATGAGTGATGCTAATTACAATGAGTTTCATCTATCCATTAAAACTAGTCCAGCAAGCTTGGATAAACTTTGTTAGCAGTTAGTCACTGTATTTATATGTGAAAGTCTTAAAACATTTCTTTAAATATATATTTTTAAATATTTACTTATTTAGATCATTTTCCAGGCATCCACAAGCAGTGAGGTTTTACAAAACATTCTAATTTGTGCATGCTCCTTCTTGTTTGGTATGTTTAGTCTTTAGGCATTTTCAATTCTCCCCTTTCAATATTCTCCATTCTCTCTCTACCTCTTAACCTTTAAATCATCAACTGTTTCAGGTTATCAAACAGGTGTCTAGAGCAAAGTAAATGGTTTCGGGATCATCCTCCCATTGTTCTCGCACGCAGTTTGGATTGCATACACTTTGGTGTAATTCACTTCTTATTTGACTGTCCCAGGGTGGTGTCATCTTAGTTATCACATTCTCTACTCTATTACTTACTAAGCCTGTGATGGAAAAACCTAACTGGGGTTAACATTTATAAAATCATTACAGCACAGAACTTTTTTCTCTTTCCTAGATTATTCAGATTTTGTAGGTAATAATGGAAAACCATGTACTAATTCGCTTCTGTGTTATTTGATTTTTATCGTAATTTCTTTCCCTAAAATCTTTCAGCGTAAACAATTCCAAATAGATGAAATGTGGTCTGTTTGTTTAAGCAAGCTTCCTAGGAGCATGTTTTTGAATGACCATGTGACCTGATGGGCTGACTATATAACCTGCTTGTCTAACAAGTTCACCAAGCCAGATACTTACTAAGGGATTTCTAGCCAGAGAAACATACATCTCTGCCAATGTAGTCATAGCCTGACTCACAACCCCCTCCTTGTATACATTTTAAACAGGTAAGTTTTTGTTAGAAGATAAACTAAGTTACATTATTGTACAATACTTTCATCAACTAAACAGGTCAGAGGCCATTTCTGTCTGTTTATACTTCTATCTCCAGTATCCAGCACAGTGTCTAGCACATTAAGGATACTCCCTACATATTTGTTGACTAAATAGATGTTTTGTTTATTAACTTGACAAAGATAGTCTGAAAGTGTAGGAATATTTTCTTCAGTTACAGTTTAAGTGGTGAGGGTAACAACCATGACAGAGGGCCTTTCTATAGTCCTGGCTCTCTGTAATTTACCCGTTACCACATTGTAAGTTTTAAAACTTGAGGGTTTCTTGGGAATTTCTGTAGCAACTTAGCAGCTGATTCACATATACTGTAATTAATTTCTGAGAAACCTGCAAATGCCTATTAGCTGGTATTTATAAACCAGCTGATACTAACTTAGGAAAGCTGGTTGGAATAAATCAGCCTACATAAGCTAGACATGCTGCCCTGGCTTTTGTCCAAATAGAAATAGACTATTTCCAAGTTTCAGAAAAGGTAATTAAATTCAGCTTAAAATACATCTAAAAGTCATTGTCTGAAGTACTGGCCCATGGAAATAAATAATTTCACATTTCACTAATAGAGTATCTATTTATCAGGAATTCAAAACACTGTTGTAATAAGAAGATCTTCATAATATCCTTGTAAATGTAAAATCATGTTTTCTGTATATAATATTTACTGAAAAATAATACTTCATGGAAAGTCATTTGCAGATCATGAGATATTTATTCAGTTTTGGCTCACGGTTACATATTCTCCCCCACAGAACTTAACACCCAGTACCTTGTCATCAACAGATCAGTGCTTTTAGCTCTCTTCTTAAACAGCAAATGGCTTTTTGCAAACAGATGCTAATAATGTACTTTCCAGTACTTTCTGTAACATGCCCGTTCTCAAAGGCTTAGCCTCTGATGGAGCTTTAACTACAATGTCATCTTGCAAATTTCAAAGCCCTATTTCTTCTAAACTGAAAACACATAGTGCAAACTTGCCTCCTTCCCTTCCAGCTGCCCCCATTTCTTCACCTTCTTCTCTCTCTACCGCCACACATAAACACAATAGGAAAACTAGCATGAATACGCTGTTTCTGGCCTTTGAATCCTTCCATAGATGAGAGATTATAATGTGTTCTCTTCCTTTCATGTTAACCTACTTGTTTCCTACTTGGCCTTCTGTTGACCTTCAACTAGCAAGCTACGTGACTACCTGGACTCATAATTATGTCTTTCTACATTGGAAATTGTAAGTTTCAAAATGTACTTGCTTATATGCTTCCCCCCACTTAATCTGATAACTTAGTAGATACACTATATATTTTGTCTTCCTGTCATGCCTTAAAGAACAAGAGCTCCTTGAGGTCTTGACATCCTCAACATAGTATCCTGGTCTTCTCTCCATTTGCAGATGACCTTGTTTTATTATCTGCTTAATCAAGAACTCTCTTCCTTAAATAGATACTTATCATAGCTCTTTTTAGGATTCAGTTAAATAGTTATCCAAACCTCAACATGACTCCTTAAAAGTGTAGGAACATTGCTTGCCTTTGTCTGCTCACCACAGCTATTAGGCTCTCTCTATAAGAAGACAGGAGGCAGGATGTTAGGAGCTGATGGAATGTTGTGAGCATAGAGCTATGTGCAAGAATACTTGCACCCCTTCACTCAAAAAAATCAAAACTTGCAGATCTCAGTTAAAGGGGACACAATATTAAATGTAATATTTTTATACCTGATCTTTGCTGTTGAAAACAATGCATCTTATATTCTAGGCCATGTAATTCTAGTTATGAACCATAGTTAATAAAAATATTAAATTTGGATTTAAAAATCCATTAAAACAGCCACTTTCCTGCACACTGAGATTTTCAATAATGTACATGTATTACCTTTATAATATTAAGCTTAATTTTAAAAATATGCAGTTGAAATTGGAGAAACAAGAAATTGAATAATTATTAGATATATTTATTCTTCATTAGAGCTATTTCATTTAAACAAGTCAGATTATGGAGTCATTCTTAATGTATTTGCCTAATAATTTAGAAACAGTGAACTTTTCAGATAATTCCATCAAGGCTGTGGGAACCCAAGAAAGGAATGATGAATTAAAATAAGCTTATCTTCCATTAACATATATGAATACATATCTAAATCTTGGTGTTAAAATTCAGTGATTATATGTATTTTTTCATCTTCCATTTTCAGAAAAGAAGAAAGGGGATTTGATTTAATGTTATAAATTTTGATATGTGTAAACCCAAATGGTCCAGAATAAAGGAAAAATCTTTATGAATTTCAGGTGTTGAAATCACTGTGGAAAATGGTGATTTCATTCTCTGAACTAATTCAATTAAGAGGAGAATAGAAAGAATCAGGAAGGCTTCTGAGCTCCTTACTTAAAAACTATAGTATAACCTCAGGGTTTTGTTGCAGTGGGTATTTTATCCATAGAAGTTGCAGATAATTTGTGTAGTTATATTTGGCTAAATGAGCAGAACTTCAGTTCAGGTAGGAAGTATCTATGGATTCCTGGTGTCTTGGAAGAAGCCTTTTGGCCATTTGGGTATTTTATGAAAATGTAATTCTTCCTGGATCTTGAAGAACTGATCTAAGCTGAGAAGCAATCCTGTAAAGAGAGCAGAAAATTACCAGAGGCCCTTTCAAATGGTCCTAAGGAGTCTCTAGCCTAGTTTTGAGTCTCATCACTCTGTCCTTTCCTCCCTCAAGCACTTGATCCTTGAATATTTCCTTCACAAACAGTTATTTAGACCTTAATATGTGCTAGAAACTGCTTCAAAGGTTTTCATGTATTACCTCATTTAATCTTTACAACTGTGAGACAAAAACATACTGAGCCCACTCCATTCTACTACTTGTTTGTGTTCATGCAATCATAAAAACTGTAAACTACTCCCTGAGGGCAGACAGCAGAGTGAATCGGATCAGCCATGTCTAATTCCATGGCATGTTCTTTTAAAATACAAGAGATATTATATAATTCACTTTGGCTTTTGTTTGTCAAGCAAAATTAGAAAGCACGAGTATTAAATAGTGAAAATGCAAAGTTTAAATCAGCTGGAGAACACATTTTTCCACTCATGAACTATGCCAACCCACTGATAACCATGAGTGTAAGCATTTCTGAGCCATATTGGCCTCTTTCAGCTACTAAATGGCAATTGGGTGTCTTGCTGACTCTTGCCAAACTGGCAATCTAACATCCTAGTTATAATTCAGAATTTTTGTCTGCCTAAATATAATTCAAATGCAAGGTTGGATATTCTCTTAGCCAAGTTATGATTAATATTGGAAGTATTCTCTATGCTGAAAGCACTGGGCTGGGAAACATGGGTTTGGAGTTATAGGACTGGATCTATTTGTAATTAGTTCTGTGCCAGTGGACTAGTAATTTTCCATTCACGGAGTCTTAATTTCCTCACATATGGAAAAGGAGGTTGGAATAAATGATCTATAAGATTTCTTCTTGCTCCAAGTATCCATGTTCCACTGAATTAAAGGAGGAAAGAATGTGTCCCAGCTGGTGTGGCTCATTGGATTGAGCACCCACCTGAACCAAAAGGTCACTGGTTCCATTCCCTGTCAGGGCACATGCCTGGGTTGCAGGCCAGGTCCCTAATAGGGTGGCATGAGAGGCAACCACACACTGATGTTTTTCTCCCTCTGTCTTTCTCCCTTCCCTCCCCTCTCTAAAATAAATAAATAAAATATATTTTTAAGAATGTATTATAATTACATTAAAAAAACAAAACATTTTCAAAGGTTTCATATTTATATGAGTAGGAACAAGGGGGATACCTTAATTTCTAATATTCTAAAACATTTTCCAGGACTTCCATAATGTTAAGGTCTATGTTTTACTATTTTAAATCTTTTTCTTTAAGAAAAAGAATATCTTTACCAAGGGGAGGAAAAAGAAAAGAATAAGATCCAGGGTCATTATTTATAAAGGTTCAAGAAACCATTCAATGCAGCTTTGGATACTTGAATAAAATGGATTTTTCAAAAGAAAAAAAAAGACATTCCTTAGCTTAACTGTGGGAAAATCCTGTAACTCCTATGTCTCATGAGAGACCCGGGCTCTTCCTCTTCATTGGATATGTGGATATGCCTAATGGTGACTAAGTGTGTGAATGAGCTTTCTGAATCACTGAGAAACATCCTATGTGTTCTCGGGTATCAATTTTACTCACCGATTTTAAGGAAGGGGATTGTTATTTCTCTATTAAAGCAACCAAAAGTCTCTTATGTAAGAGTATAAAGCCTTGTATTCATGTTAAGGAAGCACATGGATTTGCAGAGATTGGTCTTGCCCTGGCCATGTGTCTCAGTTCTTTGGAAAGTAGTCCTGTACACCAAGAGATTGTGGGTTCAATCCCCAGTCAGTGCGAATACCTAGGCTACAGTTTTGACCCCTGGTTGGGTCATGTGGGGGGCAGAGAACCTATCATTGTTTCTGTCTCTCTCTCTCTCTCCCTCCCTTCCTCTCTCTCTAAAAATCAACAAACATATCCTCAGGTGAGGATTTACAAAAAAAAGATTCTCTCTTTAGAGGAAATGCATCAGCTGTCTATAGTGAGCGTCAGCCCCAAAGTATGTCTTCCCTCTCCTTTGCCTCTGGGATACTTTGAAGGAAATGTCTGAGAGGCAGTGTTCCTGAGTATGTAAAATATTTATTGGAATGGTTTGTGATGTAAATAAAATTTAAAGCTTGTCTTTTATCATCAGATGCAATTTTGCAGAGTGAAACAGCATTTTGTTCAGAGTCATGTAGAACAAGATCAGATAGACAGGTCTGTTACTTACTAGCTTTGCAGACTGCATGTAGCTTCATTTTGCAGAGCCTCAGTTTCCTCATTTATAAAAGAGAGATGGTGACTTAATGAGGATTTCATGAGGATTAAGTTAGATAAATCGGGCAAGGTGCCTTGCTCAGCACCTTGCATAGTGTAAGTCTACAATAAACATCTGTTTCTTTCTTTTACCTGCTTCTTGCTTGGGACTCTTATAAGCCCCTTTTAGATTATCTGAATTATGACAAGTAAATGTCTTCAGGATGTATGCACTTACAAGTTTTCAAAGGAAAAACCTGAAATATTGGTTAATTGCAAAAATTGTGCCAGAAACTTTCTGTTAAAACAGTCATCTCTTTTTGTGGATTTGTTGTTTTCTTTAACTTACCCAACACTACACTTCATACATGCCATGCAAAATAAATATACAGTGTAACTCCCTCATTCACTGCCATAAAATACAATGCTAGGAGATATTTAAAGATAATCAACTCCAGCCATTTCAGAGTAGATACATCGGTAACCCATAAAGTTGGCTGAAGTTTTGTAATTATTGACTTAGATCCCCCTAACCCTTGCTTACTACTGAGGTTACTTCCTTTTCCCCCTTCCCTATCTTTTTGTCTCACAAATATTCAGGTTAGTGAAGAAAAAAGGGGAAAAATGACATCCTCTTAAATTAAGTGCTAATAGGAACATGTAAAATGCACTGGGGGAACACTAAGGAGTTGTCCATTTTATATCCCAAATAAGGAACTGTCATCCAGCTTCCTTCAGCTCTAAGCTGTACCAGATTTTTCTCTGGGTCTAGAACATTATAACTGATACTGAGTTCTTCTCTATGGTATTATTTATTCAAGAATCTATTCAATAGAGAAGTGTGTTAGTCACTGCTGTTCAGTTAGAAAGGCTATATTGTGTGTGTTGGAACAACTTGCTCTATTAAGAAAAACAAAGATTGAAGATATAAGATTGCTTAGATAAGAAAAGTTTGGGAACACATGATTTCAAAATCAATATAAAAATGAAAGGCACTTCTTAAATGCTTGAAAGTAGAATAACTTTTCTATGGAGAGAGAAGGTAAAGGACCATGCAAGCAGGGGAAGAAAACATAATCAGGTATTTTATAAGATAAAAATTTATTTTGAAAAAAATATTGAATGAAGACTACAGATGGAATATAATAGTTTGAATTTTAGTTTATTTAAGTTGGAAACATTTAGAGCTTTTCAATTTTTTTGGTTTGCTTTTTTTTTACTGATTAAGTATGGTATTGCTTGCTGTTCACTGTCACTTGTGGCTTACCTAAAACTCAGTGCTAAAAGCCAATATCCCCAGTTACTTCACTGGCCATGTCTACCATGTCCCTCAAATCAGTGACTATTGAATATACTGTGTGCCTAAGTGTACAGGATTCTCTAACATATGGGCAAAGGCAATAGCAGGTTTCCTTAGAGCCATGCCAACACTCAACACTGATTCATGAAGTGACAATTGTGCCAATAGAGACCAATAGGCAAAACCTTTGAGCACAACTGAAGCCATGTAATGAGTTGGGTGGAAAGTGACTTAGAAGCAAATCCCTATTTTCACAATGATCTGGTGGTATTTTTTTTTCCTCTTGCTAGTTGCCAAAAATCCTCAATTAAGGCTACCCCGGAATGGTTCTAGAGCATGAACTTTGCCTTGGAAGCCATCATTCTCTTCCCTATGGTCCGCAACTATAGTATTATCTTCAGTGACAAGATGAAATCGGCCTGTCTTTGTAGTTTTATCAGCTTTCATGATAATAAGTCTCAGCAAGAAAAAGTAATGCCTGCTTGTGCTGCCAAGTAAGGAGGGTTAGAACAGATCTATGTTGTGTTTTGAGCCTTTGAAAAAGGATCTCAGGATATATTTTTCCATTGAAATGCTGTTATAAATGACTATTTGTTTATAGATTACTTAAAATCCCATTAAAGCTAAGTATAGTTTTTAAAAAAATTGTTTGTAGTAGGCATACCTATGAATGTAATTCATATCAATTCTTATATGAGAAAATTATATCCAATCTATCTTTCAATTCTATCCTAACTCCTCAGACTTAAGTCTCCTTTATTTATGCTTTCAATATCCCTCTTATTTTTTTTCTGCATAGCACATACAATAAATTGTAATTACATGATTTTATAAATATTTGCTGTCTTCCTCATCAGATCATAAGCTTCCTCAGAGTGGAGTGCATGTCTCTGTAACCCACCTTATATCCTTAGCATCTATCCCAGTGCACACAATAGACATGCGATGAATTCTAGATTAAATGAAAGAATGGATGGAGGTCTACTGTAAGGGAGTGTATTAGATATTGAAGTAGTATGTTAAGATGAAGGCAAGGAATATGATCTGCTTCAGGAAGCTAACAGCCTGTGTTGGGCAGGGAAGGAAGGAACATACATAACTCTAATCTATGGGAAAAATGATACATGATAAATCATGGGTGAAAGTAAAGCAATCTAGAAGAAGACATTAGTTATTTACAATGTAATTTTAATGGGAAAATATACACTCTAAGTTCTGAATAACTGACTTACAAGCTGAATTTTGTAACATAATTTGGAAAATGTTTATTATTTAGGTATAATCATGCTGTAATGTTCACTCTTATTTAAAAACTGGTGCATAAAATATGATATACTATTAAGCAGAATTTTGTTAATAGCTTAATGTCAAAAATGAATATTTCACTACTGCTACAGAATTAGGTCATTATTATATGTAGCCCAACAATAAGGCATAGTAAGATATTTAAGTGACATTTTCCATTTTTAGGGTAAAATTAAATTGTGTTCAGTATAAGGTTAAGTGGGAATTGTTATATGTGGGATCTTTTTGTACCCTTGTGGAAAGTTTGTAGGTTTTAAAGCAGAATGCATTTGTATTGGGACCTTGCCCTACTGGAATAGTCTCATGGAAGTTTCTAATTTATTTTAGCTTTCTTTTCCTCATCTAAATAGCATTAAAACTTTTGTGGGATTACTACAGGATAGGATTTGGTATATATAGTAGTGCTTGGAATAATGTAGATGCTCAATAAATATTAGTTTTTGTGATAACAATAATGGTGATTATTTTTAACCCTCTAGTTGCCAAGAGTTATGAATTAGTCACTGTAGAGGTGTAGTAGAAAATTGTGCCTGGCTCTCTGCTTTTAAAAAGCTTATAGCTGATTCTAATAGAAGTTTTAGAGTAACCTGCAGGGAAGTAAGTGAAAACAGAAACAAAGTTAGCATGAATATCCAATCAATTTACTGTAATACAAAATGTGTGATTGGAATACTTTGGGGACAATCATAGAGGATTTCATTTTGAAGGTATTCATTCATTGAACAGAATTACTCAAAGGAGTGCCGGAACCATCCTTTTAGTTGGAGAATATCATTAACTGTTTTAGGAGAAGGACCTAAAAGTTCAAGAGAATCAAACCACTTAAGGCCTTAGGAGAAAGAACAGTGTTCTTTGCTGCAGAGTGTAGTGTTCACAGTCTCTCCAAATGCCTGCTGGAAAAACACACAGGATATTCTGTGGGTATCTAATATGAATCCCACCTATTTTCCTTCTCTTCCACTTTCCTATCATCTTTGTACTTCAATAACTTTGTACTTCAGTATTAACTAACAGTTAGTAGTCTTTAGTTTTGTTATCTTTTTTATATTGTCTTTTATTCTGCCTATATCCCCTCATCTAGCTAGTCTGTTCAGCTCTGTTCTTTGCATCCCATTTATATTCTCTTCTTTCTATTCCCACAATCCCATCGTTAGAAGAGGTCCTCACCACTCTTACCAGGACCATAAATTGTAACAGTCTAAAATCCTTGGTCACCCTCAGCTAGAGATTCTGCCCAAAGTCAACTTCTAGTTGAAAGAAACTTTGCAGATTTCATATGGTGCAAAGAAAATAAAAAATAAACACATGTCTGTGTTTGCATATCAATTATCTCCAAAGTTCAATTCTAATTAATCTTTCCTTTCTTATCTTCCTTTGCAAATATCTCTCTTATTTTCTGTTTTCTTTGCATCCTTTCATCTTGATTCCAGCCATACCACTTTATTTTCCAAACTTGTTCTACATCTGCTGCCTCTAGGCCTTATTTTACCAAGACTTTTATCCAAAAGCTGTTCTACCTACATGAGTTTGCAAGTATCATTTACCATTTAAGACCCAGTTCAGAATCCACCTCTTAAGAGAAGCTTTCCTAGATTACTTATGTCAAATGAACTAGTTTAGCAAAGCTTTATTACTTGATTATATGCTGAATTACCTAGAAATATGCTTTACTCCCTGCTGTCCTCTGCACTCCTAATAGTGTGGGTCAATTCCTCCTCATCTGTGAACCTTCCTAAAAGGAGAACCCAGCTAGTATGTCATCATGGGTAAACAATAAAAATTGACTTGTCCAATCAAATACTGCATTGCTTAGTTTCATACATATAAGTTTCCTTGGTTTATTATCTGATATGTTTTCATATTTGGATAAGTATTTTTCTTCTGTTTTCCAAAGTACTTAAGTTTGAATGATGCTATTAGAGGTCACTTTGCCTTAAGGCTAATGAAGATTAAGCTTCATATATCTTCTACCTCCTTCATTGTGCCAAAGCCCTAGCACAGGCCCTAGCAATGCGTTTATATGCTTGTATTGGGTTATCCAAAAGTTTCATTCAGTTTTCAGTAAACTGGTTCTAGAAGTGCTTAATTGTCTTTAACTTCATTTGAAACAATTTCATTAGATTGTATTGTGACCACTGTCCTACCAGTGTGCATTAAAAAAATAAACTGATCAAAATTGAATTTTTGTGTAACCATTTTAATATTGAAAGTGGAAGGAATATGCAACATTTTTGGCATATTATGCTTTATTATTTCAGGAATGGTAAAAACACAACTGAGACACACAAAAAGATTTGTGCAATGTATAGAAAAGGTGCTGTGACTGATTGAATGCATCAAAAGTGGTTTGTGAAGTTTTGTGCTGGAGATTTCTTGCTGGACAATGATCCACGGTCAGGTAGACCAGTTGAAGTTGATAGCGATCAAATTGAGACATTAATTGAGAACAGTACACATTATATCATACAGGAGATAGCCAGCATACTCAAAATACACAAATCAATAAAGTTATTAATGAAAATGAGAAATATTTCTTTTATTTTATGGGGAAAAAAACCACACAAACTTTTTAGCCAACCCAGTATGATTTTGTAAAATTCCAAAAGCATGATCACTTAAGTTTCAATTGTTTAATAATTCTGTGGGTTTTTTAAACAAAATTTTGTATTTATTTTCTTAAACCAAGCCCTTAACGTCATATAAAAAACTGTTGTATGAGCTCCAGGTCCCACCAGAGCTGGGTCTGTCTCTGTGTTTATGAGGGGATGCCTTAACATGAAGCCCACACAAGGCTCATCCTCATGAGAAGCTGATTAGCTGGGATTGACTAGATCCAAGTTAAGGTGACTTCACCTCAACAGAAAAAGCTGCATGCTTTAGTGCTTTCTCTCACCTTGCTAACCATTGATGAGAGCTTATCACCTTGGTATGTGATGATGTTGGTAAGCCAGGAGGTAGTGATGTGGCAGAATTGATGATGCCCATATTGAGTTGGTAGCTTTTCCATCTGTGGGTCAGTCAGTATTTCTCATTAATATGGCTAGGGTATACACCTGGCAGTGGCAGCCTGTGAGGTCATCATTCTGACTACCATGTTAGTATCATCAGATACAATTCTAGCATCTGGACCTCCTAGTGTTGTGATGGGTACCAAGAATGGAAAAGTACACCATCAGGCCCTAACCTGAAACTTGGCCTTCATTATTCTGAATGGGCTGAAACCCTTGAGTCCCAACAATATTGTTGAAAATGAGCTGAAAGGCATTGATATCTATTTGAACAGCAAAAGACCCAGCATGGGCTTTGAAAAGAAACTTGAGGGAAGAATTTATGTCAGTCACCAAGCTTCAGAGGCAGCTAGATGCTGAGACTGTAGAAGTCTCTCGGTGAGAGAAAAGATCCACAGTGCCTAAGTCATGGCAGAGTGCTGCCACAGCTGATTGCCTCATTAGTGTGATAGAAGGAAACAGTATTATCCTTTGTGTCTCTGGGCTAAATAAGGTCAAACAGGTCTCTACTGAGAAGGTGGATATCATCCATAAAATTACTCCCCAGTGATCCATCTCTACCTACCACTATGGGGATTTTCACAAACTATTGGAGTAGATCTGGGACTAGTCAGGGCTTAAACCAGTCCCAAAGGCTAATTTCCAAACTAAAATCTCTACAAGTGTTCTCTGACTTCAGGCCACAGCAGAGGAAATTTTAATGAAGATTCACCAAAACAAAAAACAAAACAAAACAAAACAAAACAAAACCAACTACACACACAGTGATCTCCCCACAGTGACTAAGCTACCTGTCCCAAGCTTTATCTTGATTTTGGTAGCTGGTAGCCTAGGATATAGGGAAGAGAGATAAGGCTCAGTCCATAATTTCACTTATCTTGTCTTGGCCATCCCTTGAATGTTGAATTGAATAAAAGTCCTGGTCTTTTGTGTGACAAAAAGGGTAGTTATTTTATGCAAATAAATAAATCACCAACTAAGTTTCCATCTAAAATATACTAATTCTTGAAGTTCCTTTCCTCCTTTTCTCTACTTCAGCTTTGAGTTCAGCAACATCAGCACTTTGTAAAAGTCTTGTATGCTAACCCTCTTTGAAATATAATGACTTTTTGATTGCAATAAACCAAGGGAAGATGTAAGGTTAAGTTTGAATGAGAAAATGGTATGTGGTATTCTGGTACTTATATTCAAGAGAGATCTATATTTTAATACCTAATATTTATAAGTAGTAAACATAGTTCAGTCTCAGTGAGAGAGACAAAGAAAATTAAAGCATAGTGCTCCTGAGAGATATGCTACCCAGTCTGGCAAGTGACCATTTCATTGTCATAGCCCAAGATATGGGGCTAGCGGATATGGGGACTATTAAGTCAGTGCTTCTCTTGTTGTTGGCACAAAGGGGTAGTAAGATTAACAACACTCTGGCGAACGCTCTCCTATTGTTACTGCTCTAGTGAGTGACTGTAAGAACCTACCACTTTAACCTTATTACCCCAAAGAGGATTTTCAAAGTAACAACCAACTTTTTCATATCTGCAGTACCACCAGGGTTTTTATAACCACTGACCACTACACTAGGCAATTCATGAGTTTATTGACTTAATTAAAGTATTGTTATTTTTTCTTATGGTAAAGAAAGATATCTTTGCAAAATTCGAGACCCAAGGTGCCTGTTAATGTAGAGGGCTAGAATTTAGTGACAACGAAGTCAGAATCAGTATTAGAACCTGATAATATTCTGCAATCAAATAAAGCTTGAGAATGAAAAATCATTGTCACATTATTACATTTTTAAACTTGAATTAGCACTCTGAAAAGTACTTGTGTACTTCAGTGGTAAGTTCAAGTTACAGATTAAAAACAAAAACAGAAGCTCAGAGAAATTTAAAAACTTGTCAATTATACAGTAGTGGAAATGGAATAGCATTTCTAACTTTTAATTAAATGTTTAAAATTAATTTATTGTTGTTCACTTACAGTTGTGTGCATTTACACAACTCCACAATTTCAAGGCAATAAGTGAGTGTCTTTTAATGTTTGTTTACTTATCATAATGTAAACCCCTTTTTAGAAATGCTGGTGATGGGTCATGGTCTGGATAAGAATAAACCCAACACCATTTATAGATAAACAGTGAAAACTGTAGTACACTATAAGGACTTAAAAACGTTGTTTAGGGTAAAATAGACTCAGGAAAGGTAACAAATCTAGTGGACTATTTATTCTAATGGAGGACAATCTCAGAATTAATAAGAAAAACTGAAGTTTGTTTGTTATTTTTTACTGATAAGATGGTGATCTCATCAGTAAAATACCAATTTACACTGTGTTTAAATGTGGTGGCATCTTACACCTATATAGTACTTTACATTGTTCACCCCTAATTGTGTCAACCACTCTTATAACCACTGCAATATAGTTTGAAGTTATAAAACACTAATGGACAGATATCTTAACCCTCTGTGGGCACTCTTCAGTTAAAGTCTCCAAGCAAACTCAACTGTAAAACAAAAATAGAATTATCCTTCTATAGAATAGAGGTATATAAATTCAGGGCCAACTGAGAGCAGCCATAGGCATGAAATAAGCCATTTCTTACCCTTTGCTTCATAAAATGTTATTTAGAAACAGTCCAATAGTGGAATACAGTTTTAGAATCTTGTAATAGTAATTGCTGAACTGAACAAAATATAGACACTGCAGTTCCCACATTATAAGAACTTAGAAATAATAAATTCTGAGAAAAAAAGCTTGATTTTTCCCATAAATGATTAAACATGCTACTAAAATCATCATCTTAAAGTAATTTATTATTTTGGTCATCATAGAAAATATATTGCTCACCTACCCTCTAGAAAGGAGGTGTATGTTCTACCCACAGATGGCTTAGAGTGGGCTCAGAGTTTGTGTATGTTAAATAATGGCTTGGGGTGAGTGAGAGGGGCAGCTGTCAAGGAAAGAAATCAATTGGCTAATTGAAATGTCATTTCTCCACTCACTGTAGGATGTTGCCATGTCTCTTGGCTGTCTCTTTCTCATTCCCCCTTTTTTTTATTCTCCTGGATTTTGATTTAGATATAAAAGCTGAGACATAATTTAAACTGACAGCAGAATCAAACAGTGTGACCTTGTCAGGATTGTTTCAGGCCTTCAACACAATCCACCAGGGGTAAAGCATGAGCAGAGAGAGGGGTGAGTGAGAGCACGTAAGAAGCAAGTGGCCTCTCCAGATGGCCCTGCCTCTCACGTGGTCCTAGAGCTCTGGGCTCAGGTCTGGAGGTTTCCAAATCTGTCTGACAGGAGAATAAGAGCTGGAATGAAAAGTGGAAGAGAAGAAAAAGAGCAGGAACAAATGACAAAGATAGGACCAGTAGAGTGGTGACAATAATAGAAGGCCTCACACGTGACTGTGAATGACTGGTCTGTAACATTTCAGAGATTATTCTTGCCCAAGCAGAGAGAAATGTCCACTTTGGTAACAGGATAACCAGATAAACACTACCTTGCCAGAAAACAGTTACTGAAAGGATGGCTGGCAAGAGGGCACTTAAGGCCTTGGCTCAGAGTGAACCCCCTACGTGGCCCTGTACAATGATTGTACTTTGTCTATCTAGAGGAGGGATGGGCATCCTCATAGGTATGTTTGAGATAATTGCAGACAGAATAAGATTGTTTCTAGCTTTTTTATATAACTCAGAATGGCAATATTTTAGTTGGCAGCATTGATAACTGTTTCTACAATGAGGCATACATATGTCTACCTGTAGGATGACTCTCTCCAGAAAGCAGATGGCTTGGAAAACCAAACCAGCAGGTGATTGAGTTGAAGGCTCTTCACCCATCAAAGCCTGGATGAATCACCCTGTCCTGTATCAGACAGCTCTTTTCCAGGGCCAGTGTTTCTCTGACCTGGAGAATGTTGGAAAAATCCAGCAAGGTTATCCTTCAGAACTATTTAAAAGAATAAAAAAAGGAGAGCAGACAGGGGAAAGCCACAGTGATTAGGAAGGAGTCTGTGATGAAAGAAAAATCTAGCATGAATTCATGCTCTGACCAGATTTATGACCAGAACTGGACATAAGAGCAATATAGATAATGACAGTAACAACAGAAAACAAACAAACAAAACCCCCCCCCGCCAATTAATGAGTGCTTGCTTTGTATTTGGCACTGTCGTAAGTGCTTCACATGACATTTCCTTTAACCTTTACAGCAATATGATGATGTAGGTGCTTAGAAAGTAGCAGAGTCACCTGGGTTGAGGACCAGATTTCCCAGTGTGGGGCTCGCAAGAGGCAACCGCACATTGATGTTTCTCATCCTCTCTTTTTCCCTCCCTCCCCCTCTGTCTAAAAATAAAATCTTAAAAAAAAAAAAGTGGCAGAGTCAATATTTGACTGTATGGTTTGATTCCAGAACTTTCTCACTTTACCACATAGGATTCCAATCCATTGTGAACTAAATTATAACTTTCATGACCCCTGATTTTGGACCTAGGATTTTGTAAGTAACAGCGCAATACAAATGTAGTTTGTGTCTCTTGAGAAACAGTTTTTTAACTGCTAAAGAAAGATTAAAACATGAAACTACCTCAATTTTTCTTTAGAATGAGATCACATATAAAAATAATCAATATGCCTCTTAAAACAAGTGAAAAAATAGAATTTGGACCCAAATGATGCGTGATGGAAATCATGACACAAAATGAGAATCAAGCTGAGAGTCCAGGAAGCAAGGTGCCACTGAACTGAGCCTGCAGAATTGTTCAGGACTTGCTGATGCAGGAGGGACAAGAATGGTGTTCCAAGCAGCAGGAATGCCAGGGACACTGCAGTGAGAAGGAACTTGCTGTCCAGTTCAGGGACAGTGAAATGATTGCTAAGATGAGAATGGATGGCTTGGTTGGGAGCAAGGAGCTACAGGGCCAGGTTAGGAAATTCATTGACAGATAGACTGAGGAAGGAGAAGATACCTGATGTGGGAGGAAAGCTGTGGTAGATTTCAAAACAAATGAGTTACACAGGATGCAAGTGGAGTCACAGGAGACTGCTGTTATTGCCAAGCTGATGGAATGGAGATTACAGAGATAGAGAGTAATCCTTGGATGCTTCTCCCAACACTAGGATATAAAGGATGAGAGGTGGGTGGGCTAAAAATGCAGGAGAGGTTGGAATCCAATATGACTACCTAGATTCTTTCCTCACTTGTCCATTTTCCTGTTGCTCCATCACACTGTGGTTTTGCATAAAGAGACTTGTAGCCTGGAACCTGACATTTCCGCATGGGCCACAAAAATTGAACAGGTAGAAGTTTAGAAGGCCCTCCAAATTTTGACAGCTTTGCGCTCACAGCTAGAACATCATGCACTTGGGTACCACTGAATTAAGTGACAAATGAGGCATTTTAGCTCTAAGCTCTGCAACTTCTAACTCCATAGTCCTGGTGTGTCATAATATGGCATTTGTAGTGTGAATTCCCAGTCTCTTATGATATGATTGCCACTCTTCTCCCCTTCCTTTTACCACCATCTCTCTCAAGTTCTGCTCTCTTGACCTAGGACTTAATCCTTATTAGGTGCCTAGTTTATTTTTATATAGTTATGTGACATTGAAGGTGGAAGGGAGGTTATTAGTAGTCAGTTGATGCAGATGATGTTTTTGATAGCTGTGGAAAACATGACCTAGTTTATCTTTGAAAACATCATCTGGAAGAAGTTAGCATAACTTCTCTCCAATGCAGCTTTAAGGTCTGAATGCTCAGCTTTTGCAATGAAAGCAGATGCCAATAGAGCTTGTGTTCCATGCACAGAAATAAATCAGCTCTGCCTTTTTTACAGTCAGCTTGCATGCCCGGGATATAATATATGGGCTTCCCCTACTCATAGCTCCAGAAGTGGGAGTCGGGGGAGGTCTGGGGTTGAAAGGTGCTAATTTCAGGCTTGTAAACATACCTTTTAGTGGAAAAGAGCTACTGTGTGTAGAGCATACTCCTCCCCAACTCTGAGAGTCACCCTCATTCTTCAGCTAACAAGGATTACCACATCTTTTCACTCCACTAAGTTTTCTTGACTTGGCAGTTTTTCTGATTGCCTGGCAGTCATAGACCATCTGTCTTTTGCTGATACAAAGACCTGGGAAATAGGGAACTAGAAATTCACAAGGCTGTTCTGGGGACCCCAGCACAGAGATGTCCCTGAGCCTGGACTTTTTGTTGTTGCTAAAGTAGAGAGTCAGTCTTCTCACTGTTCCTCAGCCAGCTGATTTCCCATTTGCCCCCTTCACCTGTCCTGTTCTCTCCCTTTAACCTTGTCCACCTCAGGTAGTCTTTTGTACACTTGGGAGTTGAAACTGTCTACAAGTAAGCATCCTTCCTGAGTGTGTAGTGGGGTTTCATCATTTCTGTTTGAAAAAAATAATAAACATCTATGTTGTTGATGACAGCAACTCGTGTTCTGAGCACAGGGCCTTAAAAACAAAAACCCATTTCTTTTTCCATTTTGGCCCTTTGGAAATCTTTCCTATACCCACTTAGTCCCCATAGGCTTCTCAGGTTTAGGCCCAAAGAAACCTTTCTATTAACTGAAATTTCCGTACTCAATCATGTTAGGGATTCTGGGGAGTAAAGGGAAAACATGTAGTGAATGCCTCTTTAAATACAGAGCTGCCCTCAGTGCCTAAAGATACTGCCTCCTCTGTGCTTCCTCTGCATTCACAATTATCCATCAATTGTTATAACAGAAAAGTCATCCAACATTTCAAAATACTATTTTTAACTTTAAAGTTTTTATTTTAGAGCAGTTTTAGTTTTACATAAAAATTTCAAAGATAGTATAGTAACTTCCCCAAATATCCCACACCTATTTCCCTCTATTATTAATATCTTACCGTAGTATGGTACATTTTTTACGATTAATGACCCTAGGTAGATCCATGATTATAACTAAAGTCCCTATTATACTCAGATTTTCTTAGTTTTTACCTAATGTTCTTTTTCTGTTCTGGGACCCCATTTGAAAATCGCATTGCAGTTAGTCATGTCTCCTTAAGCCTCTCTAGACTGTGACAGTTTCCCAGACTTTCCTTGTTTCTGACGACCTTGACAGTTTTCAGGAGGACTGCTCAGACATCATATAGAATATCTCTTAATTGCAATGTGTTTGATATTTTTCTCATAGATTGAGGTTATGGATTTTGGGAAAGAAAACCACAGAGGTAAAGTACTATTTTCAACTCATCATACCAAGGGTATATACTATCAATATGACTTATCATTGTTGATGTTGACCTTGATCACCTGGCTGAGGGAGTATTTGTTAGGTTTCTTTACTGTAAAGTCACTGCCATTTTCCCTTTGTGCACTATTCTCTTTGGAAGAAAATCACTGTCCACAACCCACACTCAAGGAGTGGGAAATTGTGCTCAGTCTCCTTGAAGATGCAGCACATATGTCACTTTTTGCAACTGTTCTGGACATGAAATTTACCTATGTTTCCAATTTATTAATTATTCAATCATTTATAATAGTATGGATTCATACATGTTTATTTTATAGTTTGGATTATAATCCAATACTACTCTAATTTTGTTGTTTAAATTGTGTAGCTTTAGCTTTGGGAGGTCATTGAATTGTTTCTTATGTCTCTTTAATATCTCACCATCATTATGGATTTTTGGTGTGTTTACTTATGAGAATTTCCTTTCTTTCTGGCACTGTAAAATGTTTCAGGTTCATACTGATTATTACCTGCTCCAATCCTAGAATGAGCCATCTCTTCAATGAACCCTGGTTCCTTTGATTGGAGAATAGTATTAGAAATCAAATCTGAGTATAAAACATAATCAAAAATTTTAAGCACCCAAATCTGATAGTTTGTGTCAAGGTCTATAAAGTGATGAACATAAATTTTATAATAACCTTGAGAGAAAATGTTAATATTTTCTTTTGTAAGATGAAAATGGGGTAGGTAGAGAGGTTAAAGAATTTTTCATATGTATATAAACAGTGAGTACCAGTGCTAGAATTTGAACTTTGTGTGTGCAAATCTAGCACAATATCTTTTAACCATTCAGTCTGTGTAGTATACTGGCAACATCAGAAACAAATAAAATATAAGGAATGGGTTCACTGGATTGAAATGAACATGGTTTTTAGTGTGTGTGTATCTGTATTATAAGGGTACAGCCATATATGCAAAGCTTTTAGCACAAAGACTGGCATGTGGTAAGTATTTGATAAATTTTATCTCCTGTTATGTTATCATCATCTTTATTGTCTTCAGTATCTGCTACCCTAAGTGTTTGTTTTCATTTCCCATTCTGCAACCACCTATAGTGGATGTCCTAGAAGGTCCCTATTTTGACTTTCCACAAAAGATAAATTAACAGGACAAGTAATTTACCTGGGGGTGCCTAATAGTACCGTACACAATATTTCCTATACAAATAAAATTTATTTTAACTCCCTGGCTGGTGTGGCTTAGTGGATTGAGTGCTGGCCTATGAACCAAAGAGTTGCTGGTTCAATTCCCAGTCAGAGCACATGACTGGGTTGTAGGCCAGGTCCCTGGTGGGGGGCATGTGAGAGGCAACCATTCACTTATGTTTCTCTCCCTCTCTTTCTTCTTCCCTTCCCCTCTGTAAAAATTAATTAATTAATTAATTAAATGTTTAAGAAATGTATTTTAACTATGCAGTTTCTTACTCTCTTTGTGGAATAATGCAAAGAAACTTTGGAAAAGGTAGGAAAGAAATACTGAGGGAAAAAACAAACTAGGCTTACCTTTGACTTAAGTGAATGGATTGGGTGGTAAGCTATCCAAAATCTGCTTTTTCTAGATCCTGTTTAAACTTCTTTCCTGGGAGTGTATTCATCACAATCTTTTGCTCCCTTCCTGACAGTGAGTATGTAGGGGCATGGAGGAAATGTGTGTGTGCGATCCCATATATATTCCACTTTCTCTCCTCTGGAAACACAGAAAAGCTGCATGCTGAGTGAGGGAGGGTATGCAAGGATCCGTGACAGAAAGTAGGTCATAATGATTAGCAACCTTCATTAATTCTAGTGATATCCTTATATTCTCATTATTAACCCCAAGTTATACACAACCATTATTCACAAAGCTATGTGAAATATAAATCTCCTATCATTTTACTTTAGCTTAGGAGCATCTTGAAAGGCCTCTTGCCAAAGCACATACTTTAAACAAGTAGCTACTGATGCTGACTGAAATGTGATTGGAAAGGGAGAGAAAAACAATGATATGCTAATGAACTAAGGTTAGGATTTTCTTTCAAGTGTCATGTTTAGGGCTTAAGCCACTCTGATCTAGAGAAAGAGATCAGAAGATCTTTGAGATGCAGGATTTTGTGAGGTCACACTTCTCTACTTTAGTATTTCTAATGCAGGAGAGAGGATCAGGAGACATTAGTCAAGCAATGCGGGCCTGGCTGACTGCTACATTGCTTTCCTGATAATTTGAAAGCATTTTGGTCATAATTTACCTTTGCCAAGCTCAGCCTCAGGTCCTGGCAGAATATAACATGGGGACAATAAGGGATGTGAAAAGAGCTGGCTTCAGGTCGAGGAATGAATGCTGCTTTGCTGTTCTCATCTTGATCCTTACTTCAGCCAGTACCAATCTCCTGGCTGCCATTTCAACATAACCTTTGTTTACATTTGGCAAGAAGAGCTTTCACCACAAGATTTGTTTCTGTAGGACCACAGTGAGCTTTTGCTGGCAGCTGAAGCTGGTATTAGAAAAGAAGAACAAAAGAAGCAAGGGAGAAGAAAGAGACAAAAATGAAGAAGAAAAGGAGTGGTACATTTGTACAATTCTTTCTCATTAATTTCTTAATATAGGGAAGATAGCAGAAGATTGCAGGAATGAATAGATGTGGGCAAGTCTACCTGATTCCAGTCAAGAGTGCAATCAGATTTTCTCCTTCTCTCTTTACTCTGATACTTTCCTTCCTATGATTATAAAAATATAAAGAGGGATAATAAACCAGGATACTGTCTAAAGCAGTCTTGTTTTTCACAGATGAGACTTGATTCCTGTGAAAATGAAC
Organism: Phyllostomus hastatus; assembly: GCF_019186645.2. Taxonomy (NCBI): domain Eukaryota; kingdom Metazoa; phylum Chordata; class Mammalia; order Chiroptera; family Phyllostomidae; genus Phyllostomus; species Phyllostomus hastatus. The sequence continues at coordinate 85,446,134 of NW_025333977.1, read as the reverse complement.
TCAAGCTTGTATTTTCAGATGCCTGACGCAGTGTTCTGGGCCACCTCCCTATAGTCTGTGGTGTCCTTCTTTGTCTTTACCTTCTCATCCTATCACCACTCCCCAAAACACATGGGGTTAGTTCTATATTTGTTCCTGTTTCTGCTGTATTTGCAACTTAACTTATGGATGGAAACATGGAACCTCACTGATTTCTGGCAGGGCTCTGCCTCACGTGCTGATGAGCACTCCCTGGCACTGGGCACCTGTCCAACAGCAGGTGCCTTGCTCTGTAGCTGAGTCTCCGAGGAGGCAGGTTGAAGTCCAGCACTGTCTTCCTGCTACTTTGAGGTTGTGATCTACCAGTAGCATTTCTCTTACCAGATGAAAGAAAAGGAGGTATCACTGCCAAGGTTAGGAATACTAGATATGGGAGGTGGCCATAGGGAGCATCTGTGACAGCTTAAGCATTCTTAGTTTGATGGATGTGTAAGAAGATAAGATGAGACATTGAGTTTGTTTACATAGGACTATTGTTCATGAACCTGAGTGGATTGACCTTCAGGTCATGAAATGTCTATGTATTTTCTCAAATTGACAGTGAACTACCAGGTGAGGCTCAGAGGAACTGAATTTACATCATAATAGGACTCTTTGGGACAAATTATTCTTGTTTAATAATATACATTTACTTTTGTAAATTACACATTTAATTAGATAAATATAGAACAAGTGTGATGATTATAGTTTTAGAAAAGCAAATGGAAGGTAATGAAAGCAGGACTTAAAGTTTTTATGAGACATAATGCCTCAAAGTTAAAAAGTTATAAATACACAAAAGAAAAGTTAGGGCATATCATGAGATGGATGGTACAAGTCAGGGAATTATTATACAAGATGTGTAAAGGCAATGAAAAAAATTGGATTGAGAGAACCTAAGTATTTTGGTGGGGTATAATGAGAGAAAACTGAAAAGAATGCCATACCTGGGTGACATCTGTCCTCTTAAGATCAGTGAGCCAATCAATGTATTATTTATTAGGGGAATACAATGGAAATATTAAAGGTGAGAGACACTGGTTTCCATTAGAAAAATCTGTAAATTGCCCAAAGACAAGTTAAGGAATCTAAATTAGTGTGGTGACAATAAGAAAGGGAGGTAAAGATGGGTAGGTGAATGGGTGAGAGAAATACTACACAGAAGTAATGGAGCAGCTCCATTTACTTTGTGGAACCAAGAAGAAGGGGTAAGTATGATATACAGGTTAAATGTGAAATTCATCTGACTACTACATAGTTCTCCCAGTTGTATCAAAGGGGCTAATATTTTGATGTGATCAACTCAGAGGTTTTGACCTTGGCTGTTTAGTAAAATGGTGACATAACTGACAATATGAAGAAAAGCCAAAAAGCAGATGTATTTATAAGGAAATAGAGAGGATGAACAACAAGCTATAGGCAATAGCAGAATTTGAACTAGAAGGTTGTGGTCCTCATGCAGAACCAATGCTCAGAAAAGGTGGCAGGTTGGCACTAAATGCTTAAAGCCATTTTTATACAAGTATTAAGTCTTAAGTTGAGACAACATATTGAAAGTTGAGGATGTGCAGAAAAAAGAACAGAGAGTCAAGAAATGAGCCTACATTACAGCCTCTCTTGAATGTCAGGAGGAAAAGAAGAAAGCTTTCAGAGATGGGCCAGTCTAAGAAATGGGAAAAATCAGAATTCGATTCTGCTGGTGATAGAATTTGAATTACAAGGGGTTAAAGAGAGAATGGATATTTTTAAAAAGGAGGATACTATTATTGGCTAATGTTCAAGAGCAGAAAGTTAACTACATCCACGTCGACGCACATAAAACCTTCCTATTTGGAACAAGGCTTGGACTGCTCTTATTTCAAATCCCATCCCAGACTTACTTCACTTCTTTATTTGCACACAGTATTTTTTGTTATCTAAGATTTAACAGACAATCAGATTAATATTTCTCTATATCCCAGGGGATAGGTTGAAAGAGTCCAGAGGATATCAAATAATTTTCTGGCCCAGCAGATTTGCTTCTCTGTCTGGCCCGGGAAGACCTGATTCCTCTGAACCTTGTGTAGTAGGCACTGCCTCTGGGCTGTGCTGGGATTCCTGGAGCTCCCTCTGCCATGGGAGCCCACAAAGCTTTCTCATGTGTTTTCCCCATTGATGGATCTTGATTCTCTTATTCTGTATTATCTCCTTTACTGCTCCTTGTATCTGCAAAACTCTTTTTTTTTGTTCAAACTTGCATCCTCATCTATCATTTAAGTAACTAGGCTTTTATGTGTCTCTTTATAATGTTGAAATAATAATGCTTTATATTCATAGCTATTAGTTTTCTAAGTGCTAGTATGTGTTTATCTCTCATTTGGTTTTCAGGATAACCCAGGATTCAGGTCAAACAGTTTTGCCCATTTCATAGATAAAAAAACTGATGATGTAGTGAAGGTTGTATAGTAAATGCACATTAGAACTCAAATTCACATTCATACTTATTGACTTCTTACCCAGTGCTCACATCTCATGATCACACATTGCACATAATCTCACCCACAGAAAATCCTACAGGCCTCTATGTCACAATATAAAGTCCCTAGGAGCACTGGCTTTGGGGTCACATCGATTCAATAGTTCTAACTGCTCTGAGGCCTGGCAAAGGCTGTTTCATTACCTGTATACCCCATCATCACGTTGCTATGAGAATCAAATAAAATTATGTTATAGAGACTGGATTATGGAGTTAACAGCAATATAAGTAGGCTCCATATTGATATTGCTTATGAGTTACACATTGCAAGTATTTCTTCTACAGTTCACATAGCATGCCCTTGAATGTCTTTGTATAGTACAAGGACCTTGCATTTGGGTGAAATAAAGCAAGTTTTCAGAGACAAGTAATTTATGTACACATATTGGCACTGAAATAATAAATTCAGTTCAGTCAAGAGACAGTAGTATTATTGATTAAATAATCCTTAGTTGAAACAAGTTTATTTTATTCTAGAGGCTAGATTTTTTTCCATGCTTTCTTTGCCTTTTTCTCTGGCCTTATTCATGGTTTCCTTCTAAGCTATGGCACCTTGAGGTGTAGTTCTAGCTCCTCACAAATAGAGAAGACTCTGGGATCTCAAAGCCAACATTGAAAATGGAGAGAGAGGCACAGAAATCTCACTCAAACATAAATATTTTGATTAATTACTGGTGTTAACAGCAAAAAAGAAAAGTAGAAAATCATAAGCAAGGAAATTAACTTCTTGATTTTGAATGTTGTGCATATTTCCTCATGATCATGTCTAGAAGTTCATTTTCTTCCTGGAACTGGAGAAGGGCTGGAGACTCAGTGAGGTTTGGCACCTTCAAGTAGTGTCAAATTTGTAAAGTTCTACTGGTTGCATGGTATAACCAGAATGTATACTTATTCTTCATCTGTGGTCCTTCCTCAGTAAGACACCCAGCTTGAAGGTGGTAGAGGGGGTGAGACAGAGCTGAGAATTAGTCCTGAGTTCTAATCAAGGAAGTGCTATAATGAGTTCTTTTTGCAATAAACTTTGTCTTCTGAGGCCAGCCATTAAGGCACTCATTCAGAATGGGGAACACTGCCAACCTGTGTAAGTCACTCGGTGATTAAAGGATTAAGTCTAGATGCATACATACTAGGAATTTTAGGTTTTTGGTTTCTGCCATGCCTGACCAAAGCCAAATTATGGAGTACTTTTAAAGCCTTCATGTCTGCCTCATGAAATGTTTTGTCAGCACTACCAGCTAGCTAGAAGCCTCTAGGGGCTACTGACATCAGTTAACTCTGGCATCTTGCATTTGTTCTTCTATTCACAAGCTATGTCAAGTTCCAAGCATCTGCCTTTCTAGGCCACTAGCTTTTCACCTATGAAGTTAAATGGTCTCAGGACCACTTGGGGATACATTGGAGATATTTTAAACAGGGACTGAGGAACACTATTTAAGGAGTCTCTACAGAAAATTTGGCCTTACTTAGGCCCATGGCTTGTTTTGTGTTTTTTTTTTTAATAATAGTAAAGGCAATCAATCTATTTAGGAAACTAATGTTTCTCTACAGGAGAAAATGGGTCATAGGAAACACATAGAGATGAGAGAATGAGGGCAAAATGGTGTTCCAAGTTGGAGGGAAAGAGAGGGGAAAAAGCTGAGTCCCAAACATTGAAAACTCATGTGTTTGGCTTTCCAGAAAGTATGAGTCTGGTTCCTCTGTTTATTCATTTTGCAGCTCTCCGTGAGCAAGGAGACACTGTTGATCCTGATGGGAAATGCAAAGAACAAGGATAATAAATGCCCTCAAAGAATTTTCCTGATACTTCTGTTTTAAAATCAAAGAATGGGTGACCCAGAGGCTCCAGATGAAAACAATTAAAGCACAGGAAGATGATATAATTTGTGCATTTTTAGCAAACCTGCTATTTTTAAAATAAAGACTAAAATCCTGACAGTCCTTATAATTTTGAGTCCATTGCTCTTTTTCTTCTACCCTTTATTTCATATGTCTAAGGAGAGTATAGGTCTTTGTTCTAAATTTGGTACAGAAATTTTTTTCTCTTCCCTTAAGGTAGGGGACCCAGCAAAGGTGAGAACATTCCTTTCCACCCAGCCCTTGCTGTTACTTATTCAATGCCTTTTATCACCTCTCTTCATACACATTTTATAAGGCTCATACTTTGGTGTTTCCCTGAAACAATTCTCAAAGTTATACAGTCTGATTGAAGAAAATCTGGTGGCTCTGTCTTTGGAAAGGGCCTTTAAGGGTTATAAATGTTCAGGGTAGGGCCCCTTCCTGCTTGCTTCAGAGGGCCATTGTGTTAATAAGAGGGGTCCTAGACATGGTGAATCCCCATGGGAGTCTGCTTGTATTTGCTGACAGCTCCCTCAGTAACACCTACTGTGTTGCGCGTGGGTCACCAGCCAGCAGTGACCACGGAACGCTGTGGATGGCTCAACGATAAACACGCGAGAAAAAACACCACATGCACAGAGACAGACTAGTTTCTGTGGGGAAGTAGGGACAGAATGGCCACCCCCCCTAGTGGGGAGCACGCTGATTTACCGTCCATACCTGCTTTTATTGGGCTCATTTTGCATAATAATTCAGGTAAAGTACAGTACTCATTAGGGGGAAGTAAGGAACTATAGAAAACAAAGAACTCTGCCCGTCTATTGAGTTGGGGTTCAAAGAGCTGTAAGACTGAGGAACAAACTAACTTCCTCCTAAGACCCTTCTCATTCAACTGAGAGCATTCTAAACAAAGAAGGTTTCACAGTAATTTACATGTTCTTTCTTAGGCCTGATCACCCCGGGAAATCCGCACTTCTCAGTACCGAGCTGCACCACCCTGTCATTGTTTCAGGCTTAGGTGGAGCAAGGGAACTAAGGCAACCAAGAGATAAGGAGATTTTCTCCCAGACGCTGAGAACTCAGGCTATGTCAAAGCCGAGGAGAGAGGGTCCATCACCCCCTTTTGCTGCAGCCCTCCAAGTCCTTCTTTTGGGGGGCCTCCCAAAGTGATCGTGCCTGTCTTAGGTCGTTCCCCCCGTGGGGAATCTTACCCGTCTTTGGCTAACCGACCAAGCTTTTGGGGGGTTCAGTTATGAATAAAGCAGCAGAAGCAGCATTCCTGCCAGGGAGATAAGCTTTTGTCTCCTTGCTGGCTTACAGTTCCAAGGGCGTTCCCTTAGCCTTAGCCTAGGTGGGGGTTTCAGCCTCTGTTACCAGTCAGGGCGGTTCCCAACACTACTGTGAATGTTTCTGGGTTGTATCCACCCAGTATACTCCTTCTCTACTTTGGGGCACCAAATGTCTGGGCCCTTGAGTTTAATTAATAAACATGGAAATATAAATTATTAAGGCATAACTTTTCTATCAGATGAAATAATTTCCATTCTCCTTATATGTCTTTCCAGTATTTTAGTCACTTATTAGAATTTGAGTTACTTTATTTTATTGGACATATACATTTTCTTTTGTTTTTCTTTTGTTGAGCATCTGGGGACAAATATGCTGTAAATATGTACAAACACTGTTATATACTAGTTTGATATTAATCCCTTAGAATTCCCACATCTGTGATTTTGTATATTCTTTGAACTTGGAAAGCCATGAGCTTTTATTCTTTGTGAGTGAACCATGAAGTTATTTGGTAGTGATATATTCAGTAAGCTGGTGACAGTCATAACAATAATATATTTTAGAATTTTCTAAAATATTTAAAAAATTATTTCTAGAAAGAGAGGAAAGGAGGGAGAAAGAGAGGGAGAGAAACATCAATGTGTGGTTGCCTGTCATGCACCCCCAACTGGGGACCTGGCCTGCAACCCAGGCATGTCCCCTGACTGGGAATCGAACCGATGACTCTTTGGTTCACAAGCTGGCACTCAATCCACTGAGCCACACCAGCCATGGCTATTTTTAAGTTCTTGTTATCTGTTATAAACGTATTAGACCAGTTGAAACCTAATTGGCCCAGGGTACAACAGTTAATCATTAAAATTAAAATGCCTCTATCATATTTTATAATATCAGGAAATGTCATTAATCCTCATTTCTAAGTATGCTGAGAACTGAGGTATAGAGTCATATTTATTCACAGGATAAATATTTAAAAATAATAAAATGGGATATCATTTAATGCTTTTAGTATTTTGTAGTATGAAAATATTCAATTGTGAGGCTGTGACAGGTTTGCAACATACAGAGATAAACTGAATGTCAGATCCACGTTTGTTTGATTACCTGTGACTTTGGATACTCATAGCATCCTTTGGTATGTTCAACAATATATGTGAGTTTGATGTTCTTCCCTATGATCTATGTATCCAGGATTGAGTGTATCCACCACAATATCACTGAAAGGGAAAACCAGTAAAAGTGAACAAGGCCGTAGGTAAAGTCTGTAGACATCATATAACAATTTATACATAAGTTAGTGGAGGACATAAACATTGATTTAAGCCAAAGAACTGAAAAAATATTTTCTAAAGATTGTTAAATATTATTGTGTCTGGGGAAACATTTGAGTTGCCTTAGACATAGATCAAGGCCTTTATATACTTTAATTAGTGTTATGTTTTTTCACACTGTTCCTACAACTTGAGAATTTGAAAATAATCAATGGCCCCGTTCGATTTATCTGCCCATATTGTGTTACCTTGGCAGTAGATATTATATGATTTTAAGAACTCCCATAATTATCATAACAGTTTATTTCAAGAATGTGCTTCCAAGTAAATAATCTTTTAAAAAAATAAAAGGAAACCTAAAGATAACTTTAAAGCACATCGGATGAAAACATGAAGGATCAGCATGTCTCACTCAGAGGATATTCTAAGAACAGATCCAGAGATCCGGATGGTGTCCTCCAGATGCCAAACTCTTTACAGGCCATTCAAGTGTGGAGGAATCATTCCATTTCTCCTCCAGTGCAGTACTGAATTACTTGGAATTAGTCTCACATAGTTTGCTCAGAAAGAAGAAAAGGAGGCAGCACAAATAGCAGGAATATAAAGAAACTGGGAATGATGATAGAGGAGAGTAGGTTGAAGGAAGTGATGGTGAAGGTGATGATTATGGGGAAGATACCAGAAAAGAAGACAGGGTAGAAAGAGGAGGAAGGAGAGTAGGAAGAAGGGAAGTACATTCCATGTTGGGCTGATTTAACTAGCAAAAAGAGGGGAACTCTTTATTACTGTATTATGTAAATTCCCTTGTTCAAGTTACATGAGTGAATGCAAGCATGGAGTTACAGAAATGTAGCCCATTTAGTACACTGCTAGGAGTCCAAACATAAGCTAATTTCTGACATTCAGGAACTGTCTTAAGTTCAGAATATGACTCTACTTACCAGACTAAAAGATAGACAATATAGATTTATTTAGTTGAAACAATTTGCACCCAAACATATGGAACACCTGGCAATTTTTGTCAGTATTATTGATAATTTAATAATCTAAATAGATTTTTGGTACCTAATATGCAGTAGTCATTTTGTTTGCTGCTCTTCTCATTTTTAGAATGTGAATTTAATTGTCTAAGGTTAAGTAGGTATTTTAAGATTTCTCATGTGGAAAAGACTTTCCTCAGTTATTCCCTGTTGAAAAATAATATAAAAATATAGAATAAGAAGAGCTGATATTTGTTTTGAGTGTTTATGAGGACAATCTTATCACACTGTGGATACTGGGAAACAAAAATAAAATACATCTTAGGTAGATTATATATTGTCCAGACCCTGGTGCTCCTTATTTTTTGAGTTATTAACTTTGTGGGAACAAGTTTTGGCCTAAGCAAAGCTAAATTCTTTAATTGTGAGCTATGTAACAGAGGTCTAAAGGCTGGGTGAATACAAGGAGTTTAATTAAAACTGAAGGCAACGTAGAATCTATCTGCATACCATTACTGTAGGTTAAGACTATGTTCACTGAATCTGTGTGATTCATCTGGACCAGCTGCTATACAACCCCCTGGACCTTGTTCCTGGCTTCAGACTGGAGTCTGAAATAAGAGGCATGAGGAGGTAGTTGGATAAATACTTGAGAAAAATCAGGAATCTTCACTCTATTCTCTTCTAGGACAAAATGTGTTTCTATAAACTTGAGGATGCCAGTTACATTTTCTGGACCTTGGTTGCCTACTTGCATCATGAGATGCTTGCAGTAAGCAAGGTCTAAGGACCCCCATCCTGTGGCTGGACCACTGGGTGGTTTCAACAGTTAAAGGGACCACTGCACACCACTTGTGACAGGATACAAAATAGAACCTATATGAGAGGTAAAGAGTGATGGGCACCTCCTCACAGTAGATCCCATGTCTCTTGTTCACCACCACTCTTAATTATCCTTAGTAATCTTGCTGATTCTTGCCAAGACTGTCACAGCTTAGCAAATTTCCTGAACTTACTTGAAGGCACTGTCATTTAAGAACATACACTGACCTTTAGGCATATAGGCAAATATTTGTAAATAATTTTATGTAGTTAACATATTCAACATCTTCAGTTGATCTTTTATTCTGCTTTGCAATTTCCACATTGCTTTTCAGTCATGAGTACTTTTCTTACCATCTGAAAGCAATAGTTAGCACCCAGAAGCTCTGCTCTAATCCAGCTGGATCACACTATGTTTGCTACTTTAGTGCAGTGTTGATGGGTGGGTTGGGTCAGTAGTAAGGATAGATAGATGATAGACAGATAGACAGACAGATAGATGTGTGATGAAGACAATTTTCTTTTAGCCTGAGAAAATGAAATCTAAAATTTTCCCTTGCCTTGAATGTGTGCAGGGCACAATGACTCCTTTCAAAGAAAAGAATATGGATAGAGAAAATAGTAACTTAATAGTGGAGAAATTTTGCAAACATTACCTTAACCAGGTTATTGAGGTTAACATCACCAGTGATAAGTTTTGTTAGTATCGTTAATCCTGATATGATGTGCTGAAGAGGGTGTGCTACATGTCTGGTGTTCTTTGCCCAAACCTATAACCCCAGCATAATCATGAAAGGAAAACAGTGGGCAAACCTGGTTTGAGGATATTCTACATAATACCTGATTAGTGCTCTTCAAAACTGTCAAATTCATAAATAAAAAGGAAAATCTGAGAAAGTATCACAAATAGAGGCTAATGAGACATGATAACCAAATGCAATGTGGAATTCTGCATTGGGTCCAGGAACATGAAAAAGATTGGAAAACTGGTGGAATTTGAGTAAAGTCTGCATTTTAGTCAATAGTAATATACCATGTTAATTTCTTAGTTTTGGGTTCATGTGCTTTGGTTATGTAAGATGTTCACATAAAGAAAAGAGAGCTCTCTGTTTATGATTTCCTCACTTGTATCTATTGCAGGAAGGATGACTCACTTAGCCTGCACATGCCTCTGTTGGTTTGGTAGAGCTGTCTAATGAAGTACCACAAGCTGAGTACCTTAAGCAACAGAGATTTATTATTTTACAGGTTGGAAGGCTTGAAGACTGAATTCAAGGTGTGGGCATATTTGGTTCCTTCTGAGGGCTGTGATGAAAGGATCTGTTCCAAGTTTCTCTTTTGGGCTGGTGGATAACCATCTTCTCTGTGTGTTTCTCCACTTTGTCCTGCCTCTTAGCCTGTCTCTGTATCTAATCAATCACATTGGATTCGGTCTACTATGATGACCTCGGTTTAAGTTGATTATTTTATAAGGCCCAGTCTCCAAACAAGGCCACATTCTGAGGTACCAGGAGTTAGAACTCCAACCTATCTTTTTGGGAAGACACATTTCAACCCATAATGGTGCCTCAGAGTTTTTTAGTGTTTTTCATTTTGAAAGTACCTTTGGCACCTCTCTCTTTTATCCCCCATGTCTAATATATGGGGGATGTACCACTTTTTCTTACTGTACTACTTACAAATGTTGCTCACATCCATGTACTTTTTGCCATGCCAGTCTAAACTACTATCCTAGTTCATCTGGACCAAGGAAAAAGCCTCCTTACTTATCTCCCAAATTCTGCTGCTACAGTCTAGTTCAATCCCCTTTTTGCAAGCAGAAAAGTCTGTTTCCGATGAGAATCATCTGTGCTTAAAAACCTTTCAAGTCTTCCCATTGTTCTGAGTCTAAAGACCAAAATCTCTGTCATGACCTCGAGCCCCGCATGACCTGCAGACATCTTAGGCATTCCTTACACTGCTTTGTGTTTCATTCTCTGCTCAGGCTGCACTAGCCAACCCCAGGTCACAAAAAGCAGGAGCCACCTCCTACCGTGGGCTTTGTGTGTACTGTGCTCTCCCTATCATAACCATTGGCCCACCTGGCTACCTCTGTCCTCCCTCACCCTTCAGCTCTCCTGGTAGGAGTTAATGCCTCAGGAAAGACACCCCTCAACACCCCTCCTCTCTCTGCATTAATGCATTAATCCAGACAGGATTGGGTCCCACTATGTGTTATCTGAACAACCTGACATTTTTAAAAAAGATTTTATTTATTTATTTTTATTAGAAGGGAGGGAGAAAGAGAGGGAGAGAACATCGATGTGTGAGAGCTACATCAACCAGTTGCCTCTTGCATGTGCCCTGACTGGGAATTAAACCAGTGACCCTTTGGTTCATGGGCTGGTGCTCAATCCACTAACCCACAGCAGCCAGAGCACAACCTGACTTTCTTTGAAAGTATTTATCACATTTTGAAATTTTATATTTACTATTATTATTATTATTAAATTATTATTAATTGTTATTATATTAATGTCTGTCTTCCCCAATGGATTTTAAGGTTCATAAGACCTTATATGCAGCACCTAGCAGAATGTTTGTGTCATAGTCAGGGTTCACATTTTTAAATTAATTAATGCATCTATGGATTTGTTTCTAATTTATATCATTCAATTTAACACTTTATTTTTGCTCTTTTTGGTCTTTTCTGTTGTTACTTGATACATTCACTAATAATATTTAGTTCATCATTTAGTCAATGTTCTTATGTCAAATAAATCATACATACTATGGAAAAAAGAATAATCCTTTTTATAATTTCCTAGCCTATTTTTTAACAACCAAATTTACTTTGCTAGAATAAATAGAAATTTTAACTTAGAAAAGTCCTATATTTTTAAATTAACTAAAGATATAAAATTTATTTTATTAGAAAATCCAAACATTTAGAGAGATAGGCCTAAAGCTTTTTATCTAAGTATACTGAAAATGTACTTAAATTATATGTGACCAAGTACAGACTTATAATTTATTACTGACTTTCAGGTATGTTTGTGAAAGATGTCCTTTGAACCTTTCCTCGTCATCATGAAGAGAGCTCTAGACATTTTTAGAACACTCATTAGTATTTATAACACCAAATTCCTTCTAGCACATGTGTCCCAGAGAAGCTTCCCATCCCAGATGAACTGTAGTCAAGCACAGGGGTGTTCTCTACTCAGGGTTTATGGACTGTGGCAGTTCCCCAGACAGCTCAGAGGGCAAACATGTTCAGGAAATTTTAATTTCTGTGGGACTCCGGGGTTAGATTATAGCAAGGGTTTATGTACAATAATGCTGTTTTGTGAATGTACGTGATGGAGGGAGAGGGAAGCCTGACTGCTCATGGAAGGAAAATATCCTTGAAATATGATTCAGGATGCCAGAATGAAAATTTTAGTTTAAATAAATAACTGTACCATACAGTGTATTAGTTTAATAAGTACATAATGAGCATGATTTGCTGGCTCTGTGCTCTAGGGGTTATAAGACAATGATGAGGTGGACAAGCCCAAGGCTGTCATGAAACTCACATCCTGATGTGGAAGCTCCTAATATATGTCAGTCAAGCTTAGCAGGAGTTATTTGTGGTTCACAGGCAATTTCAGAGATATTAATAAACTTCTGTTCTCTTATTTGACTGAAATTAATCCTCTCTTGCAAAAAATCTACCTATACAACAGGAGATGGGCCCTGCAGCCTAAGGGCAGGAAAGCCAGGGCCAGGCCACCAAGTGACTTCCCTTTGGGAACCTAGACAATAGAGAACCTCAGCAGTGGTGACTGTCTGTCCCTCAGTGGCTTTTGCATTACTCAGATAAAACTCCTCCCACTTTGGCAGGATGTGTCGGCCTTGTTTTCTCAGAATGATGTGAACTTACTAAGGCTCCAATAAGAATTTGTTCTAATTCTTATCTTGCCCACCTATGGAAAAATCATATTGGAGAGAGATGACCAACCACCCAGAGACTGGGGTAGTGGTTGTCTGTTTGCAAAAGACCTATGTTCTAACCCTCTTGTGTGTCTCTCAATAGGTAGTTTTTATGTATCACATTTTACTTTTCTGTGTAATGTTATCTTCCAATATAAAATAAATTTGATGAGTTTCCCAGATGAGGAATACCCAGTTTGTAGCAAAAATTGGACTAAATCGAGCCAATATTCACATTCCTCATTGGAGAGGGCTATACCACTCCTATACTTGGCCTTTCATGAGGGCACCGGGCCAGCACTGACCTAATCCAGTCTTCTCAGGGCTCTCTGTGCCTGGGGTCTCCCTCTTCCCTGCTGTACCCTGACCAAGACTTCTCTCTTCACCAATTCTATTTTGTCCATGACTTCATTCTTTTGAGGGGATTCTCAGGCACAACCAATCAAAGGATGTTATGTTTGATGATGTAAATATGCAAATATTTGTAAATATTTTTCCTCTTGACAAAATATTCCTTTATATTGTTGTGCTTGACCTTTTCCCTGTGGAAAGTGGAAGAATATTGCATTACTTCTCCTGATATCTTGCATGGCAGTAGACAATCAGTTCTTAAAGTCTTTAAGGAGGGCCCTAAATAAGTAAAAAGAGCAACTTTTGCAGATGGTCACAGTTCAGTTGAACAGCTATCTTAACCCCACATTTCATGTGGGGTTATGATATTTTTAGAAGACATGACTTTGTTTATACATCTCCTAAGCTTAGACATAAATTCCTGGTTGATATTCTCCTAATAGGAATGCACACAGAGCCAGGTTGGTGGAGTCTCAGATATGGCACCTCCCTGCTGGCTCTGCGGCTCTGGACCTCTTTCTGCCTGGGAGAAAGCTGTCCCTCTGCTATTGTCTTGATGTCAGACACTTCAGTACCTCCCTGTATGCCACTGGTGCCTTTCAAGCTGCTCCCTTGTTCTGGAGCTCAACGGAGTGAATCTGAATCACAAAAAAGCGTAGGTGGGAGCTGTGAACACCAGTATACCTGCTGGAGGAGGAAACCCACCAACAAAGGAACCACCAACAGACAACAATGGAAGAAGGTGAACGAGGGAGTGGAAGCCACACTAACCTCCACCCAGGACCCATCTGGTAATACAACTAAATGGTGGAGAAATTACCCAGAACAAACAACTGAACAGAAGCAGGAGAGAAGCCTCAAAACCTCATACAGACAGAGGAACCAGCTTCAACACAATCCGTCCACACCTACAAAACAGAATACAAGACATGGTAGGAGGAGTGACCCTCAGTTAACCAGCTGGAGGGAAGGATGCATCAAAGAAAGACCAACAACAATCAAAACCCAAAGATAAACAGAGAGCCAACATAAATAAATGCCCAAGACCAGTGAGTTCAGGACATCAAGGAGACTCCACCACTGAATCTCACAGATCTTCTAACATAGAAGTTCACACCAGAAACCCAGGGAGTCAAAACAGATAAATTTAAGAAGCAGAGGGTAACAAAAATAGACTCACAAACAGTGGGAAGACAAAGAAGCAACCAACAATGAAAGGAAAGGAGGAGGCCTCAGAAAGAATTCTAAATGAAATAGAGGCAAGTCAACTATCAGATATTGAGTTCAAAGCAATGGTTATCAGGAAGCTCAATGAGCTCACAGAGAATTACCAAAAACTACAGGGAAACTACAGTGAACTCACTGAAAACTATATCAACATGAAAAAGGAAATAGAAACTATCAAAAAGGGCCAAAAGGAAATGAAGAATACAATATCTGAATTGAAGAACACAGTAGAAGGTATCAAAACCAGGCTAGATGAAGCAGGAGATCAGATCAGCGAGCTGGAGAACAAGGTGAAAAGAAACACCCAGAAAGAGCAAGAAAAGGAAAAGAAACTCAAAAAGAATGAAGAGGGGTTAAGGGAATTTCAGGACAACATGAAATGTAATGATATGCATATAATAGGGATACCAGAAGGAGAATAAGAAGAGCAAGGGATAGAAAACCTATTTGAAAAAGTAATGATGGAAAACTTCCCTAATTTGATGAGAGAAAAAGTCCCACAAGTCCAGGAGTCACAGAGAGTCCCAGTCAAGAGGAAGCCACAGAGGCCCAGTTCAAGACACATCACAATTAAAATGGCAAAATTCCAAGACAAAGAGAGAATCTTAAAGGCAGCAAGAGAGAAACAGGAAGTAACATACAAGGGAGCCCTGATAGAGTTAGCAGCTGACTTCTCAATGGAAACACTCCAAACCAGAAGGGAATGGCAAGAAATATTCCAAGTAATGAATACCAAGGACCTGCAACCAATACTACTGTATCCAATGAGGTTCTCAATTAAAATGGAAGGCCAAATAAGGAGCTTCCCAGACAAAAGAAGCCTCAAAGAATATACCTCCTCCAAACCAGCTCTACAAGAGATATTAAGGGGCCTGCTTTAAGAACAAGAAGAAAAATAGTGAGAGAGAGAGAGGGACACAGGTATGAAAAAATGGCAATGAGTACGTACCTATCAATAATAATCTTAAATGTAAATGGATTAAAGGCCCCAATCAAAAGACATACAATAGCTGAATGGATACAAAATGGATACAAAATCATGACCCACACATGTGCTGCCTACAAGAGACCCACCTCAGAACAAAAGACCTACACAGACTGAAAGTGAAGGTCTGGAAACAAAATATTCCAAGCAAATGGACAGGAAAAAAAAGTGGGGTAGTAATGCTCACATCAGACAAAATAGATTTCAAAAAAAGGGCCAAAGAAAGAGACCCAGAAGGTCAGTTCATAATACTCAAGGGAAGAATCCATCAAGAAGACATAAACATTGTAAATATATATGCACCCAACATAGGAGCACCCAAATACATAAAGAAACTCTTGGAGGACTTCAAGAAAGTTACTGACAGTAACACAGTTATAGTAGGGGATTTTAACACCCCACTCTCAAAAATAGGTAGATCTTCCAAACAAAATATCAACAAAGATATTGCGACATTGAACAATGTCCTAGATCAAATGACTAACTGATATATAGAGAGCCTTTCATCCCAAAGAAACAAAATACATATTCTTTTCAAATGCACGTGGAGCATTTTCAAAGATAGACCAAGTGATAGGACACAAGACAAGCCTCAACAAATTCAAGAAAATTGAAATCATATCAAGCATTTTCTCTGACCACAAGAGACATTGTTTAATGTCATTAATGCCATTGTTTAATAGCATGCTATTAAACAATGAATGGTTCAAGAATGAGATTAGGGAAGAAATAAAAAGGTTTCTGTAAACAAGTGAACTCACAACAGTCCAAAACTTATGGGACACAATGAAGGCAGTCCTGAGAGGGAAGTTCTTAGCAATAGAGGCCTACTTAAAAAAAATAGAAACATTTCAAATAAACAACCTAACCTTACTCATATAAGAACTTGAGGAACAACAACAAAGACAGGCCAGAGCAAGTAGAAGGAAGGAAATAACCAAGATCAGAGCAGAATTAAGTGACATAGAGACTAAAAGCACAATTCTAAGGATCAATAAATTCAGGAGCTGGTTTTTGAAAAGATAAACAAAATTGGCAAGCCTTCAAGCAGACTCATCAAGAAAAAAAAAGAGAGAGGACCCAAATAAACACAATCAGAAATGAAAGAGGAGAGATTACAACTGATACCACAGAAATACAAAGGATTATAAGAAGTTACTATGAAGAACTATATGCCAAGAAACTTGAAAACTTGGGTGAAATGGACAAATTTCTAGAAAAATATAATCTCACAAAACTCAATGAAGAAGAAGCAGAAAGCTTGAACAGACCAAAAAAAACAGAAGATAAAATTGAAGCAGCAATCAAAAAGCTTCCAACACATAAAAGCCATGGACCAGATGATTTCACAGCAGAATTTTACAAAACTTTTAAGGAAGAGCTAACCCCTATCCTTCACAGACTGTTAACAAAATTTCGAGAAGATGGAAGAGTCTGAAATTCTTTTTATGAAGCCAGCATCATCCTAATCCCAAAAACAGATAAAGACACAACAAAGAAAGAAAACTTTAGATCAATATTGCTGATGGACATAGACGCTAAAATCCTCAACAAAATATTGGCAAACTGTGTCCAGCAATACATTAAAAAGATCATACACCATGACCAAGTGGGATTCATCCCAGGGATGCATGGATGGTATAATATTCTCAAATCAATAAACGTAATACATCACATAAACAAAAGGAAAGACAAACTCCACAAGATCTTATCAGTAGATGTGGAAAAAGCATTTGATAAAGTACAGCACCCATTTATGATAAAAACATTCAACAAAGTGGGAATAGAGGGAGCATTCCTTAACAACAATAAAGGCCATATATGAGAGACCTACAGCCAACATCATACTTAATGGGCAAAAACTTAGAGCTTTTCCACTAAGATCAGGTACAAGACAAGGATACCCACTTTCACCATTCCTATTCAACATAGTAGTGGAAGTCCTAGCCACAACCATAAGACAAGAAAAAGAAATAAAAGGCATCAAAATTGGAAAGGTGGAAGCAAAACTGTCATTATTTGCAGATGACATGATAGTGTACATAGAAAATCCTATAGACTCCACCAAAAATTTACTTGATCAAATAAGTGAATTTGGCAAAACAGTGGGATACAAAGTCAATATTGAGAAACCAAAGGTGTTTTGTATACCAACAATGAAATATCAGAAACAGAAATCAGGAAAAAAATCCTATTTGATGTAGCAACAAAAAATAAAATACATTTAAATAAACCTAACCAAGGATGTAAAAGACCTGTACTCAGAAAACTACACAACAGTGAAGAAAGAAATCCAGCAAGGCACAAACAAATGGGAGCATGTACCATGCTAATGGATTGGAAGTATTAACATCATCAAAATGTCCATACTACTCAAAGCAATTTATAGATTCAATGCGATCCATATTAAAGTACCAGTGACATATTTCTCAGATATAGAACAAACATATCATAAATTTATATGGAGCCATAAATGACCCCAGATGGCTTCAGCAAATCTGAGAAAGAACAAAATAGGAGGGATCCCAATACCTGATATCAGAGTATATTACAAGGCCAGTGTAATCAAAACAGCCTGGTACTGGCATAAGAACAGACTCATAGACCAATGGAATAGAACAGAGAGCCCAGAAATAAACCTAAGTATCTATGGTCAAATAATATTTGACAAAGAGGGAAAAAGCATAAAATGGAGCAAAAATATCCTCTTCAACAAATGGTATTGGGAGATCTAGACAGCTACATGCAAAAAAAAGGAAACTCAATCACCAACTTCCACCATACACAAAAATAAATTCAAAGTGGATAAAAGACTTCAATATAAGCTGTGACACCAGAAACGTCCTAGAGGAAAACATGGGCAGGAAAATATCAGACATTCCATGCAGCAACATCTTCATTGATATATCCTCTAAAGCAAGGGACATAAAGGAAAGAATAAATAGATGGGACCTCATCAAATTAAAAAGATTCTACATGGTCAAAGAAAACAGCACTAAAATGAAAAGAGAATGAACTACATAGGAAAACATATTTGCCAATGATACCATGGACAAGGGCATGATCTCCAAAATATATAAAGAACTCACATGACTTCACTTCAGGAAGACAAAAAAAAATAATTAAAAAATGGGCAAAAGACTTGAACAGACACTTCTCCAAGGAGGACATACATAGGGCCCAGAGACGTATGAAAAGATGCTCAGCATCACTGGCCATCAGATGCAAATTAAAACCACAATGAAATGCCACTTCATACCAGTCAGAATGGCCATCATAAACAAATCAACAAACAAGTGTTGGCCAGGTTGTGGAAAAAAGGGAATCCAGCCCTGGCTGGCGTAGCTCAGTGGATTGAGTGCGGGCTGGGAACCAAAGTGTCCCAGGTTCGATTCTCAGCCAGGGTACATTCCTGGGTTGCAGGCCAGAACCCCCAGCAACCGCACATTGATGTTTCTCTCTCTCTCTCTCTCTCTCTCTCTCTCTCTCTCTCTCTCTCTCTCTCTCTCCCTCCCTCCCTCCCTTCCCTCTCTAAAAATAAATAAATAAAATCTTTTAAAAAAAAAGGGAATCCTAGTGCACTGTTGGTGGAAATGCAGACTGGTACAGACACTGTGGAAAACACTATGGAATTTCCTTAGAAAACTAAAAGTGAACCGTCTTTTGACCCAGCAATTCCACTGCTGGGATTATATCCTAAGAACCCTGAAACACCAATCCAAAGGAACCCATGCACCCTAATGTTCATAGCAGCACAATTTACAATAGCCAAGTGCTGGAAGCAACCTAAATGCTCATCAGTAAATGAGTGGATCAAACAACTATGGTACATTTACACAATGGAATTCTATGCAGCATGAAGAAAGAAGGAGCTCCTACTCTTTATGACAGCATGGATGGAACTGGAAAGCGTTATGCTAAGTGGAATAAGCCAGGCAATGTGGCACAAATACCATATAATCTTACCTTTAAATGAAACATAATTAACAAAAGAAAAAAACAAGCAAAATGTAACCAGAGACACTGAAAGTAAGAACAATCTGACAGTAACCAGAGGGGACGTGGGAGAGGATAATGGGGGGAAGGGTGTTCAGGAACACTATAAAAGACACATGGACAAAACCAAAGGGGACAAAGGAGGGATGGAAGCGAGGGAGGGAGGTGCATTTGGATGGGATGGGGTAGCAGTGGGGGGAAAATGCAGACAACTGTAATTGAAAAACAATAAATTAAATTAAAAGAAAAGTGCACACAGTACTTTATTCTGTTTGTCAACCACTGTGGTTTCTGTCTGCAAGAGTAACTTATTGTAGAACTCTGCCATCCACCTTGACAAGGTATTTCAGCTTGCAAGATATGACAAAGTTATTTTTTGAAGTAACACTAAGTGGGAAAACACCCATTTACTTAGGATGAGATCAAATGAGAAGTCTGCTTAATTTTTATTAGACACTATTTGGTGATTACAATGTGTGCACAAGCTATTTCTCAGGAATAATTTACTTTCACCCTAGCCCTGTTCTTCAGGACTATGTGCTCATGCATAACAGCTGCAGCATATAGACCATTGTCTTTTATTTCAATGACACTTAGCAGATTCCCTCCATCTGACACATATAACACTGCTTTTCTGCTTCCTTCCTTTGACAGAAATGAATGCCGGCCAAAAAGTAGTAACAAAAATAGCAAAGCAAAAATATTTTTGAAGTGGAACAATTTCAATACTGGGCACATGAATGAGAAATTAAAATGAATACCATTTGAATATGTTTTGGCCTGCCTTTGAAATAACTTTCAGTGAGGGAGAGAACATGATTTTTCTGAAATTCTGTTTGGGAGCATTGGTGGTGAGTGGGCAGAGAGAGGTACCCTCTTGCCCCTCCTGACCTGGGCAGAATGCTGACTTCACAGTCATGTACAGAAGGGGAATGAGCAGGGTGTGGGAAGGTGAAAGGAAGTGGTTCATTTGCCATGTGGCCACCACTGAGCTGCAAAATATGTTGTTAGGGGTGAAAGCAAGGAGCCAATATTCACACCCAAGAATCATTCAAGGCTCTGGCAATTAAGGGAAAATATGAGAAGTGGAACAGAGGAAAGTTTTCACATCTTTATAATCTCCAAGGTACACATTATTTATTTAAGGGTTAGAAGAACAGAAATGTAAGCTGCAAGTGCCCTCTTGGGAACTCCATGCATCTCTTGGGAACTCAAGTCCCTTAACTATAAACTCAGAAAGCATATGAGTTGGTGACTGAGATTTAAATTTATGTTTTCTTTGGTCCGTATTGTTTGGTTTTCTCTATTGAACTAAGTGCTGAGAGAGAGGAGAGCAAAGGGGAGAAAACAGGGACAACTGTAATTGAACAAAAAATAAAAATAAAAAAATAATCAGGAGACTTGTATTTAACTTTCCTTGACAAAAATCAATCATTTTGCCATTTAGGAACATCATTTCTGAACAATTACATAGCACTGGATCTGACGAATAGCTGTCCCTTTTATACTGGACCTGCCATAATCATCCTGTTCAGTGTACCATAGTTTGCCATAATAATCCTGCTTGGTATTTATTCTTCCACCAGCCCACCTGACTTAAGTCAGGTTTCCCCCTGCCTTTTATATGTGTTTGGTTTTTAATACCTCCTATGAGTACTAGTGTCATTTCCAACTACAGCTACTGTTATCCTTCGACACTGAGAGATTCTTCCTCCTATGCAGTTACTTATAATCCCATCAGTAATTGTCCTCTGATATGTGGTCTTTTCATTTTGTACATTTCTGTGGTGCAAGGAGTGTGTATATTTAATTTTCTTTGTGTAGCATTCATTATAATACTTTGTGTAGGTGTTTTTCCTTGATTTCCAAGCACATGCTTTTTTTCTTATTTATTTTTTAAAACATCATCTTCATCAGCTTTTTTAGCAACTCTGTTAGCAATACATTTATCATTGTCCCTTACAGGCAGTTTCTCACAGCTTAGGGTTTCTGAAGCCCTGTGGGGTGGTAAGTTTTGAGGAATCACAATGAGCACTTAACCTATATACACAAAAGTGGTAGAATTTAGTGAAGTTTAAGTTGACTAGCTGATTTCATTTAGTTCTACACCCTGATTCATTTTACTCTATAGGCATATTTGGATGTGCTAATTTTGAATGGCCAATACACAGGTGCACATATATGCACATTTATTTTAGGTGATTTAGAATGTTAATTTTATAGATATGATAATGCAATTTTTAGTTAAGAAAAATCACAATGTAGAGGTTTGGCAGTGTTGGGAATCCATAGTGTTCAGTGATACACATATACAATGTAACTTAACAAAAACAACTTCTCAGTTTTACAAAATACATTATTTACATTACCTTTATTAATTTTAAATATACCCTTTATATATTATTTTTCACGTCGTGGTATTTTACCTAGTGTTGCCCACCAGTTCAAGGAAAATTAAGTTTTCTAAAAATCGAGAGAGGATGCTTCCAATGAATAGGTCTCTAACTTTCTTTTTGGATGTCAGACTATGATACAGTATAAAAAACAGATTTTTTTAAAAAACTAGAGCTTTCCTCCTTGAAACAAACTGAAGGGCTCTCAGCCCTATTTATTGGCACTCATTTGCCCATCCCGAGAACCTGAGGCAACTCAATAGGGCTCCAGTGCTCTTCAAAAACCTGTTTGAAATCATTGGATTAGACATTCTCTGGTGTTCTCTTAGACCAATATTCTGTAAAGCTGAATGTTATTTGTGTATATTTCTTTTGTGATGTGATTTGATATCACTAAATACCTTTAAGGAATATATTGGCTGCACTTGTTTTCTGATGACTAAACAAGCATATCAAATGATCATGAACTCACAAATACCTTTAAATTTTGCTACGAAAATAAAATTTGCTTTTAGTCTTTAGGGTACAATGTTTCCTGACATTTGGGGGGGAATTCTGTAAGACAAATATGATAAATGATCCTGTATGGTCACAGTTTCCAGCTTAAATACTAGAGTTTCTGAACACCAGATTTCCAAATTTGATCTGAAGGATAATATGTCTTTCTTACCAGTTCTGCTATTGCTTTTATAGTGTCATTAAGACCTAATGATGTCCCATCAAGACATGTTAACATATCCCTTGAGCTGGGGTCGTGTGAAACCTACCTCAATTGTTTGGCTTTTTAAAATCTCCTCTCAATAACTATCCTTATATTTTTGAGCAAGTGAAGGACCTGTTTGAGGGGATGCCAATGAACAATGCAAAGCCCATATATTGGGTGAACAATTGAGTCTGAAAAGACAAGAAAATAAAAGATCCCTGAGAAAGAGAAAGAAAGTACTTGGAGGCTATCCAAAGCAAAAATAACGATGTCCCATGTGCCCCTCTGAACAACCATCATGTTGTTTACGAGCCCAGGAGTCCCTGGCTTCTCCCCCTTGGCTGAGGTATATGTACCCAAGTCAGGGTGGTAGATGGGACAGAAACCGTGGGATTCACTGGAGCACGTTTGTATAAACAAGAGCATCCATACTAGATGAAAACATTCTAGCACACAGCATTGTTTTCCTCTTAAAATTGGGTATATTAATATTTTATTTTCACCAAGCTGTGGGGAAGGTATATATTATTAATGATATCGTGTTTTGTAGACTTTCAGAATCTCTAGCTTTTCCAGCTCAATTATTTTGCCAGCATTTTACACTGAATAAAGCTTTGGAAAAAAGACTTTTCTGTGATTCCAAGATGCAATAATAATGGGACAATAGATTGAATGAAAGGTTTTTATGTCTATCCTTCCTAGCTCTGTCATCCTTTTGTTTTCTTCTCCCCTTCACATCCTTTCTCCACTGTTTGTTGAAGGGTGGAGCCTAGAAGCCAGTGAAAGAAAAGGATGGTTGCTTTACAGAGATTTTTCCAGAGCTTTAAATAAAAGGAGAGCTAGTGGGAGATAACCACCACGCTAACACCAGCTCTGTGCCCCTATTAGTCTTCCAGCCAATCAGCTGAACAATGCACAAAGAGAGTGAGAGGTAGACAGTATTTTAATCAAGAAGCAGAGAGCAGAGTCCCCATGTCAGTCCCTGTGTTTCTTCATTTCTTCTGCTGTAGGAGTATGTCATAGTGATTGCCTGTCATATATTGACCTGGCTTTGGAGATAACTTAAGGCAAGTTAGAAGTAGTGATATTGAATCTTAGGCACTCATTTTATCATCCATCTGCTTAAATACTCTCTCATCCAAGCACAGTGTGTGAGGGAAAAGCTCCACAGGTTGTCTCTTCCTTGTGATTGGAGAATGCATGCTTCCAATACAATTTTGAGCATATCTGTTTCACAAAATCATTTTCTTGAGTAATATTTTTCTGCAGTCATTCTTGCGCTCACTTTAATATTTCCTAGATGCTTGGAGTTAGAATAAGAGGTCAGAGGAACATGGAAGAAAGGTCAGACTTTCCATTGCAATCCCCAGTCTGGATGGCAGCCATAGCAGTGATGGGCTCAGGCTACAGGGGGATAGGTAATTGTTATCATACTCTCATCTGCATTGCAGCTCCATCTCTCTTTGTCTGCACCCAGTCACTTTCCTCCTGCAGTCACTGAGCCTGAGGATGTAGTTGGAACCACTGCAATAATGACTGTATGGTTTGGGGTCCAGGTGCCTTGTAATCAGCTTGTACCAAAAAGAGCTGTAAGAACATGTAAAACCTCTCCTCTGGAAAAGTAGTACGTAGAAATTTGTCATGTTTTCTTTTGGTTCATCCTGCCCTTAAATTTTAAATGCCTTTGTTACCTAAATCCATGGATTGCAGCTCTAGTCAAACATTGTAGCCACATTTTCCCCATATTCAGGGAAAGTGACAGCTTGAATCTTAAGTGTATCTCAAATTGCTCAATGTAAACAATTCAGTACCCAAGGTGGAGGAGAATAGAGAATAATTATACATCTGTCTCGTATTTTTCCACTTTCAGTGTTCTTTCTCTAACTTGGGTGAATCTTCATCTCAACCACATCTAACACGTTATTAAAAATCACACAGAGCAGATGAGTAGTCATCCAACCAAGACAGATGGTCTGATGTTTGGGCCCTGAGTATTTTCTGACTTAGTTATTTCTAACTTCCAGAGATGCCTGGTTGTCCTTTTCAGGACTCTGTCCTTGTAGTCAATTTAATTTACAAGGAATCCAAGATCAGCACTTGTGTAAGTAAATAAATAATTACTTAATATAATTTCTCAATCATAAATCTCACACCCTTTGCATTTGAGATCAATAAATATTTTCCTTGAATCATACCCTCGTTTTCAAACTTGGGAATGCTACAGCTGACAGCAGGGGCCCCAAGGACCTTAAGAACATTCATCAGCATGACGGGCTTCATCCTGGTTGACAAAGGTTTTGCCTTCTGCTTTAATCCACCCATCCTTTCATCCATTTTCTCTTTCTCTTCCTCATCCCTGCTACTGAAACTGTGCTAATATTTGCTAAGAGTGCTTATCTGTGAAAGGGCCTTCTGGAGGCTCAGGTGAACTTCCATTCCTGCAGAAAGGTATGAAGGAATTACCTGCATATGCAACACTTGGCTGACCCTTCTTTCCTCAAACTGAAATATATGCCCTAGGTTGATAATAACCCCACTGATTTTGAAGCTTACATGGATGTTTATGTTCACTTGAATGTTTGAAAATGAATGAATGAATGTTATTTTACCCCAGCATATTGTCATATTGTTGCGCGTGGGTCACCTGCCAGCAGTGACCACGGAACGCTGTGGATGGCTCGATGATAAACACGTGAGAAAAAACACATGCACAGAGACAGACTAGTTTCTGGGGGGAAGTAGGGATGAAATGGCCACCCCCCCAGTGGGGAGCGCGCTGATTTACCGTCCATACCTGCTTTTATTGGGCTCATTTTGCATAATAATTCAGGTAAAGTACAGTACTTATTAGGGGAAGTAAGGAACCATAGAAAACAAAGAACTCTGCCCGTCTATTGAGTTGGGGGGTCAAAGAGCTGTAAGACTGAGGAACAAAATAACTTCCTCCTAAGACCCTTCTCATTCAACTGAGAGCATTCTAAACAAAGAAGGTTTCACAGTAATTTACATGTTCTTTCTTAGGCCTGATCACCCTGGGGAATCCGCACTTCTCAGTACTGAGCTGCACCACCCTGTCATTGTTTCAGGCTTAGGTGGAGCAAGGGAACTAAGGCAACTGGGAGACAAGGAGGTTTTTTTCCCAGATGATGAGAACTCAGGCTATGTCAAAGCCGAGGAGAGAGGGTCCATCACCCCCTTTTGCTGCAGCCCCCCAAGTCCTTCTTTTGGGGGGCCTCCCAAAGTGATTGTGCCTGTCTTAGGTCGTTCCCCCCGTGGGGAATCTTACCTGTCTTTGGCTAACCGACCAAGCTTTTGGGGGTTCAGTCATGAATAAAGCAGCAGAAGCAGCATTCCTGCCAGGGAGATAAGCTTTTTGTCTCCTTGCTGGCTCACAGTTCCAAGGGTGTTCCCTTAGCCTTAGCCTAGGCGGGGGTTTCAGCTTCTGATACCAGTCAGGGCGGTTCCCAACATCATATAGTTTAGTTTAGTTTCCCATTCCCCACCCCCCAAAAAGTCTTGGTAACTTTGATCAGATTCTGGATCAGGAAGCTAGCTGACCTGGAATCCAGCGTATTCATAGATAGTATTTGAAGTCAGGCAATGCACATGTGCATGCAGGTGGGAAGCAAATATATTGCCCATAATCAGGAAGGATATAGATTGGGACAGAATCTGGCTTTAATTGTCAAATACTTGACATATCAGGAATTTTGATAAATATTTGATGTCAGCTCATTGGTAGGGTATAATGCATGGGTTCAAGTATCAATAAAAACAACTAGTCAGTTGGTCAGCTACAGGGGCAGATGAGAGGCGGAGTGGCAGTGGGCTACTTGCTCTAAGAGAAAGGCCTAGCAAGGGGCTCTCTCACCTCCTGTATGCCAAACCTCCTTTCTCATTTTGATAGAGCCAATGGACCTATTCCCTGAATAATGCTTTTATATATAAACAAAAATATAGGAATTCAGACTTCAAGTTCTGGGAAGATGGAGTAGATGTGTTGCCCTCCCTTCCCCTACTAAGCTAAACACTTTGGATATTATATATAAAAGATATATTGGAAGACTCTGAAGGATGGAGATAAAGAGAAGACCAGTTGAGTACCTTTAGACTAAAAGATCAACATGGTGGTAAGTTCCTTGAGCCATAAAACAAATATCAACAAATGCAAAAGAATTTAAATTACACAAGGTATGTTCACAGACCACAGTGGAATCATATTAGAAATCAGTAATGGAAGGATAGCTTGAAAAACTCCAAACAATTAGAAACTAGGCAACATACTTTTAAACAAGCTATGGATCAAAAAAAGATGTCTCAAGAGAACTGAACAAAAATTTTAACTGAATGAAAATATTTGGTTAGCCAAAAAGTTCATTTAGTTTTCCATATGATAGCTCTAATAATGCTTAATTGTCTTTAACTTCATTTTAAACAATTTTGTTAGATTTGTATTGTGAGAGATGTAATATCAGCATGCATTTAAAAAACATTTATCAAAATTGGGAATTTTGTATAGCCATTTTAATATTGAAGATGGAAGAAAATATGCAACATTTTTGGCATATTATGCTGTATTATTTTAATAAAGGTAAAAACACAACTGCAACACAAAAAAAGATTTGTGCAGTGTACAGAGAAGGGGCTATGACATGTCAGAAGTGATTTGTGAAGTTTCTTGGTACTATTGACATTTTGGCCAAGTAATTCTTTGCCATAAGGCTGTCTTATGCATTGGAATATGGGTAGCAGCACCCCTAGTCTCTATCTACTAGAAGCCAACAGCAGGAGATAGCCAACATACTTAAAATATCCAAATCAATAAAGTTATTGGTGAAAATGAAAAATGTAACTTTTATTTTATGGAAAAAAACTAAACAGACATTTAGGCCAACTCAATAAATATGCAACATATCAAAAATTGTGGAACATGGCTAAATCAGCACTGAGAAGGAAATTTATAGTTGTGAATGCTTATATTAGAAGAAGGAAAAAATCAAATCAATATTCTAAACTCATGTGAAGAACCTAGAAAAAGCAGAGCAAAATAAACTTAAAACAAGTGTAAAAAAGGAAATAAGAACAAAAATCCATGAAAATGAAAACATAAAAACAATAAAGGAGCCCATGAAACCAATAGATTGTTCTTTAACAAACATTTGCAAAACTGACCATGCTCTGTTCCCATACAAAAAAAGACAAGGGGCAAATTATCAATATTAGGAATGAAAAAGAGGATATCACTTCAGATGCTACAGACATAAAAAGATGATATGGGAATACTATAAACAACTCTACAAACATACTTTGACAGTTTAGATAAAATGGACCAATTTCTCTAAAAGCAAAAATTGCTATGATTTACCCATTATGGATTATAAAATTTGATAGTCATGTAACTATTAAATGTTAATTTATAGTTTAAAACTCTCCAAAATAAGTCTCCATGTTAAGATGGCTTCATGAGATAATTATTTCAGACATTTAGGGAAGAATTGACACATTCTGCCATCTCTTCCAGAAAACAGAAGGGGAAAAAAGACACACTGATTCATTTTATGATGCTAGAATTCTCCAGATACTACAGCCAAACAAATTTTTTTCATTTGCAAGAATGAAAAATACATAAAAATTCTCTTACAGATTACAGATGTAAATTTTCTTAACAAAGTATTGTGAATAGAATTCAGTAATCCATAAAAAGAAATTTATACCATGATCAAGTGGGGTTTATTTCAGGGACTAGAATATCAGTTCAGTATTTAAAAACCAGTCAATGTAATCTACCATGTTAACAAGCTAATGAGAAAAAAATCACTTAATCTTACGAACTGATACAAAAAAAAAGCATTTGTCAGTATTCAACACTCATTTACAATAAAAACTCTCAGAAAACTAGGAATAGAAGTAAACTTCCTTAACTTCATTAAAATAAGTCCATCTACAAAATCCCCCAGTTAACAGTTTACTTAATGGTAAAAAAAGACTTAATGCTTTCTTCCAATATTTTTAACAAGTCAAGTATGTGTGTTCTTACCAATTTTGTTCAACATATACTAGAAATTCTAGCCAGTAAAACAGCAAGAAAGGGAAATTAAAGTCATAGAAATAAAAAAGATGAAATAAACCTGTATCTATTGGCTGATAGAATGATTATGTGGGTAGAAAATCACAAGGACTCTATAGCAAAACTCCTAAAACTGATAAGCAAGTTAAAGGGCAGAAACTACAAGATAAATATTTTTTAAAAAATTATGCCCTGGATGGTGTGGCTAAGTGGATTGAGCATCAGCCTGAGAACAGAAAGGTTACCAGAATGATTATTGGTCAGGGGACACACCTGGGCTGCAGGCCAGGTCCCCAGCTGGGGGCATGAGAGAGGCAACTGCTCTACGTTTCCCTTCCTCTTTTTCTCCCTCCCTTCCCCTCTCTCTAAAAATAAATAAACAAAATCTTTTTAAAAATAAATATTTTTAAAAAATTAGTATTTCTATACTAGCATTGTACATGTGGACACTAAAGTTAAAAATTTAGTACTGTTTATAATTGCTCAAAAATTAAATTATCAGGTGTAAATCTAACCAAACATATTCAGAATTTGTGTGCTGAAAACTACTAAACTCTGAAGAAAGAAATTGAAGAATAGCTAAATAAATAAGGAGACATAACATATTCATGGATTGGAAAATTCAATATAATAAGTATACCAACTCCCCCAAAATTGATAAACAGGTTTAATACCATTTCTATCAAAATTCCTGAAAAATATTTTCTTTATTATTTCAAAATGTATATCAGAAAGCAAATGATCTAGAATAGCTACAGTAATTCTGAAGAATAAAAATGAAATGTGAGAAATCAGTCCCCCTGTTTTCCTGACCTATTTATAATATGGTTTTCAAGACTGTATGGTTTTGGCAATGAGATAGACTCATAGAACAATAGAACAGAATAGAAAGCCTCAAAATATATGCACACAGATATGCTCAACTGAGTTTTACAAAAAATAAAAAGCATTTGAGAAAGAATAGGTTGTTGGAACAATTGGACAATTATAAACAAAAAGCATTCTAAATTTAAATCTCACACCTTATGTAAGAAATAACACAAAATAGTCATGAAGTTAACTACAAAATATAATATAAAAACTTTTAGGAAAAGGCAGAAAATTTTTAGAAATTAGGGCTTGGCAAATAATTTTTTTGCTTGACACCTGAAGCACATCCATAAAAGAAAAAAATGGATAAACTGGACTTTATAAAAATTAAATATTTTCTGCAAATAACCCTAGTAAGAAGATGGAAGAACAAGCTATACACTATGAGATAAAATTTAAACCACATTCTACAAAAGACTACTCTCTAGAATAAACAAATCCAAAATTTTTAAATTGTAGAAAAACCTAATGTTCTTTAAAAAATGGGTGAAAGACATCAGCAAATATTTCACTGAAGAAAACACTCAAATAGAATATTCACAAATAGAAAGATATTCAATATCATTAGTAGGGAAATACAAATTAAAACCACAATGAAATATTACTACCTACCTATCAGAATGGCTAAAATAACCCTAAAATTAAAAAAAAAATTAATACCAAATGCTGATGAGAATTCAGAAGGAATGAATTACTTATACATTGCTGTTTGGAATGCAAAATTTCCTGCAGTTTGGAAATAGTTTGGTAGCTGTTTTGTTTTTTAAGGTTTTATTTATTTATTTTTAGGGGAATGGAGAAAGAGTGAGAGAAATATCAATGTGTGGTTGCCTCTGGTGTGCCCCTACAGGAGAACTGGCCCCCAACCCAGGCCTGTGCCCTGACTTGAAATCAAACCAGCAACCCTTTGGTTCACAGGCCAGCACTCAGTGCACTGAGCCACACCAGCCAGGGCATAGTTCAGTAGTTTTTTAAATAAACTAAACATGAAACTGTCCTTAGTAATTGATTTTCTAGACATTTTTCTCAGAGAAATGAAAACTTACATATGCGCACACACAAACTCAACTGAACACAAATGCTCACAGCAGCTTTGTTTGTAATATCTCCATATTGGCAGCAAGGCACATGTCCTTCAGTGGGTGAATGATTAAATGCACTGTGGTATGTACATACCATGGAATACTACTCAGCATGCAACAACCTGGATGTATCTTCAGAGAATTATAGTGAGGAAAAAAGGCCAGTTCCAAAAGATTACATACTGTATCATTCCATTTATATTACATTATGGAAGTGATAAAATTATAGAAATGGAAAACAGATTAGTGGTTGCCAGAAGATAAAAGCAGTGACTGGGGCATAGGAGACAGCTGTGTGATTGTTCTAAAAGGTGGGAAACACAACAGTAATAATCCTCATGGTGATAGAACTGTTCTTTATCTTCACTATATCAATGCCAAAATCCTGGTTGTTATATGATACTGCAGTTTTGAATAATGCTATCATTGGGCATAACTGAATAAAGGATGCCTTTTTGTGTAATTTCTTAGTTAACTGTTGATCTACAGTTATCTCAAAATTTAAAAATTAGGCATTGCAATGACAAATTCTCTTGATCCATGAATGCAGGATGTCTTTCCATTTTTGTCTGTTTTTATTTGTTTTACAATATTTTATAGTTTCAGTGAATGTGTATTTTACCTCCTTGGTTAACTTTATTTCTAAGTATTTTGGGTTTTTTAATGCTATTTTAAATGGAATTGTTTTCTTATTTTCCTTTTCAGATAATTCATTTTTAGTGTAAAGAAAGTGCAATTGATTTTTTGTGTTGATTTGTATCAACAGCTAGAGCTGATTGAAAACAATGATGGAATATTTTTTCCTGTCCAAGTTCCCTGCTCCCTTGTAAAAAAAAAATAACTCTGTTCATAGAGGGTATTCACTAGGCTGTCAAATTGCCTAGGTTACACCTTCAGAGTTCTAGTTCAGCTGTTCCTGCCTCTCTCTAAAATTTTGGTTGGTAAAAGGTTCTGCTTTCTTGGGAAGAGAGGAAGCCATGACATTTTTATGAAAGTCATGGCTTCCTCTCTTCCCAAGACCATCATCTGACACTGTCTCATCCCTGTAATCACTAGTGTTACATGGAAGATTAGGGCATACTTTCCAGAATGTTGAGCAGTGCTCCATGTATGATGTTATCATCTCCCAGGAAAGGAAAGAGGCCTATTTCAAATGAGCCTTAGCTGGCAAGATATGTTAACAAACTTTATTTTTTAAAAGATTTTGTTTATTTATTTTTAGAGAGAGGAATGGAAGGACAAAGAGAGGGAAAGAAGCAACAGTGTGTGGTTGCCTCTCACATGCCCCCCACCAGGGACCTGGCCTGCAACCCAGGCATATGCCCAAGACTGGGAATTGAACCTGTGACCCTTTGGTTCTCAGGTTGCCACTCAATGCACTGAGCCACACCAGCCATGGATATTAATAAATTTTATTTTATTTTTAATATATTTTATTGATTATGCTATTATAGTTTTATTTTTTCTCCCCTTTATTGCCCTCCACCTTGTACCCCCTACCCACCATCATTCGCCCACCTCAGTTCATGCCCATGGGTCATGCATATAAGTTCTTTGGCTTCTACATGTTCCATACTATTCTTAACACCCCCCCCTTCTATTTTCTACCTACTATTTATGCTTATTATTCCCTGCACTTTTCCCCCCATTCTCCTCCCTCCCCCTCCCTACTGATAACACTCAATGTGATCTCAATTTCTTTGAATATGTTCCTGTTCTATTTGTTTTCTTAGTTTGTTTTTGTTTTTCCAGGTTTGGTTGTTGATAGTTGTGAGTTTTTATAATATTACTGTTCATAGTTTTTTATCTTTTTCTTAGATAATTCCATTTAACATTTCATAGAATAAGGGGTTGGTGATGATGAACTCTTTTCACTTGACCTTATCTGGGAAGTACGTCATCTGCCCTCCAATTCTAAATGATAGCTTTGCTGGACAGAGTAATCTTGGATATTGGTCCTTGACATGACTTTGAATACTTCTTTCCAGCCCCTTTTTGCCTCTAAGTTTCTTTTTTTTTTTCTTGAGAAATCAGCTTACAGTCTATGGAAACTCTTTTGTAGGCAACTGTCTCCTTTTCTCTAGCTGCATTTACGATTCTCTCCTTATCTTTATTCTAGAGTAATGTAATTATGATGTGCTTTGGTGTGTGCTTCCTTGGGTCCAACTTCTTTGGCACTCTCTGAGCTTCCTGGATTTCCTATAGGTTTATTCACTTTGTCAGATTGAGGAAGTTCTCCCTCATTATTTTTTCAAGTAAGTTTTCAATATCTTGCTCTTCCTCTTCTCCTTCTGACATCCCTATGATTTGGATGTCAGAACGTTTAAAGTTATCCCAGAGGTTCCTAAGCTTCTCCTTGTTTTTTTTTTTTGAATTCCTATTTCTTGATTCTGTTCTGGTTGAATGTTTATTTCTTCCTTCTGCTCCAAACCATTGAATTGAGTCCTGGTTTCCTTCCCTTCACTGTTGGTTCCCTGAATATTTTTCTTTATTTCACTTTTCATAGCCTTCACTTTTTCCTCTCTTTTGTGACCATACTGAACCATTTCTGTGAGCATCCTGATTACCAATGTTTTGAATTGTGCATCTGACAGGTTGCCTATCTCTTCATTCCTTAGTTGTATTTTTTCTGGAGCTTTGATCTGTTCATTCATTTCAGCCATATATTTTTTTGGTCTGGGCGCACCTGTTATGTAGTAATGGATGGAACTTTAGATATTCACCAGGGTGGAGCAACCCATATCACTGAGTTTGGCACTGTATGTCAGGGAGGGGTCTGAGAGGGAATGATGCTGTTTGCTGAGCTCTTGGCCTGCTTTCAGTCACTTCCTCCACTCTCCACAAGCAAATTGAGCCTTCTGGTCCTGATTCCCAGGTGGGCAGGGCTGTTAATAAATTTTAAAAGTAAGGTAATACTTGATGATATTGTGCCACAGGACACAGGAGAGTATATTTTGTTGGTGTTGTTTATTAGCTTTGTTGTTTTTGTTGTTGTTATTGCTCTTATTAGTGAGGAATGACTTAAGCATATTTAAAAAGTGTTAAAGGATCTAGATAAAGGATGAGCTTATCTATACATTTATAATATAGTAGAAAGTTCACTGGACCCAGAAATCAGACCGAGTTCCAATGCAAGCTCCGTCTCCAATATCATGAAGTGTTATTTTGAGGAATTTAACTAACGTCCCTGTGCCTCAGTTTTCTCATAAGGAAATAAGATGATTGAGGATTTCTAATTTCTTCAGATCAAACTTTTGATACTTCAACAGTTTAAATTTTAGTGCTAGAAATACTGCAATAATATTTTCAGTGCTTCCCATCTGTAGATGTTCTTTTCATCATTTTGAACACATGAACATTATGTCAAAACCTCCCATTTTCTTTCTGGATTTGAAGCTGGCTAATTCCTCTTTTAACACTTTAAAACTTTGGATTGTCTTTTTTCAGAAGTGTATGACTCTACCTGCTAAATATTATACTGATCTTTTGAGAGATAATAGCATCAATACCTTCTTTCAACACCATTATGTTTATCTCCCTCACTATTTTTGCCCACAGGGATAGTTTTAGCTGGATCCCTTCCCTGATCATCACTGGTGTTTGATCTTTGACTATGATTTGCCTAGAAAAAGATTCTGTGTTAAAGATAACTTCTGGGAGAGTGTCTGTGTGTGCATCTCTTAAGTTTACTTATTAATTCACATGGTAGGATGTGGCAATGTTTGTGTGTGGAGATTCTCTAGCATGGTTACAGGGAGACATGCTTTGTATATTATACCAGGTGTGTGTCTTCCTACACTATTTCTGCAGCATTTTCTAATTACATAAGGTTTCAAACAGCAATTGTCAAATTTTAGCAGTGGTAACAGATGGGAGAACCAAATCACAGAGCTTCAGAAGCCAGAGGTGTCATTACTGCCACACGTTTTCAGCTGGATTAGCTATTTCGTCTCATTTTCAGCCTGTGTGTTTCACACCACTGGAGAGACTTTCCACTTGGCGGAAATTCAGAGCAATGGGAAACCCTCCTCTCAGTCAGAGCCTTGCCTGACACAGGTTCCTTGTCTGCTCTCCTATCTTATTAATGCAGCTGTGAGTACATCTCCAGCACTCTCCACCTGCCACCGTGACGAGGGATCAGGTGCCAGGTAGGGTTATCAATCTGGAGGGCTTTTAGCAGCACATCCTGCCACTGTTTGACAGCGTGTCTCCGTCAAGGAGACTGTCTTCCTTAGATCGATAAATCAATCAGTCCTTTTTACATTTTATGAAGCACTCTTCACACCCCGTGTCACTCCTGCAATGCGCACACACAAGTGGAGAATCAGGGCTGAGGTCGGCCCAACCCATCCCCATTCACATTCTATCCCATAATCACATATCCTTCCCCAAAATCAATTCCTGGCTCAGTGGTAATGGATCAAAGTCCTTTTCTTCATTCCTCTGTACTGACGAGTAAATCTGTCTAACATGCTGGATGTTGCAGTGTTTAAAACTAAATAAATCACATCTGTAATTCAAAGGAGACTAATTGCAAGGTTTATGATGAGAAAACTCCAAAAGAGACAAGGAAGGTTTTATTAGCAAATAGATTTCCTGATAATCCTCCAGGGAATCCTTGACTTTCATAGGCTATCAAAGTTGGGAAGGGGCCCAGACACTACCTAAGGGACATTTTGCTCCTGTGCACTGAGAAGTCCCCAGCTACCTTGCTCGAATGGGGTGCAGGAGGGGTGATAGTGTCTCCTCTGTCACCCAGAGAAAGCCACTTGCATTTGTGTTATATGTTAGGCTTGGGCCCAAAAGATAGCATTTTAAAAAATGGCTTCTACTGCTTTGTGGGGAAATAATGGAAATCAGTAATTTATGTCATGCCTGGTGTCCTCATATTACAAACATAGAATCTGAGACCTATGTATGTATCTTATTCATGATCACACAACTGGTAAGTGAAAGATCTGGGACGAGACCTCTCAGTGCCCACCCCACAGTGCCCATCGTACTCAGTCCTGTTTAGGAAGTGGCACTGGCTGCTCACAATTTTCCTAAGCACAGATATTTTCCTTACAGAGTATATCAGGGGACATCAGAGGCATCTTTGCTCAACAGTGTCAAGTGTGTGGGGAGAAGGAATTTGGCTCATGTTTATTGTTATTCTATATCAAATCACTCTATCTCTTCCTTATAAGAAGGAAGCTTGACATAATATGTAAAGGCATGAGTTTTCAAGCCAGACAAATATAGAAATGAAGCCTGTTCTTCCCTTCATCCTTTATGCAGAGCATGACAAGGAAAGGAACTTAATAGTTAATAGAATCAGTTGCAGAATCAGAAGAGTAAAGCACAAATCTGTCCCGATCCTTGCTATGTAACATTGGGCAAGAGACTTTAGCTTCCTGGATCTGTTTCTCCATCTGCTAGGCCGTGAGGACTAAATGAGCTAATGTGCATAAAGACAGCAGAGAGCCAGCCCTGTGGCAGGCTCTGAGTAAGTGTTAGTTTGCATGCCATCATCCCTCCCACCTGTGAATGCTGCTGTCTCCCAGCACCTCCAACTGGGTATCATAATACCAGTTTAGAGCTGAAGCTTTAACATCAGCCTCTCTTTCCTAAAAACCCAATGTCCAAGTTCCAAATTAGAAATTGAAGAAAAGTAAACCTCGTATTTTTAATAACATACAATTCACATTGTCCTCTCTCACAAAGAAACATGAAGCTTTCACTGAAAACATAAAGAAATGGACAATGAAGGGCTACGAGGACTACGAGGAGGTTGTAATTAGGCTACTGATGTCCTGGTTGCTGCTCTTTTAAATAATTGTGAGCCTCTCAAAGTGCTGAGGACAACTCTGCATCACAGAGACTCAAAATTCATCACACTCTATTTCATTTAAAGAGATAGAAATATTACCTGAAAAAAATATAGCATTATTTTAAAATGTATTTGAAACCAATATGCTTTGGACAATATCCATATACCTTTTTGTAGTAGGTGGTAGAATATTATAAAGATGAAAGAAAAACACTTGAAGAGTGAGACAAATTATATAACTAGTCCTGAGAATCTTTCCTAAATTAAGGGGTATTTTCTTTAGATTACACATTTGAAAGGAAAAGGAAGAAGATTATATCATATCACATTTTATCTACAGGGGGAGACAGTAATATCTGGACTAAGATTCAATAGTAAGGCCAGGATGATATGGGGAAGATGAGGACAAAGTTCCTATTAGAAAGAGCCAAAGGAACTTCCCTGCACAGGATACTATTAATTCTGGAAAGGAATTGGGAAGTCTTCTGATTGCTTCCCTCTCTCCCTGCCCACCCTGCCCAGAGCAGTGACACACATCTTACTTAACTATTAGAAGAAGTGGAGGAACGAACCCTGATTCCCCTGTTTCCCAGCCAAAGGATCTTTTCAATATACTATATTGTCTCCACAGGCAGGTATGTGTCCACCACATATCCATTAGGGTTATCCAAACCCATATTATGGTGACAGCCTACTGAAATGAGCATCTAAACTGATAATGATAGTTTATGTCACGTGGGCCATAAAGTAGCAATAACAGTTTTCAGCTTCTTGGATGAAGCCAGACCTATAATTTCAAGATAAATAGCTTGGCGTGCTTTTTACCAATTTCCTGAGCAAACCAGTCTCCCTTGTTCCTCCACTCAGGAGCAGCATAAGCTTAGTTTTTAGACTAATGAAATAATTTCAAGGAGCTAAATACATCTGATGTGTGTGGTTAATTGTTATTAAGTGGATCTTTACAGTCCTGATGTTGTTCTGTTGTCTGCGTGCGTATGTTTTCACTTCCGAGTTGCACATCCTCTCGGCCAGCACATTTGTATCAGACTCCCTTGTATTCCCCCTTGAGTGTCACATTCATCAAACAAATTATTTTTTCAATTCTCCACACTTTTAAAAAAGTAAATGATTCGCAGGCTTATACACCCAGTGTCTCTGTAGTTACAAGCAGGGATATCAGAGACAATACTTGGAGTACATTAGCAAGTATAATATTAGATCTAATGAGAGACACATGTGCATGGAGCAATTTTTCTGATAATATTAAATGTAAGAAAAAGCTATTTAGTAATAGTTTTTTCCACCACTTTAATCTTCAGGCTTATTATTCTCTATATCATGTTAAGATAACTTTGTGTTTCCTCTATCCCAATGTAGTCTAGAAA
Source organism: Phyllostomus hastatus (assembly GCF_019186645.2). Lineage (NCBI taxonomy): Eukaryota > Metazoa > Chordata > Mammalia > Chiroptera > Phyllostomidae > Phyllostomus > Phyllostomus hastatus. Next base: position 85,408,580 of record NW_025333977.1, on the reverse strand, counting down.
TGTAACCTAAAGGTTCTCTGTTCCTTAAAATAATGGCAACTTTTCCTATGCTATACAATGTTAAAGGTATTCTTGAAATTCGATGTGAGTTGTGTGGTAATATTATATATAGCATGGTTTTCCTATGTACTATAAAAATAAGTTGTGTTATAAGTACCCAATATAAAGTGCTTGCAGAGGGCAAGGTCTTATTTTTACTTGCCTTGATGAAAACCCAGCACGCACATTAGGATGAGTTATTTTTAAAGGCAGTCAACATGGAATGCTTAGGGCTAGTAGAACCTTTACAGTACACAACTCTGTGAATTCTGTGAACTGTGTGTATGTGCAAGAAAGATATTTTCAATATGGTTCCTGCCTTTAAAGAATTTATAATTGCATGAAAAAGACAAGTGCAATAAAAAATAAAGTTTTTAATATTTTAAAATATTGCAAGATAATAAATAACATAAATGCTTATGTGTATAGTACAGATAGACCCTGCTGAAGAAGATTAAAAGGATTAGTGAAAATTGAAGCAGGAATATTTAATAGTGGGCCTTGAGCTGGGAGTTTCTACATAAGTTTGGTGTACAGGAGCACACTGTGGAGCAGGTCTCAAATATTCACTGCTTATTTCTGGAGGATAATTGTATTTTTCTAGGCTATTGGCATAGGGCTTGACCATGTTGCTTGCTCTGGCCAATGAAGTATGTGTCATTTCTAGGAGGAAACTTTAAGGATCAGTGCATGCTTTGTTATGGTGTCTTCCTTCTGCGACACAATTGTCATTATTTCAAATAAAGATTTCCCAGTGGAATAGGACCCCAGCCAACCTATAATGGACTTTATTTCTAAGACATTGAAATGTAGTGGTTATTTGTTATTGCAATGTAGACTAGTCTGTCCTGACTGAAACACACAAAAGCAGTCTTTCAAGCAGAGAGAAAAATGAGACCTAAGCAATTAGAATGGTATTCTTTGAGAGGAGTGATGAGACCAGTCTAACTTTAGAGGGAGTGTTTCTGCAAAATAATGATAAATAAAATGTAATTGCTAGAGCCAGACTAGACATAAAAAGAATAATTTTTTTTCATCTTAAATGTAAGAGTTCAAATTGCTTAAAGACCAAGATTGTATTTTTTTCCTTTTTATATTCTCATCCTCTAAATGGGACAGCTATTCAAAAATTTGTTGGATTTGTAATCTGAATTAAGTTGACACAGTAAACTATAGTGAAAATTTAGTTTGTAAACTACCATGAGTGGAAAAAAGAAAGAAACAAAAAACCATGAACTCTAACTGTGACCTAAAGAGAAGATCCGTGACAAGGTATAGAAAGACAATCATAGGTGACAATGAATGTGCCAGCATTCCCATCTGGAAGACAGGTAAGTAGTATTATGTAATTTGACCATAGACTATAAAATGTCTACTGACTATAAATAAAACTTTTCTACTTCTGCTAAGTGATTTATTATGTTATTAATGAAAAATGCCAAATATAGATAAGTTTGTCTCTTTTATAGAATTTAAAGAGTTATCAAGGGTATTAAGAGATAATCATAATCAAAATATGACATGTTCTTTATGACATTCGCCATCTGGCCAATCTGTCAGCCTTTGGTGCCAAGCCTATTTGTTCTCGGCTGTCATCCCTACTTCCTGTGGTTTAGCGTCACTTCTGCTAGTTGTAAGCGTGGGTCTCAATCCTTCTTCTAGTCTTTTCAGATCTATAGTACTTTGCACTTACAGATGTGGTAAAAATTCTGGGTTATATTTGTGTAACCCTAACCATGTTTCTCTTTCGTCTATCATTGAACTTCATAAACTCTGAAGCTGTAGTTCTGGCCTTCATAAGTTCAAAGCACACCAAATACAATTTCCTTTATGTCTGCAGCAACGTTCCTTATTATGAAGATATTAGACCCAGGGACTCATAATGTTGCTGTTAAATCAGCATCTGCTTCATCTCACACTGTGCCATACTGGCTGTGTCAAAAGTAAATGAATTCAATTCAAAACTAAATTCACTAGCCAATACTTAAGTTGCATTGAACTTCATAAGGAGCAAATGCCACTCCAAGCTTGCACATTTCTTCGCCACAGAGCACTAACATCAAACAGCTGAGAGAGTTTCTCCTTGTGTGTGCCTAGGTGCTCTTTCTGCTATTGATTTCTTTTCCTTCTTGGCATTCACTTTCCTTTCAGAAACAAGGGGAAAACAAATGCAGTTCCTTCTCTGAGGTCCTCAGAGAAGGATGCTCTTTTATTAATATTGCATATTGTGCAGGTACTGATCTCTATGTGTACATATGAGAGTGGGGTGGGAAATAGATAATAGAGTACAAACTGGCCTTAAGCACCAAAAAAGAAATGCAAGCAACTGCTTTCAGTCTGCACCTGGAACATCCACAGGATGACTTCTAAGTGTCTCAGTAAAGATGTCACATGTCAGGGAGTAGAAACCCTGATGCTGATTGGCTGAATTTCTGCAGAGTGAACTACAGAAATCTTGGTTTGGAATTCTCTCTTCAGACTTGAGATATTGTGTTGGTGTATGCTTTCTCAGATTTCTAGCAGCCTGCCATTTAATAGCAACTATTTAGCTTTCATTGCTGTTCTTTGTGCTGACCAGCTCACAGAACAACATGAATATTCATGGCATTCAGGGGAATGCATCTGGGAAACCAAAACACAGTCCAGAGGCTGTGTTAGTGCCCATAATCCACATTTGGGGTGTGTGCAGGGCAGTGAGGGGGGCATCTACAGAGCCTCCATCCTCCTGTCCTGGATTCATGTCCTGTCACTCTTCTTGCTTTTGTTCCAGCAGGTGAAATCTTAGGGTCACACTAAAAGAATGAGGAACCTTGAGGAGAGAGGAGTAAGAGATGCATTTCACATCTGTGCATCCTGTACCTTGCATTTGATCTCTCCGTGTTCTATGGTCAGGAATTTGTTAAGTTATATGTAGAGCCTTCTATAGTGTCTAGTATAAAATGAAAACAAAACAGCGTTCTGTAGTGCCCTTGATACTTTGAAAAGAACAACAGTCTTAAAATCAGACAAACCTGGTTGTTGTTCCTACCTTAACACTCAAAAGCAATGTGACCGAGAATAAAGTGTCTCCTTTTTGATTGCTTAGTCATGGAAATGTTTTCTCTACTACTTCAATAAAGGGTTATTGTCAAGAGTTACTGGAGTGTTGCATGTTGCAAAAGTCGAGTTCCTAAAGGTGGGACCATGTCATATATGAGGAGAACAGGGCATGGAGTATAATCTCTCTTTTATAACTAAAAGAAAAATGCAAGCAGCTGCACCAGGAACATTGTAGATTGTTCTGTAATGGATATTCTTGTGAAAATTTGTCAAAGTGCTTCTGAGGTATTGGATTCGTGGCAGATACTCAAAAATACTATTTTTCCCTTTTTTTTTGCTTTTTTACTAATCTCTTACCACAGTGTCTTAACTCCTAAAAGCCACTTCATTTAATCAACATTTATCTTTCATTCACCTTGAGGAAAATATAAGTTCACAGTATGATATTTTCAAGCAAAGAGTATTGTCTTTTTTATATTATAAAAGCTTTCTCTTTTAAAGAAAGCAGTGGTGACTTTTACTTTAATTTTATATATCACTGAGCATGATCTTGTCAATCCAACATGGAGCTAAAAACATGCCAGTAACTATGAACAACATAGGAGTTCATTAAAATTATGAGAAGTGGACTTGGAAAAAGGGAGGTGATGATAATAAAACTTACTAGGTAGTTCAATTTTTAAAAATCTTTTCTCCCCTAAGAAGTGGAAACTATGATATTTAATAAGAGTATTTTATTTGCAAGTTCTATTTTGTTCATTTGTTGGTTTTGTTGATTCAGTTCCACTTAAAGGTACGATCACATGGTATTTGTCTTTCACCGCCTAGATTATTTCACTTAGCATAATGCTCTCCAGTTCCATCCATGCTATCGTGAAGGGTAGGAGCTCCTACTTTCTTTCTGCTGCATAGTGTTCCATTGTGTAAATGTACCACAATTTTTTGATCAACTCATTTACTGATGGGTACTTAGGCTGTTTCCAGCACTTCTCTATTGTACATAATGCTGCTGTGAACATTGGGGTGCATAGGCTCTTTTAATTGGTGTTTCAGGATTCTTAAGGTATAATCCCAGCAGTGGGATCACTGGATTGAAAGGCAGTTCCATCTTTAGATTTTTGAGGATAGCCCAGACTGTTTTCCACAGTGGCTGTGCCAATCTGGAGGAGGGAGAGGGATAATCACAGAAAGAAGAGGAAGGGACAAACCAGGGAACATGAATAGAGGACTCATGGGTATGGGCAATGATGGGTATTGACTGTGGGGTGAGGGGGGGCAAGGCAGGGGAGAGCAGTGGGGAAAAGTGTGGGACAAGTGTAATTGAACAACGATAACAATAGTATGTAATTTTCAAAAAGAGTATTTTAAAATTTATATAGTGAATATTTCATATTATTTCTGCATGGCTGAGAGGCAGTATGATACGCAATGGTTTTCAAAGTGAGGCCAGCAACCTCAGCATCACCTGGGAACTTGCAAATTCTCTGACCTCACCCCAAATCAACTGAATCAGGAACTCTGGGTATAGGGCCCAGAAATCTGTGATTTAACAAGCCCTTCATATTTTTCTGATACGATCCAAAATCTGATATACTGTGAAACAGAGAAATACTGGTTTAGCTCTGTCTTATCTTGGTTAAGTTATTTCAAGGGTCTTTCTGCCCACTAAAAAATAAGAACTTCGGACTAGATATTCAGATTATGGTCATGTTAGTATTCTGTGATTCTTCTTAGGATGTGGATAGTTTGTAAGTAGGGAAGATATTGCACTGGGCTCTGGAGTGGCTTTCTGTAGTTCCACTCCTGGAAAATATCTAGGCTTTGAAAGTCATTAACCAGAAGCTATGCCACTGATTAAATCCCCTGTATGCCAATAGTATAGACTCAAGTCCTTCCCACTAACAGTATCACTCCTGACCACACAACATGGTTTTCAAATAAAAACCAATTCAATTACCAATGAATTAGGAACTTCCTCTTTGTTTACTAGTGAAGACATATGCACATGCTTTCAGCTTCCTGGAGTGCTAGAGAAAAGATCAAACAGGGAATTGGTCCAGAGGCAATCATCATTGTGAGTCAAAAGGCTTTACAATCCCTCAAGGGATGCTCTTTCAGTGATCCCTGGAGACTCTGCAATGATTAAAATCTCTGAACTTCCTGAGTTTAAAAAAAGTTTATGTAACCTAGACTCAGTTGATTTGGTTCCTGCATTTTCTCCTCTCTTCAAAAGAAAAAAAACTTTCTGGGCAGTTTGGTTTGGTGTTAGAGGAGGAAGGGAGTATGATAGGGAGGGCTTGTTTTCTTGTAGCTCAATGGTTACTTTTAGAGAGGAAAGGGAAGGAAGGTAGAGGAGAGCAGCCAGAAAACTGGATGAGTGAAGGTGGGTGGAACTCATAATACTGGGCTTGACTTGAACATAAGGAGAGTCAAGAAAAGGGATTTTAGGTGCTCTTGCCTACATGTATCCATATCATTGGCTATTCTGGTCACTGAGTATGCTTTAACCTTTGCAGAGTGCTTACTTTTTTCCTTTCTCTGTATTTTTTTTTTAATTTGAAAGGCCTCTGGCTTTCCCTACAGAATCTCTCTATATAAACTTAGTTTGGTATAAAAAGCAGAGCCATATTCTTACATTTAAAAGGAGTGTAGTTATGTGTCTGCCTTGGGCGTTATCCTTTAGTGATCAAGGGGGAGGAGGAGGAGGGAGATGATTAAGATGCTAGTAGCAACATCTATTTTCAGGATCCAACTATGCACCAGACCTTGTGCCAATAGTCCTGTGAAATGGATACTATTTACTTCCAACTGAAGATGCAGAAACTGAGGATCAAGGAAATGAATCCTCTGGCCAATGTCCCATGGCCCCATGATCTGTCTAAAAACTGCCATAGTAAGGATTCAAACCCAAGTGTGGCGCTGCAGCTTAAGATTTTGCTGGTACAGCATGCTGCCTCACTTGAAGAAAAGGTGCTTCCTGAATTAAAAAGCTATAGTTTACACTTACTTTTGTTGTTTTGGCTACAATAGAACATGGGAATAAAAGGAGACATAGCAAGCTTTGGGTTTCAGCTGAATGAATTGAACAGAAGTATAGTAGTGCCATTAAGTAACATTTTTTAGAAACATTATTTCAATGAAAGAGCTCCTTAATTGAGGCAAATTCAAATCAGCATAGTCATTGTGATACAGTGGTTTGACTATATTAGTCTCTGACATGTAATTGTTGTTTTTAGGGTCTTTGCCTATCTTTTGCTAAACAAGCATTAATCAAAGCATCAGATCCTACACCAAGGGTATTTACAGACTCTAACATTCTGGCTTTTCCCCTGCAGTTCATCGTTCCTATCCTGGGGCTAAACTAATCACTCCTGAACGTAGAGTTTAACCAACACAATTTCACAAATACTGAGCATTTATTATGTCAGGAGCCTGGTTCTAATTATGTTACTTCTTAGTATTTGCACATTTTCAGGGTTAGCATATATGTTCTTTGGTATGAAAAGCAAATTTCTCTAATTGACTGTCAGAACTGCCCCACACTTTCCATTGTGTCTGATTTTCCACAAGTCCCCAGCATGTTTCCTTTAGTCAGGCATGTTTTATTCTCTGCATATTTAAGATAATGTGTATAATTCTATCTTCCTTTTGCCTAAAAATCATCATCATATTCTAAGGTAGAGGCAAACTTCTGTTCTCTAATTCTGGATAGATTTTTAGACACAGTTCTTGTCTTACTTCCTTTATGATGATTGGATATCATTATCTTGTCTAAATTCACATCTTACCATTTGTTCTAACTACTATCCCTTGTTGTCACTTAGTGATTTTAATGCCAATGTTACTTCCAAACTGAGCTGTTAAGTTGTTTGAAGACCGTCTCTGTGTGTAATAATAGATCTGTCTAAGCTTTAGAGTGAGTCACATTAAAATCTAGATTGTCATTCAGTGGGACTGGGGTGGGGCCTGCAATCACACATTTCTAAGAAGCCTCCAAGTGATACCAGGGCTGCTTGTCCACAAACCAGCTTTGAGTATCCTTGACACAGCAAAGACAAACTGCTTCGTGAATAGTACGTGCTTGATAAATGTTTTTTGATTAAACACAAGTGAGGGATTTCATCCAAAAAACAAATTTTTAGTCATTCTGATCAAATATGTTTTTCTTATGAGGGTAAATGGATGGAGAGCATGAGAAAGTTTGCCTCTTAGAATGTTCGGTCCCATTTGACAAAAAACAATGGCAATGTGACGTTGAATGGTAACACAGTAAATAAATCTTGCCTTTCCTCATCCCTCCTAAAAATAGCAAGAGACACTTAAAAGCTTTCCTTTGGGAAGAGCTTGTGATAAACTCGAAGCAACTCACCACAGTGGAATCAACCAAGTGAGAAGGGATGAGGAATGTTTTCTTGCTTTTTTTTCCTTCTGCTCCTTAGCACATCCTCTGCTATTCCTGCTTTTGTGCTTGTCATTACCTGCCACTCAGGCCACTTGTGTGCTTGCTCTCTGGCACTTTTTTCGGCCCTACGTATTCATTCTACAAAAATTAGACATTTCCTCTTCATCTTCCCACTTGCAGTTTCAAGGAAACATTATTCCCAAAGATCATATTATGAGTACAGTCTTGATGCAGAAATTGAACCCATTATGTATATAAGGTGCTAACAGCTAAGAAGCAATATATTTCATCCTTTCATCCCTCAAAGCTAAAAGAGTGCTTCAAATCACCGCTACTCTTACATTATTTGTTATATTCACTTGCTGTACTATAAGATTAATATTTTCTTTAAAGACTATCTTTTACTTCATTTTAAATAAACATTTTATTATTACCCTGAATAGAAAAACCAGTATAAGGTGCCATAAATAAAAGGAAAAATTTAAAAATGATAAATTCAATGACACCAAAATGTTACTGATTTTTAGCTAGATACAATTCCCCTCAGAAGACACTGAATTTAGCCCTGGCTGGCGTAGCTCAGTGGATTGAGCGCGGGCTGGGAACCAAAGTGTCCCAGGTTTGATTCCCAGCCAGGGTACATTCCTGGGTTGCAGGCCATAACCCCCAGCAACTGCACATTGATGTTTCTCTCTCTCTCTCTCTCTCCCTCCCTTCCCTCTCTAAAAAATAAATAAATAAAATATTAAAAAAAAAGACACTGAATTTAAGAGGGCTGATTTTTTTTGTTAAAACTGGAGATTGGCGCCTCTGCCAGTGTGGCTCAGTTCATTGGGCAGTTTAATTCTCTGCCCAGGCACATGCCTGGGTTGTGCCAGACAAGAGGCAACCAATCCAACCAATGTTTCTCTCTCACAATGATGTTTCTCTCTCTTTCTCCCTTCCTTCCCCTCTCTCTAAAATCAAAGCTAAAAGTTAAAAAAATAGAAGATTGACAAGTGGAAGTGGTGTTAAGCACATACCCTATTAAAAGAAATTTTTCTTTTTGACTTCATCAAAGAATTGAAGGAGAATTGAATAGTGAACATGATATACACAATGTTACTTACAACTGTAATATTGCACCATTTCTAGCCATCTCTCTTATACATATATCACACTTCAGGAAACTAACTTCTAGATCACAGGGATACAGTAATTTGTAGGAGATGTTCAGTTCACAAAAAAAGGAAAGAAAAATGTTCTCACTTAAGTTTGAAATTCAACTTTTAAGTACAGAACAGGCTTTAGAACTTTTTTCTCTGGGTCTTTCAGGTAAGAACAGGAAACAGTCTAGGTATATTGTGTTTTCTTTTTTAAGCCTACGTATCATGATGAAAACTTTAATATAAAGTAGATTAACAATTAATATATATACTAGGAAATTCTGACCTAGAAAACAGCTCATCTGATAAATTTAGTTTAGGCCAGGCTGATGGCTTACCTGGCTGATCAGACAGTAGGTTCAATTACATTCTGTAATTTGATACAAAACATACATTAAAAATAACACAACATTAGTATTACTGTAAAACAGAAAGATGATCTGTCTCAATTACTTTTGAGAATATAATTCTGTTGAAATGGATAAAGTAGAAAGAATAGAAAACCAACTCTGTAATAAGTTTTGCTTTGAAATCAGTCATACCTAATATTCTCCACAGGGAAAGGAAATCAGAGGAAATGGAGTGCATGAGATTCCAGGTTTCTTTTCTTTATCTTCCTGAGAAAGATTCCTTTATTCAATTATTGCCCATAAGAGGGAGATAGATACAGATATAAACATAGATATAGTTGTAGATGTAGATGTAATAGAGATACAGTTGGATGTTTGTATTTAAGGTACTATTTCTTTCTCTCCATCTCCTATCTGTATCTGTGACTTGGTTAATGATTAAAATATTAAGGATTCTGCTTTTGTTTCAGTCTTGACCAATTACTTATGGATGATTTATTTAATGGGATTTAGTACTACATTAAATAATGTAATTTATTATTGTGATACAGTGCTTCTTTCTTTATCGTGTTCTTCTCTTCCTTCTTTTCTCCCCTTGCAGGCATAGACAGACAGGTTTTGAAGTACTAATGATGATTAGTTCATTTACACTAGCACAGACCAACAATAGGTTTCAAATGTTGATCTGATGAAGGGCTTATTTCAAAACAGCCCACAGAATAGCAAATGACACTAGGAAAGGAAAGCAGGGAGGAAAGAGGCTGAGTGGAGATTTGACACAAGCATTTTCAGCTGCTAGGCCTCTTTGATGTGTGAGTGGGACAGATGCGCTGCTCTTCTCCTGAGAGAACCCTCATTGTATACAATAGTGTGCTGATTAATATCACTTCACTCTTTCTTTGAGAGGAGCAAGGCTGGCTGTTAGTCATTCTCTCATTGGGCATTATTGGACCCTCTTCTCTCTCCTGCTGTTAGAGAACTGTTATTCAGTCTCTCCTCTTTAAAACCTAAAACTCAAAGAAATCCCATCTTCTATCATTACTGCCTCGAGAGTGTGTGTCTTAGAGTGAGGTCATTTATATTTTCCTGTTATGCAAAGGGCACAGTAAATTAAACCATTGACAGAAAGTATACAAATGAGGATATGATATTAGAGGGCTGAGAAAAACTGGTGAGGTCAAGATAACCCCCCAAATATTGTTTTTGTGTTTTAGAGTCAGTGATGGCAATATTCTGCATCTCTGCTGTCCACTGCAGTGCCACCATGTACTAGTGAACACTTGAACTGTGGTTATGGCAGCAGAAGAAATAAACTTTGATGTAACTTAATTTTAATTAATTTATAGGCAAATGGACATACGTGAATATTGGTTACCATATTGGAGATTACCTTTAGAGGGTGTAGCAGCAGAGGTGTCCAACCTTTTGGCATCTCTGCGCCACAGTGGAAGAAGACTTGTCTTGGGCCACACATTAAATACATCGTAACATAATCACAAAAATTTCATGTTTTTATAAATTTATGATTTTGTGTTGGGCCACATTCACAGTCATCCTGAGCTGCAGGTTGGACACCCCTGGTAGAGCTTTGCCACTCAAAGTGTGGCCTGCAGACAAGCAGGAGTGGCATTATCTGAGAACTTCTAAGCAATGTAGACTCTCAGGCACCCCCTCAGACTTTCTGCATCAAGTCCTGTATTTAGGACATTCCTCTCAAGTGACTTGTGAGTGCATTACATTTTGGGGGGTGGCTAGCTCTGAAGCATGTGTTAAAGCCTAAATGTACTAAATCTGACAGTTTTCACCCAATGGCACAGTGATTCTAAATTACTTGGTTATTTGCCTCTTTAAAAATACTTTTCTTAAAATATAATTCAGTCATTTTTTTGTTTCTGGGAAAGACATGGTAATTGAGGCCTGATGTTTGAGGAAGCAATGGTTTTGTCCTCCAAGAAAATGGAAATCTGTTAGAGAAAGTTATTAGGGATTTTAATAGGCCCCCAAGAAACATCATCGGCCAGCTGACATTTGTGCAGTCCTTTATCATTTCTAAAAAGCACTTTCATGTATATCGTATTAGGTGGGATTTATTTATTTATTTATTTATTTATTTATTTATTTATTTATTTTTAATTTTCCTCACCCAAGGTTTTTTTTTTTTCCATTGCTTTTAGAAAGAGAAGGAGGGAGGAGAAAGAGAGGAATATTGATGTGAGAGAGAAACAATAGGTTGCCTTCTTGTTCATGCTCTGACTGGGGATCAAACCTGTGACCCTCTGGCCTATGGGACAACATGCTCACCACCTAAGCCACACTGGCCAAGGCTTGATGGGTCTCAGCAGGTTTATCACTTTAGCATAGTTACTGAACATATTTACACAACCAGTGAGTTATGGGTATATAATCCAAGTCCAGACATTCTGCTTGTTGGGTCTTTCTAATCTATAGCAAAATGAAATGAGTCCACATTTCTTTAAGAATTTCATGGTCACAGAATTTAGGAACATGTTGGATGAGTGAATTTCAAGCCTGTGTCTAGGTCATAAAAAGAAAACAAGACTATAGGCCCTTCCTTCTTTTTTCTTTCAAGATAAAATATCTTCTATGTTATAGCTGCTTTGGACATTTGGGTTTCATATCTCATTTGTATGTAATCAGTTACAAGTCACTTCTCTACCTCTTATGAAGACAAAAATGATACATTGTGATTGTTTAAAATAATATTCAAAGTTATTTCAAAAGCCCATCACATTTTATTCAAAAGGTATTACAAAGTAGTTTCCAAATGAGAAAAACTCAGAAGGCTATAACTCTAATTTACCAGGTTATGAAAGGTCACTGTTGGTATATTCAATTTCAGGAAAATAAGAGCTGGGCAAGCTTCTTCAGTCTGAAAGAGGAAATTTATGAGCCCACAAATAGAAGTACCTATGTGAAGTTAATAAACTCACAGATGTTGTCACCTAGACCGATTACATAGGCTAATATGATGTGTGTTAAGTGCCCTGTGTTGTCTCTGACTCCTGGAGACTCTGTGAATGAGTGATGCCCACACTCTCCTATTCTCAGCAGCCCTACTCAGCTCCTCACACCTATGGCTTCTTTTGTGGAGTCAGTCCATCTCATTTTTGGTCTTCCTCTTTTCCTGCTGCCTTTAATTTTTTCCCAGCATTACTGTTTTTTTCTGAAGAACTATCCCTTCTTATGATGTGCTCAAAGCAGGACAGCTTCAGTGTTGTCATCTTCAACTCCAGTGATGTTTTAGGCTTAATTTGCTTTAGGGCCCACTTGCTCATCTGTCTGGCAGTCCAGAGTGTCTGTAGAGCTGTCCTCCAGCACCACATTTCAAACGGATGTTTGTTTTCCTATCAGCTTTCTTCACTGTTCAACTTTAGCATCTGCATATGTAATTTGGAATAAGAGGATGTCAGCAATCTTAGCCTTGGTCTCTAATGACACATTTTAGTTCTTGATGATCTTCCCTTATTCTTTCATTGCTGCCCTTCTGGATCTCAGCCTAGTATGAGGGTAATTATTAGACATGTTGACATTGGTAACAAATCAGGATTGGACTGTTAAATACATCTGACACTATTTGGATACATGCCTCACATTCAAATGCTGATATTACAGGGCAAGAATTCTTGTCTACAAATCATCCTGAATTGCTCCTCTCAAATTTGATACTTGGCTTAATATACATGGATCTGAATTTGTGGTACTTCTTATGGTCTCAATAAAGGTCCTAATATATATTAAATATTGTATTAATTTTATATATGCCAGAGAAATGTATTTATTAAGCTTGCTGAACAGTTTCTGATTTTGATTCCTGCCATCAAAATCCATACTGGCAAACACAGAGTCCTCACCGTATTTCCATATCCTTCAGGTCCCACATCAGATTGAGATAGGTATGTGGAAATTGAACAGAATCATTTTGTTGTTATCTCTGGTTCTTCCTAAATCTTACCAATCTTCCTCTATCTCTGTACAACCCTTTGATTAACTTATCAGTCTGACATTTGTAGGGGTTTCCTCACCCCAGTACAGAGAAGGTATTACCCACCAACACAGCAGGATTTCAACGAAGCAGAATGAGACCTTAATTACAGATTTAATGAGCAGAAAGCCCTATCTTCATTCCTTGCTAATTTCCCAGCTGTAGAATGATTTCTGATTATTTCCAATACACCAATGGTTTATTTTCCATCTGCTGCTGTCACCATAACCACTTTTGTTGGACAGTTCTCTGCTGGTCATCGTATTCCACTTTGGCATACTGGCTCTCAGAAAAGGCAAATGTCACACTCAGGTAGTCTCTGCTTTTGCTAGAGAGAAATGTATTAAGAGATATATGGCACTAGCTTCTCTGGATATCTGGGGTTACAAATGAAACCTATTTCTGATTTTCTAAAAGAACACGATGTATATATTATTCATTTCTCTTAGAGTGTCAGTGAGGATGACATTTTACTTTTTATTATATCCCTCTGCTTTCATCTGGGTGTAAATTTTGGAAAGAGTATCCAGGAAATGAAAACTATCATCTCCTTTCTTTCTTTATAATATAAAGTTTTCAACTGACCACTTATTTTTTAAGGTTTTAAATCGGGTAAAAAGAAGCAATATAGTTGTGCGACCTGGTTATTTACTTAATCTCTTTGGGCCTCAGTTTTCTCACTTATAAAATGGGACATTAGTAGTATCTACCTCATTGGACTGTTGGTAAAAATAAATGGTTCCTTTCATAAAACAAGTTGGTAATAAATTTTGTTTTATTATTTTAACAGTAATTATAAATATCATTCACTAATAAGTATCTATTCAGTTTTAGACAACATGAATTTTATGGCTAAATTTTCTTTGGACATGGTTTGTTTAAAAACTGGAAAGAAGATAATAAGTCAGCTCATTCAGTTGGCATAGAATAAGACCCTGAAATCCTTTGGAAAACCAAGAGTCTGGTTAAAGAGCAGACACAAAAGTGCTATTTCAGGCAGTTCATGGAAGATACATTGACCTTTAAGGCAAAAAAAAGAGAGACATTTTTCTGAGACAATTATTTTATATGAGCTGTCTTATATTAGTAAATATCCAAATAGATGAAAGAGATATAAAATCTAATATTGATTAGGGTTGCCATTTTGAGAAATAAAAGTCTTAAATGAATGACTTGGAAAGTCAATATATTCTGTTGTTCTTTGGCTTAATAAGGTGATAAATATTGAATTGCCATGACTTGTTTCATATTTAATATACTGAGTTTTCATATGCTGTGTGTCTGGTTATTATTATTCTTGATATTCTAAAGACTTGGCCTCAGAGACTGAATTATTTTCTTTTTTAAAGGATTTTATTTATTTCTAGACAGAGGGGAAGGAGGGAGAAGAGAGGGAGAGAAACATCACTGTGTGATTGCCTCTCACACAGTCCCCACTGGGGACCTGGCCCACAACCCAGGCATGTGCCCTGACTAGGAATTGAACCAGTGACCCTTTGGTTCACAGGCTGGTGACCAATCCACTGAGCCACACCAGCCAGTGCTGAATTCTTATTTATGTTTGTAGCCCAGTCTCACCAAACACACACACACAATATAGCATTGCATATTACATATGTTAGGTGCTAAATATTTATTGAATGTCAGAATGATCTTTTGAATGTATGAATGTGCTTATTTTTTTATGCAATCACTCTCTTCCTTTGCTTATCATTGTTCATTCAGTGAACATTTACTCAGCACCTACCACATGCAATGCAGGTGGTTAAGCCTTACATTATTTTCTCAGAGGAAAAGTGTTAGAATAGGCCATACTTCCACTTCTGCTGTTGGTTTTGACCCTTTTTGAATCTGCTACTCTTTACCCCCCCTGGCTTTGGCTCCTCTGTCTGGCCTGCTGATAATGCTGGTAAGAATGAATCTGCCTGCTTTTTGATTTCTGTATTCTGTCCTTGTCTCACTCCCAGCATTGTCTCCTACTTCCTGCTAACCAGGAGGTGTCAAACTAGCTCCACTTGATCATTCTTCCTTGATGTTTTCCTTGGTTAGGCTCCCATCTTCAGTGAGACTTTTCCTGGATCAATAATGTCCCTCCCGAGGGCCCAAGTACTCTCTGCTTCTGTTCTTTTTACAGAATATCATGCATCGTAGGCACCCAACTGTTATTAACAGCAATAAGAATGAAACTGTGAAAGCAAACAAAAATCCATCTCTTCATTTTTTTTGTAGTTCATCTTTTCCACTTTATTTGATCAAATAATTTTTCTAGTCCATTTTCCTTGTTTTCAAAGAAACTTTCCATTTGGCTTTCGGTTCCTTAATGCTGTGTGGTATTGTTTGGATTCACAAAGCTGAATAAGAAAGTATAAGAACCAGCTGTTATTTAATTTGAGAATATTAAAATAGGACATTTAATTTTTAATGCATATAGAAAATATCTTTAGTTGTTGAGCTCTTCAGGAATTAGGTAATTTTTAAAAAGTACATTATTTTATTTAATTTCTAACAACTTCGTAAACTAGATATTATTAATCCCATTTTACAAATGAGGAAACTAAAACTCATAGAAGAGAATAAGTATAGAGCTAGGATTTTAACCAAGATTTCCTGGCTTCTAAACCTTACTCCAGTGGTTCTCAAAGTTTAGTCTCTGAGGCTCTGAAGGTATTTTTTTCAATGTTCAAAGTCCCCAACCATACCTGAAGGAGAGTCTTATTCATTAGCCTAGGGTACAATCTCAGGATTTTACTTTGAGAAAGCCACTTCCCCTTTTAGATTTTGAGTTTGAAATTAAAGCTAAATAATTAGTATTAAAAATTTTGAGATTGATTACCTCCCCTCTTAACAATTCTTATATTAGGTTAAATGTAAACACAAAATTACCATGTACTGGAGATCAGTATGTATTATTGCTATTTTCTCAGACAAGCAGAGAAAATCATTTTGTATGCACTTGTTTCAGTCCTGCTGGGCTTCAGAAGAAGAATGTAAAATTTATCTCTAGCTATTATTTTAATACACACCAATTACAAAGGGCATGGAATAACACAATAATATCATGTAATAATGTCAACTGTGGTACTGAATAAATTGAAAGTGACTTATAATATCTGGTTTATTACATATGAGAAAGGAGCTAAAAGAACATGGGAGGTTATAAGCCCATTCTGGTAGACACATTTGGACCTTAGAGAAAAAAAAAGACTAAAATAGTACTAAATGGAAGGCTAATAATGAATTAATGGACAGGAGGACAAGAAAGAAAAGAACATGCTATGTTAATCTGTGCCTCCCAATTCCTAGCTTTGTGCCTGGCTTATATTAAAGGCTCAATAATTGCTAGTCATTTAAATAAATGATGAATGAATGAATGGCTCATGACAACTTTAAGAAGAAAGTAAAAGAAGGCAGAAAGATTGGGCAACTAAAAAGAGGAGAAGGAACTGTGGATAGGATGAAGAGAATTGGCAGTCCTGGATAAAGAGAATAACCCTAAATAGACAGATGGGAGCAAAATCCTGGCAGCAATGCTTCTATTTGGGTTCACTGTGGACAGGAGGTATTTCCATTCTATAGCAGTTCTTTATAACAATGTTTTGCATATGATAATCTAGTTAAGCTAACGAGGTCCTTAAGCAGGCCTTTTATTATCCTTTAATTCCTCATTTAAAGGAAAATGATTACAAAGGTCATCTTCATGATTTAGGAAACTAATCTTTTACTTCTGAAGTGTTTCCTTCTCTCATTGTGGATATTAAAAAGGAAGAGAAACAAAACCCACAGAATGATGTAAAACTATACAATAGTAATGAATAGAAACAGTTGTATGTATATATTAGAATTGCCACGAACTACAGAAGTCTCCTGTATCAGACATAGCCTCTTTTCTAGATCTTAATTTAATAAGGACCTATAGTAACTCTGTGTAAAGCACTGCTAAATTTATTTCTGCAACACTTGATATTTTGCATGCATTCTTAAAATTTTAATTACAGGAATGTCAGTGGGCCTCTCTCTGATTGTAGTGGGAAGCACTCTTGTTCTTGTATACCCACACTAGAGCACCTACTTTCATCCAACAGAGGATCAGTCCCCACCTATCCTTTAGGACTATAAATCAGAACTATTTGAAAATTCACTTTAGTAGTCATGATCTATAAACAGCTCTTTTGACTTCTTTAAACCTCTTGTAATATCTTCTTGTTCATACCCTCACTTGTAAAGGAGTTGAATACAATATTTGACGTATTTCATTAAAAAGAAAAGAAAAGAACATGTAACCCTATAGTCCCCCTGTCATGCAGCAGTATTTTTCAGATAAAATCAAATTGTAACAAAGATCAAAGAGTGGCCTGTGAGGGGAAAAATAATTCCAAAGAACACTGTCTATATAATTGGTCTGGGGAAAAAAGATGCCAATAGTTTGAGGATCCTCTGTTAAAAGGAGGATAGGCATTTATAACTCTTTGCATTTAGTTTAATAGACACATAATGACCATCTAGTGATGTCAGCTATTCTATTAATACTATACTTTGTGGATACAACTGTGAATAAAATTTATTTTGGGAAAGAGAAATAGAGACAAAAATTACCAAACAATGCACAATTGAACTATGGGGGTAAGGATATGGCAACTAGGAAACAGTGGAGTTCAACCT
Organism: Phyllostomus hastatus; assembly: GCF_019186645.2. Taxonomy (NCBI): domain Eukaryota; kingdom Metazoa; phylum Chordata; class Mammalia; order Chiroptera; family Phyllostomidae; genus Phyllostomus; species Phyllostomus hastatus. The sequence continues at coordinate 85,390,943 of NW_025333977.1, read as the reverse complement.
ATGGGTTCAAGGATAGCTTGCTGGAGATGACACACAAGTAATAGTGGACATGATGGATTTAAGAGGAGTGATAGATGAGAAAGGACAGGTTAAACATCATTACAGTATTCTCAGAAAAGAGAGATGAGCCTGGAAGTAGGCTGTGGCAGTAAAGCTTGGAAAGACGTAATAGGTATGTGGGATCAAGAGATACCCAGAGTGTGTGTTGATGTTAGTTGTTTGGAGGTACAGAGGGGAGGTGCGGAGTTTAGCAGAGACTCCAGGTAATCTGGCTCGGATGACTGCATAGACTGTAATGAATTTAAGAATCTACAGGGAAGTCTAAATGTTCTGTTGATTGATCTGCATGCTGTTTTTGTGGAATGGCCACATTCTGAAAATTCAAGCTGTGTATACTTCTCATTTTTTTCACTTTTGTTGATATATAATTAATTTAATAGAAAAGAGGAGATAGGAGTTCCATGAAGAAGAGCTTTAATGATGTTAGAGCTGCCTCCTGCATTCTGTCTTTAAATGCTGTTTTGTTCATGATCTTCAGGATGCCTTGCTCATTTCCCTTCTGAATCACTATGCTGGTGCTACTGTCTTGGGATGAGTGAAGGTCTTCACATAACACTTTTTATTGATCACTCTCCAGAACATAATTATACTTAATGAAATTTTCATCTTTCTTCAAGGAGTATTTGATTATTAATGGATGGGGACTCTGGAGCTTGCTAAAAGAAAGTGGACATGGAGAGTGACCAGATGGTTCTAGCTGAGTAGGATCTACATGCAAAAATCAATTATGTTTCTCTACATTAAAAATAACCAGGTCAAAATGTAATATTTTAAAATTATATAATTCAAAGTATAAACAAAAACTAGAAAGCTGCCAAAAATATGAATTAACACAACTTTTAAGAAGAAAATTTTAAATCATTTAAGAAAGATATATGGTACAATACAGTGTCCAAGGTTGAGAAATCTCAATATTTTAAGTTGTAAAAGTATCCCTGAATTGTACTTTAAATTCAATACAACTTCCTCCAATATTCCAGGAGAGTATTCCTTGGACTCTGATAAACTATTTTTTTTAAATTAAATATAATAATCAGGTTTTTAAAAAGTAATTATATACCATTCAGTATTTAACAACCACCTTTTTCTCTGCAAAACAAATTACTCATGTAAGTAGACTTTTAGCAGTAGTATTATTGTATAATTCCAGGAAAGTGACTTGGCTCCTTAAGCCTTCATTTTCTCATGTGGGAAATAGAGGCAAAATTGTACCTGTCTCGAAAGGTTGGTGAAAAGCTCATGCAAGATAGCACCTGCAAAGTCCATATCAAATGAGGCACTTAGGAAGTCGTTATTAATTATAAACTATTATAACTGAAAAAATAAAATTATATTGACTCTTTATTCCCCCCAAAATGCAAACTTCTGTCAGTTTTTTCAGTAAATATACTGGCAAGTTCATGTTCATTGGAATCAAGTAGCTTAGACTTCCACTCCATTCACCAAATTAAACTCACATTTGAATCCCCCTTTTTTTTTCTCAGTCTCACAATGTACACGATTCATTTCTTGCTTTATTACAACTTAGTTGACAGGCTTCTATTTTCTCAGCCAAAACTACCTCAACTTATAATTTTCATTTTCATTAGGCTTTTTTGGAGCATTTTCTCTGCTTTCAATATTTTCTTTGCTCAGGGCTCTTTTTCCCTTCAGTGAGAAATCCCTAATAATGAACTGTTGGTCCCTACTAGTTCATTTACCTTAAGTAATTTCTGTCTCTTCTTCCCCAAGTTCAACCAAGCATTCTTACTGGCTGTTTATGAACAAAGAATTAATTAAAATTTGAAAGATAAATGACACAGACCAGAAAATGCACTCTAATGTTCTCCATCTGGTTTGTGACAATGGGTAAGCAATGACTTATGATTAGACAATGGTATTAATTAACGGGTTTCTCAGGGTCCAAACACTTATGATATTTTGCAAAAGAAAGGTAAGTTTTACTTTAAGTAATGTACACTAGATTTAATGACAAACAGATGAATTAAAAAGTCAAAATGTTCCTGTCTGTCCCTTGTAGATTTTGAGGAACTCTCAGTACACTTTATTACTTGTAAGTACACTTAGACAATTTTAATTTGTCCTCAGCAATTATCAATTATCACTTTACTTAATCAAACCCTTGGGTTTCTTCCTAGGCTGAAATTATGATTTATTCTTATCTTTTTTTGTAAAAGCCAGGAGCCCCTGCACTGTGTCTCTGACAGTGGGACATCTAAGCAAGTTCAAGTTTTGCTTGAAAAATCCCCACCAGCTGCTCTGCCTGATGCTGGGTTAATTGCCTTAATTAGCTCTCTTACAATAGCCTTCTTAATCGGTCTTTCCGAGGAGATCTTAAATTCCTTTCTAGTTCTTTTATCTCAATATGGACCCTTTAACATATCCATTCAGTCTTTTTGCCCAACTGCTCTTGAGGTCTAAAATGAAAGATAATACACCAGAGACAAAAAAATCCCCTCTTCCACTGTTCCTCTTCCCTGCTCCCCTGTATTAATCCTTCCCAAACTCTGACCCTTAACTTATAATCAAGACAGGTTATTCTGACTTTCTAAGTTTTCCCATGGCTCACTTACTCTTCTTTTCTAATGAATGCTTAATTAACATTGATGCACATATTTTCTGATGAAACTCGTAGTTTTCACAGTTTGCAGATTGTTGCAATTTTCCTCATAAAAGGCTCAACTTTTAATTACACAATTTTGCAATTTGTAGACTCTGTTGAAAGCATAAAGAGAATTCTAAATTTTATTTCCCTCTGTAGAATTTCATGCAGACCAAGACCTTAATTGTATCAAGTAGGAGCATTCTGTCACTCCCCTACAATCTGTGACATTAAGTTGTCATTCATAGAAGGTGATTAAATTGATCCCGAAAGACTTGATCTTCATAAACATGTCATCTTTGCTATTGTCCAATAATACTTTTTGCCCTATTAGATGCATGTTAATTAATATTTCAAAATTTATCCTGTTTTTCTTATAATATTTCTTCAACAATATTTAAGTAAGTGTATAAATAATAATAATTTGGTGTGTGTGTTTTAGTATATGTGTATGTGGTTTTGCGTGCACAATATTCTGAACTTATTTTAGGTTATACTGAAGTTTTCAAATGTCACCCTCAACTGAGTATAAAGGGAAAAAAACTATATTACCCTGTTGTCGACTAAACGGAGAGAGAGCAAGAGAAAGAAAGAGAGAAAGGGAGAGAAAGGAGGGAAAAGGATAGAGGGATGGGAAGAGAGAGGGAGGGAGAAAATGAGCCAGTGAGCTGGCAGTCCCAGGAGAGGGGAGGGAGACAGGAAGAGAAGGAGGAGGAGAAAAGGATTTCAAGGGAAATGGGAGTGAAGAAAGAGGAGAAAAAGGGGAGAGGAGGGGGGAGAGGTAAGGGGGGAAACACTTGAGCATGTGCATGAGCCCTCTCTCCCAGGGAACATGTGCTGTTATTTTATAGAGAAATAATTATGTTGGTGTTAATTTCACGTGATGCTTTGGTTTCATTAAAATATCACTTTTTATTGCTCCTTTTGTCAATATGTGGATATCATAGAACTATTCACCCATACCTCATAATTGGTCTTCCTGAACTCCCGCATCCAAGTGATCTTTAAAGAAAAAGTTTAATTTAACATATCACCATCTGAGTATTCCCTAGGGCAAAGATGCTGAGGCTGTATAGAAACCTAGGAAAGGTAAGATGAGGTATCTTTTATGGATAAGGCAATGATAAATAAGTGTGGCATGCTATGGGAAAGAAAGATATGAACTGTTATAAGTGTATAAGGAAGGATAATGAAGAAAGTAACAATTTGGAATTCATTGCTCTGAATGTTTCAATGTATACTGAATGTTGAAGAAATGTTAAGTTCTTTGTAGCACCTTTGGAAGCCACAGTCTTTATTCAGGGAGTTGATAAAATGATTATTTAAATAAGATTATTTAAACTTCAAAAATTAAATCTGTAGACACCATTCACGTATTTCCTCCTAAATTTGCTTGGCATTCTAAAAATATGAGTCAACTTAACCATTGATACATGAGATAAGGCAAGAAATAAGAAACTAATGAAACAAAGGCATCGAGGAAACAAAAAGGTCTGATACTTTGCATTATTATATTATGGCATTTATTGTGTATTGTATATCAGGTTGGCCCACAATGATTTACAAATTAAATTTCAAAACTTAAGTGCTTGTATTCAGAGGAGAGTTTTTTTCTTTTAATTTTTATTTTTAAAATGTAGAATAATATTGCTCTTACCTAAAAACATCACTTGTCCCCCAAGGAAGCAAAAATAAAATCTAAGAAAAACAATTAATTGTACTACTTAGTGGACTATACGAGCATGCTATGTTAGCTTGTGTATACTGTAATTGGTGATTATACTCCTACCCTCTTTGTATACCAGAATGTTAACTGCAATTTTCATTTAGGCTGACAATAATATTATAATAATATTTGGTGGGAACCTTCAATTTATGGACTTAAAAAGACTGAATGCATTGCATATATTAAAATGTCAATGCAGCTTATTACCATTAATTTAAGCATAATGGAATACAATGGGAATGTGTGTGTGTGTGTGTGTGTGTGTGTGTGTGTGTGTGTGTGTGTGAAATGGATTTCTGATATTCTGATTTCTTCCCACTCAGTCTAACGTGGCCACAGTGCACTATATCCTGGTTTTCCTTGTCTTTTTATCATATCGTTTCTTTTCATTATTTCTGTCTCCCAGAGTGTGCCCAGGATAATGGTTGGCTTCAGTCAGGATCCTTGCTAGTAAGGGCAGAAAAACCTAAGCCTTGGCTTCAGCTACTACTCAGAGTTCAGATCTTTTTAGTAAGAGTCCTTACCATCTATAGATGAAGACCTGTTACATTGTGCATTCTGCTGCTTAGAGATCAGAAATGATTTATTTTTGTGGAGCAGATATTTTCTGACTGGTCAAGAACATTTTCTGATGTGTGTATGCAACTGCTGACCAGAATACTTTATTCAGGATTGCTTGTTTTTTGATCTACCTGTGACACTCTCCTCCATGTCTGGCCCATGAGAGAGAGAGAATGGGAGAGAGAGAGAGAGAAAGAGAGAGACAGAGAGAGAGAGAGGGAGGGAGGGAATGAGAGAAAGAGAGAGAGATCTTGTGGGATGTAGCCACTCTGCTTACGTGTGGCAGGAAGAGTCAATTCCCAGTTAAGTCCATCCAAGCTGTACAGGGTTTCTCATGAGCAGAGACATGGTGTTACATTTGAGGGGCACCATGGAATAGCCTTCTTATCTGTATGTAAAAGAATCTATTTTCACACTCACCATTGTGTATGCTATGTATGTATCAAAGTTCAGGTAATTTTCCCTTCAAACTCTCCTTCAGGGCTTTTTACTCTAACATGAGATGATTTGTTTAGACTTGGTTATTAGGTTTTTCAGCCTGTGGCTTCTCACTGTATCAGATTGCTTACTGTCATAGCAAAAACAGGAGCTTAACATTCATCATCATAGTTGGAACTCAAAGTAGGCCTAGTGCTCTGTCCTCTGCCCTTACACACCTTTCCAGACATGGCTTTTACTTTGGTTGAGCTTTAATTAAGCAGAGAATTTCATTTATGTATAATACCTCCTTCTCTGGTGATGTCAAGTAGGTAAGTTTCCTTCAATTAGTAATATCTTATAAATTATGTAGAAGTTGGACAAGAGTAACCATTAGTAGATTAAACTATACCCATTGTTAAAAATTTACCTTAGAAACCACCCAAAATTGTCCATCCAGAAGTAAAACTAAGAAACCCCATTGCTAATTTACTAGTCATTGTTTAAGGGAATTCACAACTCTAGACATGGTGTTTCAATTCAGCTGGGATTGATATCAGCTTCTTCATCTCCAGACCTCCATGTATCTTATTTCCCTCGTTGTATTTCCTACCATTTAATGTAAATGTGAAGTCTCAGTCATTCCAAGCAGCTGTACTTGTTCTTCTACTATCAAGGATTCACTTTGCAAAAAGTATTTTCTTAATTAAATGGGATATAGGTAGCTGAGAGATTACAATAGGATCCCTTTTATGAAAACAAAATCTAGTTATGTGGTCTTAAATCTTAAAATAATGGCATTTTCTGTCCTTAAAGGGATAGATAATTTCACACATAAGATAGTTCCATGAAGAGATTTTTTTAAATAATTTTTTTATTGTTCAAGTATAGTTGTCTCCATTTCCCCACCACCACACGCCTGCCCCATCCACCCTCTCCTCCCACCCTCGAACTTACCCCCTTTGGCTCTGTCCATGTGTCCTTTTTACATGTTCCTCGACAGTTCTGCCCCTATATGCCCCCATTATCCCTCTCTCATCTGGTTACTGTCAATGTTATTTGTCTTTTACTGCTTGGCCTATTTCCTTAGCATAATGCTCTCCAGTTCCATCCATGCTGTTGTGAAGGTTAGGAGCTCCTTCTTTCTTTCTGCTGTGTAGTATTCCATTGTGTAAATGTACCACAGTTTTTTCTTTTATCTACTTATTTACTGATGGGCACTTAGGTTGCATCCAACAATTGGCTATTGTAAATTGTGCTGCTATGAACATTGGGGTGCATAGGTTATTTTGAATTGGTGTTTCAGGGTTCTTAGGGTATAGTCCCAGCAGAGAAATTGCCAGGTCGAAAGAAAGTTCCATTTTTAGTTTTCTGAGGAAATTCCATACTGTTTTCCACAGTGGATGCTCCAGTCTGCATTCCCACCAACAGTGCACTAGGGTTCCCTTTTCTCCACAACCTGGCCATCACTTGTTTGTTGATTTGTTTATGATGGCTATTCTGACTGGTGTGAAGTAGTATCTTATTGTGGTGTTAATTTTCATTTCTCTGATGGCTAGTGATGCTGAGCATCCTTTCATATGTCTATGGGGAGATCTTTTAAGAAGAGGCATGTTGATTATGATATAGCTCTTTCAGAGTTGGAGCCTAGTATTGTCCAGTATTCCTGGCCATTGTTTCTGCTGTGACACATGTAACAGATGATATTCATATGCTCAACACACCCCCAGGGGCCTACCCAGGTTTTGATAATACACCACAACATTTATGCTGAAGTCAACACAATAATTTATAGTCAACACAATTATTAAGGTGGTGTCAGTATCTGTTGCTCCCTGCAGGCCCTTCAGAAAGTCTGGAGTTTAAGGATAAATAATTAATTTCAAACTAGCTGTACCATACCTCCACCCCTTTTATCACTCAGGGAAGAACATGAAATTCCAATGAGTCTAAATGCCATAACCAAAGATAAAATTTTGAACCATTCTAAGTTGTATTTATTATAATTTTTTAAATTTAGACATTGATATTTGATGATAACTAGTAATTTATTTGCAACCATGTACCTCACAACTTGTAAAGTCAAATTGCCATTCATTTGGAATCTTATGTGTTAGGACTGATGACTCAGTCCTGGCCCTTACTGGGGGGGGGGGGGGCAAACTCTTGGGGCCTCCTTGTTGCATTTATTAAAATTGAGATACCCCTGACTTCTCTGAGGATTAAATTATATACTTTATATATTTATATATATGTTTTTACTTTTACTAAATATCTTATTTTTGGCTCCTTTATGGTAATATACACACATACAAATATACACTTTTATTATTTATTCTTGGGACCACTGTGAGATGTACATGGTGGGTATTAATCTAAGTGATAGATAAGGGAACAAACTAAGATTCTTGCACTTCACTTAAATAACTTGCCTAAGCTCTTTCTCTTTATCATTCCAATTTGAATACACCCAAATATTTCTATGTAGCATATATGTTCTGGTATACTAATATTGTGAGAAGTTTAAATTAATTTTTAGAATATCAGAAGTAATTAATATCTTTACAAAATAAAAACTATTAAGATGAATTACTATAGAGTTAGAAGAAATAATTTATAATAGGGGATTGAATTGGAAGAAAGGAGAAAAGAAATAAGTAGAGATAACAAATACATATTTCTATATGTAGTGAAATGCTAATAATTAGACTCATAGGAATTACCCTTGGGGCCAATTTTGATACTTTTATAAACAGTATACATGAGGGCATTTACACTGAAATATCTACTAAAAGCAGACTCTGATAAATTATTGACTGCTTTGCTGACAGTTTCATTTTTCTTAAAGTATAATATAAGATGTTACAGTGGGGAAATGCTATTTCAGGCTTAATTCTAATCTCAAGGGAGAGCTATTGGAGATCTGATGGGGAAATCCACAGAGAAGCATATCTTAATTTTTTTTGTCAAGACAGCAAATCTGATGGACAAGATGAAGGAATAGTTTGGGTGAGAGAAAGGGAGGCACGAAGACCATGTGTTGAATCTAGAGCATTAACTTATAAATTGCCATCAACCTCGAAAGACCTTTCGGAGGCCCCCATCTTAACAAGGCATGGCCCTAGTCAAGGTTTTCATCAATGTTATTGACTATGTCATAGAAGTAACTTACCAGCTGTAGATGTTAATGTGACAGGAGGTGAATATAAATAATGCATTAATGAAAGATTTAAGACCTGAAACAGTCCTGACAGGCTAAACTCCTGGCCAAAACCAACATGATAAAGATGTCCTGAATATAGGTTTTAAAAAAAGAAACAACACATAATACCTAGTGATGTTTGGGATGTTGCTGTTGGGATCATAAATTAGTTTGGTCCCCCTGGAGGCAAATGTGAAAATACATAACTGAAGCTATACAATGTTTAAAAACTTTAAGCTGGGTGGGTATTCAACCTGAGAGACTTAGTCTAAGGAAATAATCAGGAAAATATTAAATAACAGACAAGCAAAAACAACAAAAATATGAATAGTCAGTTTGTCAAGCAAATTATAGCAATATCATAATGAAATACCAAGCAGTCATTAAAAATTATGCAGTAAACATTTATTTCTTGCCATTCAAATATATTAGTGTAAAGTACATAAAAACACTATGGAAGAATATTGTACTCTTTATTTTTATAAAATAAAACATTCATTTTTTATAAAAAGTCCAGATCTGACTTCTCTTAAACACTTAATTTTTATAAAATAAAAATTATATATATATATATATGCAAGTATATGAAAACAAAAATGTGTATAGGGATATTCAGGAACATGCCATTGTTTTTTGTGGTTGATATTATAATTTTAGGAATGAGATTTTTTTCTTTATACTTATCTATGCCTTCTAATTTTTATAACATATGTGTATTGATTGTGTGATAAAAATGTTATCCTAAAATTATAAAAGTGAAGTGACAGCCATTTTAAGTTAAACTTTTCCTGGGTTGTGTGGAGGGCAGTTTCCACCAGTGTGATACTGCAGCTAATAAAAAATAGTATTATTGGGCTGCATAAATAACAATAAAGTTTTAATGGGAGTTGGTAGGAGAGGGAAGTTAGAGTTGTAAACCCAATGGCCATATGGTATTCCATTACAGGAATCACATTTAAATAAGAACTATAACAATATAACAATATGTATAATTCAGTAGTTGGGAACTTACCATACAAAGAAAACTCACCTTTAACAGGAACCTAAACATCAAAACAAACAAACAAGCAAAATATAAACCAAAGACACTGAAATAGAGAACAGGTTGACCAGAGAGGAGAGGGGAGGGGATTTCAGGGGAATAGGGGAAGGGTTTACAGGAACAAGTATAAAAGACACATGGACAAAAACTGGGGGAGAGTGGAAATGGGAGGGAAATGGGGGTCCTGGGGGGTGGGCTGGGATGGGAGTAAAAGACAGAAAACTGTACTTGAACAATTAAAATTAAAAAAAACAAAGAAAATTTTTGTAACTCAGATATTTAACCCACACAGTTGTAAACTTTGGGATCTGAGGAGGATAAACCAGGTTAACTACGCTTAAATATTAGAAGGATAACAGAATGAAAGAAATTTTGATAATCTCTGCAAAGATTAAATAAAAGACCTGAACAAAGGGACAGATGATTCAAAGAAGAAGATATTTATTTATTTTTTATTTTTTTCATTATCAAATGAACATTTTCTCAAGTCATTGATATTTTTTAAAGATTTTATTTACTTATTTTTAGAGAGGGAAGGGAGGGAGAAAGAGAGAGAGAGAGAGAGAAACATCAATGTGTGGTTGCTGGGGGTCATGGCCTGCAACCCAGGCATGTACCCTGACTGGGAATCGAACCTGCAACACTTTGGTTCACAGCCTGCACTCAATCCACTGAGCTACACCAGCCAGGCTAAAGAAGAAGATATTTAAAAGGATTGTCTAACCTTTAGAAAACTAAACAGCCTACAGTAGAAGTAAACTCATTTCCGTCATGGCCCTCTCATTTTGGATTTTCTCCGATACAAATGTATTGGCAGAGAAGTGGCCAGCTTAGTCACACAGAGGTGAAACACATTGTGCTGACAGATCTCACTGGACCCCTTCCCCTCCTTTCTTGTGGTTCCATTCTGAAAGAGTTCCATTACATGATGGCAAGATGACCACAGCACTTTAGAACTTCCATCCTCTATTTTGCATTCACGGGAAAGAGCTTTATCATCAGTGGTAGAATGAAAAGTCCAGATCTGATTCCCTTTGGCCGTAATTGGCCCATTTCCACCCCTGAACCAATCACTGTGCCTGGAGTGGGGGTGTATATAATAGTTGTTTTATTGTATAAGTTAATCAGAGCCCACCATCTCCCCAGTAGAGGGTGAGCTCAAAGTCAGGCAAACCACTTGGACTGAGGATATGGAGTATTTTCTTAAAGGTAATTCAGGCTAATCTTTTATCAGGAAAATGGATGACATCTGCAATAATGACAGATGCCTATTAAAACTAGGATGACAAATGTCACTAGATGATTTCTTCAGTTCTTTCCAGTGCCAACATTCTAGGAGACTGTGATTTAATTTGTAGTTGGCACTAAGATACATTTGCAGGGAAAGAAACATAAAAGGGAATACAGAAGGACTTTTTGATGAACTCCAGGAAGACATTACCAGCCTACAAGAGAATGTGGGAAAATAATGCTGTGGGCAGGCAAAGGTGTTAAAGGAAGTAATTTAAAACATAGAAACCCCTCCACAGTTGTGAGATTCTGAATTTTGAAAAAATTAAAATCTTGTCAGTTAACATGTATCTCTCCTCCAAGCCTTTACTGAACTAAGTGTGTAGTTGTAGTGCAGAATAAGTTTTTCTCTCCTTACAACACACACCCACACACCCCCACACACACACATGCTATTACACTCCACCCCTGCCTAGTGGCATGCAAAAAAGTGAAAGAGGCATAAAATCTCTTCAAACCACAAAGCCCTCCACCTGTACACTTATGCATATATCAATGTTTTAAAAATGTGATCAATCATCGATCATATATTTATTGTTTAGGTTTGACAAGTGCCTTTCAAAATTTATATGATCCTTGAAGGGCTAAGATTCATTGAACTCAGAGTAAATTGCTTTAATTTTATAATCAGATCACCAGCTCCTTAAGGCTGGCTGCCAGCTCAGCAAAATTTCTCCTGCACATTTGCACTTTTCATTTTTTTAAAGTATGTTATTGATTATGCTATTACAGTTGTCCCATTTTCCCCCCTTCACTCCCCTCAGCCCTGCACACCCCCTCCCACCCGCATTCCCCACTCTAATTCATGTCCATGGGTCATATGTACAAGTTCTTTGGCTCCTACATTTCCTATACTATTCTTAACCTCCCCCTGTCTATTTTCTACCTACCATCTATGCTACCTATTCTCTGTACCTTTTCCCCTTCTCTCCCCCTTCCACTCTCCTGTTGATAACCCTCCATATGATCTCCATTTCTGTGTTACTGTTCCTGTTCTAGTTGTTTGCTTAGTTGTTAGGTGTGGTTGTTAATGATTGTGAGTTACCTATCATTTTACTATCCATATTTCTTATCTTCTTTTTCTTAGATAAATCCCTTTAACATTTCATATAATAAGGGCTAGGTGATGATGAACTCCTTTAACTTGACCTTATCTGAGAAGCACTTTATCTGCCCTTCCATTCTAAATGAAAGCTTTGCTGGATAGAGCAATCTTGGATGTAGGTCCTTGCCTTTCATGACTTTGAATACTTCTTTCCAGCCTCTTCTTACCTGTAAGGTCTCTTTTGAGATATCAGCTGCCAGTCTTATGGGAACTCCTTTGTAGGTGACTCTCTCCTTTTCTCTTGCTGCTTTTAACATTCTCTCCTTCTCTTTCATCTTGGGTAATGTAATTATGATGTGCCCTGGTGTGTTCCTCCTTGGGTTCAACTTCTTTGGGACTCTCTGAGCTTCCTGGACTTCCTGGAAGTCTATTTCCTTTGCCAGATGGGAGTTCTTCTTAATTATTTGTTTAAATAACTTTTCTACTTGCTGCTCTTCCTCTTCTCCTTTTGGTACCCCTATAATTCTGGTGCTGGAACCTTTAAAGATGTGCTGGAAGTTCCTAAGCCTCTCCTCCTTTTTTTGAATTCATGTTTCTTCATTCTTTTCTGATTGGATGTTTCTTTCTTCCTTCTGGTCCACACTATTGATTTGAGTCCCAGTTTCCTTCCCATCACTATAGGTTTCCTTTACATTTTCCTTTATTTCACTTAGTTTAGCCTTCATTTTTTCATCTAATTTGAGACCAGATTCAACCAATTCTGTGAACATTCTGATTACCAGTGTTTTGAACTGTGCGTCTGATAGGTTGGCTATCCCTTCGTTGTTTAGTTCTGTTTTTTTTCTGGAGCTTTTATGTGTTCTTTCATTTGACCATTTTTTTTTGTCATGACATGCCTGTTATGTATGAGGGGCAGAGCCTTAGGTATTCATCAGTGTGGGGCAGCCCACATCGATGTGTTGTAATGCTATATGTTGGGGAGGAGTCCAAAAGGGAACAATGGCACTTGCTTGACTCTCGGCCACTTTCAGTCACTTCCCCCCCTTCCCACAAGCAAAGTGGGCCCTTCTGGTGCTAATTCCTGGGTGGGTTGGCTTGTGTACATTCTAGGACCCTGTGGATCTCTCCAACGAACTCTCCTGTGAGGCTGGGAGTTTCTCCTGCTGCCTCAACCCCCACAGGTGTTTTCAATCAGTGGTTTGAGGCTTTATTTCCCCGTGCTAGGGCCCTAGGTTACTCAGTCTGTTCCGCTCCCCAGTTGTTTCTCCCAGTTTATCTGCACGTGAATGTGAGACAGCCCAGTCTGCAATCCGCTGCCTGGCTGGGTCTGCCCACTGCTGCCTTGCCCACCCCGTTCCTCCAGTCACCACCTTGCCATAAGTCTTCTCTGCCCAGCTGCCTGTCTCCGCCCCTCCTACTGGTCTGGATGGATGTTTCTTCTTTAACTCCTTGTTTGTCAGACTTCCATACAGTTCAATTTTCTGTCAGTTCTGGTTGTTTTTTTTTATTTTTAAATTGTTGTCCTTCTTTTGGTTGTACAAGGAGGTGCAGTGTGTCTACCTACACCTCCATCTTGGCTGGAAGCCTGCACTTTTCTTTTGAGAGTGGAGTAGGGGAAACAAGGGTTTGGTAGCAGATGGTGATTTGGGGTACACTTTGGGCAGTGTCCTCAAAGAAATGGCAGAGAAAAAAAGAGAAAGATGGGAACCTAGAAGTAGGAGATTTAGAAAGACCATAGCAAAGACAATTTTTCCTAGAACCCACACAACTCTGCATGGACCAGCAGGAATGAATGAACATCTCTGCTTCCGCAAGTCACTGAGAGTCCTCTAATGTCCCCTTATCAAATCTGTGCTCTTTTTTTCTCTTAAGCTGTTAAGATGTAAGAAGGGAAAGGAAAAGGTTAAGACTGAAAAAAGAAAGTTTTCATTCAAGTGCCTATGTCCTCTCCCTTTATATTTTCTGTACTATTTCAAGGCATATAACCCTTGGATTTGCCTTTTTTAGGGTGAGTACATTACTTCCCTCAGGAACACCTAGGGCAATGCTCTTGTTACAAAACCTTATTCATCTGCACTATATGTGGTTCTGGTTGATGAACCTTAAAAGAGAGGAAATGGAGCTAGGAAAGGTCTAGAGAAGGGCAGATAAAGTGATCAGAGGGATACAAAAGGGTATTGTGTGAGAGCACATTAAAATGATTACTTTCCTTAATGCTGACTTTTATGAAAGTATGAAGGGCACAGATAAGGTAAACTCGGACTAGATGGTCAGACCCTACAGGACCATAACCATGGGAAAGCCAAAGGAGCTAGGGGATAGCAAACAGATGAGTAGAAGTTAGTAATTCTTTGTATAGCAAGAATACAGTAATGCAACTCCCCACCCTTAGGTATTGTATAAACTGAGCAAATTTAAATGTTTTTATAAAATTGTAGTTGAAAATCCATAATGAGTTATAAAACCAAGCCATGTGATGTTTATGAGTGCTTCTTTAATTGTTGTTGTGGATATCTTAAATCGGTGGTCTTCAAACCTGATTGATCATCATATTCACCAAGGGGCACTTTTTAAACCATATATAGATTCCATAGCCCCATTTGAGACACCAAACATAAAAATTTATGGAAATAAGACTACCAAATTTATATTTTAAAAAGAGCTTCCAACTGGCTTTGATACTCATGGGATTTAGGAATACTGGTCCAGCAGCTGACCCTGCTGCCCTGGAAGGCAGCACTGTGACAGGGAGATAGCATGGACTATGGAATTGTGGAAACTTGGATTTAAATTCAGATGGCTGCTTTTCAGGGTGTGACTTAGACAACTTTCCTACTCTCCCTGAGCCGGAATCTATCTTATAGAGTAGTATATCAAGGATTGATACATGTTGGTGTTAAATGTTAGCCTGGGTATTTCCATCCCAACCTCCAACCAGCTCCTGTGGATCATCAAGCACCTAATCATAGGCTAATAATGTTATGGATTTAGGCATATCCACAGTGTTCATACATTCAAGTGTTTGTCTCTGAAATGTATATTTGTGAATGTAGACATGCCATCTTTTTCTCTCTGTTCTAGCTCTTCCCTATTTCCAGTTACAGGTAGAATAATTAAAGCAGAAGCAGATGTTTCAGAACTATGAGGTTCCACTTACTGGCTTCATGGTGTTTTCAGGTCATTTGTTGACATTAGGGTTTTAGGTCCCTTAAAACGTCTGTGCCTTTTAAGATTAGTTTATTGATACCTCTGTGGAGTTGAAACAAAGAGGAAAAAATCACTGGGGATCTGAAAATGTGAGTGAACACCTATTAAACTGGTGTGCGTTGAAACAACTAGTGAGAAAACCTTAGACTGTCCAACAAGTTGCAGTAAAGACCTAGGGAAATGAGCAGAGAGAAGAAAACCAAGGAATGGAAGGGGAAAAGGAAGACAGGGTTCCTTTAAGAGATAGGTTCAAGTAAGGCAGATGCCGGTATTCAGAGGAAAGAGAAGGAAAGCTAAAGCGGACTGCCAGGCTTTTGTGTAACTGTCTGAAAGGAAAGTGAGGTCATCTGAGATGTGGGAGGATTGGGCTGTAGTTCTGTTCTAGTGCACAGCCCACTATTGAACCTCAGGGTCACACAGGTGTTTGCAAACTCCATTTCATGGAATGGAAACACAGACTTGTAGGGAGAAATCTGTCTGGTGGGTTGAGCAGGATGGAATGAGGAGGCAATGAGCTTATGGAGTCTTCCCTCAAGCCATGCCAGATAATGGTGAATCCATTTGCTCTCTTCTCTTTTCATTAGCTTATTTGGATCCTCTCAGAAAGTTTGTTCAGCAATCTTGCTGATGAATCTGTTTCTGGGTCAGGCCAGCCTGTAGTTGGTTATTGAGGAAGATTTATGCCTAACAGATTGGGAACAATAATTTTCCTGGTATATTGGAATTGAGGTCAGCACCCAAAGCACAAGCCAAAAGGTGCTCAGAATCCATATTCCAGATCCTGAGTGCCAGCAGCAGGTATGGCTAGACACTTGCCTCCAAGAGCTTCCTGAGGAGAGGCTCTCTGAGAGCCCAGGTGGAAGCATAGAGTTAGGGAATACAGAGTATGCTTGTTTGAGAACAGCTTCCCTCCTATAGGAGTAGCAGGAAATGAGGGGAGAGATAAGGTCTAAGTGGAAGGGGCAGGGCTCATAAGTAATTTATATGTCATTTGGAAGAAAAGTAAAGGATGCTTTGGCATCAGTTCTCTGTTTTGGGAAAATCATTCTAGGCTTCTGTTAGACCTGTTTTATTTTAATTCTTCTTAATTATACAAGCAATATATAGATGTATTCTTAATTTAGAAGTTAGACTATTAAAAAAGATAGCCCTCCCTTACCAGAACCCTAGATTATATAATATATAATATTAGAATAAATGTATAAATGTAGATATTATAATAAATATATTATCTATTATATAATATTTAATAGATAGATGAGGTCTATCTGGAAAATGTCTGGCTGTTGTTAATCTAATGAGAACAGTTTTCATGACATCAGTGTAGCCAAGGAGAGTGGACTGGAATGAGCATGTGTGAACAATGACAACTTCACTGTTCTAGTCAGTGGTGGCAGTAGATACTGTTGAGTGAAAATGTATACTGTGTGGGCCTCGCATTCAAAATGACTGAGTGAGTAGAGCAATGAATATGCATGAAATTTTGCATTAAGCTTGAACATTCCTCCATGGAAATTATTTAGATGATTTAAGAGGCCACAGCTATGGGCAACTGATGATTGGCAGCTTCATCATGACATTGTGCCCATTCATGCATCATGTCTCAATCAGAGTTTTTTGGCAAAACATCAAATCACCCTGGTGAATCAGCTTCCTTATAGCCCAGATTTGGTGCCCTGTGACTTCTGGCTTTTCCCAAAACTAAAATCACCTTTGAAAGGAAAGAGATTTCAGACCTTTGATGAGATTCAAAAAAAATACGATGGGGCAGCTGATGGCAACAGGGAGAACTGTGTGAGGTCCCAAGGTGGCTACTTTGAAGGGGGTCTGAAATGTCATTGTCCTGTGTATAATGATTCTTCTGTCTTATATCTTCTTCAGTACACATCTCTATTTTTCATATTACATGTCTGGATACCTTCTGGACAGGCCATATATATATATATATATATTCTCTATGTATACACAGATATATATGCATACATATTTGTATATAAATATGCATATACACATAGAAACGCATGTATATGTATATGTACACACACATATATATAAAATCTATGGTAAATATCTGTAACAGAGTATGATGTAGAATAGTGTTGTACCCTTGCTGGTATAGCTCAGTGGATTAAGCATGGGCTGAGAACAAAAGGTTGCTGGTTCAACTCCCAGTCAGGGCACATGCCTGAGTTACAGGCCAGGTCCCCAGTGGGACATGTTTCTCTTCCTCTCTTTCTTCCCTTCCCCTCTCTCTAAAAATAAATAAAATGAAATCTTTAAAAAAAAGAGTGGTGTTGTGTTAAAATATTTTTTCTAATGTGGATTTTTAGTATTACTGAATTTGTTCTATAGAAAATGATTTTTTTTTTAAATTTGAGTTAGAGTAGAGAAAATAAAAGTTTATCACTAAAAGTCTGGATTGTGGAGCCCAACTTTGTGGATGTGTGACCTTGGACAATTTGTTAATATTTCTGTTTCCCAGTTTTTCATCAGTAAAATTAGAATATAATTGGATTTGTGTCACAGGTTTGTCTTGATAATTAAATGAATTAATGCATGTAAACCACTTAGAACAGTGCCTTACATATTGTAGAAGTGTTACAGATAGAAAATGTTTTAGTGCAGTAAATTATAACATATGAATATACCATATTTTATTTATTGATTTCACTACTGAATGGCATATTGGCTCTTTTCTAATTTTGCGTTATTACAAACAACCCTGCAATAAATATTTGATCAATTTATAACATGTGTTTTCAGAACATGTGTTACATTTCAGATGGAAAGTGCTACTATTATAATAAATGCTTTTGAAATCACATTGATACTAAGAATTTAATGTAACTTCTTTCAGATTTACACACCTGAGATTATTTTTCCTATCTGTGAAATGACTTTAGAGAACTCATATCCCAAAGATTTAATGAGGTTATGTCCCTTTTAACTGTCAAGAGTTCCCATTCTTTACACTGATATTCTTTTGAATTGTTGATAATTAATCAGGTACATCAGTGATGAAAAGTCTCATAGATATCACTCCAACCCTTTGATCTATAGCTTTGAAGGAGGTTTTTCTCCCTGCCCACTGGCCCGGTCATTGCCAAGCTTTCCTCTTATTAACCTTGAAGTCACAAGGAACAGCCTCTCCTGTGTTTTCATCACATTTCCCATCTGAAGAGATGCTATCACACTCCAAAAACATTAAAAGGACCACATCACCCCCATACAGAAAGAGGTCACAGGTTTAAATTTTTTTTGTATATTTTTGCCCAGTTGGGACTTTTTGTCCCACCGGTCACAGACAAGCATACAACACTAAGTGCCTTATACTGGTTTG
Organism: Phyllostomus hastatus; assembly: GCF_019186645.2. Lineage (NCBI taxonomy): Eukaryota > Metazoa > Chordata > Mammalia > Chiroptera > Phyllostomidae > Phyllostomus > Phyllostomus hastatus. The sequence goes on along the minus strand of NW_025333977.1, from coordinate 85,372,451 downwards.
CAGACAACATTTTAATATTACAAATTGTTCATGAAATTTCCTTTCTTTAGTCTTCTCTGAGCTTTAGGGAAAGGAGTTATTTTCTTCCTTAAAAATTTTTAACTTCACCAAGGTGTTTTAATCCTTACAGAGTTGACACCCACTTGATGGTTCTGTAGACCTGTATTCAATTCCAACACAAACTAGGAAAACTCTCATTTGTAATTGTAACACACTTAGTCTAATGACTGCCCCTCAGTCTACTGTGGCTCTCCATTTTGTGCAAATGCAGTACTGAAGCTTTGGAAATAAAATACAACCTGGCATTTACTCACATGTTTCTTGCTGACAATTATTCCACTTTATCAATTCAAGTGAAATCTCCTTTATCCCATGCCAAGATCATACTATGGCCCCGTATCTTGCCATTTCCATTCTGGTATTTCTAGTAGTAGAGAGAGCACAGATATTTGGCTGAAACGGATTACAGAAAATAAGAATTTGTAAGCCAAAGCAGCCAAGGTTTTTTGGGGTATTAAGGAAAAAGGCCAGAGTGCTGAAGCCAACCTGCACAGCCTCCATCATTTTGCTGAGGGTTAGCCCTGCATGCTGGGAACTGTACTAAATCCAAGAAAAGCTGCATGTGGGTAATTTTTTATATATACCTGACAAAGAGGCTTTTCTGCTCTGTGTAGTTTATAGAAATGTTGTAAATGGTAAAACAAAAATTTTAAAAGCTTTCCAACATCTCTATAAGCTACACAGAGTGGTAAACTTAATAGAGGAAATTTTCGCCACTGTATTGAGCTAGATGTACAAAGATATAAGACAATGGTGTCTGAAAGAATGAGCTCTGAATTTCACTGCACTAGTAATTTTGTGTGCTGTTTGGCAAATCATTTAATTGCTTCCAGGGGCCATTTTTTATCTGTAAAATGATAATAATAATAAATACCTTATAAGGTTCCTGAGAAGATGAAATGTACTAAGGTATGTAAATCACTTCATATATTTTAGAGAACGTACTGACATTTCCACAAAGAATATATATATATATATATATGAACATATATGTGTGTGTGTGTGTGTGTGTATAGTAAAATATGTTTCTTATTTTCTAACTTCTACAGCACAGATTTAACTTTGGTGCACATATGAGAGCTTATGTGCACATACACACACATACAGGTGGAGAGGGAGAGGGAAGTTGGCAGCAACACTTACTTTTGGAACTCTCTAAACTCAAGGGTAACATATCTTACTAGGCAAAAATTCTAGGTAACTATTTGAGGCACATAAAGAATATAAATGTGTATGAGTCTAATTTGAGAGAGAAAAAAGCTAGGGCTAGCTGTGAATTGTATCTCTGTAAAGAGTATTTCTATCTTTGGACTCAACCTCCCAGCAAGTAAGGGATTCCTTCCCATTGCATCTTTTTTGGAGGCATCCAGCAGGTGCCTGTGCTCTATCACAGAGCTGCTCACATGTGTGTATATAAAGCCCTCTTATATAAAAAAAGAAATGGAAATATCTTCACACACAACTACAGAATACAACTTTGGGTTATTCCAAAAATGAGTTATATTTCTCTGTACTATTGGGGAATCTCTGTTTGCATCAATACACTATCATGTCTTTTCATCTTTATGACTTATAAAAGAAGATAAAAATGTGGGCATAAAATTGAGTTAGCAAAGCTGAGGTATAAAATGGTCTTATAAATGACTCAAAATATGTTTGTGTGGATTCCTTTTCACTTCGTTTCATTTCATAAAAAAAAGCAAATTTAAAAATTATATATATTGGAGACTATAGAATCTACATGAGAAAAATGGCTACCACCTGAAAAGTATCTATGAAACTGGCCTTTAAGTCCATTGGTTTTCAAATCCACTGAAAACCAATGGACTTGAACCTCTATTCCTCGCAATGGAAAAAAAATATGGAAAGGAAGAAAATATTCATCATGACCCCACAACAGCTCAGAGGTGATGAGACTTCAGATCCACATTCCATGTTAGAGAAAAACTCTCAGAACTCCTGAGTTATGGTAAACAGTTGTTTCTCTCTGCTTTCCTAACCAAAGACAATTTCCCCTCATTTCCACTGCCTTTCATTTTGTCCTCTTTATTATTTTTCTCATTTAGTCAATTCCGGTTATTTCAGTGAGGATGCAAAATTGAAAGCCCTAGGCTGGCCTCTGGTTTACACATAAGACAAGCGGTGCTGTAAGGGCCCTTGCCATAGCACCATTCCCATGGGTGCTCCAGTTCTGACCCATAGAGGCTAAAGCTATTAATGAGAAGGAGTTTAAGTCTCCCTGACTCATTCAACCCTTGTCCTCTCTCCTCAGACTACCAGCAAGAGAAGCAATTAGAGCCAATTGTGGTGGTGGTTGGCTGCCTTTTAAAATAGAAACCATCTTAAAATCCTTCTAAGAGCTTGTGTTATGTTCGGCTTTCTTACAGACTGCAGAGACATTAGGTGACAATGCTGAGAATTACCCAGATTATCCAAGGAAGTCTGTAATAGTCCAATTACCAACACTTGTTTGCAGTCTTTTAGTGGACTTTCTCTGAAGTCAGGAAAGAGGGTATGCTGCAGCAGGGCTGGAGATGTTAGGGACACAATGGGGGAGGAAGAAAACTGTTCTGAGAATAAAATTGCTTTCATCTGTGACTCAAAACTCCAGCAGATTAGGTGACCACCAGAGGCACTTAAGTGTTTCATTAACCTTTGCCATTGGGGAAATGGCTTTTCCATAGGTATGAAATCCCCCACCAAGCCTGTGTTCATTATGTGTTTATACACACACACACACTTGAGGAAAAGTTAGTGGGTTTTTAAAAAAATTGTTAAGATCCTACATTTTTTTTCTTCCTGAGTTAGGTAATACCAATATTTCTAGAAAACTCTAAAGGAAATCTGAAAATGAATGTGCTTATTTGTCACCTACTTTAATTCTTTGAATTGGATTTTCTTGCTTTGAATCAGAATAAACTAGAAAGTGAGGCAGCCCTTACCAAACTGTTAGAGGCTAGTGTTAAAATTTCCATCCTTCAGGGAAAGAAAAAAGAAACCCAAATTTGTTTTTCCTCTGAGCACATTTTCCCTTGTCAGGTCATAAGAAGGATTATATAATTGTCTACTAAATGCTTAATTTCCATAATAAAGTAGTAAGTGATGCTTTTCCTTTTCTTCTTTTCTTCAGTAGAGCTATTAATATGCTGTTATTTGGAGTCTCTGATCTTCTTACTTACCTCTAGGTGTCTGATAACTAATCAAGAGCTATAATTCATGAACACAGGAGATGAGTACTCAACTTCACTCAGAATTCTTCTGAATCTTTATTCTCATCCATCAATCCCTGCAGTGATAAAGGAACCACATGGAAAGATCTTTCCATTTTTTTCTTCTGCTATACTTGTTTACATTCATACTTCACCTTTCAAAAATTTTTTCTATATTTTCATCTTTCTTATAGCCAGTATCTTTTAAATTACAGTATTAACATATATGCAGACAATCCTAGATATATTTCTAGAGTACTGGAAATTGTGCAATTATGTGCTTAAACCATTTGCTCATCTTTTCCTTTTAAGAGCATCTGTGTTTCTCCATGAGTGCTCATTTCTGTAGTTTATAATTTTCATTTTGGAGCATTCTGTACCCTAGACCATTCTACACTGGGCAATGGCAGCTGTATCTACTCAGATTGAATTATACTGAAAAAATCTTGGGTCTGCCAACAAATATCTTGGAAGGAACATATAGGTGTGTGTTTGTGTGTGTGTGTGTGTGTGTGTGTGTGTGTGTGTGTGTGTGTTAATGGAGATGTTTACATGTTTATCAGGATATCAATTTACACAGAGTGGGGCAAATTATATTTACAGTTGTGAGTACACAGAGTTTATTATTGTGTTATTATTTATTAATTATTGTGTTATTTTCATATGAACAACTGTCAACCTACTTTTGCCCCACCCTGTATGTCTTTGGTCATTCCCATCAGGTCTTTCGCAGCTTTAGCAGCTCTGTGCTGGCTCAGGATCCCTCTGGCTGCCAGGTCACTGCCCTTTAGAGTAGTTTCAGAGATGCTGGTGGGCCTGGATTTCTTTGCATTTGTTGTTTAGGTAGAAGGAGACCCATCTATGAAGGTGTCAACCTTCCTGTTACAAATGCAGAAAAAATAGGGTTTTGCAAGTTATAATAGGTTGAACAATGACCACCCAAAGATATCAAGTCCTAATCCCTGGAATTTGTAGGCATTATTTTATTTGGTGAAGGGGTCTTTGCAGATATAATTCAGTTAAGGGTCTTGAAATGAGGGAATTACTATGGATTATTCTCATAGACCTTGAAGCTATTTGCAAGTGTTATTAAAGAGGAGCAAAGAGCCATAGCAGACACAGGAAGAGAAGGCAACATGATGAGAGGCGGAGATTGCAGTGATTCTGGAACAAGCCCAGGAATACTAAGGCAGCCACAAGAAGCTGAAAGAGACAAGGAAGGATTTCTTTCCTAGAGTCCCTATAGAGAGTGGCCCTGCTGGTTATGAACTTTTCTAGCTTCCCAAACTGTGAGAGAATAAATTTCTGTTGTTTGAAGCCACCAAGTCTGTTTGGTAATTTGTTACGGTAGTCTCAGGAAACTAGTAAGTATGTGGTGGAAGGTTGGGGGAACAAACACAGGATATAATATTTCATAAATATTTTGCTTCATAGACTTACTACATTATCAGAATTCTTCAGTGTTATCATTAGCACCCCTAGTGGGCATTACCACCCTTCTCTTTCCCCTGCAGCTGCATTCATTGTTTAATACTGTAGCCACCAGCCACATGTGGCTATTGAATAATTGAAATACAGCTACTGAGACTAAGGAATTGAATTTTTAATATTCTTCAATTTTAATTAACTTAAATTTTTAAAATTGGTAGTGGATTTAGTTAATTGGAAAACTTCTAAATATGCTTGGAACAATTTAAGTATGTGAATTTACTAATTTTATAAAATATAAATATATATCAAAACTTCTAAGGAAATTTAGTATCTAATTTGATATATGCTCTAAGAATAAAATATATACCACATTTCAAAGACTTATTATGAAAAAAATGCAAACTATTTTACCAATAGGTTTTGTATTGCTGCATGTTACAATGGTAATATTTTGGACATGTTATATTAAATAAAATTAATTTCATTTCTTTTGCCCTTTAAAATGAGGCTAATAGAAAATGGGAAAATGCATACATAAATGACATTACGTTACTTTGGGACAGTGCTGCCCTGTGTCTCCCTTGTGAGCAACCCAGCCAACTACACCCAGGAATGAATCTGGTTTCCTATAACACATGAACCAAAATATTCACCCAATTTGCCATTATCTTGGGAATAATTATTGCCACATCTCTGTTCTCACAAACAGTCAATTTGCTCGTCTTTAATGAAAACAATCATGTTTGGAACTAGAACTTAAAAATAAACATTAATCACTGCCTTCACTCACTTTATCACATGAGAGAGAAAAATAATTCAAGATTATAAGAAGTTCTTAGTGGTTATCATTTGAGGGTATTTACAGGTTTTGCAAAGAAGATATTTTCAAAAAGCAAATGAGTTTACAGAGTTTCGACAAAGATATCTAAGTCCCATTTCTTATATCTCTTTATAGTTCTATGTTACACAGCAATATTTTTTATTCTTGCTTTGCTTTATTTGCCTCATGGATATATTTTAAATAATTAAAAAGGAACATTGTTAGGTACTTGTGTAAATTAGTAAATTAATTTCAATTAAATTGATTTAAAATGTTATTTCACTTGAAAAATGCAATAACATTTCAAAATTTTCTACTGTTGCACTAAATGCAGTCTATATTTTACAGAATTGCTGGTTTTAGGCAGTTACCATAGTGAAAAATAACTCAGTAAAACCAGAATTGAAAGTAGAAAGATTTTTCTCTACTAGTCTCTGCCAGATGGATTGTGGAGCTGAAAACTATAAGCAATAAACAATACTTGAGAGTAGAAAATCTTTTGTACTTGGCATTTGAGAGAGGTTTAATTTTGTTTTATTTCTTTCTCTTCTTGACTCTTTAATTAATGCACGTCCTCCTATGGGTTTCTCCCACCTTGCATCCACACCTACTACAGCTCCTGCTGTCTGCAGGGAGACCTTCACAGAGAACTGACAAGCATGTCACTTGCATCACAAAAACTACCAGAGTTCAAAAGGACTTAATGTTCTTTTCATTTCACAGATGAGGAGTAGTTTAGAATCAGAGCCAGGACTAACACAGAGGGTCTTCTGACATCCAATCTAATTTTTTTCCCTGCTAACTCATATTTTCCTCTCCAAATGACCTGAAAATACCCTGAATGTTATGCTTTTACGTGATGTCCTTACTCCCAAAGGAATCTGATCAAAACTGAAAGGCCAGTTAGAAATCGGTGGGTGGTTGCTATCAGAGTGACACAGCTGTGGACATCTGCTGAGTTTCCAGAGTTCTCTGCTCACTCACCCCTCATATTTTCCCCAGAATATTTGCTACTATAACGGGTTCCTGTTTCTGAGACAAGCATTGCAGTACTGTGCTCAGTGGTATTTACAAAGTGCCATGTAAAATTTCTAAGAGGAAACCTAAATTCTTAGCCATATACTTGTCTTCTGGACTTGGAGATTAATATGTATGTTCCAGGTTTTTTAAATTAAACTTATTTAATGTAGCATTTCAACTTACAAAGCTAAAAACTAGTTATTTCAATTTATAGAGTCAGACCTAATAGCAATATTTGAGGTACAGTTTGGAGAAAAATCAATACCTTAGTCTACACTGTCACTCTTCTAAAGAGCTATATTTTGCATATCTAAGTTTGTTTTTCAGTAGTCATGCTCATAAACTTCAAGGCTATATATTGCCTTTCTTAAAATGTTGTTTTTTTCTGCACTTAACATCTTCCTAGATAATATTTGATGTCCTGTCCATTCTAATGACTAGATCATCGGCCCACACTCAGAGATCTTACCACCACAGGCATAGAAACTGGAGTGGGGCAGTGTGTATGTGGGCCTGATGACTCAGTCAGGAAAAGCACACACAGGGAGGTATGTGCGATACCTCCAAATACTGGTGTGCAGATACACATTGTATCTGCATCCTTGGGCTATTCTCCTCTCAGGGCTTTGTATTTCTAGTGTGAAAAACTAGTATCATTCCCAGACTGTACACCTCAAGGAGCTGTGAGGATAATACGAGATAGCATATTCATGTGCATTGTAAAATAAATTAACAGTGAAACAAATAATTGTTTTAGGGACTCTATTGTAATAGGGCATTGAAAGCAAAGGGAGGAAAAGGAGGGTGAAGGGATAGAACAATATGAACTAAAGAAATAAGTGATGGAGAAGACCATGAGCTTAGGATGAGTCAGGCTCATAGGTGCAATGCTGATGTGGGAGTCTTACTGTTGTAGTTTTTTTTAACTTGGAGTTTTAGCCCACTGTGTATGGCTGTGAAAAGTGTACCAGAACTTTTTTACATATTGCAGTAGCAAATCTTGATAAAGAGATTGGACAGTGACATTAATTTTATTCTTGGCATTATTAAAAATAGATTATGCCTACACGCACAGAGCTTTGTAAACTAAACATCCCTTCAGTTGTATGGATTGTCATTATTGTTTGATGAAGTGTGTGGGAGTTTGCATTTTTGAATCCTAACAATTTAGTGGTTTTCACTTACATTTTTGTATTTTACTGTTTTTATCTTTAACCATTTGTTTTATCATCCTCTTCTGTTCTTTACAAAGTATGTATCCATTTAGTCTCTACTATAGTCAGTGACCTGTTAGGTCATTATGCCAGATGACCTCTGAAAACAATCCTAAGTGGACATGTAAATAAGGTATGTGCACAGAGGTTGTCTGTCTAATATTTTCTTTGTACACAAACTTTTCTTCAAAGCAATAACTAAAGCTTTTTGCCCTTTTCAAACTCTTAAATCCTCTGGAGGTTATTTTCAGTGAAGTGATGAGAAGGAAGAGTTCAAATAGAATTGGTTTAATAGAGCTATGATGTGAAAAGTCTCGCAACATGCTGTCTGCCTGAAATGGCCAATCATGGGAGCATTAAAATCAGAGTGGGGAAGGAGGCTGAGGCATTCCAAAGAGGCACTGAATTAAAGAATGACAGCAGCTTGCCATTCCTGTGCAGAAAAATAAAAAGTATTATAGGATGAGAAATAGCCAAAGAAGCATTTGAAGGAGTCATCATCTATGAACTACAAACAGCTTCAGCCATAAATTTAGTACAAAAACATGTCCCCACTCCTCTCTCATCAATGACCAATGAAATTAAAAGAAAACTTTGTATTTATTTTGCTATTATATACTTCCTTCATGGGATCTTTTCTCTCTTTCATACCTGTATTTTATTCTTATCATTACAAAACTATTCTCTTAATATTTTTTATTGTTGTTCAAGTACAGTTGTCTGCACTTTCTCCCTACCTCTACCCCCTACCCCAGCCATCCCTACCTCCCTCCCAATCCCACTCCTACTTGGTATTGTACATGTGTCCTTTATAGTTGTTCCTGAAAACCCTTCCCCTTTTTCCCCCATTGTCCCCTCCCAGTTCCCCTCTGGCTACTGTCAGTTTAACACTTTAATGGTACATTTGGATCCTTCTCCTGAGCTATTTATTAACTATTCTCAGAGTATTATTCATACACACAATCTTTAAAGCTGCCTGTCTGGGCATGACAAATCTAGCCTGAGGGCAGGGGCTTTCTAAGAGATTACTGCATAAGAAGTATGATGATAGTGGCAGCAAGCATATGGAATTGCAGATGACTGAAATACAATGTGGAATAACTAGATAAAGTGTCAGCAATGAGTTCTGCCAGAATTATGGGACTGGGCAGTTCTGAATCTTTGGATGGTTTGTCTAAACCACTAAGGCAAAAATAGAAACTTGGTTATCAGTAGTATGTCATGATTCATGAAATGTGCAGGAAATTATTTCACAAATCAGACTTCCACTTAAAACAGTGTGTTTACTATTATAAATTTATGTACCATGAGTGTGCATGCATAAATATTGGCAATGTCCTTATGTATAAAGAAGAAAACAAACAGGTCTAATTACATCACTTGGAGAGAACTACTCCTCTTCTGATGTCTAGTTTTTTAATGTATGTATGCCTGAGTATGTATTTTTTTAAAATGAGGTGTCACTATATGTACTTTGACTTATAATGTACTTTGTCTGGAATATCTTGAAAAGTGAAGGAAGGAATTGGAGGAAATGTACATATAGGTCTTTTAAGGATTTATCTGTGACTGAAGCTGGGAACCAAGTTGGAGAAAGAAGGAGCAATTGAAGAATTTGTGTTTTTGAGATGGTGATGGTGAGTATGGTCCACTGAAACTATGAAACTGGGCTTTAATGGAATGAGGGCCACCCCCTGTGTTGTACCAGGAGGGAAAAGAAGGCATACATGCAGGTGGTTTTCAAATCAGATGAAGTAATAAGAAAATTAAGAAAGTCAGTGTTGGTCATTTGCCCTTGTCTTTTCTAGAGAAGTCCAAGGGAAAGTCTTCAATTAATTGAAAATGAAGATGAGGGTATAGAGGTTTTGAGAAAAGAGAATGTGTGAAAATTTTGTTGGTGAATAAAAGAATGAATTGTCTAGTACACTATGGTGGGGATTGCCAGACAGTATTGTGTTCCTACTTGAAGTTCACATTCATGCAACTAAAATGAAACTAGTTTGCTTAGTGATGCAGTTCTTACAGAAATGTTTAGCTGTTTAGACGCAAGTACATCATAGGTTAATGATATCATTCTTTCAGAATTGGAGTTTTGCCAGGCGGCTGTAATGGAGGAAGCTGAGAACATTTGCAAGGAAATGTTAATTATAACAGAAAAGCAAGAAAGTGGAGACACAGGAGGGCAAATGGGATATTTGGGAAATCAAAGAATTTTGGCAGCAGGAGTACCAAGCAAATTGGGGGAAAGGTTTAAAAATAGTTGTCAAATATCAGAATGTTTAAAATTGAGTTTCTATTGAGCACAAGGTTCTCAGGGTGCCCTTGAATTGATGGAAGGTAGTGGAAGAAGATGAAGACTTGAAGGAAAGGAGAGACAGATTGAATGATTCATTAATGTGAACATTGAATTCACTGTGAAAATAGCGACACTTGTGGTGAAAGAAGCTATGTGGTAAAATTTTTGATAAAATGAAGCGATAAGGAGATAAAGGGATAACTTTAGCAAGTGGGTAAGGCTATGATTTATTAAGATGGTGTACATTTTAAAGGTGTAGTGGTTTTGTAAGGGGAGGGCTGATAATAGTCTGGAAGCCACAAGGGGAAGCAAGAAGGACGCTAACCTCACTTTCTGATTCTGAGGTAATAGTGTATATAAGAAGAAGGAACATAGTCATTACTTGCGAAGGTTATAGAAGAAATTTTGTTGTCAGAGGTGAATTAGGTTTCAGCCAAGATGAGAAGGGAAAAGAAATGTTCTGAGAAATTAAAAGTGGAAGGAGCTTGGGGAAGGGAAGGGATAGAGAATGAGTCTGAGTAGGAGATTAGCAGAAAAATATGAAGGTGAGTCTGGGTTAAAACAAATGGCCAGAGATCTGGGTTACTAGTGGTGACTTAGGCAAGTGAGGATGACAGTCATTGGTGAGACTGTCCTTATCTCTCTGAGATGAGTACTATTCACAGGACTGCAGGTCTCTGAGACTTAATTATCTGTGAACTACTTAGATCTCAGAGTCCTTATAAAAGGGAAGGGGCTGAGCCAGTGCAGCTTCACATCATCTATTTTATATATGAATTTCCTCATAAGCTTTTGTGTGAAGGAACTGTCATGTGGCTTTAAAAAAATAAACTTCTGTTGCAGGCTGTCCTTCATCAAGCCTCATTTAGATAAATTTCTGGATAATCAAGAAAGGGATGCGTGACTTTTTTATCTTCTCTTTCACACTGAAAAGGTAGATTTGATCATAATTGGGTCTGTGGATGAGAAATGGAACAGAGGAAGCAAAAATTATCAGGAAACAGGGAGTCAAGTTGAATAAGCAGAGAATTCTGATTTTGTGTTTCTTGTCAGACAGGATGTGGAATCTCTTGTCAGGAAAATAGCACTACAAACTGTGGATGATCCTATCCATTAGGGAAGATTTATACACATCAACTTTCATTCTAGGCTCACAGACGGCTGAAAGCCAGGACAGACATGTCTTAATGGTACCGATTCACCGGTATATTGAAATATACCTCATTCCCCTCGCTCTCCACCCTGTACAGCAGATGACAGCAGCTTCTATTGGCTAACATTTCATTCAGTGGACAAAGTGTGGGCAGTGAGACAGTCCATTTTTTTCCCCTAGACTAGTTATTTTCCATCATAGAGACTCTGCTGTCAGTGGTATTAGGTCTCTTAGCCACCCCCTACCTCCTTCTTGTTGTTTTCTTTTTTTTCCCAAATCCAAAGTAACAACATCTGGATAATTAGAATGATTAGCATTCTTTTATAGCTAGAATTCTTGAGCATTTGTGTTGGCTAAGATAATGGAATTTCCCCTCACATAATCTTCTATATTTAGCAAAGCTCAGAATTATAATTTTCATATTGTGAAAACTCAGTTTTTCCTCTTGGGGCAAAAACCCAAGCTTCTCTGAGCATAGATGAGAAGTGATTTCCTAACCCAACACCTGTCACAGAAGTTTCACTTTCAGAAGTTTTCTATGAATTAATTATTATCACTGTGTTTACTTGATCACGCCATTTAAGCTATCATTTTAGATGTAACTTTGTTGGTCTCTCCTTATCCCTTCTATTAGATGTTCTCCTTTTTATCTTTAAGTATTTCTTAGGAAATACTTCCATGATAACTTTTAAACCAGGTTATGTGCCATTGCCTTTTGCACCCAGAACACTATTTTCCTATTTCTTATCACTAATATGATTTTTTGTTATTACTTATTTAGTTACCTGTGTCTGTATGTCTGTGAGAAGGAGCACGTATGTTGTTCATTTTTTACCCGCAGTAGCTCACACAGTTCCTGTCTCAAATATATATTTAATAAATATTTATCGACTGAATAAATGCCACCTTTCAAACTTGGAAAATTAGTATATATAAGAATTTACCTTAAAACTGCTCATGAAGTAATTTCATTTATATTCTCTCATCTTTAATAGGTTAATTTGTTTTAATTTATTTTCTAACTCTAAGTATTTTACTATCAAGAAAGTATTTTTATTTTTTTCTCCTTTAATGCATTATCTACAAATATTCCTGAGCAGATTGGTTTTAGTCAAGAGAGGATATACATTTATTCAGAAATTAGACCCCTTTCCTACTTTTTATAAACTATCCATTGACATTTAAGTCAGGATCCAGTACAAATGCTTAGGAAATGAAATTTGATACTGCTGTGCCAATAGACAAATCAAAATATGTTCCTTGTGGTGTAAGATAGTTGTTTCAAGTACAGGACAGGACTATGGATGGTACATTGTAAATGTTGTGGCAATTGGGGTTTTTTAAATTAAAAAGGCTGAAATCAAATCCAGAGAATCAGCATAAAATCAGAATTACATGCAAATGCCCTCTGGGAATCTGATTATCAGGTAAGAAATAGGTAAGCAGGTCAGATTTTTTAAAGCTTTTAACTACAAAGAGACATTACCTGCCTTCCTCTGTAGGATAAAGCCCATAGTTATGACTGAATCCGGTGGTGTTTAGAAACATGATGCTTGCTATTTCCAGACACTTGCCATCCTTTGTCTTGTAGAATCCATCTAGAGAGGAGTATACTTGAAGAAATGAATGAATCATGTGATGTTTAGGTCCAGAGCAAATTTTGGGAATTTCAAAATATCACTATAATTTTAAATTTGTAATGACCAATGAGTTTATATTTCAGATTTTTTATATTCTTGGGAGCTATATTGCTCTCATTTTAACATTTATTGAGGGTCTACTATCCATTGAGCACTGAGATTACTCCTGGCTCCTGTAGCTATGAACTAAAGATTATGTTCTAGTAGAATGAGAACAGATAAGTAATCAGAAATTCAATATAGTATATAAAAAGAATTTGGAGGAAAAGTACTAAAACCTAGTTTAAAGCTCCAGAACAGGCTGCTTGAGCACCACACCTAAAACTGATTTTTTTTTAAAAAATGAATGTGGCTTTGCCATGGGAAGAAGATGGGGAAGCTATTTTAGGTAGATAGAACATTATGGACAGGGTATGGAGATGTGTGTGTGTGTGTACTGGGCAGGGTATATGGTAATTAGAGCCTCTCCAAAGATCATAAGAAAGGACACAGCGAGTTAATCAAGACTTTGACTACGAAAGGTATTTTATGCTATATTAATGAACTTGGAATTTGTCCCAGGACAGTGATTTATGCATAAAGGATGTGTGTCGAATACTCGTGTTCATTCAAGAGACTCTGAACAGTAGATAATTTAAGAAAACAAGACACTAAAGAACAGTAGTCTAATGCAATAATCTTGGTCTGAGCTATAAGGATGCAAATTAGAGGGTGTTTGTTTTTTTCTAAGGTGAAGAGGGAGAAGTATTTGTGCCACCAATAATGCAATTACTCTGCTATTACTACCTATGAGGCATATCATGAGATAAAAAAAGAAAAGTATTGAAAATACATTAAGATAAGTTAAATAACACATGCTGGGTTCTTTTTAAAAAAATTTTATTTATTGATTTTAGAGGGGGGAAGGGAGAGAGGGAGAGAGAGACAGACAGACAGACAGACAGAGATTGATTTATTGTTCCACTTATTTATGCATTCATTGTTTGACTCTTGGATTCTTTTGTGTGCCCTGATTGGGGGTGGAACCTGCAACCTTGACATATCAAGAGCTACATGGCCAGGGGCATGCTGGGTTCTTAAAATAACTAACATATTTAGGGATTACCCATTGGTATATATATATGTGTGTATATATTTATGTAATTTATATATATGTATATACACATATACACATATAAATGGATAATTCACACACACACACACACACACGCACACACACACACACACACACACACACATATATGAAAGTCGGGCCAAGAATAAGTTACAACCTGCACTGTGAGGCCTGGATCTATGTGGAAGGAGGTGGATGAGAGTGGAGTAGAGATTTCTTTTCTTCTTTTTCAGGAACTGTACCCATTAGAAAGTTTCAGTTCACAGTTACCTTATGTGTAAGAGCTCCTGTACAATAAGCCTTAATATTTTGATGGTATCAGTTTATACCTGTTTTAATATAAGATTAACAATTTTAACTTAGGTACATGAAGTTCTAGAAGAAAAGATTACTTTTTCTTTAGTACTTAATGATATCATTCATATACTATCTCTTGTCATTTCTGTTAAAATTCCAGCTGACATTCTTAGAGTTATTTATTGGAACTCAATGTGTCTTTGTCTCTCTGATTTCTTTAAGCTGTCCTCTTTGTCTTTTGTTTTTAGTAAATTTGCTATTAACTTACTAAATAAGTTATTTATAAAAATAAAAATATTTATTCATTTGTATTAACTTGGAGTTTGTATAGCTTCTTGAATCAGTGGCTTGGTACCTTTGAGCAGTCTATTCAGATATTGCTTCTGTTTCCATGATCTCTGTGTTATGCGTGTAGTAGAGCTCCAGTCTATTGTAGCTAATTTTTACTAAACCATATGCTGAGTTAATAATGTGCATTATTGCAATTTTTCATCTAGAATTTCTATTCCATTGTTTTTAAATTAGTTCATAGTTTTAAATTCCCATCTTGTCATTTATTTTCTGATTCTTTTAGTCATAGTTGTTTTAATTTCATGCTCCAATATTTGTTTTTCATCTGTGTGTCTCTAATATCTATTTTTTCCTTCTTTGTCTTAATCATTTCCTCCCATTGTCTGACATAAATGCTCATTTTTTATTAAGTGCCAGATATTGTGAATGGCAAATTTGGGATGCCCTGGATGATACAAGAAAAAATATTATTCTTCAGATAAAATTTAATTTTTCTTTGGAAGACAGGTATGTTAGTTTCTTAACCTTTGAAAATTACTTAATAATGAGACATTTTTTAACCACTCACCAATGAAATTGTAATGACACAGATATACTACAGATTCGTTTATGAATGTCTATATCTGTCTTTCCTTACACAAAATTAATAAGTAAATATTTATACAATTTTATATAATACAAGACTAAGGATGACTTTATAAAAATTTTAAGTTAAGAATTAAAATTTAAAAAGCTATTAAAAATTTACTTTAGATTACCTTATGACTTTAATATATTAAATTATAATGCAAACTAACAGTTTATATAAATACATAATAACAATATCAAATCACATTTCAAAATTATTTAAGACTAATATTTCTGCATTAAAAATCAAAAATATCAAAATAATTTCTTAAAATTATTTTAATTAATTTAATTTAAACTTTTGCACAGTATAAAAATATAACTAAGTCGTCAGATGTCCATTCAGATATTGTTTTTATATTTGTTCTTTTAAGCATTTCATCTAATTAATGATAATTGACTAACATTTTTGGAATGAAATAATGAAATTTAAACAATTTTTATTTAACTTTCAAAGCTCATGTCATAATCAAAAGCACTAAGGATCAAACAGAAAACAACATCTGTGGGGCACTCATGTTTAGACACATGCAAGCTCTCTCTTAAGGCATTGATACCAAATAATCAATCAAGAGATAGTCATTCCGTGATAACCATCTATTTACCATAGTTTGTAGCACTGATCTTGCATACAATTTGTGTATCTTCTGTGAACTCAATGTCAGTGTTGCTTATGGGATACCCAAGAAAACCCAATGACAGAAAATAAATCTTAAGGGATGAGATTTTCTGAGGGAGGAGTTGCATTATCGAGAAAAAAGAAATAACATCATAACATCTAAGTTTGTTTGTTTGTATTCCCTACCCAAGGACCAATCTGTAATACCCCTTTTGAGAATATGTGAATTAGGGAGTGATCTTTTGGATCCAGTAAGGCATTGAGATGATTTGAGGCTAATTTTCAATCTTTGTGAGAACCAATCTCTAGGGATGGTTGTCCTTATTCCTAGGCTGTACACTCCAGATTTCCTAACAAAAAGCATTTGACTGACTGAACTCCAATTTTTGTCTTCCTGTTATTTTGAGACTATTGAAAGCTCTGCTTAGCTTTGTAGCCTCCTCCTCTATTGGTTGCTTTTTTTTTCTTCTTCTAGGTCTGTTGCCTAGTATAATTTAGGAATCTTCAAATGTATCAAGGGGAAAATGGCATATAAAGAAGGGTTCACTCTTCTGCAGTTCCTTTTTTTTCCATCATTCTCAGCCCCTTGATGCCATGACTACCTTGCTAATCCTGAACTTCATTTTCCATCTCCCAAGTCTCATTAGCCTGTTAGAAGTTCTTTGTTTTCACTCTCCATCCTGCATGGCTTACAAATTGGCAAATGCCTTGAGGGGAAAAGCAGCGGAGAAAGTTGGAGTTACCTCAATGTTTTTATTTTCTCAAGATCTTAGATTATTAAATTATGGCTGCCTTGGCTGCTCTCTGATCCATTCGTATACTTTTTGTATTTTATCCAACTTTTATAGTTGCTCACAGTGTAAGAGTAGTTACAGGCTACTTTTTCATAGCTGGAAGCAGAAGTCTCAATCCAATGATATGGATTAGTTGGAGGTTTCATTAGCTTCTGGCAGAGGACACTTAAAAAAGCTCAAGGCTGTTTAGACAGATGTATAAACAAAAGTTGAATTTTGAAGTAACCATTATAATTTGAAAATTTATTGTTTTCTCTTAAGATGAGCCTCAAATATTTTTCATGAGATTATTTATATGCTTCATTTCAATAGAAATGAATGGAGAAGTGGGATTAATATTTAAAATGTTTGCTTTATACACACCTTTAACATGCGTTAAGAAATGAAACTGTTTTTTTTTTTTTTTTGTCTGGTCAGAGTTATTGCTCCATTTTCATAACCAACCCTGGAGGCTGAAGTTTTCTTGAATTACTTGGAATGGAACACTAAGAGATAGTGTGTTTATATCTGATATCTTTTTTCTAATAATTTGGGATTGGCTCTATACTAAGACCTTTCCAATTCCACCATTTACTAGTTGCTTTTTTCTTTTCTTTTATGCCCCTGGTCTAATTCTCTGTCAGCAGTCATAAATGGAAGGTTCATTTTATTTTAGTTTTACCCTGTCTCTATCTACAGCTGAAATACAACATTGAACTGTTCGTAAAGTCATTCCCAAATGCTATTATAAAACTGTTTCATCTCTTCACTTCCTAATACTGTCTTTTTTTCTCTTTTAAAGGAGGTGATAGAATGCTTTCCTGGTCAGTCATAAAGGTTTAATGCTGTTGCCTTCTCTTTGAGGCCTGATTATAGCACCTAATTCCACTGATGTAATATGATATTGTGTATTGTTATGAAAGGCATTGAGAACAGCTTCTGCTGTTTCTTTTGTTTCAATTTCCCATGAAATAAGTCCAGTCCAACTTATTTTCTTAGTCTGTGCTTTAGTAGTTTTACATCAGTTAATGACTTTGTGTATATCTAATTTAAATATTTTTTTCTTACTGAATTTATTGGGGCAACATTGGTTAATAAAATTATACAGGTTTCAGGTGTACAATTCCATAATACATCATCTGTGTATTGCATTGTGCATCCACCACCCCAAGTGAAGTCTCCTTCTATCACAAAAGCCACTGAGTTGATAGGCTTTTCTCCAGGTTCTGTGTTAAATTATTTTGGGGTTTTTTTATTCATCCATCCATCCATCCAACATTATAAATTAAACAATTTCTCTGTTTTAATAGTTTCTGGTCTGGTGGAATGAATACAGTAATAAAGGTATTGCTCTTGGAGTAAGAAAAATCAGAGATAGCTGGAGAAGTTGGATGAGGCCACAAAAAGAACGTGGGACATGTTTCTGTGTTAATTGTCTTCCCATGAAAGAAACAGATTAAGAAAGAAGGTAGAAATTCAAGGAAATGAGGTGATTTTAACAAATGCAAAATGCTAGAGTCATTTTAAAGACTGATTTTTCCTAGTGCATGGTGAAAATGGACCCGTTTCCACTCCTTTTTTCTCTGCCTTTTGGCCTCTTGGAGAATGGCTTCTTCTAGGAAAATAAGTCTTACAGACTGAGTTTTAGAGTTCCCACAAAATCCACATGTTGAAATCCTGGTTTTCTGTAGTCTCAAATACAAGTTCTCTATGCAGAATTTTTCCTCCTTCCAAAATCTCCCCTCTAGTTCCACTTCATTTAAATAATAGAAGTAATGCTTTCTCATGTGCCCCTCTGTTAACTTTGAAGGACTTCTATATAGA
Organism: Phyllostomus hastatus; assembly: GCF_019186645.2. Taxonomy (NCBI): domain Eukaryota; kingdom Metazoa; phylum Chordata; class Mammalia; order Chiroptera; family Phyllostomidae; genus Phyllostomus; species Phyllostomus hastatus. The sequence continues at coordinate 85,354,063 of NW_025333977.1, read as the reverse complement.
CCCTTAACATGAGACACACCACTTTGTTCTTCCAGTTCCAGTGGCTTCCTATTTAGTAATCACCACTGAGAAGGCATGCATGACATTCCTGGGATTTATTAAAAAAAAAAAAAAAAAGGGATGTGTGTATGTGAAAGGCTGTGTGCACAGAGTTTAGGGGGAGGGGATGTAGTGAGAACAGATGATGTCATCTTAAAATGATAAATGCATGTAAAATAATTTCTGTCATTGATTAAGATGGCAACTTTATTTCCTTCTTTGGAATTAAGTGTAATGCTCCAATCCCTGTTGTGCCTTCATGACTATTTCAGGGGTTACTATTCCAAGCTTGAAAGCTAGAGGATTGTTATGAACATTTTCCATTTCTCTACAAATTTTATTTTGACAGGAGTAATTAAAATGCCGAGGCCTTTCTAATCATGTAAAAACAATGGAGAAAATGTGTCAGAGAAATAATCCACATGAAGCATTTCCAGAGTCTAAGCAGGCTGATTAAATAGAAAGTGATATCATTTATTTCTGCTAATATATATAAAAGTCAGAACAAAGCATACAGTCCAATGTTAAATGTAGGCCACATCTGAACAGATCATATCAATCTAAGAGAGAAACACTCAGAACAAAGAAGTAAGCAGAGTACTCTCCACTTGATAGGACTGGTGCTATCTATGCTTCCCATGGTTCTGTCTAGTTTTCTTCACACTTTCCACTATTGCGTTTTCTACTACCATTTCTTTTTCCTTCTGCAGTCTGTATCATTTTATCAGTTTTGCAATTATTTTCTTATTATTTATCTCCATCACCTCAAGTTTTGTTTGCTTGTTTTTTTTACACTTGTTTGTCATCACCATTCCATTAAATTTCTTTATTTCTCTTCCTCAACCACTGAACTAAGTCTCCTCTGTGACTCTCATGTAATATAGCCACTCTTAGGATCACGTCACAAATCCACCAGCAAGTAAATTCTCAGCAACTCCTTTTTTTCAGAAGTCAGACACGAAGCAGGACCCAATGGAAAGCAATCTGTTGGTTCTTGCCCAGTGTCCTTATTCCACGTTGCTATTGTTTGGCAGTATAGCTTCTTCAATTCCCCCTGAAGTGTCCTCATTTCTTGAAGTTGTGGCTCAGAAAGAATATAACTGAGCTACCTGCATGCATATCCATCTTAAGCTCTTTTAAAGGAGAAGAAATATATTTATCGGTCACTTATATAAGATCTCTAAAACAGCATTATTTTCAGAATAGCTGTGTTAATATTAGGTTTGAAATGCCAGATCTTTCCTAAGGACAAAATGGTGAGAGTTTCCAAAGCAGAACAAGATGGCAATACATCTTCAATCATGCTACTTTCAAAAAGTAAATCATGCTTTATGTATCTAAGCTTAGCCTTTCTAAATACATGTGTCTGTAGACACTGGTGATTAATGGATGACCCTGAAGCCTGGCACCACAGGGCCTGATTAATGGCAGTGACATCATGACTTTAAAATATGCTATTAATGCTGGTGCCTATGACAGATGCAAATGTGACACATGGACTTTCATAGCATTTGCATAAGTGCAGGAAAAAATAAAATAACTAAATGGCCTTTCCCCTTAGATTAATCACTGATTTGTAAAGGTAGCATCTAGGGTCAGTGAACTCTACCTCTTATGGCTTCTTGGGGGTGTTCTTAAGTTGTTTTGTGGTATTGGAGAGACTTGCTCCACATGCCTAGATGATTCTAGGATCCCAATTTATTTATAGAATTGCCAGCCTTGGGTGTTCTCTTAGAAAATTCATATCCCAGGAATTTGAGTGCTTACACTGAGAAAAATGAAGTCAAACTTAACTAGGTGTTCTCTTGTTCATAATCTCTTCACCTTTACTTGTCCCAAATAGAAAAGGAGAAACAGAAGGAAAACTCGTTAATTCCATATACTAAGAGCAAAGCTTCCCAGTTTCTTTCTACTAAGGTGTGGTGTATAGATTCTTACACTGTATACCCCACTGCATATGGACTTTGCTTTCCTAGAAATCCTTACCAGGGAACCTAGGGCTCCAGTTCAAGGGTTTCTTTCCCTTCTCAGATTTATAAGCATATGGTGCATCTGCAGAGTACATGCGTGTGCTTGTCATAGCAGCCACATTCCTGCAAATGTGTACCTCACTCTATAATGAGGTATAAGCTCTACCTGCCAGGATGGAGTCCACTTCACATCTAGTATGTTCCAAGAAATGGCAACAGAGAACAGTGGTGGCAGTGGCAAAAGGGTGCCTGGGAACTTTTGAATTCCCAGTCTGAAGTACTGGAGGACAAAGAATATCTAAATTTTGGGGGGTTACACTCAGATTGAGGAAGATCCATTAACCATGTAAGAAAGATGGAGGTAGTTGGAGAACAGAGCTGTAGAATATATTAGATGTGGAGAATGATTGGAGGAGTGCCTTAGACATAACTACACACAGCATAGATACACACACAGTAGATCTCTATTTTTTGTTAAATATCTACTCAGTAACAGATGATTTACCTAGATAATCAATAAACCTCATGATCCTCTCCCAGCAGGTATAGTCATCCCCCTTTTTCTACAGAAAATTTGGAATCCAGAGAAACTAGTTAAATTGCCAAAGGATCCAGATATAAGAAACGGTAGAGCTGGAATTCATCTTTGGATTTGTTTTTCCCACTGTGCTTTATTATTATTATTTTCATTAAATGCTTCCTTGCAGAATTTATGTTAAATTGAAATAATATTATTTGAAATATCTGAATTTCTGAGTGGTCAGCTCAGAGGTTCATCTTGTTTCCAAAGCCCAGGACTGGGCTGAGGATATACTATTTCCTACACCATGATTTCTAAGATCTTGTTTAGCTCTAATGTTCTGTAGTTCTGTGACCATTCCTCTCAATGAATACTTTATCCTGACCTTTCTCTCACCTCACTGCCCTTGTCTTTCACCCTTGCTCAGTCTTCGACTGGCTTCCATTACTTAGATGTACTCTTCATTTTGACTGTAGCACACACGTTATTTTAAGGAAAAATAATTGGCTTCTAACTGCAGGTGTAGTAATTGGCATTTGCTACAGCCTTTAGCCAGTTGGGATAGCTGGGATTTTTTTTTATAAGCTGAGGAGCCTGACCTCTGATTCCACAGAAAAACAAAAGATCAGGCAAGGAGACTTTCTATACAAGAGCTTGTGTTGTAGAGACAGCCACAGGAGACACAGTTAGAAGGAATATCTGCAGACTAAAATGCAAGGAGTTAAATTTTGACTCAAATGATTTAGTGTCACAAGTCAGATCTTCTTCCCTAAACTTCTTGAATATTAGCAGAACCCCAAAGGTATTTGCAAACACAAAATGCTAAAAATAAAAAGGATATTAGAGAGTTTAATCCACCAATGTCATTTTAATGAAGAAAGTGATGCCTAGCAAAACTGTGACAAAAGGAAAGAGAAAAAATGGTCAGAATCTTAATGTTAACCATATATTTCGGCTGTTTTATTCACAAGTGAAATATTATAAATGAAGTCATACAAATTTAGCACTAAAAAGTAGTTCTAGCACATTCTCATAACAATTTCAGTAAAATTTCATGTGTGTGCTACTTGGCAAAAATAGATGAGAAATCAATTTTTATTATATAATAAAGTTTTTGTTTAAAATTACTGTTACCTGTTTATAAATATCATTTTAGATGCTTTGTTCTGAAAGAGTGTCTTACCATTTTAGACACTGTTTCTGGGATCTTGTACTGAGGCCAAATTAATGTTGCTTATTGCCAGAAAGTTCCTGAGGAACCACTGCTTCTTAATAAACATTGTCCAGGCAGATAAGGTGCAATTGAGAACTCTCTTTATATATCTTTTACCTGGCTTTAATTTTTCTTCTGCCTGCTTCTAGTATATATACAAAGGCGGAAAAACAATGAAGATATATAAAGACATAACCTTGATTTGGGAGGAAGATGGGCAAGCAAGTGCAACAGTCCTCTCCTAGACAAAAGCGAGGTGGAAGAGAGTTCACAAATCTAACTCAGACAATAGAACATAAACAACTGTGGAACATTTCTAAGGGTGGTGCTGAGGTTTGGAGACCTAGTGTGAGGACTGAGGAACTGAAACTTGGAGTCATTCTGACCCCTATTTCTCCGGTGCCCTGCTTGCAATCTTAATTAGCGAAGGGACTTGGATTTACCTTCCAATTATATCCTGGATCTGGCTGTTTCTCCCAACCTCTGCCACTGACCACCTGGTCCAAGCCACCATCACTTTTTGATTTGATTGTTTCATTGCCTCCTAATAGGTCTCTGCTTTCACAATTGCTCCCTATAGTCTAGTCCAGGGGTTGGCAAACCTTTCTGTAGAGGGCTTTGGGGGCCACACAATCTTTGCAACAATGACTTCACCATTACTGCCGTGTGAAAGCAGCAATAGACAATAGGCAAATAAATGAATTTAATTGTTTTCTAAAAACTGTTATTAAGATCCTGAAATTGAGTTTTATCATGTCATGAAATGGTATTCTTCATTTGACTTTTTGTCAACCACTTAACAGTAGAAAGCATTTTTAGATGTTAGGTGATAAAAACCAACAGCAGGCCACAGTGCTTGTAAAATAATGAGTAAGTTCATATTATGCTTCTGCTCAAAATGCCCCCATGGCTTCCTATCCCATTTAAGAACAGAGTATTTATGATGGTCTATAAAGCCCTGCCTGACTGTCCCTGTTACTGTCTGACATCATCTGCTACTCTTCTTTCCTGGCTGTGCCAGTCAGACTGTCTTCCTGGTCTTCTTAAACTCGCCGGCTGTGCTTCTGTCTTAGGCTTTGTATTTTTAGCTTGCTGTGCTTCGAGCACCCGTCCCTCAGATATCCACATGGTTTGTTTCTTACTTTCTTCAGATGTTTTCTCAGAAAGTTCTCTTCTAATCACCCTTATTTAAAGTTGCGGACAAACTTTTTGAGGAGAAGCACATTCCCAATTTCCCTTTCTTCTTCATGTCAGTTGCTTTTTATAATACTCTAAGTTACTTAAGTGTTGTCTGTTTCCACTCAGTAAATTGGAAGGTGACAAGCACTTTAAGGTTAAAGGTGACAGGCACTTTTGCCTATTTGTATTTGTTTTGTTTACATAGGTCTAAATGTGGAACCAATAGAATGCATTCAATAAATACTTGAGTAGTTGTTGAATGAATTCTGGTAAGTATGATCTATTGTTGAACTCTAGAATATGTATCTAAAAAATATTATCTTTTGTACTGGGCGACAATTGGTTGTAGAATTTTAGATAAGTTTGGTTGAAACAGGTATTAGGAGGCCCAGCATATGGAACATAAAAGGGGTAAAGATGCCAAGTCTCAGATTTTGCAACCTGATTCTGTTTCTAGGGCTAAGGTTTCATAGGATTTGAGACCTCCATTACCATTAATTTAATAATTTAACAAAATGGTAAACAAAAGGAAGTATCCATTCACATTACACTATTTTCTAGAAATTATTAGTACTAGTGTAGACAATGTTAAGAGTTGTGGACATGGAGGTAGAATGTCTCAGTTTTATATGAATTCTGCCAAGTTCTTGTTTTACTTGGAAATGCTACTTAATATAATATAAATGGTGATGATAATGACAAAAAGCATTTACTGAGTATTTATAATATCCCAAGTACCTTTCTTGAATTATTTCTTTATATCAACTCTCTGAATTTTGTACTGTTTTCCTGATTCTACAGATGAGGAGACAGTCTTACATGAAGCACTATACCAAGATCACATAGCTTGTAAGGATCAGAATATAGACTGCAGCCCACATCTACATAGTATCAGAGCCTGTACTCTTAACTGCTCTCTTCTAGTGACACTCCAAGAATTTTTTGACACTATAAGCCATGTGTCAGTCTAATTATTTAGTCTTAATCATTTAAATTTTTGTAGTAATCCTTTTCATTATGTTATTAGTTTAGATAATGTATTAAAATGGTTGTATGTGTGATTTGTGTTAAAAATAAGGTAAAGTATGTATGTAGGAGATAGTTTATCAGTTGCGTTTATGGGAGATGTGAACTCTTATTTCATGCTACTGATCACAGCAAAATACAAAACTCCCCTGTACCTACAGAGCTCTGAAACTTTCAGAATAATCTAGATATAATAAGACCATACAGAAATTACATTATTTCTTGAATTTAAAATTACTGTTTCTTAGTTGAATAAAATAAACAAAGGTTGGGTTGGAAGTGGGGGTAAAAATACTCTCCCCATATTTTCTTTAGTATCCTCTTCATAAAGCAGTGATGCAATAAGAAATGAATTTTTTACTTCCTCTTACTTTCCAAGAGAGCACAAGCATGTGTATCATTTTTCAATGAGCTATTTAGTTCATTAGAATACTGTACTATCCAGTACTATCCAGTACAGTTGTCTCCATTTTCTCACCACCACTCCCCTCACGCCCCCCATCCCCACTTCCCACCCTTGCCCTCTTTGGCTTTGTCTGTGGGTCCTTTATACGTGTACCTTGACAACCCCAGTCCTTTCTTTCCCCCATTATCCCCCTCCCTGCTCCCTGCTGGTTACTGTCAATTTGTTCTTTATTTCAGGATTCTTAGGGTATAATCCCAGTAGTGGGATTGCTGGATCAAAAGGCAGTTCCATCTTTAGTTTTCTGAGGAAATTTCATACTGTTTTCCACAGTGGCTGTGCCAGTCTGCATTTTTCTCCATCCACAACCACGCCAGGACTTATTTGTTGATTTGTTTATGATGGCCATTCTGACTGGTGTGAAGCGGTATCTCATTATGGTTTTAATTTGCATCTCTCTAATGGCTAGTGATGCTGAGCATTTTTTCATGTTTCTATGGGCCCTATCAAAATATACTTCTTTACTTCCCATCTCCTCAGGGCCTTACAGTCTGCAGCTCTTGCTAGTTGCAGCTAATTTACTAATTTCTTCTTTTGAAATGTCTGGCTAATTACAAGCTTCCTTCACAAAGAACAGTGAGCTAATCCGCGTAATATTTGTGGAATTGGAAGTATGTGAGAAACTTAGGGTAATACTGTTGATCAGGCATGACATTGGGTTCTCCTCTGTGAGTAGGACTGTTAATGGTCTTGTCTAACTTAAACCCAGTATGGAGAATGGGAGGGCTCATACTCCACATCCATTGAGTAAATAATTGTAATGATCAAATGCAGAATTTTTAGTTTGCTAAGATTTTACTAAAGTTCTTACATGGAATTTCTCATTTAATCCTCACAACCATCATATTACAAAGATGTCCTTAGTACTACCATCATATAGGAAATTGAGCATCTTCAAGATTAAGGAACTTTAAATAACCAATGAGGAATAAAGTCTGGATAGATGTGAAAAATAAATATCTGAAAATGGAAGTGAATGTCTGCAAAAGAATTGAAAGTAATTAAGCAGAAGAGCTTTTTTTTTCTCCTGTTGGTTATTTTTATTAAATTTACGGTGGTGACATTGGTTAATAGGATGATATCAGTTTTACCCCCTCTAGAAACCACTGCGTTGTTAGCTGTCTCCTCAAGTTTCAGTTTTATATCTCACATATGAGTCAAATCATATGGTTCTTCACTTTTTCTGACTTATTACACTTAGCATAATATTCTCAAGGTCCATCCATGTTGTCACAAATGGCAGTATTTCATCTTTTCTTACGGCTGAGTAAAAAATATTCCATTATATATGTATACCACATCTTTATACAATCCTCTATCAAAGGATACTTTTGTTGTTTCTGTATCTTGGCCACCATGAATAATGTTGCAGTGAACATAGGGGTGCATATCAAGTTTTCCCTTTACCTAGAATTCTCTTGTTTCTCGGGTTATTCTCCTATATCCATTTGCAAAGTTACCAGCTCCTCTGGCTGGGTTTTTCTTCTCATGCTTCTTCCCCATACAGTGTTCCCTTGACTCTGTTCTTATATATTTTAGAGCATTTACCCCCTGTATTCAGAATGATTATTTAGGCATCCATGAGCGACACAATTTCAATACCTTAAGAGGTAAAAATAAGTCTATTCCATTTTTATGTTCCCTTCACAGAACTTGATATGTACCAGATGCTCTATAAGCTTTGAGTGAAAGAACATACCAAGTGGTTTTTAAAAAATAGACAAAGACAATGAAATTGCCTGCTTATATGTAAGCCAGAAAACCAGGACTGAAGCGGGTCAGGGTCATGTGACCTTCAGTGACTAATAATGATTAGCAAAAGGCAATCTAACAGAGAAAGTGCTTTTTCCTTCATGCAGTTTTTTTCTTTTGCTGTGTCATTATTGATAACATTTTATCACTCTTTACAGAAGCAATCAATTCCATTTCTACTGCTGCCCAGTTCTCTGCCACAATTCTTAGGCTGACCTCTCACTCTTAAGGTTCTACTTTGCATTAGGACTACTTCAGATAAACTGGCAAAGTGTCTGGTGATTAGATCAGGAGGCTGGTTTTAAGCAGTCTATTTTTATCTCTGTTGCTTCCCTCATTGTGTCACCTTGGACAAAACACTTAGTCCAGGTTTACATATAAGGTTTTTCACTTAAAAACCGTGCCTCATGATAAATTCTCATCCAGACAGAAGAAAGCAATTTTCCTAAGTGCTTTGCTTAATGGGTTTTCATCCACACATGAACCTCCAAGGCTGTACTTACATATCCCATCATGCAATATCACCTCCATAACTCTTAGCCTTTCAGGAAGGTACGTGTCTCTGGTAATTTGTTTGTGGCTGGCAAGTTCATTCACTGATGCTTGCTCTTTATTCCCCACGCTCTATCTCTTTTAGGCAGACAGCAATGTATTACTTATCGGGAATATGGGTGGGCCATCTAAAAGTGACACTGGCAGTGATATAAATGCTCAATTACCTAAAATTAGGACCCAAGTATGAAATTCTGGCCAGGGGAATGCTCCTTTGAGGTAGAAAACAGGACCTTCACCTGAAGAAGAAGGTATAAGACCTTTAGGTTTGCAGACTCGGGAAAGGATCCTAGAGGAGAGATAGCCTCTTCTTTATTATTAGGCAGTATTATTTGTTATTAGTGTTGAGAGTCAACCTTTTTCTATAGAAAGCAAAACAAGCCTGGGAGAAATAACTATGGAATCAATTGTATTGTATTTCCACTACTTATATATAAGTTGAGTGCTAACTGCTGAGCCTGTCTAATGGGGGCAGGGATTTGAGGAGAGATATATCCCCAAGAAGATAATAATTATAAGAAATGAAAAATGTAAGTTTTGTAACCTTGCAGTTTTGTTTTGAAAGACTTGCCTTGGGTATGAACTTTAAATGGTTTTACCATTTGTTCAAAGGCTTCCTTTCTAGGGTTTTGTTCTCCAGCTGCCTGGTAAGCATAGAATCCATAGTCAAAGAACAGAAGGGAAATACAAATCGGTGTCTTTGCCTTCCTTCACTGGGCTCTCACAGTCAAATGAATGAAGTTTGTTGGAAACAGCAGTGTATAGTGAGGCCTTTCTGAGGCAGAGGGCAGAGGGAGAGACTTCTCGGTTGTCATAGATATTACAGCTCATTTGTCCCTGTGATGGCTAAATGTATAAATTCAAATAAAGCAAATAAAATATCATGTTCTCTTTTGTTCATTAGACTATGGATTATCCAGAAAGAATGTCCTTGGCAATAGTCAGCTAAAATTCAATTTGTTCCCAAAAGAGTTTCTAGAAAGAACACTTTAAGGAAACTCCTCATACATGCCAAAAAAAAAAAAAAGAATGGCCCAACTTTATGCTGCTATGTTTTAGTTCTCTTTTAAAAAGGCAATGAAAACCCTGACTCATTTTATAGGAATAGGAAATATACATACTTTTCTATGCTCTAATGTTTTGAATGCTCTTTCAGTATCACTTTTTGTGAAAATGTTTAATATTTATCTTCAGCTTACCAGGTTATCCATTTAGGTCAACTAACAATATCACAAAGTACTTCTGATTCTGACTTCATCCTGCAACATTGAGCAGAACCAGTTGAGGTCTTTTGACCCAGATAGTTTGGTCGTCCCCTCGATTACACCTTGGTTAACATCTTTGGTGTCCTTATTTCTGAAAGGTGATATTGGGAAAGAGCTCTTTGGCACCTGTCAAACATTTGACCTCAAAAGCTGATTGATGAGCCTATTCTTGTGACTAATGGAGTTATTTCTGATATCTGTTTAATCCTGTTCTTCTACCTGTTCTTCTGTGGATGGGGAGCTATACTTATTTGAAAACTGAGAAAGCATGCTTGTGACTTTTTCTGGGTTGGATAGGATAGGCATTCTCTTGTGCATGTTTCAAAAAGAGAGGTAAACTTGGTATAAAAAACCTATAATTATTATTATAATTGAACTTGTAGAATATCACTACTTAGCAAAGTAGTGAAACACATGTAAGTACTGAAACACATCAACAAATAAGTAGAGCACATTTTTGGAAACTGAAATGCCTTTATTAAATAAGTAAATAATCTTTCTCTCTAAAGAAATAGCTGGTGCAATTTAGATGGGATATTAAAAGGAGGTATATAAATATAACATAAATTTTAATTTTTAGTTAAAATATAAATAATATAAAATTTAAATGATAATTAAATTATATTCAGTTAGATATAAGTAAGAGTAATTCCATCACTATTTTCAACTTGGAGGAAATAAATTTCTACTTTACCTTAAGAAAAAGACAAGTCACTTATTCATTCTAAATTCATATAATAATCACTCTAGAAGTGATAGTGGAGGATATAATGTTAAAAGATTAAGTAGTCCCTGCATTTAATGAAAAAATACTGTAGTGACTACACAAGAAAATATAATTTATACTAGAAAGTCATGAGTGCTATGGCAGAGTCACTTTAGGTTTCAGAAGATTCTTCTAACACTTAAGGGGTGTTTTAAGAAAATGTTGACTTTGAACTGGGCCTTGGAAGAATATAATTTGAACCAGAAGGTAGAAGACAGATGAATCAAGGGAGATGGTTGGAATTGGATCTCAGAATACTTTTTTAACAGAACAAGGGAATTTGAAACTTTTTTTGTAGACATTAAGAAGCCAATGGGTGTGTTTAATATGATCAGAGCTATAGTTAAATAACTTTATCTGAAAAACTAATGTATGGCCAAATTAAAAAACAGGGTGATCATGGAAGCTGGAAAAATAATTATTGAATGATTAAACTATTCTAGGTGATAGTTCCTGAGGGCTGAATTTGGGTGACTGAGTGGGAGTGGTGGATTACTGAGAGACTGCTGGAAGGTAGAAACAAGGCAACCGATTGAATGGAGGAAGCAAAGAGCAGAAGTCAAGAATGACTCTGAGGCTACAATCCTGAGTGGTGGGTAGTTGGTAGAAGCAAGCTTTCCATGGTAAACCTATCAAAGGTGACTGATTTACTTTGGCCTATACTACACATTTGGACATCATATCGTAAACATGCAGATATTCCCAGAAACTAATAGGTAGTTATTGCTTTAGGTTAAAACATGATAACCTTATCTTTTATATAACTTATGTAGCTAGAGTCCATCTCCACAGTTATACAAATAGCTTCTGATATAAAATTTTCCAGAACTGGTTTCCAAAATTTCTTACATGTTTTTCTTCTCAATAATTTAAACAATACTTTTAAAGTTTTTTCATGATAGGTTTAAATAAGCTTCATGACAGGTAGGTATAGTCTTTTAAAAGCCTGGAGAAAAAGTAAGAAGTCACCAGATTTAAAGCTTCATTTTGAAGTCATGGGGATTGAAGCTTTGAGAGATAAAGAAAATGCCTACAATCACTCAGTGACAGAAATTAGCTCATGGCTTCTCACTTTAAGCCTTGTATTCTTTCCTCAATGCATTTATTGGATTTAACTCTGTACAATTGTAATTTTTATAGGTAAAAAGTTTAGAACATCAGAAATTACAATCTAAGAACAAAACACTACTATAGAGTAAAATGTATGACTACTTACACAGCAGTCTGGAATTATTCTAAATAATATATTTACTTAAGGAGTAATTTCAGTGGCAAATGGTAGGGAAAGATTAAAATCTTATTATAAATCTGGAAAAACAACAAATACATTGATGGAACATTTATTTAGAGGACAGTGGGTGAGGTGATGTTTCAAACACATGGCAGATTTAATCAATAGATTTTCTGACATCAAATCTGAAAATGAAAGCAGGGACCAAAGGCTGATGGTTTAGGGACCAAACAGCTGTGTCTTGATGGTAAAGAAACAAAGGTTTACATTTCCCTAATGAAAGATTTACACCCTTGATGGGTACCTCCTTCTACATACAGGGTGGGGCAAAAGTAGGTTTATTAGTTGTTTGTATGGAAAATAATACAATAAATAATAATACAAGAATAAACTCTGTGTTTCACATACTCACAACTATAAACCTACTTTTGCCACACACTGTAAAACAGGGTGCCACATTACCTCTGTGTGGCATGTGTCTGTATATTCTATATATTTTGTTTGCTTTAGAGAAGTTGGAGGGGAGCAAGAGAGAGAGAGAAGGAGAAGAAATATGATTCAGGATGAGCTTGGTTTTTTTATATATACATAAAATAATGAAAACATTCTCTGTTCATTTATTCATTTAATGGGTATTTATTATATACCTGGTATTCATGTTGTTCTTTCATTTAATTTTAAAAGAAACAAATAAACAAAATTAAACTAAACAATACTGAAAACCTGACAGGTATGTACCCTGATATTAAAAGTCAGGGAAGTGAGTCTCAGAAAGGAGACTTGAAGGGAACAACTTCACATGTCAGCGCAGCGCAGAGCTTTTCTGTCATAAGCACTTTCCACTGAGTCATGTCCCAATCGAGTTCTCAGATTTTTCAAAGAGAACAGGGTATGTTGTAGTCAAACACTGTATAAACCAGTGGGGAGTCAGGGGGTCATAGGAGCATAGCCTGGGGCTGGCTAAAGAGAATAATCACGTAGGGGTTTGTTACAAGGCCTTAGAACAGTCCTGTCACAAGTCCCTCAAACACAAGATGTATGCTCCTTTCATTCTTCCAGAAAGCAGGGTTTCTTTTATCTTTTATGTTGCACAGAGGCTCAAGCGCTACTCTGGATAGGGATTAGAAGATGAAGATATTAGTCTTATCCATACTAGTAATCAGCTGTGTGACTCTGGATGTTACATTTTCATCTCTTTGAGACTTGGTTTCTTCATCAGAGAGACTGGACTGAAGGAGTTTCAAGGTCCTCGGAGCTCTAAAATGCTAAAGTTCATGAGTAAGAATACACTCTCCTTGATAAATCTTTTTAAAGTCTTAATGAAGCTGATGCTGACTGCAAAGAAGATGCTGATAGTGTTTTATCATTCCCTCTGACTGCGTAGTGTCTGCCAATTGTGTATGTATGCAGATTTCTACCTCCTTCCTAACTATATCTCTGTATCTTAGTAAGGAACAGATATCCCCCACTACTGAAGAGAAATATAGTATAAATTGGCTCTGATGATGCTTTTGGATTAGACATTTCTAAGATAGAAGTGGTACAATTTCTCTTTTCCTGGAAGTAGCCTTCTTTCCATATCAGACCCAATTTTAAGGTGAGATTTGGGGCATTTTCTCTAGGTGATCTCAAACCTTGTTCTTCAGCTCTGTTATTGATTCTGTGAGCTACTGCATTTACTGTTCATTATCACCAGATCTTGTGTTTTAAGGCTTTTTTTAAGTTTCATCACCTACTTATTTTTAGATCACCTGAACATTTACACCCTTAGAACTTGTGTAATCTCTCTCCCCATCCCACCTTTGCAAGTCATATTGCTAATATGTAATATCTCCCTGTTTTTTATTAATTTTATTGAGATGGCATTGGTTAATAAAATTATAAAGATTTCAGGTGTACAATTCAATAATACATGATCATATTATAGTGTGTGTTCACCACCCCAAGTCATCTCCATCCATCACCACTTATCCCTCATATCTTCTTTACCTCCCCCAACCCCCACTTTCTCTCTGGTAATCACCATGCTGTTGTCTGTCTATGAGGTTTTTTTTCTTCCTTAAACCCTTCACCTTTTTCACCCAGACACACAAGCCCGCTCCTCTCTGACAACTGTCAGTATGTTCTCTATGAGTTTGTTTCTGTTTTGGTGTTTGTCTTTCTCTGGCTTGTTTCACTTAGCATAATGCTCTAGAGGTCCATTCACGTTGTCGCAAAGTGTAAGATTTCCTTCTTTTTTATGACTAGGTAGTATTCTATTGTGAAATTATACCAAAGCTTTTTTATCCACTCATCTGATGGACACTTGGGCCACTACCAAATCTTGGTGATTGTAAAAATGCTGAAATGAACATAGAGTGCATATATTCTTTTGAATTAGTGTTTTAGGTTTTTTTCCAGATATATCTCCAGAAATAGATTTGCTGGGTCATAAGGCAGTTCCATTTTTTTTAAGATTTTATTTATTTATTTTTTTTAGAGAGGGAAGGGAGTGAGAAAGAGAGAGAGAGAGAGAGAGAGAGAGAGAGAGAGAGAAACATCAATGTGCGGTTGCTGGGGGTCATGGCCTGCAACTCAGGCATGTACCCTGACTGGGAATCGAACCTGCAACACTTTGGTTTGCAGCCCGTGCTCAATCCACTGAGCTACGCTAGCCAGGGCAGTTTCATTTTAAATTATCTGATGTAACTGAGTAGTGCTTTCTATAGTGACTGCATCAATATGCATTCCAGTCAATAGTGAAAAATGGTTCCCTTTCTTCTATATCCTACCAACACTTGTTGTTTGTTGATTTATTTATGATAGCCATGCTTGCAGGTGTGAGGTGATATCTCATTGTGGTTTTAATTTTCATCTCTCTGATGATTAATAGTGTTGAGCGTCTTTTCTTATGTCTCTTTGCCATATGTATATCCTCTTTGGAGAAGTGTCAATTCAGGTCTTCGCTCATTTTCAAATTGGATTGTTTGTTTTATGGTGTTGAGTTGTAAAAGTTCTTTATAAATGTTGGATATTAACCCCTTATCAGATTTATCATTGGCAATATGTTCTCACATTCAGTGGGTTATCTTTTCATTTTATTGATTATTTTCTTTGCTGTACAAAAATATTTTAGTTTGATGTAATCTCAATTTTTATTTCTCTTTTGTTTCCCTTGCCCTAGGAGATATATCAGAAAAATATAGCTATGAGAAATGTTCAAGATTTTACTGCCTATGTATTTTTTCTAGGATGTTTATAGTTTTGAGTATAATATTTAAATCTTTAATCCACTTTGAGTTTATTCTGTATAGTGTAAGAAGTTGGTCCAGTATTTTTTTGCATGTATCTGTACAATTTTCCCAACACCATTTATTGAATAGACTATCTTTATCTTATTTTATGTTTTTGTGTGTTATGGCAAATATTAATTGACTATATAGATGTAGGTTTATTTCTGGGCTCTTGACTCTGTCACATTGATTTGTAGGTCTGTTTTTATGTCAGTACCATGCTGTTTTGATGACTATGCCTTGTAGCATGTTTTCATATAAAGTACCATGATTCTTCCAACTTCGTCTTTTTCAAGATGCTTTGCTTTCAGGGTTATTTGGAATATTCATTCTAGTTCTGTGAAATACTCCATTGGTATCTTAATAGGAGTTGTGTTGAATGTATAGATTGCTATTGGTGGCATAGACATTTCAGTAATGCTAATTCTTCCTATCCTTGAACGTGATATATACTTTCGTTTATTTGCATCTTCTTCAGTTTCTTTCTTGAGTGTCTTACAATTTGGGGGGCAAAGGTCTTTTATACCCTTGGTTAGATTTAATTCTAGGTATTATCTTTTTTGATGCAGTTGTGAATAGGACTGTTTTCTTAGTTTTCCTTTCTGAAGCTTTATTATTGGTGCGTAAAAGTGAAACCAATTCCTGGATATTTATTTTGTATTTGCTACTTCACTGAATTCATTTATTAGTTCTGGTGGAATCTTTAGGTTTCTCTAAAAACATGTCACCTGCAAATAATGACTGTTTTCCTTCTTCCTTCCTAATTTGGATTTCTATCTTTCTTTTTTTTCTTTGGTCTGATTCCTGTGGCTAAGACTTCCAGCACTATGTTGTAGAAGTACAGAGAGCAGATATCTCATTGAAGTATGATCCCTCTATTCCTTCTATGCTAAGATTTTTTTATCATAAATGAGTGTCAGATTTTTTCAAATGCTTTTTTTTGCATTTATTGATATGATCATGAGGTTCTTATGCTTCATTTTGTGGTGTATCACATTTATTGATTTTCCAATTTTGTATGAACCCTGCATCCCTGGAATAAACCCTGCATGATCATGGTGTATGATCTTTTTTTAAGATCTATTTTTATTTAAGATGTATTTAAGGTGTATTTCTGGATCTGGTTTGCTAATATTTTGTTCAGGATTTTAGCCTCTATGTTCATCAGGGATATTGGCCTACAAATTTTTTTGTAGTGTCTTTGCCTGGTTTTGGAATTAGGATAATGGTGCCCCATTAAAATGAGCTTGAAAGTCTTCCCTTCTCCAGAATTTTTTGGAATCATTTGAGAAGGATAGGTGTTAGTTCTTCTTTAATTGTTTGGTAAAATTGCCTGTGAATCTACCTTTTCCAGAACTTTTGTTTATTAGGAGTTTTTTTTTTTTATTAGTGCTTCAGTTTCATTCATTGTAATCTGTCTGTGCATATTCTCTGATTTT
The DNA here is from genome assembly GCF_019186645.2 of Phyllostomus hastatus. Lineage (NCBI taxonomy): Eukaryota > Metazoa > Chordata > Mammalia > Chiroptera > Phyllostomidae > Phyllostomus > Phyllostomus hastatus. The sequence goes on along the minus strand of NW_025333977.1, from coordinate 85,337,376 downwards.
TCCTGATTTAGTTTTGAGAGATTATATGTTTATAGGTATTTATTCATTTCCTTCAGATTGTCCAATTTATTGACATATAGTTGTTTGTAATATTATTGTACAATTCTTTGTATTTCTTTGGTGTCAGTTGTTTCTTCTCCTCTTTCATTTCTGATTCTATATACTTGGGTCTCTTTTTTTCTTGATGAGTCTTGTTAAAGGTTTTGGGCCTCTTGAGAGGTTCTCTGGTCTGCCAGAGCACTGATGTTTGATGCTGCCTGTGACCGTCCCTGGACAACCTGTTAGAAGCAGTCTCAATGTGGCTTCTTCTGTAAATCCTTGCTAATAAGACTACTCTTTAGCTTGCCTTCGGGTGGTTATTCAAGATGATTGCTCTTTAGTTTATTTTTAACTCTAGCTTATTCCTGGAAGGATCTAAATGTAGCTCTCACCTACTCTGCTGCCATCTTATAATCTCTAACCTGTTTTTTTTATTGTTATTTAAATATGTATCTAGGCTTTAGTTCTAGAGGGCCAGTTATTTCTCATAGTATCTAATAGAATGATTTTTTACTTGCTCAGTTATACCTCAATTGTTAGAAAGCACCTATATCAGTTATTAATCAGGATAATGAAAATATATCTTTAGTCAGGGAACTGGAGGCAATAGAAGTGAATTTCCTGAGTGTACTTTCTGTAATGATGGATCCCTTTGTCACAGTTCTCAAAGTGTCAAAACTTTACTCAGCTCTTGCTGCCACATGTTGCTCTTTTGACCTTTAAATCTTAGTTATTCCCTGTGAAATAGTAAAGACTGAATAATAAAACCAATTATGACAGTACTTGGTATGAAAAGGCCTCACATGAATATCACCATAGGGGCCTGTGAAGACTTACATTTTAAACATAAAGTGTTGCAGATGAATTGATCACACACATACAAAAAAGAAATTCCAGAAAAAAATTTAAAAAGGTGGCTCCAGGGAACCTCTTTAAAAATATATTTATATAACTTAACTCATTGAAATAAGTAGCTAGGCAAGATTTTTCAAATAGATATAAAAATTTAAATGCTAAAAGGAAATTAAATAATTACTTTACCCAGCACAATGGGACAGTTAGATTTTTAAGTTGAAAATAAAATGTCTTCAGTGCAACACCCAATGAATTAGGATTGAATTCCTCCACAAAGTTGAAGAAAAGGGCCAAAATTATAATTGTACAGTTTCACACTGCATTTTTCTTATAAAATTTACCCCACCTTCAGACTTCTTAGTTCATCCCATAAACAACTGATTTTGATTTTGGTTTATTGCATGAGAGTCTGAAGCTCATAGATTATTTGACTAACTTCATGTCAGAGTATATCCGAGAATTCCTGACCCTAAGGTTTACTGTTTGTCAATGAAGATAATCTGCCTTTCTCAGGTGAGTATCTAGAGACAATGTACTGCATAGCCATGATTCTTGCCCTAGAGTTTTAGCAGCTCATTGTGAAAGGCAGGTCCAACATACAAAAAAAGTCTATTGTTCATACCAGGGAGATATAACTAATGTGACACACACAGAAGAAACTATACGTCCACCTTGAAATCAATGTCTCTATGCACATGTTTCTTATGTATGTAACACACTGACTTACAGGATTAGTCTGGAATGTTTTCAAAAAATAAATTAACTTTAATCATCATTTTAGAACACTGTAAGAGACACAGTGGGTCCAGAACCCGATCATCTTTCAGAAATGAGGGAGAAAAACACTATGCAGCTAGGCATCACACCCCATAGCATTTTATCCCCTGTATCACCATCACTTCTCTGGTGGATCTGAGGGGTTGGGGAAGCTCACTCACACTCCTCTTTTCTGATTATGCCCTAAGTCTGCTGAGGTACATCATCCTGAGCCCTTGTTTCTGACATCTTCTCACCGCTCAATATTTGTACACGTACCTGAATGTGATGATTTATTATTTTAAGGTGGATGAAAAGACTAGATCCTTCTGTGCACCAACCTACAGCGCTGTGGTGGTTGCATTCTAACGAGGCCTGGGGCGACATTCCCGTCTAGTGAAGCATGTCTACAGTTATATACACACTTTCTTTTAAAATGTGGTTTCCATGGATATTTTTCAAGCCCTGAAGACAGCCTAAGAACATCCACAGGGATATAGTAGCTGACTTGCTTTACTCCCTTTTGATGTGGGGTTGAGTTTAAATTGAACTACAGACAGTAATATTGGAATGTAACAGCACTTTATTGCGAAATAGATTGTCTTGGGTGGTTCATAATGCTTTACAGGAAATAGGAGAAAATGAAATAGAATGTGTCATCTGTGAGAGACAGTGGGTCATTAAATACCCACAGGGAAATGCCCTAATCCTCCTCCCTATCCAACCTTCATTCTTCTTCTCTTCCCACTCCTGTTTACACACATACACCAAAGGATTAATTTTTCCCTTCACAAAAAAGGTAGACCTTAACAACTTGAAAGAGAGTCCTTGCCCATGTACACCAGATCAAATGGTAATTCTGCAACTCCCTGCCAAGTGTTTGGGCCTTTGTGACTAAGAAACTGTACAATGGGTAGACCATAATTGCTGTATAGGCTCTGGGAGACTGTGCCAAATGAAGGATAGAGAGAGAACAAGACCTTTCTGTTTTCTAGGAATAGTATTTTCCCAAAAAGAATGAAATATTTGAATACAATGACTCATGCATTTTAAATCAATGTTAGGATTGTGATGAGAGGTGCATGAGTTTAGAGGCATTCCAGTCTCAGAATGTAATTGAGAATGAGGACAGAAAGGTACATGCACATTTTATCAGTCAGGGGCAGAAAGCCAGAATGAAAAACAGTGAAGGGGGAATGTGTAAGATAGCTAATCTTTACTGAATTATCTTGGAATCATCTCAGATTTTATGGGTGCATCATGGCTTATTTTCTGCCACTGTGCCAAGGGGCAGCTATGAGAAACAAATTATAAATAATGGAATTGCTCATAAAGGCGAAGCAAATGGCATTCTGATATTGGCAGAGGCATAAGGGAAACAGTAGAATCTTAAGTCAAGAGATGAGTGGAGCCCTTCTAGGATTCCTAGGTGTATGCCAGTGTCTACACAATGAGTTAAAAAATAATGAAGAAGGAAGATGTAGATCACTCCATCCACAGGGAATTAAAACTAAACTCAAGATATATGCACTGGTGTTCTATCAAAAACCAGCAACTTCTAATATCTTGAGAGATAGGAGCTTTGTCTCTTTGGACAACTTTAAATCTGCAGTCCTCAGGGCAATGCCTTGCTTCAGTTCAATTCATTCTAGAAGCAGACACCAAAACACCAAGATGGGAGTGAAAGTACAAGAAATTTAGTTGAGAAATGCCTGTGTGCATAAAAGGGGAAAAAGGGACAGCCTTCAGACTGCAAGGCTAAAAGGAGATAAGGAAGAAACATTTTGTGGTTAAAGCCCTGAACAGTTCTGAGAAAAATCTTGGACAGGTTGGATGGAAAAGCAAAAGTTGCTTGTTAGAGAAATCCTACAATAGAGATCCAGAATCAGTCTTTCTGTTCTGTTCATACATAGACTGATTAACAGCCTGGGGGACAGTGGCCTTGGCAAGAATGGGGTGGCTGATTTAAAGGATCAGCAGCCAGGGTTGTCGGTCAGCTGCACTCTAAAATGGCAGGGGCCACATCTGTGGCCTCCGAGGAAGTGCTCATTACACTTTGGTTGAATTGATTGATTAAGACATTTACAGCCAATGTCCTAAGACAAACCCTCCTTTATTCATACATTCCTCCTGTTCCCTGTCACCATTATACATCATCTATTCCTTTTAAAAGCTGTTATTAGTTATGGGTTTCCACTTATAAACAAACATTGGTAATACAAGGGTTGCAACTAAACCCAAGACTGGGAATCTGCCATTGGGTTGACCCTGAAGAGCATGTGTCCCCATATGTCCTTATGTCTTCTGAGATTTTGGTTTGCAAGTGTTACCTCATTTTTACATGTATTTTTAAAAGTGGTTCCTTGTTTTTATTTTTTTTCTCAAAATATACTAATTAAATATACTCCATCCCATTCACTCCTTATCTTTTTGTCCTATTTTATTCCTGAAATGTTGAAGTTATCCTGGAATCAATGTTTGGTCCTTTCTGTCTTCTGTCTGGTTATATGTTTATATTCCTGGATTTTCTATCTTCATCCAAGAAATCTTTGCCAAACTGCAGATCTTTACATCTAGTTGCTACCAGAGCATTCCATGTGAAGAGCTCTCAGTGAACTCAAATCCAGAATGACCAAAACGGAATTTCCATTTCATTCACAAACTATTTACTTTCAGCCAATAATTGAGACTTCCATCTCTCTATGTTCTAAATATCTCCTGCTCTAGTCTCCTTGCTCCATTTCTCCTAACTTGGACTTGTTTTACTTCCTTCTGATTTCTCACCAGAATTATCCTAATGGCCTCCCCTCTTTCCTCCCTGGTGTGAGCAGTGTCCACCTCTAATCTGTCCTCTTCATAGCCACAAAAGTAACCTTTTTAAACAAAATGTGTTCATGTCACTGCTTTGCCTCCAAAGGCTCAGGCTAAATTCTCATTCTTTAACATGACACACAAGACCTCCACTGTTGCACCTCCTGCCACCCCTCCAAAGGCACTATGCACCTATCTTTACAGACATGCTTAAAGTTCTCTGTGCGATGGCTGCCTCTATTCTTTTGTAAGTCCCCCATCAGAGGGGCATTATGCTAACAATTTTCTCACACACTGCCTTTAGAACTTTACTCATAATATGAGATTAGTTCCTCAGGTCATGACAGGAATAGCTACTTGATGAGGCCACTCTAAGAAATATCGACCTGGAATAAGAAGTTGGTGGCTAAGTATATGAGTCTGGCCAATCAAGACTTAGATTCAAATATAGAAAATATTTATTAAAATATTACTCTTAGCTCAATCAGTGCTAAGTGATTGAGTTATGTGTAGTATGTAGTCCACAAAACAACATTTTAACATAGAGTAAGGTAAGAGAGACTTCATATCAAAATAGAATGGAAAATCCTTCAGTTAACCAGATATAATTCAGATATTGGCCTTCTATTTTCCAATCATAAGTAGGGATTTGACTTAACACTTACCTAAAACACAGAGTGGTTTGATCTCAATGTATCTTATAAATTTCCCTATTGTTACTTCCTTTACTCTGATTTAGTGGTTCTCAAATGTACATGTGCTAAAATGATTATACAGGGTGGTATAAATGAAAAAATGTAGGCTACATTTCATGGAAAATATTTTGGGATTTCCATGGGTGATTTTTACTGCCAGAAAATTCTCTTTATGTACTTTGATCCTAACAGAATCTAATATTTGACTCTATTGTATTTCCTCTGCTGGGAACTCCATACCACTCTTGCATATTTCACTTCTATACCTAAAATAACTTCCATTCTAATGCCACTGTCTTTGGAAAGTCTCCCTGTTTCTTCCTTTTCTCCTGCCAGCTAAAATGTATTAGCTGCCTACCCTCTCTCTACAGTCTTATGGAGGAAAGTCTATGGCTCTGTCAAATATGTTTGCTTGTCTATCTCGTTTGTAATCATTGGTCTTGTTATTTCTTTTTCCCAAATGGGTTTTGAGTTCTTCTAGTGTTGAGACCATGAGTCTAGACTATTCCCTGGCATGTAGGATTATACATAGCATATGGTAGTTCTCATTTAAGAATTGTTGAGTGAATAATAAATAAAAATCCATTTACGAGGAATATTGTTTGGTGATAATGAGGAATGAGGAAGTTGATTGAAATAGAACAATAATATCTCTTAGAATAAATGCCAGAGATAAGGTTCAGTAATACTAGCAGCAAGTTATCATGCCTTGCTTTTTGCTCTGTAGTCTCCTAGGAAATTGTTACCAGTAGGAAGTGGAGAAGAGAAATGTAGTACTATTTAGATAGAATACCACTTCACTGGACACCCTCTACTTTTCTCATTTAATAAAGAAGATTGTATATAGTTGAAGACAATATCAAAGGAAAATAAGGGAGCTTGACATAAAGTAAAAGTTGTTAAGGCTCAAGGTAACCTATTACTATCTAAAGTAAAATGTGTGAAGGAGACACAGATATGCTCTGAGAATGACAATCTATATTCATATGGTAAAAGGAAGGGTCACATGATATGATTCATTCATGTCAGTTTGTTTACACAGAGTACACTGAATTTGCAAATCAAAGTAAATGTGAAGGTGGTTTAAAACAAACAAGTATTTTCTTGGACTCAAAGAAGTAATTCCCCAGAAAACAAATTGCCCTTCAGCTGTAACTGTATTTGATTATGATATAAGATATTCTTAATCAAAACAGATGTTTTTCTACATATTAAATGGTGTTTACTTGTTTTTTTAAGACTGTGAGACATTTCAGTCCTAACCCTAGTACCAGGAATAAAGACTTGAGGTGAAAATCATCCTTTAAAATGAAATGACAGCACAGAACCTGTAAAGAAAGAAAACTGGAGCTGGGATTTGACATATTGGAGAAAATCATTGGGTAGATGTAAAAGTCTTCCCTTGAGCCCTCCAGGTATGGGGCGGGGGATGCAAAAGGAGAAACAACAAGCCCCTCTTTACCCAAAGTAATGCATTTTCCATTCTTCCCTCTTACTACTTTCCTTCCTACTCACCAGGACTTCTTGCTATTTCTAGATGTGAAAGGGTCTGACCCTTGAGAAAAGAAATTCATACTTTGAGGACTCTAATATTTCAAGAAATTAGACACTAGGGTTGAGGCTAAAAGTAGTTTTTGGTTTGTTTTTGTTTTAGCAGTTCAACAAAGAAACTTTCTGACACTCTCCCTCTCTCCTCTCTGTGGTCTCTTATTTTCTGTATTTTATCTTAAATTTTCCTTATTGTTTAGACACAACTTTAATCTGATGAGCAGAGAATGATTGTTGAGAATGTGCAGAAGGAAAAAGTAAAGAGTGTGGAGAAAGTTGAACATTTCTCTGTTAAGATTGAAAATCATTTATCTTCTTAACTCTATGAAAGAAGCCCCTCACAGCAGGCTCACTGTCCCTTATCCACCATCGGTCCAAATTCTCATTTGCCTGGGTACGAGATGTCTGATAATTACTACATGTTTGTGGAGTAGGACTGCATGTAATCATTTTTGTGGTTCTCTCCCTGGTTATACATTGGAATCATTTGGGGTACTCAGAAAGATTCTTATAACAAGTCACTTCCAAGATGAATTAAATCATAAACTCCAGCGATGAGACCCATGTGTCAGATGTTTCAATATCTCAAGAGATTCTAAGATGTAGTCCAGGTAGAGAACCACTATTTACAGTCAAGGTTTAGGTAATCTCAGCAAACAGACATGCAATACCCTCAGGTAGGAATCATATACATGCATTACTTGCCTTATTAACAGCATAAAATATGAAAAACATATCAAACTATACTTTAATCATGTAGCACTTTAGAGTCATGTACATGAAGACATGGTACATAACACCAAAATAATATTAAACTGATTGGCGCCTTATAGGACAAGGACTAGTAGTAATACTGTCTTTTAACAAAGGGTTTAAATTATTTGTGTACACATGATGAATATAATATGGGCTAAGACATGGACCAAGAGGATGTCTTCATATTAAATTGTAATACTATGGACCTCATTACTAAATCAACTTACTTCTTCTATTGAGATGCTATGCTTGGATAAGAGGAAAAATTGGCTGATATTTCTGCAAATATTGTACTGAAAATCCCACCCACTACAAAATAACTGAAACATGCAGTAATCTCTAATTGGAAGTATTTAGAGAATTATATCTTTGTTTCTGATAAGTAACAAGTAGGATTTGTTTTTTAAGCTAGTGGTGTGTTTCCAATTTGCAGTTTTCTTAAGATATAAAGTATTGTACTGAAAGTATCCTTCTGGTACTTCTTTTCCTTTTCCTTCAATGAGGATATTGATTTATTTTATTAAACTTAGATCTACCTGTTCTTCCTAACTGTTGCATAGTATTTCATAATTTGGATATGATATATTTTTTCTCTATCCAAACAATTCTCTATTATAAATAGTGCTACATGAATTTCTTTGTGGAGCCTCCTTATGCTCTGGAGAAATTTTCCATGATGTCAAGTGTGAGCTTAACAGAAACAGAACAGTGAGCTTTTAATAAGAAGTCAGTACCTAAACACTGGGTATTAAGGGAAAAATTACCTGCCACAAAATGTTGATTTTTTGCTTCCATAGTTTAGCTTCAGAGATGTAATATGCAATACTCAGGTGTAGCAAAATGAAAGGAAACTAGCATCCATTTCACAAACAAATACTGTAATTTATTTAGTCAATTGATCAAGAAGTATTTATCAGGGACCCGCCTCCCTGGTAATAGGCTGTGTGCTATGTGGGAGGACAACAGTGGTGAATGAGATACAGTTTCTTCTTTCAAGGAGCTCACAATTTTAAGGCAAAGAGAAAAAATAATCTTTCTTCTGTTTTGTTATCTAACTCTTCTTGTAGGGATATGCATAAGTTGGTGTGGAACCATATCAGAAGATCTGCTAAAAGGGTGGGAGTTTCTATTAAGGTTTTTCAAGGTGTAATTTCTAACCTGAAGTCTGAAAAAGTAGTAGGAATTTCAGCCAAACTCTGCAGGTAGGATGGGAAAGACATTACATGCAGAGAAAATTGCATGTGCAAACATGTAGAAAAAAAGTTTGCATATTAGTGGGAGAAGTAGCTTAATACTACTAGAGTTTATGGAACACACAATGTGTAATCTTTATTTTAATGCTATAATTTGAATGATATTGACCAAAATATTGCCTTTTTACTTTCACAGTAACACACTCATACTTAATATTGTAAGTACATGATCCTTGGTCGTTTTTCAACATCTAACATATTTATTGAGGTGTACCCTAGTGCAATATTATTTTGCAATGGGAATTTTGTAATTACCCTGTTAATTCCATCAGTTCATGTGACAGCCCAAATCATAGGTATCAAAGTATTCAAGTAATTTTAAAATATGTATTTTATTATATTTATTTCTCTTCTTCCACTCTCCTCTGTTCCGTTCCTTAAAGAATGTCTCATTATGACATGTCTTAATGATTCTTTAATTTGCATTTGGTTAAATAAAATATGAAACAACTCTATAACAATAGCCACTTCAGTAATCAAGATGATAATATAATTATGGAATGTTAAAATATTGTCTCATTTAAAAATAAATGTGATTTAAAATATCATGTCATCTACTCCAAATTGTTTCCAGACACCCAACTGGACATCTAATTGGAGTACATGGGGAATATCCCAGTGAAGTATCACCATGGAGAATGTCAGAAAAGAAAAAAATGTAGAAGCATCAAGAGAACAGTGTAATGGATTTGAGCTTGAGTGCTTGGAGTAGCATATTTGAAGTGCCGTGTTTATAAAAGTCAAGAAGGAATTTATTCATTCCATATTTATTTGCAAGTGCCCACTTGCTACCTGGTACCGTTCCAGGGGCTTGTGATTCATCATTGACTAATTTAGTAGTATTGTAAATTCCTTTTAGATTTGGGAAATTATTGTCAGTAAACACACCTTTGGATACTTTTGTTTCTTAGATTCTCTTGTCAATGAGGGCAAATCTGGGATCTTGAACTCAGTGGAAACAGATGACTTTTGCCTGGTTGACAATTATGGTTTATACTTAATATTTCATATCTCTAAAGCTTAAATGCATTAAATTTTAACTGCTGGTAATTATACCTAAATTTCTGCTGGGTTTCAGGTGTTTCATTTTATTTATTCATTTACTCACTTGTTTTTAAATTATACTTCTAACTCCTTGTATTAATACAAGTTACACTCCCTACAGTGATAACTTAGTTTATGTGTTTTCCATGTTAGTTCATTTTACTAAAATTGAAAAATTTTAAACAAGTATTGGATCTTAATCTTACACTCTTCTCCCAATGAAAAACTGTAATACTGTACCATAATTTTCTAGGAGAATTGAGCAGAAATTGAAGACCTGACTTTCTACCATCCTTTCCCTCATGACATCTTCATTGGATATATTATTTTTCTTCAAACTTTACATGATAGAGAATAAAAAGGGAGTACGGAGAAAATGGATATGGTAGGGATCTTAAGAAAAGAAAGGTGACAAGATCCTTCAAGTATAAAATCAGATTTGAAACATTTGAAACTTCTAAGAGGATAGGAAGCTAGATAAGGCTATAAACTTGCATACAGACAAGATAATAATCCATGAAAAGTTGTAAATAGGAAGAAACATAATGGCTTGGGTGGAGAACAAATAAACTACTCCAATATATGAGTTAGCATAAAACTATAGGAATTACCTCTTTAAGAAGTTATCACACAGTCACACTCACATACCCCTACAATGATGTTCAGTGGGTTCAACAGTAAATGAGTCATTTTTTATCTATTGATCTCTCAATTTCTCTTTCCTTCCTTCTTTGAATCCCTCCCTCCCTCCCTCCTACATTCTCTCTTATATTATTGCTATGCTGTTATACTCTTTAATAATATATGTCAGTGTTAAGGCCAGGAAAGGATTGTGTCTATACATTTTATGTCCCTGTGGAACTCAGTATGTTACTTTATATGTTAAATTTATGAGACCAACACCTTTGGGAGTGAAGGAGGCATGCTTGGGCAGAGGGAGGAGTGGAGCCACAAGTTATTCATAATAAAAGCCTAGGCTGACTCAATTCAGGGCTATGAGACAGGACTTCATGCCACTGCACAGACAAGTCATTGAACAAAGACTGTCCCCAAAGGAAGGTCATGCATTTGGAGAGACACTCAATTGATGCTTCAGTAGCAAGGGAATGGATGGTTTGGTCCTGAGGATGGAGGATCTAGAACTGCACTGAGCATCCACTACAAAACTGTAAAACAAATAATGTTTACCATCTTTCTAGAAGGGAAATCTAGGACCCATAAATGTAAGAGAAAAAGATTTTAGCCCAATAATTTGGGTAATTATTTATATATTTAAATAATTGTTATCATTTTAGAAATCCTTAGAATGGAAATATTCCAACAGAGCTCCAGTAGTCTTTTTTTATTTTTTTGTACTGTTAAACATCAGATTGTGAAGGAGGGGGTACGATTTAAGGTAATTCTCAATTCATGGGATCTGATTTTACATTTTCATGTGTGTATATCTCATTATAATGCAAACTCAATAAAGTTTTAGCAGGAGTTCATATTGAGATATTTTCTTATTTTTTTACCACAAAAACAATTCATCAGAATTTAAGGATGAATCTATGAATAATAGTAATTAGAATTTTGAGATATCTAGTGGCATGTGTGAATAACAAACATTATATATTTTTCCCACAGGTAGTAAAAACTCTAAAGTAAGGATATAGAAGAATTAGAGGAATGGGAGAAACAAAAGGACTTTGAACACTTAATGAGTTTAATTCAGCTGCATTTTTTGAGGGAAAGCAAATATTTGATTTTATATAAGGAAAGAAAACTAGGAATTATTGGACCCCTGCAGAGAATTAGACCCTGGACTACATTCTTTATCTACATTATCACTGTAGTAATAGCAAGATGTTATACAGCATGGACTGGGTACCAGGTACTTTACATGTAACAGTGCCTATATTGTAACAACATCATTTGAGGTATGCATGCTTATATTATATTCTCATTTTATAGATGGGGAAACTGAGACACAGAGTGTTTCAGTAACTTGTCCAAGGTCACAGAGCTAGGAAGTGATAGTGCTGAGAACTGAACCTGAGGTAATATGAGACACTGCCTCTCATTTAAAAGCTTGGCCTTCATTAATGGGTGCCCAATGGTGTGAAGTATTTTAAGCCAAGAAATAACACCAAAATGCTGAGATAAGATTTCCAGTCAAAATGAAAGTAGTTGAAAATACAATGAAAAATTCCTCTTAAAGAGGATTTTTCTAAAGCAAGTTTGACATATCTGTGTTGAGAATAAATCACTTCTTTGTGTTTTTTTCTGAATATGCAGCTTGTATCCTGATAGATTGTATATCAAACCTGCCCACTTAAGGATTCCCAATGTATAAAGTCTTCTTCAGGGCTTTACAAGGCTGTTCACTGTTCCCTGCTGCCTCCAATATAGGAAAACAGTTAAAAAAAGGAAGCATTGTATAGTGGACTCAGTAAGACTGAGGTTTCATTTCAACTTCACCATTTGCTAGCTGTGATGATTTGGTTAAATTATTTAAAACTTCCTAAGTCTTGGATTTTTTGCCTGTTTAATGGATTATGATGATTACCTTTTAAAGAAAATGTCATATAGTAAACAGTGGGGTAACCTATCCATAGCTTCTGGCACATATCACAGGGGCTGAATACACCATGTGTTAATCCTCGTTTATCTCTTGGTCCTGTAACTGCTCCAATCTTTGATTCATAGAAGGTAGTAGATGCCTCCAACAGCAATTCTAATGTGATAGTCTGAAATATACTTACCCAGCATATTTTTCTAAGCCATATTCTATCCTCTTATTATGTCTCTGTTCAATTTTAATGATTATTAGGGGTTTTTTTGAAGGCTACTTATGAAAGAGAAGAGAGAAATAGTCTTTAGTCTGTTTTTCTTTGATTACCTTTTTCTTTCTTTTCACATTTTTATTGATGTTCAAATACAGTTGTCTCCATTTTCTGCCCACCCCAGCTATCCCCACCTCCCACCCTAGATCTTATCCTCCATTGGCTTTGTCCATATGTCCTTCAAACATGTTCCTTGACAACCCTTCCCTCCCCCTGCAACATTATCTCCTCCCAATTTCCCTCTGGTTAATGTCAATTTGTTCTTAATTTCAATGTCTCTACTATATTTTGCTTGTTTGTTTTATTGATTAGTTTCCACTTATAGGTGAGATCATATGGTACTTGTCCTTCACTGCCTGGCTTATTTCACTTAGCATAATGCTCTCCAGATCCATCCATGCTGTTGCAAAGGGGAGGAGCTCCTTTTTTCTTTCTTCTGTGTAATATTCCATTGTTTAATTGTACTGTAGATTTTTGACCCACTCATTTACTGATGGGCACTTAGTTATTATTAATTGTGCTGCTATGAACATTGGTGTGCATAGGTTCTTCTGAATTGGTGGTTCAGGGTTCTTAGGGTATAATTCCAGCAGTGGAATTGATTACCTTTTTCTGATATATAGAAAATAGATATCTTCAAAGGCCATAGTGGAAACACTAAGAAGTTTATAGCCATCAGCTAATATAAGGCTTAGGCTTTTTCTATAGATTTATTTATACCATCTCTACCCTTCCCAACCATGATAAATAAGAGATGGTTTAGATTATGTTAAGTAGATATATTTGGTTTGGCAGCTAGATGATGAGCCAGGAAGATTTTGCATGGAAGCTCCACGAACTTGGGGTTATTTAGTCACTTTTTGATAACAGGAGGGAAAACTGATAGAGCCATTGCTTTCCTGTTAGTAAGCTATTCTAGGCTAGCAGGGAGATTATAATTAATCAGTTGACATTGGATGAATGACAATCTTTGTTTTTAACATTTGACTTTTAGGTCATATTTCCATATCATCAAATTACCTATTTCAGATGTTAAAATTTTTATTATAGACCTATGTATTTTTGTTAACTAGTAATTTGTACAATCAACTTTCCTATTTTCAAAAGCCAATTATTTGTTCTCATAACTTACTAGGCTCCCTGGAACCAAAGTTTCCCCTTGCTTGCCCTCTATTGACCATTAACAGCTCTACCCCCAGGAATGGGGTGTAGGTGAGTTGCTTAAGTGAGCCTTATATGAGATGGTTAGATTTCAGGGTTTCCAAAGGTCAAATAGTGAAAAAAAAATCAAATGCAGATGTAAAATGAAATTGCATTTTCAGTGGTGGTTACTTTTCCCTTATAGTATTGAAAAATAATATGGAGCCTTTTTGTTCTCAGTATTTAAAACCAAATTCATAGTTATGACAACAGCAAAAACAAACAAACAAACCAAAAAACCTGACAGACTATGTGTATTTGTGTGTTTCTGTGTCTGTGAGACTATATTTTGTCAGCACTTTGTCTTCTTCATTAAATCATTATAACATGGAAGCCGCATCATTCTAATGTCACTTACCACAGATATATTATTTCTAAATACATCTCATGTGTATACCTTTGGCAGTGCAATTGTATCTTATTCACCTGTGCATTTCCATTTCCCAGAATTTGTCCTACTGTCTTTAGAAGCAGTGTTGCTGCTAAATGAGTAAATGAATGAATGATGAATGAATTTTTAGGGAATGAAATTAGAGTACAATGTAAGTAATTCTTCATATCACATATGAAGTGCTATATTTCTGGTCTCTATTCTAAGCTGAAAAGTTGAATCTGTGGTATTTCCAACATTAATCCTGAGAAGCAAACCATTAAGGTAGCTACCTTTCACAGAATTGCTCTGTGTAATTCCAGAATGCACGCTCTCAGTTAGTGCTGCCTGAGTTTTGGCTTCTGCTGTAGCTGTGTTGGCATTATCAGGAAACAGACAAAGAATCCATCAAAAGACTGCAGACAAGTTTGATATATGCAGCTCATTCCTCATCTTACATCACTGCCAGTCATGGCCTCACAGCTGTGGGGATTTTGTTCATTTCATAGCACCTACAACATTACTACATAAGCTTTCATAATCTGACTGTCAGAAATATCTCAGGGTGAGTATTGTACCTAGGAAAGATTGGCATAGCATGGCCAGGGACACAGCAAGTGATGCGTGAGAAACAACAGTCAGGGCTTTCTTGTACAGGTTTTTTGTGGGTTTTTTTTTTTGGTTTGTTTTATTTTGTTTTGTTTTCTTCCTCTGTATAATCAAGTCCAGAGAAATGTTTGGACCAGTCATACCTAATTCTTAGTGCTGGCCCTTTATAATCTGATCTTATTTTGGTTCCCTCTGCCTTATTAAGGTATTTAAAAACAAAGAGAATTTTGAAGATGATAGAAATAACTGGAAACATTTGAGGATGCTATCATTCATAATGATCTTCACAGTGGTATCTCACACTTTTCTCTGAGCAAAGGAGACAAAGCCCTGCACATGCACACACATACACACACACACACATACACACACACTTCAGTGTATATTCAACTCTATATGTTTTTGGAATCTTGATGTTCCAAGAGCACATGAAAGTAACATATGGAAATGTGGCTCTTTATAACACCCCAGGGAGAAGCCAGGCTGATAATTCTGATTACTTTGTCCCAGAGGCTAGCCTGAGGGTGGGATAGTGGTACCTGGTTTTTCATCACGTGGAGGTTCTAGGCTTTTTCCACATGCCTATGGGCTGTCGGTATAGGACGGCGGTGCACACAGGACAAATGCAATGAATGCTGCACACAACCATTCTTCAATCTCCTTCCCACCTGCTGCTCTGCCATCCCTGAATCAGCACCCACTACTGGAATAGCTTTGGTACTAGGCCGGCACCAGTGCAATAACAAATACATCCTCTTTTCAGTATGATGAATGAAGAGTTTTAATGAAACTGGCCCAAACTGCTCTGGCAAGCTGCCTTATTTTTGTGTTTTAAATGGGAGTGATCCATCAGCCACGCACAGCGTCTCTGTCTCTGCATTTCTCATTTATGTGGCTGCCTGTCTTCCTCACCCATGTCTGCCACTCTGCTCCTCTCACTTCACCCTTTTCCTGGTCTTCCAAACTTGACCAGTTGACCAGTGGGGAGGAGGTTATCTTCACTGCCCCCACTTCTTGTCACTGACTGCTGCTGATGCCCCAGGTGAGTGGCTGCTGGGCCCTGTGCCTGCAACCCCACCTTCATTGTTCCCTAGCCCAGGATCCAGGACGCTAATATGGTAAAATGTCTGGCGGGTATTAATTACATTTGCTGGCTGCTCCCTCATTAGGGTTGCCTATCTCCCCTGAGAGAGGTTGTAAATCAAACTATGATTCATGACTTTTTAAAAAAATGGGAAAAGGTACACAGGGGGGAAATTTCTCCAAAAATAATAAATATAAACGAAGAGGAGGGATGACACCTTAATCAAGCTGGCTGGTTGCAGCATGCAGCTCAGCATTTTGCTAGAGTGGGAGTAGGAGTTTTGTTAGATGGTTCTTTCTCCTTGTTATTTGTCTCAGCATCCAAAAAGGAGGGATGGCATAGTTATTTTTCTTTCTTTTGGGGGGTTATTTAAAACAGAGCATGATGAAAAATGTAAGTGCATCTGCATAGTTGGGTGGATGATGATAGTGAAGCTGGAGTTTTGTTAAACATGAGTTAAAAGGAAATGAAGAAGACAATAAAGGGGTTGAGGTTGAAAGGATGGAAGTTCCTCTCTGAGTAGAATCAGAGTCATCAATATAAGCCAAAGCTTTTTTAGGGACTATCTTCTGGCTAATCCCAAACCATCAATGCTATTGTAAAAATCTCTGTCTCTCAGGGTTGTTGAAGGATATATGATATAATACAAATGAAAATGTTTTTCAACTCTGAAATCATTATTCACATGTTTGTATATGACTTGGGGACAGAGTTATATATCAAAATAATCAGAGCTGTTCCTGTTATTTTAGAAAGAAAGCCTACATTACTTACCTACTTTATGCTTAGGAGCATAGCACATGCTATGAAGTGTAACAATGAAACAGAAAAAATAGAGTTGTCTTTGTTAGATTTTACTATTAGATTTGGAAGGAAAGTCCACCAAGCCTGAGTGATACAGTAGAGTCAACAAGGCCTATGGGAATTCAGAAATCAATGAGCATTGGTTTGATTGGGAAAGGTTTCAAATAAAAGGATAGGGAAAGAGGTTGTACAGTACAATGAGCAAATCAACAGGAGAAAAGACCTTGCTGTGTTTGGGGAACAATGTGGAGGACAGTCCCTTGGACAGGAGGATCATGACCTTATTTAGTGCATGAGATTACCGGGCAGCTCTACTGAGGATAAATGAAAGTTTTCAAGAAAACTCCAACCAGCTGAGGTATTCCAAGTGACATAGCTATCACTTTTGTTTTTTGTTTGTTTCTTTGCCCACTGGAATAACCATACTTGTGTTATTAGGAGCACAGGTTGGTACAGAGAGAGAGGCTCTGGGCTCCCTTGCTGTTTTGCTATTAAATTTTGACTCTATGTAGTGGCAAGAGAAGTAATTATTGCTAGGGTATGATTTTAGGAAGAACCACTTAGAACTTAGAGATTGGCTACTACCCATTACTCGACCTATCATTTGCCTTCCATCTCTGCCTTTAGTTGAGGATAGATAGCCAGGGAGCCATGGGAAGGAAGACCATTTTAACTGATCTATACTCAGAAAGGTTGCAGATGGTTAGGAAACCATCATTTGGATTAAAAAAAAGATTAGTTTGTCAGGGTTGCCTTAATAAATTGCTACAAACCAGATGGCTTAAACAACAGAAATTTATTGCCTCACTGTTCTGAAGGATAAAATTCTGAAATCAAGACATTGGCAGGATTGGTTTCTTCTTAGGACTGTGAGGGAGGATCTGTCCTGTGCTTCTCTCCCAACTCCTGGTGATTAGCCCTCAGTCGTTGGTTTTCCTTGGCTTTTTGATATGTTTCCTGGTCTCTGCCTTCATGTTCTCATGACATTCACCCTGTGTGTGTGTGTTTGTGTCCAAATTTCCGTCCTTTTTAAAAATTATGAATACCAGTCAGGCTGGATTAGAAGCCCATTCTACTCCAGTATCACCCTATCTTAACTAAATACACACAATTGCAATAACCCTATTTCCAAATAAGACCACACTTGGAGGTAATAGTGGTTAAGACTTTAACACATGAATTGGGAAAGAGGCACGATTTAACCTGTAACAGCAAAGATAAGCAGTCGTGATCTTTCTAGTTACTCTGAAGATGATCCTATTTTCTTTTCTCTACAAACAGCAGTAATTGTAGACTCATTGATTAATTTGGTGTGTTTTTCAGTAATTAAGTTTATATTTGGGGGGAGTAGGGGACCAACAAGATCTCCCAACAAATGACTTTCTTATAAATCTTCCCCAGACTGCTAGGGCAGGGACCTTTTTCTGAAGAGGGATGTATAATAATCTTTACCTGTAAGTGGGTACTCTGACAGTAGACTGTTGTCTCAGACAGTCAGGCTCTCTAAAAAGTAGAGCTTTGTTTGTACTAGCAGAACCAGTAGGAAGGGGAGAGGGAGGGGACAGGGAAGGGAGAGGGAGAGAGAGAATGGGAGAAAAACAGAGATGGGGAGAGAGAGAGAGAAACACAAGGGAGGGCAGAAATAGAAGGAGGTGCAGAAGTACTGAGGGGAGGAAGACGAGTTCCCCCTGTCTTCCCACACATTAAAACATAATGTCAACTTGCCATCCTCCCTTAGTTCTGATCCACAGAGATTGCAGCAGCATTTCTGACTGCATCTAAATAAGACAAGGCAGCAGATTCTAAATATTGTGGTGATGATTCAAAAGAAGGAAAGGGATTTTTGAAGGCATTAACATTGGAAATATGGCTCTGGGTGTGCTTCATGCAAAACTAATATTTTCAAAACACATCTGGCTATTCAACATTACAGTTAAAACACATGGCAAACATTTTCACAGTTTTCCACCAGGGGGTGCTCCCCCCAATGGAAAGAAACAAGAAAACTTGAAAATATTTATATGAACAGCCCCAAAGAAAGCATTTGTTTCTGCCAAAATCCTGGAAACAAACATTATTTTTCTTTGGGAAATAAGCATATTGGATCATGAAACAAAGTTTGGAAAAATACAGCTTTTAAAACATATATGTATATATTTTATACTTGCCTAAAGGATAAAACAGAATTGGCTGATAAGTTTATTTAGAAATTGAGAAATACAGTCCAGAGAGACTTCTTAGACCATTCATTTCCAGCTTAAGAACTTTTAGAATGTTACATGCAAATGGAGAAACAGAAGCCAATTCTCCTGACTCATATAAAGCACTTAAAAATACACATTCTGCCCTGGCTGGCGTAGCTCAGTGGATTGAGTGTGGGCTGCAAACCAAAGTGTCTCAGGTTCGATTCCCGGTCAGGGTACATGCCTGGGTTGCAGGCCATGACCTCCAGCAACTGCATATTGATGTTTTTTTTCTCTCTCTCTTTCTCCCTCCATTCCTTCTCTGAAAATAAATAAATAAAAATCTTTTAAAAAATACACATTCTATATACCTTATATAGTCAAAATTCCTTTGAATTTATGTAGGGATTACTACTAATAAGCAAGCATTCTAAGATTAGATATTGCCCAGGCTCTACAAACTCTACAAAGTGCAGGTTTGATGTGTCATATATCTTAGATCCTACTCTTAAGAACTGTTTTTTTTTTTTGCAAGTCACAAAAGCCCTACTTTTAAATACTTAGTCTTAGATCTCAAAGTCAAGTCAAGTCAGTCAAGATGGCATAGGCAGATACAGCTCACCTCTTTGCACAACCACCACTTAATTACAACTAAAATGTAGAACAACCATTACTCAGAATCATTGGAAATCAAGTCAAATGGAAGTCTGATGACTATGGATTTAAAGAAACCACATCCATCTAGACTGGTAGGAGGGGCACAGGCACAGAACAGACTGGGCCCTTACCCATATATGGTGGATAAAAATTTGTGAGGGATATCTTGGAAGCAAGAAGTCCCAGCCCCACACCAGATCTCCCAGCCCAGGGTTCCAGTGCCAGGAATATAAGTCCCCACAACTTCTGGCTGCAAAAACCAGTAGAGATTGAATTGGTAGAAGAAAATTCTGGAGCCCCAAGCAGTTCCTCTTAAAGAACCCACACATGGAATCACTTACTCAGACTTACTCCCTCTGAGCTCCAGCACCAGAGTAACAGCTTGAAGGGTACCAGTGGCATAAAGAGAGGGACTGAAGTATCTGACATCAAGGTGAACAGAGGCCATTGTCCCTTTTCTAAACCTTCCCCTCACAGAGCCAGTCAAGCTAATTGGCTCCATCAACCTGGCTAACACTGTTGGACTCGTCTTGGAGATCCCCAGAGACTCTTCCCCACAGAACTTATGGGCCTGTCCAAGCTCCTTATGAATGACTGGTTTTGGTTCATGCTTCACAACTTACTAGATCATCTCAAACAAGCAACAGCTGGCCTCAGTGAGCCCAAGGCCTGACACTAGCAGCAGCCAGCCTAGATTCATAGCTTGCCTTCACCTGGGAATCTCCAAGCCCAGCACAAGTAGCAGCTATTTCAGTTTGTTTTATAACTCAGGCAGGGTAGGCCTGGACAAAACACAGATGGAGGCTGATCTTGGCCTGCACCACCTGGGAAACCCAAGGACTGATGCACTCAGTGGACAGCTATAGACCATGCTGGCGAACCACCACCCTGCCCCTGCACAGCTGATACTCCATGGAGGGTGAAAGTTGGCAGAAAGTGGTCACAGTCAATCCTTACATTTGATTGATCTAGGTACATCCTTCTCATTGATCTGCCAACAGCAACCAAAGCTTAAGTACAAAAAGAGAGTGTACTCAGCCCACATGAAGGGTGTATCTCAAGTACCCAGCTTGGGTGATACAAGAGGCTGTGCCACTGGACCATATAGGATACCTACTATGTTAGGCCACACTACCAAGACACAGAGTCAAAGCAGATCTTCCTAATACATGGAAAAAAACAGAGGTAGGCTGCCAAAACGAGGAGACAAAGAAACATGGCCCAAATGAAAGAACAGAGCAAACTCTGGAAAAAGAGCTAAACAAAATGGAGAAAAGCAATCTATTAGATGCAGAGTTCAGAACACGGTTTATAAGAATGCTCAAAAAACATAGTGAGGACCTCAACAGCATAAAAGCTATCCAGTCAGAAATGAAGGATACACTAACCGGAATAAAGAACAATTCACAGGGAAACAACAGTAGAGTGGATGAAGCTGATAAAATCAATGACTTGGAACATAAGAAAGAAAAAAACAACCAATCAGAACAAGAAGAAGAAAAAAGAATCCAAAAAAATGAGGATAGTATAAGCAGCCTCTGGGACAACTTCAAGAGGTCCAAAATTCGCATCATGCGGGGGGGGGGGGGGGGCAAGAAGAAGAGAAAGAGCAAGAAATTGGAAATCTATTTGAAAAACTAATGAAAGAAAATTCCCTAATTTGGTGAAGGAAATAGACATGCAAGTTCAGGAATCAGAGAGAATCCCAAACAAGATGAATACAAACAGGTCCACTCCAAGACACATCATAATTAAATGCCAAAGGTTAAAGATAAAGAGAGAATCTTAAAAGCAGCAAGAGAAAAGCTGATAATTACCTACAAAGGAGTTACCATAAGACTGTCAGCTGATTTCTCAAAAGAAACTTTGCAGGCTAGAAGGTACTAGCAAGAAATACTCAAAGTCATGAAAAATGGACCTACATCCAAGATTGCTCTACCCAACAAAGCTATCATTTAGAATTGAAAGACAGATAAAGAGCTTCCCAGACAAGAAAAAAGTATAGAAATTCATCATCACCAAACTATTATTTTATGAAATGTTAATGGGACTTATTTAAGAAAAAGAAGAATATTAAAACTATGAACAATAAAATGGCAAAAAATATGTAATTATCAACAATTGAATCTAAAAAACAAACTAAGCAAACAAGAAAAACAGAGTCAGAGTCATAGATACAGGCCCTGTTTTGATGTTTGCCAAGTAGGAGGGGGTTATGGGGGAGTGGGTGAGAAGGTAAGGGGATTAAGAAGTACAAAGAGGTGGTTACAGAATAGCCACGGGGATGTAAAGTACAGTATAGGGAATAGAGTAGCCAGAGAGCTTATACACATGGCCCGTGGACGTGAACAAAGGTGGGAAGATTGTATGAGGAAGAAGTAGAGGGAGCAGCGTGGAGGGTGGAAAAAGTAAAAACGATCAAGACAACTATAATAGCATCATCAATAAAATGTAATTAAAAAAACTTAAAACCAAGCATTTAGTGCTATTGTGGGGAGCTCAAGGATGAATTTATTTGAAGCTCTAGTATTTTATGGTATTATTTCCTTTCAAATGTACTTAAATTTTACATTAGGCAGGAAAAGGAAGAAGGAAAGTGAATGCTTTGTGGCTAAAGTAGTTTTGAGTTTCCTTTGCTCCTTTTAACAAAATGTTGATAATTCTCACATCTTATAGGCTTGATACATTTAATCCTGCAGTTTGTTGATAACAGAAAACTAAAACCATCCCTATATTTATTCATTTGTTAATGTATTTATTTATTTACTGGTAATCCTTACCCAAGGACATTTTTTTCATCGCTTTTTTATAGAGAGAGGAAGAGGGGCAGGGAGGGAGAGAAAGAAAGAGGGAGAAAGAGAAACATCAATATGAAAGAGAAACATTGATTGGTTGCCTCTCATAGGCTCCCTCTGGGGATCCAACCCCCCAAGCATGTGGAACCCAGGCATGTGCCATGACTGGGAATTGAACTCCAACCAACTGAGCCTCAATGGCCATGGCCATCCCTTCTTTTTCTAATATGTATTTTATAATTTCTAGAACATTCACAGCAGCCATAATGCCACAGTGAACTGCCTCAAGGAACACTGCTAATTCTTTTTTCCAGCACTCTAGTCCAGCCAATGGCTCTGGGTTCTCACTAGCAAGATAGCTATTCTACACACAAAAAATTTATATAATTATGTAGAAAACTATAAACCTAGATGATTTCCCAAACCTATTAGTTTATTGGATTCTGCTTCAAAAAATAAGGCAGCAAATAAATGGATATCTGAGTGAATTAGAAGGGTGAGAGGATGAGGTTTAATTTCATACTCCATGTGGTTGTGTATATGTGTGTGTGGGGGGTGTGTGTGTGTGAGATGCTCTGCCTTTCATGGTTCCTGCTGAAATACACTTGAAAAAAAAAAAGCCATCCGTTCAGTGGCCTGAGATGTATCATTACTGACAGTGCAAGCTGGGGATTAACCTCACCAGCCATTCTTCCCTGCACTGAACAAAACCTGTCTTGGGGATCTCAGACATACATTGTCATCATGTGTGGTCCCTAATACTTGTTGCAGCCCAGGTTGGGTGCTGCTGCATCACCAGCATTAAATTAGAGAGGGAAATGGCTGAAACCTCATCACAGTAGGAAGAAAAATAGGGAGTAATAATTTTAGGTAGGACTTTATAGTTAACTAATTTTAATAATAGCATCAACAAGTATCTTTGAGTAACTACTATGTACCAGGTATCTCTTGTACCTTATGTTTGACCCTCACATCACCTCTCTGTTTTTAGAGATGAAAACACTTTCATCCTCAAACAAGTAAAGTGCCATGTCCAGGAATTATGCAGCTAGTATGTGTCTGTATTTTTACTTGAACCTAGGCCTGTCTGTTTTAAAAATCCACTGTCTTTTCTCCAAATCAAGTACATGTTACACAGCACCATCATGGACTTTTAAGTTCCTGTTCAAGAGTAGCATTTCATGGAATGGCTCAGTATTCTTTGTGTGAATCTGGACAAGTCACTTAGCCTCTTCTGATGACTGATTCCTTATCTGTGAAATGGTGACAATAATATTACCTAGTGTGTAGGTTATGATAAGGATTAATGAGTAAATATATGCAAGCACTTTTGGAGTATTTTCAATGTATAAGCAATATATAAAATTGAGGTATTACTTTAATACTATTATTAAAATTCAATATTAGTGAAAAAGAGCTTTTCTGAGACTACTTCTCAGAAATGCATCTAAATTATAAGCTCCCTGAGGACAAGGCACACATATTCTTATATGGTGAGGAGAGATCAGAGGATGTGTGTCCATACAATTTAAGGGAAAAGAGTAGTTAACTGGGATTAAGGTAAAAAAGAAATCTTAGGACTAAAACTCTGATCTTCCAGGAACTTGGCCAAGTGTGCTCTGAAGTTTATTAAATATTCCACTAACATAACAGTTCTTGCCTTTGCTTCTGGCAGTATCTACCATATGGGCCAAATCTTTTATTCAGAACCTAGACAACCAGAGGAGAAAAACAGCATGGCAGAATGGTGAGGAGCTGTGAGATTGAAGTCTCATAGTGAGCCAACAGAGAAGGAAAAAACAAAACAAGACAAAACAAAAAAAATTAGTATTCAATACAATGTAATTTATTTATAATGTACATTTTGAGAAACTTCACACAATTTGTGTTAGGAGAAAAATATCTTACCCTCTGAATTTTCATTTTTCATTGCCATCCTGCTCCTGAACTCTGGTTCTTTGTTTCTTTAAAAGGCAGCTGATATGACTAGCTTTCCTGATGTTTTCTTTTGAAAATAATAAAAAAATGTGAAAGCCACTCTTCCACAGAGATGTAAAGATATGTCATTTATACATGTATCTTCCTTATTCTCAGCCTCAGCTGTTTAAATAGTGGTAGGTGCTCATGAGGTGAGGGGCCTATGGTGCTACATGTATTGTGATATTCAAAGAGAGACCCTGCCCGCACACCCTTTTCCTGAGCTCAGGCAGCTTGACTCAGAAACTGTCTTGTTCATCCTCAGTCACAGCTTAGCTCCCTAGTCACCCCTTTCCAGGACCTACAATCCAACCCTTTTTGTAGCAGTGGTAGTGTTCTAGAAGCCCCACATTTCTGCCTGTATAATAAGTGTCCTGCAGTATTGCTTGTTATTCCATAAAGTGACTACACACAAGTTTGTCTCTGAGATGCTCTAAATCTTGCCCAGACAATCTGGTCACCATTCTATGCAGACAGGCCCATAGCCCTGAAAGTACACAATAAAAGCGCAGAATGTCACAACTGAAAGGATGTTTCAGTATCATCTTGTTGACCAGCAGTAATTTTCAATTGAGGCAACTGTTACCCACGCCCCTGTGAGTGGATAACCCTAAATTGAAACCCAGATTTTTGGTAACTGATGTACTGGTTCTTCTTTTCTGTCACATGACATGACTCCAAGTTAAAATGGTGCTTTATTTTGATATTTATGACATATGTTGCTATCCGAAGTGTCTCACTTTTAACTCCAAATAACCACTGAATTTTTAAAAAGTCTCTCCTCAGTATACCTATACATAGACAAAATGAGTGTGAGTTTATATGGTATAATTAAAGAAATTCTGAGAAATTTCTTTTTTTACTGTTCCCTTTTTATTTTTAAAATCTTAATTGTATTTTAGAAGTTTTTCTGCTGCATTATTTCCAGGGGCTGGCTAAGTCTAGGGACTCCAAAAAAATCAATCTTTCTAATCTTAATAATTTATAGTGGCATAAAATATTATGGAATTTTATAGGATTTATATTAAGAAAAATAATAAAATATTTATTAAGTACTCCTTATTAAAAATTTTAGACTCGCAAGTAGTATCACCAGTAAATTTTTAGATTTATTAAGAAACTATGACTTAAATAATTGTGTTCAGGTTCTCATGAATAGGCAGTAGAGAAACCAAGTGCTTCTGGGTACATATATTCATTTTCTCATCTCTAAATAGATCAAGATATGACAATATATGTGACATATATTGTACTGAAAACAGAATTTTAAAAAATTTAAATGGCCCTGGCTGGCATGGCTCAGTGGATTGAGCACGGGCTGTGAACCAAAGCATGCAGGTTCGATTCCCAGTCAGGG
Organism: Phyllostomus hastatus; assembly: GCF_019186645.2. Taxonomy (NCBI): domain Eukaryota; kingdom Metazoa; phylum Chordata; class Mammalia; order Chiroptera; family Phyllostomidae; genus Phyllostomus; species Phyllostomus hastatus. The sequence continues at coordinate 85,311,758 of NW_025333977.1, read as the reverse complement.
CACATGCCTGGGTTGCAGGCCACGGCCCCCAGCAACTGCACATTGATGTTTCTCTCTCTCTCTCTTTCTCCCTCCCTTCCCTCTCTAAAAATAAATAAATAAAATCTTAGGGGGAAAATTTAAATGATAGCTTTTGGTGATGATTCACATCACACATTTTAGAATGCATGGACATCACTATAAAAATTAAACTGAGAGTTCTATCCCCGGTCTGGACTTACTAAATTTTCAATATTGGTGGTGGGGCCCTGGAATGTGCATTTTAAGCAATTATTACAGAAAGTCACTTTGATACAATCTAGCTTAAGGATTTGTTTGCCCAATGGCAAAGATTTTCAAAGAATACTAAATTCATATTTAACCATATTTGTACAAGTTATTAATAACAACTGGACATTTTTACTTTTCAAAATGCTAAGAATATTAATCAAGTTCCTACTTAAAGCCAGTTCTAAGATGCTGTTGGTCAAAGAGTACAATTAAAGATTACACAGCTGGGGCTCCCACTATGACCATATCAAATCGCCACTGGAATCCCACATGTTTGCTGTGGTAGAGATGACATGTCCTAGACTGGGGCAGTAGAGGCAGTGGCGGTTGAAAGGCTTGTTTCCTTAGTGTAGGCTGCTTCCCTTGAGGTCCAGGCTCTAGAACTGACTAGCAAATGTTTATGTGTATAATACATTCCACATTCTCTTGCTGTCCAGAAAGTTTGTGAAGAGCTGGGAGAAGGGAATGGATAGCACTATGCTGTGATTATCCTCTCAGTGGTGGGTTCCAACAATGTGGAAGCCTAAATATTTTCATCCCAATGCTGGTCAGTATAAGTCTAATGGAATTCACATAAGTAATTTTGATTTTTCTAGTAGCCACATGTCCAAAAAAAGTATAATGCAATAAGTAAAATTACTTTTATGTTATATTTTATTAAACTATATAAACTATTATCATTTCAACAGGCAATCAATAGAGAAATATTAATGAACTATTTCACATTCTTTTCATAACAAGTCTTCACAACCCAGCGTGTATTTTGCACTTATATCCCAACTCAGTTTGGATTAACCACATAAATAGCCACACGTGGCCAGTTGCTACTGTATTGAATAGCTAAGTTCCAAAAAATTAGAATTTGTTTTAATGATTATTCTAGAAACACTGAATAAACACTGATGTCAAATGTAACTTTTGAGCACTGGCACAAATATAAAAGTATTAGTCACTAATACAGAAAATACTTTGCCAAATTACTAAATTATTAGTGGTGATTCCATTTTATTTGCACGAACTTGTCCAAAATATGTTCTTTCCAATAGGCAAAGGGAGGAAGGAAAGAAAGAAGGGAGAAAGGGAGGAAATTCCCAACAGTCAAAAGGGACTTTTCCATTCAGGTGATAGCTACATAAATCAGGAAGCCCCTATTAGGCTCAATAGTTCTTTTTTAAAATCTCTGTTTACTCTACTTATTCAAAAAGCAATCAGAATCCCAAGGGAGTTGGTTAAAAAATATCACAGTAGAGTGTGAACAGAGCAGCAAGCATGCTGTTTTCCAGGAGAAGGTGCCAAGATAGTGAGGAAGGGCTATTTCTATAGATCAGATTGCTGGAGAGCAAATCAAACTTTCCACAGGTGATGACAATGGGCAATTTATTGTGATGCTTCTCAACTCAGGGGAATCAGCAGGGTGTAACAAGAATGGTTCACCTCAGAATTATGCATTATAGTTTCCTCTAGGATTTTTAAAATAATAATAATAATAATAATAAAGTTTATGTTCACAGAGAAGATCAAACTCATATATTTTGGAACATTGACCTTGGCACACATGACCACCAATTGGGGATTCTGCATTGGATGGATCTTAGAAAAATACTGAGGAGTTACTTTAGATATGTAAGATGTTTCCTCAGTATTTCCTTGGTCATTTTCCTAATAAAGGTGGTATGCCAGGGGGAGTTCTATGAAGGGAAAATATCTTTTTTTTTTAATTGTGAGGCATCTGTATGTCAAAAAAGACATACAGGTGGTCCATAGACATATGAAAAAAATGTTCAACATCACTAGCCTTCAGAGAGATGCAAATTAAAACCACAATGAGATATCACCTCGAACCTTCCAAAATGGCTATCACTAATAATTCAAAAAACAACAAGTGCTGGCAAGAATGTTGAGAAAAGGGAACCTTAGTGAACTGTTGGTGGGAATGCAGACTGGTACAACTACTCTGGAAAACATTGTGGAGTTTCTGCAATGAATGAAAAAATGGAACTGCCTTTTGACCCAACAATTCTACTTTGGGAATATATCCAAAGAATCCTGAAACATTGATTCAAAAGAATATATGCATCCCTATGTTCACAGCAGCATTATTTACAATAACCAAGATTTGGAAACAGCCTAAATACCCATCAGTAGATGAGTGGATAAAAAAGCTGTGATACATTTACACAAAGGAATACTATGCAGCACTGAAAAGGAAGGGATTCTTACCTCTGTGACAGCATGGATGGGATTGGAGATTATTACACTAAGTGAAATAAGACAGGCAATGAAAGACAAATACCACATGATCTCACAACTGGAATCTAAGAGACAAAATAAGCTAAATAGCAAAAATAGAATCAGAGGCACAAAAACAAAGAATAGACTAACAGCTGCAAGAAGGGAAAAGGGAGATTGGGACTGATTGAAATAAGGGGAAGGAATTAGACAAAGAATGTATATGCATCACCCACAGACATGAATGATGGAGTGGGGATTGACTATGGGAAGAGGAGGGCTGAGGAAAGAGGAGCAAAAGTGGAAAATTGGAATAACTATATTAGTATACACAATGAAAAAAATTAAAATAAAATTGTGGGGAAGGAAGGATATGAAATACAATGAGTAATTATAGGACTTAGTTACTCCAGGAGTGAGTTAGCTGCTCTTCATTGTTTTATATTCCAGAGATAAGTGATCTCAAAGAAATCAGATTCTAAACCATTAGCTGTCCTACAAATTAAAGCCATCATGTTAATTGGGCTAATTAGAAGTACATCACAGCCTAAAAAGTACCGGTTGTTTCACTTGGGTCCATTACCTCCTATAAAAGGTTATCAGCAGAACCCCTTACACAACTGGCATGGCAAAACTCTCTATTTGAAAATGTTTTGGCAGTAAAGGGAGCCATCTCTTTCAGGAAGGTTTGTAAAACATCCGTATCCCAATTCAGATTGCCTTTTTTTTTCTGTGAATCTTCAGTTTTAATTCTATTTAGAATGAATTACTTGGTGACGGTCACTGTCTAACTTTGGTTCTACTCTAAACAATAGAAAACAACAAAAAAATCAAAACCATAAAAAAGAACAATATAAAAGACTGCTCATTTTTCTTCAGCAGATGAGGGTAGTAAATATGTCTTTCTATTTATGAATAACTTGGCACACATTATATACCAGGCACTAAAATTCAACATTGAACACTGTAAGCATGACATCTGACCTCAAGGGGCTTACTGTTTAACTGGGGAGATAAGCATAAAACATAATATTAGAAAAAATATTCATTGTAATTGTAAAAAATTATATCAAAGTTTATAATTGAAGATTCTAATAGATAAATAAAGAACATGTGATATAAAAGTCTATTAATTCACCAATAAATGGATATTAAGAAATGATATTAAATGTCATTTTTTACCTATTAAATTAGAAATAAGTACTCTTGAGATTTGTCTGTCATGCGTTTCTGGAGGGATTGACAATTTGTACAACCCCTTTGGCAAGCAATTTCCAATACACATGAAATACCATAACCATGTTCACACTCTGACAGTTCACTCCTAAGACTGTGTTTCAAAGGAGCAAGTCTATATATGGAGGAAGAGATACACAGAGGAAAGCATTCATCAGTATTATAATGGTTGGAAATTAGAAATGCTTTTAACTGTCAAAAATGTGTAAATGGTTGAGTATATATGGAAAAAAGTAATTATAAGAGCACAAGGCACTAGAGTCAGGCAGTTCTAGTTTAAATCCTAGATCTATTTTTTTTTTTTAGTTTCCTTGTCTATAAAGTGAAGATAAGTTGTAAAGTGCATACAAAAAATAGTGGCACATTTAGAAAGTCCGTTCATAGAAAAATGTCACTTCCTCCCTCTTTGCCCCTTAAGTAAAATCTGCTCTTTCACAGAAAGCATAAAATACTTGATTTTATTTTCATCTCAGGACATTTAAAGCACAGAAGTTAGGGACCAGTATTGATCTAGAGCCTGTGTGACAGGTACTGAGCTAGGTGCTTTCATTTCTGCTTTATTTGTGTGTCTGATCGTTTGTTTTATTTCATGTAAAGAAGGAATTCCTTAAATTCATGTTAGCATAACCTATACACTACTGTAAAGATGAATGGAAAAATACCATTCCTGAAGAAAGCCTTCCCTAGTTTTTTCCACAGAAACCAATGGTGTGCTGACATTTGGGGAGAGCTAGCTGAAATCCTAAATCATTGGGAAGCATTTTCTTGTCTTTACCCTTTTTTGGATGGCTGTCATCATAGAACAGCAAACTCTGGAAGGGAACTTAGCACTAAAGTTGATTCTTCTATGCTTTCTTTGCTATACATTCTCTCATCCAATGTTTTGCATTCCTAGCTGCAGATCAGAATAACTTGGGGTATTTTTATATAAATAACTTCTCCCTCATCATACCCTCCCTTCTTCCCTAGCCTGAAAAGATTCTGATTTCATTGGTGTAGCATAAAGTCTGGGTGTCAGAATTTTTGCTCAGCTTCTGAAGTGACTCTAATTGCAGCCACATGACAGAGTTACCTTTGCTCCAAGACTCTGAGAAAAGGGACAATAAAAGTTTACTTTTTTCTCATTAATGCATTTCAAAAATATTTTGTGGATCCTTCCCTCCTTTTGTTCCCAACCAGGAGAGTAAAAGACCGACAGTAATTAGCTTGTTTCTATATATCTGCTCATCCAGGCTCCCTGGACTCAGAAGATTCATGACAGACTTTTTTTTTCCCCTCTTTTGAAGTATCATGCATCATTTTTCTATTCCCTTCTCAATGAGATAAATTCTTTACTTCATGACATGCTTTCCCCATTCGTGTCAGATACTTCAGCCTGCAACATTTTCTTTGTTCTTCTGTCTTCACAGGCATCTCAGCATTCGCCCATCATCTCCTGGAAGGAAGTAAAAGTGTTTTGAATTCTAATTTCCTCCCAGATATCGGATGCTGACATTAAATGATGCAAACCATTTCCCAGAATTTATGACAATTTATCCACAGGTCTTTGGCTTTTTTAGATAAAAGATATTTGATGTTTCTAATATTTTGAGCATACTTTTCCAGCAATTTAGCACACTGATCAAGCAGGCCAGTGATAGCTGACTAGCTGTGAGAATATACTATGCTGCTTTGTACTAAACAGATTTTATGGCCTTGGGGCCTAAGTCATTTTTAGTGTCCCAGAGCAGGAAAAGTTTTTCCCCAGTTGAGAAAAGTCACTCAGTCAAGTATTTAGTGAGGGCTACAATGCGATGAGCCCTGTTCTAGATGCTGCACATGCAGTTGAAAGCAAGATAGAAGAAGCTGCTACTTTTTATGGTGATTAGGCTTTAGTGATTATTTCCTTAGGTTAAAATTCTTAGAAGTGAGATTACATAAAAATAAATTACTAAAAACAGTTAAAACCATTTCCAGTAGGTAATATGATACAAATTAATTTTGCAAATTATAATACAAATTAATTTTGCAATGTAGGTTGTATATATCTGGTGTTCAATGTATAATTTTTTCAGCATTTCTGAATGTTTGAAAATACATTGTTGAAAATAATTTCAGGAAAATAAAAGTGTATCTGTCAAAATAAAGATTAATATTTGAACTAAATAAAACTTAAAGGCAAATTTCAGTCTTGGAAAACTTACCTAGCTTATATAGTAAATATAGGGCTTATTTTCAAAATGTATTGTGTGACTACATGTCACTGAAAAAATACTGGGGCTCCAATAAAAAGAGAAGCAAAGACAATATGCAGAATAAATAAAATGGACAATGAGTAAATGAAAGAGGATAAGTCTTATGAGTAATCAAAGACATTCAAATCAGAAAGGAATTTCATTAGGGTTTATTCATTGGGCAAATATTAACCAAAAACATCATTAAAGCTCTGGTGTTGGATATAGTGAGATTTTTTCTTGGATAGAAGGGAGGGTGATAAAGTTTAAATCCAACATTAAGGGAAAACAATTGAAAGAGATATATGTCATGAGATTTAAAAATCTTCTTTCCTTTTGACCCAGTAATCCTACCTCTAGAAATGGCTTCTAAAAATAATTAAAGATGCACTTTGATATCTATATGTAAGCATGTCCACTGAAAAACTTAAAATAGCAAAACAAAAGAAACTAAATGTCCAGTGATACAAGAATATTTAAACAAATAATAGAACTGTTAGTAAGATATATAGGGCAGTCAATAACCATCATTTGTTTTAAAGAATATTTGAATAAATATTTGAAAATGTACATAACATTAAATGAAGAACACTATTTAAAATCCTATCAATTTTTAAAATGTATATTTCAAGGGAAATGGAAATACATACTTAACAACAGTAATGTAACTGTCTTTGTTTTTTTTTTTTTTTAAATTTGGCCTTTATAGTTTTCTGCTGTATGAGCATTCACTATGGTTACTTAAAAAATTATTTTCATCAAATACCACAAAAACAATTGAAACAGAGAAGATTATACAATATTCAGCCTATGTACTTGTTATCACTGAAATATCAGTTTAATAAAGTACATGAGCATTTTAGAATGCTATCATTCTGTATTTTGTACAATGGAAGAGGGTTAAAAAGCAATATAGCTGCTGAAATACAAGGTGGAAATCACAGATCCAGGGTGGTAATGCAGACCCAGGCCATGGAAGTGTATCAGGCTCTCTCCTGAAGAACAGGGGTCTTTTCTCTGCTGATGCAGAGAGGAACCATGACCTAAATAAACAAGGACTCTCGCAGCTCACCCCATGCCCTTTCCATAGTTTCCTCATTTTGCTGGAATTTTTGAATCATGGATAAATAATACTCTGTGGCTCACTCACCCTGCACTCTACTACTTATGCTTGTTTGCAAGTTAGGTGTTTTCATCACCCCCATCTTTAAGTGAAAATGGATGATCCTAGAAATCAGGTTCCTTGCCATGCCTGTCTGCCCAGCAATGTCAAAGCTAGGACTGGATACAACACCTTCCACTATATATGTTTATACCAGACTAGCTGCAGATCTATTATCTCAATCAGGGGAAAATACTTTGGAAAATGAATACTTATTCTTTGGTTTACATTTCTCCAACTATGAATGTTTTAAATAGAAAAAGTGATCATAATTAAAGCAAAAATGTGAAAATAATTGTTATATTACATTATTATGAAAATGTGATTTCAGTCATTTTACAAAGCACTGTTAATTGTTTGAAGAAAGTTACACTGCCTGTACTAGGGGCTAAAATTACCTTATGGGATGAATTAGGGAGGAAAATGCCATATTAAAAATACAGATTTTTGGCTGTTGCTCTTCAGATTCTTCATTCTTCACAAGATCTGACAGAGATCTGGACTGTGTAATTTTTAGAAGGGCCTCAAATGATTTTTAAACATAGGTAATTTATGGAAAATATGTGTGTAGGCTAGTTGACTTTAACTGTAGGGTATATAGATATCTCCTGATACCTTAAAAATAAAGATTCTAGTCCAGCAAGTCTAGGGCAGGACCCTAGAATGGGCATCCTGCACATGATCTTTGCTTACTTCCCATGTGGCTGTTCATAGACCATTCTTGGAGAAGCCTGCCTTATTTTAAATTCTGTATAAAGCATCTGCTACAGTTGGTATTGGGGAACTACCAATGCATAAGTGTCCCTTGTACCCAAGAGGACATAAGAGAGAGGAAATAAAATAGTTAACAACAATAACATTTATCAAAATTAAAAAAAAACCAAAAAGAGTATGGAAATGAATTCATAAAGGAGGTCCATTGATAGCTGGAGACATCTCTAAAGAGGACATACCCTTAATCTGGTTATTTAAAAATGTGCATGGTTAATGGGGAGGGGGGGCCAGATGGATGAAAAGCTTCCAGATTGAGGCGAGCAGGAGGAGGAACAGAAGTAGAAAAGAGCAAGGCATTAGAATCAGGGAGAAAATGAAAGTATATTTGGAGAGGGAGCATGGGCCCCAACAATAATGTGGCCTCTGAGATTCTCAGCTTAAACCCTTGAAGGGATGGCAGTGGGAACTCACTGACAGGACATGATGGATGGTGAACTCCCATGATATATTGCAGTGTATACATTGACCTTTCAGAGGTTTAGAAACCTCTTAAATTGGAGTTGACATATACTAGATAGACTGGTTGTTGATCATTTACCCACCCCAACTTTTATCAGCCTCAGTTGATGGATTAGAGCTTTGCCTTGCCTTCCCAAACTGCTTCCCTTAGCATGAGGATCTTACTCATTTATAATAGAAGAAAAGAGAGCTGTACTTTATAAATTTCTTTGGATATTAACTAAAATGCAGATTTCAGAGCCCTATGCCAGACCCATAGATTTTTTTAGCAATCATAATTTAAGATAATGTCCTCAGAGTAATCTTAGGTAGCCTACTGTTGAGCACTGACTACAGGTAGCCTACATAGAATGAGGCTATGTGTTAAAACATGCATTTTCCTCCCATCTAGTCATGCATACATGCAGGCAAACACACAACTTTATAGGCAATGTTCTAAATCAGTCCTTCGTTGTCATGATGATGAGGAACATCTTCAAGGATCTTCTTAACTCATATGATACTTTTCTGCTTCAGATCATTGCAGGGTATTTTGATATGAGAGAAATTCTCTAAGCTTGTGGGTTGTCCCCCTCCCCTCAGCACTTTTCTTTCTCTCTGAATTAATTTGCCAAACACTCTTTAAGACTGTAACTCTGAAAGAGCATTCACCACACTGGATCAGTAGTTATTTCACTCTCCAGTGATGGCCAGTGTTCCTCCTTGTGAAGGATAATAAGGCTTTATACTGACCTCTGCTGAGAGGCTAAAAAAGTGATTATCTTTATGATGTTCACTGGGTATAATATCCTCATTCATATAAATAGATACAGATAATTAACCATGGTTGTATTAATTAATCTTTCAAATGAGATATGAACTTTACCAAATACAATTGTGGATTAAAAAACTCATGTTGACTTTAGCTGAATGGGTCAAATAAGTATGAAACATCTGAAAACAAAATGTTTTATATATACTCAGGAATAACTTTATTTAGTAGCCCAAATATTGATGTGTGTGTGTGTGTGTGAGAGAGAGAGAGAGAGAAAGAGAGAGAGAGAGAGAGAGAGAGAGAGAGAGAGAGAGAGAGAGAGAGAGAGAGAGAGAGAGAGAGAGAGAGAGAGAGAGAGAGAGAGAGAGAGAGAGAGATTAGGCAATTAAAGACTTAGTTATAAGACATATGTTTTAGAGATTAATCATTATCCACTATCTTATTGAGTTTTGATGAATAACTTGTGAAAATGCAGTAGAATTTGTTAGAAATATATTTAACATAAAAAAATGAAACTGCTAAATAATAAGAGCATCATAAATATTATTCTGGCATTAAGGAGAATGAATCCTTACATGAAAGCAGAGGAAGATTTGCTGCACCAGGTATTCACCTCTTAATTTCAACCTGTAGACAGTTGTCATCAGGACTCACATCTCTAATTCAAATGTGCTGGGAAACAGTATAAATCTTCTGCCATAACAAGTAGGAGGGAGGACTAGAGTTCTGCATAGCATTGTTTTGTAAGAAAAGTGTATTCAGATTGAGATTAGCATGCTTAACAGTCTACATCAACACCATTTAGGCTTTCTTTTGAGTCGTCATCAGATACATTTAGGTGATGACCACAGGGAGAAAAAGAAAAAGTTGTCCAGAAGATAATGTTTATGAATTAATTTCCAAAACAAGGATGTAAAACATATATTTAAATCTTTCCTTTACTGGTTTAGCATAAAACATTACTTGTCCAGCAGTCAAGACAACATATGTGAAAATATTAGGCTCTGGAATGCCTATAAAAGCTTTGGTGACTTGTGATGATGCCATTTATTGCCCAAAACCTGCACTGAACAACATAAATTAAGCCTCATCCCAATATAAGACCTACTACAAGTTCATAATGAACTATATAGGACCTGTGGGGCTTTTGGGCAATACAAACACAACTGTTTGCTGTGCTTATTTCTAAACCACTATTATTTTTGTTTACTTAGGCAGCACAGATGTTATGGCTCATTGAGAACCAAATGGTTTGTGTTGGTGGCCATGTTTTCATGGTTAAAACAGTTCATGCAGAGATGTGTGTGCTCACTCAACTGATGCTCTCATCCTAGGAATAATGATATATGGAATGCAGTTTACTTCAGCACATACTGAGCACCTATAATACATAAATAAGAGATATTAGAAAAAGACACAGATCTTGTCCCATTTGAAATGAAGAAACAGGTGGAATAGTGCTTTGGATTATCTAATTAGAGGGGGATGTTCTGCTCAGCAAAAAAGTGACCCTTAGAGACAGACCATTTCACTCTTGAGAGACAACAAAGTCCTTTGTAAATACATGCTGATAGGTACGAATAGACATGGAAGTTCCCTATTCACAGGCATGGATAGTCAGTGGAAGACTTGGGCTTCTAACTGAAGGCATTGGTAGAAATTGAGAACATTTTCAAGTTATTCTTGATTTAAAGAGTGGTCCAATCACTTCTCGATCTTACTAAGCCTTCAGCAGTGGGGCCATGCTGAACCCTGGAAAAAAAAAACAGGTATAATAAGCAAAGCAAGGACCTTATGTTGACAGAATCTCATAGGTCAGGGGTGTCAAACTTATTTTCACCCGGGGCCACATCAGCCTCACAGTTGCCTTCAAAGGGCTGACTGTAATTTTATGACTGTATAAGTGTAATTATTCCTTAACTAGGGACAAGGAGCTTGGTGCTGCTGCCAGGTACAAAGAAGGTGCCAGGCTGGATAAAACAAAGTGGAGGGCAGGATTTGGCCCATGTGCTTTCTGTTTGTCACCTGTGTCCTAGGTGAATCTTATGGTTGATCCAAAGTGAGAGTTGACAGGGAAACCATGCAGTTCTTACATGGCACCAACATATGCTTGATAGCTTAATGGATCTTCAGAGTACTCCTGTGCACAGAAAAATCAATGAACTTGCCACAGTGGCCCTATTTACATCAATAGGGACATTTCTGGAATTAAATTATCTGCATGTGTCATATGCCTGTATTGTTTTTATTTAGCAAACATTAATTGGCTACCTCTACAAAAATACCTAGTAACTTAAGTCTTTATGCAATTTGCTCCTTGAGCGTGAGAATGGAGTCAACATGAATACTTTTTAGGGTGAGCATGGCATACGATTGAATTGCTTGTATAACCAATTTCAGATGGTGTCTTAGCTCAGACTCATATTACATAGACTGAGTGGGTTGAACAACAGACATTTATTTCTCATAGTTCTGGAGGCTACAAGGTCCAAGATGAAGGTGCAGGCATATTTGGTTCCTGAGGAGAACACTTTTCTGGCTTGCAGATGACTGTTTTCTCTGTGACCTCACATGGTAGAGAGAGAAAGAGAAAGGCAACAAGCTCTCTGGCATCTTTTCCTCTAATAGCACTAATCTCATCATGAAGGCCTCCCCCTCATGACCTCATCTATGGTAAATCTAATATTTCCCAAAGGTCTCAGTCTCCAAATACCACCATATTTGGTTTAGGGCTTCAACATATGAAGTGGGGTGGGGGCATAATTCAATCCATAGCATATGGTGACTAAGACTGAGTCACCCTTTCAGGCAAAAAAAAATTCACAAGTATTTCCCTTGGTGTGAAGACATTGGCTGATGATCAAAAGAAGGATGCTCAGTTTTATCTTGGAAAGTTTTGTTATTTCCTGAATCTTCAGCTGTTTCACTGGCAAATTATCTCTTTCTTTGGACTTGACCATGAAATAGGTATCAACTTGTTTTAGGACTTTCTCCTAAACAGTGACTGAGGACAACCCTGTGTAGAAAGATAACAAAATAGAAAGAGTACTGCTCTGGGACTTGGAAAGACTCCCTTCTGTATAGCCCAGTGGCTGAAAGGAAGATATTTAAAGTCTTAAACATAGGTATCCTCCCCTTTCTTGCTATCAGTTCACATCTGCCCTTTTTTTCTAACCATGTCTTTTCTCAGTAGGCTTTAATGATACCCAAAATTCTTCATTCATCTAGGCTAGAATACTTACTCTTTAGTTTTATGACTTTAATATGTGTTTTGTCTCCTCAAGTCATTGTTGACAATATAACCAAATAGTTTTTTCAATTTCTTTGAAGCACCCATTATTTTACATTTACGAAATTGCCCTTGGTGAATGTCATCTAGTCCATTTTAATGTGGCTGTTGGGGGTAGAGGGCTCTAGGCCTAGAACTGAGTTGAGGCCTCCTTATTCAAACTTGCTTCAATAATCCAGCAGAAAAGATAAATTAAGACTTGTCTACTCTAAAAGCTCTTAATTATATAGATGATACTATTTTTTCAGCAGTCTAAGTCCAAGTTATATGTGCTTGGTCCTATCAAAATTTGTTTTGTCTTTTTTTTTTCTTAAGAACTTATCTCACTAAAGTGTCTATGATCCATTAGTCATGCCCCGCACCATTCTTCTATTCTGTGACATAGAGCCTAGATTTCTGGAACATTCTTATTCTTTCCAAGAGAGTCTTCAAACCTGATGACCTCCTTCAGCCAGTCTTCCTTCCCTATCCTATCCAATTAATCTCTCTTCTTGTTATTTGCTATTTCAGGACCCTCTTATTACCTGTGACAAACGTACATATTTGTTACTACTCATTTTTTTAAGTTTGTTTTTCATTTTCTTACATGTTCCTCACCTGACTGTCTCACTCCCCACTCCATGTCTGGCTCAAAGTAGCTGTTTTATATATTTTGTTCAATAAACAAATGAGTCACTGATCTACTTCCTGTACATGCATGTCTCATTCACCAATCTTTTCAGTCCTCTCTAGCAATTAGCCTCAAAAGGATAAAATTAAAATTTGAGGAATTTGGAATGGAACTTACTCTGACACCTTTGTTAGTTATTATAAAAGTAACAATGACAATGAGGACTAAAATTATTGATTGCTTACTCTGTGCCATTATGTGCTGCATACCATATTTTGTCATTATAATGCACACATTTTTGCCCAAATTTTTAAGAGAAAAATAAGGATGAACATTACACATGGGTAGTACTAATTTTTATCTATATAAATGTTTTTAATTCTTTTATTTTGCTTATACATTAAAAGTATAATTCTAGAAAGCAATAACAATATCCACATGCAAAATAATACCCTGGAATATGGCAATTGGTTTTTGTTTCTAAATATAAATGAATAAGAAATTGAATTTAAAAATTAAAATGAGTCTGCACAGAATTCAGATACACAGCACTTGTACCAAAATCAATTGACAGATTCAGGAGCAAGAAAGAAGGAAAATGATGATGGCTCCAAAGTGACCCTAAACCGACCTTATACCTTATATTCTGACATTGCTCTGCTACCCAGAGGCTTGCTGCTTGTCTTCTAGAGACTGAAAACAACCTTCCAGTGGCTCTATGAAGGGGATTTAGATTCAGTAGAGAAATATCACAATACTAGTTCTGTGGTCAAAGAGAAGCAAATTGTTAACCTCAGTACTTTGGGTTTTGGTTTGTCAATTAGGTAAAGAAGCTCCCAACAGTGTACTTGGTCCTCAAATATTAAACACCTGGCAATCTGCCACAAAAATATTAAAGTGAAAGATTTTTTGCCTGAAAGTTTGGGCCAAAAATATGTATGCGCCTTATACATAGGAGTGCATTATACACTTATATGTACATGGCAAAATATGGTAGTTTATTTGGTTTGACTGGCATTAAAATTTTTTAACTGAAAATGAAAAATAAAAGCTTAAGCTTTAGGGTCCTTGCTTGCACTCCTTCCTTCCAAGGTCCAGAAGAGGTCTGAGCTGTGTACTTAGCAATGTTTTGTATGGATGCATTTTCATTAAGAGACACCATTCCCACAATTATACGAGAATCAGGTGCTACAAAACCTAATTCTGTTTTGGAACCCAGGAAAAATACTTAGAATCCCTATTTTACAGATGACAAAACTGCAATATAATTCAAATTAATTCAAATTAAAAAGAATGAGGAATAGATGGAAAGGGGTTCCAAATCCTGAATGTATAACTCCAGAACTTTCAATTTTAACCATTATACTGCATGAGAGGCAGCAAGTAAATATACATTAGTAAAATGAAGGGCCTATGAAGGCATGGCTTATATTTCTATTGATAAAACTTTTCTTTAAAAAATAAATGACCATAGTTCTGTGGCAGAGTGAGTTTTGATACTGGAAATCAAGAATTGCTGTCTCCTCATTATATCAGCTCTTTATTACCCTCAATTTCCTTGGGATCTTGCTCAGAACTTTGGCCTGCAGTATTCCATTTTTCCCTCATTTTATTTATCACCAACTTAGCCCCTTGGTGATTTTCCTAAGCAACTGAAGATGAAAGCTGTCTGTGCTTACTACTATTACCTTATTCTTCACATCCTCATAAATGAAGGTGGCACTATCATATGCCAGTATTCTGTTGTGTAACAACCTTTGTAAATTGGCTGTCAAATTATATTGTAGGGAGAGAAAATTTTAAAGCAAAACAAACAAATGCAAACTCATATAACAACTGTCCTTCAGAGTGTGGTTTACCTTCATGCCAGTTACCAAATGGAAGTTGTAATACTCATGCCCATCTATCAGTTGTTTGTTTTAGGTAAACAGTATAATAATTGTAAAGGTTTTTGGAATTAGCAGTGTTGTGTGACTGCAAAAACTATTGGTATCATCAGTAAGTTGCAAGCTCTTTGGAAATATCAGAACCTTTCTCAAGACAATAGGTATATTAGCTGCAGTAAATTAGCTTAGCTGGGTGGCCAAAATTTTTTTGGAAAGATGTTAGTGAAAATATTTTAAAAAACAATATTTAGTATATCAGCTTATATTAATAAGGGTCCTTATTACATTTATCCCATAAAATTAATGTCTCTTAATCAAATATAATCAGAAAAAATAAAGCAAAACAACCTACTCTCTCAAAAATTCTGATGCTGGTCACAAAGGTAGGCAAGAATCCTTATGTATTGTGTTCACTGTCCATCCTCATTACTGCAAAAGGGAACCAGAGGCTCATTCATTCATTTGTTCATTCACCCAATGAATATTTTGTAGGAGCTAGTGTTATGTGCCAGAATTTCCCGTATGTCCCAGGAACATAGTGGTGAACAAAATGAGCCACATGCTTTTCCATCATGAAAATTCTAGTCTAAGGGGAAAACAGAATTCAATCAAATAATCACAATAATGAATTCATTATTTCAAATTGCATTTAATGCTTTGAAGGAGAGGAATCTGGTCCTCTAAGCATTGCTAGCAAAGTATGTAAGTCAGGAATCAGGAAAGATTTGCTTAAGCAAATGCACGATCAGCTGAAATCCTAATGAGCAGACTTTGACTAGGGGAGGTCTGGGTGAGCACATTTTAACCACAGGAAACAGCATGGATAGTGTGGGTCACTTCTGCATCAGAAAGATGCCCAGCTTGCCTGAAATGATGAGAGGCAGAGATGTGTTTGGTCTAAGATAAGAACGAAGAGAGAGACAGAGATAAACTATAAAGTGCCTTCTAGATTCCTCCAAGGATTTGTGTTTATCATAAGAGTAATGGGAAGACAATGACTGATTTAAGGGAGTGATGAAAAAGTGAAGGAATAGTGGTTTCATATGTGATTGAAACTCTCTCTGCTTTAGTGTGTAAAATTAATTAGAGGGGTACAGGGTTGATAAATGGAGACCAAATAGAAGATTAATATAAGAAATGACAGTAGTTTAGACTAAGGTGTTGGTAGTTCATACAGAGAAAAGTTGCTAGATTTAAGGGTTACCTATGACAGTGTACAGAATGAGGCACAGAGAAAGGAGAGGGAAGTATCCAGGATCCAAGACTTCAAACACCTGAAGTCTGCTGAGACACATAAGACTGTTGTACAGAGTGTAAAAATGTGTTAGTGGACCTGATTTCTTCCCTATATTCTCTACTGATTTAATCAACATAAGAATGCTCTCTCTGTGCCAATGTTTATGCCAGCTGAATAAGTTAAGACTTACCCTCAAAGAACTCATGGTTCTGTTGAATCACCGCCTTCAAAGCAGCCACATCTTTCTTCTGAGGAAGCTGAAGAGGTGTTTTTTGTTTGTTTGTTTGTTTGTTTGTTTGTTTTGCATGCACAAGACAGCTATTTCTTCACTGGTGGAGCACTTTATTTTCAGAGCAAGCCCAGAATCAACAGTGTCTTTATTAAAAGAACCAAAATTATTCTAATTTTGTGGAAACCTCAGCTGCCTGAGTTTTCCTGAAGAAGGTGCCCAGTTTTGTAGTTTATTTCATGAAAAAAGCATACTGGATACAAGAAATCATTACAGAGGTGTAATGTTCCTACTATCAAATTCCAGGCCCATGGAATAGCCAAGACACCCACAAAACAATAGGACGTGCTATCATTAGACCTGACAAGGAATCAAATTCTTATTTAGCTCTAAAAATTCAGGTTCTCCTTGCCTGGTTTTGATTATTTCTGAAAACATACACAACTGTATTTACTAGGGTGTTTTCATGTTTTGCTATACTTTGCCAGTTATTTGTGTTGACAACTAATGATACACAGTTGGGCATTTTTAGTGAACAATTTCCTGCAGAGAAGAGTATATATTATTGACATCCAACATGAAGTTACTGCACTAAGTACAAACTAACCATAGACTACCAATAACAGTGAACTAAAGTGTCAAAGACTAGAATGCATTTTATCTTTCCTTAAGAATTACAATTGCTTTTTGTAGGGAAAAAAATAAACACCTGGGCATGCTTGGTGACTTCAGAAGGCAGCTGTATGTGTCCCATCAAAACATAGCTGGTATATGCTGAAACAAATCTCAAAAGACAGTTTTTTTTTTATTGCTCTTAAAGCAGGCATTTATGTTTTTTATTTGTCAAAACAAACCTTCCATTGTAAATTGAAGATGGTATGATTCTAGACATTTGTTAGAATCAATTCAAAAACTATTCACATTATTTATAATGTTCAGAGAAAGGAAACGTAACTCAAAAGAAATTAGGCCTCTTCCTGAAGGAGCTACAGTCTAAATGAAAGTTTAACTAAAAGTTAAGAAACAGGTAAATGTTAAGAACAGACACACAATACAATATGCAGATGCTGTATTATAGAATTATAAACTTTAAATCTATATTATTTTGTTAACCAATGTCACCCTAATAAATTCAATTAAAGAAAAGAAAGAGTAAATCCCCCATCCAAAAAAAAATAGGTATCATTTATTTGGCATCAAAAATGAGGTATTATCAGAAGTAAGCATAAGTAAATGATTCAAATTCCTGAGAAATAAGTGTATTTCTCTGTGCATCAAGTTTTTAAAAATATTTTAAAATTAAAAGTTTATTAGCCATGGTGGGAATTCATTGAGATAGTATAAACTCTCATTTTAAAGGATCTGCTTCAATAACTGATTCTACATAACAGTGCTATAATACCTAAGACAATTGATGGCAGTTGGCCCTTTCTAATATTACCTATATAAATGGGTGTAATAAAGGCTGTTAGATGGAATGCATTTTATAACAGATGCTTCCATAAGTCACTGTATGCTTTGTAATTACTTTTTATTCAAAGTTCTGTTTATTATTAAATATTCCCAATTAAATTAGACTTGTTTTGTTAAATGCCATTTTGATGACACTCAGGTATTTCACTTTATCTGTTATCTTCTTTTATCCCTTTCTTTAAAAAACTAAAGTAAAGTAAAAGCAAAATTATCTAGTCTTTTGTATCTACTAAAACTTTCAGTGATATGAAATGGTTAGGGCTGATCTTTAAATATTTACTCCTATTACTGTATTAATTTTTTTTGCATAGCACAACTTGATATAATCAGCAAAACATGCCAATCCTCAATGAGTGGGGTGAGTAACTGGATATAATATTAGAACAAAGTTTGTATCATGAAAATAAATGAGTTAATATTAAAAGTGTTTCCATTTCTGATAGTACATGGTTAACAATGAAACACACTTCATTGGCATACTGCCAATTCATAAAAAAGAAAAATTTCTAAATAGAAAATAAATCTTAAATTTAAATGAAAAGTGAACAGCTGAGTATGAGATAAAAAATGCTCTGTTGAATTTGTTTTCTCTTTAACACAAAATGTAAAAAAACTAGGAAGGGAAAAGTGGTTTTCCACTTTGTGTAAGGTTAGAATATCCTTCTGAATATTTCACAATACTCCCTCATCTGGGATGCCTTCTACTTGTATTCAAATTAATGTTAATAATAAATTATTAGCATTGACTCTGATAAGAAAATTATACAATTTTATTTGTCTCTGAGCAATTTATAAAATCATGCAGTAGATTTTTCTTGTCAATAGAATAAAAATGGTCACTTAACATTTTGTCATCAAAGTTAGGGGAAAGAACACACAATACAGTGTACAGATGATGTGTTGTGGGATTGTATGCCTGAAACTTATATGATTTTGTTAACTAGTATCACCTCAGTAAATGCAATAAAAAGAAAAACAAAAAAGATGGTACTTTTCAATTCTCAACAAACAACAATCTAAGTGAAAAGCAAATTATTAATACCAATTTACCAATGAATAAAATTATATGAGAAATAAGTTTGTATTTGGGAATAGTTTATTGCTTAAAATTTCAAACAATATATTTTATAATTATGAGTTTAAATTTATATTTTATGTTTTGATTGATTTCCACCCATGAGCCTGACTCACAATGAATTAGCTAAGGTGTATATATTTTTTTTTCCTGGTGTTTTTAACTTGGTACATCCTGAATCTTCCTGGTCCTTAGAATGCTGTTTCTGTTAGGCATTTCTGCAATTTAGACAACTGAATTTTTGGTTTTCCCGTGTGGATATACATATGGTAAATAAAGACTAATCCCTAATTAATTATGCATTAGGTTTTTTAAATTGGAAAAATATTTCATTTTTGAAGACTCCATATGTTTTAAGTGCAATCTTGTTTTAAATATTGGAAACGACAGGAGAATAAACTCTCAAGCCTAAGTTGTTATCTAAATGAATCTTAAATGTGGGCAAGTCTGACCATAACTTTAATATGACCCTTCTAACTTTTCATGAACCTGTTACTTTTACTGGATCTACCTTGAAATATTTTTAGACAAGCATTTCTTGACTTCCATCTTTCATAGTATTTGACCTAACATCAGTTACTTGTTTCTTTGGTCCCTAATATACTTTCTTGTTTGTATTACTAAACAGGAAAATAACTAAACTAAACCAACAAAATTCAGAGCAGACTAAGCTGAGAGAATCTGTGTTAACAGCAGGATAGAAGGAAAGATAAAACTAATGAAAAGGTTATGCAAACTGAAAAATAAAATTTAAGTCAAATATCAGTGCAATCAAACATTTTTAAATGAAAAGCTCTTTTAGTCCCAGAAAGAATATTATAGTGTACCTATTGGGAACCTATTTTAGTATGTTTAATATAAATTAAAATTATCAGTAGTATGAATATTGCCATATTTGCTTTGAGTTTAAAAAAATTTCATTTATTATTGATGAGAACACATCTGAAGTAGAAAGAAAAAAGTTGGTAGTGGCGATGTTTTGAGAATAAATAAAAGGGAAATTTATTTTTAATTTGCCTCTGTTGTGCCTTTTTTGGATCTTCTCATTTCATGTTTATAATACTGTCTTTGAGTGTTGGGAAATAGTGCCTTACCCAGGCACACAGCCTCGATCTGCCTGTCGCCTGTGTTTAGGCCCTCAAGAAGTGTGGCGCAGCCCCAGCAGAGCAACCTTCCTTTGCCCAGTATAGGGTTTCACTGTTTGGCCTGCTAATACTAAGTGCCTTGGCAAAGATTTTGAACTCAGGAGGGTCTTTATAATCCTCCAACCACATGCATATTTCAAACAAAATCAGAATTCAGAACTTAATGTCCTCTAATGTGGCCTACTTGATAGTATCTATTTAATAGATAAGTTTCTCATCTGTTTGTTGAAAACTGAACGTTTTCGCATACCATAGTCCACCAAGATCGCATCCAAGGGAAGTATAGGCAGACCCTAAAGAAAGCCCATTGTTAGGCAACTGTCATAGAACAGCAAGTTCATTTATTCTTGCTAATTGTTTTCAATTACCTAAACTTTCTACAATTGATAAAATTCTATTATTATCTGCCACTTGCTCTTGTCCCTTAGAATTTGACTCACATATCCTTTTCTAAGAAATAGACATTCATAATAAATGTATGAACAAGCCTGTTTTGTAACACAAGACTTGGTACCCAGGCTTTGAAACAGTTGAAATCTGCATTTACCAGTTAAATGAGTGTATGTGCACTTTGGGTTGAAAAAGATAAGGGCTAAGTTGCTGATTTGGGCAAGTCACACAGTTGGCTCATAAAGCCTTAATTAAGTAAGCATGGTGCTTTCTTAATTCTAGATTAATTTCTTAATCTACAGCATCTCTTAGGAACTGTTAAAATACCCAACAGAACCTTAGCACTTCATTTAGCAGCCATTGACTTAGGCCAGTGATTTGGATGGATAGTGCTCAGATTCAATTACTTCGAAATAAGAAAACGAATAGAAGTCAACCTAATTATCATATTGTCTTAGTTGGGATGCTTTTTTAATTTAGAAAAAGGGGTGGAAAAACAACCTTTGATCAGCTCCATTCAGCAGGCTTTCAAATACAAGGACTTTCATCGTAAACAGTACCTTTGTTGCTGGGGACACCTCCATGCCCAGGAACAATGGCCTCATCATGCCTAGTACCAGCCTCATCCCTCTAAAAGAAGACTTCCTGGACTGAAGGCACTGTCATGGTCTTCACACAACCCTGTCTAGTACTGGCAGGATGAGTGAGGAATCTGTTGGTTCAAGAAGTTTTATGTGTAAATTGAACTTCATTTTTTACTGTATTGGAAAATGCTTGGTTGTGAGATCAAACAGATCAGTTCAAGTTCTAACTCCACTTCTTCCTAGTTATTCACTGAGACAATGACTGGATACCTATAGCCTGTAGGTTCTTTTTTTTTTAATTTATGTAAAAACCACATTAATCAGACATTAAGAATGTGGTTATAAGGATTAATATAATGGTGAACAGTCTTGGTGATATAATTGGGACTCAATAAATCTTAGCTTTTGAGGTTAGTAATGTAAGGAGTTAAGAGGAAAATATTTTAAATCCTAGTGTAACTTGCCAGTCTCATACACACGCACATACACATTTAACTGTGTCCTCAGATTTGGTGAGATAAAACAAAGTATGCTAATAATTTATGTAGTAAAGAACTTGGACATCATGTGCCATTGGAGGCAAATTGGAAGTTAGTATTATAAACAACCATCTTGATAAATAGGACATGAGGCTGAAATCAATAAAAAGGGATTAATAAAAATGAATGTAAACTGCACAAACAGTTGCTCCATAGGGACTGAGAGGCAAGCTATAATGAATGATAAATTGAGTTAAAGTCAACAATATGATGGCACCATATAAAATCCCAGATACTACTTTGGGGTATATTAATAGGGAGAGCATGGAAGAAATGAGAGGTAATTATTTTGCTCTACCAGCACTCTTTAGGCCTCAATTGGATAACTGTGTTCAGTATTTGTTCCTCAGTTGAAAAAGAGTCATAGATAAATTTGAATGAATTCAGAAGAGAGCAACAAAAATGATAAAAGATTTAGAAAATGAGATCTATAAGGAAATGTTAAGGGAAAGGGGCTTGGTCAGACTGGAAGAAAGATAGCAGAGAAGCCGAGTAACTTACACAGAGGAAAGAGATACTATAAATGAGAGAAGGGATCAATTATTTCCACCAGTCACTCAGAGCTGAGTAAGCTGGGCTTGGGCTATAGCTGATAAGACTTAAATATTAAAGACAACTTTGTGACTATAGAGCAATTTAACATAAAAAACAAGGTATCTTTAGTTATGAAAACTTACTCATTAAATAATTTCAAAGTGTCAAATTTGGAGTCACCCTTTTATAGTTTTGATACAGTGGAAGGGAGATGACTCAGCTTATCCCCAACTCTATTTTATACTAATCACAGCTCTACACAGGAGATCTGACCAGAAGGTGTCCAGCCATGCAATATGAAAAATAGAGACATTTATTGAAAAAGATACAAGATACAAGAAATATTGTACATAGGACAATGAGGCCTTAGTCCCCTTCAAAGTAGGCACCTTGGAACCTCACGCAGTTCTCCTAATCACCCTCAGCGGCCCAACATGGAATCCTTAATCTCTTCAATGGTCTGAAATCTCTTCCCTTTCAAAGCTGATTTTAGTTTAGGGGAAACCAGAAGTCTCAGGGTGCCAAATCTAGGTTGTAGGGAGGCTGAGTCACCTGGGTGATTTGATGTTTCACAAAAAAACTCTGTACAAGATGTGATGCATGAGTGGGTGTGTTGTCGTGATGAAGCTGCCAATCACCAGTTGCCCATAGCTGTGGCCTTTTGAATCATCTGAATAGTTTCTGCAGAGGAATGTTCAAGCTTAACACAAAATTTGAAGCAAATATGGCCCTGGCTAGTGTGGCTCAGTGGGTTGAGTACTGGCCTGTGAACCAAAGGGTCACCAGTTCAATTCCCAGTCAGGGCACATGCCTGGGTTGTGGGCCAGGTCCTCAGCTGGGGACATGTGACAAGCAACCACATATCAATCTTTTCTCCCTCTACTTTTCCTTCCCTTCCCCTCTGTCTAAAATAAATAAATAAAAGTCTTTTAAAAAATTAGATGCATATTTGTTGCTCTACTCACTCAGTCATTTTGAATGTGATGACCACACAGTACACATGCTCACTCAATGGCATCTACCATCTCCACTGATTAGTAGAATGAAGTCATCATAGTTCACATATGTGCATTCTAGTTCACTCTCTTTGGCTGTCAGGTTACATCATTCTCATTATATTAACATTTGCTGGACTTTTTCTGGACAGACTCGTATATGCCATATTTCATGCCTCTCCTGACATAATTATAGATACAGATATAATTAATATGCTTTTAAAAAAGGGTTTCTTTACTATTTAAATGTCTTACTTGGCTTACTGTTTGGCCTTACTTTAGATGGTAGAAGTATTTTTTTATTTCAATATTTTCACTCTTTTCATTTTTCTTTTTCATACTCAAACTATTATTAGATTCAAATTCTGATATAAAGCTATAATGGTACTAAAAGATATGGTTAAGTTTTAGGAATCAAAAATTTTATAACAAGGCTGCTTGTATTTTTATAACTTTCCAGTTAGTCAGGTCCAGTAGCAGGCAGGCGGTGGGCGTCCAAAGTCAAGACACATAGCCTTTTGTATTAGCCTTAGTTATACTTACGATTAATATAGAATTAGAAAGCAATACTGTGTACTATGTGAACTTAGACATTATTTTAGCAAGCTGAGATTCAGTTGTCTCTTTTGTAAAGGGAGCATACTTCCTATTTTATAAGAATAAATAAGACTGTTTAGAGTTTCTGGTGTAGAATAGGTATTCAATGAACATTGGGACTGTGCATTTCCCACTGCTCCTGTTCCCAGCTGTTCCCTCTGCTTGTCTTTCTTTGGAAACATTTGGAGTGTCACATCTCTGCAGAAACTCAGTAGTGGCCCTCTGGCTCCCATGTAAATGTCAGTCTCAGTGGAGCTTTGTTTAAGGCCATTGATAATTTGAGAATACCCTGCCTTTCCAGTCTTAATTTGTTTGTTTTTTTATTGTTGTTTGATATGAATCTTGATGTCATTGTAGTGGCCATATTTGAAGTAGTCAAACATACAGAACTCTTTCCATGTTAGGTTCTTCGTGTGCTTTTTATTATTTGTCTGGAATGTTCTCTTCTGGCCTTTGCATGCTGTCTTCTTTTGAATCATGTGAGATTCAGATTAAAGAACGCTTTCTCAAACTATTTTTTTGATATATCTCAGTATATCCATTTTAATCTCCAACACAGCCTCCAAATTCTCACCTTCATAGTACTCTTTTCAATTAATAGCTCAATATTTATTGAGTACATTTTGTCTTTGTCATCTGCTGTCACAAGTGTGTGCTTCACAGTATAGTCTTTTATAGTCAGCCTTTTTGATTCCACTCGGGTCATCTGATCTGAGCCTTAAGAACTGCAGGTGCTGAGCTACCTATACAAACACCAGTCTTCCAGGTGACACTGGCACCAAGAAATAACAGGGAGTTAACACAAGTGACTGTGCTATATCCTCATTTTTTATTAATGCAGGTTTACTCAGCTTTTATTAATGCAAATTCAGTCCAAATCCATACTAACCTAATAAAAATAATAATCACTCAGATGCAGTCGGTAATAACAGCACACACAAAAATTGGGGGATAACAAATCTGCGTCCCAGAGCCTCAGTCTGTGGGGCTGGGAGACAGCACAATAGGCAAGGGAGTTATCAGTGTCTTTATAAGGCAGAGTCTTTGGAGCCTGGTAGGTGGCAGTGGGACAAAGTTCTTAATCCAGCTGGGCAGAACCTCCGGTAGCATGGCAGTCAAGAGGTCAGCACAGCGTGGAGCAGCACCTTGGCAAGTGGAGACTTACTGTCTCAGTAGTGTCTCTGAAGTCCACCCAAGTTATACCCAAATTCTTGGCACCTGATTGAGCTGGGAAATTCCATGTCTTGGGACCAAGAACTCCCGCCATTCTCTCAGTAGGTATGCCCTCTCTGCAGACACCTCTGTATGCCAATATCTAGGAGTGACTAGCATGACTTAGATCATTTCCTTCTTGAACCAAAATGTCATTCCTGACCAGCATCCATCTTGGTTGACATGAGTGATGTAATTTTATTTTACACATAGTGTGTTATTTTATCTTGACCTAACTGTAGGGTAAGTGGAGGCAGTCTGGCTTACTCACCCAGGTGTCTGGGTGACTAAGGGAAGCAGTGTTCCCACAGCCTTGGAGAGGCCTGATAAGTCATGTTCTCATAGCCTTGAGACTGGGTCCAATAAACTGTTCCCATAACATGAAGTAGGCTCACTTGTGCAGAGTTATGCTACATTATATAATTTTCTGGCTATTTGCTGGCGTTGTTTGTTTAAGCATTTAAGAGGGGCTAGAAGCTCCCTGCTGGGTGCCATGCTGGGGAACAAGGGCCATGACATGTGCTACAGAGAGACACACAGGGAGGCACACAGCTTACAGGGTACATGGCTTGCCCACTCATGAATAAAGGCACTCCAGACACCCCAATGGCTCCATGAATATTTTTCCATCTGTCCAAATACCATGAACCTACCAGACCTTGAACAGTCACAACACTCTGACCAATGCCATTTTATTGGTCCCACTGTCCACATCTGCCTCTTCCACTAGACTGTAAACTCTGTAAGAATGAATTCTTTATCGTTCACTTGCAACATTGTCTGCCAAATACTTTGCACAGTACTTGGTTATTCCTGGGAACTTATAGAATACTATGTGTTTAGGTGACTGAAACTCTTGGCCTTACACCTGAGCCCTTGGTCTCTAGCCTACTTGTTGTGCTTGAACCACTATCAATTGGTCTTAAGCCTTGTTTTACTTGTTGATATTGGGTGTTTTTTATTTCTGATTTTGTAACAATTTGACTCAAACTAAGAGTAATAAACCCTGTTGCACCTTGTTTCAAATATCTTTGATGAATTAAGTGCTCATTTCCTTATTGTAGAGCTTTTAATTTATTTGTGAAGTGGAAGTGACTCACATAACTCAGATTCCATAAATAATTCAACTCCCCCAAACATTTTCAAAAAACAGTCCAGCTCATGTTCATTTAGTCCTGTGAGTTTTCCATGTTCTTTCTGATGGCTCATCATTTACAAATATACAGTAAATATAAGTGATGATTTTTTTTTCTGCAGTAAACAGAACAAGCTCTCACAAAAAAACCCTCAAATTCAGCTGCAGATATAAAACAGATTAATATCAATGTTAATAATGATCTGATACCACAGAAGCTTCCCTATTACTTATAAAACTTAAGAGGAAAGACAAAATTTACAGGTCATTTTTCCCATTCTCCTACTTTATACAGGAACACTTCCTATATCACTCACCTAAAGTAGAAAATGACAGCATAAACAAAAAGACAAGATAGCCCAGGTGTTCAGAAAATTCCTGGCATTACCAGAAATGTGGTATGGGTAGCAGTGAATACAGGCACATTTTATTCTCAAATACAGCACTCAAGAACTGAACTGCAAATAATGAATATTTGTTAAATAAATAAAATGGCATGTGTATGATTTATGTAAACTTTACATTTATGCATGGAATAGAAACTTAAAAAGCACTTTAGTAAATATCTAAATAATACATCTATTGACTATGATTTTTAATAATTATTCTCTGATAAATTTATTTTTTGCAAGGAGAAAATTAGAGAGAGAGAGAGAAACATCATCATGAGAAACATCAATCAGTTGTTTCCCATGTATGTCCTGACAGGGAATTGAACCCACAACCTTTTGGTATACCAGATGACGTTCTAACCAACTGAGCTACCCAGCCAGGGCAGACTATGATTTTTAATATAAACTTTAATATTTGGTCTATAAAAATAATTTTGGATTTTACTTGAATTTTAATATGCTAAGATTTTAATATGGTTATAGTTCCAGTATATATTCCCCTAGTCTATAACAGTATGTGCATTTAAATTATACTTTTTATCTTCCTTTAAAGGGTAATAATTATTTTATTGATTCCCTGTGATATTGAATTCCTTAATTCAATATGAAAGATGAAATACTATTTTTATGATCAAAGTATACTATTCCTTATAGAAAACCATGATTCCATTCTATAATTCACTTCTGACATCAAAACCTGGAATATTAGATCAGTGCTTTTGTTTAAACATGGTAAAAAATTGTTGGCATGCTAAGTTCCAGCCATTCTGTATATAATGTAGGTAATTGTGCATTTCTTTTAGTTTAATAAATTTAAACTAAATTTAAACTAAACTTTCTGCAGTTTAATAAATTTTTTATGAAAAAAGTGATATGTTATTTAGAATATTGTATAGTGGCAATATTCACCCCAAACAATATATTTTGAATGTATTAATCACATGCATAAACATGCATACACACATTTTGAGTTAGTTCTAAGTCCTCTCTGAAGTGGAGGGACAAAGATATAAAATAATAGAGTTCCTGAGTAATTCTCTCAATTCACATAGCAACATAGTGAAAGTGATTAAACTTGAGTCTTTTTTTTCCCATTCTTAAACCATTGTTTCTCTGCTGGCATGAAGATAATCCAGTGTCTTATATTTAACAAGTATTTGTTTTATTGATATAAACTCTGCTGTTCTAAGAATTTAATTGCTAACTTGGCTAAGGGGCATAATATTTGATGTTATATATACTTTCCATACATAATAGTTTGCAACTAAACTAGGACTGTGAGGTTTTTATTTTAGGAAGAGAGAAAAGATTGTGCAGAGTATGCTCTCACAGAACACAAATACATTCATAGTCATATATTAAGCTTACCTTATTCAAATGTAGAATAAAGTAGGAAAATACAAAAGCAAAGCCAGCTTATTAAAAAAATGATGATGCTTTATAAATCGACTAATTGGACACTGAAAGTCATCATTTGCTTAGAATTGCTAGAAACAGTCTTCTTCTCTTTATTCTGTTTTAAATTCATTGGATTCGGGAGGTCGGGGTGGAGGAATGTCAGCTAAAATAGCATTTGTATAAGAAATAGCCAGGAATGAAGAGATCATTATGGCCAGTCACGACGTCAATAATCATAACTTTCATTTATCATTTTTGTAGCACTTGGTACTTGCAAAATGGTTCAGAAATAGTTCTAATTCCTTTTAGTTATAAAACCATAAAAGTTTTTAGTTCTTGATTCAGTGCATGCGGCAGTGGGAGTCAGTGCTGGCTGGTGTCAGTCACACAGGTAGACCAGTGGTGAGGTCCCAGTCAGAATGCCTGGACTTTTCACACCTTACCTCAAAAACACTTTGGAGATTGGGAAAGAAATAAAAAATCCTTCTAAAAGTCTTAAAGCTAAGGTCTCTGTTGGTGTTGAGGAAGAATATGAAGAATGGGAAGAGGAGCTAACAAAATCAAAAACTATTTTTTTAAATAAATGAAAACATGAAAACTTAAACAATTGCAGAAAAGAGCAATACAAACAAGAGCAAATATTTCATCAAAGGTATGTATATTGTGAAGAAATTTAATAGTTGTCCACATCTAAAAAAATTTTTAAAACTAAATCCCTGGGAAACATATTAGTACAATAAGGCATATGACACCATTAATACTTTTAAAAGGATTAATATCATTCCAAAGAATGGCTAAAAATTTGTTACTTATATGTGTCCAACTTATCACTGGCCGTTCATTGGGAGGATCATGAGAATCTTTAGAAAACAATGTGGGATTGGTATCTTTTTCTTATCTAAGATAATCAGCTAGCAGTGTCTTATTAAGGCATTAGTTTCTAAGATCCTTATATAGTTCAGTGTTTTAAAATTTTCCTGGTGTGTTTGAATTTTTGTTTGCTCCAGAGGGCCTCTGTTTAAAGAATGTTCCTACTCTCACATAGATAATAAAGGTATACTCATAAAATCACATGAAGTTAACCTCTTTCATCGTAAGTGGACAGAACAGGATCATCTTGTTGAAGTGAACTAGACCAGCGCTGAGAACAGTTGGGTTCCACTTCTGCTTGGGTCACTTCTTAGCTCTATGGCCATTAATAAGACACAATTTCTGGTCTCAGTTTGTCCATCTTAAATCACATAGCTCTAACATTTCATTCTGCTCATATGACTTCCTTTTCCTAAAGTATTCTATGCCAATCATTTCCCTGCTTTTGTCTTTAGGTATGAAAAATACACCTGTCTGTTTCTTTAGTTTACATCCTATATATTCAACATAGTGAGTAAATGTTATAAGTACACATATAATATATAAAACTTCAAACACTTAGTGTGTGCCTTAGTTCATTTGTTTGTTCATTTCTCATAGCTCTGGAGGCTGGGAAGTCCAAGTTGGAAAAGCTGGCAGACTCAGTGTCTGGTTAGGGCCCATTTTCTGGTTCATAGATGGCCATTTTCTTGCTGCCTCCTCACATGGAGGAAGGAGCAAGGGAGCTCTGTGGGACCTCTTTCATAAGGGCAACAATGTTATTCACAAGGTCTCCACCCTCATGGCCTAATAATCACTCTCCAAAGGGCACACCTTCTTGTGGTATCACCAGGAGGATTATGTTTCAACATGTGAATTTGAGTGTATATAAACATTTAGTCCTTGCAATGCATTACTCAAGTTTTTCCCAAAGTGGAATGTGAATTTATTTGAACTTGTGTATAACACAGAATGCTGTCACACTAGCCCTGACTCACATGGTGAGAGAGTTATTCTCTTTTTATATCTCTTTAACTATTTGATTATACCAAGAGGAGTCTTTGGTGCTAATAGGGCTTTAAAACCTTTATAAACACTTGATAATTTAAAAAATTAATAAAACAAAAAAATGCAACATAGGCCTTAAGCTCATAGTTTTCAACAATCCAAATAAATGATGATATCATTACTTTGGTTTTACAGTATTTTCATATTTCTTTAATTAGGACAAGTGATACTTATCTTCCATGTGTAATAATATATTTTGAAATTAAAATATATAAAATAAAAAAGTATGTATTTAAAAGAAAATACCATTTAAGTAATAGTGCAGATGGTATGCAAACATAGCAAAAATTTTGAAAAAGGGTGACTACATTTGAAAAAAAAACTGGGTTACTTTAAATGTTCTTTAGAATAGCCTTGGCAAACATGCTGGACATTTTGAAATCCTGCTCTATAATTTAATGAGCATATTCTTCCAGAATCTGAAGTGTTTTAACTCACTTTGGCTGTGAAGTCATTGACTCAGTGTTAAATAAGCTAAGTTTCTCAGAGCTCATGAAACTTGTAATCTTATTCTGATGACAACCATTTACATTCTGAAATCTATAACTGTATTTTAAACTGTGACAGCTTTATACCACACAATTTCAGCTCAACTCTCTCTCTTCCTTATAGTAATTTCAAAAGCCTTCACAGCCTAGAAAGTTGATGTCTGTAAACTACTTTATAATCAATGGGTTCTGCTAGACATGGGGGAATTATGTAAATTAATAGACTAATAGTAAATAAACTTTCAAGGTCTTAAGTACTTTTACTTGTGGTAGTCAATTCTTTTTAGTAATGGACTCATTTTAAATATATTTTTATTATATTTATCACATTTAAATGATAAACTAAGTCAACTTTTCATGGGGAGGAGTTTTAACTTTTCATTAAAAATTATTATGGCCAAGGTGGAATTGAACAAGACTGCAGTATTTTTTCAAATATGCATTCAAAAGACTAATGCTAGAACATGGGAGGGTACAAAATATAGTCCTTGTTGCCACAGTGCCGTACAATGCAGTGAGGGAAACATATAAGCAAGTGATATAACTTGTGAGACATGTGCTCAGGAGCACACAATCGGGATACCCGGGTTTATTCATTATGCACTTAATTCTTATGATAAGTTGGATTCTGAAGCTGATGAAAACACAGTGGACTGATACACCCAGGCAAAAAATAACTTTCTGAACAGGTCTGGTAAAACCTGATGAGACATCCTATAACAGTTATTTTGTACAATATGGGATAGAAGAGGTTGTAACATGATAGAACATTACCTAACTACCTTACTTTTATCTTCTTTAAAACACTTCAGAATTTGTAATGTGTTTCCATGTGTTATCTCATATCCTGAAAATGGCCCAGTGAAAGAGACTGTGATCCCATTTCTCATTTTACAAATAAGTATACAATTCCACTAAAGCTACTTGGTCACTCTTACTTGTGTAGAAACTGACAGTAGGTGGACTTGAATCTTGGACTTTCTACTACACTGTTGCTGATTCTATCACGGTGGAATGCTGGAAGTAGATAATCCAGCTATTCGTTTAAATTTATTTTATAAGTGAGGAAACTCCTGCTAGAAAATCTGAGTAATTTATCCAAAACTACATTCCTGGTTGTTAGGGAAAATACAGGTACTGAATTAATAAAAGTTTATTGTAAATTTCCCTGGTATGCTAAGATAATTTGAGAGGAGTTACCTAACCTGCTGATTCCACAACTGGATAGAAGCAGTATCTTGGAAAGATCACTGAATGGAACTTCAAAAGACCTGGGTTCTAGTTCGGCCATATTTTAAACTATTTGTGGAATGCTTGGACATAATTTTTGTTTTTCCTGTTAAAGGATCTCTATTAACTTCACTTGCTAAAAAAAATAAAGGACACATGATGATACATAGCTTTTCCTATATGAGAAAGATCAAATAGCTACATTCTTCAAGGTCACAAATAGGGGGATGAGTGATTATGGAGGTTCCATAACAGCTTGTATCCAAAAGGAGACCAGAATTCATAAATAAACACAAGGACTACATTTAGAAATTTCCGAAACATTCATGCGTCTCTGTAACTGTCAGTTTTATTATTCGATGTTTTTCTGGATAGATAATGGATGCTAAAATAGTTCATCACAAAAAGGGATTAGGTTGTATTTCCAAGGCAGTAAGGAAATGGAACTTGTATAATTCTTAGAATTGACTTTGTCCTTTTCTTAACTTTCCTCAGTCCAGTTCCCTTGATTTTCCTAGTAATGTCCTGTGTTAGTTTCTAGGGCTGCCATAAGAAATCTGTATAAGGCCAGTGACTAAAACAACAGAAATTTATTGTCTCATAGTTCTGGAGGTTTAAATTCAAGGTCAAAGTAAGCAAGATTGCTTCTTTCGAAGGCTATGAGAATCTGTCCCGTGCCTCTCACCTACCTTCTGGTGCTGTGCAGGCAACATATAGCAATCCTTGGTTTGTAGAAACATCACTTGTGATCTCTGCCTTCATCTTTATGTGGTGTTCTCACTGTGTGCTTGTCTGTGTCCACACTTCCCAGTTCTACATGACCACTAGTTGTATTAGATTAAGGCTCACCCTAATGATTTCATCTTAACCAATTATATCTGTAATGACCCAATTTCCAGTTGAGGTCACATTCTGAGATACTGGACTTATGACTTTAATATATGGATTTTCAGGGGACACAATTCAACTTGTAACAGGTCCACATGACTAAGCAAATCACTGCACATGTATTTGATAAGTGTATCAATCAGGGTTCCACCAGAGAAACCAGATAGTTAATAGATAGATGAATAGATAGATACATATGTCTATAGATATATATGTATATATATGTATGTATATATGTATATATATGTATATATTTAGATATGTAAATATGTATGTGGAGAGAGACAGACAGGAAAACAGAGATGGGTATAGGGAGT
This sequence comes from Phyllostomus hastatus, assembly GCF_019186645.2. Taxonomy (NCBI): domain Eukaryota; kingdom Metazoa; phylum Chordata; class Mammalia; order Chiroptera; family Phyllostomidae; genus Phyllostomus; species Phyllostomus hastatus. The sequence continues at coordinate 85,279,101 of NW_025333977.1, read as the reverse complement.
GATTAATTGCTTGCCAGGACTTGTAGTGCAATTGTGAGAGCTGTCTGGGCACATCCAAAATCCATAGTGCAGCCCATAAGGAAGTAAAGTCTTGGTCAGAAACTTATGCTGCAGTCCACAGATAATTGTACCTTCCTCACGAAAACCTCAGTTTTGGCCTTATGGCCTTCAACTCAGTGGATCAGGCCATTCTAGGTTTTCCAGCATCGTCTACATACAAAGTTAACTGATCAATTGTAGGTGTTGATCATGCCTACAAAACACCTTCACAGCAATACTTGGATTGCTGTTTGATTGAGTAATTGAATGCTACAGCCTAGCCAAACTGATGTAAAACCTGACCCTTGCTATAAGTCATAGAGAAGGGGACAAGAAGCTACTACATTATTCCTCATACCCACATGAACTGGAGTGAGTAATCTTGAGTGATGGGTTGATTGGTCCCTGTTTGGGAGGTGAGGCATACACAAGGTTTGCCTGTGATTTTGTCACAGCCTAGGACCGTTGGTGTATTACTCTTTCCTATAACTGCCTTAATATAACCTCTTCTCTTCCAGTGTATATCATGAAACTGTAGCTTCATTCTTGCAATTCAATCTTGTGTTCTCTGAAAAAAAATGCCCCAAGCAATTTTCACCCCATCACACATTGGTAATCATTTTATTTTTTCTGATTATGTTTCCTCTTTCTCAGGCCTTTGGTAAATTACGCAGGGACCCTTTAGTCTCATTCTCTTTTTCTTTCTCTCTATGTCGCTATGCTAAGTGCCAGCTGTCATTGCTTGGCAGATTATTACCATTTTACAAACAGTATTTAGGGAAATGACATCAGTTTCTGAATGCATGGCTGTCATGTTATTCACAGGGCTTTCCTCTGTTAACCATCTTCTCTGTGTTCAGGCTGGGTGGAAGCAGTGGGGATTGAGGGGAGGAGAACAGGGAAGACCCCTTGGCTCCAAGCTTTCTGAGAACAATTGCATCCCATTTGTCACTGTTAGTCTGACAACCCTCATTTCACTCCTCCCAAACTCCACCTGCCATAGTCTGCTTTTAGTGGGTAAATAAATGATTGCTTGCATAAGTTCAGTGCAATAGCTTCCCTGTTTGCAGTTTCTGTAGCATGAAGATGTGGGCAGGTGGACAGGCAGAGGTGCTCTTTTCTATCCTAGATGATAGTATAAGATGGATGATGCAGGTATTTCCTTCATATGATGTTCTTGAATGTTCTGTTGGATGAAAAATTCCTAAAATATTATGAGGTATAAAGTATGAGAGTATCAATTTCTTAAATTAGTTCAGTTAATCTGATTCCTGGCAATGTTGGTTTAAAGATCCTGGTAGGCGCATAAGATTGAGTAGATGGCTTTAAGATAAGAAAATAAACAAATTTATTAACTTCATTTTGGGGGTCAACTGGTGTTCTGAAAATAGCACTAGATTTTGAGTTAGGTAATTTGCATTATATTATGTACTCTTAGTTAAGAAAGATTTGTCTTTTTGCCTATATGGCCCTCAGTTTTCCACTGTAAAACAGTAACAATACTAATAACGACAACAATCATAGCAAACTTTCTGTGTGTCAGGCACTGTTCCAAGTACTTTATTTATGTTAATTACTTATTCTCTCAATAACCTGATGGTTATTGTAATATAATAATACATATAATATAATATAACCTTATATTATACATATTAAATGGGGGCACAGGGAGGTTTAATTATTTTTACTGGGTTTGAACTTGGGCAGTTTAGTTCTAGAGTATAGACTCCTGGCTAATGTGGGCGATGACTAACCCAGAATTTCAATAAGCATAAAGGAGGTGGATAGGGCGGTATAAGTATTCTTGCACACTAATCATCAGGAAGCTGTTCTAGTTATGTAGCCCCAATTTTTGTCACCCCTCATCTCTGTGATCAAGTTTCTGGTATTCTTTTCAAAGGGCAGTATTGTTAGGAAAGGAGGGCTGCACAGTTTGGAAAGCTTACTCATGCCAGCTTGATAGCTATTGTGCTAGTGTTCCTCATCTTCTGAGGCCTAAGAAAAGGATTCTATGATGGCAGCCAGTTGGGATGGATAGCTAACACTTAGGGGAGTGAAATTAAAATTTTTATTGAGTCACACAAATTATCAGAATAAACAAGTATAGCAAATTTAAGCTTGTGTTAAGTCATTTGGTTCATTTTTACACTAAGAAATATAAAGACTTTCTTTTTTTTTTAAAGATTTTATTTATTTATTTATTTATTTTTAGAGAGGGAAGGGAGGGAGATAGAGAGAGAGAGAGAGAGAAACATTAATGTGTGGTTGCTGGGGGTTCTGGTCTGCAACCCAGGAATGTACCCTGGCCGGGAATCGAACCTGGGACACTTTGGTTCCCAGCCCGCGCTCAATCCGCTGAGCTACGCCAGCCAGGGGAAATATAAAGACTTTCTGATTCACTATTTTATGTACAAAGATCTCCTTAATAAGAACAGTCCCTTAGTTCACAAAGCTGTAGTTCCGGTCACTTGGCTTTCTTCCCTGCACAGTGAAGGATGTTCTCATTTTTTATTATACTGGAATTCCACATTGGATTTATTTTGTTTTGTGTAAGATTGCTTCTTTAAATTTTTTCATTGTTTTTCAAATATAGTTGTCTCCATTTTCCCTCCTCTATACCCCACCACACCAGTCATCCCCACCCCTCCATCCTACCCTTCTTTGGCTTTGTCCATGTGTCCTTTGTACATGTCCCTAACAACACTTTCCCCTTCCCATCCCACCATCATCCCCTCCCACAACCCCTCTGGTTACTATCAGTTTGGATTTTATTTCATTGCCTCTGTTTATATTTTGCTTGCTTGTTTTGTTAATTAGGTTCTTCGTGATCATATAGTATTTGTCTTTCACTGATGGGCTTATTTCACTTAGCATAATGCTCTCCATCCATCCAAGCTGTTGCAAAAGGTAGGAGTGCCTTCTTGATTTCTGTTGCATAGTATTCCATCGTGTAAATGTACCAGAGTGTTTTGATCCACTCATTTACTGAGGGGCACTTGGGTTGCTCCCAGCACTTGGCTATTGTAAATTATGCTGCTACAAACATAGGGGTGTATAGGTTCTTTTGAATTGATGTTTCAGGATTCTTAGGGTATAGCCCAGCAATTAAATTTCTGGGGTCAAAAGGCAGTTCCCTTTTTAGTTTTCTGAGGAAATTCCATACTGTTTTCCCTAGTGGCTGCACCATTCTGCCTTCCCACCAATAGTGTAGTAGGGTTCCTTTTTCTCTACAACCTCACCAGCACTTGTTGTTTGTTGATTTGTTTATGATAGCCATTCTGACCAGTGTGAAGTGGTATCTCATTGTGGTTTTAATTTGCATCTCTCTGATAGCTAGTGATGCTGAGCATCTTTTCATATGTCTCTAGTCCCTTTGTATGTCCTCCTTGGAGAAGTGTCTGTTCAGGTCTTTTGCCCATTTTTTAATTGGATTTTTGGTCTTCCTGGAGTGGAATCATGTGAGTTCTTTATATATCTTGGAGACCAAACGTTTGTCTGAGGTATCATTTGAAAATGTATTTTTGCATACAGTTGGTTCCCTTTTCATTTTACTGCTGTTTTCTTTAGCTGTGCAGAATTTTTTTATTTTGATGAAGCCCCATTTGTTTATTTTTTCCTTCATGTCCCTTGCTCTAGGGGACATATCAGTGAAAATATTGCTGCATGGAATATCTGAGCTTTTCCTACCTATGTTCTCCTCTAGGACTTTTACGGTCCTGCAACTTATATTTAAGTCTTTTATCCATCTTGAGTTTATTTTTGTGTATGGTGTAAGGTGGTGGTGGAGTTTCATTTTCTTGCATGTAACTGTCCAGATGTTCCCAACACCATTTGTTGAAGAGGCTATTTTTACTTCATTTTCTCCTACAGCCCCCTTTGTCAAATATTAATTGACCATAGAGACTTAAGTTTATTTCTGGACTATCTATTCTTTTCCACTGATCTTTGTGTCAGTTCTCATGCCAGTAACAGACTGTTTTGATTACAGTGGCCTTGTAATATAGTTTGATATCAGGTATTGTGATTCCTCCTATTTTGTTGTTCTTTCTCAAAATTGCTGTGGCTATTCAGGGTCATTTATGGTTCCATATACATTTTTCAAATGTTTATACTATATCTGTGAAATATGTCATTGGTATCTTAATAGAGATTACATTAAATCTATAAATTGCTTTGGGTAGTATTGACAGTTTGATAATGTTAATTCTTCCAATCCATGAACACAGTACATGCTTTCATTTGTTTGTTTTTTCCTTGATTTCTTTCTTTGTTTTGTATAGTTTTCTGAGTACAGGTCTTTTACCTCTTTGGTTAGGTTTATTCCTTGGTACTTTATTTTTTTTTGTTGCTATATCAAATGGGATTTTTTTCCTGATTTTGCATTTCTCATATTTCATTGTTGGTGTACAAAAATGCCTTTGATTTCTGAATATTGACTTTGTATCCTGCTGTTTTACCAAATTCACTTATTAGGTCAAGTAGTTTTTTGCTAGAGTCTATAGCATTTTTTAAGTACACTATCATGTCATCTGCAAACAAGAACAGTTTTGCTTCATCAATTTCAATTTGGATGCCTTTTATTTCTTGTCTGATTGCTGTGGCTAGGACTTCCAATACTATTTTGAATAAGAGTGATGAAAGCTGACATCTTTGTCTTCTTCTTGATCTTAGTGGGAAGGCTTTTAGTTTTTGACTGTTGAGTATGATGTTGGCTGTCGGTTTCTTGTATATGGTATTTATTATGTTGAGATATGCTCCCACTACTCCTACTTTGCTGAATGATTTTATCATAAATGGGTGCTGTACCTTATGAAGTGCTTTTTCCCCATCTATTGATAAGATCATGTGATTTTTGTCTTTCCTTTTGTTTATGTGATGTATTGCATTTAATGAATTGTGCATATTGTTTGATCCTTGCATCCCTGGGATGCATACTAGTTGACCGTGGTTTATGATCTTTTTAATGTATTGCTGGATGCAGTTTGCCAAGATTTTGTTGAGGATTTTAGCGTCTATGTCCATCAGCAATATTGGCCTGAAGTTTTCTTTCTTTGTTGTGTCTTTATCTGGTTTTGGGATTAGGATGATGCTGGCTTCATAAAAAGAGTTTGAGAGTCTTCCGTCTTCTTGGATTTTTTGGAAGACTCTGTGAAGGATAGGGGTTAGCTCTTCCTTAAATATTTTGTAAAATTCTCCTATGAAACCGTCTAGTCCAGGGCTTTTGTGTGCCAGTTTTTTTATTACTGCTCCAATTTCATCAGCTGTTAGTCTGTTCAGGCTTTCTGCTTCTTCTTCATTAAGTTTTGTGAGATTATATTTTTCTAGAAATTTGCCCATTTCACCCAAGTTTTCAAATTTCTTGACATATAGTTCTTCATAGTAATTTCTTACAATCCTTTGTATTTCTGTGGCATCAGTTGTAATCTTTCCTCTTTCATTTCTGATTTTGTTTATGTGGGTCTTCTCTCTTTTTTTTCTTGATGAGTCTGGTTAAAGGCTTGTTGAAACCAGCTCCTGGATTTATTGATCCTCAGAATTGTTCTTTTCATCTCTTTGGCATTTAATTCTGCCCTTGTCTTGGTTGTTTCCATTCTTTTACTTACTCTGGGCTTTGTTTGGTGCTATACCTCTGATTCTTGTAGATGGGGGTTTAGGTTGTTTATTTGAAATGTTTCTCTTTTTTAGGTAGGCCTGCATCACTATGTACTTCCCTCTCAGGACTGCCTTTGCTGTGTCTCATAAATTTTGGATTGTTATGAATTCATTTTCATTTGCTTCCAGAAACTTTTTCATTTTTTCCTTGATCTCATTCTTAACCCATTCATTGTTTTTTTTAATTTTTATTTTTAATTGTTGTTTAAGTACAGCTTTCTGTCTTTTACTCCCATCCCAGCCCCCCCCCAGTGCTCCTCACCTCCCTCTCATTTGCACCCCCCTTAGTTTTTGTCGATGTGTCCTTTATACTTGTTCCTGTAAACCCCTCCCCTTTTCCCTTGAAATTCCCTCTTCTCTCCCCTCTGGTCACTGTCAGTCTGTTCTCAATTTCAGTGTCTTTGCTTATATTTTGCTTGTTTGTTTGTTTTGTTGATTAGATTCCTGTTAAAGGTGAGATCATATGGTATCTCTCTTTCACCACTTGGCTTATTTCACTCAGCATAATGCTCTCCAGTTCTATCCATGCTGTTGCAAAGGGTAGGAACTCCTTCTTTCTTTCTGCTGCATAGAGTTCCACTGTATAAATGTACCATAGTTTTTTGATCCATTCATTTACTGATGGGCACCTCGATTGCTTCCAACTCTTGGCTATTGTAAATTGTGCTGCTGTGAACATTGGGGTGCATAGGTTCTTTTGAACTGGTGTTTCAGTGTTCCTAGGATATAATCCTAAGAGTGGAGTTGCTGGGTCAAAAGACAGATCCATTTTTAATTTTCTTAGGAAATTCCATACTGGTTGTACCAGTCTGCAATCCCGCCAACATTGCACTAGGGTCCCCTTTTCTCCACAACCTCTCCAACACTTGTTTGTTACTTTGTTTATGATGGCCATTCTGACCAGTGTAAAGTGGTATCTCATTGTGGTTTTAATTTGCATCTCTGTGATAGCTAACAATACTGAGCATCTTTTCATGTGTCTTTGGATCCTCTGTGTGTCCTCTTTGGAGAATTGTCTGTTCAAGTCCTTTGCCCATTTTTTAATTGGGTTGCTTGTCTTCTTAGAGTGGAGTCGTGTAAGTTCTTTGTATATTTTGGAGATTAAATCCATTCATTGTTTAATAGAGTCGTATTCAATCTCCATGAATTTGAGTGGTTCTGAGTTTTTTCCTTGGGATTTTTTTCTAGTTTCAGTCCTTTGTTGTCTGAAAAGATGCTTGATATGATTTCAATTTTCTTGAATTTTGTTGAGGCTTGTTTTGTGTCCTATCTTGTGGTCTATCTTTGAAAATGTTCCACGTGCATTTGAAAAGAATGTGTATTTTTGCTTCTTTGGGATGAACATTTCTATAAATATAACTTAAGTCCACTTGATCTAGGACATTGTTCAATGCTGGTATATCCTTATTGATGTTTTCTTTAGAAGATCTATCCATTTTTGACAGTGGGTGTTAAAATCCCCTTGTATAAGTGTGTTGCTGTCTATATCTTTCTTGAAATCCTCCAAGACTTTCCTTATATATTTGGGTACTCCTATGTTGGGTACATATATATTTACAATGTTTATGTCTTCTTAATGGATTTTTTTCCTTAAGTATTATGAAGTGTCCTTCTGTGTCTCTTTTTATGGCCTTTGTTTTGAAGTCTATTCTGTCTGATGTGAGTATTGCCACTCTGACTTTTTTCCCATCCATTTCTTGGAATATTTTTTTTCCAACCCTTCAATTTCAGTCTGTGTAGGTGTTTTGTTCTGAGATGGGTTTCTAGTAGGCAGCATATGTGTGGGTCATGATTTCTTATCCATTCAGCTACTCTATGCCTTTTGATTGGGGAATTTAATCTATTTACATTTAAGATCATTATTGATAGGTACTTATTCATTGCCATTTTATACCTCTTGTACCTGTTCCTCTTTCTCTTACTCTTTTTCTTCCTTTTCTTAAAGCAGCCCCTTTCACATATCTTGCAGTGATGGTTTGGTGGAGGTGTATTCTTTGAGTCTTCTTTTGTCTGGGAAATTCCTTATTTGGACTTCCGTTTTAATTGAGAGCTTTGCTAGGTAGAGTCTTGGTTGTAGGCCTTTGCTTTTCACTACTTGGAATATTTCTTGCCATTCCCTTCTGGCTTGTAGCATTTCTGTTCAGAAGTCAGCTCCTAGACTTATCAGGGCTTCCTTGTATGTTACTTCCTGTTTCTCATTTGTTGCCTTTAAGATTCCCTCTCTGTCTTGGAATTTTGCCGTTTTAATTATGATGTGTCTTGGAGTGGGCCTCTTTGGGTTCCTTTTGGATGGGAACTTCTGTGCTTCGTGGATTTGTGTGACTTTTTCCTCTCATCAAGTCAGGGAAGTTTTCCATCATTACTTTTTTAAACAGGTTTTCTATCCCTCATTCTTCTTCTCTTTCTGGTATCCCTATCATATGGATATTTTTACATTTCATGTTACCCTCAACTTCTCTTAACACCTCTTCATTCTTTTTGAGTTTTTTTTTCCTTTTCTTGCTCTTTCTGGGAGATTTTTTATAACTTGTCTTTCAGCTTGCTGATTCAACCCTCTGCTTTATCTAGCCTGCTTTTAATTCCTTGTACTATGTTCTTCAATTCAGAAATTGTATTCTTCATTTCCTCTTGGCTCTTGTTGATAGTTCCTATGTCCTTTTTCATGTGAATATAGTTTATAGTAAGTTCCTCATACCTTCCCTGTAGTTTTTGGTATTCTCAGTGAGTTCATTGAGTTTCCTTATAACTATTGTTTGAACTCAATGTCTGATAGTTGACTTGCCTCTTTTTCATTTAGCATTCTTTCTGAGGATTTCTCCTTTCCTTTTGATTGGGGGTTGTTTCTTTGTCTTCCCATTATTTGTGAGACTCTTCTTGTTTGCCTCTGCTTCTTAGATCGATCTGTTTTGACTTCTTAAATTTCTGATGTGAACTTCTATGGTAGGAGACCTGTGAGATCCATTGGTGCAGTCTTCTTGATCTCCTGAACTTGATGCTCTTGGGATGTCCTTTATGACTTCTTTGCTGGTTGTCTGACTGTAATTCAGTTTTGATTGTTGTTGGGTCATTCTTTTGTGAGTCCTTCCCTCCAGCTGGTTGCCTGAGGGTCATTCTGCCCACCCAGTCTTCTATACTGTTGTGCAGAGGCTGCAAGAACAAAACCACAGAGCCCAGGGAACAAACCTACATCTGCAAAAATATCTACCCCCCTCAGTCCCACTATCAACCATGAATGAACCAGAATTTATAAGGGTGTAAAGAGATTAAGACTATTGTAAGAAAGAAGTGAAGTAAACTATAGTATAAATTCTAGTGACTTAATATGCACAAATTTGCTGGACAAGAAATCAATGTTAGAAAGCTGTGCAGGATAGAAAATACTGCTAGTCATGGAGAAGACCACAGTGGATTTCATCTAGGTAGCCTCTAGTATTTAACAGTTTTTTTCTTTCTGGATTCCCCTCTGGTGATGTCAGATGTTGACTCCATCTGAACTTAGGCAGCCTCCTTCAAGACTGCCAGGGATCTACTATCTGTAGCTGTTCCCATCAGTTGTTAATCTAGTCACTCTGCACTCAGGAGTGAGGCTTAAGCCCCATACAGTGGGGCAGAGCCCCTCCTGGGTTTGGGGCTGTTTCCCCTTAGGTTGTTGCTTTTTGGAGTGGAGTGGTCTGTGTGAACAGGTGGCCACTGCCCCGTGAGGGATGACTCAGCACTGGGGTCCCAGCAGCTACTCTTTCAGCTCTCTCCCCAAATCTTCTGTCTCCAGCCTCTCCTCAGGTGTCTCCAACCCACTCTGCCCCCACCTTTGCCAGAGCCATGGGTAAATGGCTACAAATGAAAATTGGTGCCTTGGCCCTTTAAATGACTCTTTGTGTCTCCAGCCATCCATCTCTGGTGGAGAGCAACCCTGTTGCTTTTTGCCGCCAGTTATCTGTGTTCTTTTTGGGGCTCTGGTGTTCTAGGCTGGGGATCCCAGCCAAGAGATTAGACCCCACATTTCTCTGGGAGATCCAACTGGCCACTTAATTATCCCTCCAGTGCTGCCTCCTGTGGATGCCCGGTCAGCCTTCTAGGGTCTCCACTGCACTCCTTACCAAACAGGTTGTGCTGAAACTGATTCTTCTGCCTGTCTGAGGTTCTAAGACTTCTGCCTCACTATTGTTCAGTTGTCTGTTCTGGGTGATTTCTCCACAATTTAGTTGTAATTCCGATTGGTCCTGGGAGGAGGTTAGTGTGGCTTCCATTCACTCCTCTGCCATCTTGTCTCTCCCCTGACATTTCATTTCCTCACCACTGCAGCTATGGCCCCTTTTCCCTTCCCTTTTCCTCGTTTTCCCTGTTACTTGAGTGCAGGCCAGATTGCACCAGAGGTAGGTGAGCTTCTGTCCTTTAACTAGTTCTAAGAATGAGTTTGATATAGAATAGATATGATACAGATGGGTTTTAGAGTTTATGCTTCTATGAACATTGTAACCTAGCGATGTGACATGAGGTGTTGAATCAGATTCTACTGGTAGATCAGCAGCTCCAAGAAAGCTTCTGGTGTGTTAGACAAAACATAGACCTGGGACATTCCTCTTAAATGCTGATCCTGTCAATTTCTGATTCTACAGGCTTGAGTGAGTCATTTAACATGAACTTTCCTCGCCTATAACATGGAGATACTTTCCCTGAAGTATTGTTATGATGAAATTGATAATATGTCTTATGTATGTTGGAATGCAATGGGTAGTAACTATTATTATCAGTCATGCTTTTATAAAATTACTTTTGTAGAGAAAATATATGATCATATTCCAAATAACCAACTTCCAATTGTACAAATTGGGGTTTATTCATACATTATTACAAAACACTCCCATTTATTTATTTACTTACTTCTTTCTATATTTATTTATTGTTAGTAGATTAAATATAAAGGAAGCAAATAAATTACTTTGGTCGTAATGACTGAGTTAAATGTAATGATTCAGAGTTTGTGTACACTCCACATAACACTACTCACATTTGACATTCTGATGAAAATTTGGTGAAACAACCATAGCACAGACAACCCCCCCCCCCCACACACACACATAGAGTTCTCACACAAAAGGGTCCCAAAGTCACCCATTTCTGACTTATCTTAACACAATATTTTCCTCTTCTTGATCCAAAGTTGTCATCTAGGATCACTTCTCTACTAGACCAGAGTGGTAAGAAAATGGCTACACAATAAACACCATTAAAGTATCTTTTAGTACTTAGTGCCTAGAAAGAAAGAAGTAGCCCCAAAATGGGCTTTTCTAGACTTTTTCCATTAACACATAAACAGATTAGCAGATTAGCTAATTATATGGATGTGTTGAAATGTGAGGCAGAATAAAAACTGGGAATTGGTCATTGGACCAATTAAAAAACATTATTAGCACAGGAGACAGACTGCCTCTCTCATACTTATGCCTGAGGAAGTGAGACCATGAACCTGAACATGATACGTTAGGCATTTGTTATCCTGTGATTCACATTTCTGGTTATAACTTTTCATATTGTTAATATATGGCTCAATAACAAAAGGTCATAAGGTGTTTGGATAAAAAATTTCCTCTAATAAAACAGGGTAAAAATGTGTGATGAAATATTTCTGTGGGTGCACAGTTTTTACATTAATGTTGTGACTCTAAGGAGAAAATGAGGTACAAAAATGAAATCATTATTTATTTATACTCCACCTTGTTCTAGAGGAGATTTAGAGTGGTAACTAGGGTGATTATCTAATTTTAAAGCAAAACAAGAAAAAAAAGTAAGTAATTCAGGTCTTAAGAAAATTAGCCATGCATGTGTGTATACATATGTATAGGTATTACATATATGGGGGTATGTATGTATAACCATGTATGTATACAGATATATGTGTGTATGTATGTGTGCTAGTGTATTATATTCTAGATTTAAATTTTAGCTTTGGCGCATATGCTTAAGTTTAGAGAAATAATTGGATGACCAGGAACTGCTAATTGCATGGTAAATTATTTTCTATGATTTAAAATAAGTCATCTATATATAAATTTAGAGAGAACAAGGTGATGATAGGATGAGGAACCTTTGGGAGGAGGCAAAGTTTGCCATTTTCCCTCTTCTTTGCAAGACCCACAGACAATACTCTAATCTTCGCTGCACAACACAGTAGCCACTTGCCATGTATGACTACTGAGCACATAAATTGTGGCTGGTCTAAAATGAGATGTACTGAAAATATAAAATGGCGACCATATTTCTAAGACTTAGTATGAAAAGTGTAACTACATCATTAATGTTTTTGTATGATGATGTATTGAATAATATTTTATGTGTATTGGGTTAAATAAAATAGGTTTATGAAAGTTAATTTACTTATTTTTATTTTAGTGTGGTTACTAGGAAATGTCTAAGTATGTACTGAAGTTTGTCCAGAAATTATCTAGCCATGTAGTATGAAAAACAGAGACATTTATTGAAGAAGATACAAGAAACATTGTTTGTAGAACAATGATGCCTCAGTTTCCTTCAACATAGGCACCTTGGGACCTCACACAGTTCTTCCAGCATATCTTCTACTGTTCAAGACATTCTGCAAAATCCTTTGTTGGAATTGTCATCAGGTGCCCTGACACATTTTTCTGAATCTCATCAATGGTCTAAAATCTCTTCCCTTTCAAAGGTGATTTTAGTTTTGGAAAAATCCAAAAGTTGCAGGGCACCAAATCTGGGCTGTAAGGGAGCTGAGTCACCTGATAGATTTGACATTTCACCAAAAATCTCTGTATGAGATGTCATGCATGAGAGGGAACATTGTTGTGATGAAGCTGCCAATCACCAGTTGCCCAGACCTGTGGCCTTCTGAATCATCTGAATAATTTCTGTGGAGGAATGTTCAAGCTTAACACAAAATCTCATACAGAGTCTTTTCTCTACTTTCTCAGTCATGTTGAATGCAATGGCGACATAATACACATGCTCACTCAACGGCATGGACCAACCCCACTGACTAGGATACTGAAGTTGTCATTGTTTGTGCATATGCAGTCTATTCTACTCTCCCTGGCTGACAGGTTACATTGATGTCCTGTAAATTATTCTCGTTATATTAATAATGGTTGGACTTCTTCCAGACAAACCTCCATGCCTCTTGTTTGTTGCTTGCAATACCTTTCTATTAGAGACTTCTGGGCTGGACATGCATTTTAAGCATACAACTCCATGAAGCATTGTAAGCGAGTGATGGAACTAGAGACAGATAATCTCTGTTATGGATTTGGTGGGGATGGGGGCAAGCTTACAGCTTTGTGGAAGGGTGGGAAGAAATGTTTTCACAATTACCATCCAGACCTAATTAGCTGAGACACACTTTCACCAGTTTCAGAGCCCATAGTTAGCTACATAACAGAAAATGGAAAAGGATAATGTGGAACTTTGCCCCTTTCCCATTGCATAGGGCATAGCCATAAAGGTGTAAGGCAAAGTAAGCAACTTTCTACTTTCCTCTTCAGAGAGAATTTATTGTGCCTGAATATTATTATATTCCTTTATTATTGTTGAATTTTTCTTTCTAGACAGAGTTTGCCATTCCATTGGGTATCTCCTCAAATAAAATGTGGCTGCTGAAAGGAAACAGTACTCCTTTTGCATTTGGAACACAACTGTTTTATTTGTGCAGAGGCGAGATCGTTTATATTCTGTCCTAGATGTGCCCTTGTTTGAGGGCTTAATCATTTAACTTCTCTAAGCCCTGTTTCCTCATGTATTCCACGCTCTAATATTTGTTAATTCTGTGAAATACACTGGGGCACTTTTGTGCCCATTTGCCATTCAGGTCTGCCTTACTTAGTAAAAGGGCATACAAGCAAATCTGCCCAGCCACCTAGCTTCTGCTTGTTCCACATCTGAAAACCACAAACAGTGGGAATCTAATGCACTCAGAAGCTTTATGGTTGAGGAAAATATGTCTAGGTTGTCTCTCTTTCGCCCCATTCTTTAAATTGGGTCTAAATTGGTACCTATAGTAACACAAACCCTGGAAACTCGGTATGTCTTTTTTAATGCATCCTACTTGGAGAAACCTGTGCAAATAATACTTCTGTATGGTATCAGGATCTGATTGATTTTAATCTAAGGCTGATGCCAGTTAGAAAAGAAAGGTCTATCAAAATAAAAATTCTCAATATATGTGTTTGTGTGTTCACACACACACACACACACACACAGAGTTCTTTAGGAAACAAGGCCCTAAGTACAGTAGGAATTAAGAAAGGAAATTCTATATTAGAGTGATATCTGCAGAACTGTCAATCTACAAGTGTTAAGCAGTGGGAAATTTCCTTGGAAAAGAGAAAAATCTCTGAGAGATTTAAAGATCCTATTGAAATTCACACTGTGAATTGCCATTCCCCACAAAGGCCCCTTAAGCTGAGACAGTGAATGAACACAGTCTCTCTAACTGGGCCGATGCTGACAAGCTTGGCACCACTCTGCATATCTCTGCAGCCTCTCCTGTCAGCTGCAGAGCCCATGGGAGCGTCAGAGGCCCCGGGAGAGGCAGGCTGAAGGTTTTCTCAGGGCCTTGTGAACTCATGGCTGGTCCACAAGCTAAGATGTTTCTTCAATCAGATACCCTCTGTGCTTAAAAAAAAAAGGCTGATTTCAAATTCACTTTAGGATTTAAATTCTATTATGTTTTCCAGTTGAGTTCTTTGCACACCGGAAACTCTCTTCCTTTAATCACCTTCTCCCAGCATTCAAGTACCACTGGTGGATTGACCAGCAAGATTGCTCTTTTACAGCTAATGCCACCTGAGATCCGTTTGCTTTCACTGCTTTCCTCATCAACTCTTTCTATTTTCAGCTCCCATCTGATTCCGTTCACAGACACACGCCTCCTTTGACGTTTCAGCTCTCAATGGCCTTGACACATGTCTTTATATTTCTTATTGCACTGTTCAAAGTGTATGTGAAAGCACTATATTGGGCACCCAGAGAACTGAGTTCTATTTCTGGATTTTCTCCATTTTCCATGACTTTGAAAAGGAGGGCTTTGTTCTTTCCCTCTGACTAGAATTTGGTAAAGATTAATGTGAAATAATTGATCATACCTGCGCTGACAATGAAATTGAGCAGGACTGGGTCTTTTCAGACAGCCCTCGGCTAGTGATTAGGAGATCTGGTTACTCTTGCTAATCCCCAAAACCTAAATACAAATATGAAGCAAAATAGGTGGATGTGGTGGAAACTGAGATAATATAAGAATAAATACACAGACTTTACTACAACAATCAAGATTAAATATAGGGTAGAATTATATGTTTAAAATATGATAATTTATGTAACATTTTTATATGATGTTACAAGTGCATTATCCCATTTTAATGCTTCAACAGTTCTTATTAAAAGGGAATTGTTTAATAGAGTCACATTTCAAAGCTTCTCACCTGCCTAGCCGGTGTTTTTTCATTGGGGTTGAAGACTGGCAAGTATAATAATGTGTGGCCCCAGAGAAAGGCAGATGTGACAAGCATCAGGGCTTTGGAGATCATTAGTTACTTAGTGAGATATTTTATGCAAACCTCTATGCCAGTCTCCATTATGGATTTCTAAGCAACACTTTACAGCAACATATCAGGAATGACATCCCTGGGGAAAAACAAGTCTTACAGGTTATAGATGGTTCTCAAGATGTCTGTAACCTACCTAACAGTTGCTTCAGAGATTGCCAGCTACATCCCTCCATAAGAACAAATTAGTGACACTCTGGAGGCTTAATTTTTTTCCTGCCATGCTTACTGAAGGGAAAGCAACATCCTGCTTAATACAAATGGTTCTCTGTAAAATCTCTTTCTTTTGAAGTCACTTTGGAAGGACAGAAGTTTTTGTGTATTGCAGAGCTAATTATTTCCTTGTGTACTGTGATTGTAGAAGTATCTCATTTTCTGGACTAGATCTGATTCTAAACAGTTGTCTGCAAAGTAATTTTTGTCAATTCTGTACATGAAATATTATTTCCCCATTATGCATCATTTAAATTAAGTTTAATTCAGCAAACATTTTCTGAGGGCCTATTGCATGCCTCGCACTAGGCTGAATGTATGGGCTTCAGAGATGAATGAGATACAGCTGTTGCCTTCAAGAAGCTAGTAATCTAGCTGGAGAGTCAGGGCTCTCAAAAATTAACTCTGGGAGAATGAAATGTGTGCTCTAATGACTGTATGAATAAAGTATTATAGAAGCAAAAGGGAGAGAGTAATTAACTCCACTCAGATGGGTCAGGGAAAGCTTTACAGAAATGAGATTGAATCTGGGCTTTGAAGAAAGTTTTAAGATTTTTCTGAGGGTGAAGAGTTGGGGGATGGCAGTTCAGGGAAAAGAATGCAGAGTAGAAGCACAAAGACATATTGTAGGGAGGCGCAACATAAAAGTGTCATCAGTGCAATGTATGATGGAGGATTAGTGGGGCTGGGGATTCTGAGCATCCTTGTCTGTATCTTGTCATACGGCAGCCAATGAATCGCTGATGAGGAGATGTCGTGTAAGACTATTTTTACAAATGTATCTGAAGGCATGTAGAGAAAACCAGATTAAGGGAAGAAATTGAAACCAGAGAAACGAGTCTGTAAATATGATGTGGATCTAAACTAGAGGAATGGCTGTGGTGGTGAGAACAGGAGAAAGGAAGGTAGGAGACATTTGCGGAGTAGTGCTGAGATGATTTAGTGCCTGGGTTGGTGAGAAGAATGTAAGGTGACTTCTCCAAGGTTTCCTAGCTTGGCTGATTGGGTGGATAAAGATACTTTGACAGAAATGTAAAACACTGGAGGAAAGAATATTTACATTGGGAGCGGAGACATTCAATTTAGCTGTGGATATTTGCAGTTTGAGATGTTTGTGAAACATCCAAGTAAGATGACCAGTAGGAAGGTGTAGAATTCATGAGAAAGGGCAGGGCCAGAGGCACAAATTTGGGAATCATCAGCGCATAAGCAGCAGTTGCAACTCTGGAAGCAAATGGTGGCCTTGCCATAATATTAAAAAAAGATAGAGAGTTTGAGAACTCTAGTATACCCCACTATGTGGGAGGCAGGAGGAGGTGAAGGGGGGAATACAATGGCAAACAGGAATCAAACATATATAAGAAAAGCTCAGAAAAAAATATGAGTATTGAAGCCAGTTAAGGAGAATGTGTCACTAAGCCAGAATGCAAGGAAAGTGTTTTGTTTTTTTTTAATTTTATTTTTATTTTATCTCAGATAATCAAGGTAGAGTGAATTCAGGAGTAGAAAATGTCTCAGCAGCAGGCAGACCTACATATTATGCCTCAACTCACCATTTGTATTCTGAGGGATTTGGGGAAATGGTGTATCCTCTCTTACCCTCAGTTTCCTCATCTTCAGAGAAGTGTTTGCCATAAAGGTGAATTGAAGGAAAAAAACATACATAAAAAAACTAGAAAAGGTGACATACAGGATATATAGTTGACCATGGTAGTTCCTCCTAGTACCACACAGACAGGAGAGGTTGTGGTTGGAAGTAGATGGTTTTTAGCATTGAAGTCAGATAATAAATGCAATAAGAACCCTAGTGAGAGAGACTTAAGTCCTTAGGGGGAAAAATCTTCAGAAAAAAGGCAGTCAGCCTGAAGGTTTACTGCTTCTGCCTTTAGCTGCAGAGGATAACCTCTGTGGTCAGTCCACATTCCAGCATCTGGAGTAGTTGTTGACTGTCTGAGCTACAGTGCATGACCATGTCAGTGCCCATGGGAGGTGCTGAAATGTGACAAGTCAGCAGGTGTGATTAAAACATTGAAGACCCAATATTGGGGTGGATACTGGGAGACACAAAGAAGTTAAGGCAGGTTCATGTCTTTGAAAAATTTGGAAGCTGATGAGATAAAAGATGTACATATAAACAGTAACTAGTAGATTATACCAGGCTTAGAAGTTTCCATATATAGGGAGTTAGGAATGAGGTGAAGGAGGGTGAGAGATAGGAGGCAGACTGAAGACTACCTTGGATTCCAGGGAGCCAATTGCAAAAGTTCAGAGAAAGAGGTAGGTGTACACTAGGTCAGAGACACTAAAATGATAGACTACATGGGGGATTATAAAATTCATATTATAGGCCCATGACAACATACATCCTAGTGAAAGAGACAATGAGGGCATCCGAAGAAATCAATATGGCAGACCTCATTTCTTTGGTCTGATACTAAGGTCAAGTTGCCTCACACTCTTCCTCCCTACTACCCCCCAGGTTTTATCTGATTCTTTTAATGACAACATTTCCTTATCAGTTCAAAGAAACTTAAAAAAAAAGAAAGGAAAAATGAGACCATCCAAAACTGAAGGGAAGAGGCTAGGAGGAGCCATTTGCAGAAATGTTGAGACACCAAAGCCTCAGAGGTGATGAGCCACCTGTAGCTCTAAAGTGAACCTGAGTGGGTGCAGCTGAAAGAGATTAGCTCCTCCTGATGCTCCTCATAGCACTTTGAGAACAATCAGGACATTCACCTGAAATTGGGAGAAGTCCCATATCCACACCATGGGCTGTTCAGACCTCCAGACCTACTGACAGCATGTACCTATGGCATGTCATCTATCTATAGGGTCCTGAGCTCACATGGGCATAGTCCCCATCCTATGACACAAATAACTGAGGGGGAAATACTTGGGGCTTATGAGTCCTGTGAAGAGTAGCACTTATGGAGACCCCCAGAATGATAAAATGAGGCAGTGGAGCAAGCACCAATTTGAAACCTTCCTTTACAAACTCCTAGCTTAATCCATTAGAAAAATTACTCCACCTCTGCAAGACACTTTCCTCCTCATTTCTTCTCTTATGGAAAACTTTGTCACAGTGTTTGTGTGAGGATTCTGTGAGATAAAATATTTAAAGGTACTTAGCATAGAAATTGGCATATGGTGGGTGCTTAATACATATGTTAACTTTTCCATGATCTTGCTATTCTGATGTTTAAAAGTGATCATGTGTCCTAAATGCCAAGGAATCCCAAATTTTAGTCCCCAACCTAGACTTCTTTCTGAAGTCCAGATTTATATATTTTACTACCTACTTAATATCTTGCTAGAATGTATAATAAATAACTCAAATATGAAATATCAAAACCTAAACTACTGCTCTTCTCCTCAAGTCTTCTCCTTGTATATGCCTCTTCATTTTAGTTGGTGGCAAACCAATCTTACAGTTGTAATACCCAAAGTTTTCAGGATATCTGTGAGAGATACCACCATATCTATGGCTCTGTTTTCAAGGTCTATTCAGAATCTGACCACCTTTCTCTTCTTTGACTGCTACCATCTTTATCTAAGCTACTATGCACATGTGACTCTACTGTTAGAGGGCTTCCGAATGTCACTATTTCAACTCTTGACCCCCTATAGTTATTCTCAACAGAATAGTCAGAGAGGTCTGATTCAACATGTCAGAATATTAATTAATCATTTTAGGTCCTAATGCAAATCCACAGATTTGTGCTCTGTTTTCTCTCTTTTTTAGTTCTTTTTTTTGTGAATGTCAAGAATGTGTGAACAGAGAAATACATAGAAAACCAATGTAGTGTAAGTTTTTATGAGCAAATCTAAGAAGCAGACAACATAATCATAATTGAATGATGCAAAAAGAATTAAGAGGCATGAAAGTCAAGAATTACTGAATTTGGCTGCTGTGGAATTACTGATAATGTTGATAAATTCAATTTCAAAGGAGACATATGTTTATGAAAGTTTACTGTGTATGTGACTAGAAATGGAAAGGGAACTTTCTGCAAATTTTTTTTCTAAAGTTTGGTGGTGAAGGGGATGGCAGAAATGAAATGGCAGTTCAAGTACACACTGAGCTGGACCATGAGCATTTTCATTAAAAAAAAAAGTGTCCATGGATAAGTGCCAGCAGTTTCAGGACTCTCAAAGTTGCAGAACGTTTTACCCTGTTTCATTCTGTCTTTTGAAAATGTCTTTATGCCTTAGTGGGACCATCTGCATGTGGCTTGTTATTTATTTGTCTCCAGAATCAACATGGTTTTATTTTTTTGCAGCCTGGGTAGTAGGTTCACCCACTTTGCCTCACTTCCAGGGGTGTCCAAACTTTTGGCGTCTCTGGGCCACACTGGAATAAGCAGAGTTGTCTTGGGCCACAAACACCAGTGAAAGCTGATGAGCAAAAAAAAACAAACCCACAAACTAGTTTTAAGTAAATTTACGATTTCATGTATGCTGCAGGCCATGGGTTGGACACCCCAGCATCCTTCAACACCTTCAACGCCCATAATGAGTTTGGGCACCCAGGACTTCGGTCAGCTTGGAATTAAGGGGATTTATTTAGTTTTTTGATAAGTTCAACCTGTAGGCAGAAAGAAGTACTTTGCAGAATCTGAAGAAGCAAGAGACAGTTATTGATAGAAGATGACAGAGGGAACAGGAAATGAGATCAGGAACACAGGTGGAAAGTGAATGTAATTTCCAGAAATTCAGTGCACATTATTATTCACTAGCTTGAACTACGGCAGGGAAGGTACCTCTGAAAGGCCTCTTAGCCAAATCTCTGGGGTCTCTCTGGCCACCAGAGTACTTACTCCATCAGGATCACAGACCCATTGCTTTAACCTCTCTCTTGATTTACTGCCCATTCTCCTTTCTACTACTGGATTCAAGCTTACCTGGCAGGACTGTGGCTCAGCTTGTTCTTCTAACTGGAAGCAAGAAGGTACCCAAGTTCCAGGTGCAGTAACACGGAGGTATTTCCTCCTTCCCCCGACCCTCAGCTTCTGTTTGCTGTGTTATTAGTGGGAGCTTAAAGCTGAGCTGAAGGCATTTTCAAGAGTCATTGTTTTTCTTCTAAAAATATTTATTTTAAATATGGGCAGAGATGAGAAGATGACATCTTTTTTTTCCCTGGCCCTATTTCTTTTTTTTTTCCACATAAATTGAGCTTCAGAAAACTAAATGAAGGACAATAATAATTCTACTTTGCCACTACTTCTGGACCATTTTATGACAAGGATATTACCTAAAGCTTCCTGTGATTATGAAATCCCTTTCAAGCTGAAAATATTTTCTATTTTTCTTTTCCTTCATTAGCTGATTGTTGTGACCAATGTAATTTTGTTCTGGGCACTCTTCATCAGAAGACACTTGAGCTTCCTTTTCCTCTTCTTCTCAATAAGCACTCCCAGTAAGTGCCATAATTAAAATGCACAAATTAGCTTCATCAGAAATCATCACATCTCAAGATTAAGTTAAAAAATGCCATGCTTTAAAATTACAAATTGCTTTCCATATAGTTAAACATTTCTCAATCTTACTTTTCATGTGAAGTATAGTTTACATCAAAATATAAACCATGCCACACTGTAAGCAACTGTGAATAATACTTTTTTTAATGTCTATGGTACTTTTTAAAAAGGCCTTACCTGAGGCAATGCTTATTGATTTTAGAAAAAGAGGAAGAGAAAGAGATGGGGCTGAAGGGAGAGAGAGAGAAACAGAGACAGAGAGAGAGACATCAGTGTGAAAGAGACACATCAATTGGTTGCCTCCCATATGCACATTGACCAGGAATCTAACTTGCAATCTAGGTATGTGCCCTGACCTTGACTAGGAACCAAAGCTGCAACCTGTTAGTGTGTGGGACTATGCTCCAAACAACTGAGCCACCTGGCCAGGGCTCGATGGTATTTTTTGTATGGTATATTTCCAGTAATTAGATTGAATTTTTCCCATATTGGAAATATTTACTTCTCCTGGATATTCCTTTAAGTCATTAGCTGTCCCATTGATAAAATATTATCATTATTATTATTATGTACTAATACTACTAATACTATTCACTTCAGGTCTAGTAACCCTGAGCAAGCAACTATTTATCCATTCCCTGCACTGCTGTGCATAATGGGTACAGAAGCCTTCCTAATGTCATTGACAAAGGTGCCTCATATGACGAAGTTCTTCATTAGCTACATGCTGTTGGACAATTTTGTGGCTGCCTATTAAAAGGCAATGGCATTGCTGTGAAACCTCAATACAAAATTGAATCAATACAAGCTCTCTGCATTTGCTGAATTTATACTTCCAGTCATGTGTCTGTGATAATAAAGACACTCAGCTCTTGGAAATGCTTTGGACTCTTTGTTCTGTGCTAATAGTTGTAAGGTGGATGATTACTGGCAGAGGCTCATTTTTCATCTTCCCTGTGAAAATATAATAGGGAAAGGATGATTTTATGGAGATATGTTATAGAATAAATGCAGGAAATATCAAGGCAATTAAAGCAGCAGGATATATACAAAGTATGGCAAGGCCAAGAGTGGGAAATGGATGGAGATTCTGCAGACACAGCCATAGAACTCTCAGTGGAGGATAGACACTTCCAATACAGTATGTCTTGGGGAGTCAAGAGATCTTTCCTTTCATAAAATGCCCCAAACATCATAAACATTTAGAGAAAATATAAAAGGTTTTGCAAAGGTTTTCTCCCACTTCATTAATTCAGAGTTCTAATTTGAAAGTTGTGACTACAGATTAACACACTTTGTTTAAAAAATTAATACTGTAAATAAGATTATCAGGAGACCATTTATAAGTTTTTCAAGACAATGGCTTTTAAGGATTTTAAGTGTATTCATAATATGGAAGTTCAACTCCTGACTATATGCAAGTCTTTCTTATATAATAAACCAAATTAAAACTGTATCTTTGGAAATATTTTGGAAGTCATTAATTTAAAGTAGTATGATTTGTTATAGGCCAAAGCTGCCTTTCAAGTACATATCTAATTTAGACATCAACTGATTCTGATGGGCTTCCCCTCCAGAGGTCAAACTCAGGATTTTTAACTTTTATAAACAATCATCAAAAATTTGATTATCAATTAATATTTATCAGTTCCCCTAATATCCATGTCATTGCTCATTTATTTAGCAAAGAAAACTTGGTATGCCTTATCACACTTAAAACTCATTTCATAGTGTTTACAAATATTAATTAAAATTGCTTAATTGGTGCTGAGTATTGAATCCTTCTATTTATGTTTTCAATGTGGTCTTATTGGATGTGGTTGCATTTGTAGCTTCTCTCTAACTCTCTTGTGCTTAAAATTAAGGGTTTTAATTTTTAAAACAATTATGTCTCTGTATTATATTTAGTTATATGGCCCCATCCTTCAAAAACCCAAGGGCTCTTTGTGCCACATATATAAATTTAAAATGTAATTTTTAATTAATTGGGATATATTTACACAATAAAATACTATGCAACAATAAGAACAACCTATAACTACATGTGATAACATCAATAAATCTTGTGATGTAATACTGAGCAAATAAAACCCAGATTCCATGTACATAAATGATGTTAATCTAGTCCAATAGAAATCAGAAGCAGAGCATAATAAGGACACATCAGGTAAGGAGTGATGATGGTGTTCTGTTTCCAGATCTGGTATTATTTACACAGGTTTGTCCAATTGGTAAAAATTCATGAAGCTGTACAGTTATGATAATTGCACATTTGTGCATGATATGCTATAATAAAAATATTTAAAATATAATTTTGGTACAAATGTAAAGATTTCTGATTTTGTACTCCAAGTCAGCTCTCTTAGGGCTTAGTTCAGATGCCATTAAGCATTAGAAAAATACAGAATAGAATGTAGTTTTTAAGTGCCCTTTTGTGCATATGTCTGGAGATTTTTTAGAGAAAATAGTTTGTACATCTAACAGATATTGCAAAGCAAAAATAGAAACATGTTCTATGTCTCTTGCTATCACACCTTGATTATTTTGACCTTTCTCATCTAAAATGAGATTATAGCCCCTCAAATATGCATCTTTTCCATTAAAATGTATTCATTAGGAATAATATAATTATCAGATCTAATTAATATTTCTTCATTATTTTAAATAATTGAGGCAGTTCATTGATTTGCAAAGAAAAAGTACCTTAAATAAATAAAGTAGCATAGTTGTATGTAATGGACATCTGATTTACAATCATATCTCGTATGTCTATAACCTGTTATAGATCAACATTGACTTTGACTTAATTCCAGTCTTGGTTTGGCATTTATTTTTAATCTTGAGCATCATAAATTTTTATATGACCACATTTATTGAGCGCTCTTTACTAAGGGGAAAAGTCTGGGTTGGGCAGTTCAGAGACCAAAGTCTCTATTTAGAACCAGAGCAAGGACTTGCTCTGACTGGTGTGGCCCAGTGGGTTAAGTGTTGATCTGCCAAAAGATGCTGATTCAATTCCCAGTTAGGGCACATACCTGGGTTGTGGGTTCATTCCCTGGCTGGGGTTGTGCAAGAGCCAGCTGATCAATGTTTCTCTTACATACCAACATTTTCCCCTTTTCTTTCTCCCTCCTTCTTTTCTCTCTAAAAATAAATAAAATCTAAAAAAAAAAAAACCCTGACTAGAGTGAGAACAATAGAGAAAACAATAGCCACATTATAAATTCCCTGTGCATCTCTCTCCACTCCCATGTGACACCTCTGAGAGCTTTATTGAAGAAAGGCCTATGCAAGTTTGTTTGGAATAAGTAATCTCAAGGACAGCAGAATTGCCAGTTGATCCTGGTTGCTGAACTGTGAGTTTCCTTTATCCCTGATAGGACACAGAATATCAACCGAGTGATCTTCTACAGATCCTCTACTCTCAGCTGTGCTAATTCAGGGCGGTCCTAAGCTGTCCAGATACCTCAGAGGAGTTGCTTCCCAGGCAGATGTACTCCTCACTGTAGCTACAAGGTCTTTAACCAAACTCTACCTGTGTTGTCCTCTATGCACAGAGGATCAGGTGAGAAAGCAGGAAATAAATTATAATGATTAAATCCATCTATAATCACTACATGCAAAACACCCAACTTATGATCACTATAAGGCTTAGAGTGCATTCCTTTCTATGGTACTGCATTCCTTTTGTTATTTGTTTGGTTGGTTGGTTGGTTGGTTGGTTGGTTTTGTTTGTTTTGCATGAAATCATAATCTCAGTAAATAAATATCTAACAGATAAAATGATTATGTTTTGGTTAAATGGCAGTCATTTGGAAGCAATGGAAGCTATATCAGAATCATATTTCCACATATACACCTAAAATCTTATAAATACATGAAGATGCTTTATTGAAAATATTTCTTCAGTTTTGAATATTTTCTGTTATATTTTCTATTATATGCTAGTTATTACCCTAATAAAAACAAATAAATGTACATAAGACATTGGACCTAATAGTTCAGTTTCATAAATTACAAAAGTTGAGATGGATCTTGTGTCTTAAACTTTCAGTTGTCAAGTACCTTGTTTTTGACTAGAGGACTGTAGTCCTTGTAGAGGACTGTAGTTAGGCTCTGTGCAAGATTTTGACAGAATTTAAGTGTTTTCTTTTATGCAAGTAAATTTTCATCTTGTTTAGGTCAACTGTGTTATCAGTATCTGAAGAAAACCAAAAGAAAAACAAAAATGAAATGTCTGAGGGAGGAAAAGACAAGTGTTTATAAAATTACTTCATTTCTTCCTTCTTAGTTTATTATTAAAAGAACAGCCTTAGAAAAGATTTTGAAACAGATTTAGCTTCCTTTAGGTCTAATTCTTCTGTCATTATGTGGCTTTCATTCTCTATTCCTAGTTGCTCCTCTGGGCCTCCTACTTAGGACTTAGGCAGTGTCCCATTTTTTTCAACATCTCTTAATTTATAAAACCACTACGTGGTATGGAAAGTTAATAAAAGAATCATAAAAGCTTCTAAGGTTCTCATTCCATCTCCCTGATGTGTATCTTAATATGATTTTTGCATAATCAGTTGGTTTAAATAAGTAACTTTAAATTAAGTTTTAGGTATTTTAGTACCTATTAGGAGATGTACAAACCTTTTTAGACAACTCAGTTCCCAGCATACACATAGCTGGATTCTGCTAGGTTAGAGTCTGTCCAGCTTATTAAAAATTTAAACCTGATTCTATTCATCATCATTAACTCTAGCAATTGGCCAACATATTTAAATAAAGCAATTTTTAAAGATTTAGGAGGCAACTGGCAGTTCTTCAAGACACCAAGAATAATATTCACAGTTTAAGAAAATTTGTGTCGACTCAATTTACAAGGAATAAAGATGTCATGAATCACATCATTTTGTACAAAGCATTCTGTGTCATCCTCAATCCAAACACTTGCAGTTGCTTTAATGGGGAAAATGAATTAAGATTTATCGTCAATACATGAAAGCGTTTTCTCTATCCCTTAAATGACTACTTTACAGAAACTGAGATTTCAGTGAGATTCCTGTGTTTAATAATAGAAAATAGATTTTAAGTCATTCTTTTTTTTTTGAAGATCTATTTTCTATTATCAAAGACAGGGATGAAAAAATTAATAAAATATTCTTTAAAATGTTTTGACATGTGTTCTGGGTAGGCCGATTGCTGGACTACTGTCGCTATGTGTGTGTGTAATACATGTTTATTTCTCTGAGATTTCCATTTTGACTCTATCTCTTATGCGCTGGCTAATGGGTACTTAAAATGAAGTGGTACCCATTTTGCTTTATTACTTTAATTTCTTTAAAAGTGAGTTCTTTTTCTCATCTATTTCCAGTTCAAAGGCAGCATGGAGTCTTAATAAACTTCAAATGTATTTGGATAGCTGATAAATTTAATGGTCTCATCAACTTAAAAAATTGCAAGTAAAAGTAAGTGATCTTGAGAATAATTAACAGGGCAATAATGATGGTAGAGGAGAGTATTACACAGACTAAATGGAGGTGCCCTTATTTCTGTCAAAATTTCCACTGAGAAATGTAATCATTATTTGCCTTTGTTAATTGCAGCCTAAAATGTACTCTACATATAGATTACATTTTATCCTAGCACTTGAAGATAATTTACAAATGCAACATTACTATATCTGTGTTCTTTATATCTCAGTAAACCAAGAAGCAAATGTTAGCAGCTAGAGTTGGCAGTGAGAGAAACTAAAGCCAAAGGTTGAGTCACAGCAGTGCAGTGATGGCTGGGGAACAACTGGTGTGGCAGAGATTGTGTGTCTTTAAATGAGATCTGTAGTAAACCTAGAGAGACTATTTTATCTGTCTACAAATGCCTGTGGTTTTATTCCAAAATACAATAATATGATAAATTAGAAAGGATATGTATTTCCTTTATCTAATGCATCTTTATTCTTACCATAAGTCTTTCAGTATTATACTAAAACAGAGGGGTTCGAAGATCCGGCCCTGAAGGAGTATTTTATTGTATCTGTCTTTGTTTAGACTTGTAAAATGCAGGTTAAAATGCAACTATTGTTCAACCTTGAGTTGATATTAATATTGTTTTAAAATTCTTTACAAATAATGTCTTATTACCTGCACCTGAGAGAGGGTGCCACCACTGTGCTGTCCTTGACCCATTGCTGACAAGGTCAACATTTTTTGAGGCAGAGGATAAGCCTGTGAGAAATACAACATTTTCCCAGTTTTTCAGTTGACAGTGCTGAGGTAGAAAGTGGTAATTTTACATCTCATAATTAGTAATTGGTGAAAGGAAGCATTCTGATTCCAGACTCCACTCCAAAATGCTGAATCCTACTGTCCATATAAGAATTAGTGAGCTTATGCTGAGGTGTAGCTATTGGGCCACGTTCAGCTAGTGTCAGTCTTATTTTCTATTTCTTCTGAATTAACATTATTTTAGAATTAGAGTTGAATGTCAAAGTGGAGGCAAATTATAAATCCTAGTACATTAATATAAATTTATACATTTGTTTAGCTGATTTTCTGATCATTCTGTCACATTTTTGGACATCATTTAATGGGATCCCTAATAGCTTTCCATTGAAATGATGTGCTCTATCACCAATTTATTAGTACAAGTCAGGTCAGGCAGGCACTGCATCTGGGGCTTCTGTCATGTGAGGTCAAATTGTCTTAAAGTTTGAGATTAAACCAACAAATACTCAGTGATACCGGCAGGTAGGCATTTTACTGGGTAGAGAATTGCCATTAACTTGTAAGGATTGTCAGCTTGTCTTCTGAATCAGGCTTTAGGGCACCTATAGGGGGACCAAAATGGTTTGTTTGAGTTCTGGCATGTAGTAATTACACAGGTGTATTTTCTACAATCTGAGTCTTTTCATTACTCATATACTATAACTACCACTGAAGGGGCTATTGCTGAGGAGGTTTTGTGAGAGACTCAGTTTAGTGAGACGTAAATCTGGTACTGGTCTTAGATTCATGTTTAATATAAGAATGGCAAGCATTTCCAAATTGTCATTTTCTATTATAAACTCTGCAATTGTATTATGCTACTGTGTACAACTTTACATAATTTTGGCTAATTTTTAAATTCTCATTTTCATCATTTTCAACAACAGCATTAATATCTTTTCTATATGCTTTTATAAATAAGTGTGGCACCATAAATGCTACTATGGAGGCAGGCAGCAGAAAGTTTCCTGGATACTTGAACATGAATTCAACATGGTGTCTTGGAATATCTTTCAATATGTTAACAATGTGAGAAAGAAGAAAAAGTGAACTCACATTTGATACATCCTCATAATTTTTTTTTGCTACAAAGGGCAGGGTACAGGGTCTTTGTAGCCTTACCAATAGCAAGTGTGAAGATGGCCTGAGTAAGCAGGGGAACGTGGGTATGCCTCTCAGAACTCCTGATACACTCAAGAGCACATACTTTCAGTCATTTAGAAGCTGAACCCTGGAAGAGAGGAGTGTAAAAGTATGGTAGTTGTGACAAGACTATTGGCAGGGGAGAGAGGAGGTAATGAGATCATCAAATGGTCTGACAATGCCACCATGCATGGAATAGCAAATACTGCAAGTATCACTAGTGTCCACACTGATGTTTCTTTTCTTCTCTACAGAAAGAGTGGACAGATGATTGGCTTTAGCAACCTGTGAGTTGATAACTGAGAACCTTCCTCTTTCATGTGTATAACGCTAGAACAGGTATTCATTTGCTTTCTGTAAATGATACATGCTTCTTGCTTGCAGATAAGAATACCTTTACCTTCAAGGTAGACACAATGCAACCCTTGGAGCTGAAGGCCTGGGACTGTTAAGATGGCTGCTATCATTGCTGTCCTAAGCACTTTCTACTGCTGACAGTGTTATTTTTTCTTTCGGATTTTTATCTCATCAGCAGGACTTGTCCTGGGATTGTTTATGACAAAGAGTACTTGCATAACATCATTTCTACTCCAAGTTCGCTCCTTTTGCACAAAAACAAACCATCTAAAAGCATGTTATTACAACAAATAGAATACTAGTTAATTTTAAATATATGAATAGTTTATAAGCCCTGGGTATCTCCAAGTTTGTTTTTCACTATATATTCTCTGCTTTTTAGAAAGCATCAATAACAAACTTATTTCTTCTCCAGATTTTATGAGTATATTTTCCTTCTATTTCTTTACCACTGTTAAAATAAGCTGGGGAAGAAAAATGAGATTTTTAACCTGGTCCTTGATGCCAAACATATTCAGTTTCTCAAATGATCCAGATGTTCTAATGATGTTCCACTCTCCATTTTCCACTTGGATTATAAGCATACATCAGGTTTTATGCCTCAAACCTGTGTTTCATTACCTTACTTTAACTTAGATTTCTTGACATTTCATTATATGAAGTATTGTTCTTTTGTCACCACAGTTCCATTTCACAGTATTGGGATTCTAAGCAACTAGCAGAAAAGAGATGTATGGCCGTGAAAGTAGGCCATAAATAGGTTTGTGTTCATGGTGGACTATTATAAAAAGCAATTGTGTAGATGTATGGCCAATATCACTATAGTCACAGTATAGCCAGCCTTCCTAATCTTCCATTTGAAATGATTTCTTTCCTTTTTCTAATTCCAAGTCTTGTTGATATCAATCTCATATAATATCTTCTTTCTTAATATTGAACATCAATTGTCTTAAAATTTTAATTGAAGCCTAAGTCATTGTACTTTTGTAGAAGGCAATAGGTTTACAACATCTAATGTTTGCGTGTTATTTATCTAATGAACTTTACTGCTCTGGCCATGTAGCTTACAGAGATGTAGCCATTAGAGGATGCCCCGTGAACAAACCAGGGATATCTGGGTAAAAAAGAAACCACACAGTGATTCCAGAAATACAGGTCACTTCAGAGCATGACATGAGTGTATTACAAAGTGAGATGAATTTCCTTTTCTCACTTTTCAGTTACCACTGAATATTGATTTCTTCCCCCTGCAGCTCTTACCTATACCCTCTAATTTCCCTATAACTCCTAACAACCTCCAATCTTTAAGGAGGAGGGAAAAAAGGTACATTTTCATTTATATGTGTGAATGGATGTACCTGCATACATTTTATAAATTATGTATATTTTTTTAATATTCATAGTTGTACATGCAGATACATTTGCATATTCCTTGCTGCAGCATCTGGTAAACACTAGCTTACTTCAAAACCCAGCTGATGTGCTTCAGCGTTACTTATCATGTGGCAAGAGTCACAGCAGGTTGTTAAGAAATATTTGTTTAAAATGTTTTTTTTTCCTAGAAGGGCTGATGTACTATTCTTTTTTGTACCATTCCACATGATGCCATTCTTTTAAATTACCCCAGTGGTGCTCATTGGGTCAGTGTAGGCACACAGATGAGCGCTGGAAAGTAATTGTAATTTTACCATCTTCTAACAGAATACACCCTCAGGCCAAGTGGTAAAATACCACCTCCGCCAGCCCCAACATTCATCACTGTAATGAGCTACAAAATCAATCTGTAATTGACAGAAGCATTTTTAATCAAAGTATAAGGCATTTAGAGTCTCCAGATACTGCCTTTTTGTCTTATGTCAGTATTTACTTTATAGCAGGATGGAAGATGTTTGATTTTGTTCAAGAGCATGAGTTATTTCTGCAAAGGAGCAAAGATACGCTTTTCAGAAACTCTACTCACACCCACCTACACCCACTCGCCAACAAAAGTAACACTGTGTAACCGCTGAGATTTATCATAAAGCATCAATTCGGGAAGATCATGCTCTACCACTTTAGGGAGAAAGGGGATTTATTTTTGTGAATGATTGTTCATGCTTTCTACCAATTTGCTCTCTATACAAAATTACTACTTTTTGACTCAAGCTACCACTGTATCTGCACAAACTATAATCAAAAATGTTGCTTTTTTGTATCCACCTCCCAGGTGCTTAGATTTGTCCTTAGGAATTTACTGGCATTACAGCACATTCTTCTTAGTAGTACTATTCTTTTTTGGTTAAGTTAAACTCTTTAAAGTGTATTGGTAGATAGGATTTTCAGATGGCCACACATTAAAAGTTTTAATGTTTCCAAGTAGTGTGACTTGTAGCTAAGGCAGAATATTTATAGATACATGTAGTGACTTTCTGGGCACAAGCTATTATGTTTTAATGGGTGGGCTCCAGATGTTTAGTATTAGATCTTTAATTTGGAGACCACATTAGTGTGATCTGTTGGGAAGCAAGGACTTTGCATACTGAGCCATGCCCAGTATCTTTTGGATGTTTTGGCATTGGTGTTTACACATGTAAGAGAAGATGCATCACTCTCTGGCACATGAAATAGACTGTTTTCAAGGGAAATCATCCAGAGTTTGCAAAAATAACTGAACACAACCTACATAGTCTGATGTTCTCATTTCTCAGTTCTGTAGGTAATTCTGTGTGTGTGTGTCTGAGGTGTGTTTTTTTTTTAAAGTACCAACTTAAAACATTGCAAGTCTTATCTAAACAACTTTAACATTTCCAGAACCCAGAGCTTTAAATTATTCACTGTTTTGAGCAATTCTTCACTGCTCCCTTGTTTAGCATGTGACCTCTATGTAAATGAATGAATATTGCTTATAGCATAATATTTAGGGATGGCTTACTCCATATCAAATAATATGCTAATTACTACAGATGTCATATTACATATAGTTTTGTGAACAATTCTTTGAGCTAGATTATTTTATACCCACTTTATATGTGTAATTGAGGGTTAGAGAAGTGACATAATTTGTGCAAGTTTACATTGCTTATGTGTAGTGAAAATACAATTAAGCAGAGGCTGTATATACCCAAGGCCCATATTTGTGATCCTTTCCATTGATGTAATGCTAGCACATGTACTGGCTCACATTATTCATCATGTTATACCTTGTTACCGGTTTCAAGACAGCCTGTTTTCAGTTATACACTTAACTTCATTTTTGTCCAAGGAAGCAGTACCCATTTTACTTAAACTTCTTTATTAGGATGTCAATAAAGAAACCATTTCACATCCTTGATTTCAGCTGGGTTTTATAATCTAGCAGAGTAGATATTAATTATTAAAATAGAAACTGTTGCCAGTTCAAGTATACTAATGGTGCTGCTTTGGGTCTCTTAATGCTTTTACTGAGAAGATAAATAACATTAAAAATTACAATAGACCAAGGAAACTTAACTTTTACTTGGAAAGAAGTAGCAGTTACAGGGAGTTGATATGAGAACAGAGTTGAAGTAAACAATACTTTTCTTTTTCTCTGACAGCTGGCCCTTAACTTGTTTGGGGGCAATTTGGTGAGTTTTAAATGAAGAGTCAGAATTTTTCTCAGTCTATGATCTGTCCCCAGCAGCAAGGATGGTGACTTTTATCTGATAGTTTATATTATAGAACACCTTATCTTCATCTGTATAACCCTTGCTTCTTATATACTTATTTTTGAAAATGTGTTATTTTAACTAATATATCTTATAAGTACAACATGGGCAATTCACACTTAAAAATTCCTAATTTCTGGACATTCACCATAGTGGCAGATACCACATTCTCACATTGATGAAAATTTATTTATTCAGACATTGGGTTTAAGAACCAAAAAAATGCCTCTATATTATTTGTTGTGCATTAGAAAATGTACTGAGCAACTCAAATACATATAACTTGCTAATTACTATTTTAAAGGCTGAGTTTTTAAAGAAATGGAAGTTGGGATCATATATGCTTCTTATGAGTTTGTAATTAAAGAACTCTCCGTATTTATAGTGGATGATGTCAAAACATAGGTTCTTACCTTTTCAAATGTAGTTTAGAGATCAATAATCTTTTTTTCTCCAGAAAGTCCCCCTTGTGTTTTTTTAAATATATAGTTTAATGGCATCTTCCTATTTTTAATTCCTAGTTATGTAGTCTTAAAATGCATTTTAATTATTAAATATATTTTATTTTATAAAGATCTTATTTGTATTCATTTTGAAAACTCTATCAAAATAATAGTTTTACCTTTTAACACCTAATCATTGTTTGTATCATCCAGTACCATAACCACCTGGTCAATTTTGAAACACTTATAAATGCATAGCAGTGTGACTATGCGTGTAAGTAAAGTTATTATTAATGGCAATGAATACAATTTTGAAAGCCACTGTGATAATCCACATCTAAACTATTCCTCAGCCACCCCTGACAGGCATGACTAGCTGTTGCACAAATGGTTATTTCAGATGATACAGAAAGATAAGAAAGGCATTAAAATGCCTGGGAAATAAGAAGGTAAGAATCTATATTTTCATTTCAGTAGAGATAAGCAGTATTCTCTCTATCTGAAACCTTTATTGGAATTGACAAGAGTTAGAATTCAGAGCCACCTATTGACCTGAACTAGACTCTTCTTAATGACATTCCAATCAGAATAACAATAAGATCAAAGGATACAGGTCTCCATTGTCAGTTCCAGTGAAGACTGTACTAACTGGGGTATACAGCTGCCTTCTCTCTTAATATTCACCCCACCTGATAAGGCACATTATATCAATATATAGTTCCCAGCACCTTTGGCTGCTACAGATTTGATCACAACTCCCCTGGGAATTTGTGTTCACAGGCAATTTTTGATTATTCAAGTTGATGGGGAAAATATATCAAAGCAAAGGAAAGGACATGTTAAAAATCTTTATGTAGCTTTATACTTTTCTAATGTGTCTCCTCTCTCCTCCTTCAACTGATCCCTGTCATTTCCAGAAACAGCTTGCAGTCAAACTGATAAAACTGATTTGCAAAGAAACTAGAAGAGATTAGGAATGAAGTTGAGGAGCCAAATGGCCTACTCCCAGACTCACTGCTGACACAGCTTTTGGAAAAACACAGAACTTTCTTGAGCCTCAGATTTAATATTTTAAAACTGGGTAAACTCTCTTCCCATGTGAATTTCAATGGTATGTTGGAATAGTAAATAGTAAATTAGTAAAGATGTTGCAAGTACGCAAACCAAACCCTTCAAACACATTAAACACTTTGAAGACTTTGTTTCAGGGCAATGATAGATCAAATATATTATTTTACGTCTTTTATCGTCATCCTTTTTTGGTGATGAGTGGGATTCTCTACACATCAAAACAAATTAGTTGAGGTCATTAACTTTTATAATATGGACTCAATCCATATTATCCATATTGAGTCTCTGGACTCAATCTTCCCTTCCTTCCACTCTGGAATCTTCTTGGGCAGTCTACCTATGAGGGTACTATTGTAGAAAGAACATTGATTTGACATATTTAAGATCTGGTTCTGATGCCACCTTAGTCATTAATTAGTAATATGAACTCTGGTAGAACTCTTTATTTCTTTCAGTCTCAGTTTTTCCATTTATGTAACTTGGCAGTTGGATAAAATGTAGCTCTGGCATATTCAACACAAGAACTTATTTCATTATTTATTACCATGAGTTTATTTGGGAATACTTAGTACATTAAATTACAGTAAAGATTTCATTTTCCTGTTTTTACTAATCAAGGATTTTTTTTTATCAAATATATATTAAGAACAGTGAAACACTCAGGAAAGATCACAAATAAAAACACTAGCTATTCAATGAGATAGTTGTTATTTTGGTGATTCTGTAGGACCATATGAAAATAAATGCTTCATTTCTACTAGTCTTTTGAAATATTAGAAATAGATCCCTGATTCTCTGCACTATCCAAGTAGACCCTTGCAAAAACAACAGTGAATGAAGACTATGAACCACTGAGCGGGACTATGTTTAAGGGTTCTTCCAGTTCAAATACCTCTTGATTCTAAATACCAAGCTGCAGCCATCCACCATTTGTTTTGGTTCTGGGTTAGTTTTCTCTTGCCCTTTGAGTAAACACAAGTTTACTCAATGCCCATGCCATCACTTGAATTTTCTTACTCAGGCTTCATAAGATCAGAAATCTTCCCATTTGACAACTAACTTTAGAATCACAGACTAATTCATCTAGTTTATAGTAAGAAAAGATACTGAGGCAGATGGTGAAATTAGTTACATAAAGATAAATACAAACCGAGCCCCAAGATACTTTCTATCACCACTATTACCATCATTAGAAAACATTTCTGAAAAATAAAATCATATGGATAAATGTGTAAACTGATGAAGTATCCTTGGTAAGGCAGTGGAGGAAACCAAGCATTTGGAGGATGTCACTTTCACGTTAATGTGAACTGCTTTAGCTTTGGGTTGCTGGACTTGGAGAGTGAGTCATCTTTCTCCAGTTCCGGGTCTGAGAGATGCTATATACCTCACCCCTTATCTGCCTTTATCCTTTGTCACACAGTGAATTCTCAGAACAGGCTATATATCCTGTTGTTTGTAAATGCTTTCTTGCTTCAGTGCCTTTTCTCACACCACTTCCTATACCTAGACATAACCACATGATATATTGTACCATATTATACCATGTCCTAATTTCATAGCCTTTTTTACAATTCTCCTTCACTCTTCCCAGCTGATATTTTACTTATATTCTCTGTATGTTTGCCGCCATGTCTTCCTCCTACCAGGCTCCTATCTTCTCTGGCATAAAAGCTCCATCATACTTATCTTTGTATTTTTATAATACTTTGTGCTATGAGTCACAACATTAATATTTGTTGAATGACTAAATGAGTGCGGTTCAATCAGAAGGTTTACGAGTTAACTGATTATGGTTAGAATGATGTGAAAGAAAGAACTGTAGAGGCAGTTCTCATTGCCTTCCAGAACTGTGCATACTTATTTTTTTTCTTGATGATAATTAAAGAAGACCCATCAGTTCCCCTTTCTGTTCATTTTATTCCCCACTTGGACAGCTTTGCTAACAAGAAATTGCTCATGAAGGAACAGAGAAAATTTGAGAAATGGAGAAAAAACACACCAGACATACAGCACTTGGAAAAAATATATGTATTTATCCTCTAGTCACTTTTTCTGCTTGCCAATTTGATATAAGGACAAGTCTTTTCTATCCATCCTACACTAACGCATCACATTATTTTCTTTGCAAATGAAAGGGGAAGGAAAGGAAAGATAGTTCACACTTAAGATGGTTTTAGAAATGCAGTTCTAATGTAGTTCACAGAGATAACGCCAAGTGCATAAGCAGCTGAAAGGCCATTCTGGGTAGTCTGTTCTGACATTTCTTTCAAATCTGAACCATTTCCAGTTTTTCTTTCTTTTTATGATTAGAAAGTATGATTGAAAATCATACAAGCACAATTTTAAAATAATCTTATTGAAGTAATTAAAAGTTACACAAATATGATATCTCATTTAAGACAGTAATAAAATCAATCAAACTATTTTTTGGATCACTGGGGTGTGAGGAAAAAGGGACGATAAATTTTTTATTACATTTTCAGTATGGGAATGGCTTCTCTATAACTTATTATGGGAATATTATTTTCCTCACCATGCTTTTCTATCAATCATTTGATATTGGCCTTGTGCTCAAGAAAATGCTCAACAATTATCGGAAAGCCAGAGAAAGCAGTACTAACCATTTGCTACTGGGTTTTGCTGATCACATTGTACTAGTCTTCCATTAGCTGCTTTTATTTTAACTCAGATTGACTTAGCGTGATCATCACTACTAGGTGTAGCATAGTAGTGGCTGAAAACGTGGGCTGTGGAGTCAGACAGACTGGGTTCAAGTTCCATTTTCACCAGTACAGGTTGTTTGCCATAGTTATTTAAACTCTTTATTATTTGTTTCATTTTATTTTATTTTTTCATGAAACTGAAAGCCTACTTTTTCATGGGGGCATTTCCACAAGTTCTTTGTTACAAGGTTTTCATTCAGTCTGTTACTTGTTTTAGGCGCACTCTGGTCTTCTATTTCTTCTTTATAAACTTTTTCCCTCCTCTGTAAAATGCAGCTAGTAATAATAGCATCTGCCTCAGGGGATGCTTTGACAATCAAGTCAGATGATAATACCCGAGTATGCCACAGTAATTGGCAAGTGATCGCTACCTCAATAAGCTACAGTTACTCCTGCCAGTCTCCACTTTGCTGATTTCCCACTGCCTAAATCTAATTTGTTAGTGCCCCAGATACTTGTGGCAAGTAAATTATCTGCCTTTCTTTGTGATCAGAATGCTTAAATAACACAAGCATGGCAGGCTCTCTCATGCTCATCCTCTCTCTAGTCTGTTCCTAGTTTATCCCTCCTTTCTCATGCATCTCTTCTTGTCCATATTTCCTTACAGTATCTGTCTGGGGATGGCTCTTCCATAACTTATTTTAAGAGAATGTTATTATTCTGTCATTCATTTGAGGCTGGCCTTCAGTCCAACAAGTAGTTTCCATGTTACATTCTCATTGTCTTCCCAGTTCCTGTTTCTACCCAAACCAGTCTCAATTAATTATAATAATTTCTTGTGTGGAGAAACACTTGATTTGGCTGCCACCCTCAAGGCTGGAACCACTCCACCTAGCTCTGCAGTTCCAACTAAACACTGAGATAGGAGTCATCTTCAGAAAAAAATGATTTTGAAGGCAGTAGGAAGCTCACTGGGACAGAGGGTGAGTGAAGCTGAGTACCAGGAAGCAAGTGGTGATGGAAAGCAGGGAGATTGGGCAATAAAAATGGAATGAACTGGAGGGAGGGAGTGAGAACACAGGAACATGAGAGGTAGGACAATATGATAAAATATGCAGGCATCCTCAAGTAAAAACTTGGAGAAACATTGCTAAAGAGAGGTAAAATGTGAGAATGTTTTAGAAAGCTACCAATAGACAAATACAAAATGTACAGGACATGCCCAACAAAGGAAAATTAATGTGAAGCTAGGTGTAAGGATAAAATACATGAGATTAGGGAAGGTAAGGAAGGATCAAAATTGTACATCTCTTACCAGTGTTCTATGAGATACATAGTCGGGAAACTCCTACAGAGACTAAAGTGACTTTGACATGACCATAAGAACACTAGTGTCAAAGGAAGAACTTTTCATTTTTCAGAGTTTCTATAAGTAGAAAAGCTTAACTAAATTGACATATCAAAGGCATATTTAGGGGGTATCAAGGAAAATTGTGTGGACTTTTGAAGGAAGAAACAATATGAATAGATAATCTGAAAATAGCCAATGCTTTTATGCTGTGAGTAAAATGGATTAGATATTCTGAGGTATTTCAAAAAAGACCACTACCACAATGACCAGCAGAAAAACCTTAGCGGGGTTTAGTATAATTATTACAGTATTGCTGTTATCTTCACTGTTGCTACTTTTACTGTTATCAGTATTCTAGAAGTTATCTGGTATTTTGTCATTATAGTTTTAAACTTTCTGAAGGTAGGTTTCTTTAACTCCTACAGTTACATCTTAAACTATTTATGATCTCAGTAATTTCAGTTGTTGAGATATGGTGATAAAACATTTCTATGAAATGTGAGTCATTTATATTTGAATACCTAATTTTACAGATTGATTCTGTGTGCAAAGTTTTCATCATTGACTTGATCCAACCCTGGTTGAAACATGAGAGGCAGATGTTACCCAGGGCATATTAAGCATGAACAATGCCTAAGATCACACTGGGGAGTTTTTTTCCATGTTTTGAAAACATGGTAAGGGACAGAAAGGAGAAAGCCATTTAGAATGTAGTAATGATTGTGACACTTTATATGGGTCTATAACCAAGACGCTAGATTTGGGCAGTTCTGTTGGGAACTTTTTAACCTGCTATGCCTCTGTGACCCCATACAACTTTTTGACAACGATCACTTGAGGGAACCTGTAATTATTTGCTCTATTTTATTTCTAGGTAAGAGAATAGTTTGAATTCCTATTTCCTTTCTATACTTATAACCTTCACTGTGTAACCAAAATAGAAAAGAAATAGATTCTTTTTATAGGCAGCCAACTCTCAGTTTCTTTTTGGGGATCCTCCTGTGCCCTCAACTCTAAAGAGTTATAAAGGCTTTCTAAGAAAAATCAAATCTGGGAAGAGATTCCCTTAAAATCTCAGGAAGTTCCAAAATTTCAAGTTCTGAATATTCCTTTTGTAAAAAAAAGTTCAAAAAACATATACATACAAAGCCATAGTCTTCCAAAGTTTTCAAACTTTCTACATTTCCTACCAGAATTAATCACATACCACTAAAAAGTCAGACTCTAACAATAGGTAAGAGGAAATATTGTTCTACTTTTTCTTAGAGCATTTTCTGTCTGTATTATTTGATTGCTTTTTTTTTATTTTTATGGCAACCTCTACTTTATATGGCAAAAATACACCTGACTTGCATAATTAGAAAGAGTTGGAAATTTACAGTCATTGTCACAATACTTCAGTCCCTTAGTGTGTAATTTCCATTGGTAATATCCCTCTGTCTTCTCTTGGCCAATATCCTCAGAATAAACTTTAACTGATCATAGAGTACCAAGAAGCATTATGTGTTCAAATTAATACACCTGTAGTATAAAACACAGCTACATAAAAATAACCCTTCTTATAACAGCATTTGGAATGATTATTCTTTGACTTATTTTTGTTTAGTTTGAACACAAGAATTCTGACTCTAATAGAAAAAGATTGATCATTCTAGTTATTCTTATGTTGAAAATGCTAAAACAGATACTCCTCTTGAGACCCTATGAAAAAATGTGAAACACTATTTACTCTAAAATTGCATAAACATCAGTGAAAGAAAATCCTTGGACTTTGACCCTGTCCAGTTTTCTCCCTTACAAGCAAATAAGAATTGGCCATCAGATGAAACATGAGAATTTTCTCCTGCTGAGCTGGATCCTGATCTTTGCAATCTTTGATAGCATCCAAGTGTAGATTCCCAGGATGTCCTAGCTTTGCTTGTGTCTCCCCTCAGAGACCCATGCCTTTTGTATTCACTATTTCAAAATACATTCTTATCATTTGCTTATATACACATTTTTATACAAAAAAGCTATATAATACTTATGCCTCATATTCTTATCTGTGTAGTCCAAAGCTTTTCTTTCTGTTCTTAGTGATAATTGCATTCTGCATTCAGGCAGTGATACAGGGAGGGGACTTTGTAAGTCTTTTTGGTGGAAAACTCTTCCCGCATAGGTCTGAACTGAAAATGGATTTAGCAACATTTTTGTGTGTGAAGTACAAAGCCTTATTACTAAGGCAAAATGGGCTAATTGAAATGACCTATAATATTACTACTTAAGAATAACGACTGTTAATATTTTGTGTATATTTTAGTGTATTTTGATAAATATATAAGCATTTATTTAATAAAAAGTTAATTTTTTCCTTAGGTATGTTTGATAGCCTGCTTTTTATAAGGAATGATATATCAAGAACATTTTTCAAAACAAACAAACAAGCAAAATATAACCAAAGACACTGAAATAGAGAACAGGCTGACAGTGCTCAGAGGGGAGAGGGGAGGGAATTTCAGGGGAAAAAGGGAAGGGTTTGCAGGAACAAGTATAAAGGACACGTGGACAAAAACAAGGTGGGGGTGGAAATGGGAGTGAGGTGGGGAGGTGGGGAGTGCTGGAGGGATGGGCTGGGATGGGGGTAAAAGGCAGAAAAGTGTACTTGGATAATAATTAAAGTAAAATTAAATTAAAAAGTAAAATAAAATAACATGACACATTAAGAACCAAAACAAATAGAACATTTTTCAGTTCATTAAATACACTCTTGTAATATATATTTTTTTAATTTCATGCACTTTGACTTTAAATAAGCCTCTTCAAAGTGGAACCTAATCAACAAAACAAACAAGCAAGCAAAATATAACCAGAGACATTGAAATAAGGACAAACTGACAGTAACCAGAGGGGAGAGAGAGGAGGGTAATGGGGAAAGAATGGGAAGGGTCATCAAGGAATATATATAAAGGATCCATGGATATGGGGGAGCTTTGCCCACAGAGCACCCCATCTGCCACAGATGAGAATAAGTATACTAAGACATGATCTACTTGGGGAGGAAAGGTGGCCGATTTCTCAAAGGAGAAGGACCAGGAGCCTGTCCCTTAGTGAGCTTTTATTGGGTTTAATTTGCTTAGGAATACAGGGCATTATATAAAGCTCATCAATCATTGTCAGGCAGTAATCGTCAAACAATAGATAACATTCAAACAACTATGAGGGTTTATTGTGAATTAGGGTCAGATAGCTAAAGGGCCATAAAACTTTGGGGAACAAACTTATTTCATGCTTGGACCCTTATCATTTAAATTGAGGGTATTAGCAAAGTAGGTTTCACAGGATTTTATGCATTCTTTCTTAGGCCTGATCACCACAGGAAACCTGCCCTTTCCAGCACAGGGCTGAACCACCCTGTGTCACTGTTTCAGGCTTAAGTGAGGCAGGGGAAGAAGGCAGCCAAAAGATTAGTAGACTTCTTGCAGATGGAATGAAGAGACATGCTTTGTCAAAGCTGAGGAACAAGGGTCCATCACCCCCTTTTTCTATAGCCACCCAAGTCCTTCCCTGAGGGCCACTTCATGACTGTGCCTGTCTTAGGTCGTCCTTCCTTTGAGGAACCTTACCAGTCATTGGCTAACCGGTCATCCGCTTGGGGCCAAGAAGGGTGAAGTAAAGGGGGCAGAGGTGGCACCCCTGCCAGGGAGATGAGCTTTGTCTCCTTAGTGGCTTAGAGTCTCAAGGTCTGTCACTCAGCCTTAGACATAGGGGGTTACAGCTTCTGAAACCAGGCAGAGCTGTTCCTAATATAGGACAAAGCCGAAGGGGGCAGGATTGAGGATGGGATGTAGGGGTGCATGGGATGGGGGAAAATGGTGGGGGGAAGTGGAGACAACTATACTTGAACAAGAATTTTTAAAACTACATTAAAAAATTCGGGTGACTAACTTAAGTCTATATACCAGAAAACTTTGGATATTCATCAAATGACCAGATTGCCAGTTTAGGCAGGACCTTAGTTAACCAAGTCCCCGAAGACTATTCCAAATGATTCCCCAATTAAGACAACCAGTTTCTGAGTAGAAATGGCCACTTCTTCATCAAAGCTCAAGGTGCTAGAAACAGAACAGAAAAAAAATTAAAAGAATGTATTAATTTTTAATCTGAAGGTAGTATCTTTCTAAATTCCATTATAGTTGACATACATTACATTATTTTTAGGTTTATAACAAAGTGTTTTGATATTTTTATACATTATGAAATGATCCACTGTAAGTCTGGTTACCATCTGTCACTATACAAAGATATTACAGTATTGGTGATGATATCCCTTATGCTGTACTAAATGTAGGGTATTTTTAACCTTACAGATCCAGTAGCAGACAATAGAATCTACTGTAGCTTTTGTAAACACAAAGGGCTTTATTAAAAGGGAAATTAAGGCTTACAAAACCCATGGGTGTGTTGAAAGAATAGATTTTAGATTTTATTTGAAGAACACCCAAACACAAATTATTAAACTATCACACCAAGAGAAGTAAGTAGTGCCTCTTCTGTGGCTCCCCCAGATGCTATATTCAGGAAGTTTTCGTTGCTGCTGACTGGTCCTGAACCATGGTATATCTGATATAAGACTATTCTAATAGAGGAAGCTTCTCACCTCCCTTCACAACATCCATGAAGCTAGTAATTGAACACTGGGACCTTTGCTAACTCTGCTGCCAAGCAACAAAATGCCTCCAGTCTCTCTTATCCTTTCTAAATCTATCAGAAGTGTTGCAATTGGAGAAATTTAAATTAAATCTGAAAATCTAGCTACAAAGAAGTCTTGGAAATGTTGTTTATAGCTTTCTCACCTTGACATTATAAGAAAGTATGCTAGAAAGAACATGAAATACAATTTCAGCACTAATCCATGATATCCACAGCAAATATATAATGCATTTGGAAATATTTATTTATTTATATTCCTTAGGATGCTTTCCAACATGTTGATAGTAAGAAATCCAAGACCAGTCTTTCGTATCCAAGTGAAGATGGATCTAAGCCCAAATCTCAGTTCAGGAGCTAAGAAAGTAGATTCATATAATCCTGTGATTTTGGGAAACAATGTTTTTTTATGCATCCTTTATTGGTGTTACTCTGCAAAAAAAAATGTTTTCAGGGTTAGAAAGAATTTGATCTCAATCTTGACAGGTATTTGGAAAATTACAAAAGGTTTGTTAGTAAACCAGTCAATGGTCTCTGGTTTTTTTAATCCTTTTAATTTAGATAAAGAGTATACCTGAGAGGTTTTTAATGTTTTCTGCATTTCATGAAACTATTTGAAGCAGGAGTGAAGAAAAATAGTAAGTAGACAGAGAGCCTCTCTCTCATCTCTTTTTTTTATTTTGAATAAATTTGGTTTTTTCCTCTCCTCTATAAGGAAATAAAAATCTTACCTCACTGCTTACCAAATACAATTTAAATCCTTCAAAAAGTTAACAGAGCAGTTTTAAGAAAGCCTGCTATGCACCATAAACACTCTATCTATAAATACATAATTGTTATAAGGAGATAATTCCAGGGACCTATTATTGATAATCCTGGTGTTATTAGAGTTGTTTTTTTCTATTGAGTAATTGTAGATTGCATCTACAATGGATCTATCTGCATACTCTAATGCAAAGTCTCTTGAGGACTTGCAAGAATGCAAACTGGGACCAGATACATACTTTTTGGCAGCAAGACAGAACATAGCAGTCTCTACATCTAGCCTGATAAGCAAACCCACTGGATGCAACCATTTATTGAAGGTACAAGAGAATCAGCCATACCCTGCTTTTCTAGGGATCTAATATTACATAATGATCAAGGAAGTGAACACACTTTTAAAGCTTTCCTGAAGTGAGTGTGGAATTCCTAATATTTACATTTTAGTGTTTCTTCAACCAGTAATAGCTCTTTTCAGCCTTTCTCAACATTAAGAGAAGACTGAAATAAAGATCTTGGTGCTTATATATCAGGTCATGAGAATCACTATTTTGAGCATTCATTTGAAAATACCCTGCTTAGGTTTCTTTGAAAAAATTACTATAGTAAATAATAGCCATAGGCACCACTAATTTTAAAGTTATGGTTGAGAATAACTCAAAAGGAAAAAAAGGGTAAATAGTTTATTCTCTACTCCTAGCAGAGTCTGGTAGAACAGAGCTTCTGAAATTCCTTCCTGGGTCCCTTCAGCAAACTCACTACTCTTGTACACACGGCACACAGTTCAGCTCTTTAGCTCTTCTCCCTTCATGTGCACATGACCCTGTATTTCTGTGTTACGTTAATTGTAACATCAGGCATATAATTTTATGAAATGAGATATAATATCTAATATATTTTGTTCACTTAAGCATTTTTTAGAAATAAGGGTTTCTAAAAAATTGTAAATAGCTAATCATTTAAAGCTATGGAGTAATGACACAAAGTGTCTTCTTTGGTTAAAATGTTCTTATGCTTTTAAAAATAGAAGTTCAATTGAAATTTCACAGATGACTAGTCCATAATGTAGGTTAATTATTACTATTAATGAGATTTGTCCCCAAAAAACTGGATACTAGAACTTTATAAGGTTAATTCACAGTAGCATCTATTAAAACTTAGACTTACACCCTGGCCAGTGTGGTTCAGTTGGTTGGGCATTGTCCCGCATTGAAAATCCTGAAAATTTGTGGGTTTGTTCCTGGTTGAGACACCTACAGAAGACAACAGATCAATGTTTCTCCTTCACATCGATGTGTCTCTTCCTCTCTTTCTCCCTCCCTTCCCCTTTTTTCCCCTCTAAAATCAATAAGCTAAACATGTCCTTAGGTAAGGACTTAAAAATAATAATAAAATTGAAAATAAATAAAAATAAAATGTAGATTCACAACTGGAATAGGTCTGGTCTTTCAATGATTCATTTGCTCCTTTCTTGAAAACAATTCTTCCAGGTTAACCTGGAAAGGAACTGCTTTCAAAAATAGCCTAGAGTCACACATGCACATGAAATAAATAATGCAGTCCTCAGGGCTATGG
This sequence comes from Phyllostomus hastatus, assembly GCF_019186645.2. Classification (NCBI taxonomy): domain Eukaryota; kingdom Metazoa; phylum Chordata; class Mammalia; order Chiroptera; family Phyllostomidae; genus Phyllostomus; species Phyllostomus hastatus. The sequence continues at coordinate 85,234,184 of NW_025333977.1, read as the reverse complement.
ATAAAGCCAGATTATTTTTCATTGTTTTTCCTTCATCAGCCAGAAGTTTTAGATACTAATTAAGCAATGCTACTAATCTCTTCGCCAAACACACAAGATCAAGAAATTGATTATAAAGGTTATAAGGAAATTCTTCCTTTTGATTAAATTGCACACTAATGTGAAGGATTATGCCATATGGGTTTTCTTTAGTGATATGCTGTTAACCATGAACATTTCTTCTTTAACTCTCTTCACCTGGATTCACCATATCACATTATTGTTTCTCCTTATGGTCCCTTCATATTTAAATTATTTTCTAACTGCTAATTTGTCATTAAAATGCCTTTTATTTTCTCTCGGAAATCCAATTCTGACTCATCTAGTGTTCTATTCCTACATATCTTTCTTCTGATAATCTTTCCTTAGTTATAATGTGTTAGTGATAGCAGAGAGGGCTTCAAAAATTGTACAGTATTTGATGCTTTCGCATTTTTCAAACATATTTTATTGGTTATGTTATTACAGTTGTCCCTTTTTATTTCTCTCCTTTATTACCCTCTGTCCTGCACCCCCCTCCAACCAGCATTCCACCACCTTAGTTCATGTCCATGGGTTGTACATATAAGTTCTTTGGCTTCTACATTTCCCATACTAGTCTTAAACTCCCCTGTCTATTTTGTACCTGCCATTTATGTTTCTTATTCCCTGTACCTTTTCCCCCAATTTTCCCCCAGTTCCCTCCCCACTAATAACTCTCCATGTGATCTCCACTTCTGTGATTCTGTTCTTGTTCTAGTTGTTTGCTCTGTTTGTTTATGTTTCTTTTTTTTAGCTTCAGTTGTTGTGAGTTTGTCTCATTTTACTGTTCATAGTTTTGATCTTCTTTTTCTTATATAAGTCCCTTTAATATTTCATATAATAAGGGCTTAGTGATGATGAACTCCTCTAATTTGACCTTACCTGGGAAGCACTTTATCTGTCTTTCCATTCTAAACAATAGCTTTTCTGGATAGAGTAATCTTGGATGTAGGTCCTTGCCTTTCTAACCCCTTCTTGCCTGCAAGGTTTCTTTTCAGAAATCATCTGATCATCTTAGGGAACTCCTCTGTAGGTAACTGTCTCATTTTTTCTTGCTGCTTTTAAGATTCTCTCCTTATCTTCAATCTTTGGTAATTATGATGTGCCTTGCTGTGTACTTCCTTGGGTACAAGTTTTTTTGGGACTCTCTGAGCTTCCTGGACTTCCTGGAAATCAATTTTCTTTGCCAGATTGAGGAAGTTCTCCTTCATTATTTTTTCAAATAAGTTCAAGTTCTTGCTCTTCCTCTTCTCTTTCTGGCACTCCTATGATTTGAATATTGGACCATTTAAAGTTGTCCTGGAGATTCCTAAGCCTCTGTTCATTTATTTGAATTCTTGTTTCTTCATTCTCTTCTGGCTGAATGTTTATTTCTTCCTTCTCCTCCAAACTGTTGATGTGAGCCCCAGTTTCCTTCCCTTCACTGTTGGTTCCCTGTATATTTTTCCTTATTTTACTTTGCATAGTCTTGACTTCTTCCTCTATTTTGCGACTATAATCCACCATTTCTGTGAAGATCCTGATCACCAGTGTTTTGAATTCTGCATCTGATAGGTTCACTATTTCTTCATTGCTTAATTGTTTTTCTGGAGTTTAATCTATTCTTTCATTTGGGCCATACTTTTTTTGTCTTGGCATGTGTGTTGTAAGGGGTAGAGCCTTAGGCAACCAGTGGCACCAGGGCAAGGCAACCCACACCACAGCTTTGTGTTGCTATATGTGGGGGAGGGGTCAGAGAGGGAACAATGCCACTTGCTTGGCTCTCACCCTGCTTTCAGTCACTTGTCCCACTTCCCACAAGCAATTTGGGCCCTTCTGGTGCTGATTCCTGGGTGGGTGAGTTTGTGTATGTTCTAGGACCCTGTGGGTCTCTCCAATGAAGTCTCCTGTGAGGCTGTGAGTTTCTCCCACTGCTGCAACTTCCACAAGTTTTTACAGCTGGAGGTTTGAGGCTTTATCTCCCTGAGCTGCATCCTTGGGTTGTGTGGTCTGTCTTGCTGCCCAGTTGTTCCTCTTGGTTTATCTGCATGGAAATGTGGGACCACCAGCTCTGCCAGCTGCCACCTCATCCATTCCTCCAGCCACTGCCTTGCTGAGTATCCTCTCTGCTCAGGCTTCCGGTCTCTGCCCCTTCCAACAGTCTGGGTGAATATTTCTTCTTTAACTCCTTGGTTGTTGGGCTTCCATTCAGTTCAATTTTCTGGCAGTTCTGGTTATTTTTTGCTTTTAAATTTGTTGTTGTCCTTCTTTTGGTCATGGGAGGAGGCGAAGTATAACTACCTATGGCTCCATCTTGGACAGAAATCCTGCTTTAGCATTCTGACACTCAGTGGTCTTCTCTAACTTATAATATTTCTAATGCTAAACTCCAATTGAAATCTAGTCAGAACTTCTTTATTTGTTTAGTCAACAAATAGGCTTGAGAAGTTATCAAGTGTCAGGCACTGTGAGATAGATATTCAGAATATGGGTGAAAGTAAAAGCAAATAATTTCCATTTTCATGGAATTCATCTTGACCCAAGTGTTTTCCGTGTGTCCCTCCTAATAGTCTCATGTGCAGCTCTTCTGGCAGCCTGTTTTCAGAAGGAAATGAATAGCTCTCTCTTCATGGGGAAGAGCATGGAGACACCACTAGGAAAGAAAAAGAGTGAGAGTGGAGGAGGGAGCATGAGTGAAGAAAGAGGATATTGAGGTATGAGAAAGAAAGACAAAAGGGGCAGGGACCAAAGTTTGAACAGATTCAAACAAATGCTATGATGGGTAAAGTTTTGGGGAGAGAGACATGGGTAAAGAAGACTTTTAAGAAGTCTTTGCTGTATGTATTTGTCAGTATAACCTCTCCTTTCTTGCTCCCTCAAAAAAAATTTCAATATAGACTAATAGTATTAGCCAGGGTCCTAAAAGCAGATTTTTGGATTGGTGTTAATTTGCATGTGACATTAGTTGATATGGCCCCTGTGATGGCGGGGTAGGGGGTCACTAAGTCCTGCGTTATTGAAGGTTATTTGTGTAAAGATAATAAAGTCTTGTACTGAACATGTGCATCTCTTGTACCTATGTTAAATTTAATGTGTTGTATTTTATATGGTTGACCTTTGGGAGCCATAAACTAAGACTCGACCCCTGTTTCAGAGGAGAGAGGCAGGTTAAATATCACTGAAGGGAATGTACATTCCCCAGGCCAATCATGTACACATAAAAATGGGCCTTAAATAGCTGAAGAAGGAGTTCCTTCCCATGCTCAAGTATCTTTTTCTCTCCTGGGCTTGGCATTTGAGGAGTCTAGGTATGCTGGAGGAGTTTCTCCATGGCAGCGAGAAATTGTGTGTGTACATAAAGAGATTTATCAGATTCCCAAAGCTGCCTGAAAGAGGATGAAAAGTCATTGATCTAATTATATGCTATATATTTTGTGTTAATTTCCATTTTGTTATCCTGAGCCTTTAGTCTTTGAGGAATATACCAGCCTGATCTCAACTCTGAATTGAAAATTAAGAGAATGAATGTGCATTGTCTCAGGCTAGAATGTGAAAGGGAAGATGTGCTCTACCCTAAGCTAATGCAGTAGTGACAATTTCACCTAAATTAAATCTCTAAGGAGGAGGTGAAACAGAGACATGTGTCAAGGCAGAGATTAACTATCCCTTACCCCTCCACCTGCTGTGAAGACTGACCACACTGCTTACCTTGAATAATGCAGTTTTTATCTGATCTGAAAGCCAGTTTGCTTTATTGCTTGCCAGATACATTCCCACTCGAATCCTTCACCCCAAACTCAACATGTTCAAAAGCAAGATAATAGTCAACCCACTCGATCTCCAAAGAATACAGCACTGACTCCCTTAGAGTTTTCTATTTCTCTGAATTTTCCAAATTACTTGGGCTCCTCACAATTTTTGCCTTTTTCCCACATCCTGGCCATTGCTTACATGGTTGTTACGTTCCTCTCCTCATCTTTAATGCTGTCACCCTGGAGCACCTTAAGAGATCTCTCATTCAGACGACAGCTCAGGCCTGTCCAGTGTGCAGAAGTGCCTTGAAGATCCTTTTCCCTTTTAACTCCTGCAAGTGTGTTTGTTTGTTTGCTTGTTTAATGTGAATGGCATTCAGTTGCCAATGTTTTAATTTTTCCACATATGCATAGTTTTTAAAATGAAACTAGATTACCAGATATCATCACCAGCATTTCAAAAAGAAAAGAAACATGAAAACAGAATATCCTTTTTTAATTGAAAACATTTAGCTTTTTGAAATGTTTCCTTCTTATGCTTATTTTTCTCATTTACCTGAAAACTCCTGAAAGTTTAAAAATTAGCACCTATCTTAGCACCAGGGTTTGAAGCCAAACCACAGACCTGTACCACTTACAAGTGAATGTAGATTCAGGGTTTACAAGTTCTGAGTTAGGGGCATGTAAGTGTCTCACACAAACTCTGACACTTGAGTGAGGTTGCTTTACCTTGCTGATCCTAATCTGTTTTTATCTAAAACAGATTACTTTGGGATATGAGTAATATTTGCTTTGTGGAATAAAGCTATAGATAAATGAGTTAATGTACATAAATTACTTAGCCATAGGGACTTGCCAAACAATAAGTTGCCAATAAATTGAAGATATGATCATTACTATTACTACTTCTGAACTCATGTTATATTGTACTTCTTGTATTTAAGTTTTCAATAATGGCATTACATATATGTGCTATAATTATATATAATTATATATAGTATATATTATATATATATATATATATAAGTTTAAACTAAGCCAGCCCATTACATATCTAGTTTATCTCATGGGGGATTACTAACTCATTAGTATTTATATTGAGAAACTGTTATTATGTTTTATATGTTTAAGGTAACAGACACTTTTCCACAAAAAGTTTTAGTTTTATTGGATGTTATCTCTCACTATAAGAATTTTATCTGTATGTGACTATTTTCAGAAAATGGACTTCAATTTGGCATTTTCTGTGACCAAAAATGAATGGAGATTTTACTGTCTGATTCAGGTTTAACAGGCACCTAAAAGAATCCCCTTTGGACAGGACTGCAGATGGGTTTCTGTGCCACAGAATTTCAAATTTCCTTATAGGCATAAAGCCCGTCTTACTTACATATTAAACCCAAGAATGTTTAGATATGCATATCAAAAGAATACTGGCCTTTTTCCAACAGAGAAAAATAATGGTTTATTAATAATTCCTTAGAGAGATAAAGATTATGAAAACAAAGACCCATTACAGCTGAAAACCCTTGGCTTTCAGGGCGAATGTTGGAATAGAATTTGTAAATAGCAATGTTTAACTGTTTTGGCAAAGCTAATACAGCTGAGTGAAGGGCTTTGCCAAAATAGTTAAACCAAATGCATATTAAATAGAAAAATTATTCCTTGGAACTCATTGAATAAAAAAAATCATTGCAGGAGAGTTATCTATGCTACATGCTAGCATAAATCTTTATTTGATGGGGGAGGCAAAGCGAATAATTAGTGCTCCCTATTGCATAACTAATGCTCTCATAGGGCTAAAAAGAAAGTATAGAAGAGATAATGATGTACACCTTAACTCATGCCACCTCTCTTGGCACAGAGGAGCTGAAACATGAATGAGTTGGAGAATGTCATGGGATGATGAACAGAGATTTGGATGTTGAGTTCCATATCTGATTCTGGCTCTTACTAGTTATGCAGCCTTGAACTCAACCAGCACTTACCCATTTGACCTTTAATTGTTTTCTTTTGTAAAAACAGATTAGGAATAGTATCTCTAAAGCATCTGGCATAAGGTGTTTCATCAAAATAGTAACTATTATTAGTGGAGCATATTGTAAATATGATGAATTGAACTTTCTGCATGGAGTCTAATTATCACATGCACACACAGAGATAAGTCAGTGATTTATGAGTTGCTATTGAGCAGGCTGTAGGCTGGGCACTGGTAGTAAGCAATACAGTTTGAGTACACTGGACTCATGGGGCTTTGATCACTAGATCACTAGATGTGGTTTTCTTAATATGCTTTATTAAGTTAATCAATGTGTATATGGATCTATATAAATTTTTTCAGAGCACTTGTTAAGTTAATGATATAACTTGCATTTTCTTAACAGAAGGTTTCTTCCTTTCATAAAAGTTGAAGTCAGCAAATGTAATTTTGCACAGACCCAGGAGAAAGTGTGACTCAGTGGGGCCACACACAAAGGTTAATGAAACAGTAAACCAGATTAGCTCCTCAACTGTGCCTTTTCATGTGCAGATGATTCAAAAACATATGAAAGTTCTACCTATTTCCATTAGTCCCTAGAAGTAAGGTTGTCTAAACCGTTTCATGAATCTGATTATCTTTTTGTATAGAAATATTTCCACCTGGAATGTCAGCAAGTCTAAAACCATAGTATATTCTAGAACTGTTCCCCAGGGGCTCCAACTTTAGTAGATGCTGCTGTTCTGCCTTCAGTTGAAATGCATAGTACTTGGGACAAGAAAATATTCAGTAGCATCATAAATCAGAATATGTAAGATCATAGGCACTATTAATGAGAATATTAATATGTAATATTTATTAAGCCCACATTATGTGTTAAGTACTGTCACTGATTGTTTTAGGATGAGTAACTCTTTTTTTCTCTCTAATAATCCTAGGAGGCAAGCAACTGTGTAAACCTTTTGTATAGAGAGGAAACTGAGGCTTAGAGAGATTTAGTGGCTTGTTCTAGTTCCATAGCTCGTAACCGATCTGGTGAAATAAAAACCCAGGCCATCTATCTTTAGAGCCTATCCTCCTAATCACTACCTCAAGTTTCCTCCCATGAAACCGAGGTCTCTGTTGGAAACTAAGGTATCTTTCATACCAGGTGTTCTTTAAACTTTAGTGTATTTATTTCTACTTTTCTCATAACCTCTGTAATCATTCACTTATTGAGTTGCAGCTCACAGTTTGTGTGTGGGGGTTGCAGATAACATATCAGCAGTTTGTGCTCTTACACTTGCCAGCTGTTCTGGCACAATATTTATTTGCCCCATAAATTCTAGATTGTTCATTTTTATAAAAAAATCTTTCAATTGACAGTTCATCTTATTTTTCTACTGAAAACACTAGAGCATGAGGTATCCTTGACTTCAGGTTCACAGTCTCCAAATAAATGGAATTCTGGGCAGAAAGCCCAACAGCATGAAAGTATGAGAGAGCAGTATTTGGTCTACTCTCAAAAATTCCACCAAGTCTAAAATCAAGGCTTCATCCTCCCTCCCAGAATTCTCTAAATTACTCTCTGTACCTTCATCAACACAGGTAGGGGCTAATGAAGGTTAAATCATTCTAATTTAGTTGTAAATATGCCAGCTCAGTGTTCAAGCTCTGTGACAGGTGTCAGGTATGCACACTTCCTCCAAAAGCCCCCTGCGATGGCCTCCCAAGTCACTGGCATCAGTTTTGTATCACCTAGTGCCATGTGGCAGAAAAGCCATTCAGCTGATAGAATAGAATAGACCTTCTTTTTTAACTTTTTGTTGTTGTTGTTGTTGTTGCCTCTCTTCTACTCAGTAACACAATGCAATGTAATTGTTATGAGGTCATTGGTAGTAATGTATAGTCAGACATTACATCTCCCCCTCCCCCAGTGTCTTTAAAACCCACTGCTTTGAGTTTCTAGGAAAAACATTTTGATGTATTCATTACCCCCTTGGAAATCATTCTATCTTTCCCTTGATTTGTGGAATAATGGTTCCCTTGTTAGTTCATTAACTTTTCCATTTAGTGGTCTGTCTTTTTTGACGTTGCTTTCTGGCAGCTAAAATGCTAAATAATTTGGAATTTAAGGGAGTCCATTCCATAGTGAATGACAACAACTAATATAACTCTGTCTTTAGGATGGAATTTGAAAACTATTACTGTACTGCCACTATATTTCTGAGGAAATTTCTTGAATATGTCAGGGCTAATAATTCTCTAGAGATATTATTCCTCGAGTCAAGTGGAGAAAATAGGTGCTGGGGGAGAATAAGACATTGGTTACCCTTTCTCCAGTAGCTGAAGTAACTAATGTTTTGTTTATTTACTGTGCCTCTAAAGCTAGCTTTCAAATTCCTTTGCATGTGCCAGACGTTTTTATGGTCCTGCTTCCACCTCCAAATATGTTTGATATGTCTATGAAATAGAAAAATTGTTGAAAGTCAATATGATGGACTGTAGCATACTTGTGCTCTGCTTGCATGTCCACTGGATCTTATATTCAACATTTTAAAGAGGCATGGTATTCAGGGAAAAAAAGGCTTTTAATTATTTACTCCTTTCAAAATCTATTGGGCAAGTGTGGCAGTCCTCTGAAGTTTGATATTGCCTAACAGTACATATGAGGGAGGACCCCAAAAATACAGAATTATCTTCTGGAGGGCGGCCCCTTGTAGTACAGACTTCCCTGGGTAGGTGACTGTTCTAGGAAACCATCTGTTTCAGTGTTCCAGCTGACATTGTTGTGAGAGGCTGCATTAGGCACTGAGCATTCAACAGCAGTTTTTGACCAAGAACAGCATGACCCCTGTGCCACACCCTCCCTATTCACCCAATCTTGCTCTGAGAGACTTATTTTTTGTTTCCCTGATGAAAAAAGTCCTCAAAGGGAAACATTTTGCCAAAGCGGAAGAGGTGAAACAACAAAAAAAGGCATAAGCACTAAAAGGCATCAAATAAATGAATTCAAAAACTGTTTTGAGCAGTGGAAAAAATATCTTGATAGGTGTATTGCATCAAATGGAGAGTATTTTGAAGGTGACTGAAGTTTAAACATGTAATAAAAATACACACTTTTTTATAGATAAATTCCATTTTGGGAGGCCCCCTCGTACATCAACAAATAAAAATAAAAACATACAATGTTTTATTCTATTTTGGTTACGCTGTTCATGTAACAATGCCCAGCAGCTTCATAGTTTCTGACTATTTCCTAATAAGCTGTAAATTCAGACTCCACTGAGTGACGTATTTAAGTTGAACAGATATTTACAGCAATCTTCATTTGTAGTGTACTATGGCAACTTGTTCACTGCTAGTCTGATTTTAGGATTTGAGTATTTGGGGAAAATGCTTAATATATTTATATTTTGTGTATTTTGGAAAATGTTTAATAGGAGTGGAGACCCAATAAGTGGACTATATTTATTTTTAAATTGTATATATGTTCTTACATGTTTAAACTTCAGTCACCTTCAAAGTACTCTCCATTTGATGTAATACACCTATCGAGATGTTTTTTCCACTGCTCAAAACAGTTTTTGAACTTGTTGATTTTGATGCCTTTTATAACTTCTGTCCTTTTTTTTCACCTCTCCCATATTGGCAAGACATTTCTCTTTGTTTTTTCATCCCATTTCCCCTTTTTCATCCAGGGAGACAAAAACAAAAGTTGCTTTCAGTGAGATCAGGTGAATAGGGAGGGTAGGGCACAAAGGTCATGCCATTTTTGGTCAAAAACTGCTGAACACTCAGCGCAGTGTGGGCAGGTGCACTGGTAGATCACCCATCATGAAGTGAGCAAACATGTTGAAAGAGCCTTCAAAAAAAATTCACTGAAGCTGAACAGCAGCCTTTCACAACAACACCAGCTGATATACTGATACAGATGGGTTCTTAAAACACTCACCTAGCGGGGGAGGCCTGTACTACAAGGGGCCCACCCTCCCAAAGATAATTCCAGATATTTTGAGTCTTCCCTCACATATGTACTGTATTTTTTGGACTATAAGACACACACCCCAAAATTTGGGAGGAATAATGGTTGTTAATGCTGCTGTTGAGTTCTGTTTACATTTACATTGTTGAAATAATATGTTATTTATGTTATTAAATATTTTACCACATTTTTTGCTTCAAAATTTTTTTTCCTATTTTCCTCTTCTAAAACCTGGGTGCATCTTATCGTTTGAAACACACACACACACACACACACACACACACACACACACACACAGAGGGTCTGGCACAAATAACGCCTTTTTTTGATCTGGTAATCTATACCAAAACTTTTATTACAAAAATCATAAGCATGTAATTCTGTAACATAGCAATATCACACTCAAGCACACCACATGACACTTTAGGTGAAATGTTCAAATTGCTTCCCATCTCATGTGAGACATTCACGTACCTTACCAACCACACTCAATGGCATTACTTCTGCCTGACCCTGTTTATCATACATCATTCTATATGAAAATAAGACAGAATACTAAGAAGATTTCTTAAAAACAATTAAAATAATGCCTTTTAAGCATATTTGCCTGGTGAAAAATTAGTGAGTATTCTTCATTTTCCTTGTGTCTCACTAGGAAATTGTCAGGGTCCCCTTAGGACCCTTACCACATGCTCATTTCATACCAGGACTTAAACATCTATTTGTATCATCTTTTCCTAATAGAGAGGATCCTAAAATATGGTGCTGAAACAAGAAAACTAAGAAACCTAAAGCACTTCACACTGCTGGATAACACCTGAGTTACAAACTTTAGCTGTATCTCATTTTAATAGAGACAATGACCCCACTGAAGGAGTTTAAAGGAGGGTAGATATTCTAGAAAATATACTCAGATCAGTGGCCTATAGAGGCTATTGGAAAGCACTGAGAAAGGTTCAACTTGAAAGAAGATTTAAGAAAGGAACATGGAGGCATGATGGCTGCCTTCATTTAATTGAAGAGCAGACCAGTAAGACTTTTTTGATTTGTTTCTGAAAGAAGCGTGCAGAACTGGGACAATGGGGTAGCATCTGATTCAGTGCACATCTGATTCAGTGCACAGAACCTTCTAACAAAGTGACATTTCAAATGCAGTCAGGTGCCTTGTGTTAGAGAGATGTCCCTTCCTGGCTGTATTCTGCCAAAAGCTTAAGGGATTCTTTAGAAGAGAGTCTTAGGTTGAGTTACACTAGACAATATCATATTGGTTTGCTAATGGTGCATAACAAAATACCACAGATTTGATGGCTTAAGCACCCAAAATTCATTTTCTCAGAGTTCTCCAAAGATGTCCAAGTTCAAGGTGTCAGAAGTTTCTCTTCTTCTGAGGCCTCTTTGCTTGTCTTGTAGGCAGCTGCCTTCTCTCTGTGTCATCACATGGCCTTTGCTCTGTATGTGTGCTTCCCTGGTGTCTCTATGTGTCCAGATTTCTTCTTGTAATAAGGATGGTGCCAGTGGGTTTGAATTACAGCTCACTCCAACAGCCTCACTTTAGCTTACCCACCTCTTTAAAGGCCCTATTTCTAATACAGTCACATTCTAAATACTGGGGATTAGGGCTCTAACATATGAATTTGGGTTGAGGAGCTACAGTTCAGCCAATAACAATATCTGAGTTCACTTCTGATTTCTAAGAGTTCTTCTTGAAGGGAGAAGGATAAAATCAGACTATACTAAACCTGTTCCCTGGAAGAAGATAAAAAGAGCAACCAAAATGAAAGATTGAGTAATTCTGTCAGCATATTTCTCTAAATGAATTTTTATCATCAGAGTGGTCTCTCATCATCTCTCTGCAAATGAAGGTTTACCTGTAAGCTATGGTCTTTGGCTTTTGGAAGGTGTAGAGGATTAAATTTATTATAATATTAAATAGATCCAGTGGAATTAGCTCAGCAGAGAGCAGCTGCTGGCTCCAGCAATGTTGTGACAGGCTCTAACAATTATGAAATGGAAATATAATCATCTGACTTCAACCATTTCCAGGCCTTGATGAACCCCACAGATTTGTTGGGCAATTTCTTCTGATATGGACCCCCACATGCTAGCTCGACATTCTCTATCTTCCAGGCCAAAGCACACTGTCTTTGATAGTCATTCAAGGCTAATGCTAAAATCAAAGACACATTTGGACCTATAGTGATTGAGGGAAAAATATGCACGCTCACATGTGCATTTTGTTCTTATTAATACAGTTAGTATTGATTTAGCTACTAGCCATGCTGTCTGCTTTTTGCTTAGAGCAGCAAAATAAAGTTGGGGCACCGATACCTTAGCATCCACTGCATTACTATGGAGGTTTAATTTTGCTGAGTTTGTGCATGTATAATTTCATAACAGTATATTAGTTTAAAAGACTATAATGTATTTGTATATGGCTGAAAGTACTGGAAAATGAATCTTTGGTTTTCCTGGACTAGATAGATCTCAGTTGAGCTGAAATCATTTTTTTAAAGATTTTATTTATTTATTTTTAGAGAGGGAAGGGAGGGAGAAAGAGAGAGAGAGAAACATCAATGTGTGGTTGCTGGGGACCGTGGCCTGCAACCCAGGTATGTACCCTGACTGGGAATCAAACCTGTGACACTTTGGTTTGCAGCCCGAGCTCAATCCACTGAGCTACGCCAGCCAGGGCTTGAAATCATTTTCAATGGGAGCCAGAATGAAGTCTGACCAAATTGAGCTGATGAACATGGACCTTCACACAGTGTTTTAGGACAAATTTAGGCAAAATCCATGTAAATGTTAATTAGCATAATAGAGGAATTTCTTAATTTGGTGGGGAAAGTCTAGAATCTCAATCTACCCATAAACTTGACCATTTAGGGAGACTAGGTGCAAGGCAGGAAGAAGATTGTGTTTACTGAAATTATCTGTAAATGCAAGTAAAAGATTATGTACTCTTTGAAGGAGCAAAGGCTTCGATGGAAACTGATCATAAAGTGAGACCAAAGTAATACCATGTAGAACTCTGCTTCTAATGTGAAAGTGAGTTTACTTATACTTTTCTATGTCTGTATGTGTTTTTCCTTGGATTAGATAAGTTCCAGAGAGGTTATCTTCTATCTTCATGTTGATATCTCAGTAGAAAATTAGAAAAGTAAAAATACAGGTGGTTTTTGAAAATGAGAGTATCACCTCCCTTTATAATTATCTTACCTGATTCAAAGCGAGTTTGTAAGCAACATTTGAAGTAGGTGGCAGCATTTTCTCTTTTTCATCCACATTGGAAACATCCTCTACACTCTAACCACCTGACAAGTAAGCATTCTGATGTTTCCTGGAGTTCACTTGCTCTGTCACTTTACCGCCTTTTATGTGAGCTTTGTCAGCATGGTGTCCACGAAGGACTGCTCTGAAATAAAGCTCAAAGTAGGTACAATATGATAGTGATAGGATAGGTATCTTATTGAGTCATTTAACTAGTGCTTGTTTAGGGTCAACTCTGGGGAAGCAGGGGTAAAAAAAATAAACCCATCTCTCTAAGTGACTTTATTATACTATCATCTTTAATGAAATAAAAGCCATTGCAAACTAAGCTTCCAAGGCAATGGTGTATTCAAATTGTAGAAAAGTAGAGACATTGGAGCAAGTCAAATCCATATTTAAAACACAGGAGTTCCCATAAGACTGTCAGCTGATTTATTAACAGAAACTTTGCAGGCCAGAAGGGAGTGGCAAGAAATATTCAAAGTGATGAAAAACATGGACCTACAACCAAAATCACACTGCCCAGAAAACCTATCTTTTAGAAACAAAGGACATATAAAGAGAGCTACATTTAGAATCAAAGGACATATAAAGAGCTTCCCAGACAAGAAAAAGCTGAAGGAGTTCATCACCACCAAATCAGTACATGAAATGTTAAAGGGTCTTCTTTAAAAAGAAGAAAAAATAAAAATAAAAAATATAAATAATAAAATGGCAATAAATGCATATCTATCAGCAATTGAATCTAAACAAACAAATAAACAAACAAAATAGGGACAGATTCATAGATAACAGAAAACATTTTGATGGCAACCAGATGGGAAGGAGGTTGATGGGCTAAGTGAAAAAGGTGAAGGGATGAAGTACAAATTGGTCGTTACAGAGTAGTCACGGATATAAAGTACAGCATAGGGAATATAATCAATAATAACTATGTATGGTGTCCGATGGGTATGAGGTTTATCAGGATGATCACTTAGTAAGTTATATAATGTCTAATCACTGGGCTGTATGCCTGAAACTATTAAAGTGTTTTATGTTAATTGTAATAAAAAATAAATAAAACACATATCCTTTGCAAATTCTTTCACATCTCTGAGTCTTATGACCTTGATGATTAGATGATAATAGTAATATCTGCTTCATAAGGCCATTGTAAGGGTTAGATAAAAGTAAGCATTCAAAAATAATACCAATTATACTTCATAATAGTGTGACATAAGATATTGTGACATAACCTGGCAGAGTTTCTGGAGGTATGGTAGGTGTGCTCACATGTTTAGCTTCTTCCCTTGGCAGAACCTCTATTTCCATCTACAGTTTCCACTTCCTGAGTGTATACATAGTGTATGCTATTTATCAATCCACATATCATCTTAGTTCTCAACAGACCTAGGCCCATTCAGGTCTGGTGGCAGGTTCTGGGGGTAAATATGAGCACACATATAGGTGTATACATGTCATGACTTCAAACTCAGGAGATTTTGTCCTATTATGATAGAAAAAAATGAAATCACAAGAATATAAAGTTTTTTGACTATTTCACTGAAATCTTCCTTTTTCAATAAGGTTTATTATGAGGAAATCCTGGCTACTGCATGGTTTATCAGATTTGGGCACATTTTATTATATTCATTGTGAACTTCTATCAGAATAGAAAAAAAAACAGTAGCATAAAACAAAACAAACATATAAGATTGCACCTTGTGAATATTATAATAAAAAAGACTCAAGAAGAGAAAAGAAACAAAAAAATTATAGCTATGAATTGCCAGGGAGAATATAACTGTAAAACCCAGAGCTGCAATTTTATTGGGTTTCTTTCCCCCTTTTCCTTGACCCCCAGAGAATACACAAATAAAATCAATTAATGGGCCTTGAAGAAGAATCACTTTAAACTGTTCAATTAAACCCTGCAATGCAGAGAACAGAAGAGAGGAAAAAAACAATAAATACGTCTTAAAAAATGGACTTGTCAGAGGCGCCAGGGTCCCGACATGCACCATTACTGACGGATCGAATCGCACTTCCATTAACACCATAATCTTATAGACTCCACAGGCTGTAAAAAAGGAATTTACTCTAATCAGGTTTGGTTAGGGCTGATTTAAAAAGCGCTACAAGTGAAATAAAACATGACCTCCAGCTCTTTGATATTTCTTCAGTATTGGTTCCCCAGTATGCAGCTTGCTGTCCACTAATGGGTCATTTTTGTGAAGGTTTTGCATGTTTTTTTTTAATTTCTTGGGGTGACATTGGTTAACAAAATGTACAATTCTATAATACATCATCTATACATTGTAGTATGTGTTCACCACCCAAAGTCAAATCTCCTTCTATCACCACTTACCCTCTTCTACTTCTCCCAACTTATATGGGTCATTTTTAATGACTCTGACCTGCTGGTCATTTCTGTCCCTTTTAGGGGTGGAAATCATGAATAAATCTTGCCATATCCATTCTGAAGTATTTTTCTTCATCCAATCACTTGGTTTACAGTGATGACCACCTCCAAAATCCCAAAATAGTTCTCATGATGGGATCTTCATTTAGGCAAGTACTTAGATAAGGCTTTCCAAAGGTTTCACAGAATTATATTTTTCACTTAAAATGAGAATGCTGTGGTTTCTGATAAATGCTGAAGCAAAGCACCTCTCAGTGTCTTTTGCTATGTTAATAGACTCTACACAGGGGTTAGGCATGCAATGTTGAACACACTGCTGGTCTACAGGATGTTTTTAGGGCTTCCTATGACACTTATGTTCCAGTGGAAGCACAACAAGAAACATTCACAGACAACTTTTATTTATCTAGCATGGTAAATTGCCTGCGATAATTTGATTGGTACCTTGTAGATAATAAGCACTCACCCAGAGGGTGATTGGAGCAACTCTGGCAGGCCAAGTGAGATGAATGGCCAGTAATAAGGCTGGGAAGTCTATAAATCCAAAAAGTGTCAGAATCATCTTTTTTCACTGCTGTTTGCTTCATACTTCAGCCTTTCAATTTATCAAAAAATACTAGGTCAATATCAAGTTGGATTCCTCCTCCTTTTCTTCACAGCACGGTGGGTCTAAGAAGATATGCTGTACTAGTGTCAAGAAGCAGTTGTTGTCCCTCATGTGTGTGTTTTTCAACATTAAGATGAAATGATTTTTTCAGTATAGAGTTTTAAAGACCATTGAGCCATACCATTTTATGAGGCCACACAATACTAAATGGACATGAATTTATATAACTGAGTACTGATTACACAATACTTGGGCTGTAACTTTGGATCACTGGTTCTTAATATAAACCCTGGCCCTTCATATAATTCTATACTTCATATGTTTATATTTATTATCTACTCCTTTCAGTTTTTAATTAAGATTTTTTCCAAACTAAAATAAGACAAGTCTCTTTGTTATGCTGGTGTTCTCTTATGAACTAGAAAACGCCACAGTATAGCAGAGGGGGAGGCTTATGAGAAAGGGATGGGTGGAGGTGAGCTGTGCCCTGGAAAACTCTGCCACAGGAGGAAAAAGGTGGCTGTGTTTCCCCAATGCGGAAATTCTCAATCATCTGCACGGTCACCTCATTAGGGTTATCTGTGTCTGAGGAACAAAAAACCAGAGGGTATATCAGAAGAGAGGTAAATAAATAAATTTGATATAAATAAATAAATACCAAACAAGAAATACTGGCAGAAAGATGAAGAGGAAGGCAGGAGAAATACATAAAATATATAAAGTCTTGAGAAAGTGAGTTGGCTGGTAACAAGGATAGTGAAACAGAGATGAGTAAATATGACAATACTAGCATAACAGTGACCCCAAATTAAGGGATCTAATGGAAGATTTGGTCATAGAACTGCAAGGTTAATTCTAGAAGCATTTTTAAAAGCCCCCAAAAGTGTAAAATTCACTTTAAAAGAGCTCCAATTTTGAGAGCTCCCTAGAGATACTGTAACAGAAAAGGGCTTTTAAATGCTATTTCTATTTTTTCCCTGTTTTCTTTAGGGGCTGTCTCTGAGGGATGATTTATTGTCTATTACATTTAAAGTGACAGGGCCAATTTTGAAGGCCTGCTGCAGCTGTGGTAGCATCAAAGTACATGGGATTGCAAAATGTACCCTGTACACAGCCAGTCAGTACCTGACTTGTGTTTAGTTTGGGGTGGCATGACTGACAGAAGTAGAATGAGAGGCATATGGGACTTTATTTACTATTAAAGCATAGTCCTGTGGTTTGCATGTAAGCGAAGTTCATTTTCAGAGAAAAAAAATGTTTAGTCAAGGAAGGTTTTCACTAGATTCTTTTTCTCCTAAAGGGTGAATAAACACAGCTTCTTAATAAAGGAGATTCAGAGTCAGATTTATTTTAAGCAAACATGAAAAAAATTCTCTTTGGTTATTTAACAAATACATTTAACATGTGCTCTATGTCCCAGAGAGTAGTCCATTTGCATAGGTAGGGAAGATATTGCTCTGTGGGGAAAATAGAGGAGGGGAAATTAGGGAGGACAGAGGAAGAAGAAAAAGAGAGAGAGAGAGTGCATATAAAACAATTAAATGATTTTTCCAAAACCTTTAAATGACTTGAGCTAGAGTTTTGATTCCACTTGTGAGACGAGCTGTGCGTTAACCTGAGTCATTCAATCCCTGTGAGTAAGGAAAATGTGAGTACAACATCTGATTATCTTGGAGAATGCTGCAAGAATCAATTCAATGTGAGATAATTTGTGCCAACACATTGAAAAGCTTCACAACTGATAAAGTTAACTGTGATTGTCAAGTTTGATCCTAACTATTACTTCCATAATTTTTAGTCCTTTGTGAAATCGGGGGTGTTTTGGCCAATGTATATTATATCATAATTCAGAATTATTCTAAATACATTGATCTCAGGTTATAGTGAAGTGGAATAGTAAATTCCTAGACATGCTTTCTAATAAAACTCCCTTATTTAGAATAGTATAAAAACAATTCATATTTTCCCTTTACATTTTATTGTTCCCAAATATATCTGTTTACTTTTTATGATTAATGTGATATTTATTATACAAAATTAGAAAATAGAAACATCAAAAGCAAAAGGAAAGATAATTGTTAATCCTTGCATCAAGATTTAAATACAATTAGGATTTTGATGTGTTTCCTTCGGGTCTTTTAAAATAGTTTATCTGTATGTTTAAGTATGATTTTTCAACATAATTTTAAACAGCACATACATTTTTGTGTTTTTCCACTAAATACTTTAAATATATGCCAAGTTGGAATTACATATGAATTACACGAGTTTCATTATTTCATGATTTCCTTTCCTGGGAGAAGAAACTCCCAGAAATTTGGTTATTCTTGCTGACACAGTAAAGAATTACACATCAGCAAGCCTCCTAGCATGCAAGCAGAGTTAATTAGTGCTAAGTTCTAATAGGAAAATAACACCAAGGGTGTCAAGAGCAGGGTAGCGAGAGCCCAGGTGGCCAGTACTTGGGTGGCCAGAGGCCTGGTGGCCAAAAGGTGGTGACCAGGAGCCCCATGGTCAGAGGCCAGCTAGCCAGGGAGCCTCTCCACCTCCCACCCCCTGTGTGGTGAAAGAGCCCAGAGAGTGAGTCCTTTGTTTTGAGGACTTATATACTTGGTAGGATGTGGGTAAAGAAGTTTACATATTGATTAATAGGTAAAGATGGTGCCAGCTCCCCCCGGGGAGATACGACTACCCCAGTATAGGTATGTGTTACCCCAAAACCTTATCTTGTTCCAGACTTTGTTCATTTTGTATACATGAAGGAGGCAGCAATTAACCAAAGTTGTTTCATGGGCTTCATTGTGGACATCCTCCCCTTCCCCCTTCCAGGTCTTGGAATGAATACAGTCTCAAGGCTTTTTTTTTTCTTCAGCTAGTGGAGATGATACACACAGACTTTCAAGGGCAACCCCCCTCCTGCACTATTATAGTTTTGCTTGTTGTTCGGGATACCTGGCAGCCTTACTGAGACTGGCTCTGCACTACTGGGTCAATGGTTGAGACATGTCTTTCTTTGTTTTTAGCCTCCTGTGTTAAGTTCTTTGTTAAATTGCAATGATGATGGCCTTGCTTTTGTTTCCCTCTCTGGCCACTTATTTCTAGATGCTGTGTAACAGCTAGATAGATTCCACAAAATATTTTTATAATTTTAATACTGCAATAAATATATTTGTACATAAACTGTTGTCTTATGATCATTTTCTCAGAAGGAATAAATTTCTAGAAACAAATTTATTTTTAAAATAGTTTTACCTATTTAAGTTCATTTATAAATATTTGCCAATTTCCTTATGGGTGTTTTCACCATCACAAGGCTGTATCCCAGGATGTCTTTTTTCCCAACATCTGTACGAGCAGTTGGAATGATCCTCTGCTTCTTGTTTGTGAAGGTATATTATCTTATATAATTTTAATGTATATTTAAAATAAATATAAAATATTATTTTGTGGCAGGATAAATCTTAGTCACATTTTACTTTTGAAAATAATATATTACCTGGATCACATTATAAAGTATTTGAATCATCTAATTAATAAGATATTTACACAATATTTATGAAAAATTATTACCAAAAATATGGAGCAAACATGAATGTGAAATTTACTGAGTTTCCTGGCAGCCAAAACAAAAAAGAGAAGTCTACCTTTTCACTAATGATAAAAGAAAAGAAAATAGTTCTTCAAAAGAAACAAATAGCACTGACCAGTGTGGCTCAGTTTGTTAGGCATCAGCTCACAAAACAAAAGGTCACAGGTTTGATTCCTGATCAGGGCACATGCCTGGGTTGTAGATTTGGTCAGGTAGGAGAGGCAACTGATCAATGTTTCTTTCCCTCTTTCTCCTTTCCTTCCCCTTTCTCTAAAAATACATAAATAAAATCTGTTAAAAAGAGAGAAACAAACATGCTATAATGAAGTTATTTTCTAGAATTTTAAAAAGAGGGTATTTATTCATTTTTTAATTTTTAATTCATTTTTTTATTGTTGTTCAAGTACAGTTGTCTCCATTTCCTCCAACCACTC
The DNA here is from genome assembly GCF_019186645.2 of Phyllostomus hastatus. Classification (NCBI taxonomy): domain Eukaryota; kingdom Metazoa; phylum Chordata; class Mammalia; order Chiroptera; family Phyllostomidae; genus Phyllostomus; species Phyllostomus hastatus. Next base: position 85,214,150 of record NW_025333977.1, on the reverse strand, counting down.
CTCTGCACCCCAGCCATCCCCACCTCCCACCCTCAATCCTGCCTCCCTTTGGCTTCGTCCGTGTGTCCTTTAACATGTTCCATGACAACCCTTCCCCAAAGAGAGGGTATTTAATACCATAGTGGACAACACCTTTAACTATGTGATAGCAAATCTTAAAGCAGTCTTTATTGTGGAGTTTCTTATATCTACTCTCATTCAATGATGAAATAATATTATTAAACTATAGGTTATGAAGTTACTTCTGTGGCAAATTATGCTATGTTTGCCCAAAATGAATACCTTTCCAATGACTGATCCATTTTGCATACCTGTGTGATTATGTCAAGCCCTTTACGTGCACCTTTCTTCTTCACAAACCCAATGAAGTATGTACAAAAGTATCCATATTATAGATAAAAGTACTGACACTAGAAAAGATAGGAAATTTTTTCAAGGTTATACAGCTAGATTACATTGGAACTAGAACTTGAATCAAAGGTCTCATTCTCTATCACTAGACTACTTTTATTTTATTGTTGTTCAAGTATACTTGCCTCGATTTTACCGCCACTAATTTCCCCCTCCCACTCTCAATCCTTCCCCTCTTTGGCTTTGTCCATGGGTCCTTTATACATGTTCCTTGATGACCCTTCCCTTTCTTTCCCCCAATATCCCCTTCCCCCTTCCCTCCTGGTTACTGTCAGTTTGTTCTTTATTTCAATGTCTCTGGTTATATTTTGCTTGCTTGCTTTGTTGATTAGGATCCACTTATAGTGAAACATTCAGGGGGCCCAGAGACACAAAAGGATGCTCAGTATCACTAGCCATCAGAGAGATGCAAATTAAAATGAGAATACTACTTTCTTATTTGCAAAAGTTGAATGTATCAGTAAAATGGTATGTTAGCATTCTCATTTTATTTTTTTAATTTTTTAGAAGATTTTATTTTTATTTATTTTTAGAGAGAGCGGGAGGGAGGAAGAGAAACATCAATGTGCAGTTGCTTCTCAAGCACCCCCTACTGGGGACCTGGCCTGCAACCCAGGCATGTGCTCTGACTGGGAATCAGACTGGTAACCCTTTGGTTCACAGGCCAGCATTCAATTTACTGAGCCACACCAGCCAGGGCAACATTCCCATTTCAAAACCAGTGAAGAAAAGGAAGAGAAATCAGTGAGTGACTTTCACTTTTTTTAAAATCAGGCCTGGGACAGAGTTAAGCTTTTCTGAAGGTCAAAATAAAAATAAACAGTTTGATCTATTATCTGAAGGAAATTGCAGAATTTCTTTCTGTGGAATATATTTAAGTATGTCATCTTTTCTCACATCCCCTGTTTGCCATTTATTGTGTTGCTATGTGGGCAGGCCAGGTAGACCTATAGTAGACATCCAAAGGTGAACATTTTTGTTCTAAATAGAGAAAATATTTCTGTTAGAATTTTCACAGTGAAGACAACATTCCCTGCCAGTTTCTGCCAGACTAACTAGGAAGTTAATGAGTTGATGCTTCGCGTTTCATAATGGTTGTTGTTGTTGATGTTGTTTGCTTAAATATTTTGACTTTTACAGCTTATTTTTATCTCATTACCCAGTCTGAGTGTTGTTACTTTGAAAATACACATCCATTATTATGTAGCCTATAATTTTATATATATATATATAATCAACTTTTACTTACACAGAAGTTAATTATACAATTTAATAATTACACAGCCTTATGACTTTCCATCTTTTTAACCATTCATGGACACCATGACCTTAGGATGCACTAAAGAAAAAAGAAACATGAGTGGATACTACTCCAGACTGTTAGATTTCAGTATTTATAAAAGTTAGGTAATAGCTAAAATTAATGGACATAAATTTTCTGTGCTCTATCTTCATCAATAATGACAATGACAAGAATAGTGCCAAATATATAAATATAATAGTGAAATCAAATATGAATCTATATTGTTTGTTCATTTATTTATGCACAAGAATTTTGAAAGCATATTTTCCTGCACTTGAATACCTCTAGTCCTATTTTTCTAAAAATTTTTAACTACTATCATAATAGTGTATACTTATATAGCCCTTACCATGTTTCTGGAACCATTCTAAAATTTTATATATATATACATATAAGCTCACTTAATTTCACACTAACACTGTGAGGGAGCTGTATTATCATCCTCATTTTACAGATGGAGAAACTATAACAAAGAGAAGTGACATGCCCAAGGCTACACATACAGCAAGCTGCAGGACCAGGACTGGCATAAGAGCACATAATCTGGAGCTGGTACCCTTCAAATCACTCTCTACAACTGTGTCACTTATAACATTTTCACAGTAGTCATGATTTATGCCTTCTTTTGTAGATGATTTATATCTAAAGAAAGACTAAAGGGCTATCCTTATATTTTATTTTTCTATCATTTACTTATAAAATTTATTTACATTTGGCTCTGTGATTTCCATCATTCTAGTTAACCAGGAGGTTAACATGTCTCAGGATTTAGCATGTTTCCCTAGACATGCAATGAATGGTCATTTAATTCTCCCATTGTGATAAAATCAAGGAGTTGTAGAATTAGATGTGATCTCAGAAGTCATTTAGTCTAGATGCTTCAGAGACAAGCAAATTTCTTTCACAATGTGGATTTTTGAGTAAGTTTTTTTAAGCTCCTTCTAATATCAGAGAATTCACTGTTTATTAGGAAAATTATTCTGTTAAAAGATCTCTTCATCTGTATCAAATCTAAGTCTTTGAAAATTCTACCCTTTGATTTTTTCCTTGTGGATCCACTCAGAATAAGTCAAAATCTTTTCCTCATTAAAAAACCTTTTAAAATTTAACCTGATTATCTTGTCATTGTTTGCCTCAACCATACACTCTTGTGATTCACTCCATTTTTTTTTCAACTGACAGTGTTACAAATATTCTCCACCATTCTAGGTGCTCTTCATTTGACCTAAAATTTGTCAACATCTTTAAGTGTAGTGATCCAGGTTAAAATATATAATTGATCTATGCAATGACAATCAAGGAATAGAGCAGATCCTTCCTTAAATCACTCTGTTTATGTTCAGCTTCATGTGTATTGGCAACATCAACACATTGTTGAATCATAATGAGACATGTAGTCCATTACAGTGACTAGATGTCATACTGTAAAATTGCACTCACCAGTTCGTAGTTATGGGGAAGTAGTGGACTAAGGTGAAAAAAGTTTATGTTTGTTCCTGCAGCATTTTCTTCTGTTGACTGGCTTAAAATAACCTAAAATTCATTTTGCATCTTGCTTCTATTATGCTTTAGCTTTACCTCTTTTTTAAAAAAGATTTTATTTATTTCTTTTCAGACAGAGGGGATAGGAGGGAGAAAGAGAGGGAGAGAAACATCAGTGTGTGGTTGACTCTCATGCGCCCCACACTGGGTAACCTGGCCCACAACCCAGACATGTGCTCTGACTAGGAATCAAACCAGTGACCCTTTGCTTCACAATCAGGTGTTCAATCCGCTGAGCCACACCAGGCAGGACTTTACTTCTTAACATTCTGTTAGGAAAGAATGATGCAAACAGATCTTTAAGTCATAACAAATATGTTGAATAGAATAGTGCTTAGATTGCAGCCTTTTCTAGGCTATTAGTCTTCCCTTCAGAGTATTAATACACTTAGATGGTTACTCTATCAATTAAGAGCACACCTACCTAGTTTTGATCCAGGTTATATTTTTACATTTATTTTTAATAACTGAAACATTTACTGTGCTACTCCATAAATCATAAGTATTCAAATTGTTCAAATATCAGCCCTCTTTCTTTTTTCAGAGTTTTGGTAAATTACTGGGAATTAATATTAAATCAGATCTTTTCAGAATCACAAAACAGAAGTACTAATATTCCATGGTATTATTAGTCAGTGACCATATCCTGGAAATCATAGCTACTTCTTGACATAATGTTACTTTGAAATGAGCTTGTTGACTGCTATGATGATTATCATACATTAATATAGAACTTTCTTTAGTCATTTTTATTAGCTATTCTTTTCAATAGCCTCATGTGTACTTCAGTATTAAATTCATAAAAGATTTTAGGCTGTCATCAATTCAGTCAAAACAATCTTTTGAGCTGTTAGATAAAGTTTGATTTTCTATTTGTGAGAGTACAAAAGTGCTTCACTGCCTTTATCAGCCTCCTTGAAAACGGGGAAGTGACAATAACAAGAAAGCGTGTTGCTTCAAAGTTACCAACAAGCCCTTAGCAGAGGTAGGACTAGAACTCACAGTTCCTGAGTGTTTTCATTACTGCACAGTAAGGTGCATGCAATATTTCTTCCCTGTTGTTTTCCTGTAGCAGAGGTGTCCAACCTTTTGGCATCTCTGGCCACACTGGAAGAAGAAGAGTTGTCTTGGGCCATACATTTAATACATTGCAATTTATAATCACAAAAATATCTCATAATGTTTTAAGTAAAGTTATGATTTTGTGATGGGCCACATTGACAGCCATCCTGGGCTGCATGTGGCCCATGGGCTGCAGGTTGGCCACCCCTGCAAAGTGTCCTCCTGTCCCATTTCTTGACTCTTTTTAAACAATCTCTTTAAATGTATAAATTGTGCTAAGTTAAATACAACTTTATTTAACAACTTTATTTCCTGTTTTTAATTTTATGTCATTTCATCAAAAGTGGCTTATTAATTGGATGACCTCGAAGAGGTGAACTGGTTGATAGATGACTTACTTTTGCGCTTGCCTAACATTAATATCCAGACCTTGTTTATTGCTTGTGGGAAGCTGTGTCTGACATTCAGCTTCCTTGACTAGTGCACTGAGAGCTGTTTCAACAACTCTCCTCTGACCCTCCTGGAAGTACTGGGCACACCCTTGCTCTGCTTGGCTCTCTTTAAGGCAAGCTCAGTCGGCCACTTTAATGTTCTAAATGCCGTGATACTTTCTCCCATAATCAAGCTGAGTCACTGCTCTCCCCTCCTCACCCACTGCACTTAATTGACCAATAGAGCTAAAAAAAGGAGGATCAACTCACAAACCCAAGTCAGCAGTTGTCAGAAGAAATTAATTTGAACATGAGGCAGAAAAATACTTGTGTCTTTTCTCTCATTCCACACTCATTTTCGGCAGTCTGATGAGGGAAATGATTATTAAAATCTCCAGCTGTGCCCTCAGGCAGATGCCAGGAACTTCAGTGAACTGCTTTCCACTTCCCTACCTCCCTTAAGTCTTTCTTCTGAAGATACTTTCTGGCCCTTTGGTTAACCAGGTGACTCTGGGGTGAGTCTGGCTAGTTTATGTCTATGTGTCAAGTTCGATCTGAACAATCCTGCTGTGACAGTTCTCCCCTATGAGCCACGCTGAGAGCACTTTTCTTTTCTGGCTCCCACTCAGAGCCAGAAGTTGAAGAAATGAGCGGGTACATATTTCCTATCAAATTTCTTAACCTGTCAGTTGATTTGTCAGCATGTATAGTTTTCTTAAAAATGTTTTCAGCCCTTTTCTAGGCACGACAAAAAATAGAGAAACATAATACATAATCATTGCTCCTGAAAAAATCATGTAAGGAAGCTTGGAAACTATTTGAATACCTAAAAAGTACAAGATATTGGTTAAGCTTTAGAAGCTTCAAGCTTTAAGTCGCTTGCTTATTTGCTCACTCATTAAGGACTTGTTTTTAAGTAATGGGAAAAAAGTTAACCAGGCTAATTAGAGAAAGGAGTAAATCTGTATTGCAGGCACAGCTGAATTCAGGGATCATCAGGACCTCTCCATCTCTGGCTCACGACTTGCAGGGATAAGATGGTTGTAAGGCTTCAAAGTTACATCCTGTCCATTCAGCAACCAAAGTGGTTGAAAGAGAAAGAGCTACTCTTTCTCAGTAGTTTCTAGAAGAGTCCCAGACCTAACTCTAACTATCCTAAAACTGGCCTGGGGATCTGAAAGATACAGATTCATGGTCTTTTTCTCTTTTAATGTAAACTAAACAATTATTTCTTTTTTAATTTTTTTTTATTTTTTATGGTAGTGCAATTACAGTTGTCCCCATTTTCATTGTATTACTCTTCCTGACCCTACCCATACCCACCTTCCAAATTCAGTCCTCCCCCCAACCTCATCGTCTTTGTCCATGGGTCCTTTATACATGTTCCTTGATAACCCTTCCCCTTCCTTCCCCCTTACCCCGCTCCCCACACCCCTCTGGTAACTATCAGTTTATTCTTTATTTCCATGTCTCTGGTTACATTTTGCTCCCTTGTCTGTTTTGTTGATTAGGTTCTACTTGTAGGTGAAATCATACAATATTTGTCTTTTACCACCTGGCTTATGCTATTTCACTTAGCATAATGTTCTCTAGTTCCATCCATGCTGTTGTGACACCTAGGAATTCCATCTTCCTTTCTGCTGAGTAGTATTCCATTGTGTAAATGTACCACAGTTTTTTGATCCACTCTTTTACTGATGGGCACTTAGGCTGTTTCCAGCACTTGGCTATTATAAATAGCACTGCTATGAATATTGGGGTGTATAGGTTCTTTTGAATTGGTGTTTCAGTATTTTTAGGGTATAATCCCAGCAGTGGAATTGCCAGGTCAAAAGGAAGTTCCATTTTTAGTTTTTTGAGGACATTCCATTCTGTTTTCCACAGTGTCTGCACCAATCTGTATTCCCACCATCACTGTACTAGGGTTACATTTCTCCACAGCCTCACCAGCACGTATTTGTTGATTTATTAATGATGGCCATTCTGACCAGTGTGAAGTGGTATCTCATTGTGGTTTTAATTTGCATCTTGCTAAATGGCTAGTGATATATCAAGCATTTTCTTGGTCCATGAGAGACTGAAACTAGAAACCAGCCTCAAGGAAAAAACTCAAAAACATTCAAAGTCATGGAGATTGAATACCATGCTATTAAACAATGAATGGATTAAGAATGAGATTAAGGAAGAAAGCAAAAAGTTTCTGAAAAGAAATGAAAATGAACTCACAACAGTCCAAAACCTGTGGGAACAAGGGAGGCAGTCCTGAGAGGGAAGTTCATAGTGATACAAGCCTACTTAAAAAGGATAGAAATATTTCAAATAAACGACCTAGCTCTACATCTATAAGAACTGGGGGAACAACAACAAAGACAGCCCAGAGTGAGTAGAAGGAAGGAAATAACCAAGATTGGAGCAGAATTAAATGGCATAGAGACTAAAAGAAGAATTCTGAGGATCAATAAATCTAGGAGCTGGTTGTCTGAAAAGATGAACAAAGTCAAAAAGCCTTTAACCAGACTCATCAAGAAAAAAAGATAGAGGGCCCAAATAAATAAAATCAGAAGTGAAAGAGGAGAGCTTACAACTGATTACAAAGAAATACAAAGGATTGTAAGAAATTACTATGAACTCCAGCCCAGATGGAAGAATAGGTAGAAACCCTTCACTTTCTCGCACAACCAAAAGGAGAAAAACCACCAATCTAAAATCCATAAACAACCAGAAGTGCCAGAAAAATCAAACTTCATGGAACACCAACAACCACGGAATTAAAGAAGCAGTCAAAGAGAACAACCAGACTGGAAAGGTGGTGAACAGAGAGAAACCACTGTGAGTGGTAGACCATAGGGGTGGGGCTGGTTGTGGCACAGGGGCAGGCTGTGCAGGAGGGGCTGACTTAAGGGGAAACTGAGACTCAGAGCTGGTTGTGGACTACGACAGTTGACTTGGTAGGAGAAACTCCAAGTCTCATGCGAGAGTTTGTTGAAAAGTGGGCTAGAGACGAGCAGGCAAGCTGCACTGTTCCCTCTCTGGACCCTCCCCAATAGGCAGCTCCACAGCAAAGCAAAGAGGGTTGCCCTGCCTGGGTGAATATCAAAGGCCTCACCCCCTTACAACTTATAAGGGGCCCTGAGCAAAGAAATAGGGCCAAAATGAAGGAACAGTGTAAAACCTCAGAAAGAGAGCTAAGTGAGAGGGATATAGCCAACCCATCTGATGGAGAATTTAAAGCCCTGGTAATTAAAATGGTCACAGAACTGATTGAGCTTAGTTGAAAAATGAAAGAACAAATGAAAGATACCCAAAATGAAATAAAGCAAAATATCCAGGAACCAACAGTGACAGGAAGGAAACCAGGACTCAAAGCAACAATTTGGAACAAAAGGAAAGAAATAAGCATCTAACCAGATCATAGTGAAGAAACAAGAATCCAAAAAAATGAAGAGAGGCTGAGGAATCTCTGGGGCAACCTGAAACGTTCCAATATCTGAATTATAGGTGTACCAGAAAGAGAACAACAACAAAAAGAAATTGAAAACTTATTTGAACAAATAATGAAGGAAAACTTCCCCAATCTGGTGAAGGAAATAGGCATTCAAGAAGTCTAGGGAGCCAGAGTCCCAAAGAAGTTGGACTCAAGGAGGAACCCACCGAAGAACATCATCATTAAGTTACCCAAGATTAAAGATAAAGAGAGAATCTTAAAAGCAACAAGAGGGAAGGAAAGAATTACCTACAAAGGAGTGCCCATAAGGCTATCAGATGATTTATGAAAAGAAACCTTACAAGTAAGAAGGGGCTGGATAGAAGTATTGAAAGTCATTCAAAGTATGAAAGACAAGGACCTACATCCAAGAATACAACAAAGGTATCATTTAGAATGGGAGGGCAGATAAAGTGCTTCCCAGATAAGGTCAAGTTAAAAAGTTCATCGTCACCAAGCCCTTATTATCTGAAATGTTGAAGGGACTTATCTAAGAAAAGGAAGACCAAAAATATGAACAGTGAGATGACAACAAACTCACAAATATCAACAAATGAACCTAAAAAAAATAAAAGAAAGAAAAACAACAAAAAACAAAAACTAAGCAAACAACTAGAAGAGGAACAGAATTGGAGAAATGGACATCACATGGAGGGTTTTCAGTGGGGAAGGGGAGGGGAGGAATGGGGGAAATGTACAGGGAACAAGAAGCATAATTGGTAGGCATAAAATAGACGGGGCAAGGTCAAAAATGGTATAGGAAACAGAGAACTCAAAGAACTTATATGTACAACCCATGGACATGAACTAAGAGGGGAGATGCTAGAGGGTTGGGGAGTGCAGGCTGGAGGGGAGATAAAGGGGGAAAATTGGGAAAATTACAATAGTATAATCAATAAAATATAATTTTAAAAAGAAATTACTACGGAGAACTCTATGCCAAGAAATTTGAAAACTTGGGTGAAAGAGACAAATTGCTAGAAAAATACAATCTTCCAAAACTGAACCAAGAAGAAGCAAAAATCATGAACAGACCTATAATAGCTAGTGAAATTGAAGCAGTAATCAAAAAGTTCCTGGCACACAAAAGCCCTGGACCAGATGGTTTCACAGGAGAATTTTACAAAACATTTAAGGAAGAGCTAACCTCTGTCCTTCTCAGACTATTCCAAGAAACCCAAGAAGAGGGAAGACTCCAAAACTTTTTAAGAGGCCATCATCATCTTAATCCCAAAATCAGATTCATGGTCTTAAGTCATAGTTCTCTCTACTAGTGCATTGCTTGAGTTCAAAAGCCAGCTCACACATGCAATTTGTAACCTTGGGCAAGTTACTTAATTTATCTATAATTTGGTTTTATCACCTGCAAAGGGAAGTGAGGGAGGTAGTAATACTTGGACTGAGAATTAAGTGATTTAATTCATGGAAAATTTTGGGAATGTTGTCTGGAACTTAGTTGATTATTATTGTTTATGTTCAGGATTTATGACATCTAGTTCAGATGCTCTTTTACATGGAAAATTGGACTAAATAACTTCAATACTTAACAATAATATAATTTTGTTTAGGTCTAGAGTAGAAAAATTTGACTTGGGGTAATGACCTTAATTGTTAATATAAGCCTGGAAATATGCTGCCAAGTGTTTCCTTCTATAAGGCTCGTCTCTGGATCAGGAATTCCTTTCTCATCACAGATAATTGTATGTAGTGCACTTCGCATCTCACTGTGAAGCAGCTCAATGAAAGAGGTGCTTGCCCTGTTGGCTTAGACAGCCAAATGAAGATGGAACCTTGCTGCAAAAATCCCCAGCAAGTGCCATAGCATTGTCTTCCAGGGTGGTGATGGCTTTGAAAGGTGATCTTGAAAGAGGTGATTTGTTGGATTTGAATAGTCACAATCCATTCAGCATGACTCTATCAGTTCTGCATCTAGCGTAAACTGCATAAGAGACAGGCAACAAGACACAATAGCATAGTAGTGGAGCAAACTGAAGGAGTAGTGGAGACAGCGACATTATGTTGGTGGGAAGGAAATAAAAGGACATTGGTAGTGAAAGAATCTCAAAGAAGGGCATGTTGTCAGTGGAGGATAAGTTGGGTTTGTTGAATGAGTCTCTTCCCATCTAAAGTATCTAGTTGAAAGATTTTCCCCCCTGTGGCAGCCAAGAAAGAACTTTATGTGCAAGACATCGTGATAAGAATGTCTATGTTCCTGTGGTAACTAGTAGTTAGGAATTGTGAATCTGTTACCTGGTACTTGGAATGCAATCACTGCATGGATGGTGATGAAGGGACAGCATCTCTACCTATCACCACCTGCCAGTTTGCAGTATTGAGAGAAGTGGCATTGTTACCTAGAAAGGATTCTATTAGTATTCATTAGCCTATGAAAATAACAATTTTGACATCATTTTATTCACCATAATCTTGTATAACTTGCCTTAATGTTACAGTTTACTGGACAGAAGTCCTTGTAGTGCAGATGTTAATAGCCTCCTCCCATCCACGCTAAAATATGGGAAAGAAGAACAGATTTATCTTCACTATTCATCAGTGAAAAGATCTTGAAAGCACATCTATAGATGTTTTACCATCTTGAATATTCTTTTCTGCCTTCATATTAGTGTATTTTTTGTGCATAAACACCCCCCTCGGTCATCCTATTTTTCTTAGCATCAAGTTTCTACTTAGCATATACCTATAGCAGTGTGTATCAAAACATGGTCCAGTGATTATCTGCATCAGAAATATCCAGTTTCTTGAAAATGCAAATATCTTGGACTTTGGAATCAAAATCACTGAGACCCTAGACATCCGAACTTTTTTCAATGGAAGACATTTTTAAATACAATATCAGTGTCTGTATAAAAACTACTAAGAACCATTGGTCAAGAGCAGTGGTGCTACAGAGATACAATAATAGTCTCATATAATTTTTAATTTTCTAGTAGACAAATTAAAGCAAGTAAAAAGAATTAAGTGAAAGTAATCATGATAATGTATTTATTTAATCCAGTAGATCCAAAATATTATTTCAAACTGTGATCAATATAAAATTGCTAGCAAATTTTATATTCTTTTTTACCTACTATTTCTTCAGAAATGCAGTATGTACTTTGTACCTAGAGCAAATTTCAATTTTGAGCCACTACTTTTCAAATGTTCAGTAGACACATAGTACTAGCGGTTACTATATTGGACAGTGAAGATCTAGAGACATAAGGCATTATTTCTTTTTAACACAAACTTCTTGACTAGTCAGAGTTTTCTCATGCCACATGGCTTTTATTTATCACAGAACACATAATTCTTACTTCTGCCTTGTGAACTGACTAAAATGAATCGTCACAAAAATCCCACATTCTGTTAGCCATATATCTCTAAAATTTCAGCTACAGCAGTAGCTTTTCATTACATCAAAAATAAGAATATTTCCCAGCAACCGCACATTGATGTTTCTCTCTCTCTCTCTCTCTCTCTCTCTCCCTCCCTCCTTTCCCTCTCTAAAATAAATAAATAAATAAAATCTTTTAAAAATATATATAAAAAATAAGAATATTTAAGCATTTTTCTCATTTAGGGGGTATTTTACTTGTATTTTGTCATCAAGCGAATGATTCATTCTGAGAAAATACAAATGTAGAAAGAACAAATGTTCTTTTAATACCTATAATGTAGCTGTGAGAAATGGGTTTTCTATGGCAATGATAATGGTATTGATACTAAGGTTTATCTAACACTTGGTTTGTGCCAAGTACTATGTGATACTCTCTATACAATGTATGTAATTTCTTTCTTATGACCTCACCAAATCCATACTTATCCTTATTTAACAAACTAGGAAATGGAAATTCATAAAAGTTAAATAACTTGGGAAAGTTCAGTTTTTTTCTGTCATGAATCATATTAAAACTGTGCAGTTTTAATGTAATCAAAATTTCAAGCACTTCTGGCCAAGATGGAGACACAGGTAGATACACTTTGCCTCCTCACACAACCAAAAGAATGACAACAACAAATTTAAAAACAAAAAATAATCAGAACTGCCAGAAAATCTAACTGTATGGAAATCCGACAACCAAGGACTTAAAGAGGAAATATTCATCTTCTTTAAGGGCCATGACAGGCAGCCAGGGTGGAGAAAACTTGGCAAGGCAGTGGCTGGAGGACCAGAAGGGCAAGATGGTGGCTGATGGACTGGACAGTCCCACATTTGTGTGCGGACAGACCATAAGAAACAACTGGGGAGCTAGACAGACTGCACAACCCAGGGTTCCAGCATGGGGGAAATAAAGCCTCAAAACTGCTGGCTGTAAAACCCTGTGGGATTTGTAGCAGTGGGAAAAATACTCAGCCTCACAGGAGAGTTCCTTGGAGAGACCCACAGGGTCCTAGAATGTACACAAACCCACTTACCTGGGAATCCACACCAGCAGGACACAATTTGCTTGTGGGTAGCAGGGGAAGTGAATGAGCAGGCTGAGAGTTGAGTAATTGGCATTGTTCCCTCTCTGACCCCTCCCTCACATACAGCTCTACAACACAGTGACCTGGGTTGCCCCACCCTGGGGAATACCGAAGGCCCCACCCCTTACAACATAACAGGTATGCCAAGACAAAGAAATGTGGCCCAAATGAAAAAAAAAAAACAGATCAAAGCTCCAAAACTAGAACTAAGCAATGAAGAGATAGTCAATCCGTCAGATGCAAAGTTTAAAACACTGGTAATCAGGATGCTCACAGAAATGATTGAGCATGGTCACAGAATACAGAAAAAAGTGAAGGCTATACAAAGTGAAATAAAGAAAAATATACAGGGAACCAACAGTGATGGGAAGGAAACTGACACTCAAATCAACAGTTTGGAGCAGAAGGAAGAAATAAACATTCAACCAGAAGAGAATGAAGAAACAAGAATTCAAATAAATGAGCAGAGGCTTAGGAACCTCTTGGACAACTGTAAACATTCCAACATTTGAATCATAGGGGTGCTGAAGGAGAAGAGGAAGAGCAAGAAATTGAATATTTACTTGAAAACATAATGAAGGAGAGCTTTCATAATCTGGCAAAAGAAATAGACTTTCTGGAAGTCCAGGAAGCTCAGAGAGTCCCAAAAATGTTGGACCCAAGGAAGCACACACCAAAGCACATCATAATTACATTACCCAAGATTAAAGATAAGGGAAGAATCTTAAAAGCAGCAAGAGAAAAGGAGGCAGTTACCTACAAAAGAGTTCCCATAAGACTATATATAAGATGATTTCTGAAAAGAAACCTTGCAGGCAAGAAGGGGCTGGAAAGAAGTATTCAAAGTCATGAAAGGGAAGTACCTACATCCAAGATTACTCTGTCCAGCAAAACTATCATTTAGAATGGAAAGGCAGATGAAGTGCTTCCCAGATAAGGTCAAGTTAAAGGAGTTCATCATCACCAAGCCCTTATTATATGAACTGTTAAAGGGACTTATCTAAGAAAAAGATGATAAAAAATATGCCCAGTAAAATGACAACAAACTCACAACTATCAACAACTATATCTAAAAATAGCAAAAAAACAAACAAACTAAGCAAACAATTAGAACAGGAACAGAATCACAGAAATAGAGGGTTATCAGTGGGGAGGAGGAGGGGGGAGAATGGGGAAAAGGTATAGGGAATAAGAAGCATAAATGGTAGGTACAAAATAGACAGGGGGAGGTTAAGAATAGTATGGGGAATGGAGAAGCCAAAGAACTTATATGTACAACCCATGGACATGAACTAAGGGAGGGAGAAATGCTGGTTGGAGGGGGGATGCAGGGCAGAGAGGAATAAAGGGAAGAAAAAAATGAGACAACTGTAATAGCATACTCAATAAAATATATATTAAAATAATGTAATCAAAATCTTGAAAACTTTTAAAGTAGTTTTCTTAAGGAGTACTGGGTTTGTTCTGAATGTGTGTATGTGTGTGTTTTCTTTTTCAGCCATTGCACTGGGCTGCTTTCTCAATCAGAAAATACTTTGACCAAATCAATTCTATACATAGGGAAACTGAAGTATATACCATGGCTTAGTGAATTACTGTACTCATGTTTGAGAGTTGTCAGCAAGGAAAAGGAAGCAACTATTCTAATTTTCTTCTTCCTGTCTTCATCTCTTAGACCAGGGGTGTCAAACTCATTTTCACTGGGGGCCGCATCAGCCTCGTGGTTGCCTTCAAAGGGCTGAATGTAATTTTAGGACTGTATAAATGTAACTACTCCTCAACAGTTAAGCAAGACCTCAGTGCTGCCGCAGGGTAGAAACAAGGTGCTGGGCCGGATACAACAAGGTGGAGGGCCGGATTTAGCCCTCAGGCCTTGTGTCTGCCACCTGTGTCTTAGACCATATTCTACTGATTGAGTTTCTCAGTCTCCAACACTCACCTTCTTTGTAAAGTAAATGGTGCTGCTTGAGCAATCTGAAGGAAGTTATGCTGTTTATCTCCACTGCCTTTGTGTAAATGGAGATAAAGGAAATCCTAACAAAAGTACAGAACCGGTATGAGAGCTGGGCTGTATCTTATGGGGAAGATGGCACTGAGCACACCTGAGGGGGGAGGACTGAGAAAGAAGGTTGAGGAGGGAAACAGCTGTCTGGTAAAGCCGCGCAGGTGTAGAGGGTACTCATTACATTCCCATAGGCTCTCTCATTAAGGCCGTGGCAGATGTTCTCGAATGTGACTGGCATAGTCACAGGAGAGGCAGGAAGCTCAGCTTAATGTTCAGAACACTGGTGTGGCACCTCTGGGAAGAAGGTTGGCAAGTTTCACCTCTTTGCCAGAGTGGCAGCTGCTCTTTTCTCCTTAGCCATGGAGTCTGTGGAATGCCTCTTTGGCAGCCTCATTGTATCTTACAGACTTGATTCTACTCCCTTATAACTGGACTTGAGTTATTAAAAAAAGAAACTCCCACATAAACAGAGGCAACATAAACAGGACACTTGATACTTAGGGGCCACACTTTAGTCCTTGGCTCAAAATCCTCTGAGAGCTGGACCAATATCAACCCATCTCCAGGAAATCCTAGAAACAAAAATTGCAGCTGAAAGAGAGTTATGTGGGCTGGTAGCATAAAGCCCAGAGCAATCTTAAAAATTACATTTGAGACCCTGGAATTTTTCAATTATATTTCATAGGGGAGGATATATCAAAAATTTTTTTCTGAACATGGAAAAACGACTAACTCTAAATCTACAATAGAAATATATCAATGTTTCTGTCTTTATTTAAAAAATCTACATCACAGATTTCTGGACTACATTCTAGGAATATAGGTTATTACATTCTCTGTTCATAGATAGAGATGAGGGGAAATATTACTCACTAGATATGCAGTCTGATGGCCCTTTAACAGTGAAAAGAAAACACTAATGAAGTATACTTACGGGTTTATTTGAAGCAGGAATTTTATGATTGAACTAAAAATCACCAGCACCTTTGTACATTCATTCAGGTCTTGGTACTAAACAAGAAAGGGCAATTCTTAGTGACTGATAATATAACTTGTTCAGAAGAAACCTGTCCTGCAAGTCTATCTTTAAGGTATTATATTTCTTTTTAATTTTACTTTTTTTTCCTTTGAGGAATTCTAAAACACATGGCATCTAGGAAGATCTTCCTTGTCAATTACTGACATTTGAAAAGAGATAGATGGTAGTTTTCAAAAGACGGCTTTTTAGCTGTTTTCCAGTGGACCTTACAAATCACAAGTCTTTAGTGAAAGTTTCAAGGTTCTGAATGTAGCCTTCTGCCTCCATGGTCCAAATATCAATCTTATCAGTGTCCAGAGCTGATTGGATTTACAAAGCTGACTAACAATATTAAAACTTAAAAAGGACTGAACTATCAGCTAAAATGGGAAGTTATAAATTAAATGCTTTACAAGGATCAGAAGAGTAAATTTAGCCTTCCTAGAGCTTCCCTCCTTACAGGCCAGTCCTATGAGGAACAATAAGTGGCTTAGTACCCATGAAATCAAAACAGGGATAATTTGCTGCATGAGTCACACATATTTATGTAAATCATATATACACCTTCAAGGTGATAATTATAACTATTTATTGAGAGCTAATTATGGCCTAGATAGTGTCCCAAATGCTTGACATATATTAACTCAAGTGTATTCCAGAAATTAATTAAAATTAAAACCTCATTTACAGAGGGTAAAACTGAGTCACAGAGATATGAATAAGTTGCCCAAGGTTAAAAAATAATAGTATGAATTAAAACCTAGGTAATATGGTGGCAGACTCCAGTTTTTAAACCCTGTGCTGTAATGTAAATACTGGAAATTTGACAGGTTCCAGAGACAGAGACTATTCTTTGGCAGTGTTAGGTATTCTAGCAACTTCTTGCTCTTTGATTTCCCTTTTCTACAGTCCAAGCTAATCTTTCTTGCTTTGTTTAGCTTTTCTCTGAAAAATGTGCCCAATAATTGTCTAGAGTCCAATTTATTAAATTTCAGTCAAACTGCTGCATTTCTTTCTCTAGTTCACCTCTTTGCTCATTTGTTTATAAATAACATGACCTGTTTTTTTTGCTAGAGGTGGCCAGTGCATGTACATTACATCGGCATGAACTAGTTTCATTTTCAGAAGTCAACCATATTTCCTAGTCCTCAGTGAATTTGGCACAACTTATCTGTAGGTTGAACATGCCCACATATGTAAAATCCAAAATTCTTGGCATTTCCTCAAACTCCACTCCTGTGCAGCCTTCTCCCTTGACTGCTCAAATCCCAAGACTGACTTATCTAGGCATAGCTTTTCACTTCCCAGAAAAGTGCCTGAAATGGATCCTACAGAGGGACTCTCCAGCCTGGAGTTCAGATATGCAAAGTCAAAATTTCTGTTTAGAGATTTGTTTACGTACAAAAAAGAGGTGCTTAAATACCCTGATTGGTTGTCTTCTAAGGGTTTTTACTACTCCCTTTGAATATTAAGAACAGAGAGATTCTTTAGTTCAATCTGATTGGCTGTACTTGTTCAGGCTTCTTTTTATGCCTAGATTTTGTTTTTAAGCAGTTTATCTTTGTCCATTCATCTCTTCGCTGGGCATGCCACAAATTGCCTTTTGTATGTGGTGCGGCTTCTCCTTTTAAGTCAATAGAAATGTCATTTAATCAAGAGCTACTTGGAATATAGAGGGAATCAAATGCAACTAAAGTATCATTAAAAGGATAATTGTTTTACTGTGTTTTCTTTATAACAAAGAAATTTAAGATCATTATATTATTCAGAGTTTTATGCATATATTGTTTTAAGATTAAATGAACCTATAAGAAGAGTTTAATCACTCAGTTATTTCATAACCCACTTTATAAAAATATCCCCTGTCTTAATTTCTTGAATCAATACAAAAGGAAAAGCAGCTCCATTTTTAAGGGACTAGCAGAATTTTCTTGTCAGTATCTTAAATTTGATCTGCAAGCATCAGCTGAAATTTGGAGCTTGACTTTTTGAAAAGCACTAATAAGAGTCAGTGAGGTCAGCAGTCTCTGCAGCAAAATTGGAAGAAACCTATTTGTCATCAGAGAGGCATAAAAACTGAACCTCAGAGCTGGAAGTAAGTTTGTTCATAGTCTCAAAACTGTCCTATGTTTAACATACTGATTCTGTATTTGCCACTTTTCATGGACTCCTGATCATATTTTCTTATTTCAGGTATATTATGAATTATGATAATAAAATGTATTATCAATTGTCAAAATTTTTTTATTAGATAACACATTGGTTCCTCTAGATCTGTGTAGTCTAGTATGTTAACCACAAATCATATGTTCCTATTTAAATTTATATTAATTAACATAAAACATAAAAGGTCAATTCTTCAGTCACACTAGCCACATTTCAACTGCTTGATAGAAACATGTGACTGGTAGCTACTGAACTGGAATCAGCTCAGGCTGGTATATTTCATCTACTCTCTTACTCAGTTCCAGAACCTTCTCCATTAGAACTCTTGTAAATCTTTTTTTTTAGGTAGTGCCTGAAAACAGCCCATTGAGAAACACACCAGTCCCATCAGGCCATAAGACTGTGCATTCCTCAGTTGCATATCTTCGGATTAAAAAAATAATAATAAAATCAAAAACAACAACAATAACAAAAAAGAGTTCTCCTTTAATTAAAAAAATGAGGACATATTTAACTCCCTTTAAGTTTTAAGTTTCACCCATTTGTCCCAACAAAATAGAAGAGTTCAATATATTCCATGGAATCAAATCACTGGGCTGTTAATAATTCACTATATTAACATAACTGGCTAACATGCGTAAACCTGTTTTTCCTTCATTGCAGAAGCAAAGGAGAAAACCAAGCACATCATCAGCCCTCTGACCCTGCACACAACTATTAAAACAAAACACAGCAAAAACTCCCCTCTGGACAATAACAAGAGGCGGGGCATGGAAATAGGGGAGGAAGGTGGGGAGGGCTGGGGTGTTGGGCTGCGGTGGGAGGAAAAGGCAGAAAACTGTACTTGAACAACAATTAAAAAAAACAGCTACCTTCTTTAGTGAAGCTCACAGTTCATACTGTTTGTAATCTGTAAAGAACCACTTCACTGCTGACAACTCTCATTCATGCCATGATGAAGGATGCGTTTCACAAGTACCTAATTCTGATTTCCTCATCTCTCCAAATAAGCACATGAACTATAAAAACAGTTGTGTACTTGTACAGTGCTGGGTTCATAGCACAGTGTTTTTCAAATAATGGATCATAACCCATCAATACACTGTAAACAGTGTTATCTTTTATTTTACTTTAAAAATAGAAATAGAACATAGGATAGAATACAGGATGTGGCAAAAGTAGGTTTATAGTGTTTAGTATGGAAAATAATGCAACAATTAATAAATATTAATACAAGAACAAACTATGTTTCATGTACCCATAACTATACACCTACTTTTGTCCCATGCTCTGTTATCAGAATTCACTACACATAGTAAAATACAGAATATATTTTTTATTTGTGTGTAAGTAATGAGTCATGATATAATGAATTTTTTGCTAAAGGTTGTGGTCAAGAAATTTTGAAACCTGCTATAGGAGCATGTGTCTTTGGGGTATAATCCGTAAAATTTGACTGAGCCTGGGAACATTTTAGTAAATATTTTGCTGGAAAAAATCTTAAAATCTAATTTGAATTCTGTATTTTTTTTCTCCAAGTTCATTCTTGGTTCTGAGTAGATTAAACACCATGTAAAATTTAAATCCACTAGGTCATTTATTTAGTAGATAATAGATGGTCATAGCCATTACATTGTAATTTGGTCAGTATTTGAAAGGATGTTCAAACAAGTGTAGTAATGAAAGTTCACTCTCACCCTGTACATATTTATTTAGCACCTACAAGATATACTATTCTGTGTCAGGCTGTATGTGTAAGATAGCTGATATTCAGGGTAGGGGGTGATGTGATTAGTTGGGTGACACTTCATTTTTTTTTAGATTTTATTTATTTATTTTTAGACAGAGGGTAAAGGAGAGAGAAAGAGAGAGAGCGAAACATCAATGTGCGGTTGCCTCTCAGGCACCGCCTATGGGGGACCTGGCCCACAACCCAAGTATGTGCTCTAACGGGAATCAACCATCAACCCTTAGGTCTGTAGGCCAGGGCTCAATCCACTGAGCCACAGCAGCCAGGGCTGGATGACGCTTAAAATTGGTCTGAAAATGTTATTAATATATACTCAAACTCCATGTAAGTATGGAAGCCAAGAACATGAATGTATTCTCTGTTTCTTAAAAAATACGTATCAAATGTATTTATATTATAATACCTATGGTTCTATGAATTTTTAAAAAACTTAAAATTATGTACTTCACATCTTTACCTCATTACTAGTATCAGTCTTTATTACAAAAGAGAAATTTGAAACTCCAAGATGTTAGGTGATTTGCCTAAGATCACATATCCAGTAAGTTGACCTAGAATATAGATCTTGTATTTGTATGCCTTTTTCCAAGCATGCAAGTCCTGTGAAAACAAGACTTGGACATTTAGTCATTTGTGTCGTTTTTAGAGGAAGGAGAACAAAATATTAATTAAAATTTTTTAATGATTTGCTAAAAATGAACTCTCTATGGTCTACTACAATGTTTGCCAGTTTCTGTGATTTTACTAATTTAGCCAAAATTTACTAAGAATTATAGCACTTGATTCTTGTTATGTTCACCATGTTTTTCCCCTCCCTTTTTCAAAGAAACAGTACAAAGAGAGGCTCAACTTACTGAATTTCTTGTAGACCCGCCATCTGATATGGTTTAGGCCTTGGGCATATGAGCTCATAGTAATTTGCATGGTAATTAAATTCATTAAGACAATACACTGTTTAATAGGGGATTGGACAGCTTCTCCCCTAACAGTTCATTAAGCTACCTGTGCTAAGGCCTTCCCAGATGACAGGTCAAGTCCCCACCAAAATATTAAATATGTTATACATTTGTTAAAAGAAAAAAGTTAGCCAACTAGATAACACTGATGTTGAATTCAGAAATGTTCTCTTCCATATCATCTTATTTTCATATTTAATTGTGCTTCATTTAATTTCCACTTGTACCTCAGTCTCCTTTTTTCAAATCCACACATATTCATTGAAGCCAGTTAGGTCCAGTTACATTCAGTACAAGAACTAAAAAATGAACACAACATCACTTGCCTTCCTGAATTCACAGCTGAGAGTTCACAACAATAAAGATGCAGGCAGGAGAGAACATGATGTTGTCAATGGATTACAGAGATTGGATTAATTTGCTAGGGGATTGCCAAAGCAGAACAATTACAGCTAATAAGTTTATCAGAGAAGGTTTTTTGGAAGTACATTTTCATTTGTGTTAAATATTACTGAATTCTAATCAAGCACTAAATATTCTTCAGACCTAATCCTTAGAACATTCCTATGAGGTCCAAATTCTCATTATTTTTATTTTATGTACAGGGAAACTGAAATACAGATAGTTAAATATGTTGTCTAAGATTACTCAATTTTAAGTCATAGAGTCTGGATTTGAACCCCGTCTGGCTTAGACCACACATTCTTAACCACACAGTACAACTCTGTGGACCCTCAAAGTTCAAAACTGTTTTGACAAAGGATGAGTCCTCACTCAGGGCAATGGATGGTATGGAATCATGAGTAAAGACTCAGGTTCAGGCACAGGCATGGAAATTTGTTTATATTGCTATAAGCTACCCTGTTTTCTGGTCACTGGTATGTATGTATGTGGTATAAAATGCCCCAGGAATGAGGTTCCTAAATGAGGCCTTGGGCAACTATAAAGCTTCCTTGGTAAGGATGCAAATAAGAAGGGGCCAAGGGCAAAGCCCAGGGGGACACTGACATATACCAGGCAGACGGCAGGTGGTAAAAGTGATGGATAGAAAAAATGTCTCTTCTATATATTTTATAGAAAAGTAATAGAAAATAATTAAAATAAAGGTAGTGAAACACATACAAACTATAAAGGCTCGTGCCTGCCAAATATTTACTGAAAAGCTCCCCTTGATATGGTAAGACCTGTGTCCCATGCTTTGTGTCTCCCTGTGTCCTATGAAAGCTAAAGAGATAGGCACTCATAACGAAAGTCTATTCTTGAAAATGGCATTTCTTAGATTGTTTTCAGTTCAAATGTCATATGCTTGCTCTCTTATAAATTTCTGCAGCACTTTGTACCCATCATGCAACTTTCCTCTAATATTTTCTCCTGCTTTATTAAAAGCCCCTTGATCACAAAGATTGCCTCTTCAGCTTTTGAGCAAAACTGTTTGCTAACTGAATGAGTAAATGAGAGTTAAAGACACTTCTAGATATATGACAGCACTGGAAGAGTGTCATGGGCAAAGAAACAATGATTCAGATAATCCTGCTTTCTTGCTAATTGTTTATAAATATACAGGAAGAGGCACAAATAAATCATAGGGTCAAAGAAAGGCAGCCCAGTATTGCCATCTATAAATCCACTTTATTTGTTCATCCATCACTATGATATAATAAGAGATGACTCAGAAGTCTATGATGCTTTTCTGGGCATGTTAGCCTATACCAGGTGACCTGAGGCAGCCTCACTGGGTGGGGGTGGTGATGGTGGTGGAGGGGGTGCTGATGGTGGGGGTGTGCAGTACAAGCAGAAGCAGCGTTTGTTTACTGATAAAAAGCCAAGAGACTCTGAAAGCTGCCTCTAGAGATTGATTAGATGATGAAGGAAACCCTGTGCCTCCTTCTCTGATAAGATACCAACCTAGTAGGAGCAATTTATTTGCCAGTGGTCATCAGTAGTGGCAGGTATACATTTAAGCATGGCTCCTATACAAGAGTGAACAGCTCCTGCTGGGGGGTAAAGCAAATAGTAATTTATCTTTAGAGGTGAAGGCAGCAGTCAATCAGAGGCATACATATGAAGAAGCCTAGCAAATTTATTTTATTTTCATTTTAAATTGATATACTATTTTAGAAGCATTTTATATTAATGCCTTCTATTCAATCAATATTATTTAGGGGAAGGTGTATACTGTGATTGTTTCTGGAGCAACAAAGAGAAAGCTTAGTTACTATGTTGTGGCATTTAATTATCAACAATAGCCTGTAGAATCCTGACCCAAAGACTCTGTTGCCTTAATTGGGCTCTCAGGAATGGTTTGCCAGAGCTGGTTATATAAAGTGATACAAACCTCACACTACAACAATGTTTTGGTTTTGTTTCATTTTTACCTACTTATGTACTTGAGACAAAAATGAACCAAGGAAGTCATTGAATACAATGGAATGAAATAGATTGTATTTAAATTACTACCAGAGATGTGGATAAGGATGAGTAAGATCCTGGCTACTCAATCTAACCATCAGTCTGCCTAGACCAGGTTACACAGATAGCGACGGTTTGTACCATTTCATTCAAACATCTATCAAACCTCCTATGGTTAGCAGCAGATGTAGGTGCTGGCTCTAGTAGAAATTGGCTTTGAAAGCCATCCAACCCAGATTGGGAAACACGTCACTGGATCCCACTCATAAAAACTCTTCATGCAGGACCAACATCCGGAACAGTTATCTGTGTTCCCCTTCTTTATTGTTTCCAGTTTTCTCCCATAACTAAGACTCATTTTTTTATACAAATCTACTTTTCATTTGTATTTTTACCCCCCTTTCCTCCCCAGAGCCATTATACAAGACTTGCTTTTTCTTTTCTGTGTTTCATATATATTCCTTATTTAGAAAGTAATAAATTCATTTTCCTTTTCTTAGATGATTTTCCTTAATAAAATCACCAGGAAGAAAATTAATATATCTTTAACTTTATTTTGCAACTTCATTAGAATCACTAGATTCAAATTTGTAGAGGAGCTATCATACAGAATACTCCAGTGGAATCTGTATGTGGCTGGCAGTTTATTAGACATCCAGCAAAGACACTTTTCACCTCTCTAGATTGCTTTATGTAGTGTGGACATTTTACTAATGTGAATTCTTCCTATCCATGAGCACAGTATATGCTTCCACTTATTTGTATCTTCTTCAGTATCTTTTAATTTTCCAAGTACAGGTCTTTTACCTCCTTGGTTAAATTTATTTGTAGGTACCTTACTTTATTTCTTTCCAATTATAAATGGGATTGTTTTCTTAGTTTCTCTTTCTGATAGTTTATTATTGGTATATAGAAATGCCACTGATTTATGAATATTAATTTTATTTCCTGCTTTTTTACTGAACTTACTTCTTAGTTCTAGTATTTTTTTGTATAGTTTCTAGGGTTCTCTATATACAACATCATGTCATCTAAAAGTAATGACAGTTTTACACTTCCCTTTCCGATTTGGATGCCTTTTATTTATTTTTCTTGTCTGATTGTTGTACCTAGTACTTGAATTAGAGTGGTGAATGCAGACACCTCTGTGTTGTGTAATAATGTATTTTTACCAGGTGATCCCTGTGAGAGCATCCCAGCTCAGCCAAATTGCAAACTCTAGACACCATATTTTAGTCTCCATGGCTCTATTGAATAGGCTGATATCAGGAAGGATAAGGAGACCATTCAATCACCCCTGTAACAATACACAGAGCATGGTGTAAAATGCAAAATTGTGTCTCTTTGGCAACTTTAGCATCATAGTTTTGTGGGAACAATAGAAAAAAAAGGAGGGGCTACCTATCATTTTTCATCTAATGTGCTGGTCCAAAAGATAGAAACTACCTTTCAGTTGTTGGAACTTGAAGCCTTTGGCTTGCTGTCTCATACGCCCTGGGGAGCAGCTTGCATATGCCCAGAAGCCTCCAAATATCCTACCCAGGCTTGCCTGTTAGCTACACCAAAGGACTTAAGAGATTGCAGTCAGCCTTAAAAAGCTCCTCTGTCACAGCCTGAGGAAACCAGGTTGGGTGATAACTCTTTGTAGGTGGATGTTAGACTAATTCCAGTGGAAAGGGAAGATTATCTATATCCCTGTTTCCCAATGAGAACGAATCATCCTAATGTGTACACTGAGCTGAGAGAAAGTTTTCTTTAAAAATCCCAATCTTCCATTTTCAAATTTTATGTGGCCACTTCCTTTCACAAGGACAACTTTTTGTGGCTCTGAATTAACTGCATACATCAGCAAATATTGAACCCCTAATGTTGACATAATAGTTTGCCTTAGAGGAAAACCCCCAATCTCATCTCTGAGGACAGTTACCAAGTTTAAGCTAGCTCACTAGGCGGTAACAGTCATGCCTCATCATTCCACAGAATATGTGAGTATTACCCAATGGGGTAAGACTTGGATTTTCTGGGCCTCTATAGAATATACTGAATGTCTGGCTTATTTTTCAGGATAGCAGGGAGTAGTTTTCAAGTCACCAAAATGGTAAAAAGAACATAGAATTTGGAATCAGATGAAGGTGAATTCCAAATAACTAATTACCAAAATAAATCTCAATTTCTCTATCTGTATAAATGAGAATAATATTATTTTTGTCAAATGGTCATTATAAGGATTAAATGACATAACACATGTGTAAGCATCTAGCATCAGGGAAACTTAACTACTCTCAGAGGTAATAATGAGTTTAAGCATTCATTTTTGTTTACTCCTAGCAATTATGCTTAGTAGGTATCCTGTTTATGAACAAGTTGTCATGTCAGAGACCACATTTTTCTCCTAGGCAGTTATCTTGCATTCGCTTTCTCCTTTTTGTAGAGCCCTCCATATTTACCTATTCTTTGCTATCCTATATCTCTTTCTTAACTTCCAAAGAACTCCTGAACAACAAGAAAAATGTTTCCCAGCTTCTTCTTGTCCTGCCATTTCTTAAGCAGTACTTCTTGGTAGTCTGTACACAAAAACAGACAGAACTTGACAAACAAAAAAACAAATGAAAGAAAAGAGCTGCAGTATCTGAAAGAAATGTATGATAATTTTTTTTTCTTAATGAGTTGGCTGGCACTCTTCCTGCCTTTAAATGTGAATGGGATCAGAACTGCCTGTCGAATGCTTTTGTCCTTCCTGAACTTCTATGCTTACATTAGACCTTGGAAACCCTGGAACCCATTTTAAGAATTCAGGGAAGTTTTATGAAACCTGAGCTCTTTGAATGAAAATAAATTGTCTTGTCATTTTTTATCTCTAGTGAGTAGAGCAAGTCCAGGCATACTGGTCCTAGTATTGTCAAGTGTGGAATGTAAACATGGATTGTTCACTTGTTTAGAGAGAATAAACTCTTTGTAATTGAGAATATAAAAGAGTGGTAGTTTTTGTAAGAACAACAACAACAAAAAGCAAGCCATCCTGTCTTCATAGTATATGTGTATGTTTAGTCCTGACTTTTTTCTCTAAATATCATGTGTAAGTAGAAAGGATGGGTTTTAGACTCATGGCAAGTAATAATGTCCCAGGAAGGAGCACATGTAAACCAATGGTGAGGAAGCCCATTGTGTAGACAGATACTGAAGAATTTAGAGTTTTCCTCTGGACCTGAACACCAGTCACTATAGAGTAAACAGAGTCAGCTTGAGTATAGACTTGGAAATACTAGGTATAATTCATTACAACTGGAGTGATTGATCTAAGAACTGTATTAAGCAGAGTTAAGAATTCTAACTTCTTTACTCTTAAAAGTCATAATTGAAATTTTTTAATTTATGAAAGCTGCCTGATCTTTTAGTCATGGACACCATGCCTCTGGTAGAGTAGCCTATTGCCTTCTCATATACCATTCATTTCCCAATGTTTATCAACTGGAAGAAATTCTTATATAGGATCAAGAGAAATCTATACAGGCAAACCTGGTCTAATACATCACCAAGTCTATCCCACTGAGATACGTAGATCCTCAGAACTTTTGGTCATGAAGTATTAAATTGGATCTTAACTTTCTTTATTCCAGGAAATTTATGAGTAGTTAGGAACCATGGAACTTAGCATTTTCTGATACCATTTACAATAGTCATAATCATGTACTTCTCATTAAAGCATCAGCACTTTTTTCCATTTAATGTGTATCATTTGTTCTGTGATTGATCAGACCTTTCCCTCTCTCTGCTGAGTCCATGTATCTGTAGCCAGTGGGTGGGAGTAGGCTTGAGGAGAGAGGGATATAAAGGGAGGAAGATCACATGGTCATGATCCTGTTAGTTCATTTGTTCTTATTGGGAAAATTTGTCAGTAATTGTGTCTTGAAAAAATAAATGCCTCTGTACCTTCATTTTAAAAGGGAAAATCATACTAGAAAAAAATGAACAAAGTGCTTTATTTTACCTTTAAATGAAAGCCCAGAATTTGCAACAGTTGTTTGATCAGGCAGAGAGGTGGAGCAGGAAATAGCTTCTTTGAGCTAAGAATTTCAAGGCATTTGGCTGCTGTGGACCCAGCACTGCACCCCATACCTCAAGCTCAGTACTGAAAGTCTAGTCTGGTAAAGGTGCTCACTCTGTTCTCATTGTGTATGCAGACCTCTCTGCAAATAATCAATTATTATGTAGTGCTTGGAAATAAAGGATTCAAGCATAGAAAGGTTTATTATGCATATACTCAAAATAAATAGATACTCTGCTAGACTCTGGGATTAGATAATTGAAAAATGCATTATCTCTGCTCTCAAGGCCCTAAACATTAGATAAACAAATGGGCATTAACAGAGAGAGTAATAATAAAAAGAAGCTAAGTGTATTAAATGAGGAGTTATATATCTATACATATATGTGAGTATCTATGTGTATAAATATACATGAAGTGTATATATAGTATACACATACTTTATATCATATGTATAACTATATAGTATATGTATAACATATAATCTATATCTCTATGTGTCTATTATCTATGTAGGTATTATATTGTCTATATCTATATCTGTAGTGGTTTTATAGAAGTGACCACACAAGTTCAGACTTCCGCAATGCCTTTGTCAAGCTTACAATCCAATGGGGAAAAATGGAGACACAAATCAAAATATGGAAAAATTAATATAAATATCATGATGTAAAAAATCTTAATTTAGCCTTGACAGGTACACATATGTTTGTATGGATATGCACAATGTGTATGCATTTGCATGTGTGTTGTGGCATGTTAAGAGCATCCCAACATTAATCTATGTGTATGGAAAAGTGGAGGTGTTACAGAGCAACGGGGGGGAGCCTGGGACGATATACTATTACCCAAAAAGAACCCCCCAGATTCATTGTCTGCCGCCAGAGGAAAGACATCTCTCAATGCCAGAGATTCGTGAAAAGGAAAAGAAATGTTTATTTAATGCTGTACAAACTTAAAGTAATGACCTAATTGTCTTCATCAAAATCCCAAAGTCCCTTAAAACACCCACAAAGACACACAGTCCTTCCTTCCCCCCTTTGCCCAGTCTGGGGTAACGTATCTCAGGAAAAGAAATAGAAATCTGTGGCTCAGACAGCCCCTGGTTCTTCCCAGTAATCCATCTTGGCTGGTAGGCCTCCCTTGTTCCTGGCACCATCAGCTGTATCACCAGGATTTCTGCTAAAGCCGGGTGGTGGTTCCCCCTTCTAAAGCTGCGGGGGTCCCCACTCTGCCAAAGCTGCATGGTTCTCTCTCCACTAGCTGCGAGGGGGGGGGGGTCACTACTCTGCCAAAGCTGAGTAGCAATTCTCTGCTAAAGCCACATGGCTCTCTCTCACAGGGCTGTGGGAGTCCCCACTCTGCTAAAGACCGAGTGGTTCTCTCTTGCACTGGCACAGCCACATGGTTCTCCCCCAAATGGCTGCCACATCTGGGTTTAAATCCCCACGCCAATCTTCCTCTGCAGCCCCATTTCCGACTCCTCCTACAATCAGTTACACCTGCCAGTACTCTCAAAGCCTTTCAGCTTTACTGGGCTGCCATCATGAGTCTGGGCAGGCATGGCCCCATGTCATGGAGCCAGTCTTCTCCAAGCTGCCACACAGGCACTGTAACTTGGGGGACCTGCCTCCCAGTTACATCTTGGGGGGATGTTACTTCCATTCCCCTGGCTCAGAGTGTGGCCACAGCTATTTAACATATCTATGCAACCAGGTAAAGGTTATAGATATGTTAAATGACCATGCCAGAGATTAGCTGCAAAGCTGTTACTATGCAAAACAGCTCTCAAAGGCCCTGCTCCATTTGTCCCTTCCCCCAACCCACACCTGTGGGGGTGGGGGGGCAGTGAGGACATCCTAATATTTCCTGAACACCTTGAGTTCTGGACCCCATTTCAAATCCCTATTTGGGTTCTCCCTATTGGCTGCACCCTGTTACAGAGGCAGAATACAATAAGCTGTTACTTAATTAAAAGGTAGTAGAATCTTCCAGTTAACAGATTTATAAAGATAGTTGTTATATTCCCCTTGATAATGGGAAGAAGAGGCAATGTTGTTTTCCATTTTATTTTTTGCCCCAACTAAGTGATTATCATGACAGATTGTTAGCCATGAGCTGAAGTGATGTTACAGCAGACTACCTGGTATCTTGATACAGACCCCAGCTCGTGGGGTCTGCAACACTACGGATAGGGAGGAGACATTCACACGGACACTACTGAATCCTGTGGAGGAAAAGGGTGGGCAGCTTCACTCTAGAAGAGCCAAAAGCTGCAGCCTCCTCCATGACAGCCTTTATTTCTGTCTCTGGGGACATTGCATGATGGTCTTTATTTACTGTGCTCCACTTGGCTTTAGGTGGTTACATTTTACAGGAGACTAAGGAGGTAATGCCACTAATCACATCACAGAAGAGGGATATTTGCAAATGAAGAGGTAAAAGTAGTTGAACCGGTTATACTCCTCCCTGGAAGGTTTAGCTTGGATTTTAGGAAGTTACAGTAAGCACTTGCTGTCTCAATTCAGGGTGAGGGAGTTTTAGCAAAAAGCAAGACTCAAAGCAGCCTAGGCACATTGCAGGCCTGATTCCCCAAGGGAGAACCTATTCATGGGCATGGGTCCTATGCATCGGACCTTGCTTTCCACTGGGAGCTGGGCCCACGCCACACAGAATGGTCTCCTACCCCTGCTCCTTCACAAGAACCAAATGTCTAGTTAGCTGTTTCTAGGGAAAGGGAGGTATTATGGTAACCCATTCTCTCATGTAACAATGAGTCATAGGGTTAGCCTAATGATTAATACAAACAAAAATAAATGTAAGTACTTAAATTTTTGTTTAGATAACAGGAAACATCACCATAAAAATAATTATGTGTTAACAAATTGCTTCTCATGACAACTGTTGAGCAGTTGTCATCCAAATTTAACAGGTAAGCAAGCTTAGACCAATGTGAGTACATGTGTATTGTCTTGGGTTACATAAAAAAATAATACATAAAACTTATCTTTGCCCCAATTCTATGCAATATTCCCAACACTCTTGAACTAATTCCAAAATTCCTTTCCTTTACAGGAATATTTACTATTCTTTTCACAGATCTTACTTATATAATCCTATTGGACAATATTTGGCTGTTTTCCTGTCCATGGCAATAGATATTTTTACTGGTAAAAATTCTAGAGAAAGTTAAGATGCATACTAAACACAATCTGAGGTCTGTTTGGAAAAAATCCAACCATTGTTAATATAATGAGAACAGTCTGTGCAACATCGATGTAACCTGGCAGCCAAGGAGAGTGGACTGGAATGTGCATGTGTGAATAGTGACAACTTTGCTGTACAGTCAGTGGGAGCAGCAGATGGCATTGAGTGAGCATGTGTACTGTGTGGCCACTGCATTCAAAATGACTGAGTAGAGCAATGGATCTGCATCAAATTTTGCCTTAAGCTTGAACATTCCTCCATGGAAACTGTTCAGATGTTTCAGAAGGCCACAGCTATGGTCAACTGGTAATCGGCAGTTTCATCATAACCATGGTCCTGCTCATGCATCACGTCTCATGCAGAGCTTTGTAGTGAAACATCAAATCACCCAGGTGATTCAGTCCCCCTGCAGCCCAGATTTGGTGCCATGTGGCTTCTGGCTTTTCCCAAAACTAAAATCACCTGTGAAAGGGGAGAGATTTCAGACCATAGATGAGATTCAGGAAAATATGATGGGGCAGCTGACAGTGATTGGGAAAACTGTGTGAGGTCCCAAGGTGCCTACTTTGAAGGAGACTGAGGTGTCATTGTCCTATGTACAATGTTTGTTGTATTTTGTATCTTCTTCAATAAATGTCTCTGTTTTTCAGAGTACATGGTTGGATACCTTCTGGACAGACCTCATATCTTACTTTTTAAATAAATGAACAAAAAGTACACAGAATCATTTCCCTCATAGTGTTAAATTTATTATTAAAGCATAGTCAATAAATCTGCACATTGCCTTAGCACTATCTAAATTGGGCAAATGAACATAATACTGCTTGAATGTCATTAGTAACAGTTTTGTTTGGAGTAGGGCCCAGCACAGTTTTGGACCAAGAGTATTCATCAGCACGTGAACAGCATTTTTCTTGCTTGCTGGATGCCTTCTGTGATGGGAACTTGAGATGTGAATACCTGAAATCCCTGCTCTTTTAACTGTAAGAAACAAACTCCTGTGCCACAGGATCTCATTGTCCTTTAGATACAGATGTATTTTAATTCATATCTCTGTAACCTGATGTTGGCTCCAGCTCCAAAATGCAAATCTCATTCCCTACATCGCTGTTGCTTCCTCAGAGGTGACTTGAAAGGACGTATAGATAATACCTCCGAAGATCTCTGCTTTCAAGTGATCTGAAAGGTAAGGGGTTCTGTAATGTATGCTTTCTATTCTGTCACCATAGACCACTCTGACTTTCATGAGACACATACAGGCCAGAGTACATTAAATTTGATTAAAACTGTGGATTTTGTTTACATGTAGGGGAGAATTTTGAGCTCATTTAGACAGATGCCTTCACAACCCTGATACCAATCAGTGAAAAGTGCAGGGCATGCTGCAAAAATCAATATGCCATTTGCTTTGGACATTTCAAAAGAAAGATAGAGTTTCTGAAGTTAGAAATATGTTTGTCCTCAAATAATTCATTTTAGCTCTACTTCTAGAGCTCTCTAACTTTTGTTCTTGTTGTTTTCTTTCTGAATTGATTAAAGCAAGAATTAGCAAAATAAAATTCCTAGATAGAGCACCAATCTGGACCCAGAGTAGGTGCTTCCAAATGATAAGTGAATGAGCACACAACATTTATCTTCTTCTGTGATATGGGTCATAGAATCTAACAGCAAAGGAAAACACTAATTGCCAGCATTTTTCCAACAAGTGCTTCAGTCTAGGAAAATACATTTTTTTTCAGTAACTGTGCCTTCTGATTCATGTGCATAAAAATATTTCAGTTTTAAGTGGTCCAATCACTGAAGTGTAGAGAGGGGTCTGATTTAGTTTTGAAAACACAAACAGAAAAAAAAAACTGTTAGGTAAAAAGCAGTACATTCAAAACAACTGAGTAATATAAATAAAACTTTTTTTTTAGTGCAAGGTAAATGTATTCTAAAATTCAGTAGCTCACTGCCATTCTGTATCCATTATTTTTCTTAAATTTGCTTTTAGTTTACTTTTGGAAAGATTTTATTTCCCAGTTTATGATAATACCTCCCAAACAAAAATGAATTTGGATTTTTTTTCTTGGCAAAAATAGGTCAAAATAAACTAAATTCTAAAAAATGTATTATTTTAAAACTGCAACTCAGCTAATGAACAAAGTAAACTAACAAGCAAAATAAAGACAGACTCATAGACAAAGAGCAGAATGGCAGCTAAAGGGGTTGGGGATGATAGGGCATGGAGGGACTGAGCAAAAAAGAAAAAGGATTCATGGACATGGACACAGTGCGGTGATGGCATGGGGGTGGTAAAAGGAGATTAAATGGTAGTGGAAAAATAGAATTAAAAACTTTAAAAAATAAAAATAAAAACCACTTATCAGGAAAAGTATAAGCTATTGCTTTGAACTTCCCAAATTACTCATAATCATATCATAGTTAGCTCACATGCCACATTATCCTGTCCTTTATATAAGCAATGGTACCATTTCTGTAAGAATTAAGTACCATTCTATAATAATTAAAAATGCATATGTACTTAGATATTAGTATTGATAATATTTTTTAAATAGTGTATTTTGTTTTTTTATTGCACTGTATTTTATTTTTAGTAAGAATGTTTGAAAACCCACTTTTGGAATAGAAACAATTATTGTAGTAACTGTATCAATTAACTTGAACAATAGGACAATTGGGTATCTTCAAACTGTTTCGTTCCGTTGTTTAGTATGCAAAATTGTTGATAATGTAGGCAAAGAGAAAGGCAATTATGTAATAGTGAATTTACATCTGATGGACTATTGGTTTGATTTCAGCATACATACTTTGTCAAATCTTCATTCATTTTGCTTGCTTAGATAAATCCAAAATGGCATAGGTGCCTCCTAGTAGAATTAGGTGTGTATTAAAAAATATATATTCATTCCCAATCCTTTGGTTAATTAGACAGGGCAAATATTTTCCGTCTCAAATAGACCTCCAGTGGAAATCCTGCTAGGCATGAATCCCTCTTTACAGAAATTCTGTTCAGCAAACATTTCCACTACCTCCAAGAGTACAGTCTATTATTGCATGCTGTCCATGACACACCATACAAAGTAATCCAGGACATGAGCACTTGCATTAAATTTCTGAGAGTCCAATGCTAATGAATATTTCAATTTTTATATTATAAGTGATACAATTGAACTTAACCTATCAAAAATTTATGTAGTTTAGTAAATTGCAAGTGTATATGCCATATGATCCAATCATACTATTAAAAATAACATTTTAAAGTACAAAGCTTTTGATAATATGTTCAACAAAAACCTAATTTTCAAGAATTAAATGTTTTCTTAATGTTATTCTCAGTGCATGTGAATGGGTCAGCATTCAATTAAGTTTACTTAATTTTAACGAGTGAATAAATAAATTAATGAGAGAAAGAAAGAAAAGAAAGAGGTCGTTTCCATGATGATTTTTATTATTTTGGCTATTCTTAGACAAATACTGACCTGGATATTATTGGGAGAGGTGGTTACCTAACAAAAATGTTTTTTACACATACTATGTTACAGTCAGGGTGGACCCTTGCCATTAGCAGCAAGAAAAGGTGAATATGAGGATTTGGCTTCTCCTGCCACCTAATGTTTAACATGCTCTCTGTTACTGATGCTCTGTAGGTCTCCCTCACAGAGCCATTCATTGGTATTACTGCACTTATAGAGCATATTCTGTGAGATTCTGTACTCTATGATAAACACATGTTTATAAATGAATGAATGAATAAATAAATAAATAAATAAAGTGTTTGGGTGTATGTATGAGAAAGAGAGAGAAACAATGATGAAACATGAAGGAAGATGACCTTTTTTTCCTAATGACAATTTACATCTGGGTCAGGATAAGTATATATGACATATATTATTAAATAGCTTTAACACTGAGTTTTTATTTTATTACAGATAGCAGTGGTTAAAAGAGTAGGCTTTTATATCAAATAGGCTTGAGATCAAATTCCATGCTGTCTTTTATTAATACCTGATGTGGGCAAATTTATTAACCTTACCAACTCTCTGTGCCCTTATATGAAAGCTGGATAATAAAAGTGCATCCTTATAGGTTTGTTGAGGGTATTAAATAAAGGAATGCATGTAAAGCATGGAAAATAGTTACTACTCAACAGATTTCATTGTTGGTAGTAGTAATACTAGGAAAAATATTTCAAATATTTGTAGAAGTGAACTTGTCTTTATTCCTTTAGTAATAACCCAGTAAAATCTAATTATTGAAGATATTCAGAGTAACATAATAGTGAAAGAGGACTTGTATACCACATTGACAAGCTAGGTTTTGTGCTTCATGGATTAATTTACAATAAATGACTGTTAGTTGTGCATCTACTATATGCCAGTCCAGGATCATTGCTGTCAGTAGGATTAAAAGAGTCAACATGAGAAACACAGTCCCTGATTTAAGGAGTTTATACTCCAGTTGTGAAGGTAGAGCCATATTATACCAACAAATGAAATAATTAAAAACAGTGGTCAGTAGTGTAAAGAAAAATACAGGATTCTGAGGTAAAGAACAATGTCCTTTGGGCAAGATAATCAAGGAAGGCTTTCCTGAGGAGGTGATCATCATGCTGAGATTCAGAAGATGAGAAAGCCACTGTGGAAAACAGTATGGGATTTCCTAAGAAAACTAAAAATGGAACTGCCTTTTGACCTGGCAATCCCACTGCTGGGATTATATCCTAAGGACCCTGAAACACCAAATCCATAAGAATGTATGAACCCCAATGTTCATAACAGCACAATTTACAATAGCCAAGTGCTAGAAGCAACCTAAGTGCCCATCAGTAAATGAATGGATCAAAAAACTATGGTACATTTACATGATGGAATACTACACAGCAGAAAGAAAGAAGAAGCTCCTACCCTTTGTGACAGCATGGATGGAACTGAAGAGCATTATGCTAAGTGAAATAAGCCAGGAAATGAAAGGCAAATACCATATGATCTCACATTTAAGTGGAACCTAATCAACAAAATAAACAAACAAGCAAAATGTAACAAGAAACATTGAAATTAAGAACAATCTCACAGTAAGCACAGAGGAGGTGGAAGGGATAATGGGGGAAAGGGGGATGGGTTTTCAGGAACAACTATAAAGGACACATGGACAAAAGGACGGTGGAATAGGAAGGGAGGTGGGAATGGCTGGGGTGGGGGGGCGGTGGAGGTGGGTAAATGCAGACAACTGTACTTGAACAACAATAAAGTAATTTTAAAAAATGAAGAAGATGAAAAAGAGCCAACCACATGAAGGGGAGTGGCACCCCTTGTACAAAGGCTGTGAGAGGGAAATGCATGTGCTTTATTTCATCATCCTTACTAACAGCAGCAATATCAAATTGTCTTGCTGCAAATTAAGAGTTATAATTTTGATAAATTCATGCTTGTTTCAATTTATTTTTAACTAACTGGTATTTCAAGAAGTTACAAACCCAGTCATTTCAACACATTTGAAAACAGGTGACATTTGTGTACTTAAAAAAAACAAACAAACAATAAGAGCAACAGAACTTTTTGGCTTCTTATTTTGAGAGTGAATGTAATACACCCAAATGTGTATTACATCCTGTGGTCATTGATCCTTGTAAAGGGAGAGGCAGGACCTAAAAATAATAATGCTATAAGTAGGTACTAGGTTAGGAAGCTGTGGAATAGGCATTATGGGGCCCACAGTAATAAATTCTCTCAGTTTTATATTATGCCATATCTGGGTCATCATAAAATGCCCAGAATAAAGTTTTTGTCTTTGGAGAGCCACATATAGGTTGGCCACTTTCCGCTGGGATGGTAGATTGCTCTTGGGAGCAAATGTACCATGGTGAGATGAAGACAAGAGTTCCTTTGGAAATAGAAGGAGACAAAGGAATTGGATTCAGAGATAATAACCTCATCCTGCCTTAAAA
This sequence comes from Phyllostomus hastatus, assembly GCF_019186645.2. NCBI lineage: Eukaryota > Metazoa > Chordata > Mammalia > Chiroptera > Phyllostomidae > Phyllostomus > Phyllostomus hastatus. The sequence goes on along the minus strand of NW_025333977.1, from coordinate 85,177,947 downwards.
TATGAAAAGTTCAATAACTGCACAAAAATCTCCAAAAAACCTAGTAGCACCTCTAATAGCTCTTCTGAAATACACCCCCTCCCCTTAGGACCTAGCAATCTTCCCAGAGTTATGTACACTACATTTTCAAAAAGCATTGCCTAGACTAGTGCCTTTTGTACCTTTCTTTTCTGCACCACACCTTTAAAATTGTTTCAGCTCTATAGTGCTGTCGTCGTAAATACATTCAACTCTCAATTACCTTCACCAATGAAGGGGAGCGTTAGTGCACATAATTGAAATTGGTGAATGAGCTGCTCCATTGGACTGCAGCCAGCTCCTTCTACCTAGTCTGGATATTTTCTTGTGGGAAGAAAAGGCAGGGCCTGTGACCTTGGAAACAGTCTTAGCTGAAAAAGGATCTTATCTTCCAGTACTCTGGCTAGATGACGATCAGGTCTACATGCCTGAAGACTTTTCAAGTGTGCTTGGAATAGCTGCATGTCACTCTACTGCAAAGACTTTTATCTAGCTCTGAAACTGGAGTTTCATAATCTAAGATGATCTATGTAAGAGCTGCAGATGACTCCTCAAGTAGGCATCAACTAGACACTCCAATATCTATATAATTTTTCATAAGCATATGACTTATGAAAGATCTATATGACTGATCTCTAAGAAATGGAAGCACAGTCTAGCATATCTCCTTATTCCTATTTTATTATTTTTCTATCATAGGGCATCACAGAACAGATACTAGTGGCTAGGGCATCTCTCCCCTTGAGGAGTGTTACCAGAGCTATCCAACCAAGTTTTAGTATATTCTTTAAAAATAATTAATGCCACCAAAATAATTAATGTCAAAAGTTGTCAAGAAAGAACTGCCACTTCTGTGAGAGATTCTGGGTGATGATGAGCTATAGAAGCAAAGACTGTTGATCTGAAGTGTTCAGTGGGAGACTCATGATTCAATCAAATAGTTCTGTCGGGATCATAACCCTGGAGAGCAGAGCTCAGTCCATTGTAAAGATCATCTCAACCCTGAGACTGAGCTCATGCAGACTGTGCAATCGATCAAAATCTTTTTCTTTCTTTCCAGCTGTTCTCCATCTGCTGCTGGGCTCTTTCTCTTTTTCCCATCTTCATCCAACTTCCTTTCACTTTTACACATCTGTCTCTTGTCTTTCTTCCTTGATTTTCTTCTTGACATTATCTTTAACATACCTCCTGATTCTCATTTGCTATGCCTTTTCTTTTGTACAATTGCTTGCCTCCTTAATTCACTCTAAAAATCTCATTTAATACCTTTCTTAGCTTCCCACACCAGTATTTTCACTTTCCTCACTCCCCTCTGCCCTAACATCCTACATTCTGATTAGATGCCATATGTATAACAAGGTAGACAGATGCTTTGCTGTTAAACTAACGGGCTTTTTAATCTAGCAGAACAGAAACTACAGCTTTCTTTTGTTTGGGGACCTCAGCAATTCATGGCAAAGGGCTCAGGAATACAAATGAGGGTTTTTCTTCTAGCAGCATGGCGTCTCAGCATGTCTCTCTTACTTTCTTCCTTATTTTATTTGATATGCAAAGTAAAAACCTACACACGTGATATGTTCAGCTGTATTCATAAATACCACTAATACCACTTGGATCTCTGCATACACCATGTTTTTACCAGTGGGGAGCAGCTGGCATATGTATGTTCATAACTTTCAATGCATTTTACCTATTTATTCATATACATATATATTGTTAAAAATCTGTGATCATTGACAGTGTTTATTTTGATGGGGGTTTTCCAGTTGTAATTTCCTGTGCTCTATCCAAAGTGAAAGTTCTTTTCAGTTTCTTTCTGCCTCTCTATTTGTAATTAGATGTGTCTTTTAAGTAGACAGTATAGGCACACAGATAGCCTGTCAGACCGCATAGCCAGGTTAGGTCATGCCTATGGTGCTTTTTTTGACAACCGTTAATTACTCCATTGGGTTCTCCTGGGGCTAGCCCTGATCCAGGAGAGCAATGTGTGAAGAACAGAGTCACCAGCCTGGAGGCAAGGCCACCAAGATAAAGACTGTTCTGTTGGATTGTAGCCTTTGTGGTGGAACTAAGCTTGCATCTCTCTTAGGGTGGCTATTTCACCTGCCACAGTGATAGGGCCTCACTGCTGCCCGGTTTATCAGTGAAGTTAAGGAGAAGTGTGGAGTTAAGGAGAAGATTGCTATGGGTAAGGTGCCCATACCATACCCAGAGCCCTTCACATGTAGTGTGTATCCCCAACTCAGCAGAAGCTCCAGTTGTAATTCAACTGAGGTGACTTTTGTTTCAGCATCCTCATACCTTTCTGTGCCTACAGTTTCAGCAAAGGTGCTTGATGCCTTCACCTTCTCATAAGCTTTCCCTAATGGCAAGTGTCAGGTTTGCCGTTTTCTTTTTACTCTCTGCCGTGGGGTTTTTCCTGACTCTGTTAACCCAGAAGTCTTTACTCACTTGCAGCACTGGATCACCAACCCCTCCCATTCCCCAGGAGAGGAAACTAGCACCAAAGGCTTTGCCTTCAGGAATCCAGCAGACGCCAGAGGGCTCTTCGTACTGATTCTAATGCTGAATATAAGGAAGTCTTGAGTTACATGATGGTTTGGAGTTTTTCTGAGTAGTGAAAAGTTGCCATTCATGTTGTAAAATACAATCCTACAATGCTTACCTCTGATTACCTCTGAGTTCTCACCAAATAGACCACAGCCATGGGTGACTTTAAGCCTAGTGCCATGTCCCTTGACTACTTTACTCTCTGACATTTTTACCTGACTTTCAATGTTATACTTGATATTTACCACATGTTTATTATTTGTTTTTTCCGTTGTTGTTTTTTACTACTGCATGGATTTCCGTAAAAAAAGCTTCATGAACAGAAATAGAGCAAGTAGTACTTTCCATATTTTATAGATGTGGAAACTAAGGCATAAATAAGGAAGTAGCCTTTCCCACAGAGAGATTCAAATCGATGATTACAATTGAGCAGCCAGTCATATTTTCATTTTTTTTTCCTTAGAGGGAGAAAGAAAAATTTCTCCTTTCTGAGTCAGATTTGATACTCTCTCAAACAGGTGCTGTGGGACTCAGACAGAAAGGGCCACCTGTTATGGAGGTGAGGTAGGTCAGGAGATAAATCTCAGCTTTTCAAACAAACAATTGTCAACACCACAGGTCATTTCTCTACTGGCTCTTTGTGTCCAGAGCACCATGCTGTGCTGCTAAACTATTCACTCCTTTTTAATTGAACAAAACTGGCCTTTTTCTGCCTAGCACTTTTTGGCCTATTCATGCTACGCTTGAAAACTAACACTTGACTTGAGGTTGTGAACATTACAATACAATATACAGATGATGTGTTATAGAATTGTGCAACTGAAACCTGTATGATTTTATTAACCTGTGTCACCCCAATAAATTAAATTTAAAAATTAACACTATGATAGAAATAATTGCCTACTACATGAGCCAAAGTCCATTACCAACAAGGTGCTATGGAAAGCCAACATGTGGTAATGAGATTGGGGAGGACTGCCAAAAGAGAGCAGGGACCACAGCCCTCCATATAACCTGGCAGAGCGCATTGCACATGGAGTTCATAGCTATTGTATCTCTCACAAAAGAAGCCTCTCTGGTCAGTCAGGAGACCCAAAATATTACTCCCTGAGTTTTTGAAGAGCAGCAGAATATGTGACAGAAATTCTCAAGCATCTGGGCCTAGTCATTCATGTGTAACAGAAAGGCCAGTGAGGTCTAAAAACTGGAGCCCTCTGGGAGAACTCTTCCCCTGCCAGGAGCCCACAGTCTCCCCCTGGAGCAGGAACCCTGGGGCAGAACCACCAGGGCACAGAAGCCTCTGCTCACTAAGCTATTGTTTTCACTTTGAGTTAGCTATCCCTTCTCTGTCCCTCTCTGAGGAAGCTTCTCCCACCCCCACATACTTCAGAACTTCTGTTCACTTTCAAGTTTCTTTTTTTTTTTTTGTTCTTTTGCTAAGATCCATATCTCTTCAAGTCTTTCAAAGCTCCTTTGAGGATGCTCAGAGATACAAAGATACTCCTTTTGGATTGTATTTCTGGTTATTTCAAGGAGGTGGCTGAGAACAAAATGTGTGTGTGTGTGTGTGTGTGTGTATGTGTGCATGCGCGTGTGCGCATGCCTGTGAGCACAGGGCCCCTGTATCAGCAGGTGCTGGCACTGGCCTGAGAGTGTACAGGAGCTTGTAATGGCCCAACTGATTGGCCCAGGGCAGATAACCTGCAGGGTCCAAGGTACAATACGTTTCCATTCTTATATTGCACTCATTTTATCACTGTAACCTTATAGAAGTTATATCACCAATCTTCTCTGTAAGATTGTCATAATATATTGCTCATGTAGCTTCATTTTTTTCACAGCTAAAGGGAAATCTTGGCTTATTATTTAGGTTGCTCTATTGCCTGATCTCTAAATATTCCATCTGCAGATACACAGTTTTTAGATACATATTTCTGTGGCTCCTCAACACAGCACACCCAGGTAAGCATAGAATTCTGTTACATAAGAAGGCAGAGGTAGTATTCAGCGACTGATTTCTGGAATCCCAGTTCTACCACTTACTATGGATGAAATGGAAGATATGGTACTATCTATGCATAGGGCTGTTCAGGGATTTAATGAGCAGATACCAGAAGAGCCTTCAAAATAGTGTCTAACATCTTAAGACAGACTCATAAACATGAGCAATGGAGTTATTGCTCTATAGAAAACTTTCTTCCAGCCTACAAGTCTTGTTTTTCTTTCAACACACCAAGATTTTTCCTGCTTCAAGATGCCCAAGTCTTTTTACTTGCCCCTCGCTCGTTCCCTACCCTCCACTTCAACAACCATCCATGTTTGGCTTTAACTCATCTTTCAAGTCTCACTCACAGGAAGGCCTTTCATGTCTAGTGACTTTAAAAATAATCTTTCCTTTTAAGCTCTATTATTATAACTTGTCTGTTATTTATAGTGTTCATCAGAGTTTGAAATTATTGGTTATGTGTCTCTTTAAATGTGTATGATCTCCCCCAGTAGATTGTGATATCCTTGTGGACAATAACCATGTCTGTTATTGATCATTTAATTCCCTGTCCAAATTTATTCATTCATTTCATATTAATTAAGAGTTTGCTTTATGCCAAGTACTTTTCTAGGTATTGTAGATGTAACAATGGAACAAACACAAACCCTTGCCTTTGTGCAGCTTACAATTTAGTTGGGAGCATAAAAATGACAAATTAAATAACTAAAATATGTAGTATGGTATATTGATAAGTGTTAAGGAGAATAATAAAGCAAGACAAAGGGATAGGGAGTGTTGGGGAATGGGTTGATATTTTAGACAGGATGCCCAGGGAGTTTTCACTGTGGATAGGTGCAGGAAGAGGAGAAGCAGTAGAGAGAAGAGCAAGGGCAAAGATCCTGAAGTGGGAGTTCACCTGGGATCTTTGAGGAACAAGGAGGGAATTGTTGGAACCAAGTCAGGTTAAGTGAAAAGAGTCTAACAGAAAAGGGTCAGAGATACAACTGAGGATGATATGTGGGGCTAAGAAGGACCTGGCTTTTAGCCTGAGTGGAGTGAGGAGCCTTGGAGAAGAAGAGGACAGAATGGCTTAGGTTTTAACAGTATCATTTTGAATGCTGATCATAGAACAGCTTGAAGAAGAGCTAGAGCAGAAGCAGAGAGACTCTTCCAAGAATTAAGGGGTAATGGAAACTCAGTAAGCACTTGAGAATAAATGAATAAGTGAGTACACTTTTGTACATCCTTGGAAGATTGTGAGTCTCTAGGTGGTTAGTTTGGGTGTTGAGCCACCAAGGTTCTGCAATTAGGGCTCTTCGTATATCCCTGTTTCTTTGTATTCAGGTAATGAAACCTGTCCTGTCACCATCAACCTCAGAGCTTCGAAAGATAAAATGCTGGTGATGATGGATAAAGCCAGAGAGATTTATGATATAAGAAACTAAGCCAGTGTTGCTCTAAAGCAGTGCCTTGCTTTTGATCTGTGAAACAGGCATTTCTTTCTCCTCCATCACCTACCAGCAAAATGAGTATCATTTTTAATACAGAGAGAAAAATAGGGAGACAAAAAAGAAGTGGGAATAAAGGAAAGAAAGTGCTGTCGGTATATGGAGTGTCAGTAAGAGCCGTTGGTCATTGGGGCTCTGACTCAGATGAACTCATCTTTTTATTTTTTTATTTTTGAGACACAAGAGAAACCTCTTAGGGTTTTCACTACTTATGAATGTCTTTGTTTAGTGTTTCTGCTTCATAAAAATTTGCTAAATATTTAACTACCAGTGTAATGACTTTAATAAGTGATGACAGCAATAACTTAAAAAATAACTAGGTCTTTGAGGTTTCTAGACCATAATCCATTTAAAAATCAGTATTACTAAATGGAGAAAGACTTGAAACTCTTTTTAGACAAAAATATTTCTGGTCATTATGTCATAAAAAAGTTCTTTAGAGTTTCATAAAATCAAACACTAAATTAATACAAAATTACATTCAAAGGAAAATCATAATAAATGATGGCTGAAAGACTACAGAGTATCTTTTGGAATCTATGGCAACAGCTCTGTGGTTTCATTAGTAAAACATGCCCAGTTCATTGTACAGAGACTTCCTCACCTCCAATTTTTCTCCAGGTGTCGGAGAAGAGCACTCATGGGACATATGTTGGAGAGGCAAGGAAAGTGTGTAAAGTATTATAGCTCACTGTGTTGATTGCCAAAGGGTTAGTTGAATCTAACCTTTGTTCCTGATTTTCATGGTGCAGAAATTTTACCTTTGGCTTAGAATCTATCTGGGTTGAAGATCAGGTTTTTAAAATAAAGAATAAGACCTAAAAATGTTGTTGCTGCCAACATTAGGAGGAAAATATTAAAAAGACTATTTGAGCTTTTAAGTCCTGAATATTAGAAGAGATCTTCTTCTTTACAGATATACTCATCTAGTTACAGAATAAGCATTGCAGAAGTGAAGATTCAATGACATATTGTATCACTATCCTGTCCTAATAATCTGACCATTTTTATCAATCCCGTCTTTTACAAAAGACTTGGATACATTTTCTAATGCTTTCCTGTTTCCATTTATTTTCCATCAGAGTCAGTGCCCATTTTCTGGAAGATGGTGATAGGTTGTAAGAATGTTCTCTGCAGGAATGATTGAGCACTACGCCAAAGCTGATGATGTTTCTGCCTAACTCCCATATGTCTTAAGTTTCCCAAATGGACATATAAAACATAATATATCGGTGTTTCTTTCAAAAGCCTGGACTTGCAGAATATTTCTGATAGTAAGCATCACAGGCCAGTACTCATTCCCATCCCGACCACTGTAGGATATTTAAAGATCTGAAGTAGCAGATAAGTGGAGGGAAATAATGCTTAACAGGAGGATGCACAGTAAAGAAGAGGAAGAGAATGAAATAGACGTGAGGACATTGAGAATGAGCTGCAAGAGAGAAAAGAGGGAAGTAATAAAGATTTTTATTTGCTTTTCATTACTCAATATTTCTGAAAACATTAGTATACTGTGTCAAGTACTGAGCTCCTTCCACTAGAAATCAAAAGGTAAATACAAATAATTCATCATGTAAGGTGAAGAAAGATTTTTTTAAAAAAAAGAAAGGCAGGGATAAAAGAAAGTAATGATTGTAAGGTAATAAAATTGGAAGATACAAGTGATTTGAAAGACAGAGAGAGATGTATGATGAGAGACTGGAAATCAAGAAAAGAGGAAGAGGGAGCTCTGAAAGAAGCAAAAGATAGAAAAATTAAAAAGGGACAGAGGCACTTATGACAGCTGGGAACAGCTTGAAAAAGGTCACATATGGCCTCTGGGCTCCCAGGTAGCAAGAGCTATACTGGGTTGTCAGGGCAGATAAACAAGGGAGAATGGGATTGAATACAATTTACTATTTGCTTGTCACCTGGGAAGGGAACCCAGAGGAATCGCATATCCCTCTCATGTTGTCAGGACCTAGAAGGGGACAAAACTTGGTCTCATTAACAAGTGGCAGATGGAGAAGGACTCCCCAATATTCAGTCTTCCCTAGGAGTTGGAGGCCTTGTACTGCATTGGCTACATTCTGGCATTAGGGACTTTGTTTTCCTTCCCAGTGGAGTTTGTGTGCTGGATTCTGGTTAACCACGGCAACATAGAAGTAACATTCTTTAAAAAGTGCAAGAGTTTCCAACCTGAAATATTTCATGCTTCAGATTATGGAAACACGAAACAACAACACCAAATTATCTGCCTGGATGTGGACTTCTTTCTGGAGAGGTATCTCTCTTTAGGTAGAGAATAGTCTATGAAAATGTGAACGCAATGAGCAAGAAAACTTTGATTACAAATTTCCGTCATCTTAGTCAGAAAGCAGCACTTTTAAATGAAGTCTTGGATAAGGAGAAAATGCACAGATGTGTGGAAATCAACAACAGAGGGTGACATTCAATATAGCTAAATTGTTTTCATTTTATTTCAGATGCTCAGTGCCTTTATGGTTCCCACACATTGTAGGGGAAAAAAATTCTCATTTTGGAGTGAACCGTGAATTTCTCAGCTAGGAGGCATGCCTGTGTAAGTGGGTCTGCCTCATTTGGTCTAGGCTGTTCTTAAAAGGAATATAATTTAGCTTCATTGTTTTAAACTTGGTCACCTTGGCAGTGTGCCTGGTGCCATAGCTGTTGCTCAGACCACCAATATTTGATGGGATACACATATCCCATTTAAAGGCCTGTGACTTACAGCCCATTGTCTTGGAAAGGGATAATGGGCTGGAAATATGTATTAATTGTTCCACAAAGCTAATGCCCTTGAATTTATCAAAATCAAAGTAAAAAAATGGCCATCTGATTATGAGGACATATGATAAAACTCTTTTCCGTGTTGGTTCTGGGTTTTTTTGAAGGTAGAATGGGAGTTGGAGAGATGATGGGATTATGAGGTTTTAAAAACACGTTGGGGGGAATCTAGAGTTTTGTATTTTATTCAGTATTTTATTTAAATAATGGTCCGTAGATCCCCAAATCTGTATGCAGCCTACATGACAACAACAAGCAGGAAACTATGTCTAACTAGGCTGCCGTCTTCACCCCTGTACCCAGGAGACACCAAGAATGCCTGCTATTTTCTGGATTTGAAGTCACCAGATCCTCCCACTAGAAAGACGCAAGAATGACGGGCAGCGAGCGCTGTCACTGTGGACCTGTCATTCCACTGGGTGTTTAGCATGTTCATCAGTGTCTGTGTGCTCTCAGCTCGACAGCACAGTGTATTAGAATCAGAAAAATCAAATCAGTTTCTCTTTCTTCCTTCTAGAGGGCCAGTATTTCACCAACTCTACACACATACACAGTAGCCGGATAGGTACCAATGCAGTAAAGGATGTAAAAATATTTTCGTTTAAGTATCGCTTGTGTAAGATAAAAGAGAGGAAATTAAAAAGAAAATGTAATTCCCTTACTTGGTTATGTGCAGACTGGAGGAAAAAACTACAGGTTTCATATAAGATAGCAGTTATCTCTACAGGGCATCAAACATTTTAAGGAAATTGGTAAAAAAAATCTGAAAATCGTTCAAATGGGCATTCTGGGATGCTCTAATGTTCAGGACTGTAAATAAACTGTACAGAATTGGAATGATAAGGCCAAAATGACTGCCCCCTTCCTTTGAATCTTGCGTATCTGATGCTGAGAGACAGATTTACCGCTGTACTTCTTTTCATGAAGGTAGAAACTGCCTAATTTCCTTTATCAGAGGTGCATCTAAGATGACTACTCAGGGGAACAGCTCATTCAGCCTTCAGTTCTCTAATTTAAATGATGCACGGGCCAGTGCAGCTTCCCTTACTTCTTCTCCCTTTTGGAACTGTTTCCGTATAATTCTACTGCAGAAATTGAGACACAGGCACACTTTATGCTGAGGGAGCATGAGTTTTCTGTTTCCCTGTGATTTTGAAACTCTCGAGTTTTATATTCTCTTTGCTTTTTCTAAAAAGTTACAAGTTCATGGAGATACGGGGATAGGAAGGATAAATACAGGAAGCAAAGAAAAACGTAGAAAGGAAGAAAGAAAGAGTGCTTGATTACAATAGTAAACAGCAGTGAGAAAAGTGTAGAAACCTGCAGCTTCCACTTAATGGAAGAGGAAGAAGTCAACAGAACTGTTATACAAATAGAGAGAAATGGGTAGAGATGAGGGCAAAGAACAGGGGAAGACAACTGGAAATAAAAAGCAAACTGAGATAAGTGAGTGAGCCTAGGCAAGAAACCCATTTAGAGGACAAAAAAGTGAGTGGAAAAAAAGAAAAAGATGCTGTTAAAGGTTGCCCTAAACATAGTTCCATAGATTTTAAAAAATCAGTTAAGTAAAAGAGTTTACTGTTGGGGAGCAATTCCAATCAATAGTAAGAAACAATAGAAAATAAACTAGATTAACCTGCAAAGAGCAATGCAAAAGTAGCTGCAAATAAAGAGTAGCAAAATAATATAAATTGACCTTTCTCCATTCACCAACCCCCAGTCTATTTCACATCCCGATTTTCAATACATGGAATATATATTTTGATTCATTTTTTGTACATTTAAATATAAGTTTGTGTGCAAAAGAAATGTTTAGAAACATTCATCTGTCTTAAGGAAACACCAATTTTAGCTCCTATTTAAAATTTCACATGTATGAGGTCTCTTGACAGTTATTTAACTCATGATGACAAGTTACAAACTTCAAAAAAGAAACGAAGACTGCAGGTTTATTTATTCTACACAACACATACTCTTCATAAAAAATAAGTATTTATGGAAACTCATTCCTTTGCTTTTGTTTACCTGCCATTCAAGCTTGTCTCTCTGTAATGGACTGTAATGTGAAAAAGCCACAGCTTTATTAATTTGATGCTAGTTGATTTGGTGAAGAAAGGCTGCAAGGGGAGGAAGCTGTTCTGTATAGCATTAAGTCTGAAAAGCCAGCCTATCCATGTTAATCCTGAGAGGTCTTCGGCTCTATCACCTCTGGCACCCCTGGCTTTCCTGGGTCTTAGAAGCACACTGTATTGTTTCTAGTCAACATCGAGGGACACACAGATGTGACTAACATCCTTGCTCCTCTGGGGACTGTAGTTTTGGTTTGCTAAGAACACGGGAAGTTGATCAAAGAGGGAGAGAGCCCAGCCCTGGGTTATAAACTGTTTCCTGGAATTGTGTCTTTCTTCCATTGGTCCTTCAAGCCAGGGTGGTAGTAGCTGAGCTCCCTGGAGCTCCTGCAGTCTTTCTCTTTTTCCTTGACATGTAACTTAAGCAAAGCTAGGTTCCTCAAGGTGAGGTGGGAAGAGGATCACTTGCAGTTACAACCACAATTGAAACAGTGTACTATTATACCCACTATTGTCTCCATGAAGCATTTTTCTTGTTTGGTAACTGAAGTCTCTCACCAAAAAAATATACTATAATCCATTTATATTTGGTATTCTATAGATAAAGAGCTATATGTAGTATTTGATTTACTCATGTATTAGCCACACCCATCCCACCAAAATTTTCCCATTCCTACTAGGAAACTCTGGGTGTATATACGACTTTATGTGTGTTTGTATATAAATAATAAGAGTTTGCTTGAATGCATAACCCTGGAAGGAATTGTGGCATGTGGAGAACACTGGCTTTTTCAGGTAAATGGGTGAAATTTGCTCAAATAAACTAGACTCTTTCTCTGGAAATGGGATGGATACTATTGTTACAGAACAGACCTGGGGGTTGGGAGTGAATGATATCCTATAACCAAATGGACCAGGCCCTGTGCTCTGGGGGTCCCCCATCCCGTGCTAGGTTTGCCTTGCCCGCTGCCAGGGAAAGACATCTCTCATGCCAGAGATTGGTGAAAAAGAAAGGGATTTTTTTAAGAGAATTTTTTAAAGTTTTTATTTATTTATTTTTAGAGAGGGAAGGGAGGGAGAAAGAGAGAGAGAGAGAGAAACATCAATGTGTGGTTGCTGGGGGCCGTGGCCTGCAACCCAGGCATGTGTCCTGCCTGGGAATCGATCCTGCGATGCTTTGGTTTGCAGCCCGAGCTCAATCCACTGAGCTACGCCAGCCAGGGTGGAAAGGGATTATTTATTTAAAGAGTTATACAAACTTAAGAGTAATTACTTAATGTCTTCATTGAGATCCCAAAGTCCTTTAGAATGCCCACAAACACACAGTCCTTCCTTCCCTGCTTTGCCCAGTCTGGGATACCGTATCTCAGAAAAAGAAATAGAAGTCTGTGGTTCTTCTCTGCTCAAGCCATGTGGTCCCCCAAAAAACCATGGCCCCAATAAGACTCGTGGTCCCCAAAAGTCACAGCATGGCTGCCAAGCCTCGGTTTAAATCGCAGCACCAGTCTTCCTCTGCTGCACCATTTCTGACTCCTCCCACAATTGGCCACAGCTGCCAGCATTACCATATTTTTCCAGCTTTACTGGGCTGCCATAGTAAGTCCAGGTAGGTGTGGCCCTGTAGTGTGGAGCCAATCATCTCCAAGCTGTCACGCAAGCTCTGTAACCAGGGGAAGTTGCCTCCCAGTTACATCATGGGTTGAAGTCATTCCCATCCCCCTGGCTCAAAGCATGGCCACAACTGTTTACCATATATATGAAACCAGTAAAAGGTTATAGATATGTTAAATGACCACTCTAGAGGTTATCTGCAAAACTGTTATTCAAAATAACTCTCAATGGCCTTGCTCCATATGTACCATCCCCCAGCTCAGACTTGTGGGGGTGAAGTCATTATAGATAGATAGATAGATAGATAGATAGATAGATAGATAGATAGATAGATATAGATAGATAGATATTTTTTTTTCCTGGACTCTGAGTTCTGGACCCCATTATAAATACCTATTTAGGCATCCCCTAGGCTGCACCCTGTTATAATACCACTCATATTATACCGCCGTAAAAAGGTCTGGCACTGCTCATGAGACAGCAGCTCTTCATGCCTTTGATAGCTGAGCCTGCCTTAGGGAAGAGCTGTTTTCTCAACAGAGTATCCTGCCTGAGTTTCAAAAACAGACATGTCTAATGCCCTGGCCTTTTCAGGAACTTTTGGCTGCTCACCCTCCCATCCCTGCTCAAACAGCTCCCTCTTTTTTTTATTTTTTAAATATATTTTATTGATTATGCTATTACAGTTGTCTCATTCTCCCTCCTTTTCCCCGCTCTGTCTTTCACCCTCTTCCCACACTCGATCCTCTCCCTTAGTTCATGTCCATGGGTTGTACATATAAGTTCTTTGGTTTCTACATTTCCTATACTATTCTTAACCTCCCCCTGTCTATTTTCTACCTACCATTTATGCTTCTTATTCCCTGTACCTTTTCCCCATTCTCTGCTGATGCTCCCTCTTATTCAACATTGTCAGCTTCTCTAAGATGAATAGAGAAAAGGACAGGAACCCAAAATAAGCTGTCTAGACTCCCCACTCTCACCTTATTTAAACCTGGCACACATCAAAGAAACACAGTGTAGGCCACGGGAGATAGTTTCTCTGAAAAAGGAAGAGAGAAATCATTAGAATTTTTTAAATGAATTTTTTTTAGGGATAGAAGAATGACAATCTATTATCTAACTTACCTTTTGAAGGGTATTATGAAATGGAGGAATGCAAATTAACAAGCAGCCACAGAAGAGAAATGTCTTAGATTGATGAAAGCAAAAGTAGTAAAGAAACTTCTAAAAGGTAGTGAAGGAAGGAGGTGGCTACAAGGCTGCAGGAGGCTTGGATCAGGACTACAGCCAACCTGAATGACATATACAGGCAGATCTTAATAGGATTGGATCCAAAATTTTCCCATAACTGAAACTTTGAATGTGTATGCATACTATGTACTAACTTTCAAATCCAAAAGCTGGTATGGGGGGAATGTGGGAACATCAGGTGTTGTAATAACACAGCCACACCACACACACACACACCTCCACCACCACCATGCAGTGATAACTGGAGAGCTAAATGCATAATAAGTGGGCTAAATTTGAAAATGTGAAATCATAATGTGAAAAGCACAAAAAACTTTGGAGATAAACACTGTATCAACTTCAGAAAGGCCCGGGAGTTTGTCTTCTCTTATGTTCCTTGGAATTTATTCTTTACACTCTCCTATATTATAGAAGTGTATAAAGTGTTTGGAGGATATACAATTTGTATGAAAGAGGCTATAGAAAAGAAAGATGATTCATCCTAAACATATATAACCTGCAACCTTTTTCTCCCTTTCCAGTGTGTCACAAAGGAGGAAAGTGAGCCTTACCTGATATATGGTATTGGGCTTAAAAGTCAATGAGAATGGTTCACAGGGATCAACAGCCAATATATGCTTGTAGGTTGTGTATTAATTTGAAAAATATTTTCAAATGGTTTATAGTGAGCAGTCTCAAATCAATTGCAATACGATTATTATTAGGAAAAAAACAAAAGCCTGGATTCTGTCTCTTGTGAAGGTTAAGCTGAAGATATACCTGCCTGTTTGTTTCTGTAGTCCTGCCTTTTTAAAATGTTAAAGGGTGAGCCCTAAAAGGCAGACAGAGTAAAGGGGGCAGTGAGCAGATCTTCCCTCCTCCCCAAGGTCACATTCCTCCTTAATGACTCTCCTCTTCAAGTTCCAATATAGAGTGCTGGTGTGAAATGGCCTCAGTGTGGTCTGAACTTGGAACTTTTTCTAATTAAATTTTGAAGTGTATAGTGTGTTTTCATTTTGGTTTTCTAATTTGATAGGTCTCATTTGTGTCATTACTATGGATTTCTTAAACCCTTGCTTCGGTTATTAATTTCTCAAATTGTCCCAGGCCCAGTTGTTACGCTTTGATCTACACATAACAGAGAAGAGAATTGGAGAAATTATCCAGAGAATTTAAGTTCAAGTATCAAAATTGTCTGAAAAAGCCTCCATTTGAGATAAAGTGTTTGGTTTACATAAATTACTTGTGTGATGCCTTGACCCTCCACTTCTCTGAAGGCAATCATACCCTTAAACTTCAGGGAACTGACTCTCCTTCTAATGATTTAGAGGATATTTGGGAGTGGGGGATTTACAGTTACAAGATTGTAACTCATGATTTCAATCTGAAAGAAACCCTGTCATGTCAGGAAGGTCAGTCATATCTATTGAGCAGTTTCCTGTGTAATACAAAAGAAACCTTCTTAGATCAGTTCTCATTTGGCTCTACTGTGGGGTAAGGGTGAGGCAGCAGGTGAGTTACCCTGCTGATATAAATCTTCAGAGGGCTCCTCTTCATAATTTATGGCAAGCAGGATCCTATATCCATGGGCCCAAATAGTTGACTGAATATTGCTTATGAAATTCTGTTTGCTATGATGTATTGAGTGAATTTGCGTTTTTCTTGCTAGCTTAAAGAGGTCAGGTTAACAAATCCTATAGAAGAAGTATAGCAGAAACCTGGAAAACTGAAGCATCCTTTATCTCGTGGTGTCTTTGTGTCAGTTCTTGCTTTTAGCTGAGGACATCAGGAACACTGCTGCCTGTAGTCTCTGATGGGGGAACAATGTTCCATTTTTTGAGGAAGTAAGGACTTTCCTCAACTTACATATTGATCTGGGACTGAGCCCCTCTTCCCAATATGCCCTGTCCCCATGACCCCTTTTATAGAGTGGATTTTCTGTGACTTGTTGAGAGAAGGACTAATAATGGGTCTGAGATAATGAGGCCTCTGCACAAGTTGTAGCTTTTAAGGTTTCTTGAAAAACCAGATGAGAAATCTATGGAAATAACATCTCAACATAGCGGCTAGGAGCACAGGTATGAAGTGGGGATGCAGGTAATGTGTAATTGTGTTATTTGATAGAGGTGGTTATCATTGGAGGACACAAGTAAAACTCTTACTTGAAAATTAATAAGCATGTGTACATTACCTCAGTAATATTGCCTAGTCTCTACAAGGGACTAGGGAACTGACTGTTTCTGTAGTCCTGCCTTTTTAAAATGTTGTTAGAAAATTTTGAAGAAGTTTGTAGTAAAAAACATTAAACATTTCATTCAGGTTCATGCAGAGAAAAAAATCTATACTGAAATTGTTTGAGGTACTAATTTAACTAGCTAAGTCATACTACCTATTTTTATTAACTTTCATTATTTTTTTTCTGAAAGAGGTCAGGTCTCCTTTATATATACTGTATGCTATATAATGTTAACACTTTAAATTGCTACATTACCAAAAATCCCCCTACCTACAGTGCAACTAGCATAGGTCAAAAGACAATTAAGATTAGTGGATCCTATATTGGCAGGACCCATAGTGCTCTCTCCTGAGTACTAAAAAGTTAATTAGATGATGCCACTGCATTTATCAGAGGCTTTCAGCACAAAATACACAGCACACTTGCAAATGCGGGGGCTTTCCTGTTTCTCTTCCTCCATGTTGGCTTTAGAAACTTTTTGGTGCAAAAGGTGGATGCTAATAATAGACATAATCAAATCCCTCTAATTGGCCCCAGGCACTCTGCTGAATGTTGGGGATACAAAGATGATTAAGATGCAGGTTCTACTTTTAAGAGAGGCAAATATGAAAAACATTACCCCATTTGGTGGTAAGTTCCATAACAGAGGAGAGTTCCAGGTGCCTTTGGAGTACATTGCAGGGTGTACACTACCAGGATTAAAATGAGAGATGGAAGAAGTGTAGAGATAAGTAAGGGGAGGCTTCATTAACTGGAAGCTTTTCTCCTGAGAGATTAGTAACAGCTCCACCTATTGTCATGGGAACAGTAGCAATGTGAAGTGAGGAGGTGAAGAAGGGGATAAAGGATATTCATTCAAGTAACTCTCCATGAAAGGAAGGGGGGGGGATAGGCCAGAAGATACAAAATTCTTGAGTATATTTATATTCTGAGAGAATGAACCATTGGAGAGGGAGAATTTGAAAATATAGGAGAGAGAGAAATGAGGTGGTGCAAAAAGACCTGGGGGGAGGGGGCGCGTGTTGGAGAGGGAGCATAAGGAATACAGAAAGAAGGACTAGCCACTGACGTGACTGAGGGTCCCAACTCCCAACACTGAACAAGGAAACATGAGTCATAGCCCCGTTCACACACATCTGCCAAATAGAGTATGGATTGAGAACCCCATTGTGGAAGTGATTTCATACCACTGCTGTCAATGTAACCCAGACACTGGGGTCTGTATCTTCATTTGTTGCTTGTTCTACAACTGTGTCTAAATAATACCACTATCACTGCCAGAATAAAGAAAGTAATCACTGTTGGCTATGGACTTAGATTTATTAACATTCTCAGATAATATTCATAGAGACACTACAGAGTGCTATCATATTGGATACTTAAAAATAGGGTAAGGGTTGGGGTAAACTCCCATATAATACCCATTGCAGCAATTACAGGCAATTACTGCAGACACGCATTAAACAAAAAGGAAGTTTAGGATGAGCAGGCAGACATATACTTTTTGAAGAAGGATGTCACAATGTTCAGAATGTTATGCCCTAGCTTTGAAATGTATTCTAAGGAAACAACCTCAATTTATTCTATCTCAGAATGCATGGCTTATTTTATTTTATTTATTTTTAATAGCACATTTTTATTGTATGTTTTCCATTACCATTTATCCCCCTTATACCCCCCTCCACCTATACCCACCCCCTGACCTCTTCAGTCACCACACTGTTGTCCATGCTCAAGAGTCCATTTTCTCTTTTGCTTGATCCCTCCACTCCCACCCCCACCGCCAAAGCTGTCAGCCTGCTCTCTATCTATGAGTCTGTCTCTATTTTGAACATTACACTAAGTGAAATAAGCCAGTCAGAGAAAGACAAATACTATATGATTTCACTCATGTGGAATCTAATGAACAAACTGAACTAATACGCGTGGCTTACTTTATGAAATGCCAGTTTGCTGGATGAGGAGAGGAGATATAATTTTGTCTAAAACAGCATGCATGGTATGAGAGCCAGATTACAAACTATGTATCTAAAACTTCCATTTTTAGGTTTGGAAAATTAACCCTATCTAACTCAACCACAGTGTTAACCTTTGGAGGGACACAGACAGGGTCAGGCAACTGCTTGATCCACAAGAAACTTGCAATCAGGGCAGAGTTTCCCAAATTGCATTATGTAGAATTATGAAATGTTGCTGTCCTCTAACATGTTGTTAGGTATTTGATCACAAAAGGTATTCTATGGTCCAGCATGACATTCCCTAAGGATTCATTAAAAAAATATTTAATTTGCTGTGGACTTCCAAAGCCTTCACTATGAACACTACTTGGTCACAGTGAATCATCAAGAATTGGATTTCCTTCAAAATGTACCTCTAAATTTTTAGAACATGGAATAGTTTTCCTCCATAAAAATACAAGCAATATCTTGTACAATATAAAGATACTTTCCAGTGTAATCCCAGCCCCATAGTAGCTACGTCACCACAGTGGGAGCACAGCTGTGACAATGTTTGCCCTGCAAATAAATATAATGCTGAACTGAATGACTCAAAAAAAATGGACACTATTCTTTCAACTAAAGGGGGCTGGTATAATATTGTAAAATGGAATTGACCACTATCCAGTGAGTTCTTCTAAAATAAATCCAATCCAGGTAATTGAAGCCATTGTTAATATTTTTTTCTACATAATGGTTTATAAATGGATTCATGTAAATCATAGTCCCAGTTTTCACTTGGCACATGAAGAGACAATGTTTTTCCTTGCATTTTTGATCAGGGACCACAAATAAATGAGGACTAGTGAAGCTCAAAGTAAATATAGCCAAAAAAAGAATAGCAAACAAGTGGAATCTCAGGTTTTCAGGTGACTGGTCTATTAGTATCTGTTCCTTTTTTCCTTCTGTCCTGATAAGACTGCCATCCTTACAGAGTGGTTCTGATTCGACCCTTCTCTGTTCTCCAACTAAACCCACTTGACAGTGTGGCAGTCTGGTTTTCAAGTAGATTTGGATATGTGGGATTTTTAAAGGGAAATATTCATGACATTTTTTTTTTCTTTTTGTACTCTTGACCTTCAAGTTTTCATGTTTAGCAATTAAATTAAATTTGAAAATGGCCCATTCTACATACCAAATTAATCAGTTAAGTGGTACTTTAAATTTTAAAGTTTGTCTTTGATAAACATTTTTTTTCTCTTTCTTCTAAACAATGTGTGCCCATTAAAACTCAGGAACTCTGCTACCACAACAAACCAATAGTCCACTCAGTCTAAAATCCTAATTCCAATAGCAGTTAATAGTGAATGCTTCAGAGGAGGATGGAAACATTTAATAATGATCTCCATCCAGTGGAAAAACCTCTGCCTCCTGCAGAATGAATACTTACATATAGCAATGATATGTAGAATGAATCTGGTTTTAAGCAGGTAGCCCCAGTCTTTAGTTAATACACTACGTTATTTTGAAATGTGTTTTTGTTCAAGTTGATACAGAACCAGTGGTGCAAACCTGATCCTAAAATGAACCAAGCTACTAACCAAAAGCTAAGAGATATAAATTTACTGATTATTTTGCAGAAAATTTCTGTTCTCCTTCAGGAATTTTGGTGGCAGTTACTCTATCTTATTCATCTTTTTTCTTTTTTTTTTTGAAATTCTCTCTTGTAGCACAGTTCCAGAATGAGGTTGTAGAATCACATCAAATATGATTTAGTCTTAAAAAAACAGAAATATTCACTGATCCAGGTCTTCATGTATGCAAGTATGTGTATTAAAAAGTCAATATACATATGTAAATATATGGACTTTATATATTCATAGAATGTACATACACATTTCATACCTATAGTATTTTGATAGTTTCAACATCAGTTTCCAGCTTAAACATAAAGTTATTCATGTCTTCTTTAACTTTATGTTAAGTCGAGGGATTTGCAAACGGAGGGAAAGAAAAGAAAAGTTTTGTTCTATTCATATGTGTAGAGTTCAGGGCATTATAGGTCAAGGAAGCTGTGATATATTGATTTCCACTATAAAATGTGTTCACATTATTGTAAATCCCCAGGACCAGACAATGCAATTAATTCAAAATCTATGCATTGGGTCTGACAGACCCAATGGTCTTTTTGGAGGATAAATGTTAAAAATGTCAACTCCATAATATGGTAAAACCTGATTTCTCTATACTAAGGATACCACAAACCATTTATTGATTTTTTAAAAAAGAAAAATAAGAAGAATGATGTACCAATTGAATAGGAAGTTGGACAATCTAAATTACAGTTATAAAACTGAAGCATTGGATCTGACAGGACCACTGATTGCAAACAACTATGAGAAAATGCAAGAGAGTAGTTGCCTGCCCACGAACACACATACCCAAGCACATGTCTCTTAGAGCAATGCAGTTGCTGAAAGGAACAGTCACGGAAAGCCAAAGGCCAAACTTTTGTTACCTGTTTATTGTAGTCATATTGAAATGTATTATAGATTTCAAAGTTCACCAGTGGCCAGTGGCTACTTAGGGAATTTTGTTTCAATTACACTCTCTTATTGAATGGTCTAGCCATCCAAAATCTGTATGTAAAATGAAATTATAATTTATTGTAGTAGATAAAAACTGATCTCTTTCTTTAAAGATTATGCTCAGCAGCATAATCTTTACTATATGGCTTAAAATTTATCCACCATCATCCAATATTTATTGATTGTCCATTTGATTAATAATGTTATATAAAGGTGCTTCTAGAGAAGCTTGTTGAAATGAAACACCAAAAGATTTCATATTTAGATATGGGGAGGATTGGGGTGTTTGTTAAGCAGATAACTGAGTAGTGATCATATTGAGAGAAAACAGGTTATTTCTGAAAGATATAAGTGTCAAAATTTAACTCACTCCTTTATCTCCACCCCATGTAAGGTATGGGAGTGGCACTGTATATTAGCCAAGGACCATGATTGTCAAAGTGGGGAGATGAGGACTCTGTGAATGATGCCCTGTCTGGATAGTGACAGAACATTTGTGAAATGTTGGCATCATCTGAAGCCAATCTTAGAGGAGGTGAGCATGCTTTCTTAAAGCAGCATAATTCCTCCTCTTCTACGAAATGGGCTACTAGCTGTGGCAGGAGCAGAAGAGGAACCTCTTGCAGATCACTTATATTTTGTGTTGTTTGGGGGCCATTTTCACAGGAAGAAGTGAAACTGTTTCTTATCTGCTGTCCCTCTATAATGTCAAAAAGTTTGTAAGCACCTTTAATAACAAAATAAATGGAAGTTCAGTTTCTAACCCACATGAGTTCAGGGCTCTGTTTTCCTATTAACACAGAGGAGCTGCTGCTGTCATGGGATACTGACAGTGACCCATTCACAGTTCAGCAAGGTCCTCCAGAACCAGGGCCAAATGTCTCTATGTAAAATTAAGTGGAATTTCCTGCCACTCATAGGGTCAACTGAAATGTAGGCCATTTCCACACTCCCTATCTGTAGTGTCCAAGGAACTGTGAAGCATTAACTATTCCTAATGCTGCCTGGTAGACATCTCCTATACCACAGGAGCCTAGAAAGTGAAAACCATGCATCTTCAATCTTGTAACCTGTGTTCAGAGATACTTTATCTGATCGTTCTACCATAACTTTCCGTGACCCCTCATGACCTGCACTAGCTACCTAGTAGAATTGTACTTTTTGTTGGCACACTACACTAATCCCTAATTGTTAGCTTCATCCCACCAAAGTTCAATGACAAAAGTCCAGGACACATTTTCTTCTAAAATATAAAGGCTAAGACTCTGATCAGCACCAGTAATTATCTTCATTGTAAATAATTCAATAAAGGCTTAGGTAATAACAATAATAAATACACAATTGAAGTATCATTAAAATATAAGATAGTTGCAGAGAGTTTTAAAAAGTGCCATAGAATTTTTTCAATAACTTTTGTGATCACCTGAAGATATGTGTCTTTTTCAGCTCAAAATTGGGAAATTAGGAGAAGGTACAAAAGACAAAGCTCATTCAACCCATTATTCTGGGAGAATCAGTTTCCATAACAACTGGCTTTATTTTTTTTATTATATTCCCATGTTATCTTTTCTTGTCACTATTAGAAAGTCCCTTGCCATAACAACAAGTAGCATGTAAAAGGCTGCCAGATCTTGTTGGTAAATCACAGAATCTTTTGCTTTGCAAGCAAATGTGTTATTCTTTAAAAAGATTAAAAAAAACACATGCATGACATTTGACTAGGTAACATTTCACTAAATATCTGTGGTGATATTTATTTCTTCCTTTATTTAAAATCCATATTTTTAATTGCTTACTTATAAATGGAAAATAAGTAGTACCCTATGAAGTTAGAGATTCATCCAGGAAAAGAGCTCATTTTATATTATTTTATGACTCAGTTCTGCATGGTGGCATCAATATTATAATGCTCATTTACCCCACACAGTTCTATCAGTCTCTCTCATATTAGAGGAGTGGGAGACAAAAAAACCAGCATGATGTTGGATGGTTTAGAAACTCTCCCAAATTTATGAATATGTAATGTATCATCATTTTGTATGAGAAAATTAACATGCAGAAAAAGTAATCTAGAGTAAAATCCCATTAAAGGGAGGAATCCAATTTTGAATCTAGTTGCTTAGGTTCCAAAAGGCTGATTTCTTTCTAGACCAACTTGCTGAAAACCACATAATTCTCCTGTCCTTATAACTAACACCCTCCCAGATGTATAGCTTTTTACCACTGGCTTAGTTCATTAAAGTTTATGGTATTTTCAAATGTGTTTGAAAACTATAATTTGTATGATGTAAGTTTGTATACAGATATCTCTTACTTTCTTTTTCTCACCTCCAAGTCAAATCTGATGAATCAACAACAAACAGATTTGTTACCCATGTAAAATGACCCCATTTAAGAATGTTAAAGCAGAGGTGGAAAAGCTTAGGTTATAGAAGTAAACACAAGGTAAAAAGAAAATACAGATATGAAGTAGATCTCTGCTCAGATCATATCTATTTTGAAGATCAGTTCAACTTATTTAATCATAAACTTTTAAAGGAAATACAGTGTCAAAGTTGAATCCTTAAGCAGCAGAAACATGCATGCCTATTAATTCATCTTACTTAGCATATCACAAGGGAGGACAGCACAAAGAGATGAGAGATTTCACTCAAAGTCATAAGAAACACATGTACTCTTAAGGCATTTCTTTTGTTTTAAGATGTTAATTTTGTTAACAGACAGTCAATCCGTTTGTTTGTTGAGACTGGGAAAATAAAATGAGGAGATTTGTTTTTGGTCCTCGAGAATGTACTCCATGGAAAGACAGACATGCAAACAGTCACAATATAACTTCATATGTACAAATTGCGATGGATGCAGACTTGCTGGGGTACTCCCACAGTTTCACAGAAGAAATGATTTCTGTGCATGGAAGATGCTCAGTAAATATGCGTAGAATGAATGGCTTCAAGAATATTTGGTTTCATCTGCATTTTCTGTTGCACTAATTTACATATGCATCCAGATGTGTCTGAAAGTCTGAAGATTATTTCTGGGTACAGCGGCATAGTAATGTTAGGGCCAAAGTTACAGAAATGAGCCTGTATGTTTTTCAACCCAGACTCTGGACTTACAGACTAATCTTAGAATTGGAGAATTTGATAGTATAAGTCCTCTTTCTTCTTCATCAGACTGATTATACTTTGTAGCTCTCAGATGAGTATTTTGCAATGTTTTGACAACTTTATTACTCAAGCTTAATTTTGCTGCATTTGTTATGAAAATTTTATTCCATGCTGGCAAAAAGTAACTTGCATTCTCAGAGAACAGAAACAAATTAATTTTCTTTTTTTTAATTGCTTAGAGATTTATTTTATTTTTAGGATTCAGTGAAGGATACTTTTACTTTTTGGTAAAACAATCCTTACATGGAAAACCAGATAGTAGGGATCACTACATGAGCAGTGTTGGTATGTATTGGCTTACTTTTTGAAGCTTTTGGAGAGAGGTCAGAGACTTATAGTCAGAGACTGACTATACTGATAAACAACTTCACATTATGGTTATTTCTCCCTTTATTGTCACAGAAGTTTTCTATCACATGTAAAGAGTTCACATGGAGCTTAGACACAAATTTCACTCAAATTGTGTCCACGATGAAGAGCATGATTTTAGAAAGGAGTAGAGAAGGATCACAAGGAATAGCAAAAGTAGCAATGTTTCCCAGAGAAGACTAAAGGATGCCTAGTCCACTTTAAAAAAGAATTACTAAAAGCACCATACAGGCCAATTGTCCTATGTGTCTACTAAGAACAAAAAATCTGTTAAGCCCATAGCCTCACTGATATAAAAAGTGATCATAGTAACAAACTGGCTACCCAGAGAGATACTTGAATCATCATCTTAGAGTATTCTTAAAATAAATGGAAGCTATATTCCACCCAGGACTTCATAATTTTAACCACACAAGGATGCTTTTCTTTACTCCAATTATTGAAATTTTCTAGGTATGGAACTATTTTTTTTTCCTTTCTCTGTAACAATGATCATAAAAGGAGTGGGAAAGAACTGCCACCCCCAGACTTGCCCCAAATGCCAGCAATCTACCCAGATCTGACAAAAGTGTGGGACCCAGCTTGAACATCATTAATATGCCCCCACACACTACTTTCAGGCATTATTATTAATATCTACCTGAATATGCAAGTGAGCCTTCCAGCTCTAGATTTCTGCAGTGCTATAAAAAAGAAGAGTCTATTGATTCTTTGTTTGAGATGGAAAACTAATGTACTTTTAAAATAAAATATTTCTATTTCTGGTAGCTAAAGAAATAAAACCATGAGAGACAATAGGGATGTATGAGGGTAAATAGGAAACAAGAAACAGATAAATTCAAAATAAAGATTTGAAGCAGGGCTCTGAAAATAAGGAGTACTTCATAATTGCTTACAAAAGAGCAAATAGCTTCCAAGATGTATTCTGAATAACCTGCCATGAAAATGTCTTGTTCATTCTATAGAGATGGCCTCAGAAAAACAGCAGCAGTGTACAACAAACTTCTTGAAAGGTAATTATTGTATGGGCAGATTAAGCTATGTTTCAAAAATAACTAGTGTTTCTTCAAGATCCCTTAACTCCAAAAATGGGTCTGAAACAGGTTGGTCCCAGGGAAGAGAGTAGGGACATAAACAGATGAAAATTAACAATCTGGAGTGAAGAGTTATGTTCCATATTACTCCAAAGTCTGGTCCCATAGAAAGGTAATGCATTTTGGAAATAGGCTCTGGTTCTAGGGCCATGCTATGCCCTCATATAGCTTGATGTGTGTCCTGGGAGTCATAAGTGGTAGTGAAATAGCAAAAGTTTTTTTCCAGAAATCATAGTTGTGATCTGTGACATAATGAATTTTTAATATGACAGTAACAAACTCTTATAAATGACCAATTGAGAAATTTTATGTGTGTGTGTTTATTTGGAGGGAGGGAAGTTTGAAGGAAAGCACAGGATGAGAGGGATAGAGAGAAAGAGATGGAAGAAAACAAGTTGAAACTGTGGTCACTTAAATTACTTATAATATGACTTTTACATAAATTTTATTATTGTGTTTTATATAATAGTAAACTTAAGAGGAAAATAACTATTCAAAAAGCAATAATGAAATCATAATACTTTGACAAGTTAAACAAGAGAATTAAATGAGTCTACTTTTCCAAGAATAAAACCTTGAAGACTTGAATTTAGATTGTGTTTTGTACATGTAATGTCCTTTACTTTTTATCTCCAGAACAACCCCACAGAATAAGATCCTTAGCACAGGACCTGACAAACTGTAAAAGCTCAGAAAAATGTTGATGATGCAGATGGCAACAGTATGATGATAGGGGAACCAGATTGGGAAGGGGCTAGGAAATTAAGGAGCTAAAAAAAAGTGATACTTTATGGTCCCTTGGGAGTCACTGAGACAATTGATTACAGGAATATCATCAACAAAATAAACCTAAATGTGGATCATGGAAGGAAGCCATGGGTAAGATTATTCAGGGCTAGTGGGATGAGATGCTCTTACCTCGGGAAGTTGAGAATGGAAACCATTCTCTCCTAGCAGGAATGCATGTTTCATGGTTAGAAACTGCAGAGTGAAAAGAAGATATCTATTAAATGTGTTGCTTCCCACCCCAACCATTCACGGTCGATCATTTCTAGCTACTGTGATTATTTTGCATGAAGCACAAAGATGGCAATCTGACAAATTTTCAAGCTCTGAGACTCCAACAGATTGAGGTTGAATTCTTTCTTGTTTGTCAAGGCAGAAGAGCACGCCCCCGTCAGTCAATGTGCCTTTTCTTGCCTTGTTGAAACCATTTCTGCTCTATGCCAGTGTCAGTTGCATTTCTCAGATATAGCTCTGAAATACTGTAACAAAAGTTGCTATTTAATTTGAAGTTGTTTTGGCAGGTGAGCTCTGCTGTTGTAAATTGTGATTCAAAATCAATAATTTACAGAGGAACAAGCCCTTGCTGAAATATGAATGTTATTTAATGTCTAAAAAAACTAAAAAGCTATGCAGTCAATCATTTAATCAGTCTGATGACAATATTTGTTCAGTACCTACTAGCCATTGAAATCATAGCTTGTGCTTTGGAGAAATACAGAAGAAAAATGTTGGTTCCTCCCTCTAATGAATTTCTCCATTTAGGAAGGCAGAATATATTCAAATAACTAAGGGCATTTTCTGCATTATTTGATTTTGTAAGAGAAGAAAAACAGTGTATACAAAATACTAGAATGTGGTTCATTCTTAAATAAAAATGCAATTAGGTGAGTGAAAGCCAAGGACATTGTGCAGTGACAAGTGTCTCACTGTTATATTTCTATGCAATATGACCCACCTCATGAGATTGCAAATACTCAGAGCAAATGAGTATAAATAAATATGCATTCCTCTTACAATGGGATAAAGCTATGTATATATTCCAGGTAGTTACTTTCTTTAAACACCTAAAGTTTCTTTGGAGAACTAAGCATGTGAGTGCCAGGACACCTGGCTGAATATAGCAGCTGGCATAGAGATGTGTGAAAGTTCCCAGAAAAGTAAAAATGCCTGATATGGACAGGGCCACAGTGAAGACATGGCAGCCTCCCACTGTGCTTCCTATCCTTCTAGAACAGTGGCCACCATGATTGTTGAAGAGGAGAGCTTGGGGGCAGTTGATAATAGAGCACAATGGCTGTGTTACGCCAATGGTCCTACGGTAAAGGTTAGAGTGGTGACTCTACAAAGCAGTTCATACCTGGCTTGAATATCTCTGTAATAAAGTTCTGTTGTTGGGGAGGCATAAAGGGTAGGGAAAAAAAAAGAAGAAAAGAGAAAGTGGCTATGTTTTGGCCCCTACCATAGATTTGACTAATATTCTTGAAATCTTGGAATGAATCTAACTGTGCAGTAGATGTTTCTCAGCCCTGTTCCCCAATCTTATTTGTTCTCCAGAAGAACTTTTTTAATGTGTGTCCACTTACACGTTTCCCTCTTTCCTGCTTTCTGATATAACTCTTTATCTTCATGCTTACCCAGCCATTTCCCTTGGTGAACACTTGAGCAAGTTTTTGAATCTTCTGAGTCTGTTTTCTGAAGTCATGATTTGAAGTGGGTGGTACTGAAAGCAGGGTATATCAAATGTCACCTGGAATCAACAGATGGGGCTTCTTGACTGAGAAGGAATACATTCTGGGACCCTCAGGCAAATCAGTAGTACTCAGCTCTGTTTGACAAAGCCAGAGCTTTGGAAAAGGTTCAACATGTAATTTGATTAGCAGGTGTATAATGAAAAATGAACCTCATTTAAGAATTCTTCATTGAAGTTGGGGCCATGAGAGGACCACATGTGTTTGAGCACTTTGAAGATACTAGCACTCTGTCTCCAGCATTTTCTCTTTGATGCTTATGTGGTAGGTGATGTATTTATTAAGAATGTCTGACATTAATATATACATTTACATTTAGAAAGTATTATCAATACATAATCTGTTTATTTTTATTGTTGTCATGTTCCTGTATGATAGGTAAGTTAGACATTATTATCCTTACATTATAAATACAGAGAATTAGCCTCAGAGAAGTTATATGGCTAGGTGGGTTATATCAGAATCATATTGAATATTGTTCACTGAGCATCTAATAAGTATTGGGAAATTTGATACACACAGACAGGTATTAAGTTTTTGCTATTTTTCATAACAATCCAGTGAAATTTGTGGTATTACTCGCATTGAGCTAATAAGTTTGAAATCATGTACATCGCTGTTGAGAATGATGCAGCTCTTATGGAATAGAACTGAGATTTAAGCCCAGGTAGAATAAATCCAATTCCATTGCACTTTATACTGACAAGGCTGAAAGTAACACTCTGAGCTGTCACTATGGTGTAGCATCTGAGTTGTACAACCAATCGCTCAAATCTGGTCCTGTTCCTACTGATTTCCTTCTAGATCCATGCCCAAAAATTCTTTTCTTATCATGCCAGCCAGGCAGCAGGAAGCAGGTATAGCATCATAATTATATTAAGAATAATGGTAATAAAAACTGGCACTTATTGGACATCTTCCAGGTGAACTGTGCTAAATTTTTATATGCCTTTATATGCCTAAATTGTTAAATAAAGAATATATTTAACAATTACAAAAATAAAATAAAATAAAATAAAAATGTTGGTTGGTTGGTGAAAAAAGAAAAAAGTTCTTATTTCCTAACTGTTCTTTAAATATATCTTTATATTAAAATATAACAAGTAGCCCTGGCTGGCGTAGCTCAGTGGATTGAGCGCGGGCTGGGAACCAAAGTGTCCCAGGTTCGATTCCCAGCCAGAGTGCATTCCTGGGTTGCAGGCCATAAACCCCAGCAACCGCACATTGATGTTTCTGTCTCTCGCTCTCTCTATCGCCCTCCCTTCCCTCTCTAAAAATAAATAAATAAAATATTTAAAAAATATATATAACAAGTAGAGGAAGAAAAAAAATGAGAGGATACATTTTTGATGTTCTATTGCTGACATCTTTCAAGTCCCACCACTCCTCTTCATCCTTCTGCCCATAACTGGGCAAGCTGTTAAGAAAACCTGGTGCCCCCCACTTTGGCTCCAGCAGGAGGTTCAACCCAGACACTCTCTGGCCTGTGCAAGAGGAGCCTCACCTCAGCCCCACTCTGTAGCCAACAGAAAACCGTAAACCAGTTGTCTCCCTCTACTCTCTCAAGTCATTTTTGGACCTGCATAGGAGCCTACCCTGCTCCTTCCATAAAGCCTTATTATACATATGAGCAATAATCCTTTTTGTACTTCTTTGGTGCATGTGGCATCATCAGTCTTATCACCCAAATCAAATTTGCAATGAGAAGTTAATCCTAATTCTATGGAGTCCTCAAAAACACATTACCACTAATCCTGCAACCACGCAGTTATTAGTACCTATTTACAGATGAGGGACCTGGCACACAAATGAAGAACTAATGCTCTAGTCTCTGTGTACGTACAGAGTGAAAGAAGTTGGCTGGGTGGCTAAGGAAGAAATTGGAAAGGAATTTGTTTGTACAAGCTTAAGAAAATCCTTCTTAGCTTTCCCTGAGAAACAGCAACTTGAAAGACTTGAAATATCAGATGACTAATGCTTGAGGTAGATAATGTTTTATGAAATTTTATAAGGTCCTTGGTAGGTGTTCCAAAGACAAGTATAATGAAAATTGATATTTCCCAAGTTTTTGCTCATTTATAATCAAATTGTGTCCTTCAGATATATATAAGCTCACCCTCAAAACAGTTTTTAGGTATGTTCCCTGAAAAAATAGATGGGAAAATATAATTCTGGCCTAACTTTCTCTCCTTGTTGATCTGGAGAAAGTATAATGAAAAAGTATTACCTTCTACAATCACTCATCAGGGTTTCTGTGAAATTAGAATGCTATACATACTCTCTCCTTTCCTAACATTTATCCCCTTCCCCTAATTCCAAAACCCTATTATAGCATGATACTGAGCTCCTTTTGTTACTAGTAGCTGTGATTCAGTCATTTGTCTGACAGAAGCATACGTAGACAGTGAGAGTCTCAAGCCTAAGTAAGAATCAGGGAGAGATAGCCACTCGTTGCCAACATGAGAGCATTCTCTGACCCATTGTCTTGGCCCTAACAAGTCAGAGAGATCTGCCATGTAGGGCATGGAAGACATCAGTTGTAGGAGATATTTCTGAAAACTCAAGGTATAGTCCATGAAATGCTACTTACTTTTCATTTTTTTCTATTAAAAATGATTGCATGGTTGTTTGGTAAAAAATCGTGAAGCATCTTCCTAATGTATAACTTATTCTAACGTATACTGTTTATAATTAGTTATTCTTAAGACATGGCTTTATTTTCTTAACACCAGCTCCATTCCAAAGTATTAAATTCCTTTGGTAACCTATACCTCTTTATAATAGTTTTCTTATACAATCGTCATTATCAATAGTCATAGATTTGTTTTAACCTTAACTATAGAAAATGTATCTTTAGTTTTTGCCATTGTCTGCACAGTTTTATTCTACAAACTCATTTTCAACATATCCTTTCCTTTAACATACTCTTAATATGTCTAGTGTAAAGGAGTCTCTCTTGGGCTTCTGTAATTTGTACATAGGCCAGTCATGTGTACAGTGAATGCCTGACTATAGCTGATAAGACAGAAGACAGACATGAAGAGCTTACTTCCTTGAATCCTGAGAAACCTGAAAACAATAGCCTCGTCTTCATATTAAGTGCAAATGGAGACGACTATTAAAAGCCACATAATTACATTAGGTATTGCCGAAGTAAACCGTTATTCTATACTTGTCATTGTTTACCTGCAGCACTTACTGTGTTAGGCCAGATCTCTAAGCACTCACTGTGGAGAACAAGCATGTAACCTGAGTGCCTGCAGTAAGGTCCATGGAGGACAAGTGTGACAGAAGAGGTAAAAGGAAGAGTGGGGTCTTTCAATAGCTAAGAAAGCACTTATTGGTCACTCCTAGAGACTTTAGAGGATAACAATTGGTACCACGCTAGTGACTCAAGAAAGTTCTTTAAAAGGATGGTGTTTAACACTGAGTTTGGGAACAGCTCTATCACTTTACATCAAAGCATTTTAAGTTCCTTTTGATCAAATACAGGGCAACTAACTTCCATTCATCTACTCTCCAGCCCATTGTGTGTGTACAGTGGAGGGGGTGGGGGTTATCTAGAGTTGAGGTACCTATTCAGAGTTAATATCAGGATATTTGGATTCATACTATACCTCTTTATCTAGTCATTGTATAGCTAAGCAAGTCCCTTAATTCCTCTAAAATACAATTTTCTCATCTTTCAAATGGGAATATTATACTCTACGTCATAGAAGTATTGTAAGAGTGAAGTGAGATAATGCTTTCAGACTATGAACTTTAGAAAATGTTTTTTTCCTCTCAATTTTGACTATTAGAATCAACTTCCTATTATTTGGGTGGTCTTTTTGAGTGTTGTGTAATTGTTTGTGTGTTTGATTTGATGGTAAGGATGTTTTTGGAAATAATGGTATTTTAAAAAATGTTTTTTTAATGAAATTCAGCTAGGCAGCCAAAGTTTCCCTTTCTCACCTCATTTTCTAAGCTGTGTTAAAATCTACACTAAAATGCATCACAAGGACAAATAATCCTAGACAGCACACTTGAAAATAAACCAGAGTGTACCTTCTTTATAAAGTTGTGCCAGGATTAATTAAAGCAAAATTTAATGAACCAAAAAAAGAGTTTATACCCTGTAGATGTAAACAGTAAACATCTAGCCCAAAGCTAGGAGTTAGAATGCCCTAAAGATCACAAAATTATTATCAAAAATTGGCACAGTTCCAAATGTTTCAAGAAGTACTTAGTTTTAAAAAATGGGGATGGGAGAGGGTGCAGTAAAGTGGGGAAAAGAGCTACTTTCACCAGCTCTCATATCACCGTTAAAACTGAAACACTTTCACAAATCATGTTTTTGACATTTGGAATCAGAGTGTTATAGATGCAAATCAGCTTTGCCTTGGGAGAGCCAAACATCTCAACCAAAGTATATAGAGTATTGATATATATCTATATATCTATATATCTATATATAGATATATAGATATATAGATATATATCAATTAATTAAACTCAGAGAAGTAGGCTGATGTAAATTCATGGAGTAGGTACTATAGGGAGGCATCAAAACATACTTCATGAGTATCAGATAGGTGTGTCTTTTTCTAGGCAGTTTGAAGTATAAACTCCTAGATTTCATCTCTTTATTTAATTTGGCCTCAAGTACTTAGGTACTCAAGGTATTACTATCACCTTATGGATAAAAGAATAAGTCAAGTGGCATGAAGTGGCTTTGCCAAGGTGGTATAGCTACAAGTTCCAGAACCGAGGTTTGAAATTCAAGTTTTCTTACCAAGTAAAGTTGTTCTTCTTTATGTCAGCACATTTTTAAGTATACAGGGATATACCTGTTTTACTCAACTAATTTTATTAATAGCCTTCTCAGAGAAATAGGAACATAGCATCTTGGGAAATTCAGGTTTATTTACCCCAGAGGATAATAAGACATTTGTCTGGTGACCTGCACCTGTGCCCTGGCCAGGACTAAATGGAGCCCTCTCAATGTGCAGAATCTGCCCTCTGCCCGGTGGTGTGGCATCCATGGAACGTGCCATGGAGTGTCAAGCCCTGCTTTCGAAATGTCTATGGGTCAAGTCCCAGTGGATGACCTGCTATAATGACCAACATTGCCTGAAGGAACTAGAGACATTTTCATGGATTTGTAGTCTTCACGTACTCTCACTCTGAAAAATCATCTGAGAAGTAATTTTAGTACTGTTATTTTCATTGTTAGATACTGTTTTGTATAAAAGTATTTCAAAACAGCTTCTGTGTATGTAACTCTGGAATTATACAGTACAGTACTGTACCTCAATAGATGAATGTGTATATGTACACATTTATATTTTTCCTTTATTAAAATGTTGTATTTGCTTTTCTAATATCCTGTTTTGAGCAACCAAGAGGATCATACTGAAAGCAAACTGATTTATTTTACTGAAACAAAAAAAACGTGAGTTATGTTATCACAAGAATTGCTATTATAAAGGAATGTAAAAATAAACCAGCAAAAAATACATATAAAATTTCATCCTATTAAAAAATGGGCATCTGCTTGGTAATTAACTGATCAGACAAGAAGACCTTGCCCTGTCCCATGACTGGACTCAGTAAGAGGCCTCCAAATCCCTACTTTAATATCCTGAGTTTTATCTTGTTTGCTCTTTTCATTTCTTGCAGAGCTTGAACTGACTTTCTAGAGAAGGCTATGGATGATAAATAAGACCAACAGCCCAGTTTTGGGTGAGAATGCAGCCTTCTTTGTTCTTCAAGTAGTGGTTAACACAGGGGAAAGGAACAGGCAGACACAACCACTGGGAGTGTCTGTAGGCTTAAGAGTACCCAGGGTCTCTCTGGCCTATGAAGGGCATACATTTTGTGAGAAAATGTTTTCATAATTTGAACATTCTGGGCCACCTTACTGTGCTGGTTAGGAAGCATTACAACAGAACTACAGGCATACCTCGTTTTATTGTGCTTTGCTTTATCGAGCTTCATAGATTTTGGGATTTTTTAAAAAATTGAAAGCAAGACCCTCCACCAGCAAAAGTTTACTGCTCACTTTGTTGCCGTACTTGTTCTATTGTGGTGATCTGGATTAGAGCCATAGTACATCCAAGATATACATGCAAATGCCAATCGAAATAGACCCAAATGCTGATGAGGGAATGGTATTATATGTAGCATAAGGACAAGCTTTGGGGCTTGAATGGACTGAGATCTAAAGGTGACTGTGCTGCTTTCTAGCTGAACAATCTTGAACACGTGTTAATTAGTCTCAGAGGCTTAGTTTTCCTATCTCTAAATATGGCCAATAATGTTATTTTCCTGAGTAATTATTATGGCTAATTATTATTGACTTAAATATGCAGTGCATATTCAATCTTACTATTTATAAGTCTAGAACACTGTAAAATTTTTACATCCTTGTAAAATTTGTATGATTTGTACAATATTACAAATCACCTCCAACAGGAGGGATCACTTCCATCCATCACTCCCTCTTTCAGGATGTAGATGGACAACTGAAAACCTCCCCTATGTACAGAGTTTTAGAATAAATTGTCCAAATCAGGTGATGAATACATTGACATAGCCGTCGTTTTCTTCTTTTCTATGAAAACAGCAACACCAAAGTTTAATTATTTTCAAGCCACTATTCTAAATGCCATTAATTCACCTGCCAGGGCTAGTTGTGATCAGAATGAGCTTGCTCTTGGTGCAGGTGCTTGTGGCTCAGAGAGGCAAGTGCTATGGGGTGAAGTTTCAAACACAGACCCTTCCAATTTTCAGTGCCCTCTCCCAATTGTGCTAGGAAACAGTCCCCAACCAAAGCTGCCTTTCCTGTTTGAAAATAGCCTGGACAAATTCTCTGAAACAGAAGTCAGGCTCAAGCACATGAGAAGGTGCAGTCATGCTTTTTAGCCTCCCTTCCCTGCACCTTTCCTCCCTCTCTCCATTGCTCAGGTACTCTACTGAAGCATCCTGCTACTAGGAATTGAGTAAAGGTGGTGGCTGTGTAAAGAGGGCAATAAATGTAAATGATACCTGTGGGTAATAGGTTTGAAATTGCTGTGTTCCTTGGTAACTGGATATAATTACAAGTACCCTGGATTCCACCAGGCTATGGTGCAATTATCACTCTCATTTTCAGAATAAAAGAGAAGGATTGCAACAGTGTTGCCACAATTCAGGAATGTGAGAAAAGGGATCTGAGCAGAAAGATATCAGTAGTTCTACATATTTTTCTCAGTGCTCATTTCACATTGGGAGCCTGTGTATTTATAAGTCTAAAAGCACACAAATCTATGTGATTAAATCCGAGTAAGTTACAATACATCACCATTACAGTACGGCTACTGCAGGGTTCCTTAGTAAGTTAAAAATTAGAAAAAAAAATGTGGGAAAGTCATGAGTGATATCACCACATTGTAGCTGCGGGCAAGTTACTATATGTTTTGTAAGTAATTAAAGACAATTGAGTGATACCTCCCAGCCTAATGAGTGATTCTGCTGAAGCCTCGCAGCAGGGAGACCCCTGTGTGTTTCTATGCATTCCCATAGTACTTACTGGGGTAATGACTGTTATTGCTGTGGTGTGACAGCAGGGTGCACTGCTCCCTGTGTTCCCCAACAGCTCTGCCATGATTAGAAGGCAAAAGTGATTGCTGTTTTTCTCAACACCAATCACCATCTATTCCTGTACTGTTCCATAGTAATTACCAAATGACATACTGCTGTTTCACAAGAAGTTTACTTTGGAAAAATGAGAAAAAAAATGAAATGTATTAGTATTTTTTTTATGGTTTAATGACATCCTTTCTAATTTGGATGAATATGTAATTTTAAAATTGTTACTGAGTGGTAATCATTGAGTCTTATACCAGGTTTGCCACTGCTTCGTAGGTTGTCGACATGGGGCTGCAACCAGGTTGGTGGCATTGGTCAAGCTTCACTGTTCAAGAAGGAGGGAGGGGATGGCAGAAAACAGGAAAACAGACTTGTCATACATGCTCATCCTGTATACTTTAAAAGTAATATTTGAATATTCTGGATCTGCATGCCCCTCCTTACAGTCTCAGAAGAGTACCAGTATAGCAATCAAGAGGACACACCGTTAGCAGAACAAAACCTCAAATTTGTCAGTATTGTTCTTTGACTTTAACATGATGCTATATAGAGAACTGTCTTTTTAAAAATATTTTTACTTTGTGTGCGTGCAAAAATAATTTCCTCCTACCTTTCTAAGTTATTTTGGCTGGGCTAATAATCAAATTGACATAAGACAGATTAACAGGAGAAAACAACCAAATTTAATACATATGTATATGTGGGGTTGCCTTAAGAATATGACACCAGAGGACAGATTGAGTAGTTGAGGGTTATAAACCATCTTGAGTTAATAGAAAGAGGAGACAAGAGTGTGGTTTGGGTCTTCAAGAGCGGACAGGCCATTCACTTGGAGAAAATAATAACTGTTTGGTAAATGAATGTTTGCTGGGCCAGCTTTAACAAAGGGACACCGAAGACGTTGAACAAATGGGCCTTGCTAGGTTCCTCCCTGCTTATCACACACTAGTGCGTATTAAACTACAGTTATCTATGCTGATATCTCCCTTCCTAGAGCTTGTCCTCTATCTAAATTCCTTTTAGGCAGTTAGGGGGATGGTCTTTTTTTTTTCTTTAAAATAACCAGCTTAAAATCCTCAATATTCCAAAAGACATATTTTGGGGTTGCAAACTCTGCTTCCCCTCAACTTACTGTCTACATCAATGATTATACTGTCCTATGGATTCTGGTGTTTTTTTCACTTTAGAATCTGTCACTATCTTAACCCTGGATCTTCATTTGGGAAAATGTGACTCATGTTAGTGCAGGAGAAGCACTTTGGGTGGCAGGTTGAAGTGTGTGATTCTGGTCTGGTTCTACCTTTATAGAGATTGTACCTGACCAGGAATGGTGACAGTAAGAGATACAGGCCTTGGTTTCCCACTGCCTGAGTTTGAGGCCCAGCTTTACCACTTATGTATCAGCAGGGGCTCCATGGGCAAATGTCTTAACCTCTCTGAGCTTCAGTTTCCTCACTTGTAAAAAGGGTAAATAATAGTACCTACTTACAGGTTTATCATAAGATTTCATGAGAGAATTATGTCAAACATTTATCAAAATACCTATATATAGTAGGTTCTCATTAAATGTTAGCTATAATTTTTATTCAGTGTGAGTCTTAATAGGAAAGTATTATTTGCTCCTTAAGATCCCTTTTATCTACACAAATTTTGGATTCAGTGATATTTTATTTCTATGGTGGAAAATCAAAGGTGGAAATAGATACCTTTCCACCTTTATATCAAAGGTGGAAAATAGATACATACACATAAAATTAGAGCTACTTTATAAACTGAAATATCTTTTCTCAGTTCTCCACTTTACACACAAGCCAGTCAGTAAATTTGAATTCTGAACTCTACCTGCAGCAGAAACAAAAGAGGAAGGAATCTCAGACTGATCAAAGAGGAAGTAAGAAAAGTCCATCCACCCTTGACATTGGTATTTATAGTACTCTATGTGGAATTAAACTCAGAAGTGGCAGCCCAATGAGAGAAAGCTGTAATGAGGTCAAACTGGTGAGGTGTGTGAAATGTTGTTCCTGTAAGAGTCTGTGTAAAAAGTTTTGAGATTTCTCTAATTTTTAGAAATTCTCTAAGGAAAGGGTTTTAGGTTGAACACTACTCATCTATCCATTTTCCTCCAAGTACTAGTTAGTTTCTTTGTCAGTTTCTTCAACTTGAAGTTGCTTTACACCATCAAAGATCCTGGGGCTAAAAGAATTTCTCCCATTGCTACATAGCACAGAGACTTAGAAAGTGACCTCTCAATAGAGACGCTAGAACTCTAGTTAATGACTAGAAACAAACTTCTGTAGTTAGTATTGTAAAAAGTAAGAATGGGAGAGTGAAGCTTATATATTAATGGTTCTGTACAATGCTAGACCTTAGGCATTTGGTGGAAATTTTACACTTGTGTAGAACTGAGACACCTGAAGAATGATTCTGAATTTCATGCAGTTAGGGATAAAACTTCCTACAGACTGAAGCTGACAGCAAACTGCACAAAACTGAATGTCAAGGAGTCTGCCAATGACACAAACTGGGCAGGTCAGAAAGTTAGTAAGACCCAGACAGTTTAATTTCAAGCTACATGTGTATGGGTTGCACCAGCCCATAGCGTATACTATCACAGTGTTGTGTGTATAATAATAACATACATATTATTTGTTCAGTAAATCAGATGTGTTTTAAATTTCAGTGAGTGGTTCTCAGAGTGTGAGTTAACCCATTTTATTGTCTTTTTAAGGCCTTGGAAAAAAAGGTAAATGGAACAGACCAAAATGTTAATTGTGGAAAAGGATTCTTTATGCAGAGAAGTCAGGCTTGGTGCGTCGTACCCATGCAGAATTCTTTCTCTGGGTGCCTTCTTTCTTGACTAGGGAGGTGATGAGCCCATGTGGTCCCTGCAAATCTATTCTGTGCTAATGCTGTATCCTTCATCATTTCACTGTGGCATGCCCGTCCATCTTTGCGAGCACAATTTTTTATTAATCAGCGAAACGTTTGGGCCTTTGAAATTGAAATGGATTTCAGTCTTCTTTATATATTAATTATTGATAAATGGAGCCTTAGAGACAAGGAAGAAGCCTGGCATGATTAAAGACAGATAGTTTTTAATTTTATGTCTCTTGCAGTGACAGAGAAATTTAGTTTAATAGGAGTAATTTTTCAAAGAAGATGTAATCATGAAGGAGTGTGTATAGAAAAATGGGCAAAGCACACTAAAAAAGAAAGAATTTTAGGAGACATTGGCTGATTCCATGGATTACCTAAAAGTTTCCTAGAAAGCATTATCAAGAAGCAGGGGTAGAAATTCTGTGCAAGTTGCAGATATAAACTGTAATCCAAGAAGCAGATTCTATTATATTATTTTCAAAAGGCCTATATTTCCAGCCAAGACTATTTCATATCTTTTACATTACTTTAGACTTTCTTAAAATATATAGTCTCAAGCAGCCTTAACTATATAATGTCCCAAATATAATATAAAAATTCCAGGAGATACAGTAGAAAAACTATCACACAAATAGGATTGCTGAGTTTCAGCCTAGTTCCATAATTTTTAGCCTGCTTTGAGGCCGTTGCTTAACCTTATGGAGTCTCAGTTTCTCCATATGGAAAATAGAGACACCATCCCTTTCGCCAGGACCATGTGTAGTTTCCAAAGATGACATAAAGAAATGATCATGAATAGTTTCTGAGGCTCTTCTCACCTCAAGAAATTTAAGATTTTCTGGTAAAATAAAAATAAACCTTTTCATAGATCCATCAGTTACTATTTCACACCAACATATTTCTTTTTTATTCTCCACAAATATATCTGAGCCTTATGATGATGTTCCATCTGAAGATTAAAAAAAGAAAGAAAGAAAGAAAAAGAAATCATAGTCTGCACTTGTAAGGATTTCTCACTTCTCAGATCTCATTTGTTGGTGAAAAACCTGCATTTTTACCGGCTTCTACAAAATAGACAGGGCCACCCCCCACGCCACCTTTTCCAGTTTAGCATGAAACTTCCACTGCTGAATTTAAGAGTCAATCTGGAAGGGGGAAACAAAGCATTATATTAGGATGGATGAAACTGGAAGAAGGAAGTAGAGAGAAAGAAGAAGAGGAGGAGGATTTGCTTTAGTTCAAGTGCAAGAACAGCACTGGGCACTGGGTGAGGCTGCATTTCAAGTCTGTATACTTCAGATTTGGCTGTCTTATTGACGTGGGCAGAAGTCCCTATATACCACCCAGCCTTGCCTATTTTTATGATTATTTCTTAACTGACTTCCCACATTAATCTTCCTAAAACATTTTAATTATGTTCTTACCCTGCTCAAAAGCCTTCAATGGCTCTCACTGGCACCACACTAAATCCATCTTTCTTCCTTTCTTGCCTCTTTGCAATCTCTTTCCCTTTTCAGTTCATTTTATGTTTGATATGTCTCTTATCTCCTCAATAATATTGCCAGCTTCCCTGGAGTATGAAGCCTGTCTTACACAATTACTCCCCTGCAACTTGTGTAGAGTCAGAAGTCAATAAATGTTTTGTGATTGACTTACTTTGTAACTTAGCATTTGCATTTACTGTTCTGTATTTCATTCTAATTTTTGTTAGCATTACTATTTTCATACTGGATTATATATTTTAAAGTTATAATGTTATCTTGAAATTTAATACATCTGAAGGATCTATCAGCATTTGATTTTAAATAGATCTTTGCTAATTGATTGATGCTAAGATGTACGTTTTCTCAGCAATAAAGCCATTTTTTTCTTAGTGAACTCTTTAAAGAAAATATTACCCTATGACATTTTTTCTGATCTACACCCTTTCTTTTTCTAGCAATGCAGCATACATGTGCACACAAGTAAACAGAAACCCAGCTAGGGATAATTATTGTTAAGTCTGCATTCTGTAGAAGATATCACAACCCCAGTTTTTCTGCTCTGGGTGCCAGGGTCTCTATTCCTATTGACAGAACTCCACACAGCACAGGTACCTGTCAATTACCTGAAAGCATACTTTAAGGACTTTATGGCAATAATAAATATAGTAGTTGAGAAAGACTAAACCTACACATATAATGAGAAGTGTATGTCCTTTATCACACAGTTTAAATAAACAACTAATGACAAAGACTACTTGACATTTATGTAACAGTGAAAAATTGTAACAGTAGGAAATTTTAACCCACCCCACCATTCTTTTGACATTTTTATCTGTAAGTACTGACTCTAACTAATATGTAGCTTGTAGATAAACAACATGTTTGCATAAGAATTCTAGGAATTAACTTCAAAAGATATAGACTCTGACCTTCAAGCACCCCAGCTCTGGGAGATTTGCTGACCTTCCACTGTGGAGCCAGGATGATGTGAAGCAGGATGACATGAAGACAGGATGACTAAACCAGGATGATGCACAGTGGACCATCACTTGCCTTATCAGAATGGGATGTACTTGTCTGCACGTACAGAACCTGTCAACCTTCTCCCCTGATCTCTTTGTTCTGTTTCCCTCTCCCTCCTTATAAAAACCTCTACCTCCACTGAGATGTGGAAATGGGCTTTAAAGCAAGAGTTCTGCATCTTCCAGGTGGTTGATACCTGAAAATAAACCACTATTCTTTGCATTAGCACCAGCTTCTCCAGTATTGGCTTTTGTAGCCACAGGCAGCTGGACCTGCATTTGGTTATACTCATAGATATGGGCAAGAGATTAATTATGCTTCTGGTCCATTCCATATTCTTCTTCTATTGTTTAGGTTCTGCACAGCTTCATTGGTATGGCCCACCTTTTCCTTATCCCTGCCATGCCTGCTGGGATCAGTCAAGTTTCTGTACTAAGGTCTTATTACTATTTTCAGAAAATTCTAATTTGTTATCACTGTTTTGCCAAAGGAAGCTTTGCTTCCCTCCAATAAGCTTTGCATAATGCTGGCTTCCAGCCTTACTTACAAGGCTAGAAATGACTGCATGTACCCCAGCTCACCCACTTTCTAATCGAGGATTCTGGGTACTAGCCAATAGCATAGAGACCCTGTTTTTCTTTCCCCCACTGAAGTTATGGTGGGGTTAGTTGAAATATGAGCTGAAAAGATGTTCTCCCACTAGACAAACACAAACAACCTCTCTGCCACAAATGTGTGTGTGTGCGTGTGTGTGTGTGATGGATAGGAGGATTCTGTATAATTATTGCTTGTGGCATTGCATGCACATGTGTTGAAAATAAGCTTTCTGTGAATCACCAAGGTCAGTCAGTTTCCAAGGACTCTCAGACTTGAATATAGACAAAGCACTTCTCATTACACTGCATACTACCCCTGAGGCTGAATGAAGAAACACAGACCCCAAAAAAGCTCAAACTTACCACAAGGAGTGTAGGGCATTTGGCTCATTGGTAGTCTAGGTTCAGTTTCAAAATGCAGATGACAAGAAGGAACAGGCTAGAAAATGAGAAAAGGGTATAAGGAGGATAAATGGTGGTGGAAGGAGACTTGGCATGGGGTGGCGAACACTTAACACAGTTTATAGATGATGTATTATAGAATCATACACTTGAAACCTACATAATTTTATTAACCAATGTCACCCCAATAAATTCAATAAAAATTAAAATTAAATGCAAGCAAGAGATCTGAATAGACATTTCATTAAATATAAATACCAATTAAACACATGGAAAGATGCTCAACATCATTAATCATTAAGGATATGCAAACAAAAACTATAATTAGATACCACCACATAGCTACTAGGAGGACTGTGATAATAGACATTACTGTTTATGACAGACAGACAGCACAGATACACTTGGACGACTGTGTGCTACATGAAATGAGCCAGACACTGAAAGACAAATACCATGTGATCTCTTATATCTGGAATAAAGTTGAACTCATAGAAGCTGAGAACAGAATAGTGATTGCCAGAGGTCGGAGGGAAGGTGAGATATGGAGAGATTTTGGTCAAAGGGTACACACTTTCAGTTAGAAGACAATTAAGTTTAGGGGATCTCATGTACACCATGTTGACTATAGGTAAGGATACTGTGTATTTGGAATTTGCTGAGATAGATTGTAAGTGTTCTTGTCACACACATACACACACCCAAATAACTATGTAAGGTATTGGATGTGTTAATTAGCTGCTTGTAGCAATTTCGCAACATACATGTATATCAAATCATTCATGTTTTGTGCCTTAAATATATAGTTTTTATTTGTCAATTTATTTGTTAAGAAAGCTGTAAAAATACTCTGAAATAAAAATAAGTAAAATGCAGATGAAAGATACCCAAAGTCCAAATGACACTTTGTAAGCTAAACCACAGTACAAGTTGTGAACTAGACCATTCACTAGCACACTAACTTATACATAATGCCAGATTCAATCTTTTATTGAGCCCAATAAAAGATTGAATCTGACTCAGTAATTTCAAACACAATTGGCTTCTTTCATTCTCTAATTATCCTCACCAATTTCAGGAACTCACCTTAACTTTAAATTACATAGGTTTCCTCTTTTGTATTTATGTTGCAATTGTAGGCTATCTAAATGTTCGATGGTAGGGGGTTATGTTTTGCTTTGCTTTGTTTTTCTCTTTTTGCTGAATAGAAATATTTGTTCCTATTTATTATCATCATAATGACCCTGTCAAAAAATAATAATATTAGAGACTGAGAGGGTCTCCAACCAGGCTATTGTGGGACCCCTGATGCCAGAGTTAGATTGCCTAATCGAAAATTGTATCTCAACATAATTGGCTACAGTTACAAAAAGAGAAAGTAAGAAAGAAAGAAAGAAGTCAGCAAGTCTGATAGGGAGGTTGCAAGCTTTTATATATAAATGCTCTCCAAATATACCGTTTTATTCCTAATGACACAGTATTAGGAAGGAAATATAATGAGGTTTTATCAAATGTTCCAATAAATAGCCTGACCACCCCTCCTTTCAGTACCCCTTATCCCTTATATAGATTTAAGCATAATAAAGTTTAAGGATTAAGAAAGGCACATTTAGTGAAGGCTGGATATTCATTTTTTTTGAGGGGGGCATCTTTTTCTCCACCCTTCTCTGCTATTAACCTTTGAAATAATCTCCCTTACAATTCTTGTTTCACTGCTCTTCTTTTTCCCATTGCTTACTTTTTTGATGCCAGAGTTGACCAAGCATCTTAACAAAGAATGAGTGGTTTCTGGCAATTATTTTAAATTATCTGCAATTTCCTTTTGAGGTGAGACACACGGGAACACATGAACATTTGCTAAAGGAGCTTCTAGAACTAGGACCCATAAGTCTACAGTTTTCCCCACCCTTCATTTCACTAGCCAAATTCTATTAGCCCCCTCCTCTGAAATACTACTTCCTGCCATGTACTCTATTTAATCTTATACAACTCACCTTCTCTTTATTGCACTTACTTTTTCTTTCTCCCCATCACTCACACCCTCTAGATATATAATCCCTGATTTTTCACTCTCAGGGCATCAAGGACCTGAGCTCCTCAAGCTCAGGTAGAACACCAATTTCCATGCATATGTGTTGGGATTTGAAGTTAACAAATACCCCAGGCCTAAATATGATCTGATTATTTGGTGATGGTAGATCAAATAAATCATTTGTTCCTTCATTTTACATATATACACAGCCATTATGTATAAGGGATTCTGCTAGACACCATGGAGATTAGGAAGGTGAAACAGATATATCCTTTTCTCAATTGTAATTTAGTAGTTCTTACACCATCTACATAAAAGTGATTGTCAGAGCCATGGAGTGGATAATGTCCTAGTGAGAGAGTAAAATGAAAAGAGTAGAAGGCAGAGGTTGGAGCCACAGGGGTCAGTGCATGTTTAAAATGCAAAATGAGGGAGGATATGCCAGCGAGAGATAAAAATTGGCTGCAATGACAGTCAGAGGATCACAGTAATGTAGTGTCAGAGAGATCTGAGAGAAAACTGCAGGAAGGAGATTCACATAGCAGACTTTCAGAGAGGCCAAAGAAAATCGCAACTGAGCCAAGGCAATAAAGGAGATGATGGTGTCTTTGGAAAATGGTTTTTATAGATAGTGGGAGTGCCCCTGAGTTGCACGGGGGTGAAGAGTGAGTGTTTGGTGCGGAAATAGGTGTGGCAAGTAGATTTTTTTTAGATTGTTTTCAGGTTAAGCAGAAAAATAGAGAAGATGGGTCATATGATAAAGTGGTTTGTGTGTTTTGCTGTGTACTGTGTTGAAGGTGGTTGATAGGGTTGTAGTATAAATATGATTGAGGACAAGAGTATACTTTGTGTGTATGAGGAGAAAGGAGGATGAAGGGAGTGGTAGAGAAGAGACAGAGAGAAAAGGAGAGAAAGAGAATATAGAGGATAATGGAGTGTC
Organism: Phyllostomus hastatus; assembly: GCF_019186645.2. Taxonomy (NCBI): domain Eukaryota; kingdom Metazoa; phylum Chordata; class Mammalia; order Chiroptera; family Phyllostomidae; genus Phyllostomus; species Phyllostomus hastatus. The sequence goes on along the minus strand of NW_025333977.1, from coordinate 85,133,297 downwards.
TAATGGAGTCAGATCCTGAAAGAACAGAGAATATGGAGTAAGATGGGAGATATTTACATATTTTGAATATTTGCTTGAATATTACCTGGGAAAGGACAGTGATATTTTGGGAGATGGCAAGCCAGCCAGGCAGTGTGTGTCTATCCTGGCACTCCTCATTTGACAGGTTTGAATCCTTCCATGAGTGTCCTGGTCTTGAATACCCAGAGCGTCTGCAGCTCCCATGGTATGAAACGCAGTGGACAGTCAACAGTTGCATCCAAGGTCCATGAATTGGTCAAAAGATCCCATTGAAGTTCTAGAGTAAGAATTTTTGGTTAAACAGTTGAGCATTGCATTATACCTATTTCTCTCATACTGATAGATAACTAGTAGTTATATGTACACAGCCAGGTAGATGAGCAAATCCACACCTCTTGAGGCTTATCTAATAAATAGGTATTATGAGTACTTACAATACATTCCAGACACTGCATTAGGCTTTGTTAAGCACAGTTTTCTTATAGCAGCCACAGCAGATCACAGTAAACCTGTTTGATCAGCAGGAAAATTGCCCTAGAAAGATAATTTGTCTCAGATTACACAACTGGTAGATTACAGAGGCAGAATAGTATAAAATCTTAGAATATGGAGCTTAATTACCTGGGTTTGAATTCTAGTTCTTCTATGTAAATTTGTATGAATTTCCTAATCTCTCAGAATCTTAGTTTCTGTATTCTAGAATGGAGCTAATAATATTACTGACTTCATTTGTTTAATACAAGATTAAATGTGTTAACATATGTAAATTACTTACAGCTGTCCTTGGCTTATTTTAATGTTAGCTACTAATACTATCATCATCATCATCATCATCATCATCATCATCATCACCATCATTCTAATTTTCTGAGTTAAATTTTAGGATTTTTAAAAGTTTGTCATAATTTTCAAAACTGTGCCCTACAACTACAAATTACCTAAGTTGTTATCAGACAAAGAAGATACCATGGCTACCAAAACTTGAGAAATAGGTCAAATTTATTTACTGTTTTAATGTGAATGACTTAGAAGTTCTAATAAGTTAATACATTCTGGGGACTTCTAATATGGGATTATAACAAAAAATACTACTTAGCTGAAATCCATACCAAACTTATTTTTTTTCCTTCAAGACATTTATTAACATTTTGAGAATTATTATTTTTCTGTGAAATAGTAATTTTTGCTACTAAATAGCAATTTCTAAAAGACAGGTCGATACCCAGCACTGTTGGGATTTAGGAAAGCCCAGTCAGACAAGGGCTGATGAGCTCCTGAGGATTGTCTGGGGTTGGCAGAGTCAGCTCACAGCAGGGGCAGGAAGTAGATTCAACAAATGGTATAGAGTAAGACATGGAAGTAGGAAGGTGAGATAAGAGATAAAACTATAATATCAGAACCTTGAAGACAGACCCATTTTTTATGATGACAAGACCCACTATATGAGGTATTATGTGCCTCAATTTTAAAAGAGGTAGAATTCACTGGTATTGAAAAGGCCAAGAAGATGTAAGATCAAAGTTTCAGAAGGTTCATCATGTGGATACTGATATGTTATGTACACCAACTATTATACATTTTTGGAAGAATAGAATTAGAGGGGAGAGAGAGAGAGGAGAAGGGAGGACTAGTTTGCATAAACAGCTAAAAACAGGATTTGAATGTTACTAATTATTATAATCAAGATATAATGAAACACCTTCCTTCTTTTTTACAGCTTTTCCTTTTCTATAAGCAGGGCTTTTGCTTTTTATTCTAAGGCCAATTTTTAAACTGAAGGACTTTGTTTGAAAGTGTTTGGTGCCAAGAATCAAAATAAATTATTTGTTATTTGCATGACAAGGTATGATGCAAAATGAGGATGTTAAAACTTATGGGGAGAGTTTGGAATATAGGTATGCAAATTAAAACACCTCAATTATCTGAGATTGTTTTAGCAAATAAGGGGTGAAACTGAAAAGAATGATGTTATTTTTATGGTGAATTTACTATAAACATAGAAAGGATAAAAATGCCAGAGACAAACAGGAAAGTTTGTCTTAAAGTTTCTGTAAGACAGAAACTTTATTTCTGTCTTAATCATTAAAAACTACACGTATCCTAGAAACTTTTAGGAATGTCTGAGGTAGTCCCGCTTTGCATTATTTTGGTTAATGTACCTATTGACCAAATTTGTCACACTTTTAGGAGCACATTTAGTAGGAAAGTACCTAATCAAGCACGGGCATAATCTCCAAAAGCTATAAATTATTAAAAATGACATACATTCATTGAAGTACAACAATAGTGAAAATTTGTTAACCATAATTAGCATTCCTTTCCTTCCTTCCAATAATCCACTTATCTTATACCAACTCTGAGCCAAACACTGGGATGGACATTGAAGATCAAAAGATGAATAAAATGTAGCTCCGGCTTTTAAGAAACTCAAAATCCAATGGGGATGTAAGTCTGATTTCTCTCTAAATTTAACGAATGACCTCTGTGCATCAGGCAATGTTCTAGCAATCGGAGGTTCTAGTTACTAGCATTTTTTAACAAATGTTTAAAAGTTTAAAGTTGAGGTGTCAGAGACTAAGGGAGAATAAAAAACAAATGCCAAAAATTAACCATGGGAAACATAAAACTTTACTTTTAGAGTTACAAAAAAAGGTACAAGTAAAAATACAGGGATGCCAAAGAGCAAGGTACATTTTGGAAACTTCAAGTAGTTCTGTGGCCCTGGAATAAAATGGAAGATATGATTGGAAGTGACAGGAGATGAAGCTGAAGCAATGAGAGAGGAGGGGTGGGGGTGAGGGGGTTACATGTATTGGGAAATGGACAAAGCATGGTATCTTTAGAGAAGATGGGTAAGAATTGAATTCCAGATGCAACAAAGGGATGCAGAAAGGCTAAAGGGAAAGGGAAGTTCCTAGAGAACCACTTGAGGAGAGAGGGGCTGCAAGAAAGGGATGATTATATACATGTGTAAATTAACCTGTGTGCCTGGAGGACTTAGATCAGATGCACAGGAGAGATGGATGCACTTAAGGGTCATAGACCATGACAGAGGTAGGCCTTGAAATCCACAGAGCAGAGGTTATGCTTCACAAAGTGGGTGACAAGGGACAGTTAGTGTTGTGAGAAGTGGTATGATGGTCCTAAAGTGGCATACTCTATGAACTACTTAGATTCTTACTTCAAGAGAACAGGTGGTTCTGGCAGAAACCTAACAGATGCCTAAGGAAGTTAAAAGATCAGATATAATTCAAACTATCTGCTTAACTCACTCCCTAGGGAAAGCCCCCAAAAATCCAGGGAATGAAGGTATTCTTTAAATAACATGAACATTGGCTGTGTCAAATAATCTGGGAAATTAATGAGCAATTCAGGTACCTGCTCTTCATTGGTTAATTACAGTAATTAGTATACTGTGCACTGTGATGTACTAAAATAGTGAAATTTTAACACTGAAATATTCAGGACATCAGTAGCCAATAAGAGAAATTTTTCACTATAAAATTATTATCTGGAAAAATTATTTATTTATTTCTCTCTCTAATCATTATTAGCAAATTTTTAACCCAGGCATGAAAATAAACTTCCCCCTGCTAGCCTAAGATAAATAATTATTTATTTACTTTTATTGTATGGAAATAAACTTTTGATATTATATGCTTTTTAAATAATAAAGTAGGACAGAATTATTCTCTTTTATCTCCTCTTCCCCTTTAAGTAAATATGTGGGCCAATTAAAATACATATATTTAATTAATGATACATTTAGTATGTCATATACATCTAATATCTAATACATTTCTTTCCAGACTAAGATAGCATTCAAATAACTATTGCTTTTTGCATCAAGTTTACACATACACACAAATAAATAAAGAAGTTTATTTTTATGAACTAAAAAGGACGTAGCTACCCATGGTTCTGAGTTAGGCTTCTGCCTGTGATCTAGCCCTTTCTCAGCAGGTGAAGTTCTTGCTAACCACTAGGAAAACTGTATGATATTATCAGCAATACAATAGGCTTTCTGTATTTTGGATTGAGAAAAAGTAGTTAACAGTCCAGTGCACCTCCAAGTCACTAACCTGGAGTAATAGTGCCTATTGCTGGACAGGGACTGCTTAACGAAACTACACAAAACTTCTATTGTCAGTCCTCAGAAGGCAAAGATACCTGGAAGGTGTGCCCTACAGATTTACTATGTAAAAAAATAAAATTATTTACTTGGACCTAAAAGAAGAACACTTGTTCAAATTTATATAGTGGATCCCCCCAAATCATGCTGAAAAACATTAATAAACATTTTTTTAAATTCCCACCATATAAAATGCCCAGGACTGAAAGGAAGGTGCTGTGTGCATGTGTGTTCAATTATTAGAAGATCAGACATGCAAAGTCGTAGATGCTACCTGAATCCCACCATGCATTGGTTCACACAATGCACTGAGCTGTGCTCTGGGCTTCGGCTGTAAATCACTCTTGCATATCATTCCTGGGACTGAAAAAATAACGTTTAGATATTTGGCCCCCACTGTAGTACTCACTCAACTATAATTCAGGCAAAAAGGCTCTTTCTGGAAGAAGAAAGATAAAACGAGGTGTTTTAACTTGTTTCAGTTACCATGTTAAATATGAAATGGTGTGAGAAGTAGCATCTGTGTGTGTTTCCTCGGTGCCTAGAAATTTAGGCCAGTTGACTGACAGTTGCCAAAGGGGAGGGGCTTAGGGAACTTGGTGAAAAAGGTGAAGGGATTGAGAAGTACAGATTGGTAGTTACAAAATAGTCATAGAAATATAAATAGTACAGCATAGGAAGTATAGCTGATAATATCGTAATAAATATATATGGTGCCAGCTGGGTGCTGGAATTATCTGGGAAGCACTTTGTAATGTATATGATCATCTAACCACCATACTGTACACTAATACTGAAACTAATACAAAATAATATTGACTAGAAACTGTAATGAAAGATTTTTAATAATAAAAAAAGAAACAAAGGAAAAGTAGCCTGTAAACTATTCTGCCAGCCTTTCTGGTAAATCTCTTGCTTCTTTGCCCAGTAGAAGAGGGAATTAAGGATTAGTCTCTCTCCAGGGAAAGGAAATGGAGGGGAACATAGAAATTTAATATGTACATAAAATATTGCTAGGCTGCCTAGGTCTCCCAGCAAAAGATTAGAAAGTCAGCAACAACTGTCTAATTGGCTTGGAAATGCCACAAATGCTTTCAGCAGTAATACTTTTATGAACAGACCTTGCATCATATGTTCAGAGAAGATCAGTTCTTTGTTCTTTTTGGTCTCTCCCTCCACTCTGGGGAAATCGGGTATCCTGTCAGCGCTGTGGTACCTGTACAGTTGTCTAACCTATTTCAATGGCAGGAGACCACAGGGACGTGATTTCAGATGAGATACGAGCCCCTGGAATGACTACTCCAAGCTTGCAGGGAGCTGATTTCTTTCACTGTCATCTGTGTATTGGCTGAGTTTTAAAAGCATTGGATAACATTTATGCCTAATGCTGAGTATACTAGTATTTTTAAGATTTATGAACATATGAAGCTGTTTGCTTTTTAACATTTCTCAGGGACTAAGAGATAACATTAAAATAAATCTATTAACATTACAAACTCCATGTCTCGCTAAACCTGTTTTCTGTCACATATGAAAGTCAATAAGAGAGCAAAACTATTTTAAATATTAGCAAAATGGAAAAGTGTGACAGTTTTGAATCCTGATAAGGCTTTATGAGAGCCACAAACAGCCCACTTCATTTGAACCTAGAAAAATTTTTAAAGAACCAGATTCTGTTTAGGATTTAATTCCTAAATCCATTTAAGACACTTAGTTTCTACATTTATCATTGTGAATTATACCTTCTTAGAAAGAGCAGAAAGGCTCCATTTTCAATTTCATTGAGGATTGTGCTAATATGAAGAACGCTGTTACCCAAATAAATACCCCATTCCTGTACATTTTCCTCTTGCATTGGATAAAGGCAATGACAGTTAAGGGAAATTTGTCTCCCTTCTCTCTTCTTTACTGCCTTGCTCCTATATAGATGGCGTAGCCCCTCTTTTTGTCTTCTTATAATGTATTAGAAATATGTCTTCACTATTACCCTTCTTTATTTATTGTTTTAATTTATTCTGTTTTTCTTTCTTTCCTCCAGGTAAGTCCTGCTGCTTTCTAAATCTTACCAGAATGTCCTTTAGAAAAATGGTAAGTTTCTCCTATAATATGACTCCATTTTTCATAGTGGAAAGAGATGATCTTTTCTTAAAGCTGTATTTGGTATTAGCCCATGTCTTGGCTTTTATCCATTAATACTAAAAAACACTTGGTCATGAGCAGGATGGCAACTTTCTATTTGATATTTTGATAGATCTTTGCTGCTTTGGGTTTTAAGAATGTGGCTCTTAAGATTTCCTAGAAAATTAAGGGTAGGCTAGTGTGTTGTGCATGGAGAAGCTACTCGGATTCTCAGAGGTACTAAACTTCAAGTCGTCAGAGATTACAGGTGGTCCATGATTGGCTTCCATTTTTAAGCATCAGATTTTAGAACTCAGCAAGTAAATATTATTTCAGTGAAGTTAGATAATAAAATCTTTTCTTAGAAATTGCCCATGAAAGCTACCAAAGTAAATGTGAAAAGTGACTGCAAATGAGAATCAAAACTTTACAAAAGCTGGCTCTTTTGTTTAGGGCTTCAGAAGGAAGCCATCTTCATCTGCTGGAATTAGCTTCACAGTCCATTAAAAGGAGCATAAATTTAGCTTTGTATATTATAGTCCTTCATATTCAGAGATGACGCAAGTTGCAAGGAATTTTGATTCATCTTCCTTAAGATGAGTGTGTATAACAAGTTGAAATTATGAATTCTTAGTGTTGTCAGCTCTTTTATTTTGTGTCCTTGGTTTCATTGCTATGTTGTACATAATTATACTAGAATCATATTCTGGGCTGTTCTAGAAGACCATTTCAAAAACAGTTCTCAGGAGGTTGAACATTCATTTAATAGCATCAAAACAAGATAACAAGCACATGAAAGGAGATTTAGTTGAGACCCTGAGAGAAAGTATTCAAGCTTTTAGCTAGAATTCTCTTTAAAAAAGTAAGACTTAAAAAAAAAAAACCCTCGACATTTAGATGCCAATACATGGCATTTATATGTTATCAAGTCACATGTATTTTGTAATAATTGCTTCCAATAACATAATTAAAGAAAAATCACCAATGTGTAGATACTTCTGTATGCAACTCTTTAAAAATAACTTTGAATAAGCATTAACTGCAATGTGTATTCTATTACTTATGTCTCTTGAATTCTTTACAATTGTGTTGCTTACACCTACCACAAGATCATCTCTTTCCCATATAGTCTTCTTTCAGAATCATTTAGGCCTTTTCCTGTTGTGAGTAAATAGAACATTCAAAGCAAACTGGTTCAAGCAACTAAAAATTAATGGGAATAGAAGTGGCTTCTGGCACAGCTTTGAGCAAATGCTCAAAGAATCCATTAGGACCTGGTTACTTTTCTCAGCCTTTTAAATGTGTTACTTCCAAATTGGCCATTTGTTTTCTGTAAACTCAGTTTCAAATCTCACGTGGGAAATAAAAAGAGAGTCACTTTGATAGTAGACTCTGTCAGAAACAAACGGTTTCTCATTGGCTCTCATTTTTTTCATGAACTTATATCTGTAACAGGACTACAGTAAACTCATTGACTTTGATCTAAGTTATCTGCTTTATCCCTGGCACAAGTGGGTAGGAGAGCCCACCCAAACTTAGGGATAAAATGGAGAATGGGTGAATTCCCAAACTGCTGGTATTGCATTAAGAAGAATCCATATAGAGAGAAATTATATATTCATTCACTCACTCATTCATTCATTCATTTACCTAATATATTTTCTTTCCCCTCTTTAGGATGATAGAATGAACTTGACTAGTTCTGCCCCATTAAAACTGGCCACTAACGTGGCCAGGAACCAGGGCACATGAGGTAGTCAGATGGAGCTGTGGCAGTTTCTAGTATTTCTTCTGTTTGATCCAAAATACTTGAGTCAACAAATATAGCATGAGAAACAATAGATAAAAGCATTATAGTTTAATTATTTTCAATTTTCTCTTCTCCCCCTCTCTGTATGTTCTTAAGTATAATGAGAAAACAATGTTGAGACACTGTTGTACTCCTGATGTCATCATTATTCTAAAAATAAAGTTATTAAGTACAAGAACATTGCACATGGGAATAGAGTGTCTAGAGGTTGTGTGTTTCCTATATGAAGGCTAACTTAAAAGAAGAGATTTCTTCAGGACAAATAGCAATTATTAACCCATGGATTGTCTACTTTAACATCCTTAAATAATTGTTTATTGTGTTTATTTAGAGAAGAAGGGAAGAGGGAGAGAGACAGAGAGAGAGAAGGAGAAGGAGAGGGGGGAGGAGAGAGAGAGAGAGATTTGTTGTTCCACTTATTTATGCATTCATTAATTGCTCCTTCTTTGTGTCCTGGCTGGACACTGAACCCAAAACCTTGGTGGTCTTGGTATGACACTAACCTACCAAGCTACATGACCACCCTTACATAATTATCACTTGCCTCTCCCTACTTGTATTAACAGGTTGCATGCTGGTTGATGGAAATTTTTCCTTCACAGTAAAGGAGAAATTTAATGTTTTACATTTCTTTGGAATCCCATGGAGACTGCAGGAGGTAGGTAGTACCCCTGGAGTTGTGCAGCACCACAACTTGGAGCCAGTGATTAGGAGCTGACTTCAATCCCAAAGTGCCCAGGTTGCCACCAGAAAAAAGATACAGTTGTTTCTTTTAAAATATAAACTACCACTGCTTAGAGAATTAAGCTGTGAACAAATTTATGAAAATTTTATGGGTCTTATTAGAGAGCAATCTCTGAATTTATTTAGTGTAGTTGGATGAAATTAGATATTTTAATATCAATTTTGCACATTTATAACTTAGGTAAAGCTGAACTATACAATTCAGTGAAAGCCCTCAGTAGTCAAATCCTGAAAGACCATTTACTTCCTTAGATCTAGATTATGCATTTTTTAAAGTGCATATGTTTACTTTAATTTTCTTTTTTTAAATTTATTTTTATCATTGTTCAGTTACAGTTTTCCCCACAGATTATGCACTTTCTAATCTTTGTTTTTCTTTTTAAAGAATTTAATGTATTTTTGTATGCAAGGCAATTATACCAAGAGTAACAATGTAAATGCTAGATTAATAAGGTTAAATCTGATTTATTGCATTAATATTTTCTTCATTTAAGGTGCTACACAATGTACTTTTGAAAAAATAATTTTGTAAGACAAAAATATGTTTTACAGTTTTTCATTAGATATAAGATTATTAAAATATATCAGCAATAAACGTTCTACTTGAAAGCTATTCATCTTTCTATTCCCCAAAGCACTCTAACCAAATTTTGCACATAGAGCTACTCTGCATTCTTAATTGGTAAATGTAGTAATAAAGAATAAATGAAGAAATGTATGATTTTTTGGGAGATATATTTTTATATATAAATCCAATATAAAATATGAGAAAATTTGAAAACATATGTAATAAAGGCATGTATACATGTTTTACTAATCATAAAATTTTACTTTATATACCTATTATGAGATACAGCAACAATTCTTTTTCAAAATGTTAACAAAACATGAGGAGAATAAAGTAACACAAAATAGCATTCGAATAACTGATGAATTTAAAAGCAGCTATGAAAAATCAAAGGTCTAACCCCTGTTAGATGCACATTTTCTGACTTGTAAGGCCCGTGTTTGTCACAAGCACAAAGCCTTCTCTGGTTTCAAGGGACCATGTGCCTGTTGTTTATCTCACTTTCAGTTTCTGAACTCATCTGTGAGAACTGGTAGGGCACCACAGTGTTTATAATATGCTTTATTTTTTAATTTAAGATTTTACTATTTTTTATTTAAGTATAGTTGGTATATAACATTACAGGGTGGGGCAAAAGTAGGTTTATAGTTATTCATATGGAAAATAATACAATATTTAACAAATAATAATACATGAATAAACTGTGTTTTGTGTCCTCACTACTGTAAACCTACTTTTGCCCCACCCTGCATATTAGTCGTATTATTTTCAGGGGTACAATATATTTTTATGACATTTTTATACCTTATAACATGATCATCCCATTAATTCTAGAAATCATCTGTCACCCTGCAAATTTACCACAGTATTGTGGATTATATTCCCCATATAATATGCTCTAGAAAGTAACAAAATTTACTGAGAGACAGATTTGAATTCTACATGAATCTTCTAGTATGGTACATAAATATATGATAAATTTTGATGTTTAAAAAGCCAGAGCTTAACTTTGAATTATAGCTTCAACATATAAAGACCAAGGAAATTGGCACTTCCATCGTCATCATCATCATCTAAATCATCATCATCATCTAAATCATCAAAATAAAAACAGTTGGACAAACTGAAGATCAATGATCTTTTCTTGTCCAATTAGAAAACTGAGGTTTCTGGGCAAATCTCCATCTCAAAATTTTGAGGAAAGGGTGAAACCTGAGACTCACAGCCAAGGTCTGACTATCTAGAAAAGAAGCTACTGGAGCCATAAACTGGTAGGAACTTAAAGGATAATTTTGACTAATTTTTAGAGGCTAAGTAGAGACTACCACAGAGTGAGAAACTCCAGAGGGCTGTTGTCTTAAGAGAGCTAGGATTTGCCTTCAGGAAATGGATTTTCATACTGAAGACCAAAAAAAGGTTCCCTGATGGCTCTGGCAGAGGGAAGAAGAGAATAACCTGTGAAATAAGCCCAAAGTCTTCTCCATAACAGTAGTTTACTCCCCAGAGGGAATGACTTCACCAGAGCCTCATCTCATCTCAAAGAAGAAACAGTCATCTCTCTCAATCCAGCTCCTTTAGTCTTTTTAAGTGAATGGGGTTGGGGATATACAGAAAGTAACACTTGTATAAGACACAGGCCAGAGGTACATGCTAACTAACATACTAACATTTAACTGGAAGATCATAGAATCCACCCCCTCTACCATACTTTATCACCATACCATATTTATACCAGAGCTCTAGTGTATTAATAAAGGGTGATATTAATTACAATGAAAGAACTACAAGATAAAAATTCTCTCAGTTTGAGGAGTGTTTATTTTAGGAAGCCCCAAATCAAAAGTTGTAACCAAAACACAGATACTAGAGCAATTTGAAGCCTCTTGTACCTATAGCTACAACATTCATCAATAAAAGCTCAACTCCTAGTCCTACAACATAAATCTTCATGATAGATGCTTACTTAACCTAAATTTCTAGTACCCAAAACAATATGTATAGCTAAACAAAAAATTACAAAGCATATAAGAGTCAAGAAATATACACTGCCTGAGGAGAACAAGCAAGCATCAGAACCAAACTCTTACATCACACATGTTGGAAAAATTACACAGAGTTTTAGATAACTATGATTAATACATTGAAGAATCTCATAAAAATAAACAACATGCAAGAACAGATAGGTAATGTAATCAGAAGGATTGAAATTCTAAGAAAACACCATAAGGAAATACTAGATATTAAAAACAAAGAGAAATGAAAAAAAATTCTTTGCTAGACATATTGGTAGACTTGGCATGGCAGAGGAAAGAATCATTGAGCTTGAAGGTAGGTCAAAAGATTCTCCAAACAGAAATGCAAAGAGAAAGAGAAGAGGAAAAAGAACAGAACATATTGTGCAAGACTATGGAACAATATCAAAAGGTACATGCCATTGGGATATTAACAGGATAAGAAAGTGGAACAGAAGAAATAAGCGAAGTTACAGTGACAGGAGTTTCAGAAATTAGTGACAGATACCGAACCACAGATCCAGGAAGCCCAGAAAACACCAAGCAGAACAAATCATCAAAACATCCAGGCATATTATAGTGAAAGGGAAGGGGAAAGAGTAAATATTGAAATAAGAGAAAAATAAAACAAAACAAGTAATAAATATAGGATAAGAATCATAATGTACTTCTCATAAGAAATCATGAATAAAATATCATTGAATGAAATATTTTAAAATGTTAAATACAAAACCCAACAGCCTAGTATTATATACCCAGTAAAATATCCATTAATAGTGAAGTAGAAATAAAGACTTTTCCAAACAAACAGAAACTGAGGGAATTCATCACCAGCAGACGTTTTTACAAGAATTATTAAAAGATTTTTTTAAGCAGAAAGAAAATGATGTAGGTTAGAAACTTTGATCTATATAAAGAAAGGAAGAACAATAGAGAAATAAAAAATGAAGGTTAAATAAAAGCATTTATTTTTAATTGATCTAAACTGTTTAAAGTCATAATAATACCCAGATATTGCAGTGATGTCACAAAGATGAGGAGAAAATGGAAATGCAAGTGGAATAACTGTTTGAAGGTAGAATTCAATTAAATTAAAATGTGTACTGTAAACTGTAGGGAAACCACTAATTTTGTAAAGTATAATAAAAATTAAAACCAGAAAAACCTCTGACAATGAATAGAATAATTAAAATCATGGTTAATATTGATCCAAATATACCAATAATCACTTTAAAAATAGTTGGGGTTTATATACACCAATTACAAGACAAAGATTTTCATTGGAGGTAAATAAGACACAAATATATGTTTCCTACAAGAAATTCACTTTAAAAATAGACTCTGAATGGATAAAGGGAAAAAAATACCATGCTAGCACTAATTGAAAGAAAGCTGGAGTAATTATATTAATTTAAGAGAAATCAGAATTCAGGACAAGGAAAACTATGAAATGTGAAAAGAGGCATTAGTAATGATAAAGGGTCAATTCTCCATGAAGATAGTGAACTTAAAATGTGTCTGCACCCCAAAGCTGTGCATAAAATATAGGAGGCATAAACTGATAGAACTGAAAGGAGAAATAGACAAATTTGCTGTTAGAGTTGGAGACTTTGATATCTCCATAACAATAATTAATAGACCAAGCAGGCAGAAGGTCAGTAAGAATATAATTGACCTGAACAGCAATACAATCCACTTGATCTAATTGGCATTTATAGACTATTCCATCTACAACAGAATATAAATCCTCCTCATGCCCGTATCCTCACTACAAGCTCACATGGAACATTCACTGTGATAGAGCACATTCTGTGCCATAAGTCAAACCTTAATACATTTAAAAGAATATAAATCATACAAAGTATGTTCTCAGACCATAATAAAATTAAATTAAAATCAGTTAAAATCCCCAAATATGTGGAAATTTAATATTGCACTTATAACTCTCATGTGGGGCAAGTAAGAAATCTTAAGTACCATTGTCTCCATTTTCCTGCCACCACTGTACTTGAACAACAATAAAAAAGAAATCTCAAAAGAAAGTAAAATATATTTTGAAATAAATTAAAATTAAAGTACAAATTATAGAAATTTGTGAGGTACAGCAAAAGAAAATTGCAAGTTTTAAATTATTATATTAGAAAAGAAGAAAGATATGAAATCAGTAACCTAAGCTTTCATCTTAGGGAAGTAGATAAAGAGCATTTAAGCCTAAAGGAAAAAGAAGGAAAAAAATATATAGAAAATAGAACATCATAAAATCAAAACAGGAAAATAACAGAGAAAATCAACAAAACTAAAAGCTCTTCCTTTTAAAAGAGCAATAAATTTGATAAAAGTATAACCAAGCTAAGAAAAAAGATTGATATTGGTCATACAAATTACTAATATCATGAAAGAAAAAGAAATTTTCACTGCTTATTCTACAGACATTAAAAGGAAATAAAAGAATACTACAAACAAGTTTATGTCCACATACCTAACAAGTTGAGTGAAATGGACCAATTCCTTGAAAGACATAGACTACCAAAATTCACACAAGGAGAAGTAACCTGAATAGCCCTTTACTAAATAAATTGAATTAATAATTAATAACCTTCCAAAAATTAAATCACCAGGTCCAGATGTCACTGGTGAATTTTGCCAAGTATTTAAGGAGGAAATTATACTAATTCTCTAAAGTCTGTTTTAGAGAAAAGAAGAGGGAATGCTCCTGAACACCTTCTATGAGGTTAGTATCACTCTTATTCATTGCTGGTAGAAATTCCAAATGGCGCAGACACTTTGGAAGGCAGTTTGGCAGAGTCCTATAAAACTAACCCTGTAATGCAGCCATCACTCTCCTAGGTGTTTACTCAACTGATTTGAAAGCTTATATCTATATAAGATCTGTCTGAAAATGTTTGTAGCAGCTCTATTTATAATTGCTCCATACCAGAAGCAATCAGAATGCTCTTCAAAGGTGAATGGATAAACAAACTGTGGTACATTAATACAATGGAATGCTATTTAGCTACTAAAAATGTAATATCAAGCCCCCCAAAGCATGAATAGATTTTAAGCACAAAATGCTAAATAAAATCAGCCAATACGAAAAGTCTATGTTCTGGGAATGTCCAAATCATTGGGATGGTAAACATATCAGTGATTGTTGGGGGTCAGAGTAGTGGGGAGAGGACAACTGAATAGGTGGAACACACAGGATATTTTAGAGCAAAACTGTTGTACATATTACTGTAACAATAAATGTAAGACATTAAGCATTTGTTAAAACCTATTGATTTTTACAGCACAAGATTACTAGGACTAGTGGGTGATCACATTGTAAGGTATAAAAATGTTGAATCACTATATTTACCTGAAATTAATATCACCAATATAATATTGGATACCAACTATATTTAATTAAAGAAAAACTTAAAAAAACTGAAATTTAATCTTTTTAAGGTGTCATAACACTATTTAGGAAAGTTAGGAATCTCAGAATAGAATGCAGAATGTGACAAAGTAATCTAAATATATTATAAATGTATGAAACAACCTCACTGAATGGGGTGCGAGAATAAGGGGCTATAATGACCCATGTAATAATGAGTCAGAGTGGACAAAGCAGTATAAAATTATGTGTAACTCAGCATAGATACCGATGTTCTACATATAAGTAAACAGATATGCTTCAGAATGGGCAAGAACATGGTGAAGCATAAATTTAAGAGAAAAAACAATTTGAGCTATTCTCTTATCATGGATCCTATCATTATGCAAAGCAAACAACAATTAAAACAACAACAAACCCTGGCAGGTTCCCACACTCTCTTTAATGCAAATCCTCTTGAGCAAGAAATCTAACTGGAGGGAAGTGCATTTAAAAATGAGTTTTCATTCAGATGGACTTTCATACAAATATACGCTTTAAAAATTACTGTTTGTTCTATGAAGATGAGGAGTGTATTTAAACTTTATAAAGTTTATTAACACTTATCAGTTGGACATAGGGCTGTTAATAAATTCCAGAGGGATGCTATTCTGTTTGAGAATGGAATATTGAGGTCAAACACATGGAAGTCATTGTTGGAGATTATGGTAGAGGCTAGAAATTCATATGGGATGGATTCCTAACAGATTAGAGGATGAGGTCACTTCCAGTGTTCTGTTGTAGAGAAAAATGATGCTCTTCTAGAAAACACCATTTAGCTCCACTGGAAATGACAAATATGACCTGGTGTACACTTTCTTCTTTTCTTTTTTTTTAAATTTTTATTATATTTTTCCCTTACCATTTAACCTTCTTATACCTCCTCCTCCCTGCAATCACCAGACTGTTGTCCATGCTAATGAGTCCTTTTTTCTTTTTTCTCCATCCCTCTATCCTCAATTCCCCCCAGATAACTGTCATCCTGGTCTCTATCTACGAGTCTGTTTCTATTTTGTTTGTTAGTTGTTTACTACAATTGGGGACTACAGTCAATCAGAGCGAGACACTCATTAGCAGGGCTTTCTATAAATATCTGCAATTTGCTAGGCCCCAGAACACACTTTCATGGTATCCAAACTTCTCAAGATGTTTAAGGAAATGCAGAGATTGAAAAGGACTGGGTAGATATAAGATACCTGTAAGGACAGCTAATTTTTCAGAGGGAGAGTACCTTTAAAGAAGTATGAAGATTTGATATGCAGTAGTTTCTTTTAATTTCTAAGTGAAAATATGTACAAACCTTTGTGTGTGGAGGAAACATTAGTGATGCCCTAACAATGACATATACTCTCCTTTAGTTTCCATATACTAAATGACATATACTCTTCTTTAGCAGTGTTGGTGAATGTTTACTAACCCATGGACATGGGTTAGTAAATACCCAACTTCTAGAGATCCATCAGCCATGTTTACAGGGTAGCTAACCATATAAATTCCATGTAAGGGTTTACAGTATGTGATCTTGGCCTCAGGAGTGTGGTATTTTAATCCCTTGTAAAATGTGTAAAACTTTGCACCTCTTTGTCATGCTTACTGCTAAAGATCTGCACTTTTAACACATTCCTTAAAAGTAGAGACAGAGTTATGTCAATATCTTTAAAGTTGTATCTTTGAAATTCCAAGTAGAAGTAGAAAATATTTCCACTTTACCAAATTCTCAAGGCAGTTATGAGAATTAAAGATTCTTTTACAGTATAGTTTCCTCTAAAATTAGGGAGGTAAAATCTATACTTTAAAATATATTAAAATATTAAAATAAACTTGAAAATTTAAATTCCCTTAGAAGAGTTGAATATATAATTTGCCTAGGCTAACTTAGTTACTGTAATTGGATAATGTATTTTCTATAAAATATCTAGAAGTAGGGGCAAAAAACCCAAGTGCAATGGATTACAAAGTTTATGTTATTAATAAATGAGAAGATATCAGTTCTTCAGGAGCAGCAACATCCTTGTACTGAACTTGGAAAGAAAATTTTCATGTTGCTTATTGGAAACATAGATACTGTTGCCTTTATCAGTAATGTTTTTAGGAATTAGGGAAATTGCCATTTTGTGCATTGATCCTCGATTAGGCCAAATCCATAAAAGTAACTCACAGCTGGTATCTGCATTGGTCTAAACTAATGGGGTCTGAGAACATTGCTTTCTGATGCTCTAACTTGATAGAAACTTGTTAGGATCTAGTGTGGTGGATAACATCCCCCCCATACTATTTTTGTGCCATTAATTTACGCAGCTTGAGAGAATCAATTTGAGGTTCCAATCTGGTTAGCTGGTGGAAGGTTACTTTTCTGTGATGCTATTAGTTTTGGTTGGTTAGGGAGTGGTTTGTAACAGCTAGGAAGCTTTGAATTCTCTTTCAAAGAGGCTTTAAGTCCCCTTATTCTGTTCAGTTAATGTTTTTAAAAGAAATTATTACAACATATTTACTTTAAATAGACAATGTCTATTTTAAGATGCTTGATAATACTTCTGAAAAGGAAAGAGTTGCTGACGAAAGAATTGGTGAGTTTCTGCAAGGGTCAATGTCAGGGAAGTGGGGAATGTGGTAAGGGTCATTTGACCAGCAGCTCATTAACTTTCAGGTTCTTCCATGCTCCTGATGAATAGTATTAGCAGGGAATAGTAAGTAGCACCTCTGACCTCAATTATCTTCATCTATGTGTCTCTCCGTCCCTGTATTATTTTTTAGGAACCAATTTTAAGTTTGGGAAAGAGGCTTTCTGAAATTGAATGTACACATGGCTTTTGATACAATGAGGTTTCCTGGGACTGTAATGCTGAAAAACAGGAAGTAGATTTAGTTGTGACTCTTCTTTTGTCACATTCTAATCCCTTCCAGCCTCTCTCATTTCTCTTGGATAGTCCTAGTGTCTCTTTGTTAAAATAATTATTTTTTCTCTGTGTGAGATTCTGTCATTAGATGAAAGGTCATGGTTATCGTATATATAAATACAGTGTGAAATAGATTGAAATGCATGGAGCAAAAAGACTGTCCAATTAAAAAACACTTTCCCAAGCTTGCACCAAACAAACATCTATACAGACTGTGATTTCTCTTCACTTACAATTAGCTGCCACTGAAAGTTAATTACTTTCAGGATCAAAGGAAACAAAACTAGAAATAAAATGGAAGAATTCCTTTTAGTTTTAAAGTTTAAATAAATGTTTGCCTTAGAAGCAGACCATATGCTGAGTTTATCCCAGAGGGAAAATGGACTTAAGATTCTTTAATACATATAGACGAGCTTTAAAGTTCATTGAAGGTGGGCAAAGAAATGAGGCAGATTTTATTTCTTTTGGGAGTATCAACTGAGAGATTTTATAAGGGAGTAGCAAAGCTTCTTTATATATTCTCATTTTTTTTGTTTTATGAGCAGAACTGAAAAAGATTGTACTTTCAAAGATTTATTCTTTAAGTCCTGTCTAAGAAGACCACTAAAAACTCTGATTTGATTTTGGATTTCTCTGAACAACAGATCTGACATATTTAAAAGGCTAATTAATTCATTGAGTGTGTGAGTAGCTCGAATTATGTACTTACCTATTTAAAACTAATACTTTTTGAGTCATAACAAACATTTTTATTATTTCACTATCCTAAACTTACAGCATTGTTTCCTTCCCACATAAATGATAAAAAAATAATCAAATAGGAACATATAAATAAGAATTCTGTAATTTTTCAGTTTGTTTCTAAAAACAAGTTATGATCTTTTGCAAAATGCATTTTGGAATACCATGATCAGGTTCTGTTTCTTAAATATTTATTTATTTATTTATTTGATTTTTTAAATTAAATCATTTTTATTATTATTCTTTTTTGTTTGTTTTTATTTGTTTGTTTTTAAATATATTTTATTGATTATGCTATTAGTGTACCATTTTTTCCCCTTTATTCCCCTCTTCCCTGCATACCTACTCCCACCCACATTCCCCACCTTTAGTTCTCGTCCATGGATCATGCATATAAGTTCTTTGGCTTCTCCATTTCCTATACTGTCCTTAACCTCCCCCTGTCTATTTTCTACCTATCACTTATGCTACTTATTCTCTGTACCTTTCCCCTGCACCGCCTCCCACTCCCCCACTGATAACCCTCCATGTATCTCCATTGCTGTGATTCTGTTCCTGTTCTAGTTGTTTGATTAGTTTGTTTTTGATTTTTTTTAGGTTTGGTTGTTAATAACTGTGAGTTTGTTGTCATTTTACTGTTCATAGTTTTGATCTTTTTCTTAGATAAGTCCCTTTAACATTTCATATAATAAGGGCTTGGTGATGATGGACTCCTTTAACTTGACCTTATCTGGGAAGCACTTTATCTGCCCTTCTATTATAAATGATAGCTTTGCTGAATAGAGTAATCTTAGATGTAGGTCCTTGCTTTTCATGACTTGGAATACTTCTTTCCAGCACCTTCTTGCCAGCAAGGTTTCTTTTGAGAAATCAGCTGATAGTCTTATGGGAACTCCTTTGTAGGTAACTCTCTCCTTTCCTCTTGCTGCTTTTAAGATTTTCTCCTTATCTTTCATCTTGGGTAATGTAATTATGATGTGACTTGGTATGTTCCTCTTTGGTTCCAACTTCTTTGGGACTCTCTGAGCTTCCTGGACTTCCTGAAAGTCTATTTCCTTTGCCAGAATGGGGAAGTTCTCCTTCATTATTTTTTCAAATAAATTTTCCATTTCTTGCTCTTCCTCTTCTCCTTCTGCCACCCCTATGATTCAGATGTTGGAACATTTAAAGATGTCCTGGAGGTTCCTAAGCCTCTCCTCATTTTTTGAATTCTTGTTTCTTCATTCTGTTCTGGTTGAATATTTCTTTCTTCCATCTGCTCTCAACCGTTGATTTGAGTCCTGGTTTTCTTCCCATCATTGTTAGATGGATAAATGGATATCCATAGATCATGGATAGAAAAGTAAAGATGTGTTAGGAGCAGTGCTCCTTGGGTCTGTCTCCCTGATGTTAGGTTAAGGATTTCATCCCAAGGTCTGGTTGCAACAATAAAGTAATTATAGGTTTCCTTCAAATACTTACCCACAATCTTCACTACTCTCAAAGCTTCCAGGAAGCCAGCAGTTTCATCTCCAGTCCTTCGGTTATACTTCCTCTTTCTGACCTGCTGATGGTACAATTAAACTACTATTGATTCATTGCTTACCAAATGGCTTGAACTGATCTCAATGTTTCAAACTTATTGAAAAATTATATAACTATTTACATAAAGTACAAACACTTATTAACCCCATTTTACCCATTTTACCAAACAGGAAGCATGCTTGGGAGGTTAACTAACATGATGGGTCCACATGGCTAGGACGAGACTAAATCCAGACTTAAGCCTAGGTTAATTGAAATCTGATGTCTGTGGCCATAACCACTAAGTGTTAATGT
This sequence comes from Phyllostomus hastatus, assembly GCF_019186645.2. Classification (NCBI taxonomy): domain Eukaryota; kingdom Metazoa; phylum Chordata; class Mammalia; order Chiroptera; family Phyllostomidae; genus Phyllostomus; species Phyllostomus hastatus. Next base: position 85,113,021 of record NW_025333977.1, on the reverse strand, counting down.
CGCCTTCCTATAACATTATTCTATGATTAAAAAATACAACTTAAACTTTAAGATCTTAACTATTTTTAAGTATACAGTACAGTGGTGCTAACTATATGCACATTGTGATGCAACAGATTTCTAGAACTTTTTTTTTACCTTGCAAAACTGAAACTCTATACCCATCAAATAACAACACTCCTTTTCTTCCACCTTTATCCACTTGACAACCAATGAACTTTAACGTTGCTTCCATCTCTTGGTTATTGTGAATAATGCTGCAGTGAACATGGATATGCAAATATTCCTTTGAGATTATTTTTTAAATTCTTTTAGGTATATACCAAGAAATGAAATTGTTTATTTATATGATAATTCTAGTTTTAATTTTGGGGGAAATTTCTATAGTATTCTTTGCATATTTTTGTGGTTTTTTTGTTGCTACTGATTTGTAGGAGTTGTTTATATATTAATATCCCTTATCAGATACATGGTTTGTACATATTTTCTTCCATTTTTGTAGGTTGCCTTTTCACATTTATTTCCTTTTCAACAAGAGTGTTTTTAAGTTTCATGTAATCCCATTTGCCTGTATTTTCTTTTGTTATTTTTGCTTTTGATGTCACATCCAAAAAAGATTTTGCCAAATACATTATCTTGAAGTGTTCTTTCTATGTTTTCTTCCAGGCTAGGGGGTTTATAGTTTCAGGTGTTACATTTAGGTTTTTAATCCATTACATATTGACTTTTGTATAGGATGTAAAGTAAGGATCCAATTTTATCCTTTTGCATGTGGACATCCAGTTTGCTTGAACCATTTGTTGAAGAGACTATCTTTTCCCCACTGTGTAGTCTTAGTGCCCTTGTCAAGGATCATTTGACCAAATATGTAGAAGTTTATTTAGGGGCTTCCTAACCTGTTCCATTCATCTATATGTCTGTCTTTTTGTCTGATTGCTGTAGTTTTGCAATGTGTCTTAAAATCAGAAATGTAAAGCCTCCAGCTTGGACCTCTTTCTCTCACAGGGTTGTTTGGCCCCTTATGGTCCCATAAGAATTTTAGAGATTTTTTCTATTTCTACAAAATACTGTGAAAATTTTGATGGTATTGCTTTTAATCTATAGATTGCTTTGAAAATTATAGACATTTTAATCAATATTAAGTATTCAAATCTATGATTATGGAATATCTTTCCATTTATTTGTGTCTTCAATTTCTTTCACCAACATCACCCCCTTGATTAAATTTACTTCTAAATATTTTATTATTTTTGCTGCTCTTGAAAATTAGATTGTTTCCTTAATTTCATATTCAGAAAGTTTATTGTTATTACATAGAAGCATAACAGATTTTTGAGTGTTGAGTTTGTATCCTGAAACTTTGCTGAATTAACTTATTAGTTCTAATAGGTTTTTAATTTTATTTTTTTAGAATTTTTGGAGATTTTTACATATAAAGCCATGTCATCTGTAAAGATGACCTTATGCATATTTTTTCCTTTTAAATTTGAATGTTGTTTATTTGTGTTTGTTGGACTTATAATAATACCATGTTGAATAGAAGTAGTGAGAGTGATCATCTTTGCCTTGTTCCTGATATTAAAGGAGAAGCTTTTAGTTTTGTCATTGAGTATGAAGTTAACCTTGGCCTTTCTATATAGGCCTTTATTATGTTGAGGTAAATTCCTTCTTTTTGTAGTTAGTTGAGTGGTTTTATCATAAACCAGTGTTGAATTATATCAGATGCTTTTGTGGCATCAGTTTGAGATGATCATAGGATTTTTGTTCTTCATTTTGTCAATGTGATGTATGATATTGATCGTTCATGTTGAACTCTGCTTGCATACTAGGAAAAAATCCCACCTGATCATGCTGTATGATCCTTAAAATATGCTATTGAATTTGGTTTGTTAGTATTTTGTGGAGGATTTTTGCCTTAGTATTTAACAGGGATATTGATTTATAGTTTAATTGTACTGTTTTTTCTGGTTTTGGTATGAGGTAATGTTGGCTTCATAAAATGATTTTTTTTTGGAAGAGTTTGTGAAGGATTGGTGTTCATTCTTTTTAAAAAATGTTAAGTAAAAAATTAAAAAGAAAAATAAATTTTAGAAAAATTAAAAAAATGTTAGGTAGAATTCTCCAATGAAATCATCTGTTTCTGGGCTTTTCTTTATTGAGAGCTTTTGATTTTTCATTTAATCTTCTTATTGGTTGCATTGGCTTTCATCCAATGTGTGTCCTTACATCTAAAGTGAGTTTCTTACTGATAACATAGAGTTAGACCTAGTTATTTTTTTTTCCATTCAGTCACTCAGTCTTTTGATTGGGTAATTTAACCATTTGTATTTAAAGTAATTACTCATAGGAAAAAATTCACTATTATGAACTATGATTGCTTTTTGTATGTCCTATAACTTTGCTACCTTATTTTGTGTTTCATTGATTTTTTTATTGACATGATTTGAATTCTTTCTCTTTTTTCTTTCAGTATGTTCTATATGTTTTTTTGTGTGTGTAGTTAGCATGAAGATGACAAGTAATGTCTTAGTTATAACAGTCTATTTGAAACTGATAACAAATCTCTGCTATTTCACATTGGCCACCTACTTTATATTCTTTTTTTTTAAAGATTTCATTTATTTATTTTTAGAGAGGGAAGGGAGGGAGATAGAGAGATAGAAACGGGGGGGGGGGCATCAATGTGCGGTTGCTGGGGGTTATGGCCTGCAACCCAGGCATGTACCCTGGCTGAGAATCGAACCTGGGACACTTCGGTTCCCAGCCCGCGCTCAATCCACTGAGCTACGCCAGCCAGGGCCACCTACTTTATATTCTTGATGTCAAAAGTTAAATTTTTATACTGTGCATTATTTATGTATATATGTATTTAATGTATTTTTAGGGAGGAAGATAAACAGTTTTAGAGGTCCCCAGGATGTCTAGCCAGGTTTGTGGGTGCCCTGACTAGAACTGAACCTGCAACCCAGACATGTGCCCTGACAGGGAATTGAACATGCAACCTTTCACTTTGTGGGACAACACTCAACCAACTAAGCCACTCTGGCCAGGGCATAATTGTGTATCTTTCAACATAATTTATAGGTATAGTTATTTCTAATTCTTTTATCTTAAATTTAATATCAGAGTTGAAAGTGATTTATGCACCACCATTACTATATGTTAGGATTCTGTGTTTGTCTACATATTTTCCCTTACCACATAGCTATATATTTTTGTATGTTTTTGTATTGCTTTCTTGCATCATTTTGTTAAGGCAGATTGAGTGGTATGAATCTTCTCCATCTTTTATTTATCTGGGAAATTTCTCCTTCATTTTTGAAGGATGGTTTTTTCAAGTATAATATTCTCGGTCAGCATTGTTTTTTCTTTTAGAACTTTGAATATATCTTTCTATTTCTTTCTGGCCTATAAGGTTTCTTTTTTTTTAAGATTTCATTTATTTATTTTTAGAGATGGGAGAAGGAAAGGAGAAAGAAAGGGAGAGAAACATCAATATGTAGTTGCCTCTTGCACCCCTAGTGTGGACCTGACCCAAAACCTAGGCACGTGCTCTGACTGGGAATCCAACCTAATGACCCTTTGGTTTGCAGGCCACTGCTCAACCCACTGAGCCACACCAGCCAGGGCCTGGCCTATAAGGTTTCTGCTGAGAAATCTGCTCATTTCTTATTTGATTCTCCTTGTATAAAATGAATTGATTTTCTCTTACTGCTTTCAAGATTTTCTTTGTTTTTGTTTTTTGACAGTTTGATTGTCATGCATCTTAATGTGGGCTTCTCTTGTTTTATCCTATTTGGAATCTGTTGAGCTTCTCAAATTCAAATGTCTGTTTTCTTTCTCAGATTTGGGAAGTTTTCAGCCATTGTTTTTTCAAATATATTTTCCCAGTTTCCCTTATGTTTTCTTCTTATGTTTATCTAACTTGAAAATTTTGAATAACCTTACTTTGAATTTGCTGATTCTTTTCTCTGCTTAATCAAGTCTGCTGCTTACTTAGTCTGTCTAGGGAAAATTTTAATTGAGTTACTGTATTCTTCAGTTCCAAAATTTCTCTCTCTTTCTTTTTATACCTTCTGTCTCTTTGTTGACATTCACATTCTGTTTATGTCTGTTTTCCTGATTTTGTTTTGTTATTTATCTGTTTTTTCTTTAAAATCACTGAATTTTAAAAGTTATTCAGAATTCACTGTCAAGTAATTCCTAATTTTTTAAAAGTTTTTTTTTTTTCTGGGGATTCATTTTGCTCTTTTTTTTTAAATTTTATTTATTTATTTTTAGAGAGGGAAGGGAGGGAGATAGAGAGAGAGAGAGAGAAACATCAATGTGCGGTTGCTGGGGGTCACGGCCTGCAACCCAGGCATGTGCCCTGACTGGGAATCGAACCTGCAACACTTTGGTTTGCAGCCCGCGCTCAATCCACTGAGCTACGCCAGCCAGGGCCATTTTGCTCTTTTGATTGTGTCATGTTTTTGTATTTCTTTGTATGCATTGCCATTTTTAAAATTTATTTGTTCATTTATTTTTTGGCAAGACTTGGGCATTTGAAAGAAAAAAAGAGCTATTTCTCCTCATCTTTGCTGGCTTTGTACAGGAGAAGATCTTCACCAATGAGCCTGGCTAGACATTTTGGGGCCCCAAAAACTGTTTCTCAGAATGTGTCTTCTCTGGGTTTTTTGGTTGTAATTTCCCAGTTACCAATTAACCCAAAACCCTAACCCTCACCCTCACCCTCACCCTAACCCTAACCCTAACCCTTGAAGCTGGTTTTTCAAGCTGGTTAACCCTTGCTTTTTCAACAGCTCATAATCTCTTTCTCTCTCTGGAGTCTGTCTGGGGTACTGCTGGTTCTCTGGTTCTGTAGCAAGATGCTTAGTTCTTTTGTTCTCAGAGCTGCCCAGGTATCTGAAGTGTTTCATTGTCATTAGCTCTCCCCGTGAAGTGAGACTGAAACCAGTCACTCAGGCAGCCTTCCAAATATCCAGAATGTTAAACATATGTTTTATTTTTCTCTTTCCCTCCCAAGGGAGAAAAATTCAAGTTGGGTATTTTCTCTCTGTCAGACTGAGCTATGCCACCTCGGGGGAAGATGACTACAGGTAGAATTAAAAGGCTTTTCCTACCTGTTGCAATGTGGCTGCTCTTAGCTTTGTGCTCCCCTGAGATGCTGTGACTTCCTGACAGGTTTCTGGAGTCCTTATAAAGGCATTTTGCTTTACTGTACTGTCATTAATTTGGTGTTTCTACAGAGGGAATCAGGGCAAAACTTCTGTCATCTTGCTGACATCACACTCCCCTCCCATAACTTTTTTTTTTTTGACATCACAGCACGATTGCCTTGTTTTAAAACACAAACTGAGTCGGATCTAAATGTACTACCCTTGGCTCATGTGTCTAGTAAACCTATCATTAACAGTTTGCCTTAAACAAAATGAACAGGTTAAAGGCAAAGATGGAGAGAGAAGTTTGTTTCTTTTTTTTCCTTCTGACCAAGCAAGCCTTAGCCAATCATTAATGAACCTCATATAATAAGCAACTAATGTTCTTAAATCATTTGATTCTAGCAAGAAAAAAACAAGGATAATTTAATAAGGAACTCATTATTGACAGATATTTAGGTCTGTGAGATAACATGTTTTGTAAATCTTCCAGATGACTTCTAAATGGTTCATAAGATGGCTATAACTATTACAAATCTCATTTATTAAATGTAGTCTATTTAAGTCTTGCTATGTACCCAGTTATTTTTGAAGAGAATATTATGGATGCATTAGAAACATATCAAATGCTTAGTAGATGTAGATGTGTATGTGGTCTCAGTGGCAACAGCCATGAGAGGTCTGATCACAAACACAGCAAAAACTGAGATAAACAAAGGGGGTAATAATGACAGAAAAGTTAGGCAGTATGAAGAGCTTATTGTAGTAGTCGATACTTGAATTCTAGACTCACCATTACTTTTCCATTTGTCTTCCTTTTTTTCTTTCAACTTCTTGGGTATGCTAAGATAATATTTAGGTCTCAGCTCGAGAAAAACAAGCATTGACTCTTTTTGCACTAACTATAGTATAACCCAGGGCAAGACTGTGTTTAAAGACATATTTTCAGTAGATTTAGCAGTTTCCACTGAAGATAGGTTAATGGCCCCTTAATATCTCATCACCCTTTATATTCTGCTTAACCTTAATTTGATCTTTATTGTGTTTTAATCAGGAGCCATCATGGGAACTCTGTGAACAAAGGTTAGAATTTTTTTGTAAAATAATGAGATAGGGCATGAGAGGAAAGAGACTGATAAAAATAAAGATTTGAAAAATAGTAAAATTCAATTTAATAACATTAAATTGAAAGTACCTGGATATTCATTCTTCTAAAAATCCTTTGGCTTTTTCAACCCCAGTCATGTGGGCCAAATAGTAGGTTAATGATAGTTTTACTAATCTGCCTTCAGACTATTAAAAGACCATATGGGGCAATGACCTTTGTAATTATGCTAATAGAAAAATCTTTCTTTATATCAGAAACTATATGAGGCTGTGAGACTGAGCCTCCTTTCCTATGTTGACTCTATATAAACTCTTCATTTTAGATTAAATACATCCACAGGAGGCATTAGATTTCTCTCCATCCCTTCTATCTCCCCATTATTATTATCATGACATGATATATTTTTGTTTGTGCTCATGCATCCAGTTATTCTTGTTAAGCAGAGAGAAGTCACTTTACTACAGTTTCAAAGATGAAAACTTTATGAGAAGGACATGGACATTAACATTCCTGATGCAGGACCCTAGTGAATTGAGTAAAAATTAGACAAATGCTAAGAGATTGCTGATCTGGAAATGTTTCAGTCCTAGACCCAACTCTGTGAATTCTTGGCTATATAACTTTAGGTAAATTAGGGAAAATTTATGTGACTTTATAAATATAAAATACAGACATCATTTAATGGCATAATTATGAATTTTCATGTGGAGAAATAAGAGAAATAGAATGTAAGTAATTCTAAATCCCTCTGCCCAGGGGTGATAACTATTAAAAATATGGGGTATTTGCTACTACCATTGCCGTGTAAGTACACACAAATACCCAGAGACATATACACACCATAGAATCATGATAGATCTATAATTTTATGACAACATTTTTTTAACATCACATTATATATATATTTTCTTATACATATACATAATCACCACCATTACTTAATGTATATAAAATATTCCCTTTTAAAATTCATTTTATATTTATTTAGAAAATCCTTATTTATGTGCTGTTTAGCTTATTTTTTTTATTTATGTTTAGCTTATTTACTGAGTTTTGTTATGGCAAATAGTTTTTAAAATTTTTATTGCATTTTTACATTGCCATTTATATTTATATTGCCATGAGTCCTCTTTTCTTTTTGCTCAGTCTTCCCCCATAGCTGTCAGCCTGCCTTGTGTCTATGAGTCTGTCTCTATTTGGCTGGTTAGTTTGCTTTGTTCATTAGATTCCACACATGAGTGAAATCATATGGTATTTGTCTTTCTCTGACTGGCTTGTTTCACATAGCATAATGTTCTCCATGCCCATCCTTGTTGTCGAAAAAAGTGAAATTTTTCTCCCTTTTTGATGGCTGAGTAGTATTCCATTGCATAAATATACCATAGTTCTTTTATCCACTTATTTACTGATGGACACTTAGGCTGCATCCATATCTTGGTGATTATAAAAATGATGCAAAAAACAGAGGGGTGCTTAATGTTATTTTGAGTTAATGTTTGGGTTTCTTTGGACATATTCTGCGAAGAGGATTACTGGGTCAAAAGGCAGTTCTGTTTTTAATTTTTGAGGTTTCCCCATACTGTTTTCCACAGTGGCTGCACCAATCTGCATTTCTACCAACAGAGCATCCCCTTTCTCCATATCCTCACCAAAACTTTCTGTTTGTTAACTTATTGATGATTGTTATTCTGTCTGGCATGAGGTGAAATCTCATTGTGGCTTTAATTGGCATTTTTCTGATGATTAATGAAATAATCACTAATCATCAAAAGATTGAGCATATTTTCATGTCTATTGGCCTTGTGTATATTCTCCTTGGAGAATTGTCCATTCGGGTCCTTTGCCCATTTTTAAGTAGGATTGTTTTTTCTTTTGGGTGTTAAGTTTTATAAGTTCTTTATAAATTGTGGCTATTAATCCCTTATTGGTGATTATGTTTTCTCATTCTGTGGATTGTCTTTTTATATTATTGATGGTTTCCCTTCCTGTCCAAAAAACATTTTAGTTTGATGTAGTCCCATTTGCTTATTTTTTTGTTTGTTTCCCTTGCCTAAAGAAGAATATTAGATAACATATTGCTATGAGCAATGTCTTATTTTTTACAGCCTATGTTTTCTTCTAGGATTTTTATGGTTTCAAATCTAACATTTAAGTCATTAATCCATTTTGAATTTATTATTGTGTGTGGTGTAAGAAGGGGGTCTAGTTTCATTTTTCTGCACCTATCTAAGTTTCTCAACGCCACTTATGGAATAAACTATCATTAGCCCATTGCATATGCTTGATTCCTCTCTCAAACATTAATTGACTGTAAAGTTGTGGGTTTATTTCTGAGCTTACTGTTCTGTTCCACTGATCTATGTGTCTGTTTTATGCCATCACCATGCTGTTTTGATTACTATAGCTTTATAGTATAGTTTGATATTAGGTAACTTGATTCTTCCAACTTTGCTCTTCTTTCTCAATTACTATTGCTATGCAGGGCTTTTTGTGGCTCCATATAAATGTCTGAAATATATGTTCTATTTTGGTGAAATACATTCTTGGTATCTTGATAGAAATGACATTGAATCTATATATTGCTTTGGGTAACATGGGCATTATAGTGAGGTTAATTCTTCCTAACCATGAACATAGTATGTGCTTCCACTTATTTGTATCTTTTTCAATTTATTTCTTCAATGTGTTACAATTTTTCAAATTATAATGTATTTTACATGCTTGCTTAGATTTATTCCTAGGTATTTTATTGTTTTTGAGGCAATTGTGAATGAGATTGTTTTCTTAATATCCCTTTCTGATAGTGAATTATTAGCATATAAAATGAAACTGATTCCTGGATATTAATTTTGTATCTTGCTATTTTACTGAACTCATTTATCAGTTCTAGTAGTTTCTTGGTGGAATCTTAAGGGTTCTCTGTGTACAATATCATGCCATCTTTAAATACAGTTTTACTTCTTCTTTTCCAATGTGGATGTCTTTATTTCTTCTTCTCTGATTGCTATAGTTAAGTCTTTCAGTGCCATATTGAATAAAAATGGTGAAAATGAAAATCCCTGTCTTGTTCCCAATCTTCAGGGGAACTCCTTTAGTTTGTGCCCATTAGTATGATGCTAGGAATACGTCTGTCATATATGGCCTTTACTTTGTTTAGGTATGTTTTCTCTATTCCTACTTTGTTGAGAGTTTTTATCATAAACAAGCACTGGATTTTATCAAATGCTTTTTCTGCATCTATTGATATGATCATGTTGTTTTTATCCTTTATTTTGTTTATGTGGTATATCACATTTATTGATTTGAAAATGTTGTACCAACCTTTCATTCCCAGAATAGATCCCACTTGATCATGGTGTATGATCTTTGTGATGTACTGCTATATTCAGTTTGCTAATGTTTTGTTGAGGATTTTAGTATCTATGTTCATCAGGAAGATCTGACTCTTTCTTTCTTTCCCCTCCCTCCCTCCCTCCCTCTTGTATCTTCATCTAGTTTTGGAATTAGAATAATGCTGGCCTGGTAAAATGAACTTGGGTGTCTTCCCTCTTCTTGAATATTTTAGAATAGTTTGAGAATGAGAGGTGTTTCTTATTCTAGGAATGTTTGGTAAAATTCACCTGTGAAGCCATTTGGTCCAGGGCTTTTGTATGTCAGGAGTTTTTTCATTACTGCTTCAGTTTCACTGGGTACAAGCTGTCTATTCAGATTCTCTGGTTCTTCCTGATTTAATTTTGGAAGATTGTACATTTCTAGGAATTTATCCATTTCACCCAGGTTGTCCAATTTGTTGGCATATAGTTGTTCATAATATTTTCTTACAATCCTTCACATTTCTTTGGTGTCAGTTGTTATTTCTCCTCTTTCATTTCTGATTTTATTTATTTGGGTTCTCTTTTTTTCTTGATGAGTCTAGTTATTAAAAGTTTGTTAATTTTGTTTATCTTTTCAAATAATGTGCTCTTGGATTCACTGATCTTTTGTTATCATTTTTTAGTCTCTCTTTTTTTATTATTTCTGCTCTGATATTTATTATTTTCTTCCTTCTACTTACTTTGGGCTTTATTTGTTGTTCTTATTCAACTTCCTGTAAGTGTAAAGTTAGATTGTTGATTTGAGCTTTTTGTTGATTCTTGTGATTGGGCTTATGCTATAAATTTCCCTCTAGGGATTGTTTTCCACATGTCCCTCATAATTTGGTTGTTGTGTTTTCATTTTCATTTGTTTCAAGATATCTGGTTACTTCTTCCTTCATCTCATTGTTGACCCACTCATTGTTTATTAACATGTTATTTGGCTTTCATGTCTTTGTGTATTTTTTGGTTTTCTTTTTGTGGTTGATTTCTATTTTCATAACATTGTAGTCAGAGGAAATGCTTGATATGATTTCAGTCTTCTTAAATTTATTGAGACTTATTTTGCATCCTAACATGTGATCTATCCTAGAAAATGTTCAATGTGTACCTGAAAGTATGTGTATTCTGCTGGTTTTGGGTGAAATGCTTTGTAGATGTCAATTGAATCCATATTGTATAGTGTGTCATCTAAGACTGCTCTTTCCTTCTTGATGTTCTGTCTGGAAGATCTATCTATTAAAGACAATGGGGTGTTAAAATCCCCTGCTAGGACTGTATTTTTGTCAACCTCTCCTTTTATGTCCATCAAGATCTGTGTCACATATTTAGGTGCTGCAGTGTTAGCTGCATAAATGTTTACTAGGTTTATATCCACTTGTTGGATTGTTCCCCTTATCATTATGTAGTGTCCTTCTTTGTCTTTGAATATAGCCTTGGTTTTAATGTCTATTTTATCAGATACAAGTATTGTTACCCCAGCTTTTTCCTTTTCTTCCTTTCAATTTTCATGAAATATCTTTTTTCCATTCCTTTATTTTTAGTCTGTGTGTATCTTTTATTCTGAGGTTGCTCTCTTGGAGACAGCATATATGGATCTTGTTTTCTTATCCATTCAGCTACCCTATGTCTTTTGATTGTAGCATTTAAGCCATTTACATTTAAATTGATTATTGATAGATACATATTTACTACCATTATATTTTTAACTATTATTTCTTTTTTTTTCTTGTTCTCATCCCTCTTAAAGCAAGATCTTTAAAGAATTTATTGCAGTGCTGGTTTGGTGTTAACAAACTTCTTTATTTTTTTTTCTTATCTGGTAAGCTCCTCATTCCTCCTTCAATTTTAAATGATAGCCTTGCTGGGTAAAGTAGCCTTGTTTAGAGTCCTTGCTTTTCATCACCTTGAATATTTCACAATAATCTCTACTAGCCTGAAGTGTCTAATCAGAAATCAGACAGCAGTCTAATTGCAGCTCCCTTATAAGTAACTACCTGATTTTCTATTGTGGATTTTAGGATTCTCTCCTTGTTTTTAAGCCTTGTCATTTTAATTATGATGTATCTTGGTATATGTCTCCTTGGATCCATCTTGTGTGGGACTCTCTGTGCTTCCTAGATTGTGTGTCTTTTTCCTTCACCAGATTAGGGAAACTTTTGGTCATTATTTCTTTAAATAGGTCTCTCTTCTCCTTCTGGTATTCCCATAATGTGGATGTTGTTATGCTTCACGTTGTCAGAAAGGTTTCTTAAATTCTCCTAATTTTTAATAGATTTTATTTATTTATTTTTAGAGAGGAGGGAGAAAGAGAAGGAGAGAAGCATCAATCTGTGCTTGTCTTTCCTGCACCCCCTACCGGGGACCTGGCCTGTAACCCAGGCATCTGTGGTTACTGGGAATCGAACTGGTGACCCCTTGGTTCGAAATCCAGCACTTAACCCACTGAGCCACACCAGCCAGGGCTTCTCATATTTTTTAATTCTTTTTTCTTTTTGCTGCTCTGCTTGGGTGTTTTTTTCTACCTTGTTTTCCAAATCAATGATTCAGTCCTCTGCTTTATCTAACCTACTGTTTATTCCTTCTGGTATACTATTTATTTTAGATATTGCATTCTTTATTTCTGATTGGTTCATTTTTTTTATAATTTTATGTCTTTTTTTCATGCTGTTGAGTATCCTTATAATCATTTTTCTAAACTCTATATCTGATAAATTGCTTGCTTCCATTTTATTTAATTCTTCTGGAGAATTATCTTGTTATTTCATTTGGGAGCCATTTCTTTGTCTTCCCATTCTAGCTGCATTTTGTGTTTGTTTCTATGTATTAGGTAGATATGCAAAGTCTGGTGCAAACCTATGTCAGATGCTGCTTGTGACTGGCCCTGGACAACCTGTTTGGAACTATCAGTGATCCACAGCTTATATCTCCCTCTTCCTGGTTTGGGTATGTGCAGAAAGAGCCAGGCTGAGCACCAAGGTCAGCTTTTTACCAGCACTGGGCCTGAGGGAGAGTCAGCTAAAGTCTCAGAGCTCCCAGATATCCACCTTCACGTGCAGGCTTTCTGTTGATCTTAAACACTGAAATGGTCTCTAGCTGTACTCCCCTGCAGCTCAATCTAAACCCCACAGGGTAGCATGAGAGAGTTTCCTGTGCATGGGGATATTGCTTCCCCTCAGGCTGATGCTGCATGAGGGGAATGTTCTACCTAAGAAAGATGGCTATTACAGTATGGGGAATGACTCGGGACAGGGATCCTGGTGGCTGACCCTTTGGCTTTCTCCCCAGAGCCACCCACCCCAGGCTCTCCTCTTGCAGCTCTAGTTCACTCTGCCCTCTCTCTGCTGGAGCCCAGGGTTAGTGGCTACAAACCACATTTTGAGAGTTGGCCCTTTAAGAGGCTCTGCATCTCTAGCCATCTCTCCCTGATGGACAGAAACTCCACTGCTTTTCACAGCTGAATGTTATTTGGCATCCTTTCCTGGTTCTGGTGCTATAGGCTGGAGAGCCTAGCTTGGAGTTTAGACCCCACACTTCTTAGGGGGAAGGCCCCAGCCACTGAAATATTTCTCTGGACCTTCATCTGCCACCCGTGGAGGCCCCACCTACCCTCTTGCTCCTCCACACTTGCTTCCAGGCTCATTATGGTGATGTGATTTCCTCTGTAAATTTTTGGTTGAGTTTCTCTCCAGCTAGTGTTCAGTTTGTTATTCAGGATGATTCTTCTATAATATAGTTGTAATTCCAATTTCGTTCTGGGAGGAAGTTAGTGTAGTTTCCCCCTACTCCACTGCCTTCTTGGACGCCTCTACTCCAAACACAGTTTTAATGAATGCCTTTAGGCATTCTTTGAAAATTAAAATTAATGTGAATATAATAAAGTCCTAGAATTAAAAATGTTGTGCTTCCCTGGTCAGTGTGGCTCAATTGATTGGAGCATCATCCCATATTCTGCAAGGTCGTAGGTTCGATTCTCAGTCAGGGCACATGCCTGTGTTGTGGGTTCAGTCCCCAGTTGGGGTGCATGCAAAAGGTAACTGATTGATGTTTCTCTCTCACAAGAATGTTTTTCTCCCTCACTCTCTCCCTCCATTCCCCTCTCCAACCAAGCATGTTCTCAGGTGAGATTTTAAAATGCTCCACTAAAAGGTTTTTAATATATCTAGACTTGTTACACACATTGCAAATAATCAGAAGAAAACTATGTAAAAAGACACAAACCAGCACATCTTGATGGAGGAAACATTATGGCCAATAAATATATAAAAATCAATGATTAAGAAAATGCAAGTGTAGACATGGGTGATAAACTACCTAATACATTTTCAATTGGGATACATATACATCTGATACTATCAGGTTCTGGGTATGTTTTACTGGGTCTTTTAGATATTGATGTCAGAAGTTTAAACTAGTGTAACAACTTTGGAAAACAGTTCACCTTTCTATTCTAAAATTGAACATTTTTGAGCCTGATAACTTGGTAACATCCTTCCCATGTACCTAAAGGAATTCTTGCACATATACAACAGGATACATATACAAGTATATTCCTGATACTAAAAACTGGAAATGTCTCAAGTACCCATCATTTGGAGAGTTGAAAGAACAAATTGTGTTAGATCCTCTCAAAGATATATTATATGGTAGTCAATATGACTGAATTATAGTGACGTGCAACAATATGGATGGTCGTTGATAGAATAATAGTATGTGAAAAAAATAAACCTCTATATCTCTAAACAACAGAAAAACTAAATTAATGTGTATGAGTATATATGTGTATGTGTTTGTGTGCTCTCTCTACACAAGAATACACACATATGTGTGTTTACCTACATGTATAAACAATAAGATAATATTTTAAAAGAAAACAAGTGGAATTATCAATATGGGATCCAGATGTGGGAAGGGAAGATGATGAGATGCAAAACACACACACACACACACACACACACACAAATAAAACTGCAATGACAAAACTGTTCGCCAGAGGAATCTCACCAGAAAGAATAATACCTGCTTTACTAAATTGCAAAACTCCTTAGGAATTATAATTTTTTCTTAATATTTCCCAATTTGATGATTGAAAGAAATAATCCATTGATATTTTTCTTTGTTTATCACTATTTAGTTTGCACATTTTTTCATGTCTTCATTTGAATAAGGGAGAGAGGCTATTGATAATAAACTTAACATTGATATGGGAAAAGAACTATGTTCAAGTTTTGTGTACAGTATTATCTAAGAATTCTCAAAAGTGAAAATATTCTTTTCATTTTACAAATAATGAAATTCTTAGGGTGGAATGGCTCAAGTTCTAGTGGCTAATGTGGCTGCCCCATGGGTGTGTATAACCGCAGAGTGTGAACACAAAGACACTGGACCATGCTGCCTCAACATTTGTATAGTTTCATCCCACCTTTATGATCTGAAAGTGATGAAAGTAATTTAATGTGCAATTCTTATCAAGGGATTATGTCACAAAAGCCCTGGAGTCTAATAACAATGTCTCATAAATAAAAACAAAGGAAATTAAAATAAATAGGAGGGATGAGAAGTGCCAGAGAGAAATGTAAGTTAGAAAAATTCTTTTCCAGTGGACCACTATGTATTTTGAAGGATTTAATAGCATGGAATCACAGGGAAATATAAAAGTATGTGAAAACAAGCCTACAATAAGGAGGTAGTCATCTATGACAAATGAGAGCAGATATAGAAAATGATTTGCAGATACAGAAAAAGACCTTTAGAAATAGCTGCCTGGTAAAATGGTTCAAAGACAAAATGACCTTCTGAACCATAGCCTTATGGTAATATTTTTCCAAGTTGGGGGTTAGGAATTAATCATGACCCATGGATCTGAAGAGTTAGTGTTGCCTGCAAGACAAATTATAGGTTATATTGTAAAGGGGGAAAAGCCATGCAGAGCTAGGAAGAGCCATGAAAGTCCTCGTGGGTTAGTTAGTAGGAGGTCTTGGGAAAATCGTGCTCTAATGTGTTTTCCTAGGATACTATTTTTTCATCCAAAAGGTAAGATTTTATATTCAGTCTCCTTCTAAACCTTAGATTCTTTGATCTGCATGCTTACTTTTGTTCAATAGAAAATAACACTTTTTGCTGTTAACAGAAGCATCCTCTAGCCATCAGAAAATAGTTGTTGTGGACACAATTTCAAATAGGAAACAGGAGCTATTTAATTATCTATAATATTGGCCCAAAGCTTTACAGACTTTTTACAAAATTAACATCTTTTACTGATATGACTGCAGGGTGGCAGGGATGACCATTAGCACTCGACTGAAGCTGCACCAAATCCAAGGACCTGTTGCATTTTTTCTTGCAACAGGTAGTTGGGTAGTCACCCACCTCTTTGTATTTCTTGCCAACCTGCAATTTAAAGCAACTCACAAAAGCTCTTAGTCATGCAGGAGAGATGAAAGTCTATGGAACTGGCATTTTTAAAAATAATTTCAAAAGAAATGATCATGAAGGGAAAACTGTAGTGATTGAGGAAAATAATTGACACAAACTAAGGTGTCTACCTACCCTATTCTTGTTGCCCAAGTAGCAGCTCTGTGGTGAAGTCATTTCTGTAACTGTTCAATTTAATGGACATTCACTGTTCTTTGCCTCAGAAGTTAGTGTGTATGTTTGGGGTAGAGGGAGAAGTGGGAGAAAGCAGGAAGAAGTAAGTGGGAATGAAGGAGGTATACACGAAGCTTGTGAGCCACTTTTGGACTTAAGTTTGAGGGGATATAAGGGTGAATATTAAATTATCTCCATGCCCCAAAAGAGTTTGTTGCCTCTAATTGGAGAAATAGAGGTTTATTAATTACACTCACCCAGATGGAACTTTCAAGAAAGGGAGTTTGGCTGTATGTGTTTTGGGATTAAAGTCGTGTAACATCTTGGGTACTTAATTACCTATTTTTTTAATAAGTGGGAGTGACTCACAGAAAAGAAGGGATTTCCTCTTGATCATAGTGGAAGGGATTTTTTTTTTCCTTTTGTCAAACTGAATAGAACCCCAGCTATCAGGCTTTCACCTTCATAGCTCAGACTTGACAAGATCTGTCCATGTCTAGATGGGTGACAGAAGGGGGGACTTCTCTTAGTTCTGACCCTTTCCAGTCTGAGTTCTTGCTTATCCACCTACCTTATTCCCCTCTGACTGCTTCTTTCAGAAAGACCCTTAAAATCTAAGGATACAGAGGATTATTGACTAGATCTCAAGAGATGTTTGTTAGCTACATTTCTTTCTTTTAAAAAAAGGTTTATTTATTTATTTTTAGAGAGGGAAGGGAGGGAGAAAGAGAGAGAGAGAGAAACATCAATGTGCGATTGCTGGGGGCCATGGCCTGCAACCCAGGTATGTGCCCTGGCTGGGAATTGAACTTGCGACACTTTGGTTCACAGCCTGCACTCAATCCACTGAGCTACGCCAGCCAGGGCTTGTTAGCTACATGTCTAAAGGTAGCAGAGCAAGATAGTGGAAAATCCTATTATCTTGAGGGAAAGCCTTGTTATGACTTTTGTGATACTGAGCTTCTGAATTCAAATTGAAAAAAAAATCAGAAACAGTGGAGAGATGACTGAATGATTCATCAACAGTATATGAATCTACACATTCAATCCTTAGGTAAATATAATTATAATAGAGATGATTGTAGTTCCAAGACAGTGGTAGAGAGTGGCAGTATAGTGTTGCTATCGGTCTTCACTCTAATAGATACTGAGTAAGCATACACTTACAGAACATGGTGGATAATGCAACAGAAAGAGGAACTTCAAGGGTGTTCAACAAAAGAAAATTCAATAAAAACTTAAGCATACATAAAATTCCATATGAATTCGTGTTTTACCAGAGGGAAGAGGTGTTGACAAGAGAAATAAAAAGAGTTGGAGAGGCCACTGAGTTAAATAGGGCAAGATTGCCTTGTTGACCTGAACTTTAATCACTGTTCTGAATAAGAAGTGGGACACAATGCAGCAGAAAAAAGAAAAAAAAACATACAAGAGGTAAAGGTGAGTGAGTGCAGAAGCAGGGAGATGGAACCAAGCACATCCTGTTAAAAAAAAAAAAAGGAAAGGGAAAGATAATGATTTTGGGTAGCCTAGAGAAATCATGTTGAATTATAATGGAAGATGTGATTGGCAAACAGTATACATACTGTTGAAGGGATTTTAAAATCTTAGGTAGAGAATTTGGAGTTAATGTGGAATGGGATATTTTTGTCCTTATTTGTCTGGTGTGTCGATTCACATCCAGTTGAGGAACTGTGTTACAGAAGTTTCATATTAGAGGAGAATGTAAATTGTTACTGTAATAAAAGTTGGGTCCCAGAGAAAAAGTGAAAAGTCAAAAATTTCTATAGAGGGTGCTAATTTAATGAGCTACTCATATAGGATTGTGTTGGTTCCCACCTCTCGGAGCAGTTGGAATTTGGAGATTTGAAATAATTTTGCTTTTCTGTAGTGATTTTTTGGGAACCTTTATTTTATTACCATACTAAGATCCATTTAGCTAAGAGGGGAGGCCCAGTAACCCTTAAACTACAGCATGTGGTAGGATAGGCAGTGTCATAATCCAAAATGAATTTCTTGAAGCTAGCTCTACTCCAGATATCTCAGATATAAATGTAGTCCAGAACTTTAATGCCTTAGTTTTCTTAAATAATTCTTTAAAAATATTTCATTAACCATTATTCCATAATGCCTTTCCTATTATCATTCTCCCGTTTTCTTTTGCAACAGTATGTAATTCTAGATTGGTCTCAGTAAAATAATATGCAATGAAATTTATCATGATTTATTATTTTCATTTTACTAGATTTTATTTTTTATATGTGGTTCATGAGTATCAAAATTAAATTATATCCCAAATTTGACCTACTAAAATTTACTAAATTAATATTAATTACTATTTACTTCTCTGCCAGCCTGCAAAAAGAATGTGAAAAAGGATGTCTAACCTTAAGACAAGGATCTTCTTATCTTAGTACAGATAATTTTGTTTAATTTTCAATCATCATTGTATTTATTCACTGAAAACAAATTCTCAAAGGGTAGGATTATCTTAGAGTATCCATATGGAGTCAAATTCATGTAACATTTTTCTCGTGTCTTTTTAAATGTGTTCTATTCTTAAAAATTCTTCTTTTAAGATAAAGTCACTGGGCTGCTTCTATTAGGAAAAGAGTGTCCATTTAAGCTAACACTAAGCAGGGTATACTCTGCAATTTCTGGAATAGAAATAGTTTTCTTTGTGTTGGGCCTCAAATTATGTATTTTAACTTTTGACTTATTATCTCAGTCATGTCGGAATGAAAAATGAATCTCTATAGAGACTTCCATTATGTCAGATTGAAAAATCATCTCTCTTGAGTGCTTGGGGCAACTGCATGTTCAAAGCCCTTTTGCCTCATTTCTCATAGTGCTCAGTGCGGCTATGCCATCTTCCTGTTTTCGGGTCCATTTCCATTCCTGATGACAAATCTCACACTCAGGGGTCAGACCAGCTCTATATGTATACAATAATCCCTGAGCACTTGGCTATGATTTATTCATAAGTTTGATTTATTTGAAATATTCCCATTACCTAAAGCTATCTACTCACTGCATATACTATGTTTATACACATATGTAGCAGTGAATTCTAATTATTTTCCAGACACACACGTATACACAACATCCACACCTAAACATGCAGACACAGTGGGTAGGGGCAAAGGTCATAAAGAATGATTTTCTTAAAAAAGCTATTGGTGATTTACTCCAAGGAAACACTGCGTCAACTTTCTGATCTCTCTATTATGCAATCTCAGCCTTAAGATACTGTTGCATTTTGGCAGGGGCTAGGGGTGGGTTGGGCAGTATAGTGCTCTTCCTAGAAGACCTTAGACAATATCAGGCCCTAGGATCTAGTTCAGACCTTCTTGAAACCATAGGAGAGAAGATTTTATGTCCCCACTCTCTGGTGCCAATAATTTTATTTCTTGAAGGTGTCCCCATCACCATATCAACATTCATCTTTACTAACTCCTTTGACCACTCATGAGACACATGAGACAGGAAGGTGGGAAGAGGTACAATAAGCTTAAGCATCACTCCCATTTATACCATTCAAAGCACCATAGTGTGCTTTAGGTGGTCAGTTGTATAGTTATACCTCTTGATATTATTTTCCATTCTCAGAGGCCTTCCTCACATCTTCTCTGATAGCTTCATCATCACTCCAGACAGAAGGGATCCCTTCTTTCTCAGCCCGATGATAGTACTCGTATCAGTCACATGGCACTGAAACCATTCTACTTTATAGAATAGCTATTTGTCTGTGGATCCTTTCAGTTTTTCCAGATTTTCAACTCATTGAGAGCTTGTGCAACTTCATACTCTGAAGAGCTACATTAAGCTTTGGAGTCATTGCTGTTTGTTTTCATCAGTAGCTGTTCTCAGAACGAATATATCAGGGCAGGGCAGGAAAGCAATGATAAATTAATGAGACTGTTAAACAGGAAAATTTAACTACAATGTCCAGTGTGATGGAATACTCATTGAAGTGTAATGATTCACTCTTGAATTTGAAATAAAGGAGGCATATATGCTTAAAGGGCATTTTAGCTGGTAAAAAGTCACTGAAGCATTAAACATTATTATAGTGACCCTTATTACTGAAAATTGGCATTTCTGTTTAAATGGCACTCTATAAAATTAGATTTTTCAATAACATATTAGGTGAACACTATTCTGTAGTTAAATTTGAGATTCTTTAGCAAGCAGAATAAATAGAACAAAGTATAAAATTTTGAACTAAAAATATAAGCATTGATTTGACATTAAGTTTAATGACAAACAAGAAACTGAGTATTATGAGCAAGGACATAATTAAAATAATGCTCTGTTTTTTTCTGGAGTTGCTGTTATAGATTTCATTTTATTTCTGATTAATCCTTGGAGTTCATATAATCTGAATATTTTATTTTACATATGGAAATAATATTTAAGGCTTACAGATACTAAATGGAATTGATGCCAAGACAAGAGAGGTAGGAAAACAGAAAGATATGTGGAAGGAAGGTGTCATATGACATGAATAAAGAAGAGAAGAGCTCTGGCCAGGTAGCTCAGTTGATTAGAGCATCATCCCAATATGCCAAGGTTATGAGTTTGATCCCCCATCAAGGCACATTTAAGAAGCAACCAGTGAATGCATAAATAAATGGAACAACAAATTGATGTCTCTATCTCTCTCTCTTTTTCTTTCTCTCTCTCTTTCTAACCAATTTTAAGAAAGCAGAAAATTAAAAAAAGAACAGAACACATACTCACCTTCACTGTTAGCTAAATAAATTTATATTTTGTTCCATATGGTATGGTTAAAAGCAAATAACAAAAAAAAAGAAAAGAAAATTGATTACCCTTTATTAGGGTAATTTTTAATATAAAATATAATCATGTTTCATTTGTATTTGGATCAGGGGGCTATGTGCTGTAAAGCTGTATGAGAGAGTGAGTAAACACTGGCTTAAGCCAAATATTCCATTGAGCCTGTTGTGATTGGTTAGTTTGCTTGGACACAGAATTCTGTATGTCCCTGAAGTTTACATTAGTAATAAGGAGAATGATTATATTTAATGATGTCTTTATGCTTTTTATTCACTTATTTATTAAAAATAATTTTTGAGTGGTGTTGGGAAAATTAGACAAAATCCTCCTTTTATTAGCTTGTATTCATGGTGCAGAAGGCACAGGACACAAGAAGCAATAAAGCAATTAGTATATATGTCAGGAGGGGTAAGTACAACATTATACAAAGAGCAGCAGAGTAGAGGTGTACCATTTGAGAGGTCATCAGTCAAAGGCTACCTGATGAGATAAAAGGCATAATAGTGTTCATAGGCATGTTGTTCTGTATCATTCATGATTAAGAGACATTATTTCTCTTTGGAAAAGAAGGCTCAACTGAATTAGAAAATTGCAAAATGAAATCTATTAATGGTCTGACCACATGACCTCACAGAGTAGAGAAGATGGGGTATCAGGGTTTGTGGATTATTTCTATCAAAAATCCTGCCTCAGGACACCATGCATGTGGTGACAGAGTTTGGGATAGGAGAACAAAGCACATTTGTAGAGTGATGTCTCAGGAACTACCTTGTTACTTCCTAGCCCATATTTTCCCCTCCAAGACCTGAAGAATTATATCTATCAAAAGAAAGCAGATCCCAAAATGGTGCATTGTCCAGAGTTTAAAACTTTTTAAATGTTAATTTAGAAGCACATCTGAAATGAAAAACAAAACTAAGAACACTGCAGTCAGTGGCCTCAATGTGCTTGTGACATCAGTGAGGTGAAAAAACATCCCAAGTTGCCCTTTGCTCTTCCTCTTCTCTTTCGCCATCTGATTTTTTCTCAACAATGGCACAGAACATGAATATATATTATACATTATATATTATATATATATCGTATATATAAATATATAGTTTAATAAAATCCAGAGACAGGCTTTATGCATATTCATGGACACTTGATTAATAATTGATGGCTAGGCCTGAGGCAGGTGATTGAGAATAAAAAAACATTTAGCCGGGAACAGAGTGGAAGAAGATCTCCCACTAGCCTCAGTCCCTCGGGGGAATAGAAGCAGAAAGAAAAAGGAGGAGGGGGGTGGGCAGGCACAGTTCTGAATGTCATCAGTGTAGAGCAATTTTCTTGATTTACATACTTAATTGCTTCCTGTCTTTAGCAGTTGGGCTCTAGGATTCTGACACTTTCTGAGAAATTCATCTGAGGGCTGGAGAAGCTGTGGTGTGTGGGAGGCAAAAGCTTAGCCTTGGTCTTGCTGGTTGTCTTGGAGAACTGGAGAGGCACCATTGCCATTAGTTCTTGCATTATCAAGAGGTTCTAGTGACAGATTTACTCTCAAGACTTTGGTTGTTCGAACAATTTAAGAAAACAATTTAAAAAGACATTGTTATGGTAATAAAGGATAGGCCAGCATCTTGGAGACAATGAGTTTTATAATTGACTAAAAATATATTTACCCTAATGTCTTATTAAATCATATTTTTTGCATTTATATGGCCATTTATGGTTTATAAAACACCATGATTTACTTAATCCTCATGACATCTCTGATGTAGGCATTATCATTTCCATTTTTCACATGAGGAAACTTTAATATAAAGAGGTTAAGTGAGTTGTCCATATCTCCTGCAATATACAAGCCAAGTTTAGAGCATAGTCCTTCTGGATTCTAATGCAGGGAAGTTTCTACCATGCATATGGCTCCCAGTGTCAGGATTCAGGCCACGCTGGACACTTTCTCATGAGTTTGGACACATCTAAAGATCTTAGCTTGAATTCCCAATGATATCACATTATAGTTTGAAGTATTCTGCTATCTTATTGAGTCAGATAAAATATAAAACTTGGAAGTGGTACATAAATAGTCACAATTAGCAATGGTATTTATGTTATTTTAAAACCCCAGATAAAAACCTGTGACCTCTTACACATTAAGCAAATTATATAGGGAAGGTAAGCACTTTAATTCTCTTGATACCTAAAACACAAAAGAAATCAAAATATGTGGTGGATACTGGCCAGCAGTAAGCATCTCTGCTGTGAATGCTTGTCAAAACACAAGAAAAACATACACAGAGACAACCAGATCCTGTGGGGAAATAGGGACAGAACAGCCACTCTCTCTAGTGGAGAGTACCCCATTTTTTTGCCCAAGCAGGTTTTTATTAAGAAAACAGACACAGTTTGTGGATTTGCAGTCTGGCAGGAAAGATCAAAAGGAATAGGTAATTTTCAAAGGGACTGACAGAACTGCTGCTGGGATTCTGGGCAAAGTTTGGAGTTTTATCATTTGAAGGGACTTCAGGGCTCAAAGGGCTAGTTTTGGTTTCCTGTCTGTGCCTTCAAATTCTAATTTAATAAGATCCTCCTGCAAACAGATCTCACAGGATCTTGCATATTCTATGCCCCAGGTCTGACTACCCCGGGGGTCCGCCGACTCTGGTCTAGACTGTACTGCCCCTGCTATTTCTGCAGGCCTGAGTTGGGCAGAGGAGACAAAGGCAGCCAGGAGACTTGGATTTCTCACATCTAAGAACAAGGACTCAGGCTTTGGCAAAGCCAAGGGGGCAGGGGTTGATATCCATCACTCCTTCATTTCCACAGCCCCGAGTCTCTTCCCTGAGGCCTCCTCCTGATCATACCTGTCTTAGGCAATTCCCTCCATGGGAAATCTTACTCGTCATTGCCTAACCGATCAAGCATAGGAGGCCAGGCACAGAACAGGCAGCATTCATGCCAGGGAAATAAGTTTTGCTTCCTTAGTGGCTCCTGGTCCAGAGGTCTCTCACTCAGCCTAAGTCACAGGGGGCTACAGCTTCCTGAGACCAGGTAGGGTGGACCCCAACAAAAATAAACAAACAAAAAATCTTTGAGTTTCACAGGATTCTCTTTTATTTTCAGAAATGTATTGAGCAACTGCTATCATGGTCCAAATTATTGACTGTAACACGGAAAGTAGAAAAAACATGGTATTTTTCTAAGCATGGAAGTTGGTGTTTGAAGCTTCTTCATGTGGAGTGAACAAGTAGGCCAGGACAATGGTGTTAATTCATCACCATGATTTTTCTAATGTGGAAGATAATCGTTTATTATCTGGGTATTCAAAATCAAACTAATATTTAAAAAACAATGGCACTTCTGGCCACTCAGTCCCACTTTCTGTTGTGAAGGTAATGATAAACGAGCAGCTGATGCATATTTTAACAGGAATGAATCATTGCATAAGTGTTAACTACTTATTTATTAATACTTAACTACTGCATGTAGTACTTAATGCCAAATTCTAAAGAAAGTGATATTTTCTTTCTCCTTTTGACATATTTAAAGAAGCAAAGAAAGTCACCCAAATTTCCCAGTTGTCACTACTTTACATGATTCTTTCAAGTACCATTTCATGAAGGTTACATTTGTCTGCTTCTCATTGGATAACTAGTTGAATATATTTTTATTGTCTGGAAGATGTGAATGAGTATTGGTATAGCAAAAATCCTGATTTTATATAATGCTTTCCCATTGCAAGTTTTATTTAAGTAACTTCATCAAACCTATAGTTTTAGATTTGCTTGATACCCAGATATTAGTGGCCTCAGTGACATAGCACCTTGTCCCATTTGAAATGCCATTTAAACCCATTTTTCTCCTATTCTGTGCCCTAGTTCAACTGTCCCACTCTTTATTCAGTAATTATATCTTTACTAACTTCCTGTTCTCTCCCAGGGACTGAGAAATTTGCTTGAATTTACCATTCTGGGTAGCGCTGGCTCTCCCACTACTCCTATCCTTTGGGGGAGATCTTCAAGGTCCTGCGATTATTTCTTCTTCTCTGACACATTATGGATTGCATAATGTAAATTAAGGCTTTGGCTCAAAATTGAGCATTCAGTAATGAAAGAATTCCAGCAGAAAACAGATCTTCCTTTGATGACAATCTGCCTCAAGAAGTGTGGACTGGCCCAAGGAACCTGATATAGTTATGTTTTACTATAACTATTCTAAGCCTTTGAAAATGCATTTCCTCACTTTTAGGCTGCTGAGTGGCTTGTGTTTTGATGACAGCAAAGCCCACCCTGGTGGCCCTCCCTTCTTCCTACCTGCTTACCCAATTCTTTTAGCCCTTGCACAATAAACCAAAACCACTTGATAATATCTTCAGTTGTAGTTTAAGTACCTGTATATATCTCAGCTTTTGTAGCATACTCTTAATGGAAGTTGCAGGTTTTCATTTTAAGAAAAAAATCCTTTCATGCAAGGTAATCTGAGAAAAACTTCTCTTTCTCCTTGACTATACCTCTCTTCTTACACACCAGTTGTTTACAGGTAACCTCCAGCTTCTTAGAATTCTGTTCTTCTCGACTCCATCTAGACTATGTGACGCTGTCTGCTATAGATATTCCAGAGACAGATCACAGAGTCACAAGAATTCTATAAACTAGAGGTTGTTCAGCACAACTATGCATTAGAGTTACATAAAAAAGATTTCTTATTACTTCCCCCTGGGTTTCAGATTTAGTGTATCTAAGTATGGGGTCCAAATCTGTAATTTTATAGAGCTCTTCAGTGATTCTGAGGTATGAATACATTTTTGAACTACCTCAAATGACTATCTGTTTTGTACTTTTTAACATAATGACTTAGATTCTATTGCAACCTTTAATTTTCTATAATTTAATTCACAAATTATTTTCTATTTCCTCCAGCTATTCATTTATCTAACATATTTTTTTTAATTTCATATGCGCCTATGTGTGTTTGAACAATGAATATACAGGACTTTTAGCTAACAAATACAAATCTTATTGGAGCCACCTGTGCCTTCAGACTTATTAAGAATATTTATAATCATTGAATAAAATCTTTATTTTTAATTTAATTTAGTTAAGGGATTTAAAATATCAGAATCAACATTTATAAAACTGGAATAAAGTAGGTCACTGAAAGATTCTAGGCTAGGAATAAGGAGAAACTGGCTACTTCTGGAAAAGTGGGAGGAAATAAGTTAGGAAAGATGAAGAAAGGGTTAAAAAGATTGGTATGAAGATAATTGTAGTTCCTTATCTGGTACTTCCCCAAATGGACATGGAAGATTTCAGCAAGGCACTGGAGATGATACTGAAGCAGAACGTGCATCTTCAAATGAACAACAAACCTTTATTCTTCACTTACTCTGCACCATGCCTTCATTCTCTGGTATTAAGAAACCAAATGAGTTTCCAGGTCTACTACAGAGACTTCTGATTTACAAGGTAAAGGGAAGCTTAGATACATGTCATCATAGTCATCTTACAAAAAGAAGTTCAGCTTTTCACAACAAATATATACTAACCAAAGTTTCCAAAGAGAGGGTGTCTTTTATGTATTTGAATAGGGTTGAAATTAAGGTAGGACATAGCCATATTAAGCTTGCAGAAAGAGCAAAAAAGGGACACTTATTTAGACAAGAGACACATGAGGTGGGGCCAAGTATTACCAACATAGCTGAATGTGCTGGCTTTTATATGAAAATGACCCTTAAGCATATAATATAGACAATATGATAGCAGTGCAATGAGTGTTCATAGAAATGAATAGCCATATATGTAGTAATTAGACTTGAGCCTCATTTGCATCTTCGTCTAGCCAGTTGAACAAACAACATATACACTCTCCCTGTCATCTGCATAAGAGTCCCCCAAATCACATGAGATATAAAGGCAACAGGGTTCATAACAAATGATTTCTTGAATTGACTCTTAGGGGATCATGAGATTGGGTTAGACAAGAGTAGGAAGTGAAAATACAGTGCCATGAGAATAGTCTAGAAGCAGGGATTGGAGGGTAACCTAGGATCAATAGACTAAAACCAATCATCCAATGCTAGTAATGTTTTGCCCTGATTTGCTTTGGTTTTTTTCCTACTCTGTTGCTATCTTTGCATTTTCACACTTCTCATGGGTATCTACAAATGTCCTTCTGTATTCTGTGTCCCCATCATGATATCATTCCATTTGATTTCTTTAATAAAGGCCTCATTATATTGTGAAATCCTGTTTCTTTGTCATTCCCACCTTTATAAGATTGTGAAATGTGATGCACTTAGTGCATAAATGTAAACTAGATATGTATCTTTCATACATTAACGTGTTAATCAAGTAGAGACAACATATTCAACCAAATCATCCATACTTTCTTTCTCCAATCCTCTTTTCATTCATTTAACAAATATCCATTGATTGCTTTTCTGAGCTTTTGCACTTAAAAGCAAGAGAGCATACCCAATAACTGGTCCAGTGTTGTCCCACACCTACATCAGAAGGAAACACCTGAGGACAGGATTACTAATATTATTGGAAGGCAAATGAGGTTCAATGGAAATATTTCAAACATGGGTACAAAAGGAGACCTTTCTGTGGGATAGGGGCAGGTGAAGGAGATATATAGACTACGTCAACTCTTCCCAAAAGGCAGATGCATACTCTACTTTAGCAAAGCTCCCGACAGTGGAATAATGAGCTAAACACAGTTGAACTTTTGTAACATATTGATCCCTACTTGTCTTCATTAGCACACTAAGTGCTCTAAATGAATTAGACCAAACTATAGAACCCAGAGTTCAGCATCGATAGCAAGGGTGTCAAACCCCTTTTCACCGGGGGCCACATCAGCCTTGTGGTTGCCTTCAAAGGGCTGAATGTAATTGTAGGGCTGTAGAAAGGTACCTACTCCTTACCAGTTAAGTGAGAGCTCAGCGCTGCTTCCAGTTAGAAACCAGATGCTGGGCAGGGTAGAACAAGGTGAAGGGCTGGATTCGGCCCACAGGGCTTGTGTTTGCCACCTGTGATCCTATGGGAACTCTAAACACTATAATGATTAATAATATGGGCTCTGAGGCCCACAAGCCTGGGTCTGAATCCTGTCTCCAACACTTCCTGTGTACCGTAGGTGACTTCAAGCAAATCACTTTCCTCTACCATCCTCAGTGTCCTCATGGGTGAAATTAGGATAATAACAGTACACACTTCATTAGAATTTTGTGAAAAATAAATGTAAACAAAATATTCAGAATAAGTACATATTGAAGAGAATCATCTTTATTGTAGTCTGAACTCATGGTATGAAGCAGGTAACATAACCCTGTGAGCAACAAGTATGTTTTGCTTTTTCCAATTCTCAGTGGAAAGTTGCTCAGAAGATCTTTGAGAATTTTGCAGATGCCATCTTATAGGTTCAAGAGGCACCTGATGATGGCTCCTTGGAAAATCTCACATGGTGAAAGTTTTCCATTTCTAACACAACTTAGTAACTTTTCTTCTCATTCTGCATCCTGTGTAAAAAGACCTATGACAAACTATGGGAGAACACGGTGAAAGGCAAACATTGTGTAGTTTATACACACCAATCCATCTATTCTTTGATAATGAATACAATTAATAATACTTGTTTGATGATAGGTTTGATAGAATTCTCTAAACAGTCATGTATTTGTTATATTGTGTCAAATTAAATACATGAAAATGTGCCCATAGCAATGTATGACACACAAAGAGTTGTGACCTTTTATTAAAAAAAAAAGAATAATGAAGTGAGATAACATTTGTGGAAGGTGCTAGTTTGACTGCCCTACAGGCTGAAATTCTTTATCTGGAAAGTAAAAATAGTATGGCAGCCAGAGCAGCTGCAGAAATTTTCCCAACAAATTGCTTCCTCTGCAGAGACGAAATGTAAGAGATAAATGAATATTCTGAAAGTTGAAGATTCTACTCAGATAAATACATATATCAGACATATAAGTATGTTTGGTGTGGGTTATATTTATGAGTATTTGACTTGACAATGGCATTTTATGTTTTTAAAAATACTTGCTATTTTTTTTATTCTTATTATCAGAGACAGTGAGCGGTATTTATTGTATACACATGTTGTCAGTGAAGCATTTTAGGAATCACAGAGGGTGTTCTCCCCACTCTAGCAATGTATAAACTACAGAGAAAATGTTTACATATGTTTTGTTCTATTTATATTGGTGGGGTAGGGATTTGTGTTTGTGTTGATGTGTATATTTTATCACAGAGTAGTGTAGTTGTATCTGTTTAGGACTAAGAAATGGACACTATTTCTTAGCAAGAGAGATCAGTGTAGAATGTAGAATTGAGTACAAACTTTTATGAAAAATAAAAGATTAATAGGTTTTACTTGTGATAGGAGGTGGCTTCAAAGAGAAACAAAATGCACAAGGCAGATTATGATTTCTCCAGTAAAAAAGTAGACTTAAAGTAGCAGGAGGCAGAGAGAGAGAAAGGAAAAGTGAGAGAGAAAGGAAGGGAGGGAGGGAGGGATAGTGTGAGGAAGAGAAAGAAGGACTTCTACAAGTATTTTTGAATAACTACAAGTGCTTTCTATCCTTAAGAGACTTACAAGAATAATATACATGAGATCTGGTAATATAGAGCAGTATGTGATAAGTACATTAAAAATATAAATCTACCATATTACAGTTTCTGTAAATGAGAAGTATGAGCTTGAATAAACCTGTGACAGCAGATTAAGAGTAGAATTTCAAACTGATTTGATATCATAAATTTAAATTATAATATTTAATCTCAGAGCAAGAAAGGACAGTCAGGATCATACACTGAAACTTTTCCTATCATTGAAATAGTGGTTCTCATAACATGACCAACAGTTGAGGGCCAAGTGGCAATAACACACATCATGTACTATTAATGCATAATCTGATAGCAAAGGGTGTGGAGAGAAGAAGTAGTGTTAGAACTGTGAGGAAGATCTAGTCATCTGTATTCTATAAGCCAAAACTAATAATAGGGGATATAAATATAGGGTATAATTGATGGTAAGACTAATATAGAGACTTGCAGTCCAGACTAGGAAACCTTTACAAATTGGGGGAGAAAGAAAAGGAAAATGCTCCATTAATTCTAGCGTGGCAGACCAAGTGAGACCTTAGGGTTTAATTAGTCCAAATGTATCTCCAATGCTCTTCAGTCTCTTTGAACTTCCAAATTGCTTTCTTATATTATAATTTAAACCTTCTTTCCTTTATCTTCTACATAGCTTATTTAAAACTGTGGGATCTTAAGGTATGTATCAATATTTAGGCCTAAAGAAAACACTATGAGTTATTCCAAAAATTAGGACAGTAATGGCCATTTACAACACTTCTTGGAAAAAAGTAAAGGAAAAAATAAAAATAGAAAAAATCTTGATATTTAATGGAACAGTTAAGTAATTCTAATTATACATAAGTAGCATCATAAATTGTTTCATTGGTTGAAAGCCAACTCACTGAAACATGAATGTCAATATCTAGAATTGACGCTTCAGTGGGAGAAGACTACTGAGAAAGAGAGGAGGATAAAGTGTTGAGAAGAGAGAAATATGGTAAAAAATTTGAAAGAAACAGTGTCAGATTCATCATATACGATGCCTAACAGTCTTATTCCAAAATAATATAGATATGATTTATAGTATGTGACAATTACCCTTCATCTAAAAATATTAGGTGTTGATCAATGTCCTCAACCTTTTAGACAACATATTTTAGATCTCTTATCTATATAGTCCATATACTTATTGTAGACATTTATTATCTACTTTTATTTTCATCTTCTAACTATATCTTTGTGATAAAGAGAGGCAACTGGAGTACTAGGAAAATCAGTGTATCAGGAATCAGAATATTTGAGTTCGTCACAACTTGGCAGCTTATAGCATTTTTTTAAGTCAAAATAAGGGTAAATATTGAACTAGGTAATATTTGAATCTTTATTAGATCTAAATGGCTATGATTTTACATTTTTAACTCATTGGATAAATGACAACTTAAAAAGTTTATCCTAAATAAATAATCTGTGTGATCCCTAAACTCATATAGTAACAATTTCTGTGCTCTTCCTAGTTTTTATTTTCTTTTTATAAATTTAAATTGTATCTCTTTCTAAGTACAAAAGGACTAGACTCTTTTCCTTAAGTGAAAGACCTGTGCAGACAGATAACTGGTGGTTAGTATGTAAACTCCACTGTCTCTCCATGTTTTTGAGCATTTATGTTATCTCATTTGCTATCTTTGCATTTCTTTTGACTGTTTTGTGTTGTAATCAAAGTTATTATAGATCCATGGGTATAAAAATTACAATGGGTTGAATAACAACACGATACAAATGATTTTATTGGCTTTTCTTATTTCAGTCAAAACCACATTGGGCTGATGACTTTAGAGAAAAATCTGCAACAATATTTTTGCCTCTTTTTCTTTTTTTTTCCTTTTTTTAAACTTTTTGAGTTATGGACTTTTTATGTATTTATTTATTTTTAGAGAGAGAGAGAGAGGGAGAAACATCAATGTGTGGTTGCTGGGGGTCATGGCCTGCAACCCAGGCATGTACCCTGACTGGGAATCGAACCTGCGACACTTTGGTTCGCAGCCCAAACTCAATCCACTGAGCTACACCAGCCAGGGTGCCTCTTTTTCTTATTTATAGCATGGCTTTGGTCAATAAAGCTTGAATTACCATATTTTTGGACTATAAGACACACCCCTCCCTCCCCCAAATTTGGGAAGAATAATGGTTGTTAATGCTGCTGTTGAGTTCTGTTTACATTTACATTGGTAAAATATTATGTTATTTATGTTATTAAATATTTTACCACATTTTTTGCTTCAAATTTTTTTCACTATTGTCCTCCTCTAAAACCTAGTTGAGTCTTATGGCCCCCAAAATACGGTGATTTCTATAAATGTATTAATTACTATGCATGCACCTGTCCTACAACACTTTTAACACTGCAGTGTGAACTTTTTCTACAGCTTATCTCTATATACTTATTTCCCTATCCAAAGGGCATACTGATCTCAGATTGTGAATAACTTATAAAAACAGAGAGAGAGCCATTGAAGACCTACAGGAATGTTTTAGATAAAGTAATTGGCATAAAGTTGGATTGGGAAAAGATAGTTCATCTTTCCTTGGGAAGTGCTTGAGTCCTGTTGTTGCTGTTTTAGTTTTCTTGGTATTATTAATTAGCTGTCATCGCTTCCAACAATTCTTCTGTCAGTTGCTCTTTTGCAAAGAAATGGTATGAAGTCCTCTGATTACTTTTCTACTATTGAACTATAGATATTGTGTCTGTGAGAAAGTCCCTCATATGAATATCAATTTTCACTATTTCAATCCTTTGAAAACAGTAATGTTGATATTCTAGTTACATATCATGGGCTATAGCTATGATGCTGGTAACTACTTTTAGAATAATATGATATATGTGGTACTTCTAGATTCTCTATAGATAATGACTGTCTTGACCATTATAAAAGGAATGTATGCACTGTATATGAAGAGCCACTTATTATTTGAATATACTAATGAATTAATTTTTCATTCCTGATACTTGTTGTATTTTTCAATGATAACAGTTTATTTTGAATTTTAAGTAATTGCATGATTTTGAATTAGAAATAAACCACTGAAGTGGTACAGTGCAGTCATTAAGTCAGAACTGTCCGGAAATGCTGGCGTTCAGCGCAGTTGTTTTTCTTACTCTTCCTGTTTTATTCTTATCACATCATATGTCTTGTAGGACATACTCTAAACCTGAAAACAGGGAAAAACATCAGAGTATGTAATCATAGAAATTTGTAAACTTTATTTTGGCTTTCCATTTTTACAGTTTTGTGCTATTTAGATGTCTCTTTTAATCTCCAGTTTGAGCTTCCTTAAAACTTCAATGTAATAGTCATTTTATATCTCTACTTCTTACCTGGCTTTTGTATTAAACTCAGGACAAGCTAATTCTCTTTGAAATTGGCAGAAACTGTTATTACCCAACAAAGTTTTGGACATTTGAAAATGTTTTATAAAAATGTTAGAGTTTGACTGGTTCTAGCTTTACTGAGAAATTCTGGCCTATTCTAGCAGTCTGACCCCAGGAATAGAGTATTTGATAAATGAGTTAATGCAACACATAGCACACTCAGACAGACATAAGCCTCGTTAAAACAGAATTCTGTAAAGGGAGCTGCCTCTTTCTTATTGCCTATTCAGAACACTTGAATCTTGACACTTCAGGAAACTTGTGTGCCCACACTCACCTGGTGAGATACATTGACTTAAAGCTTTGTGAAGATAACAAAAGAATTTCTTACAAATGACTGAATCCACACTCTTTTTTTAAGAATGGTGTGCATTTTGTAATATATATATTTATATATGCAATATATATATTTATATATATGCAATACATATTTCATATGTAATATATATTTATATATGCAATATATATATTTATATATGTTATATATATATATATATACACACACACATGTTGAACTACTATTAAAGCTATAACTTCTGGTTATCTTTAAAAAACTAATGATAAATCTTGTAGCTGAGTAGAATCTTAGTCTGTGTTTCTGAGCTATCTACTCTTTCTCAGTTTTATTTCATGTCTCTAAATATCTACAGGTAGTCTGTCTATTTTGTCCAGTGTATGCATGTATGTATACACATTTATTCTTTATTTTATAATGAGCAAGTGATAATGTGGCCTTAGTTACTTTCTTAAAGAACAATGAAATCAAGCTATATACTGTTTATATAATCCATGAAATTCATAGTTCCTTCTTTCTCTTCCTACTTACCCTGCCAGTTACTGTCCCTCAGTAGGTAAAAGATTCCCCCAAACTTGTGTTGGGAGATTCAAGACTTCAAGTTTTTAAAATGGTTTCCTTTCTATTTTTGAAAATCATAATTTATTTAAAAAGCATGAAAAACAAAAGAAAAGTGACATCTGATCTGAGACATTTCCTGACCAATTTAAGACATAATTAGGATGATCTTGCCACATCTGGTTCTCAATTCACAGCCTCATCTGTGGGTTTATGAACCTCTGGGGGAGAATAGAGACCAACTGAGCTCTAATTGTGCTTTGTTAATGTCATCATTTAAATGTTTCTTTTTCTAACACATTATTTTTCAGTAGCTACTATAGCTTCTTATGATCTGGTATAAATTATTTTTTTTCTTTCTACCTTAGAAATGAATGTCAAAATTTCAGCAAGGTATATAAAGCAGAACCTGAATGATGTGACACATTACCCCCAAGCTTTAAACCAGGCATTTGACAGGGCCAGTGCGTGTCCAGTGGTCAGACATTGTGGTGGGTCGGAAGTTTTACTGAAAAGTGGCAAGAAGCCACCTTAGTGACATCAAAGGCTGATCTTGTATGTCGGAAGGGGTGAAAAAGAGATCAGTTATGTCCATTGGGGAAGAGGCCCTCTGCTCATTGAATTGTTCCATTCATTTGCCTACAGAAGCATGCCCTTCTAGAAAGTCACTTTTGGGTAAATGAAAGGAAAATAATTCTGCCTTCATTCTTCTTAATATTCTCTCTCAGATTCCCTTTCTCTTCTCTCTACTTCCTTTTCCGTTTGTTTCCTTTTTCCCTTCCTAGTCTTCCTTTCCTGTCCATTTCCCCCTTCCTTTGTCTTCTCTCTCTCTGTCCCCCACAACTTCCCTTTTCCTCCCTCCTTTCTCACCTTCCAATAAATTCTTCTTTTATACTTTACAAGAGACTAGGAGGTATCACAAATAGCAAAAATATTTATTGATAGGAATTAACAAATTGAGGAAGTATGACCTGTGGTAACCTGCTTTTAAACAATAAGTTTTGCCTTAGCCCATGAAATTTTCTCCAGCAACTGAAAGAATACACACACACACACACACACACACACACACACACACACATTACATCTACCTGTGGTATGTGTATATCATATGATATGCACATCATATATATGATATTCATATATGACATGCTTGCCTCATTTTTATGGGCAGAAGCTCATGAGGCACCTGTTAGGTTGCTATTATTATCATCACTACTCCCCCCCCCATCAGAGATTTTTTAAATTTATTTTTTAAATTATTTTATTGTTGTTCAATTACAGTTGTCTGCATTTTCCCCCACTACTCCCCACCATCCCAGCCAAACCCACCACCCTCCATTACTTTCACCCTCCCCCTTGGTTTTGACCAGGTGTCCTTTATAGTAGTTCCTGAAAACCCTTCCTCCCATTACTCCTTCCCCCCTCCCCTCTGGCTATTGTTAGATTGTTCTTCATTTCAATGTCTCTGGTTATATTTGGATAGGTTAGGTTCCACTTATAGGTGAGATCATATGGTATTTGTCCCTCACCACCTGGGTTATTTCACATAGCATAATACTCTCCAGATCCATCCATGCTGTTGCAAAGGGTAGGGACTTCTTTCTTTATGTTGCTTAGTATTCCACTATGTAAACATACCATGGATTTTTGCTCTACTCATTTACTGTTGGGCACTTAGGTTGCTTCCAGCACTTAGCTATTGTAAATTGTGCTGCTCTAAACATTGGGGTGCATAGGCTCTTTTGAACTGGTGTTTCAGGATTCTTACAGTATAATCCCAGCAGTGAAATTACCAAATCAAAAGGTAGTTCCATTTTTAGTTTTCTGAGGCAATTACATACTGTTTTCCACAGTGACTATACCAGTCTGCATTCCTACCAACAGTGCACTAGGGTTCCCTTTACTTCACATCCTCTCCAACACTTGTTTGTTGATTTGTTTATGATAGTCATTCTCACCAGTGTGAAGTGGTATCTCATTGTGGTTTTAATTTGCATCTCTCTAATGGTTAGTGATGCTGAACATCCTTTCATATCTCTCCGGGCCCTCTATGTCCTCTTTGGAGAAGTGTCTATTCAGGCTCTTTTCCCATTTTTTAATTGAGTTGTTTGTCTTCCTAGAGTGGAGTCATGTGAGTTCTTTATGTATTTTGGAGATCAAACCCTTGTCCAAGGTATCATTTGCAAATATATTTTCCCATGCAGTTGGTTCACTTTTCACTTTGCTGATGTTTTCTTTAGCTATACAGAAGCTTTTTATTTTGATGAAGTCCCATTTGTTTATTCTTTCCTTGCTCTAGGGGAAATATCAGTGAAAATATTGCTTTTTGGAATATCTGAGATTTTCCTGCCTGTGTTCTCTTCTAGGATTTTTATGGTATTGTTACTTATATTTAAGTATTTTAAATGATCTTGAGTTTATTTTTGGTAGTATAAGTTGATGTTCGAGTTTCACTTTTTTTTTTTTTTTTGCATGTAGCTATTCAGTTCTCCCAACACCATTTGTTGGAGAGGCTATTTTTACTTCATTTTATGCTTCTGCCCGTTTGTTGAATATTAATTAACCATAGAGACTTGGGTTTATTTCTGGGCTCTCTGTTCTGTTTCATTGATCTATGTGTCTGTTCTCATGCCAATATCAGACTGTTTTGATTATTGTTACCTTGTAATACAGTTTGATGTCAGGTATTGTGATCCCTTCTACTTTGTTCTTCTTTCTCAAAATTGCTGCATCTATTCATGGTCATTTAGGGTTCCATATAAATTTTTTAAGTGTTTGTTCTATATCTGTGAATTATGTCATTGGTATTTTGATAGGGATTGCCTTGAATCTATAAATTGTTTTAGATAGTTTGTATATTTTGATTATTGTAATTCTTCCAATCCGTGAATATAGTATGTGCTTCCACTTGTTTGTATCCTCCTTAATTTCTTTCTTCAGTGTTGTGTAGTTTTCTGAGTACAGATCTTTTACCTCATTGGTTAGGTTTAATCCTAGGTACTTTATTTTTCTTTGTGCCATGTAAAGTGGGATTTTTTGCTGATCTCCGTTTCTGATATTTCACTGTTGGTGTACAAAATACCTTCAGTTTCTGAATATTGACTTCATATCCCACTGTTTTGCCAAATTTGCTTCTTAGGTTGAGTAGCTTTTTGGTGGAGCCTAAAAGATTTTCTACAAAAATGTATAAGATCATGTTATCTGCAAACAATGACATTTTGTGTCCTCCTTTCCAATTTGGATGTCTTTTATTTCTTTTTCTTGTTTGATCACTGTGGGTTGGACTTCTAATACTATGTTGAATAGAAGTGGTGAAAGTGGATATCCTTGACTTGTTGCTGATCTTAGTGGGAAGACTTTTAGTTTTTGACTATTGAGTATGATGTTGGCTGTAGGCTTCTTGTATATGGCCTTTATTATGTTGAGGTATGTTCCCTCTATTCCTACTTCACTGGATAATTTTTTCATAAAGGGATGCTGTACCTTATCAGATGCTTTTCTGCATTTATTGATATGATCATGTGATTTATGTCTTTCCTTTTATTTTTGTGATGTATTACCTTTATTGGTTTGTGAATATTATACCACGCTTGCATCCCTGAGAGAAATCCCACTTGACTATAGTGTATGATCTTTTTAATGGATTGCTGGATTCAGCTTGCCAATATTTTGTTGAGGATTTTAGTGTCTGTGTTTATCAGCAATATTAGCCTATAGTTTTCTTTCTTCGTTGTGTTTTTATCTGGTTTTGGGATTAGGATGATGCTGGCTTCACAAAAAGAGTTTGGGAGTATTTCATCATCTTGGATTTTTTTGGAATAGACTGTGAAGGACAGGAATTAGCCCTCGCTAAATGTTTTGTAAAATTCTCCTGTGAAACCTTCAGGTCGAGAGCCTTTGTGTTCTGGGAGTTTTTTGATTACTGCTTAAATTTCACCAGCTGTTATCAGTCTGTTCAGGCGTTCTGCTTCTTCTTCATTGAGTTTTGGAAGATTATATTTTTCTAGAGATTTGTCCATTTTGCCCAGGTTTTCAAATTTCTTGGTATATAGTTGTTTGTAGTAATTTGTTACAATCCTTTGTATGTCTGTGGTATCAGTTGTAATCTCTTTCATTTTTATTGAACTTTCTCTCTCTCTTTTTTTCTTGATGAGTCTGCTTAAAGGCTTGTCAATTTTATTTATCTTTTCAAAGAACCAGCTCCTGGATTTATTGATGCTTTGGATTATTCTTTTAGCCTCTATGTCATTTAATTCTGCTCTGAGCTTGGTTATTTCCTTCCTTCTACTTGCTTGAGTTTTGTTTGTTGTTATTCCTCCAGTTCTTGTAGATGTAGGGGTAGGTTGTTCATTTGAAATGCTTCTATTTTTTTTTCAGGTATGTCTGTATCATTATGAACTTCCCTCTCAGGACTGCCTTCACTGTGTCCCATAAGTTTGGGGCTGGTGTGAGTTCATTTTCATTTCTTTCCAGAAATTTTTGATGTCTTCCTTTATCTCATTCCTAACCCATTCATTGTTTAACAGCATGCTATTCAATCTCCATGAATTTGAGTAGTTTTGAGATTTTTCCTTGAGGTTCATTTCTAGTTTCTGTCCCTTGTGGTCTGAGAAAATGTTTGATATGATTTTAGTTTTTTTGAATTTGTTCAGGCTCGTTTTATATCCTGTTATGTGGTCTATCTTTGAAAATCTTCCATGTGCATTTGAAAAGAATTTGTATTTTTGCTACTTTAGGATGAAAGGTTCTATACATGTCAGTTTAGCCTATTTGATACAGGACATTGTTCAATGTCACAATATCCTTGTATTTTTTTTTAAAGATCTATCCATTTTTGACAATGGAGTGTTAAAATATCTTTGTATGAGTGTGTTTCTGTCCATATCTTTCTTGAAGTCCTCCAATATTTTCTTTATATATTTTGGTGCCCCTGTGTTGGGTGCACATATGATTATAATGTATATGTCTTTTAGATGGATTCTTCCCTTGAGTACTATTAAGTGTCCTTCTGTGTCTCTTTTTATGGCCTTGTTTAAAAGTCTATTTTGTCTGATACAAGAATTGCTGCCCTGACTTTTCTTTCTTGCCCATTTTCTTGGAATACTTATTTCCACCCCTTCACTTTCAGTCTGTGTAGGTCTTTTGTTCTGAAGGGGGTCTCTTGTAGGCAGCATATGTGTGGGTTATGTTTTCTTATTCATTCAGCTATGCTATGTCTTTTGATTGGAGCATTTAATCAATTTACATTTAAGGCTATTATTGTTACTTATTTGTTGCCATTTTACTCCCTTCATACCTGTGTTCCTCTCTCTCTCACTCTTTTTTTTCCTTTTCTTAAAGCAGTTCCTCTAGCATATCTTGCAGTGCTGGTTTAATGGAGTCATATTCTTTAAGCTTTATTTTTGTCAGGGAAAATTCTGATTTCACTATCCTTTTTAATTGAGAGCCTTGCTGGATAGAGTAGACTTGGTTACAGGTATGGGCTTTTCATTCCTTGGAATATTTCTTGCCATTCTCTTGTGGCTTGTAGTGTTTCCATCGAGAAGTTACCTGGTGGTCTTATGGGATGTCCTTGTATTTTATGTCCTATTTCTCATTGCTGCCTTTAAGATTCTCTCTTTGTCTCTCAGTATTGCCATTTTAATTATGCTGTGTCTTGAAGTGGGCCTCTTTGGGATCCTCTTGATTGGGATTCTCTCTGCTTCCTGGAATTATGTGACTTTTTCTCTCACCAAATTAGGATAGTTTTCCATCATTACTTTTTCAAACAAGTTTTCTATCCCTTGCTCTTCTTTTTCTCCTTTTGGTATCCCTATTATACAGATGTTGTTACATTTCATGTTGTCATGCATTTCCCTTAACTGCTTTTCATTCTTTTTGAGTCCTTTTTCCTTTTCTTGCTTTTTCTGGGAGTTTTTTTCTGCTTTGTCCTCCAGCTCGCTGATTAGATCCTCTGCTTCATCTAGCCTGATTTTGATTCATTCTACTGTGTTCTTCAATTCAGAAATTGAATTCACTTTCTCTTGGCTCTTGATAGTTTCTATGTCCTTTTTCATGTTGATATACTTTGTAGTAAGTTCCTCATAGTTTCCTTGTAGTTTTTGGTCATTCTCAGTGAGCTCATTGTGCTTCCTTATAACCATTGTTTTGAACTCAATATCTGATAGTTGACTTACTTGTATTTCATTCAGCATTCTTTTTTAGTATTTTCCTTTCCCTGTGATTGGGGGTTGTTTCTTTGTCTTCCCATTATTTGTGAGATTCTTCTTTTTTGTCTCTGCTTCTTAGATTGATCTATTTTGACTCCCTGACTTGTGGTGTGAACTTCTGTGGTAGGAGACCTTTGAGATTCATTGGTGTGATCTCCTTGATCTCCTGAACTTGATCCTCTAGAGATGCTGTTTATGTTGGCTCTGTGGATGTAATTTGGTTTTGATTGTTGCTGGGTCATTCTTTGGTGGGTCCTTCCCCCCAGTTGGTTGACTGAGGGTCACTCGGCCCACCACATTTTGTATGCTGTTGTGCAGGTGTTGCCAGAACAAAACCACGAAGCCCAGAGAACAAACCCATATCTGAAAAAAACCCATATCTGGATTGCAGAGGATGCCCCCCCCCATCCTCTGCAATCCCATTATCCACAGCAAATAAACCAGTATTAATAAGGGTGTAAAGAGACTAAGACTCTTTTAAGAAAGGAGAGAAATAAATTGTATTATAAAATCTAGTGACTTAATGTGCACAAACTTGATGGACAAGAAATGCATGTTAAAAAGCTATGCAGGAAAGAAAATATTGCTAATCATGCAGAAGACCACAGTGGATTTCATCTTGGCAGCCTCTAGTATTTACCACTATTTTTCCTTTCTGGATATGCCTCTGGTGATTTCAGATGTTGACCCTGTCTGACCTTAGGCAGCCTGATCTGAGACTTCCAAGGATCTACTTTCTGTGGCTGTTTCCATCAGTTATTAATCTAGTCACTCTGCACTCAGCAGTCAGGCTTAAGTACCACAGAGCCCAAGTAGAGTCTGTCCTGGGGTTAGGGCTGTTATTTCCCCTCGGGCTGCTGCTGCTTGGAAGGGAGTGGTCTGGCTGAGCATGATGGGTACTGCTGTATGGGGGATGTCTTAGTACTGGGTCCAACAGCTACTCCCAGTTCTCTCCCCAAAACTTCTGTCCCCATCTCTCCTCAGCCATCTCTATCCCACTCTGACCCCTCCTTTGCCAGAGCTCTGGGTAATTGGGTAAATGAAAATTTGTTCATTGACCTTTTAAAGGGCACTTTGTTTCTCCAGCCATCCA
Organism: Phyllostomus hastatus; assembly: GCF_019186645.2. Taxonomy (NCBI): domain Eukaryota; kingdom Metazoa; phylum Chordata; class Mammalia; order Chiroptera; family Phyllostomidae; genus Phyllostomus; species Phyllostomus hastatus. Next base: position 85,071,846 of record NW_025333977.1, on the reverse strand, counting down.
TCTCTGGCAGAGAGCAACCCTGTTGCTTTGCTTTATGACACCACTTGTTATCTGTTTACTTTTTGGGCTCTGGTGCTCTAGGCTGGGGATCCCAGCTTAGGGTTTACAGCTCACACTTCTCAGGAGGATCCAATCAGTTGCTTAATTATCCTTTCAGTGCTGCCACTTGTGGGCACCCAGCCAGCCTTGTTGAGTCTCCACCACACTCCTTACCAGTCAGTTAGTACTAAAGATGATTCTTTTGTCTGCCCAGTTATAAGGCTTCTTGGCCCAAGAGATCCTTTCAAGGACAGGTGCTTTGGTTTGGTTCACAGATGCGTTCCCCAAAAGGTCGTCTGTGCTAGGGCATGTACTGACTTGCAAAGCAGATGCAACAAGGTGGAAAAACTTTTTTACCCACTGCAGGTGCCTTACCATAGGGTAACATTAATCTACCTCATTATCCTTATGTCAGAGAAGTACCTAATAATCTAAAACCAGCATTGGATTTGATTAGGAAAAATTAGCTAGAATAGTGCCTCTTTTATCTATTTTCCCTGTGAATGAGTTTGAGCAATTCTCAAACTCTTATTTATAAATTAGTTAAGTAACTTTTAATTTATTTTTTATAGTCTGCAGTAATTTTTAGTCAAAATACATTCCTTGGATGGAATCCATAATGTCAATCACTTTAACATATTTAAGCAGAAATCTATATTACTGTGGTTGCTACCGAATTGTGGTAAAGACAGGACTTATTCTGAGCACATGCAAGAGAAGAGTTCCCTGCACCTTTGGTGGGGTCCTACTGTACTATTTCCTTCTTTAAATTAATCATTTGCTTGAAAGGCAGAGAGATGCCCTATATCCTTTATATGATTTTAAAAATATATTTTATTGATTATGATATTACAGTTGTTCCATTTTTTATTCCCCTCCACCCCCCACCCCCATCCCTCCTTTTAGTTCATGTCCATACGTGGTACATATAAGTTCTTTGGCTTCTCCATTTCCCATGCTATTCTGAGCTTCCCCCTGTCTATTTTGAGACTACAATTTATGCTTCTTATTCCCTGTACCTTTTCCTCCATTCTCCCCTCTCCCTTTCCCCTCAGATAAACCTCCCTGTGATCTCCATTTCTGTGATTCTGCTCCTGCTCTAGTTTTCTTAGTTTGTTTTTGTTTTTGTTTTTGTTTTTAGGTTAGTTGTTGATAGTTTTGAGTTCATTGTCATTTACTGTTCATATTTTTGATTACCTTCTTTTCTTAGATAAATCCCTTTAACATTTCACATAATAAGGGCTTGGTGATGAACACCTTTAATTTTACCTTATCTGGAAAACACTTTATCTGTCTTTCCATTCTAAATGATAGCTTTGCTGGGTAGAGTAATCTTGGATATAGGTACTGATTACCAGTGTTTTGAACTCTGCATCTGATAGGTTGGCAATCTCCTTATCTCTTATAGTTCTTTTTCTGAAGTTTTGATCTGTTCTTTCATTCCAGCTGTCTTTCTTTGTCTCAGCAAGCCTGTCATGTTGTGAAGGACGGAGCCTTAAGTATTCTCCAAGGTGGGGCAACCCTCTTTGCTGTGTTGTGGCACTGTATGTAGGGAAGGGGTCTGAGAGGGAACAATGCTGTTTGCTAGGCTCTTGGCTGGCTTTCAGCCACTTCCCCTGCTACCCACAAGCAAATTGGGCCCTTCTGGTGCTAATTTCTGGGTGGATGGGTTTGTATACATTCTAGGACTCTATAGGTCTCTCCAACAAACTCTCCTGTGAAGCTGGGAGTTTCTTCTATTCCAGCAACTGTCACAGGGTTTTTTAGTCAGAGGTTTTGAGGGTTGTTTCCCTGTGCTGGAATCCTGAGTTGAGTGGTCTGTCTTACTCCCCAGTTGTTCCTCCAGGTTTATCCACACAACAAATGTGGGACTGCCTGGACCTCCAGCCTCTGCCTTTTTGTGCACCCTCTCCTCCCTGGCTGCCTATTTCTGCCCCTCCTCACAGTCTGAGTGAATGTTTCTTCTTTAACTACTTCATTGTTGGACTTCTATACAGTTTGATCTTATGGCAGTTCTTATTATTTTTTGCTTTTAAATTTGTTGTTCTTATTTGGGTTGTGTAAGGAAGCAAAGTGTATCTATCTATGCCTCCATCTTGGCTAGAAGTACCCCCATTCTATATGATTTTATATTTAGTTACTATTTATGTTGATATTGTTCAATCTTTATGTATTCTGCATTTTTATGGGTGAATGTATATGTTTGTGTAATGTATAGTCTAAATTTTATTTTACATTGTCGGGAAATTTTATTTCTAAAAATAGACATTTAATAATAGATCCTTTTCTTTGTTATTCTAGTGTTTTATTCTTGTGAGTCCCATTTCAATAGATCTGGTACCTTTCTGACACTTGAGAAAGCTAACTTAAAGTTTTATTTTGAAATGTCTTTATGTTTACCTAATGTAGTATGCAAAATATGAGAAGTATTTACTTAGATGTATTTTTTAGCAGCAGGCACATTGATAAGGTATAATATAAGTATATCCTAACTTATTGAGTGTTACTCTCACCAGCTCAGTTGTGATAGAATTGATAACATTCTAAAAGAGTGTTTAAGACATATATCTTTAGTTTCATGGGAGTCAGTATTGGAAATATATTTATAGCATGTGTTGAGTATCTACTAAGGTCTTAGATCCTTAGGCCAGAAGAGCTCATCAAAGGGAAGGGGTAGAGTTTCAGTCTGCTATATTCTATGTGGTGACTAATTATAAGTAGCTCCCTGGGAAGAATCTTTAGAAAAAAGGGAAAAAAATGTTAGGAGAGCAGACATCCCTGATTTGCTGTCCACTGGGAAATGGTATCTGTATCTCTGTCATCTGTATCTGTATCTATATCTTTCTCTCTATGCCATCTAACTCAAAATGCTATCTGAATCTAAAGCAGAATCATTAGTTGGAATAATTTAATTATTTCTACTTTAAAAAAATATAGATGGATAATGTGAAATAAATGAGAATTTTGGTTTTTACAGTTCAAAGGAATGCCCATTTTGAGCTAAGAACAAGCCTGCCAAGACACTCAAATGGTGATTCCAATCTTAGAATACAGAAACAAAATATAAACATATACTGTATAAATTTACATACAGGTATATGAATATATATATCCATGACCTTAGATGATGTATTTATTTTTAAATTCCCCGCAATATGAGCAAAAAGGCAATTTTTAAACTAATACTATGCTCTATTGTAACTGACAGTTCAGCTATTTCATGTGACAACGTTCCCTAAATTTTTGCTCATTGAAAATAAACCAATCTAATACTTGAGGAACAAAGTAAAATAAATGAGTAATTCAGGGTAAAAAAAGCTGGATTTAAATTCAAGTTGATTTTAGCTTACCAGAACAAACACATACATATACACAGGCACCCTGGTCCATGGCTTCTTTATTTAAAAATTCCATAAAAAGACTGGAATTTTTAGTACCTCTGGTAAAAAGTAAAAACTGACTTACTGGGGAGATAAAATTAGAAAGTAAGGATCAGGGTAAGATTCATTCATCCAACAATAACCAAGATGGGTTCCACTCTGTGCCAACACAATGACAATGGAGCCCATTTAATAGAGGATATTCACAGAAGTCTTCCTTAAAAATATAATTTTTACTGAGACTTAAAAGATAAGGAGAATCAAGTTACTTTTCTACTACTCTTTGAGTTTTTTCTTCATTTTAAAACATTTTTTATTTTTATTTTTCATTTCAGTTTACTTTCAATATTATTTTATGTTGGTTTCAGATGCACAGCATAGCTTGTTCATTTTCTTTATAGCATTTAATCACAGACTTGAATATTATGATTATTATTTTCTAATTTGTTCACATTCTTGTGTGGGGGAGAGGAAGACAGGGACCATTGACCTGAGTATTACAGGGATGATAATTGTAAGGTGAGCAACTGACTCAAGATAAGGAAGAAGAGATAAATATTATACAGGGGTTACCCCAGAGGTCTAGGTGAGATCATGGTTTTTTCAGACTGTGTTGGCAACATGTGAGATTTGGACAGGTTAAATATATAATATAGTGGAGTTAAAACAAAAAGAAATTAGTGATGAATTGAATGTGACAAATAAGAGAAAGAGAAGGGAAAAATACCGGTATATCTCCAAGTTTTCTAGCTTAAATAACTTAGGCGATGATGCCTTCTCCTGAAGTGAGTAAGATTTGGAGTGAGGGACTGGTTTGGAAATGGAATTAAAAGTTTCATTTTAGATATTTTAATTAAATATATCCATGAATCTACTGAGTGAAGATGTCAAAAAATGTAATTAGATATGCTGGCCTCACATGGCAAGTCATACAGACTTGATCTTGAAATTCATTTCCACAGACATTTATTAAGCACCTATTATATTCCAAAAACAATAACTCACCTTCAACTTCTAGAAGCTTAAACGTTAGAGGGACACAGAAACAGTAAAGAACTAAAGAAAAATTAGAAGTTACACTTGATGAAAGCGGCGTTCTATAATGCTGGGATAATGGATTATAGAGGGGATCTTTGGAGGTGAGTGAAAGAAATAAATGTCTTTTGCAAATGGTTGGACCACTTTTACAGGTAGGTTGTTTAAAGCAACATAGTTCCTCTATAGGTACCAGTGTAGGGCTAAATGGAAGGGCTGAAAAGGAAACAGTAGAAGAAGGTGTTATGCTGTGGACATCTGCCAGCCAGAAGATGACTGCCCTAATCCAAGAGTGAGACATGTCCTTGCCCCTCCTCCCTAACCTTCCTTCTGATTTTCAACCAAATCACACATACCTTTTCAGGATTACTTCACATGTTATAGGGTGAGCAGCACCAAGTTTACACTGCACTTTAAGTATAACGTAGGGGCCCAGAGTAGGAGTGCACCTGGTGACCTTTCTGTCTCTCCCATAATCTCTCTGTATCCTGAGAGCCACTGTGTGTTCATGGCGACCGAGAGCTGCTGTAGAGGTGATGCTCTGTAAGTGTCAGGCATTGCTATTAAATAGATGGCTGGTGACTTCTTGTCTTACTGTTTCCTTAAAGCAGAGCAGGAAAGTTAATCAAAGGGCAAGTTAACAAATTTTGACTGGACAAACCCTGTGCTCTTTTATGTGGGAATAATTAACCTATGAAAACCACTGATGCCGGACAATATTAAGAAGGTAATTTAGGAAGACTCTAGAAGGGAATTGAACATTTATATGAACATAATTAACAAAAGCAGTTTTATTATCTAAGCTAACAGTCTGTACCTTTGCAAGTCTTGATTTAGAGAATAAGCTCCTTAACTGTCAGAGAGGAGCCAATTCATGTTGCCCACACCCACTGTAGAAACTAAGCATCTTATATATTAAGCCTTATAAACTAAGCAGCCTTTCTTAAAAAATGGCTGGAGATGGAATGTTCTACTGTAAAATGATATTCTTCTTAACTAGTGCATGGATATTATCATTTATTCACATATTGCACTCTCAAAATTTTGAAGTTGCTATTATAGAAACACCAATTAGCCTTTCACAGGAAAATGAAAGAAAGAGTTGCTAAATTTTGGTATTGCTAAGTTCTAGATAAATAAAGATTATTTTAATGTCTGTCATGCTCCTAGTTCTAATCACAAACCAGAATGCTTGACATCCTAAACAAAATAATGTTTTTTTTCTGGAAAGGCAGTTTATGTGGATATATCTGAAGGAAACTAAAACTGTTACATGGGGATATCACAAAAATGACAGACATTGATATGAAAAAAAGATTTAAGGACTACACATTTATTAAAAGCACATTTTCTTGGAAGATATTTTGCCATGTGGGGACAGGGCATATGGCTGTACTCAATCTGCCTGACCATATTTAAGCTGGGCCATTAAAGATGCTGCTGCCTCATCCAGCTGTTTTAGGATAATTAGCCATGTGACAGCCAGACGGGAAAGTAAGATGGCAATAGCCATTTCAGTACAGACATATGTCTCTCCTTCATCACAAATAAGAAAGAAAGAAAATTCCCAGTGAATAACCCTGGTAGAACATATTAAATCACCACCCCCCACCACCACTTTGAGGGGCTTGTCAGTTTGGCTAGAATCTGAATCATCTTCCAACCACTTCTAAGAATATGACAGGTCTTGAGTGTTTTAATATTGTTTAAAGATTAATTGAGTATTCCAGATGATTTGAATTTAAATGTAGCAAAAGTAATGATCCTTAATTTTAAAAGTTCTTGATGAATCATAAACTACCGTTAGCTTTAAAATTAGGGCTGAAGGTGAAAGTATTTTTAAATCTGCTAAATAAATATTATTTTATGTTACCCCCACAAAAGCTGAAAGGAACGCTATTATTCAAATGTTATTCATTTCATTTTAATATTACACAAACAGATATGCATGTCTATCTCAGTTTACTTTTGGTAAATTCCAGTAACAACCGTGTGGTGGGTTTCTTTCTCCTTGCCATTACCTAAACTGACATACCTCCAGACTGGTCCTGTGTTATGACTCTTTATTCTGAGTTTCAGGGTTTTCATCCAGGCTACCAAAGCAAAAAACTCTCTTTAAGTTTCCTGTCTAGCCCCATGAGCATTTTATAATGGATGTGGAGAGGCAGCAGCCCATCTCACTAGACATCGACAAGGCAGTGAATAAATTTTCTACTCTGGGCCTCTGCCAAAAGCAGTCATCATTCTGTAGTCCCTGCTCTCCTGCTCTCCTGGCCGAGGAAAGTCACAGAGAGCATTAGTCTCAGCCTCCAGATTATTGTATCGGGTGGGAGCGGGGCGGCCAGGGAGAAGGAGGTGGAAACTTGAACAAGGAGAGAAGAGAGTGACCTTGAATCGTCAATGTCGTCCCTAAAGGGTGTGGAAGGAGGGTAGAAAATTTTAGAAAATATTCTTTACCTGTAGCATCTGTTAAAGAGAGTGTGACTATCAGTATTCTTCAAACATTACCTCACAAACCCTTCCACTGTATGTTTTCCAGCTTTTTTAAGACAATACATTTCATGATGTTATTCTTATATTTTTCAATTCAGTCTGCTGTTTCATTCTTCCTGATATTTCCATACTTCATATTTATGCTGTTTCTCAAGCCTTCTGTGAAGTTCTGATTTCCCCTTCCAGCCAGACTTCTCATTCTTTTCTTTATTTCCTGCCTGTGTCTTCCCCTTAATAAGGAAAGAATCCAGTCTTGCTTTCTCAGCTGGGGAGGAGTGAACTCGTAAAACACTGGTCTCAGTGTGTGAAATGAATGGCATTTGTTATCCTCTGCTCAGAGCGGCTTCAATGATTCTGAAATATATTACATGGCTGTAGCACTTCTCATGCATGGAGACGTTAATATCACTGATGGCCTCATCAGGCACAGGAACGTCACAATCTCCTGCCCTGGATGTTGCCTCGTATGCCATGGATGAAGGACTTCTCTTATCTCTGCTGGAACCAAGTTTTATATAAGACGGCTATGGATCATCAAATGAGGTTTTTGCAGAACAGTAAAATATGACTCTAATTGCAGCCAGAGACAAAGAATTGTAGTAGAGAGGCAGTTTTAGGAAAAAAATAAAAGAGCCAACCTGGGTTTATGTGAAGTGCTGGCCATGAGACCATTAGGATCGGGGAGCCCCAGGGCATCACGGTTGTAGAGAAACACTCAGGTGATGCCCAAGGGCATTTAATTTACATTATTCTAATTTGTATTATTAATGGTAATATTAAAGCACAGGCAGACAGTTGGGTGGAAAATTTAGAAGAATAAAAGATGGCATAAATATTGATTTCACCCCCATCTCATTATTTTGCAAAAAAAACACATAAAGCCAGCCATTCACTGAGACTCAGGCCCATATCCTGATCTTCATTAACACAGTTAGAGTGACATGCCCTCAGGAATAGTGTTCAGTAGATATTTGCATTTTGGCATCACTGGTCTCTTCTCTGCAGAGCATTTGTTCTGCCAAGTTGAGAATATTGCCCCTGCTGTTTGTGTCTCTTAAAATCATGTCTATCCATGTAAGCTGAGTGAAAGAGCTAAGGAGAGTGAAACATCTGACTCTTTGTTTTTTGTTTTAAAAATTTTTTTTGCTATATTCTCTTCAAAGCTCCAGGAGAATTTCAATATATACTTGAATAAATGGATTTTGAATCAGTGCATAGATGAACTCTAAAGTCCTTTGTTAAAGAAATTTTTCTTGGCAATTTGCATAACTCTCACACAAATAAATGACAGCCATGGTGGCATCCAAAAAGTGGAGCTCAGCTTCATGCTATTCCTTTCTAACCAGACAACTGAGTTGGACCAATGGTCACTGAACCAAAGGTACAGAGAAACACTGAGTCAAAATGATGCAATTTCTTAGAGGTAATTGGTCAATAGTATATTTTTTAACATGGTGAATACGAAGTCTGAAAATAAATTCATCATTTTCTACTTTTTATTTAAAAAAGGATATTTCTTACAAAGTCAGAGCAGGAGAGGAAAAAGAAGGGAGAGAAGCCCACAGGGGTGGCTGGGTGGGTGTGTGGGAAGAGTCTCCCTGTCTCTGGCTGGTCTTAATGATGGTCCTGCGTCACAGTGACACAACTGAAAAAACATCTCAGCTTCACCTGATGGTAAGTGTAATGCTTTCCAACAACCTAAACAAGAAGTATTTATATTTTCTTAAAAATGTAACTGCAAGATATTATAAAAATAAAAGTCAATGTAGCCATTTAGTGTGTTCTTGGTTTTTGCCCTGGGAAAGTTTTTAGAAGTGACTAGAGATGGAAAGGAGGAACATTAGTTGAGACAAAGGTAGCAAGAAAGAGTAAAGCTGAAAAGGAAATAGAAAGAATAAGTAAATTAAAAAGACAAAGTATCATTACTGTTTAAAAGGAAAAGGCAGAAGTGTTGAAGGAATAATGTGACAAGAGATAAAGGCTATCTTTGTTGCAGAAACATTAGGAAAATAAAGATGAATATGAAAAAGAATGAGCTGATTAAGGCATGTGGGCAGACAAAAGGGGAAAATAACAAAATAATAACTTAATAGTGCTTACTATGGGTCAGGTACTGGACTAAAATTTTTACTTATTCATTTACTATTAAAAGCAAGCCTATTATAATGCTGATAGGTTCTATAATCATCCTGATTTTATAAATGAGGAAACCAAGATAAATAAAGTTAATAACTTTCCAGGGTCACAAGTTGGAGGAAAAGTTAGGTTCCACCTAGAGTCAAGTTTCAGAGCCTGTGAAGTAGAATATGGAACTACAGCTACACATCTTCTTACAACATATGCACGAAGGGGACCCAGAGAAAAAGACAGAACAAGGACAGTGCAAGGACTCTATGATGCTCAATGATTGGTTTGGGTAAAAAAAATGATTTTAGGTCTGAAATGTGTGCCATTTCAGGAGCCTTGTAGCAGAGAGTGGAGGCTGAGTCTGTCACTTCAGTGAGGGAGATGGATAAATAATTGATTAGGCACAGTGCGCTCTGTGTGTGCAGATCTATAGGGAAAGTGATCCAAGAGGCAGAGCCAGATGGCGAGCTGTAATGTGCCCATATTAATAGATGTCTTCATTAGGTGACATACTCACAGGAGTTCAGGGCAAGTGTCTTTCAACCATTGCCAGGGACAGACAAGGTCTGAAGATGAAGGTGACACTTACCTACCTAGAAGGCAGTGGTTTCAGGGGAAATATTGTGGAGGGCAATACTTATGTACATTTCATTTATGTACATTTAAAAAATGGTCACTGCTCTCTTTGTGATGGACTCTTTGTGAGTCCATCTCCAAATATATGAAATAACAAGGCTCTCCTATCTTCCTCATTTCCATTTGGCAACCCTGATACAAATCTTCTTCACTGCATTTCTGTGAAAACAGCTTTTCATTTCCTCTCCCAATTACAGCATCTCCCCTCTCTGTCTTCTCTTTGCTTTCCACTAAATGTCTGTACAAGGCCTCTTCTTACTTACTCCCTTGTCACAACCTTCTGTGCTATCTTTGCTAACATTGCACTTGGCTACTATTGACAGTAGACTGGCCCTATGTTAGTGGACTATTGGTGGTCAACTCAAAACTGTTAAGCAAATGTTGAGGCTGAAACTTTTATATTATATGTGAATTAATAATATGGATGACATTAAGCTTAAATACCCTTGAAATGTTGACTGAGCACATGTTGAATGTTCCAGGGACTTTGGCTGTCTGTACTTTTATATTTGCAGAGACACATACACACATATCACCCCTCCAAAGATTAAATATTTTGTCATAATTCGAATTCATATAGGCCAAACCAGAGAAAACATTTAGTGCAACAATATTTGATTGTACAGCAATTATCAATGACAAATAGATATACACTCAATTAATGTTCTAGATTACCACACCCTCCAGGCAAAAATGTCATTATTTGGAACACAGTGTCAAACTTACAAAATGGTGATAATAGCATGCCATTTATGGAGCACCCAAAAACTATAGAGTACAATGCAGATGCTGGGTACCATGGAATTTAGGAAATTATGTCAAGGAGCTTAAGCTGCAAAAGAAAATGGGTTGCACCGTAGAAACTAAATGAATATGGGGGGTGGGGATTAACTGTGGGAATTGTGGGGGAAAGGGTAGGAGTAGGCAGTGGGGAAAAAGGCAGGACAACAGTAACTGAACAATAATATTTTTTAAAATCCTAAATGAAAAACTCTAGATTGGCAACCTAATTCTAAATCTCCATCATACCAAGGATTATTTCCATCATGGGGCAAGTATAAAAATACTTCTCTTCTGTAAACCTCTTGTCTGATGTTCTTTCCAGCTCACCAGAGTTTCTAACAACCAGATTGCCGACATACTTGGAAGTGTGCACTCAGAGGCAGTGTACAGGCGAGCAGCTTCTTCAGAGGGACCATCATTAGGACTGGGTTTGCTTTATTTCAGGGACAGCACTTCCCTGGGCACTGACCTACCTAATGACAGAACTCAACGTACTCTTCGGTTAGAGGTGTGGAACATTTGTCAACACAGGCAAGACTCATTTTACCAAGCTAAAGTTTTAAATGGATATGAGATTTTTCTTATTATTCATATAGTTTGGTAAAATCTTTTGTCTTGCTGATTGTTGGTTCAAAATTCCTGAGCAAGTTTGACCTGAATAGAAGCAACTGGAAGATTTGTGTGTATATTTTGTACCTTGCTCAGCCCACGTTTTCAGTAAATCTCAAGGTACTATTTTAATTTTACTTTCTGAATGGCTTATAAAATAGATCTAGATAACTTTTGCAGCCATCAATAATTTTCTAAATTAGGAGTGACTTTTGAATATACTTAAAATTTTCATCTCTGAATGTCATTTATAAATTGTGTTTCCCCCACCTACAATTGTCAGGCTCTGCCTCTCCTCTCTGCCTCTTGAGGCTATTCATTTCTACTTTTGGATTAAGATACATTGTTCAGAAACCAGTTCTGGTCTCACAAAAAAAAACTGTAAAAACACATTAACTGAGACCTTTTTTTGGGAAATACAAAGCTTCAGTGTTTCTATAAATATTTTGTGCTTATTACGGAACCACTTGTCAAGATCCTGCCCTCCATTTCCTTTATGTGCTAGAGAAGACTTGGTGGTCACAAGAGGAAGAAAACAGTGGTTGAGAGTGTTGGTTGCAAAGTCAAGAGCGCCTGGGTTCAAATTCCAGCTGTGTCACATTCTAGCTAGCTCTGTAACTTCAATCTTTGCAAACCTCAGTTTTCTCATATGTAAAATGGTGTTAATAATATCACCTCCTCTTAGAGCCATTGTGAAGGTTAAATGAAATAAGGCATGTAAAGCACTTAATAACTTGCCTGCCACACAGAGATAAATATTGCTTGTTATTACTAGTATTACCACATGCTTTTGCTCCATCTCCACTCCATCTATACTCAGATTTTCATTGAACAAATGTTTCTTAGATACCTACTATGTGACTAGCCCAGGACAAGCTCTGGATTTGCCTCTTTCTTGACTAGATATATTCTTAATTTTTAGTATTTTGAAAATAATGATAGCAATGCCTTTATTTTCCTCTTGATGAAATTGAGTATAATATTGTTTTCCTCTTATTCCTGAGAAATTTCAGAAAAGACCTCAACAAATGTCTGGGCAGCCTACTTAGAAATTTATGATGAGATTTTCTTCCCCAAGGTACTGTCTTGGTATTTTACAAAAGAACAAAATATATAGGCTATAAGTTGGTTTATTAAATTAAGAAAGAGTCAAATAAGGGCTAATTACAGGAGGCTAATGCACTTTTAACACACAGCAATGATCCTAGCTCTGTAATTATGTGAAGTGAATAAGAAATGATTTTGTAAACATGCTAATTGGCTAAAATTTTGAGGTCAAAGTCAGTTCTCTAAGAAATTATTGAATTATGAAATTGTTTTCTTGCAAATATTTTAGTGACAGGTAAAAAATTCATCTGGTAAATATTTTATCAGTATGTTATAGTTTGTATGTGATAATATTATATATAAATATTTACCTGTCAAACTACCTGACAGATAAATATTAACATGCTTGAATATGTATAAGTTAGAATTGACAAAAAAAAGATAAAATCAGAAGCAACAGCTTTTAAAAATGTCAACATGTAAAATATTCATATAAATTATCATGGAAATGAAACAATAATGTAACCCACCTATTAAGCCATTTCAGAAACTACTTGGAAGAGTTAAATTTAAAAATACCAAGTAGGGAAGAGAGTTGGTAGAGATGGAAGGACATATAGAGGGGATAAATGCTGATGGAAAAATAATAAAATTTAAAAAGGAAAAAATAAAAAGTGGCAAGTAGGAAAATAATGATAAATAATAATAAATTCAAGAGCTTGGAAAATAAGAAACATGATATCACTTATTAATACCTGATATGTAAATACTTATATAGTAGAACTTATCATAATAAAGAAAAGGCAAGTAAGGCCAGATATCAATTTCTTCTGGGAGTAATGAAAATTTGGGTGACAAAAGAGAACAATTTTATCAAACCAGGGTAAACACGCTGGATAATTTCTTTTGGAAAGAAGTTCTTATAGACATAGACATAAGAAATATGATACCCCTCATTTTAGAATTAAACAGGCTATGTCACAAGATTTCTAATTTTTCAGTTAATTCTCTTTCATTTAGATATGAAGAGGGGATTAGCCAATTCAGAAAAATGGGCAACGTTTGAAAAAAGGAAGGCCCAACAGTGTGACTTGGGGTTAGTTGGCAGTGTCTTTATGATAATTTATCTGTTGATGATTTATGTGATGCAGGATAAGCAATGCAAGACAGCACAGCCCTGATTTAGAGGTTTTCAATCTAGGTTGGAGAAAAACAACTACAGCATAAAATTTATCAGCTGATAAGATGTCAACTCTGAAATGCAAAGCTCATTGACATTTATGCCTGTGGGTGTGGAGGTAGAAGTAAAGAACTGGTGTGGAAGGGAAACCCTTGGGCAATGGGGTCAAAGAGGCAGAGTGGAAGGCGGCAGGGGTCAGAGAAGGAGCAGGAAGAACTGTTCGAGGCTCAAATAAGATTGACTTATTGGTCCAAAAAAGCACCTCTCTATCTCTTGTTTATTGTTTTTTCTGACTCTGGAGAGAAGATGCTGGAAAACTCACACTAGGTAAACAATGTAACTGATGCCTTAAAAACTGTAACACCAAGTTTGCTTGTCATGATGAATGATGGGTACACATTAATAAACTCTTATTAGAAAAACAATGAAAGAAGTTTTGCTTACATTTTGAAGATGCCGCTCTGATATAACACAACAACCTGAAATAATCACCCCTAAAATTCAACCCAGCAGAGTACTAACATGATATTTATGGAGCACTTGGTGCAGTCTAGGCTCTGAGTGAAGTGCTCTAGCACACCTGTAATCTCTTCAGTGTGCTCTGACAGAGACACTACTGTTACGGCCATTTTGTGCATGAAGGAACTGTGGCAAAGAGAGGATAGGTGGTTTTTTTCTTTTGTGTTGTATTTGAACCATGGTGGTTTCAAGACAAAGTAAGATTTATAAAATCATGCTCTGATGTAAGGATGTGTCAATACTTGGATGAGAGTCCAGTGTCCTCTCTTATTATAGTTTTCTTTTTTTGCCTATCAAACTGTCTTTCCAGGTGAAACTTTGTTGTTGAATAAGAGTAAAATTTTAAATTTAAATGCAAAACAAACAAAGCTGAAACATACAATGGGAAAAATGAAATAAAGAAAACAATCAATGATAGGAATTACATACCATGCCATTCGAAATTCCTAGAGGAAGATCCTGTTTCTTGAGTGTGTTCTAGAAGCAAAGTTGTTTGTCAAAGCCAAGTGCCCAAACTAGCCTAGGATTGCTCTCCCACCCTAATTCTAACCTATATCTGATGAAATGCTCCTCCTTATCTTTGGGGTCTACCTGCTTATTTCCAGTAACACAAGAAAAGAAATATTAACTGTGGCACTTACAAACATTCATTAAGCCAGTGTGGAAACAATACAGGTAGCAATGTATGGCACATTTGGAGATGAGCAAAGCAACAGAGGAACTGTGTTTAGAATGCCCACAAGGAATTAAGTGATATTCAAATTACATTTATAAGCTTGTCTCTTCTATAGAAATAGAATTTCAGTAATAGAAAAATTATAGAATTAATTTTTCTTCATTGCTGTCTTCCCAGTGTCTAATACAATGAGGCAATAACGGAATGTGAAAGCTGTTTATTGAACTAAACTGAAAAAGGTGGAAGAAAAAGTGTACTCAGCAAAAGTTTTAGGCAATGGAGATACTAAAAAATAGATGTGTCCTGAAAAAACTGCCCTGGGAATTTTCTGGGGTGGATTTACATACATGTACAGAAAAATCACAAAGAGCTTAAGAAATTATATAAAAGAAAACAAAATTTCACATTTAAGAGGACAAATCGGGACCTGGCCTGGTGGCTCAGTTGGTTGGAGCATCATCCTGTACACCAAAATGTTGTGGGTTCCATCCCTGGTCAAGGTACATACCCAAATTGCATGTTCAATCCCCAGTAGGGGCACATATGGGAGGCAACCAATTGATGTTTCTCTCCCTCCTCCCCATCTTCCTCTCTCTAAAATCAATAAACATATTTTTGGGTGAGGATTAAAAAAAGAAGAAGATAAAAAAAATAAAAAAAGAACAAACTGAAAATGTTTATGAGGAACATTGAAAAGCATTATCTCTTAAGAACCCCAGAGATAGTTGGGGAGAAGGAGCATATCTGGAAATATAAGCCTGAAAAAATGAAAAGATGCTACATTTTTAGTGTGATATGGCACCCAAAAGGATAATGCTATTTTTGGATGCACTCTATTTACAGCATTTCATCATGGAATAGAGGGTGACAGTGCCACTCTCAGTGACATTCATGAGACTTATTCTAGAATGCCCCATTCAGTTTGGTTTGTCTGACTACCAAAAATAAGTAGACAGATTGGAAGGAATCCAAAGAAGAGTTTCACAATTGATTAGGGGAAAGAAGCTGACTTATGGGAAAAGTTTGAAAGAATTATATCTACACAGCTTGGCAGAGAAGGTATGTGTGTACGTGTTTGAAAACCATAAACAATGAAGGGAGAAAATTTACTCAGATATAAAGGATACAGGTCGAACTATACAGTGAAATTAATTTTGAACAGAGAACCTAGCTTACATTTTTGGTTTAAATTGGGTGGTAGCTAATGACATCTATTCTGTGGATAGAGTAATTTGCAGGTGATATTCATTGAGTGGAAGTGGTGGGTGGCCTGAAGTGAAATGCTGAAACCTATCTTACAAACACATTCAAGAGAGCAATGGGAGGCAAGATAAGAGGTAAAAAGAATTTGATGTTGTGTTAGATACTTTCTGCGCAGGATATCGGCCTGCAGTATCCATCTCGGCTACGGATGCTCGTCGAAACATGCTAAAAACATACACAGAGACAACCAGGTCCTGTGGGGGAATAGGAACAGAAGGGCCACTCCTCACATGGGGAGCGCCTTGGCCACCCTCTCTCTGGTGGGGAGAGTGCCCCTCCGGAGAGGCTTTTTATTGGTTTTGTTTGAATAAGAATTCAGGTAAAAGCTCATTACTCATTGCTAGGAAGTAAGGATCAAACAATAGATAACAAGGAAGTCTGAGGGCCTATTTTGAGTCAGGGTCAAAGAGCTGTAAAACTTGAAAGAACAAACTTACTTCTTCCTTGGGACCTTATCATTCAACTGAGAGCATTCTAAACAAAGCAGGTTTCACAGGATTTTACATATTCTTTCTTAGGCCTGATCACCTGGGGAACCCGCCCTTTTCAGCATAGAGCTGCACCACCCTGTCATTGTTTCAGGCTTAGGTGGAGCAAGGGAACTTAGGCAACCAAGAGATAAGGAGATTTTCTCCCAGACAATGAGGACTCAGGCTATGTCAAAGCGGAGGAGCGAGGGTCCATCACCCCCTTTTGCTGTAACCCCCAAAGTCCTTTCTTGGGGGCCTCCCACGTGATCGTGCCTGTCTTAGGTCATTCCCCCTTGGGGAATCTTACCCGTCATTGGCTAACCGACCAAGCATTGGGGTTCAGTTATGAATGAAGCAGCAGAAGCAGTGCTCCTGCCAGGGAGATAAGCTTTTGCCTCCTGGCTGGCTTACGGTCCAAGGCCACTCCCTCAGCCTTAGCCTTGGTGGGGGTTACACCTTCTGATACCAGGCAGGGCAATTCCCAACAACTTTCCATCTGAAATCACTCACATTTCACATTGTAGTTGTATATGCTATAAGTACATATTACATTTAATAAATTTTTAGATGTTCTAATCCCAGTGGTATTAAACTATCATGACTTCCCCCCTTATTTTGAATACATTTTTGGGAAATCTAAGGTAAAACTGTGTTTATCACACAGATGTTTGTAAATAACATGTAAAAACATTCACCGTAGTTAAAATGGTTGTGAAAATACAAATATCTAATAAATTCAAAATACTATTGTTGAGAAGTTATTAATGTTAAGACATTGTGATTAAAGTTATCTTAAACATGTGTACATTATCTTAAATGCATGTACATGTGTTATATAGATGCTCTGCAAAGAACCTTTGCATGTATTTATTATGAAATTGGAGCACCCATTTTTTGTTGGATTGAATTTTTCAGCTTCTAATATTTGGCTTCCATCTCACAATATTGAGACTTCTTAGAGAAGTAAATTCAAATTCAGCAAGGGAAACAAATGACCTAAATGTGTAGATAAAGGAAGGAATAAAATGATAAACAAAATATCAGTAAAATAGGAGAATCAGGGTTACGTGAAGTCCACAATCACTTCACACTAAAGACAGCACGCTCTTATACCTCTTACATACCCATCTTTGACAGTCACAGACCATATACAAATATCTTCTGTTCTAGAAAAGGTCCTTTGTATCTTTCTTTAAACTGTCCAATTCAAAAAACTCTTAAACTTATCAGAGAATTGATCATTGGGATAAATATATTTCATTGCTTTGTTTTCTCTTTGGGGTTTATAATTATACTGGCATCTTTTTCTATATTTTTCATTACCCTTTGCTGAAATATACTGTCAGTGTACATCAAGCTGCTTATGAAAATTAAGAAGCCAAAAAAGGAGTAGGATTCCACCAACCAAGCATCAGATTGGTAATACTGATTTTAAAACATTCTTGAGCTCTAACCAGGTGGCTCATTTGGTTGGAGCATCACCCCCATACACCAAAAGTTTGTGAGTTTGATTCCTGGTCATTGTGTAACAGAACCACTGGGTTCTATTGCTGTACATTCTATTGCCAGCTACGAACAAGAACTGTGACAACCAATGCCAAAGTCTTATGAAAAGGAAAGCAACTATTTATTCAAAAGTTATAAAGGTTTAGAATAATGGCAGAATTCTTCCGTTAAATCTCATTCCCTTTAGAAACACACAAACAAAAAAAGACAACCCACAAACACACAATCCTGCCATCCCCCTGCCCACCCCTTGCCAAACCAGGCCAATCAGAGGCACCGTTCTCTCAGGAAAATAGAAGTCTGAAGCTTAGCTGGGCAGATTCCCATCTGTATTCCAGCTTCTTCCAGTCATCTGTTCTTGGTTTGGGATCCTGCTCTTAGTCCAAAACTACATCTTCATGGTGGGCTGGTGGGCGTCCTTCTTCATCCTTTCAAACTACATGGCCAGGACCCCACACTGGTGCTACAAGGTCAACAGGCTTCTTTCCCAGCCACCCAGCCACATGGTCAAGAAGCTTGGCAAGAGAGAACAATCCTCTTATGGCTCTCCTTCCCACATGCTCCAGAGTCCCCACATGGCTAACAGAGAGAGTCTGGCTGCCTGGGACAGATCTTCCTCCATAACTCTATTTCCCACTCCTTCCACACTGGGTTACACCTACCAGTAGTCTGGTTTTTCTGCCCTTCTTGTCTGCCACTGACAAGATTGTTAGTCCAATCAGGTGTTGCCCCATGATGCAGAGGCTGGCTCCAAGCACTCCTGCGTGTGCAGCAAAGCCCCTCTGGTTACATTGCAACAGGGATTAGAGTCAGCCCATCAAGCACAGCCTTTTAACATTACTAAAACACTGGCCAAGTTCTTTAGAAATGCAAAGTAACTCTCAATGGTCCTATTTACCCCCCACCCCCACCCCACAAGTGACAGCTGTGGGGCTATGGATTTTTGGGAGGGATCTCTAGTTCAGTACCCCATTACAGGGGCACATACGTAGTTTGTGGTTTTGATCCCTCCTCAGGGCAGAGTGCAGGAGGCAAGGAATTGACGTTTCTTTCTCACATTGATGGTTCTCTCTCTCTCCCCACCATCCTCTCTCTGGAATCAATAAATTAGATGAGGATTTTTTAAAAAATAGATCTGAGGGCTGAGTATTCAGTTTCATTGTCAATCCCTGTGGAAATTACAGTGCTTTGGGTATGGTAGGTTGGAATGTTGGTGAACAAACCCCAGGGATAGTTTTGAGTTTACCAGTTGTAGTCTTACCTTGAATTTCCAGTGGAGATATACTAATGTGTTATATATTAAATTTTTAATAATCCTAAAGGAATCTTGGGCTAATATTAGTTATGTTTACCTCTGTTCAATTGTCATCTATTCACCCATTTAGAAATTTCTCTTGTATACTCAGCACTGACTCAATACTCTTACTAGACAGGGGGCCTGGCTCTGAGTGGGTCTGCCTAGAGCCAGTCAGTAGTGTGTGGGTTCTTGATTTCATATAGGAAAGATTTCACAAGTCCAGATGACTATGAGAATGCTTTTATTAAAGCTGGGGATAGTGAAACAAGAGAGTGCTTAGAAGCAACAGGAGATCCTAGGCTGAGCTGCCTTAGCTCACTGGGAAATCAGAGAAAAGGGGGCCTTGGGGACAGGTTGAGGTCACTAGCCTGAGACCAGCTGCTGCTGCTGCCCATCGCTGTAGAGTTTAGGAGACATGTGCCTCTGGGGAAAGAAGTGGAGGGAAGAAGAGGAGAAAGGGAATGGCAAGGGCTTGCTCTCCTGAGGGAGAGCACATGCTGGTTCCTTTGTCTTGAGGTTTTTATCTCTTTCTTGAGGGTGGTTGGGAATCTTAGGGGAGGTCTCAGAGGAAGGGGTGAGCAGAATATTCATCTGTTCTCCAGATGTGCCCTTTCAGGGTCATGGTCTCCACTGATTTTTTAAAAATATTTGTATTTATTTCTTTTTAGACAGAGGGTAAGAGTGGGAGGAAGAGAGGGAGAGAAACATCAATGTGTGGTTGCCTCTTGAACACCCACCCCCACACTGGGGACCTGGCCCGCAACCCAGGCATGTGCCCTGACTGAGAATTGAACCAGTGACCCTTTGGTTCACAGGATGGCGCTCAATCCACTGAGACAAACCAGCCAGGGCAGGTCTCCACTGATTGATCAATGACAGGACAGAGGGTCTTTAGTCATTGCAGTTGGCTTTTCTGGGCCTGGAGCTGAAATACAACCGAGGCCTAGATGTTATCTCTGGGGAGGTTGACTTTTGTATCCTGCTGTAAATTGCTTGGCCATTGTGTTGAGTCTCATAGTCACATCTGTGTGGCTATCTGTCTCAGGTTTCCTATTCTACTTGCCAAAGTAATGCCCTGGCATCTTACTATCCTATCTCCATACCATGGCACAGCCCTCTTCTCTGTCCTTCATTAATTATATTTGGGGAAAAATGTTGGAACAATTAGAGAAACTATTTTAAAAGTATTCTATCGTAGCAAAATTGCTGACGAAAGATACAATATTAAGAATCCAAGTTCTTTTCTGAAAGTATCCAGGAAGAAATAGTTTATTGCCAAGATTTAAGGCAGAAAAGTAGAATGATGGCAACAAACATATGGGGAAATATAGGAGACCATGCTAGCCAAAGAGGAGCACCCCTTGTGGAGAGCAAAAGCATATCTTCTAATTATGTAGCAGAACCTCATTATTATGTATTCACTAAATAGCTTTTATTTCTTTCTTGACAAGACATGTTCTCATCAACTCCCATTTCTAACTTCCCACCCCTAGTTTATTAGTGGAGAATAATTACTGCTTAGGAAATGATTTCCACTATAACAAAACCCAATCCAAAATTCAAAATCTCCCAAATAGAGATGTCAAAAGCTTCCATCAGATTAGATAAAGTATTGTAATCTTATTTTAACTCTTACTGTTAGCCTCAGGGATAGCATCTTCCTCTCAATGCCAGTAGCACTAAACTCTTTTCAACATTGATTTAACTACCTTCTTGTCTTATATTATCATTTAATTGATTGGGGGTGGGGTTTTCTTCTCAATTGAATTAGAAAGGTTTTGAAGAATGGAGTGGGTGTGACAAAAAGCTAAATACGCAGAAGATAGTAGAAAATATGTCTAATTTCATGGATTTGTGAGATTGTGTTCTGTTCCCTTCCCCCCTCTTTTTTTTTGAGGGGACAAAATTCTCACCTCTAGAAGAAATGTGGGTAGGGCAGGTTTTATTCCATTTCACACGTATGCAGGTGATTCAACCATGTATTTATTAATGTATTTTATTTAAGTTCTTTTTTTACGATACCTTTGACTTCACCCTGACAACCCTATTTAAAGCCAATCTGTGGAAGCTGGGGATGAGATGTCCTATTTCCTTTGCAGAAAGCAATAAAAAGTGTTAGCTAGCACAGTACTTTGCATACAAGAGGTGTTCAACAAATGACAAGAATGATGATAATGATCTCTTCCTATCTCAGGGAAAAAAATCAAAGAAAGCAAACCTTGGTTGATTATGCTCTCTTTAATGCTTTTATAGATTTTACTCCTTTCAATTCCTGTGTCATCTTCTGATATGTTGTTTAGATATACCCTTTGAAGCAGTTTGTTCATGGATATATGTGAAATTACCTTGTGCTTTCAATATTGTTATGATAAATATTTCATTTTTCTTTACCTTCACACTCCTTTGGGCATACAAAGGTTTTTCCTTTTCCTGAATATCATAATGTTTTTATAGATTTAACAAATATTTGTACAAACTCTTCTTCATCTCTTCACACCTGTGTAATAAAATCCAGCTTTCATCTCAGCTGCCAGGAGCCCCAGTGACCCTGGATCAGCTGTATGCAATATAAAGTTCATCGGGTTTAAAACTGAAGATTTTCCTCCTTCTTTCCCTACAAACATTTCTTCTCCCAGATATTAGGTTAGAATCTTCCTACCCCTCACAATAAACAATATTGCTTTTATCACTTGGTATAGAGAGGCCATGGTGTACCTCCAGGGCACTCAGAAAATACAATCTCACAAGGCTGTGGGTGGAAATAGAAAACCCTGATAATGCTGATCCCTCATTTTATTACCCCATGTCCTTTGGGACAATAGCATTCCAGCACCTGCTCCTATTCCACTGTGAGGTTGCTGATGCTCCACAATCATACTTTGCAAAGCTAAACAGCCATTAAGAGCAATTCTAGATCTATAGATATAACCTTGGAGGTAAAAAGTTGTTGCCTATGTCCACTGCAATGTAATGCAATGTCTAATTTCACTTCAGTTTCCTTCAACTCATAGAATGGATGTCAATGAACCATTAGAAGATTTGAATATTTATTATGAACCAGGGGCAACACCCCAAATACACTATTTTACATTTAAAAACATCAATGTGAGAAAATAATTTGAAAAAAATTTATGTACTTGAAGAAAAGGAATATAATTTCAGTGACATTGATGTTATTCCACCATTTACCTCATGTCTTGACTGACAGATAAAATAGTCTTGTGCCAATTTGTTGTCATTTCTCATCTCTAAAACTTCCTCCTTGCAGTGAATCCTCTTGCACGTCCTTTCAGCTGCCTCAGTAGGAAAGAAGGAAGCTGTTGCGCGTGGGTCACCGGCCAGCAGTGACCACGGAACTCTGTGGATAGCTCGACGATAAACACGCGAGAAAAAACGACACATGCACAGAGACAGACTAGTTTCTGTGGGGAAGTAGGGACGAAATGGCCACCCCCCTAGTGGGGAGCGCGCTGATTTACCGTCCATACCTGCTTTTATTAGGCTCATTTTGCATAATAATTCAGGTAAAGTACAGTACTCATTAGGGGAAGTAAGGAACTATAGAAAACAAAGAACTCTGCCGGTCTATTGAGTTGGGGTCAAAGAGCTGTAAGACTGAGGAACAAAATAACTTCCTCCTAAGACCCTTCTCATTCAACTGAGAGCATTCTAAACAAAGAAGGTTTCACAGTAATTTACATATTCTTTCTTAGGCCTGATCACCCCGGGAATCCGCACTTCTCAGTACCGAGCTGTACCACCCTGTCATTGTTTCAGGCTTAGGTGGAGCAAGGGAACTAGGTAACCAAGAGATAAGGAGGTTTTCTCCCAGATGCTGAGAACTCAGGCTATGTCAAAGCCGAGGAGCGAGGGTCCATCACCCCCTTTTGCTGCAGCCCCCCAAGTCCTTCTTTTGGGAGGCCTCCCAAAGTGATCGTGCCTGGCTTAGGTCGTTCCCCCCGTGGGGAATCTTACCCGTCTTTGGCTAACCGACCAAGCTTTTGGGGGTTCAGTCATGAATAAAGCAGCAGAAGCAGCATTCCTGCCAGGAAGATAAGCTTTTGTCTCCTTGCTGGCTTACAGTTCGAAGGGTGTTCCCTTAGCCTTAGCTAGGCGGGGGTTTCAGCTTCTGATACCAGTCAGGGTGGTTCCCAACAGGAAGCAAGATTACAGAGAAATGGGAATATCCCCTCTTCCTTCAGCTCTTCACTTTAGGTTTTTGGTGTTTTTTTGCATTGCCTTTGGTAGTATGTATGTATGTATGTATGTATTTATTTAGACTGTTAAGCTATATTCAGTTTTTAAAAAGCAGTTAAAATGAGTCCTTTATACAAATATGTTTATAGAAAGAAAATAATTCTGGAGACAGTGTTAGACACAGAAACTATTTTTTTCCTTAATATAAATGATGCCCTTATTGTAAATGGAAACTATTTTGGGTGTTTGGCTTTAATTTTATGACCATAAAACATTTTCCTAGAAGATGAGGTTCTGAATAGAATGTTAAGTTGTCATTCTTAATGTTACTTAGTCAGTGGTGTCTTAGAATTTCTGCATAGGAGCAGAAAAAAAGAAGGAACTCCTACCCTTCATGACAGCATGGATGAAACTGGAGAGTATTATGCTTAGTGAAATAAGCCAGGCAGTGAAAGACAGATACTATATATCTCACCTATAAGAGGAACCTACTCAACAAAACAAACAAGTGAGCAAAATAGAACCAGAGACATGGAAATAAAGAACAAACTGACAATGACCAGAGGGGAGGGAAGAGGAGGGTCATGGGGGAAAGAAGGGGAAGGGTCAAGTCAAGGAATGTGTATAAAGGACCCATGGACAACAAGAGCAGGAAGGATGACTGAATGTGGGAGTGTGGGAGGTGTGGGCAGGGCAAGGGAGAGTAATGGGGGGGAAATGGGGACAACTGTAATTGAACGAAAATATTTTTTTTTAAATGAAATGCAATATAATTTTAAAAAAAGAATTTCTGCATAGGAGGCACATTTATGACTTGTAGTACCATGAGGAGAAGATGCTAAGGGATTAGCCTTGAAACTGACATATGCATTTTGAATTAGACACACAGCATTTTGAATTAGATTCTATGTTTTTTAGAGGGATGGTCTGGGTGAATGTTTGATAGAAAATCAAAACAAAGTCATTGGAAAGAGCTTAGAATCCCCAGTCTCTTCCATCAGATTACATGTATTTCAAAATCTTAACAAAGAACTTGAAACACTAAGCTCTTAAAGTACGAAATTTAGGTTGAACTAACATTTGGGGAAAATTTTAGTTTTCAGTTAAGAATTTGACATAGTTTAAGGAATCAGTAGAAGCTAAATGATTTTATTATAACTAACTGGTTAGAAATAAATAAAAACAAAACTAAACTAATTCTCCTGAATGATCCAATAGGCTCTACACACCACACTGAATAGATAGATACCCAAGACAGTTTTTTGAAACCCAGCTTCATAAATGTTTGTAGCAGTGGCTTCAAAAGTGTAGTCTTTTAAATGACCCAAGTTCTTTTTCTGCCCAAGAAATGGTATGAAAAAAAAATGTGGGCTGGGTGAGTGGGCTGGGATGGGAATAAAAGATAGAAAATTGTACTTGAACAACAATTAAAATAAAATTTTTTTAAAATGTGGGTCTTTCCCAAAATGTCGTTAACAGACACTGGAAAATAAGAGTGTCAGTACAAATTCCACCTGGTGAACTTTATTCAGTGTTGGGAATCTCAGTGTATTTTTTCCCTTTATTGTCATTGCAATAAACACAACTCATAGTTTCCTCCTGAGAACAGCTTGCTGGACTTCTTTGCTTGTACTTCTATACTGCTTTTGTGATCCCTAACATAGGTACTACTTACTGTACATAATGAAACTATAGCATCTTCCTAACTTTATCTTATTAATCTTGTTACCTAAACAAAACCAATTTGCCATCTTGCTTAACCTTTATCCTTCAATTAAGAGCTTGTTTTCCTACCTTCAGTGTTTTCCCTCAGTTCAACCTCAGTTCAGCCAACTGTCACTCCTCATGGCCTTATACTTTCTTTGTCTCACTGTCACCAGGTGAAGAACAGAGTTCTTCCTTTTTACTGACCAAAAAAAAAGGCTACACCCTTTTGTTTCTAAGTTAGCAGATGTTGCATTAAAAACATGTAATCAGTGCCATGCTAGATTATTAATATTAATCTTTATTAAAAATATCGACATTATTTAATTCTGCATTTGAGAAAAGAATATTACCAAGCAGGACTCAAAATTTTTCCACAGAAGCTGCCCTTGCTTCAAGATAATATCTGATCCTAGAGACAAAAATATGAAAATGTAAAAGAGTTAGAAATCTTGGAGACATGCATCCCAGACAAATTTGAGAATGCATAAAAGTGGACAACCCTGGTCCCGTTTTCCAATTCTTTATTCCATACCAATGGAAAAGCAAAGCATTGTGTTTTTACTTGATGATTACTTGTGTTCCATGCTCCCATTTTTTATTGTTGGCACTATTACAGATGTCCCCCATTTTTCCCCCTTTGCCCGCTTCCACCCAGCCCCTGCTCCCCGCCACCTTCACCACAATATTGCCTGTGTTCATGGGCTACACATAAATGTTCTTTGGCTAATCTCTTCACCTTCATTTATTCAATTCCCTCATGCCCCTCCCCTCTGAGATCTTTTAGTCTGTTTTGTGTATTCATGCCTCTGGTTCTATTTTGTTCATCAGTTTGTTTTGTTCACATTTTATTTTCAAGGGAATAATGGAGAGAGCTATCTCAATTGTTGAAGCTTTCATTTTGTCCATTCTATTTCTATCATTTTTCCTCTACTGAGGAAAGTCATTTTAACCCTGGAAGGATCTTTAGAACAGGACTAAAGATGCTTTTAGGAAAATCACAAACGTTAATCTCTACCTACTTATCTGTCCCCTTCTAGCCCTACTCTGGCCATGGTCAGTAGGGTGTATGGCACTTACTTAGAAAATGAAGACAAGAAAATTCATGTTTGAGAAAAAGCTATACCCTATAATGTGGAAAGTAAAACTCTGTTGAGAAAGCAAATAAACCAAAGGTCTATGTAAAACATCAAAAAAACTGGAGATATCTACCCTGGGAGAATATGTAAGAATTCTTCCTGCATGTCTTTGTTTTTCTTTTTCTAATTATATTTTATTGATTATGCTGTTACAGTGTCCTGATTGTTCCCTCTTTGCCCCCTCCACCTAGCACCCCACAAACCCTCAGGCAATTCCTCCACCATTGTTCATATTTATGGGTTATGCATACAAGTTCTTTGGCCACCCCATTTCCTAACCTGTACTTTACATCCCCATAGCTATTGTGTAACTACCAATTTATACTTCTTAATCCCCTCACCTCTTCACCCATTGCCCCACACTGCCCTCTCATTTGGCAACCACAAAAATGCTCTCTGTATCCATGATTCTGTCAATGTTTTTGTTTGCTTAGTTTGTCTTTCAGATTCAATTTTTGATAGATATGTATTTATTGCAATTCTATTTTGTTCATAGTTTTGATCTTCTTTTCCTTAAATAAGTCCCTTTAACATTTCATATAATAATAGTTTAGTGGTGATGAACTCCTTTAGTTTTTTTTCTTGTCTGGGAAGCTCTTTATCCTTCAATTCTAAATGATAGCTTTGCTGGGTAGAGCAATCTTGGCTGTAGGTCCCTGCTCTTCTTGACTGAATATGTCTGGTCAGTCCCTACTAGCCTACACATTTTCTTTTGAGAAATCAGCTGATAGTCATATGGGATCTCCCCTGTAAGAAACTAACTTCTTTTCTCTTGCTGCTTTTAAGGTTCTCTCTTTTATCTTTAACCTTTGGCATTTTAATTATGATGTGTTCTGGAGTGGGCCTCTTTTCATTCATCTTATTTGGGCTTCTCTGTGCTTGCTGGACTTAAATGTTTATTTCCTTCAACAAATGAGGGAAGTTTTCTTTCATTATTTTTTCAAATAGATTTTCAATTTCTTGCTCTTTTTGTCTTCTCTATCTGGTACCTCTATGATGCAAATGTTGGACCTCTTGAAGTTGTCCCAGAGGCTGCTTATACTATCTTCATTTTTTTGGATTCCTTTTTCTTGTTTTTCTGATTTATTGTGGTACGCTTCTTAATGTTCCAAATCGTTGCTTTGATTCTTGGCTTCATCCACTCTCTCATTGTGTCCTGGTAAATTGTTCTTTATTTCAATTAGTGTATACTTCATTTCTGACTAGATCTTTTACATGCTGTTGAGGTCCTCACTAAGTTCATGAGCATCCTTATAAACAATGTTTTGAACTGTGCATCTGATAGATAGCTTATCTTCATTTTGTTTAGCTCTTTTCCTGGATTTTTGATGTGTTATTTTATTTGAGCCATGTTTCTTTGTCTCCTTGTTTTATCACACTCCTTGTGTTTGTTTCTATGTATTAGGTAGATCTGCTTTGACTCTGTGTCTTGGTAGTATAGGCTATTGTAGTAGGTGTGCAGTAGGGTCCAGTGTCACAGCCTCCCCTATCTTGGTACTTAAGGTATGCCCTTTGCATGGACTAAGTACACCCTCCTCTTGTAGTTGAGCCTTGGTTGCTCTTGGCAGACTAATGGGAGGGAGTTACCCTGGCCAGTCAGCTGCAAGCATTGGCTGTGACCACTTACCCCAACCTTTACCCTCCCTGGAGGATCAGCTGTGCAGGGGCAGGGTGGTGCTACTCCAGTGTGGTCTGTAGCTGTACAGTGGGTGCACAGGCTCTGGAGTTTCTCAGGTGATGCAGGCCAAGGTTAGCTACCACTTGTGTTTTACCTGGGGCCACCCAGACAGAGCTATAAAACAATCTGTGTTGGCTGCTACTTGTTCTGGGCTTAGAGATTCCCAGGTGAAGCCAAGCTGTGAATCTAGGCTGACTAGTGTTATTGCTAGGCCTGGGGCTCACTGAGGCCAGCTGCTGCTTGTTTGAGAGGATTTAGGATATTGTGGAGTATGAGCTTGGACCAGCCATTCATATGGAAAAGAAGATTGGGTGGGCCAGTAAGTTGGGTGGGGCAGAGTCTCTGGGGATCTCCAAAGTGGTCAAACAGTGTTAGCCAGGTTGATGGAGTTTCAGATGTGGTTCCTCTTGCCAGCTCTGTGGGAGAGGAGGGTTTAGAAAAGGGACAATGGCTTCTTTATGCCTCTGGTGGCTTTCAAGCTGCTACCCAAGTGCTGGAGCTCAGAGGGGGTGAGTCTAAGTAGGTGAGTCTGTGTGTGGCTTCTTTGAGGGGAGCTGCTTGGGACTACAGAAGTTTCTTCCATTGACTCAATCCCCTCTAGTTTTTGCAGCCCAAAGTTGTGGACTTATCTTGTCACTGAAACTCTGGGCTGGGGATCCTGGTGTGGGGCTGGGACTCCTCACTCCCAAGATATTCCTCCTGAATTTTTATCCACTACATGTGGGTGTGGGACCCACCCATTCTGTATCTGTGCCCCTCCTACCAATCTGGATGGGTGTGGTTTCCTTAATTTTGTAGTTGTCAAACCTCCATTCAACTCCATTTCTGACATTTCTGAGTTGTGATTGTTCTATATTTAGTTGTTATTTTGATGTGATTGTGTGAATAGGCCAGCCGTGTCTGCCTGTGCTGCCATCTTGATTGGGAGTCCCCTTTCTGCATTTCACCAATAGTGTCCACGTTTATTCTGAGCACATCTAACTCTGGAATGCAACGAAAACCAGGCAAACATTCCTTCTCTCCCTTGTTAGAATTCTCATGTTCTTTTCATCTGCCCACTAAACTCAATATTTTATTTATGTATTTATTCCTAATTCTATGTCTTTAAGTTCTTGGCTACATATACAAAGGTAACAGTCGATATGTGGTTTTCATTTTTATCTTCTAATTAGTACTGTACATATCACTTGTTATCACAACATAAAGTAAACTCTCCTGTTGTAGGGCACATACCTTCAGTTAAACACTATAAATAGCTGCTCTATTTTGTTTCTTGCTAATACTAAAAACAATTCAAAATTATGTTTTTCCTTCAAATTATTATCTATGTTGTAATAGAAAGTAAGCATCATAAGGCTATGAATTCTGATCATTGATCTATTTATCACTCCTACTTTCTGCACAAGAATACTGATACCTATTAGGTACATAATAGGTACTCTATTATAGAATGATGAATAGATTCATCCATTAATTAATAGTATATAGATAGATTTTCCTAGTCAAAGAAAAAGAATAATTTGCATAATATTCTGGATAATTTTAAGTTTTGTTCAGTTACAACTGTCAGTTTATTTTGTTTTTACATCTTTTAGTCTTTTCAAATAAGGATTTATTTTACACTTTGCCACCTTAAATGACAACATTTTTAGGTATATTTTATTGATTATGCTATTATAGCTGTCCTATTTTTTGTCCCCTTTATCCCCCCTCTGCCATGCACCCCTATACCTTCCAGCATTCCCTCTCTCCTTAGTTCATGTCCATGGGTTGTACATATAAGTTCTTTGGCTTCTCCATTTCCTATACTATTCTTAATCTCCCCCATCTATTTTATGCCTGCCAATTATGCTTCTTATTCCCTGTACCTTCCCCCCCATCCTTCCCCTCCCCCTTCCCACTGATAACCCTCCATGTGATCTCCATTTCTGTGTTACTGTTCCTGTTCTAGTTGTTTGTTTAGTTTTGGGGTTTTTTTTGTTTAGTTTTTTAGGTTCAGTTGTTGATGGTTATGAGTTTATTATCATTTTACTGTTCATAGTTTTTGATTTTCTTCTGTTTATTAAATAAGTCCCTTTAACATTTCATATAGTAAGGACTTGCTGATGATGAACTACTTTAACTTGACCCTATCTGGGAAGCTCGTTATCTGTCCTTCCATTTTAAATGATAGCTTTGCTGGATAGAGTAATCTTGGATGTAGGTCCATGCCTTCCATGACTTTGAATATTTCTTTCCACCCCTTTTTGCCTGTAAGGTTTCTTTTGAGAAATCATCTGATAGTCTTGTGGGCACTCCTTTGTAGGTAACTCCTTTCCTCATGCTGCTTTTAAGGTTCTCTCTTTATCTTTAATCTTGGGTAACTTAATTATGATGTACCTTGGTGTGTTCTTCCTTAGATCCAATTTTTTGGGAGTCTCTGAGCTTCATGGACTTTCTGGAACTCTATTTCCTTTGCCAGACCAGGGGAGTTTTCCTTCAATGTTTGTTCAAATAAGTTTTCAATTTCTTGCTCTTATTCTCCTTCTGGAACCCCTATAATTCAGACGTGGGAGAGCTTAAAGTTGTCCCAGAAGTTTCTAAGCCTCTCCTTATTTTGTTGAATTCTTGTTTCTTCATTCTATTCCATTTGGATGTATATTTCTTCCTTTTATTCCAGATCATTGATTTGAGTCCTGGTTTCCTTCCCTTCACTATTAGTTCCCTGTATATTTTGCTTTATTTTATTTTGTGCAGCACTAATTTCGTCCTTCATTTTGTGACCAAGCTCAATCAATTCTGTGAGCATCCTCATTACCAGCATTTCGAACTCTGCACCACATAGGTTGTCTATCTCCTCTTCACTTAGCTCTTTTTTTCTGGAGTTTTGATCTGTTCTTTCAAGTGTACCATATTTCTTTGCCTTTACAACACAGCATACCTATTATGTTATAAGGAGGCAGAGCCTTAGGTATTTGCTAGGGTGGGGCAACTCTCTTTGCTGCATTGTGGTGCTGTCTGTGGGGGAAGGGTCAGGCAGGGAACAACGTACCACTTGCTCCACTCTAGTCTTACTTTCCAAGAACTCTTCTATGAGACTGGGAGTTTCTCCTGCCATAGCAACTCCCCACAGTATTTTACACCTAGAGGTTGTGAGTGTTTAGTTTCCTGTTCAGCCAGCCCCACCTCACCTGTGTGTCTCCTGTGTTGCTGCAAGCCTTCTCTGCTCAGCTGCTCATCTCCACCCCTTCTACCAGTTTGGATGAATGTTTCTTCAACTCCTTGGTCTTCAGAGTTCCATGCAGTTTGATTTTTTTTGCACTTCTGGTTGTTTACTGCTTTTAAATTGGTTGTTATCCTTCTTTTGGTTGTGCGATGAAGTGAAGCATTTCTACCAGTGCCTCCATCTTGTCCAGAACTGACATTTTAAAAAATACATTTTATAAAGATTTTATTTATTTATTTTTAGAGAGAAGAAGGGAGGGAGAAAGAGAGAGAAACATCAATGTGTGGTTGTTTCTCCAGGGCCCACTACTAGAGATCTGGCCTACAACCCAGGTATGTGCCATAACTGGGAATCTAATCAGCAACGTTTGGTTTGCAGGCTGCTACTCAACTCACTGGGCTGCACCACCCAAGATTAGATGACAACATTTTTGATTCTAACTCAGAACTCAGTGGCTTGGCTCCATTTTTCCTTGATGCTTATATGTTCCAGCGCTCAAACTAATGAAAGGTTTATCTCATTTTGTTATCTTATTTTTTTTTTGAAAACAGTATTTGAAAGATCCTATGTAGAAGTAAATTAAATTTAAATCTTGGATCAAAATGTTCCATCACTGTATGTACATCATTTCCCTAGCTGAAATACTATAAAGATAATAATTTGTAATAATATTTACAATGTTGAAGGCAAAGGAGCCTTCAACTTAAAAAGTTCTGTAAACTTTTCATATTTTAAAAAGTAAGGCTGTTTAAGAACCCAAATGTTATCTTTATATGCTTTGACTTGGCTCTTAAATAGTAAATAATTACTTTTAAAGCCAAGCCTATTGGTCTATATGTGATATGACTCAACCAGTTCACCTCAATTTAATAATGTCCTTGAGGTATGCAGAGATCTAATTCCTGATCATTGTATCTTGATCTTAAGCAAGATCATATTCTACATCTACATCCATTATTCACAATGGCTCTAGGTATGCACTTTCTTTCCCTAGCCCTATAGAAAGAACTTAATGCAAAATTTTTCATTTCTCTTTAAACTAATTTCATTTCTACATTGCTATAGTGAATGGAGGGAGATAGTTTGGTTAAATTTAATTTATAAGAAGTAAAATAGAAACGTCATATTGGCCAATGGTCTACTGACCTTTTCTAACAATATTTTTTTTACCAGAATAGAGATTAATTTGGATTTGTTTCTTTTAGTTCTTTATCCAATTTTGTGAAGATTATAATAAATAGTACAATGTATTTTAGTTCAAAATTAGAGCAAAGAGCAAGGAAATCAAGTGATCAAGATAATCAATATGCTAAAACAAGTCACTTCATGATTAAAAATCCTCTATCCTTTAATTAAGACAGAAATAAACATAAATAATTTATAAGGCACTGAGTTTTATATAGTGCATGTAGATTTTGAAACTGCCCATGGGGAATTTACCATTTAATGAAGACATACTAATAACTGCCAAACAAGAAGTACTGTATTTAATCTGAGGGTATCACCTACTCAGAGAATGTTCCTAACACATCTACTTAAAAAATATTGTTGTGGATCTCTGCCTCTGTAGCACAGACATGCACTTACATGGCTGGAATGGGAATCAGGGCCATACCAACCACCAAGTACTTCAAGAGCATTTGGAGGGAAGAAAACTAATTATTGAGTTTTAAATAAGTTGTTACTTCTCTTTACATGTAATTTCCCTCAAATATAAAAAGAAGTAGGTAGACTACACTTCCCTCAAATATAAAAAGAAGTAGGTAGACTACAAAGTCTCTAAATTTCTGTATTTATATTCTAGGTAAGAAGCAAAACGAGGTCATATTGGAGTAACTTGAATGCAATATTGCCAGGCAACTTGCTTAAGTATTCATTTTCCCTTACTATTTCTAAAAACGACTGTGAATCAAATAAAGCAAAACCTGACTTACTTAGCATTCTGTTAACCAGATATTTCTACTAAGTAGCATGGAGGGCAAAAAATATGCAACTCTTAGTTGCATATTTTGAACTCCATGTAGGAAAAACAAGTGCTAAATAAATATACTGATATTGACAATATTAAAAGCCACTTATAGACTGTGACAAAAACAGATTCAACTCAATTAGTTTCTCCTTCTATTGATATAATATTGAGGTACTGCAAAGTGCTAAAAGACATTTCAGTCAAATAAATATTAAAATGCATTTGGTTTGCTGGTAATGGTAAGCTTTTTAAATTTTATTTTCTTCAAATAGTTATAAACAGAGTAGACAAAATATTAGATATACTAATCTAACTACTTGAGTAATCTTCCCCTACTAGGTAAACTTTGGTTTTTACTTTGGGTTTCAATATGTGAAACTTGAATCAGTAGACAATGAAGTCATGGGCTAGGACTCCAGGATCTGGGATTCTCCTCATTTCTATATGTGATTACTAAAGCCCAATGACATGGTAAGAACTAGGCCAGATTTCATCTCTGGGTCTCTTTCTTAACTAGTTATTCTTCATGTGATTTTTTGAGCAAAAGATATGGTCTCTCTAAGCAGCAGCTTGCCCATTTAGAAAATGGGGGTAAAAATATTTGCTTTTTTCAGAAGTCAGAATGGTTAAATAAAAAGTGAATGTAAAAATTATGTAAATGACTAAACTATTCTGTCTTTGAAAATGTAAGGCAGCATTTTTCTAAATGGCTCATTATATATGAGCCCTATTTACTGAAGTCACACACTTGTAATTCCTTTCTTTAAAAGTGTAATTAAGTTTCCTTCTCATCAAAGAATATAAAATGAGTTTATATATATTAAAGCTCCATCCCACATTTGTGGGAAGGAAGCTGTGTGTTTAAAGCATTGTCAATATAAAGGTAACTTTAGTGAGAAGCAAATATTTTTTTTCTCAAGGTTGTGATTTAATAGATTGCAGAGTTTAGGTTGGAAGAATGTCTCTCATTCTTTTTTGTACCCAGAGTTCTAAGCACAGAGCAGGTACTCAATAAATGCTTACTGATATGGAATTTGTGGAGTGAACCGGAGGTGAAGGAAACTGAGAACTCTTACAGCTCAATCAGCACAATTCAATGCCATGACTGGCAAGTCAGTCAAATTATCTTCCTACTTCTGTAAAATCAGAGAAGTATGATTGCTTTAATTCAACTTCTGTGCCACTTTCCTAGGCATTATAGTTTTCTGAGACAGCCTGTTACACCGATGTCTTCACTGAAACTATTCTAAGAAATGTACCTCTTATGGTGAGTTTCCTTGTTTTTCTATATACCAAAAGGAAAACAAAGAAACCCACCATAAGAAGTACATTTTGAATATTTATGTGCCTACTTCACTATTTAGTTATAAACAGATATCAAGTTTTCTGTGTCTGAGAATAAGTAGTTAATTGATAGTTGTCCAACATGTGCCTTCACTGTTTGACATTGTTATTTTGACGATGTTGTTTCTCTTTTTTTCACTGACCACATTTTTACTGAGTACTTACTATCTACACCAGACACTGATCTTGTTGCTGGTAATATAGCAGAATACAAAACAGATACAAATTCCTGCCCTTACAGAGTTCTTAGAGATTACATTCTAGTGACACCAAGGTAACCTGTGAAGAAAATGACCAGGCTATTTTCTCAAAAGATAAAAAACAACTCCTATGAGCAATAAGAAAAGGGATTCCTACTGTTTAAGTCAGAAAGAAGCAATGAAGTCATTAAGAAGTCATCTAAGAATGTGATACCCTTCTGAGCTCCCTGACCCATTTCTACAAAAGCAAAGGGCTCCCCTTTGCCACAGTCCTAAGGCACAGGGCTCCCAGAGGGTACACTAGGGCATTTAAAAGTCTATCCTTAAACCAAGGGCATTTCCAATTGAAGAGTATTTCCAACCAAAGACTAAAGCAATGGTTGTAAAAATTTGTTTTAAGAATCAACTCAATAGTCTTTGAAATATGAAATACAATGAGAAGGAACATAACCCACAAGTAATAAAAAATAAAAAGAAATGTGAAAGTAAAATTAAAGTGTTTATCTCATAATAGTTTAAGATATAAAATGAGAATGTAGAAAAGATGTTTGCTTAGGAAAATATTTTAATCCTTAGACCCCAAACACAACAAAATAGAAAGTTACTATAGGGTAATTTGGCAATTTTAAATGTAGGCCATTTCTAATCTGTAATGTTCTATTTTTCTATGGAAAGACTAACTTGAAATTAATTTGCTCAAACTTGGCTTTACATAATGGCTTAATATAGAAAGTTTCATGGTATCTTTGGGACTTCCAAAAACAAAACAGGATTTACTGAGTTTAAATGAAATTATGAATAAAAGAAACAATTCTAAAACCAAAATGGAAACAAGCAAAATATATATAGCAAGTAGCACTGACAAAAAGAGGCTACAATGAAACCTCATTAATTAAGATTCATTAGGGCCTAGGCAAGTTTGAGTAGGTGACATGTACATAAATTTAGATAAAAAGTTATTTAAATTCTCAATGAAATACAAATATATATATACACATACACAGAAGTATATATATTTCAGAAATAAAGACTGAATTGAATACAACTTTAAAAAGTGTAACCTCAGGCAGTGTCATTGTCCCCTCTTTAACTTCCCCCCCCAAACAGAGCCACAGAGCTATGACACAGGTTGCCCACCCTGGTGGTTATCTAAGGCTCTACCCCATGCAACTTGCAGGTGAGCTTTTCTACAATAGGCCATGATACTAAGACAAGGAGTCAAAGCAGCTCTACACAGTTATACACAGAAACAAACACAGGGAGGATGTCAAAATGAGAAGGTAAAGAAATATGGCCTAAGTGAAAGAACAGAACACAACTCCAAAAAAAGAACTAAATGAAATGGAGATAAGCAACCTATCAGATGCATAATATAAAACACTAGTTATCAGGATGCTCAAGGATTGGGTACATCAACAGCATAAAAAAGACCCAGGTAGAAATGAAGGTCACATTGAGGAAAATAAAGAAGAATCCACAGGAGCCAACAGTGAAGGGGATGAAGCCAAGAATCAAATCAATGATTTGGAACATAAGGAAGAAAAAAGCATTCAATTAGAACAGCAAGAAGAAAAAAAATAATTTAAAAAATGATGATAGGCTAAGGAACCTCTGGGACATCTTCAAACATACCAACATCTGCAGGATAGGGATGACAGAAGGAGAAGAAGGAGAAGAAGGAGAAGAAGAAGAAGAAGAAATTGAAAACTTATTTGAAAAATATAGAAATCTTCCCTAAGCTGGTGAAAGAAGTAGATATACAAGTCCAGGAAGCATAGAGACTCCCAAACAAGATGGACCCAAGGAGGACCACACCAAGACACATCATAATTAAAATGCCAAAGATTTAAGATAAAGATAGAACTTGAAAGCAGCAAGAGAAAAGCAGATAGTTACCTACAAAGGAGTTCCCATAAGACTGTCAGCTGATTTCTCAGAAGAAACTTTGCAGGCTTGAAGGGACTGGTAAAAAGTATTCAAAATGAGTAAAGCAAGGACACGCAGCCAAGATTACTCTATCCAGCAAAGCTATCATTTACAATTGAAGAGCAATAAAGTGCTTCCCAGGCAAAGTAAAACAAAAGGAGTTCACCATCACCAAGCCATTATTATTTGAAATGTTAAAGGGATTTATATATAAAAAGATCAAAACTATGAACATTAAAATGGTAACAAATTCACAACTATCAACAATTGAATCTAAAAAACTAACTAAGCAAACAAGCAGAACAGGAACAGAATCATAGATATGGAGATCATTTGGAGGGTTATCTATCAGCTGGAAGCAGGAGGAGAAGAATGAAGGAAAAGGTGCAGGAATTAAGAAGTATACATTGGTAGGTACAAAATAGACAGGGGTATGTTAAGAACAGTACAGGAGATGGAGTAGCCAACGAACTTATATGCATGACCCATGTACATGAACTACCGTATTTTGCCATATATAATGTGCACATTTTGCCCAAATTTTTTAGGAGAAAAAAAGGTTGTGCATTATACATGGGTAGTACCAGAAATACCTTGTATCTATCTTGTGTTTTATAATTACTTGTTACATAAAATTTCTTATACCATAATATGTTCAAAAATAAATACTAAACTTTATAATACAAAAAACCAAGTATCTAAATATGAATAAATAAAAAAAATTGAATTGAAAAATTAAGACAAAAGATTTTTTCCTGAAAGGTTGGGCTAAAAACATGGGTGCGCATTAACACAGCAAAATACTGTAAGTAGTGGGACACAGTGGGAAGGAATGAGTGTACCAGATGGAGGGGGCAAAATTGGGATAACTGTAATAGCATAATCAATGAAATATATTTTAAAAGTGTATACTTTAAATATACTTTAAAAAGTGTGGACTCATAAAAATCCTCATGAAAGCTATTTTAATGTAATTGAAAAGAGTGATGTAGTATTTGGCATATTAACTGATAAAAGCATGTTTTTTAAAGAGAGCTTTAAAATTGTTTAGTTAGTTCAGACACAATAAGCTTCCTAACATACTATTAATTTGCTCCAGGAAACTCTTCCTTCAGCTTATTATCTTAAGTTCCAGGAGGAGTTAATGAGGTTTTACTGTAAAAACAGAAAAACAAAGACTTCAAATGATAAGATTCCAGCAACACTTATAACAACAACAACAACAACAACAAAGTAGTAATGAAATTTCAGTTTCAAAAGCCACTACTGCACAGCATAGCAAGGACCAGATGTTGACACAGCTGGAAGCAGAATGAGGTTAAGAGCAGGAAATCCTTGAACTATTTTACCAGTGTTTCCTTCACTCATTAAAAATACAAAATCCCAATATTACAATGATACAGTAGAACTACTGCTTATTAGAAGGCACTGAATTTTACGTTTCTCAGGGGAGAGACAGAGAGAAGTGTTTCTGAATGCAGTCACAGTGATGTAAGCTGTGGAAATTCAGTTAGGTATTTTTTTCCCTTTTTACTGAATTTTTTGGGGTGACACTGGTTAACAAAATTACTCAGGTTTCAGGTACACAATTCCACAGTATATCATCTGTACACTGTATTGTGTGTACATCACCCCAAGTCAAGTCTCCTCCTATCACCATTTGTCCCCTCTTCCACTTCACCCTACTCCTCCCCCACCCCTGGCAATCACCACATTATTGCCCCTGTCCATGAATTTTTTCTCTCTCCCCTCTTCTTTTTTGCTCAATCTTTCCATTACCCATCCAAGCCTCCAAACACCCCCCAACAGTTGTCAGCCTGCTCTCTATTTATGTCTATCTTTATTTTGATTGTTATTATTTTTCTTTAGATTCCACATATGAGTGAAATCATATGGTACTTACATCTGTACTTCAGGCTTCTGAGTGACATGATTACGGCAAAAATCAAGCAAATAAAAACCAAAACAACCAACACATGAACTCTGAGCTTCCTCATTCCCCTTTCATGTAGGACACTGGTGCAGACCATCATTATCCAGGAAAATGTGGCTTTCACTACAGTCAAATTTCAGTGTATCTCCCAAATAGAGAGTTTATAAAATAAGTCATTTTATGTCATGTACATTTGACTTTGGAATGATGATGAGACACACAGATCTAAGTAAACACCAAGAGAATCAGACATGGAGTTTGTTGTTTCTGATGATGC
This sequence comes from Phyllostomus hastatus, assembly GCF_019186645.2. NCBI lineage: Eukaryota > Metazoa > Chordata > Mammalia > Chiroptera > Phyllostomidae > Phyllostomus > Phyllostomus hastatus. Next base: position 85,033,214 of record NW_025333977.1, on the reverse strand, counting down.
CTTGGAAAATCTCTTCCCTGAGAAGAAAAGTGTCCTCTCTGCTTATTGATGAGTTTTGTTACCAAATGCACAAAAGATTAATAACTGATGTTTTCCATTACTAATGTACAATGGGACTGCTTCTATCTGTGACTCTTAACCTCATTTTTTTAAATAAAGCAGTAAAAGCACTAAGAATAAGCATGACAAAAAATTCAATAAGCAGACTGAAAAAGAGAAAAGCAGTTCTCCCTTAAGTCTATTTTTATAAAATGCCAAATGTTAAAGAAAGAAATCTATTTTTAATAGTTGTGTATTTCTTATTTCTTCTCTTTATCTCTTGACTATTCAGACTTGACTTGATTGTTTGTTGTACAACAGAATTTCTATTCTACGTTAGCATGTATAATTGATGAATTAGCTTTATTTAAAAATGTTTAGGCCAAAGGTACAGAGAATAAGTAGCATAGATGGTAGGTAGAAAATAGACAGGGAGAGGGCAAGAATAGTATGGGAAATGTAGAAGCTAAAAAACTTATGACACAAGGACATGAACTAAAGGGGGGGGGGAATGTGGGTGGGAGAGGGTGTGCAGGGTGGAGGGGAATAAAGGGGAGTAATGGGACAACTGTAATAGCACAATCAATAAAATATATTTTAAAAAAGATTTTAAAAAGTGTTTAGGTCAAACCAACCCTAGATGAATTAAATCATATGCTTCAAGTCATTTTACTTTTGTATGAAGGTATATTCAAAATTTAAAGGCCTCAGAGGTTTACTTAAATTAGCATAATTATCCTCAAAATAAAAAACTATCAGCCATTCAATAAATGGCAACTATTATTATGCCATTCTCTATGTAAACATTTTACTTATATATTATTTTGCAATAATTTCTTGAAGTATTATTATCCCCAGATATTAGAAAGGCTGAGCAACTTGTCTATGGTCACAAAGCTAGAAATGGATGGTTCCAAGATTTGAACTCAGGTCAAGCTCCAAAATCCATGTTTTTGGCCACTGTACTTTCAATAACTTATACTCAGGAGATTGCTCACATGTGGTTCGATAGTATAGACACTGGAAGGCCTCCCATTGTCCTAATATTTTCCTCATCTTTGTTTAAAACGTGAATGTTCACCTTTGGAAGACTTTCATATAATATAAATTGTTCATCCCATGTACATGCATAAAATCCAACTTGGGAAGGAATTTTAGTTCCATAAAGATATAGCATACTTATGTTCCATTATATTTAGTGTTTATATAATGATTTTTACATAATCTTACTTTTGCTAATTAGCTAGCTATCCATTCAATACTATTTAATAAAATCATTGTAGAAATTCTGAGAAGAATAAGGAGCTTTTTCCAAGGAACTTAAAATAAGTTATATAGATTCACATACAGTCACAAATAATAATACAATACAACCCAGATATAAGTGATGTCATGCTAAAGAAGCAAACAAGGAGCACTGAATTCCAGCTATTGATATCAGGAAGTCGAGAGACAAACGAGGCATGAAGGGATATATTGGGCTATAGATATAGATAGAAAGAGATTCCAAAATAGAGGATTGGCATGATCATGGCATAGTATCCACAATGTGCATAGCACATGTGTGGAAAACAGCAAAAGACCCAGTGTACTTGCAGGGTGGCACTCATGGCAAGTTGTGGAACAAGGCAAACTAGAGAGAGCCCCAGTCATGGGCATCTTGACTATAAAAGTGGTTATCTGCACTTGCTTCTATGAGGTATGGAAGTGTTTGATTGTGGTAGTAACCATCTAGTCTGTGTTGTAGGAAAACTGAAATTCTGTGGAAGGGGAATAGAGAAAAAAAAATGAGAGGTTTTTGCACCAGTCCAAACAGGACAGCAAAAGTGTCCTCAGTGGCTGGTGGAATGGAAAGGACAGGACCAAAAAAGACCTAACGGAAATGGAACTGTGTGAATGTGGTCTGATTATTGTACCTTCAGAGTTTTGGCCATAGGCAGAGTATAAAGTGGGTAAAGTTAACCTTTCTACATCTTATTAATATTTGTCTCCCACCCCAGCATGTTTCTTCGTGTGTACTGTACCCTCCGTAGCAGCTGTGGGGAAGCCAAGCTTAGGCTTTCAAATCATTGGAGACAGGTGCTCTAAAACCACAGCGTCATTGGATAGTAATTGTAATGGATGCCTTAACCAAGGGGAGAGTTTATAATGGAGGGATTATACCAAGGGTTTTCTGAGTAGGTGGGATTTAATTGCTTTCTATCTTGAATTTCCTTCTTATTTTCCTATGTCACATCATATTGGTACCCCAAGTTCAACATATCTCTTTCCAAAGGTCAAAGACAAAAGAGAAAAGAAGGAGAAAGAGTCTGAGACCCCTAACCACATCTGTGTGCTCTCCTCACCTCTTGATAAAAAGAATGTTGAAGACCATGCTGAGGAGCCTCTTATCTCTAGAGTCCCTGTGCTATACAACTCCAGGGGGCACTGTGCACAGAATGTTGCAAAAGAATATGGTCTACAGCTCTCCCTGTCATCTCTTGCTTTTTCCTATCCCTGAGGTTTGCACCAGCCCAGACGCAATCCACTATCCCTGCTTCTCTCCCTCAAGTGTTAATCTTACACTCCCTTTCCGCAGCACAAACCCAAGAAAAACAGGAGATCACTCAGAGGCCAAATAAAAGTAATGTCTGTTTTGATTAGGCTTTGGGCATAGTATGATCTGCTTTACAAGTCCTGTCTCTGTCTACCTCCTCAATATTGTGCTTATTTCCTTGTTTTGATTTAAGCAACTGTTGTCTGGACTATTTCAAATAATAATCTTAGTAATAAATGATTCAGCCATCCTCCTCCTTCCCTGCCCCCACCTCAAAAAAAAAAAGGCAGCGTAAACTGTTAAGAGAAAAAATAATAAAATTTAAGGAAAACAAAGATTCATCATTTTTAAGAGTGAATATGTGGGTCCAAATTACTTCAGTTACCACAAACACATCTTTTTCGAACAGTTGACTAATATCTTTGGCTTCTCCATTAGGATTCAACTTCACAATTGTGAATAAAACTACAAGTTTAAAAAAATAAAATAAACTTAAAGAGAATCCTATATTTTATTGCTAAACAAATGTAATCTTTATTTTGTCCCTTCCATATTCCAAGACTAGGAAGATAAATAACAGCCGGTTTAATACTATTGACAGAAACCTTTCTGCTATGTAAACCTGCTTTCTCTATGAATGCATCATGGCCATAGGGGACAGTGAGAGCAAGATTGAAGATTCATTAATATATCCCCATAAGCAAAGAGCAAATTAATCTCATGCCTGCCTCTCAGAATGTGGAATGACTCACTCAACCAGCTGTCTAGAGCCCTTCTGGCTGGAAATATCAGAACTAGCATTGAATAATTTCATATTAAAAGACGAAGAAAAAATACAAGTCTACTCTATATGTTTATATCATAGAGTCTCATTGTATTTAATTGCAGCTGGACTGCAAAATGTTCGCTTTACTTAGATTATTGTATGATGAGGCATAAATTCTGTATGGGAATATTTTATTTTGTTTTCAGAATGAATTTTGTGCTTATGAAAGTTATAGAAGATTTTGTTATGAGGTGATATGTCTATTCCTTCTTTATTTATAAATGCAACATTAGTGAAAGATGGTAGCTTTAGAAATGGACCCACTTATTCTTCCCCCAGCTCCCTGTAGTTAGTCTAAACTCAGACACATTTTTGTGCTTCATCTTACAATAAACTTTACAAATGAAAGGACATAAGAACTGCCATCTGGTCCTGGCAATTTTTCTATGTCTTGTTTATCTATTAGGTGTAGAACATCTTGTACATTAACCACTATTTGATCTAATAATTCTCATCTCTTTCTCTTGCCCATTTCCGAAGACATTTAGCAAATGAGACTGCCTCTAACATGTTCCTTAAAAGAGAAGAACAAATAATTCATTCATGTCTTAGTCTTCTATCTTCCCTCACAAAGACCAAGCAAGGAATGCATATCCTTCTTTTCACACCACCGCACCTTCTATCCTGTGTTTGTCAGCTGGGTCCCCAGGCCTAACCTCTCAGTTCTTCCTTCTTTTTTACCTGTTCATGAAGAAGTAACCTATATTTTTTGTGATGGGGAATTTTTATTAAATGCAAACAAAAATACAGAATGGATGTTTGGCTTATAGAATTGGGGATAATAATCTTTTTTATTCTTTTTCCAGATACCCTAAATTTATCATGTATTGTTTTTATTTTTAAAGCTTAATACATTTGATTTCTTGTTTATTTTTCAATTAGAAATAATATTCATTTTAAAAATATAATTGTTCACTCAACAAATAGCATGGGATTCCTATTTTGTACCAGGTTCTGTGTAATGCAAGGAAAACACAATGGTAAGAAAACAAGGACTTTCATCTCACATGCAGAAAATATAGTCTAGAGGGGAAACTAGAAATAAATAAAATAACATCACAATCATATAATTGCACCTAAGGTAAGCATTGTGAGGAATAAGTATCAAACACTCTGGGAAAAGAGTATAGCATTCTATTGAGAGGAGTAAGAATTCAATTAAAGACAACAAAGTAGTCCTTATTTAGAGTGAATGTATGTGTTCAAAAACACTTCGATTGCTATAAATACATTTTTCTGCAACTTTGATTAATAGCATGAACCTTTCCTATTAAGAATAAACTTCACATATAGAAGGACAGCTACAAAAAATTTGAGTACTGTTTTTCATTTGTTTGTTTTTGTTTGTCTTTTTGCAAAACAAGAGAAGATGCATAAAAGGCAGCCATACTAGTCTGGAACATTAGGGAGAGTTTCTCTGGAGAAGTGACTTCTGATCTTAGTTCTAAAGCTGAGTGGGAGAGGATGTTCCAGCACAGAGAAGAGCAGTTTTAAGGCCCTGTGCCAGAAAAGATCTTACATATGTGAAAAATAAAAAAGAAGGCCTATTAGTTGAAACAGAGTGAACAATTGGTGCAGAGCCAATCTGAGGGAGGAGGCAGGAACCAGGTCATGTTGGGCTTTGCAACCCACAGTATGTATTTTGGTTTATGTCTTAAATGATGAGATGCTCCTGAAAGGTTTTAAGCTGGGCAGTTGTCATATAAACAAGAATACCAAAAGAATACCAAATCTGTTGAAGGAGCATTTTGGGAGTTAAAGTTTAACTCCAAATTTAACTCTTAAAGAAAGGCTCAGAAACAAGGGTATTTATATTCTAAAATATGCCACAGGGGTCTAGCAGGTCCAGATACCAAACTTGAGCAGGAACCCTTCCCTTGATCTGTGGAGCTTTGAATCTGCATAATTAAGAACTCATTGTGTGGCCAAGAGCAGAAAAACTATAGCTATATTATGAGGCAGAAACTTGGTTCCAGCCCTATTCAGCACTTAGTTGTGGGTAGAACCAGCGACCCCTCCCCCTTGTGATCTAATCAGGGCATAAGTTTCACAGGTGTATAATGTAGCAAGTAAATGAAATTTTCCACATCACTTCCTACTTGGGGGGAGGCTTTGGCCCTTCCTGTGGCTTGAGGGGGGCCAAGAGATCAAGCCTTGTGGTTGGGCAGGATTGATTGCCTTAAGCTCAGGACCTTACTCAGTTCCCAGAAGGCCCAGGGGATCTCTCTTGGATAAGTTAACCATTACTTCTGAGCAATGACATGCTTAATGTTGTGTTTTAAAATAATTACTCTGGGTACAGTGTGAAAGCACATTGGAGATGGCAAGAGTGAACAAAGCGTACATGACTATTTTAATAATCAGAAAGGAGGTTGGAGCAGGTTGAAGTAGTGGGAATGTGCATGTACATGTAAACTGGACTTAGGAAATTGATTTAGAAGTAAAATTGGCCATATTTTGTGATGAACTGGTTGTAACAAGATTGAGTCCCAGATTTCTAGAGTGAACTAGATGTTTGGTTCTTCCTTCTCCTGAGATACAAAATATTTGGGAAAACTCATACTTAGGAATCAAGATAATAACTTCAGCGTTTGAATGTGTGGAGGAGATAGCCTAAAATTAAATGGGATAAATATCAGACAAGAGATCTCTGGCTTTTAGGGCAGACAAAATGGAGCAAAGCCCTGATAAAGGAAGACCACAGCTGAGGCAAGATGAAGGCCTAAAAATGAAGGTAGGTTATCTGCTGTTTTCTTGGCTCCATTGTCACCACTGTGTGTTCATAGCATCTTTTCAGTCTCTTAGAATTGTCTACTGTAATTATGTTTAGGAATTACATTTATCTTTTAAGTTTCAGCCTTGAAGTGTGTCAGTATAGAGAGCATCCTATAAATCTATTAGGTTTCTTTTGCATTATTCAAGTGTAGATTTAATGTAAGACCAGGTGTACCGAGTTAGTAGTTTAAAGGTGTCATTTTTGCCCAAGCTACTGATTACTCTCCTCTGCCTACCAGCAGGATTCCTTACATTTGAGAACTGCAGGAGCTCTGAAAGCTGCCATTTGCCTTTCTTTTTATCTTCCATCTCTCTTTCTCTCTGGTGCTGCCACACCCTTCATCACTTACCCACTTACTTACACTGGGTCTGGAAGTTCAACTGCCTGTAGGGAATGAGTGATCACAAGCAATATGTCCCAAATCATCTATGCCTTTGGGGTGCTCTCCTATCATTATAATACATCCCCTGGATGAAGTGTGGTGTGTGTACCTGTGTATGTGTGTGTGCCTGTACAAAACTGTGGTGGGTATGTATTAATATAATGTGTTTTCTAAGTGGAAAGATTACTCTTCCCTAATGCAATTCTCAAAATGTTAATATATTGTTTTATTCTTTGATGATAATCCTATCTAAGGCTCTCTAAGCTTTAAGAACACTTGAATAGATAGTTTGAGATATTTATTTTCTCAATACACTGTTGAAAGACCTGATGGATTGTGAAAAGACCAATTTTGAAATGGATATTTTAATAACTCAGTGGTAGATGTCAAAGCACTTACGTGTATGCATATCATGCAGGTGTCACTTGAATTGAATAAGAATTAAGTATTTTAGTGAACCTTATTTAAATTGTTATAACATTGAATATAACCCTGTTCTTTTAACAATGTGATGTATATAATTGTTTAAGTAATGATTGAATTAGTGATCTATTAAAATATGATACAGTTTATTTAAGCTAAATTTGTGAAAAAGATACAACCAACTCTTAAGTGCCTCTTTAAATTATTACACATTCCCATATGCAAAAAAGTGAATTAAACAGACTGTAGCATGGGGAAAGGGCTTAAATTCTGAATCTCAACTAATTCTAGTGTATCTTTTGTGGATCATAACAGTGTCTCAGAATAATTTGGTAGTCAAACATAATCTTCTACTCATCTCAACTAATGCATAAGACAGGACAATCAGGATTAACATTTATTCTTATATGGTGTGTGGGCACTTGCTTTGTTCAGGTGAACAAATCTTAATTAGCCAAAATACCATCAATAAAGATGTTCTTGCTTTTCACAAATGTAGCAGCAGACAGCATGTGAATTTCAAATTAAGGATACTTATAATAATCTCAACTCCTCAATTTTGAAATAAGATTCAGTGACAACTCTAAGTTGAAACTTAGTCTTTAAGAATAGACAGCAGGGAGTGAGAAAATGAAGGTGTTTTCTGCATATAAAAATTTTTGTCTTTTCTATGATTTCCCCCAAAGAGAATTAATTTTGTTCTTGATATTGGGAGTTGTGTAAGTATGTCTCGATAATTGAGATGATGTATGAGGATCAGCACAAAGAAAGCTCTTTTTTGTTGTAAAATTGTAACCATGTAATTCTGTAACAACAATATCACACTGAAACACACCATTTGACATTTTAGGTGAAATGTTCAAATTAAAACTATAAATTATTACACTTATATTGTTACCCTACCAACCATACTCAAGCAGGTGTTACTTCTGCCAGAACCTGTATGTAAAATGTGCTAATGATTTGACATGTGGAAGGTAGATAATGGAGCTGAAGAGTGACTTGCAAATTTACTAATCTCTAAACGCCAAATATGCAAACTCCAGGCCCTGGGGGTGAGAAAAGTATTTGGAAATTTGCCAGTACTCTCAAATCCACAAAATTATAATAGAGTACCAGAGTGGTATTATCTACATTCTGAGAATAGAAACAAATTAACAATTTTCTAATATCACTGAACATGAAAGAACACTTTGTGACTAGTGAATCTACTTGAACTACTTTGATGCATAAAAAAATTAGTTTTCAAGTATGTCAAATCATTTTTCACACATGCACCTTCATGCATAGTGGGTCTTTGACGTTTTACTGGATGCTATCCTCATTCTGATTAAATGAGCATTATAATGAGGACCTGTGATATACATTATAAAATGACAAGTCTTTTCATAGGCTTTAAGAGGGTATTACTTGCCTTTACTTAATTTATGTAGATTCTGTGTTCAGGGTCAGATTAAGACCTTTGAGAACTGTAAATATTAAAAACATTATGTATGCTTTCCTTTCCTACCCCTATCCTACCCTAACTCAAAATATTAGCAGTAGTCAAACGGCTATAACTATGCTTGAAAGTACAAAAAAACTTATTTTCCTATGATTTGCATTGACACTTTTATAATGAAATTTCAGATATTCTTAAATCATTATTAAAATTATTATTAGCATCATTAATATTTGGTGTCCTTGTGCTTTGCTGATATTCTAAATATTATTTTTAGTTAATCCACCAGAAAATTTTCCTGTTACTCTGTATGTTTTATTTTGCATCTTTTCCTATCAATTAAGAAAAAAAGAAAAGAAAAACTGCAATTGTGGGAGAACAGCAGCTACACAACTGTAGCATCAAGTCTTTTGGAATCTACTTCCTTTATTCCTGCCCTTATTATTGCTTTAAAATTAAACCTTAATATTTTTTCAGCACATTTCTTCCCATAGGTGGTTTTTTATTCCATTTTGATTTGTACAATTTTGTTACGTCAGCATTACTGTATCTAGTGGTTTAGAAGCAGTAAAAAATTTGGGTAGTATCAATCAATAAGTCACTATTTGTACACAAGTTAAGTATTTAACAGAAATAAATAATAATTGAAAAAACAAGTGCCACAGCACCTCACCTACCTCACCCCAAACTATGCTCTGCAATTTTTTTAATGTGAAGTCATAGTAAGTTCTGTTTCTAGGATGAGAGTTATGGATAATCTAAGACAGGTCTACTTCAATCCAGGGAAAATCGTCGAGTTCCGAAATTATAATTTTTTTTTTAATTTGCTTGCTGTTTTGATCTAGGTCTTGACATTTGGCTACATCTCTAGATTCAGTATGTGTGGTGGTATGGTGCACAATGGTAGAGCAGAGATCTCCTTTAAGGTTTGAAGAAACTAAACAAGGTTGAGGGTGAAAGACTGTTTTGTTCAGACACTTGGCTCTTTGCTCTCTTCTCTCCTAGCTCCCTATCCTTCTCCTCCTCATTTTTTTCTCCTCCTTCTACTTCTCCTTTATCCCCATATCTCCCCTCTCCACCTTCTCACATACACTGTCTCCTCCTTTCCCCTATCTCCTCCACCACATTCCCTCTGCTTTCACTCACCTGGGTTAGCAGCTTCACTTTGACATCTCTGGCCCAAGTATGAGTGGCATTCTGTTTTCTTGATTACACTTGGCACAAGATACTCTGTCATTTTCCAATAGATTTCACAAAACACAAAGGAAACACAGGAGCAAGGAGTACTGAGACATAAAAATTGTTCTTATAAAGTACAGGTTTCTGTTTCTTATAATGGAGACCTTATTTATAGATCCTGTTTTATTTTACACATTATCTTGGATGCTACAGGATGGCCAAACTTAAATGCCAAGGGAGTGGCACAGGTCAGCAGGCAGCCTGTTTGAATTATTCTCTTTTTAACTACCAATCTCCGCTTGAGGGTTTCCTATCGACCAAGTGTTCTCTTTTGTACATTTTATACTTTCATAAGGTATTGTTCTCCAGATATTAACTGGTCATATTCTGTTTATTTATATATATAGATAATTATCTAAAAAACCTTATTGCAATGGGTTGTCCAGTTTCCTCCCCAAATATATGTAAACTCCTGAGAACTTATGATTTTACAGTCACATCTCCCCTGCAACCATCTGCCTCTATTGAATTAATTCAGTTTGTAGTCCAGCTTACCCTCTAGCATCAGTTATTTTTGTAACACATGGTGAGAACCCACATGTGGAGCTCAGAACTAGAATTTACTTTTGATTTAACCCAAATTAAAAAGAAATACACATGCACACAACAAGGAACAACTCACATAATATATTTGTGTTACCTTACTTGTGGAGGCAATGGGATTTACATTTAAATGTGCAAAACACTTTAAGTAGAATAATAGACACCTTTGTTCCTAAACATTTCCAATTATTTATGTAAATATACTATCTATTCTCTCAGTTTGTGCCTCAAACTTCCTATTTTTATATTTCTTCTCTTGTTTTCTCTTTCTTACCATTTTATTTTATTCTCTGCCACTCACTTTCTAGTTCAAAACCAAATTGATACCATTATCAATAAAGAAAATGTTCCACTTTTTCAGCTCTTTTGGGGAGCTTCTTTTTGTATACTTTGTTTTGCCAATGCTTTGAAATGACTGCTTGGAAGGATCTTCCATAACCTATTCTAGGCTCTATTTTTTTCTATGATTAGCCCCTGCAACTACCACAGGATAACAATGATTATTTAAGATCAGTCAAAAACCAAAAGCTTTTAGGTTCATCTTATCTTTAGAGATCTGATGTATTCTTTTTAGTATATCTTAATAGAACATAATGGCATTTGGTTAATGAGAATTACATGTAAAATAATTGAAGGCTAACTTAGTTTCAATTCTATTAGTAAGATTATACACTGACCCAGCATTTGACATTTGTGAACAAAAAGTTTCTTACTAAGTTTGTTCTGCAATTTTCAGTTACATAAAATGAAGCCCCAGCTAGCCTATGTGGGCTGTCTTTGTTGGATACACTAAAAAATGGAAGCAGTAACCACTTCTTTCTCTCAAAAAAGAACAGGGAATTTATTTAATGTTAACAAGATGATAAATGACTAACTTAGGAATACTGCAGTGATGTTCCCAGACATCCTAGTCCATATAGTAATGTGCCATGTATCAAGATTTACTCTGCAATCAGTCCTGAGGAACTATACCCAAATTTCTTTCTAATTCTCTGGAAAGGCTCATCTAGGGTCTCGCAACTCACAAGCCCTCATTCTAATAGGGGAAACCTGAATTTTCTTTGTGTGGCTCAGTTTTTATTATTATTTAAAATACAAATCATGTCAACATTTATTGTTTTGTAGGTTCCAAGCTCTGCCTTGGACAACGAAAATTAGGAATATCAAACAGAAGTGGATGGAAGCAGGTCTTTAGAACAAGTAGAATTCCTGATTTGTTGACTCAATTTTTGTTAGGGGAAAATAAGAGTAAAACTATTGAGGAAGTTTCCAGAGGGAAATATCTCAGGATAATCCTTTGTCATAGAGATCCTTCTTTTCTTTTATTATTTTAAAGATTGTATTTATTAACACTGGCTGGCATAGCTCAGTGGATTAAGCGCTGTCTGCGAACCAAAGTGTCACAGGTTCGATTCCTAGTCAGGGAACATGCCTGGGTTGCAGGCCAGGGCCCCCAGCAACCGCACATTGAAGTTTCTCTCTCTCTCTTTCTCCCTCCCTTCCCTCTCTAAAAATAAATAAATAAAATCTTAAAAAAAAAAAGAATAGCGCATCTAAGATTCCAATTAAAAGTTGTCTTAAAAAAAAGATTGTATTTATGGATTTTAGAGACGGAAGGGAGAGAGAAGAAGAGAGAAACATCACTGGGGACCTGGCTTGTAACCCAGGCAAGTGTCCTAAACTGAGAATCCAACTGGCATTCTTTGGTTCACAGGCCAGCACTCAATCCACTGAGTGACACCAGCAGGGCCCTTCTTTTACTTTTGATGCAAAGGCCTGAAATCAGTTTGCATAGATTCAGGGGTCTTTTCTATTACCAATTGCAGGAGTAAACTGAAGTAGGCCAATCCATATATAGAGAAAATAGCTTCTCCTGGAATGAATTAATACAAAATACATTCAAATACACATGTTATCATTTCACTTAGCAGATATTTCATTAGACATATTTTACTAAGACATACAGGAGATCATAACAAATAGTTCTTAAATTACTAGCTTCCATAAAATCATCCTCATAAGGATATCTGACCATGCTCATTTTACAAATGAGAAAATAAATTCTAACATCTATTTATTTCTTTGTTTATCTAAAATGATCTACCTACCAAAATCTAACTAAATTCTTCTCTCTCTCTCCTCAAAATCACATTGTCTAGCCAGATATAGAGGTCAGGTCAAGGAGAATGCAGGAATAAACAAATGAGAAATACTCTTTTAGTGGTTTCTAGTTACCTCACAATCTTAATATGTAATTATTCTACTGTTTTACTACTGCTATTCTCAATGTCTGCCAACTTTGGAACCCAATAAGTGTAAAACTCTCTTCACCTACTTCCAAGTACATAATTGATTCTAAGAAGTGTTAATAATATTTTCTTAAAACAGTCCATTGCTTCCTGCCAGGTAGTAAACCATCTAGTGTCTTATTCAGAGAGAAAAGGTAAAAAAAGAAAAGTGATATAAGAAATCATGAAAATACCCATTTGAGCTTTTAGATATTCTGGTTTATATTGATATTTTGTTTCATAAAATGGATAGTGCTGAAAGAAGTAGGGGTAGAAAATAAAGAAATAAGGAAGAGAAGGAATATAAGTGTTCAGGAGAAAAACCCTTGGCCAGAACTAAGTGAAAATAATTACACAAAAAATTTAGTTTTCTGCTTCATTCTTGCTTCTGTTGTCTGCTCTCTGCTAATGGAGAACCCTGTGGTCCCAGAACTAGCACTCTTGCTCTCCTCCCAGGAATCCTCATTGACTCCAGGAGGGATCCCACTCCAGTCCTTTCTCCAGGGTGACTTTACCATCTGCCATCAGGGAGACTTGGGGTAATTCCTACTCTGCTGGCCTTCCCTACAGAGGACAGGGGAGACATAAGGGGTGAGAAAGGAGGAAATGAGGAAGATAATGAAAGCTCCCAAAAAACAACTTTTTATGGAGAAACTTGGTCCTGGAAAGAGAGATAATGTGGGAAAAATGAAAGTAGCTGGGGCATGAGATTTGGGCAGGGGATGAGGGCCTAGGGTTCTGTGAAATTATGATGGGAACTTTATTTCCATCATATTTGTTAAGGAGCGTCCTCTGTGTTATTACCAGCAGGCTGTTTGATGTGTCATTGACAAAAGAAGCTGATGTCAGTGACAATGTCAATGTTACCACTAAGATATAAATAAAGCCTGGACTGGGAATTAAACTGAGGACTTGCTAATGAAGATGAATAAGGGATAGATGCATGATACCTGATAAGAATGGGTCACCCTCTAGATTTAAGCAGAAAGATTTAATGAGGAAGGACTTTAAAATAAAACAACTCCCAGGTGAAATATTGACATCATTTATGGCAATAGAGGATTTATTTATATTAAGTTGTGTGTGAGAGTAAACACCCAAATAGGCTGGTGAGGATGGCTATCCAGGGCACGAAGTGCCAGACAATAGTGCCTGATCACAGGACCCCACTGAGGTAACTTGAGGCCTGACCTTGTTGAGGATTCAGCTATCCTTCCTCTATTCTCCTCCTCATCCATGTTCCCTTCTTTTTTTTCTACAGTCTTGTTTCCGTAATACCTTATACCTCATACATTTTCATTGCTTCCCCTTGTGCTACTATCTAACCATTATCCAACCATTACTTCAAGTGGTTTTTCCCTCTCTGCTTGGGTTCATCAGTGCTATGATTAAATGTTTATCCCTTCTGCCCTGCAAATTCATAGGTTAAAATTCCAGTGACCCGCATAATAGTATTAAGTAACAGAACATTTGGAAGGTGATTAAGACACAAGAGTGGAAACCTCTTTTTTTGTAAGACTATCCTAAGGCCACTGAAAGCAGACCCTCCAGCATCATGAAGACTGTATTTCTAGTCAAATCTGTAAGAAATGACTCTTTATCTGCTAATATGGAGTTTGACAATAGGCTTGGCATGAAAGGGTTAAGGACTGGGTCAATTTTAGTTCATCCATGTAAGCCCTTTCACAATTTGCTAGAAAAACAACTTCAGGGCCTTGAGTTAATGATGGCATTAGCAGACAGAAGAAGGAAAGAAAAGAAGGAAAGAGACCAAGGGGATGACAGAATGGCAATGAGAGAGCCAGGGGGAGATGCAGGGAGGAAAATCGAGTTAATATGTTTGGAGTGATCTCAGTGGTCATTGTGTCCCTTTTTAGAAGAGACACATGCCTCTTGATAGCCTCTCAGCTATGAAAATTTCTAAATACTACAGAAAGGTAAATATGACTCTTACAGAGGAAACACTGCCTTACATACCTATCCTTTACACCTATTCCTCAGCAACCCGTTCTCTCTTATGTGAATGCTTCACATGGAAGACAGGGCAACACTGAAATCACATCATTCCCCCATCATTAGCTAGACACCACAGTGGATGGAAGCAGATTAAAAGTATTATTCTGATGAATAACAGTGACTTCTGTGTGAACAGCCTCACAAGCAGGGCTGGGAGGAGATGTGGACGGGAGGGCTGGCATGATGGAGACTTTATTGAATTTGTAAGCTTTTAGCCAGGACCTGTGGCTTTGAAAGCAAACAACATCCCCCTGCTTATAGAGGTAATGGAGCTGTTAGGGTGCTACTCAGGACTAAGAAAAAAGCAGAGCTCATTATGCCCACAACAATGGGCTATCTCTTAGCCTACTTATAAGGTGAGATAGAGCCCCCTTCCCACCTGCTCTGGAACTGCGAGCTAATGAAGTCAAGCTGCATAATTCTCTACAAGGAGCAGACAAGGAAGAGGCAGAGATAGAGGGAAAGAAATGAAGCTGCAACAAAATAGGAGAATATACAAGAGTGAGTTTGAGAAAATAAAGGAGAGGAAATACTAAAAGAAAGAAAAGGGGAGGCATAGGTAGATGCCTCCTCACACAAACAAAAGAAGTACAACAACAAATTTAAAAACAAAAAATAACCAGAACTTCTAGAAAAGGACTTCCAGAACTGTATGTAAGCATGATAATCAAGGAATTAAAAAAGAAACATTCACCCAAACTGGTAGGAAGGGCAGAGACTGGCAGCTGGGGCACAGAGGATTCACAGCAAGGCAGTGGCTGGCAGAGCAGGCAGTCCCAGATTTGCATGTAGATAAACCAGGAGAAACAACTCAGCAGCGAAGCAGACCGCACAACCCAGGGTTCCAGTGCAGGGAAATAAAGCCTCAAAACCTCTGACTGTAAATCCTGTGGGGGTTGCAGCAGCAGGAGAAACTCCCAGCTTCACAGGAGAGTTCCTTGGAGAGACACGAAGGGTCCTAGAATGTATACAAACCTATCCACCCAGGAATCAGCCCCAGAAGGGCCCAAATTGCTTGTGGATAGTGGGGGAAGTGACTGAAAACTGGCAGAGAGCCAAGCAAGTGGCATTGTTCCCTCTTAGACCCCTTCCCCACATATAGCACCACAATGCAGCAATAAGGTAGCCCCACCCTAGAAAGTACATAAGGCTCCACTGCTTACTAACTAATGGGCATGCAGAGACAAAAAATAAATAAATAAATGGCCCAAATAAAAGAACAGATCAAAGCTCCAAAAAAAAAAAAAAATACAACTAAGCAATGAAGAGATAGCCAAACTGTCAGATGCAGAGTTCAAAACACTGGTGATCAGGATGCTCACAGAAATGGTTAAGTATGGTCCCAAAGTAGAGGAAAAAGTGAAGGCTATGAAAAGTGAAATAAAGGAAAATATACAGGGAACCAACAGTGACAGGAAGGAAACCTGGACTCAAATCAATGGTTTAGGAGAAGGAAGAAATAAACATTCAACCAGAACAGCATGAAGAAATAAGAATTCAAAAAATGAGAGGCTTAGGAACTTTTGGAGCAACTTTAAACATTCCAGCATCCAAATCATAGGGGTGCCAGAAGGAGGAGAAGAGGAAGAGCAAGAAATTGAAAATTTATTTGAAAAAATAATGAACTTCTCAATATAGAAAAGGGAATAGACTTCCAGGAAGTCCAGGAAGCTCAGAGAGTCCCCAAAATTTGGACCCTAGGAAGCACACACCAAGGCACAGACTAATTACATTACCCAAGATGAAAGAGGAGAGAATTTTAAAAGCAGCAAGTGAAAAGGAAACAGTTACCTACAAAGGAATTCCCATAAGATTATCAGATGATTTTGCAAAAGAAATCTTGTAGGCAAGAAGGGGCTGGAAAGAAGTATTCACAGTCATGAAAGGCAAGGACCTACATGCAAGATTACTCTATTCAGTAAAGCTATCATTTAGAATGGAAGGGAAGATAAAGTGCTTCCCAGATAAGGTCAAGTTAAAGTTCATCATCAAAAAGCCCTTATTATATGAATTGCTAAAGGGACTTATCTAAGAAAAAGAAGATGATAAAAAATATGAACAGTCCAGTGACAACAATCTCACAACTATCAACAACCATTCCTAAAAAAAAACAAAAACAAAAATGAACTAAGCAAACAACTAGAACAGGAATAGATAGATTCACAGAAATGGAGATCACATGGAGGGTTATCAGTGGGGAAGAGGAGGGGGAAGAATGGGGTAAACAGTACGGGGAATAAGAAGCATAAATGGTAGGTACAAGATAGACAGGGGGAGGTTAAGAATAGTATGGGAAATGGAGAAGCCAAAGAACTTATATATACAAATCATGGACATGAACTAAGAGTGTTTAATGAATGCTGGTGGGAGGGGGCGTGCAGAGTGGTGAGGAATAATGGGGAGAGAAAAATGGGACAACTGTAATAGCATATTCAATAAAATATATTTAAAAAAAAAGAAAGAAAAGGGACCCAATAAGCCAAAATCAGGTAAGAGGGTTAAGAACAGAAAGTGGAATAAAAGGAAAGGAAGGTTTAAAGAAAAGGAGGGGAAGTCAAATTGATCTGAAATTGTGTCTGCTGAGGACCAATGGTCCCTCATCAGTCTCACTATTTTTTAGCTGCATGTCATAGTTTCCAATTTTCTCTTTGTAAATGGACAGGTCATATAGTCATGTTTTTCAACAAAGCAGGCTGTCACACATGGGGGTACTTCATTAACTTGGGCTTCATGTTTCCCTTTGGAAAAGGGTTGAGTAAAGAACAGATGTTTCCTTTGAAT
Source organism: Phyllostomus hastatus (assembly GCF_019186645.2). NCBI lineage: Eukaryota > Metazoa > Chordata > Mammalia > Chiroptera > Phyllostomidae > Phyllostomus > Phyllostomus hastatus. The sequence continues at coordinate 85,015,924 of NW_025333977.1, read as the reverse complement.
GAACAATTATTTAAAAGTGTTGAAAGCAAGAAAAATTATTCTTTCATGGGATTGGAGAGAATAGGTCTTTAATAAGTCATGATGCTTTGTCCACTCATCTACTGAAAATAGTAATGGAAAAAAATACAACAAAAGATGAAAAAAAAATGTCACAATACATTTCTTTTTTCACCATCCTCAATGTGACTTCAGGAAAGGGTAAAATACTAGAGCAGATGAGAGAGATTAGAGATAGAGATGATAGAGATAGAGATAGAGATAGAGATAGACAACAGAGACAGAGATAGAGATGATAGAGAAGTATTAAGCCAGCAACAGGGCAGAGATTAGAGGCCTTGGCCTGGGTTTGGGTTTGGGTTTGGAATACATATTGTGCAGCCCTGCTGCCCTGTAGCCTCCACCAGGATTGCAGACACAGTACCAGTTGGTTGTTAAAATAGACTAGTGCTGTCCAGGCTTCTCCACACCTGTAACCCACAGTGTGGCCACCCTGCTGAACTATTGTACTAGTAAAAGAGAGAATTATTATGCTCTCTTTTGAGCCTTTACTTAGAGAAAGAGAAAGGATGGGGGACAAGAAGAAAAAACTGAAGAAAATGACCCTAGTCAATAATGTTCAATGCTTGCCACCAGCCATGAATGCATGTGTTTTTCTTGGTGAATTTTGGGTGCATTGCCCAAATTGCCTTTTTCTATCTTATGTCATATATTCCCCCTTGCTTCCATTTACTTGTATATTCCTCATATTATTTTCTTTCTGTATTGTTTCACTTTCATGGAACTTTAATGCTTATTTAATCTCTGCACAGCACACTGTGAAGGAAACAAAGACATGTCTGATGGGGCTCTGACATCTAGGAGCTCATAGTCAAGCTAGTGAAACAAAACTAATAAACATGACCCATTTAGCAAATAATAGTCTGATGAGTCTTATGCAAAAATGTATAAGGGAAATATGAAGCAAATTGTGCAATTGTATTGTTCTTTGTGTTTCTGGCTATAAATGCAACTGCCCACATTCCCAAACTGCCAAGCGTCCAAGGTTTAAATCCATTTGAAGGACTCAGCCTTTGAAAGACCACTGAGAGTTGAATGTGTCAGCAAAAATGACATCATCGGGGCCAGGCTCGTAGATCTGACTAATGATGATCCTATGTTATTAGAAAGAGAAATTTCTGTATTTATCATTTATTCCCCCTCTCTTTTCTGTAACTTAAGAGGGGAGGGGAAGGGAGATCAGAAGAGAGGGAGGGGAGAAGTGGGGAAGGGAGGGAAAAAAAGAGAGAGAAAGAAAGAAAGAGAGATGTTGCATTGAGAAAATAAAGAGGAAGCATTAATATACACACACCAACATACATGCATGAACACATATGAACACATACTTGCATACATTCACACACATGCACATACACACAAGTGTGCCTCTTCCTTTCCCACCTAATTATTTAACAGTTGGCTTATCAAAGGGATTTGTTCTGGCACCCAATATCTAATGTGTTGCTTTCAGAGTTACTGATCAGAGCAAAGACAGGAAATCCATCTTTTCCATGGGTGACAAAGAAGTCAGTTTATAGTTAGACCAGAGGAGAACAGAAATCACGTGGTTTTCCATCTTCTCTGGCCATTTTTAAAGCATGCCAGGGTGGGTATCCAGAGATATACTTTAGGTGTCTAATGTGTGTTGTACACCTATATACAGAGTTACAAAAGCGCTGAGATGCTTCAAAGAAATTCAGTTTTTCCTAATCCCAAAACCGTACCTCAAATTATCTTTGGAAGTTGAAAACAATTGAGTGGCTATATATTCCTGTTTTATTAGTTACACATACATCCTTTCATAACTCCTAAATTTGACTATTTCAAGTACAAGGCCTCATAAGCCCATCTAGATAAGAATCCATGTTTTCTCTTTCTAATATGTTTAAAACCAAGAATATCCCTAGACATTTTGGTTTCCTGACCTGCAGCATTTTTTTTTTTCAAATCCAGTAAAGATCTCTGATAATGAGACTGGAAGATGGTTCTCAGTGGCTATGCTTATCCACATGTTTTGCAGTTCCCCTGTAGAACGCAGCACAACAATCTTAGCCTAGAAAACGGAGCTTCTCTCCACAGCTCTTTAAGAAGGGGCCTCACAGTGCTCTCTCTATAGAGGGCCCACAGGTCAAGCAGCTAAGAGATCAGAATCATTGCAATTGGACCCAGAAGGATGTGAGAAAACAAATGCTTTTCTTTCCCAAGAGTAAGAAAAAGAAAGAACAAAAGCAAAACTATGTCAGCAAAATTCACTCTTCTCTCCTTGTCCAAAACACCCACCTTTATCAAAGCCCACAAGATTGCATCTTTCCATGATATGTGTAGCCTCCAGACCAATCTCCCTGCCTCTGACCCAAATGACAGAACAATTCTAGGATATTAGTTAGAACTATATGAATTTACCATTATGGTAGATCAAAGGTGGTCAAATATTGGCAATTTTGTATGGTTCAATTGGATTTTTCACTTATTTTGGTATGTTTCTTTCTTGTACAAAACTCTGTAATATCAAACTAATACCTTATAAATTAAAACCAAAAATCTGGAACACGAAGACCATGAGTTCCCCTGATCTAACATAGTCTGCCTCCCTGTCCCTCAGCCGGTGAAGACTTTCTCCACAATACCTCCTCAAATGTGCTGAAAATTCTGCTTCTGAAATGTTCAGAGGTGTGTTTTTTGGGGGTATTATTTCTTTCTTTCCTGTTATCTATCCCTTCTGTATACTCTATTAAGACAAATTCCAAGTTTCCTTAGGGTAATTGAACACAATCCATTTTAAGTAAGAGGATTCCCTGAAAAAAAAATTATACTTTACTGAAACTTCCTTTTCTAGGAAATTCCCTCAAATGTATGGTTACATATGCCTCAATAATGTCATAACCATAGTTATAGTGGTTTTTAGTGGACATCATTACTTCAGTTATGAGTATCTTTTGTATGCGTGGCTAAACTTGAAGCACTTCTAAGACAAACATATCTTGGCTTTTCATTTATGTTTTCATTTAGCCCTGTCTACCCTGAATACCTGGAATAGATCTGAGATACCAAAGCAAATCACACTGATTAAATTAATCCTTCTCCAATAGTTTACTACTTTCTGTGTAGTAACCACAGAATGCCAATCTGGACACCATGAGCAGCCTTTAAATAATACCTTGACTTCCAACTCCTGGATAGCAATTTGTGAATACGTATTGCTCCAGTAAGTACTGGTTCTGGGTCATAAAAGAAAGAAAAATAACACAACAGCAATCAGCCAGACAATCCTTCCTAAACTTGCCTACAGTGCTGATTGTTCCAAATCATCACTTACTCAATCTGTCTGTTAGTAAAATGTCTGGCTAAAGACACACACCAGTCAGGCAGGAAATACTGCTGTTGGAGATGATGAAGCATCATCATAACACGACTAGCCAAAATCATTGCGTGCTTACCCTATGTCAGGTGGCACTGTAAGCTCTTCAGAAGCCTTATCTCACTGAATCTTCACCAAGCCTTAAGAGGGCTGTGTACCTCTATCCTGGAGGAAATTGAGGCAGATGTGGCTAAGCAAATTGCCCAAACTCACTCAGTAGGAAGTGGTGGAGCCTAAACCACCTACCAGAGGCGCCTCCTTGTATAGCATGCTGTTCTGGAGATTGTACGATATTTATATATAAAACAGCCCTACTCCAAGCTAAATGACTTACTCGAGATATCACAACTACTCACTGGTTGAGCTAGGACTGAATACAGTTGCTTTAGTTCTAATTGACTCCTAACCCAGTGCTCTTCCAACTAAACTTCACTGTGATTCATCAACAAGATGAGAAGAGTGAAGCTCAGGAGGAAGAGTTCTATTTTTGCCTTATGGATAAATGTGGTTTTTTTTAAATTTCTCTATTGAGCCATTGCTTTCTCTAGATGATATGAGAAATTTTGCCCTAACACCAGGAAAAACAGAAGACAGGAATTGTAAGTATTCCATCTATAACTGGCCCTGTCTTTCTTTTGCAGCCATTTCAGGTTATAAATGTGCACCATTCATATGTAATGTTTCCATTGGATGTGGATATCCAATGGCTTTTCAGGTGTGGCAAAAACTGTCCACAACTGGAATTTCTCCAAGTATAATAAGAATTTGGCCTACAAATTATTTCAATGCAGCTCATATTTTCAGGAGAGTGGGAAAAGGAAAAGTACTTTTAAGAAAGATAATAGCAAACCAACACCAAATTTGAGTACCTCTGATATGTAGCTTCATGAGATTTTGCTAGTCCTTCCCAAAAAAGTATACACAAGTCACTACAACTAGGAACAGAAAACCATCATGGGGTTGGCTTGAGTTCTGTTTTTCGTTGTGGTTGCTTGTGGGCTGCTCTAATCTAAACAACTTTATTATTATTTTTAAATATTCCTGGACCTAGAAAAGTACACTGATCATGCAGACATCCCCTTTGTTTGTCTGTCGATAGGAGGTTTAAAGTTCCTGCTATGTCTTCTTTTCCCTCACAGTCCATTACAATACAACTTCACTTCTGACATCAGACCTGTAGGTTTTCCACACATCAAGCAATTCTGCAACATCATCTGGTGTCCTACAATTCAACTCACTTCTCATGCTATCTACCTAGAGATAGGGTCAGATCCCACAAGTTAAGGGCTCAGTCTAACAAGAATACATCCTCACCCTCACTTCAGAGGCTAATTAAAAGTTCAGGTTCTTACCTGTTCTTCTGAATTCACCAGCTATAGATCATATGATCCCATGATTCCCCAACTAATGTGCTAGAACAGTTCATAGAACTCATAAAAACATTTTTCTTAGTAGATTATCCATGGATTATAAAAAAGGTATATAAGGCAAGGTATATGTGGCAAGGGGCATGGAGCTTCCTTGCCCTCTCCCCAAATGGCTATGTGTTCAGCAACCTAGAAGCTCTCCCACAACCATCCTTTTGGGGTTTTATAGAAACTTTATTATATAGACATGATTGATTAAATGTTTGATCATAGCAAATGAACTCCATCTCCAGTCCCTCTCTCCTCCCCAGAGATGAGGAGTAGGGCTGAAAGTCCCAATCCTCTAATCATGTTGTTGTTTTCCCTGGCAACAGCTCCCATTTTCAGGGGGCTTTCCAAAAGTCACCTCATTAATGTAACCTTAGGTGTGCTTGAAAAGAGACAGTAAGGAATACCAACGCACCTTTATTGCTCTTACCACTTTTGGAAATTCCAAGAGTTTTAGAAGCACTGTGCTTCTTTTAAAACAGAAATGGAGACCAAATGTATATTTCTTATTATAAATCACAGTATCACAGCTTCCATGCCATCTCCCACTGCCCAGGCTTTACCATGCTCGATGCTCCCCGACATTGAACTACCAGAATGTGATCTCTTTCATTCTCTAACTTGTTCTCTACCCTTTTTCCTTCATTTTATGCTTTCCTTATTTCACTGCTTCCCTCTCTGAGTTCAAACCACTTGCAAAAAGAACCCCCCCTCGTACACGCACAGAGTTGCCAAGTGTATCAGGGAATTAATATAGTTTTCCTGAGCTCTTTCTCTTATTCCTAATTTTTACAATGGGCCCTGTGGAAATCCAGTTGATGTACTTCATTTTCTTCATCTATAAAGAGGGGTCACAGTGCTGGCCTTTCTCTTCAAAGATCACTGTGATATGTTCTACTCTGGAGAGAAGAGCCAATGTTAGCAAAGAGCTGCACCACTTACATTTGGTGCCTGAACAGAGGCACTGGGCGGTGAGCTGAAGTAACTGCACAAGATAATGAGGCCAGGCTGGGCTGCGATGACCGGTGCCCTAATGAGATTTCCTACAATGAACACACATCCAGCGTTTTGTTTTATTTCATTTTAATTGAAAGCTTAGGAAACGCTTCATGCTTCATGAACGTTTTGTTATTTTCAGATCAATCTGCTACACTGGAAAATGTAATAAACAAATAAATAATGGTCCTGCTGAGTTGTTCAGCATTTCTTATTCACATCTCACGCGCTTCATGTTCTGCCTGCAGAATTTTGTCTCTTGATTTTGTTTTTGTATTTTTTCCCCTTCAGACATTAATTTTTAGAAAGAAATGCTCTGCTGCATGAAAGGGTGGTAGAGACCACAGCAACCCTCTTCTGAACTACTTCCCATTTGGCTGGTTTTTGAATTCTATGTAATGTCTCATGATTAACACTGTTGTTTGTTTTTTTCTCAAAATAAATAGCCAGGTCAGGATTGTTTTATTCATATTTTTCAAGAAAGCAATGACAGCATTATTGGAAATCTTAAACTGGCCTAAAGTAGTTGGTATGTGCATGTGAGTGATAGAAGGCAAACCTCTAGGTCCCTCAGGATTGTGCCCTGGTGCTCTGCTGGCCTTGCTGCCTCTATATTACCACCTCGAAAGGTGTGGAACTTAAGAAAAGGAAATCCATTAACTACACAATATGGGTTGCCTATGACACGATAGACTGTAGGGTGGGAGAGCCCAAATAAATTCTACTCTCATCCCAATCACAGAAAATGAGTGGTAAATCTCAGCTATTTTCTCAGTCTCAATATCCCTGAATGGAAGTTCCTGGACGTAATCATTTCTGTGTACAGAAACTATATTTTACTTAGTATTTATTAAAAGTAAAGAACCTAGAACAGTGTCTGACACATAGTAAATGCTCAAAAAATATGATGATGATCTTGAAGATTTGTATCCCGTGTGTCTAACACAGAGGTGGCACATAGCAACTACTTGTTCATACTTGTCACATTGTTAAAATGAATAAATGTATAGCTGTATTCCTGGTAAGTCCCATAAAGGTGGCAGACAGTTTTCTGTATTGCCCCCAGACCTTTCAGCAGACCTTCTTGCGCTCCATGTTTCAGAGCTTCACTAATATAATGCTGGCTGGTAAGAATCACATTCAAAACACTGAAAAGCACTAGGGACTCAGAACAGGGAGATCCTTGCCTTGGTGATCTACTTCAAATATAAGAGCCAGAACCTTACATGTGACAAACCAGAACCAGGGACATAATCCTTAGAGCTTTGTCTTTTTTGTTTTGTTTCATCTTTCTTTCTTTTTTTTTATTGTTGTTCAAGTTCAGTTGTCTCCATTTTCCTGCCACCACTTTCCTCTGCCCCACCCACCCCTACCTCCCATCCTTGTCTTAAGTCTATGCTTACACGGCTAGAGTTTGATATTTTCATCATGATGTGAGCAAGAAAAACTTCAAGGCCACAAAAGGGAGAAATGGAAAAAACAAAGACCAATAGGAAATGATCATCATTTCATGTTAAGCAGGGAATGAAATAATTTCTGTGCACCTAGTGTTTATCTCATGGTTGCTTGCCTAAGCCATGAGATCTTTGAGAACTGAGATGCCAGACGATTTATTGTAGTAGAAATCAGGACACATAGCATGCTGTCTGGATTGAGAGGTGGGAAAACTCAGGTGAGGGGATACCAAACATAAAGGGAAAGGTGAATTCACTTTTAAAGAGAAAGATTAGATAAGGCTAGAATCCAAAATGCAACTAACAAAGCACAGGGCCTTGGTCTTCCTGGGTAGTTATCATGAGTGACAGGAACTTTAATTCCCTTGTTATTATGGATAATAAACAACTATGATGACTCTAATGGGGGAGGTTTCATATACCAATACACATCTGTGACCATGTACATCATTAGCATCTCCAACACTACTACTTGCCTTACTGACTGGACATCTCTTTAGGGTAGCATGTCAAATGCTAAAGAAATGAGGTTATTCTCTCACTAATTTCTAGGATGATTAAGGATCTCATGAAGAAGGATCAAAGTTAAGAAAGTATGGGTTTCACTAGGACATAGACACATCAGTAGACAATCCCACGATTCATGATTTACACTTTTTACCTATCTCTATGAATAGATAGTATGCATAGATATTAGGTTAGTTTACACAAAACTAGGTAGATATATTACAGTTGACTCTGCAATGTCATGCTGTCTTTCCCTGTTCTCATATTTAAGAATAGTAAATAGAGAAGAGATGAACAAGAGGAAGAGATAGGATTGTACTTTTATTTTCACTTGTTCTTGATAAGTGACTGGCTTTTCCTCTAAAATACAATTTCTTTGGCCCATCTGAGACATATTTGGAAACTGGGTACCAGATTATTTTTGCCTAATATCTAAAAGAACAGCAGTTTATATACAAAAAGAAAAAAGAAATTCTTGCTAAAGCCCTGGGTAAATGTATCCACCTCTATGAAAAACACAACTCATGCAAGTATAATCAAGGAGAATGAGTATGGGAAGAGGAGCACAAGCTAGAGAAATGGGCAAGTTGAGGACTCTATAAACATACTTGACCTTCAGTGAATACTTGAGTTGAACCAACATGCATGTCAATGTTCCAGATGTGCATGAGGACAGATGAAAAGTTAAAGATTGCCTAGGCATTGAGCTGGTGCACTTGTTAGACATATGGCTATGTGTAGGTGCTGTATCAGTCTGCAATATCACAGTAAGTGATTGGAGAGGAAATGAATGAGAGTTGAATGAGGTTCTGCCATTACTGGTATTTCTCCCCTAATTAAGTAAAAAAGTGCCCTCCATCCTGTATTAGTAGTCACAGTATGGATCTCACCAGGGAAAGATGCTTTGCAGTTTCTCACAACAGCCAAGAGAGGAAGGTAGGCAGGGAGAGACATACAGTAAATCTCTTCATTAATGAAAATCTGTTTTTAAGGCAATTTGCTTCGGTTCACAGCTTATTTTCAAGATCAGGATTAATATTAATTGTAAATTTATGGAAAGTGGGTCTACTTCGGAGACAGCAGGTTCTCTGTGCATAGCTGTATATGTCCTCTGGGGATACGTGGTTTGGAAGGATGAGGCTTGCATGACAGGTTACATAACTGGCATGATTATGGGCTATGCATGCATTCTTGATGTCCGGAACAGCTGCACGCTTGTAAAGGTTTGCATCTTGAAGTTGAGATGGAGTCCCCTGGGCATTGTGGAGATTTGCATTGGGAGTTCAGAGTGGCTCACATCTTCATGTACTTTGTAATCATAACAGCTATATTAATAGTAAATGCATTTTAGGTAGTTGATATGGGCAAGGCACAGTTTCATTCATTTAATCCTCACAATAATTCCATGAGTTAGATTTTATGATTATTATCTGTGTTTCAGATAAAAGAAATATGATCAACTGAAAGATTAAGAAACTTTCTCAAGGTTTTAAGTGGTAGAGGCACATCATGAACCCAGACAGAATGGTTCCAGAGTCTGTACGATAAACCACGGGGTCAGCCTGCCTATCCACACACACTAGAGCTGGAATTGTATAAAGGGCAGATGAGTGATAAACTGTGTGTCTGTAAATTAAACCCACATGAAGCAACTTACCAATATACTGTGCTATGAGAACTACATGACATAGACCATATTTCACCAATTCTAAGGCACAGATTTGATTCACAAATTAATATTTCTGAAATCAAATTACATCTTAGAGTCGATGATAAGCAAGCATTATATTATAACTTCATTGGTTATCTATGTTTCTTTCATGGTGACTCATAAAATATTCATTGATGTGTCTACAATCAATGTCATCTTATTGTCAATAAAATATAAAAAGTACTTTTAAATGTCCATGTGCAATAAAGTAAGGGGTGGCATATGAATGCAGATTAAGAATGTTGCTAGATATGTGTATATGTTTCTTTATTGTCTGAAGTTTAATATAGCTTCCTTGACTCAAAAAACACAGGATGCACGTTTCCTCCAGGACAAGATCTACAAGATAGGGTAGCAAACATGGAGCAATATCATTAAGAAAATCAGAGTACAAAATGAGGAACAAGCAACAAGTAACCTATAACATGTGAAGAGCAGAAAAGTACGTACTGGTGTATGCATAAAGAAGGGGTGATTATTTCATAAAGCAGAATAATGAAAAAGCTTAGGAGTTGGAGTTGTGTTCACCTGGTCTGATCCCAGTCTTCATGAAGCAAAAGTACACAAGCTGTGTTGCCAGTCAGCCTTGTCCTAGAGGAAATGTGGATCTTGGGTTTCTTGAGTCTGGGCAGGTTCATCAAACCACAGCCAGAAACCAGACATATACACTCATGCCAATATTCTTTTCATTTCTATGAAAATATTGCTTAACTGTAGAGGGCCTGTTTTCTTATCTGGGAAATAAGGAAAATAAGGCTACCTTTGAAATGTTTTACTAAGAACAAAGGATAAAATGTATGCAAAGGTACTGACTGGTACCTGATAAGTACTCATTAAAATATAGTGGTTATTTCTTGGCTGATGGGGCTGAATCAGAAGCATCATATTCTGCCCCTGTATTTTCTTATTCAGTTATTGTTGAATGGTATCTGATGTTTCATTATATTGTGTCTCATTCCTACAGTATTAACTACATGCCATCTTGTGAACTATTTCAATGGGCAACAGCAGCTTTCCTCAATATCCTTTTCTGGGCTAAATGTTTATATCATTCATAGGAATCAAAATTTATGAAAATTTGCACAATAATGAAAATATATGCTTCATGATGATGACTATCTGATATCTATATATCTAGTCTATTTAAGTACTCTGCAAAAGAGGGTTAGTTATTACTGTTGTTTTGGGCTCAGCATCTATTGAATAATTCCTGCTTTTTTCTAGGGACAAGTCCTAAATGAGAAACCTGTCAAACAGTTCCACAACTTTGTATCTCCAGAGTGTTTGGGTGACAATACATGTGTAGCAGTATTGATTCACCATTGTTATGGAATGGGGGGTGAACTGTGGAACTCAAATCTTATTGTAATGCTAAGGGTGAATTAGTATTTTAACATAGGGCACAGTACACATGACTCACTTTTTTAGTGAGAGAAATCAAAGCTTGGAGTGATTCAACTATTTCCTGGGGGACTAGCTCTTCTGCTGGTTTCTGTCTCAAAGTTTACGCCTAGTTGCCAAGGGACTAAGGCTCATGAGGCTTGCCTGTAGTTCCTGACATCTGTTTCTAACTTCCAAAAGGGGAACATGGATTTATCACATTCAGAAAACATAATGAACTAAAGAGCATACTGTTTTATTTTTCAGAACTCAAACTAGAATAAAGATTTGATGCTTCAGCTTTTTATAAATTGTATGGGTCTTTAGTGTTAAACAAGATTTTAGGGATATCATGTCCAGCTTTTATCTGCAGTTTTGCTGGCAGATGCTTGGGCCTTGGGGTTGGGAATATTTAAGGCTAGATGATCACTGCCAGAAATATTAAAAACACATTATGTTTTGGTTATAGTTGTAAATTAAGTAACTCCCATTTACCAACCATGCAAATGCACTTATGAAATATGTATTTCATGAGTTAATAATTATCTGGTTTGAGTTAAATGCTGTGTCTAATTACACATGACATTTATTCTGAATCTAGTGTTCTATATTATATCTAAATCTAATCCATATATAAATATGTTTATATCAAAATTTAAACTTCTATATCTTTTTTAAAATTATCTTCCTATTTCTTGGAAAACTGAATGATGTTAGAGAAAGAAGTTGTGATTTAAAGCTGCCACACCTTGATTCAAATTCCAATTTGAATTTTGAACAAGTTATTAAAGGGCTGAGCTTTAGAATCCAGATCCATAAAATGGAATTGATAATATCTACTTCCCAAGACTATTGTGAAGATTAAATAAACTCATATGGCATTTAATAGGAGTTCAACAAATGCTACTTCCTATATTGTCCTCTCTAAATCAATCAGAAACCTTAGAGTATAAGCCTTCTGCTTAAGTATAATCTGGGCACATTTAGATGCTAAAGAACATTTTTTTAAAAGGAAAAGCAAAAATTGTATGTTGCCATTTAAATGACCTGTTACATTATATACTACAGTCAGTTCCTAATCCTGTGTTGCAGGTACAGTTTTTGAAATGCATATTGGTAATACAGTATATGCACTATGTGACACTTCCACCTTTACAGCACTTGGATAGAGATTACCTCTTGTTCTCAGTGTAAAAGGTCAGGGATACCACCAATCAACAGGGAGACCAACTGATATTCCCAAGACAAACAGTCAGTTACGGACTGTCTTAGTTCACTTCAGCCTCTATAACAGAATACCATAGACTGGGTGACTTATCAACAACAGAAATTTATTTCTCGCAGTTCTGGAGGCTGGAAGTCTAAACTCATGGTACTGGCAGATTTGGTGTCTGGTGAGAATCCACTTTCAGGTTCATTAACAGCCAACTTTCTTCTGTATCCTAACGTGGCAGAAGGGGTAAGGGAGCTCTGTGGGGTCTCTTTCATAAGGGTGCTAATTCCATTCCTGAAGACTTTATTTTCATGAACTAGTCACCTCCCAAAGGCCCTACTTTCAAATTTCATCATATTGGGGGTTAGGATTTAACATAAGCATTTTTTGGGGGAGTAGACACAAATATTCAGTCTATAGTACAGACAGACCTTTTAAAAGTTAGTCTTGCTTCATTTTTTTTTGGGGGGGGCGGTATTCCTGGGAATTGCAGAGCCAAGTGTAATTTTTGCTAGAAAGCAGAGCTTGTCAGTTAAATCATTTCAATTTTTATGAAATACTCCTTAGAAAGTAGGGGTCAGAGGCCTGCCTTGTGACTAAGATAAATGTTCCTGACTGGGGAGAATAGCAGGGTATAAGACCATACCTACTGTTTTCAGAAAAAATAGTTGTGAACAAGGAGGGCTCAAAAGAAATGCAGATACTATGAAGATAGCAGTCCATAATTTTCAAGTAGTTGCCTGCTACCCCTACATTATAAAAAACGAAAACCGGGCCTAGCATCAAACAAGAAATTGTTTGTGTTTGGCACTTAACCTAGACCTTTTGATTCCAGGGGCACAGTAATTTACTTTGTAATTAAGACTCTATTATGGCTTGCATGATAAAATAAAAAAATTTCAAAACAAGAACAAAAGCCAACACTCATTCAGAAGTCCATCTTTCAACAAATATTTAGGAACTGCCTGTTATGTACTCTGCTAAGGTTGAACAGCTTATTAAAAATCTCTTCTAGGTGATCTCTTCATGAAGGTCAGATGCATTATCGATCAATGTTGATCACTCACTGGCAAGGTCAATGACTTGAAAAGATCCAGAGTAAATTAGAAACACAAAATTCTGTTAGGAAGTGATTGATAACAAGCAAAATTAAAATAGAAAAAACTTACCACTATTGCCTTTTTTTCCAGTAAATCTTGATCTGTGTTAAATCTTTGTTTCTGTTTGTCTTCTGGTAAAGAGTTCAACCATTCAGATAGATGGATAGAAAGATAGATAAATACATGCATATACATATTTGGATATATAGAAAATTTCATATGGGTATGTGTATTTTATATATATTCTATATAAAATATTATATAATTTGGAATAAAAACTGAATTTAAACTTTCAACATATCAGTGGAACAAGCTATTCATATGGTCTGCACAAATGTAAGTCACTAAATGTTTGGTGATTACCAGTAACTAACCTAATATAGAGAGAAAATTGGATGGTGAAAGTGTATTTCAAATACTTGAGGTTCTGCTGCCAATAGAACATTGGATGGTCTGGGAGGCTGGACTTGATGCTCACCTTCACAGGCTTCTTTTCAACCTGATTATTCTCTCCTGCCACAGAAGATAATATTTTATTCGACAAAAGGGTCACTACTGGTTGGATGATTTGAAAATGAAGGTTTTAGGAGATATCCTAAGAAGTCAAATCCCAGTGTCAGAAGTGTCACCATAGAAAACTAACAAGCATTTCCCCAACTTGTATGTATGAATAATTATCCTACATGCGCCAAGCCTGGGGCAAGTTTTATTTTAGGAGCCCTTCACGTCTCTTCTCTTCTCTTCTCTTCCTGCTTATTCTATTCTAGACATAGAATATTTCACCAATATGCCCTTAATTGTCATATGGGGCACATAAGGTACTATTTTTCTTCTATAAACTATTACAAGTCTGTTCTCAAGTCTTAAACTATTTAAGTAATTATATACCTCCTAAATGTACACTGTCAGTGGACTTGGGCTTTCCATTGTAGTGATCCTTTGCTTCTACAAGTATTTTGGAAAGATATTTTATTCTAGCTTCTTCACATCTACCTTTCCTCTATTCTCAGACAGATTTTCTATCTGCCCAGTAGATTATATGCATTTTTTGTTGAAATAGCTCTAAGAAAACCACAATTGGATCTGTATGTTTGTCTTTTATATTCTTCTTCACCATGCCTTTGAAACTTCCTCATTTTTGCATTTTCTTCCTAATTCTATTTGCTCAATATGGATATTTTATGCTCTTGGGCTTCCTCTTCTAGAAAAATACATTCTGGCTCCCCAAACTTCATCACATTATCCCAACCAACATTTTCTGATCTTTCTGGACAATGCCCTACACTATCCCTCACCCACTTTCCCATTCACGATTGCAGTTTTTGCACATTCATTTATTTATTCAATAGTTATTAATTGTTTGCCTAAAAAGGGTCAAGCCAAGAAAATAAAATAAAATAATATGCAAACAACCCCAAAACAATACAAAGCAATAAGAAATGGTCTCTGTGTCTCTGTCCTCAAGAAGATTAGAGTACAGTGTTGAGTACAGTGGTGGAGACTTTCAAGTAAACTGATGATGGCAGAGTGAGAGGTTATGACGAGAAACCCAATTTGCTATTGGCATATAGCAGAGTCTCTTACACTTGACTCTGGGCATCAAGGAAGACTTCCCCAGTGGGATAAAAAGGAATAATAAATGAAAATTATAATCATGATAGGAGAAGAGAAAGAGTGTTTCAGGAAGAATTAACAGTATTTTGGAGACTTGGGAGGGAGAGAAAACGTGCTATTTGAAGGACTGATAGATGTCAGGCTTGTTCAGAGCTTAGATAGTAAGGAAAAGAGTGATAAGACATGGGGCAGTGGCCAGATCTAGGAGAACCACATAAGGTATTTAAGAGTTTGTATAGTGTCTGAACAAATAAAATGGGGAGTGCTACTGAAAGATTTTTGAAAAAGGAATAAAATAATAACAGAGTTTTTAAAAATATTTTATTTATTTTTAGAGAGAGGGAGAGGGAGGGAGAAAGAGAGGGAGAGAAACATCAATGTAAAAAAGAGATGCTGCTTGGTTGTTTCTCACATGCGTCCCACAACCGGGGACTGAACTGGCAGCCCAGGCATGTCACCAGACCAGGAATCAAACCAGCAGCCTTACTCTTTGTGGGATGGCGCCCAACCAACTGAGACATACCAGTTAGGCCTGATTTAGAATTTTAAAAAGATTACTCTGACTGCAGTGTAGAGGGCTGTTGGTGAGAGCAGAACTAGGTGCATACCTGAAGTACACACTTATATAGTCACACATACACATACCACTCTTTGTAGTGTGATAACATACTGGCTTTTACCTGCAAGTCTTTAATCAGTCTCTTCACTTTGATCAATAATCATTATTATTTATGTCTCTAATTAGAAGTAGATCAGCTACAGAGACTTGCTTTTCCTTTTTTAATTTAATTTTTATGTTTTATTGTATTTTTCCATTACTATTTAATTTTCTTATGCCCTCCTCACCACTGCAATCACTACACCATTATCCATGCCCCTGAGTCCTTTTCTCCTTTTTTAAAAAGATTTTATTTATTTACTTTTAGATAGGAGAAGGGAGGGAGAAAGAAAGGGAGAGAAACATCAATGTGTGGTTGCCTCTCAAGCACCCCCTACTGGGGACCTGGCCTGCAATCCAGGCATGTGCCCTGACTGGGAATTAAACTGGTGACTCTTTGGTTCACAGGCTGGCACTCAATCCACTGAGCCACACCAGCCAGGGCATTTTTCCTTTTTGGTTGATCCCTCCACCCCTTAACCTCCCTGACAAGAACTGCCACATTTCCTAAGTAATCAAACTCTATAGCTTCTACCCCTTCCCTTACTCATACTTACTTTTACTACTGAAAACATGGTTCAGGGACTAGCACAATTAGCATCTATTTCTGAAATGTGTATAGCAATTTTCACCCCAGACCTACTTGATTTGAGTCTGTATTTTAAACAGGTTCCTAGATGATTATATGTACATTAGAGTTTGACAAGCCTGTTCTAGAAATCTACCTTAGACTCCCCAACCCATAATTCTACCTCTGTGTCAGAGAGACTAATATACATTTATAAGTGAGATTAATCATAAGCACATGACTAAAGAGTAAAATAACTATTCACTTTGTATATTCAAATGCAACTAATGTTCCTACATATTTCCACAGCAGTGTGAGTCTCAAGGTGGGATGAGGGCCTTGAGAACCTTAGAAGTAGGGGCCCCAACAAATGAGGATTTTCCCCCAAATTACCTATAGCATGTTATGAACTTGTGTCTCCCAATAGTTCAACTGAATGTCGGGTCAATCTGCACTACGATAGCCTTCCATAACATAATTTAAACCTGCAGGAAGTTGCTTCCAATATATGTAATAAGCCTTATTTTGATGATACTTTTTAAAAATATTTACCAAGGTACCTATTTTATTTCTAAATTTCCATCTGAAATTACTGTTTTGGCAACACCCACAAAGCCTAATTGATTTCACTTGCATGATTTACAAGACAGTTGATAAGAGAGAAGAACAAGTGACAATAACAAACAGGAAGTTTGGGGTTACTGAAATGAGTCGGGAGATTTAGCCCAATCTACTATGTCTATAACTTCTATCCTTGAGCCTGGTCTAAAGAAAACAGATTATCAATAATTATGACCTACCTCCAAGGCACTTAAAATTCTCAATCACCAAAAATTATTCAAGAGTATTAAGAGTTTGATAACCACCTGGGGTAGTGGAAATAAACATTGACTTAAAAATGTGGAGATCTGGGTTCTGGTCTTGGTTACATTCCTAATTAGCTGTGACTTCACACATATTATTCTTAACAGTGCCTAAATGTCCTCATCTATAAAATGGAAGCAGTAGGCCAGGCAATCTCTGAATATTTTAAGATTCCACATGCATTTCATTTATCTGAAAATTGGTAATCCATATGCACTGCATAATGATGGAAACACTTGGGAAAGCCTAATGTCCAATTAACCAGCACACTGCCATTTCCCCGACATCCTGAATTAGAGGTGATGTGCACTCCTGCATGCAAGCTGCCTCGCTCAATCAAGCTCCTCTAAGTGGCAATTTTTGCCAAGTCTAACCAGCAGTTTCTTTGACTTGTTGCTGTTTATTTTTATTCCAAGCTGAAAGAATATACCTTTCCTGAAGCTTATACCAGATGCTTTCATCCAAGTCATAAAAATCAGTAAGAAAAGGTGTCTTGGAGTCAAAACCATGGACTCTCTTTACATTTTTACAGTATCATCCTTATGTAAGCACTTGCATAATGTACATAATGTACTTCTTCTTTAACTGTAGTCCTGAAAATGAAACATACTTAAAATGGTTCAGCTGTCTTGTCCTCTTCTCATTAGAGATCCTAAGGAGGCTCTCCCTTCTCTTTAAATGCTTATTCTTACTGCTCTCCACCCCTGGGACTGCATGGACAGGCCTACACACCACATTGCTATCAAAGCCTTCTTTAATCTTTTTCTTCCTGCCATTGCATTTCTTAACTATTTCTTTTTATTTACAACAACCCAACTTTAAATAGAACTATGAAGATATAGGCATAGCTAAATCTGTTTCAGAGTTGAAGTTGAGTGATTTAACACTGTGTTGAATAAGGAGGAATCCATTTTGTCTGATTCATTCTCCTAATCTGAAAAAAAAAAGGGTGGGGTTCTCTGTAGGTCCACTGATCTTCCTACAATCTTCTAACAACAATAGCAATAACCACACCAATGTTTATCATCAATGTAAACTTAACCAGGTACTTCACAGGAGTCATCTCATTTTACCCTCGTAATTCTGTAAGAGAGTATTTTTATCCTCATAGGATAAGTAAGGAAACTGAGGCCAAAGTGTGTTGTTTGCCCATGGTTACCCAGCTGGTGAGTGGCTGAGCAGAAATTTGAATCTGGATTGTTCTGACTTTAAGTTCTTAGTCTTCCTCCATGTCAGATGCTGCTGCTTCTCTCCTGGTATGGGTGGGGTTCTGGGGTGAAAAGCCTAAATGTGATCCAACTGTGTATCCATCTAAAAGGAGAATGTCCAGGAAGGAAACTTGGTGTTTATGGTTTAATATGATGTCCTGCATTTTCCTTTTTGGGTCTCTGTCTTCATCTGTTTCCAAATTGTCTGTGTACATGTGGGTTTTAGTTGTTGAGTACATTTAGTCACCTCACTCATCTTCTTGGGAAGTATTTTCAAAATTTGATGAGCTGAAGTATCTTCTGGGAAACTTGGGGCTGAGTAGCCAGTGGTACAGCCCAATATGTTCACTATACAAGCATCCCTTTCTACCAATAGAGAAATGTTATGAAAAACACAAAAATATCCTGCCTCTCTTTATCTGGAATAACGAGTGGAAAATAAACCACAGGTGAGCCTTTGCATCTTTTCCTAGCTAAAGTGTGCCCTAAACAAACATATGTTATGATAAATAGATGGACTAATATTACCAGTGAAATCCAATGCTCTTTCAGCCTGTTTATTTTTTTGGAATCCTTAGGACTTTGAACTGTTCTTTATTTTGCCCCTTGGGCTTTCCTAAAGGTACTGAAGTCACCTCCCTTTCTGGTCCCAGAAGATTTCTCCTAGGTTTCATATATTATCCTTCCTGAATTTAATGCATTTTAAAATATTTTGCCCATTGTGATTTTTTTTAATATAAGAAGAATAGCTTTGAATCCTATCTCCAACACTCATTAACTATGTGACCTCAGCAAGTTATTCTCTAATAGTTTCCATTTCCTCATGTGTACAGGACCGTTTGGGTAATAGTGCATATGCTACAGAACTGATGTAAAGATTAAAACGTCAATGCCCCTGTGTGACCCATCAACATTATAGCATAAGTAAAAGGCTCCCTCTAAGTCATGCAATGCAGAACCTATGTAGCTGTATGAGGGACGTTAAAATAAACTAATAATTGCATGTATTTATTTTTAAATAAGAATTTTTATTTTAAGACACCAGCTTTGAAAAATTAGTAAATAGCAAACGAAAATAGCTTAACAAAACCATAACTAATATTTTTAAAGAGTTTAGTATACTTACTGCTATTGCCCTCCCCAAATGGTACCTATTAACAATATTTAATGCTTATTCTTATCCTTTGACTGTTTCTGTCTGATTTGTTTTTACATTCTTGAAGTGTTTCTTGAAATATATCTTGAAATGCAAGGTTAATTCTACTTGCTTGCTAAGTTTCACTCCTTGATTAGGGGTGAGGAATGATGGAGCTAGTTATAAGAGTGGCCCTAGTATTAACTGAATTGGGAATTTGCCTAAATTCATTTCTTTTCTCTCACTATAGTCTGCTTGTACCCAATGATATACCTTTGTAAGATGGCTAGTTGAGGTTAAGGGTGCAGTCCATAGCTATAAAACCATTTTATTTTCCTGAGTGATATAGTGATTAACCTGCCCAGAGATTAAACCTACTACCTTGGCCTCAGTAGCACTGTACTCCAAACAACTGAGCATTTTGCTTTTGTTATTTTAATAATGGGATGATGATTATAAAGACACAACAAGAGCAATACTGAATCTAGAAAATTCATTATTCCCATGAGTGATGCAAATCAGGGGAGACATGCATAACAGGGTGCATTGCAGGACTTACATGGAAATCATAAATCTGACAAATTTAAGGATGAATTATGGTATATGAGTGTGTATATGTGGTGTAGAGTAGGGAGAAATAAGGGGAAAGAGAAAGACACACAGAGAGAACAAACTGCTTCCTTTAAGCAAAGGGTAAGATGTACTTAAGCAGGTGTGGAAAGACAATGAGATGAACCACGTAATTTACTTCCTTACTATTCATTTTGCATTGTTATTCTATCCTTGGAAAGCAAACAACTTAGGAACACCTTGGTAAGAGAAAAATTATTTAATTTGTTTAGTATTATACCAAATTTATTTTTGATCCTTTTGCACTAAAAATATTATCAAAAAACTTTGCATAGGTAATTGGATATCTATCTATCTATCTATCTATCTATCTATCTAGCTATCTACCTAATATATTTATCATGTGTGTGTGTTTGTTGAACTTCTATTGGAAAGGCAGAAATTGGGAACTGGGAACTTAAAATGGAGCAAACGTTATTTTATTTCTAACTCCTCTCTTTAGAATGTAAGCCTCATAAGAACAGAAGCTTTCATTCTAAATGGAGGAGTTAGACTTGAAATGAATGTATGAGTGAGTGAATAAATTAACCAATTAATAAAGCTTATGACACAACTTAAAAATGTCAATGTTTAGAAAATGGTGGGGGTGAGTAAAGATGCTATCATGTAGGTTATTATGCATTTAAATCAGGGGGAGCAAACTTTTCTTAGGATATTATAATTGGAGAAATTCTCCCCAGTTTGGGAGCATCTCTAGGACTATGTAGGGAGAAGGTATCTCTGCCATCAGGACTTTTAAAGGGGTTTAAGGCTCAAAACACACAACAGTACATCTGTATAGCCACCCACTCACCTGCAGCCTCCCCACACATGGCAAGGTTTGATTATCGTTGCTACACCTCCTGTCTGGCTAAGAACCTGCTTACCTGTCTCTGACCTGGGATGGCCCAGATGGGCCTGTTAAGCACTGTCTACAAATGGAGGTATACAAAACACAAAGCCTCAGAGATTACTCACCCGCTAGAGATGATTCTGTCCTCCTTTACCTCACTGCAAGTCTGTCACCCCTTACCACTAGGGTTGGGTCTGTTCATGTGACTTTAAGACTTTACAATTCCAAGTTCAAGACATCAAAAAATGACCTCTTAGTGCCTGAGCTCCCTCAGCAACTTTGACCTTCATTCCTCCTCCACTTCAGTTGCCTAGCAACACAGCCACACTTAAAGACCAGCATCAGACTCATTTCCCATTAAGGCTCACGGTCACTTTAACTTCTACTTTCTAACTCCTATCCACTCTGCTCTGATTTCCCCTAACCTCTATTCCCTTGGCCATTTTTTCATTCTCACAGTTCATGAGCCTGCTTCTTTCATCATCTGTCTCTTCACCCAACCTATTGCCAGGCTCTTCAGTTCTTGATAAATTTGTATTCCCATGTTTTCCAATTTTCATACCTCTAGGAGCCAATACTTTCCCCTTCTCTGTTCTGAGTACTGCAGAAAGGGGGATGTTTTGTTTGTTTTGCCATTGAGTTTGCTAAAATTTCTATCTTACCTCAGATGGCTATAACAAAATACCACAGATTAGGTGGTTTATAAACAACAGAAATTTATTTCTCACAGTTCTGTAAGCTGGGCAGTCCAAGATCAGGTCACTAGGAGATTGAGTGTCTGGTGAAGATTCATATTCTGGTTCACAGATAGTCAACATTGCACTGTCCTCACTTGGCAAAAGAAGCAAGGAAACTCTCTATGGTCTCTTTTATAAGGTCACTAATGCTACTAATGAGGGCTCTGCCCTCATTCCCTTTTCACCTCCCCAGAGACTCTTATCTAAATATCTGCACATTGGGGATTAGGTTTCAATATGTGGATCTGAGGAGTACACAGATATTCAGCCTATAGAAATTGTTGTTATCTAACTCTAAAAATAATTGTAATCCATTCTTTTTATTTTATTTTTTTATTAGTTTCAGTGTGCAGCTTAATGGTTAGACAATCATATAATTTACCACTCAATATTTCTCCTCAATATTCCCAGTATCCAGCTGGCTATCATGATATTTGCATGATATTTGCATTCCTATGGAAATATCATGGACTATATTTCCTATGCTTTACTTAATTCCCTGTGACTGTTTTTATAATCCATTCTCATCTCATTCCTATCCTTTTGGCCACAGTTGCTGAGCAGTCTTCTCTACTTCTTATTTATTCTCTTATTTTATTGGGCTTAGAATACAAAAGCCATTGGATTCTTAGCCATTTAGTTGGCTTCCATTTTTCTATAACATATTTATATCCTTACTTGTATTCTCTCTTTTTCTCCTGCTTTGGAAGAAAATTATGTTTTCCCCTTTCCAAAGTGAAATTCCACCTGCGCTCTTGTTCCCATTTTTTTCCCACCCCCAAAACACACACACACACGCTTCCTTAAGGACAATGGTATATGAATTTTCATTATTCTCTTAAGTTTAAAGACATATGTTTCCCTTTATGTACAAAAAAACATATTCTCTCTAAAGAATAGTACTACATTGCTCCCTTTCCTTCCTCTGATGGAAGACATTTTTGAGATATTAGTTATACTCTCTGTCTTTTCTTCCTCCCTACAGTGTCATTCATCCACTTCTTACAATCTGTGATTCATTTCATTGAATTTCACCAACCTGCTGAAACATCCTATTTAGCAAATGTTTAATAAGCACTTGCTGTGTGTGGCCCAGGCAGTTTTAGGTGCTAAGGTTGTATGCCCAGTACTGAGTAACCAAGACACCCCTGTCTATAGTAATTGGTCCAGAGAGTCCAAATCCCAAGGTAGTGGGGTCTGGGGTGGATGGGGGTGGAAGAGACTGAAAGTGAAAAGAAATAATAGCACATGAGCCCTGAATTTAGCAGTGCCTGAAGATCCACTCAAAGGCTTTTTTGTTTTCTGATCTAATACATTTCTTTTCTGTTTAAGTAAATTTGTGTTTTGATTTTATCATTTGCAACTGAAAGAGTCCTGAATAAAATAATATAGTTATTTGCATATATGTATATATACTATATATAAAATTCTCCCCTATTTAACCATAAACTGTTTGAGAGAAAAGACTGTGTTATTCATTTTGTGTCTTCCAGAATGCTTTGCACATTGTAAGTGCCCAATAAATATTTATTGGATGAATAAGTCAATTTATAAAAGAGCTTAAATTTAGATGAATACAGTCTTCAGAATTCTCTTGTTAAGGATAATGAATAGCATCACTCTGCAGAAGTCTTAGACATATTCCCTACCTCCAAGTGCAAATGCCTAGCCCTCATCCAACCTTCCTCCTTCCCCCTTGTCACCTCATCTTCATCCCCACTCAGCTTCTACCCAGAGAAAATAATAAAGAGACTGGGTGACTGTGCCCCTAGTTTCAACAATGAGAATCCCAGGTTCCACATACAACATAACTGAGAGGAAAAAAATACTGGCCCGTTTGGATTTTATTCTCTCCTGAGTCAGGTACAAGCTTCTCTTTGCAAATAAAGTGCCAAGTCACTTCATTTAGAACCTTATCTTAATAAATTGTGACAAGAGCAAAACATTGGGAGAGATCATAATTTTCAACCCCCCCCGCCCTCAACACATGCACACACTGCAGGCATACTTCAGAGATGAAGGATTAAAAGGAAACCCAAGAGATGCCCAGGGCAGACATCTGCAAAGAGAGCTCACCCTGACTCACACAGCTGTAGCTTTCTCTTTCTGTACATATGAAGACAGGCAAATACAGAAACAAATCTTTTAATTTAGGTAAAAGTCTCCTGTGCATATCTGGAGTCAGGGAAGTCAAAAAGACCAAGAATTCTTCCCTGAAGCAGACAGAATGTGGGTGGAGGCAAATGGAATGATATATTTAAACATTTAGCAGGAAGGAAATCTTAGAAAGTCAAAGCAGCATCCTTATTAATTGCCCATTTTAGAGGCACTCTAGCATACAACCACTTTCTCCTGTCTTATTACTTGTTGAAAATACAAGAGGATTGGGATGGTAGGGGCAAGAAAGTCATCTCTTTTTCTCTAGGTGTGCGAGTGTGTTTTAATTATCCCTCTTGAGATATTTCTCTGCATGGTTGTGCCTTCAATCTGTTGCTTGCAGTTTTGTGTTTGACAGCAGAGCTTACATTATCAGAAGTTGCCAGTTTTGTTTTGTGTTTTGATTTTTGAGGGGGTGTAGGCAATTAGAGTAGCCACCAAACAGTCCATGCTGCTCACCATTTGGAAAAGGTTAAACTGCTCGCCATTTAAAGGAGCCTAGAGTATGTGAACTCTTCCTGAACCTTGTTTTCTGGGGTCAGGATCTCATGCTGCTGAGGAATAGATTGCTGGGCTTCTACATGAGGGTCATGTGCTGGTTTCATATTCATAGATTTCTTCTTTGAGAAAGTAACTGGGGATTGCCTGAGGGAATGGGAGGTGCTGGATGGAAGGGGGCAAAGGGGGAAAAATCAACACAACTGTAATAGCATAATCAATAAAATAGGATTAAAAATAAAAAATAAACAGTAAAAAAAAGTAACCAGGTTACTGCCAAGACAACTCCAACAATAACAACTAAGTCAGTTGGGTGGCAGAGTTCACTCTAGTAAGCAGTTAACTCTTTACAAGGGGAAAAATAAGTAGCAACCCTCTCTCTAATAACAAATGCTAAATATTCAATATTCTATCTCTGCTTGAGGAGATGAAGACATTTTTAAGATGTTGATGCATAGAAATTTTCCATACTCCTGCCATGTTAATAATGCAAATTTTCCTTCATTCAAAATAGGGTATGTTCTTAGTAAAGCAGTGCTTTTATTCTAACAGTTTTCTCAGTGATGTGGTACAAGCAGGAAAGTTCTGTGAAATGAGGTGTGTTATTGACCAAATATATGCAAAGGTTTACTCAAACTTAGTTTGCTTCACTGGTAATCACACAAATATATGTGGCATGTCAGACACATGAGCTTTACTGTGTCACAAAACTGCAAAGATCCAGGTTTGAAGGTAAGCTGATGTAACAGGAAAAGTGAGGACTTAAGAGATATTAGTAGATAATACTGAAATTTTAAATACATACAACATGATGTTTTTGCTTTAGTTTTGTTCTGATTGAGACAATATAAAAACATTTTAGAATAAAGCAGCTAGAAAACAACCAACCTTCCATAATGTGCTTAGAAAATTTCTTTCTGGTCTTTTTCTGTTCACTTTTATATTCAAAAGTGCATTAAATATTTCAGGCATGAACTAAGTGCATGTTCTATAATAGCATGACTCACATTATCCCTACCTTCTATTAAAGGTTTAGCTCTCAGTTCTGCTTGCCTAGAGTCCAATGCTAGATCCTCTTATTCTTTATCCCATTCCCAATCTCCATCTCTAAACCAAAATTTAGGAAATAATGTGGGATAACGGAGTGTTACAATTTCAAGGCAAGGGTTTCAAACACTTTCAGCAGAGTGAGAACAGTCATCTCAGATGCCCAGCACACTCCTTTAGTCATTGAAGCTGAAAGCAAAGGTGGCTAAGGACCACCTGGTGCTCGGTCTCTCTTAGATGGTGACAAAGAACAGAAGGACAGCACCTGGGCTGTCAGTATTGGTGCCAACTGGTGCTACTTTCCACAAAACTTAGGTCTTCAAGCCTTCCCTTTCATCTTCCTGTGGTCATTGTCTGATTTAGAGGCTCTCTTCTCAAGACCTCTGTCTATCTGCTCAGGTTGCCACAGAAAAAGACCACAGACTGGGTGGCTTTAAAAATAAAAATGTATTGTCTCACAGTTTTGGAGCTAGAGGTTCAAATTAAACTGCTAATTTGTGTGTCTCATAAAAGCTCGCTTTTTGCTTGTAGGTGAATGCCTCTTAATATGTCTCATGTGGTCTTTCCTCGGTGCCTAGGTGCAGAAAAAGAAAGAAAGAACACCAATATCTTGCTTTTATAAGGAATGTTAGGGCTCTCCAGAAAAAGAAAACCTATAGGAGATACATCTGTATTTATGTATACATTTAGTCCATAACAATACCCCCTTCACAATATTATTCTTCTGCCTTGATTTAAGAAGATGGATTTGGGAGAAGTATATGAGGGCAAGTGGCAGTGAAAATATAGAAGAGAACAAGTATGGAGCTAATTTAATAATTGATGGAAGGTGGATTGCCAATAATTAAGAGAAAAGAGGCAATTAATTGAAAAAGTTTACATGAACACTGTGTGATATGAGCTGAGAGATCAGTGAGATAAATAAATAGCATTGTCAAGTAACTAGAAAGACAGAAAACTGACATTGAAACAAACAAACATAATGTTCTCCAGTCCCATCCATGCTGTCACCAAGGGTAAAATTTTCTTTTTTTTTATGACCAAGTAGTATTCCAGTGTGAAAATGCCCAATAGTTGTTTTATCAAGTCGTCTGCTGATGGAGACTTGGGTTGCTACCAAATCTTGGCGATTGTAAATAATGCTGCAATGAACATAGGAGTGCTTATGTTCTTTCGATTTAGTGTTTCAGTTTTCTTCAGATGGACATGGAGAACATTATGCTAAGTAACATAAACTAGTCAGAGAAAGACAAATGCTACATGATTTCACTCATATGTGGAATCTAATGAACAAACTGAACTAACTAGCAAAATAAACAGACCCATAGATAGAGAGCAGGCTGACAGCTCTAGGATGGGTGTTAGGGAGTAGAGGGATGGAACAAAAAGGAAAAAGGACTCATGTTCATGGACAACAGAGTGGTGATTGTGGGGGAGGGGAATGGGTAGAGGTAGAAGAAGGTATAAGGAGGATAAATGGTAATGGAAAATAACAATAAAAAGTCAATTAAAAATAAAAATTGAAACAATTTCTAGTGATCTAGGCTTATTCCAGCAATGGTCTGTGGCTTAGGTATAAAAAAGATGATAACATTTGGTGGCATACATTTAATGATTAAATAGTAGAGACCAGTTGTTGGGGGAAAAAAGTCATTCTTGATGTGCTAACAATGGAAATTTTGTCTTGATGTTGGAGAGTATCTGCTAGAAAGATAATAGAGAGATTGATTAAAGATAAATGGTCACATTAGCAAAGGACAAGGTTATAATGATTAAAACTGCTTTTTCTCAGGAAGACAGTTTGATATATAAAGTTGTATGACAAACTTTCTGCGTGGTAACTATCAGGTAGAATTATGGATGCAGAGATGAAAAAGATTAGGAACATGGGTCATTTCCAACAATCTGTGATCATATCTCACCTGTAATCTCCTCTTCCACTTACAGCTTCTAACAGCTGTGTCTGACTGGACCACTTGAAAAGTCAACAAGTACTAGGTGTGCATATATTACTAGTTTGAAAAATTGTTTCAGCCCTGGCTGGTGTGGCTCCGTGGATTGAGTGCCAGCCTGTGAACCAAAGGGTTGCTGGTTCAGCTCTCAGTCTAGGGCACATGCCTAGGTTGCAGGCCAGGTCCCCAGTAGGGGATGCACAAGAGGCAACCACACATTCTCTTCCTCTCTTTCTCCCCCCTTTCCCCTCTCTAAAAATAAATAAATAAAATAATTTTTAAAAAAGAAAAAAATTGTTTCAGACACAAAACACTGAAAAATAGTAAAAAAATATTTCTCTCAAGAATGCATAAATGCTTTTCTCATTGGCAAATGAGGATCTTAGTGGCACCAAACATACATGATATTAGAAACTTTTCTAATTAAAATATATAATTGTAGTGTTGTATGAACATCCTCAAACAAAAGGTATAACAAAATTATTTGACATATTAAAGGATAAAAATGAGTTTCTATGTTGGTTAAAAATGGGGTACAAAAATATGGCTTGAAAAGTGAAATGTTGCAAATGTAGCACAGTCTGCTAGCTGTCCTCAATCACTTTTCTCACTTTCTTTAGTAGAGAACCTTTTACTTTTAGGTGAGTACATGATCATTCACAAAAATACTATAGTTCTCAGATATACTCTCCCCACAAGGTTGCTGTGACCCTGTAACAAAGTTCTGGTCAGTAAAATGTAAGCAGGAATGTTATGGTAAACTCTCAGAGCCTCACTTAGAAGGCAGCTTGTGTGTGCCCTTTGCTTTTTGTCCTTTCTTCTTTGTGCCTTCCTCTTGTTGGCTATAATGTGAGTGCACTGGGTGACAGGCCGTGTTGGACTATGGCATGACCTTAAGAATGGAGGCCGCATGCAACAGAACAATAAGATGAAAGGAGCCTGGATGTGGGACCTCAGGGACCAAAGCTGCCTTACCAACCCATTCTGCCTCCAGACTCCTACATGACAGGGAAATAAGCCTCTATTTTGTTTCCATCTCTTTTCTTCAAAGTTGATGATGCCAACTGAAACAAAAGGCTGCCATCAAAAAGTTGAGCTATCAGTCTTCTTTCCATTGTCTAAAACTACTAAGACTGATAGAATGGGTTGAGAGACTTCAGCAGCGATAAGTCAGAAACAGAAGACAACTACCCACCTGAGACTGAATAGAAATGTATATCTTCTCACTCTTATGTCCTTGGATCAGAAACAAAACAGTCTGCATTAGACAACTAAGTGGTTCCTATAATGAGACAGGTGCTGCTTCATGCAGCCAAATGCTCTCCTTTTTGACTACCACTTTATATCTGTCCATCTTTCTGTATTCAGTTTAAGACTATATATTTCAGAAAATAAATAGATGATATGCACTGGAAGACAAATTGTAATGCATTTTATTCTGCTATGTGTAATTGCAACAAATAAAGAGCTAGGTGAGGACTGGTGCAGAAACAAGAATCACATCAGCAGAGTTTTGTACGTTGCCATGTACTCCATCTGTTCTTTGTGTCAGGCAATCAGGCATTTGAGATAAGGTACTACCCTATTTCAGTCCAGTAGAGCTACACGGAACAAAAGATCAAAAGATCAGAAATGACACTGAGTTATGTATATCAACTTACTATTTATCAGTGAATCTAAAAATATTTGACTAGCACCCAAGTGAACAGAGAGTGAAAAAAAAATGGCAATCTACTACCCTATCTGTTAATAAACAGTAAACCTGAAACTATGGGCCCTCTATTTGTGATTGACTAAGTAGAAATACAAAGAAATTAAAGAAAAGAAGGCATAGCCTGGGAAGTAATACCAACTTGAGGAAGAGGACATTAGCTTGAGACAGAGGAGATCAAACCTCTAATAAGCATTAATGATAGGTGGCAGGGACAACTTTAGAAAATTCTTTATTCTTTATATAATACACAAGGGCACATTTGTTGTCTTAAAACAAAAAGAAGAAAAAACAACAGTAGACTATTTGACAAAAACTATTGGAGGACTTGAGGATTGATTGCCGAGAAATATACAATAGTTGTAATTAAAATCTGAATGGGATAGTTTGAAAAAGTGAAATTAATGATATAATAATCTAATTTTTTATGTAATATACTTAAAAAATAGAAGAAGATACAAATTTGGAGATGGAGAAAGGGAAAATGTGTAAAGAAATCAAACAGGAAAAGAAGGCAGAGAGGGCTCTCGCCTAGGCTAAAAATTAAATGTAATCATTAGGGAAAAAAATAACTGGCAAGTTTGAACAGAAGCTATAATTAAAGGCATAATTGAAATAAACTATGCAGAGCTTAAAAATGAACTGAAAAAACATATCAAAAGTGATTGCTATAATCAGCAAAAAAGAATCCATGTCTAGAAATATATTGAAAACATTTGTGAGTTACAATACAAGAACAAATAAATTTCATGACTGGCCAGGTAGTGGGGATGCTGTTTCTAATTGTCCACTCTGCAGCACTAAAGCCAGTAAGCAACAAACAGTGTGCACAGCATCTACTAGGGAATAACATTTCTCATGAAGAGTTTTTTTTATGTTATTCTCAGATACTCAGTGGCTTATAAAATATAGTATATATGTATCAATTTAAACTACTTTAAAATATACAGCAGCTGATGAACAGAGAAAACAAAATTAAGGAATCCTGCCCTGGCTGGCGTAGCTCAGTGGATTGAGCACGGGCTGTGAACCAAAGTGTCGCAGGTTCGATTCCCAATCAGGGCACATGCCTGGGATGCAGGCCATGACCCCCAGCAACCGCACATTGATGTTTCTCTCTCTCTCTCTCCCTCCCTTCCCTCTCTAAAAATAAATAAATAAAATCTTTTTTAAAAAAAGAAATCCATTATAGGGAAGTTGCATGTAAAGTAAATTGATAGGGAGAACTAAAATTATTTTTAAACAGAGCTAAATATATAAATTAAGTTGCAAAACTTAAATCAAATAGCTGGAAAAATATTGAATGAAAAGGTATATAATATAAAAATCATAATTTAATAGGACAATATTTTATATCTACAACCTGGAGTTATAGCAAGAATAAGAAACAGAGTAACACGGTGCAAAGGTGCTAAATTCCTAATTTTACCATAGGGTGACCCTGGAACACTATTTAGTTATTAACTTAGATCATTCGAGAAATAGAGATTCCTGTAGTGAAAGTACGAAAACATACATAGGACTCATCTTCACCAACCTCAGGATAGTGCTTCTCTCTGGGGAGTGTGGAACTTGGCTTTCGCTCTATCTGTAATGTTTTATTTCTTTAAAAGAAAGAGCTGAAACAAGTAGAGCAAAATGTTAACATCTGTTAAATCTGACTGAAATAGTGGTGTCTGGTGTAGGTTAGATTACTTTCTGTAGTTTTCCATATGTTTGTAATATTTTACACTTTAAAAGATTACTTTTATAAACTTAAAGATAACCACTAAGTAGACTTTAAAGCAAAATTGGTTCCAGTATATCAACTGAAAAAAAGGAAAGCAAGCTCTGTATTGTGCATGAAAGTATAGTATAGGAAAATACCTAACCAATTCCTCTTCTTGGAGCTTTTGCTACTTAGTACCTTATGGGTCATTGTTGTAGCTTTATTGCAGAACTGTTGTATGAAATTAAACTTTTCCTTTTCCTGATCTACCATTTAAAAAATTTTTTTATTTCTAACTTTTTCTTGTTTCAATTCTCCTTGTTTCCATATATATCAACATCAAATGTTGATAGATACAAATAGAGTTCTTACCTTGGTCTTGATTTTAATGCCTATACTCCCAGTTTTTCCAGTGTTATACCCCTCAGGTGTGAACTGGGCTAAGTAGGCTCATAGTTTTAGATGCTTGGTCTTTATCAGGCTAAAAGAAATTTTTAATGTGATAATCTTTAAACCTGTAATTCTCTTTGACAAACGTATTCTAATAAAATAATCAAAAGATTACTAGAAGATTTAGGAAAAAAGGTTACTTACTTTTTATTCACTTTTTGAAAATGGGTATAAACAAAATTTCCCACAATAGCAAGACAGGGGTTGGCAAAAGTAGATTTACAGTTGTCCATATGAAAAATAATACAATAATTAATAATAAATAATGCAAAATTAAACTGTTTCATATACTCACAACTGTAGGCCTATTTTGCACATCCCTGTATAGTTAGATAAATTGTGGAACAATAATACAGTGAAGTGTAATACAGAATCATGTTTAGGAAAACCAGGAAATAAAACAAAAAAGTGCTCAAGATACAACACCAATTTAAAATAAAATGTACCACACTGCATTTGATATTCTAAAAAAATTTAAAAGATACTGTTTTTAAGTATTTACATAATTTTATGAAAAATAAGCAAAGGGAGGTTCACCAGTTTATGAGAGATGTATACTTTAGAGGCTAAATAATGTATTAATTTTACTTTCTGTAGAGAATCATAGTTAATTCTTATATATATTTTTAACAGTGAACATATATAATCTCTTTTGTGTAGGTACCAGGCTTAAATCAAGATTGGTGATTTATTTTTAAAAGATTTTTGAAAGAGAGACTGAAAATTAAAGTTTTTGAAGATGTGTTTAGAGGTGTGTCCCTCATAAGAGGGACAAATTGACATGGTCTTTTATCAGCAAAGAATAAGGGCCAGAAACAAAAATGAAAACTGGCTTCAACAAAGGAAAAGAACAGTCAGAGCCTTATTTAAAAACCTGAAAAATCTGAGAACATAATTGTCTCTATAAGAGTTCAAATGCTGATATACATTAAGGCAATTTTGTAATGTTTATACCAATATTCACCAGGCTTATAAACAAATTTAGCCTTGTCTTATACTCAGATTGCATGGAAAATAAATTTTCTATTTCTAAGAATATAAAAACTAAAGCAAGTAATAGATTGAGAGTTTTATTCTTATGAACATAAACTGTGATTGTTTACTGTGGCTTAACAATGATGAAATCACTAGAGGCTTCATAGCAAGACCCAAAGCCCTGGGGAAGCTATTAAGAATTCAGTATTAAGAATTCAGTATTAACAGTTCATGAAAGAAAATGGATTCCACTTACTAAAATGATTTCAAAATGTTTTCTGTAAAATGCAAATATTGCAGCACTGTGAAGCTGGACATTTTAGATAGTTCTTATTTGAATCTTAGTTCCTATACAACTGCTTTGTATTATTCCAAATGGAATAAAAGATTATAACATCTAATTATTGGTAGGCATATAGTAAAGTTTGGATAAGTACACAAAGAAAGAGATTAAGTTTGAAAGAAGCTCAGCCACCAAAGCCATTTCTAGACCCCCTGGAATTGCCTAATAGTCTTGTACTGAAATGTATGCAACAGATAGTGCTTCAGTCCAAACTGGAAAATCTTTGACACTTCACCCAGTGACCTATCTTCTTCAATGTCTTATTTTGTTCAGATACTGTAATGCTCCCAGACAAATAATAAAAATTACTATAACCCTGACTGGGCCTAATTTTTGCCATAATGCTCCAGAATTTTCTTACACCATTAGGAAAACACACACACACGTGCGTGTGTGTGCACAAACACACAAGGTAGAAACTAGCAACTGATAAAAGGAAAGGCAAGCACTTTTATCTGGGAATAATGAATCCATGCTCTGGAAACACCAGCAAATGGTGCTTTGCTTTATTTGAGTTTTTATTCACTTCATAATGACAGTTAAGCAAGGATAGTGCCAGGTCCTGAAATTGCTCTTGGTTTAGGTTCTGGGGAATGTTTCTTTTCTGCAAACAGCTTGTCAGAGCATAAGGAAAATGAAGAGCTTGTGTTTTTGGAATGAGAGAAAAGCAGCATTCAGACACAAATTAGTGATTTCTGTGCTGGCATTTATTACTACTTTTTCCAATTGTATTAGTATTTAATTCAAGCTAAATGGACATCTTTCTTGAAAATATTACTCTCTTTTTTTGGTTTTGAATTTAGTCTATTGTATAGAATTTCCTACTTCTTACTTAGAGTAAACAAAATATTGAACAAAGTGAATCGTTTCTGCTGGAGAGGAATTTTACCGAGGGCTCAGAAAAAAAACAATAAATAAACTTGGAACCATTTTGTTTTCTGTCTATCCCACTCTCAATGTGTCTGTGTGTCTATGTCTGTGTGGTCGAACGTGTTGGTGTGCGTGTGTATATCTGCCTTTGTCTTTCTCTCTGCTCATCTTGGTCTCTTTTTCTCTTTTTTTCTCTGCAAGCCCCCTTCTGACCATTTCTCCCTCCATAAAAAAAATAGAATAGCATATTTATGTTGGATTCCAGATGCACTAGTGGCAACACTGCCTCAAGCCTGGCTTCGAGATGTGTCTGCTCTAGAGGCCTTCCTCATACTTCATCTATCAGATTCCACTCAGGCCTGCTGTAACCTGACATGTCCACCCTACAGGTTCCCTCAGGTACCTCACGTCTTGTTGCAGAGCATAGTGTTTCAGGCCATTACATTTGACAGAACAGGCCAAGGTCATAAGCATTGATTTTCAATGGTAACATGCCAGTACAGTCACCTCTCTATGTCATTGCATGTCCTGTTTTGTCTCAGGGCCAAGAAAAAAAAGAAAGAAAGAAAGAAAGAAAGAAAAAGAAAAAAGTTTTAGATGTGACAGTTGGGAGAAACAGTCTTAAAAAAAACTCCTGAGAAGAAAATATAAATTATGTAGAGTTATGTCACATCAAAAATAGGATTAAAATAACCTGGTATAAATATTCATCCATGGCTTGGCAGAGGGCAGGAGCAAGACAAATGCTTACAGCTTATAGCCAAGAGAGATGTCTTTCAGAGAATTGCATTTTATAAGAATTTGTGATTGGGTCTGTTGGCCAAAACTGTGGGAAACTATTATTTTTGTTTCCTTTTTCTTTAATCTTGCCATTCTGGATGCCCAATGTCCTGCTGAAATGCATTTCTCTCTAATCACAACAATCCCAGGTGGCTTGCCTCACTCACACCAGGCTCTTAAAGGCTGACTCACTGCAGTGGAGGAAAAAGCACATTATCCTGATGACTGATGACCCTTTCTATAGTAGTCTCTTTCTCTCCAAAATGAACATGATGCTTAACACGTTTTTAATCATTCCTCCATCTTCAGTGTTTAAAGAACAACCACAACA
Source organism: Phyllostomus hastatus (assembly GCF_019186645.2). NCBI lineage: Eukaryota > Metazoa > Chordata > Mammalia > Chiroptera > Phyllostomidae > Phyllostomus > Phyllostomus hastatus. Next base: position 84,981,686 of record NW_025333977.1, on the reverse strand, counting down.
TTTTGTTCAGATCAATTATTTTCCGTATTCAAGAATGGTTCCTTCCCTTACACTCTCTCCCAATCCCACCTTCTATGAACACTGTTCAGTTGAATATAATAGAATTCTCCATGATGGTAAAAGATTCTATGTCTGCACTGTCCAATATGACAGCCACTAGCCACATGTGGAAAGCACCACTTAAACTCCTGAAAATGTTAGTATAGAGTTCCCAAGTAGAAAACTGTTACAGACTCCAAAACTGTCAAGCAATGTGAATGTGTAAGTCTGTACACATACACATGCTTTTATTGTCTAAGAACACTTTCTTTTAACTTTTTTAATCATTTCAAAACATTCATCATCATTTGTTGTCAAATCTCAGCCTCACTAGTCAGCTGTTCTAGTTGCAGAGGACTCAAGAAGATAAAATGTGACATTATTTCTAATTTCACTGTTCTCCAAAGAGCTAATGTACAGATACTGGAAAGCCCAAATACATTTCACATCCAATAATCTGCATTGAACAGGAGCAATCATTTCTGACATGAACTTTTATGAGGATTTTTCAGTATATCTGAGAAAACAACACTTCTATTTTTTTTTATTGTTGTTCAGTTATAGTTGTCACGGCTTTTTCCCCATTGCTCTCCTGTGTCCCACTCCCCACCACTCTCACAGTCAATCCCCTCCCCCATTGTCTGTGCCCATGAGACCTCTATTCATCTTCCTTGCCTTGCCCCTTTCCTTTCCTTCTTCCATTTTCTCCCTCTCCCCTTCCCTCTTGTCACTGTCAGGTTTATTCTTTACTTCCATGTCTCTGGTTCTATTTTGCTCATTTGTTTGTTTTGTTGATTAGGTTCCACTTATAGGTAAGATCATATGGTATTTGTCTTTCACTTCCTGGCTTATTTCACTTAGCATAATGCTCTCCAGTTCCATCCATGCTATCCTGAAGGGTAGGAGTGCCTTCTTTCTTTCTGCTGCATAGTATTCCATTGTGTAAATGTACCACAGTTTTTTGATCACCTCATTTACTGATGGGTACTTAGGCTGTTTCCAGCACTTGGATGTTGTAAATAATGCTGCTTTGAACATTGGGGTGCATAGGTTCTTTTGAATTGGTCATTCAGGAGTCTTAGGGCATAGTCACAGCAGTGGGATCACTGGTTCAAAAGGCAGTTCCATATATAATATTTTGAGTAAATTCCCCAATCTTTAAAATAGATTATGGTTGATAACATTGCCATTGTTATTTTTATGTAAACCAATCTATGCCTAATGAGAGGGTTAAGGTATTGTTAGGTTGTATCTATATAACATTGGAAACAAGCATTCAACTCAGTCTGACCAGTGAAATGAGACTTAAAAAAATGCTTTTATAAGTTCATGATGGTGGTGATAAAAGTAATAGCTTCCATTATTTTTATTATTATTACTATTATTATTTATTGAGTAGCCAGGCACTGTCTTAAGTGTTTAGCTTTATATATATTACTTAATTTATTACTTAAAACAAGCCTAAGAGAGAAGTATAGTTTTTATACACATTGTACATATAAATGAGACAAAGAAAAATTAAGTAACTTCTCGATGTTAGCCCAAGTTGATATTCAATATGAGCAGTCCACCACAGAACCTGAGCTTGTAATTAGTATTGTATACTCCATGCATAGGAAAAGCAACAAACCAGAAAACTAAAATGTTCCATTTTCAACAACAGAGAAATAGCATTCTCAGCAGAAAAATTCTGATTACATGGTCAAACTAGTTTTCACTATATTTATGGCTTAAAACAACTAGGACTTAACACTTGTGACTACAATAGTACACTTAATAATCACAGCAATAAGTTGCTAAAAGTGACAGTTAAGAGGTTGTCTTTTCTTGATAACAGTTATATGTGGTATTCACCCAACATTTAAAAAGTATGTAAATATTGAGATAAAATTACATTCTATTCCAACCTTTTGCTAATTTTCCTATCACAAATAGGAAATACACTACTTTCCCACTCCTCAGGAAACATTTTATTGGAATTTATATTCCATTGACTTAGAAAGTCTTTGTTTTTTAAATTGTGGTAAAAACAGTTAACATACTATCTACCCTCTTAACAGATTTTTAAGTATACAATACAGTGTCATTGGGTATAGGCACAATGTTATACAGCAGAAATCTAGAACTTATTTATCTTGTATTTCCTTCTCTCCACAGACCCTAACAACCATCATTATACTTTCTGTTTCTATGAGTTTGACTATTGTAAATATCTCATCAAAGTATTTGTTCTTCTGGGATGGGATAATTTCACTTAGCATAATGGCCTCCAAATTCATCCATGTTGTGATTTATGGCAGGATTTATTTCTATTTTAAGGTTGAATAATATTCCATTGTATGTATATGCCACATTTTCTCTGTCCATTATCTGTCACTGAACATTTAGATTTTTTCCATGTGTTAGATATTGTGAATAATGCTGCAATGGACATCAACAGTCTTTTTGACTAAATAACTGGTATCCCTATTCTTTAACTATTTCCTCTTTTCCTTTTTGATTGGACCTTCTTTCCCATAATATTTCTCACCACTGCCTAACATTTTATGTTACCTGGGGAAAACTGCAATCCCCGACTGCAAGGTCAGAGGATGCCTGTGTCAGCTTTGGGTGATGGGCACTTTCACTCTGGCTCATCTCCTCCCTATCCCATCCATGCCACATATTTTTGGTTTTTGCAAAGAAGCTGCCCCAAATGAGTATGGTTTTTGAAAACTTAAATGGTATGTAATTAAAGATATGGAACTGGGAGTAATTAGTGGTGACGATTTCAATTCTTTCTCTTTCTGCCTAGACCAGGGAAATATCAGAGTTAACAATGATGTCAGACATCACCCTGGAATTCTAATGCTGAGATTATTGAGCCGTTTCAAAATCCCAATAACATAAAAACAAACAAACAAAAAATTGCTCCTGCGTAAGGAAGAGGACTTTGTTTTTCAACAGTTCTAATCATTAGAATGTTCTTCCTTAAATAAAACATTTCTTTCTCTAACTTTTCCAAGCTGAATCTAATTCTCTTTAAGGTCAGAAATAAATCTAATAATATTTTCTGTATGACAGTTTATCAAATATTTGCAAAGAGTTGTCAAATATTCCTTACCTTCAGGATGTCCATTCACTTCACTTTTCTGAATGGTTTCCCCTACATTAAGTCAGTTGATCAATGTCTCATTTGCTGACTAGAAACAAATATACTGTGTTAGCAACATTCGATCAGCCTCAGTAGACCTCTTTCCCTGTCCTGGATATGATCTCTCTAATAATGAATCTTCAGGACAAATGCATGAGCATTCATGTGATTTTTTTTTAATTGTCCTGGGTCTTTCTTATCAGTTTCTCAATCATTAGAATTATGACAACAACCTGAGTATCAGGAAACTAAAAAAAAAAAAAAAAACATTAATGGTGATGTTTCCCTTGTTCTTATTGGTGTTTTAAAAGTTTTTTGTTTTTGACCATTAGTTCCTTGTTGAGGCTTAAATATTCTACTGATATGGGTTGCAGATTTGCATACTGGTTAAAGGAGGGGTTCTAGAACCAGATTTGCCTAGTTCTGCCACATACTAGTAATGCAGAAAATCCTATTATTTTAGCCCTCTAAATTTCTATTTTGTCATCTGAAAAGTAACATACTTTGTAAGGTTGTTAGAGTCAAACAAAATAATGTGTAAAGCACCTTATACACTGCTTAGTATATAGTGAGTGCTCAAAAAATGTCAGCAATTATTATTAAGATGTGAATTCTCTTGGCACTCTCATGGAAGAAACACTGTTGGCCAGATGAAACAATTCATGTCTTTGTTTCTTCTCTTACAAACTAATTAGGAAAAATAATGCTTTTTTATGTTAACCAATTAAAGGATAATTTAAAACATTACATGCTTAAATATGAAATAGGTAAGTGTACATGGACTTATTTTAGGTATTTCAGAAAAGGCAGATCTCAGGCACACAAAACACCCAGAATGTCGTCTACATTTTCAGTATCCTTTGTTCTAAGATAATTGTGACCTTCCCAAGATATACTCTACAGTGCTAGGACACAAATCCAGATGAATCAGAATTTCATAGGGAACTGAAATCATGTTCTCCATTGTAGTATGTTCTGAGGATCTCCAATTGTAAGTTTTAACAAAGAATTACAAGATAGTTTGGGGGAGGTAAATTGAGAATTACTAATTCTCATCGATCAGGTTAATAACTTATAAAGTCTGGAATTGGAGAGAATTTTTTGAAGACTGAATTGATGGACTATTAGAAATAGTCGATGACTGCTCTTGGGAGACCTTGAGTAAAGTCATCAGCAAAGGTGGCACTTGGTTTTAATAAACCTCAGGTTGCTCAGATACATCTCCTAACTAATGGATTGTGACATACATAGCCTTGGCTTTGGCCAGCAGTGATGCCCAATGCTATAATTGTCTCGCATATAGGGTGTCTGTTTCCAAAGAAAGTTGTTGCTCTGTTGAGAGAGTAATTACAAAGCTGCCAGAAGGAAGAACAGTCACCCCACCAAGCTCACCATGATTTATTTGGTGTATTTGTTCTCTTAAACAGATCTGTCTTTTTCTTCCTGGAATGCTTTCACACTTCAATATAAATCTCTCTTCCCTTGAGCTCACCTCATTTGTGTCTGAAATATTGATCTGGTTTATAAAGGACAGGGCAATATACGTGTGTGTGTATGTGCAGTGGGGGGAGAGAGCATACACATGCACAGAGTATTCAATGACAGGATTCTTTCCTTCATATCATTTTTCATGACCTAGGGAGATTTGGCTCAGAAACTGCTCTTTCTCCTTGAAAGTTTGGTTGAATATTCCTGCCTTTAAGAAACAAACTCCATTGTGAGAATGAAAAAGACCTTCAGTCTTTTCCATGGCATTTGTCTATGGAGTCTGAAATAAGAAATGATTTATGAAAGCCCACCAATGCAAGAAAATCATAATGTTTGTGACAAATTCTTTTACATCCATTGCAGATCAGCAGTTTTAGGAATATAGTCTCCATGGTATCCTAAATACCAAATGTCTGCTGTTACACAAATGCATCTTGCTGAAGTTTGAGGAGAACCTTGGAAAGTTTTAGTTACCTATATTCCCTTTGGAGAAGAAATCAAACGTTATTTGTAGTTAAGTTAAAAATTCCATCTCTCTGGGGAAATATCTTCACTTTTCCAAACTTGCAGTCATCGAGGCTCAGTGGAAGATGCTGATGCACACCAAATCTTTGCTGGAAACATCACCTGTACATCTGCCTCTGACTTTTTCCCCTCTTTCCCGACAGGAAACAGTTGCTTGTTTCTCACTTTTAGTAAAATTGTCAATTGCAGTCTTAGAAAATTAAGGTCCTTTGGTGAAAAACTGCTTATATTCTATTAGATCCAAGTGGATCAAATTATTTTAAAAATTAAGCCATATTCAAGGTTATAACTCAGGCACTTGGGTTCAGCATACCTCTTCTGTCAAAAGGTGCTCATTGACCAATGTTTCTTGCCACCAATCTGCACAGGAAAGTAAATCTGTGGAAAACAAATGAAACCATAGGAATCACTGTAGCTTCCTTGTTTTTGGAGTTGTAAAGATCACCATTGTTTTAGAAAAGGTTAGTGGCATTCCTGTCCCCAGGACAATGGAACTCATTATGTGACCTTTCTTGATACCCTTTGCAATAACAGATTTTATGTGACTATGATTCAATTTTGAGATTCTTTTCCTTTTTGTAAGCACCTCTTCAATCCTGTGTCAGATCCAGCCCATGTAAGTTAAGCTGACCTTGCATCCTGCCTGCACTGTAGGGATAGTGGACAAATAAGTTTGTTGTCAAGGTGTTGAGCTGGAAATCAGGAGACATGGCTCAATTCTGCAAATGTATGCAGTGAGAAAGTGAGGATATTTTCTTAAGGTAAAAGTTATATTCAACTAATCCACTAGTTTTCTTGAGGCAGTTTATAAGTTCAAGAACATTAGATATGTTGTAATTTAGATATTTCCACAACAAGATTTGTTATTCCACCCACCAGAGAATTGAGAGAAAAATAGAATTAGCGGAGAAATAGAAAACCAAGTTTAGAAGATAAATTCTCTTCTTCTTAAGTGCGTAATTATAACAATGTTATTTCTGGAAAAAAGTGCTGAGATTAGTTTGACTGAATACTTGAATAAATGAATTAGGAGAAGTATTGTATAGGAAAATTGCCAAATTTGCAAAGGCACATGTCAAACCAATGAATAAATTTAATAAAGAACACACAAAGTCTGTTTATTTGGTATTTCTTAATAGCAACCATGTGCCAAAAATTGTTGGGAATACAAATAAACAGTGTCTGCTTTTAGGTGGTTTATATTCTAGTATATGATTAAAATGCTACTTTTAAAATTAGAAAATTAATCAGCAAATGTCACCTGTCCCACCAGAGGAGTAGGTAAAATACTATTAAGTTTCCAAGTGCAAAGCATTTATTTCCAGCTTGAGCAAAATAAAGACTTAAATTTTCATAAAGTGATAGAATTCACACCTGAACTTTAGACCTCTACTCTGTATAATAAAGCACCAGGGCTTTCTAAGCATGTGGAATAATATAGTAAAGGTAGAGTGGAAAAAAGCAGGCATAAATTATATATGTGAGCAATAAGAAACTTATATTCATATGGTTATTGTTTTTATTGATAGCACAAATAGTAGGCAAACAGGATGTGTAGAGAACAAGACTGGTGCTAAATTGTGAAGCACTGTGAAATGTTAAGTTAGGGAATTTGGCGTTGATCCTGAAGACTAAGAGTTCTCAACATTTTTCTTCCTAATCACACTTGACAGATGACATTATAACTTGTAGCATATGGTCACAGATAAAGGTATATATGCAAATAGCTATAAGTCCTCAAGAAATCATACCATCATGTAAGTCACTTTTTAATGTAAGGCATTTTCAAAAATCAGTATTTTTAATAATTAAGGGATGGCAACTTATTTTTGACACATATCAAAGTAGATGACAGCACTCCAGTATTGAGGTAAATGGGTTAAGGTTCACTGTTAAGAAGCCATGGAAACAGTCTGTTTTAAACAAGAACATGTCATGAGTAGATTATCCAATTAAGTGATAATGAAAACCTGAACTTGGGGACCAGTAATGGAAATGGAGAGAAGCCTGGAGTTTTGATTTGTTACAGGGCAACACCTATTGTGACCTATAGGATTAGAGAATGACTTTGTGGTGGGTGGCAGAAGTCAGGAGAATAGTCACAAGTTAAGATTCAAGTGGGAATTTAAGTAGGTAAATGGTGTCAAGAACAGAAACAATAAATTCAAGAGGAAGAAATAAAGTAAGTTCAGTTTGATATAAAATGGGTTTGTGGAGCTTAACATACAACAGATATTTAATGGGCAAGTTAAATGTAGAGCCAACAATCCAGAGATTGTGATTTGGTAATCATCCATGATGGGTGCTACTTAAAGCCATGGCACTGAGTAAGATTATCCTTGTTTTACCACTTAGGTTACTTCCTTTGATAACTAGTTTCTTGGAGATCACTTAAATTTAGAGTCTAGAGGAGGAAATCAATTCACAAAAAGTTCAGTCATAAAGTTAATAGGAAAAAGAAGGAAGGGAGGAAGGGAGGAAAAGAAAACAGTAAATGAGAATTCTGCAAAAGCCAGGGGACCAGAGGAATTCAAGCTCATAGTGGTCCATTATATGAAATGCTATATAAAATGAAGAAAATAAGAAGGGAAAAAGTCATTATTGCCAAAAAGTAATTAGCATGGAAGCCAGATAACAATGGTTGTTAATGGGCAGATAGCTAGGAAGTATAGACTGTTATTTAAGTTTGGTAATGATTGAAACTACAGAGAAAATGCCCCTGAACCTATATCAGTGTAAAGAGATCTATTTCATAATTTGGGGTTTGAGAAAATTTTCAGTGAAGACAACACAAAGTCACATAATGACAGAAGAAGGACTTAAAAGCATCTGTAAGTCTGGTGTAAGAGCCATCAAAGCGTGTGGCAAAGTATAAAGGACAAGAAGGGGTTTGGGTAGTTGTATCAGTTTGGGTCCTCTGAGAAGCAGACAAATAGGTTTAGATGTATAGCAGATATATTGTGGAAAAATCTTTGAAGGGTATAGGTAAGGGACCTGAATAGACCAAACAAACAAACAAACACCTCTTCCTATCACAATGTAGGTATGCCATCTATAAATGGAAAGGAAGAAGGATCGAAAGGAAGACTCTCAGAATTTAGTGCAGTTCTAAAAACCTCTTGGCCAAACCAATGGATATTCTTTGGTTCAGTCACCCATCTGAGGAGACCCACATGTCTCATAAATGGCTATGAATTAGTATCTTTGCCATGCTCTGTCTTTCACTGAGAGCAGCCCATGGAAAGGATGGCCTTGGTATAAATGCGGTGATGAATTCAGACAGCAGCTGGAGCTATTAGTTAACTCTATGTTCCTGCAGCAGAAAATCTAAGCAGCCCACTTTCATGGCCACACTATTAATACAAATGAATGTTGTTAGTTTCAGAAGAGGAGAAGATATTAGGATTGGTCAAGCCAATGATCAGTTATGGTGCTAAACAGCAAGGAATAAGCATATTGACCACCATGTCCTTCTGACCCTGTGAGCTGTAGGGAAAAGGAACAGATGCCACTAAGGAAAGTTTTATTAAATAGATAGCCTCGGGCTGTCACAATTCTGATTAAAAAGCTAGTCTTAGAAACAGAAAAATATTTTTAAAGTATTCTGGAGTAGAAGATTGCCATTTATGCCTGAAATATAACAATTAAAGCCAACAAAGACAGGAAACACCTGTTCCATGGGATTGTTTAGACAGCTGGGTCTTTCTGCATTGCCTAACACTCTTATTTCATATCCCAGCATGGACACTTGCTATTTGTGTCACATTGGACCTGTTGCTGAATGCTTCTGGTCTCCATTGTCTTCATTTACAAAATGGGAACATTATAGCTTAGAGATTTGTTATGGGCATTGACTTTGTATTTTGTATGCACTTTACTTCTAGTTAACATACTGTCATTTTCCTTCTTCCATTAAAATGCTAGTTCTGGGATTTGGATTTCTTTCTTCCTGAATAATTGAAGTACCAATATTTATTTTCCAACTCAGTCTGTCACCATTCCCCACTCTCCATCTTTAATATTCACGGCACCCCATATCACTGTTAGCACCAACACCATATTTATCATTTCCTACTTCTGCTCCATCACTATCATGTGTTTTTTATGTGCCTTCATCAGCTTATGGATCCTCTTTAGGCAAGTTCCTGTGACAGAACAACCCTGATGCTCAATTTCATTTATGTCAAATCTAGTAAACTGACAGAAAGACTATTTCAGAAAAATATTGAAGATAGTGCATTGGTTTCCAGTAGATTAGGGATTCCAAGGTACACAGTGGAAAGGGAAAAAATGGTAATAGGTAAACATGCATTAGACTAAGTAGTATAGAATTGGAGTCCAAAAGGAAAGAGCAAAATTCAGATTGGCCATTATGGTGATGTTTCAATAGTAGAAATTGAAGCAGAAACTTAGAAAGTATTTGGAAAACTGATTTCCTATTGATAAAACTTGTTAACCAAGTAGTAGAAATAGGAAATATCAAGTTCTTCTTAACTTCTATTATGTATTGAGCTTATAACTTAAATTCCTCATGTAGCTCATGCCTCTATCCTTTAAGAAGTATGATATAGCAAATATAATAACAAACCAAAGAGAATTGTTTGAGAAACCTAACAAAATGATCAAGGAAAATAAGAAATACTCTTCTGAGCATAAGTGAAGATAGTTATTACCTTTTAATTTGGAAATATAAGGATTGGAAGCTAATACAAATTAAAATCATAAAATAAACTTTAAGCATTTATTAAATCTCATTATGCTAAATTAGAAATTATGTTTAATATATGAATATCTTTACAATACAAACAAAAATCAGTCCTTAGGAAGAAGAAAGTCTATAGAAATAATCAGTAAATTACATAATACTTCATAAAGGAATTAATGAATTTTGGGAAGTAAATTAAAATTTAAATATATACTAAGTTTCAGACACTGTGTTTGGCAATCTGCTGTGTTCTCTCACTTAATTCCACCAATAAGGAGATGATAGAGGTAGCAACAAGCCCACTTTATACATGAGAATTATGTATATAATATGTACATGAGAATTATGTTTGATTATGGCTAAACCATAATCAAATTTATGGTTTAGCCTAAGGTTAGTTAGCTAGTTCTATGTGGTAGAATTGAAATGTTATTCTGACTGACTTGACAAACTACTTAGGTTAAACAAGGTTTCCATTATTCAGAGCTATAGCTTTTCAGGATAATTTGAACATGTTTGTAGTTTTGGTCTATTTTGAAATCACAGGTCTTAGTAGACTTGCCCACACCTACTTTTTAGTACTCTAACAGATAAGTGGTAGATCTAAATGGACCATAGAACTAATAAATTATAAAATTTTATATTATAACATTTACCATCTTGAACTAGGCCCCCCCCCGACTAAATTAGTATGAGAATTGTTCAATGTTTACCATATTTACTCAGGAAATATTCATTGTTGATGCTGAAGATGATACAGAAAAAACTAAGATGTAAATTAGGCAGAACTATGTAGTATATCCAAACAATTAACAAATCTTTGGAGGGCAATAGGAACAGAAAACAAAGTATGAATACATATATGCACACTCACACAGAAACACTCACACAATTTACCCCCTGGATAACACAGTGTAATTTGATTCCAAACATACCCTTGAAGTTGTATTGATATACCAAAATAGTTTTGACAAAACTGTTTATATTTTAAGCATTTTCCATCTGTGTCAACCAACTATTCACCATAAGTGAATTCAGGAAATGGGAAAAATTGAATAAAAATATTAACAAAGATTTTTAAAAGATACTTACTAAGAAACAGCTCCTGCCTTTTAAATAAAGGCTCTCTTTGTCCTCCTCTTGGTCAAAGGCAGTGTCTATAAGCCCTTTTCAGCACAGTTTATATGTTGCTGTTGACTCCAGTAATAGAATTTATAAATAAAAAAGATGACAAAAATTACCTTACTCCTGTAAAATGAATCAATACATTCTGAGTTTTGACTTCTAAGAAGTTGTTCAGGGATATATAATTTACTCTATGGAGGGCTACAGGCATTCTGGACAAAACAGGTATTCTCAATTTTAATCACTTCTATTTCTGAATTATTTTGCTAAGCATTTTTTAAAATTTAGGATTGGAGAAATGTTTTTTTTACCAACACTATAAAACTTTTCTATGAATATACTAGTTACTAGTAAATATGCTGTCAGACTGAAGATTATTTAAATAAAATTCAAGACTGTAATACCATTTATGACATTTAATGAATTTCTCTAGCATATGGAATTTCAACTCTCATTTCTAACATGTGCTTTCCTTGCAACATTTTATTTGATTAAGTAACACTATTTTTTGGAAATCATTGATGGAATCTCTAATCAAACAATTAAGCTTTGCCGTAGTACAATTCTTGAGTTTCTTAGAATCTTCGTATGAAATGTGCTGGGATAAAATCTTGTGGGGGTTTGCTAAAAGGCAATTTATTTTCATATCAAAAAATTGTGTGAAATATGGTCAAAATAGTTTTATTTTGGTGTATAGTTTGATGTGTCTATCTCTGTTTATAAAGATGCTACTGATTTCTTGATAGGAGCTGGTAGTTTGAAGACAGTGCTTGGTACATAATTAACTAAGAGAAATAGACATCATAAAATTCTATGTCTTGGAGTTAGTCATTCTTGCTGCCTGAGCTTCATCCAAAGTTTAACTTGAATATAGCCCAGACTTGAATTAGATCAAGAAGCCTTTTTCATGTTGGTGAATCCTTGTGAGGTTTCCTCTGGCCACAAATTGGCTCCTGATTTTAAAGCCTCTCCAGAGCACCTTAAGGACTCATGCACACTTTTCTGCACTATCGCCAATTGCTGAGTGTTGAGGTTTTCTCAGGTGCACTATAGAACTAATCACTCTAAAATAATTTTACATTTTGATCAATCCAAACCAGATTTTATCTGCCACAGTATAAACTAATTGGCTGTGGCCTACCAGAGCGGAAAACGGTACAATCTTGAACAGCCATGTAGCGACATGGGGATCCCATATGACTAGAAAGTCATTTTCCAGTAGAGGAGTAATTTATGTCATCTTTTAATTAAAAACTGCTTTCTGTCATCAAATATAACAGAATTTATTCAAATATAGCACCACTGTTTTGATGACATGTGGATTCTGGACATAGAGTAACAAGATGTAAATTTCTATGATTTGGTTAAATAAATATACTTGTGTGTGTTTGTTGTATCTTTATGTCACTTAGTAAAAACAGAAGAAATATTTGTCAACACATTTTCAGCCCCTTTTTTAACTGAAATAGAAACCTAGGGCTTAGGAAGTGATGAAAGAGCCCACCTTTTTGCCAGCTTAATAGACTAAGCAAGTGCAATAGTTTTCTATTACTGCTGTAACAAGCTATTGCTAACTTAGGGCTTAAACAACACAAATTTACTATCATACAGAACGTCAGAAGTCTGATGTAGGTCACACTAAGCTAAAATAAAGATGCTGGAAGGACTGCATTCCTCCCTGGAAGTTCTAGGGGAAAATCTATTTCTTTGCCTTCCCTGGTTTATGGCTCCATTCTTCCATCTTAGCAGTTAGCAATGGTAGGTGGAAGCTTTTCCACTCGACATCATTCTGACCTCCTCTTCAACAGATAAATGGCATTCTGTTTCTCTCTTCTGCCTCTCTCTTCCACTTCTAAGGCCCCTGTGATTACATTAGGCTCATTCCACCCAGAGCAGCCAGAAAAAATCTCCCCATCTCAACACATTAATTACATTCAAAGCTCCTTTTATGATTTAAAGTAACATATTTGAAAGTTCTAGTGACTAGATCATCGACATCTTTGGGAGGTCATTATTCTTCCTACCAAAACAGATAAGAGTTCAGATAAACATAATAACAATTACAAAGAATATTTCCTTAAATAATCCCTTTCCAGTTATTCTTTTCTTTTTTTTTTTTGCCAATAGCAAGGCATCATGTTGTGTGCACACATTCATTGTACCTTCAAACACACTATTATATGCACTATTATATAACTCTTGTTATCTTATTTCAGGTCTGTTGATTTTTTCTTTCTTCATCCATGTATGAACCACAAGCCTATTTATAGCAGTTGTTCAGTTTTTTTATTAAGCAACTTAATCTCTTTTGTTCTCAAACTGAGAGAGTATTACTGGCTGTGTCTGGATGAACAACTGGAATGGGATACATGGACATATAGGAGAATTTTTGGATAATTTATAGAGGGTTCATTCAAACATGAGTCATATTTGAACTTCTGTTGTACTTTATTTGTGATTCCCTTTAATATACAGTGTTTTTTCCATGCATGAAATAGTGTTCTTGTTTCAAATTTGATATTAAACTCCTTGAAAGCAGAATCACTCAAGAACCAAACTTATCTAATATACTTGTATCATTAGAACTTCCATAATGGTCTGTTCTTATACATTCAAATTTTTAGAACACTGTGATATATTTTCCAAACCACTCATTGTTTCCAGGGATAATAACCTTGTGCTCATCCTTTTGATAGAGGGAAGCGCAAAATGGTTAGGCCAGGCCACTCCTCAATCTACTGCATAAATGTACCTTTTAGGCTATCTCATCTATGACCTGGTCACACTCAATTACTAAGTTTACTCTGCTTCTTAAAAACAAAATAAATGCTTGGAAAGTTTGCTCTCTTTGCTGTGTGGATGGGACTAGGGGAGCAGTTCCAATGCGCCCTCTCTCTTAACCCTGCCTTTCTGGATTTCTGCTATTGGGGAAACCTCAGAAATATTAACCCAATGGAGCGTGAAGGAGAGAAACACTGGGTCAGACTCCTCTAAGCACTGGTAGGAAAATTGCTGTGGAGCTCTGCTTTTGGCAGACCATGCAGCTGTTTTTGAGCTCTTTAGCATCCCAGAAAAACAAAATAAAAAAAAAATCAAAACACATAGTCTTCTACCTGGTGTTGATGTGACTAAAAGTATATTAAAATGGGAAAACATCGATTGAGGTGCTTTGAGTAATACGCTAAAAGACAGACTGCCTGTGAGTAATTCAAAGCTTAGAAAACACCTGGGAATCTTGCTAAAATGCAGATTCTGATCCAGTAGGTCTAGGGTAGAGTCTAAGATTCTACATTTCTAAGAAGCCTCAGATAATATGGATATTAATGTTTCTCAGATCACCTCAGCAAATATTTAGGGTAATACCTCACTTTTGGTGACAATAGGACCTTCAGTACACAAGGAGATATGGTGAACAAGGGACTTCTCAATTTTGCTATCACCTCAGTATTTCAGGGTGAGGAAGAACACAGGCATGGATGCACATGGGGAGTATATTTTTCTTTTCCCCGTGACCACACAGAAGCAGTGTGCCTGAGTGGCTATATCACAGCATTGAGAGAAAGTCCCAGCTGAGTCCCTGATTCATTAGAGAAACCCTAAGCAAGCCATCATTCTAATTTTTTTATTTAAAAAATAAGCATTTGTATACTTGTCCCAGGCTTCTCTCACAGAGGCTACACATGTTAACAAGGGCCTACTTTGAAGAAAGACTAGATACAAATAGAAGATATTAGTACTCATTGTCATCTTTTCTACCTATCATTCAGTCTCTTTCTTACCACTTATACATGATTTATTATCAGCCCATGTTCTCTCCTTTTTCTTGGTATTCTTCTCATGTGACCCTCTGATGTATTATTCAAATGCCCCAACTTCTTTTATTGCTAATTATATATTAACCAGGTTCTGACTTCGTATTTCTCTGTATTGAATCCTGTTCCAGGCATGACACTGACAAAAAGGATTCCTTGAGCTCAGAGGAAATTTTGGCAAATGGCCGTTCTCTTTTAGGGCTGTTAGTCTTAATGGAATATTTGATAAGATGATAATAATCCCTGAGATCCTTTTATAGAAAATCCAGAGGACAAATTTATTTATATATATAATTGGAAGTAGAAGACAAATTTATTTATATATATATGTATAATTGGAAGTAGAAGACAATTTGGAACATACATGTTTAGCATATTTGAAGAAATACTCATTGTGAAATGCCTTCAAGAACTGACCTCACTAAAAAGTTAAATCAATAAATAAAAATCATTGAGACTGATGTGTGTGTGTATGCATACACACACATATATACACACATATACACACACACATATACACACATATACATACACAAACATATACACACACATACATCAGTCTCAATGATTTTTATTTATTCATTTAACTTTTTAGTGAGGTCAGTTCTTAAAGGCATTTCACAATATTTCTTCAAACATGCTAAACATGTATGTTCCAAATTGTCTTCTACTTCCAATTATACCTACTGATGTGTAGAGAAAATTCTTCTCCATGTGTATTATTCAGTTGTAGTTTGAAATTTATTTCCTCAGCTCACTTTATAAGTGAAGGACTATTTACAGCTCTTTAGGATATCTCCTCTGATAGGTTGTAAAATCAAGGATTTGCCTCCTCAAACACATAGTCATAGCCATATATTACCCATATTATCCATGTATGTTTGCCGTTTTAATTTGTCTTCTCAAAAACTGCCTGTGCCCCATTCTAGTATCTGATGGTTAAAATCTGTTTCTTCTTGGGAAAAAATGTTTATTGGGTTTGTCAATTTTATGTAATATAATACAATGTTTTTTCTCTGTTTCAAACATAAGGTCCAGTGTTTAATAATATGGATGGGGAGGCAATGTAAACATTTTGAGGACAATAACAATGATAAGCTTTAAAATTTATTGAGCCATTTACTGTTTCAGGCATTAGTTCAGATTTAATACTCACAATGGTAGTATAAAGAAACAGCAATCAATATGCTCATTTTGCAGATATTGACACTAAGGTATAGAAATTTTGCGTAATGGGGGTCAAGGTCATGCAGAAATAAGTAACAGAGTCTCTAGTCAAAAATAAACCATTTTAAAGCCTGTGCTCTCTTAATCGTTGTGCTAAATTATTTTGGCAAAAGTTTACTCGCTCTGGACCTGGATATTGCCAGTGTCCAAACAGAAAACACCTTCCTGTGGCAGGCGCAGTGCCCTTTAATGTTCACATTGCCATTTTGAGACTTTTATTAGGGCTGAATCTTCCAGGTTTCACCTATGTAACATGTTTGAAGTTAACAGTAAAACTATTTCATTACAACACCTACTTTAATTAATGTATTTGTAATAATGGCTTAGAATTTATTTAACCAAAACAACTTCATCTAACATAACAACTTGATGCACAGGCAGCATTGAGTTGCAGCATTCCTGTGGCTGTTTCCAGAACATTTACCATGGAGCTGATGGGAAATCACCTTTGTGATCCTGCAACACCTGTTAAAGCCTTGTTTCACCTCCACAGCCTGGTCTTTTTATGTGAAGTTAGTCGGTAATGAAGAGTTAAATAGGAACCAAGTGAATTATTAATTATTTTAATAGCATTGTTATGCTTGCTTTGTTATTGAAAATTGTAATTCTGTAATAAAAGAGTCACTAAGCACATCTTTCATAACTTTATTTATAAAGTGTTTGAGGAGCCAAAATATCAGTGTGACATAGCTGGTCAGATTTTGGATGTGTTCACACAAAGGGATATTCTGATTCACTTTTTTAAATTGTATTTTATTGATATGCTATTACAGTTATCCTGATTTTTCCCCCTTTCACCCCCTCCACCCAGCACCCCTCACTCCCTTAGGCAATCCCCCCTCCATTGTTCATGTCCATGGGTCAGGCATATAAATTCCTTGGCTACTCCATTTTCTACACTTTACATCCCCATGGCTATTCTATAACTGCCTATTTGTACTTCTTAATCCCCTCCCCCTATCACCCACTTTCTTCCTCCACCCTCCCATCTGGCAACCATCAAAAAGCTCTCAGGATCCATGATTCTGTCTCTCTTCTTGTTGTTTGCTTAATTTTGTTTTTAGATTCAATTGTTGATAAATATATATTTTTGCCATTTAATCATTCACAGTTTTGGTCTTCTTTTTCTTAAATAAGTCCCTTTAATATTTCATATAATAATTATTTGGTTAAGCCTTTTCCTCTCTGGAGCCATTGTGAGTTGTAGGGAGGTGGTAGAAAAATGATTAAGTCCTTCATTTTTTAATTTTGTTTTCATATTTAATCAGTGAAATAAGGACTATAGGCATTGTGCTTTGCTTTGTTGTGGTTCATAGGTGTTGCATTGTTTAAATTTACTTATTTTACTAATTGAAGGCAAGTTCTTTCACCAGCAAAAAGGTTACAACTCACTTTATTGTGATACTCACTTTATCATGGTGGTCTGGAACCAAACCTGCAGTATTTCTAAGGTATACCTGTATTCAGATTTTCAACCAGTCAGTAGGAAGACTGAAGGTTTATCTTTATTTCTCAGTAGAGTACATTTGTGGGGGAAATGTAAGGGATAAGTTCCAAATATGAATCATTAATATTTAGAGAAATAATCTTTTCTTAACTGAGGTGAACCAGCTGGACTGATTGATAAGCTTGGCAGATGTAGCAGAGACTGCTAGTTGTCTGCTAAAACCCATGTTCTCTTTCCTCCTTGGAGACAGAGCTGTAGCTAGGCACATGGTTGCTCATTTTTAGCCTATTATTTTCCATCCTTACTTTCAGCGATTAAGTCCTTGCCAATGAAATGAGTGGAAGTGATGTGTTATTTCTTAGTCTGGGCCATGAGACATTGGTCATGTGTTCCTCCATGTTCTTTCTATCCTTTACTTAGAAGCAAAAACATGGAGGTGGAGGTGCCCAGAATTTGTGTTAACTAGGTAGACAAAGATAGGATGCTAAGGGCAAAGTGACAAAATGGAAGGAACTTGAATCTTCAATTTCAAAGAGCAAAGCTGCTGCCATACCTGGGTCACTGACCTCAGGACTGTTCCATGAGCAATTTAAAAACCTTTGTTTTCTCAAGCTGTTGTGGAAGCTTTTTTTTTAAAACCAGGTTAGCCTTCACCTTAACTAATGCGACAAGCTTGACTAAAATTACCCATAACATTTATTAAAATGAGTAAGATCTAATATTGTTCACAGCCTAAGATTTTATGAGAAACAAATCTACTGAAAAAAAACTCTCATGGAAATACCAAAATATTTTAAAGGAAACTACAATGAGTATGAATTTCACATTCCATGAATTGCTTTCGAGGACTGAGTCATTGCATCATTTCTCAGAAAGTACAATTAGCAATACATAAAATCTACTACAGATATGAACAAGACTTATTTTCTATGTTTGGGCATAGCCTCATATGGTTAAACAAGAAAATATTTAACGTGACCTTGTTTCTGCAATAATGAAGGTCACACTTAGGTATTCAAAAAATATACAATAAGAAATTATTATATATTAAATTCTTGTTAGTGGTGTTAATTTCTGGTGGTAGTTATCGGTTTTATATTCAATGAAATGACTTTGCCAAAATTAACACAGACCAAATAACTTACTGTAAAACAAAACACTAATGTGGAACATATTAATAGATATAAAAGGTTCCAATTATTGTTATAAATAGTATTCTATGATGTGAAATAAGAACACCTTTCATCTTTATGCTCATCCTTACTGATAATAAGTGTTAGCAGAAAACATGTATAGGCAGGTTAGAATGATTTCTAAAAGGAGAACAAAACCACATGGGAAATATAATTGCCAAATTTATATATGTACATAACTATATATCTATCTCTTTCTCTATCTATAAATCTATATATATTTACTTCTAGATAAAGGTATTGTTTAATATTTTATGTTTTCTTAAATCCAAAAAGGTGGTGACATCAGGTACCAGGTTGGTTCTTGTGCCAATTATTGATTGCCAGAATTAAAAATGTCAGTAGAGCCACTGGTACATGGAAACAAGGAAATCATTTCAAAAGTCACTGAATATCAAGTTTAAAGGGGTAGAAATTTCAGGATGGTGATCTTTTCTAAGCCCTTTCCACAAATGCTATGCTAAGCTTATATGGGCAAATTGAATGCATGAAAACTATATGTGAGCATAACCCTGAAGAAAAAGTGAAGCAGAGAGTTCAACAAATATTAAATGAATTTGAACAGTGTGAACACAGTAGTTGAAGTCATTGAGAATCTCCTTTGAATGTATTAAAGGCATTGATTCTCAGAAGCCTGATATGTGTATGCTCTTTTCTGTATCATTAGGAAGTCTGCTTTAAAGATGATCAGAAATCTGTTTGGATAAGTGAATAATCCATAATATTCTTCTTTGAAGTCTCCATCATAATTATTACTTTGTTTACATTTATTTTTCCAATAACAAATTTAGACAGAGGCCATGGTAGCTTCTTTGTATCAGCCCTAGATTTCTGAGATTCCAAAAATAGAGATCACAGCAATAATTATAATATCGGTACGTATGGTTTATGTCAAGGCTATACCAAGAGTACATTACAATTCTCTACAATAGCAAAGAGGTTTTCAAAGAAAAGATTTGGAGCCAGGACAAAATATTGCAGAACTATTATCTTATTTAAAGAGATACATATCTCCAAAGACATTTGAGAAGATAGAGTACCTCCTCACCTAGGCAGATAAGAAAAATAGACTATATATTGTGATCAGTACTCTCATTTTTGTGCAATAGAATTCAGTCTACCTTTTTTTAAGGGTAAACAAATTTATCACAAGAGAGTAATAGCTCAGAATCATTGAGCACCCTAAAGAAACAAATTCCAGGCTACACTCCCAAGAATGATTTCTAAAGTCACACCATAGATCTAAATCATTAAATGAATTTTTATCATTGCTGTGATCTAGATTCTAGAAAGCTGCTGAATCAGGAAGCTACCCATCCAATTAGGAAGCTGTTATCACAGCTGCTAGCACCAGAATTATCCTCAGTTACCTTTGATCAGAGAGTTGTGTGTGACATTAGGAAACTGCCTCTAAAATTCATGGCTCTAAAACCATGCTTTCTTTGCCAGGATCCTTTTTTTAAAAATATATTTTATTGATTATGCTATTACAGTTGTCCCATTTCCCCCCTTCTCTCCCCTCCACCCTGTGCCCCCTCTCCCACCCATGTTCCCCCCCTTTAGTTCATGTCCATGTGTCATACTTATGAGTTCTTTAGCTTCTACATTTCCCGTACTATTCTTGCCCTCCCCCTATCTATTTTCAACCTACATTCTATGCTACTTATTCTCTATACCTTTTCCCCCCTCTCTCCTCCTCCCACCCCCTTGTTACTAACCCTCCATGTGACCTCCATTTCTGTGGTTCTATTCTTGTTCTAGTTGTTTACTTAGTTTCTTTTGGTTTTGCTTTAGGTGTGGTTATTAATAATTGTGAGTTTGCTGTCCTTTTACTATACATGTCTTTTCTTTATCTTCTTTTCTTAGATAAGTCCCTTTAGCATTTCATAAAATAAGGGCTTGGTGATGATGAACTCCTTTGACTTGACCTTATCTGAGAAGCACTTTTTCTGCCCTTCCATTCTAAATGAGAGCTTTGCTGGATAGAGCAATCTGGGATGTAGGTCCTTGTTTTTCATGACTTGGAATATTTCTTTCCAGCCCCTTCTTGCCTGTAAAGTCTCTTTTGAGAAATCAGCTGACAGTCTGATGGGAACTCCTTTGTAGGTTACTGTCCCCTTATCTCTTGCTGCCTCTAGGATTCTCTCCTTCGTTTTTACCTTGGCTAATGTAATGATGATGTGCCTTGGAGTGTTTCTTCTTGGGTCCAACTTCTTTGGGGCTCTCTGAGCTTCTTGGATTTCTTGGAAGACTATTTCCTTTGCCAGATCGGGGAAGCTCTCCTTTATTATTTGCTTCAAATATGTGCTCAATTTGTTGCTTTTCCCCTTCCCCTTCTGGTACCCCTATAATTCGGATGTTGGAACGTTTAAAGATGTCCTGGATGATCTTAAGCTTCTCCTTATTTTTTTGAATTCTTATTTCATCATGCTTTCCTGCTTAGTTGATTCTATCTTCCTTCTGGTGCACTGTATTGTTTTGAGACCCAGTTTCCTTCCCTTCACTATTGGCTCTCCTCCATGTATCTTCCTGCATCTCTTTTATGGTAACCTGCATCTTTTCATCTAATTTGCACCCAAAATCAACCAATTCTGTGAGCTTTCTGATCACCAGTGTTTTGAACTGTGCATCTGATAGATGCACAGTTGGCTATTTCTTGGTCGGTCAAAAGGATGAGTCCTGGGGGACTGATCTGTTCTGTTGGAAACATGTCTCTCCCTGTCTCTCCTTTTTTTCCCAGTCTGGTCACTCTTGTTAAGGTGGGGGGTGGAACCTTAGGTGTTCACCGGGGCTGGGCACCCCAGTGGCTAGATTGTGATGTTATATGTGGGGGTGGGGGCGGGAGCAGGGATGGGAGGGAACAATGGCGGTAGTTCCGTTCTCCTGGGATCTCAGTCCCTTCTCTGGGATCCTGGGCTGCGAGCTCTGCCCAGGTCCACAATCACCGCCTCACTGGGTCCACCAGCTGCAGCTTGAGTACTCAGGGACCACCGCTGCGTTCCTGCGTGCCGGATGGCTTTCACGCCGATTTCGCGCCAAGTTTTCCCCAACCTCTGCGCCACTGACCCGAGCCCGCCCAGCTCGTCCTCTCCTACCAGTCTGGATGTACGGGTCTACATCAACTTCTTGGCTGTCTGACTTCCATTCAAATAAATCCTCTATCAGTTCTAGGTGTTATTCTATCTGTAAATTATTGTTGTTCTAATCTTGGTTGTGCGAGGAGGTACGGTGCGTCCACGTATTCCTCCATCTTGCCGGAAGTCCTCTCCAGGATCCTTACCAAAAATATAAATACCCTGTGCTCTACCCTTTTAACATTTCTCAGTTTGCAATAAAAATGTCACAAGTGTTCATGTGATTGGTGATAGAAATAATAAGCAATAAACTGCAAAGAAGCCCAAGTTTGTTTGTTTTTTTTTAGTATTTACAGTTTTCACCTGCAGGATGATGTAGAGGTAGATGTTTGGCAAGCCATTTATTGTGTGTGCTATAGATCTTCAGGAGAGAGACTTTCGCATACACCCCCTTATCATGTTGTTCAAGCTTCCCAGTGGGTTGTATCATATATGTGGTGGGTAGTTCCAAGAAGAAAGGATGTGAATATAGGTTTGGGGTGAGAGTATCCCAGGAACAGAATGCTACAGAATACCATTCTTGAAGATGCCAGTTGAAAATTTAGTACTAGAGTACATGTTTGATTCTTGTCCTGTCTGGGTGATTTTCAAAACCATTGTCCTGTGTCCTTAGCAAAGACTGAAAAATTAACTTCACAAATACTTATGATACATACATTTTATATTTTTAATGGAAAATGATGTGGTTTAGGGCTGTGAGTAATCATGTTTATTTTTACTCAAATGATTTTAGTTAAGTCATATATCTTGAACCCCATATTAGCTGTCAGCATTGTGGAAACTTAGAGAAAAAAATAATTGTGCCTACTCTGATGGAGATTACAGCCCTAATTGGATGGATTCCAATTATAGGACTTCTTAGTGAAGTGGAAACAAAATGAAGAATACACTTTCATGAGTCCTGGTAAAGCTACATACACACTGCCATGCTAAGCTAATACTAAGTAGCTCCTCCTGTACCGCTAGACAGAGTTTAGTTTTATTCATTATCGCTGAACTCCACGCTGTGATTTAAGAGATTATAACTCAGTCATGGCTCCAAACATGAGCAGAGGGCACAGTTTACTTTAGTTTTTAAAATGGTGCCATGACACAGCATCTCAAATGTAATAGAATATTAGTCTTTTCTACCCATTACAAGACTTCATTCTGGTATGCGATGGACAGGGAAACGTAGCATAATGAGTGTGCATTCATACTGTCCTCTCACCCTTCTGCAGCGTTTAGGGTAATGCCATTTTGCTTCAATTATTTTCAAGAGAGTGTATGAATTGTGTTCAGCCCAGCATAGAGTATCACCATCAGTTCTCAAGCAGAACTTGAGAAATGTGAATGTTTGTTATCATACCTACCATAATTACTTTATTTGATTCATTTTTCCAGTGCATTGCTATCCTTACATATTCATTAAAATTTCAGCTCATTGTGTTGCTTATTGTAGTTTTTCAGTAAATATATTTCAGTAATCTTTTAAAAACAGTTATATCTTCCTACTGAGTGTTATGCAGGGTTGGTTTGACCTCTGGTCATTGTATGTGAGGGTCAGGAGTGACAGCTCTTCCAATGACTTTTAATGAAATCAGTACAAAATGTTTTCTGATGATCAGCATTTATATGTGCCCTCATATATTATGTGTCCTGTGGCTCTCCCTGACTGCAATGCTCCATTTCCTCCCTGGCCCACAGGCATTTTTGTCTCAATATCCATCTGACTGCATTGTGACTGTAATTATTTCTTTTTGATTCAGCTAATTGTGTTTGCAGCCTTTTCCTCTTCCTTGCTCTGCAAAAAGTCCCTCAGATGGTGTTTAACAAGAGTGCATGTAACAAGAAACAAATTGTTTCTGGGGAGTGCTATTTACCTTTTTTATTTTCTGCTTTGTTAGTGACGCAGAGGTTTCATTAGCAAGGAACAAATGAATTGCAAAGACAGCTAATCCGACACACGCACACACACACACAATAGATACAGAACACAACCAAACCATCTTTACATGAGGGAGAAGAAAGGAATGAGAGGTACCCTTGAGATAATGGGGCTTATTAATGCATCATTATTTGAATAGATTATATTCTAAGTAATTGGTGGTCCAATCACATAATGGAGGTCTATATTTTTCACTATAAAGAAATGGAGCCAGATTGCAGTACTTCACAAATGAGATGAGAGTGAGCCCTGCAGCATTTTTATTGGCTCAAAATCCTATGCATTCCTATCAGAGGACTATCTTATACTTAGACTAGCAGATAAGTACAAACAAAGCTTGGATTATGAAGATTAATCTTTGCTTCTGTTCCAAGAGAAAGACAGAAAAACTCAGAAATATACGAAATGATTAGGGCTCTTTGACAGAGACTGTTCAGTGTTGAAATGCTACCTGCCACTCAATCCTGAACTGAAGTCCCAGAGAATATTAAAGTAGAAATGTAGCACATCCCAAAAATCACAGCTGAAAGGTGAGGAACAAGATGGTACAATACAACTGTAGAAAGAACGTACAAAATTTCTAATATTAGGTGGTCCTGAGAGGCCCTCCCCTAACTTGTGCCCATTTCAATCAGCAGATATAAGACTTTGAATTACCCTACTGGTATTGCTCCCAAACTTTTGAAGGATGCATATCATGAAGAGCAGAGAGAAAGAATTTAAAATCTGACAATTCCATAGTAAGAAATTTAATAAGCTGAGGTATGGAAGAGATAATCAAGTCAAAACTATTGATTCCTAGCCCAGGTGATTCCTAATGGAAGTTACAACCTAGGAGATTTTAGTTCATTATATATAAAAAAATATACAAAAGTTTAAACAATCTTCAATAATGGAGTGTTTTCTTATGAAGCAATGAGCTCGTCATCACTATAGAGATCTAACAAAACTACATGACTCTTAAATATTCATTCATTGATTTATTCAGTCATGCATTTATTTAGCAAATATTTATCAACTCCTGATTATGTGTCAGGGGATGTTAAGCTAGAAACATCAAAGATATATTCAACTCAAAAATTTCATGGAAGTTTTGAGCTTGGGTCTGAAATTGAAAATGCAGAAATTAATAATGTCTGAGGCAAATCTAACTATATTTATCTTTATACCTGGATTTTCTACACATTTATAACTCAGAATATTTTTCCAGTCCATGTATTGGGTAAAATGCTATACAATGCTCCCAATTTCAATTGTGGCTTCCTTCTTACCTTTCTCTTATTGTTCAGTAGTTACATTTCCAGACAAATTGAGTCAGGAACATTGCTTTGGTGCTCTCATTTGCATGGGAAGTTGTCAGGCCTGATCTGACCTGCCTTTCCATCAGGATTGTAAAGGTGACGGATAGTCAATTTCAGGGATTCATGATCCATTTTACCACGGCGCTTCACCTTGCAGCTAAGTAATACAGCTGTGATAAAATCAGCCATAATCACGCATCTTACTCAGTCCTGCCTTGGCTATAAATACAAGTTTTATAACAAAAAAAAGCAAGTGGAACAAGCAAAGAGATAGAAGAAAGATGAAGGCAAATGTGAAGGTTTATTCATTGTGACTAATGGGAGAACATGTTTATGGTTTTTGCCCTGCTAATTTTTTCTATAGAGAAAATGGAGACATATATCACACAATCAAGAAGTTCACTTGTAGTTGATTCATTAGAATCAATTATTGTCATTTTATTAACTATTT
Source organism: Phyllostomus hastatus (assembly GCF_019186645.2). NCBI lineage: Eukaryota > Metazoa > Chordata > Mammalia > Chiroptera > Phyllostomidae > Phyllostomus > Phyllostomus hastatus. The sequence continues at coordinate 84,956,179 of NW_025333977.1, read as the reverse complement.
ATATGCATTTAAAATAATTTTTCTCATCACTATATATATGGGACAGTTAAACAAATCCAAGGCAGGAAGACCTTATAATTGAATATACACATATGCACATGTGCCTGCACATATAACAAATCTGTTTTTGTGGACAAATATAGAGACAATAGTATAAATACTAAATGTGAAGGGAATTGAGGAGAGTAATAAAGAAGTCTTGGATCCAAAACTATTCTACTCATTCATTGTTCAGCCAGCCACACACTGTTCTAGATGCAAAAAGAAAAGCAGTGATGAAAGCAAACAAAAGAGAAGCCCTCAAAGAGCCTGCATTTCAGAGCAGAGAGACAGAAAATAAAATAAATAGTACAAAAATAAAAAATAAACTATATACATACAGATTAATATATAGAAGGGGGAGACAGAGAGAGGGAGAGTGAAAGAGAAGAGTAATTAGGGTAAAATATACAAGGGAAGGGCATAGGTGTGGAATAATTTTTAGATACTCTGGCTAAAATTTTAGACACCTCCCTAATAGGGTGATAGTTGAGTAAAAGACTTGAAATAAGTTAAAAATAAGCCATCTGGTTCTTAGGTGGTAAAATATCATGTTCAAAAGAACTGAGGCAAGAGGTGTCCATGGTACTTGTGAAGATCTGGGAGGAAGCTGGTGTGGTCACTGTGGCCTGAGTAAGGGGGAGGCGAGGCCAGGGAGGCAACAGCAGTCTGGATGTGAATGACCCCTAGAACACTTTGTAGGACTTAAGCTTTTTCTCTCAATAAGATGCCATACCACTGGAGTCTTTTGAGTAAAAAAGTGACAAGCTCTGACATAAATGTTTAATCACTCTGGTTAATGTGAGAAGGATATACAGTAAAGTGCAAGAAAGAAGCATGGAGCCCAATTAGAAGACTACTGTGTTATTTCAGACTAGAGGAGATGCCAACCCTAAACAGTGTGCTAGGTGTGGTAGGTGATTAGATTGCAGCATTCTCCTCAGGTCAGTCTAACAGGATCTTATGGAAGAATGAATGTGGAGTGTGAAAGAAGGAGAGAAGTCCATGAAGATAGTGAGGTGGTTGACCTTAGCCTCAGAAAGGATGATTTCCCATCAGCTTGGATGGGAAGAGTAAGAGGAGGTATGAAGACTAGGAGCTCAATTTAGACATGTTAAAGTTGAGAATGCTTATCAGGGATCAAGGTGGAGATGTCAAATAAGGAATTGAATGTAAGAGATTGGATTCCAAGGGAAAAGTATATACTGAATATTGACACTGAGGAGTAATCTACACATTAAACCCATGAGACTGGATGAGATGATGTAGGTAAACAGAAAAGTCTGTGACTAAGCCCTGAGCATTCTGACTTTTAGAGATTCTCTTCTGGGATTTGTAACTGACCAGCTTCATATCCTAACTCTGCAAGTCACTAGCCTCTCTAGTTCTAAATTTCTTCTTTCCTTAGGTACAAGCATATTGGGTGGGGGTAGGTTCGGAAGTGGCACAGATAACCTAGATGTGGTAACATTAATAATAATAGACACATGAAGAACAAGAAAAAAACTGGTGTTTATTGAATATTTATTAGATCTCAGACAGGCACTGCACTGAGCATTCCATGTTTGTTGCTATTTTAGCCATGTCAGTTCTTGGAGGTGTGGAATTATCATCCTAACTATTATTATTACCCCCATTGTATGGATATAGAAATAGAGATTTTGAAAGTCGCAGAGTTCCTCAAGGTCATAGATGGAGCAAGGTTTATCTGATTCAAATCTGGGCCTCTTAAGGAATGATGACTTCACTGTAATGATGTTCCTTTCTATGAAATAGTACTCATAGTCTTTCTAGTAATCTCTTATTTACATCAATAAGATTTTTTTCTGCACTTCAGCTCCACTTCCCACCTACACCCCTCTAAAACTATGAAAGATCTTCAGATTGAGATTGCATGTCGTGGGTTAAATGAAATAAGGGAAGTGATTTTATCCCTAAGGCAGATTTGAATTTACTTACCAGCCGTTATTATTGAGGGACTTTACTTCTGTGAGCCTGGACTTTCTTGTCTGCAAAATGGGAATACTACAGTTACTTAAATGGTATTTAACCACAGAATGATGAGAGGATAAAGTAAGAGCTCCTATTTCAATGACTTGGTTTAGTGCCTGGAGCAGGGTGGTAGACAATACAAATTGCTAGTGCTGGTCTTACTGTCCGCATTATTATTATTTGAGCTGCCTTCTACCTATTCACCATGCTCTCCAAACACTGTGCCTGCCCTAGTGGCACTTTATTTTATGTGTGAAACTGGATTTGCCCCTTTCCTCTGCCCTCTAGAAATCTGCCAACTCCCACCCCCACCTCAGGCAATTTCCACATCTCGGTCTTTATGCAACTCACAGTTTTGTTTTCCATTATTCCCTATATTATGGCATCTTTCATCTTGTAAGGAATTCTAAGTGTGTTATAAATCCTTGGAACACAACCAGGAGGCAGATTGACTTGGTTATAGAACACATTACAGGGAGAAACAAAGTCTTTATTATAATTTCTCTCCAATATTGAATATTTACTGAATTTATATTCTATATTGGGTACTCAAAAAACATAACACATACCACTGCTATTACCTTAGAAGCATCTATTTTAAACATGAATCTCCTTGGTCTCACATCACCGACTTGAGTGTCCCTTCCTTGCCAATACACCTATATAACCAATAAAATAGCTTCATAAAAAAACTAAATTGGCTAAATAATTTTCAGGTAATTTATTTGTCAACTATTTATTTATCCTCAGTTCATGTTGAGTTATTGTTATTAGCAGAATACATATGAAATTAATGAAACCATTGCTGAGTTACAAAGTTAGATTTCTCATTTTGCTACCTCCTTTTTTCCTTCAGCATTTCCCTGCCTGCTAGGTTGCATTTCACTCCTGTGCTTTGCTAAATTTAAGGGTTAACAATCAACTCCCTTATGTTGTTTTTTCCATGCTATTCATTTGCACTATGATTTTTTTTTGTTCATATACTCTCTTATAGTCTATTTGTTTTGAAATGTATCATTGCCCTCTGCCATCTTCCACTCCATTTCCCTCAGGTTTCCATTTCATGTTCCAGTTTGTTTTATTTGCATTTTCTCTATGGGTTTCTCTTCTTTCCTATGCAGTTTCCTCACTGGGTTCTGCAATCTCCCACTCTCCTTCCCTGCAGCTATTTCGGTATTCAGTGTCAGAATCATAATGATATAACGTGCTTTAAAAATCTCTGTAAAGTGTAATAGGTTAACTAAATGTTGTTTGCTCTTTTACTATTTTATTCTGAAGAGGAGCAAGATGAGAAACAGGAAATGAGTGGTAAAGATGAATAGGTACACTTTGGAAAAGGGGAGTGAAAGGATTACTGCTGGATTTAAGGACTTGACAGAAGTGAATGCAAATCTCCTAATAGACTGTTTAATACACTCCTAAAAGGTGTATGAAATTTCCAAGTTCATTGATACTGAGTTCAGGAACGTTTCAAATGTATTTGCGTTTGAACTTAAAAGTAAGTGGTGGGCACAAGAGTGGTCTACTTAAGATAATTGATGGAAAGAAAAATAGAAACCTAAAACAGTGGTAAACATGACGACTTCTAAACCTCCACTATTGAAGCAGTTGGACCTTGAAAATCATTGTAAGTCAATAGTATGAACCCACTGTGTTTCTATTGTAAAAATTGAATGGGCATCATTAGAAAAGTTATAACAAACAAAATGTCTCTATCATATCTTATTGCCATAACACAAAATACACATTTTTGAACTAGTGAGAGCTAGTCCTCCTAAGTTTAAAAGAAGAGTAAAAATCAGTCCAATGAAAACAAATACTGTGTTTGTTTTCAGTTTGGAAAGACAATTGCTGAAATGAATTGTTACGTAAGTGTACAAGATAAATAAGTTTGTATTTTTTTTTTAATTATGTTCCATGGAGCCCCAGTTATATGAGGGGTTAATAATTGATTTTTTGAAAAATAAGAACTGAGCATTGTTTGGGTTCCTATGGGAATTCTCAGAGGGTTCAATATTCTGGTACATATTTTAAATCAACAAGAAATATACAGTAAGCTTAGTTTCTAAACCTTGTTTGACCAGAGTTCTTTTCTTATGGGTGGAATGTCTTACAAGACTAGAATTCAATGTATACTTTAGGGAATTTCTTTCCTATGTTAGGGATACCATTTAAAGTAGGAAGAGTAAATGTCTGGACTCACTAACATCCTCAAGTAATAAAAACTGAAAATATAAGTTCAAGCACACTTTTATTAAATGTTTGTTTGAACTATCCATGAGGAAATCTGAACTGCTGAGCTATATTTTAACCTTTGTTGAAAACTGCAAGCAGATCTATTGACCTTTCAAGTAATACTCTTGGCAATTCGGGAAAACTAGTAAGGTGAGTTTATTGTGCTTGCTTTATAATTAGTAAATATTTATTTTAATATTTTTACAAAATTATAAAGCCCACTTTATAATTAGTAAATATTTATTTTTTAATATTTTTACATAAGTGAAGTATATGAAGGTGGGCCTCTCATACTAGAAATTTGCATAATTCAATGATAAACACTGCACAATTTTTTCTTTGATAGTAAGTAATTTAAAATGTTATTCTTGATATAAGAACAAAGTCAGATGTGTCTTGGAAGAGAATGCAGAATTTACAATAATTTTAAAGAAAAATATGAGATGTTAGAGAAAAGTTAAAGTTGTGATGTATCATGCACTCCAATCCCTAGGAGAAAGTGTATTTCTCTTATGTGATAAGTAGTCTTTGATGCTAAAATTTGAGGTGCATTGGCCTAGAGTAAAAAGATAACACTTAGATATACTAAAAGCAATTTTAATAAATCTTGAATAAAATATATGGGGAAAAAAGCATTTTTGTAGTAAATTCCCAAGATGTATCTCTTGACTACTGGCAAATTCCACATGTCATTGCTGATGGAAATATACTACTTATTTTCGATAGTAGAAAACTGCTTCTTTAGTGAACTTGAACTGAACTGCATTGATTCACAAGATCACAGGACATGTCCTAAATATTAGAAAAGGAATAAGATGCTGTACTTGATATTATCATGTCTCCAATGTGAACTTAATTCAGATTTAATACAATTACTCTGCATTGATTAAATCTCAAACAGGTTGGGCCTTCTACATGGCACCATAAACCTTAATCATTATGTTGGCAATAATCACTTTGTAGTTATTTAACATAAATAATTACTTTAGCTACTAAAATGAGATGATGCAGCATTACATTGTTCCCACAACTGTTGGATAGCATTGCTATTTCTGCTTGAATAACTAATTCTCACCATGCAGTTCTCGTCTTTGGTCCTATTTGGTGAATACTAAATACTAGAATAATATTATGACTCAGGCCATAGAGTGTCTGACTCTCTGCCACATCTTAATGTTACCAGGCTATACATTTAGAAACTATCATTAGAGCTCTTTTCTTAATCATAGGATAGGGACTTATCAATGTAAATTTATCCTTTAATGGTAAATAATCAGTTTGGAAGCTATCTCTTTGCTTTCTCATCTTGGTTACAAATTATCTACTCTATTCCCCATGTTTTACGAAAAATTAGGAAAAATAAACATCTTGTTGGAATCTTATTTTTTCTTATTCCTTGCTTTTGTTTAGGACAAAAGCACACTTCAGTAACACGCATTTGTGTGAATATTTTCAGGAATTGTGCTTGATCTTACTGTGGCAAGGAGGAAAACCATTGAGAGTAGACTCTTGGCCTCATGGCATTTACCATCTGGTGGCAAAAGTCATAGGCACCTATATTCATATCTCTGAAATCATAGTATAAAAGTAAAAGGAAAAAGTGCTTATTTTGGCTCATCTCATTCTGGGTTATAAATTGTAATTATAATTCTAACTCTTGTGAATGTTTTCAGATTAATTTATGACTCTCTACCATTTTGGATCTAAGGTTATAGTTTGAGCTCCAGACCCTTCGCTTGGCTCCTCCTTGTTCTTTACAAAGTACAGACCCTCCTTTAGGGCTTCAGTGTGACCAAGGATTCCTGCTCCTGCTGTTGTTACAGTTTTGTACACAGTGAGCCAGAGTTTGAATTGTGCCTCTGCCACTTATTTATTTAACTGGTTTTGGAAAAAGCTATTGAAGTGTGTTGAGCCCCATTTTCTCACCTGTAAAATGTGTATAGCAATACCTACTTTGCAAAGTTGATAGAATGATCAAGGTAATGCATGTAAGCCAACCACCACAGTGGCTGGAACATTGGTCTTGCTCAGCAAATGGCAGCTGTATTATCCATTATTGATGATAGATTTACTATACAGGCAACCTATGGGGATAAATTAACTCTTGTACACCAGCAACTTGTCAGGATATGCAGTTGTTGTCCGTTTGTCTTAGATTATCACAGGAGAAATTATTGAAGAATGGTATACATGATACCACCTCACCACCATGTGCCCACTGTAGGCACTTTCAATCAATTGCAGTGAGCCCAAACATAACCTTGTATTTTTTGTTAAAACTGTGTTCCAGGCAGCTACTACTAATCAGTCACTGTTGATATCAAAGATAAATCCTATTTGCCATCTAATAGCTAAACAGTAATGTTAGACAGATTGGACATAGTGTGTTTAAGAAATTAATAACAATAAGAAGACATTTTGGTTGGCGGTACAGAGAACTGGTATGCAGGGGCCTGTTCAGGGAATGATGAAACAACAGCTAGAGCTGATCACAACACAAGAGTATAAGTGGACAAAGGTATGGCAAGTGTGTTAGTATGTAAATGATTTTCCACTCTGGATATTGTGCAGATGCCAGCCACAGCCAATCACTCTGAAGGTCAGTAATGTGCACAGCAATTTGCTTGTCACCAGCCTACCTCTGATAACGTGTCTCATAGCAATAAAAGAAAGAAATAAAAAGATTAATTTCTTCAAAGTCAGTGTTCACAAAGACCTAACATTGATTTAAAGTTTGGGTCTGTGGTGATTCACTACCTCTAATCCCCAGATTCTTGCACATCTAGACCCTAGGTTGTGCCCCTGGCATGGCTTGCTCTCAGAGGTGGAAACAGTTAACTTGAGATAACCCTCCTACATGGGGCCTGGGGAGATTTATAGCACCTTTTTAGGTTTGATAAAGTCACACTCTTTTCTCTGTCTTCTTTGTCTTAACCATGAACTCGTGCACAGTGAATTGTAAGCCCAAACATATAACTGTAGAAAAGATACTATAAGAGATCAAAGGAGCAACATTTCTCAAAAGAATGGAAGGCCACTGCCTCTGTGGTAGTCTCTAAGCCTCTCAGATCCAATCACATATCTGTATCCTTGAAGTTGGTCAGATAGCAGGAGTTTAGGTTTATGACTATGCCAAGTAGAATATCAAGTGAACACCTCACTGGCTATTCCAGGACCACTAAACTTTTACTGCAGAATTGGCAAGCTGGGCTATCTCCCTCCACCTTGTAATAGATCCACTGGTGCTATAGCACTGCTCTACACATGCCAGAGTAACCTCAACTCTGGGGACTAAAAGACCCTAAGGAGGCTTTCAAGATTCAAGGAACTTGTGTCATGAAGGGCTGTAATGAGTCCCACCCAGGTTCTGACCCCTGTAACATAAGAATCCTGACAGTTCCACCCAGGGCTGGTTTGTTTTGTTTTGGATGAAACGGTAAGCATATAACCTAATAAATTTGGGTTGTGCATAGGAAGTGGGTGGTAGGAATAGCTCTGATTAACCTTAAAAATGCTATAAATTTTAAAGCTACCTAGCATTTTAAAGCAAAAAGATTTATTCTCTCTTGATTTCCAACTTAGGCCAGCTTGAGGAGATAATGAGTTCCAAAAGAGTTGGCTAGTAGATTTTATTTTTAAATTTCTCCTAAAATGACTTAGACCACATCTGGAACTCTGGGTTCAATTTTTAACACCATGGTGGAGTCAGGGTAATGACAAATGGGGCTAGTCAAAATCAGTCAGCATTTTCCTTATGATGAATATTGAAGAGAATAGAAAGACGTATAGCTTAGAGAAGACACGGGGAAGATACCTATTTTAAAATAGTTGAAGTTATACTGATTGAGAAATATATTAGCCCTACTTTACATAGTAAGCATCCACGGGTGACAGTTATCAGGGTCCAAATTGTGTCTAAGAATTTTCTCATAAATCAAACTAAGAATAGAATGATGCTTGCTGTCTTGCAAGGTAGTGAATTTGTTTTCAATTGAAGTGATCAAATAGAGGCTGCCTGACCACCTATCATAGACATTCCAGAAATGTCACTATATCCTGATGATGGGTAACTTAGAATACATAAATACAATAATAATTCAATAAGTGTCAGCAATTTGTCACCCTGTCTTCAACTCAAAAAACAGGATAATGTGAAGGACGCTTAAATTTGGTACTATATCATATGTCAGAGTATATAAGGAACTGGCTTCTGGTGAATTGAAACTAGAGAATTAAAATTGGGCCAAACATGAAAGCACAGAGGATGACAGAGTTAAGGAAAAGCTTCTTGACTCTTTTTCAAACTTGGTGGCAAGTAAAGAAGCAGGAAGCTCCTTCCAACTGGCATAGGAACAGGATTGGGAGCACAATAGTGTAACAGGAAAAGGAATCTCAAGTTTCTTTCTGTGTTCTAGGTGTGTGTGTGTGTGTGTGTGTGTGTGTGTGTGTGTGAGAAGAGTGAAAGGATAGTAATTTCTGAGAGAGAAGATGCAGAGAGAATAGCCAAAGAAGATAATTCAAAACTAAAAAAAAAAAAACGGGGAGAATCGACAGTGGATATAGAGGCCAATAAAGATGAAAATGTGAATCTAAAAGAAATGAAAGAGTAATAACATGGAAAAAAAATGATACAGAAGCCAAATCTACTTTGGCTCAAGTGGCAGAAGGAACAATTTAATGCATGGATGGAGTCAGCAGTGCCACCTTTTCTAGCCAATGGACTCACTGGAGAACTGACTTGCCAGGTCTCAGCTACAAATGTTTACTCAGTAAGTTCACCATAGGTTTACTTATCACTCCTGAACTAGATACAGTTAGGGAGTAAGATGCTTGAGTTTGCCCCTCCCCTTTCTCTTTTGCCTAAGTCATTCACAGCAGAGGAACAGTCTCCATCAGGAGCCCTTCATTCAGAACTTGCACCTCCACCAGGGGTCAAATTATCCTGACTGCAGCCAAACCACCCTTTCCATCAGATAGAGCATCTTCCTGCAGGGCTGTTCTTTCCTGTACTCCACACTGAATGTGACCAGTGTCTCATTCTTGCTAAGCAGACACTGTATCTTCCCAAATGCTACTCTGATAAATTATCCATGTTCTGTGCTAATGAGAACAGGTGAGGTAGGTCTTTAGGTTGTTTCTTTCCCAATAAGGTAACTGAAAGAGGATTTTCTGTACAAACACACCTCATTTTTTGTTGTCAAAGTCAGAGTAGCTGCTGTAACCATGAACATAAAGTCCAATCAAAGTGATATTTGGTAGGGTTTGGAGAAATAGGCAAGAGCCTTTTTCACAATGTTATCTAATAAACTGCCACCTGTCTTTCTAAATACACTTAATCTAATTTGAGTAATATGATCTACCAAGCACTGGTTCATGCATTTGCATGTTTCCTTTGCAACAACAGAGACTTGGAAAGAGGCCACTACAGGTCTAACACTGAGTTTTCTGATCTCCTCTGTGTCATATACATTCTCAAACATAACTTAATTTTAAAATGGGAGAAACAGAAAAATTATTGCTAGCATTATGATGTAGAATAAGGTTTATAATAGCAATAATCTCCTATGAAAACAGTTGTTATCATAGTTAATGCCCATTTTGTCAGTGTGTTAACCTTCCTTGGCTCTGCCTTGAGCCATTAAACAGCCAACCATTTGTTAAGCACCCTGAAGCAAGCGATTTCAGGGTGAATGTCGCTGAGCTCACTTGCTAAGTAAAGCACCTGAAAGGACAGACAAACTCTGAACAGGTATGTGGACACACAGGCACCCCTACATATACCTTATCCAAGTCCTTCGTTTAAGAATATCTTACCCTAAGATTACTTCTAGGATAGTCAGAGCATCTCCACTGCTCTGCAGTACCCATTCTTACTAATCCAGCCCACCTCAAACTGAAACTCTCAAGATCTTGTCCTAGCTGTCTCCTGCCATTCTTTCCCATGTCCAACTGGTATCAGTGTTTAAGATGTTTGATCATCTTAACCCTGACCCTCAAGAATAGGCTATGTCTTTAAAATCCTCAAAGGACATAACTGAAAAACAGAAGAAAAGTGATGTTAACTTGTAAACAAGAACAAAAGAAGAAAAGAAAATGACAGGATACCTGTAACATCCAGGAATATCTGCCCCTTATATAGCTACAACTTTGTAATAAGTAATTTCTATTGTTAAATTATTCAATGTTAGATAAATTCAATGCTTTATATATATTACCTCTCTTAATCATAATGCCATTTCTACAGGGTTGGTAATAATTAGTTTTCGCAGTTGATAGGTGAGGAAATAGAATGTAGATCCAGGCATTTTAATGTCAGCTATAAGCGCTTCACTATCATGGTGCAGTGTATGGAACTCCATTTAAAATCAAAACAGGCAAGTTTTAAAATAAAACTAAAAAGTGACTGGTTCCTGTCTCATTTGCATTATGTATCTATTTTGTACCAGACCGTGTTTATTACTATTACCATGGTTGCTGTTCTTTCTTAAGTTCAACTATTTGTTATTGTCCAGGGATACTCTGTTCAGTAAATCTTGTCTAAGTATTAGCTAGTTTTCGAAATTTCAATGAGGCAGAGTTAAATAGCTGAAATACTGATCAAGTAGAGTATAATGAGTTGTATTAAAACTTTCTTTTATTTTACGTGAGATATTGTAACAGAACCACTGGGTTCTATTGCTCTGCCTTCTATGGCCCGCTGTTGATAAGAACTGTGACTCCCAATGCCAGAATTTTATGAAAAGGAAAGGGACCATTTATTCAAAAGCTATACAGGTTTAGAATAATGTCAGGATTCTGATGTTAAATCCCATGCCCTTTAGAAGGAAAAAAGAATACCCACAAACACACAGTCCTACACACCCTTGCCAAACCAGGCCAGTCAGAGGCACCGTGCTCTCAGGAAAAAAAAATAGAAGTCTGCAGCTTAGCTGGGTGGATTCCCATCTGTATTGCAGTTTCTTCCAGTTGTCCATGCATGGCTAGGTTCCTGTTCTTAATCCAAAACCGCATCCTCAGAGGGGGATAGTAGGGGTCCTTCTGCATCCTTTCAAATTACGTGGCCAAGACCCCACACAGCTGAAACATGGTCAAGTGGCTTCTGTTTCTGAAGCCACATGGTCCACAGAGTGAGGAGGGTGCACATCTCATGGCTCTCCTAATGTCCTTCCCACATGGTCCAGAGCTCCAGCATGGCTGCTGAGCTTGCGTTTAAACCCTGGGGCAGATCTTCCTCCTTAACCCCATTTCCGACTTCTCCCAGACTGGGTTATACCTGCCAGTCGTCTGGTCTCTTCTTCCTTTCTCAGCTGCCCTTGTTAGTCCTGGCAGGCATGGTCCCTTGATGTAAAAGCTGCCTCCAAGCCTGTCACAGTAAGCCCTCCCAGCTACATCAGGAGTTAGAGTCATACCCATCTCCTTGGCCAGCTTAGCAGGCACAGCTATCTAACATTACTAAAACACTAGCTGAGTTCTTTATATATGCAAAGTCACTCTCAGTGGTCTTGCTCCACTCCCTCCTCCTGCAGCCATGTTAGTGAGGGGAGCTTCCCCATTTTGGGGTTCCCAAGTATTCCCTATTATAATATGACTTTATACTATGCTACTATGGACCCTTGATTGGTCCAAAATTATAAATCTCTAAATCAGAACAGTATTTAACTAATTAGTTAAAGGTAGCTGCAACTATCTTCAACTATTTTTCTTCAGGGAAGAGTTATTTTAGCCCAATCTCATTTCAGAGAAGAAAAATACAGGTACGCTATGTAAGTTTTGACATAATTAGTCATTTCATTAATGAAATAATTGGACCTCCTTAATCAAAGGTGGAACTTCTTTCTTAAAGCTTAGCTTGAAGAATCAAATGGGTGTAGCAGTAGGAGGTACAAGGATTGGTTCAGATGAGACAGGAAAAATTTTAATGAGGAAGAGATCTTTTCTCATTAAAGTTCTAATTTGGTTAGGCTGTATTCTATTTTTAATTTTTACATCCCATAATCATTTTCACCACAGTTAACATTGTTAACTGCTAATATCAGATGAGTACCATACATAAATACATGCAAGATGGTCCCAAGGGACAAGCAGAAAAACCATAGCTTATTTGCCAGGATTATGGTTACTCCTTGATATCTTGTATTAACAGAAGGAAATCTGAGAGAAAATTATGTTAATTCAGAGATAATCCTAGATACTTCCTTACACATTGTCTTCAATGTCTTAGCAGCTTAATATTTTTTAAAACAGAAGAGCCTGATTAGGATTTAAAAACAATGGAAGTATGCACTGTGCTAGATTTTCTCCCAAATGTGAAATAACTGGTTTGAAGTTATGAGCAAATCTCAAACTCAGTCTTTCCCAAGCACTTGCAATGCAATAATATTTCGTTGGAAGTAGAAAGCAGGTTCATTAGCACATGTTTATCAACTATCTGCATAAATATCTCTTTTTATCATGTCTTTCCTGTCTGTGTTTTTTCTCATTTAAATGTTCTGGTTAGCAACAAACCATAAAAATCTTAGTGTTGTTCTGGTTAAGTAGGGTTTCCTACCTCTCCATAGTTTGGTATTCTACATAATCGAGGTTAAAAAGCAATAAAACCACAAACAGGTGTCCCGTGTGAGGATAAATAAAACTAGGATGTGGAGTTTCTGCACATTTAGTAACACAACCATAAACTACAGCCTCTGTAATAAGAATGATGCTGCAAATTGTTCAGTTATGCCAAGTTTTAGTGACTGTGTAGATCAGTTGTAAAATACCTACAAATGATGTGGTCTAATAATGAGATAAAAGCTTAAAGACAATTCTTTAAATAACTTGAACAGATTCAAGGTAATCCCTATGATAATACCATTCTCACTGTTTTATATTATGATCCATTTTCTTGAGTGGTAAAGTGGTAAGAAGACCTAAAGTAAAAAAGTATGTAGAATTCTTGGTATGTTTTTCAAAAATGTGTCCTGTGTGTTGATTTTATGACAGCTGTCTTGTAGAACCAGAGAGGAAAAAAAGTTAACATTTTATTTAAGGAGGAACCAACAAGAGGAGTTTTTATACAACACGAGGACCAAATAGAACCCTAGCATAATAGGCAACCATGCTTGGAAGGAGGACCTTAACTGAGAGGAAATACAGAGAAGAGTTCTCCTCTTTGCCCCTCTCTTGCTTCTCTTTAATAGCTACTCTGGGATATTAATTTTGGATGAAATGTCCTCATTGTGACTGTGCAAGTATGTAGTGGCAAATTCTGATTCAACACTAAACTCTGAGGCTGTACATTCAAAAGAGATGTTACCTAAAGTAGTTAGATACTGAAAGAAGAAGTCCTGTATCCCAAGGACAGGTGTTCCTTATCACTGCTTGGAATCTCAGGGGCCAGTGGCCTGTGACAAAAAGACAAGAGTCTGAGTTCATATAAAATATCTGTGGGGTGAAGGGGCACCAGCCTGAATCCAGACAACCTCAGAGCTGCAGGTAAATATATCATGTGACCTGAGTCTGCATTTTCTACAGAAAGGGAGGCTACTAGGGGCTGACAGTCAGCAGAGTAGGGCTGTACTGAAAACTGTTTTCAATTTGAGCATTTAGGAACATTTTTCTTGTCTCCTCTTCCCTTTAGTAATTCTCCCAGCTGCCTGGAGCTTTTCCACATAGCCTTCTTGCATTGCATGTCACGTTACAGAGACATGGGATTTTAAAAGTATAATTTAATAACAGCCTGGAACAGTAAAAGCTATTGCTCATCCCCTTTGTCCTTCTTGTTTTTATCAAAAATTTTAGTTACTTATAGCAAAAAGAAGTAGAATTGGTTTTGAAAACTAGAAACCTTGAACAAAGATAAAAATGGGCTCCAGTCTCAATATTTTCCCCAGAATAGCTACCTGGACAGAAACCCTTTCTTCTAGCAAGTACACATACATGTCTGTGTGTATATATATATATTTGGCACTTGAACAGCACAGAAGTTAGGAGCACTTACCCACAGCACAGTTGAAAATCCATGTAGAAAATTTTGCCTGCCCAAAACTTAACTACTGATAGCCTACTGTTGGCCTAAAGCCTTGCCAATAGCATAAACAGTTGATTAACACACATTTTGTATGTTATACTTATTATATACTGTAGCCTTACAATAAAGTAAGCTAGAGAAAATAAAATGTTATTAAGAAAATTATAAGATAAAATACATTTACAGTACTGCATGTGTTATTTTTTTAAAAACCTACGTAAAAGTCAAACCACATAGTTCAAACCCAAACCTATGTTGTTCAAGGGTCAACTGCATGTGCATGTACTCACACACATGTAACTTTTGGAATACTTTGAACTTTGATAGACTTATGTTTTCATTTTTACTAGTGCCCCAAATCAGCATGATGACACTGTCATTTGAACTAGGTCTCTCTGGCCCTAAAGACCTAGGTCTCTCTGGCTTTTTTTTTTTTCAGCCTACTGTCTTCTAAGGGAAAAAGAAAGATCCCACAGGGGTTAGGTCTCAGTGTCTGGGAAAATAGTAATGCTCCAGATGATTGAAAAAAAAATCCACCTGTGCATGAATGAACAAGTGTTTGGTTGAGGGGCAGCAAAGTCCTGAAACTCTGCCTGCTCCATACTGCTTGCCCATAGTGTTGCATGCTGAGAAGCTGAGAACATTCTATCCACCTGAGAAAAGAGCATTGTTTAGTTAGAAAAAACTATACCCAGCCCTGGCTGGCGTAGCTCAGTGGATTGAGTGCGGGCTGGGAACCAAAGTGTCCCAGGTTCAATTCCCAGCCAGGGTACATACCTGGGTTGCAGGCCATAACCCCCAGCAACCGCACATTGGTGTTTCTCTCTCTCTCTATCGCTCTCCCTTCCCTCTCTAAAAATAAGTAAATAAAATCTTAAAAAAAAAAGAAAAAGAAAAAACTATACCCTTATTAAAAGAATATTATCCATTTTTATTATGCATCTGATCTTTCTAGATCACAGATTTAGAAAAGAGTCAACATGCATTTCTTTTTTCCATGTGTATAAAACAGCCCTCTAGCATGGAAGCCCTCAGGTACAGACTCTATATAAGAAATGAAGTAGGCTCTTGACTGTAGTTACTCTAAGTTCCATAACTAATGAGAGTTTGTAAATGCTAACCTCCATGTTTAAAAAAAGAAGAGAAAAGGAAAGGAAAGAAAAGAATGCTAAACATCACCACTGGCTTATGAAAGTTTGATAGATTCAAGAAAAAGAAGCTCTATTTATACATTTTGTTTTAAAATCAGAAGCATTTATAAAGCATTAGAGTCAAAGTTGCTTCAATATTCACAAGTGATTTTCCAAAGGAGGTCTTTATGAAGGTGCTAATACATGAGCAAATTAAGATTCTCCATGTACTATGTAATTGTTAAGGGAAAAAGAAGGAAAAAACAAAGGCAAGCATTTAAACACAGCCCAAAAGCTAATTAAATGCATATCTTCATCTGGGCCTCATTAGATAGCACTGCAGTTGTCAAGGCTCTTTTGCTTATTGCTCTCTCTGTTTGGGGGAGGTTCTGGTCTTTCATTTTGGTACTGCCAAATCTTGGGGAAGGCAACTATCACCTAAAGCAGTTCATTAGAACATGGTTTTCCTCCATATGTGGACAGTCAGTGTCATTCTAATTTAGGTATTTATGAGATATTTTATAACTTAAAGACTACTCTTTAATAAGTCAGAAACATGATGTTTTAATGGCTCAACATCCCAAACAAGATAAAGATAGGGAAAGCCAATACTTAGTCTATCGAGGCCATTGCGTTTCACATGTGGGGAAACTGAGGATGTGGGAAGCACTCAGGATGCTTGTTCTCACTGCACAGTATAACTGGAGCTGCAGTATGACCTCCTGCCCCCAACCCTAGTACCTTGTGGTCATGCACACTAAGTATGATCATTTGCAGAGCTGAAAAAAAGCCTTTTCAATCATAACTTTTAAGTTTATTTTATTCTATTCTTTTTATCCTTCTCTACAGTCCCCTCAATTGCTCCCTCAGTAAAAGCCTGAGGAAAATAGACATCAATTGATTCAATAAAAACTGTTTCTTCACTAATATGAAAATTAAGAGAGAGCCATTTAAGAGTGAAGATTGATACACCAAGATAATAGATGTATAGGCAAAGATACTTCTTAGAAGGCAGCATTTGATGTAGTGTGATTATTTAGCTTTTTTTCCCTCCAGGAGGCCATCCCCTTCTCATTGTACCACCCTTGTCATTAATGTAGCCATGAAAACAAATGTACTGCTCTTTTCTCCCAGATTGGTTTAAACTTCCTGTATAAGACTTGTTAGTGGTACTAATGCTCATTTTCCATCATAGTTTCAGGTTAAATATTAATACAGTACATTAAATTAATACACTAATTAATATTTATAGTACAAGTACAAGGCATGGGTGTTTTGCATTGAGAACACTTAATGTATGAAAAAATTATGAGAAAGAACCAAAGAATGTATACATCAACATGGAAATGACCTTAACAAACCACCTAATGTATTTGCTTTCAATTCCCTACTTTACAATTAAGGAGTTAGAGAGAAATAAGGTTGTGCTTTGGCTGAAGTTACGCAAATGGTATGAATAAGAAATGACTATTGGACCAAATAATTATTTAAGAATTGTCATTTTTCTTTCAAAACTCAGCCATTTCTTTGTCTTCCAAGCACTCTTACTGATCTGCTCAGAATGAACAGTTGCTCCTTCTTTGTTCTCTCACAGCACCCTATGATTACTTCTATATGTGCACTAGGCATGTGATATTGACAATTGGTATTCATGCATTTCTCTGTTACACTAAACTCTAAGATTTTCAATGACAGGAACCAAGTTATAATGATCTTTACATCCACAGCACCAAGTTCAATGCCTGCAATGAAATTGATTTGTAGTAAAAGTTGAATTAGCCAGGACCACTTTAAATAAGCCCACTTTCACAGTGCATTTATATATGATTTGATATATCCAAAAATATTTTCTAATAATCTCAGGAATATGGTATGGAAAGTGACATATAGCATTAGTATCTTTCTATTAGAAGCTAAAATGTGGCAAGCTTGAGATTCAAGACACTAATTTATTTTGTACCAAATAAGCACTTGAATACTATGACTTTACTTTCAATAGTTTTATAGGGAATGAGATAACTGAGCATCAGTGATGAGCCTCCCTAAAACCAAGAAGATAATAAATGAAGACATATCCTTAGCAAGACATCCTGAGGGTTGCCAGTGGTTATGCACGTCATTTACCTTCCGATTTTCTTTACTTATGCTGAAAATAACATGTTATCAAGACCATTTGATTAGCAGAACATCTGTTAAGATGGTGTCTATAATTAATAGTCTTAAATCTCTGAATTTCTGTACATGTTCATCACAGGTCCCTAACTCTCTTCTTTATGGGAGCAACCTTTTCCCCTATAAGAGCACCAGCATATTTCACAGAAGAAAGAACTTCATCTCTACTTCTCATGTCCTTTATTTTCTATGAAAATTCACTTAGAGAGACCTGACATAGCTGACATAGACCACTTCCGCTCAAGTCAGCACCATGTGTATAAATATGTCTGGACTTGTTTCAGGAAGGGCAACTCACATCAATTATTTTTGCATATCTTTTAATGTTTATATGAAAAAATAACACATTTTATACTGGTCATAGTCAAAAAAGCATGAATTATATCCCATCTCAAATGAAAATATCAAATGATTCTGAGATAAAGTAAAGGTAGCTCTTTTACATTTCAGTGGATCAGACACAAGAATGAATGTGCTTCATGAAGGTAGAATCATAAGCTGCTGGAGGGTAGAGGCCATTCCATTATTTGTATCTACTTTGTACAGCTCCATACATAATACAGAGGGCATAGATCCTTACAAATAAGTATTTGATCAGTGATTAAATATCAGATTGGTTATTACATTCAGAAAGCTACAGTTCTCATTTATCTATTGAATTATCTTCATTTCCAGATTTGCTCTTGGGATGCATGCATGATCACACTCCCTTGTGTTCTCAAGTGGTCTTAAGTTGCCTGCCAAGTTGCTGATCTTATGTTCTAAATGAAATCACACATCCCCTCAATGTGAAAGCTCCAAGGGCTGAAGAGAAGCCTGGGAGAAAGCATGGATTTGCCAGTTAGATAGCTCTGAAAACTCTAAGAGTTGTGAACTCTAGAGGTGTTCTCTAGAATTTTCTCGTTGGGGCTTCAGAAATAGTGGAATTGATAGGACACATGGGACTGAGAATTGGGAGCTCAGGATTTTATTTTTATATTTGCTTTTGCATTATCATTACATTTCACTTAAGGATCTTGAATAAAACCTTATCTATCCCAGTTTATGATTTGGAGGATAAATTTAACTATATGTCTTAAATCCTTAATTTTACATAAGCAACAGAGCTGGAATAATGTAATAATATGCTTCATAGTTATATGGATTTAGAGCATGCTGCAGTTCAACTGATATAACTATATATTGTCCAGAACCTAAAATAACAGTGAATATTGTTAATTTTTGAGGACCTAAAACACAAGACCCCATTTTGCAAAATTTTAGATATTCTAACTATAACTCTGAAATTGTTCATGAATTGGCAAATATTTCTCATACCCTAAAGTCAACACTTAAACAGAAAAGATCTGTCTTTAATATCTCTTTTTTAATCATATATTATTAGGCATCAAAATGGACTACTGTTTTATCTTGATTCTTCGTCCATGATAACAAAGTAAAATTACTTTTTGAATAATGCTTTTACAAAGTGCTTGGCCTAATAACTGCACTTGAATAGGGCCTTTATGAAAACTCATCATTTTTATACTAGTAATAACTCTGTTCCTAGAAATTTCAGACTAGTGGGACACCCATTGGAATTCAGAAAGACACAAGAGCCTCTTAATTTATTGCTCACTAGAAAACAGTCATTGGTCCACCATTTAATTGTCATGTCCTCTTCTACCTGATCCTTCAATCCTTCAATTCTGACTCTGCTAGCAGAAAAATAAATAAGTCAAGGAATAATAGCATTTGGAGAACAGTGATATCACTAAAAAGTATTTGCTAATTTGATTTAAAAGTACACATCACTTGAGAAAATGTACAGTATTTGTTCTTGCATGTGTGACTTCCAGCTGATTCCTGCACTTGGCTATCAGTCTTAGTCTAAATCAAATGTAAATCACTCCATGATAGAAATACTTTCATTTCTCCATCTATTCAGGCCTAGTTGTGAAATATTTCCCAGTTGTGTTTCCATTCATCTTCACCTCAGCAGGCGGTCCATACTTCAGTGGTGCTTCTAGGTTTGTTCCACTTTGCAGAAAACTGCAGGACAAACCTTGCCTTGCTCATGACAGCTTCCAGTTGGGAGGGATCCCACATTAATGATGGTGCACTCTGGCAGCAGTTTCTATAGGATGCCCAATGAAACACAGTCTCTGAAGAGATGATGTAAACAGACAATTTTGGAATGAAATCTGCAGTATCTGTGTGGCACCGCCTATCACCTATATTTCATCATGCCCCCGTCCTCTTCTGTCTCCCTGTTACTTCTTTCTAGGGCCCATTCTTTCTCTGGCTTGCTCATTGTTTTCTTACTCTTTCACATTCCTGGGTCAGCTCAGCTATTCCTAGGTCTTTTTCATTCTTTGGCTTTCAGAGTACCTGCTTGCTCTCTGCACATTCATACTTCTGGGGCTTTCACATGCAGAGGATGGAGATATTTTTCTTTTTTAAAAATTATATTTTATTGATTGTGGTATTACAGATGTCCTAGTTATTTTCCCCTTTGCCCCTCTCTATCCAACACCACCACTCCCTAAGGCAATCCCCACACCATTGTTCATATCCATGGGTCATGTGTATAAGTTCTTTGGCTTCTCCAATTCCTATACTGTACTTTACATCCCCATGGCTATTCTGTAACTACCTATTTGTTCTCAATCACCTCACCTCTTCACCCACTTCCCCACACCTTCCTCCCATTCGGCAATGATCAAAAAGGTCTCTGTATCCATGAATCTGTCTCTGTTCCTTTTGTTTGCTTAGTTTGTTTTTTAGATTCAATTGTTGATAGGTATGTATTTTTTGTCATTCTATTGTTCATAGTTTTGATCTTTTTTTTTAAATAAGACCTTTAACATTTCATATAATAATAGTTTGGTGATGATGACCTCCTTTAGTTTTTTCTTGTCTGGGAAACTCTCTCTGCCCTTCAATTCTTAATGATAGCTTTGCTCAGTAGAGCAATCTTCGCTATAGGTCCCTCCCCTTCATGACTTTGAATATTTTTTCCCCGTTCCTTCTAGCCTGTAAGTTTGAGAAGTTAGCTGACAGTCTTATGGGAACTCCCCAGTAGGAAACTAACTTCTTACCTCTTAAAATTTTGAGATTCTCTTTTAAGATTCTCTCTTTATCTTTAACCATTGGCATTTTAATTATGATGTGTCTTGGAGGGGGTCTCTTTGTATCCATCTTGTTTGGGCCTCTCTTTGCTTGCTGGACTTGGGTGTTTATTTCCTTCACCAAATTAGGGAAGTTTTCTTTCATTTTTTTTTCAAATAGATTTCTAATTTTTGGCTCTTTCTCTTCTCCTTCTGGCACCCCTGTGATGCAAATGTTGAACCTTTTGAAGTGGTCCTAGAGGCTGCTTACACTATCCTCATTTGGGGGAATTCTTTTTCCTTCTTGTTGATTGGTTGTTTTTTACTTCCTTATGACCAAATCATTGCTTTGATTCTCAGCTTCATCCACTCTACTGTTGTTTCCCTGTAAGTTGTTCTTTATTTCAATTACTGTATCCTTCATTTCTGCCTGGATCTTTTTTATGCTATTGAGGTCCTCACTAGTTTCCTCGAGCATTCTTATAACCAGTGTTTTGAACTCTGCATCTCATAGATTGCCTATCTCCATTTTGTTTAGCTCTTTTTCTATAGTTTTGTTCTGTTCTGCCATTTGGGCTATGTTTCTTTGTCTCTTAATTTTGGCAGCCTCCCTGTGTTCGTGTCTATGTATTAGGTACAGCTGCTTTGACTCCATGTTTTGAGAGTGTGGCCTAATATAGTAGATGTCCTGTAGGGTTCAGTGTCACAGCCTCCCTTATCCACCCAAGCTGGATAGTCAAGGTATACCCTTTGTGTGGGCTCGTTACATCCTCCTCTTGTAGTTGAGCCTTGGTTCCTGTTGGCAGATCAATGGGAGGGATTTACCTAGGCCAGTCAGCTGCAAGGACTGTCTGTGACTGCTAATCACCACCCTCCACCCTCCATAGAGGATCAGATCTGCAGGGACAGGGTGGTGGTACTTCAGTGTTGTCCATAGCTGTCCAGTGGGCATGCAGGCTCTGGGGTTTCCCTGGGTAGTGCATGGCCAAAGTCAGTTCCCACGTATATTTTGCTCAGAGCCACTCTGCCTAAGCTATGAAGCTATCTAAGATGGCTGCTACTTGTGCTGGGCTTAAAGATTCCTACATGAAGCCAAGCTGTGAATCTAGTCTGGTTTCTGCTAATGCCAGGCCTGGGGCTCATGAGGTAGCTGCTACTTGTTTGGCAGAATTTAGGGAGTTGTAGGTACAGCATGAGCCAAGACCAGTCACTCATATGGAAAAGCCAATTAGGTGGGCCAATAAGTTGGGTGGGCCTATAAATTGGGTGGGGCAGATTCTCTAGGGATCTTCCAGGTGGGTTAAACAGTGTTAGCTAGGTTGATGGAGTCTCAGATATGGCATCAGCTTGCAGGCTCTGTGTGGCTCTGTGGGGGGAAGGTTTAGAAAAGGGACAATGGCCTCTGCTTGCCTTGTTGCCAGACACTTCCGTCTCTCCCTGCACGCCACTGGTGCCTTTCAAGCTGATATCCTGGTGCTGGAGCTCAAAGGGAGTGAGTCTGAACAGGTGAGTCCATGTGTGGGTTCTTTAAGAGGAACTACTTGAGGGTCCAGAAGTTTCTTTCACTGACTCAATCCCTGCTAGTTTTTGCAGCCAGAAGTTGTGGGGACTTTTCTTCCTGGTACCTGGGGCCGGGGGTCTTGGTGTTGGACTGGGACACCTCACTCCCAAGATATCCTTCCTGAATTTTTATCTGTCACATGTGAGTGTGGGACCAGCGCAATCTGGGTCTGCACCCCTCCTGCCAGTCTAGATGGATGTGGTTTCTTTAATTCTGTCATTGTCACACTTCTAGTCAACTCAACTTCTGATGGTTCTGAATGATGGTTGATTTATATTTTAGTTGTAATTTTGATGTGGTTGTACAGAGAAGCTAGCCATGTCTGCCTATGCTACCATCTTGATCAGAAGTCTGGAGATATTTTTCTTGCTACAGTAAGTTTGGAATCCATAAGCAAAAGAAGATCCTGGGTCTGGTTATTTGCCCAAGTTAAGTGAATCTGCATCAGGCTAAATGGTCCCTCCTCCGTCCTTCCATAGCTCTAGTCTACTCTTCTGGTATGGAACTTATGCTGTAGTTAAAAATGTGTTGATTCTTTCCCCTTTACACTTTTATTTGCTTCAAGGTGGGACTTTAACTTTTGAATATTTAGTACTTAGCATATTGCCAAATATGTAGTGAATATTCAAGAAGTATTTCTCAAGTTACACTGACTTTCCTAGGCACACCATTAACTAGTGAGCATCAATGTGTACAGTTTTGTCTCTTTCTTTAACTATGAGCCAAGGGCTTTAAAGGAGTAAGGGGACTTGATGGTTTGATGAGGTGGCAGGGACCAAGTTAGGCTTCTTTCATGTCTGTAGCTTTGAAATAGAAAACTTTAGTAGGACCAAAATGCTTTTAAAAGGACAGGTGGGCTAAGTTAGATAAAATAGAAAATACCACAAACTACAAAATTCCAAATGACAAATGTATTTTTCTGGGTAAACAAACAAAAAAGAAACAAATGGACAACTCAGAAAACTCTTTATATGCTGTGGTTTATTCACTATGCCTGCCTTTTCTTGCTCTGACTACAAGTACATTCTGTCAAATAAGTATTTTCAGGCTGGCTTAGTTTTTCCTGGCATATGAAAGTCCTTAGGTGTCCGGTATAGGGAGTTTATCCTCACATATAATCAGTGTAACAGGAGAGGAAAAACAAGGCCTATCAACTACTTCCATCTGAAGGACAGAGAAATGTACATTGAAAGATGAATTATATTCTGTATCCCATTTCATTACCAGCTCTTGCCAATTATGGGGTAGAAAAAAGGATGATGCTTCATACAATTTTATAGATTTCCTAGCTAGAAGGTAGCTCAGAAATCATCCAACACAATTCCCTTATTTTATAATTGAGGAAACTGAGGTTAGGAGAGGTTAAGTGACATGTGCAAGAGAGTATTAAATGGCAGAGCAGGGCTAGAATCCAATTTTCCTAACTACTGGCACAGCCCTCTGTCTTGTTGTGTCTATGCCACGTGGGAACCAAATCCTTCAGTGTCCCTCCTCTGGCTCCACAGCCCTTTCCTTGGGCCCCCTAAGGGTCTCTTCACTGTTCAGAGACTTATAACACCCATGATTCTCTCTCATCATCTTTTAAATTTTATTTTCAAGACAGTGACTGTCACTAAATTTATGTATAACTATTAAGCCTTAACATTAGGGCATTTTAAAATAAGACAAAGGTTTTGAATTATAGAAATAAATCAGAGGAAGAATTTTTAATAGTATTAGAGTCTGGCTAACCTTAGTTGACATGTCATCTTTTAAAAATAAAAACAATTTCTGCACAAAGTTAGAAATTTTAAAAAATCAAACAGCAAACTGAAACATTTTTTTCCTTTCCCGTAGTCACTATTGCTAGTGGGATTTGCTGTTAACAGATTTTATCTACACTCACATCAAAATATAATATGCTTTATACATGAACCAACATAGCTAGATAGTTGGATGGGTAGACAGATAGAGAGTAGATAGAAAAATATTTTGACAAAAGAGTTCAGTCTAAGAAATATGTTTTTCATTTTACAATATAACAAAGATTTTTCAAAATCATTTTATATATTAATTTCATTTTAAATAGGTTCAATATTAGTCAATACTATGGATATACAGTAATTTACATAAGGACTCCCTCAGGTTATTTCAAGTTTTATTATTACATATATATGTGTATATATATATATTTGTGTATATATATGTAAAATTATGTATGTATGTATATGTATATGAGATCTGTTCAGAAAGTATTCTGCCATGTAATATGAAAATTTATTGAAAAAGATACTAGAAACATTGTACATATGACAGTGAGGTCTCAGTCCTCTTCAAAGTAGGCACCTTGGGACCTCACACAGTTCTCCCAATTACCATCAGCTGTCCTGTTGTATTTTCCAGAATCTCATCAATGGTGTGAAATCTCTTCCCTTTTAAAGGTGATTTTAGTTTTGGGAAAAGCCAGAAGTTGCAGCACACCAAATGGGTTACAGGTGGGCTAAGTAACCTGGGTGATTTGATGTTTCACCAAAAATTCCTGCATGAAATATGACACATGAGCCAGCACATTGTTATGATGAAGCTGCCAGTCACCAGTTGCCCATAGCTGCAGCCTTCTGAACCATCTGAATAATTTCTGGGGAGGAATGTTCAAGCTTAAGGCAAAATTCAATGCAGCTTCGTTGCTTTACTTGCTCAGTCATTTTGAATGTGATGGACACACAGTGGACATGCTCACTTAATGGTGTGTACTATCCCCACTGACTAGTACATTGAAGTATCATTGTTCACACATGTGCATTCCAGTCCACTCTTCTTGGCTGCCAGGTTACATTGATGCCATGCAAACTATTCTTGTTATATTAATAATGGTTGGACTTTTTTGGACAAACTTCATAATGATATACACACACATATATTATATATAAATACATATAATTATTTTATACATAATAGATACAAAAATATATAGTATAAAAATAGTAAAAATAATATATAATTATGTGTGTATATAAATAATAATGGGAATTGTTCAGTTAAAGGATATAAGTGCTCAAGAATTTGATATTTTCAAGTAAAGCATTTGAATGTCTACAGAAGTAGGAAACTTTAGATTAGATAAAGAAATCCTTCAGTATAGCTTTTTCAGTGATCTCTGAGGTCCCAGAAAATGTGTTGAAGAGTCAATAGCAGGAGAGATTTCCCAGCATAGCCATCTCCAGTACTGGAGAAAGGCATAGACTCAGATTCTAAAGACTCAGTCATAGGTTAGTGGCAAAAATTAAATAGGATTATACAGAACCTGGTTCAAAATGTCTACTTAGGGTTCATATGGAATATTTAGCAGAGAAGTCCAGCCTCTCATGACTGTGAAACAAAGCGTGGTCCCCCATCTATGAGCTTATCACCTTCTCCATCCAAGCAAGCCTGTGTTGCCTGCTGTGTGGGCAGCGAGAATGCCTGCCCAAATGAACTAAGGCTTCCAGCAGGTAAAAAGGTAGCATTTCTTATTTAAAAATGGAATCTATGGAGTTGTCATACACTTGCTTTTTATTGTAAAAGGAGACAGGCAGTACTCACTCTTCTCTTAGTAGCTTATTAGTTATTAGTGCAACTCCAACAAGCTAAGAGCAGCAGCCAAAATCTGATTAATAATGTATCCATCTGTATCTAAATCAAATGCACCATGGTAAGGAAGAAAGGAAAGCACAGAGTACCTTAAATCACAATGTGCACCAGCAGGAGCCAGACAGCTGAGTGGGGCCTGAGAGACAACACAGAGGTAAGAAGCTGAGCAGGGGCATAGGAAATTGGGGAGAGAGAACCAATTTTTAAAACAACACAGTTATTTTGAAAGGTTGAAAGAAGGCTCAGAACTTTGGGAAATTGAAATAATAAATTATAAAAATTTGAGCCAAACAGTAGTAGTTTTATATAAAAGGAGTATAGTGGTCAAATAAAGCAAAAGTCTTGGATATTTTTTTGGTAAATTCAAACAGAATCTCTGCATCTCCTGGAATTTTGCAATGTCTCTTTAGTCTCCCTTTTCTAGATAATGTGTCAGGTCTCTGACAATCAAGTATTTAGAGTACATATACTGAGTTTCTTCATCTGAACCTGTAAACCATGCAGAATGTCTCCTAAGCATGACATTTGAACCAAACTTCTACTGCTTTTTACACACACACACACACACACACACACACACACACACTCAAAAAATGGCTTGGTTTGGGTTTGCATTTGGATACAGAAGTTGGAAATAGACATGTGAGAGCTGGGAGAATCTTATAGGTCAATTAGCCCAAATCTTCAGTTTAGTAGATGAGGAAACTAAGGCCTCAGAAGTAACTATTTCAACATGATATAAGTAGGACTAAATCTCAGACCTCTTTGATTACCACCTGAGCCATCTTTTGCTGCTCTACCACCAGGCTATCTACTCATCATTTCTGTTTTTGTTCACGGGAGAAAATTAAACAGCCATCCAGTATTTCATTCTTGTCTGCGAAAAATGCATTTACATCTTTCTACAAGTGGATTAATGTTCAGTAAAGAAAGTGAACTGAAATCTCTGATAATGGGATTTCTGTTATTCCACATACTTGGAGTCCATCACTGTTTCAGAAAATAGATTGTATTTGGTAAAAGGAGTATGTGTATATGTTGGGAAGAGGGACCAGTATGAAAAGTGAAAGAGATACTTTATTCTAATGTCAAATGTAAATGATTTTGTATCATTACCCATTTAAATTTTTTAGCATGAACTATGTGGGCTTCTATATCTAGGCTTAATATATTCACATATAACAATGTATGAGGGGGGACCCCCCAAAAATGGAATCATCTTCTGGAGGGCAGGCCTCTAGAAGTATAGGCTTCTCTTTCTAGGTGAGTGTTCTAGGAACCCATCTGTATCAGTGTACCAGCTGGTGGTGTTGTGAGAGGCTGCATTTGGCTTCAATGAATTTGTTTAAAGACTCTTTCAATGTGTTTGCTTATTTCATGATGGGTGGTTTGGGAGAACACCTGCCCACACTGAACGTTCAGCAGTTTTTTACCAAAAATGGCATGACCCCCATGTCCCATCCCCTCTATTTACCAGATCTTGCCCAGAGAAACTTTTCTTTTCTTGTTTCCCTGATGAAAAAAGTCCTCAAAAAGAAACATTTTGCTGATGTGTATGGAAGAGGTGAAACAAAAAATCTGCAGAACCACTAAAAATCATCTAAACTGACTAATTCAAAAACTGTTTTGAACAGTAGTAAAAACATCTTGATAGGTGTATTGCATCAAATGGTGAGTACTTTGAGGGGACTGAAGTTTAAACATGTAAAATAAATATACAAATGTAATATATAACTTTTTTCAGTCCCCCCTCATATGTATATTTATGTGGTTTGTTTATTTTCTGTCTGCATCCCATGGAAATGTAAAACCAAGATGGCATAAAGCAAGTCTGTTGCTCACGTTTATATTAAGGTTATGCTCACTGCTATAACTGAAAAGTTTACTTCTAGCTCACCTTGAGTCTAAAACCAGTTAGACTTACTGCTTTCCTCTAAGTGGTGATTCTGCCTCCTTCTTCACTGTAGTTGTACCAACTTCCATGTAGTTCCCAAGGTCACCGTGGTAGGGGAAAGATCACAGTAAATCCCACAAGAGAGGAGCAGAGGTAACACTCTCTCTTACATTCGATTGGCCAGTACTCAGTCATTTATATCTTACTGACCAAAAAGAAGCCTGGGAAATGTAGTCCACTTGTGCTCCCAGGAAGAGGACATGGGTTCAAGGATCAACTTGCCACACTGCCCTATAATCAGAGCCTAGAATAGCACTTAGCACATAGCAGATGCTCAAAAAAAATAGCTGTTGAAAAACTTTTTGAATGAAGGAATAATTTACTGTTATAACTCTCTGACAATCCTATAGGTTAAGTAATTAAGTGTGAACTACTTATTCAAATAGAAATAAGAATTCATTATGATCCCATTTTTAAAGAGAATCTTATTACTCTTTAGCTCATTTGCCTTTTCTTTCCTCTCAGCAATGATCCTTAACTGAAAATAACTTGATTTTTATGAAAATCAGTTTTTGTGAAAGCATGGCTAATTAGAGCTGTCTGGTGCCCCTTTCTGTTCCTCCAAGTTCTTATAAAAGACTTGTCTATGTGGGAACTATATGATGAAAAAATCTTCTCACCGTCACGACACAAGATTACTTAACAATCTATACCCACAGAATCTAGATTATCTGCATTTCACATGTACAGATTTGAGAATGACTGTTATTTTATATTTAAAATATAAGCCAGGAGACATACTGAACCTATTGAAAGTCAGATAAGAATCTATTCTAGAGCCTGGATATCTGGGTCAGACCATTGGACAAGCTCCTCTGATTGTTAACCAAACTAATTTGCAGTTTTGTTTTTGTTTTTGTTTTTTTTCCGCCTAGCTCTCTGACTACATGTCATACCCAGTCCTTTGCTTTTTCTCTTCAACTGTGCCAAGAGAACAGCAGGTACATGTCCTCAGGATAACAACCGTGTGGTGTAACAGCTGCCTGGGGCCTGGCTCCCTGGCTCCCTAAACACCTTCAAGGCTTAAGAGTTGAATCTGAAGCCTTTGAAACACAGCTCTTTGCAAGCTTTCAATACTCCTTCCCACTTGCCCTTGGTGAATCCTCTCTGCCTCTGCTTCTAGTCAGCAACAGACTCAGGTCAGCTGGCAGATTATATATATATTTTTTTCTTTTCCCCCATAGGCAGTCAGAATAAGATAGATATAAACTATTGGTTTTGGGTAGTCACAGATTCATAGAATAGTAGAAAGCAGAAACTTGAGCAAGTGACTCTTTAAGCTTCTGTATTCTCTTCTTTTTAAAAGTGTATTTTATTAATTATGCTATTACAGTTACCTAAATTTTCCTACTTTGCTCCCCTCTACCCAGTACCCCCTTCCCTCTAGCATTCTGCCCATCTTAGTTCATGTCCATGGGTACTGCCTATAAGTTGTTTGGCTTCTCCATTTCCTATACTATTCTTAACATCCTCCTGCCTATTTCGTACCTAGCAATTATGCTTTTTACTCCCTGCACCTTTTCCCCATTCTCCTCCTTTCCTTCCTGCTGATAACCCTCCAGATGATCTTCACATCTACAATTCTGTTCCTGTTCTGGTTGTTTGCTTAGTTTGTTTTTATTTTTGTTTTTTAGATTCAATTGTTGATAGTTGTTTGTTGTCATTTTAATGTTCATAGTTTTGATCTTCTTCTTTTTCTTTAATACGTCCCTTTAACATGTCATATAATAAAGGCTTGGTGGTGATGAACTTCTTTAACTTGGCCTTGTCTGGGAAGTACTTTATCTGCCCTTCCATTCTAAATGATAGCTTTTCTGGGTAGAGTAACCTTGGTTGTAGGTCCTTGCTTTTCATCACTTGAATAGTACTTCTTGCCAGTCCGTTCTTACCTGAAAAGTTTCTTTTGAGAAATCAGATGATAGTCTTATGGGAACTCCTTTGTAGGTAAATCTGTGCTTTTCTCTGGCTACTTTTAAGATTCTCTCCCTATCTTTAACCTTTGGCATTTTTATTACCCTGTGTCTTCTCTTCTATATGATGAGGAGAATTGTGACTTTCTGTTGCATTAGAATGGATGTAAAACACCTGTTCTACCAGTGTTTGTCTTCTTCCTTCATTCCACTCTACACTATTCCCTGACAGTTCCTTAATTTACTACCAGCTGATGGAAATTTTAACCTCCTCCCATTATCAACATATAAATTTTATACTTCTATTATCCCATTCTGAAATGAATTTATTTTAACACAGAAGCCTTGTGACCATTTTATCTATTCCAGCTTGCTTTTTAAGCTACCAGAGCTGTTCTGTCCAGTGCCATAAGCTCTGGTCACATGTTGTTCTTGGGCATTTGAAATATAGCTATTCCAAGTAAAGATGTGCTCTAAGTATAAGAAAGAATGTAGACTTGCTTGTAATGATTTGTTGATCATTCTTTTTTTTTCCTCTTTTTAAATTGATTGTAGAGAGAGGTAGGAAGGGAGAGCAATAGAGAGAAAGATCAATTTGTTGTTCCACTTATTTATGCATTCATTGGTTGATTCTTGTATGTGCCCTGACCCTGAATGAACCTGCAACCTTGGAGTATCAAGAAGACACTCTAACCAAATGAGCTACCCGGCCAGAACTTGTGTTTGACTATAGCTTGCTGTAACAATCCTTTAGATACACTGGATTACATAAACTATATTGGTAAAATTAATGTCACCTGTTTATTTTTCCTTTTTTAAGACACAGCTACTATGAAATTTAAACTTAAGCATGTGGCTTACATTTGTGGCTTGTATCATATTTCTACATCACTGTAGTGGAAACATCTCTGACTTAACACCAAATTCTAAACTTCTCCTACAATAGGGTCCTATACCCTTACCTCAGTGTTTCTTTTTACAACTCTCCCACTTTCAGGCAAGTGTGTTCCTCTTTCTTTTTTAGCATCAATAATAGTAAGACCCTTTATTTTTTATTATATTTTATTGATTATGCTATTACAGTTTTCCCAATTTTCCCCTCTTTATCCCCCCTCCACCCTGCACCCCCAACCCTCCAGCATATCCTTGCCCCTAGTTCATCTCCATGGGTTGTACATGTAAGTTCTTTGAGTTCTCTGTTTTCTATGCCATTTTTGACCTCTCCCTGTCTATTTAATGCCTACCAATTATGCTTCTTCCCCGTATTCTTTCCCCCCATTCCTCTCCTCACCCTCCCCACTGAAAACCCTCCATGTGATGTCCATTTCTCTGATTCTGTTCAAGGAGTTAAAATGGCATTTTAATCTCTCGAAAAGCCATTTATCTTTATTGTGTATGAAAAATAAAGGTGGTTAAACAACCTGACCCTAGCCACTTAGCTAGAAGAAAGAGCTTGACACTGAGCTCTTCTGATCTTTAAAAGTCTTACAAAAAGGAATTGGGCACAAAAGGGAAAAAGACTTGGTTTTGGATTCAGATTACAAAGAATCAAATTCTCATTCTTCATGAACTTCAATGTACAAACCCTAAGCAAATCAAGTCTCCTGAGCTCTCTGAGTTGGTCTTCTCAATAAGTATATGTGAGGATGTGAAAATTGGATTTAAATCATGTAAAGTGTCTGACAATGAGTTTTTAATGAGTGAGGCAAATATTATTTCACATGAAAAATCATACTGCTAAATTATTTACTGGGACTCCTGAGACTGAGACTAAGACCATGGGCTGGAGAAGATAGTGGGGACGTATAAATCCTACCAACGCTTTATGAATTATCCCCTTCACCTCTTATGCTTTAATGTTGTCATTTCTATTTCCATTTGTATTTTATTATGGGTCTTATTTTCAAGAGATGTTTATTAAAAATATCCATAAGACTTTGATGATGATACCAAGATATAAAGAATGTTAAAGGTGTAATTCTAAAGGTTAAAAGGACACTCATAGCCCATATTCTAAAGGTTATATTTAATCATAAGAGGTAATTAGTTCCATGGTCTTTAACAAAATAAAAGACAGAAATTTCCAGATAACATGTTAATGATTCACATCCTTCATATTCAAAAACAAGAATAAATTGAGCTTCTCCAAAATTATTATGGCTATAGTTCAGGAAACAGCATAATTTCAAAAAAGTAGGAGAAAAGCTTTTTTTATTGTGTGAACTGTGTAAATAAAAAAAATGTGAGAACGGTTATACTTTTCAAAGTGACTTAGGCACCATTTACGAAGTTATAGAATCATTGACTTTAAATATAACATTCTACATTTCAAGATGTCTATGCATATTAGTATTCTAACTGACCATCAGATGAGGAAAGTAGACATGATAGAAACTAAGACAGGATTCTTATGTGTCTCAAATGGGGGAAAGAAACCTTACACCTGCTTCTGAGACTCTGGATTCATTGTTGCCCATTGAGTTTTGGGCCACAGCCTCCAAGAAAGAGAGGCTACAATGGACTTGTGGTTTGTGAACACAAAAGTACAGGTTCTTTTGGGTCCTTTCCATTCACCTTCGATATTTTAACATTGAATGTACTTTCCTGCCATGATTAACTGAGGTAAAGTAGCCCATTATACAAGATAATGAGACTACAAGGTCAATAATGGCAAATCTCTACATTTGCAACTAATCTAATCCTGCTGAGATAAAATAGACTTGTGACCCAAAGAAGCCAACTTCAATTGTGTCTCAACCATGAGAGTCTCTAGAGGTGGCACTGTGTTTGAAATGATGTTTTTAAAGATTGCTGCCAAAGTCCTTTATGGGCCTCATTAGTATATCGGGGATAGTCAACAGATTGTAGAACAAACAGCACCTGCCTGAATACTTAATAAATCTTGCAAACAACAGTTTGTGTAGACACTTACTGACATTTGAGCTCCTTTCCTTTCTCCACAAAATAAACTCCTGGGATGCGACCTATTCATGAAGCTTGCTACTCCCCTGCCACACGCTTAGTTTTCATCTCCCTCCTGATCTGCTACCATAGCCCTTTGCACTTATCTCTTTTGCAGAGGCTGTAATTAATTTTTGCATGTATTTGTTTCTCCAAATAAAGCATGGAGACTTCAAAAGCATAATTTCCTCACTGGTCTTTGTAACCCTTGTGCCACACATGGTGAGTGCCTAGAGTGGGACAATATGCCCACCGTTTTGAATAGATGTGTGCTTTTTTTTGAGAGCCAAGGTGGATGTGACCAAGTTAATCAATTGATAAACTGATCATATTCCTCCCAAGGAATTTATATAAAGGACCCATGGACAAGGACAATGGTGGGGGGTGGGGACTAAATGTGGATTGGGGGTGGGCAGGGCATGGGAGAGTAATGGGGGAAAATGGGGACAATTGTAATTGAACAACAATAAAAACAATTAAAAATATATATTTATGGAAAGGTGTACATGAACTTAAGAAATTCCAAGTTGTCTTTAGTTGCCTTTGCAGAAAGGTACTTGGTGAGAGAGGAGCACATTGTCCAGTTAATAATATTTTCTTCAGTTTGCATTAAGTAGAATAGCCATTCAGACCTCATTTTAATGGAGCTGTAGTCATCCTCCTTTCAGGGGTCCTTACTAGGATCTTTTGAGAAAATTGATAATTCTTTCAGTTGCAGAATTCAGAATAAAGGAATTTTAAGTGATTCACCAGTTTAGCTATTGCCACATATAGTTATTTTTTCACTGCTGCTGCTTTTGGTGACCATTAAAATGTTAAATTCCAGTGTTTCTTTGTGTGTTTCTTCTTTCTAAGTCCTTATCATTTTATCACCTTAAGTTCCTATCACTAGGGCTTAATGGTTGCTATCTATGTGACAGATTTTTCAGAAAAATAGGGAAGAACTCTGTAATTCTCCTTTTATATTCCCAAGTAGCTCATTAATGTTTAAAATTGTAAAAGTATAGAGTCATTTCTTTGGCTTGAGATTTGGGCCCTTATTAAAAGATAATCTTTTATAATAGATACAACATGTTCCTTCCTTCAACCTGTATGATCCAATGTGCCACTTTATAACATTTATTATATTAATTTTATACTATGCTTATTAGTATGTTTATCTTATGTTCCCTACTAGATTATGAGTTTATTAAATTCAGGGTTATTTCTTTTGTATCTTTCTATGTCCTACTTTTCTCAGCTACATATTTTCAGAAAGATAAAATGTTGGTAAGAAATGATATGCATAAACCCACTACAGGATCACATTAAATAACCAGTTGTTTAGCCTAAAATAAGAATTCCACAAAGTAGGAAAAATTGAAGCCTGTTGAACATATCTTTACCCTAACAGGTGACACGCAGCTGCTGGTGCCACCTACTTCATAAGTTCCTAATGGATCTGAGCCCCTTTTGCCTTGCTGTATCACAATCTTTCCCTCTTGGGACTTACAAAACAATGACATAGAACTGAAGCAAATTATCTTTTTTACTAAGTCTCCTACAGATGAAAGTGGGGTTTTCCCCCCAGCAAAAATCACTGCCGTTTAATGAAGAATGATATGTACCCTAAGAGTCTGCTAACATTTGGTGTATGAAGATTAATTTTTTAAAAAATGCAAAACTGGACATTCCTATTTCTTACATCATAGAAATAGGAGTATAGTCATATCCTATTGTGGGAAGAGAGGGGTATTGATGCCCAGGTGTCCTAAGCTCTGCATACATGTCTGCTTACAGCTCTGCAACCTCTCAGAAAACCCATTTCCCTGCATCAGCACAATCCCTTGTACACAGTTGTCATTCCATAAAAAGTTATTGATTGTATGTACACACAAGGGATTGAAAAAGAAGAAAGGAAATTATTCCATGGAGTCAATGTTCTTATCCAGATAGAAAAGAAAATAAGTGAATGACAGCAAGGTCAAGTAAAATGCTTATGATCACACAGCTAATAAATGAAAGAACCAGATTCTTCCATCCCAGTGTGGTCTAGCTGCAAAGCCTGATAATTTTTCAGCACACACTGTGTTTCCATCAGTCATATGTCTAAAAAAGGAAATACTCTATTCAGAGCTTTTCATATTTAAAAAAAAAGATTATCTATATACCTTTCTTTCTATACTCTATTTAGTCTGACTTTTTCTTCCCATTTGGTTGATTTTATTTTCTTTAATCCTGCCCCCATCCCACACATTTTTATTCCTCCTGTTCACTCATCTCTTCCTTCTTCCTCATTCTTTGTCTCTTTTCCACTCTGTCTTTTCCAATTCCATTAATGAAAGTAGATAATAACTTGTGAATTCAAGTGGAACTTCATTTCTGAAACTGCACACTCATGCTAGAACCCATTAAGCTCAATAGCGAGAAATGAGAGAAATCATAATTATCAGGCCACTAAAATACATGAAACATAAAATTTGTCAGGGAAAGTAATTGAAATTATTGGAGCAGTTGGGCCTGGTGCTGAGCAGACCCTCAGTGATAATGGAAAGGTTATGGGTGATGTTTAGCAATGTTGATGAGGTCCAAGGTGACTCCGCACCACTACAGTCAGCAAATTTATGCTCAGTATATTATTTTGCTAATCTATCTCTGGTAGTTGGGAGAGCAGTGGGGTTTGAGAAACCCTTTCAACTGTCCAGCAAAACAAATACAGAAGACTTGATTCTTTAGTGGGTTTTTTTCCTTACTTATCTCATGCTGTTCTCTCTCTCTCTCTCTCTCTCCCCGCCCCCCACCCAGGGCTTCTTCATCTTCTCATTTCACTCTTCCTATTATTCTTTTTACCTTTACAATTTTTCTCTATCTTTTCCCATTTATTTCGAGTACTTTAAAAACATTCCATCTAATCATTTGACAGTTTGTCTGATTGGAGTTTAAAGTGTGTTTTTCACCAATGGTGACTCTGTAACCTGAGGACCACAATCTGTCTCCCCTCAATCAGGGCTGACTGCCACTGAGATTAACCACAGTCCAAATCTGCACATGTAGATGTCCCCACCAGTATTGTTACCAAACAAATGTTGTTACTATGCTTGTTCGACTAGTGTCATCTGAGCAGATATGAATATGCCAGGAAGAGAAACAAAACAATTGTCATACTGCCAACCTTAAAATTCTGAATGCATCTCTGACCTCAGCAACTTAAGAATTTTAAATAGTCAGGGCTGCTTATACACTGTGCTTATGATATAATGGCTGAGACATAGAAAATAATACCCAGGAGAAGATACCAGTTCATATGAGGCCATGATATTAGGACATTTTTGACAAAGATACTTGAATCATCCTGGAAAAATTTTAAGAAATCACCACAGCTGGTTATAGTTATAGGCAGAGTAAGTATATAGATGTCCAACATTAATTAATGGTTGCCTTGTACTGTGATATCTCTTTCATATTGTAATCATGGCAATTTATATTTATATCACATTTCACCACTTTCAAAAAATTTATTTTATCCCCACATGTGGAAAGAATAGATGTTTTTAATACCACCATCATATGACTAAGAAACAGGCTCTGAAAGATTAAATGAGATATACACTGTCACTTGACTAGGGGGAGGCAGATAGATGTCTCCTATCCTTTTATTCTGTGTTCTTCCACAGTGCCTATGTCCAATGCTACTATTAGAAAATGTATGAGTTGAGTCTGAATGGTATCTTAGGTCTTCAACAGTTCAGTGACCTTATCTGGAGAAGTTCTGTATTGTTTTCTGTATCTCAGTATGTGGCTGACCAACACATAACTACTCTGTGCCAGTGCTGACAACTTACCAGTGCCTAATCTTTCTCAGACATATGAATTCCAAGTCTAATAACTCCCACTAAGTGATGGCTTAGTCTCTGCTTAAACATGTTACAAATGAGTGGCTTCTGATTTTGCCATTCAATTGCTGAGTAGTTCTAATTGTTAAAATGTTACTTTTTTCTATTGAGACAAAAGCCATTGCCATTGCCAATGGCAAAAAGCCATTCCAGCTTCTAGAACACTCAGAATAAATCATAGGGACAATTATTAAATTCATAATATATGCCAGCTTTTAGCTGAGATGCTGGAGATAATCTCTTTTTTCTTCTACAGCTGTAGCCCAGAAAGCCTCCTGCTACTAATAGTTAAAAGTTGGACTCTGGGGCCAGACCATCTGGTTTGAAACTTGGCTCCACCCTGCTCTGCCCAAGGTTACTCAGGTATTCTAACTTCTGTGTGCCTCACATTTCCCATGTGCAGATGAAGAGAGCAACAATACTACCACCTGGGGTTTAGACAGGATTAAATTACACGGCACATATGAAAAATCAGAACTTATTAAGCAATAAATTGAGATTAATTGTTATTGTGGTGATGAGAGTAGTTCAGGATATCCAGACCCCTATCATGTGCCTCACAGAGTTCTCATCTCGAGATTAAAACCCTAGGTTCATTAGGTAGATTATTCATTTATTTATTCATTCATCCAAAACTGACTGGGTGTTTACTAAAGAAGAGGTGTGTGACTAGCTCTGGAAATGAGACTGTAAATAAACCCTAGATACAAAAATTACTGTCTGTTCCATAGACACAAATATTCACAGAGATAGCAATACAGAGAGATAAGGGCTATGGTTTGCATACGTGCAAAATGGGAACAGAGCATGATACCGCATCTTTCCTGGTTGGAGCTGACTGGATCATCATGGAATATTTAGACTTTCCAGAGGGGAAGCCCTAAAATA
Source organism: Phyllostomus hastatus (assembly GCF_019186645.2). Taxonomy (NCBI): domain Eukaryota; kingdom Metazoa; phylum Chordata; class Mammalia; order Chiroptera; family Phyllostomidae; genus Phyllostomus; species Phyllostomus hastatus. The sequence continues at coordinate 84,918,758 of NW_025333977.1, read as the reverse complement.
AGCTTTGAAGAACAAGTTAGAACTAGATGGGAGAGAATGAGGAGAGGAGAATGGCATTTCAAAATGGCCACATACAAAGTCATGGAGACAGGAGGCATTTAATGTGCACCGTATGTGGTTTAATGTGGATGGAGTATAAGATGCCTGTCGGAGAGAGGAGGCTGCAGAGGAGACTCAGAGAGAGCCAGGCTCTTACAGGCCTGTTTGAAAAATAAATGAATGTTGACTTTTATCGTGATCTCTTCTTGGCAGCCTCATTACACTTGAATAAATTAAATTCTAAAGTATTCTTTTACACGTGCTACTATTAAAGAGAGTTTGTTTGAACAATAAACTTAAACTCAGGGCTTTCCAAGGCCCAACATACCTACAGGCTTAATCAGTAGCAATGCCAGGAAGAAATCCAGGGTCCACAGGAAGTCACAAATCACCTGTGGCAAAAAAAAAGGGCATTATTTCAATTTCTTTTGTTCAGAAGATTCTTACATGTGAAGTTCTGGAAAGTAATCATATAAAATTGAAAGTTTTAAAGATTTCCTAATAATAACAATGACAAAGAGAGAGAGATTCTGAGAAGCCTGGTGATTCATATCTTAGAGATTCTTAGGAAGAAATGGTCAGTTATGATAGAGTTCACTAAAGTTCTTTTATCGCCTTCTGGATTCACGATAGCTGTTATAACACTATTAGGATGAATATTACTTTGCTTGGTATCACTTAAAAACAATTTGTGATCCCTTTTCTAGCATTTTCTCTAATTTCATATTAGTCACTGTACTCAGAAAAATGTTTTTACTATCCTGCTGAAAAAAATAAATTATGTCTATAACATTAATGGCCAACAACTAAATACTATGTCACTGAAAAATACAGTTTTATTTTATGATGAGTTATAGGAATAAGAACAGACAAAATTGTACAAATCCTTTAGATTCTCCGTAGCATATACATACAAACATTACATGCCATGGGGAAAAATAATGATTCTAACTCCAGGCATTGAATTGTCTGTCATCTAGCACTTCCAAATTGCCAAAATGATATTATTTCAAACCTGAAACCATCTAATGAAAGTATCTGCTGAGAAGGTGTTGTTTAAAAGAGCTTTATAATGTTAGTTTACTGTTGCTGTAGTAAACTGCATCCTGCCAGTGCAGTGAGGACACTTGTCCAGAATCATCACCACTAGAGCGAATGACCAGAATTAGGTGCTACACTTGGTATTGCCAGTCTTTTTTACACATAATATTTGTGTAAACAATTTCTAGTACATAGTACCAAATGGTATAAGTACCTTCCTCTAGAAACATTAGTTAGAAAGGACCCTTTTTGTTGTTCGGAGTCATACAAGAGGAAAACTTATAGTTTCATGCTGTAGCATAACTAGAAGAACCCTACAATTAAGGGAGTGTGACTTTGCTCCCTGTCTCATTTTGTGCCATGAGGAAGGTACTGGTCTTTAGTGGAGAGTGGGAAAGTATCTTTAGAACATTTATTTATAAACCTTTATTCAATAGATGAAGAATCCATGTTCCAATGATGATCACTTAATGTGCCCAGTGTTTCACAGTTAATTAATGACAAAATTAAAACTTGAACTCAGGTCTTCATGAGTATGATCCATGCACTTTCCACTTCAACATTGGCTTTTCTGGCCTTTGCTACTGCTTCCTAAACTGCCTTCCTTTAAGAAACTTTGTAGGATTTAACATTTAGCTTCAAGTGTGCTATTATTGTCTATTCTATCTAGCAGAATAGAAACAATAATAAAATATCTCTGTGCATGTATTTCATTTAAAAATACTACTATAAATAATGAGAATACAAATGTTCTGAGTTTAGTAATACAAAATTTCTATTTGTTAGTGCTTCTACACTAAGAACACCATATAATTGTGGAAAATAGGCACTTTCAACAGAATTTCAAAATCTGATGATGCTTAGTAACTATGTCAATTAGCAGGAAAACATATCTTTGAGTCATTTCTTTGAGCACTAAAAGCTCTTTTATGTTTGATGCTACTGGCAAAAAAATTCCTGGACACAGCAGCTTTAAGAATTTGAGGAACAATGAAATTTCACAGGAAGAAAGGTTAGCGCTGGGAGCACACGAGAGAACTAACTGCTAAGACAGCTGCCTTTATGTACATGCTGTGGTAATTCATAGAGATACCATTTAGCAAAAGAGAATCAACAACTTGCTACATTCCTAGAATAGAGGAGTAAGAGGGCTTTTTATGGCTCTGGAGATTATCTGAAAGGCACAACTGTGGATCCACCATGGGAGTGGTGGAGAGATGGGGACCACTTAAGATTTATAATCCCCCCCAAAAAGTGTCATTCTATCCTCCACAGGGCTTTCCTGGTTTGGCAAAGGACACTATGTTTTTTTCTTTTCTTTTTTTAAAAATGTGTTTTATTGAAATTTAATTGACCTACAACAAACTGCACTTATTTAAAGTCCACAATTTGATAACTTTTGACATGTATACATATCTGAGAAACCTAGTACAATCAAGTTAATGAATGTCACCCCCAACCATTTTCTGATGCCTTTTTTTTATTTTCCCCCTCTTGCCACTCTTCGCTCTCTCCTGTCTTCAGGTGACCACTGATCTGCTTTCTGTTCCTATAGAGTAATTTGATTTTCTAGAAGTTTATTCAAATGGAATCATATAGTATATGCTCTTTTTTGTCTGGATTTTTTCACTCAGTATAACTACCTTAAGATTTATCCATGTTGTTGCATATATCACAAGTCCATTCCTTTTTATTGCTAAGGACTATTCTACTCCTCACTATCTGGATACACCACATATTGTTGATCCATTTATCTATTGATAGATATTTGGATTGTTTCCAATTTGGGATTATTACAAAGAAAGTTGATGTGAACAGTCATTTAGGTGGATTAGCTATTTTATTCTCTTTGAAATATTCCTGAGAAAAATAAATGGATCAGCTCTGGCTAGTGTGGCTCAGTGCATTGAGTGCCAGCCTATGAACCAAAAGGTTCGATTTCCCAGTCAGGGCACATGCCTGGGTTGCAAGCTGGGTCCCCAGTAGAGGGTGTGTGAGAGGCAACCACACATTGATGTTTCTCTACCTCTCTTTCTCCCTCCCTCTTTCTCTAAAATTAAATAAATAAATAATCTGTAAAAAAATAAAATAAATAAATGGGTCATATGGTAGGTTTCTATTCTACTTTAGACTTTTTTTTTGTCATCGGGACAAGGGTTAACAAGTTTAGCTGAAATAACACTTGTCAGCAAGATTTATGGGAAGATGGTTTGACTCAGAATTGGGGTACTCAGAGCCTTTTGTGTGTGGCTTTATGTTTTATTTAATTACAACTCCCATAAAATTGGGGAAAAATTCATGGGACTCCTTACAATCTGGGAAGCACATATATTAGCAAATAATTGAAAAAAAATACAATATCAGAGGGGTAGTCCTGGTTCTCTTGAGGGTTCTTCATGGACTTGCTTGGGCTCTAGAGAGCAGCCTGAAGAGACTGCAACTCACTCTCATGAAGGATGGGTGGAGCTTCCAGAATAAGTGACTTACAACTGGATAGTTTTTGAAGAGTATAAAAACAGCCACTAATTTTAAAGTACATAGGTGTATGTGTATTAGGCTTACTCATATATTTCACATACTTTTTCACATACTTCACATATCTAAGGTGAAATATTAGCATTTTTTATATACTAATTCACATAGAGCTTTTCACATAGTTTTTTTCTCTCATTTGATTCTTATCCTATCTCTGTCAAAGACTCAGAAAAAAATTAAATTTCCCCATTTTACTGTTGTAGAAAGTGGAGATCAGTAAAGTTTGGAAGACAGTGTGGTATAATAGATAAATTCCAAAACTGGGCATCAGGAGAGCAGGGTTGTTGCCGTATCTTTGTCAGTCATTTTACATGAACAAATCACTTTAAACCTTTTAGGCCCCAGTCTTCATCTTAGTAAGGTAAAACATTTGGTTGGTATGAGGCTTCTCAAGTTGTGTTCTTAGAAATACAATATTTTCAAAATTTTTAATAATATTTTATATATGTATATAGCTGTGGAAAATGGAAAATTTAATTACCTTCTGGAGAATCACAACATAAGTACCATATTAAAAATTCTTAGAATTCTTGTATTTAAAGAGCCCTTTTTAACTCTGGATAACTTAATATATCCCAAAGTTATTTGCCCCATAATCTTTTGCATATTAAACTTCTAATAACCAACATATCATGTAATTTTTATTCTAAAAAATACAATGAGAAACCAAGAAATAGTTTCTTAGATTTCTGAAAGCCCCAACTTTCTCTCTGCTTTGAAAGATGTTACTTTGGCATGTCCACAAAAAGCACGAAGGACTAGAAATGAGAAGATGGGTTCCTTAACTTCTTGTCCATTGGTTTATGGTGGTATCAACAAGACTAATCAGATCTTTCCTTGTGCTGCTTTATGATTTCAGGTTTGAAACTGATACCTCAGGTAGAGGGGCAAAAGTTTTCCTGAAAACAAAATCTCTCAGAGCCTAATTCTGACCAGAAAAAAATTCACCAGCATAGCCCTGGCTGGGCTGCTAGGTTGGTTGGAGTGTTGTCCCATACACACATACACACAAAAAGTTGCGTGTTGGATTTCCAGCCAGGGCACATACCTGAGTTGCAGGTTTGATCACCAGTGGGGGTATACATGGAAGGAAACTGATCAATGTATCTCTCTCACATCTCTCTCTCTTTCTCTATCCCTTCCTCTCTCTCTAAATCAATAAACATATCGTAGGGTAGGGATTAAAAAAATCCACCAGCATTGTTTCTTTTAGGTATATTTCCTTCATACACAATGTTTCCATCACTAAATTTTCTGTGGAAATGCCAGATTATCTAGTAAATGGCACTAGAATAATTCTTTATACTTCCTGGTAAGGTGGGTTTAAACTAAAAACTCATTTGGAAATAGAAAAGCTTATCTCACTCAGACAAAATAAAACGTGGAGATATTGAATTTCCAGCCAAGTTCTCTTTCAGTCTTTGTTTCAGGCCAAGACGACTCTGCTTCCCCAAATGAGCTGGTGGTGACGGTTTCTGTGAAGTCTGTCTCAGACTTCCTCATTTAGAAATTTGCATGGTACTAGAAAACAGTGTCTAGAGAATCATCCCACAGATGAAAGAGAAGAAAAGAGCCCCTTATTTCTCACCCCCTGTTCAGTCACTAAGCCAGCAGGATCCTTGTCTCACACAGAGGTAGTCACGTAACTCTCTTTTAGAGGAAAAGCAAAAATCAGTGATTTTCTCACTAGTGCTTCTTTTATCTTTAATTTTAATCTCACTAGTTTTATCTTTAATTTCTTCAGAACAATAAAAATAATGACCTTCTGAACAATATAAAGGTTGAGCTTCTAAACAAATATCTGCATTATAGGACTAAACAGGGAAACTCGTACAGCCTCAAGATGTCAAGAAATGTGTTGTCAGGTCCATTAGATGTATTTAAGTGTATGTATGTTAGAAATACAATTAGTCTTTATGGCATATTTTATACAAATTTTGAAGGAGAAAGAGAGATGAAAGATGCAAGAATATGAACTGTATCAAGATGCAACTTGAATTGATTTAAAAGAACAAGTATAAAGTGATTGAAATCCATCCAGTAAGGTGTTCAAATTTAATGCCTACTAACATCTGAAATGTGCTCTTAAAGACAACTCTGCTGTTAAATTTAAATCCCTTTCTCCATTCTCAGACAAGGTTTCTGAGACACACACGTTTAATATATGTAAGATTCTGAACTAGGTTTTTAAGAATTCCACTGAGAGCCTCACACTTTTATCAATTTCTCTTTTCTAATGATGTAGGGCATATGCCCATTTATTTTCTAAATGAACACTATAATAGTTTTAATAATAAATGACTTGAAATAATAGGTATCATTTGGAAATCCTCATGAAAAGGAGCTGAATTCTTTTACTGGATAATTCTGAATTTGTTCACAATAGTGGAAAGCAGGTAGAATGTGAGGGGAGGGTTGAGGGAAGCTATTCTATTATCTCCTTTTAATATGCTTGGATATTTTCAGCTATTAATCTTGCATGTATTTTACTTAATGTAAAATAAATAATAATACCTCTTCTTCACTCACTTCTTTTTCCCATCTTAAAAATCTCTGTTTCTGGTTGCCATGGAGATAGTGCCACTCTGATATTTGTTTAAGTGAAACACTTTCATCTCAGTGACTTGAAGACAGGTCCTAGAAGGGCCAGAAAAAAATTGACAGCATAGCCTGTGAGCTGGAATAAAGGGCCCTTGTTCTGAGGCAAAAAGACCATAGTTCTGGTAAGAGAAATAATCCTAATAGGAGTAATGAAGGGGCACATTATCTCTCACTGGTTTATTTTATTTTCTCTTTCAATTGTGTTTTATTTTGTTTTGTTTTTTAAAAAAGTAAGAAATAGTGTTAGGAGTAAATAGGTAATGATTAAATGTGAAGTCATACGTAGATAAATTTGTGATGTAGGGAGACCTTTGGAGATGAAGGCAGGTGACCTTTAAGAGAAAGCCCCTCTTTGCTCATAAGAAATGATACAAAGAAAGGGCACCATTCATAACAAGGAGGCAAACCCTAAGTTGTACCTACTTTTATTATTATGACCAACACATTGAAATTGGTTTTGAGTTTGAGGCTGCAATAAATGGCATGATGTGTTCATTCCAAAAAATCAACACATTTCCAATTGCTGTACAACTTAAAGGTTGCCTGTTGTGCATGGCTCAAACATGTGAACTTGGGCATGTAAAGCCATAATGAGAATCACTTCCAATGAACTTCAGTTCACAAAGGCACTGTCTCATTATCTGACCGTATCCAACTCTAAGACATTATGTTATGAGACTTAAGCATTAGGAGATGGATTATGTTTGTATCTGTACTTTATTCTCTGCTCTGCTGCTGTTAAGGTCACCTTGGCAAGTTAAAGAATGGCCTTTGGAATCAAACATACTGTTGTCACAAACTCCTCCACTTACTCTCTGTGTGAATTTGGACAAATGAATTAACATTGCTAACCAAAGTGAGAAAACTAGTGGTCTTAATATGGAATATTGGGGTTGGCTGGATGTTACAATGTCTCTTTTGTAAATGTATTCTCAGTTTTAATGATGGTGGGGATCATGATCTTGGGTTTTGGTTAATTTAACATACACACTTTCCCTTTAAAATTATTTGGTGCTCTATCAGAGTTAAAGTATTTATCTGATTCTAGGGTGGTGGTAGTTTGTAGAGCTGGCCTAGCAGTGATTGGAGTTGGATATGCAATGGAAACCTGTGTAACTTGGGCAGGTACTTTCATTTCCCTAAACCACAGTGTCTGTATTGACCAAATCAGGAAGTTAGTTAACTGATGACTAAGGTCTTTTACCTCTCTAAATTCTATAACTCTTCCTCTATTGGTCTTGGTTGTAGAATAACACAAGGGCCCCCTTTTTTCACTTAAGAATCAGTTCAACCTCAAATTCATAGAATTAGAGTAAAGTGGCTATTACCAGGAGCTGGGAGGAGGGAAGAATGGGGAGTTACTGTTTCACAGGCATAAAATTTCAATTAAGTAAGAATAGTGAGCTGTAGATATCAGAAAACAGCATTGGAATTATAGTCAATAGTAACGTACCATATACTTAAACATTTGATAAGAGGTTAGTTCCCATGTTAAGTGTTCTTATACAATAAAAGAAAGGAAAAAAGAAAATTAATATAAAACATCATTTTATTTTATTTTATTTTTTTAAACACTTTTTTTTTAAAGATTTTATTTATTTATTTTTAGAGAGGGAAGGGAGGGAGAGAGAGAGAGAAACATCAATGTGCGGTTGCTGGGGGTTATGGCCTGCAACCCAGGCATGTACCCTGGCTGGGAATCGAACCTGGGACACTTTGGTTCCCAGCCCGTGCTCCATCCACTGAGCTACGCCAGCCAGGGCTAAAGATTTTATTTATTTATTTTCAGAAAGGGAATGGAGGGAGAAAGAAAGAGAGAGAGGGAAACATCAATGTGCAGTTGCTGGGGGTCATGGCCTGCAACCTAGGCATGTGCCCTGACTGGGAATCGAACCTGCAATGCTTTGGTTTGCAGCCTGTGCTCAATCCACTGAGCTATGCCAGCCAGGGCATAAAACATCATTTTAAAAGAGACCTGGGCTGAGGTGTTTTCTCTCTGGTAGTATGTATGCCCCAACCACTATCTGGATTTATCCACTTCCTGGGTCATGAAGTTTTGTTATGAAAACAAGTGAAAAAGAAATTGTCACTCAAAGTTAAAACAAGTGGAAGAGGACATTTCCCAAGCCATTCTTGGTCTGTTGCCAGCAGTAGCTATAATGATTCATCAATCACACTGACTAGGATGGAAATGACTGGATTTACAACCCTCTCCTTCCTTCAGACTTTTAATTATATCTGCATTCCTTTTCATCACTAGTCCTGCAAAAAGGGCATATCTGTCTATTGTTTTATCTGTCTATTTTGTATGTCTATTTTTCCTTTAAATATGAGAAAATAAAACAAAAATTTTTCTGAACACTCTCGATAACAATAATTTTAAGGTCCTTGGTCTCAACACATGCTTTACTCCTTTTGTTTTCCTTCTTCACTCAGGTACCTTTCAGACACAGAAAGCATTTATGCAACAATTCTCGTCTTTTGTTCCCACCTTCTTCAAAGCAGATAAAGAGTATCTCAAGCAGACATCCAGGTCATTACATGCTCCAGGGAATACTAGTCAAATAGTTTAAGATTTTAATGTAGTAAAAGAGTAGCCAAACAATATGCAAAGAAGAGAGGCACCAAAGAGAGCTAGGAATAGACTAATCTGTAGGTGTTAACTGAAGCTGGCTAAAGAATGCATGAACCTTCTCTTCTATGGTACCAGGTATTCTGAAACATTGCATATACATCATATCTTTTAAAACTTATTTAAACTTTCTGTTCACTGGAATAGCATTAGAAATTTGACCATATATTTTCTATGTATCTGAGAGCTGAAGTAGAGATTTGTGACTCCTATTTTACTTTTTCTCTTTCTGGAAATACACATGATTTTAAAAGCTAGCCATAAATATTGCTGAAAATCATTAGGAAAATGGCATACCAATATTTTAACCTCTCATTAGAAGTAAATACATTCTAAGTTTGTCTTCCTGGATAGCATTATGCTAAGTGAAATAAGCCAGACAATGAAAGACAAATACCGTATGATCTCACCTATAAGTGGAACCTAATCAACAAAACAAAAAATAAGCAAAATATAACCAGAGACATTGAAATTAAGAATAAACTGACAGTAACCAGAGGGGAGGTGGGAAGGGATAATGGGGGGAGAAAGGAGGAAGGGTTTTCAGGAACAACTATAAAGGACACATGGACAAAACCAAGGAGATGTGGAATCAGGGGAGGGAGGTGGGGATGGCTGGGATGGGGGGTAGTGGTTGGGGTTAAATGCAGTCAACTGTACTTGAACAACAATAAAATAATTTTAAAAAGAAAGAAAGAGAAAGAAAGAAAGAGAAAGAAAGAGAGAGAGAGAGAGAGAGAGAGAGAGAGAGAGAGAGAGAAAGAAAGAAAGAAAGAAAGAAAGAAAGAAAGAAAGAAAGAAAGAAAGAAAGAAAGAAAGAAAAGAAAGAAAGAGGAGGCAAACCTAGCTGTTGAGAACTACTAGAAGAGTGGGCTGGTATGAACATTCTGCTTAGTCTGAAATTATGGCAATAAGTCACTCAGGACCTTCCATGTTAGTCAGGTGAGAAAGTACAGTCTACAGAATTGGGATTCCTATAGACATGTTAACCAGGTCTCCGTGATATATATGGGAAAGGAGTAGACATGGAGACAAGGGAATTGAGTTCTAGTTCTCTTTCTGATGCTGGCTTGCAGAGCCATCCTAGGCTGTCAGTATACTTCTCTAGTTCTCATGTTTTTCATTTGGTTGCCTCTTAAATTCTTATCCAGTATAATCATTGCTTTATTTTATAATTTGAGAGGTAAGTAAGGCATGGAACAAAGAGTGTTCAGGCCATTTCTCTGGGAGATCAAAGACCAGAAACTCAGAACAGGAGTGTATACCTACAGATGCAGAGCCACAGGAGAAATAGACACACCTTGAATATCTAGGTAGAAGGGGACTGAAATACAGGCATTGATTCTGGACCAACAGCAAGAAAACTGAAATTAAATTGACTGTGTTCCTAAGCCATGTCTTCTGAGACTGAAACACCTTTCCAGGTCCAGGGTTCCTGCTGAGGAGAGGGTGAGACCAAGCCATCAGTGAGAGCACTGCAAATGGGGTGTGCCTCCAGGGTGGGAGAAAAGGAGGAGTGACATCCCTCTTGATTCCATCTGAACTGACCAAAAGAGAGAGAGATTATCTCTGAATGACAGGGACAATTTTCCACATAAGCTTTCAAACACTAAGCTTTGTACTACCAAGAAGCTTATTATTTGCACAATCTGTGACATGACTTTTTTTTATAAAGCACTCATTTGTAGGATATTGAAAATACTGCTCAAGTTAAAAATACAGGTTTTTTTTCAAAGTCTTACTTAAAGCATATATAACTTGGGCTATCTATAATGGAAATTAATTAAGCCAACAATATAATTGAAAAGCTTGTTCATTTACTTGTTTATTCACTACATATTAAATGAATACCTGTTATTTTCCAGACCACTGTATTACCCTTGAGGCCAGAAAGATGAATAATACTGAGCCTCTGTCTTCAAGGATTTCATGGTCTAGTGGGAGAGAGAGAGACGTATAAATAGATAAATTGCAATACAATGTGATAAGTGCTTTAATGGAGATAAGAAATGATTAATATAAATGAAAACCAAATTAAGCACATTAAGCTCTTCTTAAAAGAAGGAAGATTTGTTCATGTAAAATATTATTATTAAACTGTATTATTCTTCAATTCTCTAAATGATATTTGAAGATAATGTCCTGCTCTTTTCTCTTCTAGCCCCATTAGTTCTCTTTTTACTCCACTGGTGGGTGTGCACACTCAGGCACATGCATAGGTGGGCTCTGTTCTGTCGTTTTGCCCCTGATTTCTGAAACAGTGTCAGCAATTTTCACAACCAGCATAAGAATTGTAATTATGAGTCACATCTTAAAATATCAACGTGTTCTCTTTTTTATCCTTTGTACCAACACTAGTCTTCTTTTAGGCAATTAGAAGATATTAATTGGGATAAAGCAGAGCTGGGAAGAGAAATGTGGAAGGGATGGAAAAAGAATGATAGTAATAAAGATAGCTAATATATATTGAGTCTTTATTGTGTGTTAAGTCCATCTCTAAGTCCTTTGAATGTTTGAATTCCTTAAGTCATAAGGACAGGCCCATGAGGGGGAGCTATTATTAGTTCCATTTTAGTAATCAGGAAGCTGAGGCCTAGGGAGGTTAATTGGCTTGGCTAAGGTCACACAACCAAGAAATTCAGAGCCACAAGTTGAACCTATCAAACTCCAGAATTTATCACTTAACCACTGCACTACACGACATTGAAAAATGCTACTTGTTGCATTTTTTCTTAGAAAATCCTGAAGTAATATTCATATTAAAACTATATTAATAGAAGGAATACAGCTAGCAGGAGAAGGAAATGAAAGAAAAAGCACTATGTAACACTTCACTTCCTCCTCTGTAGTTCTCCAGTGTTGCTCTATCTTTCATGTGACATAAATCATGAGAGTAGAAAGGACAGAATTTTTGGGAACAGTGAATGTCTACTTGATATCTGTACTTCAGTTTCTTTTTGGTAGAAACTTTATCTGCTACTCAAGCCAAGCATAGAGGGAAATCATATATCTACTTTTGTATTTTGTGAGAACAGTAGAGTTAATGGAGAATAGGGTCACCTTAAAGAACATTCCCATAATGCTTATTGTATTTCATTTGATCAACTTCTCTTCCTCCATAATCACAAATATTAACTAAATGACTTCATTATTAATTAAATGACTTTGTGACGGAAACTGAGGCACCAGGTAGTTAAGTGACTGACTCATCACACGGAGGTGGCTGTCAGTTTCAAGTAGAAGGGAAATACAATAGATGGGTCCTAGCTAATTGTTTTGAATAAGTAGAACTAATCTACCTAGGTTAAATAATTGCTGAGGCTCTCTGGCAGTTCATGGTAACCATTCCTGTTTATAACAACCATAAAACATACAAGTCATTATTACTTTATCCTTTCCACTCTGAGCAAATAAATTATAGCTTAGACTTCTCAGACGGTCCCTCAGGCCTGAGTACTAATGAGTTGGACTCCTTCTGCTTCAACATGGAAAAACCTCATCCAACTCCACTGTCCATTCAACCAAGAGATCTACCCCAGCTCTTATCTTCTTTAAACTGGCAACTTTAAAATAGTATGAATGTGTGTTGATGTAAGCTCCTATCATAGTTACAAGCCATTTTGCAGCAACTTTGTCTTCTACCAGTTTATTTTGAGCCTGTCATTATTTTGCCAATGTTGTTAGCAGTCTGCATTGTGGTTATGTCTCTGTGCATAATATAATTTCAATAAGACTAAATACTTCTTAGATGACTGAAAAAGAATCACCTTATTTCTTTGCTATTCCTACTTAGGTATCTGCATAGCTTTTATCCACCTTAGAGTTGAAATTCATCTGCAGCATTTTTTTTTAAATCCTAATAATAAATGATAGATAGTTATGTAAATATTTTACTTACCCAGAACTATTTACTTGAGTTTAATATGATCCTGGTTTGCTTATGTTTTACACAGATTTAGCAGGTGTTGGTGCTTTGGAGTCCATTTTCCATCTACACATGTGAATTTCAGTTGAAAAAATTAAGTAAAATTTATCTTAAGAGACTAGATTGTTTGCATCCAAAGCAGTTCACGTGGACTAATTTAGTTTACATGAAAATAGGTTTCTCTCTCCACATAAGTGATTGCTGTATGCTGAATTGAACAGCACCCCCAACTTCCTTACAATTTCACCTGGAGTGTAGATTGATCCTGAACTTACCTGTAGCTACTCCAGTCAACTATTATGTTACCTAGGCAACCTGCAATACTCTGCTTTCAAAGAAAAACCAGAAAGCTTTCAAAGAAAAATTAGACAGTTAAAAAATTAGTGTGGAGACTCTTCATCTGAATAGCCATGTTTTTGAGATCTCCTCCTGAAAAGCAGCCTGTAGTTAGCTGATGTAACCAGATTACCAAATACTGAATCTGTGATTCTAGAGGGTGTGTGTGTGTGCGTGTGTGTGTGTGTGTGTCTGCACTTGGATTTCTAAGAGTGATCATTCACGTACAATGACTTATCTGTCTCTCTATAATTTTAGATCTTCTTCCCTGTTGTTGAAACTCTGTTTTCAAACTTAGTGTAATGTAAAATACATTTTTTTTCAATTCTAGGATTTTTATTAACTGTATAATTTTAAAGATATACTTAATTTATTTAGGAATGAACATTTTTTCTTCCCTAATGAGGGTTGTATTTATATAAGATAAAACTGAATAGGAGTGATGTTAAGGAAAAGGGGGAAAATATTTTAATACAAAAGGAAGCCTTTAAGAATTATTTAGTTTAATTGTTTAGGCATCTAAAAACTGTTCAATGGAAAACATTTGTGTGGATGAGTTTTTATGACAAAATAACTGCATTCTTCTGCTGTGGTCCTAAGAAGGTAAGAAGATAGACTCAGCTGTGTGAGATTTCTCTGTTGGAGGGTGGGAAACACATAATCACATTGCTGCTGCTCCCAGCTGCTCTCTGTGAGGAATGAGGGTCAGAAAGGGTCAAAAAGTACATCAAGGACTTCCCCTTATTCTCTACTTTAACTCAGGCACAGTATTTCTATTAAGAATCCTGAAATTGTTAATTTTTTGAAGTCTCAGACAAAATAAATTATTGGTATTTTTGAGACTGTTTCAACTTTGACCACTAGTCACTTTCCACATAACCTTTGCTCCCTACAGCTCTCTTTTCCTGATTCTTTCTTACCACCTAGCTGGAGACTTGCTTCATTAGTTCTGCCATTCCAACCATGTGCTCTTTCCAAATCCAACAGAGACAGGTACTTCCTCCTCTAGACTCTCACAGCATTTTTTCTATTCCCTGTTAGGTCACTCTGTCACTTGTGGTGTTTGTTAATGTGTTTTTATGTTCATCTCTCTCTAGACTTTGAACATCTTGGGGTCTGGGACTGGCTTTTTTATATTTGTGTTCACATGTTTCTAACTGTGAGTGGTACATTATAGGACTTTAGATTGAAAGTCCCAATATGTCTTAAGAAAAATGAAAAAATTTCATGTGTTAAGATCACTTTGAATTCTAATTCTGTCATCCATTACAGTTTGGTGTTACCTACAAATGTCATAAGATTCTTTCCATGTTTATAATCAAGCCACTGATAAATAGACATAGACATAGATGACAGAAACATAGGCATAGAAATGGATATGGATGTCCTATGGTACATATGGAGAAACGTACCTTCAGTCTACATTTTAACTATCAATCAATATAATATTTCAAGAGGAGAGATTAAATGTTTCAATTACTTTGACATCTATTAGTCAATCAACTATAGACAACTAATACCCAGACTATAATTTCCTTATATATTTTTAAACATATATTTTACTGGATATGCTATTACAGTTGCTCCATATTTTTCTTCCCTTTATTCCCCATGGCCCTGTACCCACCCCTTCCCCACCCACCTTAGTTCATGTCCATGGGTTGTACATATAAGTTCTTTGGCTTCTCCATTTCCCATACTATTCTTAACATCCCCCTGCCCCTGCCTATTTTGCATCTACCATTTATGCTTCTTATTCCCTTTACCTCTTCCCCCATTTTCCCCCTCCCCAACCCCATTGATAGCCCTCCTTGTAATCTCCATTTCTGTGAATTTGTTTCTGTTCTCATTGTTTACTTAGTTGATTCTTGTTTTTGTTTCTTTTAGGTTTGGTTGTTGATATGTGTGAGTTTATTATCATCTTACTGTTGTTCATAGTTTTGATCTTCTTTTTCTTAGATAAGTTCCTTTAACATTTCATAAAATAAGTGCTTGGTGATGATGAACTTCTTTAACTTGACCTTATCTGGGAAGCACATAATCTGCATTTCCATTCTAAATGGAAGCTTTACTGGATAGAGTAATCTTGGATGTAGGCCCTTGCCTTTCATTACTTTGAATACTTCTTTCCAGCCACTTCTTGCCTGCAAGTTTCTTTTGAGAAATCAGCTGATAATCTTATGGGAGCTCCTTTATAGGTAACTGTCTCCTTTTCTCTTGCTGCTTTTAAGATTCTCTCCTTATCTTTGATCTTGGGTAATGTAATTATGATGTGCCGTGGTGTGTACCTCCTTGAGTCCAAATTCTTTGGAACATTCTGAGCTTCCTGGACTTCCCAGAAGTCTATTTTCTATGCTAGATTAGGGAAGCTTTCCTTCATTATTTTTTCAAATAAGTTTCCCATTTCTTGTTCTTCTTCTTCTCCTTTCAGCACCCCCATTATTCAGATGTTGGAACATTTAAAGTTGTCCCAGAAATCAGCTGACAGTCTGATGGGAACTCCTTTGTAGGTTACTGTCTCCTTATCTCTTGCTGCTTCTGGGATTCTCCCCTTCATTTTTACCTGGCTAATCTAATTATGATGTGCCTTTATATGTTCCTTCTTGGGTCCAACTTCTTTGGGACTCTCTGAGCTTCCTGGACTTCCTGGAAGTCTATATCCTTTGCCAGAATGGGGAAGTTCTCCTTTATTATTTGTTCAAATAAGTTTTCCACTTCCAGAAGAGGAAGTGACTGACTGACTTGTTGCTCTTCTTCCTTTCCTTCTGGTACCCCTATAATTTGGATGTTGGAATGTTTAAAGATGTCCTGGAGGTTCCTAAGCTTCTCCTCATTTTTTTGAATTCTTATTTCTCCATTCTTTTCTGTTTGGTTGTTTCTTTCTTCCTTCTGGTCCCCTCTATTGTTTTGAGTCCCCGTTTTCTTCCCATCACTATTGGTTCCCTGTGCATTTTCCTTCATTCTCTTATTGTAGCCTGTATTTGTTCACCTAATTTGTGACCAAAATCAACCAATTCTGTGAGCATCCTGATCACCAGTGCTTTGAACTGTGCATCTGATATTCCAAGTCATGAAAGACAAGGACCTCCATTCAAGATTGCTCTATCCAGCAAAGCTTTCATTTAGAATCGAAAGGCAGAAAAAGTGCTTCTCAGATAAGGTCAGATTAAAGGAGCTCATCATCACCAAGCCCTTATTTAATGAAATGTTAAAGGGACTTATCTAAAAAAAGAATATAAAAAACACCTATAGTAAAATGACAGCAAACTCACAATTATTAACAACCACACCTAAAACAAAACCAAAAAGAAACTAAGCAAACATTTAGAACAGGAACAGAACCATAGAAGTGGAGAAAACATTGGGGGTTAGCAACAGGGGAGTGGGAGGGGGAGAGAGGGGGGAAAGGTACAGAGAATAAGTAGCATAGATGGTAGGTAGAAAATAGACAGGGAGAGGGCAAGAATAGTATGGGAAATGTAGAAGCTAAAGAACTTATGACACATGAAGTAAAGGGGGGGGAATGTGGGTGGGAGAGGGTGTGCAGGATGGAGGGGAATTAAGGGGGTAATGGGACAACTGTAATAGCATAATCAATAAAATATATTTTTTTAAAAAGTCCCAGAAGTTCCTATCTCTGCTCATTTTTTTGAATTACTGCTTCTTCATTTGGTTCTGGTTGAATGTTCTTTTCTTCTTTCTGGTTCAAACCATTGATTTGAGTCCTCGTTTCCTTCCCTTTGTTGTTGGTTCCCTGTACATTTTCCTTTATTTCACTTTTCATATCCTTCACTTTTTCCTCTATTTTGTGACCATACTCAACCATTTCTGTGAGTATCCTTATTACCAGTGTTTTGAATTGCTCTGATAGGTTGACTATCTCTTCATTGCTTACTTGTATTTTTTTCTGGAGCTTTGATCTGTTCTGTCATTTGGGCCATATATTTTGTCTCAGCACACCTGTTACGTAGTAAGGGGTGGAGCCTTAGGTATTCACCAGGGGAGGGCAACCCATGTTGCTACAGTTGTGGTGCTGTATGAGAGGTCTGAGAGTGGCAAAACCTTGCCACTTTCTCAGCTCTTCACTGGCTTTCAGTCACTTCCTCTTCTACCCACAAGCAAAGTGGGCCCTTCTGGTGCTGATTCCCAGATGCATGATTTTGTGTAAGTTAGGACCCTCTGGGTCTCTCCAATGAACTCTTCTGTGAGACTGGCAATTTCTCCTGCTGCCCTAACCCCCACAGATTTTTTCAGTCAGTTTTGAGGCTTTATTTCTCCTCACTGGAACCCTGGGTTGAGCAGTCTATGTTGTTCCCCAGTTGTTTCTCCTGGTTTATCCACACACAAATGTGGGCCCACCCACTCTGCCAGCTACCACCTTGTCTGCAGAGTCCTCCTGCTGCCGCCTTGCTGTGAGTCCTCTCTGCCTCAGCTGCCTGTCTGAGCCCTTCCTACCGGTCTGTGTGAATTTTTCTTCTTTAATTCCTTGGTTATTGGGCTTCCATACAATTCAATTTTCTGGAAGTTCTGGTTAGGTTTTGTTTTTAAATTTGTTACTGTCTTTCTTTTGTTTGTGTGAGGAAGCAAAATGTATCTGTGTACCTACACCTTCATCTTGGCCAGAAGTTCTATCTCTTTATATTTATCATATTTTTTTACACATTTGCCTGAAGTAAAGACAAAAAGGATAAAAAGATTCTTCCTAATTTTCTGCCACTTTGTGGAAAACAGAAATATGGTTAATTCAGTTATAACTAGTAATCGACTTCTTTATAGGTGTTAATTGATATTCTAGTTCATAGAATTTGTCAGAAATCAACACTAAGTTTGCTGATTCATAATTTTTTCCATTTCTTAAAATTAAGATTCTGTCCCACCATAATCTCTGTTACTTAGTGCACACACTTTTTTTTTTTCATTCTGGCAATAAAATCTTTCTGGGCCTAGAAACTTAAACACATTTAAATTGCTCAAGTTATAATATACTACCATCTCAACTTTAATTCCTTTTTGTAATGTTTATCCTACCTCTTTCTAATGAGAAGATTTAATTTCTTGTTAGACAAGATTAATGAAACACAGGAGTTGAAAATACTGACTTCCTCCTTCCATTTGTTGCTAGGCCTCACATACCTTCTTGAAGCCATAAGCTTTTCTAAATAAACCTACATGTATAAATAAGTACTTCTTTTATTTATTTATTTTTTGGTTTTAGGATATTTCAGAAACCAAAGCTCATTTTGTCCATAAGCCCTCTTGACACTCTGTTCACATATTCACAGTGTATATACTATCTATCTTTACATCTATTTTTTCATATTCTTGCATGACTTTAAAAATATGAACAGTAGAAATCTTGTGCAATTACATTAACTTAATCATATCATTCTTTTCTGGAAATGGTGATTTAAACAATTTTTCATCTTCTTTAGCTGCAGTTATTTGAAATAATTCCGATTTTACATGCAGGGGAGATTCTGCATTAAAACTCAAAAGAAAATTACTTTGTTGGGAAACTTTGCTTTTGTGCAAGTTCGGCTTTATGATAGAGATATGCCTGCAGTTATTTAGAACCCTGACTTGTTAGGTTTCTTAATTTTTACAGACATCCATCTTACTTCCACTGTCCTACTTGCTATATCTCATACCACCCCATACATATGATGGTACAGAAACAAGCTTCCCTCCAGGTTTTTTTTTGCAGTACAGATTCAAACTCATTATCCCTGGATAGTTTTAAAAGTTTGACAGAAG
The DNA here is from genome assembly GCF_019186645.2 of Phyllostomus hastatus. Taxonomy (NCBI): domain Eukaryota; kingdom Metazoa; phylum Chordata; class Mammalia; order Chiroptera; family Phyllostomidae; genus Phyllostomus; species Phyllostomus hastatus. Next base: position 84,899,895 of record NW_025333977.1, on the reverse strand, counting down.
GGAACAATCAAATATTTCACAATGGATCAAACTTCAAAGTGTTTCTTTAACTGAAATTCACTTTGAAATAATATTATGTCCTACAAGGGACATCACAAGATAGGAAACATGTCTATGAAAATCATGGCTTTGCTTACTCATAATGTATTGTTGACTGTTGTCATATTTATATGTCCCCAACATAAGCTACTTCTGTACTATGTCTCTGGGAGAGTTATGATTCTCTTGTGAGTATTTTAACTGACCCTGCTTTGGTTCTATGTGGTTGTCCTTAAAAAGTATGTACTATAGGAATTCATGCCATACATGTTCTATATTAACTTTATTTTGGGCTTACTCATACCATTGTTTGCTAAGTCTATACCTCTCTGAATCACTACAAATTCTTTTCATAAAGAAGTAAGATAAAATAAAATAAAATATAAATTATCCTGCATTCCTTCTTTCTTCTATTACAAAGTTACCATGGCACTTTCTCCTAACCATCCCATCTCTTTCTCCAGTACAATTCAGTTTCTTATTGGCCAGCTAAAACCATCATATACATTTTGTTCATTAACTCAATAAGCAAATATAATATTTTATTGTCTGTTATAAAACTACCTTATGAACACATAAAGATACCAATAGGCATTAAGATCAAATGCAATCAGGGTTTTTTACACACTTTACTTCTCATCTTATGAGAGTGTATCAGGTATTCCACTTTTAGTACAACATTTTCAAAAGAAATGCAAGTAATTGAAATTTTTATCATTACTATACTGTACTTTGTGTTAGTCCTATAATCTGTTTTGGAAAATTAAACCATATCCCCTAACTGTGGTATGCCCACAGCATCACTTTTTTCTGTTTTTGTTTAACATTTCATTTTTATAAACCTCAACTTATTATGTCATGTGAGCTAATTACAACACTAGAAAGAAGAGTAAACTATCTATTTGAAATGCATATTTTGTGAGGTTTTTCATGTTGACTTTAGGAAATTATACTCATAAATCATATCCTATGCAACATGTTAAATAAGAACAACATTTACATTAGTGTTTTTAGTAATACAAATGGTTTGCCATTTTTTAAATAGTCAGATATTAGGTTTAGCCAGACTTCATTTCTTTCATTAAAATCAGGCAACTTTTAAAAGTGCATGGTCCAAATCTTTCGTATCTTACTTTTGAGAATTCAATAGCAATATTTGATTTTGGTGTTTTGTATTAGATGCTATTTCTGTTTACATTCTGCTGCTTAGAGGTAGCCTAAGTTCAGCAGTTCCTTAGGGATGCATAGACTTTCTTCCATCTCAGCAAAAGAAAGAATAAAGAGCTAGAGAGAAGCAGAGAGAGAGAAAAAGGAACAAATGAAAGGAGTGTGTTCTGGGACAGAGAAGTCATGTTGAATATCTGGCCTAGTCATAAGCCAACTCAGAAGAACATTCCCAATAGGAAACTCAGAGGAAACATTGCTGGGCCACCCAAGGAGACTGAAAAAATAATCATTAGGGCAACCAGTGTCCTTATAAACATGTCATTTGAATGTATATGAGTATAAAAATGCATCTTTTTTATTACTTCATAGTTGTCTCAGTTGAACTTAAAAAAATTGGCTAGAAAACTATAAAGCCATGTTCTATTATTTGCTACTCTTCTTGTAAGGCAACAGGTATAATGAGTTGCTAAGTGAAAAGTTTTGATTTTGTAGTTTCAGGATCAAACTTAGCACAGGTGCCTTGGAGTTTGAACATTCAAGCCAACCTTTCAGACTTTGACTTTGAGAAGTAACAATCTTATGAGAACTCAAAGTATGAAAAATTCAGTGCAAGTAAGGGTTGGCTCATGCATTTTAAAGGCATGTTTGGCATGAATATATTAGGGTGCAGTGAAGCTGCTGGTTTAGATAAGATGGCTACTCCAGAAAGAAAAAAGGGACACATTCTCTTTTTAAACCCACGAGGGAGACAGCAACTTGATCTCTAATATCTATACCTGTCACAGGGAAATTTACAGTGAAAAGAGAGCAACAAAATATATCTCTGAATTATGTTATCTAAATTACATCAAATGATCCAAATTCTTCTAAAAAAATGGTTGCCAGGATCTCCCAGAAATGCTTTCCTAAATGTGATTAATTTTATACAGACTGTTTTTAAATACCTTTATTTTCTAAATTATTGACATAAAAGTAAAGCAGAAGTTATAAAAAATATTGGAAGTTAGTATGTATTCCCATCATTCTATCATTTATGCTTTATTAAAGTGCTAACTTGTATAATTCATTATTAACAACAATTTGATGGAAGTTTTATTGAACATTTCCAAAATATGCAATTTGGTATAGCATGTGCATTACAAGGTAAGCTTGCTAGATCAGCCTTAGAATTCTTTTCATCAGATTTCATTAATTTTTCTTGCCTAGAGAAGATTTTAACTTTTTTGTTGAGATATAGTTTCTAGGAAAACTATTATTGCTGTTTAAATAAATTATTTTCTATGTAGTACATTCACTGTAGTTAATAAAGCATGATTGGATCCATGGTGATGAAAATGCAATATATTATTAAATTCAGCATCTTGTACTGATGGAAGGTCGAAGTTGAAAAATTAAGTACTCTAAAGCGAAAAAAATCCCCTTCAGTATTACAAGCTCTGAAACAAAATACATTATAAGTATTTAAAAATTAAATAGCACATATTATGATAAACATTTACTAGGAAAGGAAAATAGTGTGCAAAATATAAATTTATAAATGTAGGGATCTGCAAAAATAAATAATTATTACATTAATAACATTGAAAAAAGTGTTTGACATGCTAAATGCTCAGTTTTAATGCTACTTGAATTCAGTCTTCAATATTTTCATTATACCACTTAGATAAAGCCAGTGTGTAATTGAAAAGGAAATATAAAGAGGAAGCTTATATGAAGCCACATAACAGAAAACACATTTTATTATACCCCAACTTAATTCAGGATTTATTTCCCACCAATCATCATAATTTTAGGATAATTTTCAATTAATGGCAATCTTCACATTATATTTTGATAATATATTTCCTTGCTTTACTCCTTAATAGAGTAAGCATTCTATGTCAAAAGCCCGTCTACCTCTGTATCGCAGCACCTAAGCTCAACATCTGTTCATTGTCTGGCCAACAACCTGCAGTCAGTACATGGTTATTTGGTCAAGGAACAAACACATGGATATGTAGTTATAGGATGAAGCATGGACTCTTCAGAACGCATGGTGCTCTGGGAGGTAATGTAAATTTAAAACATTTGTAAGTGGTGTAGAATTTGTAGGGACTTCCTATATCAAATGGAAGCCTTTTAATCTCATCATCTTTGGGAAAATGCCCTCCATCTCAAGTATGCTAATTAGTCTGGATCTTGTCCAGCTCCATTCTGTGTCCTGCAGAGTGATGATCAAATGCAATGCACCAGGCATTGTTTGCACTACGTTGCATTTTGTTTTGCTTTGTTTTCATTGCAAGGATGAGAAATGATTTGAGTTCTATTTCTATAAAACTCTGTGAGAAAGTGTAGCCTTTCACGGGTGTCTTAGCCCGGTCAACATTTTCAGTCATTGTCTTCAGTGCAGAATGCTCTTGTAGGTTTCTGGATTGTTGGTGGTAGTTTAGAGTCCATAATCTTGTAGTTTGGATTATTTCCCCTCAAACACATTGCCTTACATTTACTCTTGCTGAACGAAACTCATCTGCTGATATGCCACTTTCTTGCCCATTTACCCAGACTTGCACAAGTCTTCCTGGATGTCATCCCTGCCACTTCAGCATTTCCTTACCCACTGGAGCGTACTGGAGATTTCACGACATCAAACATCTCAACTTATCTTTTTGTAAATGCTATAGTTAATATGTGTCTCAATGTAGATCCCTTGGATGGTTTTCAGGGTATGTGGCAAAATGTTCAGACTTCTCAATTCAGAGGAGCTAGCCATTTTTTTTGTCTTCCCCAACTGTCAAAACTGAAAGGCATTTTTAAAGGCACATCTGCCTACTTTTTTGTATTTCTGGATTCTGGGCTGCCTACATCCTTGGGTGTAGCCCACTTCTGTCAAAAGACAGATATGTGCCTTTAAATGCAGGGACCTTACCTGGCTAAGCCTTTTGACTGGCTTTTTCTTTTCTTTCTCCAGCTTTATTTAAGTAAGATTGAGAAATAAAAATTACATACATTTAAAGTACAACAAAATGTTTTGATGTACATATTACATTGCAAAATGATTGCTTATAGACTGTTTACTTAATGTGCGATATCAGGAAAAGAGACCTAACTATAGAGTCAAATAGCTCCATAGACCCTGGCTGTCACCTCTTATCTGAACCCAGATAAGTAATTTAATTGGGGTTTTGTCTCCCATCTGCAAAGTAGAAATTCTAATATCTATAACTACAGGGTTTTTGAAGATTCAATAAAAGAGCACATTACATATCATAGTGTATCATACTGTGTATCATTGTGTATCACAGTTTGCAGGATATTTTATTTCCTTCTTTTCATAATTTCTGATAGCTGCCTATTCTTTCATCTGGACCTCATTATTTTCTTCCCTCCTCCCTGATGGAGGTCAGCTCTCCTTTATTGTGTTCATCTGGCCTCTAAGTCCCTGAGTTCCTGGTTCTGTCATATACCAGGTAATTCCTGTCCAGTGTGGCTAATCTCTGACTAGACATCTCCTCCATTAAGCAACTTATTTTTAAAAAAGAGGTACCCTCACAAATAGTTTTTAGAAATTTTTTTATTCTCTATGAATCATATACTTGCCCATTTTTTCCATAGCATGCATATCAGTTATTTGGGCATAATCTCCCTTTACATTATTACCAACAAATATTGAGCAAAACACTCCTGCCCAGTTGCAGGGATACAGCATGGATGGCAATGCCCTTTCAGGCATTACTGGAATGGAGAGTTATGAGAATTATGAGATTTGGACTGGAGTGTTCCCCATAATGGCCAGAGTGCTAAATAAACTTAAGGGCAGATTGATATTTTAGCAGAAGAGAGGTGTTAGAAACCAAAGGTCAGTGCCAAAAGAACACTGTAATTAGAAGTCTCTAGTGAAAGGCAAGGTGACAAGAATACAGTTCTAGGTTGGCAGGCAGAACACAAAGTAAGATAAGGTGATAGGATAAAATCTGAACAATCTGAGGGTATTAGGGAGATCACTTTTAGTGAGTGCATAAGTCAGTGGCAGACAGAAGTCTTCAGGGTTGAAGGAGCTGCATAAACTGAGACACAGCATTTCTGAGACAATCTTGGAATGCATACGGTTTACCTGAGGAACTGGAAACATGAAACATATGGATCAGTATGTTACTGAGCAAAACAAAAATTTGTTCTCAAGATAATGGCAATAAAGATAGTTTAGTTTGGGTTTCCTCCAAATAAGACTCAGAAAAGTATCTGGGTATGATTGAATAAGGAGTCCACTAATGCAATGTCACCACTGTGAGCAATATTGGCTCAAATCTGCTGGAGGTTCTCTGAGGTCCCATGAAGAATATAACTCAGAATTCCCCCACCTAGAAGCAAGAAAAAGGAAGTATCTATCCACAAACCCCATCTTTCCTTGGGTGAGGGTTACTCCTGGAAGCAGTAACTTCCCAGCACTACCATTCTGCTCCACATGGTAGGAAGAACTTCCCTAAGGCCAAAGAAGGCAGGCAGTGAAATCCAGGAACTTGAGATCAGTGGCAGCCCTGATGACTTCCCAGGTTGGCTAGGAACTTGTGGAGGTGGGGCAATGAAACTGTCTGCTGCAATGGAAAGTATAATTCCATATAACCAGATGAAGTGCACTGAAGTGTTCTGTTCAAAATCACTTATATCAAAATATGATTTTTGTCACACTTTAGTCACTGAGATCCAGGAGCTTTGGAGAAATTGTAGTCATGCATTTCTGTCTTCTCTAGTGAAATAAACATTCTATCAGGGCCAAGAACTAGCATTTATTTTATTTGCTTCTTCACCATCCAGCACAGTGCTTTCCTAAAATGAACTGAATTTATTTTCAGTGAGATTAGAAAACAACAGCTTCATAAGATCCTTTTATCCTTCAAAAATCAGAACATTTGTTAATGGTAACCTGCTTCATTATGTCTATTTTTGTAATGCCTATAATCCCAGTAGATCCAAATACTCTGAATTGGCAATTACTGCACAGCACATTTAGCATACTTAGAAGCCTCTTTGCCCACCATTGGAATGTAGCCACCTGGACACCAACCAACAGCTGTGCAGTAGCTACAGTAACTCAACATAAAAATGTATGATGGATAACCCGCCTGGCATGTGTCTGCCATATAACAGGTTGCATATGTGCAATCGCAGAGCCTTCTCTAGATCACATTTGGACATCTAATATCAAGAGTGCATAATTATATTCTTAATTATTTTTAGGAAGATTAAAAGCAATTCATATGGTCCTTTAATCTTGCCTGTTAGAATCAGAAATGAGACTAACAGACCACAAAAGGCCTATGTCTTCATTATGAAAGTGAATGCCCATTAAACAGAAGTCTGTGTCTGTGAAGGAATGCACATTCTGTCATATGGGCTGATGATGGTGACATCTCAAACACTTAAGTGGTTGTTCAGAGTTTACAAACCTCCTGGACATATGCTACTTAAATGAATCCTCTCAACACACCGATTTTGAAGATGAGGTTATGAAGCCCTGAAGAAGAGATGCATTCCACCAGAGCCACAAAGTAGTAGCAAGGAAAGTTCAACTTTTAACTCTATTGCTTTTTCATTTTATGTTCTTTCCATCATAACAGACCACTTCCATAGGTAGCAACACACAGGGTTGTGAACTGTGCATTGCTGTTCAAGTGAAGTAAAATCCTACCACCTTTCTTTAAAGGGCCCTGTGCAGTGTAAGTTGAGAACCCCACTGACTCAGAAAATGCACTAGACCAGCCGTCAGCCATCACTCCTTCAGCCCTAGCACTTCTGCTTACTGTTACGTGAGCTTTGATTACTCATTTTACATATCTGAGTCTCAGGTTCCTTTCTTTAAAACTGTGACTTTTAATTGTTTCTTTTTCTTTTTTTAATTTTTATTTTTTGATTTTAGATAAAAACAATGAATTTTTTATTCCACTTATTTATGCATTCATTGGTTGCTTTGTGTATGTGCCCTGACCAAGGACCCAACCCACAGCCTTGGTGTACCGGGACAATGCTCTAACCAACTTAGCTACCCAGCCAGGGTTTTAATTGCCTCTTGATAATTTGCCATACTATTTTAATAAAGATTATACAAGTCTAACTCTTAAGTGCTATATAAAAGAAAGGTAAACATCATTTATTGAGGACCAGACAACTCAGAGTTCTTTGCACATTTTGTTTTACATTTATTTCTTTTCTAAAACTTTTTAAAAATTGTTGTTCAAGTACATTTGTCTCCATTTTCCCCCTACCACTCTCTCCCACCCCAGCCATTCCCACTTCCCACCCATGATCCTACCCCCCTTTGGTTTTGTCCATGTGTCCTTTATAGTTGTTCCTGAAAAACCCTACCCCCTTTCTCCCCCCATTATCCCTTCCTACCTCCCCTCTGGTTACTGTCAGTTTGTTCTTAATTTCAATGTCTCTGGTTATATTTTGCTTATTTTTTGTTTTGTTGATTAGGTTCCACTTATAGGTGAGATATATGGTATATGTCTTTCCTTGTTTAGCTTATTTCACTTAGCATAGTGCTCTCCAGTTCCATCATTTATTTCTCATGCATTTAGGTGTGTGTAGTGCATCCCATTTTACATGGGGGGACATTAGAGTTCAATAAGTTTCAGTTTCTTGCCAGAGACCAAATACTTTCAAAGTGGGAACAGAATTTAAACTCAAGTCTGTCTGATTTTGAGGCCTGTGCTCTCTTTAATACATCCGAGAAAATTCTAGTGGCTTCCCAAAAAGGGCATGAAACAGGAATGTTTAATGAAATCTATATTAACACAGAGCATTAATGAATGTGGAATGTCTGAAAATGTTCAGAAAGTCAAGTGTACCCTCTCCTATCTAAGGTTAGCCATTTCCAGTTTTGGACAATACCGATAGACCTGATGCTTTCTCATATCTACAACCTAACCCCTCCCCTCATCTTCCCTATTCTCTCATCCATGTTAATGCCTTAGCCCACTGTCACCACTGAGTCCCTGCATTAGGCAGTAGGGCAGAAATAGTTCTTGTCCACAAGGAGGAGAGGCAACAAGCAACCAAACACACACAAAAAACAGCATGCTCATTATGCTGACTAACCAAGCCTGGAGGCTTGGAGAGTAACTCTTCTCCTTATCAATCAAAAGAATCCACTAACTCATTCATAATAAGATGAATACATATGAATAATAAGTTTTCAAATGTTACCTTTCATTAGGAGTATTTCTCAAGGTTATATTAAAAATATTTAATAGGAAGAGTGGCTTGAGGACCAACCAATCAGCATAGAGATTGTTACAGTCCAGAGCCAGAAAAGCTCTTGCTTATACCTAAGGTTCCATTAGCTGCTGGGGCACAAGGAGGACCAGAAGGTCCCAGGGGAGGGGCTGTCTGTGGTGGGCACAGTGGAGAAGTGAGGATGGGGCAGAGGCAGTAGAAGCTCAAGGCATGGTTTGGACTTCTGCAATTGATGTAGAAATATTCCAGTTTTTCACAACTTCGTTATTTGTTTCTAGAGGTCATTCCTCTTTTTTACCTTAAGCCCTAATGAGATTTGCCTTAAGGTCCCCTGTGATATTTTAGACATCCATAGGCCACAGAGAGAGAGAGAATCATGCCACATGCATAGCCGCCGCTTTATGAGTGGGTAATATCACTTTCCCATGGACTTACAAGATTGATCTATGTTGAGAAATGATTGAAAAAGAGTGAGCTTGCAACTTGTGAACCCTTCTTGTTTTATGTTAGTGAAATAACAAGTGCAGCAATGTTAAATTTTCTTTATGCTCTATTGTTGACAAAGCACTCATGTATATAATGTTATTTCCTAGTCACTGTAATTGTATGGATTGAGAAACGTTGCTATTATTGTCATCCCCACTTCACAGATGAGGAAATGGAAGCATAGGAAGGAGAAGACTCATGCAATTAGCAAATAACAAGATTCAGTGACTACTGGGGAAATGAAAATGTGCGCTTTGGGATCTGACAGTCTGGAATTGAAATCTGGCTCCAACTCTATTACTACATGACCTCAAACAAGTTCTACTTCAATCACTGCAGCCTCAGTTTTTCTTTTGTAAATTAGGGATAATATCAGCATCTATCTCTTAGAGTAGCCTTGAGGTTTATTAAGGTTTAGCACATAGTAAGCACTCAATAAATTGTGGTTACTTTTACTAGAGAGCTACTCATCTGACTCCTAACCTAGTGTTCTCTTCTTCATTACACACCACTTCTTTGACACCTCCTCAGAATATAGTTGCACACTCAACCTCAGATGATAGACCAAAATAGAATCCTGAATAATTTGAAATAACAAGAGTTGCCAGTGTATTCTTTTAATACCAAGTGCTGTGTGATAATATTTACATATTTTTGTGCCAACAATAAATACTAAGAAAAACAAACACATATAAACAAATAAAAATATTTTATGTTTTGACTTTCTCCATTCTACAGAATAATACAATTCTCCAGATAACTTGCAGCTCCTTACCATAGTAGGGTATTGACTAATTTCACTGCCAAAATATCAGGGCCAACAAAGTTTTAGAGAGTGGCAGTGTACTTATTACATCCAGAAAGATTTGTTTTCTTCAATCTGCTTTGTTCAATACAGTATTCTATACAATTTTTCCATTGGGTTTTTCCAACTGTCAACCTGTGGACTTCAACTCCTTACCCTTTGTTTTGGGATGTGTGTGTATGTTCTGGGGTGGAAGGGTCATTGGGCAAAAAGATGATTTTTTTAGTCTTCTCAACCTAATAAGATTTGTATATATCTGTAGGAAGTGCAAGTTTGAGGGTCTGGAAATGAAAAATTTTCTTTTAAAAGCCTTTTCTGGGAGGACTGGGAAAAGTGCCAAAACAAAAGTGGTTTGGAATAGGGAGGGAATACAGGCTAAAATACAGATGCAAACCTTATCTTTGTACTTTATTAGAAGCAACCCTTCCTTCTTCCATGAGTCAGTAGGCATTTTGCTTTACTCTGAATGGAAAATGCATACATATCCTAGACACTATGAATTCTTCCTGAGTTTCTTGGACACAGAGCTGCTGGTTACTGCTGTTGAAAATTCCCTACCATTCAGGCTTTCAGCACTGGTCATTGGATGAGAACTGTGTCAGAGCACATGATTCATGCCAGCTCTGTTCTTAGGAGCTCTGAAAATTTGGATTTCTCAGCCCACCACCAGCACACTTGTGACTCATTAGCTAAGTTTATCAGCATGGGAAGGCCAGATGCACAACCTAATTGCCCCCTGGTGTGTAAAAATACAGGGCTGCTACAAATCTCCATGGGTGGAATTCTTTGACATTACTCCCTAAGGCAGAAAATTGCTCTCTTAAGTACTTCTGGACTTTCAAAAATAAGGACTGCCCTTCTGTTTTTTAAGGTGGGGGTGGGCAGGTTATGGGCCAAATGAAATCTGTAAAAGTGTTGTCATCTTTACCATTCTTAGATCTGGCCCTCATTTCTAGTCAAAGTGTTGCTCTCTGCAGTTAGTTCCTTCCGAAGTGCAAGTAGTCCTGAGAAAGGGAGTCTCTGAGCCTTTCACCTTTATTTTTGCTTCTGGGTTTTGGCTATGCTCTCCTCTGTGTCGGATTATGCATTGTACCCTTTCAATTATTTGAAGCTAGGGCTTTCTTCTAAACCCACGCCAAGCTTTTCTAACCTGCTATGGTCCTAGTTTCCCCCTTCTCTTCTCTGAACAATTAATACATTCATCCATCAGTTTTATGATAAAGCATCTAAATGTATAACCACAAAGAACAGAATTAGAGACGTAGAGATGAATGCTACTGATAAAAGTTAATGTAAGGAAATTTCCACTCAGAGCAGCCCAAAAGGAAAGATAGTATGGCTTCTAAGATAACAATATCCTTGTCACAGAATATATTTAATAGTTGGCTGAACAATGGATTAGGGGGTCCCTTCTAGAGGGTACTCATGTAGTGGAGGGGTCATTTAAATAACTCTAAGATCCCTGAGACTGTGCCACTTTATATTTTTTAATGGCAGATAGACTCATTGAGAATAGAGACCTTATCTTACATGGCTTCTGTATCTTTTTTTTTTAAACCTCACATGAGAATATGCCCATTTGATTTTTTTAAAGAGTGGAAGGGTGGGGAGACGGAGAGACAGGGAAACATAGATTGCTTGACTCCTGTATGCACGCTGACCAGGGATCAAACCTGCAACCTGGGTATGTGCCCTTACTGGAAACTGAACCCACGACATTTTGGTGAATGGGATGACACTCCAACCAACTGTACCATACCGGCCAGGGCTGATTCTGTACCTTAAAAAGCAAGACGTGTAGCAGGGACTACGTAATTTTGTATCAATTGATTGTATTTGTTTTAGCAATTAGTTCTCTTTTATATCAAGAGGTATAGGCAGCAAGGAAAGGACTTAGAGAGAGGGAGAAGAAGTTTACAATAGATGTCACATAAAATTTACAGCACATATAAAATGTGCTAAACGTATAACTCTTTCCTTGATGTGATATCTCATTACTTTTTACTAATGGAGACATACTGTTGAGGCCTCTTGATACACACGATGCCAGGTCTGGTCACAGGCAAGTCTAAAAGTCTGAAAGACATATTCATGATTGATGCTACAGAAGAAATAGTTCTATTTTGTTCTCAATTTGTAATTCAATCTCAGTCTTTTCTTGCCTTTTCTTAAGGATGATACAATCAAAAAATTTCTGCCTGAGCACACTTTGGTCATACTTTGTTGTGTCAGGGATCTTATACCTTTTCTCACTTAACACTCCCAGCAGCCCTGTGAAGAAGTTGTTGGTATGAGTAATACCTTGTGGATTTTCTAGAGGAAACTGAAGCTTAAAGAGGATAAATGACTCATTCAAGATCACACAGCCATTGATGAAACCTAATCCCAATCTTTACTCTTAAACCCACTACTTTGAAGCCATGAGCAGCATAATGCAATTAGACTGTGTTATAGAGTGTAACTTACAGGGGTTGATAAGTGAGCTTAATCAAAGCAAAATAAATTAAAAATACAAATATTTGAATTTGCAATATAACATTTTTCTGTAGTTAAATGTTACTAGAGTGTGGCACTTACTTGTTTATGCATATGAATGTGAGGTTTATTGCATATAGTATTTTAAAGGATTATGGAGAAAATGAAGAGGAGTGCTAATGTTTATAAAAATCAGAGAGCTAAAGAAATATGTTTTGGATATGAGAGATATTGTAAGAAAAGATACAGAGAAGAATGTACTTATGCTCCAAATGTCAGTATGCTGATATTAAGAGTTGTTTTTAAAAATGAGTAGAGAGAACAAAGAGCAAGGAGTAATCAAAGAATGAAGATTATAAATTAGATTGAATGAATGAATGAATGAAAGAAAGAAAGTGGGGGAATTTTAGACTGTAGGCTCCAATATAGATGCTCAGGAGTCACTGTCTCTTATAATTTGTGTATGGGGGTGGGATTTTACATGCTTAACAGAGAGCTGCTACCAGAGGGGAGGGATCTGTTGCTTAGTGTTTGACCACTCTTTACCCTCTGCTGCCCACATGTAATAAAAAACAGGCAGCAGTGCTCCCAAGAGCAGGTATATAACCTTACTGATGCTTCTTAAGTGGCCATAAAGAAGTTGGCTGAGCATGAAATTCTAACATTACAGTTTATGCTTTGAGTTGGGGGAGGGGAGAAGAAACAAAATTCAAGACTAGAAAAAAGAAGAGGAGGAGGAAAAATTGATTGCAGCTCATATGAGAAAATGATGCGGTTCCTAAGAGATACTTAGTTTTTTTGGGGGGGAAGAAAAAGACACTTGTGATTTTGAATCCAGTATGTGCTGCTGCCTCTTACCATTCCTGTAATCCAGAATGGAGGCAAAGAAGTGAGACTTTAAGAGGCTCTGCTTCTTGATAACTGAACATAATGTGATAGCTGGTGCATTGCTGAGTTGTGATGAAGCAGTGCTGACAGCCCTCTATACACATAAGGGGGACAGGATCCTGCTTGAGCAACTCAAGGGAAAAAGTATTAGTTAAGAGAATAGTTTTTATTTCTACAGTAGTACATCATGTTGAATTGGAATATACACAGTTACTCAGATGACAATCAGAAATACCATTTCTTGAATTCTCTGTAATTGCTCCAATATTGCTAGATCAGGGTAGAGGGAAGGACATTTATTGCCATTAACAGTCAGTCTCTTTGTCCTCTAATATAAGTCATCTGTTTTGGATATTCAACTATCTTTTAGATGAATAATGCCATTCACATTTACATCACCTTCTGCAGCTGTCTAACCTGGTATCAGGCTGCTAGGTGAGAGCAGGAACTATCTTGTATGAGTTCATACACCTGAGGTTAATGGGAATTTAGAATGGGGTTCAGATTTCAAGAATGGGTTCATTGCAGCAATGGATTGGCTGGTCTGCTTTGGGCTTTGGACTGATGACCACAGGTACACTTTCTGGTCCTACATGTCCTCTGAGAGTGAGGTGCTGACAGGACCTGCTGAAGCCTGGTTCTGGTCATCTGCTTCTTCGTTCTAGCTCTGGGCCACTGGTACTTTACTTACCTTCTCAACATGTCATGTCAAGTCAAAGGAAGGCAGCTATACAAATGTCTGGTCCCCTTGCATGCCTGCCATATACAAAGGGGAGGAGCCAGGAGCATTGTCTCAGGATCATCTATTGAGCCAATTTTCTCTTCCAGATAAGCACCACCCTCCCCAAACTGGACCAGGGCCTCTTCTCTTTTCAGACAAATAAAATAAGAAAATGTTCAAAACATCTCCTGATTCTAGATTTCTCTTCAACTTTTTCAACACATTAAAGTCAGAAGTTACTTCTCTAACTTAACAACTTTGCCTTCTCCCTCCATAGCCCATCAGCCAAAAGGGGCCATCTTTCCTTTTCTCCTTCCTCTCTGGAAGAAATTGTGCAATTTTCCAGGAACACTAAACAATCAGGTTTAGCTGTAATGGCTTATGGGGAGCAAGAAAATTAGTCTGCTTACCAACAAAGACCACATTGCAAGGGATATCTACAAGTTATTATCCTCATATTTATACACTTTCATAGATTTGAATCTATGAGAGTGATATAAAATTCAAAGGTTACTTACCACTACTGGCATGCTGAGGTAGAATGGACTATTCGGCAATACAATATGTTTTCATTTTATAAGAAGAACTTTTGAAAAATAAATTTAGGAAAACTCAGATGGATTTACATGAAGCAAAATATACCTTTGCTAAATGTTAAGTACCATAAGAATCAAATGCTGAAAGAGAGAGAGAGAGAGAGAGAGAGAGAAAGAGAAGATTTTTAAAAATGACAATACTAAATGTTTAACATCTGAATGAATGCCACATATCATCTCAGAGGGGGCATTTTCAGCAGTATGTGTAGCCAACTGCCATCCCGGCATTTAACCACCATATTCAGAGAAACAGAGCTCTAAGTCACCATCCTCTGGGACTTTAAAGCTTTGTTTTTTTCCTAGAGTGCCCTCGTTTTACGAAGTTTAGGAGAGGCTGTAAGATTAACCTAGGTCTGTCTTTGGGAATCATTTAGAAGGGGGAGACAACTTTGTATACTATTTAGTTCAAACATTTTCCAGAAATAATTGGCTAACATAAAATCGAAAAGTTAATCCTAATGATTCAACCACTGGAGTTTTGAGAAATACTTCATAAGAATAAAAAACATATATTAATTGTTATCCACTAAAGCTCCAACGAAAGGTGCACTGCTTTGCCACTTTCATTTAAATATCTATTGATTGTACCCTGGTTGTCATAGCTCAGTGGATTGAGTGTGGGCTGCGAACCAAAGTGTCGCAGGTTTGATTTCCAGTCAGGGTACATGCCTGGGTTGCAGGCCATGGCCCCCAGCAACCGCACAGTGATCTCTCTCTCTCTCTCTCTCTCTCTCTCTCTCTCTCTCTCTTTCTCCCTTCCTTCCTTCTCTAAAAATAAATAAATAAAATCTTAAAAAAATAAATATTGACTGATTGTTTACAGACTTCAGTCACCTTGATTGGCTCTAGACATACAAAATAGAAAAGATACTGTCCTTATCTTCAAGGAATTCAAATTCAACTCTGTTTAGCAGATTGTTAAATTCCATTAGTCTTTCTTTAGATCATTTTCATTCTGCTCTTTAAACATTAAAGTAATATTAAAATACACACAGAAAAGATTTAATTAACAGTTTTTCTTTACCCTGGATGCCTGGTAATTATGTGCTATATGCTTATAAATGAGTCACAGGTATACATACATTTACCATTTTGGATATGTTCTCTCCATGATTCTTTTTTTTTCTTACTTGTTCATTTGCCAGGAATAAATTATATAAAAAAAAATAAGATTATAGGTATAGTCATGATTCCTAGGTGTATTCACTCTATGATGTTTTTTAGAGAGAGAGAGAAGAATGATATTTCAGTATATCACTTTAAACCATAATCTGAGTAAACATGTTCTTGAAATATTCTCTCTTCCAACTTCCTCTGTTTTTATTAGGGCAATACTCCCCTATGACTGTACATTCCAGTATCATTAAAATCAAGCTTTGTATAAACTGCTTCAAATCCAAAGTCAACACAAATAAACACATCTAACATTAGTATATACTTTTATACTGGTCAAGAGAGAACAAGAAATGTTTTTTCTGTGCCTGAGAATTTTAATTGCAAAGATCCATTAATGGGCTTACACTGAATACCCAAGATTCTGTAAACCCTTGTCTCCATTTTGTATTCCTCTGACCTCCTTGTGCATTTCAGAATCAGAACAAAGAGCCATTCAAGGAGAGAAAATCTTTACAAAGTGTTGTTCCAATACAGCTGCCTCCTGCTTGTCTTCAACCTAATGTTTATTAACTTCTAGGTTTTGTAATGAATTAATAAGGAGTTTACAGAGATTAAAAATACTCACAAAAATCATCATCAACCAAGCAAATTCTGCTGGCTTTGTAGGTGGACTGCAGTAATGAATGGAAGATGGATGAAAGGAGTGGAACAATGAGAGCCATATGATTCTATTGCAGAAAAAGTGAAAAGGAAAAAAAAGTAGTATTTAATTCCTTCACTGTCTTGAGAATCCATCACTCAGACAGAATCCATAACAGAAATCTAATTCTCCAGTTGCTGGACGAAGTTAATTAATTTGCAAATATATTTCATCTTCTAAGTGACAGCCTTGTCTGGACTAAATGGTGAGGAAATAGGAGGCTAAAACTGGAGTACAAAGCACGGGCAGGCTCACATGTCATGGCTCTAACACTGGAGAATCGAGGTGACACCGGCACCTTGCATCTCCTCTAAGTGAGCTCCTCATCAAAGGGAAATATTTTGATTAAGGTAGCGAGGGGGGCATTTGCAGTGTTCTCCATGTGCTTCTTCTAATGGCTTTGCCAAATACTTAAGTTTCTTTAAAGGGATGATGCCTTCAGGGATGGGGTCCTCCTGATTTTTGTCATCAGCACCAAGGGATGTACAGATGTTTACCTTTGTTTTCTGAATCCTCTAGTAACTGTATTCCTTCCCTTCATCTCCAAAGCCTTCATTTCAGAGCCACTCATCCTGAATGGGAGTCTTTATATTTACTTTAGTTAGTGGCTTGTGCTGCCAAGATTCTTCCACAAGATTCAGTAAAAACCATGGCATCTTAGCTTGGGCCATTTCTTTTCCTTACACGTATTTCCAGCAGCGAGGACCCTTTCCCTGTATCCAAGCCACTTCATAGGCTTGTATGCTTCTCTGGCATTGGCAGAATAATTACAAAGTCAAAACTGGGTTGATAGGGAAGGAGGATTAAAAGTCTACATTCAGAATGGAGTCAGTGTCTGCCTATCCCCAGCCTATGCAGTTCAGTGTTTTGTGAGTCTGGACTTCTTGGCCCCATCTGCTGCTCAGCAATATCACAATTCCTAAAACACAAAGTGGGGAGAGTGGCTCTCAGCACAGTGAGCAAGAAGAAGGTGGTTAAGGACACAGTTGGAGATTTGCAAAGGGAAAAGATCGTGCAGGGCTTTGTACATGATGGATTCATCTGGTTTGTACTGTAAGTGCAATGGGAACCTGCTGAAAATATTCAAATAAGAGAATTAAGTGACTTGAAGTATGGTTTTAAAAGAATGTTCTGGCTATTGTATGGAGGTTGGGTGAGGGAGGAGAAAGAGTGAAATCAAGATTACTGTTTAAGAGTCCTACCCAATGAAGGAAGTAGATTGGAAATGTTGGTAGACTAAAATTGTTATTGGAGGTAGAACAAGCAGGCCTTGTTAAAGGATTGAATGTAGGAGATCAAGGAAAACGGGGGATTCAAAGATGGCTACAAGGTTTCTGGTCTTGACCAACTGAGTAGACATAAGCACTGGAGAGCTCAGTCTTTTAGAATTTGGGCCTTGATGTGCTCTAACTAGTTCCTGTCCAAAGTATAGAAACATGACCCTCAAATCTCAGTGTGTTGGTCAGACCCTTAAAACATACTAGAAAATTTGCACTTTCTTTCTGTCTACTTTCTGCCCTGGAAATCTTATTGCCCTTTTCAGCAATTGCATTGGCTGGGATGCCCCTCTGGCTTTATTCTGGACTTCCACATACTGATACCTGCACTGAGATTTAGCCATCTCTAAATTCCTATAGGGAAAACTGTTGATTTTTCCATCCTCTGCTTTTGGATGTCCCAGCCCAGCACTTGTGATCACAGCCTTTGTGATGCGTATAGTTTTAGATACCGGCACCTGTCATCTGGAGTCTGTTTCCCTATGATTTACTGAGCCTTTCCCTGCTAAGTTTTAAAATAGGAAAGATAGATACAGTGATACCAAAATGTGTAGTAAGTTTTCACAAAAATTCCCCTCACTTTGAGGCTAGTATCCCCAAAAGTACATATTCTAAAATTACTTCTCTTTGGCTGTTGCTAAGCACATCTAGCATTATAGAAATTTTAATTGCTTAATCTGAAGCATTCAGTCCTTTATAAGTTCAGAATTGTCAAACACAATGACCAAAGGTAACATTCTAGAAATAATTGTGCAATTATTAAAAACTACAATTGAAGCAGCTTCTGAAGAAAAGAAAAATTTAAAAAGAGAGAACTGTGTATGTTCCTTTCCAAATATCAGAACTATTCCATATCTTGTTAGTGAGCATTCATTTGGAAATTTTAAAATATACATCTCATTTTCTATCTTACAAATAAGAAAAGTAAAAGTACTCTTTCTCTTCATATAGTAACCAGAGATTTATTTCCAGGAGAGTTTTATAATATGCCAGTCAAATGAGTTGTAGCTAAATATTTGTTATATTCAAGTGCTATAGGTTCAATGAACTAATGAACAGTAGAATTATTTGTTTCATTCGCAAGTGTTGAATTCTGCTACAAAGAAAAAAGTAAAAAGAAGAAAAAACATTTTTTCAAGAATGGTGATAAAAGAATCTGTAAGCTAGCTTTTAAAAAATGATCAATCACCTCCTGCAATCTAAAAATGGGGATATAAAGCAATTTTTATAATTCCAGATAACACTAAAAAGCTTGAAATTGCTTCATTCTTTTAAAATAAAACATTATTCTAGCTAAAATTTTCACCCAGTTGTCATGACAACCTTGCCATTTTATACAATGTAGAGACAATTAGATATTAACCTGGGCATTTAGTAAAAGACACTTCTAACTTAGAAAAAGACTTGTTGATTTGTATTTGGCTGACTAGTCCAAGGAATTACTGTTATAATTCTTCCTGGAGCTAATATTCTTTGGGCCATCCAGGCCATTGTCTTAGAAAGGAGCACCTCTGGTTTTTACAGGTAAACTGAACACAGTCAGGGTAAAGGGACACAAAATGGGTTGTGTTAACTAGTACTCTATCAGCTGGAAAACTGAGAAAGTCATATTTTTCGTTTCTTTGAGATAAATCTTTAATATAGTGGCTGTCATCATTGTAGATTCATACAAAGTAGAAGAGTAATTTACCTGAAATTTAATTGGAGAAAGAAGTGGCAGTGAACTGTATCTCCACGTTTTAAACAAATAAGAGTTATTAAATCTGTAGCCCTAAGTCTTTCATTTATTTATATATCTTGTGAGAGACAGCAAAGGAAGCAATGAGATGAAAACCACCAGAGAATGCAGAAATTAATCCTTCCTTTATTAGGGTTTTTGTCTAACTGGCACTCTTCCTTTTCCCATCAGTTCAGATAATAAAATTTTTTTCATTATCTTCCTTGCTATTAAAGTTTTTTTCTACTTACCTAATCATGCCAGAGTGGGAGAGGGGTAGAGGCGTATGGTTGGGAAGGAAGAACTGTTTTAGATTAAACAGACTCATAAAACAGATCCGAGGCATTGTTATAGAGCATTTATTAACTCCAAAACTATGTTATTTCCCTGGTTAACGCAGATGTTTACATAGACTACAGTTATTCCCAAAACATGTACCATACAGATGAGGAACAAGCTAAAATGAATTGAAAAAATGTGTCTATGAAATAACAATGATTTTTGTTTAAAAAATTGGGGCTTTTTTCTTCAGTGTACTAACTAAAGGCAGCACTGTATTTTCTAATTATGCTGTCATTCAAAATATTTAGGGAGCTCTTCTGGAAATTGCTTCTGGAGTCTCTTGCATGTATGTTATTTTGATTGTTATGAGTGAAGCAAAACTGTACCTTTTGAGAGTGATCCAAGTCTATTAAAAAGGTGGATATTCAAGTTTGGCAAAAAAATTTAGTGTGGTTTTTAAAAAATTATTTTAAAGGAGCATGAGGACACACACAAATACATGGTTGTATTAGTTTGCTAAAGCAGGCATAAAAGAAATACCACAGACTTGGTGGCTTAGATAAAAAAAATCATTTTCTCACAGTTATGGAGGCTAGCAGTCTCAGGTAGGGGTACCCATTGGCAGACTGCTTTCTTCTGAGAACCATGAGGAAAAGATCTGCTCCAGGCCTCTGTCCTTGGCTTGCATATGGCTGTTTTCTCCCTGTACTTTTACATGGTCTTCCTTCTGTACATGTCTGTGTCCAAATCTTCTCTTCTTGTGAAAATACCACCAGTCATGCTGGATTAGGGTTTATTCTAATGACCTCATTTTAATATAACTACCCCTTTAAAGACCCTACCTCAAATACAGTCACATTCTGAGTTACTGGAGTTAGAACCCCAACATATGAATTTTGGGGGGATGAACACAATTCAGTCCATAACAGAGAGTGTGGCTTCTAAATAGAATCTAAAGGCAATTTCCAGAGGAAATTTTCTGTCAAGGAAAACACTCCTTATTTCGATTATATCTTGCTGCATTACCAATCATTTCAGGATTCAGTAGCTTTAAAAATTGTATCTCTCCATATGCAATTACTACAATATTATTGAGTATATTTCCTGTGCTAACTATGTATGGTATCAGATGGGTACTAGATTTATTGGGGAGGTCGCTTACATAAGTTACATAAATGTTGAATTACTATGTTATCATATAAATTTCATACTATATTCCTTTATTTTTATAAAACTGTAGATAAAGCAAATTAATCTCTAGTGACAGAAGGCAGATCATTATGTTTGGGAATGGTAGGGCAGAGATAGGAGGGAAGAAGAAGTAGGAAATGTTAGCAAGGGACACTAGGAATCTTTTGTGGGTGGTGAAAATATTATCTTAACTGTGGTGATGGTGGCATATATTTAAATATCATCAAAAGTTATCAAATTATATACTTTAAATATTTGTAGTTCACTGTATGTCAGTTGTATCTCAGTAAAGATATTGAGGATTAAGAACTATTTTAAACCTGTTTCTCACAATTCTGTGAGATGGTCAGAGATTCTTTTGCTAGTTTCATAAGGCTCACTTGGGTTAGTACATTGAAGGAGAGTCCTCTGGATGGGAATATACATGATGGGCTCAATGACATGCCTGGTAGTTCCAGAGGAAGAGAACTCAGTTCTCTTTACAGGGACTCTCAACCTCCAGTAGGCTGGGCCAACTTCCTTACATTCTCATACCAGGGTAGTGCTCCAAAAGGGCACAGGAAAAATCATCAATGTCTCTTCAAGCCCAAACTCTGGAACTCTAGCTATCACTCTGGTGAAATAAAGAAGTCATGAGGATGTAATAATGTATACAATGGTGGCTATAGGTAACAATAATGTATTTATATATTTGAAAATTGCTAAGGGAATAAATCTTAAAAGTTTTCATCATAAGGAAAAATGTAACTATATATGATGACAGATGTTAAGTAGACTATCAAATTATTTTGTTATACAACTGAAACTAATAGAATGTTATATATCAGTTGTGCCTCAATTAAAACCAATTTGTATTTTATAGATTAGCCCAAATTCCAAAGATTGGGAATAGATTCTACTTCTTGATAGGGGGAACTACAAATAAATTATGTCCATATTTAATATATTACATATGTATAAATTAATATTGGCCCTTTATTTTTGTGCCATAGTTTTTAGTTCCATTAACTTTTTTGAGGGAATAGTTGGCACACTTATCCTGAAATGGAATTTTTTAATCCCATTATTTAGCTTTTAAGACATCTTATTCCTACTTTATTTTAAATCTTATTCATTTTGATCAAGTATTATATACATCTTTAATAAAAATAATTTACCTTCTTTAAGCACACACTGGCCTGATGATGAAGGAGACATCCTGAGAAGTGCTGAAAAATAGAAAACAAGCTCATAAGCAGAGTGCTGTAGATTATTTTGTGTTCCAAGGAACAGGAAATTATGGTTACTCAAGTTATAAGGTCTTATTGTAAAGATACATGAGCAAGTAAAGGAAAACTGAAAACTCTCCCCTGAGGTCTAGGCAGGCTACCTAGAGAATTAGCACATCATATAGTAGTATAAGGCATGGCAACTATATTAGTTTCCCGAGACTTCTGTAACTAATTACCACAAATTTGGTGGTTTAAAACAACAGAAATTTATTCCATCATGGTTCTGGAGGACAGAAGTCCAAAATCCAGTAGTGCTATTCTCCCTCTGGAAAGTCTAGGAGAGAGCCTTCCCTTGCCTCTACCAAGTTCTGGTGGCTGCCACAGCATCCCTGGGCTCATGGCCCCATTGCTACAATCTCTTCCTCATTTTTATGTTGCCTTTTTCTCTAAGTGCCTGTTGTCTCCTCTTGCCTTTCTCTTTTAAAGGCAGCTGTGGTGGCATTTAGGGCCCACCCAGATAATCCAGAGTAATTTCCTCATCCTAAAGTTCTTAATTATGTCTATAAAAATTTTTTCCAGGAAATTTATAAAATGTAAAGATTAGGACTTAATATCAAATGTGTGGCCATTCTTCAACCTATCAGAGAAATTACTAACATCAGGTTTTCTCTAGCCTCTATCTAGAGCTGACCTGTTATAAAAATGAACACATCAAGAGAAAGACAGGGGAGTGTGGATATTCAGCTGTGCCAGGCTGCCAATGTTCTCTCTCACCACTTGCCCCAGCACAGCAGTCTCCCACTCAACTACATTGTGTGTGAGTGTGTGTGGCACACTTTCCATTTAGGAGTTAGAGGCCCTTCTCAGTTGCAGTTAGTATAAGATAGGAGGATAAGACATTATTTTTTTTTCTCTGTAAGTCTCCTTGTGTTAAAACACCTACATTAATCCTCCTAAATCTCAGTTTAGGAGAAGCATCAAAACTTAGCCAAGGGAAGAGCTCAATCTTTATCTAAGCTATAAAAGAGAAGCCAGAAATGCCCACTCATGCTTTCCTAGATAACAACCATATCAGAGAACTCTAACTCTGAACTCCCACATCCCAGAGAGACAACTGAGAAGGGCAGGAATGGCTCCATGCATTCTGTGGGGCAACTGATTCCAGTTTTGATATGTTCAACTCTTTGAACCAACTCTTCTCTCTCATAAAAAGTGTATACACATAACATTTCATATAATTTTAGGATAGATGATAATTTTGAGGGTAACATAAGATAGACTATGTGCTTTACAATAGCAGGAATCTTGAAATGTTTATATTTCAATTGCCTAGAACAGGAACAAGGGTGTATGAAACCTTGTAAAATCTGTGTTTTAAGAGGCTTCTTCAGGCACAAGAGACTTAATATTAGCTTTTCCATGAAGCACAATTCTCTGAAATGCAGTTAATGATTTTATACTTTAGGCTAACAATTTCCACATATAAGCATACTTTCTAAGGCGTGTGGCTATTCTAGTACTTTATAAAAAACACTTTAACTAACTTGAGTGTAACAGTGTCCTCATATAGAAGTCAGGAGAGGACTTGACGAGATGATCTCTAAAGGTTGTTAAATTTTTATATGCCTAAGAATCATCTCAGTGGTTAGTTAAAAATGCTGCTTTCTGAGCCAATTGCTTCAGAAATTTCAACTCAACAGAGATAGGGAACACAGGTGATTTAGATACACGTGGTTGAGGGGTGCATTTTGAGAAACACTGCCCTCAACAATATTCTATAACTATCAGCTTCTGATACACCACCTTCTAACAAAGCCAGCAGGAGAATCCTACTCAGTAGGTGGTATGGGTGAGATGGGGAAAGGCAGTGATTCTGAAAACAGTACATGTCTAATTTGTTTCCATGAAATTTTGAAGAAATGAGTCATCTAAGTTGTAAGCACCTCTTCTGGCCATAATAATAAGATATTGTTTATTAAAACAAAATATCTTGATATGAGTATTCATTAAAGGAGAAAGTTTCTTTGTCTTACAATGGAAAGAAATGAAGCTTTATCTCCCTTGCTGTTTGGTTCCCTCCTAGACATCTATCCGTTCAGGATCCATGTCATATTTTTCAGCTCTACTTTGTAATCCTTTATCAAAGAAAGAACATATTGGCAGTTTCTGAAAAGATTTGAGACACACGTTCACACAAAAGGACCCAGAGAGAAAGCTGGTCTTTTATTGATGGAAATGAGCTGTGTGATCATCATGTTTCCATTGAGACATACAGAGAGCCGTTCTCCATTACAAATAGTTAAGTGCTTTAATGAAGTTCCATGTTTAAATCAACGTATGTCAGCAGTCTTCACCTCATTTTATTATGTTAAAAATATAAAATAAAATCAATATTAGGGGAAAGTGTTGAGCCTATTTTTGGACTATTTTTTTCTTTATGGGGATTTCAGAGCAAGGTCATGCTTTAAAAGTTTATTTAATAGGTTATTTGATAGGGTTGTTAATGATCAGAATGTGCCCAGGAAAAGTAGGACAGAAAGGGCTATGCTTAACAAGCCCTGCCTCTAGCAGAGAGCATCAAGAACCACAGGAAAAGTGGCTGGCCTGGCTCTTTCTTCTTTGCAAAGAAGGCCATTGGTTACCAAACTATAGATGCTTCCTGAGATGACTTTTATTGGGTTTGCCTTTGACAGAGTATCCAGGAACCTGAGAAAAATATACTTTGATGTGCCACTAAGATCTCTGAGTACACATAAATGGGACAGATCTTTCAATGGTTTATATTTCAGAAGACACATAATTTGAAGACATATTTAAGTTGTCCCCTTCTTAACGAAATTAGAACTATATGCTGTGGTATTTTTTTGGCCATACAACTCTCTCCAATTATAGTTTGGATCAGATTTTGTAAACATCAATTTCAATAAATCATAATTATAATAATAAAGCTCTAGAGAATGTGAATAAGATAATTAATATATTTGCTCTCATGAGTATATATCAAAACATAATCCCTAAAAACAGAGAATAGAATTTACTTATAATCAACTATAGATTATTTTTTTAAAAAGTGACCATATGTTTTGAAAAATCCTTGATGAACTTGAAACCAGAAATAAATAACACACATATATATATTTAACCAAACAATAATTTTGCTAGAAATCATTCGCAAAAATAGAAACTGGTGTGCCTAGTGAAATGGCAATTAAACCAAATGAGTGATATGAGGGAGGGGTTCAAAAAACCTGGGAATTATTTATAAAAAGGTGTGTATTTGTTCTTACGTGTTTAAAATTCAGTCAATTTCAAAATACTTTCAATTTGATACAAAACATGTATTGAGACAATTTTTTCCACTGCTCAAAATAGTTTTTGAATTTGTCAATTTTGATACCTTTTAGTGCTTCTGCTATTTTTGTGTGTCACCTCTTCCACATTGGCAATACATTTTCCTTTGAGAACTTTTTTCATCCAGGGAAATAAAAGAAAGTCACTTGGGGTGGGATCAGGTGAATAGGGAAGGTGGGGCACAGAGGTTGTGTGGTTTTTGGTCAAAAACTTCTGAATACTCAGCACAGTGTGGGCAGGTGCACTGGTAAATCACCCATCTTAAAAAGGGCAAATGTGTTGAAAAAGTCTTCAAAAAAATTTCACTGATACCAAATGTGGCCTCTCACAACAATGCCAGCTGGTATAGTGATACAAATGGGTTCCTAAAACACTCACCTAGCTGGGGAAGCCTGTACTACAAGGGGCCCACCTTCCAGAAGATAATTCTGTTTTTTAGAGGCATCTCCCCTCATATATGTGTGTGTTTGAAGCAACTCATATGTCTAAAATGAAAACAAAAGTAAAAGTGCAAAATACCTAGAAAGTAGTGATTATATTAAAATGTTTCTGGTGCATATTAAAAATATGTTTGGAGAAAACAGATGGCCTTAACAACATGACTAAAAACAATACTTGATAAATATTCCATTGAAAAAATAGAAAAAGAGAAAAAACAGATCCAAAGACAAATTGTAAAAAAAATTATAACAATGATAAATAAGTCTAAGTGCTAAATTTAAAAGGGATGAAAGATCAGTATAATAAAAAAAAATAGAAGGCACAATGCACAAAATCAGAAGTAAGAACAGTTCAAATAGTCCCTGGAAAAAAGAAATTAAAAGAACAATTAATAAGTATTTTTCTTGACTTATTTAAAAACTACTTTCAAAACAAAAATCAAATGAAAGATTTCTAAAGGAAATTAGAAGTTATTTGTATTTAAGTAAAATACATCATATTTAACCAGCTAGATTATCAAGAAAAAAACATTGAGAAAGTTATCAAGTAGCCGAATACCAAAAAAAGAGGCAGGGCAAGAAATTTGCTTAGGTGCTTTCTTTCAAGTCTTCAAAGAAGACACTTTTACTACTACTATACACAAAAAGGAAACACCTTTTCTTTCTTTAAAAAAGAAAATAAACCTTTGAAAGAGAAAGGCCACTTAATCATCAAATATTGAATAAATCACCATAAAGAAAATATTACCAAAGTGAATTCTGGAGTAAGTGAATGTAATGTCACATCATGATCAAGTGGATTTTATTTCACAAATGCAAGGATGGTTCAATGACAAGAAATCTATTAAAATAGTTTAGCTTATGAAAAAGTTAACAGAGGGAAATGTGTTCATCTTGGTAGAGGTCAAAAGCACATTGGGAAAATAAATTAAACCTTTATTCCAAACTTTAAAGAAATTGAAAGCACCTTTATATACATTAAAAAGGTAGAGACTTTCCAAACATGATATAAAAACATTTTGTAAACTCAAATCCAGGGCCATAATTTATAAAATACTAGAGGGATTCCCATTACAGTTTTGAAAAGGAAAAAGTATTAAACACTATTCTGGATTTTGCACATGTAAGACAATTAAAAAATTAGAAATAATAAATAAATCTAAAAAGGTGATTGATTACATTAATATATATAATAATTAAAAACACATAGAAAGATAATGGAAGAAAATTTTAATTCATTCAGCCAGTAGGAAAGATACAATACAGAGATGGGCAAAAGTAGGTCTATGGTTGTTTGTATGGAAAAATACATACAGGTTATGATTATTACAATAGCTTTATGAACTCAAAAGAATGTCACAATGTCACAGTGCACTTAAGTACAATCTTTTTAAGTGCTCAAATTGCTGGCCTTCATTATTCATCCATTCTTGTAGTCTTTGAAAGTCAGTAAATGCAACTGAATTTCATGACCTGCTTGGGTTAGCACCACTATTTTCTGAGTTGGTTGAATTCAAACCTACTTTTACCCACCCCTATATTTTTACAGCAAGCTTAATAAGCAATGTGTAGGCCAAATATGAAGAAATGGTCACAACTACACTGAGGAACCAAAAAGCATCAGATGATATAAAAATTAGAATAGTACTAACTGTAATGCTTAGAGTAGAGAGAGGGTTAGGCATTATGTTATCAGTGATTTAACTGTTTATCTGTCAGAAAATAATCAACTTTTCCACTGAAATTAATAAAACAACTCCCATAATCTGGCAACATTACTCCTTCTAATCTTTATTTTCCATCATTTCCATAATGAGCCTTCCTGTGTATCTGATTATCTAATATGCCATCTCATTTGTACTATTAATTTCTTTATCTGTGTCTTTGTGCATGAAACGTTTTCTACCCATTATTTATGATCCACTCTCTCTTTCCTTCTCTCTGAAGCTCCCCATCTCCCACCACACTCAGACCATCCTTATATCTTCCTTTTTTATGCTCCCATGTGACTCATGTCAATCATTGTGTGACACCAATTTACATTCAAATCAATGACTTTTTATGTTTTTAAATTACTCTGACCTTGAGCAACTCAATCTGTCTGGGTTTTACTTTCCTCATACATAAAAGTAACCAGGTAAAGGAATTCAATTGTTTATTGAACAAAAATTTTACTAATGACCAGTTTTTGCAATGTACCTTTGTATGTGTTGATTACCTAATAATTTTTAAAATATTTTATTTATTTATTTTTAGAGAGGGAATGGAGGGAGAAAGAGAGAGAGAGAAACATCAATGTGTGGTTGCTGGGGGTCATGGCCTGCAACCCAGGCATGTACCCTGACTGGGAATCGAACCTGCAACACTTTAATTCACAGATTACCTAATCATTTTTAAAAAAATTGTCTTCTCTCTTGCAGTTTCATTCCAATGGGGGAAAAATACAGTACTGGTGTAGTAAATATGCATATTATATAAAAGTTTAAATGATAAGTGCTATAAAAAAGATAAGAAATTAGACAAGGAGTAGGGTGACTGAAGCACCAGGAGCAGGTCAGCAGCTGGGTGACTTTACATGAAGATGAATTTCCAACTTGAATATTGAGTTTGTATGTATGCATTTATATATTTCTCTCAGGAAGACTATAAATTCCAAGGCAGGAGGAAATGCATCATTACTCTCTGTTGTTTCATGCCATATGAAATATGGTGAAATGAGTAAGAGTTTAGGTTTTGGACTCAAAGTTTTGACAAAAAAGTCTTGCAGCTCACTTGCTCTGAACTCAAACTAGTTGCTTTAATCTCTTGAGCCCTTGTTTCTTTCTCTATGAAGCAATGCCTACTTTATGAAATTGTTCTGAGAATGAATGTATATATGCTCCTTATTTATCATATGATTACATCTTTACAAACCCATTGTAAATTAAAAATGTCTTAATTAAAAAATGCACTTTAGTTCACTTAACTTACCAAACATCTTAGGCTAGTCTAGCCTATCTTAAACATGTTCAGAACACTTCTCATTAACCTACAGTTGGGTAAAATCATCTAACACAAAGCCTATTTTATAATAAAGTGCTGAATATCTCGTAACTTATTGAATGCAGTGTTCCAATAAAGCTGGAAGCATAGACCCTGTAAAGTGTTGGTTGTTTACCCTCCTGACCCTGGGGGTATCTGGGAGCTGTAACTCACCACTTCTGCCTAGCATCATGAGTATCACACTGCATATCCCTAATTCAGAAAAACATCAAAATTTAAACTATGGTTACCACTGAATGGGGATTGTTTCCATACCATTATAAAGTAAGAAAAGAAAAGAAAAAAATTAAGTCAAACCACTCCGAGTCACAGATTATCTGAGAAGAAACAAGGAAGATATGAGGATAATAGTATAGTGCCTCACCTATAATGATCACTCAACAAATGGGAGCTATATCATTTATTCTATATAAAAAGTTGACACTCAGTACCTTTTACTGAGTTAAAGGAATATGTTACACTAAAATGAAATGTATTCTCATAAACAAACTCTCTTAAATATTTAACTTTCACTGTTCTTTACCCTGGTATGCTATACACCACAGAATCCTAAGTATCCAAAAAGTAGTTGTTGGGATAATTGGCAAAATATAAATAAGGTCTGTAATTTAGATGATACTGTTCTATTAATGTTTCTTTCTTAATTTTGACAGTTGGGCTGCAGTTATGTAGTATATATAATAAAGGACAAAAGGTGAGTTCCAGGTGTCTCACATTTAGACATTATGCTATTGAAATGAAAATCTTGTGTACATGATGAAAATTTTAGTATGTTTTAAAGACAGCAATTTTGATTACAAATGTTACAATTTACTATTATACAAAACTGCATTCACAATATGAGCGTACACAGGAAAAATAGAAGCCATGTTACCACTGATAAAGCAATGTCCCATTTTCCAGGTTTTCAACAGGGAAAAGTGCATGTGAAAACCCTATGGGTGCCTTCCCTTGGTTGGCACTATGTGTAGTATGATATTGCTTCCTGCAGATTCACAAATTCAGCCCTCAAACTACCTCAGGGGTTTCATTATCAGATTCTGTTAAGATTTTTAAGAAAAAATCAAAATAAAAGGCTTTCAGTCTCCTAGCCTCTTACTTTGGACATTAGCAACTCATTAAAATTTTATACTCTTTTCTAATTAAACACAAAACTTATCTATGCAGCAAGTATTCTAAGAAGCCATAGTGATGGATTAATTTAATGAAATAATCATGTAAGAAAATACCTACAACATTTTCATATTTTCTTAAAATGTACCGTGCAATTTGTTCTCACTCTATAAGCATGTCTGTTTTGATATGTCAAGAGCACTTGTTTTTTTTTTCCATTTTATTGTCTTAAAGCAGCCAAACAGCCACCCAATCAAAATTGTATATATGGAAATACATACACATACACACACAGAGATACAAACACACATTTTTCTATCTGGAAAGACCCCTTTTCAAAGAAAGAAAAAAAAAGGCCTAAATAAAAGTCTCTTTCATCAGTTACAAAAGTGCTGTACCAATTACTTCCCTACAGGGTGACCTTTTCATCTCTTAATGGCATTTTGGAATAAAATCGCCCTAACACATTGGGAGTGTTATGTGTGTCACATTTCCAATTCTATTTTTTCTCTTGTTGGCAGTGAATAAGGCCTAATGTATTCATGACCTAATTAGAGTAATTTTTGAATAATAATGACCTCCTGGGGGAGACTTTTTTCTTGGTACTATTCAGACACATTAACTAGAACAAGTGTTTCTTAATTTTTAAGTGTTTCTCTGGTTATTGGAGGTATTTTTGCTTCATTTAAAATGGAAATTATATAACAGGAATCCCTAGAGGAAATGAGAAGCACTTTAAGTTTTCTGGATGCTTTCGTCTCTTGAAAATGTAGGATTGCTATTATGTTACTGTTGTGTTCATCTTTTCTTTCATTCTCGGAGATGTGACAGTATCCAAGAAAGACATATCACAACATTTGGAAAAAAGAGCTTAAACAATTCGACAGCCCTTCTTACAACTGGATCTCTAATTTTCTGTATGAGTAGCACAATGCCCTTTATTCCAATTATCTCCTCTTTTACTTTTTTTATATTTCATTTTCATTTTTTATTTTTAAAGTATATTTTGTTGATTGTGCTATTAAAGTTGTCCCATTTTTTCTTTCCTTTATTCACCTCTGCCCTGCATCCTGCTTCCCACCAGCATTCCTCCCACTTAGTTCTTTGACTTCACCATTTCCTATACTGTTCTTAACCTCCCCTTGCATATTTTTTACCTACCATTTATGCTTCTTATTCCCTTTACCTTCCCCCCCTTTACCCCCTTCCTCGTCCACACTGATAACCCTCCATGTGATCTCCATTTCTGTGATTCTGTTCCTGTTCTAGCTGTTTGCTTAGTATGATTTTGTTTTTCTTAGGTTCACTTGTTGAGAATTGTGAGTTCCTTGGTATTTTACAGTTCATAGTTTTGATCTTCTTTGTCTTAGATATGTCCTTTTAACATTTCATATAATAAGGGCTTGGTGATGATGAACTCCTTTAACTTGATCTTATCTGGGACATACTGTATCTTCCCTTCCATTCTAAATGATAGCTTTGCTGGATAGAGTAATCTTGGATGTAGGTCCTTGCCTTTCATGACTTTGAGTACTTCTTTCTGTCCCCTTCTTGCCTACAAGGTTTCTTTTGAGAAATCAGCTGACAGTCTTATGGAAACTCCTTTGTAAGTAACTGTCTCCTTTTCTCTTGCTGCTTTTAAGATTATCTTCTTCTCTTTAATCTTCAGTAATGTAATTATGATGTGCCTTGGTATGTGCTTCCTTGGGTTCAAGTTTTTTTGGACTCTGAGTTTCCCAGACTTCCTGGAAGTCTATTTTCTTAGCTAGATTTGGGAAGTTCTTCAATATGTTTTCAAATAAGTTTTCAATTTCTTGTTCTTCTGGCACCCCTATGATTCACATGTAGAAACATTTAAAGTTGTCCAGGAGGTTCCTAAGTCTCTCCTCATTTTTTTAAATTGTTGTTTCCTCATTCTGTTCCTATTGAATGTTTGTTTCTTCCTTCTGCTCCATAATGTTGATTTGGGTCCCAGTTTCCTTCCTTTTACTGTTGGTTCCTTGTATATTTTTCTTTATTTCACTTTGTATAGCCTCACTTCTTCCTCTATTTCACAGCCATACTCAGCCATTTATGTGAGCCTCCTGATTACCAGTCTCTTGAACTCTACATCTGATATGTTGGCTAGTTTAGCTCTGTTTTTGGAGCTTTGATCTGTTCTTTCATTGGACCATATTTTTTGTCTTGGTGTACCTATTACATTTTAAGGGGCAGAGCCTTAGGTATTTGCTAGAGTGTGGCAACCCACGTTACTGTGTTGTGGTGCTGTGTGTGGGGGAGGAGTCAGGGAGGGAACAATGACACCTGCTTGGCTCTCTGCCAGCTTTCAGTCGCTTTCCCTGAAGCAAATCAGGCCTTTCTGGTGCTAATTCCTGGCTGGGTGTATTTGTGTACATTCTAGGAACCTGTGGGTCTCTCCAATAAACTCTCCTGTGAGGCTGGGAGTTTCTGCCCCACAGATTTTTACAGCCAGAGGTTTTGAAGCTTTCTTTTCCCATGCTGGAACCCTGGATTGTGCAGTCTGTCTTGTTCCCCAGTTGTTCCTCCCAGTTTATCGGCATGCAAATGTGCAACCGCCTGGTCTGTCAGCTACCAATTTGCTGTGCATCCTCTCCACCCCAGCTGCCCCTCTACGCATCTCCTACCAGTCTGGGTGAATTTTTCTTCTTTAACTCCTTGGTTGTCAGACTTCCATACAGTTTAATTTTCTAGCAGTTCTGGTTATTTTTTGCTCTGAAACTTGTCCTTCTTTTGGTTGTGTGAGGAAGCAAAGTGTAACTACCTACACCTCCATCTTGGCCAGAAGTTCCTTCTTTACTTTCATATCCTTTTCTAATGTGGAAATAAATTGTAAAAAATACAAAAGCAAATAAATATATTGATATAGTTTGGAAACATAGATTCCCTTCACTCATAAAATATTAAGTAGTTTTATTTTTAGTAAACCTTAAAATGTGTGTTTGTGTTTATATGCCTTCCCCCAAAAGATAACAGAACTGACAACATCCTGCCTTCAATCCTCACCACCACTGGAAACTCAGGCTATTACTCCTCTCTCTATGACTCCCTCTCTCTATATCCACCCCCATCTCCTAATATGGCTTTATGTAGCACTCTTACATGATCCTGTTATGTCCTTGGAACTCTCAGTCTGTCATTAAAATACCTTGTATCACTGAACTCCCCATCTACCTCTTCACTTTAATGGAAATCTGGCCTTTACCTGAGTGAGGATCCAGAAACTACCATATCTGTCATAAATGGTAACTTTTTAAAATCTCTGTTACTATCCTCTCCATCTAAAACAGGTTCTTGAGGTTACACTGAACTACTTGCTCCTCGTTACTTCTCATGCTCATAGACCACTTTTCTTCCCTTTTTTTTTCAAAACTCTTAGCTTCTACCAACCTTCCATATATCTCTATCCTCCCCAGCTCCAGGCAGGGAGGACCAAATGAGTTTTCTGGGAGGCCCACAGATGTGCTGGGACTTCCAGGACAGAGTGCTTTTTATATAATTAATTTCTAAACCTGAATGCGAGGAATAGACAGTGTTTTGTCTGTAATCTGTGATATTGTGGATGGGTCACCCAGAGCCAGAGTATCATCTCCTGAGTCGGACAGCAGCATGGGTCCGCTCTTTCAGAGAGGATTTCCTGTCCCAGAAATCATCATCCTGGGCTGTCCAAACTTCCCTAGTAACCTTGCTTTCTTCAGCAATGTTAGTAATGCCTTAAGCTGACAGTTACTATTTTGCAGAACAATTTTCCTATTTACTAATCTAGTAACTTGCCTATGAGCCTGGGCTGGATCTGAGAAACAGGTGTGACCTAGAGCATGAACAGAGGTGCCTTAACTAATAAAACTATTTTTTTGTACAGTAATGGTGTTGGGTTGGTCAGAATAGAAGAACTTTTTAGATTTTTTTTTCTCACAGTGCATTGATTCAACCCCAGAATTATTTGCCATAAGTAGACTCCCTTTCTTCCCAGAGTGTGGGGAGCCAGCAGGATTGGGAACCTCAGGAACACTGAGCTGGTCCATCTGTTTGTGATTTTTTTTGGCAAATGTCTCTGTGGGAGAGTCTTTGGCCAGATTTTGGGCTGTTTCTGACTGGCTGGCTGGCCTGAGCCCTGAGGGCTGTGTCTGGTTTCAGCACTTATGGGGTCATCAAGGGGCTTGTTCCCTGGGTTTAGATGCTGTCAGACTTGGTCCTTGTTTAAGAGGCAATGCTTTTGACAGTATGGCTAAACAGAAAGTGAAGTGCAAGTGCAGGGTGGCACAGCTAACCCCAAATCCCCATTAAAACAAAATTAGTCAAAAGTGGTACAGAATGTGATTTTTGATGTAAATTGAAAGTTCTGAAGTGGAAATGTATAGTAGTTTAGGAGCCCAGAACATCTGATTATTGCAATTAAAAAACAAAACAAAACAAAAAACAAAATCTTAACTTCTCTTCAGCTTCTCATTAGACTGTATTATCTATTACTACACTTTTCCAGTTATATAACAACCTTCCATTCTCCACATTCTAGCAACTGGCTCACCTCTTTTGTTCTACTTATACTACTATATAGAAAATAAACCTGCCATCCCTAGCTGGTGTGGATCAGTTGGTTGGAGTGTTATCATTATTCCATAACCAAAATGTTGCTGGTTTGATTCTCAGTCAGAGCATATATACCTAGGTTGCAGGTTCAATCCTCAATCTCTGATCCTAGTCCAGGCACATTCATACCCCACACAATCCCCAGTCCAAGCACATATGAGAAGCAACCAGTCAATGCCTCTCTCTCATACCAATGTTTCTCTCTTTTCCTCTCTCTTTAAGAGCAATGTAAAAAAAATGTCCTCAGGAGAAGATAAATTTTCAGTTATTTAATTAATTTAAAAGCTGCCATTAACTACTAAAATCTCTACTTTAATAATTCATTCTTATATTCCAAACTCATTTATTCTAATATGTACACCCCAACTATTCTTTGGCTATATTAGGACTTAGTCTTTTTCACTGAGCAACATTTTTCTCATGTGTTTCATTCACTTGGTTCCTTTTAACTAAGATGCCATATTCTTCAGTATAATTACACCCATGTATTCCAGCTCACCACCATAACGCCCCCTCCCACTTTCATACTTGTGCATCAAAACCCAAAAGTTAATTAAATCAAAATTTTGATCTTTTTTCATACCCATTCAAACAGCTAAGTTTGACACTGAACCACTATACCAGATCACTCTCTACTTCAATTGTATGGTCACAAATTCTAAATGGGTTTTAAGTATTATTCAACAATAGTACTGTATTTTCTCAATCAATTTTCCTTCCCAATCACTGAAATGAATACTGGATGCATTATCCTCTTTTTAAAAATACCCTCCCATTTTTCCCTAATCTCTCTTATTTCTATCCATCCCACATAGACTCTTGTGTTTAGCTTAAAGGGAAGGGGAATAAGAGTTTCTGTTTAATATCCAAAGAGTTTGAAAATATGAGGAGAAAATAAACCTGCAGGTTGTTTCAAAGACTAGCTTGGAGATATAGAGGTTCTAGACACAGTTTTCCTCCTAAATGTCTCTCTAAACTTGGGCTAGTTTTTGAAGTTCTTAGAATCTCTTTCTTTAACTCTGAACTGATATATGTGGATAGAGATTTATTGGAATACCTAATGGAAATGAGCAGACTCTTGAATATCTTGTAAGCACTATGGCAATCTCATCTGTCAAATTCTGCATCCATTTGTGTATTTTGATGGTTGAGACCATGGGGAGGGTAGCTAGAGAGAACCTGGAACCAAGAAAGTAGAAAGTTTGGGAGGTGGAGTAAAAGAATGTGGTTTTATAAATGCTTAATAGGATGTCCTTAGGTGTACATACTACATAATTATTGTTCAGATTAAAATCTACAGACATTAGAGGGCATTACACCACCATTTTCACATTTGTGATACATACTTCAATTAGATGAATTCTCCTCACTAGTTAAGAAAAATACTGTTCTGAATGTCACAGTTTTTTAATAAAGGAAGATTTTAAGGTGACAAATAGCCACAAGTAAATAATGACAATCATCATCATCATCATCAAAACCTGAAAAATTAAACAAAAGCAGGAATGCTACTGTGCCTCCAGTTTTAAATTGAAGAAACATATTACTATTGAAAGAACCAGCCCTGACCATTCTGGCTCAGTGGGTTGGACATCATCCTGCAAAGTGAAAGGTCTCAGGTTAGATTCCAGGTTGTGAGTTCAGTTGTGGTTGGTGAATGTGAGAGGCAAACCATTGATGTTTCTCTCTCACATTGATGTTTCTCTCCCTCTCTTTTCCCTCCCTTCCACTCTCTCTAAAAAAATAACTAAAATATTTTAAAAATAATAAATAAATAAATAAATAAATAAATAAGTGACTAGGCACTATAGATCCAAGAATGGTTAGATAAACAGTACAGAGCCTATGGTAGCACATAAAGCTGCTTTATAACTAAATCAAAAAGGTGTCACCTATGGGCAAACCTTAAGGTATTTCCTCTAAATGAATTACAAAGGGTGCTTCTTGTATGTGGACAAAGGGACATTTTCATGTTGTAGTTGTGACTTTTCTCGCCCATGCCCTGAAGCATGAGCAGTTTGACTAGCAGGAGTGTAGAGGGAACTTTTGCTCCCTGGTCCACATGGGCTGTGTGTTCTGGTGCAGGGCACCATACCCATAGATGAACAAGGCTGTGGAAGCTTGAATCTGCTAATTCAAGGTAAATCCTAACCTATTTAAGCAAATACCTCAAAGGAGAAGTAATTGCTTCCTCAGTGCTTGGTGTGCCTGTCAGAGATGGAGTACTATCTACCTAGAACAATTTCATTTAGATTGGCATTTCTTATATTGTTAAAAGTAGTGGAGATGAATTAATTTTACTATTAAAAATCATAGCTGTCAATGAGAAAAGAAAATTCTTTTCAGTGAAATAATCCTGGAAGACCTGGATATCTATATAAGAAAAAAATGAATATTCTCATACCTTACTTCCCAATATATACAAAAATAATTCAAGAAGGATCACAGAACTAAAGAAAAAACTCAAATCATAAAGATTCTTGGGAAAAGGGAAAAATATGAGATTTTGAGCTATGTAAAGATTTCTTACCTACAACAGAGAAAGCACTAACCATAAAGAAAATTGATATTTTGAACACTATTAAAATTTAAAACATTTGCATATCCAATGACACAATTAAGAACTAAATAGATAAGGTACAGACTGGGGAATAATGTTTGCATGCATATATCTGACAAAGGACTAGCATCTAAATCTCTGTATCTGGAAGTTCATCTATCTTACACAACATTGGCTCAGTTGGTTAATAATGTTCTCACCTTTCATCTTACTGGCAAACTATCTGAAGGATCTAAGTTTGGGCCCCAAGCAAATTCCAACTCCAAGAACTTCTGGAAGATTCATGATTTTTGAACCTTTGAGAAACTACTTATTTTATATCCTAAAAACTGCCAACACAAAATTACTCTGGTTGCTATCAACCCAGAGGGGAAAGTACATGTTGCAGTTCTAGCCTGGAAGTGTCCAAATGTTCAAATATAAATAACAGGCATATTTTTGAAAATTCAAGACTAACACTGACTCTCTAATATATTTTATCTGCTTCCCACATAAAAGTTGTCTGCTAAGCTGATCTTCTTGTCAGAC
Source organism: Phyllostomus hastatus (assembly GCF_019186645.2). NCBI lineage: Eukaryota > Metazoa > Chordata > Mammalia > Chiroptera > Phyllostomidae > Phyllostomus > Phyllostomus hastatus. The sequence goes on along the minus strand of NW_025333977.1, from coordinate 84,862,370 downwards.
TTGTTTCTGCCTTGCATTCAGAGTTTCCTGCTTCATGGCTCAGAAGAGAATTTAAAATACACCTTTAAAAAATTATTGTTATTCTATTATAGTTGTCCCAATTTTTCTGCATTTACCCTCCTCCTCCCAGCATATGCCCTGCTCTCACAGTCAATCCCCACGCCATTGTCCATGTCCATGGGTCATTTGTACATATTCTAAGACTAGTCACTTCTCCTTCTTTCTATCATTATCCCACTCCCCCTTCATCTCTGGTTGCTATCATTCTGTACCATGTCTCCATGCTTCTGGTTCTATTTTGCTCATTAGATTATTTTGTTCATTAGATTCCTCCTATAGGTGAGATCATATGATATTTGTCTTTTAACAACTGGCTTATTTTTCTTAGCATAATATTCTCCAATTTCATCCATGCTGTTGCAAAGAGTAGGAGTTCCTTCTTTCTTTCTGCTGTGTGGTATTCCATTGTGTAAATGTGCCAAAACTTTTTGATCCACTCACTTACTGATGGGCATTCAGACTGTTTCTAGTGCTTGGCTATTATAAATAGTGCTGCTATGAACATAGGGGTGCATACATTCTTTTGAATTGATGTTTCAGGATTCTTAGGGTGTATTCCCAGTAGTGGTATTTCTGAGTCATAAAAGCCATATACAAGAAACCTACAACCAACATCATACTCAATGGGCAAAAACTAAAAAATTTCCCCTTAAGATCAAGAACAAAACAAGGGTGTCCACTTTCACCAGTATTATTCAACATAGTACTGGAAATTCTAGCTATAGTGATCAAACAAGAAAAAGAAATAAAAGGCATTCTAATTGGAAAAGAGGAAGTAAAACTCTCATTATTCACAGACAACATGATTGGAAACCTATAATCTCTGCCAAAAAACTATTCAACCTAATAAGTGAATTGGCAAAATAGTGGGATAGAAAGTCAATATTCAGAAATTGAGGGCATTTTTGTACACCAACAATGAATGATCAGAAAGAGAAACTAGGGGAAAAAATCCCACTTGCTAGAACAACAAGAAAAATAAGTACCTAGGAATAAATTTAACCAAGGAGGTAAAAGACCTACACTTGGAAAACTACAGAACACTGAAAAATTAAATTAAGGAAGATACAAATAAATGGAAGTATATATCGTGTTCATGGACTAGAAGAATTAACATCATTAAAATGTCCATACTACTCAGAGCAATCTATAGATTCAACTCAATTCTTATTAGAATACCAATAGCATATTTCACAGATCTAAAGCAAATATTTCAAAAATTTATATGGAACCAAAAAAGACCCCAAATAGCCTCAGCAATCAACAAGAAAGAAGAACAAAGTAGGAAGAATCACACTACCTGATAACAAACTATACTACAAGGTCACTATAATCAAAACAGTCCAGTACTGACATAAGAACAGATACATAGATCAATGGGACAGAATAGAAAGCCCAGAAATAAACCTATGTCTCTATGGACAATTAATATTTGACAAATGGGTCATAATCATACAGTGGAGTAAAGATAGACTCTTCAATAAGTAGTGTTGGGAGAACTGGTACATGCAAAAAAAAAAAAGAAAGAAACGAGACCACCTACTTACACCATAAACTAGAATAAACTCAAAATGGATAAAAGAGACATTGAAATAAAGGACAAACTGACCAAAGAGAAAAAGGAAAGGGATAATGGGGGGAAGAAGGGGAAAGGTCATTAAGGAACATGTATAAGGGACCCACGGACACAGCCAAAGGTGGATAGGTGTGAGGGGGGAGGTGGGGTTGGTGGGGCAGGGGAGAGTGGTGGGGAGAAAATGGAGACTACTTAAACAACAATAAAAAATAAAAATAAAAATAAAAATAAACAAAAAAATCTATAATGAAAAGAACGGATAAAAGACTTAAATGTAAGTTGTGACACCATAAAAGTCCTAGAGGAAAACATAGGCAGTAAAATTTTGGACATCCCACATAGCAATATTTTTGCCTATATATCTCTTAAGGCAAGGGAAATAAAGGAAAAAATAAACAAATGGAACTACATCAAATTAAAAAGCTTCTGCACGGCTAAAGAAACCATCATCAAAATGAAAATGGAACTAAATGTATGGGAGACTATATTTGCCAATGATATATCAACAATGATTTGATTTCCAAAATATGTAAATAACTCAGCTGACTCTATACCAGGAAGACAAACAATCAACTAAAAAATAGGCAAAGGACCTGAATAGATACTTCTCCAAGGAAGACAGAGAGAGGTTCCACAGACATATGAAAAAATGCTCAACATTTCTGACCATCAGACAGATGTAAATTAAAACCACAACGAGATACTACCTCACACCACTCAGAGTGGCTATCATTAATAAATAAACAAACAGCAAGTGCTGGTAAGGATGTGGAGAAAAGAGAACCCTAGTGCACTGTTGGTGGGAATGCAGACTGGTGCAGCCACTGTGAAAAACAGTATGGAATTCCCTAAAAAAATTGCTTTTTAAAATATACCTTTATGAATTAATTTATTGTTACCCAATAAGTATTTGAATATCTGGTCTGTGGAAGATACTAAACTAAGCCCTATGAAAATGCTATGTCTTCTAATGCCTGGGTAGTTTCTATCCGCCTTGATCTCTTATATAAGTACCAAGGCTATGACAGAGAATTTTAGAAATAACTAAAAGAATCCTATGACCATTTGAGATATTTGAATTGCTATTGAACTATACAACTCAGTGCTCCTTTCTGTTGTGAAATCCAGGTTTTATTAAACTGACCTAATCAATAGCAGTTGGCTTTCAGAGGAGCTGAAATACAGCCCTGGAGGATGGGAACAATATGACCCACAGTATCCTTCACAGAGAGTTCTGATGACCGAGTGATCAGGGCGGTCTTTGTGTTATGATTATAAAAAATTTACCAAGAGATCTTGCATCACTGGTTAGGATGGCACAGAGCAACTTAATCATTAGTGCCAACAATACCTTCAATGACTTTGCTACTTCTCTATAGAACTTGGCATGTGCCTACTAGGGATCTTGTAAACACAAATAGTTCTTACTACCTTACCCATAATAAAGTCTCACTTCAAAAGGTGACAAAGCCACAGTGCAAGCATTTTTCACTAAGTAACTCTATTTAATTCCTGGATTTAGGTAATGACAATTCATACAGCATGTACAGGTGGCAAGGGATCCATATGTATCTGAATGTACATGTTTTTTTATTTGTTTCAAACAGCATGGAGAGCAAGTAATATTTTATATATACATCAAACTCCTCTATATCCTGATTTTGGATAATGAGACTTTAGATAACTAGAGAAAACAATTTGTGGCTTTATGCTATTCTTTTAGGTTTACTCTAAGGTATTTCTTTTTTGTTGGTGTTGTTGTTGTTCAGTTACAGTTGTCCCCATTTTCCCCCCATTACTCTTCCCTGCCCTGCCCTACCCTCCCCCCATCTCCCACATTCAATCCTCCTCCCATCCCTTTGTCCTTGTCCATGAGTCCTCCATACACATTCCTTGACTTGACCCTTCCCCTTCTTTCCCTGTTATCTCCCTCCACCCTCCCCTCTGGTCACTATCAGTTTGTTATTTACTTCCATGTCTCTGGTTCTCTTTTGCTTGCTTGTTTGTTTTGTTGATTGGTTTCCACTTATAGGTGAGATCATGTGATATTTGTCTTTGACTGCTTGGCTTATTTCACTGAGCATAATACTCTTTAGTTTTATCCATGCTGTCACAAAGGGTAGGAGTTCCTTCTTTCTTTCTGTTGTGTAGTATTCTGTTGTGTAAATGTACCACAGTTTTTTTTATCCACTCATTCACTGATGGGCACTTAGGCTGTTTCCAGCACTTGAGTATTGTAAGTAACGTTGCTATGAACACTGTTGTGCATAGCTTCTTTTGAATTGGTGTTTCACGACTCCTAGGGTATAATCCCAGCAGTGGAATTACTAGGTCAAAAGGCAGTTCTATTTTTAGTTTTTGGAGGAAATTCCATACTGTCTTCCACAGTGGCTTCACCTGCTTCCATTCCCACCAACAGTATACTAGGGTTCCCTTTTCTCCATATCCTCACATGCACTTGTTTGTTGATTTGGTTATTGTGGCCATTCTGATGCATGCTAAGTGATATCTCATTGTGGTTTTAACTTGCATCTCTCTGATGGCTAGTATGCTGAGAACCCTTATTTCAAAATGCAACTTAGTCTCAATTTCTCACCAGTTATATAGCTTTGAGGGCCCAAGTATTTATGATGCAGTCTGATAATGCAATCATCTCTTTATTCATAGTTTAATTGCACTAGAAAATTCATTATCTTAATAGAGTTATAAGCAGTGCACATGGATTATGAATTTATGTATATGGATTATGATTTTATGCATGTGAGGAAGAAAAAGGCACAGATGGTTGGGCCCCATAAACTACTTCATCGGTGTATCAGATAAACCCAGGTAGCAGTTTAGACATGTGTGAATGAAAGAAAAATGGAGAAGAAATAATCTGCAGATAAATTCACTGGATTCTGACATTGAAGTAGGAAATTAGCTTTTGACCTGCTCCCCCACTTCCCATTGTATTATATAAATCAAAGCATTTTCCTTGTTTCAATTTTCTCCTAGGTGAATTACATGCAAGCCAGGGTCAGCAACTAAAAACCCCAATGAAAGTATTTGTTAAGCACACATTGAAAACAGAGATCTTATTGAAATTCACTGCAAATAAGTGTACTGTATCAAGTGCATGAGGCATTCATGTTGTTCTAAGAATTTTCTCTTGGCCTAAACGTATATGATAATGACCTCATGAACTAGGGTAAAAAGCCACCTATTAGGAGGAAAGAAAGAAATTTCCATTTATATAGCCTGGAAGACTGGGACAAAAGCTCAGGATGATGTAAAGGCAACTCACAAACTGTTTGGTAGAGTCAAATTTCCAATGACCTTCACTGTACTCTTGGCTAAAAGGAGAACTCTGTTTGAGGATTGATTAAATCCATTGTCTACAAGGTGCCTGGGGTTGCAATTCATTTATAGAAAAAGCCTGGTCAGAGAAGTAGAAATTCCTACTCTTAAAATATCACTCAAAGTAAATGATTCATTAATACTGAATTACTAAGAAAGTAGTCTCTTGGTGGCTTGGTGTCCCCTGTGGCAATCTGCATGTTTTGTAATTTGGGAATTAAAAGATCGGGTGGTTTGTAGGTAAAGAGAACTGTCAGGGAAACAGCAATATACTGTTAATCCTATGTTGACTTCTTGAGAATTTACAGTTCAGACTGAAGCCAATAGCTCTCTGTGGTGCTGGGCTGCCCTTGTAGAGGTGTTCAGTGCCTATTGAATTAAATAAGCTTAAAACTACATCAAAGCAGGTTCACAGAGAAAGGTTGTTTTCCTAGCAGTAGGTCCCTACTTTCATGTGTAGATACATGTCAGTTTTATTTGAAAACACATAGCAGAGTCTAGCATTCTTTTGTCATCTACACGTCTTGTGTGTGTATGTGGCTGTGTGTGTGCTCACTATTCTAAGCATCGGACTCTCAGCACTGCTTTAGGCCCTGGAGACATAGTAGCAAAAGATGGTCTTTGTGGAACTTACATCATAGTTAGGGAAAGAGAAAATTAACAAAAAAAATGATATAGATGGAATATAATTTTAGGTAATGATCAGTGCTAGAAAGACAAAGCAGAAAAGATTCTGATAGGTGAAAGGCTTGTCACACATAAGGATATAAGGGTTAAGCCATCTAAATGTCAGAAAGAAGAACATTCTAGAAAGGAAAAGCAATGTGTGCAAATACCTTAAGGTGCAAATAAGCCTGACATATCTGAGGACAACAAGAGGCCATTTTAGCAGGAGTTGTTGAATGAGAACATCCGCAACAGATGAATTTGGAGAGTTAAGCAGAAGAGAGACTGCACAGGTTCTTGTTGTCTGTGGTATAAACTCTAAGTCTCTTTAAAAATGGGAAGGACCACTCTGACTTGTGTGGTTCAATTGACTGGGCATCCTTCTGCAAAGCTAAATGTCACCAGTTAGATATCTGGTCAGAGCACATGCCTGAGTTGTGGGTTCAGTACCTGGTTGGGGCGCATGGGAGAGGCAACCGATCGATGTTTCTCACATAGACATTTCTTTCCCTCCCTCCAAAAAATAAATAAATAAAATCTTTAAAAATAAATAAAATAAAAATGGGAAGATGAAGGAATGACATAGAGTGACTTAAAAATCATGGTGCTACATTATGATCATACATTCTTTGGGGACAAGAATGGGCAAAATGATATGAGTTATGGGGACTCCTAAAGTAGTTTAGGTGAAAGGAGATGACAGCTTGGGTGAGAGTCATAGCTGTGGAGATGGAGAGAAATGACAAAAAATTTCATATATGAAAAGTATACCAACAAGGCTTGCTGGTTGATAGGCTGCAGTATGGGGAAAAATAAAGATGAATCAATAATGGCTTTCAAGTTTGGGGAAAAGAATTCAAAATTGGGGATACATAGAAAGGACTAGATTTGAAGCAGATTACCTGAGAAGTTCTATTTTGGACATGTTAATCTTTATGACTCTTGGAAATCCAAGGGAGAAATGTTGAATAGAAAATTGAATGTGTGTTCCTGGTTCAGTGGATTGAGTGCCAGCCTGAGAATGAAAGGTGCAATTCCCAGTCAGGGCACATGCTTAGGTTGTGGTCCAGGTCCCCATTTGGGGGCATGCAAAAGGCAACCACGCATAGAGGATTCTCTCCCCCTTCTCTCCCTTCCCCTCTGTCTACAAATAAGTAAATACAATCTTTAAAAAAAAGGAAAATTGAATCGATGTTTCTAGAATGTGGAAGGTATTAGGACAAGAGGAGAAATTTCAAGATAGTATTTAAAATGATATATTATTATGGGAAATCTCAAAAATATCTGATACAGAATAGCATAATAAACCAGCCTTCCCCTTAGCTTTAATAATTATCAGCACATGACCAACTTTATTTCATCCATTACTCCCAACATTTTCTTCTCCTTCACATTATTCTAGAGCAAACCCCAAATATGGTATCCATTTATCAGTAACTACATACATATTATACTATGTATATAGTTGGAATTTAAAACTATGGGTTGGGACAAGATAATCTAGAGAGAAAGTAAATAGAGATGGGCATAATCATTAAGTTCTAGTTGCTTTTCTAAGTATATTTTATTATGTTATTACAGTTGTCTCATTTTTTTACCCCTTTATTCACCCTCACCTGCACCCTGCCTCCGACCAGAATACCCCCCTGCTCCCTTAGTTCATGTCCATAGGTCACACATATAAGTTCTTTGGCTACTATGTTTTCTATACTATTCTTAACCTGCCCCTGTCTATTTTGTACCTATCATTTATGTTTCTTTTTCCCTGTACCTTTGCCCTCATTCTCCCTTCTCCTACTCCCTGCTGCTAACTCTCCATGTGATCTCCATTCTGTGATTCTGTTCCTGTTCTAGTTGGCTTAGTGTGTTTTTGTTTTTGTTTTTGCTTTAGGTTCAGCTGTTGATAGTTGTAAGTTTGTTGTCTTTTTACTGTTCACAGTTTTTGCTCTTCTCTTACTTAGAGAAGTCCCTTTAACATTTCATAAAATAAGGGCTTGGTGATGGTGAACTCCTTTAACCATACCTTATCTGGGAAGCACTTTATCTGCCCTTCCATTCCAAATGATGGTTTTGCTGGATAGAGTAATCTTAGTTGTAGATACTTACCTTTCATGACTTTGAATACTTCTTTCCAGCCCCTTCTTGTCTGCAAGGTTTCTTTTGAGAAATCAGCTGATAGTCTTATGGGAACTCCTTTGTAGGTAACTATCTCCTTTTTCTTGCTGCTTTTAAGGATTTCTCCTTCTCTTTAATCTTGGGTAATGTAATTATGATGTGCCTTGGTGTGTGCTTCCTTGAGTCCAAGTTTTTGGGGACTCTCTGGGCTTCCTGGACTTCCTGGAAGGCTATTTCCTTTGCTGGATTGGGGAAGTTCATTATTTGTTCAAATAAGTTTTCAATTTATTTTCTTCCTCTTCTTCTCCTGCTGGAAGCCCTATGATTTGGATATTGGAATGTTTAAAGTTGTACAGAAGGTTCCTAAGCTTCTCCTGCTTTTTTGAATTGTTTCTTCATTCTATTCCTGTTGCATTTCTTCCTTCTGTGCCAAATTGTTGATTTGAGTCCCAGTCTCCTTCATTTCACTGTTGGTTATACACACACACACACACACACACACACACACACACACACATACATGCATACATATATATATTCACTTTGCATAGCCTTCACTTTTTCCTCTATTTTTCATCTGTACTCAGTCATTTCTGTGAGCATCCTGATTACCAGTCTTTTAAATCCTGCATCTGATAGGCCGGCTATCTCTGTTGCTTAGTTCTTTTTCTTGAGTTTTGATCTGTTCTTTCATTTGGGCCACATTTTTTTTTTTGTCTCAGCACCCTTGTTACATTGTAAGGGGTGGAGCCTTAGGTATTCCCCAGGGTGGGGCAACCCGAGTCACTGTGTTATGGTGGTGTATGTGGGGGAGAGGTCATGGGGGAGCAATGCTGCTCTCTTGGCTCTTGCCCCACTTTCAGCCATTTCCCCTGAAATGAATTGGGCCCTTCTGATGCTGATTTCCAGGTGGGTGGGCTTGTGTACCTTCTAGGACCTGATGGATCTCTCCAACAATCTCTCCTGCGAGTCTTGGAGTTTCTTCCACCACCACAACTCCCACAGGTTTTTATAGCCAGAGGTCTTGAGGTTTTATTTCCCCATTCTGGAACCCTGGACTGTGCAGTCTGTCTCACTCTCTGTCATTCCTCCGGCTTATCTGCATGTGAAGTTGGGACTACTAAACTCTAGTTTCTTAAGAAGTTTGATGACTATAATAAAATATCATTGTCTGTAGTCACTATACTGTACACCAGATCACTAGGGCTTATTTTCTACTTTTTGAAAGTTCATACCTTAAAAATCATCTGTCCTATCCATTCCTACCATCTCCTGGTAATGACCATTTTATTTTGTTTTTACAAGTTCTGCTTTTCAAGATTTCATTTATAAAAGAAAGCATACAGAACCTGATTTTCTCTTTCCCTTACTTAGTATAATAAGCTTAAGAACTTAATGATTCTAGCCACTAAAAAGAAAATATCATCATGTAATATAATAAAGGTGCTAATTATCACTACAATGACAATTATATTATAGTACACAGATACATCAAATTAACATGTTATACACCTGAAATTTGCAAAATGTTGTGTGTCAAGTATATTGCAATAAAATAAATAAATTCATTGGGGTTAGTGTTGGATAGAAATGAGAAGATGGATGAGGTTTGAGTTTTGGAGCATTTTCAAATTTAGGAATCAGAAAGAGAATCCCACAAAGGACAGAGAGAAGGAGCTGCCACTGAAGTATGAAAGAAATGAGGACAATCTTATATCATAGGAGCCAAGTGAAAATAATATTTGTGTTGTGTCAAGTTCTAAGAGATAGAATACAGTAGACACAAAGAATTGAATATTAAATTTAACAAGATGGAAATCACTGTTAATTTGACAAGAGTAGTTTCCCTGAAATGATCAGGACAACAGTTGAGTGGAATAGGTTGAGGAAAGAATGGCAAATGATGAATTTTAGGAAACATATGTAAATAACTCTTTTGAGAGAAGAAGCATAGAAATGGAACAGAAGGTAGAAGGAAATATTGGGTCAAGAGGGAATTTTACTTTTATATCATGGAAGACATTTCTACATGTTAATGTGCTGATAAAAATGATGTGCTATTGAAGAGAAAGTTGATGATGTAGGAGATAGAGGTCAAGTGCAAAGCAAAACCCATTAGTAGGTGAAAGGAAACAGCCTCCAGCACACAAGTGCAGGGGTTGGCCTTAGATAGAATGGTGACAGTTCATTGATTTTATGAGGAAGAAAGGCAAGGTATATTGATCCAAATGCAGGCAGGTTAGTAAATTTGATTGAAGAAAAGTGAGGATTATTCCATTTAGAATGCTTTTATTTTCTCAATTAAATAAATATTGAGGTCATCAATTGACAGTGAAGTAGAGTTAGGTCTTATTGGACATTTCCGGGGAGAGGAAAAAGTGTGAAATATTTCTCTTAAAAATGAAAAAAGTGAATTGATTTGAGGAATGGTGTAGACTTGCTGGCAGTGCTAAATTCCCAATTTAAATGTGTGGTCAAAAGTTAGGGTCATTCCAGTCATCAAAACTTGGTGTATTTATCTATCTATTTAAGCTGCTCATGTACAGTAGTGGAATGAGAGAAAGGCTGGATTTTACCAACTAGAGTTTTGACATATTGGGGGAAAACCAAGTTTGAGCTGATGGTATTTGCCAGGAATTGCTTATAGTGATGAATCATGGCATCTAAGTTTGGTACAAATGTAAATGAAAGTAGAATAAGGAAGAAAAAAAGAAAGTGAAAATCAAGATTTTGAAGTTGGTGATAATGTGTAGTGAACACCATGAGAGTGGTTGGCTGAGACTGGGAAAAACATCATTGAAAGTGAGGGAAAAAATAACCCAAGAAATTGATAGCCTAAAATGATGGATTATCTACCAATGTGGTGAACAGAGAAATAATTCAACTATACTCAAAGACAGTGAGTAGGTTCTAAATACTCATGATGAAAGAATAAGCAACCAGTTAGTGGATGGTTCAAACAAGAAGCGGTAGTAGATGGTGTAGTATGGTGACAGGCTTCAGTGGCTCTTAAGTTACTGAGAGAAGAGAAAAGAGAAATGGCCTGGTGTGGCAATGGAGAGCATAAAGGAAGTCTTCCCCACCCTCTTGGAGAGGGCCACAGGGGCTTCTGGATCTCAAGAAATACTTACCTTTCAGTTTGGGCAAGTAAAACAAGAGCATGTTCATAGAAAATGTGGAGGGTAAAGAGGATTTTGCTGATGAGAGACTGACTATTTTAGAAGGCAATTAAAGGGTTTTATGAGAGAGCTAAAAAGGCACTGAAGTTCAGGTCAGATTGCAAGTTTCATAGAGCTCCATGAGACTGAGCCCACACACTGATGGATGCCGACTGGGACGCTCCACTTTTGGGGGTGACTACTGTAAGCAGGGTGAGGAACATGATGGGTTAATTCCTGTTGATTGTTGTTGTCCTGTTAATTAAGGGTAGTTAGCTAATCACTGCCTTCTTTCTCCTCAGGATTAGTATCATAAGCCGCTTGTAGTGGTAAAGTGGTGGTTTCATAGCTAGGGGACTGTGGCTTTCCCATAATCATGTGGGGTGCATTCAATTTTAAACACAGGCAAAGATCTTTAAAACCCTCTCATAGACAACAGAAGATAGTGTCACCACTACCAAGGGGCAGGAAGGCTTTTGCAGGAGTTGTTGGTCAATAAATGGTCTATTTCTTTCCTTTTTTTTCCCTTATCATAAAGAAATATTCTCAGGAAATAAGGTTATGATATAAAATTCTCAGAGTCCCTGAATTAATTAAATTTTGTTAAAGCAACACAATTTAAGGCTGTTCTCAAACTTTACACTTGGAAACTTAATAAAAATTCAAATTTCTGGGACTCAATCCCAAAAGTCCTATAGATCTGGGATGTGTGGGGGCACCCCATGTTCAGTTTTGCCCAAGGCAGTGCACTTGATGCTTGCTAGCCTGGCATGATTGTGTATAGCAATCTCTTTCACTTTCAAAATGCCTAGGTTTGAGCAATCAACTATATGGTCATTTTAGGAATAAAATCTGGGAATCTTCATTTTAAACAAGTGCCCCAGAGAATTGTGATACAAGTGGCTTAATTTTCATGCTCTGAAAAACACCACCTTAAAGGATGATAATGTTTATTTTGTCCATTCTTTGCATTGTATCTTTTCTGAATTAGTGAGGTATAATTCCCCAAGCCCAGGTCCCTATATTTAGAATCATCTGCAAGAGCCCATGGGCTTTATGAAAAAGGCAAACTGATTTATTTAGAAGTGACTGATCCTTACACTGAAATGACAACTATATGTCATTTATTATACCAGCACAAGCACACACACATAGAGGCTAACACTATTGAATGGTGCTTACAATGTCTACATGCTCATCTAAGAACTTTGCATGTACTAGCACATATAGCACTCAAGATCACACTTTGGCTTTCCACTGATATTATTTCTATTTTACAGTGGGGCACAGAGAAGTAAAACAACTGTTTGAGATCACACAGCTAATTCTAATATATGGTGGAACTTGGATTCAAAACCTGGCAGTCTGGCTCCCTGGCTTACATTCTTAAACATTATACAATATTACCTCACTAATGTCTTTAGTTCCCCCTCTCTAAAATCCTGGTGATAATTTCAACCAGGTTACCCACGTTATTTCTTTATATTTTCTTACATCTAATGATCTTCTGCGTCCCACTGAGTTCTTAGTCATGTTTATTATGAGTGACATTCAGGATCTTTATTATTTGTTGATGGCCTTTTTCTTTCCATTACAAAATTCTACCAAAATTAGAGATTTTTGTCACTCTCAAATATGATAAGAGTTGGAGGGAAAGGACTTAACACTGAGCACTTACTTACAATGACTTTGTTGCATTTTATATAATTTTCCTCATTCAATCTTCACAATTCTGAGGGGTAATTTATTTTATTTCACTTTTTTAAAAAATAAGGAAAGTAGAGTTTAAAGAAAACAAGTGGTTTCTCCAGGGGATAAGAAAGTAGAGGAACCAAGAGATGAACCCTAGGCTGTAACTTGCATAGTGAAACTGTATGCCATGCTTTAACACCAAGAATGACTTCTTATTTTTACTTGGTTGGCACTGATGCTCTTTATTTGACTTGTGTTAATAGTAGCAAAAGGAAGGGTTGTATTCTATTTTCTTTGGTGAAAAGAGCCATTGCCTTGATAAACTTTAAAATGAAAATAATAACATTAAAGATACCCTTTTCAGCACTATGGGAGGTGTTGCTAATTAACTATTTCAGTCAGTGTTGTAAGAAAGTCTAGGTCTTCCTCCTCCTCAGTTTAAAAATGACTTATTTTCTGACATTAGAAATGGGAAATTATGACAATAGACAGATGGCTGAGAATTAATGAAAAAATATTATGAAACCTCCCCCCTGCCCTTTGGTGGATATGTGTTGTGGGGAGCATAGTTAAAGACACACTAAAAGCAATATGCTGCATAGAGCTACTGCTTATCTAAGTGGCTGTAAAATATTTATTCAAATGAGGACCAATTAATCAGCACCTTCAAAAAGAAACCTCATTTCTGAGTTATTATAAGAAATGTTGTAGCAATTAAGACATGTAGGATGCCAAGGGAAAAAAGCTGAACAAAGACGACTGTCACAGTTGAGGACACAAAACTAGTCTCTTGAAAGTGATTGATCCCAGCACAGCTTGAGCTCCTGCAAGGTTTTTAGCAAGGCCGAGGAACTGGGTATAACTCCTCAAAGTGATGTGACAGCTTCTGCCATCCTGTGCCCATAAAATACCTATCTTTTCATTCTCTAATTCCATGTGGAGTCATATTTTCCTCTTTGGGGAAGTCCATATTCAAGACAGCAGTGGTTTCTACTCTCAAAAGGAACTAAAAGATTGAGTAGACATTGTATTCTTGCTGTTTGCCAAAAAAGTGGGAAGGTCACTGAGTACTGTTGGGCAAGACCCAAAAGTTCTACAGTGACTGGGCAGTTTGTCAGCATTTCCTCAGACATTTCCCCAGCATTGCTAATGCTTTCACAGTCTAAGCTGAAGACTTCAGAATGCAGGGTAGTCATGTCTGTTTAATGAGAGTGCCCATTAAAGCACTAAGCATTCATGATTTTCATTAATTCTATATCTGACACATTCCTCAAAAGTTGAAAGTGTGAGATTAAATAATATTTTCATGATTGCCTATAAAACACAAAGGACTTAAGTCAGTCTTTCTTCTTTATAGTCATCCTATTGTGGTGGGAAATCCATTTAATAGGTGGATAAAGAGATAGATAATAGGTAGATAGATAAACATCTATACAAGTATTCATGTATATGATGTGTATGTGCTTTAATATGTGTAGTTTTAATAATAATTAATATTCAGTGAAATTAGGTAGCTCTAACAAATAAAATTTAATTAAAATGTGGAATGTGTGTGTATGTGTTTATGTGCAAGGAAATTACTAGACATTAAATGACCCAATAAAGACATTATTTCCCTGTCTTCTTCTTGGACAGCCTAGGATTAATTTTCTCACATTCAGTACATTAAAAATATATTTATTTACTGCTCCTGATATTTTTTATCCAACATATTTATTTAAGATCACAAGTCATTTTTCTGATCTTAAAAATAGATAGATATTTATAAATAATAAACATACATGTATAGTCTGGTATACACATATGTGTGTACATATATAAATTCTGATATATGTGTAAAAATATGTATGTATATATTCAGAAAAAATATATATATCCATATATCCTGAATACCTCTCAGTATTATTTTAGTTTAGGCAAGTTAAAATCTTTCCTTATCTATTTTTATGTTCATAAACATAAATTGCATGTGTTTATATACAGGAAACACCCTGTGTATACTGCAAATATTTTAAGATAAGCTCACTAGAGTTCTCCTTTCAGTACACATTTGATGCCTCAATAAAGTTTTGTTGATTGAAGTGAGCAAGGGTTAATGGAGTTTTAATACCATTATATACCCAATTATGATTTCAAAGCCCTACAGAGATTTTGTTCAGGTTTAGACACAGTTCTCACATATTTATATTTTGCACAAGGAGAAAATAATCATTTCATGACAATTCATGTCACAGTCCTATTTTAAGCACCAGGATGCAATCTAAGGTGATCATTCTTTTATTGTTGTTTTGAGGATGAGATCAAGGCTGCCTCCTGTTAATCTGTCTATAAAATTTGCAGAATAAGTATGCTCTGATTTAGTTTCCCAGCTTTGCCATTTACTAGCTGTGTGACCTTGAACATGTTCTATAACCATTATATGCCTTGAATTTCCTATTTAAAAAAAGTGTGTGTCAGGAGGAGATAATAATATATAATTTAATAGGATGATATAAGAATTAAGTAATATGGTCCTGGGTGTGTGGCTCAGTTGGTTGGAGCATCATACTGTACACCAAAAAGAAATGTGGGTTTAATCCCCACCCAGGGCACATACCTACGTTTCAGGTGCAATCCCCAGTCAGGGCACATGTGGGAGGCAAACAATCAGTGCTTCTCTCTCACATCTCTCTCTCTCTCTCTCCTCCCCACCCTCCCTCCCCTTTCATCTCACTCTAAGATCAATAAACAGCCCTGGCCGGTGTAGTTCAATGGATTGAGTGCTGGTCTGTGAACCAAAGTGTTGCTGGTTCAATTCCCAGTCTGGGGACATGCCTGGGTTGTGGGCCAAGTCCCCAGTTAGGGGCATGCAAGAGGCAACCACACATTGATGTTTCTCTTTTTCTCTTTCTCCCTCCATTCCCCTTTCTCTAGAAATAAATAAACAAACTTTAAAAAAATAAAATCAATAAACATATCCTGAGTTTAGGATATAAAAAAGAAGAAAATTAAGTAATACAAAGCCTTTGGAAGAGTTTAGCACAATCTCTGGCACTCCTACTCCTTCACAAGTTCCCCATGGCTAATGTGGAAGGGAATTTTAAGGCTTAAGAATCCCAAGAATCCATTTACTCCAACTCACTCATTTCACAGAATGAATTGAAGGCCTGAAGGGATGCAATGATTTAGCTAGTAGCTAGCCAGCTACTAAGCCATGACAGAAACACTGAACAGTAACTCCCAGTACCCAGGTGCCTGTCTATCCATTAAATCAAGACAGTCACCACCAATTTATTCTTTCTGAATTCCAGAATTTCTGATTTTAGTGAATTAGGCATGCCTTCCAATATAATGTAGTTTAAGGGAAAGAATGTGGCTTCTGAGTTTGTTGCTGAGTTGCTATGTGACCTTCGGCTATCCCTCTTGAATTCCCATCAAGACAGCTAGTTCCATTTTTAGCCTTGAAACCTAGATCCCTACCCTTTTTTGTTCCCCTCCATTATGAACTCCAGACAGTGTTATTCCATTCATCAAGCAATTATTGAGCACCTTCTATATGCCAGGTGCAGCACTAGGTTGAGCTATCCATCAGTCTCTGAACTACCAAGGTCTTTTTCCGCTTTTGGTTTGCAGATGCCTCTTTTTAGTCCTACATGTCTCTGAAAATCAACACATTGTTCTCTTAGCCTCTTGCCAGATAAATTATTTAAACCCTGTCTTGTGTGTTTTGAGAGCACACAATCCTCCTGTGACTGTGAGTGATCTTAAAGGAAACCTAGTTCTCTATAATCTTATCCTATAAAAATTCCAAATATGCTCTTGACAGGTGGAGATAGGACAAGGTGGGAAGAAGAGAAAATTAATGCTAAATAATAATTCAGTGTCATGTTCTAGTTTGCATAGGAACCTGGCTGTTTTCTGTCCTGCTTCTCAGAAATCACTAAAGCAGAGCTTCTAGGGATTTTGCTGCTGACTAATTAGAATAAGCCAGAGTAGAGACCATGACTCAGGGACCAAGTTGATGTCACATTTAGTCACAGGATAGGAAAGTACATTTCAGAGACATAATTTTATGTACTGCTGAGATTAAGAAAAATTCAAATACTGAAAATTCATGAGGAAAGATAATTTTTTAATGAGGTGGTTTGTTTATTTTCATTTGCGATTCTTACTGACCCAATAAATGAGAAGCCACAACTTCACTTGCAGAGAAGAGTGAGGAATGAAGTAAAATCATAACAATATAAAATGTTATTCATAATCACCTGAAGGGAAACTATTTTTTCCATGGGATCCCAGTTGTATTAATTGTGTATATTATTTTTATTATATATGCCTGTCTTTGGTATTATAGTTTATAGAAGTTGGGATCTTATAAAAGTGGAGCCAAAAACAGCATAGAAATGGCCTCTAGGATGAACCAGAATGAGCTGTCTTTAGCATGAATTATTCCAGTCATATTATATTTCTTGTAACTCTAAAAATCAATATTTGGCAGTATCTTATAACCTGTGCAGTTAAGGTCAACTGCGTGCATGTGTTTATTTTAGTCAGCTTCTTATTACTGACACATGGAGGAAGAATCAATGGCTTGGGAAGCAAGAATCATAGCATGACTCTCTGCTCTTCCACTACTGAGCTCCATGAACCTCCACATTACCTCTGTGGTATGCCACATCTCCAAAATAAACACATTGTCTTTGGTGTTCAGTATATTTCAACTCCACATGACTATAAATAGGGCTTGTCTTCTATAATCAGGCTTTTTCCAACTGCCTTATGGAGCTGAAAATGTAATGGTATAAGTATGTTCACAGTTCCTTCTCCTCTCCCCTACAGCCAACTTTCTAAAACAATAAGAAACTTAGTTGCTGGAAAAATAACCTAGAGCAGGGGTGTCAAACTTATTTTCACCGGGGGGGTCACATCAGCCTTGCAGTTGCCTTCAAAGGACAGAATGTAATTTAGAACTGTATACATGTAACTACTTCTTAACAGTTAAGTGAGAGCTTGGTGCTGCCACAGGATAGAAACAAGGTGGAGGACTGGATTCAGCCCATGGCCCTTGTGTTTGCCACCTGTGACCTAGAGCGTTAAAATTAAACAGTGCTGAGATGAGAGAGAGAGAGAGAATAGATTGATTTAAAAAATAGAGTTTGAGCACTGGCTTGTGTGACTCAGTGGATTGAGTGCTGGCCTGCAAACCAAAGGGTTGCTGTTTTTATTCCCAGTCAGGGCACATGCCTAGGTTTCAGGCCAGGTTCCCAGTAGCGGACGTACAAAAGGAAACCACACATTGATATTTCTTTACCTCTCTTTCTCCCTTTCTTCTCCCTCTCTAAAAATAAATAAAATCTTTTAAAATATAAAAAATAATAGTAGAGTTTGAAGTACTCTGGAAGAGGGACTAGAATATTTGGATGAGGGGATGAATCAGTTATCACTAAATTTAATACATGACTTTATCCTTTATTTAAATGATATTTTACCACACAGCCAGTGACAGATCTACTCTTAACATTCTCCTACTTCTCATTTCCATTTCTTCTATGCTTTTAACACATGGGTGAAGTGTTGGTCTCAGTCACACCTAAAGCTAGAAGATGAGAGGTCCAGGATAGAGACCACCATAAAGCTGGAGGCATTTTGTTCTACCGGCAAAGCTATGCAGATACATCATAGCAATAGCTACAGTAATCTTTTACAGGCATGCACATGTTCAGCAAGTCACCAGTCCTGGCATAGGTCTTATTCTGTCCATCTTTTCTTTAAATAAAAGTTTCAGAAGTCACCATGGAGGACCCTGGCCAGGCAGCTCAGTTGGTTAGAGCATCATCCTGATCACCAAAGTTGTGGGTTTGATCTCCAGGGAGGGCACGTATAAGAATTAACCAATGAATTCATGAACACAAATCATATCTCACTTTCTCTTTCTCAAAAATCAATCAATAAATAATTTTTTAAAGAAGAATTCACCATGCAGAAGGTAAATTTTACAGAGCTAAAATGATGCCAAATATCCTATAGACTAGGTGTTCAATGTGTCTGTTTTTAATATCACTTGAACTTTCTTTTTTAAAATATATTTTATTGATTATGCAATTACAATTGTCCCCTTCCCCCCCTTTATTCTCCTCTACCATGCACACCTCCACCAATCCACATTCTCCCCACCTTAGTTCATGTCCATGCATCATACATACAAATTCTTTGGCTCCTACATTTCCTATACTATTCTTAATCTCACTCTCTCTATTTTGTACCTACCATTTATGCTATTCTGTACATTTTCCCTCATTCACCCCTCCTCTTCCACACTGATAACCCTCCAGATGATCTCCATTTCTGTGATTCTGTTCCTGTTCTAGTTGTTTGTTTAGTGTGTTTTTGTTTTTGTTTTTTTTAGGTTTGGTTGTTGATAGTTGTGAGTTTGTTGTCATATTGCTGGGCATATTTTTGATCTCCTTCTTTTACTTAGATAAGTCCCTTTAACATTTCATAAAATAAGGTCTTGGTCATGATGAACTCCTTTAACCATACCTTATCTGGGAAGCACTTTACCTACCCTTCCATTCTAAATGATAGCTTTGTTGGATAGAGTAATCTTGGATGTAGGTCCTTGCTTTTCATGACTTTCAACACTTCTTTCCAGCCCCTTCTTGCCTGTAAGATTTCTTTTGAGAAATCAGCTGATAGTCTTATGGGAACTCCTTTGTAGGTAACTATCTCCGTTTTCTTGCTGCTTTTAAGATTCTCTTCTCTTTAATCTTCAGTAATGCAATTATGATGTGCCTTGGTGTATGCTTCCTTGGGTCCAAGTTTTTTGGGACTCTCTGAGATTCCTGGACTTCCTGGAAGTCTATTTCCTTTGCTGGATTGGGGAAGTTCTCTTTCATTATGTTTTTAAATAAGTTTTCAATTTCTTACTCTTCCTTTTCTCCTTCTGGTATCCTCATGATTCAGATGTTGGAATGTTTAAAGTTGTCTCAGAGGTTCCTAAGCCTCTCCTCATTTTTTTGAATTATCATTTTTTCATTCTGTTCTGGTTGAATGTTTATTTCTTCCTTCTGGTCCAAACCGCTGATTTGAGTCCTGGTTTCCTCCCCTTCACTGTTGGTTCCCTCTAGATTGTTGTTTATTTCACTTTTCATAGCCTTCACTTTTTCCTCTATTTTGCAACCACACTCTACCATATCTGTGAGCATTCTGATTACCATTGTTTAGTACTGTGCATCCAATCAGTTGGCTATATCTTCATCGCTTAGTTGTATTTTTTCTGGAGCTTTGATCTGTTCTTTCATTTGAGCTTTTTTTTTTTATTGTCTCAGAGCTCTTGTTGCATAGTAAGGGATGGGGCAGATATTCACCGGGGTGGGGCAACCCACATTGCTGCGGTGTAGAGCTGTTTGTGGGGGAGGGGTCTGAGAGGGAACAATGCCACTTGTTAAGCTCTCTGCTTTTAGTCACTTCCACTGCTACCCACAAGAAAACTGGGCCCTTCTGTTGCTGATTCTTGGGTGAGTGGTTTTATGTACATTCAACTACCTCCAGATCTGTTCAATGAACTGTCCTGTGAGGCATGGAGTTTCTCCCACTGCCATAACCCCCGCAGGTTTTTTTCAGTCAGAGGTTTTGAGGCTTTATTTCCCTGTACTGGAACCCTGTGTTGTGTGGTCTGTCTCACCTTGCAGTTTTTCCTCCTGGTTTATCCACATGCAAATGTGGGACCATCTGGTCTGCCAGCCACTGCCTCACATGTTCCGCCAGCTGCTACCTTACCCCGAACCCTTTCTGCCCAGCTGCTTGTCTCTGCCCCTCCTACGAATCTGGATGGATGTTTCTTCTTTAACTCCCTGGTTGTTGGACTTCCACACAATTCAATTTTCTCTCAGTTCTGTTTTTTTTTTTTAATTTGTTGTCCTTCTTTTGATTGTGCAAGGAGGTACAGTGTATCTACCTATGCCTCCATCTTGGCTGGAAATATTTTAGCACTTTAACTTTCCACACTCTCATATATTGTTTTATTTGACTCTCTTAGCAACCCTGTGGAGCAGGCAAGGTAAAATCCATGGCCCCAAATGAGGTGTCAAGCTCAGAAAGGTTAAGTTAATTGCTGAAACCAAACAAACTCAGTAAAAGAGCCCATAGTAGGACCCTGGACTTTGGATTTGAGTCCATTGCTCAATCAACTGTAAGACGCTCTATATAGGTAAGTCTGGCAGAGGTTAGAACCACCAGTTAGTGTTCAACTGGGCTTTGTAGTCAGTGGTCATATTGGGTAATTTTATCTCTTTGCTAGGGTTGGCTGTTTTTAAGTTCGCAGTCATTTTATCAAAGGTCAGTTCTGAGAAATCAGAGACGAGGGAAAAAACAAAAGCTTCTTTAAAAACTTTTTAACTGGAATAGATACCACTGGTCTGAAATGTATTAAAATATCTGTCTCCCAAAAAGGAGTTTGTCTATCTAGATTGTACTTCATTAATAAATAAAATTAATTAGCCCTAGTTTACAATTGGGGAAAGTGAGGCATAGAACATCGCCTGAATCCTCTTGTAGTAATTTCTTCTTTTCCTATTCTAATCACCTCCATCTCATTCTTGTTATGTGACTTTTGGGAGAAAGAATACACTGATTCAGGTGGAAAATATAGCACAGCCAATTAAGGCCAATTGCCTCATATTTGGTGATGGCATTTTTTTGCAGTCAAAATGTGGGCCTTGGACCTACCGTTTCATTACAACATTTGAAGATGTATTAATTTCTCATTTTGAAAAGATGCAAAATAAACTTATTTCAGGGCCTTCTTCAGAATTATTCATTTGGAAGCAGAACTTCACTTTGGGAAAAATCAGTATTGAAATTCCCCTTTCTCTTGATGGAACATTTAAGTATGAAATAGTAAGTTTCATATGTTTGGTTCAGGGTAACTTTGTCAAAACATTCCGTGCCCAGTTATGGCTGATTATTTTTCCTTTTTTTCCTGTGTACTTTATCTATAATTCTTTATCAATTAGAAAAACTGTGCTCACTGAGGTCCATTTTATTCTCTACCCAAAAGCCCAGGGGGATAGAACAGATTCTAGAGCAGCATGCCATAGGCTATGAAACAAGAGAATTGGGGTAGCTGTCTTTGAATCCTGGGCAACCAGTAAGTTGTTAGGATTTTTCTAGTCATTAATTTGACAATGTATCAACTTCCTGTCTATGCAGGGTGGAGCAAAAGTAGATTTACAGTCATGAGTATGAAAAACACAAAATTTAATATTGATTGTTATTTATTAATTATTGTGTTATTTTCCATATGAACAACTATAAATCTATTTTTGCCCAACCCTGTATAATAAGAATGAGGTTTTTCTCAAAGAAGAGTTGTAAAGCTAAACAATGCAGGAAGCTTTCTAAGTTCATGGAAAGCAAGTAGTTGAAAAGACATCAATTTCACATATTTAAAACAAATGTATTATAAAAATTCCTGTTTAAAGAATAAATTTCTCAAGGTGGGGGGAACATATTATTTATGTTTTCCTTATCATATGATGTATATGGACTCATAGGTATGCCCCTAGAAAGTTTCAACTATTAAGTATTATAGGTCTGTGTCCTCCCACTGCCTGCCATCATATTGTTCATAAGTAGTAGCTATTGTTCTCTGAATGACCCATGGGCATTGTCCACTGATATGCCACTACATCCAGAAAAACCCACCTCAAGTTACACTGAAAGGTAAAAGTATGGCTTTGGTGGTGGTGATTGGCTGGTGATTAGGCAGAATCAGAATAGTGGGCTATAATTTACTGTTAAATTTTGTTACATTGGGCAAATAATATAATTCCACAGAACTCAATTCCTTCGCCTATAATATGAGATAATGTCTATATCCCCAATTTGTTGTGAAAGTTGGGTGAAATAATATTTGAAATGGGAATATTTGTAATGGAAAAACGTACAGTGGAAATAAACTATTTTTAAAAAGAGTCTTTGGAACCACAATCTATATTATTTCTCCTACAAACATACTCTAGCCATCTATAATGAGGTCCTCAACACTTGAGCCCAATGACCCATTTCCCATTCCCCCACATATCTATGAGCATGTGCAAAGTGTACAGTATGCCCATGCTTGGTGGAGAAATAGCCAGTTCTAAACAACAATTCATTCAACTATTTTCAACTTATCTCAACTGCCCTAAGCAAGAGTTTATTGGGCCCCTAGTACATACTAGCACAATAAGAGATACAAAACTGAAAAAGACTTAGTCTTAAGGAATCTTAACTCAAAAGCCATGTCCAGAGGCTTTGGGCAGTTGTATAACCCCCTTAGAGACTTATGGCAAGCCTGTTATGCTTTGAAATGCATATTTTTAATGTATGTGGACAGAGATTAACATTTATAGAATATGCACCCTGTAGAAGAATGCAAAAAACACCACAATTTTTATACTAACTGTCTCTTCTTCCAGTAATCATTATATTCAGCCTCCTTGCTCATATTTACTGTGTTCTGTTTTATCTTCTCAAATAAAATTTTAAAACTTCTTAAGATCAGGGGTTATGCCTTTATATACCTTTACATAAATACATTTAAGGTATACTTGCCTTTTAACTGGAGTTCAAGTGCATTTTTAAAATCATATTTGTGTGGACAGAAGAGAAAGAGAAGACTCAGAGCTGGAAACTGGCACCAGTCATTAAAAAAATGGATTAATTAAACTGAATGTGCATGTCTCCTCTTCAAAACACACTTCATGACTCATTTGAATGACAACTCTCAGCACATTAGTTGTTTAGATTAACAATATAAACCTTGGACCTGAATACACACCTTGCTTTCATCCAAATGATTTGTTTTACTGACTATTGTATTCTGTTCTCTTTATGCAAAAATAACCTCTGAAGTAGCATGCCTTTCTGAAATAGAAGTAAAAGCTGCTACCTTACATATGACAAATATATTTACCTTCACTAAGCAGTTGAGTTGCATCACTTAAGGACATGGACGACTAGCTGTATTAGGGTTACTCTTGAGCTCCAAATTGCCACATGCTAGAGCAAGAATTTACTGTTTGCTAAGAGATTTTTCTAGTTCTCAGATTCAGGTACAGCATAGAATAATATATCTGAGCAGTGTGTGCAATTAGCCATTGTATTAAATGTATAAGCAAACAATTTCATGAGTAATCTCATCATTCCTATTTTAGAAGACTATAGTAGCTCTCAATGCTCATTTATCCAGTTCTCCCCTCAATCTGCCCATAGATCCACCAAAAATCATTTATTAAAAATAGTTATGGGGAAGATGATGGTGTAGGTAAACACAGTGCCCACCTCCTCCCACAACCACATCAAAAAATTACAACTAAAACAACAGAACAACCATCACTCAGAACCACCCAAAATTGAGCTGAATGGAACTCCTACAACTATGGAACTAAAGAAGCCACATCATGACTGGTAGGAGGAGCAGAGACTCAGAATGGGCTAGTCCCACAACTACATGTGGTGGATAAAAATCAGAAGGGATATCTCAGCTGCAGAGGTCCACCATGAGGAGCAAGGTGTCCCAGCCCTACATCAAGCCCCCCAGCCTAGAGTTCCAGTGCCAGAAAGAAAAGTTCCCATAACTTCTGGTGGCAAAAATCAGCAAGGATTGTGGCTGAGTGAGACAAAAGCTCCTATAGGACACCTACTACATTACTCCACTCTACCAAGCCCTGGAGACATAGCAGCTCTACTTAATACATAGAAACATACACAGGGAGGCTGCCAAAATGAGAAGACAAAGAAACATGTCTCAAATGAAAGAATATGATGAAACTCATATCAGTGATTTGGAATATAAGGAAGTAAAAAATACCCAATTAAAACAACATGAAGAGAAAAGAATCCAAAAAAATGAGGATAGTACAAGAAGCCTCTGGGACAACTTCAGCATACCAATATTTGCCTCATAGGTGTGTGAAAAGGAGAAGAGAAAGAATGAGAAATTAAAAACCTACTTCAAAATAATAACAGACAATTTCCCTAACTTGGAGAAGGAAATAGATATACAAAT
Source organism: Phyllostomus hastatus (assembly GCF_019186645.2). Lineage (NCBI taxonomy): Eukaryota > Metazoa > Chordata > Mammalia > Chiroptera > Phyllostomidae > Phyllostomus > Phyllostomus hastatus. The sequence continues at coordinate 84,837,733 of NW_025333977.1, read as the reverse complement.
ACAGAAAGCACAGAATTTCAAACAAGGTGAACCTAAAGAGCCTTACACCAAGACACAACATAATTAAAATGCAAAAGGTTAAAGTCAAAGAGAAAATCATAAATCAGCAATAGAAAAATAGATAGTTAGCTACAAGGGAGCTCTCCTAAGACTGTGCTGATTTATCAACAGAAACTTTGCAGGAGAAAAGAGACTGGCAAGAGATATTCAAAGTGATGAAGATCAAGGACCTACAGCTAAATTCCTCTATCCAGCTAAACTATCATTTAGAATCAAAGGATAGATAAAGAGTTTCCCAGACCATAAAAAGAAGGGAAAAATAATAAAGAATAAAATGGCAACAAATACATATATATCAACAACTGAATCTAAAAAAACAAAGTAAACCAACAAGCAGAACAGAAACAGACTTATAGATACAGAGCACATTTTGGTTGTTGCCAGGTGGGAAGAATGTTGAGGGGATGGGTGCAAAATGTGAAGGGATTAAGAAATACAATCATTTAGTAAGTTATGTAATGTATAATTACTGAGGTATGTACCTGAAACTAATGTAATAGTGTATGTCGATTGTAATTGAAATTTTTTTCAAAAATGGGACTTCCAGCCAAGATGCAAGCATAGTTACATATACTTTGCCTCCTCCAACAGACAAAAGAAGGAAAACAACTATTTAAAAACAAAAACAACCAGGACTGCAAGAAAATTGAACTGAATGGAAGTCTAACAACCAAGGAGTTAAAGAAGAAACATTCATCCAGACTGTGTCACAACATAGCAAAGTGGGTTGCCTGCCCTGGTGAATACCTAAGGCTCCACCCCTTACAATGTAACAGGTGTGCCAAGACAAAGAAATGTGGCCAGAATGAAAAAAAAATAGATCAAACCTCTAGAAAAAGAACTAAGTGATGAGGTGATAGACAACCTATCAGATGCAAAGTTCAAAACAATGGTAATCAGGATACTAACAGAAATGATTGGGTATGAATACAAAATACAGGAAAAAGTAAAGGCTATGCAAAGTGAAATACAGAAAAATATACAGGGAACCAACAGTGAAGAGAAGGAAACCAGGACTCAAAGCAATTATTTGGAACAGAAGGAAAATATAAACATTTAACCAGGACAGAATGAAGAAACAAGAATTCAAAAAAATGAAGAGAGGCTTAGGGACCTCTGAGACAACTTTAAATGTTCCAACATCCAAATTATAGGGGTGCCAGAAGGAGAAGAGGAAGAGCAACAAATTGAAAACTTATCTGAACAAATAATGAAGAACTTCTCCAATCCAGCAAAGGAAATAGACTTTCAGGAAGTTCAGGAAGTTTAGAGAGTCCCAAAAAACTTGGACCCAAGGAGGTAAACACCAAGGCACATCATAATTGCATTACCCAAGATTAAAGATAGGGAGAGAATCTTAAAAGCAGCAAGAGAAAAGGAGACAGTTACCTACAAAGGAGTTCCCATAAGAGTATCAGCTGATTTCTCAAAAGAAATCTTACAGGTAAGAAGTGGCTGGAAAGAAGTATTTGCAGTCATGAAAGACAAAGACCTACATCCAAGATTACTCTATCCATCAAAGCTATCATTTAGAATGGAAGGGCAGATAAAGTACTCCCCAGCTAAGGTATGGTTAAAAGAGTTCATCATGACCAAGACCTTATTTTATGAAATGTTAAAGGGACATATCTAAAAAAAAGAAGATCAAAGCTATGAACCATAAAATGACAACAAACTCACAACTATCAACAACTGAACCTAAAACAAAAACAAAAACACACTAAGCAAACAACTAGAACAAGAACAGAACCACAGAAATGGAGATCACATGGAGAGTTCTAAGCAGGGAGGAGGAGGCGGGAGAATGGGGGAAATAGTACAGAGAATAAGAAGCATAAATAGTAGGTACAAAATAGACGGGGAGGTTAAGAATCGTATAATTAGTATAAGAAATGTAGAAGCCAAAGAACTTATATGTACAACCCATGGACATGAACTAATGTGGGGGAATGCTGGTGGGAGGGGGATGCAGTGTGGAGGGGAATAAGGAGAGAAAAAAAATGGACAATTGTAATACCATAATCAATAAAAGATACTTAAAATGATAAAAATAGTTATGGAAAGTATTCTTTAAAAATTGTCATTTTTATTTAAAACTGATGTTATGTACAGAAGATTAAATATGTATTTTGTATTCTAGTAACTATTGGGACCATCAAAAATATCTGGAATTATGAGTCATTTACCCAGTTAAGAAGTAGGGAAGGTAATTTTTTTCTTTTTTTATTGGTGTTCAAATACAGTTGTCTCCATTTTTCCACCACCACTTTCCCTTGCCCTACCCATGCCCACCTCCCTCCCTCAATCCCACCCCCCTTGGCTTCATCCATGGGTCCCTCATTCATGTTCATGTATGTCCCTTTTTCTTCTTTCCCTCTCCCCTCTTCTCTGGTTACTGTGAGTTTGATGTAGATTTCAATGTCTCTGGCTATATTTTGCTTGCCAGTTTGTCTTGTTAATTAGGTTCTACTTATAGGCAAGATCATATGCTATTTTCTTTCACTGCTTGGCTTACTTCACTTAGCATACTTTCCAGTTCCACCCATATTGTCACGAAAGGTAGGAACTCCTTCTTTCTTTCTACTGCATTGTATTCCATTGTGTAAATGTACTATAGTTTACTGTTAACTTCTACTGTTTTTAATTACCTTCCCTAATTCAAACAGTAGGGAAGAAGAGAGAACTTCCAAAAAAACAGTAGAATAAAGTGGTTGCTCTGAAAGACAAGAAAGAATGCTGCCAGTGAATATAAGAAATACAGACAAAATATTGGGCCTCTTAACAATTAGCAGAGTGTTTGTAATCAGATTCTGTCTTCCAGTGACTTTTATCTCGTATTTTTGCTCTGAGCTCATCTTCCCTGACTGCAAAATCATCGCTAAGTTAGTTGACATGTAAGTTTGCAGTTTTTAAAAGTATTTTTCATATTGTGTTATATGCCCTTTAGGTTTGCCATACATAACCTTTGTTCTGTTCGTATTTATGGTAATTTCCACCATATCACTGGGTACCCAAGCAGATACTTAACAGATTTTGTCTTGAGCTTCACCCAAACTGTTGAACTAAGAACTAAATAAACATTTAACTGATTAGCAATGGATTGAATGGCTGTACCCCTCCCCCCTCAATCATATGCTGAAGTCATAATCCTTTAATGTGGTGGTATTTAGAGGTGGGACCTCCAGGAGGTAATTGGTTTAGGTAAGGTCCTGAGGATACAACCTCAGTTAAGGGATTAATATCCTTATGAAAAGAGGAAGAAAAACCAGATCTCCCTCTCTGTGTAGTGGAAGGTTACACTTAGAAGGCAGCCACCTACAAATCAGGAGGTCTGTTACTAGACACTGGATCTGCCAACCCCATACTAGATGCTAAGTATCTAGATGGGTGGAAAATAAACATTTCTTGAAGCCGCTAGCCTATGCTATTTTGTTATAGCACCCCAAACTGACTAAAACAGTAATATTTTTCTTAAATATTTCTTTTCCTATATTAAAGTCATCTTAATTAGCAGCTAGCCTCACCGAAACAACCTACATTCCTTTCTTAGTTATAATATTCCCTGAAACATGTTTTTTTTTTGTTTTCTACACTCTTCTATAGAATTCTTAAATTTCGCACACATCTTAAATTTCCAAGACAGTGTGGCTTGTGCTGTTATATCATGTCTATTTTAAATCGTCAAAAAATCCTTCATTAGAGGCAAAACTATTATACCCAACATATTGAGAATGGTTCTGAATTGTCAACCTCTTATGCGTTTTTAAGAGGTGCCCTTATGAGATAAGTTTAATTAAGCAAGGCCTTCTATTAATCATTTCTAATTACTCATGCAAATCACAGACTCTCTGGCCTGTGGTTTAACAGCCTGATTTGATCCCAAATGCTGCTGATGTCTATGGCCCAATGGGTATTTCAATGAAAGTGTCTTCATTGATCTTGTTACTTTAACTAGATATAATTGTCAGAAAACCACAGCTTGATTTGTTAGGCATTGCAAATGCTTTAATTTCTGAATTAAAGAGGCAAATGTAGGAATGCAAGAAAAGTTTGTGTTGTGTAGTAGTACAGCTCAACAATACACATACACACATCCACTTGGCTGCGTGCGCTACTTAGGGTGCTGACCCAGAGACCCCTGCCCTTTGTTTCCTAGGTACAGTTTCTATCTGTTAGTTCCAAATGTGATGCCAATGAAGAGATGCTATCCTGAGTTTAGCATCATCACTTACATAAGTAAATAAGACAAATAAAAGAATACCAGCCTTGTTCCACTTCATTCCAGATTTATTCTGAATACCCATGCTTCATAATTCAAACATGATTTTTAAAGATGCAGCCTCTTTCCTGACCAATGAAGCTCAGTTGATTGGATGTCAAACTTCAAGGTGAAAGGCCACATGCCTAGGTTGCAGGTGTGGTCCCCAGTTAGGGTGTGTGTGAGAGGCAACCAATCAGTGTTTCTCTCTCACATCAAGATGTGTCTCTCCCTCTCTTTCTCCCCCCATTCTCCTCTCTCTAAAAATAAAATAAATAAAATCTTAAAAAATAAAGATGCAACCTCTTCGCCCATCTAATTCTTAATTGCTTGAGAAAATCTATAATGACAAAAATATCATGAATTTATTTCTAAATAAAAGTATATTTTAGAATTTATGAGTTTTTGGAAATAGTGTTGTACTATTTATGTACTATTATTTATTTTGGAGGTGATGCTTAGTGAACATATAAATTCAGAGATTACCTTGTAATGATGCCACAATATCCTAGAGGATTTTTCCCTTAGGTTGAAATGGTCTGTTTTTTCTGTTTTATAGCAAATTTAGATCTATTTTGACCTTCTTACTTAGATGAAAATATTGAAATCTCCAGTACACTAAGGCAAAATGAAATACTTCCCCTCAATCTACACAGCCAATCCAGACAAGCCTGAGATACCAGTCATCACCTCAGTCACCCTTCCCCTCCAGCCTCTTCTCTGTTCCAAAAGCTCCTACTTCATAATCTGTCTCCTTGGACACTCCCATCATTAAAATCTGCTGTCACAAAATGTCTTGCTAAATCAATTTGTATTAAGGTATAAAGGACAGATAAGGTTATATTTGCATTTGAAAAGAGAGCATTGTGTTTCACTAAAGGGATTAGGCTCTGACCTGGAATTTTAGTTATCAACAAATAGATGACAATAAGGCCAATTCAAGAAAATTGAACCTTCCTAAATGTGTATTCACTTATCCCACCCCTAGAGAAACAGTGTAACCTAGTAGTCAAAGGCCTAGGTTCTGAGGCCAAACTGCTTGAGTTTTCATTCAGTCTTACGTGCTTCCTTAACTGTATGGCTTTTATATGTTTTTTAGTTTCCATGTGCCTCAGTTATCCCATCTATTAAAAGGGAATTAAGATAATAGTATCTATTTTGTAAAAACCCATGTGTATACAAAGTGCCACACACATAGTTGTGCTCTGTATGTGCTTGATAAGTAACATAAATACTAGCAATGCTAGCCCTGCATCTTTGTGGTGTTTCTATCAGGAACAAGGCCTAAGTAAATCCATGAAGATAATCTAAATTATTACTGGGAACTACACTATGTAGCTGAATAATTAATTAAAGCAGATTAAGCAGGACAGTTAGAATAATACTCTTTAAAGTCTGCACCAACTTAAAAGACATCCAAAGGGGAAGGGCAAATATCAATATGGGGTGACAGAGTTTTCCCTAAACTTGAACTGATGTATCACCTTAAACTATGCCTTTGTGCATGACAATGAATAAATACTGTAAACAGTTCAATGGCTATTGATATCTGTGAAAAGCAATAAAGCAAAGTGCAATGCAGTGAGGCGTGCCTGTATCTGATAAAGGGCTGTTATCCAAAGGAGACAAAGAATTCTTAAAACTCAACAATAAGAAAACAAACAACCTCTGAACAGACACTTCACCAAAGAGCATATACTAGTGACAAATAAGCCAAATAATTTGAAAAGATGCTCAATAGTATATGTCATTAGGGAATTTCAGATTAAAACAACAATGAAAACCCACTACAAACCTATTAAAATGGCAAAAAAAGAAAGAGAGAGTGAGAGAGAGAGAAGAAAGAAAGAAAGAAAGAAAGAAAGAAAGAAAGAAAGAAAGAAAGAAAAAAGAAAGAAAGAAGGACCAAAATGCTGGCAAAAATGTGGAGCAAAATTAGCTCTCATTCATCACTGGTGGGAATGCAAATGGTACAGCCATTTTGGAAGACAGGTTGGAAATTTCTTTAAAAAATTAAACATACTCTTATCATATAATTCAATAATTTTGCTCCTTTGCATTTACTCAAATGAGTTAAAAACTTATGTCTATACAAAAACTTTTATGCCAATATTATAGCAGCTATATTTATGCTTGCCCAAGTTTGTGTTAACCTAAAAATTGTCAGTGTAAGAAACATCCAAACCTGTAGAGAAATTTTAGTGAGTTTATTTGAGCCAAACTGACAATTGCCAGGAAGCAAAATCTCAATGAATTGAGAAATACTCCAAAGAATCAAAGTTTTCGCCTTATTTTATACATTAGAATCAAAGGAGGAGCCGTAAAGGGGTTACATGAAGGCTATTGATGATTGATTAAGGAGGCAGGAGAAAGCACAATGAGGGAAAACCTCTGGAATTGGATAAAACATAAAATGACAGACATAACTTCTTTTACAGAGGTGGGCAAGGCATAGTTAATAGTCAACAATTAACATGATAACTGTAACAAAGAGGGCATTTGTGGTCTCAGCTTGTGCCCAAGGGGTTTGGGAATGTCGGAAGTTACCTTGACATTCCAAAGGTATGTTATCATAGATGCAAAAAAACAATAGACAGGCTTAGTTAAGGTCAAAATTGACCTTTGTTAGAGAAAAATACTGGCCTAGGACATGACTACCCACCATGAACAGCTTTTAGTTAATAAGTTTTAATTTTAGACTATCCTTTGTAGTTTCTTTAGATCTCTGAGTTTGTAAGGCTGCTTCATAGGCTTCTCTTGAGCTTGTCAGGTTAACGTGTGGCCCCTTTTCTTCCACAGAATAGAAGCCGAAGTGAGAAGCAACAAACATTTATTTAAGATCAAAAACAATAGTGTTCTGATTAGGAGACAAAGGCAAGGAACATTTATGAATAAGGGAAGAGGAACAATTACATCAGTTGAAGGAAGTCATTTCTACTCGTACAGATGAGCTAACAGAGTGACACTAATTCTAAAGAACGTTTTCTTTTTTAATTTTTTAAAATTTTCAGTCAGGGAGTCACCATTTTGGCAGGCATAATATTTGCTGCTTTGTTATCTTTGACGCAAAGAGATCAGTACACTGGGGAGTGTACACTGAAGGGCCATAGGTAGAGGTTCCTGAGGCAGCAGTAAAGTCTAGCTTGAGTTTGGCTAAGAATCTGAATGCCTCCAGAGCACATGGAATTATGGGCCAGAAGACTTAAAATAAAAGGAGGGTAGAGACTGGCTCTGGGGCTCTCTTCCTTAATACCTGCATGATCACACTGCACCTGCCTGTGCATCCTAATGGACAGTATTGTGGATGGGAAGAAATTCTGGGAACAGCCTAAAATCAGGTTGGCCTGGCAGAGGATGGCAGTGGTATTCTTCTTTGGATGTTCTAGAGGGGACCGCTAGAGACAGAAGCCTACCATTCTCCCAAAATTGTATAGCTTTTATATCTTATGTTGTTTTAGTTGGTAAAGGAAGCCTATAGAAATAAGATAATTAAAAACTAACAGGGGAAATGATAGAACTCAGATGTTAAAGAGTTTAGCTATAATTGATAGGTTTACCCTTAAAGCTGCAACCAAAGAGTTAGCCTTTAGCCTTAATTGATAGGCTTAAGTGATTAAAGCTATAACTAAAGGGTTAAAGAGTTTAGCCTTAATTGATAGACTTAAGTGACTAGTGCTAGTGGAAAGCTGTTATTTCAAACTTGTGTAGCTTTTGAATAAAGACTCCTTTCCTTTATCACCAAACCCTTGCCTTTGGAATTTTGCTTAGAGGGTGTCAGTGGCAGTGGGCAGCAGGACCCCACTTGCTGTTTGGTAACATCTTTGCAAATAGTTCTTTGAGACACAGTGTTTCTTTAGGCCCGGTACAAAGTTTATTTTACCCTATTTTAACATTCCAAAGGTTTGAGGCATAAGAAGTACAAGGTAGTTAGCAGCTCCAAGTCCATTTCAAAGTGGCTCCATTTACATTATTTTTTTTTACACTTGAAAGCAAACAAGATGTTCTTCAGTAGGTAAATGGATAAATAAATTGGAGTACAGCCAGACAATGAAGTATTTATTATTCAGCATTAAAAGGAATGAGCTATCAAGCCATGGAAAGACATGAAGGAAATATAGATGCATATTACAAAGTAAAATAAGCCAATCTGAAAATTCTACATACATACTATATGACTCCAACTATATTAAATTCTGGAAAAAGCAAAAGCATGGAGACTTTTTAAGATCAGTGGTTGCCACAGACAAAAGAGGGTGGAAGAGATGAATAGGTAGAACATGGAGGATTTCAAGAGCCGTGAAACTACTTTTCTTATGGTGGTTCCTTGCTTGTCAAATTCCATACAATGTAAGACTTTGGATGATAATGACGTGTCAGTGTCAGATCATCAGTTGTCACAAATGTGCCATTTTGGTGTGGGATGTTGATGATGATAGCTGAGCATAGGTCGGGGCAGGGGATTATAGGAAATCTCTGTACCCTACTCTCACTTTTGCTGTGAATCTAAAACTGCTTTTGGGATTGTCTTTGCACACCCTTTTTTTTTTTTTAAGAGAAGGGCACTAAGAAAATCCTATATACCTCACATTGTAGGAGGTGAAATCCTGTAAGACAGTGTTTGATGGAAGGAGGCAATGTAAAAAGCAGGGGAAGGAAAGTAGTAGGGGCTTTCAATCTTAGAATAAAGAAAAACACTTCTCCTCTGAGACAGAACTGAGGAAGGAGAGAATTGATAAAGCCCTTGGCTATTCAGAAGTTGTGAGGAGAATATGGTTAGAGACATTTTGAGAAGAAGGTAAGAAATTTTATATTTTGTGACTTTGATTTCTTCTCAGTAAAGCTAAGCCATACAGTACTCCAGGCTAGAGTAAATATTTGATGAAGGAGAGGTTTTTAAGTTCAGAGGGTTTGCTTCTCTGGTTAGCTTACTTAGGGAGGGAAAGCTTAGTGTCTAAACTGGTTCTTTATAGTATTTCTCTGCTTAGATTCTTCTGTATCTACACTGACACAGGTAGGTATTCAGCCTTTAAAACAATGAGAGTCCAAATTAAAGTGCGCTGTAACTCTAAAATGCACACCAGAATTTGAAGGATTAGTACAAAAATATTTTTTAAAGAGTATCTCAGTCATTTTTAATTGATTACCTGTTACAATAATATTTAGATAGATTCACTTAAACAAAAAAAATATCAAATCAATATAACCTATTTCTCTTTTACTTATTAAAAACATTGCTACTAGAAAATGTAACATCACCGGGTTAGTTCCCATTACATTTCTAGTGGACAGTGCTGTTCGAGACCCATGATCATGTCTATTTCAGTTTATCTTAACTGATAGTTAGACTGTATCTCCCCAAGACAGTATTAATATACCTTTGAAATCTATTATGGGGTTTTTATGGGCTACCCTGACTTTTGCAAACTAAATTCTTTGTGTTCTAAAGAAGAATAGATTTTCACAGCAAACCTGCCTTAATTCTCTTCAGACAATGACAAGATGAATTAAGTGCAGGTGATATTGATAGCAACAACTGAGAACCGTCAATAGGCTGGGACTGCACTTCCTACACATTTAAAATACACAAAATGAGCAAGTTTCCAAGCTAAAACCCTTTAACCTCTTTGAAGGACAGTGCTTAATCTGTTAAGTGAAGCCTAAATTATCAGCAATCAAATATTTATTAATCTAAAAGGCGTTAAGTATATTAGATATTGCTACATATGCTAGTTCATATAGTTTAAGGATTAAAATTTCTATTTTATCTTTGAAGCAACATTTCTGAGATTATTAGCCAAGGTTGCAGAATTAGTATGTGCTCAGTGTGATTCAACAACCATCTTCTTTCTGCAATGTTACCACAGGAGGGTCAAAGATGACTCTTTCACATGACTGTTTTGTAGACCTAGAATTGCACCTCATTCTCCCCTTGTTTGTTTCTCTGGAGCATGAACACCTCTCTCCAGTACTCTCTTCTCATGGTTGTGTCCACTTTTCTAAGTGTTTGGTCTTTCAATTCTCTTTCCCTAAACTCACCGTGCTTCACTTGGTCTCTTTCAATTTCCTCTTTCACAATTTTTCTGTGTTTCTCTTCTCTCCTGAGTACACAAATTCTGCTCTAATATGAACATGTGTTTTGCCCAGTTTTTTCCAATTGTCCTCAAATTTTACTTAGTAGTAGGTCTGAGAGCTCCCTGCAGTATTTCTTCTAAATATTTTTTAAGCAAAACCACATCAGCTGGGAGCAAGAGAGAAACTTGAATTAAACAAAAGACTCATCAAACTTTTTTTATAGTTGATTTGAATTATTTAAAAGGTCTTCCCAGGGAAGTGGTATTATGTCAAAATGTTTAAAAGTATATATTAGAAGATGCACTAGTGTGTTGGGACTAATATATTCTCTGTATCATGCATTTTTGCAGCATTTAGTTGAACATTTCCATAGATAATGTTGCCATTCCTTCTTTCTTTTATCTGAGAAGTCAGGGAAAATAACACTTTACAAATAATTCATTGTTAGTTTAAATCACACTCCAGATATATATTGGTTGTTTTGATGTATTTGTGACATTGCAAAACCAGTCACTATAAATTATCTACATTTGTATTTTATAGTTCTATGAACTTAATTATTAGTGCAAGGAGTATATTCCTTTAAAGCAACAGTTTCTTGGGTCTACACTCAAACAAAGAAGATTTTTGTAAATTCTTTTCTAAAAAAGTGTTTTACAGTCTCTGAGCTGTGAAATATGGGGCTCTCAGTAGCTGCACTGAGAATTCCCTGTTACCGCCCCAGCTGTTGACTGTTTACTAAGGAAGCGGGTGCTAGCAGTAGGCAGAGAAAACTGCTCATTTAGTTAGAACTGTCCAGGTGAAGATTTCTGTGAGGTTGATTTGAACATTTGCCTATTATGAGAAAAAATGATGCATTATTCAAATCATGAAAAAAAAAACCTACAAAAGTTCCCTCAAATTGTTGAGTGTTTTATCAAATAAAATAAGTGCTGGTATTTAGAGGAAAATTCCATTATGCTAATCAACATAAAAAATTCATTAGCTAACACTTTTTTCCCCTTAAATGATAGATGCTGGGAGATCCCAAGTCTAATTGTTTACACATATGGTTTAGTACACTCAGGAATATTTTACTCATGACCAAACTAAGCTGTTGCTTTCAGTTGTAGTTTTTACATAATCTAGTTTTTAAAATCCCAAATGTTCTAAAATATCATAAAAACTGTTCTCTGTTGGCCATTGACCTCTGGGATGTTGTTTCAGAATGGTATTATTTTCATAGTGAGAGGTGGTGTGCTGCAGTGGTGAAAAGCCCCAGCTCTCACCTCGAAATAGAACAAACCTGAGTTCAAATTCTTGCTTGCACACTTAAGCAAAAGGCAACCTTAGAAAGTAGCCTGACCTCTCTCTCTCTATTTTCTTGTCACCCAAGCACAATGAATCCCAGTAAATGAACTGATTAGGTCATGTTAAGAACCTGAAGCATTAAATAATAACTTTATTCAAAAATGGCCAAGTGAATTATGTGGTTGGATAAAGGGTAACTTTTTTCATCTTTTTCTTGTATTTTCCAATTATTCTACTATTAAAATTGCATTACTTTTTTAATCAGTAAAAGTAAAGATTGCATTATAAATTTATAGGAAGTAATATACACTAAGGAATTCTTTTGAAAATTACAATAAAATAAAGTATCTACCAAGGGAAAGGACTGTCTAGTTGGTGCCTATCCACTGCCATCCTCCCTGCCTTGAAAACTGAAGCCTCTGGAAACTAATTCTGCCATCCTCTGGCACACTCCTAGGCTTTCTGCTTGCATAGCCAAGACTTGCAGGAGCCATGTTGTGTGATTTTCAATTTGATCATCTCACATGAGGGTACCAATGTTTTCAGACTGGAAACAGCATGTTGCTACACTTTGGCAATAATGCATTAAATACAGATGGGTTTGTTTTTAGCCAAATATGTATCATACAGCCAACAGCTGTTTAGCTATTGCCAACGGTCTGTTTAGTACACAGAGAATCTGTGAGGTTTTTCTTTTTGCTCAAGAAATTCTAGTGGGTCCATGTTAAAGCCTCACAAAGGTGTCCAACCTACTACAAAACAGAATACAGAAATAAGCATCGCACTGACCAGGGCTTGTGATATATTTTTCACAAATGATAGTATCTAATTTTTCATAAGGTGTAGGATTAGCAAGCTTCTTAATATATCCAAGTTTAAATTTTATTATAAATATTTCAATAGATAAAGAAAGTCTTATCATCTCAGCAATAGTACAATAAATGATAAAATTGGGTATTTTTGCATGTTTTCTCTAATAGTAGAAGTATTGAAGAGTGTGCTTAGCCTGAAGAACACAGGTCATCCCTTCCTCCCTTCCTCAAGTTGTGGATAACTGATAAGCATCCAGTATAGTATTTCTTGTTGCCTAGAACTTAACCTCTGTTAAAGGCATCCAGACATCCAATAAAAAAGGCCAGATTTATTCCTGAAAAGTAAAAACAAAAACAAATACAAAACACGATTCTACTCGATCAAATTCATGATTGACTTAGTAGAGGACTATCACAATACAAACTAGTAAAATACAAGTTATTACTGTTCTATATGTGCAAGCCACTCTCCCCCCAAAATTGTTTAAATACTTGATGCAGGTGAAATCATTTTAGGAATATTGCCACCAGGTGGTGATAAGGAAGCATGATCATATTATTAACAGCAACACTATTTTTTACCCCTGTAGCCGTATACTTCTGTGTCTTAACAAATACAATTCTTTCATTGAAATGGATAAACCTAAAGCATTTGAAGCAATCACCAAAAATGAATCATTTTAAATCAGTTAAAACACATAAGGTTGATCAATTCCTATGAAACATGCAGGCGCGATTCAGATTTTCTGAGTCCTGGAAGCTTATAAAATTGGGGGAAGCTCTTAATAATACAAAATTATTTTTTAAATGGAATATTTATCTTGAACTTGGAATCAAATAACCAAAAATTATATAAAGCTTGGAGATCTACATCTCTTATTGCTATAATCTTTATAGGCATTTTCCCCAAAAACTCCGAAAAATACCCCGCTTGCTACTTTGCCTCCCTTCCCCTCTTCACTCACTTGATAATATCACACAACCCCCAGCACTCACCAGGGTCTGTGCAAAGGAGAAACAAGTTTTATTAGTTTTATGATAAACACATCGAAAGATGGGATTTTGGCATTTTTTAGCATTAATTTTCAGCTGTGAAGCTCAACTATAAAATGATAACGGGCAACTCTATAATTCTTTTCAACTCCAAAATACTATCATTACTTTCTAGCTCACTCAAGTGTTGTTATGATTATTTACAGTAACCCCATGTTTTTGTGGTGTTAACTGTCCCCTAATAATTACTCCTTTGCTCCCAAATTCTGGGCATATTTCAGTATTTCTCATTTGGCAGTCACCTATATAGACTCCTTCCCTTTGCTCTCTACCCAGAAATGATTCCTTCTTTTTTCAAACCAATAACTTATCAACAGATTTCCTGGTTCTTACCTGTAGGACTGAGAAAACCTTCTGAAAGGATGTATATGTCAGGCTAAAGGGTATTAAAAAAGAAGAAGCAAGGGTTAGAAACTACAGCCTAAAACTTACTGAAAATTCCAAGTTCACATCTGTCTCTGATGAATGGTGTTTTCCTCCTTGTATTGAAAATTTTAAATGAAGAAAAACTTTTTGATAGTCAAATAATTTCTTACATAATCTTGTCAAATGTTCTTAACTACAGTCTAGGTTATAAGATTCCTTGCAATAGAGCAGGCACTTAAAATTTTAGTTTTGTGAAAGGCCAGAAGTTGCAGGGCACCATATCCAGGTTATAGGGGGGCTAAGTAACCTGAGTGATTTGATGTTTCACAAACAATCTCTGCATGAGACATGATGCATGAGCTGGCTTATTGATGAAGTCACCAATCACCAGTTGTCAATAGCTGCAGCCTTCTGAATCATCTGAATAGTTTCCAGGGAGGAATGTTCAAGATTAAGGAAAAATTTGATGCAGATTTGTGGCTCTACTTGCTCAGTCATTTTGAATGTGATGGCCACACAGTACACATGCTCACTCAATGGCATCCCCTGACCCCACTGACTAGTACAAGAAAGTTGTCATTGTTCATGCATGTGCATTCCAGTCCACTCTCCTTGGCTGCCAGGTTACATCAATGTCATGCAAACCATTCTGATTATGTTAAAAATGGCTGGACTTTTTCCAGACAAACCTCATAGACTATCACATGAAAAAGATGAAAGTCATAGGACACATACAAAAGTCTTTAAAAGGTAATTGGCAGACACTTGCAATTAATATTGAGCAAAGAAATGTCCTTTTTTGTTTTTGTGCCACCGTGATTCCTGCTTCATCTCTGTCTTCTTCCCCCTTTCTCATTAAATATAACTTCCTTTAATGATGGGATGCAGACCACATGCTGTTGACCGAGGAAGGGGGATAAAGGAGTCTTAGAGAACATGCTCCCCTCCCCCACCCATGAGCTGCATTTTGAAGTTGTAGGAAATGCATGTGACAAGGCTGACTGCCTGGAAAGTTCACAAGGAGAGAAGAGCATAAATGAAAAGATGAGCTAAGATCAGGATGGCTTGGCTATTCCTTCCTCATCTACTACCTTTAAAATTATTATCATGTTGTCCATTTTATACTGCCCTTAAACTCTAACTCTGTCTTTGAACATCATGCAAAGACTATTATGTCAAGAGGGAAATCAGGCCTTATGTTCAAATGACTCCTTAACACATTTGACGTAAAACAAGAAGCCAGGTTTGTGTCCCCCTTTGCCCATTGGTTCACTGTGAAGGGGTTCTGTCTGGTTGGCCCTGTGGACATTACCCAACCATAGCACTTCAATGGTCAACTGCAATAGAGCCCTACCAAGGGTCTATGAGCCCTTGCAAAGTTTCTTTGAAAAAAAAATCTTTTTTTGTCTCTAGCCTATTACTGTTGCATCTTTATCTTCCCTCTTCTGTTCCATTAGCTGTCTTTTATCATGTCATCCCTTGTCATGACTAACATATGCCATGGGATAAAAACTGCTCTCTTATTTTTCATAATGACTTAATGGTTTCTTTTAAACAGTTATTTTAAAATCTCTCCTCACCTCATTCATGAAGTCGCTTTCAACCATTAGAATAAGAAAGATATTCCTATGGACTGGCATATTATCTTGACACATACAAATGTTACCTCTCTCCCTCTCTCTATTCTGAGTCCACATAAAGTACTATTGGATGAAATGAAATTTTTACATGTAATTCATAACTCTCCCTACCCCCATTCTCAGTATCTAAGGGGGCATGTTTGCCATTGAGAGCAAGGTGTTAAAAGATGCACTACTTTATTATTTCACATTTGGTATCATTTTTAAAGCAATGTTTTAAGAGAATCAAACAATATTATGAATGGAGTCTATCCTTGCCTTTCTGGAGATCATCAAAAATGCACTGAAGTCTCACAGAACCAAGGCTGCAGACCAGCTCTGTGTGTGCAGAAGACTACTCCGAACTGATCAGGGCCCACCGTCTGCTTAGCACCTGGTATTTTGCCGTGCCAATTATATAAAGATTGACTGTGTTAATTTGATTCGACACAGTGGCTTCAATGCATCAAAACAATAAGTTCAGTGCTTCTTGGGAAGAGTCAGCTGCCATGTAATTAAATTCTTCCGTTCATGTGAGAGTGGCCCACATCATGCCTATACAAATCCAAAAGGCTTGTGTCAATCTTGTTTGGAGAAGTTCCACTACTGAGTTGCAGAGTACTTTAATGAGGTATTTACAAGGGACCTCTTCCTCTTTCCCAGACTTAAAGTACACATTTCTTACAAATAGAGTCCGTTTCAATTGCCATTGGATTGTTTACCTTTAATATCTCTATGAGGATTAAAACAAACATTCCTGATTAAATGTTAACTTACTTTAAGCATTTACTGCAGGCACATTAGACATCCCCATTATGGTTTGTATGTGAACAGTACTTAGTGTGGAAATTGCTTTTAAAAAATTGACAAGGAGATGGAGTAACTCATTTCAACATTTCCACAGGTCTAACCTTTTGGAAAGCTTATTACTGAATCAGAAAATGTGAAATTCTATGTTCAAAACTTTTAAGCCGCCAAAAATATAGTGTTGCACTTTAGAATACTAAAAGATTTGTACTTACTTTCTAAAATATTGCATAATTTATAAAATGTAAATTAAAGTTGAATTGGAAATGGCATTGTAAAAGGATGCTATCAAATAATTCTTAATAGATTTTCTTTCATTCTGCAGTATCACTGGACACATGAACAATAATAAGTGTCACCAGCAGCTGAGTTTTTCCATTTTCAGCAAACTTTAATTTGTTTCTTTCATACTCCTTGAAAACCCATGGCTGGCAGCACCTTGGCTTTATTTAGTTTGGCTGTAGATTCATTAACTCAGGTGATGAGCAAGATGACAAGTTAACAAGACTTATTATTCCCAGAGCCAGTCATATTTGCCAGGTCATGATTCTGTATTGCATAAGAGCTTCTCTATTTTGTCCACTTTCATCTGTCCCACTGCCACTGTCTACCTCGGGCCACCACTGTCTCTGAAATGGGTTACTATAACTGAATCTCAAGTGGATTGTCTGTACATAGACTTTTCTCTCTCCATCTATTCTCCACACTTTAGACAGAGGAGTCATTTTAAAGTGAATTTGATCAATTTGTTATTTCTCTCTTAAAGTCTTTTAGAAGTAGATTCTCTTTATCCTAAGGTCCCAACTCTCTAACATTACTGGAGCATAGTATATATTTTTTAAAAAAGAAAGGTCATTTCTTTCTGTACACATGCTCCTTAACCATGTGACTGTTACTCTTCCCATCAGGAAGTTGAGGCTACTTTTTTACCCCTTGAATCTACGAAGAACTTGTGAGATGCTTTGACTAAAGGACCCAGAGATTCTTATGCTAAACAAAATAAGCCAGTCAGAGAAAGAAAAATACCATATGATCTCTCTCATATGTGGAATCTAATGAACAAAATAATACCAGAGGCATGGATACATGAAACAGACTGACAGCTGTCAGAGGGGGAGGGTGTACTAGAAGAGATTAGCCAAACAACATATATGCATATATACAAAAATGTGTAACTCATGGACACAGAGAACAATGTGGTAAAAGTGTGGCTGGGTGACGGGGATCAAAGAGGGGGAAAATGAGGGACATCTATAATAGTGCTAACAATAAAAGAAAAAGGATGTGGTGAAATGATGTTGTGGAAGTTCTGGTCCTAGGCACCAAGGGGTCTTGAATCTTCTGTTTCCTCCCTCTTGGACTTCTTTCCAGACCTGCCATGTAAGGAAGCCTAGTCTGGACTCCTAAAGGATGGGGGTCATATGGAGCCTCCCAGCTGAAGCTTCCTAAGCCCAACAGCCAAGGCCAGCACCAAATATTTTGTTAAGTATCCATAGTATAGTATAAAAAATTACCATAATTTTAAAGATATGGCAACTAAGGGAGGTTACAAACAACCAGCCCAGGATCAGATATCATTTGTTGGTTCAGGATTTTAAATCCAAACATATTTACCCATGTCACCAAATTTTACCCAGTGTGCTACATAAATATTCATTTTAAATACTCTACATTTCATGTTGCAGAGTGTTTTTCCTCTACTCCATTATGTCTTACTTGTGACTTTTTAATTGATATTTAGCCCACCTAAATCAAACTTATCTCATGGTTTAAGACATGTAACAGAGCATATAACTTATCACCTATCACCATAGTTCCCAAAACACATTAATTGCTGGTTAATGGTAGCTGTTATTCCTGTGCAGATAGTGAATCTCCATATTCTGAGTATGAATTTTATTTTTCCAAACAGATAAAAGCCATTTGGAACTAAGAAGGTTGAGTAGGTAATTTCAATTTTAATTCCATTTGACCTCAGCAGCAAAATACACAGATAAAATAAGTTAACTGTCTTTCTTATGTGATTTGCGACCTGGCTTTGAAAGTCATTCTCTGCAGGGTTTTGACAAGAGCATCACCAGTCAAGTACCAGTTACTGTTTGCGACGTGTAACACTCACATGGAAGTACAAGTTCTGGCCTGACTGTAAAATAGTCTTTTCATATAGTCTAACCTCAAAAACATAAGTTCGTACAGACTTTGTATAGCCAGTTACCAGAAATATGGACAATAGCTGTGGTTTTGGGCATTCAGTACATTGACAAGTGAATAAGGTGTGCTTGGGTTGGCTGAGTCGTGCTGTCATACTGCTCAGGAGTCATTCATCATTGAAGCAGCTTGAAGGTCAAAAGATTTTTAGATCTTTAGATTTTAGCATTTACTAAGGAAACTTTGCCAGGCCTAGACTCCTCCAGGAAGGCTAGATATAATTTGCTTTGTGGTGGTGATCCTTAGAGTGTATTTGTTTTTCACTGCTTATTTTACATATGAGGGGAGAAAGCATTTTATTTCTGAAATGATCTATTTTTGTACAGATTAAAGCCTAAGTTTTCAACATAGCATTGAAAGCATTTGTGATTGATTTCCAGCCTACTATCTGGATATCTTCCTAACACACCTTGCATTTTCTTACTTTGGTGCCTGATTCATACTTATCTGTACCTGGAATGTGCATTTCACTTTCTCTTTCTCTTTACCTTTTTTTTTCTCTTATGGAAAATTGTTGACATCCATCAGATCATATGACATCTTCTGCAGGAAGCCTATACAATGCCCTTAGTAAAAAACAATCTTTCTCTTATTTTTCCTCTAAAAAGGTCTGTCATTTAAGGATCTGTGGAACAGAATATAACATAGACCATCTTAATAGCATTTAGAGATAATGCTGTATGGCAATAGTGAATACATTATAGGCTTATTTGATGGATTAGGTGTTATTCTATGTAGAGTACTCAAAGACTTCCAGGTCTGTGATAAGCATAACCACTATGTAAACTGATGTGTTGGCCATTATTACTTACAATTGCTAAAGGATAATATGCAAGTGATTATAGGAACAGTTGCATAATTTTATAAGTAAATCATGACAATGGCACTTTGCTATCAGTAGGACTAAGTAGACAAAAATTGAAAGAAAAAGAGAGAATGGTATACAGAGTGATTGCACACTGAATATGCATATGTATTGAGTAGCCTGAAAGCAAGGTCCAAGACAACAGGATCGATGAAGTGTATCTAGCCAAGATGACAATAGAGCTGCCAAAAAACTCAGCTGACTACAGGGTTGTCACCTCAAAACAAAACAAAACAACAAAAATTATATTGAAAGATGGGGATATTATCTTAATTTCTTAGGCCTTTGTCTTGTCAGGTAATCAAGCAAATTACCAGATTAATTGATTAAATCTCCTCAAAATGAAATTCAATTCAGAAATCAACTTTGTTACATAAGAACTGGCCATAAAAGAAAGAAAGAAAAAAACAATCTGGGGCAATCAGAGAGGGTAGAATGTCTGAGGATCTGAGACTTGTAAACAGAATTTCCTTGGGAATTTTTATTCACACTGATACAAAGGTGAAGCAGCCACCCTCTTCTCTTTGGTCAGAGGTAAACTCTGAATTTTTAGCTATGACTTCTCTGTACAGGAATGTATGTGTGCATGGATATGTGAGTATATGATTAACTCATCCACTGAACTGGACTTCCCTGAGCAGCTGTATTTTGTAATAAACCTAAAATTAAAGAAAACTATCTCCTCATTCTATGATCTTAATAAATGACAAACGCTGTTAGTATTGGCTGTGATTTTTTTAATCTGTTGCTACCCTATAACCATAGCTATGTCTTATCCCTATCTTCAATAATTGTATGAAGGGTACATAGGACCATTTTATCTCGACCTAGTAAACTTTAAGCCCTTTACACAGTCTTTGAATTTCTCACAGAGAGTGGCACAATGCCATGCATATAACAGATAACATTTTGGTGGGTCTAGTGAATTACTATATAAATGTATTCCAAGAGACAGTAAGTTTTTTTCATCAGTACTAAAATATAGTATATAGTATAATACTGTACTATTATTTCCCTTTTTTGTGTAGTCAGCAAAATCAGCCTTATTCCCCCACCCCTGCTAAAAATGTGTTGTCAAGTTTTCCTCATGCCATAAGTCTTAAAGCAGGATTTTATAAGAATCCATACTTAATCACATCTTGTTATTTTGCACCCATTTTTCAGCCTGTCATAATCTTTTTGAATCCTGTATGATGGTTTCTCCTACATCCTATGTCCTGTACAAATGTGATTGCCCCTTTTTCTGTACTTTGGGTCTAAAATATCAATCAAATATACAATAGCATGGACAACACGTTATCCCAGAATGCACATTCTTGGAGCTGTTACGCTAGGCTGACATAAGGGCGGCAGTAAAAAGAATACACAGTTTATTCCTTTTGGTAAATAGTAGTAACACATCTCTACTAGTTATATCAGGGACCTACATGTATTTTTCTTAGTTGTAGCCCAGTATATTACTTTCCTATCTTATCAATTTTGTAGACAGCTTGAAGTTTGTAAATAAATAGCCTTACTTTAAACTTAAGTGATCCTTAACAAACGAATTTTCTAGAATGCATATTTGTAATGGAAACAAAGGGGTCTGGTGTAAAAATAAAGAGATAATAGGATGTAATTGGACACAGTTGAATAATACTATTAGTATATTAAATTTGTATGGCCCTGGTAAACACAATCATTTCTTAGAACATATCTGGAAGGTTCATGTGTACATCACCTTTTCTTCATAAGTAATGGGGCATTTATGTTTGCATTACTAGTCCTAAGTCTTTTTTCCCCTTTGCTATGCTCTTAAATGCTGATAAATCTCTCCTTCTTATAGAGTTAATTTGATTATTTTTTAAATTTTATTTTAATAAATAACATTTATGTAAAAATTTACATAATTTATGTAAAAATTTATTTTAAAAAGTCCTGGATGAGACAATTAATAAGAATAGCTTCCCATAAATGGTAGGTACAAAATAAATGGGGAGGTTAAGAATAGTATAGGGAATGGAAAAGCCAAAGAATTTACATGTATGACCCATGAACATGAACTAAGAGGGGGTGGGGAATGCTGGTGGGAGGAGGGGTGTGGGGTAGAGGGGACTAAAGGGGATAAAAAAATAGGCAACTGTAATAGCATAATCAATAAAATATAGTTAAAAAAATAGATGCCATCCTAAATGAAAAGCAACTTTTCTATAGAAAAAAAAAGAATAGCTTCCATATCTTTAGGATTTATTATATATTAGACACTTCACATCACTTTTTCTCACTTAATTCTCCAACAGACCTCTGAGGTAGGTACTGACGATTAGAGAAATAAGCAAGTTGTCTCAGAGTAAACTCCTTGTAAACAACAAAGCTGATTTAAACTTGAGCCCAGCTCATAACAAGCCTTACTATAAATTTCCCATATGCATAGATGCATTTATTTTGCACACAATTTTTCCAGCATTTTGGAAAAAATATATCAAATAAACAGTCTTTCTGATTATCACCTGTCCCAATAACCCACTGAACTATGCTTCCTTTTTCAACTATGCAGTGGTCCATGTTGACCACCAGCTCCTAGTATTTCTGTTCTGACAAATCTTACCTATTATGTCTGCACCCTTGGTCAGCTACTGTGTAAAACAAATGCACGGCTCAGGCTACATTTACTAATTTCCATTGTTAGTTTCTGTATTCAGTGAATATTATCCTATCTCTTGCCTCCTTCATCTGCCCCAAGTCTTGGATTATTGAAATCTATAGTAAGCAAAGTGATTATCAAAATTGAAAATCTGATCTGACTCTACTGGTTAAAACTCTTCAATTGACTCCCATTGATCTTAACAACTTAGAATGAAAACTTAACCACTTAGCAAGTAATATAGGGAGGGTCCTTTGGAATTCAAAACTTGTTTACCTTTTACTCTCATATCTGAACACACCTATCCTTCAGAACAAGCTCCAGTCAGGATAAGTCTGCCACCCTTAAGCACAAACTACTCCTATCCTTACCTCATCTCTCTTGACTGGCCAACATCAGAAATAGGTGTCCCAGAATTTGTCTAGAGATTCAACAACAACATCGAGGACTTGGGCTCTCAGGTAGATATTGGGGAAAGTGCCCCTTCAAGGAGGTACTTGCAGCCCCACTGGGTGGCATGCTTTCAGCGGTCAGCTCCAGGGTCAGCTTGAGTGTCAGCCTCCGCTACAGGGAGCCACTCACTCCTGGCACCTCTTCCCAGGGAAACTTGCCTTTAGTGACTAAGTGAGGTTGAGACTAGGGTTTAAAGTTATGGGCCAGAGGCCCACACATACAGCCCTCTGCTTGAAAATCCTTTCTTCAAGAGCTTACTGAATTTTAGCTGTGACTGTTGGACCTGCATTAGAGTTTGGTTTCTTCCTCTGCCCAATCTGACTACCTCCAATGTTTTTTTATAGGTATTGAGCCCCAAACACTGTCTTAGTTCTGCTTCTGCAGAGCGTAACCTCCAGCTTTCTCTGTCATCCTCAATGTCTCTCTCCTTTGTCACAGGATGGCTGCAGCAGTTTCTGACATCATGGCCCTGTATGGCATTATACAGAAGTCATGTTGGCAGTGGTGTAGGAGTCTGGGGCAACAAAGGCACACTCTATCTCCTTTTATTATGAAAGAAAATATTTCACAGAATGCCCAGCAATATCAGCTCTCCATTTTACAGGTCAATATTGGGTCACAAGACTAGCCACCAATGAAAGAGAGGCTAAGAGAGTAAGTGGATTATTTTCTTAAAACTATCTTGAGACACTGACTCAGGTGGGAAGAATGGTCAGTAACTGGAAAGTAATTTCTCTAGTACTAGTTTTCAAACTTCTGTGCACATGTACCACTAAAATTTTTTTGAAAAATGGTAACTGCAACAGTAGTTGCACATTGTTAATTGTACACTAAAATTTATTTTATTTTAAATTTAAATAATTGTATGTGGTGTGATTTTCATTTTTTTCTCTTTGCTGGAGTAGTTCAAAGCAAATCACAGGCATATCATTCACAGATATTTTTAAATGTATATCCAACACAAGAAGCACAATACTGTTATATCACAACTGGCACATTTATAATAATTTCCTAATAGTGTCCAATGCTCAGTATGTGCTTAACTTCCTCTACTTGTTTAATAATTGTATTTTGTTAGTTTATTTTAATCAGGATCCAAACAAGGCTCAGAAACTGCCTATGGTTTCATTCCTCTGAGTCCCTTTTGAAATATACAACATTTTCTTTTTAAAATATTTTTCTTCCTTCCTTCCTTCCTTCCTTCTTTCCTTCCTTTCTTTTGAATTTCATTTATGTATTTATGTATATATTTATTTGTTATTTTAATCCATTTATTTGTTGAAGAAACTGCATCTTTTTTCTTATATAAATTCCCATATTCTGGATGTGACTAATGAATCTTTACTATTGTATCTTCATGTTATTGTTTAAAATGTTTTTCTTTCCTTCCCTGAAAGTTAGATCTAATGTATTAATGAAGTTAAGAATTGTGTGTGTGTCTTCTTTATCTTGTTTAAATTTTTTTCTTCAAGAATACAGCTGTCACAGGGCTGGGGAAAAAGCTAAGAGATTAAGAAAAAAAAGAGCCTCATAGACACAGACAACAGATACTGATTACCAGAGGGGAAGAAGGGTGGGTTGGGGGGGGGGGGTAGAAAAGGGTAAAGGGGAGGTACGTGGTGATGGAATGAGACTTCTGGGTGTGAACACACAATATAATATACAGATGGTATATTATAGAATTGTACACTTGAAACATATAATTTTATTAGCCAGTGCCACCCCAATAAATTCAATAAAAATGTTTAAAAAGAATACTTTATGGGTGATTTTTTTAGTGTATCACATTGAGAGGCACATAATAGCAGGTTGTCTTACTATAAGTAATACTAACATTCATAAATGGGTTCACGTGTTGGAAAACTGATCCATCCATTTAAAACTCACCATGGTCTTGTCATATAGTTGTAGCAGCTGTCTATGATTATTATATTCAGTATTTCATTAAGGTTAAAAATTATATACTTCTGTCTATTTTTAATTCTTTTATTCTTCTTGAATTTATTATGTGTTTTTCTATAAAGAAGACCTTTTCCTTATCAACTATATTGTTAGTCTAAAAAACAACCCTATAGGAAAGGCAAGACAAATGCTTGATCTTTTACCTTAATCAGTTTTCAGAATAATGAGATGTTGCCCTAGCAACCTTCAAGGGTTATGAATGAGGATTTTTTAAAAATCATTGTGAATTTTGTACTTTTATATGTGTTTCAATATAATGCAGTAATTCTCATGCTCATATTTTCCCATTTTTGCCCATGAAGCATCTTTAAGCTGTTTGGTGTGTGTGTTTGTGTGTACTTTGAGAGTACCCTATTGGCCTTTGATGTTGTCTTTCATTTAGGCTTGGCAAGGCTGATCCTTGCCCTGCTCTAGATATGGAGTCACATCTGTTTTTTCCAAAAGACCAGGGTATTTTGTTGTTTTTGTTAGTTTGTTTGAAACATATGTAATATTTAGAGATAATCATCTAAACCCAGCAGAGTTTTGATATTCATCATAGTTCTAAAAAAATGGTAAAAATACCTAAACTGAAAGTATAACTGTCGACAATTTTATGTTGGTTCTTTTACTCCTTGAACATTTTTTCATTCATATTCCTCACATAATTTTATTCTAATAAAATACATTGTTGTTTGAAAGTATGTACTTGATTTTTTATCCGAACTCTCTGCAATAAAAATTGTATATAAATAAAAATGTAAAGTTTTTCTTTCTTTTTTACAATCCTATGTTCTATCTTAAATACTTTAGTACACTATATAAACTTTACATAAAAGGTGAAAAATGTGTTTCTGCTAAGGATCTAAATAAATGTTCAAAACATAAACATCTCTTATGAAAGATTTTTTAACATAAAGATGTAATGTTAATTAATGAGAAGAAAAGATGAAACTTTTTCTTGAAATCATGCAAAATATGCAACAGAGGCAGAGAACTAGAAGGGAAAATTAAAAATATGTTTCTAGTTATTTCTCATAACATAATAATGTAAAGGTAGAGAGGAGGGCTTTTATAACAGATTAGTATAGCCCAGCATGTTTTCTACAGATTTTATTTATTTGTTTTTCTACTTTTATTGTTTATTCTATTATAGTTTTCTTGATTTTTTCCATTTTGTCCCATCCACCCAGCCCACGCCTCTCTCCCAATCGATCCCTTCTCCGCTGTCAGGGTCCATGCATCATTCTTTCCCCTTCCTTCCACCATTAACCCCCTTCCTTCCACCATTAACCCATGTCCCTCCTCCCCTCCTGCTGCTATCAATCTGTTCCATGTTTTCATGTCTCTGGTTCTATTTTCTCATTAGTTTATTTTTTTGATTAGATTCCTGTTATAAGTGAAGTCATATCATATTTGTCTTTCACCTACTGGCTTATTTTACTTACCATAATATTCTCCAGTTCCATCTATGCTGTCACAAAAGGTAGTACTTCTTTCTTTCTGCTGCATAGTATTCCATTGTGTAAATATATCACAGTTTTTTAATGCACTCATTTACTGATATGCATTTGAGCTCTTTCCAGCACTTGACTATTGTAAATTGTGCTGCTATGAACATAGGGTTGCCTAAATTCTTTTGAATTGATGTCTCAGGATTCTTAGGGTATAATCCCAGCAGTGGAATTATAGGGTCAAAAGGCAATCCCACTTTTAATTTTTTGAGGAAATTCCATAATGTTTTCCACAGTGGCCGCACCAGTCTGCATTCCCACCAACAGTACACTAAGGTTCTCTTTGCTCCACAACTTCCTCAGCACTTGTTGCTCATTGATTTAATAATGATGGCCATTCTGACTGGTGTGAGGTAATATCTCATTGTGGTTTTAATTTGCATCTTTCTGATGGCTAGTGATGTTGAGCATCTTTTCATATGTCTATGGGTATTTTTCCATATGTTTATGGGCCATAAGTATGTCCTCCTTAAAGAAGTGTCCATTCAGGTCCTTTGCCCATTTTTTCAAATGTTTGGTTGATCTTCCTGGTGGTTTTGTATAAATTCTTTATATATTTTGTAGAGTAAACCCTTATCTGATACATCATTGGCAAATATGTTATCCCATACAGACAGCTCCCTTTTCATTTTGATAATTGTTTATTTAGCTATGCAGAAAGATTTTAATTTGATGTAGTCCCATTTGTTTATTTTTTCCTTTATTTCCCTTGTCCTAGGAGATATATCAGCAAAAATATCGCTATGTGGAATATCTGAAATTTTACTGTGTATGTTTTCCACTGGGACTTTATGGGGTCATGACTTATATTTAAGTTGGTTATCCATTTTGAGTTTATTCTTGTATGGTGTAAATTGGTAGTCTAGTTTCATTTTTTTGCATGTACTAGTCCACTTCTCCCAACATCATTTATTGAAAAGACTGTTCTTATTCCATTGTATGCTCACACTCCCATTGTCAAATATTAACTGACCGTATTGACATGGGTGTATTTCTGGTCTCTCTATTCTGTTCCATTGATCTATATGCCTATTCTTATGTCAGTACCAGACTGTCTTGATTATAGTGCCCTTGTAATACAGTTTGATATCAGGTATTGTGGTTTCTCCAACTTTGTTCTTCTTTCTCAAGATTGCTGAGGCTATTGAGAGTCTTTTTTGGTTCCATATAAATTTTTGGAATATTTTTCTAGATCTGTGAAATATGCCATCAGAATTTTAATGGGACTTGCATTGAATCTGTAGATTGCTTTAAGTAGTGCGGACATTTTAATAATGTCAATTCTTCCAATCCATGAATACAGTCTATGCTTCCATTTATTTGTATCTTCCTCAAATTTTTTCTTCACTGTTTCTATAGTTTTACAAGTACAGGTTTTTACATCCTTAGTTCAATTTATTTCTAAGTATTTTTCTTGTTGCTATAGCAAATGATATTTTTTTCTTCATTTCTCTTTCTGATAATTCATTGTTGATTTACAAGAATGCCATCAATTTCTGAATATTGACTTTTTATCCTGCTACTTTGCCAAATTCACTTATTAGGTCAAGTAGTTTTTGGGTGGAGACTGTAGGATTTTCTATGTACACTATCATGTCATCTGCAAATAATGACTGTCTTACTTTCTCCTTTCCAATTTGGATGCCTTTTCTCCTCCCCTTCTCTCCCCTCCCCTCCCTTCCTCTCAAATCCCCTCCTCTCCCCTCCCCATTCTTCTTTTGTCTAATTTCTGTGCCTAGAACTTCCAGTACTATTTGGAATAGGAGTGGTGAAAGCAAGCACCATTGTATTGTCTTATCTTAAGAAAAATACTTTTAGTTTTGCCAATTGAGTATGATGCTGACAGTAGGTTTCTCATATCTGGCCTTTATAATATTGAAGTATGGTCCTTCTATTCCCACTTTGCTGAGTGTTTCTATCATAAATGGTTGCTGGGTTTTATCAAATGCTTTTTCTACATCAATTGATATGATCATGTAATTTTTGTCTTTTATTTTTGTTTATGTGATATATTACAGGTATTGATTTGTGAATGTTATATCATCCTTGCATCTGTACAATTAATCCCACTTGATTGTGTTATATGATCTGTTTAATGTATTGCTGGATCCAGATTGCTAATATTTTGTTAAGGATTTTAGCATCTATGTTCATCAGAGATATTAGCCTGTGATTTTCTTTCTTTGTTGTGTCTTTACCTGTTTTTTGGAACTAGGATACTACTGGCCTCATAAAAAGAGTTTGGGAGCCTTCTCTTTTCTTGGATTTTTTAGAATAGTTTGAGAAAAATAGGTGTTAGTTCAACTTTGAATATTTGGTAAAATTCACCTGTGAAGCCATTCAGTCCAGGACTTTTGTGCTCCAGGAATTTTTTGATTACTGCTTAAATTTTGCTGGCTGTTAATAGTTTGTTCAGGTTTTCTACTTCTTCTTGATTCAGTTTTGGGAGACTCTATGTTTTCAGAAATATGTCCATTTCACCTAGGTTGTCTACTTTCTTGGCATATAATGGTTCCCAGTAATTTAATACAATCCTTTATATTTCTGTGGTATCAGTTGTTCTCTTTCATTTCTGACTTTACTTATTTGGGTCCTCTATCTTATTTCCTTGATGAGTCTGGTTACAGGTTTGCCCATTTTATTTATCTTATCAATGAACCAGTTCCTGGAGTCATTGGTTCTTTGGATTATTTTTTTTAAATCTCTATGTCATTTAATTCTACTATACTCCTTCTGTCTACTTGCTCTGGGCTTCATTTGTTGTTGTTCCTATAGTTCTTATAGAGGTAGGGTTGGGTTGTTTATTTCAGGTTTTACTATGTTTTTTAGGTAGGCCTATATTGCTATGAACTTCCCTCTCAGGACTGCCTTCACTGTGTCCCATAGATTTTGGGTTATTTTATGTTCATTTTCATTTGTTTCCAGGTATTTTGTGATTTCTTTATTGCTCTCATTCTTAACTCATTTACTATTTGATAATATGTTATTCAGTCCCCATGTATTTGAATGTTTTTGAGTTTTTTCCTTGATGTTGGTTTCTACTTTCAAGCCATTGTGATCCAAGAAGATGTTTGATATGATTTCAATTTTCTTGAATTTGTTAAGGCTTTTTTTTTTATGTCCTACCATGTGGCCTATCTTTGAAAATGATCCATGTGCATTTGATAATAATGTATACTTTGCTTTTGGGGGTGAAATGTTCTATAAATATCATTAATTCCACTTGATCTAGAGTGTTGTTCAATGCCACAATATCCTCCTTGGTTCTTTATTTGGAAGAGCTATCCATTGTTGGCAGTGGGGGTTAAAATCCTCTATGGTTACTGTATTGCTGTTGATCTCTTTCTTAATGTCCTCCAAGTTTTTCTTATGTGTTTAGGTGCTCATATATTGGATGCATATAGGTTTACAAGGGTTACATCCTCTTGTTAGACAACTCCATGAAGTATTATGTAGTGACTTTTGTTTTTTTCTTCTTATGGACTTTGTTTCGAAGTCTATTTTGTCTGAGGTAAGTATTGCTATATCACCTTTTTTTTTCACATCCATTTGCTTGGAACATTTTTTTCTATCCTTTCACTTTTAGCTTATGTAGATCTTTTGTTCTGAGGTGGATCTCTTGTAAACAGCATATATATGGGTCATGTTTTCTTATGCACTCAGCTACCCTATGTCTTTTGATTGGAACATTTAATGTGTTTACACTTAAGGTTTTAATTGATAGGTACTTGTCCATTGTCATTTCTTCCCATTTGTGTTTCTCTCTCTTTCTTTTTCTTCTTAAAGCAGTCCCTTTAGCATCTCTTATTGCTGGCTTAGTGGAGATGTACTCTTTTAGCCTTCTTTGGACTGGGAAGCTCTTTATGTTACCTTCCATTTTAAATGAAAGCCTTGCTGAATAGACTAGTCTTGGTTGCAGGTCCTTGCTTTCCATTACTTGGAATATTTGGTGCCATTCCCGTTTGGCTTATAATGTTTCTGTTGAGAAATAAGCTGATGGCCTTATTGGAGCTCCCTTGTATTTTACTAGCTGTTTCTCTCTTGCTACCTTTAAGATTCTCTCTTTGTCTTTAAATTTTACCATTTTAATTATGATGTGTCTTGGAGTGGGCCTCTTTGGGTAACATTTTTGTCATTATTTTTTTCAAACAGGTTTTCTATCCCTTGCTACTTTTCATCTCCTTCCAGTATTCCCATGATGTGAATGCTTTTATCTATCACATTGTCCTGAAGCTTCCTTAAACGATCTTCATTTTCTTTCAGTCTTTTTTTGTTTTCTTGCTCCACTGGGTGTTTTTTCCATCTTGTATTCCAGCTCACTGATTCGGTCTTCTGTTTTATCTAGCCTGCTTTTAATTACTTCTAGTGTATTCTTCACTTCAGATATTGTATTCTTCATTTCTTCCTGGTTCTTATTTATGGTTTCTATGTCCTTTTGCCTCCTGATGTAGTACCCACTAATTTTTTTGTAGCTCCCATTAAGCTTCTAGTAGTTCTCACTGAGTTCCTTGAGCATCGTTATAACCATTATTTTGAACTCTATGTCTGATAGATTGCTTGCCTCAGTTTCACTTAGTTCTTTTTCTGGGGAGTCCTCCTTTCCTTTAAACTGAGGATTGTCTCTTTGTCTCCCAATTTAGGTGACTGTTTTTGTTTGTTTCTGCATCTCAGATTGATCTTCATTGACTCCTTGTCTTTGTAAGATGGACTTCTGAGGTAAAAGTTCTATGGGACTCAGCAGTACAGTCTCTTTAATCTCCTGAGCTGGATACTCAGGGGATGCCCTTTATTCAGTTTTATGTAAACTCTCTTGTTGTACTTGAGCTTTGATTATTGATGGCTCATTCGTTGGTGGGTTCTCCCATCTGGCTTTCTGTCTGAGTCACAGCCCCCACCAGGTCCTGTACAGGTACTGGCAGAACAAAGAAAATGTACCCAGAAAACTGAACTCATGCCAGCAAAAATACCCCCCTACCACATCAGCTATATCAACAGCAAGTTAATAAAGGTGGATCAAAAATTAATAAAGGTGGAAAGGAATTAAGAATATTATAAGACAGAAAAGAAGAATATGAAATGACTAAAGAAAAGAAAAATTATTTTGAGAGGGAAGAGAAACAATAAGAGTAAGGAATGGACACAAGGCAAAGAAAGGGAGACAATCAAATTTAAAACATGAAAAATGCAAAGATGACGGCAAAATGGAGTAAGAAAAAGGAAGAATATAATATGAGGTTTGAAGGAAAATAAATAACATAGTGAACCAATAGAAACATAATTGAAGAAAAAACACAATAGTGTCAATAACAATGAAAAATGAGCAAAGATTAATAAATGTTGAAAGAGAATAAGAATATTATAAGAGAGAGAAAAGAGAATATGAGATGTCTACAGTAGAGAAAAATGGTTCTGAGATGATAGAGGGGGGAGGAATAATAAGAGTAGAGAATAGAACACATGTTAAGAAAAAGAAAAAATGAAACCCTAAGCTTGAATAAGCAAGGGCAGGAGGAAGGCAAAATAGAGTAAGACAGGGGAAGAGTAACCTATGAGATTTGAAATTAAAAATATAGTTAACAAATAGCAATAAAATTGAAGAAAAATAGCAATAACCACAATGCTCACACCAAAAAAGCAATGATTAAAGAAAGGTGGGAAAAAAATAAGAATATTATAAGAAAGGGAAAAAGAATGTGAGCTGAATAAAGGAAAGAAAAATGATTTTGAAAGGATGGAGTGGGAAGAAATAGTAAGAGCAAAGGATAGGAACAAGGAATAGAATGGGGGGGAATAAAAATTTTAAAAAAGATAAGAAAAGAATGGAAGAAGCCAAAAATGGAGTAAGACAAGGTGAGGGTACAATGTGAGATTTGAAATAAGGATAAAATAAATATAAAAATATAAATAAAATGCAAAAATAAAAGACAAAAATAGTGAATTAGTTGGAATACAATTGAAGAAAAAGAAAAAATGTTTAAAGGCTATGTGAGAGAAAAAAATAACACAAATTTGGAAGAATGAAGTGAAATTCATCTCAGTAGACTTTGATTGCCATCTGTCTCCTTGTGGACCTGCCTGTGGCTTTTTATCAGCTGAGGGTCTGGGGTGGGGGTGTCATCCAGCTTCTGGCAGCATCTTATGTACCAACTTCACCTGCCTCTAGAGGGGGCTTAGATTGTGATCAGGAAGGTAGGACCCCTGGGTCTTCCTTGGGAGGCACTGTTCAGTCTTCTGGGAGAATTGTGGGTGTATTGCCCTCCTCCTACACCACTGTCTAGGTCTGTCCCAGCTTATTTCCAATATTGTATAGTTTCAGATGAGCTAGCTGTGTGTTTCAGCGAAGGGGCCAGTAGAAGGCCATTATTTCCTATTTTGTGCTGATGGAGTTCTCTGAGTCAGCTGAGGTTGGGGGGGCCCTGATTCTCCCTTGTTGCACTGATTTCTGATCTCCCTGCCTTGCAGGCCTCAGTGGAATAAGGCCCTAGGAACCAGTGTATTTTGTCTCCCTGAGGAAAGTTCAAAATGGGCCCTTTTGGCATTTTTCTTCCTTTCTTTCTCCTGCAGATATGTACCCTGCAGTGGGTTCTTGAGCCTGTCCTGCCTGTTTTGCAGAACTTCCCCATTTGATGTGATGGTGCTTGCAATCCTGTAGGAGGCGTGTGCTGGATATGTCCTTCTTTTCCCAGAGGTTTGACCTCTGCTGGGGATAGGGGTTCTGGCTGGCTATAAATAATCTCAGGCTCACAACTCTTGCCATCTAATTACCAGCCAATGTCTTTGCAGTAGACAGTCTTGAACTCTTTGTTTTACATAGACCCCAGCTTGCTAGCCACACTGGAATAGGACCCAGATATCCCTTTGCTGTGCAACTTTTTGATCTCCCTCTTCAGCTGTATTCAGTGGGAGCAAATTGTGCTTTTAGTCTTGTCCTTTTGCTGGCAGGGTAGCTATATATGGGGGGTGGGGGTGGGGGGTCCTAGCCCAGGACACTTCAGCTCCCCTTTTAAAAAGTCTATTTGTGGCACACCCACTGCAGTACAGAATCATTGTCCCAGTTCTCCACATATACCAACTCTCCAAAAAGCTAAAAATCTCTCACAGTACGGCTAGCCACAGCCTGCCTCTGCCTGACCCAGGTATGACCCTTAATCATTTGGGAAGATAAAGTCCCCCTTCTCTCTCTCTCTGTACCCTCCTGGTTGCCATTTGGCACTGTAGCTATGGATATGCTGCTTGCAGTGTAGCCTGTATCTCCTGGACTCTGTATATCCTCTCAAGTCACTCCCAACCAGGGTCTGGTAGTTCCCTGCATAGGACTGGTGTCCCTTGCCCTGGGAGGGGAGGGAGCCACAAGGCTGCAATTTCTGGTTAGTCTCTCCTCCGCTGATGCAGGCACCACGCACAGGATATCTCCACTTCAACTTACAAAATCTCCTTATTGCCCATTGTGAATCATGTTCTGTACTCCTTGGCTTCAGAACTTCATATCAGCTAAGATTCCACTGATTGTTCAGGTTATTCATTAGGACGTGGTCAAGAATCTGAGTTGGGAGCAAGAGCAAGTGGACTCAGCTATCACCTCCTCAGCTGTCATCTTCAATGGCCAGATTTTAAATATTGTAACCCTAAAACAGGTAGCAAGGCATAAAGTCTCTGAGTACTGTATTTACCAGAATAAAATAATGTATCTTTGAGCAACACTTCATTAGCTTTGCTATGCAATAGGACTCTTCCTTAAAGCCATGAACTCTTTGACAACAATCAAGGGAAGAAGAGTTGAGGTCATAAAAAGAGCTATGTCTTTACTCTTCCTCCTTGGTCTTTGATATATTTTAATTCAGAATACCACACTATTAACCGAATCATCCTGCTTTTAATATTGTACATCACCCTGCAGATTTCACATTGTCACTTTGTTTGAATCAGGGATTCAGGTTTTTAAATCTAGGCACAATGTACCCATAGTAAGGCTGTGGATGGGTGAGAGGTAGGCCATGCCTTCCTTTTTAGAGTGGGAGAAGAACAATAATCCAAGAGGCAGTGGGAAAGACGAAAACCAGTAGATTGATTTAAGAATACAAGAAATTTGAAGATCAGATTACTAATTCACTTAAAATTATTTGTGCTTGCATATCTTCTTAAATAGTTTTTCTAACCCCAGAAGTACCTTGAGGACTGCTGTGCTGAAGTATCCATGCAGTAGTGCCACTACAGTTTCCTGCATTCAACACATGCATGATCGGAGTAAAGCATGCCGGACTGCTTTGTTTGGCTCAACCATTTTACATATTCCTGCCAGTAAACATTCCATTTATTTATTTTTAAGCTTTTATTTATATATTTTTAGAAAGAGGGGAGGGGAGCCCTGGCTGGTGAAGCTCAGTGGATTGAGCGTGGGCTGCGAACCAAAGTGTTGCAGATTCGATTCCCAGTCAGGGCACATGC
This sequence comes from Phyllostomus hastatus, assembly GCF_019186645.2. NCBI lineage: Eukaryota > Metazoa > Chordata > Mammalia > Chiroptera > Phyllostomidae > Phyllostomus > Phyllostomus hastatus. Next base: position 84,803,347 of record NW_025333977.1, on the reverse strand, counting down.
CTGGGTTGCAGGCCACAGCCTCCAGCAACTGCACATTGATGTTTCTCTCTCTCTCTCTTTCTCCCTCCCTTCCCTCTCTGAAAATAAATAAATAAAATCTTTAAAAAAAAAAAGGAAGAGGGGAAAGGAAGGAGTAAGAGAGGAAGAGAAACATCAATGTGTGATTGTCTTTCTCACTCCCCTGACTGGGGACCTGGTCCACAACCCAGGCAGGTACCCTACCTGGGAATTGAACTGTCAACCTGCTGGTTCACAGGCTGGTGCTCAATCCCCTGAGCCACACCAACCAGGGCTAAACATTCTATTTCTTTATAGCCTTGCCAACATTTGTTATTATCCAACCTTTTTTTAAATTTAATTTTATTTTTTTGCCAGTCAGATAAGTATAAGTTGATATCTCAAGATAGTTTTAATTTGTATTTTTCTGATTTGTATTTTTCTGATAATTGTATTTTTTCTATGAATATTGTTTTTTCTTTCTATGACCTTTATTTTTGAATTCTCTGTCCATTTTCTATTATTTTTGCCTTTGTCTAGTTAATTTAAAAGACTTTTTTAATGTTCTTAAAATTACCCCTTTTAGAATTATAAATATCCTCTCAGAGTGTGTCTGTCACATTTCATGTTTATCAATAGTAACCTACTGTGAATTTAAATAATTTCCAGTGTAGTCAAAGTCAGTAATTACTTTATTATAATATTGGCTTTATCCTGTGTTTTCTGAATCTTATTTAAAAATTATGTGCTCACCCCCAAGGTAAAACATATATTTTTAAAATTTCAGTTTATTAGCATTATTTTTTACTTTTTATATGTAGATTATAAATCTCTTTGGAATTTATTTTTGAATAAGGTAGAGCTGCACCTTTATTGTTCTCCATGTAAGAACCTATTTCCCCCAAATATCTTTTATGTAAATACTCCATTACAGATTTGTATTACTATTCTGTCATGTATATATTGTATCTATTTTTGTATGCATAGATCTGTTTATACACTCTTTACTCTGTTTCACTTCATTTATTTATTTTTGTTGCAATTGCATGCTGTTTTTATTACTATAGATTTATAATGTGTCTTAACACTTGTAAGGTTTTTTATGATCTACTTTTTTGAAGTGGATTTAGTGATGTATACTTTTTAATTTGGGGGTATACATCTTAGAATTAATTTGTTGAATTTTTTAAAAATAAGTTTGCTGATCCTATTGGTATTTTTATTAGGAAGTATATTTAATTTCTAGATTAAGTTTTAGATAACACACCTTTACCATGCTATCCATCAACAAGCAATCACTATTTACTTAAATCTACTTTTATACTTTATTCTTTTAAAATTTGTAATTTTAAAATTTTCTCTGTGAAGACTTGGTCAAAAGTCTTTACAAAGAAAAGACTTGGTATATTATTTTTGACCAACATCATTTCCAGATACTTTATAGTTATTACGAATGACACTTAATTTCTATTATATCTTCAAGTTGGTTATCACCGATATTAGATAGGTGACTGTATTGATTTGTGCAAAATAGAGTAATGCTATATGTGCATGTTGTTCTTACTCATAAGTATTTAAGAAGCTTATATGGCAGATCTGATGATTTTCTTACATAAATGACCATACCATCTGCAAATAGTTGTACTTTTACTGAGGTTCTTTTAATGTTGGTGCCTCTTATTTCTCTTCTCTGGGCTTTTGCTTTGTCTGGCACCTGACTGACAACAGTGATAATGGGCATCTTTGTCCTATTTCCAGATCTACAAAGGAGCACCCATTAATAGGAAACTTACTGTAAGTTTGGTATATAATATTTGTAAAGTTCCAGAGGTACCTTACTATCCTAAGTATTCTAAAAATAAAATACTGATATGATACATGCTACAACATGGATGAATGGTAATGCATATTGCGAACCAGACTCAAAGGCCACATACTGTGTGTTTCTGTTTATATAGCATTTCTGCAAAGGCAAACTATAGGGACAAAGAACAGATTAGTCATTGTTAGGGTGAAGGGTAAGGAGGGTTTAACTATAAAGGATTAGCATAAGTGTGTGTGTGTGTGTGTGTGTGTGTGTGTGTGTGTGTGTGTGAAGAACATAATGAAACTATTTTGTATCTGGGTTACAGTTGTATTACCCAATTCTGCATTTGTCAAAACATAACTATACACCAAAGGAGTAGATTTCTTATCCATGGAAGTGGGGTTCTTGCAATGTCTAAAGGAAAAGAATTTCCTGAGACCCGCATGGGAGGATGTGGCTCTGTGATATGGTTTATTGATCATATCCATGCAGTTAAGGGGGTTCCCTTTCTGACCTCCAAATATCCCATCTCCATCCATCTTGTCATGGAAAAAGTCCAATCCTGTCTTCGGTAGGGCCAGGATGAAAGCCACTGCCTAAAGTTTATGCTCCATATTAAAGTACAGTCTAGTCTAGCATCTGGCTAGCTTAGCATGAGTTTCTAACTGTAGTCTCATGCTGTGCCTTGCTTTGGTGTTCATGCTCCCTCCTGGAGGCCATGTGGCCTTGGAGAGGACAGTTGAGTACACTGTGCAAGTGAAGGTCACAAGCAGGAGAGAGAGAGATTCTTTGTTTCCCTGGAGATATAGCCCGGAGTTAGGTTTGAGACAGAGCAGGTGCTTTCTCAAAATGACCAATCAACTTCTCAAATTTTCACAGCCTTTGGATGGGCCTACCCACTAGTTAAGCTGGCAAGCTTCTATGGTCCAGCACCTCTCCCTGTACCTCTCTAACAATCTGGTACTGAAGCAGGGAAGGATGTACTGTTAATCCCCTTGGCGGAACAATGCTATGATCTCCAGGAATGAGAAAAGCTGTAGCTTCCTTGTGAAGCAGATAGGTCCCTGCTTCCCAGTTTATTAAGCTCAATGTCTAATCTCTTTTGCTCCCTTTCTCAGTATCTAGCTAAACACAAATGGTAACAGATTCACTGCATGCATATTGGAAAATAAATTTGAAAAAAATATGGCAGTAATATATTCCATGTTCAAAGCAATGAACATATATCTTTTCAAATTATTGTTTTAATTTTCATGTGATAAGCACCCCGAAGTAGAATTGCTGGGTCTTACAGCCACTCTATTTTTTATTTTTGAGGAACTTCCATACTATTTTCCTAGTGGCTCTGCTAATTCACAATCAGACAATCAGTGAACATCCCCACTGACACTTTTCTATAATAGTCATCTAACAGGTATGAAGTGGTATCCCATTGTGGTTTTGATTTTCATTTCCCTGATGATTAGACATATCATCATCTTTTTATGTATCTGTTAACCATTTGTATGTCTTCATTAGAGAAATGTCTATTCAAATTCTATGCCCATTTTTCAAGTTTTTTTTTTCCTTATTGTCTTTGTCTCAGGAGACATAGTATTGCTAAGCCTGATGTCAAAGAGCTTACTGCCTATGTTTTATTCCAGGATTTTTGTGGTTCCAGGTCTGATATTTAAGTCTTTAATCCATTTGGAGTTTATTTTAGTACATGGTATAAGAAATGGTCTAGTTTATTTAATTTTTTGCATGTATTGGTCCAGTTTTCCCAACACCATTTATTGAAGAGACTTTCTTGTCCCCATTGTATGTTCTTATCTCCCTTGTGGTTGAGTGATTGACTATATAAGTGTGGGGTTATTTCTGGGCTCTCTTTATTTTGTTCCATTGACCTGCTCTTTCTATTCTCTTCCATTGATCTATGTGTCTGTCTTTGTGCCAGTACCAATTGTTTTGATTATTATAGCTTTATAGTATAGTATGAATTCAGGGAATGTGATACCTTCAACTTTGTTCTACTTTCTCAAGAGTTCTTTATTTGTTGTTGTTGTTTTTTTTTTGGTTCTCTTGTTGTTCCATATAAATCTTAGAATCATTTGTTCTTGTTCTGTGAAATGTCATTGGTACTTTAATAGGGATTGTGTAGAATTTGTAGGTTGCTTTGGGTTATGAACATTTTAATAATATTAATTCTTCTAATCTCTAAGCCAAAAATATCCTTCTATTTATTTGTATTTTATTTAATTTCTTTCTTCAGTGTCTTATAATTTTCAGAGTACAATTCTTTTACTTTCTTCATTTATTTACTCCCAAGTATTTTATGTTATTTTTGTGATGCCATTGTAAATAGGAGTTTTTTCTTAATTTCTCTTTCTGATAGTTTGTTATTTGTATGTAGAAATAGAACACATTTCTAAATATTAATGCTGTATCCTGCAACTTACTGAATTCATTTATTAGTTCTAGTATTTTTTGATGGAATCTCTAGGTTTCATATGTATACTGTTATGTCATCTGCAAACAGTGAGTAATTTACTTTTTCTTTCCTGTTTGAATGTCTTTTATTTCTTTTCCTTGTCTGATTGCTATAGCTAGGACTTCCAATACTATGTTAAATAAGAGTGATAAGAGTGGGCATTCTTGTCTTATCCCTGATCTTAGAGAAGTTTTCAGCTTTTCACTGTTAAGTATGCTGTCAGCTGTGAAGTTTGTCATATATTGCCTTTATTATGTTGAGACAGGTTCCTTCTATATCCACATGTTGAGAGTTTTACCACAAATGGATGTTGAATTTTGTCAAGTGCTTTTTTCTGCCTCTGCCTCTAATTCTGAATTGAGGAATGCTGTTTTTATTTCATAAAAACAAGGAACTTTTAGGATTTTTGATCTGTGATTAGACACTAAAGCAGTGATGTAAGAAAATGCAGCTGAAGTTTAGGGAGAAGGAAGATTAGGTAAGAGGCAAAGATACTGTTTAAAGGGGTGCTTTTAGAGTTTAACTAGGTGTCGATAGAGACTTGAAGTGACAGCCAGAGAAGAAAGTAAGGACCAAGATAAAATATCTCACAGTAAAAAGGAAATGAACATGACTTAGAGACAGACTTGGTCAAAAGCAGAGAAAAGAAAAGTCATAGGAATCAAACAAAGATGACTAAAATTTCAATAAGTTTGTAAGGCAAAGGAGTCAAGGAGATTATAAATTCATATTCAGATAGGAGTCTGAGTGGTGATTTAAAAACCACAAGCAAATGTTCAAAAGGAGCCCAGAAAAGCAGATGTGAGAACACTCTGAAAGCTTTTAGTGTCTTTACAACTGGGCATGTTTCACTCTGCCTCTGCTGTCCTGCTAGAGCAACACAAGTTTCCCTGGGGGTCTTTGTCCTCTGGCCCACTTTCCCAAATATAATGGTTTTCTGAGACAAGTATTTTCATGAAAACAAAACCCAATAACATCTAGTGGACTTTGTTACTTTGGGCTTCTGGATGGAGGATTGCCCTCTTCATGTTTCAAGACTAGTGCACTCTGGCTTTGTCTATATTGCCACTATTGTACATCATCAAGTTGCAATCCACTCAGTTGGAAATAATGTCTGATTAATTCTCTGTGGACTGAAACTTAATTCTTTCATCCTCAGTGCAAGTGGATGGCTAAATCAAGGGTCTAGACCAGGTTTCTTTTGGCATTTCATATTATTCTTCCTTCGTGCTTCCCCAGTGCTAAATCTAATTCCCCATACCTTTCCTGAATCTCCAAAAAATGCTTTAGGTTTTGCCTATGTACATGGTTTAAGGATTAAAATGGATGTGCTGCGTATCCTTCCTCTTGCTGTGAAGGAGTGCTGAACTGCTCCAGAAGCAGAACCTTTGTGCATTTAAAGTCCCAAGGAGAGGAGGGCACAGCCCTTGTCCCTTTCTGCCCCTCCCCGAGCTTGCTTCCCAGCTCTTCCCAGAAGAGCCTGTCTTCAGCAGGCCATTTCCTCTCTGACAGCCTTCAGGAGTCCCAGCTGCATCTGTCCTTGGCTGTCTTCCTTTGCCTGAGGCCTGCAGGATGCTTCAGCAACTTCTGCCCAAGGGCTTCTATTCCTACTCTGGCAGTGGTTTGGAAGGGTTCCCCCACCCCCCACCCTTCTTCCTTTCTTATTTTGTTTTGTTTGTTTTCATTGTTGTTGTTCAATTTACACATTCCAGAACTATCATACTGGACTGCCCCTCCCCCCAACAGCTGTCAGACCCCCTTACAAGGAGATCTTCAGAGCCAACAAGAAACAAACAATGTAGAAGAGAAATTTCAAAGTGTATTCAGAGAAACGTGTTACTTCAAAGGCAGTAGCAAGGTCCCCCTGGAGCTCATTACTGTAGTCAGTGAGATAAGGCAGGGAGGGAGCTGCTCAGTTGGCTCCTGGGGGATGAAGAAAATGGAAAATAAAAAAATAAAAAAATAAAAGCCCACACGAAGTGCAGTTTAGCTATTTTTTTTTAAACTATCAACTCTATATATCCATCAGAGATGAAGAAATGTCTCGCCCCTTCTCTGGTGTCCAGAAGCTGTTCATTTTACCTAGTAGCCTACTGACACCCCCCAAACCACGAGCTCTTTGTCAAAGAACATCTTTTCCACAGTGAAATCAGTACAGCTGCAGGAAAAGGGGTGGAGGGATGACAGGGTAGAGGCTACATTCCACTGAAAAAGAGCAGTTGAGGTGATAGGCAGAAGAGAGAGGAGGAGCCATAATACTCATCAGCCTTACACTGTACTTCAGAATGGAAAGTCTAAGGGAACCCTGGATGCAGCCCCTTTCACCTATGGGGAGCTGGAGTTGTTTTAGCAGCAAAATTTACAGCTATGAGGATACATTTTAGGCAAAACTGATCCTGAAAGAAACATCTGTTTCAGTAATAAAGGATTTTTCTCATAGAGTGTGCATACCTCTTCTATAGCTACTGAAGCTTTCCCTGCTTTTCCTGACAAGCTTGTCTTGCTCATTAGATTGTGATTTTTAAGGTCAAGGAAAAGGATTTTTGAATTTTGTTTTGCTTTGTTTGCTTTTCTATCTCTGAACTCACAGAGTCCAAGATATGAAAGATCTCAAATAAAATTGCTTTTGGCCTTGGAATATTCTTATTGCCATTTTTTTTCAAATTTATTTTTCAATATGTATGCACTGAACCCACTCCTCTTGGTGTACAGTTCTATGTATGTTGACAAAGGTGGAGTTGGAAAGCCGCACTGCAATCAAGATAGAGAGTGGTTCCGTTACACTCCCCACCCCCCCACACACAGTTTGAACGGTTTGTACTTAAGCCCTTCTCAGCCTTTACCCCAACAATGACTGATCTGCCTTTTTTGCTCATAGTTTGCTTTTGCCAGAATTTCATATAAATGGAATCATACAGGATGTGTCCTTTGAGTGTGGCTTCTTTCAATTTGCACAGTGCATTTGACATCCATCCATGTTGTAGCATGTATCAATAGTGTGTTCCTTTTTATTAGTCTTCTCTCATAAGGATGTACTGCAGTTTGTTTACTCCACAATAGAAGGACATTTGGGGGTGTTTCCAGTTTGGGGTGGTTATAGATAAAACTACTATAAACATACAGTAAAGGTTTCTATGAAAATATAGGTTTTCATTTCACATGGAGATCTGTCTTGGAGTGGGCCATATACATTTTTGTTGTCATTGTTGAGGGAATTAATGAATGAATTGACCAATATGATATTTTTGTTTTTGTTTTGTCCTATAAGCTCCTCTCAGCTTTCTTTTCTTCAACATGCCATCAGTGTGATGAGGCTTGTGTTTGCACTGCCTTTTTCACATCTAAATCTAGTTTCTACTGTTTTCACCTGAACCTCCATTTCAAATGTGAAAATGATTTGATGAGGGGTTTATTTTTTATTTACAGAATTGAAGGATGTAGAGCTCTTAATTCCCTTTCTCTCTCTTTGGGCTGAGCAGGCCTGATCTTCCTATAGTAAAAGGGCAGGGATCTGGCAAGTTCAAGTTTATCTTACCTCCACGTGAGAATTCTACCTCCAGAATTTCCTTTTTTAAAATGTGGCCAGCTAATTCTGTACTATTGTAAATCCTAGAGGCTTTTCATACATCACTACATTGACATGGTAAGAATAGCATGTGAATTTCTTTGTCTCTGTGTATAAATATAGAAAGAGGAATTATTTGGGTATACTATATTAGAGGACATCACTGAACTATGTATAGTGTGATCAACTCTAAACTGGACAACATTGTACGTGTACATGTACATGGGGCTGTACCCAGCAAAGCTGACTAAAATAATTGCTCATTTTAATTCTTTTGAAACAATTCTTCCCCAAGCAGTCCTATGAAGATGTATTTTATTGCTGTGTAACTGCATCAACATACTTTATGTTGAATGTAGTGTATAATGTATTAATTTGAAGTGAAACATCCATTATAAATTAAATCTCACACCAGTCCCTTCTTCAGAGTAATTCCAATTCCGTTTATGTCATGTTGAGACAAGCCAAACTTTAAGATGTACCATCAAGTTATACTTAGTGATAATAGCCTTCATTTGTGTCCATCAAAATTGTGATCATCATGAAATCAAATGATGTATGAGAAATAGCCTAGTGTTAACACCTATACAATGAATACATTCTAGAAATTTTATCACCATTACCTTCAAATAGCTTTGTGGTTCTTATCTATATTTAGGTTATAGACCCATTTGAAAATTTAATGAAAACTCTTCCCAGAAAAAAAATGTATCTACACATATGCAGCAAAATTTTATTGACAGTTTCAGGGAGGTGAGAGAGTAAATAAAATACATCTGTATGTACATTTCTGAATGATCCACATTGAGATTAGGAACTCATAGAAAAAATTATTGCATGTATGTATATACTTGTTTGACTTGTCCCCTTCATGTCTTCCTGCCCCATGTCAAGCTCCATGCCCCTAGAACTCTCCTTTTCAGCTATTTGGGAAGATTTATAGTCACTAAACCAAACAGGTCTGAATGTCAATACTGCTTCTGTCACCAGCTGTGTCACCTTAAGTAAAGGTCCTAAATTCTTTGCATCTCTTAGGATTATTGGCTATACAGGCGTCAAATGGGTGTGTTACTCCAGAAACTATAGGGCTTCGTGAGTGTACTAGTAATAAGTTTTTACACTTTGCAAAGATAAAAGAAAGAGCTAGTGCCAAAAGGAAGGGAGATATAAAGGAAAGGAGGAGAAAGGTGACAGAGATGGTTGCAGGAACGTAATGGATATGTGGAAGAGTCTGGGAACTCTACTAAAAGAAGAAAATTAAAACACCAATATTGGTGTCCCTAATCCACATTAAACATCATCCGTGTTGCCTGCTCTAGTTTTTTTTTTTTTCTGGAAAATGTATTAACATGAGAACATGCATTATTGGTAATCTTTTCTTTCCACTATCTCTTTTTTCCTGTCTGAATTTAAAAGTATTTGAGCCCTTGCTTGTTCTTGAATGAAAAGAGGAAATACTTAACATTTTTCTAACATATATAATCCATGTTCTTATTTGCTACATAAGGCCCTACACCACTTACTTGGAACACCTCTATGTTCTAAATTTTGGAATCTAAATTTAGGTATTTGTGTGCTGCAAAGAAATCCCCCTGTGGCTTTATGTATTTAAATTGTATGTATTTATGCTCTTATATCATTTAGGTTCCAGCAAGACATGCATTTATGAATTGCTTTGCTGTTTACACAGTGCTTTCAAGTGAATTTTCACATAAGGGTATCACAGGACCTGAGGTTCAGAAAAGTTCAGTGGCTTCACCAAGGTCACACAGCTGTGAGATGTCAAACTAAAACCTAGGTCAGTTAGTGTCATTTCCAGGTACAAATGAATTTTATTTACCTGATAAGTAAAAACAACAAAAATCTTATGTTAATTATATGTGTTAATTAGTATGTATATGTGTATATATGTACATATATACATAATTATATTTATAATCACAAACATGTATCCACGTATGCATTTTTTCTTGTCTTTGGAATTTCATTAGTTCCCTCAGCATCTTTGTGAGTTTGAATAGTTTTCATTTTATAAACAGAATAGCTCAGACACAGTGAGTTGTTCAGTGAACTGAATATTTCTACATCTTGGAAAAATCTTCAGAATACTAAGCAAGTAGTTCTGGAGCTAGTAACCTCCCTTGGAGAAATCACCTATCTCAGTAATTCTCATTCAGCTCTTTTAAATAATACACAGTGGGTGTGTTTCTAAGATTTGTTGCTGTTCTGTTTTAAGATGACAAATTGAGCCACACACTAGAGTGTGAGTACCCATCACCACCTTCGTGAAGGTGTGTTTTAGTCATTGGTACACATACTATGTCATGAAAATGTCAAAATGAAACAGACTTTACTTACAAATACATGTGAACTGGCTTCAGGGATTTATTATTTTCTTTCTGATAAGCAAAGATTGTCCAGTCACCTTCTATAATTTAAGTACAAAAGTGCAAATAACATTTTTCTCCATGAAACATTAAATTATCAGACCCACAATTATGATGTTCAGAAATTCAAACTCTTACTAACTGGGAAATCTTCACTGAGCTAATATCCCTGTCTAGGGGAGCCCTTTGTCTCCACAATGGGTGGGCCTAGCCACAGGGCCTTCATACCTCGTCGTAGACATTGACCCAGAGACCACAAGACCATTCAGCTTCAAGCTGAATTCTAGGTTTTAATTCAAGAAAATATGCATTTGTGGAAGAAGACAACTTGAGGGAAAGACTTCTAGGAAGCCTAACTCACAGGACTGAGGAATAATATGATCCCCCAAAGTGAGATGAAACCTGTCCTTGGACATTTGGTGAATACAGCAGCAAAGGAGTGGAGGAAGATTCCCTTCCAGCTCTGTGGGCCAGGCAGAAAACATTTGGCCTGATCTTCAAAGCCCCAAAGAGGGAGTGAGTGGGGTAGGCCAAGGCAATAGAGTGAAAGGGAAGTTCCCTCCAGTTTTGTGGCTGAGTCTCCTTTCTCACTGAACTTTGCTGATGATGTGATCTTCCAACTGGGACTCTGTTTTTCTCTGTTCTTCATTTGCTTGTAGTGTAACCTGTTCCCCAACTTTATCCTTGACCTGGTGTCTCTTTAACATCTCCTGCCTGAATAGATGTCACCAACTCCTCTTCATCCCTTGGGAATTAGTAATGTAATACACTTGAACCACCTCTACAAGCAGGTGGCTCTAGTTTCTGCCTTGCCATTTATCCTGCCTCTGATATGGAACAGTTAGTTCCTAGTCCTGACCATGTGGAGGTTTTCTTCCTCTACCTCATTTTCTTAACCCTTGTTCACTGCACTGACATATCTCATCCTGTAGCTGCTCCCATCTCTGAAGACCCCATCTCACAAAATTTCTTCTCTTCTCATCTATACCATCAGTCCTTCCCTGTGGTTCCAAAACTCTTGGCTTTTGGGTTATTGCACATATGATTTTTCTTCCTCCTAGATGTATGTTTTCCTTCTCTCTAGAGTCCTAAAGGCTATTCCTATATCCAGAATCTATCTCTTTCTTCTATTGTATAATTTTGGAGACTCAAAACTAGTATTTGTCTTAATTTATTCTACCCTAAGCCAGAACCATAGAGACCCCTGTAATGTTATCCTCCCATTTCCACCCACAAGCTGCCTAAATGGAGTAGAGTTGGAGATGTCCTCATTACCGTACAAGGAGTAAGGAAGGAAGAGGAGTGACTCCCCCGCCCAAGTTAGCAAAAGTACATGGCATGGGAGAAGATAGGGAAATGTGATCCTGGGTATTTCCCCTGAAGACATTATTGAATGTGAATTGTTTTTGCTCGTTCATGCATTCTTTTCTTTTTTTCAACAAATTTTTTTGAATACTTATTTTATTTAAACACTATGTCATATTGTGGATAGTAGAATATTAGACACTTACATTTACCAAGCAATGTGTTAAGTACTTTATAACTACTTTCTCATTTAAGCCTCAAAATAACCCAGAGAATTAGGTATGAGAATTAGCCTCACTTTAAAGTAAGGAGCTATGATCAGTCAAATTAAATATTAGCTTGTTGAAGGTCTCAGTTAATGAAGTAATTCCTCTATATTCTTTTACTTCTCAAATTAGGATCAAGTACATCATGCATTAAGAATCAAGCATATTGTGTATTTTGGCAATTATTGAGTACCACAAGGAAATTTTGTATTTGTAAGGGAGGGGGATAGACTTCCAAACAATCAATATGCAAACTGCCTGTTGGTAAATTAGAATATGACTCTTGCCAACTTATTTAAGGGATACTGGTATTACTTTACATGTTACAAACTCATTCTTCTCCAAATAGCATAAATATACTCCACACATATTTTTTTTTGGTATAAGAACAATTATAATTCCAAATTGAGAAAAAAAGTGCTATCAAATTAAAAGGCACCAAATTAAAAACAGAACAAGTGAGGTAGGTGGGGAAAACGAGTGAGTTAGGGGGGAATAAAATACCCCATCTTAAATTTTCCAGTGTTTCCAGCCATGAATTGACCTTCTTGATTACTCTTGCTGTGACCAGGTACAACTGCAGGGAAGAGCATCTCGGCCCGTGTAGACAGACAGACACCATGAAAACCTCTAGAATGCCTCTTGGGTATTCTTCTGCATCCACTTTCCATCCTCCAGTCAGAGACACTACCATCTCCACTCAGTTGATGAAAGGGAATATTTTAAGACACTCTCAAGATTTGGGACAGAAAATTTGAAATTTTTAATGAATTGTTTACCTGAGAGCAGTCAACTGTGTTTGGGCTCCCCCTAGCCATTTGAAAGTGGATTCTCAGTGCCTAAGCAATTCAGCTGAACACTGGACTCAAATCCCTGTGTGTGGAAGAGCCAAGATTTTATCTCCTCTCTGTCTCCCTTGTTTACTCTTTGAATCCACTGTTGTTACTGCATTCCAAAGTGAACTGTGGGTGAAAGGAAAGCAGTCTTGGTCAGAAGAAGGTATTCAAGGTAGAGAATGAAAAGGCAAATGTTACTGTGGGGATTGTTTTTAGAGATTCTTTATGAGTGCCTTACAAAGATACCATCAGTCCCCCTTGTCAATATCTTTATTGGCTTTATTTCCCCCACAAAGGGACTGAGCTGAATGTGCTGTTATTAAAGCACCTGAGCCTCATATCTAACCTCTGCTATTTTTGCATGTAATGTCAATTCATCCTCTTGTAGCAGGGCAGGCAGATGGGATGGGGGGAGTCTGAGGGGAAGCAACATCAGGCACAGTGAAAGCAGCTATCTGGCAGCAGTGGAGAGAGATGTCCCCAAGGCCTTCCCACACAGCCAGAAATTCTGCCAAACAAGGGAAGCTTTAGGAATGGGAAAATTAGAGATGTTTTAGCTTTCTCTTCCTTACTAAAGCCTACTGTTCCTGTTCCTGTTGAAATACAACAGGACACATCCCCAAGCGGCTTCCCATGCCATCAAAGCTCTGCCTTTGGGGCACTGACATTTCAGCATGTTTCTCTCTCTCTTGTATTCTACCATTACACCGGGGGAATTCTAAAGCTCCAAACAGATGTAGCATAATATATTAGTTAAGGTGATTCATACTGTTATTCATGGAGCACTGCTGAATAGGTAGAATGGAGTCACTGATTGTTTCTTTGAATGGAATTAAATGAAGTCTTTGAGTCTACAAACATTAATTCAGCACCTGGGAGGTACAAGGTACTATTCTGGGAGTCCAAAATCATTTAACTGTCTTCATTTCCCTTCAGGACTTCGCCATCTAATGGAGGAAGATGAGCTCCTACACATTAAGGGGATAACAAGGCAGAGTGGGACATTGTGGGAAATGTAAACGAGATGCTCTGGGAGTACAGGGTGGGGAGCAAATCTTTTGCCTGTGATGGAGGTTGGGTCAGGAGAGAAGCAGCAGGGACAACCTCACAGGCTGAGGAACATTTGAACAGAAACTGTCAGAATGGGCAAGTTTTCAACAGGCTCAAAAAAGAGATCACAGAGCATTATGGAAAGAAAACTCTTTGTGAAGAGGGAAGTGAAGGTGAGAAAGTCAGTAAACTCTGCAGTGGTCTTCCATGGCTGCAATGAGGACTGAATGGATAGAGGCCCCAGGAGGCTGCCAGGATGGGTGGAGCCTGATTATGAAAGGCCTGGAATTGTCACATGAAAGAGTTTCCATTTATTGTGAAATTAATGGGCTCTACACAGCATTTGTAAATGAGGAGCTGGCATTAATTATTAGGCTGATGTCACCGGGGCAAGTATGAAACCTCTCAAGACTAGATGAGAGAGGGGCAGACTAGATACAGCAATCCCTCCTGAGAGAGAGGAAGAGGGTCCTCTTTGGGGCAGTGGTGCTGGGAGCCAGAGGGAGTGGACAGGGCAATTCATTCTGGGACTATTCCAGTAGCCTGCATTATTCTTGAGCTGCCCCAGAGGTGGTTTTTACCTTCACTGTGCTGAACTGTATTTAACAGCTGACAGTTGTGCTGTTCTCTGGTTTTATGCTAGCTTTCTTTTCAACAAAGCTCCACATAAATCCAGCTTTCTATTAGTTTCTACTACTAGCACACTCATAATCCTCTTTCCTACTCTTACTATAACTCTATTTTATGCCGAATGATATAGTTACCCACAGCAAACTAGCTCATTTTCTAGATTCAGAAATGTTAAACAAATGAAGAAAACAAACCAAAACAAATAAACAAAAAAGCCCACCATGGGATAAAGCTACCACAGTGATCAGTATTATAACGAATACAGACACAGGTGTTTTGAGATTTAACACCTCAACCACATTTGTCTTCCACTACTCTCAACCTACTAATGACACACATGAACTAACAATATGCAAAACCTCCTCTGTCCCTCCACATTGCATAAAGTACTTTAGTGCTATAGTATTAAGCAACATTTAGGTAATTGATGTATGCCTGCTATCATAATGCAGTGATTTTGCCAGAATATATGTGGGAGAATGTAGATGGGTTAAACACATTTATATCTCTCAAAAAATTGAGAGGCTATGTCAAAGTAAAATATCAACTGTGTATAGTCTTTCTTTTTATTTTTTTTCTCTAATTATTGGACAAATTTCAAGCTGGGCTGTATGTCTGAATCTGAGACACATTAGGATTATTTATTTTTACCTAATTCCAATAAAAATATATAAGATTGCCACTTTTAAAATAAAAATGATTCTCTATGACCATTACCATACATTTTAAATTATATAAAATAATTTCTTCCAGATCTATTTAAACAGTGCAGTAAGTGAAAACACAGTTAAGGGTCTAAAGAGAATATATGGGGGCCAGTGTTTCATTGCAGCCCTTCTCATAAACAACAAGGTCAGCTCCACCTCCAGAGGGACAGGGAAGCTGCTCCACATGGCCAACTCTCCTTTCTTTTTGGATGATGTAGGGAGTGAGAGCAGACTTCCTAGAGAGAAAGACTTATTGCTTTGTAGGGCCTCTGCCCTGTGATTCTGTGATTCTTGGTAGCTCCTAGAGGGTCCTGGACTGAGAGCATGGATGCCACCTGGAACAGGTGCAAAAGCTCTGACTCGTTAACAAAAGCATATACGTAGGAAAGCTCAGCAGCAGGGCGAGTAAGAGAGCGAAAATGGTGGCACTATTACTCAGCTCTTTGTCATCATTGTTGTTTCTTGCTTTACAGATTCTTCCTGTAGGTGGGAGAACTGCTCCCTCCCTTCTCCTTTTGCAAAGTATTCTCTCAGAGCATTTGGTGAGCACTCCTCCCAGAGAAGTACCCAGTTTCAGACTAGAGTTATCTTTTTATTGTGCTCTGGGCAGAGTTCAAAAGATAAAGTCCAATCCAGCCAATTACTTTTTAAGGTGAGAGAGGTGCAGGGCTGCCTTGACTATAAGGTCAAGGTCACCAATCAAGAAAGAAAGAGCTCAGCTGAAGTAGACTGCAGGCACAGGGGAGGACTGAGGAGAAAGTGTACCATGCTTTCTTTCCAGAGATTCCTCATGCTAATGGCTACTTTTTGATTTCTACAGATTAGAACCATCAAATTAATGTGATGACATTACCCAGAAGCTTTTGCAGTTCTTTTCTTTCAAAGTTCAGTGTGATTAAAGTTAGAAAATGTAATGGATTAAGAAAGAGAGAGGGGGAATTACCATATTTAATATTGTTTCCAAAGAAATTGACATGGTTTATGGAGCAGAGGAATATAATGTAATTTACTCCTCCATCCTGCTGAAAAGAGAGGGGGAAGGAATGTTAGAGGGAGTAGGGGAAGCAAACTATGAAGCACAGTAGCTATGAAGACAATGCTGCTACAGGGGCAACTCACACAGCACCTTCGCCTCTTGGGGTGGCAGCAAATGAAGCTAGGTTAGTTTCCTATAAAATCTGGATGTGATCAGAATATCATTTCAATGAAACTTGGGACAGTTTCTAGATAATAGATACATGAAGGTGTGAGAAAAGACCTTGATTATAAGGCTTGATCTGTGTCGTGTGCAAAATCAGACTCACTGGTGGAGAACACCAGGGACAAGCACATGAATTGCCTCCCCTCTATTACACACATACCAATTGCTGTAACATAGAAGAAAATATTCATAAGTCCCTTTTCCTTCTGCTACTTTATGCTTCACTGCCTTTTCCCCATTTGTGGTTTGTGGATGGAATGAAGAAAAAAAGTTAGAAGGCAGATGGCAAAGAGTGAGGATGTTTCCTAGAGGCAGAATTGTAGAGTGGTCAAGAGACAGGTTGTTCCCATCAGGCAACTGAATTAATTCCTAGCTCTGTTTTTTTTACTAGCTGTATGAATTTTGTAAAGTTTCTTAAAATTTTTTAGCTTCATCTGTAGAGTAGGAGTGTTTTCAGTGATGACAGGAAAAGAATAGAAACAAAATCAATTGTCACTATGAGGGCGGATGTCAAAGAAAGCAAACTAAATAGTTTTGTGTGAATTCAATGAAGGATAATTAAATTTAGAAAAACATGCAGAAGAATTAAATAAATCTGTATATATGTGATCTGTCTGGAAAAAATCCAGCCATTATTAATATAATGAAAACAGTTTGCACAACATTGATGTAACTTGGCAACCAAGGAGAGCAGACTGGAATGCACATGTGTAAACAATGATGACTTCACTGTACTAGTCAGAGGGAGCAGTAGATGCCATTGAGTGAGCATGTGTACTGTTTGGCCATCACATTCAAAGTGACTGAGCAAGTTTAGCACCAAATCTGCATCGAATTTTGGGTTAAGCTTGAACATTCCTCTGTGGAAACTATTCAGATGATTCAGAAGGCTGCAGCTATGGGCAACTGGTGATTGACAGCTTTGTCATGACAATGTGCCTACTCATGCATCATGCATTTTTGGCTAAATATCCAGGTGACTCAGCCCTGCTCCAGCCCAGGCTTGGTGCCTGGTGACTTCTGGCTTTTCCTAAAACTAAAATCATTTTTGAAAGGGAAAAAATTTTCAGACCATTGATAAGATTCAGGAAAATATGATGGGGCAGCTGATAGCAATTGAGAGAACTGTGTGAGATCCCAAGGTGCCTACTTTGAAGGGGACTGAGGCATCATTATCCTGTGTACAACGTTTCTTATATCTTGTATCTTCTTCAATAAATGTCTGTATTTTTCATATTACATGGCTGGATCCTTTCTGGACAGACCTCATAAATAATGTTAGTTGGTGTGATATATAAGCAGAAACATGACAAAAGATTTACTAAGTATCAGTGTCATTTAAATTTCAACACTAACTTTTGTGAATATTTTAGTTTGTTCCAGAGAATTAAAGAACTGGGGCTAGAAACATGTATAATACAGCAGTCAAAGATAAGGAGTTTGTCATCTGATCCTTTGGGAGAACTTAATGGATATAAATAAATAAATAAATAAATAAATAAATAAATAAAACAAAGGATTGATGCTGTTAAGTCAATTAGAGAAACTTGAGAAAAAAGATGAAAATGACAGTAACACAGATAAAAATGAAAGGATCAAAAAGTGTCCTGAGACTACTTTGCTTTTATAACTGGCCAAACAAATTATTCTTTCCCTGAGTCTTATCTTTTAATTTTTGGAGAAAAATGTATGAAAACATTTCCATATGAAGAAATGTAATTTAATGCATACAAAATACTTACCTCTACATGTAAATTGTATAGGTTGCTATTAGAGAAAATGAATCTTAGTGGGAAAACAAGAGTCAAGCCTCGTTCTGCATATTTCTTCCATTATCGGTGAAGTGATTCTCCATTTGTGATTTAGAGATGAAACAGAAAACTAAGACACATGAGGGATAAGTATGTTTCCTGGACACAGTATTGAAGATGGTTGTTATGGATCAAATGAGATAGGTGGTGAAATGTTTTTAAATAGGGAAGTGACACTTAAGTATAAAACTATTCTTATTATGTAATCTCTTAAAGTATTTAAGTATACTAATTTCCTTCATTCCTCCCTCCCTCCCTCTCTTCCTTCCTTCCTTCCTTCCTTCCTTCCTTCCTTCCTTCCTTCCTTCCTTCCTTCCTTCCTTCCTTCCTTCTCTACCAATGTAGATGCTTTCAGAGAGTTGAGTTGCTACAGCTTTATTATCATTTTAACAATATTCATGTAGGCAATATTGTCCATCCTTCTGGATAATATAGGTCAGACAAATTCTTCCTTTTGACAGCATATCTATAGACTTTATTTGATTAAAAATGCACTTATACTTCAACAGATAGAGACCAGCTGTGGGGACAAGGGAGGGAAAAAGGGGAAAGGTCTAGTTAAAGAACAAACATAAATAACCCATGGGCATGGACAAGTGGGTGGGGGTTAACTGTCAGAGTGCAGCAGGGTGGTCAGGGCTTACTGTAGCAAAACAACAATAAAAAAATAAAACAAAATAAAAGGAAAATAAAGTTTAAAATACCTTCTTTTTTTTTAAATTCAGGTGTAAGAATTGCATCTACTCAAACAATGGACTCCTTGGATAGTTAATGATTACTTAACTGAGTTTAGAACTTCCCAGTTGTTGTTTTCATTACATTAAGTTTACAAGATGTCCTTTTCAGGAAATGTAAATGGCATTTACCCAAGGTAGTAGTATTCATTTTTGTTTATTTTTAGAAAAGCTTTTGTTTCATTATCAGGAAGCAAAAAATTGAGCCTGTAGAAAATCAAACAAATCTGATTTCAGAATACCTGAAGCTTTGACTAATCTACCTTAGACCACTAGATCCATTTAGGACTTACATAATATTATTTATTTATGATTTTGATTTATGTGGAACTTCCAGTGGGAGCTCTCCTGTAAGATGCATCCTTGCATGGAAAATGTTTATGTATCAGCACTGAAGTGTTTGCTTCTTACACTGTAGTTTTGAGTGCTTAAAGTTCCTTCAGAAGAAACCTAAAACCCAAAGCTTGACCATGACAACAGCTGAGAATCCCATGACACATCTGAGAAAGTAACAAGGTTAGTTTCAATGCCTGGCCAAATTTTAATTTTGGTACATTCTTCTTCCTTGTCCAAGGATTCCATGGAGAAGACTTTTTGGGTTAAATCATCTTGTCTTGTTTAGCTGCAACTATTAAGCAGCTGCCTCATTATGGTCTCTCCCCACGTGGTAAATACCTATTGAAAACAGAGTGAGAATTATAATATCAGAAGGGGGCAAAAAACAAAACAATGACAGAATGAGAGAGGCAGTAGGGATGCAATTAGAATGTGTGGGTGAGTCTTTTAGGGTTGATGTTCAATATACATTAGAAAGGCAATAATGACCTCAGTTATTTTTAGAAAAATCTTATTTTCTTCTCCCCTGTGGGTGTTACTCAAAACTCCATGGAGCAGTATGACTCTTAGCCCTCAGTACGAAGGATCCCTCCATGGGTCCCATGCTTGCAGGGTGTCCAACCTGCAGCCTGCGGGCTGCATGTGACCTAGGATGGCTTTGAATGTGGCCCAACACAAAACTGAAAATTTACTTAAAACATTAGGAGATTTCTTTTGCGTATTTAATGTGTTTGTGTATTTAATGTGTGGCCCAAGACAACTCTTCTTCTTCCATTGTGGCCCAGAGATGCCAAAAGGTTGGACACCCCTGCTAAGACCATTCCCCTACCAGCTACACCTTTCCTCAAGGAGTAAGGAATCTTTGGCAGTCAAAGAGCTATGTTCACTCAGGGCCTATATAACCCCCTCTAGTCTGTAATCCAGGTTCAGAGGATTCCAAAATTCCCAACCCAAGTGGCCCTGAGTCTGCTTCCAGGGTCTGGAAGAAACTCTTCCTTGGGGCTGTTCTTTCAAGGGCAAACTATACCACTAATGTGCACATATCTGATCAGAGGTGGCCATGATTGCAGCTGTTTGCATGAGGTACAGATTAAGCTTAGATGTGCAGCTTGAGGGTGTCCACATGGATGTAAGTCTCCTCACAGTGCTGGCTAAGCCAGGGCTCAGAGGAAATGGGAGGAAGTTCAGGGGTCAGGTTTGGGGTTAAGTTGGAGCCAGTTCTCTTTGTGACACTATGTTCTGGTACAGAATTCCAAGTAGCCTTAGAATTTAAAATTTTAACCTGGTTTTACAGGGTCATTATGAAGATATATTATCAAGGTGGGAAGATGAAATATATTTTATTATCAGTTTATTATCTTGATCTATAATGATAAAATGTTATTAAAACTTACAGAACTCTATTTGTATTCTTGCCCCAGGCTCTGGAAACAAGGCTGGCCCACAATGTGGTCACACTTTTTCTCTTTTCAGTGAAAAAAATAATCTTAGCACTGTAACACTACTAAAATGTTATCATTTCATTATAGTGACAATGTGAAAAAAAAAGTTGTTCAGTTTACTTTCTAGCCAAGGTGCTGTGTTCCAAATTGTACTGATAATCCTTCCCAGCAGTGTTGAGACTCAGAAGGCTGTCCCTGCCCTGTGAACTAAGAGATTCTACATGAGCTCCTACCCTTACTTTCCTGCATGTCCTCACTTTTCCAAGCCGATCATTGGGACCAACGAGAGCATGCCTGTGAAACCCCTGAGAAGTAATAAAGGCCACGCAACTGTAAAGCATCATTGTTATTCTCATCTCTCAGGATCACCTCCCTTCCCCAGTAAGTTCCCTAAGCCATTGCCAAAAAGGTAGACAATTAGCTTATTTTGTGCCTAGCCATAAAGTAAAACTTTTGTATATGTAGTCTCCTCTTCCTTTTCTATTTTTCCACAACAAAACATAGACCATGCAGCTGAGATTATGCAAGAGAGAAAAATAATAGGTAACATGTACTGGGTTCCAGTAAGCAGGCATGGCCAAGGCAGTATCACAATGTAGGTACAGGGATTGGTACTAGAAATTGAGGTTTAGGTAGTTTGAGTAACTTTTCCAATTCAGAAATTCTTACTCCAGTGACATCCATCTAAACACCCGACAATACTGCCTTCAGGATATCAAATTCCTTCTCCTTTGACTTGATCAAAATCACCTTCAGTAGCTTCTGCCTGCCCTTTTTTAAAGCTATTGCTGGCCCCAGGTGAACTTGCAGCTTTGCAAATGTGAAAGTCATTATCAAGTGTCATTATTATTATTTTCCTTGCTTCACTATAGCCCCTTTACAGACTAAATTGAAATATAGTAGCCTGTAGTCACTATACATTAGACGGTTAGTATTTGGGCAAGAAATACAATTATGGTAGAATAGGCTTGCATATCACAGAGTATGAATCACAGATTGCTTTAATTAATCTCCAGATTTTTGACTAAGAAAAGTCAATATTCAAATACATGAGTATCCAAATAAGCATTCAGCATCTCATTTTTCTTTCTCACAAGTATGAGTGTGAAAATTTATAATACAGTGCACTCCTGTTTTAATACTAATACATCGGTATAGACATGCACGCCTATTTTATATAGAGATTTATTGAAATTACCATTGGCTTTTGGCTACATGAGGACAAGTGTAATGAAGTGTAGAAAAATACTTTATATTTTATAGTATTTTAGAGTTTTCTTAAGACATACTCATTCATTTAATAACCAGGGGGTATTACAAAGGAATCTTTTTATTTGATATGTTTCAGGAACTTGCCTTTTAAAAATTATTTACTCACTTTAAAATCAAATGAGTCAAATAAACTCTGTGAAATACCTCATTGAGGTCACATACCTTTCACCCAAATCAAGTAGACCCTAAGAATGAATGGAAGCTATTCCTTATTGTCCTTGGGGCCATTCTGAATGCAATGCAGTCATCCTAGCAGTCACCTCACTCAGCAGTTCCCACCTAATCATTTTCATTTATGAAGGTTCATTGGCTCCACCAAAACAGAAGCTACATGCAGGAGCTATGAAGCAGGGACCCCTTCACAACTTTCTCTGATAGCTCTAGTAACTTCTATTGTATGTCGATACAACTTCATTTGTCAAATGCCCACTGAAAGGAACTTATTCCTTGTACTCAGATTGGGTGGGATAAAAGCCAAGAACTTCCAATGTGCACTGAGGATGTTAAGATACAATATAAATCAGCAACATACAACGCTGATAGGAAATGCCAGCGTGTAAATCCCCAAGGAAACCAATGCCCCTTTCATCTAAAGCAGAAAGTGATTTTTTTAAAACTCTAGGCTAGGGACTGAGACTGCCCTGTTTGGCTCATCTGGTTTGTAGCCTAAAAGGCAGAAGAACTGGCTGGTAATTAGAGGTCAACAATAGACAGAGATGAATGTTCTCACATAGAGGAAGGAAGAGTCAAAGTTCAGTTAAGCATAGGACCTATGAAATGTCAACCTACACCATGAAAGGTGCCTGAGGACAATGCTATCTGTAGTGGCACTGATGCTGGGGAATTGCTAGGGGCTGGGTATCTACATCTGTTACTTAGGTGGTACAAGTCCTTTCTGATGATTCATCAGAGTGCTAAAATGCTCTTTACTACTATATCCCTGAGTTACCCTGTTCTGTCCTGGACCATGTTTTCTCTGGCTGGAAAACCTGACTTTGCACTGATGTTGAAAACTGAGCACAAAACTGTGAGCCAAAGAAAGATAAAGCTTTTCTGTGTTAGACTTTTGAGTATGCCTGGGGCTGAGGGAAAGGGGACTTCTGAGTCTAGCCCTGTTTGACAGGTACACAGCTTGCCTGTAAGAATGATTAGATGCAGTGTAGGATCTTTAAGGTGAGTGTGTCTTGATCCGTTCCAGGCCTAACAAAGTGCCTGGCATACAATAAGGTCAATATATACTTCTTGAAGAAATGAAAAAATGAAAGAAACACCGATTAAATGATTGTTATTAAATACATGATGACACCAGGTAATGTCCACCTTTCTCTATATTATATTGTGGCATTGCTTTCTTTAGTACAAGAAACTGGTTTATGCAAGACATGTAGATAATTTTATCTGGGATGGCAACCAACAAACTATCAAATTTTCAAAAAATAATTTAATGCTGTAATGTCAGGGCAAGGGATAAGTAGGACTTGATTTATAAAACTTCAATGTGTATACAACATTATAGAAACATGTCTATTATATAATGCAAGTTTTTTTTTAAGTTAAGAATGGAAAAAGAAATTCACCATGAAATGATGTTCAGTGCTTTTTTTTGTTGTTCTTTCTTTTCAGGTAAGTGAAAAATATCTTTCGAAGTGTCCCTCAAGAAACTGTGCAGGCGGCAGAGTTCTCAGAAGAAAAAGGAAGGCAGGGATCCTTGAAATGGTAATATTTCAGCTTTTGCATACACACAGGAAGCATCTCTCATGGCCAACCAACAAGGCTATTGTTTTCTCTGGTGTGGTTACACCTGTTTATTTCACTGTAACTTGATAAGGCTTAAATGTCAAGGCCTTCGGGAATTGTGTGTTTTCAAGTATTTGCATTTGAGTGCCACTCACATCCTAATTCAAAGCTTCTACAGCCCACCCTTTGCATTTCAATTTCAAATTGAAATGTCATTTTAAACAGATCTGACAATAACAGATACACAATTCAGTCAAAGTAGTATATGAAATAAATACAATAAGTAAACATATACTTGTGACTTTCTTTTCATAAGTCTCTTCTCAATTATGAAGTACCTTATTTTTTGTGCTATTGGCAGTGTTATCTGTTTAAAAGATACTTCCAGTCTAACTGATATCAGTTGGAATGTACTAACGACTTTATTGGTGATACAATCTAGGTTACCAAGTTAGCTTCTGGAGAACTGATGACTGATTAAAAAAATGTTATTTACAACACTTCGGCATATATAACACTTCAGTTTATAGTGTAAGGTCTAAAAACACTTTACATGAGAACAGAAGGAAAGGAAGCAGATACACAAAAGTATTAAGTTAAAGATTTATGAGATTATATTATTATAACAAATTTTAAAAGCATCATTTGCTAAATTTCCTAATTCATTCAAGACTCAATTTAAACCAAAACCTAAGTCATTTTTTTATATTTTCAGTCACAAAATTCATTTTGATGAGTTGTTAGTATTTGGGGATTCTCTCCTGAAACTTCGTTTTAAATAACCTTTCTTTTTCTATCTAAAATAAATCACTCATTTGCTGAGAAGGAATTTACAGTTTCTTGGGAAAAATTAAAAAATGTTTTAAAGCTTACTACAACAGTTAGCAATACAATGCTCAGTAATTTTTAATATTCTAAGAAATGGTCCTAAGTTTCCACATGCTGATCAGAACATAAATAAGTACAATGAAATATAAGTCAACTCCTATCAAACATGTATTTAGAAGTAAGATAGAGATAAATATAATCAAAGCTAATAAGAAATGGACCCCACTTTTAAGAGTTCAATATTTTAGGAGGAGGCAAGACATAGTGGATATTGAATAACTTTATAATGAAAGAATTTAAAAAGTATAATCATTTTCAAATATAAGAATACATATAAAAATGAAGTCCTAAACCATAATTTTAATTTGAGATACTATGAAGTGATTTTTTTAGTTTTTAAAATTTATTCATCTATTTCTTTCCTGAGAAAACAGTGTTACATCTATCCGTCTAAGAAATGGTTTTAGGTTAGAAATAAAAGACAATCAAAAAAAAAATAAACAGGAAAGAAAACGTAGAGTGGGATTATGCCAGTTGTTAAGGTAGTTTGTTATTGCCTTGTAGGAAAGTAACAGAAACTCAATGATAGAGTATTTAAATTTTTTATTATAGTCCATACTAGAAAATATATAATTTCGAAAATTATTTTGCTAATTTATGTTATACTAGGTAATGTGTGCCACAGCTCCTCTGGGTACAGCAGGAGCAGGGTGCAGCAAGCACAGCAAGCAGGGGAACACACATTCCTCTCCACCTGCTCCTGCTGTGCTTGAACCCCTCTGTCTCAGGGGGCACCTGGTAACTTTCATGGAATTGAGCTGAGGGAAACAGCACTGAGTGAGTCTTCAGGAGCTCTCTTCCTCCTGATTGTTCCTAAAGGTTGGCTTGTGTAGACACCTGTGAGAATTAGAGGAAGGAAGGGAGAATCATGGGAAACATCCATAGATGCTGAAGAGAGGAGTCAGAAAATTTAGCTTGTCAAGAGCTCTCTCTCTCTCTCTCTGCAATTTCTTTTCACTTCTCAACCCTGATTTATGCCTAAACATGCCTCAATATGTGTCTCTCATTTTCTTATTCTGTGAGCATCACCTACGGTCTAGGTTTCTATTACACAAAAAAGTATAAATTCTAGAGAGAAAGGAGCTAATAATATGAGAAGCACATTTAACTTCATAATTTCATTTCTTTAGGCATTTATTTATATCCTGTTTTATTTTCCAAAGTATTCAAAGGGTTCAGATGGTATGGTAAACAGTGATCCTACCTATTCACATAATGATTGAAAGAATGAGCATACCAATACTGTAGCTTTGATTTGAGGAAATTCTGCTCTGAGCAGGGTGATCAGTTACATAATCCAATAAATAAATTCAACTAAAAATGTACACAATGATATGTTGAGCAGAAAGATAAGATAATAAAATACAGCTCCTGCTTTCAAGGACTTTATAGCTATAACACTTTATTGCCTTCTTTTGCTTGATGTCTGGTGGTTCAATGTTTAGCCACTTAACTGATAACCAGTTATCTCTTGGCCACATAACTGACAACCACATTTCATATCTCTTTTAGAGACCAAGAAAGAAAGGTCACTCCTTTAGCACAGCAAACTTCCTCTGAAAGTCTGGTGAAACTGGCTGGGGTTGAACTCAGTCAGAGGAGATTTCTATGTTATCAGTATAGTCGTATGAAATATTTTAGCCTCTTCACTAGCTTGAATAATCAGGATGTGACAATTAGAGTATTTGTTTCATGAGGTATGGTGATCATGTTATGACATTTTTATGCCTCATTCACTGTTATGATTTGAACAGGTTCATGCCAAACACTCATTTATAGTTTAAATGGTGTCATGGTATTATGAAAACAAGGTAGAGTGATATGATTATATGCAGAATTGGGGATGTTGCAGTCATATATGATTATTATTATGACATCTAAAACAGAGTATGTAATTATAACATAAAATTACAAACCAAGAAAGTTATAATATTAGATGACAGTTGACACAAATTAATTTAGACTTTGAGTTTTCAATGAATTTGCTAATGGAGAAAAGTGAAGGAAAAAAAGATTTCTTTAGCTGAGTATATAAACTAGAGAACTGCATCATTTTGCTTTTCTTTTGTGACCAAAATTTTCTGATTCCCCTGTATGTACCCTCATTTATTTTCTTTTTATGCTTTGTCTGGTAGTCTTATTTCAAGTACTTCTTTCATTAAAGTGGTATTGGTATCAGAGCTTATTGAATGTAGTCATAATTCTAAAATTAGTAAGAAAGCATTTTTTCAAGACTGCATGGACTTCCATAGAAATTGGGCAATATACTTTATGTATTTGAATCTGGCTACTTTACAATCAACACACACTAACTTAGGAATTCATTGCACCAGTATGTGAAAACTTTCTAGCCTTCAATTTATGCCCTTGAAAACAATAGTCTCCTTCTCAAAGAAAAAAAAATAACTTCTGAAAAGTGAATTAAAGGCAAAATCAAGTTGGTAGAGTTCAAAGGCTGTATGCAGCATGCAGTTCAGATACAATTTTCAAAGAATGAATTTTAATGCACACAGCCCTATTAGCACAGGACCAGATTTCTAACAAATTGATTGGACATGCAGAAAGAGTCTATGTCCTAGATTTAAAGTCATTACACAGTCTTCCACACAGCTGTGCAGCAAGCCTTTCATTCTAGATGGACATGAGAAAATTGAGTGGTTCTGAAAGTGATTGGCTGGTGGATTTTCTACAGTACAATTTTCAATAATGACAAATTTAATGAAATCACTATTGTATTATTTAGCAAGAGAATGTGTGTCCTATTTTGTATAACCATCAGTGGCTTAAGTATGCACAAGAGTATGAATTCAAGAATATTTAAGTAGATTCACAGGCACCCATAATGCTTTGGTTGAAGAGGGGTTTTTTACCGAGATTTGTCATTATCCTATTCAACCAAGGATAAAGATAATTCTATACTTTATATTTATATTTATACCTTACCCAGATTGTTTAATTCTAGCTTCTTGCAGTTTCTAATCTTTTCCTGCAAATGTTCATCTCATTTGAGTATATGGTACTTTCATATTTTAGGTTTAAATGTATTCTTTTATACCCAAGAATATATTCTCACATAAGCATCATACATTCAAGAATATTGCATATGTAATCTACCAAATGCGTATCATTATTTCATGTGTATCTTATACAAATGTCAAGCAGAAAAACATAGTACTTTTTTTTATTCTTAATTTTGTGCCATATGAGAGTTGGGACAGAGTAATGTGCATTTTTTCAAATGAAATGTTAGTCAATAATGTAATATTAGTAAAAGGCAATGCATAGTAAAGTGAAGAAAAATAATTCTTCCAAAATTCAGTCCTAATACCGTTTACAGTGCAAATGAATTATAAACTGTTTATTTTTTGTTGTATAGCTTGATATTTTGTTTTTCTGATTTGTATAAAATATAAACAAGTATGTATTCTATGTCATTATATGTGATGAAATTGTCAATCATCCTTGAAAGTAACCAAGTAGTAGGTGATCTTAGAAGAAGCCTTGCACAAATTGCTAGAAAAGAGTGTTCAGGAGGTGAAGGTTTTCCCTACCATTGTAAAAAATTTTCTTGGTTGAACCAAAGAGTTAATTAAAAAAAAAACTGGAAAGACAGAAATAGCTGTTTTATAGTTCACTGTAATCAAATCAGAGAAATATATATCCTTTTCCTTTTTAGTAAGAAGAGCCTATTCTGAGCAATGAATATAATTAGTTACTAAATACCTCCAGTTTTATGCCTTAAGGAACTTAGCTTCAGGACAATTGGAATAGCAGACAGTTAGAAAAAACATGGGCATCTATCAGAGAGCCTCACTGAAAGTTAACCAGCAGAAGCTAGTCCTCTTAAGTTGTGTTATGCATCTAGATCAACATCTTAGATCACTGGTTTATAAAAAAATGGCAGGAAATTCAGAGCTTTTGTAGAGTATTTTATACATTGAATGTACATTTTTTACTCCAAAGGTTAGCATATGTTTGTTGCATGTCAATAGAAATGCTAAATAAAATGAGTGATAAATTTGATCAAGAAAATTATAGATTAGATTTTGAATTTCTTCAAAAGTTATTTAAAATTTAAGATATATTAGTATAATCAAGTAGAAGAACAATTTAGTCTACTTTAATAAACATTTATTGAATTTCTAATGTATGCTAAGAATCTCTCAGGGATATAAAGATGACTATGGTTCTTGTCTTTGAGGAACTTATATTATGGAAAGACTTCATCCACAAATAAACAGATAATTTTAATATTTTATAAAATACAGCTATAGTAGGGCATAGGGATTCATGGATGTTGGAAGTTCTGAGGTTCATCAGGTAGGAAAAAAAGGAAAGGATGTTCTCAGCAGAGAAAAAAAATCATCTCCATGTGTTTAATTGTCCAATTATGCTATATGTTGTGAATACAATCTGTAAAATGCCTGCTGTATTCCACCCTATTTTTTAGTCCCCCTGCTTTTCATGATTTCCTTGACTTTCAGTATTCCTTTGGGTTTTAGAAAAAAATAGAGCAATGGGAAAGAAGTTAATGGTTTGCTATGTTCTAGGATAAGATTATAGCCAAGATAGTGTTCAGTTTCCTTATCCTTTCAGAAATACTGGGGATGGAACAAGTTGTGAATTCAAACAGTTTTGCCCATGTAAATTAAACATCCTCCATTTACATACTCACAAGCTTTTGTAAGGCAGGAGATTCTTAGAAGGGCTCCTAAATCTCTTCCTTCTTTTTATTGGTTCCATTTGAACCTCAGGAAGAGAGTAACTTGAATAACTTTTGTTATTAAATAGTGTACCTATATGTGCTGAATACAGTGCCATGCTCCTTCCATGGAATGTTTTATCTAATCCTTAACAGCTGTCCAAAAAGGAGGTACTACTTTTCCTGCTTTATACATGAGAAAAGAGAGGCACAGAGAGGTTAAGTAACTGATTCAAATTTCTCACCTGCTAAGTAGTGGAGTCAGTGTTTAGACCCAGGCAGTCAGACTCAGGGGCTACACTCTTAAACCTTATTCAATACTGGTCCCTTGTCTGCTATCCATCCCATAAATATTTAATATGTCTACAATGTGCAAGACATTTGTGTGGGTTCTTTATGACTTACAGCATTTTATAGAATTTAGTGCACTTTCAGTTTATTATTTCATTTTAATCCTCAACACATTTCTATTAAGTAGGCCAACCAGATAGCAAAACTTCATAGATGAAAAAATAAAACTCAAAGGATCTGAGTTGATCAATGTTTTCACAGTTGAGAAGCAGCAAGGCTCGAGCGTGAATCTTTTGATCCTAGTCTACAGTTCTTTCAGACTAGTAAAATGTATAATGCTAGAACCATCATTATAACATGTGAGGGGGCTCTGATTTTATAAGTGACACATACAAAGCCATATGCTGAATTAGTGAAAGACCCAATACTAGAATCTAATCTCTAAGTAGCTAGTCCAGTCTTTCACTCAACCACATCATTTGAAAATCTTAAGCAGATTTTGTAATAGTTTTTATTTTCATTGCTAATAATCTTGGCTAGGTTACAAACTGCTCCAAGGTCTCACTGTGTTTTAGTGAAATAGAAAGCTGAAAATTCCAAATCATTACAAAAATTATAACAATAGCAGACATTTGTGTACAGTAGAGACTTTTTAAAATTACTGCCTTCTTATAGCAATTATATCATTGTTGGGGCATCATGAAACACTATGGTGCTTGTATTTTTAAAGATAGATGTTGACACATACAGGTAATTATATATAGTGATAAGAAATCTGTTGTTACCTTCTAACATTATTAAGCACTCATTTTCTACTCTCATGCAACTTTCTCTTTTCTTCTACTATACTTAATCCTGTTTGGATTTTTAGAGAGGCACCATACCAAAGTGGGGGAAAGCACAGACTAGTTCATCTAGCTTCACCACTTAAAATTATGCCAAATTATTTAAAACCTCTTGGCCACAGTTTCCTCATTTTTAATACAGGGTAGGGTAAAAGTAGGTTTACATTTGTTAAGTATGTGAAACACAATTTATTCTTGTATTATTTCTTAATTATTATATTATTTTTCATATGAACAACTGTAAACCTACTTTCATCTCACTCTGGATATGAATAATCATTCTTAAGAGACAGGGTATATAAAATATGTTGTCTACCATATAATAAATGCTAAGCTAATAGTAGCCAAAAAAAAAAGAAAGAAAAAAAAGGAAATCTTACCTTTTGTGACAGCATGGATGGACCTGGAGATTATTATGCTAAGTGAAATACGCCAGTCAGAGAAAGACAAATTATTTCACTCATATGTGGGATCTAATAAGCAAAATAAACTGACAAAGAAAATAGAGACAGAGGCATGAACACATGGAACAAACTGGCTGCTGTCCAAGGAAATGTAGGAGGGAGGTCTAGATGAAAGAAGGTAAAAGGATTGGCTGAAAAACATAAAAAATAGTGTGTATTATTATTATCACCAACACATAATTCTTACTCAACATTCATTCATTTGTTCATTTGCAATAACTTATTTAGGATCTGAAACCACTATTATTTTGCAGTAGGTACAGTTTGTTATGAGAAGCCATATTTTACTTTTGTATACTCCTTCTCCTTCAGCAGAGTTCCTTCTCCCAAGCTAGTAATATGGTGTGATAAAAAAACACACAGATATGGAGCCAGGCATATCTGAGTATTACATTTGGCCTTGGCACTGAATTGCTGTATGTCTGTTGGTAAAGTAATTAATTTCTCTGATTCTCAGTTTTCTTACCTGAGATAAGAATAACAACAATGGTGGTGATTTATGACTGTTGTCAAAATTAGATGAAATGAGATGTAAAAAAATACATAGCATAATATGTGGCTTATGATAGATTTTTTGCATGTATTGGTGACTTCCTTTTACCTTCTTGCATACTAAGCAAACTCTTCCTTTATTGTTCTAAGCAAACCATATCACAGGCTTTTTAATTATAGCAATGTATAAATAACCTAGTGACAGCCTGCGTAGAGCCCTTTAGTCTGTAGGAAAGGGAGATACTTTAACAATAATTAAAGTTTGAAAAGAAAGAAGATAGAGTCAGACTTCTGGTCACCCTCTTCTTACTTATTCCAGCCATAGACAACTCACTATTCACCTCTTTCACGTCACTAAAAAAAACTAGGTTATGATATCTCCTCTTTTCAAAATACATGCTCTATTTTTATCTTTCTTGTGATTTTCTTCACCTTTATGAAGACCCTTTGTAAATGCTGCCTGCTTTGATAAGACACTGCCAATCATGCAAACACATATACACACAAAGAATAACAGTCACACAGAACTCAATTTTACAGCTACTTAAACTTAACCACATTTGAGAACAATTGTTCTAAAATGCACTACTTAACCAGAAAATTCCAAGGATCATTAACATTATGATCCAGGACGATCATTATGTACCCCGTTTTTTGGACTGTGTGGTAAGAGGCTGTTAGCCATCACTTCTGTTCATGCTTTACCTGCCTCACATAGCTTCTGACCTTTTCTGGTTTGCTTCTGCTAATCTATCAGAGGCAGAGAAACTAGAAAACTAGACTTTAAAAGAATTGCAAATTTAAAAAGTCAATAAAGTTTCAAATACTTCCCTAAAAGCCTTAATGCAGGGCATAGGGGTAGATATTTCTGGCTTTTCTGAGGCCTTTATCAAACTTCTGACAAGCTGGATTTTCTGCCTAAGTGGGGAGTTACTGTATTTAAATCCATTAATGTCTACTTTATGGAAGCACACAATAAAAGACATGTAGATATAAACAGAATTTAAATTAGAAAGTAAGGAGAAACTCACCAGGACCATTTAAAATATACTGTAACATAAAAACATTCTGTTTGCATCCAGCTTTTTCGTTATGGACTTGAGAGGTAAACAGCTGAGCAGATAAGAATAGTGAACAAATTGCTAGATAATCCTCTGCTTACATGTCAGATAAAACCAGCAAATTATTATTTATTTATTTGCCCAGCAGTTGCTGCCTTGATTATAGGCCATTGGTGACCATTACTAAATGAAATTTTGTTTTCATTTCCCAAAGCAATTTTTAATTCCATAAATCTTGCATTTCTTATTAAAGATATTCAGTTTTATACATGCTTGATCAACAAATATGACCAAGGCCTGTAGTGCAACTTTAAAAGCAATGCCGAACCTTTAGAACAAAAACAACAAAAGAATAATTCATGAAGTTTCTTACTGTTTGTCCCTGGTGAGGATATTTGTCTTTAACTGTATGCTATTAGATAATTAAGAACTGTTAAG
Source organism: Phyllostomus hastatus (assembly GCF_019186645.2). Taxonomy (NCBI): domain Eukaryota; kingdom Metazoa; phylum Chordata; class Mammalia; order Chiroptera; family Phyllostomidae; genus Phyllostomus; species Phyllostomus hastatus. The sequence goes on along the minus strand of NW_025333977.1, from coordinate 84,770,613 downwards.
ATACATTTGCTCTCCACTGAGACTAGTAATAGTAATTTATATGTATATAAGCACTTTATTATACATAAAATGTTCTAATTTAGATTACATTTTATATAATTAGATATTACCCCCATTTCATAAAAAAAATAAATTGGACACAGAACTGCATTAAAATCTTTACTCCTCTACCAATTGACCATGTGCTAGGACACCTTATTTGACATTCTGGAAAACATTGCAAGGTAAGTGCTGGGTAAGCTATAGACACTCAACTGATATGATTATTTCTCCTTACTATTAAAATGCCTTGCTTTACAAAGATTTTAGCATTTATATAAGAAAACAAAATATTAAATTATTTTATAAAGTTCAATTGCCCTGATGAAAATCAACAGTATTTAAAAATACGTTGAATTCATGGTAAGACATGCTCTCATAAATGAATATCTCAGATTTTAAAAGACATTTTATTATACATTATTCAGATCAATGCAAATTTACTTTGACTTAGTGTGGTGAACACACAATATAGTGTACAGGTGATGTGTTGTAGAACTGTGCACCTGATACCTGTATAATAAAATTCTTTAAAAAATAAAAATAATTTATAAAGTCAGTTCATGTTCCACTTAAAACAAACAAAAAAACAATGAAACCAGTCCTGACCAGTTAGATCAACTGGTTGGAGCATCATCCCAATAAGTCAGGGTTCTGGATTCCATCCCCACTCAGGGTACATAACAAGGATTAATCACTGAATACATAAATAAGTGGAATAGCAAATCTCTCTCTCTCCCCTCCTCCCTCTCTAAAATCAATAAATAAAAAAATTAAAAAATAATCAGAAAAAAATGACTTTGGCTGTGCTAAATATATGTCAATGTATCCAGTGGCAGAACTGTTTTCACTATTCATATTAATTTACAGAAATACAGTTGTGAAATGAAAAAACATGCTAGTGAGAGTAAGAAGACCTGGGTTCTAGTCAGAAGCCATGTTTTGGGAGACTTTGAGCAAATTATTAGAGTTCTCTGGTTTTTAGTTTACTCATCTATAACATATAGACTTTGAAGTAAATAATTTATAAGATGTTTTCCTCATATTAGGAGATAAAATTCTTAAATTGTATTCTAAAGAATAGAAGTTTGATATTAGATTTTATTTTTTAAAAGGCAATGCTTCAATAAATTTGAGATATACTAAATATTATCTCTTCTGTTAGATAATTCACAATGCATAGTAACATATTAAAGGCTTGAAATATCCCCTACTACAGATATCCTGATTAACTTTAGCATTGATTAAGGTTAGCATTAATTAATTAAGGTAAATATTGCCTAACCTTTTTTAAAAATAAAATTTTCTGGGGAGGCAGGGGTGGGGTATAGATAAGAACTACAAAAGACAGCTTAATTTTTCAGAGAATAGGTATTAGGTAGAGCAGACAGTATGCTGTTTAAAACATAGATTTTATAATTTTTCCAATTTTTCTGAAATCTAAACTACATATGGAAGTATAATAAAATATAAACCTGTATAAATAGATGGGATTAACTACCTATGCATATAAGTAGACTTGGCTTTTCAGTATTCTCATCTCTCCTAGACCTCCGTTGCCCATTCAAGAGAATTCTGAAATAATTTTGGGGCAATGATGACTTTTTAGGGCTAATTAAATCTCCTCCAAAGTTCTTCATAGTGGATAGCTTGGTTAGCATCCTTGGAGTGAGGATATCCAACTTGAAGTCCTATTTGCAATTCTATCCTCTGTTATCTTACTTCTGCAAGCATACCTTCCTCATTTATAAAATGGAGATATAATTATCCATCAGCTTCATTGTGGGCATTAATTGAGATAAAGAATGTAAAAAATACTTGTCAAAGTATAAAGTTCTATGTAAATAGAAAAAGTTACTAATTGAAATTTTGCTCAATAAATATTTCTAAAATTACTAAATATTTTATATTTCCTAAAGTAACAAGCCTAGGAAAACAAGAATTTCTGTAGAATTGTAGGACTGGAAGGACTGCAATTAACTGTTTCCCTAGCTTCATTTTTTAAATAAATTGAAAAGGCTCAGAGAAGCTAGGTAACTTTTCTCCTGCCACCAGTGGGTAGGGATAGAACCAGTGTTAATGTATTGATTTCTTCCTTGCACAGTCACACTGGCTCAGTCTTTGTATGGTGGGCCATACCTTCACCTTCCTCCTTTTCATAATGAGTCAGATATTTCACCCATTAAAAAATCATGCTTATTCTAAGAAAGGCAAACTCATCATGGCTCTTAAAATATTACTGCTTTCCTTTTTTATTTAAAATTTAGTTTCTGTATTTCTGCTACTAAACTGTATTTTTCTCATTTACATAATTAAAAAAAACAATTCCTTGCCAGTTTTTCCTTTATTTTCTATCATGTCTCTACTCAGTTTGGTGTCAAGCTATGATTTTATACTGTATATATTTTTATATACTAGATATCTTTCAATTTATGATAAAACCAGAATGTGATAGACTATGAAAGTAGATTCTACCCAAGTTATTTATCAGTTATGTATATTTTATTTCTTTAATATAGTTAATTTTTTGGAATGTAAAGATGCACAACTTGTCAGTAGATAATTCAGTTATAACTAAGTCACATAGAATTTCAATTTCGTAACTGTATTACACAGAACATACTGATACCATCTCAGGTTTACTTCTCAGTGTTGCTAAAAATAGACAATTTTGCAATAAAGAAAAACTGAATCTCAAGAGACTTAGGTTAATTTGAGAATATTAACCTGATGGTGAAGATTGTGACTATTGAAATATGTTAGTATCAGAAATTCTTTTCTTTTGAAATCTAGATAAATTATCTTTTTGACTTTTTAAAATACTTTTGTTTTCTAAAACCAAAAATTGAGAGTAGATGGGTGCTTCAATATTTTTTATTTTTCATTTATTTTTAGCAGAAGATATTCTTTTTAGTGCTTATGATATTGATATTACAGTTGTTTCAAGTTTTACCACTTTGTCCCCTCTCCAGCCAGCCTTCTCTATTCCCTCAGGCAATCTCCACACCATTGTTCATGTCCACGGGTCATGCATATATGTTCTTTGGCTGCTCTGTTCCCTATGCTGTACTTTATATCGCCGTGACTATTCTGTAACTACCAATTTGTTCTTCATCCCTCATTTTTTCCACCCATCCCCCTGACCCCTCTCTGATAATAATTCTGTTTAAGTTGGACTTCAAAACAATTTCTTTCTCTTGTCTCCCCAACAAAAGATAGCCTACTTATAGCTCTCCTTTTCCCATGGGGAAATATCAACATCATAAAAGATATTCAAAAATTACACAACATTTTAGCAAATAACTCTTTAGAAATAGGTGGAATACCCTCATTTAAATGATTTATTTAGACTTTCATAGGTTTCAAAGAGTTAGGAGAGTAGCATATTGATGGAGAAACATCAAGTATTCCTAGATCTACTTTCTAACTTCCCTTTCAGCACCAACCCAGCTATGCAGCTTAGGCAAGATTTGTAATGTACTAGATGAGGCCGTTCCACTTGCTCAAAGCGCTCTGGTAGACTGTATGTATGTGGGTCCATGCTAAGACCTAATTCTGTGACTTTCTAGGTCACGACAAAGAACAGAGAGTCATTCCAAAGAAGTGAATAAAATAATTTATTTCTCCAAATTATTGCTGCCAGCTCATCCTTGAGCAATAAGAAAATTTTTATTTCAAATAAGAAGAAATACCATTTTTCTGAATTTGCAGATGTGAAAAATGACCGTTGTTATTCATTAATGTTCTCTTCTGAAAGTAATTACTTTCATCAGTGGGGAAGTCCTGGGCTTATCATCTGTTTTACATTGGATTAGCTGGGAAACAGACTATGAGACAGAAATTTGCTTTCAGAAGATTTATTGGGAGCACTCTCAAAACAACAGTTGTGTGGAATGAAGGAAGCAGGATCAGAAAGGACTATGCCACCTCAGGAACTGAGATGGCACTTTGGACTTATCCCAACTGAGGCAAAGAATAAAAGGGGCCTACTGGACCCAACTTTTACTAATTCACTTGCTTTTTTTGAGGGACGGTGCCATATTAGCAACTCAGCATCAATCTCTGTGGCTGGCAGTTTGGACATTTGACAATAGCAATAGCCATGTAAGGTTTGGTGAGTGGGAGTCTGTGGTGTCTGGGCTCAGACATAGCCTCCATTTCTGTCTCCATCGCTACTCCACTCATGCACATATTCTGCCAGCACTGACTGATGGCAGAGGGTGGCAAATGTTAAGTGACTGGCTCAGTCTCTCTACTTGGTTTCATTAGTGCCTCTTTTTCGATAGCTGCTCTTTGGTAAGTGTTACTATGTGATTCACAGTTCTTCACACTCCATGGGTTCCCAGAAGGACATCAACATACTTCTTCTCCAGATATCTTTGAACTCAATCTTTTGATCATTCTCCTTGCAGGCCCTTGACCAACCACCAAAGTCATTCACTACTTCCTTTGATCCCCAATATATGATTATCTCATGTCGGGTTTATTTGCACAGAAAATACATAATTAAATCTACCACCCAAACCTCTGCCCAGTGAGAGAATTTTCCCTCGCCACTGAATAGGACTGTAAGGGAACTTCAGCTTGCACTAACATATTGTGGTTTCCCCTTTGTGAGCCAAACTCAGACATTTTCATTCTTTGTCAGTTGGTCATAAGAGTCTTCCCTTCAAAACCCCACCACACACACATACCAGATGTACCCATAGATGTAAACTGAGGACAAGGTGCTGATGCAACGTGATAGATGACATCATGTCTGAACCACCTGTTCAATGCAGTCTTTTTGTACTCTCTAGCCTTTCTGGCCTTATTTATGCCTGACCCCAGATTCCTCACATTCATCTCATGATGAATTTCTGCTGGGCCAACCCTGCTTTATGACTTGGTTATTCTGACAGAACTCAGCTCATGATGGGCACCTCCAGCCTAACGGTCACTTGATATTCACCACCAGGCACCCTATTTCTACTAGGACCAGAATATATTTTTCAGATGATGTATAGTTCTTTGCTGTAGATGTAATGGCCTTGCTCTTAAACCCTAGGTGTCTGTATTTTTTCTCCTATCAGGTTTACCATAACTGCAGAAGTGCTTTTCTCATGAGAGATACTTGTAATATACAGAGCCTGATGAACCATGTGGTCCAAGTGGTGGGATTACAGGCATTGCAGTCTAGATTTGCTAGGGAGCTCTTCTTGCTCGAAGCCCCTCTCATAGCTATCACTTTTTCATTTCACTCAGTAAATGGCTCAAATATTTTACAGTGTAAAACAATTTTGTTCTTCCTGAAATTAAAAAAATGGCTTAGTTGGCATTTTGCCTCATAGTGAGAGATGCAAGATGCTATAAGATGTCTTTCTTTTGGAGGAGATGTCCTGGCATGGTCGTGATGACAGGTCCCCTGAAAATCTCTTCTATGGCACATACCTGAATGTTTGTGGCTCATGTCTTACCAAAGCTTCAGACAATTTTTGCTTACCAAGTCCATTTTAAATAATGCTCTAAATAGCGAACCAGTGTGGTGTGTGGAATGTCTAAATGATCCAAATCCCTTTGGAGTATTTATAATGGAGGATGGAAGATTTAACTGGCACTGTGGCAAAATTATAATACCCTGGTTTTTCCTACATGAGTGTGAACTACTTCTGGTTCTCCTTGCTGCTAAAGATGAAACAGAATACATCTACCAGACCAATGGCTATATCCCATGTACCTAAGACTAATGTGTTCTAACAAAGTTACCACATCTGGCCCATTGGCTGCAGTTGGGTATTCCTTGGCTGTTTTGATGGTTTACTCTTATTCTTCAGAGTCCTTCTTAATTGGGGGCAGGGGGGGATTGGTAAATAAATAGAAACCTGATGACAATCATTTGTGCATACTTTAGGGGTAGCCCTAATTCTGCCATTCTTTTTATGATTCAAAGTTGTTTATGATTTTGACTGGGGTAGAGACAGCTTCAGAAACTACCATATGGGATTCCCTACTATGATAACTCTTATCTTTAGATTAAGGAGCCTATTTGGAGATTTTATCAGCTACTATGTCCATTTCAAATATATGCAGTGAACTCAGTATGGACCTTGCTCATGGGTCGCCTCCACTCTAACATGAGGGTTATTTGGAATCTTTAGATCAATGGGTAATAATGACACCTTGAACCTATGCCCAAGAGTCCTTGAAATCTCTGGATATCCCTCTTTCCCCAGGGTATTATTACTTAAATAAATGGCTATAGGCTGTAAGTAAGATTTAGGTTATGGGACCATCCTTATGGAGACCCAGCCCCTTCTTAAGTCAGAGGGTTCTAACTCTGAGAAAAAGGTCAGGTCTGAAAAGTGGGCTAGCCATAGGAACTTTTGGTTTAAGCAGTTGTCCTCAGCTACCTGATCATATATTCTTTTTTGTTTGTTTGTTTTGGTTTTATAAATTTAGCAATACCTTTGTTGCTGCCCATCTAGGTGGGTCCTGGGAACATTATTGTCTATTCAACATTTCTGCAGCTCTGCGTGGATCAGGCCCACTTCCCTCCCATACCCCATCCCTGGCCTGGCTGCTATTCTGACAATGCCATTTATTACAATAATAGCACATACTGCTTTGCAATTATTGATACTTAACCATTCAGTTATGGTTGGGTAAACACTGATTCTACCTAAGGACTTCTACCTGGCCTCTATTATTTGGGGATCCAGCCATATTTATTGCTATCAGAGAGCCCAAATCTTTAATATCATCTCATCGTCAGCCTTCATTTCCAGAAAAGGACCACCACTGTGGTTATCAATTCTGGTTTCTTTTGTATTAGTTAATCCCATATTACTGTGTTCCATTGAATATAGTCATCTGGTAGGCTTTCTGACCTCAGAGAGTATATCCATGCTAATATGCCCACTTGTCTGGGCCTTTCCACCACTTATCATAGAGACTGAGCATTTCTACTCAATTGGTATGGACCATCACCTTATACAAGCTTTCAGAGTTATTCTAAGAGCTTTGTCTCCCTGTGTCATTGTTAGGATGTTAAATCTTGTATCATGGGAAAATGCTACCTGCCGTGACCAGCACAAAGTGGGGGTACCTGAGTGGGGGTGACAGGAGATTAGAAAAGACACAACACAGACAGTTTAAGGAAAAGTGGGGACCAGGTGGGACATTGTCCTCTGACAGAGAGACAATGAGCCCTGAACATGGTCTTAGTGTTTATTTTATAGGGTTTGGTTAGATAGAGCTCAAGGACATTTTGCAAATTTAGGGAGACACTGCAGGCACAGATTATCCCAGTCCCAGGCTATCTAACTAGTACATATGTCTTTTGCAATAGTCACAGTTGCGTTCAGCTGAAGCTTGTAGTTATCTGTCTCCTGTTCAACCCCCATGGGTTCTGGCTGTTGTCAGGTGCTGGCTTGATCTGCCTTGCAAATGCAAGCAATCAAGTGTGGTTTTGCCAGCACTTAATCTGAACTTTGATGTCAGCCTTCACCATCCTCCACAGCTACCATATTAATAATCTCATCCTTATCCAACTTTAGATTTCATTCTTATTGATCAACACCTTCAGGATCCTGTTCCATATTTATGATCTCACAAGATCCAAGACCATGTATATACAACCCCAGCTACTGGACATGTTTGCTTGATTCTGAAGTTCCTTCAGAATATCATTTCCTTTCTTTCCTTAATAGGCTAAGTGCTTCCATGGTCAGGTTATGTGGAAACTTGGTCCTAGTAATTTGTCTGATATCTAGAAGTGGTGTTAACTCTTAGAGGGCGTATCATACAATACACAAGCCTCTGCATTGTCTTCAAACAAGGCATGAGTACTAGAATTTAGTAGTTAACCATATGGGATTTTTCTGGAAGCTTAGAGTATCCTGAGAATGCAGTTTCTGAGAGCTCCACCCAGAAGTCCCTCTTACCCTCAGCCTCAGAGTCCCACTCCTGACTTTAATAGAAAACTTGCTAGGGTTGAAAATTCAACTTTCTCTGGAGCATTGCTACTATTATAATTAGGTCTTGGGTCTGATCCTCAGCTTTTCCTGTCTGCCTGTCAGAGAAGAGAGTCTACAATCAGGGGTGTCCAACCCATGGCCAGCGGTTCACATGCAGCTCAGGATGGCTATGAATGGGGCCCAACACAAAACTGTAACTTTATTTAAAATTTTTTTGCTCATCAGTTTCTGTTAGTGTTTGTATATTTAATGTGTTTGTGTATTGCCCAAGAAAATTCCTCTTCCATTGTGGCCCAGAGATGCCAGAAGGTTGGACACCCAGCACAGCTTGCCAAGAATGCTTTCTGGCTCTCAAACTTTGCTTCATGTTGATGGTTAAGCAGCTTGAGCCTTTTGTTTTTCTTCCTCCAAGGCAGTAATGGTCTTCAGCAACAGTTATCTAATTGCATAATCCTTATAATTATTATTTCCCCAAACCTCTCATATACCTGAGATAGTGCATCTTCCCTGAAGAAAGTTTTAACAATTACACTGCAACCAAATGCCAGGGACTATCATTGTTTCTCCTGCCACTAGAGACGGTGAACTCTTTGCCAATAGGCTAGTGAGCAATTAGCTCCCAGATCCTGTTGTACAGGCTTCTCTCAGCTCACTTCTGGTATCAGGAGTCTGAAGGTTTCCTGAGAAAGAGACTCTGAGGCAGAGAATTACTTACAGAGATTTTGGGGAGTGCTCACACAAACAACCCTGTGAGGGGTAGGGATGCAAGGTTAAACAGAGGGTGAAGTTGAGTAGCAGTGCAGCCACAACAGAGGCCCCAGCCAATACTATTGAGAGCTCTGGAGCTAGGATGGCTCCCTTGTCCCAACTAAAGCAAGGGACCAGGCCTTCGTATCACCACTTTGACTGGTTATTGGGTGGAGGTTGTCCCCAGGAAAAGAGTGTAACCTTGGGTGATATACTTTAATTAATGACAATTACTAGATAGGCATGGAACCAGCTATGAGCCATCAGCAGCCAAAAACTCCAGATGCCTGGGACAGTGAGTGCCTTGGTTCTAAAAGATTATCTAGAAGGTTCACTTCAATGGCCCCTCCTATGTGCTATTTCCTATGTGCTACTTTATGTATTTTTATGAGTTATTGTATGCATTTTTATACATTTCTTTATAGCACTTATGAGCAACCAAATGAAGAAACCTCTAAAAATCAACACACTTTTAAATAAAACCACTCATTTTGTCCATGCCCAACACATACATGTATACTTTTTTTAACCTCTTACAGCTTTTCAGTTATTTTCTTAGTGTTCTGACATTACCCAAATAGCAGGCTGTAGGAATTAAACAGTATGGCTCAAAGGGAATGGATATAGTTGTGCACTATAGGAATTTTGCTGGCTTGTAGCTCCCTGATGCTTCAGAAGTGCTTTAGTGCAATACTCTGTTGCAAAATATTGACTCTAAAACACCTCTGTCCTGGAGGAGATCCACCCAGGAAAAAGCTCTTGAATCTGCTTCCTTTTTAGCAATTGAACAGCTGTTATACTTTCAAGAGTTTTTGCTGTGGTGATTGTGATTGTTGGGGTGTGTTCAAGGGGGAGGGATGTAGGAGTAATGTCGAAGAAGATAACAAAATACTGTAGAATTAAGAGACATTCAATAGAAGAACCATTTCTCCAATGCTCAATTGGTGAAACTATGAAACTATTTTAAGAAAGAGTTGTAGGAATCCTGCTTCATAACATGGCATTATGGGGGAATGGCTTTGAATTCACCAATGATTTCGAACTTGTAGTACAATTTTTCTTCTTATACAGACCAGGTAACAAAAAGAAGCAAAACTCCACACATGCTAAACTACAAAGGTTTAGTCTGAAATGAACTTAGGCATCTCTTCTCTCATGTCTCTTCATCTTTGCACACAATTTATTAGAGTAATTGAGAGAAAATATTAGCCATGCTTTTTAAATTGCTGTAATCTCCCTCACCACTCAATTTAATAGAACAAACTAGGTCCAGGTTTTCGGTATTTGCTCATTTGCTATACGTAGATTAGTATATTAATCCTCAGAACTAAATATGAGAATGTAAAACTTATACTCAGAACCTGGTATTTGTCTCTGGTCCACGTTCCCTCCAGATATTTTCCTCCATCAATACACTAGATGGCCATTCCACATTAACAGTGTATCTTGACTCTAGCACATGTATAAAAGACCATCTGCTGTTACAATCAAATGAACATCGACTGCTACATACTTAATATGATCCAAAATTTCAAATATGATGAAATTCTCAAATGTATTGTTCTGCAAAACCAAATAATAATGTTTGGCACTCTTTGTGATTCTGAAGTCAACATTGGTGTTGGAAATTACCCAATGCCATGTGTTATTTATCATATACACATGGAATGACCCAGGGATTCAATGATATTCTAAACATTTAGGGTTTGCTGACCTTCCCTCTCCTCTCCATGCTTTGCTGCTTGGCTGAAGTCTACTGTCCTTTTTGAAATCAATTTACATCCTATTTCTTTATCCCTTATCTCTCTTCTGTTCCTTCAGTCATACTGACACATCTGAGATCAAGGTACATGAATGGTGATTTCTTGCCCTATCAACTGGGATTATGTATCATAGATGCTGGAGGTTTGAGCTCCAATCTTCCAATTTAGCAGCTGGAAATAAGAGCTCAGGAGCCTCTCATCCCCTGGCTCCCAGCAAGGCAGGTGCAGAGAGGGCAAGGTGGGGAGGAGCAGAGGCGGCAGGATGGGAATGACTCCCAAGTTAGATATTCTAAGTTCATGCTTTTACCTATCTTTTTACCCTGAAAATATGATATGAGACAATTAACTATTATAGTTGTACCTAAAATTTAGACAAATATCTCTGGAGGGGAAATAGCAGAAAGCAAAGCAATGCAAAAGATTGGAAAAAACAAAATCTGAAGCCACTGAGTCTCAGGCGGGCACAGAGCAGTCTAAGAGAGCCTCACCTGAAGTGAGGGCCCAGAGTTGGAATCCAGCCTGGACATAGGCTGGGGCTCCTGTGCTTGCCAAAGAAGGCTGAACAAAACAGCAGCTTGAGGCTATGGCTTACCTGAAGCTGCCTGCTCAGCAGGGCAGGAGGACTCACCAAAGTCTCAACACTTAGCGAAGGGTCTTTACCAAAAACCTACAAAAATCATACTGCAACTTTAGAAAATTTTTTAAACTATGAAGAGAAGGAAGGTGCACACTATTGCTGCTTCTTTCAGCATTATTTTCAGAGGTCATTGCCAATACAGTAAAGCAAGAAAAGAAATACAATCTCTAAGGATTAAAGGTTAATTATTATTTTTTATTATTTGAATTTACCTACAAATAAAAAAGCTACACTCAATAAGAGAGTTCAGTAAGTTCACTAGGTAGAAAAAAAAAAGCAATATAAAAAAATTAACAACATTCTTATACATATACAAGCAGAAAATACAATTATTTTCAAGAAAATATGTATAATAACAGTAGAAAATATAAGTGGACTGAGGAAAAGATAAACTAAATGGAGTATAAAATTTGATGGAAATTTAAAAAAATATTTGTTGAAAGATCTGAAGAAGCATAAATAAATGGACATATATAATGTATCTATTAATAGAAAGACTGCATAATATAAATATAGTAAGCTAAGTTCAACACAATTCCAATCAAATACCAAAAAGGCTTTTACAATATTTGACAAACTATTTCTAAAATATATTGAGAAATGCGAAGTTCCAAAAATAGCTGATACAACTTAGAGAATGGATAAGGCGGCATTCTGGAAGATAGAGCTTGCTTTTCCAAATGTCAAGAGTTATTATAAATCTATAGTTATTAAGATAGAATGGCATTGGCTCAGTGAAAGGCAAATAGGTAACTGGATTAGCATTTTTAAGACACACTCAACTACAAAGAAATTTAGTATATGAGGTGATATTTGGAAAATGAGGTGGTAATTAGAGAAGTAATGATGGATTTCATGCTTATGTAGTTAATGGTGCAGAAACAACTGGGTACATAGAAAAATGTTAATATTAGATCTTTCTTGTGTTATGCAGTACACGGTGGGGTAAAGTAGGTTTTCATCATGAGTATACAACACACAGAGTTTATTCTTATATTAGTATTTATTAATTATTATATTATTTTCCATACAAACAACTGTAAATCTAGTTTTGCCCCACACTGTATATTGAATTCCAGGTGAGTAAGGGACAAAATCTAAAAGGCAGTATTTGAAAGCCTTTAGAAAAGGTGTAGGTCTTTAGTCTGACACATGAAAAGATTTATGAAACACAAAAATTTCAAACCATAATTTTTATTACTTTTACTACCCTCAAATAAGAAATACCATTCACAAGTTAAAACTCAAACCATGGCCTTTGAGATTGTTGCAATTGTACATATCCTACAACAATCAAGTGCTAGAATACATAAACAGATACATACCGGTAAAAACAAATGTGGTACATAAACCCAACTAAAAACAAGCATATATTAGGCGTAGGCAATTTTGGGAACAATTAGAACATTTAATAAACATGAAAAGATGCTCAAACTTAGAGAAATGCAGGGTAATATTTTGAGATGCCTACAATTTCTCACCCATCAGATCAGACAAATAATTTAAAAGTCTTACCACCTAGTCTTATTGAGAATGTGAAGAAGCAGAAATAAATATACTTCAGGGAGGAGGAGTTTTAGTTACAGACACATTTGATAGTGATTTGGGCAAGACTTTAAAATAGTGAAGCTATGTGTATCCTTTGACTTATATAACAGAAAAAAAACCCTCTAGATTTATCTGTATAGGTAGCGAAACCCTGTCAATTGTTCATAAGGAAACACATAGATCATGTTTAATGTGACATTGCTTATTTTCCCAGAAAACTGTGACTGCCCTAGATGTTCGTCAGAGAAAAAGTGGGTGAATCAGTATGGCACATGCATACAATGAACTCCTGTGTAACTGTTAAAATAAGTGAAGCAGTGCAACATGTAGTAACACAGGGGAAGAATGGAAACAGAAGAAAGAAAAAGAACAAGTTGAAGGAAGCTGTTAGTGTGTTGGGACTGCCATTAACAAGCACCACAGCCTGGGTGTCTTAAGCAACAGACATTTTACTTTGTTACAGTTGTGAAGGCCAGTAGCCCAAGGTCAAGCTTCAGTAGGTTTGGTTTCTTTCTTCTGAGGCCTCTCCTTGGTACAGATAGTCACCTTCTTTCCGCGATATCACATAGCCATTTCTCTGGCACCTTTCTGGTATCTCTTCCTCTTCTTATAAGGTCAATAGTCAGATTGGATTAGGGCATGCTTAAAAGCCTTTTATCTTAATCATCTTTTTAAAGGCTCTAGCTCCAAATACAATCATATTGTAAGGTACTAGGGATTAGGGCTTCCACTGATGAATTTGAAGGGTGTACAATTCATCCCCTAATCAGGGTGATATCACTTATAAACTTTAAAACACGATGAACTAAACTATAGGTTGCTTACCAGTAAAAGCACTTTACCATTAGCAAGACTTGAGGATGGTGGCACCTCTCAGGTTGGAGGAAAAGAAATGTCATTTGTATCTGTAAGAGAAAAAGATTAGGAGCTAATGTAGCAAAATGTTAAGATAAGTAAAGTCAAGTGACAGCTGCAGATGCGTTTATAACATTCTCTGCATTTTTGTGTCTTTACACTCTTTTATTAAGAAACTGAAAGTTCTACTTAAGAAAACAGTAGAACCATGATTGATGGGAGAAAGAGAAAGCGCACCTGTAGATTCCTCAATGACTTTCCTGGTGTCTTATTCCTCAGTGCCCATGCACAGCTCCAGACGTCAACTAAATAGATTTACTATGAGGGTCAGTAGGAGGGATCTCAGAGATAAGAGGCAACGTTCCTCAACCTTCCTCAGACCTGGAATTCTCATCTTCCATCTTTTATTGAGAAATAAAAATATTTTCTATTCATTTCTTAAATAGCTGTTTTCAAAATATAAAACCACAAGAGGACTTAAAATTCAATGAAATGGAACATTGCTCAAAGTTTAAAAGTTGTTATCAAAACTTTAGTTTGATGACCAGGTAAGGGAGAACTTTGGAAAGCAGGGTGGTATGTTGTATCTACAGGAAAACAAAGTTGGAAGTCTTTGTTTTAGAAGGAGGGGCAAAAGAAAGACTGGATATGTCAAAGGAAAATAGTGAACTTCACAACTTTCCTGGTTGCTCTGTTTATGTGCAACCATTCCTGGGAAAACAGAAACTGTGTGCAAATGCTTTTGGTGTCCAGCACAGATACATTAGCAGACATCTTCCAAGGAAGCTGACTGAGAGCCAACCTGAACCCTTGAGATACTGTCCCCACTGGCACAGTACCATGGAGAACCACCTTCAAGGTCATCCTGTGCCCACACTGTCCTCCAGGGAAATCCACAGGCCAGCACAGTTAATTATACTAACAGCCAAGGAAATTATATTGGTCCACTGTGGCCTAGGAAGATGAATATCTCTCTGCCTTAGTCACAGGGGGACACTAATGGTATTTTTATTAACTTGTGACCTGTTGACTGCTATTAGAATATAGATTGTGTGCATAAACCAGGTCGGGTATTAGAGATATGATTATGGAGCAATTACTGTGGCAGCTACTGGGCTTCTCATCATTGCTGGCAAAGAGAATTTGCAAGGCTTGAAACTGCTTTTTGGAATTCTACAAGAAGAAACACTGTTGATCAAAGTTTACATTGTCTTTTTGTGTCTTCTTCAATTTGCAATTTGTGATTTCTGATTAGACTGGCAAACAAAGGCAGATTTTAAAAGAGAAAACTACAAAAGATAGCTGATGATTAGAGCAATCTTAAATTTTGGCAGTTCAAGGGTGAAAACTTTCCTTGCTGAAATTGTTTAGATTAAAAATATATACAGTTTGCTAGCAATTCTAGTTGTGCATGTACCCTTAATAATCGATGACCGGATTATATTCTGATCTATTATTTCAGTAATGTGAAAATTTACTTCTGTAGTTATGTACCATCTGATATGAAATATAGCATTAAGTACTTTAGCAATGCTCTTTATAGTCACATATTAATGGCAATGCCATCAAGGTTGCCAAAATGTCTTCAGAGTCGATATCTAAGGATGCTGATTTATATCCTGCAAAATGCATTATTTATTCTGCAAAGTGCATTATTTATAATCTCAACCCGTCTTCCCCTTAGTTGAAGCAGAGTTTATGCAACCCCTTTTAAACTGCTCCTTCTGCATGCCGGGTGAGAGCAGAAGGGACAAATGGTACCATTACCATGGTAAATTACAGTATTAACTGACTTGACTGGAAGCAGAAAATACTGTATCTGAAATCTTGCCATTCTAATTTAGAAGTCACAAGTGGTTTAGATGAAAAAGAAAAAAAGATAATAATCTGCCCTTCCAGGTTCTTAGCTCAACTGAATGTTTGAACTCTGAGCTGGAGCCAGTTCAACGTGAACTTTGGACAGCTACTTTCAAAAAGGGCTATTCAGAAGCAGAGAAAAAGGAGGCATTGAAAGCAGAATGGGATTGCAGTTGAGTCCCTGGGGTTCTGGGCAAGGAGAACTCACAATGCATGCAATTGATCTTCTGTCCCAGAACTGACATGTTCACTGATCTCTCCATGATCACCATTGTAACCTTTTCTCTTCTGTACACTGCATTAGAAATAGGATCATCTCAGAGATAAAGCCACTCATTTGAAGTAGTTTGCATTAGAAATAAAGAAATTACAAATTCTGCTGAAATAACTGTGTTTTCCAAGATTTTTTCCTAAGTACTTAACTTTAATTAGAGCAAAACATTAAGGCATTCACTTAGGTCTTAATTTATTTAAGGGTAATACAGTCAATAGAATCTGTTCTAAAACACATATGTAACTTATGACTTAAGAAGGATTTTTTTTATTTTGTCATTTATTTTTTTATATTTTATGTTTTATGCTTGTATCATTCTGATTTTTCTCCCTTTGCCCACTCCACCCAGCATCCCCCCTCCCATAGTCAATCCTCAAATCCATGGGTCATTCATATATGTTATTTGGCTAATCCCTTCACCTTCTTTCAACCAGTCCCCACTTCTCCCTGCCTTCTTACAGCTGTCAGTCTGTTCCATGTTTCTATGTCTTTGGTTCCATTTTGCTCATTAGTTTATTTTGCTCATTAGATTCCACATATAGGTAAGATCTTATGGTATTTGTCTTCACTGACTGGCTTATTTCGCTTAACATTATAGTCTCCAGGTCCATCCATGCTGTTGCAAAAGATAAGAGTTCCTTCTTTTTTACTGCTATGTAAGATTCCATTGTGTACATCGCCCCAGTTTTTTTTATCCACTCCTCTACTGATGGACACTTAGGCTGTTTCCATGTCTTGGCTATTGTAAATAACACCGCTATGAACATAGGGCTGAATATAACCATTTGAATGGGTGTTTCAGTGTTCTTAGGCCATAGGTGGCAAACACAAGGCCCTGGGGCTGAATCCAGCCCTCCACCTTGTTTTGTCTGGCCCAGCACCTTGTATTTACCTAGCAGCAATGCTCAGCTCTTTGCCCCGAGTTAAGGATTAGTTACATTTATACAGTCCTAAAATTACATTCGGCCCTTTGAAGGCAGCTGGGAGTCTGATGTGGCCCCTGGTGAAAATGACTTTGACATTCCTATCTTAGGCTATATTCCCAGAAGTGGAATTGTTGTGTCAAAAGGTGGTTCCATTTTTAATGTTTTGAGGAAACTCCATACTGTTTTCCAAAATTGCTGCACTAGTTCGCATTCTCTTCAAGTGTTTTAGATAAAATATTGATTTTATTTTAAGGTAAGAATAATTATTTTCATGAGAGTGCAACCTTAAGAGATAACACAACTTCCAGTCAAGATGGTGGTATAGGCAGACATGATTCACCTCTTTGCAAAACCACATCAAAATTACAACCTAAATATAGAACAGTTATCACTCAGGATCATCATAAATCAAGTTGAAGTCTGACAACTACATAATTAAAGAAACCATATCCATCCAGATTGGTAGGAGGGGCACAGATGCAGAAGTCCCACACTCACATATGCTACATAAAAATTGAGAAGGGATACCTTGAGAGTGAGGAGTCCCAGTCCCACACCAAGACCCCCAGCCCAGGGTACCAGTGCCAGGAAGAAAAGTCCCCACAAATTCTGGCTGCAAAAACCAGCAGGAATTAAGCTAATGGAAGAAACTCCTGGAACCCCAAGCAGTTCCTCTTAAAGAACCCACACACAGACTCACCTACTGAGATTCACTCCCTTTGAGCTCCAGCACCAGGGTAGCAGCTTGAAAGGCACCAGTGGTATGTAGGGAGAGACTGAATTGTCTTGAACCAAGGCAAGCAGAGGCCATTGTCCCTTTTCTAAACCCTCCTTCCACAGAGCTAGCAGGCTGGTGCCATATCTGAGCCTCATCAACCTGGCTAACACTTTTTGTCCCACCTTGGACATCCCCAGAGACTCTCTCCCACCCAACTTACAGGCCCACCCAAGTTGCTTTTCTGTATGAATGGCTGGTCTGGCTCATGCTTCATAACTTCCTAATCCCCTCAAACAAGCAGAAGCTGACCTCACTGAGCACCAGGCCCAGCACAGCAGACAGCCTAGATTCACAGCTTGGCTTTGCCTGGGAATCTTTAAGCCCAGCACAGGTAGCAGCCATCTCAGTTTGCTTTATACCTTAGGCAAGGTAGCCCTGGGCAAAACATAGGTGGGGGCTACCTTGGTCTGAATCACCTGGGAAACCCAAGGACTATTGCACCCAGTGGACAGCTACAGACCACCACATCAGAGCACCACCACCCTGCCCCCCTGCACAGCTGATCTTCCACAGAGGGTGGAGGTTGGTGGTAACTGGCCACAGCCAGTCCTTGCAGCTGATGAGCCTGAGTAACTCTCCCCCACTGATCTTCCAATAGCAACCAATGTTCAATTACAAGAGGAGTGTATACTCAGCCTACATGAAAGGCACTCCTTGAGGATCCAGTTTGGGTGATAGGGGAGGCTGTGCCATTGGACCCTACAGGAAGGACACATACACATTAGGCAACACTACCAAGACACAGAGTCAAAACAGCTCTACCTAATGCATAGAAACTAACACAAGGAGGCTGCCAAAATGATGAAACAAAGAAATATGGTCCAAATGAAAGAACAAATCAAATTCCAGAAAAAAGAGCTAAACAAACTGGAGATAAGCAATCTACCTAATACAGAGTTCACAACACTGGTTCTAAGGATGCTCAACAAATTTAGTGAGGACCTCAGGGGCATAAAGAAGATCCAGTCAGAAATGAAGGATATCCTAATTGAAATAAAGAACATTTTATAGGGAAACAATAGTAGAATGGATGAAGTTAAGAATCAAATCAATTATTTGGACCATAAGGAAGAAAAAATAATCAGAACAACAACAAAAAAGAATCCAAAAGTGAGGATAGTATAAGCAGCCCTGGAACAACTTTAAGTATCCCAACATTTGCGTCATAGGTGTGCCTGGAAGAGAAGAGAAAGAGGATGAAATTGGAAATCTATTAGAAAAAATAATGAAAGAAAATTTCCCTAATTTGATAAAGGAAATAGGCATGCAAGTCCAAGGAGCATGGAGAGTCCCAGACAATATAGATACAGAGGGGCCCACTCCAAGACACATCATAATTAAAATGCCAAAAGTTAAAGAAAAGGAATCTTAAAAGCAGCAAGAGTAAAGAAGTTAGTTACCTACAGGGGAGTTCCTGTCAACAAGTGCATCTACGAAACAAACCAAGCAAACAAGAAGAACAGAGACAGAATCATGAATATGGAGAGCATTTTGATGGTTGCCAGATAGAAGAGGAGTGTGGGGAAATGGGTAATGAGGTAAGGGGATTAAGAAGTACAAATAGGTAGTTGCAGAATAGCCATGGGGATGTAAAGTACAGTATAGGAAATGGAGTAGCCAAAGAACATAGACACATGACACCTGACCCTTGGACATGAACAATGGTAGGGGAATTGCCTGAGGCAGTCGGGGGTACTAGGTGGAGGGGGTCAAAGGGGAAGAATCAAGACAACTGAAATAGAATAACCAATATGATACCATTTGAAAAAGAGGCAACATGAATAAAAAATGATAATATATAGTAAAGCACATGTAATTTTTAGAATTGTATTAGAAAAGCCATGGGCTTTGGATTTGATAACCTGCTTCCAATTCTGACTCTGCTACCTATTAACATTGTGAAACTGGACACAATTTTTAACTTATCTGAACCTAAAAAATATATTTTTTCTATAAAGTTATTCTGAAAATTACATGAACAGATCATGCCTGGTATAGTTTCTGGGACACAACATACCCTCAATCAAATAAATAATACATTTTTCCTTTTCTCTCATATCTTTTCCTCTTGCTAAGTTTTAAAGCTGTGAGTGTATAAGATGCTAAGTGAATGGTTGGAGGTTAGAAAGAGGTTAAATAGATTCCATTTTAGATGTAGTAGAAATGCACATTTCAGGCTGAAAAGAAAAACAGAATAATTTAGGTTTTACTGTTTAAGACCATTTTTTTTCTGTCTGATTATTTCCTTTTTATCTAACTTCACCAAAAAGGCCAGGGATAAACTATTCCCATCTCTTGAATTATAGTCATAATAGGGACAATAGTACAGGTGTCAGTTTTAAAGAATTCTTAACATCCTTTAGTTTACTTTTCCTCTGGTGCCTACTACCAAGCCAGCTAAATGTTCAGAAGGAAGGCAGAGAAAAAGCTAGAGTCCTATAGTGCAAATTCCATGAAGCCCTAGAAGAGGGAATAAATTTTCTATCAATAGAGTGGCATAAATAAGAACAATATCTTATAATTATTTTAGAGTCTCTATTAGCATAATTAAGTAAGATATAATATCATGGAAAGACACAATTTACTCTCTCATGCTTATATTTATTTACCTAGCTTTTCTACAACCCTGCAGGAAGCCTTTCAAAACAAAACAATCAGTTAATTCCCTTAGTATTGGAAAGGTGAAAATGAGGAAGGTTGGCACATCTTGGGTAGGTTTTCTACATCACACTGAGGAGGGATATAACAGCGATTAAAGAATTAGCAAGAATTCGATTGGGCTATTTGTTTCCTGCTATTATAGGTCAGATAACAACCCCCACCCCCAAAGCTTTTGTATCGTGTGTGTTTATGTATGAGTTAACATGATATCACATACAACCAAATTCTAAGTATACCAATATGTTGTATGAATTTAGGTTTGTCTGTACCATTACTTACCTTCATTTGTATGGATATATGCACCGCAATGAACATTGCTTTGAATTGAAAGTATTAGGAGATTGGTTAGCAATACATTGTGAGGACGCTTCTGATTCAGTGGGGATTGCCTTCCCATTCCAGAAAAAAATAGATTAGTGCCATAGTACTTTAATCATACCCTAGATGTCAAGCCTGTTATATTAATGGTTCTTGCATTTAAACAGTGAAAGTGGATTCAATATAGGGGAAAGGAGTTAGCAGCTAACCCAGAAGAAAGGCCATCTTCTATCCACAATGAAGGTATGACATTGCTCCCAGGGGGTGAAAACTGGCTGCCAGTCTGTCCCTTGGTGCTTGGGGACCTGCCTTTGAGAAATTGATCTATTGTAATGAGAGGGTACTTAATTCCTTTTGTGACTGTTAGTCTTTGGTTTCTGCTGAAAATTGTGGTACTAGTGCACTTAAAAGGTAATCTCTGAGACACTTTCCTCAGCTCCTATCCAGCAAAATCCAGCTCAAGGATGAAAGTACATTAGCCCTGATTCCAAATAGTTGGCAAGTAACAAATTGGAGCCAGAACAACAAAAAAAACTTCTATTAAAATTTTTAATTTCATTCATTTTACCTATTTATTAGTAAATATACACACTGATCATTACCATGTGAATGCATTTATAATTGGCCTATAAAACAAGGTCAAACCATCAAGCAGGGCCTCGGTAGATTATTTTAATAATGAGTGTGTATACACATTACTAACCATTATATTTATCTGTAATGAAAACGAGGATGCCAGAATATAATAGCATCTATAGTTTAATAAAGCAAATATTTAGAATGTTTTCCATTGGACCATCAATTTCTTTGTTTGTTTTTGAGACTGCCACACCAAAGAAAAACACACATAAACAAATGCTTGCTAAAAATAGCTGGGAAAACTAATCCAATGCACAGGGTATTCATGCTGTGTTACAAATTATCCCGTAAGGAAATGGGTGTATGTGAGAGAGTGGAAGATAATTCTGTATTTCCTCTTTATCCTATCCATCTTCCAGAGTGATTTCTGGCTTGACAAGGTTAAAGTGTTAGATGTTTGGCTACACTGGACCATCTTGAATGAAGTAAGAACCTTGAAATGACTAAACCTCTTGATGGCTTCACTAGCAATTCATATCTGCAACAGCTTTACCTTTCTGTAACATTTCCCATTTCCCAGTTACTTTTTTTAACTTAAAAAAACTTTTAAATTGAAGTGTAATACACACAGAAATGTGTACAAAAAAGAGTACAGCCATGTAACCAGCAGTCAGACTAAGAAAAAGTATTTGACCAGTCCTTCCTCTCCCAATCATTGTCACTCATCCTCTCCATAGGCTACCATTCTGATTTTTTATACAATTGATTAGTTTGACCTTTGTTTGAATTTTATATGAATGACATGATTGACACTTGGCATGTTCCCTGGTATCTGACTTCTTTTGGTCAACATTGTTGTTTGTAGTAGCAGTTCATTCATTTTTCACTGCTATATAGTATTCCATTGTAGATTATACCGCAGCTTATTTGTACATGCCCCTCCTTATGAACAATTGTATTGTGTGGAGGCAAGAAAACTTTGGGACTATGATAAATGCTACAAACATTTTTACTTTACGTATGCATTTATTTGGGACATGCCTAGGTGCTGCATTTTTACATCGTAGGTATAAATTCAAATTTATTATGTATAGTTAAAAGGTTTTTAAAAATGGCTTTACCAATTTACACTACCACAATCAAGGTGTGAGAAATCTAATGTGTCACCCCAACAATTGGCATGAACCATGTTGAGTACACTTTACCAGCATAGTTCTTTCATTCACATTGTTGATATTTAATAATCTCCAAATTTTTCTCATCTTTTACTGTCTCTTCCCTTCAATCAAAAGTATGCTATACATTTTCATTCAATTTATCTTTGTAAAGTGCATCTCTAAACATTCTAATCTCTTCCTCAAAATCTTTAAGGTTCCCAGTTTTCTTCAAATAGTAACTCCACAACATTACCAACTCCTTCCCCCACCAGCTCAGCTACCCTGTATTTCAGTCAAACACAACTATTCTGCTCAAGTGTGCCCCAAACTCCCCCAGAGCTACCAGTTGTTTGTACATACTATTATCCTTTTAGGGGGGGTCTCATCTTTCCCCAGCCCACTCTCCCCATTTTAGCAAAAATGCTTTCTTTCCTCCATTCATCCCTCCTGGCACTTTGTTATGATGATACTTAAATCACCCTCCCTTACATTATTTTCCTTTAGTTATTAAGGTGTTCTGGTAGGTTTATTTTTAGAGGAAAGAGGCAAAGCTTAGCAAAATGATTTGCATATGGAAGGGACTCAATAAATATTTGTAAAATTGAAGTGAACATATGAAATGTGTATGTTTTACTGAAATTTCTTGGACTGTTTGAATATGCATTCATCTAGAGAACAGTGACAAATTTGGGGGGGAGAGTAAAATAATGACAGCAGTCTCTGGGTGTGAGAGATGCAGTGAAGTCATCCAAAGAGTCCATTTAAAGTCAGTGACATAACTCACCATGCCCCAGATCACGGCTTCTTATTGCACCTGTGGGATCCATATCTTCCATGGAAACTGACTTCTGCAATGAAAAAGAAAGATTTGAATCAATTTGCCAATTTGTACTCATCCAAAATAATATTGATTTGTA
This sequence comes from Phyllostomus hastatus, assembly GCF_019186645.2. Taxonomy (NCBI): domain Eukaryota; kingdom Metazoa; phylum Chordata; class Mammalia; order Chiroptera; family Phyllostomidae; genus Phyllostomus; species Phyllostomus hastatus. Next base: position 84,747,602 of record NW_025333977.1, on the reverse strand, counting down.
TTGGATTATCTTAAAAATTCCCTTGGCACCAATTGTCTTCATTAGACAATGTCAACTGAGTGACATTTAACATACTTGGGATCCCTGAAGGTTGAACAAGTAAGTGCAGCATGATTCGCCAGACTTCAGTGTACTCAGAGAATAGTGTGGCAGAGAAGCCTGATTTAAGAATTTAATGGACATGGATTGAAATATCAATTGTGCCTCATGTAAGCAGTGTGCATTTAGGCACATTACTTAACTATCCTGAGCCTCAGTTTTGTCATCTATAAAATGGAGACAGTAATATATGATGGGACAACTGTAATAGAACAACAATAAAAATTAAAATTAAAATTCATATTCTCAGAAAAACCCCTGATGTTAAAAATCAAATAAAATAATGTGCCCAAAGTACTTAATACCATGGCTGCACCTCAGCTTAAATCTTGCTTTTTTAAGAGAGTCTTCTCTGACCCTTTAATTGTATTAAGTGCCGCTATCTTCTGCTTTCATATTGCATTGTATTGTTTTCTCAAAACTGTATTATAAATTTTTATACAGTCATTGTAATTCTTTACTCTCTATAAACTTTGTAAGATGGTCCCAAGTGATAAACCAACCACTTGTTATATGCCTAATATTTGCCATAATGCTTGACATGTAGTTTATGATAAAAATATTTATCAAAAAATGAATTGAATATGTAAGTGAATGATGATTCCCTTTCCTTCACTTGTATACATAGTAAGAACATAAATAGAATGGCTGAGATCTTTCTTTTTTCTTTTTACACAAAACAGAATTTATATATTCGATTGAGCTCTACCCTTTTCAAAGCAGTCATGTTTGGAAGCTGTATATGTGTTTCCCTGACACTGGTATGGCTCAGACAATAGTTGAAAGGTCTCTAAGGTCATGCCATGCAAGCCTGATTCCCATTGTGCTCATATTAGTGACAGTGGTGCATCTATCTTCTAAGAGTGTGTTTTATTTTTCAAAAAAATTAAATATCACTTGGAATCAAGTGTAGCAAATTAGCAGTTTTATTTTTCATCTAAAATAAAGTTTGATGGAACATTAATAAAACTGCTTTTCTTCTATGACCATAAATTTAAGACTCATTCCAGAAAAGACTTTTATAAATAAGTAAGGACAGACTCTATGATCTCTCAAAGTAAAATATATATTATGAAAGTGAGTGTTCTTTGGAAAGGGCATTTGGTATATTGTGAAATATGCACACACAGACACAGAGATACACACAAATGCACACGCACATAAATACAGATGCACATTACATTAGCAGGCACACGCACATGAAAAACACTACCAGCACTACCTCTTCTGCCACCTGACATAAAGTCCATTTAAAATTCATTTTCTACAGGTCCTCTTAAGGAGTATGATGAGAACTGTAAACCCCTCTCACTGAATAAAGCACAGTACTTATTTAATAACATTATAGTTAGCATCTCCTGCCATCCAGTTGGTCCTATGCAGCTTTCTAAAGAAGTGGATTTTCCTTGATGTTGTTATGATAGGGATTTTATGTTAGAAATGCAAACTAAGTCAGCTTTGGCCTTAAATTAATTATATTTAAGCATCTAACTAAAAAAATAGGAAAATCTAGTGAAAATAATCTAATACAAATATACATGTAATTTTTACAGTTTCTAACAGTAAATTCTTGTGATAGTGTTTTATTATGGTTATAAATTATATTTTAAAAATGGCTACCATAAACTGAAAGCCAAAAAATGTCAACAGTGTGTCTGTAGACTCTTCTTGAGTATTTTTGTGTTTCATGTGTCACAATGTTGTGAACATTTCTGTGGTATAAATGCACAACGCCCTTGGTTCAATTGTATTCCATTGACAGCTATGTTTGTAATTTTACTGACTGTAGGAGTTCTAAAACTGAGCAAAACAAAGTGAGTTAAAAGGGCGGAGTCAAAGACAAACAGATTAGAAGCAAAGGCTGGATATTGAGGGCTAATGGGAAAGTTGTATACAATCCAACAAGGTTCTTCAGTCTCTTCAGATGAGCTTGTTTCCTTGATAAAGTCATTGGCAACACTGGGGATTATGAGGTTTTATTTGCAGAGTGATTTCCAAATAATTGGGTGCCCCACCCAAATAAATGTCTCTCTTGGCAACTAAGTTAGGTTGAGAGCTGAGCAATTAGTTATGGTAATTAATCCTCAAAAGAAGAAATCAATGGAAAAAGTGATCTGTGCAGTTAAGCAGTTTACTACCTATGTTTACTCTACCATGTGAAGTCTGGGGGAAAAGTTATATTCTGCTGGGTTTCCTTTCTTTTTTGTTTACCTGAAATTATTTATCTTACTTTTTTTTTAAAATTTTAAGAGACCACATTGGCTGAGACATTTAAAATACAAAATGGTAATTGAGAGTGTTTGAGGCAGCTCCAGCTGGCTTTTGAATAGCTCCCAATAGGAAGGCTGACATTTCCACCCTCTAAGAATCACTGCTTGGATGCGGTAGAGAGCAACCAACCTTGATTCCACCCATCATTTGATTAAACAACAGAGAAACTGCAAATAATAAAAGTCACTTCTCTGGGGCCAGCTTAAACTGACAGCAAATGCAAGATAAGAGAGTGATGAAAAAGTAGATTATGAATTAGTATAAAAACAACTTATCAAATGGCATTTCTCAGAGTGAGCATCTAATTGGTCAATGAGCCTTCTAAATGTAGAAATAGCATTACTTTCTACAGAGAAGAGTAACATGAGACCAATTGAAACAGTTTACTTTTCATTTAGAATCATGCCCGAGTAAGGACCGAGATAAGCAGCCACCTGTCTGCAAAGCTTTAAACAGGCAGAGTTTACGAGGTGACTGCAAGACTGAGATATCGCTGGGACAAGATGACGAAACGTGTAAGTCATGATTCCTGACTCCTGGGAGTTTATAAGGTAATCCAGGAGTCAAAGTTCACCTGGGACAACTAAGTAGAAAATGCCAAGTGGTGTATGATTATATATCATTATGGATCTATATACATCTAGCTATCATTATATATAGATAGATTAAAATATACAGTCAAAATGAGCATATATGAGTATATATGGGGTGGGAAAATTAGGTTAATAGTTGTTCATACTATAAATAATACAATAATTAGTAAATAATAATACAAGAATAAACTGTTTCACATACTCAAAACTGTAAACCTACTTTTACCCACTCCTACCTATATATACATGCATGTATATGTGTAGATATGTGTAGATATGTATGTATGTATAGACATGTCTATCACATATCAGCTTTAAGAAATAAATGAGAGAAATTGGATAATGATCCAGAGAAGAAATACTTTGTTAATTTTACCATTAAGCAGCTAAGTGTAAGCAAGTAGTGAGTTCCGGGATTTCAGTTTTCTGTATGATGAATAGAAGGCTTCTTCTCTGTCTTTAGATTCTTTCCAGGTCTTTTACTTTAGTTTTTACACAGGCTGAGCCACTATATTTGTCCTTGAGAGGTTATTATTGAATTGGGAGAGGCTTCAGGAAAGTCACTGGGAAAGCAGGAAGATTGCTTGGGGTTAAAGAGAATCAGCTCCGTGTCTAGAGTCTTAGACTTTTAGTCCATTTTTCTCACAAGATAGTTTAATGACAATGGCAAATTGTTTTCCTTCCTTGGATTTCCGTTTTTCTGCTTGCAAAATGGAAGCTTTGGTCAGGGCAATCTCTAACATGTTCTGTTTTCTATGACGCTTTGATCATGTGTGTCAGTTCCCATGCGCCCTTCTCCACTGCAGTGGCTGCTCGTCACTGGACACTACCAAGCTGAGAACAGTTTCAAGGCCTTTATTTGCACAGTGAGTTTTCTACACATCCAGTGCTGGCCTTGTCTGTTCCTCATTACCTAGCAATTTATCACATGTCCTCTGCTTCCCATTTCCAACAACTATCTTTCCTTTTTGTTACTTTATCTACTCTTCATTTCTCTACAGGTAATCCCCTACCTATCTCCTCTACACTTAGCCTTTTTCTATTTTCCCCTTGAAAGTCCTCTCGAAGAATTAAAGGATATATACAAATATTTTAAAATATTAATAAAAGTACTACAGTGACTATGACTCTTCTTTTATCTTTTTTTTATTTTGGTAAATAGTTTAATGTGCGTAGGTCAGTTCTGAGTAAGACATGTGAACTACTAGAAAGATATTTCTCTATAGCTATGAAGAACCATTCTAACTGTGCTAACCAAAGGTTTGTATTTATAATACTACACAGTATTTAATTAACCTATTCATGTTTTAAACTGGCACATTCCATAAGCAATTTAGCTTCATTAGGACAAGATATTTAAAGAAGTTTATGTTAATTATATTACACGTCTGTGAGGGCTAAGGCAACCGAAGTCTTTGCCTTTACATATAATACCCTTCCTTTGTTATTTAATTATATGCTACTTTTGTAGAAAATACAGTTTAGTCATGTAAAAAGGAACTATTACATAAAACATTCCTGGAAGTCAACACACCATTTGCAGTCAGCATCCATGAAACACCTTGCATTCTGATTTCCTGAAATCTGCCTTTTGTTCTTTTCATTGCCCTGAGGCTTTATTTGCTTCTATTATAATATTGTCACCCTGGCCACTCCCAGAAATTTCTTCTGTATTTATAGATCACGGCCTTTTCTTTCATTAGATTCTTCTCCTTCTTGTTACTTTCCTTAACCTGGGAAATATATACTTCCCTGCACTTTGTCATGTTTTGTTAATACCGCCCTTCACATTTCTTTTACTTACTTGCTCTTCTTTACTACTAACTGGACATCCCTGAATCATCTACTGACCTGTAAATCTATTTCTCTTTTAATCTGGTAATCTATCCATTCACTCATCTATCTATCTATCTATCTATCTAGCTAGCTAGCTAGCTAGCTACCTATTTTTTAATATTTTATTTACTTATTTTTAGAGAGAGGAGAAGGGGAGGAGAAAGACAGGGAATGAAACATCAACGTGTGGTTGCCTCTTGCGCCCCCCTAGTGGGGACCTGGCCTGCAACCCAGGCATATGCCCTGACTAGGAATTGAAATGGTGACACTTTGGTTCACAGGCCCACACTCAATCCACTGAGTTACACCAGCCAGGGCATCATGCATTTATTCATCCATCTATCACCCGTCTATCTGTAAACTTTGGGAAATCCCAATCCCAGTGAACTTTTCCATTCTAAGTTGACTATAATTTTTATGTTGGCAGTTCTCTTATTTCAAATCCTTCTCTCATTCTAGATCTTTCTTTCTCCATAATATATAATTACTGGAAAGTTTCTCTACTTCTTAAATGTTATTGTGCCTAAAACCAAGCTTGATTTCTATTTTAAGAAATTAATTATATATTTATTGCACATGGTTTTAAAATATGATTTGAAATGGTTTGCAGAAGCATGCATAATACTATCAGAGTTGCCATGGGGAGGATAAATTGTTCAACCTGAAGTGGAGAGCAATTTGGCAATATCTATCAAAATCACAAATGCATATATCCATCAGCCATAAATTCCACTTCTAGGCATTTGTCCTCAGAAGGTACTTAGACACAGGCTAAATGACATGTGGATAAGTAGACTCATTGTGACATTGTTTGTAATTACAAACAGTAAAAACAAATTAAACACACAACTGTGGAGGATTAGTTAAAAGTAATTTTACCCATAGTGGGTTATCATGGAAAATACAGAAGAAGCCACATACTGATATGGAATAACTTTCTACATAGATTAACTAAATATAGAATTATATACATAAACACATTGGGTAAAGAGAAAATGGCTAGCTAGTTAGGCAGATAGCTCATAAATAATTGTATTGAGGTATATGAGTTTGTGTTTATGCATCCTAAGGTATTATATATCTCTGTAAGGATACACAAGAAACTGGTTACATAGGTTTATTCCAGACAGGAGACCTGGATGGAAGCAGGAATGACTTGGATGGAAAAGGGTGTATGTATGTATATATACACTCTTTTTAAACTGTGGTATTTTGAACCAAGCAGCTATACCATTTCTTCAAAAGCTAATAATGAAAACAAATAAATGAAGTACTTAGGATATCATGAAATAAGGAAAGGAATGGAGCAATGGAAAGTAAATGTATAAAGTATAAGATAACAGGAAAGCAGTGGTTAAGACAATATACAAAATTTTTATCTTATTCTCATTCCTTCCTCATTTTCTCTTAGGAAGTCTAGATGATTTGTTTGATACCTTGTGTGATCTATAATTTCCATTGAAAAAAACACCACACGTAAGCTCTAGACAAGTGCTTTTGTAAATGAGCCCTCAAGAAAGCCCCTCAGACCCTCAAAATATCCCTAAAACGCATATACTTCTCAATTTCAGAAGGCTGGTTTTTAATAGCCTCTCAAAGTAGCCCAAAAGCATAATGCCTAAGTTCAATTAAAGTGAATCTTTGGGAGGCCAGACAATGGGATATAGATTCACAACTTTGCTATAGTCTTGATTAACCCAAGGCGAAATTCAGAAATGTTTTCCAAACTGTGGATTGTGACCTATTAAGTGAGTCATAAAGTCATTTTACTGAATCAGAACCAGTGCTTTAAAAAGAAAGGAACAGAAGAGAATGTAACAAACGTAGCATTCTGTGGCATTTAGTAAAGGTATTTTATGCAATGTGTGCATGCACACATGCCTATTTCAGCCTGCATACACACGTGGTCATGATGTAAGGTTTTTCTTATTATTCGTGGTCAAGGAACACAAATAGAGCACTCATGGGTCTGGACAGTGAGGGGTACTGACTGTGGGAATGGGGGTAGGTGGGGCAGGGAAGAGCAATGGGGCAACTGTAAGGCAGGACAACTGTAAATGGGCAGCAATTAAAAAAATAAACAAAACTAAAAAAAAGGAATGAACTGTCCTTTTTTTAAGGCTTTTATATACAGAAAAGAGTAGAATATTTGAGGTTATAATGTGCCAATAATAGCTGACATTTATTGAACACATTATTTTATTCAGGCCTTATGCATTGTAGTAAGATCTAACTTAACTTTTTAAAACAGCGCCATGGGGTTGGACTTAATGGTAACAACTATATTGCAATTAGAAAACTCATGATAAGAGAAGCTCATTACTTGCCACAGACCTTTAGGTTTGCCCTTGGAAGGGTCAAAACTCAAACCTAGGTAAGGTGACTTCTGGACCTGTGCTTTGAAGTATTATGCTATAATATTTTTAGGGAAAACATATTCTGTATGATCACTTAAGGGCCAGTGTACAAGCTTTAATTATTGTTTATACTTGTGATCAATGTATCTGCTCATTCATTGCCCTGCAGTGTCTCAAATCGGCCATTCCCAGCCATAGTTCACAACACTCACTTCATGTTAAAACCACAGAAGAAGCTTTTATCAAGCCTTCCTTCTCTGATTTGGCCCAATTATAACAAGAGTGTCTTCCTCTAGACTCATCATAATGTTGTCACTCTCTAGTAATAGCATTGAATTTCTTAACTGCCCCTTTTATCCAATCAAAATCCCATGAGAAAGTTACTTAATTTTTATTAATGCAATCTCTCTGTAAGTATGGATAATACTGTTTCACAGTGTTGAAAGGGTCACAAGAGATAATATATGTGAAACAATTAATACATCACCTGGGAAATGATATGGATCCAGTAGATTTGAACTCCATCTATAGAATATAATGTATATATTTAATAATAATGTGTTCAATAAGTATTTTAGTGCTTGTTTCTTAGTGATTTATTAGCCTAATTGAGCTTCAAGAAAGCTTTCTACCAATTTTCCCTTCTTCTTAACCGTTTTGTTTTGTTTTTATCTCCAAACCTATTAGCTGACCTCCAAATGTGAATTTATTATTCTTGACTTTGATCTTTCACATGTGTAATATCTCTACATTGAGATTTTTTTACAGTGCATTATCGTTCTTTTCATTCAAAACTCTATCGTGAATTCAAAGCCTTCACAAAAACTCCCCAGTTAATCTTCAGTAATTTTAACAATTTCATTGTATATGTCTGTGGAGTTTGCCTTAGCTCTAATTATATCCCCACGTGCTGAAAGCTATAAAAATACTTTACGTGGATATACTTTTACAAAAGTTTGTCCAACTTTTACATTAGACTTAAATTCTCAGAGGAGAGCTGTGTTTATTAATTATTTATATTGTTAGAGGCCTCTTCCAGTTTTCTAAACAGCCGAGCTATCCCTTGTAATTATCAAGCTCTTTGGCATCTATGTAATGGTCTTTCTTGAGAAGGATATAAATGGTATCACAAATTCCCATTTTCCTTATTGAATACCAACAAAGACCAATTTTATTTTTGGGTGGCATATTCTGATATTCTTCCTTAGACTCCTTTATCACATTATGCCATCCTAAAAATCATGTTTATGTCCCCTTCTCCAGCAAGAGAGTGGCACATAAAATGGCATGGAATTTTTATTGATTGTATTGATATATAGTCTAATTTTTATTATTAAATATTTTGTGATTGTTATTAAATATTTTGTGATTATTTTATGAAGCCATGACAAAAGGTTGTATGGAAAGCATAAATCTCAAGAGGCTTTAGTAATATTATCTTGGCTCACAAAGAATATCATGTTTATTGACTATTTCTCTAAGCAATAGAAAAGTCTTTATTGAAGAGTGAATACTTTCAATGTTACATTTTATATTTGTAGGATTAAAAAGGTTATATGCAAAATAAATCTGACAATATTATCTTGGCTCAGTCCTGTTCCATAAACCTCAGCTCACGTAAAGCTACAAGATTGATTTCTCAGTATTCAGTTTCTCAGCGGAGCAAATAGTCAAGACATGCATTAGTCTTTGCTCTTTAAAAAAAAAGGCATTAATATTTGCTCCTTCATGGATATATGATATTGGCTAGAGCCTCAATTTGCCTTGGATTTTCCTGATCTTTTCCATGTCCTGCATTATCTCCAAAGTCAATGAGAATTTACTGTGTGGAAGAGTCACAGCACTCTAGAATGGAACATGAATCCATTAGATTAAAAAAAAATAAAGACCAAGGTACTTTGTAAACTATGCAGCTTAATTTTGCCGTCTTCTCTCAGGCAACACTCCCACTGAGATCAGTGGGAGGCTGGCTCTGTTGCAGAATAAAATGCAGTACAACCAGCACGCAGAAATAACTATACTGTAATCCCTGCCTGAACACTGAAATCTAGCTACTTTCTGATTTGGATGAAGACATATACCAACACTGCACAACAGGTGAAGGAGAGAAAGGAAATACTATTTTCAGTGTTATTTCAGTATGTTTTATACTGCAGGATATAAAGTGCCCAGGGAGTTTTGTTCTTTTTCAGCACCACATAAAATCAGGAACGAATATGTTTGAATGAAATTTGCTAAAGGCAAAGAGTATCGTTAGAACACATTATTCTAGAATTACCATTTGTATGTAGTTTATATGTAATATCTTTGATTGTTAGATGCAGCTTATGTGTATACTTCAGTTCAAAAGCAATCATTGTTTTAAACTGTAGTAGCCACTGATGACTTCACTATTTTGCCTGTTTGTAAATGTATACATTTATATATTTAAAAAGTGCTGCAGCTTTACAATAATAGGACACTCAAAGCAGCAAGGAACCAGTGATCACAGCTGTCTTGTCTCTCCTCCAGGGGTTTTGCCTCTGTCTGTTTCAGCTGCAGCCTCATCAGCTGCTGGGGAAGGAAAAGAGGGGAGGGAATGCTACCCAGCTGAGATGGCAGCTGCCACCACCTCGCCTGTGCCCTCCAGCTTTCTAATCACAAGGTGGAAATTTTTCAAGGGGAAGTTTACTGAAAAAGTAGAAGTAAAACAAAACAAAGCCCCAAGTGAAAGAAATAACCATAAAGAAGCAGACATGTTTCCAGAGAATAGCTCTTTTAATTCTTGAACTCTGTGTACGGAATGGCACTGCTGACTCTGACCTGGGCCCAACAAATCACACTTCCATCTGCGCCCAAGGTTCTATCTGATCAAGCTACACACACTTTAGCTCTAAGTCCATTTGTCTTGGCCCAATATTAGATGAAGTGATTATCAGAAACTTCTTTATCCCATGGTTCACCACCCCCACCCTTCCCACCACCACCAGCACTGGGGCTTTGAATATTTTCCTTTAACGCAGAGAAATGATGCTGCACTGCCACTGGGTTTTACTTGCTGTTGAGGCAGCTCCTCTGGGTCTTGAATCCTAAAGAGGAGAGAACAGCCTTTTCTGGCCCACAGTGCTTTTTCTCTAGATCTTAGAACATTTGGAATTGAGTGTGGTACCAGCTTTATTTTGCCAGATAATTTCAAAGTGTCTAAAATTCTTGCTTTGTTTTTGACCAATTTAGGACTTGCTTCTGAAGCAAATTCATAACCAATAGGTAGACTTGGTTTAATTCATAGCTTAACTTCCCTTTCCTTACCTGGCTTTTTTAGCCATTACCTGACCTTATTTTCAAGATTCACAGTCCCAGGCACAGTTGTTAACATGTGTTTCTTCTCACATCAGACTTCGCACAGACGGTTGGATCTTCCGTCAAGGTCTTATTCTTTCTTGAAAAATGCTTCTAACTGTGATCACTTCTGCAGATTTTCTCAGGTAATCCATTTAGGCCTCTGTACTGGATTTGACTCACCATAATTCATAGCTAAAAAAACCCCAAATAATAAAGAATGTCACTCTCAAATTTATTTTCTCCTTTCAAATTAAATTGTAACCTGGTGAAACATAAGATTTAGAAAGTAGAAACCTCAATACAAGGGTGAAATGTGGAAGATTTCATAAGGCAGCTAATGACAGTTATGGACAAATTTTAATACTTTAGAATGATATCTCAGCCCAAGTACATGGGCCCTTGATATGTAAGATTGCATTCACTATTTTAGTTCAAGAAAAGCTCCTTTTCTTCACTTCATTATTTTTGTCCACATACAAAGTTGAACAAGAGTTAGACTTAAATCCTGGGAATGGCATTTGAAACATTTCAATCCTTCATAATCTATAGGCAATCACAAATTCTATTATTATTATTAGTAGTAGTAGTAATCCTAATGGCTTCCCTTATTAATCCTTTTAACTTTAGTCTACTTGCTATGACATTAGTCCTGGCTTTCTTTGGTACCTCCTAGACATTTTCCCTGACCTCACTTTGTCCCTTATTTTATTCCTTATACAATTTAAACTCTATAATTTAATATTTTTAAAAATTGTTTTTATATTGTTTCTTTAGTATCTCCATACCTCAGTGGATTATTTCCAAATTATTTTAACTGAAATTCACTACCTGGTTTTTGCCTTTATTATGTTTGTCATTATGCATTATAATGTCCAAGTTATATTATTTGTGACTCTTCATAACCTGGAACAAACTGCCTTTCCAATTTTGTCTCACAGGTTTCTTTTATCAAATACCTTTTATATTTCTGACCACACACATCATTCCTCATCTGTACTGGGAATTTTCTTGCCTTTGCTGTCATTATTTATCCTAACATAAATGCACATCTCAACACATCTTATCTCAACATGCACAAATCTTACCCCAGCTAAAAGTAAACTCTTTATCTTCAGATAATAAGGATAAAGATCTTACCTTGCTCTTCTTAGTATTCCATGTGCTTAGTAGAGTATATACATACAGTAGGTTATTGAAATGAAATAAGAATAAAGTAATGTAGAAACACAAAAAGTAACATGAAAGCTCTGTTGGCTCCTTAACTGTTTCCTGAAAATACCACTTTTATTTCTCAGTCTTTTCTTAGGTTCTTGTTTTATCCCCTGCTTCTGTTAATTTTCAGGGCTAATTCAAAGGTATTAGCCCTGAATACCCCATAATCAAGGGCCAGATTGTGTGTCATGACTTTATAATGCATTTTCTAACTAGGATTTATCCTATTCCTTCTTTGATTCCTCATAACTGTGATAACACACAATCTGGCCCTTGATTATGTACTCTCTTTTATGGTTCTGTAGTTATTTCAAAGTAGGTAAATCTCATCTGCCCAGATTTACAACTCTGTACCTTCTCTATGCCACACAAATCTTTCACAGTACTAGGTCTACAGAGAGAACCAGTTGTTGGGATGGGCCTCCAGCTGAATAAAATCAACCTTCAAACTTGAAAAAAAAAGGAATGTTAACCTTGCCAACCAACTGAGAGTGTGGTAGCCAAAACATATGCTTTATTCTTTCTTCAGCAACAGACAATAACGGCACTCCAGACTCTAGTGAGAGTGTCCTTGAAATGACTCTTCATTAGATTTTTTTTCAGTCGCCAGGCTGGTAGTAACAGCATTGTATGGCTGTCAGGGGCATTGCTTCCAACTGTCAGTTCAGCTTCTATGTCTTTCATTAATGGCATTAATGGCTGTGTATTCTTGGTCAATGATTAAAGTTACCCAACTTTAGAGCCTGTTTCTTCAATACTATAAAGAGGATATACGAAGTGCCTGGTTGTTGTGTAGATACAATTTACAAAAAAAACTTAACATCGCATGGCTCGTGGTGAAAATTAAATATTAGCTATTTTATCATCTAAAATAGCTTTTTGACCATTTTATGTAATAAAAAATCATGTTTATTTAGTGTGAATTATGCTTTGTCATACTCTATGAAACTATTGCTGAAATTACTACATGATAATTTTTAAAAGATAAGGAAGGATCTTCTTAGAACTTCATAAAAATATTAATGTTTCAATCTCTAGAAAATTGTAGGATATGATCATTGTAATGATTATAAAAATATGGTAAGTTATGTTTTATCAGAAGGTAAAAATTATATAACTTTATTATTTCTTTCATTTTTCTTTGGTTTTCTGAAAGTTCAGAATTAAACTGACGATTACACACTTTATGCACATTAACTAAGAAGATTGATACATACTTCATTTCTCATTCATCAACATGGATTTATGGTTGTATTATTTTTAATATAACAATCTTGTTTTCATGTGTCTCAACATTTCTTTTAAATAAATAGGCTACTTTAAAAAAAGTAAATAATTATTTATTTAAGTCTTAGCCTGTCAGAAGCTAGCCATTTAATTATTTTTTAAATTATTTCTGAAAAGGTGATTAGAGATGAAATATTCATGTAGAAAAAGTTAAAGTATAACACCATAAAATAAATTTATCTTTATTCTTGTTCCTGTCTACCTAGTTTCCTCTACAAAATCACAAGTAGCAATTTAGTTAGTATGTGTATGCATGTTTTCAAATTGTCTTGATGTATATATAAACACAAACATGAATGCATATTATTGGATACATTTTACATAAAAACTTAGAATATTCTGTGTAATGATTTGCATGTTACTTTTTTTTATCTGAAAGATTTTCTAGAGATTTTATATCAGTGAATGCAAAGCTGCTATATTCATCTTTATGGCTGCACATTATTTTACTTTATGGATTTCTGTAATTTGTTTAGCCAGTCTAGTTAGATTATTACAATTTTATGTGATTATAAACAACCATATAGTGAATAACCTCATATATAAATCTTTTTGTATATGATTATAGATCTGTAAGATATTCTCTGAACTAATCCTCTGTGTCAAAGAGTATATTTATTTATAATTTTGATAAATATTACCAAGGAGCCTTCAATAGAAGAGAGTACAAGAATATATGAGAATATCTATTTCTGCAGATTCACCAAGGTACTATTGTATTATCAAACTTTTGGATTTTGACAGGTTAATAGGCTTTTTAAAAAGTGAGATTAGGCATCTCTTTGTGTATTTAAATGTGATTTGTATATCTTTTTTATTAACTGTCTGTATGCATGGCAAGGGCCCTTGTATGCATACAGACAGTATATATTTTTCTGTTGGATTGTGAGCCTTTTTCTGATCAATGTCTGGGGGGTATCATTAAAGATGTTTTCTTCTTGTGATGAGTTATAAGTATTTCTCCTCTAGTTTATCATTTGTCTTTTGAAAAGTATTTCTTTATAATTTTAAAAAGTTATAAAAGTTTGTTGTTATTGGTTACCATACAATTAGGAACTGTTCTAATGAATTTATCTAGAAGTGTTATATGGTGGCGCAGCCCATTTTTATCCAAGTTGCATGAAGTCTTCAGGGCTCCAAAAGACATGTCTATGGAGTTTCTGGAAATACAGCCTGTTAACAGTTTAAACATTAAAAATGCATGTGTTCCATCTTCATCAGGCCATGCCACAGAGTTATACCCAATGGTGTAATATCAAGACATGAACAAATATAGAAATGTATGCAAGTTGAAAAACTACCAATCCTGTAAATAAACCTCTGAACTATGGGAGAAAGGATTTTAGATCTGCTTCATCTCAAATCCTCTACTTTTGTGTCCAGATATCCCTAATATTCCTCTAGACCAGTAGATTGCTTTCTTTAAAACATTTCAGCTTCTTCCCCCTACCCCTACCACAGCCTTAAAGGGAACTTTATGAGGAGCACTAAAGGGAGACTGTGATTGAAATTGGATGCAGGGAATGGTATACCTTAATTCCTCTGCACCCTCCTTAGCCCTAGTCTTTCTCTCTACATTACCATCCCATTTCTAGAAGCAACTGACTCACTCAGGATGACCCTAAGACTCCACTGATGCCGTTGCAAAGTCATGGCTCTGGTCTACCTTGTAATCCTAAGAATGATGTATTGCCAATTCTTTTGTTTAAAGTATTTGGAGACTGTATTTGCTTATGTATCCCTAAATTTGTTCTACCCTTTCTCAATGGAAATTTTTCTTTAGTTGTAATCTAAATCACACATTCTATATCATTATTGTCTTAATCTATTTTTATTAGGAATGCAAATAGTATCTTTATAGTATTCAGATTTCTAGTATTTCTAGACATTTGTTGGAGAATCTTGAAGATGACCACATACTGCTCCTGCCAACAGGGAAATCACCTCTTCAGTATCTCTAGCTGACATTCTCATCATCTAATCATATAGAATTAACTGTCCCATAGGAGCTGCTTCCATTTTGCTCCAGGTCCATGAGAAAGTTTCTTCTTGTATTGGACCTTTTTTTGCACCTTCTACTCATTGAGCAACCCTTGGCTCTCTAGAGCTACACAGAGTAAGATTCACTAGTCTTCAATAAGGACAAATATTTAAAGGCAGTTATCATATCCTCCTTTTACCCCATTCTCCAATTTTCTGTTCTCCAAAGTAAACTTGTGTTGTTCCTTCCACTATATTTCAAACTGGGGGGACTTCTCACATGTCTGATTACTGTCCTCTAGACTCACTCTAGTGTGCTGATCACCCCTTTAAAAAAGCAACAGTGCCAAAGGAACACAATACTACACATAGGGACGAGTCAGTGCAGAGATCATGATATTGGCTTATCCATGTGGTCGGGCTAGTACCTTTTCTGTTCTTTTCCTATTTCACCCTTTCTGAGTTTTTAATTTGCTTTGAGATCTGAATCATCCAATTTTTTCATGGAGCAGTGCATAAATTCAATCCATATAGATTTAAGGAATCCCAGCCTTTGAAACTAGAAGGGTAACTAGTAATCGTTTAGTCCAACTGCTTTATTTTACTGAACAGGAGAGCTTTCTAAAATATGCACGTCTTCCTTAATGGCTGTACACCATGGAGCATTCAGAAGAACTGCAGCAGCATGTCCTTAACAGTAGCTATAATAGCCGACACCCCCAGTGCCATGTGTGGTACACAGAATAATGACCCTCTAAATATGTCATCCTGATATGTATCCTGAACCTTGGTATTTGTGACTGTGTTACCTAAAGCAGCAAAAGGGGCTTTGCAGATATGACTATGGTACTAAATCTTCAGGTGGAAAGATTATCCTAGATTATTATCCAAGTGGCCCAACCTAATCACATGAGTTCCTAAAAGGGAAGAACCTTTATAGCTGTGGTCAGAGGAAGATGGGCAAAAGGAGAAGCCTCAGAGATATGCAACATTACGGGCATTGAAAATAAAGGAAGGGGGACAAATGCCAAGGAGTGAGGACAATATCTAAAAGTTGGAAAAGGCAAGGAAACAGTTGCTCCCCTAGAGTTTCCATAAAGGAATGCATTCCTACCAACAATATGATCTTAGACCAGTGAGACCCATGTGAAATTTCTCACTTATAGAATTCTAAGAAAATTAATATGTGTTATATAAACCATGAAGATTGTGATAATTGTTATAAGATTAATAGAAAACTGATATACCAGAAAAACCCAAATAATAAGCCATATGTATTCACAGCTTTTAAAGACTGAAACATTAAATATATGCAGTAATTGCAAAGTATTATGGAGCCAAATTGGCTTTGTTTGATAGCCATTTCCTCAAAATGAGGTAGGCCCTTTCAGAAATTGCATTAATAACTCAGGGTACCATTTAGTCATTATTGCTTCAGTGTTTTAGCTGTTACCTTGATGATGATGGCCTAAATCTCCTTAGTCACTCCCAGAAAATTGCTCCTTTACTGGGAAAAGTATTCACTTAGATTAATCCTTCATACTTTTAGAAAGTGTGTTTGGAGAGTATTTGGGAACCCTTCTCTGTTTTACATCTGGGCTCACATGTGTTCATTTCCATAATAAAAGCCAACTTATACTAAGTAAGTATATTTTTAAACCAAGTTAGAATTCTGTTAATTTAGTAAATGCTTGGAGACAATACCATTATTCCCGAGAATTAAGAAATGAGCAATGGAGACTGCTTTAGGGCCTTTTGCCAATTACGTAGTTGCACTAATGCACTGCCAACTGAGTACTCCTCTGTGGGATCACAACAGAGATGTGGTGATATTTCATGGCCTTGAGCTGCCTTTCAAGGAAAATTATTCTCACTAGTTGTTGAGTAATTATTTTGTGCTACGTAATGGGCAAGTTTCTGAACATGCATTTCCACATGTGATCATCAGAACCATGCAAGGAAGATATTACGAAGCCCTCTGCAGATGAGAAACTGAGACTCAGTGGGGATAAGCTGCTTACTCAAGTTCACAGAATTTATAACTGCTGAAATGGGACTCCCACTATGACTGGCCTGCCCCCAGAGCCTCTGTTCGTTCTCTTTCTGCATGCTCCCTCTCTGTAAGTGTGTATCAATCATACCTTTGTGGACTATCACAGGTCTATTTATTTCACCATTTTACAGTCTCTGAAAGCTCAGCAATGTTTATTGAATGGTTGGATGCATGAAGGAAGGAATGAAATCTCAAAGCATAGAAAAAGCTAATAAAGAATTTGTTTTTGGTCTTCACAACAGCGTTTGAGAAAGCTGGTATTTAAAAGAAGTCATTATGAAGAGCTAATGAAGCTAAAAGAGAAGTAAAACAAGAAAGCTGTTTTTAATGTACATAATTTTTACATCTAATTTTTATACCTGGATTCTACCCTGTCCTCCAATCCTATAATCACACACATATACATAGGCACACATATACACCAATGTGCTTAGTGATTTGTTTTGAAGTACAATACATGTCTCTGCAAGAGGGCCTGTTACCTGCTCTTACCCTGAGTATACGAATAAGAAGTTTCCTTAGGGCAGGGAAGAACAGAAAAATCTATGTGTGGAGTGTGTAGGATTCAGCATTAACTTTCGAGTAGTCCTTGACACTTTTCTGAAACACTAAGCTGCTTTTGTTTGACAGGTGAGCTTTGGAGATGTCTTTTAGAAGAAGATACTGAATTGAAACTTTTTAATACTGTGTTTTCCAAACCGTTTGTTTGACTGATTTTTAGCAGTTTAATCAGAACCTAGTATATGCAACAGATGAAAGATAAAGAGCTGCTTTGAATGAAATAGAGACCAAGGCTGCCTATTCTGTTTCAACTCCCAAGTCACTCCTACTGAAATCTGAATGCACTGGAAAGCCAGATGTAAAAACTGCTATGTTGATGGCTTTATCCTTTCTCAGAATTCTTCAAACTACAATGAACCAGTTGGAAAGTGTTGTGTAGAAATTACCATACTATGACTTATTGTTTGAATCATATAAATGTGTGTATATTTTATCTGCATAAACCCTTGATATTTCTAAGGTTGTTCATTTTATGAACATACTTTTTCCTGCGATTCCAGGAATCAAAGTGAGATGGCTATTCCCAGATAACTGCAGTCTGGTACATATGGAGATTTTTAGGATGTGAATCCTATATTTTATGTAATGTGCCTGATACTTAGACTGGGTGCACACACAGGAGAAGGGACCCTATTGGTTTGGAAGTCCTCAGTACACATTGGTCGGTTGGAAGGTTGGGGTCAGAATCATTGTTCTATGGTGAAAAACATCAAGAGTCAACTTCAACAGTGAATAAATAGTTTTATAAGAAAACTATAATGACATTATTTTCCACCCTTTCATTATTTGTTAAATATTGAAATAATGTGATAGGGTATAAGATTTTTAGCTATAACTTTTAAGGATGTTGGCTTAATGCTAGAAAATATGAGGCAAAACCTCTAGGTAATTTCAACTATTTATTGAGCAATTTCTAAATATCAAAGGACCATGCAATGGCTTATTAGGCATTGTATCAACTCTTACTGTATCCCTGACAGGAATTATAATTATTATCTCTATTTACAGAAGAGAAAGCAGACTAAGAGTAATTAAGTAACATGTTCAAAGTCACCAGGTTTGCAAATGTTGTGGCTGAGATTTGAGGTCAAGTGTTCTTGGCTCTGGAAGCCTATGCTCATAGTCTCCCTGATGAGTCAATGCATAATTTGTGAATAACTCAGTGTTCCCTTTTGACTTGAGCTATGATGAGAATGATAGGTATGCTGAACAACAGTGAAAGCAAAGCCCAGTCCATTCAAAGAGCTCTTCTAGACCTTTATTACAAGAAAAACTTATTCAAATTTATTCCAACCATGGGGAAAGACCTAGGTCTTGGTTAGCCCATTGCTTACCATTTCTTTCTCTGACCTTACACATTTTTCTAAAACCCAGAACTGTTTCCATTGGGTTTTAATGAAAATTCTTTTTTTGGGGGGGCTTGGAAAGTGTATTTGAACATTTTTGGGTTTTTTTTCACATTTTTTATTGTTGTTCAAGGACAGTTGTCTCTATTTCCTCCTCACAATGCCCCCTGCCCACCCCAGCCATCCCCACTTCCCATCCTTGATCCCTCCTTTGGTTTTGTCCATGTGTCCTTTATACATGTTCCTGAAAACCCTTCCCCCTTTCCCTCCATTATCCCCTCCCACCTCCCCTCTGGTTACTGTCAGTTTGTTCTTAATTTCAATGGTGATACACCTTCTTAATAGACCTTATTAAACTATATATTATTAGACATTAAGTGTACAAATAAGCCCGGAACTAGACTATTTGACAAGGGGTGTGGCACTCTTTATTTGAAAACACAGCTGGGGTTTGCTTTCATTTAATCCCCTTGCAGACAAGAAATCTATGGCATGTTTCTGCCACTCTCTGTGCTGTTTCCATGGATGAGGATGCTGCTCCCAAACTGCACTGAAACCTTTAACTACTGTTGTAGCAGGACTGTGATGGTGGTGAGGGAACCTTTGGGAGCCTGAGGGAAAGACGGTTGTGCCTGTCAAAGAAAAATGGCAGCTGAAGAGGCCCCTGAAGAGGTTCCTAAAGTGACAGCTGCCCGTTGTGCTCTCTGATGCCTGCATGGAAGTGTTGGGCCAGCATTATTTAAAGACATGAACTCATAAGACTAGTATATTCCCATATCATTACATCACTGTGGAAGGAAAACATGCCGGCTGGATACTGCCTTTCAGATTCCATGTTGATGCTTACTACCTTGAAATTGGGGCAGAGTTTAGCAAGCGAATTAAATAATGAGAATGGTGCCTTTCACATTGTTTAAAAGCATTACACTCACAAAGCCATTGAAGAAAAGAAAAGAAACTATAAGTGCACAAGTTAAGCCCAGTAAGCGTAGCCTTGTTACTTTTTCCTCCTCTCTACCTCTGCAAGAATCACCAAGATTTCTCTCCTCTGCTTTCCCATCCGGAAGAGTATGTGGGTGGTGAACAATCTGTTGTGGTGCACTAGGACTGTGTGGTTGCATCCAACAGGGCAGTGTGAGTGGTGGGAAGAGGCCAGCATCTGAGATGCCAGAGGAGCATCTTGTAGCGTGTTTATAGCCTGGAGTTTTATTATGCTTTGCCAAAAGAATAAAAGGGCTTCATCTCTGCAGGCATAATAAACTGTCTGTCCATAAAATTTAAATCCATATTTGAACTCAAACCCTCTTTGTCTCTCTTTGCCCCTACACATCCTCTGTTTTATTTTAATACACTTTGTGAAGTCTTTTGTCCATCTCGTTCTGTGGACTTCCTCCTTATCAGGGACATTCCCTTGGCCCCTTTGAACCACGCAAATATTTGCAGTGCTTCCAGGAACTGGCCTGCTTCCCTGGCTGTGGTTAGCACAAACACTGCCTGTAGCTATGGTAAGCTTCCTGGGTCCCTGGCTTCTCATTTGTGACAGGCTGAAAAGACAGGTTAGAAAGTGTTCCCTTAAATGAGACGCCAGCTAAGCTAAAAAAGCAGCAGAAATGTAATGGTATTTTTTATACAGCTCTGCAACAGGCTAATGGGCAGCCTATTTTTGTCTCTTATTTTAACTTTTAATTTTACTTTTCAGGCTTTGAAACTGTTGCAAGTTTTAAAATTCAGGCTGTGCTCTGTTGCTATTAGGGCCTAACAAACAAGTTGCTTAAGGCCCTGGAGTCATTGGGAATAAAAACCACATTTTCAACATGCTTTAAAGAAGAAAATAAAACAGAAGAAAAATGACACTTTTAAGAAACAATGTATCCTTGGTTCTTTAGAAAAATCACTTTAGCAATGATTAGGACAGAAATTATCAGAATAAACAGAATTGCAAGCAAGAGGCACTTACCTATTTTTAGGATCCATAGGGAGGGAAATAAAAAAAACATTGTGGAAACACCTATCACAGCATATCTTTTTAAGAAAAAGAGATCTCATTTAAAATCGAGGTTTGTAAGATACAGAATTCCTCACAAATCAATTCTCTAATAATTATTTGGACATAGACATTGGCTTGCAATTTCTATAGAAAATAACTGTGTTTTTATAAGTATACCATCTTAAATCATAAAGAGGTGGCCAAGAAACTGGACTTTGGCCAGAATGACAAGAAGCCACTTTCTCTTCTTTCACAGAGATAGCTAGATGTTAAAAACAAAACAAAACAAATAACAGAAAAGCAAAAAACAAAAACACTGGGAGAGAGAAGGGAGTTGATAGAGAACAATTTTTTTCCTGCTTTCTCTTCATTTTCTTTGTTCCTACTCTAAAATGGCATCAGATTGCTGGCAGAAGGAGACAGCTCTAGTTATACATAGAGATGAAGGACAGTTTACTTTCTTTGGGACTTATAGTGTTGAATTTATGGTAGGGTGTCTGTTTTAATTATTTTATTCTAATAATTATTTATTTTTATTTATAATTAGTTGAGATTATTCTGTCCAAGTTCTACAGTTCTACATCTTTCAAATGTGGGGAACTACTTGTTTTTTGTAGGAAGAAAAGAATAATATGAAGAGATTGATAAACCAGCTTTTCCACAGAGAATTAAGAATCTAGGTTCCCTACAAAATAACAACATGAAAGGACAGTTTTTGACAAAAAAAAAAAGAAATAAGGTACTGGCACAGATAGTGAATGTGTGGGATCATGGGACCTTTCTCCACCAGTGAAAATGAGAGGCAAATTGCTTGGACACCTAAAGGTGTCAAATCCCTGCTGACGGGAGCACCCCTGACTCCCACACATCTGTTGGCCAGGCATTGTCTTGGATGAGGTTTGCAAAAGCAGTTTTTCCTTGTGTACCAACTGAGATTCTGATTGAAGATCCCCTAAGTGAAAATTTTTCTGGAACCCTCCTATTCCTTTTATGGCTTTTTTTTTTTTTTTGAGAGTGAATTTCTGGGCTGCCACTATCTACCTATTACTGTTGCAATTCCTTGCTAAGGGTGGGCTGGGAAAAGCTGGCTTTTTGAAAGGTTTTCAGTCAACATTTGTGTGATCTATTCTGCTATTATGTACTCCTTTTAGAACTCAGTGTTTAATTTTTATGTTTGAATTGTGAAATGCCATCACTACCAGCTCCTGCCAGGATCTTAGAACATTAATACTGATGTCCACAATGGTAGCAAATGCAGATGCAGGATGATTTAAAGGTGAGAATTATCAGGGATACATCAGAGTAAGTAAATCCACTATACAATTTGCTTACCTTTTCAGCCCAAGTTTTAAAGGGGCTTTAAAAAAAAAAAAGAAAAATTGCCCTGGCTGCCGTGGCTCACTTGGTTGGAGCATCAACCTATAAACTGAAAAGTTGACAGTTCTATTCCTGGTCAGGGCACATGCCTAGGATGTGGATTCCTCCCTGGTTGGGGTGCCTAGGAAAGGTACCCCAGTGGAAGGCAGCAGATTGTTTCCCTCTCACACTGATGTTTTTCTCCCTTTCTCTCTCTCTCTTCCCCTCTCTCTCAAATCAATAGGCATGTCTTTAGGTGAGGATAAAAAAGAGAGAGAAATTAACATGATTTGAGCCCACTAAGTCTAGCAGAAAATATTTTTCTCACCCAATCTCCCTGCTCATCATCACGTGAATGATTTGCATGGGCTGAATCAGTGAGGTGTGTGTTTCAGCACCAAATGATATAAAGAGAAAATATGGGAGGAACCGGAGAGAGAGAGAATGGAAGAAAAAGAAGGAGAGGGGAGGGAGAGGGAGACAGAGTGAGAGGGCATGAGCACAGATCCGGACAGGATATGAGTTTCCTTGTAGTTTTATACTTTGTCATAACCACGTCAATGTACAGAAGGCAAACTAATGCTTGTGATATTTGGGAACCATCTGCTGAGCCCAAGGCAAATTTCACATTAAATCCCAATTTCAGTTGTGACCTAAAAACGAGGAGAAATGCTGTGGTTCTGAGTGAATTCCACTCTGAATGTCTTATCCCTACCCTCAGCATTGTGAAGTAATGCTCATAAGATAGGGATGTAAATGAAACAAAAGCATTGGGAGGCAAATTCGGAGTTCTCAGTCCCCCCCATCAAGATTTGCTCAGCTGCGGTGTTGACAAACCAGGCTACAACCCTGATATAAGGAGTGATGGCAAATCTGCTTGGCCAGCTCTGGCTCAGTGGAGCAGAGCTATGTTTCTTTTCTATTTTCAAATATGAATCCCCTTCACAGTTTGATTTTTCACCAGGAAGAAAAACTAGGAATCCTCATGCAATGAGGAGAAATCCAGTGATTGTTTTTCTTCAGGAAAAATAAAATAAAATAAAAAACAACAAAGAAATGAAGGTCAAAGTAGACTTGGTTCTAAATTCCCTTTCAATGCAATCAATATACAGATCATGTATCATAGAAATATACACTTGGAATCTATATGATCTTATTAACTAATGTCACCCCAGCAAATATAATATAACAATTCAAATAAATAAATAAATAAATAAATCCCTTTCAGTATATTTTTTCCCAGGTCCCCTCACTTCTTTTTTAGAATTAAATAAGGATCAATTAAAATGTACCTAACACCAAAAGGTTCTAATCATGTTGAGATAAATACAAAGCTGTAAAAACTAAATGAACACACTTGAATAAGTTAGTGCATGCATATGCACACATAAAAAGCCTTTAGAGTGGGAAGATGAATTAGAAAGGACTTTGTAAAGGTGAACACCTTAAAGAATGCAGTGGGTACATTTTGATGATACACAATGGAGGACCTGACGACCATCCTAAGTGAACCCACCATCACCAACATGGAAAGTGACCTTGGCCTTTGCATTTCCACAGTGTATGAAGAAAATGTGCAGGGCTCTAGTTCAGTCCCCCATTCAGCTGCACTGCATGCAGGGCATCAGCAAAATCAACAAGTGTTTGAAATCATTGTAGATCTTCCTGTTAGTAGCTTATCATTATCTGTTTAGTACTAGTGGGAAGAAACTTGCCAACTGGCCAACAGACCATTGCTTCTTCATCATGACTGTGTGAACTATTGGGGGATCATATTAAAATGCAGGTCCTAATTTATTGGATTTTGACTAGAATCTGGACATCCACATTTCTAATACGCTCTCAGGTGATGTCGACACTGCTGATCTGTGGATAATTCTTTGAAAAGCAAAAGTACAGAACAACCAGTGAATTCCTCTACATAGCTCTGAAAATTTCTTTATCAACAAGGTGTGTGTGTGTGTGCACGCACATGATGTGTGTGTGTGTGTGTGTGTGTGTGTGTGTGTGTGTACACTGGTACCTTAAGCTAATAATGGTGATGGGAGTACTAAATTGTCGAGCCAGATGTCTTCAAAAAGCCTGAACTGCCTTGAGAGAACTGTACATGAAGTTTATAGCATTTGGTATCCCAGTTCCCCACATTAAAAAAATAGCATTTTATTTTGGTCACAGCCTGGAAGTTTGTGCAGGGGGATCTGAGACACTTTTATTGCTCCATAGCCCCCACATGATAAAATCTCAGTACAGACAAAACTTGCATTGCATTATTATATTAATTATAACTAAAAATTCTATTTCCTTTTCTGTAACA
Source organism: Phyllostomus hastatus (assembly GCF_019186645.2). Lineage (NCBI taxonomy): Eukaryota > Metazoa > Chordata > Mammalia > Chiroptera > Phyllostomidae > Phyllostomus > Phyllostomus hastatus. The sequence continues at coordinate 84,723,029 of NW_025333977.1, read as the reverse complement.
ATAAAAACATTAAAAATCTCTTCATAATTCACTGCTGCACATTTGGTGCAGTTTCTGCAAAGCTGCTTCAGGGTCTTTACAAATCTTTATCTGCCTATTCACAAGGGATCCTGTTTCAACAGCTCTTTCAAAGTCTAATTGCTAAGCTTTTCTAGGAGTTTATTTCACAATATAACGTTTTTGTTGCTTTTCTATTGTTTAAGCATTCAGCAATTCAAGGAAGACTTTTTGAACCCCTACTTTGTAGAATAAAAGTTCCTTGAGACTAGAAAGATGTACAAACCTGGTCAGGTAGAACATGGGTTCAAATTTTAGTTCTACCATGTACAAACCACATGATAGAACTAAAATTTGGTCAAGTTTATGTAGGCTAAGCCTCAACTGTCTTATCTGTAAAATGGGGATGATAATTTCTATATATTTGTAATGATGACACAAGATATTATATAAAGTCCTTAGCATGGGATCGTTAAGAATTAAACAAATAAACAAAAAATATAGTGTTGTGACACATTATGATGGTATCTATACTAAACAATATTAAAGATAAATCAATCTATAGATTCAACATAATCCCTAGTAAAACACTGAAGATGTACTTCACAGATTTAGAACAAATATTTCAAAAATTTATGTGGAACAAAAAGTGATCCAAAATAACCTCAGCAACCTTGAGACAAAAGAAAAAAGAAGGAGGGATCACAATACTTAATATCAAACTATATTACAAGGTCACTGTAATCAAAACAGTCTGGCACTGACATAAGAACAGACACAGATCAATGGAACAGAATAGAGAATCCAGAAATAAACCCATATCTCTATGGTCAATTAATATTTGACAAAGGGGGCAGAAGCATAAAATGGAGTAAAAATAGCCTCTTCAACAAATGCTATTGGGAAAACTGCAAGGGTACATGGAAAAAAAATGAAACTAGGCCACCAACATATACCACATACCAGAATAAACTCAAAATAGATAAAAGATTTAAACATAAGTCATGACACCATAAAAGTCCTAGAGGAAAACATAGGCAGTAAAATCTTAGATATCCCACGCAACAATATTTTTGCCAATATATCCCCTAGAACAAGAGAAATAAAGGAACAAATGGGACTACATTAAATGAAAAAGCTTCTGCATGGCTAAAAAAACCATCATCAAAATGAAAAGGGAACCAACTGTATGGAAGAACATATTTGCCAATGATGCCTTGGACAAGGGTTTGATCTCCAAAATATATGAAGAACTCATATGACTTAATACCAGGAAGATGAACAATCCAATTAAAAAAATGAGCAAGGCCCTGAACAGACACTTTCTCCAAGGGGCACATACAGAGGGACCATAGAAACATGAAAGGATGCTCAACATCACTGGCCATCAAAGAGATGCAAATTAAAACGACAATAGGATAATACCTCATACCAATCAGAATGGCCATCATTAACAAACCAACAAACAACAAGTACTGGTGAGGTTGTGGAGAAAAGGGAACCCTAGTGCACTGTTGGTAGAAAATGCAGACTGGTGCAGCCACTGTGGAAAACAGTATGGAATTTCCTCAAAAAACTAAAAATGGAACTGCCTTTTGACCCAGTGATTCCACTGCTGGAAATATACCCTAAGAATCATAAAACACCAATTCAAAAGAACTTATGTACCCGTATGTTCATAGCAGCATTATTTACAATAGCCAAGTGCTTGGAGCAGCCTAGGTGCCCCTCAGTAAATAAGTGGATCAAAAAACTATGGTACATTTACACAATAGAATACTATGCAGCAGAAAGAAAGAAGGACCTCCTACTCTTTGCAACAACATGGACAGAACTGGAGAGTATTATGCTAAGTGAAATAAGCCAGGCAGCGAAAGACAAATATCATATGACCTCACCTATAAGAGGAACCTAATGAACAAAACAAACAAATGAATAAAATAGAACCAGAGGCATGGAAACAAGGAACAGACTGACAGTGATCAGAGGGGAGGGGGAAGGAGATAAAAGGAGAAAAAAGGGGAAGGATTTAATTAATTAACAGGTATAAATGAGCCATGGATGTGGACAACAAGGTAGGGATTGACTGTGGGAGGGTTGAGGGAGGGTGTGCAGGACAGAGGAGAGCAATGGGGGGAAATTGGGACAACTGTAATAGAACATTTTTAATATTAGTTTTAAAGCCCTACTATCATTAGATCCTAAATTCTACAAATGTTACAATATCTCATATATAGAAAATATATTTTAAGACATAAATAATCTGCTTTAAAGGGTGTGTATATGTGAGTGTGTATGTGAGAGTGTGTATGCATGTGTGTGTGTTTTCTACAGCCAATAGAAGCTGACACATCATCTCACAACCTTGGTTAATATTCAATGCAAGGATTTTATCTGAAAAGAAAAATGATGGAGAAGGCTAAATTTATGAAATAAATAACGTGTCTAAAGGAGTTTCTCAATACGTGGAACTTAAACTACTAAAATCTTACCTTATCCTTTATTTCTCCATAAATTAGACAAAATAATGTATTGGTATTTAAGCAGTAAATGTTTGTTTTGGTCTAATTAACTTAACCTAATTACAGAAAAGATAATTGCCAAGGTGAGACATATGTGAAACCTAAGAGAGCAGGGGCCATGCTATTTGATTCACCTTATTATACCCAACATCCAGCATCTCATGCCAGAACTGTATTTATTGAAATGAGGTGAGCTAGAGCTTTTACTCATAGTTAAAATAGTTGTTTTATAGGGAATAAAAAGAAACTGTGTTTCTACATATAAACTTTGAAATAATTTAAAACCAGAAAAAAAATCTCAAGACACAGCTTTAAAAAAGTCCAGTTGGTTTTTACCAAGAACCAGCATTTTTACCAAGGGGGAGATGGCCAAAAATGGGACAAATGAGTGGATTGGAGCTGTTTAGAGCCTCATGTTGTGTCAGAGTGTGGGAGAACATTATGGACAAGCTGAGTTACCACTGTCAGAAACTGCTTATGAGACAAAGGCACCAGTTTAGACTTCTAGAAAAGCCTGTCCATTTGATGTATAAACTTGGACAAATTATTGTATCTTGTGGGGGCGTCAGTGTTCTCACTTCTGAAATGAGAGAATTGTACAAATTTCATTCTCTCTCTACCATTAAATCATTGCCATTATTTTATCTTCTGTTGGGCTAGGTGGTTTGACATGAAAAGTTTTGTTCTCAAACTACTTATTTTTGAACCTCCAATCCAATAACTGTCTATGATTATAGATAATCTGTGTTTATAGATAGTCTGTGATTATATATAATCACAAGTGAAAATATAGTAACTAGCATTAGTTATCAAAGATAGTTAGTGAAATTTGTGGGTACTATTATGTTTTTTCCATTTTATAGAAAACATAAATAGGTAAAGTAACTCATCCAAAGCTGTATGCCTGTAACAGGGTGAAGCTAGAATATGAGACTGGTTACTTTCAGATACTACACTCTGAATCTTTATGCTGAGCTTGACACTTCTGAGGTTTTTCATGGTGATGGGGTGGGCAAGGGAAGACATAAAACATGGTTTAGCAAAATGTGTTCCAGAGAGGCGGAGCAGGATCAACTTGATCTCAGTGGAACAGAGCTGTTAGGAAATAATGAGAAATGATAGGGTGATACCTGATGGAGAGAGAGTATGGTGAAAAGAATATAAGTTGATAATTAGCCAGAAATAAACTCTAAATACTAGTTTTGCTGCTTACCAGATGTAGGATCTTGCAAGAGTCCTTTAACTGCATCTCAGTTCTTTGACTATAAAATGCTTATACTATTATAAACTTCTTCAAGTTATTGTGAGGATTAAATGAGATGACATGCATTAAGTGTCTAGTGCCTTTACACTGGGGGTTGAAGGGAGGGGTGACAAAAGAAAATTATGGGAGATTTGCAAGGGTAGAAATTACATGTTCAAAATAGTTTTTTAACACAGTATCTTAGAATACATTTATTGTTATTATTCTTTGGACACCTGAGATAAGAGAGCATCTTCTCCCTATCTGAATTATAAACTCCTTGGAGATAAAAACAGTCCTTTCCATGATCTGAGCCCCCACAATAGCCAGGTGGTACCAGGTGCATGGTGGCAAAAACTTAACACTTCATGAGAGGTATTTTGAGGGCATCCCTGTAGCTTTATATATTGTAATGCAATAGGGAGACACTGGAAAAAGGGAGACTAGCTAGGTGGCTACTGGGGACAGGAGAAGTTTAAAATTTCTATTTTATATTTATCAAGTCAGCAGTTCAGAGTCTGTATTGATTTGCTTTTTAAAAAGAATATTAATTTCCCTTTTAAAATGTGGCTGAAAGACTAAACAAATTGGACCCTAGATTTATTTACTAAGATACAGTCCCTGATTATTCTCCTCTTTAAATCATCCCACTGCCACGCAGCAGGCCCTTGAACACATTAATATTAATGCTGTCTTACTTCTGGTAGAGGCTGGTGGATGTGGCATTTCATAATTCAGATGTAAATGTAAAAAGTGTCTTATAATTTCAACTCTAGTGCCTTTACTCTGCCCTGTGAGGAAAAGGAAAATTGGATTATACAAAAGGATTAGAAAATTAATAACATTTCCTTAAGATAAATAATCACCTGTGCGAATGTTCTGTTTTTCTACTTGGGCAAAAGGATGTTTAATGTCCAGTTTCATTTCTAATCACACTTGTGGTTATGTAGGCATAGTTTTAATACAGTACTGTCTTTTGGGGGTTGAATCTATCCTTTCATTAATTCATTAAATAAATATTTATTGAGTGCCTGATATTCACAAAGCTGGAGATAGTCATCAGCCAATGTCCCTGCTCTCAGGTATAATTTGGAATCTATTTCTCTCAGTCTAGTAGAAACGAAGGTCAAACTGTAATTAGTTCACCCAAGTGATGATAATTGAGCACCTTCATAAATCAGACACTGCCCTGAGTACTGGAGTTATCTACCAATGAATAACGTCGGGTCTCTCTCAGGGAGCTATCAGTCTAGTGTAGGCAGCAGACACACAAAGAGAAAACAGGTGATAAAGAGTATATGGACTGGAAAGTAGTAGTAGTTAGCTAGGGGAATATCAGGGAGGGTGGGGGAGGTACTTCAACACAAAAAGCCTTATAAGAAAGACAGGCAAGGGAGAGTATGGAAAATGCTAAGGGAGAAATGAATGTACGTAAGAATGTAAGAATGGAGTATAGAGGCCAAAAGGGAGAGGGTTAGGAGGCTGGAGAGAAAAAAAATTCCAGAAGTCGTGAGCCCGGTATGTCACATTAAGGACTTGGACTTGACCCCTAATTGTGGGAAGAACTGCTCCTTGGGTGCAGCAATCCAGCTTGTCCTGGTTTATTGGTTTATTTCTGTACCCTTCGTGCCTAGTAAAGCTGCAGAAGTAAGTGATCAGGGAGTAGATGCATAAGCCGGTGTGTGTGACAGGGTGTAGGTGGGGATGGTGAGAATGGGAAATAGTTTTTCATTCAGAAAAAGTGCTCTGGCTGTATGGAGCATGTGCTTATGGCTGGGGCAGGCAAACGAGTTAGTAGAGCATTGAATTAACCCAAGCAAGAAACTATGGTAGCATAAAGCAGTGAGAATGAGGTTTTCTGTCAGTTAGAAATAGAAACAGTTTTTTGCAGTCTTCATAGATTTTTTTTTGTTTTTGATTTTTGTTTGCTTGTTGGTTCATTGTTCTTTTTGCAGAATTCTCAAATTTTTATATATTTCTTTTTTTTCTACCCATCCCCACAAAGAGTTTCCTACCTCTAAAATGTGCTTGCTTGGCTCCAGCATCAATATCAGGCACCCAGTAAACACTTGAAAGATAAGTTGTGTTTTAGTAACTGAGTATCATCCTGAAGTGTTTACTCTTCAATTCTACAAACATTCTCCTTTTAATATATCTCATTTAGATCATCAGTATTAGCTTCATATGGAGCTGTGGCTCAGAAGTACCTGCTTACACTACAATCTTTATGTTTCAAATCTATACAAACAAAATCCTTCAAGCCTTGACTTCCTCCAGTTTTGCCTGCTTCCTAGTTACAGAAATGATTGAGTGGCATGATGCCTCTCCACACTCTTCTTGCAAGTCTTCTCTTCACTGGCTTATTTCCCACTGATAAAATCAGCATTCTCTGTACTCTCTGGGAAGGACAAAGGGATTATTAAACTCCTTGCAGTTGAAAGTTACTTTCTGTTTAAAGTCCAAACTGACAAAGATTTCCACCTTTTAGATCACCATGAAGTTTAGTATGTAAACCTGTTACAAAGTGCACATGCAGGCAGTCAGAGCAAGCTGTTAGTGCCTGTCAGCAAAAATAAAAAAGAGGACTATGCAAATACAGCTAGTTGGGAGGGATGTGAGGGGGTGGAGAGATTGAGCAAAAAGGGAAAAGGATTCATGAACATGGACAAGAGGGTGGTAATTGCTGGGGGGAGGGGAGTATAAAGGGACTAAAGGGTAATGGGAAAATATGTAATAAAGATTTTTTTAAAGTTCTATGGGGATGTAGAAGAGAGTCATGAAAGTACCTCTCAAATAATTTTTAAACTCTCCAAAAAATTAAATCTGTATCCATATGATATAAATGTTATTGGGCTTAACAGAAAGAGAGATCATATCTTGTAGCATTTTTAAGAAGGAAATAGTTTTAGCACTGACCTAAAAGGATGGGATGTCTGATTACTGAGCACAACATAAAAGGAATTTTTGGTAGAAGGAAGAGCAGAGACAAGGCACAAGGGGAGGGAAGTATAAAGTTCAGTAAAATGTGTCCATAGGATCAGTGTGGGAAAGTGATAGGAGGTAGAATAAAAGACTATGTTTAGGGTCCAGGACTGGTGTGAGGGGTCCACCTGGCTAGGCAACAGGTGCAAAATGGAAGAGCACCGAGATGGAGTAGTGGTCTCTATGTCCTCCAGTTAGGAATAGGAGGCTTTGTGTAAGAAGTGGAGACTTTGTAATGATCTTTGATCACACATAGAGTGTGAAGGGCATTCCTCCCAAATGGCAGAATAGCACCTAAAAACTATTGAATGTACAAGATACACTTGGGAATTTTATTTTTTATTAAATATTTTTTTACTGTTGTTCAGTGGTTTCAACCACCATGTATGCCACTTCATTATAGGTCTTTCATTTTGTGAAGCAGAAAGATGAAAGCTAAGCAAGAAACCAAAAATCTTAGCATCCCATAGGCAAGACAGAACAGTTGTGTGTAACAAGGTGGGGTGGAGACTGCCAACACCTACTCCTCAGTCAGGTCAGTGTGACTGTGTCCTGGAGTTCCCTGAGCTAATTGTAGGCTCTAACATTTGCATGTCAATGGTTTCTTCCACTCAGGTGTTTTCATTATATTTACTCTACTGTCCCTTCCTCCTCACCTTCTGTTTCCCTGCTACAATTTTCCCTGTTAGGGGGACTTTTTTTGTAAATCACTTTGTTCCCATTTTGCCTTCTACACCCCTAATTCTGTGTCTATGTGGAGCCATGCTAACTTGTGCTGTGAGTTTATGAATTTTTTTTCAGTGCAGAGAGAGGTCATGAGACACGACAAAGGGGTGTTTCTTTCTTCCTGCAGCTGCTGCTCTGGAGGTCTGAGCAATTTACTCTCTCATTGTCATGGCAAGGCTTCTCCTGGAAAGAAGTTGCCAGGTCTATGTCTGGGCTTCAGGCAGGAGGAGGGCGGGGCAGGGGTGGAGAAGGCTCAGGACAGGAGGAGGGAAGGAGGCAGGTGGTGGGGCTGGTGGGCAATGGCACTCAGCCTGTTGAAATGCTATCTGCTTTGTCACCCAGTGGCCGAGACCAACAATTTTCATGACATGATTAGCACGGGAAAGCAAATTAAACAGTTATTAAAGTGAGGTAATCAATTGGTACCTGGTGGTGGACTGTGAAGATCTGTCAGTCTCCTTTATTAATTGAAGAAATACCTTCAGGGGAGCCCTTCCTAAGTAGGCTTACCCAGTCTTGCACTGAAAGCCCAGTCTTTTAGCAAGGGACCTTTTATTACTATTAGCAGTAATACAACAACAACAACAACATTAACGGCAAATATTTCTTCTGGAATGGTAACTCACAAGGGTATTCGTTATTATTATTTTATTATTACTATCATTGTTATTATTAGTATAAAAATGTATCTTTCTCAGTCTAGGCTCTAATTACCACTTTTGTGAGTACTGTATATCCTTTTACTTAGGCAAAAGGATTTGTTTATGAAGGGACATTCCGCCTCCCTGCATTAGGACTCTGAAGCTTAACTGCTTATAAGAAAAGGATGCCAAACTGAGGAAAGGGTCCCGTGTGTCACTGGGGCAATGTTGCATTCTCAAGTAATGAGCAAGGTAGCTGCAATGTCACTGAATGCTTGATGGATACAAGAACAAATTTTGAGGGTTTCTTTTCATGTATTTCATTCAAACGTAAGTTGGGCAATGACTGGCTATACTATGGCAGGGATTTCAGATAAAAAATAGGACTGGTCATTTACTGTTCCTTCTAACTCTAAAAATCAACAGTTCTGTGTTTATTGATGCCATAAGAAGGATGCCCAAATGATCAACAGAGAGGGGTGTCACTGGTGGAAATATAGCACTGCTGGATTCCTGCTTCAAATCATTATAAGGAGAATTTCTTTCAGTAAGCTTCCTAACCCTTGGCCAGTGAGGATAATGTCAGGAACACTAGCTCCATCCACCAAAGCTAATGTTTGGGTGAAGGAAGAAAGTTAAGGATTACTCTCCTGCTGCTTAAGACAATCTGTGGCTATCTCAGACAGGATATGGATACCAATATGCACAACAGCCACTTGAGAGTAACTCCTAGCAACTGAAATGCAGAGTGGACTGAAATGTTTTAGGCAGGGGTGTATGTGTGTGTGTGTGTGTGTGTGTGTGTGTGTGTGTGTGTGTGCCTTTTCATCATCTCTCTCTCTCACACACACACACACATACATATACATAGGTTCACCTCTTTGTCCTACACCATTTTCTCCCTATTTATCTCTAAGGGAGAATTTCTGTACCTCAATTTTTGAACCACTTCCTTTCTTTGTCTCTTGTGAGTGGATAAAGGCATCTTCTAGTCCAGAGCTTCTAGATTTCACCTCGACTTGAGTGTGCCTGTAAATCACTACAGATATTGTTAATGCGTAGCTTCCCATTAATACATTTTGGGTGGACCTTGATATTGTGAATTTATAACAAATGCTTAGGTGGTGGAGATGGTGTTGTTCAGTGAGCCATTCTTGGAATAGAAAGACTCTACCACCAGTCTACCTGTCTGTTTTACTTTGTCCCTTCCAAAAGGTGAGTAGTGAATAACATAGCTAATCATCATCTCTCTCCTGGCCTCCACCAGAAGTGGAGAGAGAGGAGCAGCTACGTGGCTGAGTAGAAATTATGAAAACAAGCGTGAAGACAACAATAAACTAGGGCACCAGTCCTCTTCTCTGGCCTCATAGGTATGCTCACTTACCATGGCCAGAGGCACAGAATGGTTCACAATCTTCTCCGTCCAGGAACCAAAGTTGTTGGTAAAAGTGGATTAAAGTTCTAAAGACTTGACATTCTGTAAACCCATATACTGGAAAAGCCATATTGGTCAAAGATCTCAAGTCATGTGTTTTCTTACGCTATTAGGAAGCAGTCATCTGCAAACCAACTTGCATGAAAGTTGCTACCAACTTACATGAAATTTGACAGTGAGTGATATGTTCTGCCATATAATTTTATTTTATATAATCTTAAAGTTCTTCTTTGCAAGCCATACTAAAGAACTGTGAAAAAATATTAAAAAAGATGGAAATGATAGACAAGTTGTGCTACTTAGGCTGAAATTACCATTCTGAGTGATGAGAGGGATGGGTAAAGGATATAGCATTAGATTTCAGAAATTCAGGGATGGCAGCTCTCTTATTGTTTATACTGGAAAATTGATAGAGCAGTCACTCAGAGGAAAACTATGAAAACAAGGAATATAGAAGTGGAAAAGATTCCTGGAGCAGCAGAATCAAAGGCAGATTCTCACAGGCTGATGGAGAGGAGTACAGGGACCATGAGGGACCTTGAAGAAGAGGACCATGTGCTTTGCTTCATTATAGTCAGTTTGGTAACTTGCCTGGTAAAAGAGTAACCAGGATCAAAAACATGAGTTTCTACTTCAAGTGATATGTTTCTATACATAAAATTCTGCTTTAGTAAAATGTGCTGAGGGCAAGAGTTTCATCTTAATTTTTGAGTCTCCAGAGATAGCAAGGCACTTAGCATATAACAGATGCTGAATACATGTTTGTGGAATGTAAGGATGGATAACTGAATGGTAATGTACCATCAAAATTCTTAGCTATGGTCAAATCCCAATGTATTGAGTGTTAAAGAGATGGTACTTATCATTGTTACTTTTAGTGATAGATAATTAATCTACAAAATAGAATTTAAACAATGTCTTAATTTGTTAAGAGTAAAGGCAAGCAGGAGAGTTAGGATAATGTGAAGGAGGTGTGTTTTAAAGAAAAAGAGCTACCCATGTTAAATGTTCTTACCATATACACGCACACAAAATCAAACAATGATATTAAAAAAAGGGCAGAAGAAAAAACTCGTAGGGAAGATGGATACTTTATTACCTTGATTGTAGTGATGGTTTTGTAAGTGTATACATATCACCAAAATCATCAGATTGTATTCATTAAATATACCCAGTCTTTTTTTGTATATTATTTATGCCTCCATAAAGCTGTTAACACACACATATGCACATATAACAATTAAATACAAGAGAAATGTATGAAAAATTCAAACCAGAAAAATAAAAATATATTTGGCTCAGATACTTATGACTTTAATATTGGCACTTTATTAATGATCACAACCATTAAAGAAATAGAAAAGGAAAATAATTCTCCTGTGGAAATAGCAAGGAAAGGAATAACATTTGGCCCTCTACTTCATCCCTTTTTTTTTTTTTTGAGGGAGAAGAAAAACCTCCAGGTGACTCTTATGCATTTCTTCAAAATGTTTTGGCATTCTGGAATTATGACATAAGATAGTGACATTTTAAGAATATTATTTGCATGTAAGGGGCAGAAATCAGTCCAGATGGCACAGATTCTTGCTAACTCTACCCATCTTCCCAATCCAAATAAGGATGAGGAGGCAGGCAGACCACCACCCGGAACCAACACATAGCATACTGGATATTCTCAGCCCTCAGTGCTCTCTTTGATTTCAGCCACAAAAAATATAATGCATTTCAGCATAAACACAGAGACAGAGACTGATTGTTATCAACTGAATGACATTTGTAAGAGACTAAGGGAGAGAGTTCTGAGAAGATATATCAGATCTCCCTGGAGACACCAAATTTGGGTTTACATCCTAAAGTGACTTTCTTTATAGCCATAATAATCTTTATGATCTCCCACGTGTTGTCTATTATCTTTCTTTAAGGTTCTGTTTTCCCATGTCTCTTCATTTCACATGAAGACAATTTCTTGAATATCATTTCAATAATCTTTCCAACAACCTTGTTTTCCTAATAAGTCCAATTAGTTTTATACATATATTTCTGAAAAGAAAGCTCAAATCTTCCCAACTGCCACCCTCTCTCCTTCAGTGTTAGACCCAGCACAGGTCACTAGCATAGGGCCCCATGTGAGGTGGCTTCCAGTGAGGTACCAGTTAACACATTTGATTGCTTAAGGGGACAGGGTTAATTGCCAGCCTCAATGCTTACACACAGAGAGAGGTAAGCGTGCTTCACCAGCTCCCAAATACATGAAAATCAAATCACCCAGTGAATAAATTAGATGTAGTTTTGGTTTTTATCTTCTTTTTTTTCTAATATGCACAAACAGAAGTGTTAAAGATATTACAGTTGGCTCACAGTGAACAAATCCTTTTTTGATTCTAGAATGTTTTTAACTTCATCTTTAAAATTTGCTGTTTATCTTATTTTCTTTGTTTGCAGGCTTGGGAAATTAGTCATTTTCTCAGAGAAAATCGGATAGTGGGGCATAAATCATTTGATCTCTAGGTCATTCATTTTAAATTATCTCAAAGTTCTGCTCCCTTCCCAGAGTCTTATCATCTACTGACTAGAGAAAGAATGAATGGCTACACTCTTCTTACAGATAGACAGCTATTCACATAATTCAAAACTCCACTAGACAAGTAATTATATCTCACATCATCTTTTTGGTGCTTCTCCAAAGAATGCAGATACAGAGGCTGTTTCAGATGAGATGGTGAAAGGGGGCCAAGGTACCATTTAAGAGAGCCATGTCCTGCTATCTTTACTTACAAACAAACAAACAAACAAACAAACAAGTGTTTTCATCAGAGATTACCTAACAAGTAGGCACTATACATGAAAAAAAGGAGTGAATAATGTTCTCATTTCTCCTTAATAAACACTTCTTAAAGAAAGAGGCATAGAGCATGGCCTATGGTAGAGCATGGTCATTCACATAAAATGGTAGGGACACAACTACTATTTAGAAAACTAAAAAAATCTAGATTATTCTGGCATCATCAAAAAAAGCTGCATAACTTTTTCAGGCCAATGTTAAGTCTTTTTTCATCTGTAAAGTAAAGGAATAATAATTCTGTCCTTTTTTTTGAGGTGGGAGACATTGAATAATATTAGCTTAATTCACTTGAACACAGCGAGCATATTTTTACACCAAACAAATAACATTGATAAGTAATAATAAATTTTCCTCCCAATCTTAACTGTTCAGAGTCATAAAGCTATCAATTAGAGCTTCAGATGTTTGCAACAATGAGTTTTACCACACCAAGTTCATATTCTAATTCAAAATAAAGAAGGGTGACATTTTAACTAAATTTTCACTTTGGGCTGATTATATCAGAATGATCTTTTTCTAATTTACATACATAGGACATTTTAAGAAGGGCCCTCATCTGCTTTTCCATGAGGGCCCACTTGTCACTTTAGCATCTCAGGTCACAGAATGTACAGCAGAGTTCCTCCCATCTGGTTGGTGGGGCAGGGCAACTCGAATGGCTCCAGTCATCTTCTGTGCTTCAGGAGCCCACAAGGTCCTGGAGTTAATGCAACTCTGAGCACTGAGAATATGAGGAGGCAGAGAGGAGGAGGTGACCTCTAGCTCTTAACCTCCATCTATATAAGGCACTGTGGATAGAATGATGGAGCACAAGATTCACTTCTTGATTGTCACTGATGCCAGGGACTGCTTTTCTTGTGCGATATACTCTTAGCAGCTTGTCAGTGGAGTCTCTAACCCCATCGCATACATGATGGAGTGATCAGCAGAGCTAGTGTGCAAAATGATGAACCCTGAGTTGTGAGCCCAATTCCAAACATATTTTTGGAAGAGCCCAGACATGTAGCTGACCAGCATCTGAAAGAAAAAAATAAATAAAAGCACTTCTATACATATATTTGTCAAACCATGCATTTTATAGTTTCCCAGGGGCAGTATATTTTTTTAGAGTATACACTTTTTTTAATCTTACAACGTTTAAGTGCTTTGTCTGCAAGCACACAGAAAACATTTAAAAGCTCTGTGCACTGAGGAAAATGTGGGTGATGGAAGCATTAATAAAAATGTAAGCCTGGCTACCCAGCTCCTAAGAGAAAGAGACTTGTGTCAACACACAATTAGACCCAAGTAAAACACTCTAGTAAGTTATTGCAGAATACAGAGGGGGAAGGAATTCTTAACTCTACCACAGAGGACTAGTAGTCAGGATGGGCATGAAAAAGAGGAGGTGTTATCTAAAAAGTGACTGAGCAGAAGTTTACAAGGCAAGTAAAGAGAGGTGGCAAATACAGTGCATGAGGGGTATTTGCAGAACCAGACACCTGGTATGTTTTCACTGCCTGCTGCCTATGGTGATATTTCTGGAGGCAAATTCTACCAAAGGAACGGAAATCTAGTTAGGAAAGAACTAGAACTTTGCATGCAGTGCTAGGTAATTTATACTTATCCAAATGATAAAGTAAGACTGGTATGAGCCCTACATTCTAGTCAAATTATATGTTGAAGTCTTAACTCCCAACATGTCTCAGAATCTGACTGTATTTGAAGATATGGCTTTTTAAAAGGTAATTCAGTTAAAATGGGTCTGTTAGGGTGGGCCCTAATCCAATCCAATGGATGTCCTTATAAGAAAAGGAAATTTGGGCGGAGAGGAAAGACCATGTGAGAACACAATGAGATGGCAGCTCGTCTGTGAGCCGAGGACAGAGGCCTGAGAAGAAATCACACCTTGACCTTGGACTTCTTTCCTTCAAAGAACTGTGAAAAAATAGCTTTCTGTTGTTTAAGTCATTTAGTCTGTGGTGTTTTGTTATCACAGACCTAGAAAATTAATACAAAGGACTTTATCATCAAAGGAAACATTTTCAAATAGAGGGTTGGTGTGTTCAAATTGAGCCTTTAGAAGTCTAAAATATGTTGACACTGAAATCCTTTAATCATCTCAGTAATCTGAGGTACTTTTATTTTGTTCTGTTTTACAATCTTTTGGACCTTAAAAAAGTCACAAAAGGTAACTTATTCTGCTGCTTTAAACAAGAAGTCAATGGGTCTAGAAATGAACCCCAGCATACTCAAAGCAGTTAGTGCAATATTTATTCAGTAGAACTTGTAATATTCACAGGTGGGGGGAGATGTGAATTTTCTCTGGCAAGAGGAATAGAACTATTGAATCTGTAATAAATAGAAATCTTTTTACCTTTCAAACAATTTCATAATTTCCCCTGCTGCTTCAGCTAATTAATTATCAATGCTATTTGTGTTTAGACAAGGGGGTTTGTCTCCTTCACAGCCCATCTGCTTCTTGGTAACCTTGCTGTGAAGTCACTGCAAAACAGAGCTGCTGATAAAGCTATCATCTCCATGGCAACCCACTGCTATGTCATAAACACAGGGGTGTGACCTCACTTCAGTTAAAAGGAGAAATCAAAGGAGTGTCTGTTGGTGAGGTGATAAGAGTTTTTAATCAGGCACACAGTTTATTTATTTATTTTTTTTAGGACTAAAGGAGAGAAGGTTCCTTCTCAAGGAATGGTACTGCAATAACCTTGCTGATAATTACTAAATATTAAATGAACATTTTAATATTAAGAGTAAAATGTAAATGTGCAGTTGGTTATATCAAGTGAAATGTGCTATGTAAAAAATGATACTAATTCGGAGAAGCCTTTTCTGGTTCATAAAGTATGAATGTTTCCCTTCTTCAGTTGTCTTTGCTTTTATTTCTATTGGCTCCTTAATTATGACAACTAACGTTCAGTACTTAGAAGGTGCCAGATCTGAACACGAAGTAGGGACCATTGTCCCCACTTTACAAATGATGGCACTGAAGCTTAGGCAGGGGGTGGGGCTTGCCCAAGGACACACAGCCCTCTGGGTGGAGCTAGGAGTAGAGCCCAGAGCTATGCCTTCTAAGCTAGGCTGTTCCCCACCATGCTAGAATTTAGTTTTATAAAATCCTACTAGTCATTAACAGTGATGAATTTTAATAATAAAAGAATTGTAAGATAACAGAATTGACTTCATCCAACTTAATTCTATAAATGAGGAAACTTAGTTATACAGTAAAGAGCTTTTTCCTAAAGCAATTCAAGGGTTATCTGCTGCTACTTCGATTGTTTAGAATAACAGTCATACACCTTTCTTGTGAAAGTCTGTGTCCCTCCCACATTCTCTAGCATGTGAAAATGACTGGCTAAGTGGGTTCTCCATCAGAATGGCTCCTGACGGGTCACCCCAAAAGCACAGAAAGGGTGCTTGTTCTGCTCAGACATGTGCAAGGCCAGCAGCCCTCAGTCTTTCTCTTGTGACTGGAGTGCCTCCTGAAATCCCTCCCGATTGAGACATTCCCAAGCCACCAATGAGAAAAGCAAAACCAACCATCCAACCAAACAATAACAAAAACAACAGAAAACAAACAAACAAAAAACCCCAGCAGCAGCCCAGTGTAGGTGTGATTTTAAATACCAGTTTTGTGATTCCATTTACTTCCTTGACATGATAATTTAGGATGAGTCTCAGCTCCTTACAAAATCATCTTGAACTTTATTCATGAGGAAAAGTAGTACCTCATTTATTTTATTAACTGGGATTAACTGAGTACAAATTAAATTAAGCATGAGCCAGATTCAGTGATTTTTTTTTCTCTGTGTTGCTTTAATGGCCCCATTCAGATTAATTTCTTTAACATCCAGGTAACTCGACCTTTATTGATCCTGCAAACTTTCTGACTGTTTTGTTATATATCCTGGTGTGCTATTTACCAAACTGAGAAAGTAAGCAGTTTCTTCCTTACTCACTGCATTCATTTGTACAGCAGCCCATACCCTGAAAAGGAATTATGACACATAACCAGAGAGTGTCTCTCCTGGAGGAAGGGTGGAACACACTGAGGAACAAGGTGAATTCAGAAATCGACCCACAAGAATTGTTACCATAAGTTCTGATCAGCCTGTGATTTTCTTCCCTGGATGGCTGGTTAACCAGTTACTCAGTTGTATGACGCAGGCAGTAAATAGTATAACCTGGAAGTGCTGCATCTGTCTGGCTGCCAGAGAGCTAAGGCAACAACATTCATTGAGCATGCATTATGGATGCACCTAATAGACCCTGGGAAGAGAACACGAGAAGAGTGTGTACAGCCCCTAGAATTGTTTACAATATTATGGGAGATAGGCAGGGCCAACAGACGCTTAACAGCACAAACCAGAGACAGAGTCCAAGGGTATGCAAATTGTCATGTTTTGGAGTTTATATAAGTGCTAGGTGTAGGAGTAAAATACATCAGAGAAACCCTATATATGATGGCAATCTTTAAACAAACTGTTGAAAAGAAAGAATACAAAAATAGCATATTCTGAGCATTTACTGTGTGCCAGGCACCATGCTAAGCATCTGACTAGTTTATTTCACTTAGCATTAGGCATTCTTCTTATAACTTTATTCTTTCAATAAATGTAAGACATGGGTTTAAGAGTTTGCCAGTTTGAGGTTACCCTAAACAGAAAAGGATGGGCTGACACCCTTCCAGTTTTCCCCATGATTCATTCCTCCAGATTCAAATCTTTCTTGTTCTCTTCTCTTGGGTTATTGGAGAAAGACATTTTAGTGCACGTTGCTTGAAAGTACTGTCCCTCTTGGAATCGTCCACCTTTGGAAACTTTTGCCTTCTAGAAATTAACTGAGTTGTATAGAAAGACTCAGCAGAATTAATATATTGATAGAATTGATAGATTTTATTTTTTAACCCATATAGCTGAATACTTAAAACTACAATTATTTATAGATTGCTGCTTAGACATCTTTGCCATTAAATAACATCCAGCAATCTATAACACTCACATGTTTTTCAATATAAATAATTCACTTAGTCTATTTGCTTGTATTATTGTGTCCTCATTTCTCTCTGGGAACATTAAAGAAGGCAAAAATTTGGAGAGTTAAGAGACTTTCATTAGCTGTCCTTGTAGCTAAATAAGTTAGTTTTAGAGAGATGGGAGCAGGAATTTCTGGTTGGCCTTAAAGGTTGGATTGCAAATTGGAGGCAGTTGGAGGCTCCCAAACATTATTTATGATGGATGTCGTATGAGCTAAGTATTGTTTAGCTTTTCTTTAACTATATACTCTACATTCATATACACACATATTTTTTCACACATTATAAATATTTTAGTTCATTCATTTTCATCACAGCATAATGATTTAATCAGTTTATATTACCGATTTAAATTGTTTGCAGGGTTTTAGTTTTTATGTGTGCCTTTTTCTCTTTTGTTTATCATTGCTATTACAAAACATGTTGCATTGAACCTCTCTATACACATATTTGTGAAATTAGTGAGTACCTCTGCAGGATACATTTTTAGAAGTCCAATTGTTAGGTCCAAGCATAGATGGGTTTTACATTTTTATAGGTATTATTAAAGGCTGTGCAAAGTACATCAATTTAAACCTCCACCAAGATATGCCTAGTGTTTCAATATATTACCCTCAGTATTAGGTAATATAAGTTTTAAATTTTCACAATTTTGATGTGTAAAAATAGCCAAATTTTAAGTTAAATTTCTTTAATTATGAGTGAGTTTGAACAATGTCTAATATTAGTTGAGTATCAATGTTTTGTGTTTGTATGAATGTTTTTTCTTGTCATTTTTTATTTTCCTATAGTTTAAAATTTTATGTATAAAATTGTTTAACATCAAAAGTGTTAATATATAGATTATCAAATAGGTCTCCCAATTATCATTTCTCATTTTACTTGGTTTATAGTAATTTGAAGAATGGCAGTTTTCAATTTTTGTGCAAATGTATCAATATGTCCTTTTTCAACTATAGTTCACATTCAATACCATTCTGCACCAGTTTCAGGTGTAGAGCAAAGTGGCCAGAAAACCATGCACTCTACAGAGTGGTCCCCTTGCTACTCTGAGCACCCACTTGGCCCTATACCCTATTATCTTGATATTATTGGCTCTAATCTCCATGCTGCAATCCACATCCTTGTGACTGTTCTGTAACTACTAATCTTTACTGCTTAATCTATTCACATATTTCACCTAGACTCCCAACCCCCTCCTCACCCCTCTGGCAGTAGTCAGTCTGTTTTCCATAGGAGTCTATTTCTATTTTGTTTGTTTGATTACAAAGGTATTCTGTTCATTTGATTCCACACGTAAGTGAATTCATAAGCTATTTGTCTTTTTCTGACTGGCTTATTTCACTTAGCATTATACCCTCTAGGTACATCCATGCTGTCACAAAAAAATAAGATTTCTTTATTTTCATTGCTTAGTAGTATTTCATTGTGTAAATGCACCACAACTTTTTTATCCACTTACCTACTGATAGAGGACTTGGGCTGCTTCCAAATCTTGGCTACTGTAAATAGCACCACAATGAACATGGGGCAGGGGTGTGTATTCTTCCGAATTAGTGTTTCAGGTTTCTTTGGATATAGTCCCAGAAGTGGAGTTGCTGGAGTATAAGGCAACTCCATTTTTAATTTTTCAAAAAACCTTCACAATATTTTCCATAGTTTTAGTGACCTGTTTAGTTTTCATTTTCCACCTCAGGGATTTAACAACAAAAATTACATATTTTTTGTCCTCCTATAATCTCTTTCTTTTATTTTTCTCTTCATATAATTATTAATTATTTAATCTATTTGAAATTCATTTTCATATAATATATAAGAAAGTGGTCCAACTATTTTTAGAAATTTTTATCCTTATCCAAGGACATTTTATGTTATTTTTAATTGCTTTTTAGAGAGAGAGAAAGGGCAAGAGGAAGGAAGAGAAAGAATATCCATGTAAGAGAGAAGCATTGATTGGTTACCTCCTATACATGCTCAGACTGGGGATTGTACATGCCTAAACTGGAGATTCTACACACTTGGACTGGGGACTGTACCTGCAACCCAAGTGTGTGTCCTGACCAGGAATCAAACCCACAACATTTTGGTTATGGGATAGCACTCCAACCAACTGAGCCATACTGTCCAGGGCTAATCCAACTATTTTTTTAATCCACTAGCCAGTTTTCCCAACAACATTTGCTACATAATTTACCTTTTATTCACCTTATTATGTACTAAATCCCCCTAGGTATTTATCTCAATATATGATTTTTCTTTTTCATTGTTCTTCTGATAATATGAGGCAGTACAAATTATTTTAAGTATTTTAAATTAATGTTTTAATATTTAGTAGTACCAGTTTTCTTTCTTTATTATTTTCATAATTATCCTGTCATTTGTACATTATTTCATTTTCCATATAAACCTGGAAATTATGCTAATTTTATAGATTAACTTAGAGGGGAAATGATATTGTTACAGTATTGAATCTTCACCCAAAAAGAAAGCATGTATTTCTGTTTATTCATTTTTAATTCCAAGAGGTAACTAAATAGAGTATCTTTTTAATATATCCCTTTCTTAGTTTTATTTATAACCTCTATAAATTCTTAGAGAAAACTATGTTGTTCATTTAACATATAACACATTTTATTTTTCATTACTCATTCCACTTTCCTGATATTATCGTTTTATATTCTCTTCTCATTTAACCTTGGAAATCTAAAAATTCTACAACAAAGAATTAATTCTTTCAAATTCTGAGGACTAGCCTGTTAGCTGTGGAGGGTGAATGCCACAATATTTGAATAATGGCTAATATTATAAACAGTATAAAGCAGCTGTCTCACACTGTTTTTTACTTATGTACAATCATTACTAGTACAGGATTGAGTGATTTGAATGAAGTTTACTTAAGGATCACTGTCATTATATATTTATGAATAACAGCAAACACTATTTAGGATAAGCCATTCCCTGAGAATTGACATGCCACATCAGGGACTGGATGATAGAATTCTGAGGCTTGTGTTTATGGCACCAACAATCTGTTTCACGGGCCAGCTTCTGCAAGCTAATGATCACAGTCACTAACAATTCTGTTTTCTTTTTAATAAAAATTGCAAAGAGAGGAAAGAATAATAAGAGGGAAGAGGTGATGAATGTACTGTTTAGGCGATCTGTAAACAAATAAAATCCATTTAACCTTATTTGGAGAAACAACAGAAAAAAAATGAGCAAACCTCTGGTAGCAGCAGCAAGACATTGCCATTTATACTTGTATTCTCCTGTGTATTCTAATCCCTTTTATCCAGAAGGGAGGGAAAAAGGGTATCTCTAAACAGAGTAATCAAATCCTCAGGCTATTCCTCTATTTTTGTTGATGTTGGTGGTAGTGTGTTTTTATGGGGTTACAATTTTACAATTACCACAGCTTTCTAATGCTACTCAAGTATGTTCTTTTCTATTACCAAACTGTTTATTTTGTCAGGGGACAATTTTACTTAGAATGGGAGATACTCTGATCTTGTGGGGCACATGAAGGAACAAAGGATTACATAATTTAAACTCTTGTCACTGGCCAACTATGCAGTTTTATAAGAGTCAGAAGCCAACAGTCTACCTACTCCCCCTCCCCACCTCACTATTGCTCAAACTCACCCCTGGTCTCTGGGACCCTACCGTTGAGTCCAGCATTGCCAACCTCACTAGGTCAATTGTGTCAGTCATAGAACAAGGTGAATAGAATTCCTTTTGGGAATTTATTGGGAGTCTGATGTGTCTTAAACCTGCATTTTGTCCACTGACCAGGGCCAGAACTGGTTAAAGTCTGGTGATTTTTATCTGAAACATTGTGATGTTATAATATCACCCTCTAGAAGGTTCTATCAGTGTTGCCTTTGAATACAGGGATTAGGGATTGAAAAGGCTGAAAAGATGATAATCAAGCTACATCCCATCCAGCCCTTTCTTCTTTCATTTACCTAGAATCACCACAGCCTCAGGGTGGGAAGAAGGTATGGGGCAGGGGTCCTGAATTAGACGTCCTAAGACTACACAGCAACAGTGGGGCATTCAAAGTCCCACTGACTATAGGCTTCCTGGTGTGTAATATGGCAAAGAATCATTTTTTGAATGATGGCTATGTGGTTGCGAGAGGCTAGTTAGCAGGAATGGAAATTTCTCATGGACTTTATATAGTTTCTCAGAAATACAGAAGATATGTGCTTTTAATTGAAAAAAATGTAGAAAATATAAAACTATCACAAGAGCCCAGGATAAATTACCAGAATAATTTAAAAGTTTCCTGTCCTCTTTGTTGGGCATAGTGGCAAGCATTGGCAGTTCTTGTCAAAGAATGCTTCTGGAGAATGCAGCTGTGTTTCCTTTCACCTGGCAGAGCTGTACGTTTGCTTTCTGGGAATCATCTGGGACCTAAGACTGTCCTTCAGATGTCTAAATCCATTTCAATTGCATAAATAATGTAGAAGTAAACCAGAGAACAATAGCTTCTGATTGTCCCCCGGCACTGTCCCAGCTAGTCCCATGCATGATAGGTTCTACAGAAATGAGATATTCAAGGAAAGCTAGGTTTATCAGCTCAGAGAAGCATCCAAAATAACAATAAAGCCATTACATCACTGTTTAATTCTACACATGGTCCAATTACAGACAAATTTACCTTACATCTTTCTTTCTCAAGAGAAAGGTCATTAGTCTTTTTTGTTCTTTATTCTAAGACATCATTTATGTCTTGGGTTAAATGTTAATTTCTTGAGAAAGACCTTGGATGTTTCCGAACAGACCAAATAATATTATAGATTTTCAGAACACCATATATTTTTCTCTGGTGATACTTGTCACCATTGCATTTTTACATTTATTTATATGATTTGATCCATGTCTTCTTTTCTCACTGGATCTAAGCACATTTGAGAGAGGAAACTTGCTTGTGTTGTTCACTGTTGCATCCCTAATGCCTGCAATGATCTCTGGAGTATAGTAGGTTAACAAAAAAAGAGAGAGGGGTGGGGCAAATTGATACCGACTTTAACTCATGTCTGTATCTACACTGAAAATGCTTAGGATCTTTGGGAACCAGAAACAACTCTGACAGAAAAGTTTCACTGGCTTAGCTGCAGAGAGTATATGGGATATGGGTGTTCTCTGCCTCATTTTAAGTACATCATCAGCTGAGCTGAATGAAAGATGCTGAATTCAGGAATGGTGAGTTGAGATAAGTCAACTGTCACCAAGATGACATTTCAAAATCATCAAGAGAACAGTGACAAAATAAACCTATCAAAGGATCATAGAATACTAAAACAGGAAGAAATTTCAGTATTATGTAAAAATAATCTCCCTCTATTAAAAATGAGAAAAACGAAGTCTAGCAGTGTACAATTAGGACAAAAATCAAGGTTTCTTACAAATAATGCATGCTCCTTGTGCCACACCATTCTGAGTTGAAAAAATAGTTACTCTCTGAAGTACTTGGACTCTTAAAAAAATTGGGAAGAAGTAAATGTAATTCACATACTATAAAAAGATAATCTGTAGCTTTGTTTTTTTCTTGTCATACAAATGCAAAAAAAATTAAAATAATGACTCAATATTATATCTGAAACATATTTTGTGGAGAATGGCAGTATGGCAGTCACCCAAAAAAGCTTTTACTGTTTCTGGAGCATTTGTTTGGATACATTAAATCTATTTTTTTAATGTAAAAGGAAGTTCCTCTCCCTGCTCCCTCTAAATGACAGATAATAAATGACAGAGGTAGGAATTGTAGATCAAACCCCATTCCAGAAGCTTGTCAGTCATCTATTTGGGAATTCTCTGGGCATTGTGGGAAGTTTTGATTCTGTAGTAATCTAGTTTCAGGGAGTTAATTTAACCAAGATTTTTAGCATACCTACCTAAACAGTTCTTCCAGCTATAATAATTTGATGAACTGAATTCTAAAGATATATCATGTCTATATTAAAACCAAAAGCTTCAACATTGAGCTTGATTATAGAATGAAATACCTATCAGGTCAATAAAAACAAATAAAACATATGCAACAGAGAAAGAGAAGGAAAAAGTGTCAGTCACATGGTTTTCTATAAGAATGGGACAATATGTGATAGAATGACTATATTGTGAATATAATTTGGATTAAACACACACACACCAAAGACCCTTGAAAAAACTGTAGAGAAATATAATAGCATGATTCTTATGGATGCTCTTTGTTTCTATTTATTTTTAAATTTTATTTTCATAAATGATGTTATTTTTATAATTAAAATTATTTTGTTCAATATGTCATTTAACATGGCAAATAAATTAGAATAAAATCCTCTTCCCATATCAAATTTTCTATTGCAAATCTATTAATCTAGGTTTGACTATTTTGTTCTTTGCCAACCTGCAATTGAACCAAGGAAGTTATGGCAAGGTGTTACAAGGATAGTGCCCAAAGAAAGCATTCAAACAGCAAAGTGCGTTTATCATAAATAACCTTTAACCAGAGGTGGATTATTGTCAGACTGATAATGCATAAGCCCCTCATTTTCACAAGCCAATTTCTAGTCCCTAGGGAGTGGGGCCCTTAGTAATGTCATATCCCTAAAAACTGAATTCACTTTCTTAAAGAAACTCCTGCCCCAATGTATGCATTATGATACACAAAATCTACTTCTGATCCTGCTGTTATTAAAGATGAAAAAAAAATGTAGGAAACTCCATTTGTTCTTATTTTTGCCATTAACTTGAATCTCAGTGAATGAATATTATCTGTCTCACATTTTTGACACTTTCAGTGTTGAGCGTCCTGAACAAGTTCATGTCTGAGTATCCTCTTATGTCATCTATTAAGTATCATCCACATATGGTCCAGCCAGTGACTGCCTGTTCTGCACTTAGCAGGTATATCTATTTCTTGGACTTCCTTTTATTTCCCAAATTAGTTGATTTCTGTATGTGAATTTTTTCTAGAAAAAATGTGTGGATTCCTGCATATGTTTACCTATAAAAGTGTGTTCCACTTCCATATCTACGATTTCTGGCTTTAGACAACAATGTGCTGAATTTACCAATGCTGCCCTCAGTGATATAGTTCTGAGGGCAAAATCTCAGTATGAAAAGGACTTGGTAACCTCTCTACCCTCATGTTTTATAATGACTTTTTAAGAGACAAAAAATTATCAATTCCTGACTCCTAATGGGAGGTCCTTTTATCTTTCTCATGTCTTCTGTTTCTTTTGTCAAAGCTCAAGGGGCCAAAAGGCTAGCAGTGAACAAGGAGAAATTCTCTATCATATTGAATCTCTGACTCTGTCATGGTCAACTTCAAAGGTGCCTATCTCTAGAGAAACATGAAAAGAATTCTCTATTTAAAAAAAAATCTTTACAAAGGCAGCCTTTAGTAGAGATGGCAAGTAGCCCTGGAACAGTCTCGAAAGGTTGATTCTTAAAATGAACTTGACATTGACTTGATACTGAAAGATGAAAATGGAGCTAGTGAGACACTTCCTTGCCAGAGAGATGCCACTGGCTTGGCACAGCTTCTGATGAGAGGCCACCTTTAGAAGATAAATTTTGGTCTTTCCTAACTGTCGAGATAAAATGGCTCATCTGGCAATGTGGCCAATAAAAGCCACTCTCCCAAGGGAGCCAGGCCTCTCTGTGAGAGGAACTGGAAAGGGAAACGTCTTTTGGATACCTCTTTTTTTTTGGTGTTTCCCTATGTGCAAAGATAAAGAACTTCAGGCATAGTATTTTTGCAATAATAGGTCAACATAAAGGTATCTAACAGCAAAGCTATTCTCTATTAATAGTAGGTATTAGGTCTTCAGCATCTACTGTGTGTCTCTGAACCTGGACCAGTTTCTTTGGATTATCTGTACCTATATTCATATCCATGGTCATGGCCATACCCATATCCCTTTTTGTAACTATGTCTATCGATAGTATGCCCGTGATCTCCACATGCTCTCCATGTGATCTCAATTCTTCACACTAACTACCTGAGATAAGCATTGCGTTTTCCTGTTTTTCCAGTTGAAGAAGCTGAAGCTTTGGGAAATTATGCAACTTTTTAAAGATTTATCTAGTAAGTGGCACATCTGAGATCTAAATGTGACTCCTAGCACATATTCCATAATGCCACATGCAATCTGTTCTCTTTACCACCAGATAACACTTTCAGGACATGACTGTTGGTAGAGATAAGTATTGATCATATTATTCCCACACTGTATTTCAGAAATCAGTTAACATAAGAGACTGTGACAATTGTGCAAATGTATCAGAGAATCATGATGGAGAACTGGACATTCCAAGTATTAGTGTCAGTGTTGGTACACAGAGAGATTGAGTCTCCTAAACAGAGCACTGCTATGCAAAAATTAAATCTGCTTTTCATTGCACCCCAAATCTACCTTTTCTTTTCTTTTCTTTGAGGTTTTGGGTTTCTTTTAATATTTATTTATTTTTAGAGAGGGAAGGGAGGGAGAAAGAGATAGAGAGAAACATCAGTGTGCGGTTGCTTGGGGCCATGGCCTGCAACCCAGGCATGTGCCCTGACTGGGAATCGAACCTGCAATGCTTTGGTTCACAGCCCATGCTCAATCCACTGAGCTACACCAGCCAGGGAGGTTTGGGGTTTTTTTAATACAAAAAGTACTTTGAAATAAACCTTTAAACCCTTTGCAGATACCAGATTCCAAAAGAAATATACACAGTGGATGTGTCACATAATCTGTTTGAGTTCCTTGAACTCTGTAAATGAGTTAATTTGCAGGGAATTTTTACAAGTAAAATAAAAGCATATGTCTCTTTTCCTTTAAGTTTTCTATTGGTCTGTGTTTCTTTAATGCTGGAGCATTTATGCTGACTTATTTATCTCCTTCATGTAGGTGTGGTAGAGAAAGTAATTCTGTGTAATATTTCTTTTTTAAATCATTTTTATTAATATTCCATTATAGTTTTCATTTTCCCATCACCACTTTCCTCTGCACCGTCCTCAATCATACCCTTCTTTGGCTTTATCCATGGGTCCTTTATACACATTCTTTGATGAACCTTTCCCTTCTTTCACCCATATTTCCCTCCCCCCTTCCTTCTGGTTGCTATCAGTTTGTTCCCAATTTAAATTGTATTTTGCTTGCTTGTTTGTTTTGTTAATTTGGTTTCACTTATAGGTGAGATCATATAGTATTTGTCTTTCACTGCCTAGCTTATTTCATAAGCATTATTAGCATAATGCTGTCCAGTTCCATCCATGCTGTGTCAAAGAACAGGAGCTCCTTCTTTCTTTATACTGTGTAGTATTCCATTGTGTAAATGTATCACAGTTTTTGATTCACTTATTTACTGAGGGGCACCTAGGCTGCTTCCAGCACTTGGCTATTGTAAATAACGCTTCTATGAACATTGGGGTGCATAGGTTCTTTTGAATTGGTGTTTCAGGATCCTTAAGGAATAATTCTAGCAGTGGCATTTTTGGAAATTCCATTTTTAGTTTCTTGAGGAAATTTCATACTGTTTTCCACAATGGCTGCACCAGTCTGCATTCCCACCAATAGTGCAATAGGGTTCCCTTTTCTCTACAACCTCACCAGCACTTGTTTGTTGATTTGTTTGTGATGGCTGTTCTGACCAGTGTGAGGTGATATCTCACTGTGGCTTTAATTTGCCTCTCACTGATGGCTAGTGATGCTGAGCATCCATTCATATGTCTTTGGGCCCTGTGTATGTCCTCCCTGGAGAAGTGTCTGCTTTGCCCATTTTTTAATTGGATTATTTATCTTCCTGGTGTGGAGTCATGTGAGTTCTTTATATATTTTGGAGATCAAACCCTTGTCTGAGATATCATTGGCAAATATATTTTCCCATAGTTAGTTCCCTTTTCATTTTGCTAATGTTTTCTTTAGCCATTTAGAATTTTTGTTTGTTATTGCTAATACTAGCAATTTATAGAGCTTGTGAAAGAACAGGAAAGGAAAGAAGAGTTGGATCAAAATCAGAGTTGATTGTTGTGGGTATTGACTTGAAGGTATTGTACTTGTTATTGACAATAAATAAGAGAGGCCAGGGACAAAGCTAAAGCCCATTCAGTAACATTGTACATTCTGTAGTGAACTTGGGAAAGACAGGTGTGAACAAATTATGGCAGGCTCAGCAGATTCCTAGAAGATGGTAGTTTCAGAAAACTTTCTGATTCTCAGTTGTGCCCTGAGCTGTATCTAATGAACACTGCATTCTGAAATCTTTGGGCTGAGCAGATGAAAAACTGTGGATGTTAGAAATGGGTTCAGTATTTGCTTTCATGCCTCGCTGCATAGCTCTTAACCTGTTGCAGATTGCATTTGAAAATGAAGAACAAGGCATAACAGTGGCTTCCTAACATATGAGAATATTTTATTTCTGTATGCATTTTCCTCTCCAACTTCATTTCTTTGATAAATGTCCTAAAATGCAACAAATAATTCACAGTGTTAGTATCACAGTAAAAGCAGGTCTGTGTGGGTCAGTTGTCACTTCATATCTAAAATAAATGGCATCTTTCAGGATGAAGGATGGGTGTGGCAGGATGCGAGGTTATACGTGCTCACTGTTGTCAGGTTTTGTTTTTGTGTCAGCATGTCTATGTAAGCCAACTTGACCATATCTGACACTAGTACAACATGTATCCATGTCTGGCATTTAAAGAGTCATTTAAAAAGAGTGAAGTCATTTCATGAAGTCATTTAAAAAGAGTGCCCATAGTATCAGTTTGTACCCATGCCTACTCACATGTCACAGAAAGGTAGGGAAGACATACCAGCAAAGCTTTCTCCAATAGAGACTCTCTGCTTTATCCTCTCCAGGAAAATAGACCACCCATTTTCTCTCAGGGGGGTTGGAAAGGAACAGGCATTCCCCAAGCATAATTGGAGAAGGAATTAGAAGGTCAAACTATTTCTTAAACAGAATTTTTTTAAAGCCTCCTGTTTTAGCTCGACTTTGACCTGACCACTAGTGGTTTTGAGAGCTACAAGTACCTGTCCTTGAAGAAGGAAATTGTTTTGGCAGCACAAATTTAGTATCTCTTAGATTTATGTTATTTTACTTGGAATCTGGCTTTCTTGGCTCAAATTTATGCCAATTACCACTACGGGATCTGCTTTTCCATTTCCCAAGTTTTGTTAAACTTATTACCTCTTCTTTTTTCCCTTTAAAATATGTATTTCCTCTTTTGTCAGTTGGTGAAGTTTGTGAAGAAACAGAAATATATCTGTGTTCAAGTTGCCATCTTAAATTAGAAGTGTAATATTCTTTAGCTTATAGTTCTTAAATTTCAACCTTTCTTTGGGGACCCTGCATTATATTATAGTATGAATCTCTCTGAATTTTTGTGATGCCCAGTGAGAGAGAGTTAATATGAGTCTTTGAAAGTGCATTCAGTTCTTCACTGGCCAGCTATGAACAGCCACTGAGAAGCTGCAGAAGAATTAGAAATGTCTGATAACCTTATCCTTAAATAGACCAACATTTCTGACACTCAGCCTGGGAATAAGAATTACCTTTATTCTCAAAAGTTTATACATCCCTTATTACTAGGCTGTGTGTGGGGGGGGCATAAATAGATCATTTTATATTATTATTCTTATTCAATTTGCTATTATATCCTCAACTAAAAAGAAAGTGCTGATACCATTGTTTTGATTCAGAGGATAATTTAATTCTACAGAGTACCTGGGTCCTATGCTTGTTATATAAAAAATACTTGTTGGTAAATTTAAGATGTGAAACAACTTACCCAAGAAAAATTAAAGTTGTAGAAATAATATAAATCAAAATTTCATGTAATAAAGTTGTGATAGTCAAAAATTGACACAAGGGTAATATCTCATGGGGACACTGAGAACTACAAAAACTGACCCAAGAAAAATTAGACGCATGAGAAAAAATATATATTTAATATATATTAAATGTATATAATGGGACAATATATAACTAAGAGGAGCTAAACCTGCACATAATATCTATTATTGGCTAAAAATTGATTAAAATATTTTTTTAAATTCTGACAATTTAGATCATCAAAAATTACCAAAATAATTGGATTTAGTAAAATGAATAAAAATGTACATAAAGGCACAAAACTCCTACATGTAAAATGCAGGAGCAATAATTGATGAAATTCAATATGAAGAGAGGACTTTGATTTTTCCATTATTCATTGTACAATTTACACAGAAAAAGCATTGATCATAATAAAGCCAATTTTAGCAAAGGAGACATGGAAAATGATAGAAAAGATTTAAAACCATCATATTGAATATTAACCAAAGAATGACACTGGTAAATGGATTTTTATTCAGAAAATACTATCTCTACAAAAACTCAACAGTTTTCAAAGAACCTTGCTGTCAAAATTTTCACTTGTTCTTAACATATTCTCAAGCTAGCGTCCATGGCTACAACATGTATTTTTCCTATAAATAATACATTATGAAGGCACAGGTAGAAAAGTACAGAAGTGTGGGGTCTAACTCAATACATGACAATGAAACTCATTATATAGTAGATATTATCCCAAATTGAGTGAAAATACTGCCTCTCTCAGCTCTCTGATTTCAGTTTGAGGGAGACATGGCTGGGATACTATTTTGTATACCATAAGAGTTCAGTAGTGCTTGTTGAATTATGTCTACTGAACTACCTTAATAGAATATGCTCAAGCCTTGAATACAATTTATTTATGACCCAAATCATTGTTCTCTGTTTCTTGATACATTTGTATGTTTACCAGTTTTAAGTACTTTCTACTTTCAGTGTATTGGGGCTCCTCTCCCTGCATTCTGGCTCACAGATATTCCCCAGTTCCCAGCAGATCCACAGGCCAGATGAAATTCATCCCCTTTTAACTCTCAAGATAACCTCCTTGCTCTCCTTCTCTACCAAATATGTCTTGAGACTTGTTTCACCATCGTATAGTATCTTGCTTTGTGCTAGATACAAGATAGGTGAAGAATTGCATTCAAATTCATGATAAAAGATAAATCCTAAATGTGTACAAAAAAGCAATAGAACAATCCTAAGGGGAAATGAGTTGGAGTTTGTTAAAGCAAATCACAATGAGATGTATGGTCTATGACCAAGAGTAAAATGGCATATGCAAGAAGACCATGCTGAAGATGTGACTTTGGGTGGTGGTTACACAATGAAATATACATGTGCTCTATATAGAACTACACACTTGAAACCTATGTAATTTTATTAAGCAATGTTACCACATTGGTTACCTATTATTTATAAATAAATGATAGTTTTGAATATTAATCCAGAGGATTAAATACACATTCATGAGTCAATACTGGTACTGATATGTAATTGAATAAATAAATAGTTTTTTAAACCTACTATGTGGGGCAAAAAAACCATCCTGTGTCTTATGCCAGCTTTCAGTGTGGCTTCACTTGTTTGAAATGCAATCCTAGGACACAAAGGACACCTGTACGCAAAAGCTAGCAAATAAATCCTAGCCAAATATCAGTTATATGCATTGTGTCACTTTGGATTATACTCATTGCTTTGTCCTTCCATTCATGTGAATCTTTGAAGGTTGGTTCTTTTGTAAAACCTCTTTAATCTTGCAATAAATATGTGCATATTACAGAAACCTTATGGAAAGGAGAGAAGACATTCTTAATATATATATTTATGACTGCTTTGTAAACAAGCATGGGTTTTAAAATATTGTTCGATTGTGAGGGTATTTGTACTTGGTTGTTGGCCTAAGGAAATTAATAACTGCAGTATTTTTAAATAGTCAAGAAAAATACATCAAATAAATTTAAAAGTGTCATGCTCTCCCTGATGAAAATACTTATAAGAAAACAGAACTTAGAATTTAAGAGAACAGTAAGAAATAATTTAGAATAATTTTCTTATATTAAAATGAAGAAATTGAGACTCAAATAGCTTATATAGTTTACCAAAGCCCAGGAAGCTAATGCATACTTGTTTATTTTCTAGGACAAACATATTGTACATGTTAATCATTTTTTACATAAAATAGATGTTATCAGTAATCCATCCTTGCTACTTAAAGCAATACAAAGTACAGAGTGAATGAGTCATCTCAGAAGCTTAATTAATTTGGGAGACAGAGGAAGACAGGTAATCAAGTTTAATGAGAAGTTAAGATATGTTAGACATAGTTCTAAGTTTTTTATTGCAAATTTTACAGGGTTTTTGTACAGCAATGAAGGAATTCATATATTTACTGATAAATGGTTTAGTATTGAGAGAACCTATGTATAATATTGAAATTAGGATTTGAATTCAGGTCTCACATACAAAGTATATTCAACAGAGCTACAGTGTTGAGAGATAATTTTTCATAATTCTGGTACTTCCACATGTGTTCTGAGCCACTGGAAGGACAAGTGCTTTACAAACAATCATGAAAGCTAAAGTTAGTGTCTCTCTAAAGACAGAGATCCACATACACCTTCACAGATGGTAAAGTCCCCTATCTCTTACCTGAGAAGATCTGCTTACTTTTTTAAAATTTTAAATATTTTTTCCTTTTTTTTTCAACTGTTGTTCAAGTACAGTTGTCTCCATTTTTACCCTACCAAGCTCCCTTGAACCCACCTCGCTGGCTTTGTCCATGTGTCCTTTATACATGTTCCTTGATGGCCCTCCTTCTATTATCCACAATCCCTCCTCCACTTTGGTTACTGTGAAGTTCTTTATTTCAATGTCTCTGGTTGTATTGTTTGTTTTGTTGATTAGGTTCCACTTATAGGTGAGATTCTTTGGTATTTGTCTTTCACTGCCTGGCTTATTTCACTTAACATAATGCTCTCCAGTTCCATCCATGCTGTTGTGAAGAGTAGGAGTGCGTTCTTTCTTTCTGCTGTATAGAATTCTATTGTGTAAATGTACCATAGTTTTTTGATCCCCTTATTTACTGATGGGCACCTAGGCTGCTTCCAGCACTTGGCTGTTGTAAATTGTGCTGCTATGAATGCTGGAGTGCATAGATTCTTTTGAATTGGTGTTTTGGGATCCTTAGGGTATAATCCCAGCAGTGGTATTTCTGGGTCAAAAGGCAATTCCATTTTTTTGTTTCTGAGGAAATTCCACACTGTTTTCCACAGTGGCTGCCCCAGTCTGCATTCCCACCAACAGTGCATTAGGGTTCCTTTTTCTCCACAACCTCACTGGCACTTGCTTGTTGATTTGTTTATGATGGCCATTCTAACTGGTGTGAAGTGCTATCTCACTGTGGTTTTAATTTGCATCTCTCTGATGGCTAGTAATGTTGAGCATTTTTTCCCTGTGTCTATGGGCCCTGTATATGTCCTCCTTAAAAAAGTGTCTGTTCAGATCCTTTGCCCATTTTTTTAATTGGGTTATTTGTCTTCCTGGAGTGGAGTCATGTGAGTTCTTTATATATTTTGGAGATCAAACCCTTGTCTGAGATATCATTTGCAAATATGTTTTCCCATATGGTTGGTTCTCTTGTTATTTTAAAGCTGTTTTCTTTAGCCATGCAGAAGCTTTTTATTTTGATGTAGTCCCATCTGTTTATTCTTTCCTTTATGTCCCTTGCTCTAGCGGACATATTGATAAAAATATTGCTGTGTGGAATATCTGAGATTTTCTAGCCTACATTCTCCTCTAGGACTTTCATGGTGTCAAGACTTATATTTAAGTCTTTTATCTATGTTGAATTTATATTTGTGTATGGTGTAGGTTGATGGTTGAGTTTCATTTTTTTTTGCATGTAGCTGTCCAGGTCTCCCAACACCATTTATTGAAGAGGCTATTTGTACTCCATTTTATGCTTCTTCCCCCTTACTTGGATATTAATTAACCATTGAGACTTGGCTTTATTTCTGGGCTCTCTATCCTGTTCCATTGATCTATGTGTCTGTTCTTATGCCATTATCATACTGTTTTGATTACAGTGGCCTTGTAATATAGTTTGATATCAGGTATTGTGATCCCTCCTACTTTGTTGTTCTTTCTCAAAATTGCTGTGGCTATTCAGGGTCTTCTACAGTTACATATAAATTTTTGAAATGTTTGTTCTATATCTGTGAAATATTTCATTGGTATTTTAATAGGAATTGTGTTGAATCTATAAATTGCTTTGGGTCATGTGGACATTTTGGTGATGTTAATTCTTCCAATTCATAAATATGGTTATATGCTTCCATTTATTTGTATCTTCCTTAATTTCTTTCTTCAGTTGTGTAGTCTTCTGAGTACAGGTCTTTCACTTCTTTGGTAAGGTTTATTCCTAGGTATTTTATTTTTCCTTTTGCTATATCAAATGGGATTTTTTCCTGATTTCTGATTCTGATCTTTCATTGTTGGTATATAAAAATGCCTTTGATTTCTGAATATTCACTTTGAACCCTGTTGTTTTGCCAATTCAGTTTTTAGGTTGAGTAGTTTTTCAGTGGAGTTTATAGGGTTTTCTATGTACACTACCATATCATCTGCACACAGTGAGTTTTACTTCCTCCTTTCCAATTTGGATGCCTTTTATTTCTTTTTCTTGTCTGATCACTGTAGCTAGAACTTCCAATACTATATTGAATACAAGTGCTGAAAGCGGACATACTTGTCTTGCTCCTGATCTTAGTGGGAAAGCTTTTAGTTTTTGCCCATTGAGTATGATGTTGGCTATAGGTTTCTCATATATGGCCTTTGTCATGTTGAGAAATATTCCCTCTACTCCCACTTTGCTGAGTGTTTTTATCGTAAATGGGTGCTGTACCTTATCAAATGCTTTTTTTTCACATCTATTGATACAATCCTGTGATTTTTGTTCTTGTTTTTGTTTATGTGATGTATTACATTTATTGATTTGCAAATACTATAGCATCCTTGCAGCCCTGGGATGAATCCCACTTGTTCATGGTGTATGATCATTTTAATGTATTGCTGGATGAGGTTTGCCAATATTTTGTTGAGGATTTTAGTGTCTAAGTTCATCAGCAATATTGGCCTATAGGGTTCTTTCTTTGTTGAGTCTTTATCTGGTTTTGGGATTAGGATGATGCTGGCTTCATTAAATGAGTTTGGGAGTCTTCCATCTTCTTGGATCTTTTGGAATAGTCTGTGAAGGATAGGGGTTAGCTCTTCCTTAAATGCTTTGTAGAATTCTCCTGTGAAATGATCTGGTCCATGGCTTTTGTGTGCCAGGAGTTTGTTGATTATTGCTTTGATTTCATCAGCTGTTATTGGTCTGTTCATGCTTTCCCCTTCTTCTTCTTTCATTTTTGGGAGATTATATTTTTCTAGAAATGTGTCTATTTTACCTTGGTTATCAAATTTCTTGGCATATAGTTGTTTGTAGTAATTTCTTACAACCTTTTGTATTTCTGTGGTATACATCTCTTTCATTTCTGATTGTGTTTATTTGGGTCCTTTCTCTTTTTTTTCTTCATGAGTCTGCTTAAAGGGCTGTCTTAAAGGGCTGTCTTGGTTATCAAATTTCTTGGCATATAGTTGTTTGTAGTAATTTCTTACAACCTTTTGTATTTCTGTGGTATACATCTCTTTCATTTCTGATTGTGTTTATTTGGGTCCTTTCTCTTTTTTTTCTTCATGAGTCTGCTTAAAGGGCTGTCAATTTTGTTTATCCTTTCAAAGCACCAGCTTCTGGCTTTACTGATACTTTGGATTGTTGTTATAGTGTCTAAGTTGTTTAATTATGCTCTGATCTTGGTTATTTCCTTCCCTCTACTTGATCTGGGCTTTGTTTGTTGTTGTTACTTCAGTTCTTGTAGATATAGGGTTAGGTTGTTTATTTTAAATGTTTCTATCTCTTTTAGATAGGCTTGTATCACAATGAACTTCCCTCTCAGGACTGCCTTGGCTGTGTCCCATAAATTTTGGATTGTTGTGAATTCATTTTCATTTGTTTCCAGAAACGTTTTGATTTCTTCCTTGATCTCATTCTTAACCCATGCATTGTTTAATAGCATGCTATTCAGTCTCCATGAATTTGAGTGTTTTGGAGTTTTTCACTTGAGGTTGGTTTCTAGTTTCAGGCCTTTGTGGTGTGAGAAAATACTTGATATGATTTCAATTTTCTTGAATTTGTCGAGGCTTGTTTTGTGTCCTATTTTCTAGTCTATCTTTGAAAATGTTCCAAGTGCATTTGAAAAGAATATGTACTTTGCTTCTTTTGGATGAAAAGTTCTATATATATCTGATAAGTACATTTGATCTAGGGCATTGTTCCATGCCACATTATCCTTGTTGATATTTTGTATGGAAGATCTATTCATTTTTGACAGTGAGGTGTTAAATTCTCCTGGTATAAGTATGTTGCTGTCTACATCCTTCTTGAAGTCATCCAAGATTTTCTTTACATATTTGGGTGCTTCTACATTGGGTGCATATATTTTTACAATGCTTATGTCTTATTGATAGATTCTTTCCTTCAGTATTATGAAGTGTCCTTCAGTGTCTCTTTTTATGGCTTTTGTTTTGAAGTTTATTTTGTCTGATATAAGTATTGCTACTCCTAGTTTTTTTTTCCTTCCATTTGCTTCGAATATTTTTTACAAGCCTTCACTTTCAGTCTTTTTCTGAAGTAGGTCGCGTGTAGGCAAAATATATATGGATCATGATTTCTTATCCATTCAGCTACCCTATATCCTTTGGTTGGAATATTTAAACTATTACCATTCATGGATATTATTAATAGTTGTTTACCCATTCCCCACCCCACCCCCACATACCTGTTTCTCTCTCTCTCTTTGTCTTCCCTTTCTTATAGCATTCCCTTTAGCAATACTTACAGTGCTGGTTTGGTGGAGGTGTATTCTTTCAGCCTTCTTTTGTCTGGAAAACTCCTTATTTCACCTTCCATTTTAATTGAGATCCTCACTGGGTAGACAGTTGGGTTGAAGGCCTTTGCTTTTCATTAGTTGGAATATTTTTTGCCATTCTTTCCTGGCCTGTAGTGTGTCTGTTGAGAAATCAGCTGCTAGCCTTGTCGGACGTCCCTTATATATTACTTCTTGTTTTTCCCGTGCTGCTTTTAAGATTTTCTCTTTGTCTTTAAAACTTGGCATTTTAATTATGATGTGTCTTGGAGTGGGCCTGTTTGGGTTCATCTTGATTGGGACCCGCTGTGCTTCCTGAATTTGTGTGGTTTTTCCCCTCTCTAGGTTTGGAAAGTTTTCAATAATTATTTTTTCACACTGGGTTTCTATCCTTTGCTCCTTTTCTTCTCTTTCTGGTATTCCCATGATTCAAATGTTATTGAATTTCATGTTGTTTTGCAGTTCCCTTAAGCTACCTTCATATTTTTTTAGTCTTTTTTGTGCAGGTGTTCTCTCTGGGTGTTTCTTTCTACCTTGTCATCCAGCTCACCAATTTGGTCCTCTGCCTCATCCATCCTGCTTATAATTCCTTCTGGTGTGTGTGTGGTTTTTTTTTTTTTAATTTCAGAAATTGTATTCTTCATTTCTTCCTGGTTCTCTTTTATAGTTTTTATTTCCTTCTTCATACTGTTGTAGTTTTCACTTAGTTATTTGTGTTTTCATTGTGTTCCCTGAGCATCCTTATAACCATTCTTTTTAATCTATATCTGATGTAAGATATAGATTCCATTTCATAGATTCCATTGATTCCATTGCTTTCCTCCATTTCATTTAGTGCTTTTAGTAGGGAGTCTTCCATTCCTTTTGATTGCAGCGTCTTTCTTTGTCTCCCCACTTAAGGTGACTTTTTGTTTGTTTCTGTGATTACCGATCCTCTGCTTTGCTAGCTACCTTTATAGAGTGAACTTCTATGATAGGAGTTCAGTGGTGTGGCCTCTTTGATCTCTTTGTCTGGATGCTCTAGGGTAGCCCTTTCTTCCATTTGTATTGGCTCTCTTGTTGTACTTGAGTTTTACCTGTTGGTAGTTTGTTTGTTGTTGGGTTTTGTCCTCCAGGGGATTTACTGGTATTCACAACTCCCACTTTATCTTGTATGTGATCAGTGGCAAGGTGAAAGTGAAGTGGAATAAGATAGCAACAGATTATTCTATGGGATTTAAACTACCAACAAGTAGAGAAGAGATGGAAGATCCTTTGGTGAAGTACAATGATAACTGTGATATTTCATCCAATTAGCCACTTTTTATAGAAGATGAAAAAGAGATAAGACTCTTATTAGAGGGGAGAGAGAATATGAGCTGAATCCAGAAAACAGAGCACTTGTGCAAGGTTAGATGGTGAGATATAGTGAGAGTAAGGGATAAGAACTTGGAGTAGTATGTGAGAGAATGAAGTTAACCACAGCAGTAATAAAGCTCAGGAAGGTAGTGAAATGGGCCAAGACCAGGGAGAGGTGCTGTGTAGGATTCACAATAATATGGAACAACAATTACTTACAATATTACAGGAACAACAGTAATGTGACAAAAAATATATGATCTGACTAAAAATAATAGAAAATAAAAGACCAAGAGCAGTGTGATATTGGAATACAAGTGAAGTAAGAGAAGAAAAATTAAAATGCAATGTGAAAGGGAGAACAAAGAAAAGCAGTCAAACAGTGCAATTAAACAAATAAAACAAAGAAAACTAGACAGAAAGAAGAGAAATAAAAAATAATAAAAAATAAAAGAAATAAAAATAACAAAGGAAATAATAATAATAATAAAAATAAAAAATAAAATTCAAGGTCTGTAGGATAGCAAAGTCAAATTTGTCTCAGTTTCTAAGTTGTTGGCATTAGCCTTCTGATCTCTTTCTGGATCAGTCTTTGGGCTTTTCATAGCTTCAGGCCTTATTGTCTCACACTTGAGGGGAAAAAATGCATTTTACTGACTTTAGACCTGCCAAGTTCCACTGGTCTTCCTGTATGCTGCAGGCTGAGAAGGGCTAGGCTTCCCTTTTTTCCTTTTCTGTGTTTTTTCCAGGATGGGGGCTAGGTCTGGGCTGCAATATTCACAGGTGCTAAGCCTCCAGCCCAGTGCTTGTAGCACTGCACTGCCCCCACTGTCCAAATGTACCAGGCCAGTGCCTTTAATCTACCATGTTGTGCTGCCCATGAGGAGCACTGATTAGAAGCAACTTGTACCCCTCCTCCTCCCTCTTTGCTGGCCTGGGTATTGTACACTCTCAAAGTCCCTTCCGAGCAGTTTAGTTCCCTTATTAAATTAAATCTGACTGAGAACTGCTGACTCTGAGCCCTTGCTGCCCTCCTCTCATCAGTCTGTGCAGCACCCCTCTTCCTTTTTCCTCTTCACTGGCCAGGCTACTGCTCAGGAGAGGTCCTTGCACAGCCACTGTGCCCCATTTTTTTTTAGTGAATTTCCCCTGGTTGCTGGCTGCCATTCTTAACAAGTGCCAAGCTTTTCATGCAGCCCAACTCTCTGACCAGTCCCGAGACTCTCCAGGTCATGGTCAGTTATGGCCCAACTCTTCTATCTCCAGGTGTCACCTGGCTCCCCAATTTCTCTGGTACTGT
Source organism: Phyllostomus hastatus (assembly GCF_019186645.2). NCBI lineage: Eukaryota > Metazoa > Chordata > Mammalia > Chiroptera > Phyllostomidae > Phyllostomus > Phyllostomus hastatus. Next base: position 84,684,153 of record NW_025333977.1, on the reverse strand, counting down.
CCCAGCCAGAGACCACAGTTCAAGGTAGGAAATGCCCCCTGCTGTGTGTCTCTCACTGTGTCTTTATCTTCCCAATGACTTCAAGCAACCAGGTATCTCCCAGGTGGGACTGGCTTCCCTGCTCTGGGAGGAGAGGGACCTGTGAAGTTAGAATCGCTGACCAGCTCTCCTCCAAAGTTCCTAAGACAGCAGGGACAAGGACCGTAGCCACCAGGTTGTGGTCCCAGGCACAGGGCCTGGAGACTATCCCCTCCACCTACAAAATGTCCTTACTGTCCATTTTTTTAGTGTCCTCTGCAATCTTTGACTTCTAGACTTCATATAAGCTGGGATTCTGTTTGCTGTTCACTCTGTTCTTCAAAAGATCAGCTAGGTGTCCCAGATAGGTGCATGAGCAAGTGTGTTAAGCTCCCACCTACCTCGCCACCATCTTCCTACTTTCTAATCTGCTTACTTTTTTGTGGTTAAAAAAACCTAACCTATCTCTCCAGAGGGGAGGATGGACAGATTTGCCAGTACCATCTTCTAAGATTAGGAATTTCCTAAACTCATTCTTTCCAAGATGTGACATAGGCCTGAGTGTATGGCTCCTGCTTGGAGTTGTTCCATGTAGCTCCCATAGAACTTGGAGGACAAGGGAACTGATACAAACATGCCATAAGTAAGAAAAAAAAAGTATAAATAAATGTGAGTTCATTGCTTTGTCAAAAATATTGTCAAACAACTTTATGGAAGTGTGGTAAACAAATTTAGGAGCTACTTAACCAGTGACAAACACTACTTCTTCAAACCATAAATCTGCCTGTCAAATTTGAGGAAAGAGGTATCATTTATTCCCTAACAAAGTCTGTGTTCACAGGTCTAAGTCATTTGATTGTGAAAAAATATATGATATTTCTTAGGTCCATTGGTTATAGCTTAAATTCCATGCAACTCATTAAAGGCCAAGGGACACAAAATAACAGGCATTAATGACTTACAGTAACAGAGAAAAGCAGTTAGTTACTAATTTAATTTATTTAATTAGCAATTTAGTTAATTTCTAAAAAGCTCTAATTTTCTTTCTGATTCAGTGTTGTTATAATTTAAGAAATTGTTCCATGAACATTTCTTTGGTACTCCTGATCAGGAAGGTGGGTACCATTTCTAACCAAATGACTGACTTGACAACTTTGCTCTTCTACTGGCATTCTTGACAAAAAATTTATCCACTTCTATATATGCTTTCAATTATTAGGAAAGTGTAATTGTCTCCACTATACCAACCAGTCAATAGCAAGCTAAGATGCATATATTGGAAATTCTTTAACCTTTTCTCATTCACAAAATACTCCATTCTCATTATTGTTCCAATTTTGTGTATGTTTTGTGAGTTCCTTTTAATTGAATAGATTCTCCCAGCGTTGTACCTATAAATCTGAAAAGGTAAATGCTAGAAACACTATCAGTAGGATAGCCACCAACTTAACCTGTGAAATGGTACATCTTTATGCTGCTCAGAATAAGCCTTGGCCCCTTTGGCTGCTAGCTCACATGATCCAATTGAGTGCTGTCTCATTCTGTGTAACTGTGTGCCTGCTCTCCCCAAGCCTGTCACTTCCCCACTGCTACCTTGGATCTGATGAGTGTATGCCCCTTACTCATGTGACCTGCCCTTGGTCAGCTGTGCCCTCTGGAGCAATGGGTTTTGAGCAGAATAGAGAGGAAAGACATATGTTTAGACAGCTGAGTGGGATGCAATTCTCCAGCCTTTTCAATAACAGTCATGATAAAAGGAAGATGAATATGAGGGTCAGAGAGAACTGTGTGTGAGCAATAGTACATGGTTAATTTGTTCTCACTGAAAAAGTCTCTGGCATGAATCAGACCACACAGATAGAAGTATTCTATTCCATGTCAGGAGAATTAACTAGTTTTTCATTGTGGCGAAATTAAAAGAAAAGAAAAAGTCAAGCCATCAGAAACAAAGTAGTCACAGTTATTATTTGTACTCTGTCATACCTGTATGCCATGAGGATGAGGCAAATTAAAGGTCATTACTTTCCATGGTACTCTGGTACGGGTGGACAATGGAAACTAATTATCCTTGTTTTATAGAAACTGAGATAAATAAAGAGACATCTTTGCAGTCTGTGTGATTCATTGGTAGTGGAACCTCAGTTTAGTTTCACAGTAGTTCATCAGTCTGAGTCAGGTTCTAGGGAAGACACAGTCTGGGAGGGAGCATATCACACAGCGCACTTCTCTGGATAGTGGTCTGTGATTCTTCCTCATATTCCCCAAAATTTCCAAAGGGCATAGCAAGTTCTAAAATAAAGGGGGATGGTGAGACAGGAGATTAGAAATTCATGTTTGTTTAGAAACAAAACTAAGGAGAGCATTTAACCACATGACTAATTCACTGGAATCAAGTGATGCTGTCAAGTGTCTGATATTTTCAAGTTTTTAGTGGTCACAGAGAAGACCCTTCCCAAACCCATTAGCTTCATGTTCAATGAAGTGGAAAAGTGTCCCCACAGTGTCTGTTAGAACTGTCATGCTTATCTTCACATCACCAAATTCCTTCCATCCTCCCCTGAAATAAAACTTTCTCAGTATGCAGACTTTTCCTGTCAGGGTCAGGGGAGAGAAAAGGAAAGGAAACTGGATAGAAGGCTGTAAATAAGACTAAGAACCATGTTAGGTGATTTTAAAATTGTGAAAAGGAATTATATTACTTCATAGAGTTGCAGAAAAGGGGTGGTGCTCAAAGAAATCCAAAAGAATATATAAGTGGACAGAAGTCAATGATAAACAATATGCCAAAATAAATGAAAATTGTTTCTTCCAAAGTTGAAATGTTTAGAAATTTGGCACGTAAAATTAAAGTGGAAAAAAATGTTGAGCAGAAATGACCAAAGGAAATCCCAGCTCCAGCATGTGCTGTCTATTGTGATTTGATATAGTCTGGGCATGTATAAAAAGTAATTTTACATATATATATGTATATGCATATATATGCACACATATATATACACAAACACATGCATGTATTTATACACATACACGCACACATGAGGAAATGTTTACAAAATCCTGTTCCAGCCATATTCATGCCAAAAGAACCTTGGAAAAACAGCTGATTATGAGCATATAAAACCCTCGCAGGATGGAGCACTCACCAAGCCTTGCATTAGGGCTAGCAGAGCAGACTGGCTGCAAGAAAGACCTCAGTAATGAGAACTGTAGAGTGAAAAACCCTTTGCACTAAGTGCTCAATAATTAATCAAAGGAAAAATTCTAATGAAGGCAGCAGCTACAGCAGAACACAAAGAAAATAGTTATGGAACTAGGGCTCAATGAAACAGAAAAAGGAAAGAAGTTCAAAAGTCATGGTGCCAATGAATGAGAATGTAAGATACCTAAATATTTGAATTTTCAAGATTCCTAAGAGCCTGGTGTATCAGAAATTCATGCCACACATAAATTATGTTAACCTCTTATCTTCAAAACACACATATACAGAGCATGGAAGTTTGATGTGGTGGGGATTTGGTGCTCAGGCCCTGGATTCTTCAATGAGAACTGACAGTGATAGCCCAGCCCAGAGCCAGTCTAAGGTGAACTTTTACCACTTACTTATCTTCTGATACATAGTATAGCCTCAATTTTCTATATAATAGTATAAGCAAAGCACATATGCATTTAAATGTCATTCACTCATTTCTTAGTCAATAATTATTGAGTAACTACTACGTGTAAAACTAAGGCCAGCATAGTGCAGACAAGGAACAGAAGTGTACATTAGAGTCTCGGCTCCTAAAATATGTATCAAATATTACACTGAGTTTAGTGCCATGAGGGAATTGGAGACAAAATAACATGGACATTCGGAAGAAGGCAAAATGAATTCTTATTTGGGAAAAACCAGAAAAGGCTCAAGAAAAGAGGTGGCATTAAAGTTGAGACTCAAAGAGTGGTTGAACTTCTCTAAGGAAGCTGTAATAGCATCAACAAAATGTAAAAAAGAGAAGTTAACCATGGTTGTGTTGTCTTTTATTATGTGAGACTGTGTTTATTAAATTTATGTACTCCATAGAGCCACATCTATTTCCCTACTGCATTGTAAAATAATTTGAAAACATTGAACAACTAACAATGCATAAATTGTATGTTTGAATAGGGAATGACCATAGGGAGAACCAAATGGGGAATTTAGGAGCACTTTTACTTATTTTGTTAGAGTGAGTGGTTTTGACAAACTCTGAGTATGTCATGAGGATGCAAAGAAGTGGAAGACCCCATTTGATGAGCACATAGTTACTCAAATAGCCACAGAAACACTTGCTACCTTCTCTTCTACCTTCAGGAGGAGCTATCCTGAAGTACAGTTCTGACCTAAAATGGCAATCTCTCCTCTAAGAATTTACATTTTGAGGGAACACAAATTTACATATATTTACACTTGCAAATCAATACCACATATATTCACTAACTAATGGATGCCACTGTGCAGTTTTCAAAAGGTTTTCACAATGTCTTGTTCAAGTCTCATAATAACTTTATGATATAAGTTGGCCAAATATTATCATTGTTTTTATTTAAGATTAAGGAGAGAGAGTGAGTTACAGTAATGAAAGACAGCTGTCCAAATTTAGGCAAGTAGACATATGACCAGTCCAAATATATTAATCATGGTTTTGGTTTTGTTTTGGTTTAGTTTTGCCATTGCTGATTTTTTAAATAACAATAACCAGTAGGAGTCATCCATCTTTCAATTCATGTCAACAAGTACTTTGTTTTCTAAATTTTTCCAGCTTATTCATTTTTTTTTATTCTGTTACTTGGCGTGATCTAGAAGTCTCAGCTAGTGTTTAGTCTGAACATTAATCTTATGTAACTTTTTTTTAAGTTTTATACAACTGTTTTTATAAAGTATATTTTATTGATTATGCTATTACAGTTATTCCAATTTTTCCCCTTTGCCCCTCTCTCTCCTCCTGGTACACCCATCCCTCTAGCAATCCCCTCATAGGTCCTGTCTGTGGGTCATGCATATAAGTTCTTTGACTTCTCCATTTCCCAAACTATTCTTAACCTCCTCTTATCTATTTTGTACCTACCAATTATGCTTCTTAACCCCTGTACCTTTTTCCCCATTTTCTTTCTTCCCCATCCCTGCTGATAACCTTTCATGTGATCTCCATTTCTATGATTCTGTTCCTGTTCTAGTTTTCTTATTTTGTTGTTTTTTTAGATTCATTTGTTGATAGTTGTTTTTTTGTCATTTTACTGTTTGTAGTTTTGATCTTCTTCTTTACTTCAATGAGTCCCTTTAATACTTTATATAATAATTAATGGCTTGGTGGTGATGAATTCCTTTATCTTTACTTTGTCTGGGAAGCCCTTTATCTGCCTTTCCAGTCTAAATGATAGCTGTGCTGGATAGAGTAGTCTTGGTTGTAGGTCCTTGCTTTTCACCACTTTGAATACTTCTTTCCAGTCTCTTCTTGCCTGCAAAGTTTCTTTTGATAAATGAGCTGAGAGTTTTATGGGAACTCCTTTGTAGGTAACTGTCTCCTTTTCTCTTGCTGCTTTTAAGATTCTCTCTTTATCTTTAATCTTTGGCACTTTAATTATGATGTGTCTTGGTGTGATCTTCTTTGGGTCCAACTTCTTTGGTACTTTCTGAGCTTCCTGGACTTGTATGTCTATTTCCTTTGGCAAATTAAGAAAGTTTTTCATTATTGTTTCAAATAAGTTTTCAATTTATTGCTCTTTCTCTATTCCTTCTAGCATCCCTATGATTCAGATGTTGGCACATTTAGAGATGTCCCAGAGTCTTTTTACTCTCTCCTCATTTTTTTTTTGAATTCTTATTTCTTCATTCTGTACTGGTTGACTGTTTATTTCTTCCTTATGTTCCAAATTGTTGATTTGAACTCCAACTTCCTTTCCTATTGTTGGTTCCGTATAGATTTTTCTTTATCTCACTTAGACTTTGTTTCTTCCCTTATTTGTTTGCTGTACTCCATGATAAATGATCTCATGTACTCCATGAGATCTCTAAACATCCTTGTAACCAGTGTTTTGAATTCTGCATCTAATAGGTTGGCTATCTCTGTTTCGCTTAGCTCTTTTTCTGAAGTTTTGTTCTGTTCTTTTATTTGGGCTCTATTTCTTTGTCTCCTCAATTTGGCAGCCTCCCTGTGTTTGTTTCTGTGTGTTGTGTAGAGCAGCTTTGACTCCATCTTGGCACACCTGTTACATTGTAAGGGGCGGAACCTTAGGTATTTGTCATTTTTGGGCAACCCACTTTACCACTATGCGGTACTGTATGTGGAGGAGGAATCTGAAAGGGAACAATGCCACTTGCTTGGCTCTCACCCCATTTCCAATTACTTCCTCCGCTTCCTGTATGTGACTGATGCCCTTCTAGTGCTACTCTGGTTCTGAATGCAAGAGTGAGTAGTTTTGGGTCCATTCTAGGGCCATACATGTCCTTTAAATGGACTCTCCTGAGACATCAGCAGTTTCTTCCACCTCCCCAACCCCCTCTCACTGGACTTTATAGGCAAAAGTTATGAGACTTTATATTGCCAGTGCTAGAATTCTGGGCTGTGCAGTCTGCCCTGGGGCTGGGATGGCTTGCTCCCCAGGTGTCCCTCCTGGTTTTTATCTGTCTAAATATTGGACTTCCACACCACCACGACATCATGTCCTCTCTACCCTGGCTCCTCATCTCCACCCCTTCTACCAGTCTGGATGAGTATTTCTTCTTTAAATCCTTGGGTGGCAGATTTCCATACAGTTTGATTTACTGGTGGTTCTGGTTGTATTTTGTTTTCAGATTAGTTGTAATCATATTTATGGTTGTGTGAAAAGGGAGAGCATGTCTACCCATTCCTCCATCTTGGCCACGAGTATCCAACAAATATTTCTAACTTTGAGCCATCTCAAAGTCTCTATTTTGACCAATCTTGGCATGGCTGATGTGTATAACAAAATCTTCTTTCTGATTAGGGTGATGGTTGCTTTTCAGATTTTTCTCAAAAGTTTCAATAATACTTCACACCCATATATGCTCTCCAGTGATGGCAAACCAAAAATTATCAAATGATAATATGGTCTAAATAGCTGAAAGTCTTCCTTACAACTCTTCTTTTTAATTATTCTTTTAGCAGCCAGGATGTAGTGGAAACAATTTGAGATGTCTATAAGAGGGCTATTGAAGATATCGTACCACATACATTTATATATTGCCTAGTTTCCGTATGTGTCCAAACCATATTTCAACCTGCTAGCTGGTATTATAATTACCTTTAATATAGAGCATGAAAAATAAATCAAACCCAGAGTGTCCACAGCCCCAGTTCTGTCAAGATTCTCTTAAAGTCATTGGGTACAGTGCTGTATCCTTGATCTTAGATTCTCAAAATCCATGTGAATGCATCATTGCATATTGCACAGCATGCTGACATGCAATAGATACATTACATATTAGGCAGTGCCTCTGGTTTTATATTGTGAATTCCGTCTGTTGGGGTATATATTTGTTGCTATAGGCAAGTCATGATGCTCTTTGATCTGAGTTAGGAGATTTTTCTTTATCTCTGAAGAAACAGCCTGATATCCTGCCCTCCACTTTTTTTTTTTTTTTTTGGCTGCCTCCAGTTTCTTCAGAATCCTAGGGAAGTTCTAAAGGCCTCTGAAGACTTGCATGCAGAGACTCAGGCATGAGAGCTCAGTGAGAGCTTTTTCTTTCATCAAATAACCAGAGGGCAGAAGGCTAGCAAGGGTCTTTCCCCTTGCTGGGTGCCTTAGGGATCTATTCTACCAATAGAACCACCTACTGGGGCAATCCGGCCAGTCATTCCTCCTGGACAGAGTGATTTGATAGTAAAATGGAAAAACAGTTTCTGAGAGGGAGAAAAATGAGCTTCTATGGAATTCTGAGAAAGATTCTGAATCCTATTCCCAATCCTAAAATATGTGTCTACTTTTATCACATTGTAATGTTTATTAACACATGCTGTGAAGATTTAGCAAAAAGTAGAGTCATATGAAATATTTGGAAAATTATATAATTCTACTTCTCTTTATTCAATGCTTTTTATTTTTCATTTTAAAGTATATATTGATTATGGTATTACAGTTGCCCATTTTTTTCTCCCTTTTGACCCCTCAGACCTCTACTCCCCACCTTCCAGCATTCCCCTCACTTAGTTCATGTCCATGGGTCATACATATAAGTTCTTTGGCTTCTACATTTGCTATACTATTCTTAATGTCCCCCTGTCTATTTTGTATCTATCATTTATGCTTCTTATTCCCTGAACCTTTTCCTCTATTCTCCTCCCTCCTGCTCCCCACTGATAACCCTCCATGTGACCTCCATTTCTGTGATTCTGTTCCTTTTCTAGCTGTTTGCTTAGTTTGTTTTGGTTTTTGTTTTTTAGGTTCAGTTGATAATTGTGAGTTTGTTGTTATTTTACTGTTAATAGTTTTTATTTTCTTCTTTTTTCCTAGATAAGTCCCTTTAACATTTCATATAGTAAAGACTTGGTGGTGATAAACTCCTTTAACTTGACTTTATCTGGGAAGCACTTTATCTGCCCTTCCATTCTAAATGATAGCTTTGCAAATTCCAGCCACAATGGAGGCATAGGTTGATACACTGTGCCTCCTCACACAACCAAAAGAAGGACAACAAATTTAAAAACTAAGAACCACCAGAACTGACACAAAATTGAACTATATGGAAGTCTGACAACCAAGGAGTTAAAGAAGAAACATTTATTCATGTTGAAGATGGAGGTGAAGTAGGTGGGAGCAGAGCCCAGTTCTCCCTGTGCCCACCTGGAACACCTAGCTGATCTTCTGAGGAACAGGATGAACAGCGAATGGAATCCCAGCATATATGAAGTTTGTAGGCCAAAAATTGTAGAGGACATCGAAAAACAGAAAGTGAGGAGATTGCACTGGGACAGTAAGGTCCCTGGGATCTGTGCAGGGCCCTTGGCCCAGTGCCTGCCAAAGGGTATGGGGAGGAAAGTTAGATCACCAGCTCTCTCCCCTACCAGAGCAGGGAGGGCAGCCAGGCAGCAGGAGGAACCTGGATACTGGAAGTCCCTGGTGGGAACAGAGATGAAGTGGGAGACACACAGAGGCAGCATATATCCCCCGGGGTTGTGGACGTTGGTGCCAGAGAAATTGGGGTGCTGGGCAACACCTAGAAAAGGGAGGAGCTGGGCCATGTCAGACCCTAATTCAGTTAGTCTCCAAGCTAGTTGGGCTGTGTGAAAAGCTGTGTGCTTGTTAAAAACTGCAGGCAGCTGCTTTGTACAGAACTCTTTGTCTAGAGCAGTGGCTGGTTTGTCCCAAGGATGATTTGAGCTGTGCACACCCAGGGGCTGAGTGGCTGATTGGAACCTGTCAGCTCACAGAGAACTGGGCCAGAGGCTGGGCAACTGTGAATATTGTGGCCCAGACCTGGTCCCCATCCTCTCAAAACCATAGAAAGGGAAAAAAGCAAAGGCCAGCCCCCCTCTTCCTGTGGCATCTAGGAAGACCAGCAGAACTCGATGAACAGGTTTAACATCAGCAAGAGGCTTATTTTTTTCTGTTCTTCTTTTTTTCCCTTATTTTTCTTCCTGCAAGTGAGACAATAAGACATGGAATTACAAATGGTCAAGAGACAGATCTAAACGGGGAGCACAAGGCTAAGCCACCAAATTGAGAAACTGAGACAAAATGACACTTTGCTATCCCATAGAGCTGGCATTTTATTGTTTATGTGTATTATTACTATTTTTGCCACCTTTATTTTGTTAGTATTTTTTTATTTATCTTTCTTATGTTTAGTTTTCCTCATTTTATTTCAGTTTAATTGGATTGTTTGACTGGTTTTCCTTATTTTCTCTGAATTGTATTTTAATTTCCCTTCTTTCACTTAACTCCTGTACCAATAACACACTACTCTTGGTTGGGTACTTTCTATTCTGGTTATCCAAATCATATATTTCTTGTCATGTTATTGTTGTTCCAGTACTATTGTAAATAATTATTGTTCCATACAGTTGTACATACTATATAGCATCCCTCCCTAATCTTAGCCCACTTCACTTTATTCCTGAGCATTATTATTGTTGTGTTTAACTCCATTCTTGCTCACACTATGCCTACTTTTTATCCTTTACTTTCACTATATCTCATCATCTAACCTTGCACAAATGCTCTGTTTACTGGATTCAGCTCACAATCCTCCTCTCCTCTAACAAGAGTCTTATCTCTTTTTCACCTTTTATAAAAAAGGGCTAGTTGGGTGAAATATCACAGTTAACACTATATTTATCCAAAGAATTTCCTATCTCTTCTCTACTTTCTGGTACTTTAAATCCCATAAAATAGTCTTGCAATGTCTTAATCCATTTTGCCTACTCCCTGCCACTGGTCACATACAAGAATAGGGAACTATAAAATTCAGTATACCTGCTGGAAGAGAGAAACTACCGACAAAGTAACCTCCAAAAGGTAAAAAACACAAGAACAACAAGAGAGTCCACACAAACAGAGGAAAGGGCAAACCTAGACCATCCAGACAAGGAGATCAAAGAGACCACATCACTGAATCCTGTAGAACTCCAACCATAGAAATTCACTCTACAAAGACAGCTAGCAAAGTGAAATATCAGGAAGCACAGAAACAAACAAAAAGAGTCACCTAAAATGGAGAGACAAAAAAAGAACATGCAATCAAAAGGAACGGAAGATGCTCCACTAAAAGAGCTAAAAGAAACTGTGGTAACCAAACTATCAGATATGGAATTCAAAATAATGGTTATAAAGATGCTCAAGAAACCCACAGACAACTACAAGGAACTGAGTGAGAATACAACACTATGAAAAAGGAAATAGAAACTATAAACAAAAACCAGGAAGAAATGAAAAATAAAATCTTGGAAATAAAAAAACACAGTAGAAGGTTGGATGAGTCAGAAGATTGAATCAGTGAGCTGGAGGACAAAGTGGAAAAAACACCCAAAAAGAGAAAGAAAAGGGAAGAAGATTTGGAAAGAACAAAGAGATGGTAAGGGAACTGCAAGATAACATGAAAGGTAATAACATCTGTATAATAGGGATACCAAAAGGAAAAGAAGAGCAAGGGATAGAAAACCTGTTTGAAAATGTAATGATGGAAAACTTCCCTAATTTGGTGACAGAAAAAGTCACACAAATACAGGAAACACAGAGAGTCCCAATCAAGAGGAACCCAAAGAGGCCGACTTCAACACACATCCTAATTAAAACAGCAAAATTCCAAGACAAAGAGAGAATCTTAAAGGCAGCAAGGGAGAAAAAGTAAGTAATATACAAGGGAGCCCCAATAAGACTAGCAGCTGACTTCTCAATGGAAATGCTGCAAGCCAGAAAAGAATGGCAAGAAATATTCCAAGTAATGAATACCAAAGGCCTGAAACCAAGAACACTTTATAGAGCAAGGCTCTCAATTAAAATGGAAGGCCAAATAAGGAGTTTCCCAGGCAAAAGAATTCTAAAAGAATACACCTCAACCAAACCAGCTCTGTAAGAGATGCTAAAGGAACTGCTTTAAGAAAAGGAAGAAAAAGATTGAAAGAGAGGGACACAGACACAAAAAAAATGGCAATGAATAAATACCTATCCATAATAACCTTAAACATGAATGGATTAAATGCTCCAATCAAAAGACATAGAATAGCTGAATGGATAAGAAATCATGGCCCACATATATGTTACCTACAAGAGACCCACCTCAGAACAAAAGACCTACACAGACTGAAAGTGAAAGACTGGAAAAAAAGGTTCCAAGTAAATGGACAGGAAAAAAAGCTGAGGTAGCAATATTCATATCAGACAGAATGGACTTCAAAACAAGGGCCATAAAAAGATACCCAGAAGGTCAGTTCATAATACTCAAGGGAAGAATCCATCAAGAAGACATAAACATAGTAAATATGTATGCAACCAACATAGGAACATCCAAATACATAAAGAAAATCTTGGAGGACTTCAAGAAAGATATTGATAGCAACACAATTATAGTAGGGGATTTTAACACCCTACTGTCAAAAGTGGATAGATCTTCCAAAAAATATATCAACAAAGATATTGTGGCATTGAACAATGTCCTGGATCAAATGGACTTAGCTATAGAGCCTTTCATCCCAAAGAAGCAAAGTACACATTCTTTTCAAAAGCACATGGAACATTTTCAAAGATGGACCCCATGATAGGAAACAAAACAATCCTCAGTGAGTTCAAGAAAATTGAAATCATATAAAGTATTTCCTCTGACCACAAGGGTCTGAAACTAGAAACCAACTGCAATGAAAAAACTAAAAAAACTCAAAAACTCAAAACTCAAATGAATGGGTCAAGAATTAGATCAAGGAAGAAATCAAAACGTTTCTGGAAATAAATGAAAATGAACTCACAACAATCCAAAATTTATGGGACACAGCCAAGGCAGTTCTGAGAGGGAAGTTCATAGTGGTACAGGCCTACCTAAAAAAGATAGAAACATTTCAAATAAACAACCTAACCCTACATATACAAGAACTTGAAGAACAGAACTAAGACAGCCCAGATCAAGTAGAAGGAAGGAAATAACCAAGATTGAGCAGAATTAAATGGCATAGAGCCTAAAAGCACAATTTTAAGGATAAATAAATCCAGGAGCTGATTCTTTCAAAAGACAGACAAAATTGACAAGACCTGAGGCAGATTCATCAAGAAGAAAAGAGAGAGGACCTAAATAAACACAATCAGAAATGAAAGAGGAGAGATTACAACTGATATCACAGAAATACAAAGGGTTGTAAGAAATTACTACAAACAACTATATGCCAAGAAATTTGATAACCAAGGTAAAATAGACACATTTCTAGAAAAATATAATCTCCCAAAAATGAAAGAAGAAGAAGGGGAAAGCATGAACAGACCAATAACAGCTGATGAAATCAAAGCAATAATCAACAAACTCCTGGCACACAAAAGCCATGGACCAGATCATTTCACAGGAGAATTCTACAAAGCATTTAAGGAAGAGCTAACCCCTATCCTTCACAGACTATTCCAAAAGATCCAAGAAGATGGAAGACTCCCAAACTCGTTTAATGAAGCCAGCATCATCCTAATCCCAAAACCAGATAAAGACTCAACAAAGAAAGAACACTATAGGCCAATATTGCTGATGAACTTAGACACTAAAATCCTCAACAAAATATTGGCAAACCTCATCCAGCAATACATTAAAATGATCATACACCATGAACAAGTGGGATTCATCCCAGGGCTGCAAGGATGCTATAGTATTTGCAAATCAATAAATGTAATACATCACATAAACAAAAACAAGAACAAAAATCACAGGATTGTATCAATAGATGTGAAAAAAAAAGCATTTGATAAGGTACAGCACCCATTTACGATAAAAACACTCAGCAAAGTGGGAATTGAGGGAGCATTCCTCAACATAATAAAGGCCATATATGAGAGACCTATAGCTAACATCATACTCAATGGGCAAAAACTAAAATTTTTTTCACTAGGATCAGGAACAAGACAAGGTTGTCCATTTTCACCACTTCTATTCAATATAGTATTGGAAGTTTTAGCCACAATGATCAGACAAGAAAAGGAAATAAAAGGCATCCAAATTGGAAAGGAGGAACCAAACTATCATTGTTTGGAGATGACATGATAGTGTACATACAAAATCCTATAGACTCCACCAAAAAAACAGCTTAAGCTAACAAATGAATTTGGCAAAACAGTGGGACACAAAGTCAATATCCAAAAATCAAAGGCATTTTCATATACCAACAATGAAACAGCAGAAGGAGAAATCAGGGAAAAAATCCCAGTTGATAAAGCAATAAGAAAAATAAAATACCTAGGAATAAACCTAACCAAGGAGGTGAAAGACCTGTACACAGAAAACTACACAACACTGAAGAAAGAAATCAAGGAAGACACAAATTAATAGAAACACATACCATGTTCATGGATCAGAAGAATTGTCATCATCAAAATGTCTATATGACCCAAAGCAATTTACAGATTCAATGAAATACCTATTAAATCGCCAATGGCATATTTCACAGACATAGAACAAACACTTAAAAAATTTATATGGAACCATAAAAAACCCCGAATAACTGCCACGATTTTCAGAAAGAAGAGTAAAGTAGGAGGGATCACAATACCTGACACTAAACTATACTACAAGGCCACTGTAACTAAAACAGCCTGGTACTGGCATAAAAACAGGCATGCAGACCAATGGAACAGAACAGAGAGCCCAGAAATAAACCCAAGTCTCTACAGTAAACTAATATTCGACAAAAGTGGCAGCAACATAAAATGGAGTAAAAAAGCCTCTTCCACATATGGTGTTGGGAGAGCTGGACAACTACATGCTAAAAAATGAAACTCGAGTATCAACTTACATCATACACAAAAATAAATTCAAGGTGGATAAAATACTTAAATATAAGTCTTGACACCATTAAAGTCTTAGAGGAGAACATAGGCAGGAGAATCTCAGATATTTCACGCAGCAGTATTTTCACTGATATGTCCCCCAGAGTTAAGGGACATAAAGGAAAGAACAAACAAATGGGATCTCATCAAAATAAAAAGCTTCTGCACAGCTGAAGAAAACAGTATTAAAATAAAGAGAACCAACCATATAGGAAAACATATTTGTTAATGATACCCCAGACAAGGGTTTAATCTGCAAAATATATAAAGAACTTACATGACTCCACTATAAGAAGACAAGCAACCCAATTAAAAAATGAGCAAAGGACTTGAACGGACACTTCTCCAAGGAGGACATACAGAAGATCCAGAAACACATGAATAGATGCTTAGTATCACTAGCTATCAGAGAGATGCAAATTAAAACCGCAATGAGATACCACTTCACACCAGACAGAATGGCCATCATAAAGCAACAAAAAACAAGTGTTGGCTGGGTTGTGGAGAAAAGTGATCTCTAGTGCACTGTTGGTGGGAATGCAGACTGGCACAACCACTATGGAAAAGAGTATGAAATTTTTTCAGAAAACTAAAAATGAATCTGCCTTTTGACCCAGCAACTCCACCACTAGGATTATATCCTAAGAACCCTGAAACACTAATCCAAAAGCACCTATACACCCCAATGTTCATGGCAGCACAATTTACAATAGCCAAGTGTTAGAAGCAACCTAGGTGCCCATCAGTAAATGATTGGATCAGAAAACTGTGGTACATTTACACAATGGAATTCTGTGCAGCAGAAAGAAAGAAGGAGTTCTTACCATTTGTGACAACATGGATGGAACTGGAAAGCATTATGCTAAGTGAAATAAGCCAGGCAGTGAAAGACAAATACCATGTGATCTTTAACAAGAATCTAATCAACAAAACAAACAAACAAGCAAAATATAACCAAAGACATTTAAATTGGAAACAAGCTGACAGTAACCAAAAGGGAGAAAGGAGGGGATAATGGGGGGAAAGAGTGAAGGGTTTACAGGAACACCTATAAAGGACACATGGACAATAACAAGGTGGGGTGGAAACAGGGGAGGGAGGTGGAAAAGTCTGGAGTGGTGGAGAGGCATGGGTGGAAAAGGCAGAAAACTGTACTTCAACAACAACAAAAATCAAAAATATTTTAAAAAGAGAAAAAACATTCATACAGACAGTAGGAGGGGTGGAGATGGGCAGCTGGGGAGGAGAGGACTCAAAGCAAGGCAGTGGCTGGAAGCCAGGTGAGGATATGGCTGGGGGAATGGGTGAGGTGGTATCTGGAAGAGCAGGCAGTCCCACATTTCGTGTGGATAAACCAGGAGGAAAAACTGGGGAGTGATACAGACCGCATAAACCAGGACTCCAACACCAGGAAAAAAAAAGCTTCAAAACTTCTGACTGGAAAAGTCTGTGGGGGTTGTGGTGGTGGCAGAAACTCCCAGCCTCACAGGAGAATTTACTGGAGAGACCCCCAGAGTGCTGGAATGTATACAAACCCACCCACCTGGGAATCTGCACCATAAGGGGGCCCAATTTGCTTTGGGTAGCGGCATAAGTGACTGAAAGCCAGTCCAGAGCCCAGTAAGTGGCAGTGTTCCCTCTCAGACCCCTCCTCCACATAAAGCCTCACAACACAGTGAGCAGGGTTTCTCTTCCCTGATAAATACCTAAGGCTCCACCTCTTACAACATAACAGGTGTGCTGAGACAAAAAGATATGGCCCAAATGAATCAACAGATCAAAGCTCCAAAAATACAACTAGGAAATGAAGAAATAACCAACCTATAATATGCAGAGTACAAAATACTGGCAATCAAGATGCTCAGAGAAATGGTTAATTATGGTGGCAAATTTGAGGAAAAAGTGAAGGCTATACCAACTGAAATAAAGGAAAATGTACAATGAACCAAGAGTGACAGGAAACTGGGACTCAAGACAATGGGTTGGAGCAGAAGGAAGAAAGAAACATTCAACTAGAGCAGAATGAGGAAACAAGAATGCAAAAAAATGAGGAGAGGCTTAGTAACCTCCAGGAGAATTTGAAACATTCCAATATCCTAATCATAGGGGTGCCAGAATGAGAGGAGGGAGAGCAAGAAATTGAAAATTTATTTGAACAAATAATGAGGGAGAACTTCTCTAATCTGGCAAGGGAAATAGACATCCAAGAAATCCAGGAAGTTCAGAGAATACTCAAAAACTTGGACCCAAGGAAGCACACACCAAGGCACATCATAATTACATTACCCAATATTAAAAATAAGAGAATCTTAAAAGGAAAAGCAGAAAAGAAGAGAGTTACCCAAAAGGAGTTGCCATAAGACTATCAGCTGATTTCTGAATAGAAACTTTACAGGCAAGAAGGGGCTGGAAAGAAGTATTCCAAGTCATGAAAGGCAAGGACCTACATCCAAGATTACTCTATCCAGCAAAGCTATCATTTAGAATGCAAGGGCAGATAAAGTGCTTCCCAGATACGGTGAAGTAAAAGGACTTCATAATCATCAAGCCCTTACTAAATGAAATGTTAAAGGGACTTATCTAAGAAAAAGAAGATCAAAAATACAAAGTGTAAAATGACAACAAACACAACTATCAATAACCAAACCTAAAAAAAAACAAAACAAAACAAAAAAAAACCCTAAGCAATCAACTAGAACAGGAACAGAATTATAGAAATGGAGATCATATGGAGGGTTATCAGTGGGGAGCAGGAGGGGACATAATGGAGGAAAAGTTACAAGGAATAAAAAGCAGAAATAATAGGTACAAAATAGACTGAGGTATGTTAAAAATAGTGTAGGAAATGTAGAAGCCAAAGAACTTACATGTATGACCCATGGACATGAACTAAGGGGGTATGCTCATTGGAGGGGGGATACAGGACAGAGGGGAATAAAGGGGATAAATGGGACAACTGTAATAGCATAATCAATAAAATATATTAAAAATTAAAAAATATATATTGTTAAGTCAAAGATCACATAAGGTTTTAGGAAAGGCTGAATATGCAGTTTTCATGAGTGACATGTTTGGCTGAAGTGAAAAGCTGAGAGTTGGGACTAGCAAGAAATTAGGTTTCGTTGTTGCTCTCTTTTCTTTAACCTCATAGTATTCTTTGTCATAGAGTAATATGATTTTGGCTTTTTGCCTATCTTTGCCTTTAAGGTACATGCTCCTAAATAGTAAAGACTATTGTGTTCAACTTATTTCATATTACCAGTTCCTAATCAGATACATAGCAAAAATACAATTTCAAAATAGTTGGACCAGAGGGGCTTTGTTAAAGATCAAATACATCACCTTTTACTGAAACAAAAAATGTTTAGATAAATGAATCAGTGAAGTGGATTTATATTACAGAAAAGTGGATTATAATATTTATATTACATTGATAGCCAGGGGAAATTCTTAAATTAGTGTGAGAACCATATAGCTTTTGTGAGCCCTATGCACAAAGTAAAAGGAATGTTTTCCAATTTTATTGAGAACAAATTGATATACATTACTGTATGACTTTAAGGTGTATGACATGATGGTTTGACATATATATTGTAAAATGATATTGGAAAAAACTAAATGATAGCATTGCTGGATAGAGTAGTCTTGGATGTAGGTCCTTGCCTTTCATGACTTCAAATTCCTCCCAGTCCCTTCTTGCCTGTAAGATTTCTTTTGAGAAATCAGCTGAGAGTTTTATGGGTACTCCTTTGTAAGTAACTCTTTTCTTTCCCCTTGCAGCTTTTTTAAAATTATGATGTGCTTCAGTGGGTTCCTCCTTGGGCCTAATTTATTTGGGACTGCCTGGGCTTCCCGGACTTCCTGGAAGTCTATTTCCTTCACCAGATTGGGGAAGTCTTCCTTCATTATTTGTTCAAATAAGTTTTCAATTTCTTGCTCTTCCTCTTCTTCTGGCACCACTATGATTAAGATGTTGGAGCACCTAAAGTTGTCCCAGATGTTCCCAAGTCTCTTCTAATTTTTTTTTTTTGCATTCTTGTTTCTTCATTCTGTTCTGGTTGGATGTTTATTCCTTCTTTTTTTCCTAAATAATTTATATGAGTCCAGGTTTCCTTCCCTTTACTGTTGGCTCCCTGTATGTTTTCCTTTATTTCACTTTGTATAGCCTTCATTTCTTCAATCATTCTGTGACTAAACTCAGCCATTTCTGTGAGCATCCTGATTACCAGTGTTTTGAACTCTGCATCTGACAGGTTGTCCTTTTTGTGGCTTAGTTCTTTTTTCTGGAGTTTTGATCTGTTGTTTCATTTGGGCCATATATCTTTGTCTTGGCACCTGTTTTGTTGTAAGGAGTGGAGTCTTAGGTATTCACCAGGGTAGGACAACCCTCTGTTGCATTGTGGTGCTGTCTGTCAGAGAGGGGTCAGATAGGGAACAATGCTTCTTGCTCACTCTGCTCTAGCCCCAGTTTCCATCACTTCCCTCTCTTCCCACAAGTACACTGTGCTCCTTAGGTGCTGATTCCCAAGTAGGTGGGTTTGTGTACATTCTAGGATCCCATGGGCCTCCCTAGTGCACAGTCCTGTGAGACTGGGAGTTTCTCCCACCTTCACAATCCTTGCAGAATTTTACAGCTAGAGGTTTTGAGTCTTCAGTTTCCCCATCAGCTGGCCCCCACCTCATCTGAATGGTCAGCTGCCTGTCGGAGGGTTTTCTCTGCCCAGCTGCCTGTCTCTGCCCCCTCCTACCAGTCTGGATGAATGCTTCTTTAACTTCTTGGTTGTCATAGTTCCATGCAGTTTGATTTTCTAGCAGTTCTGGTTATTTATTGTTTCTAAATTGGTTGTTATCATTCTTTTGGTTGTGTGAGGAAGTGAAGCATTTCTACCTACTCCTCCATCTTGGCTGGACTCTAATCCTACTTCTTAAAAAAAAACAAAACAAAACAAAAAAACTTTAAAAGGCAGCAGATACAGGTTTTCCTCCTGCAAAGAATGATAAAACTACACTTTAGTTATGAAAATCACACATATCTCTCTGCCCTAACACAAAGAATTAACATCAAACTAGAGAAAGTTAAAATAAAAAGCTTTCTCTCCATCAGTATGCCTCTTCCACATATTTACTTTTTTTTAACTAAGGTTCATATTTTGAACCTTATGTACAGCTTGTGAGATAATGGAGCCTCCCTGCAGGGTACAATTGTAGACAGACCTCATTGCTTTGCTATCTTTCATTTATCTTTCCAGGTAATCTGTAGACTCTATGGATTACACATCAGAGATCATTTTTCATAATATAGCTCTCTCTAGGACAGTTTATCTTTTTAACCCCTTCCTTTAAAATTCTATGGTTGATTGTATTTCTGATAAAAATATTCAAGCTGTTAGCATTTCAAAAGATGAATTTAGGAGATTAAATTAAAGAGATGAAGAAGGAAGATATAGTGTAATTGATAATTAGGTGAACTTCAGTCCAGCCTCCTCAGGATAACTCTCTGGTCTTTGAGCTACATTTTGAAGAGTAATGAATTTTTATCAGAAACCCACTTTGTAGCCAGTTGGAATCTTGTTCTCTCCTCTCAGTAGGAGCTGTCTTTGGTAAAAGGCTTATCAGTGGTAATGGGCCAGCCATCCACCCCTACTCCTCACATTGATGCTGACTCCTGACCCAGACTGTGCACTGCCATTGAATAATGAGGTTAGGATCAAATAGAACCTGGTCCCATCAGCCCACGTAAAGCCAAGAATGGGCTCATTTTCACAAATTATTCAGGGACAGTACCTGAGTTGCTGTCAGCTAACTGGATAAATTAAGGGAAGAAGAAGAATAGTACCCCCACTCCCCTGCCAAATTATCCAAGTGGTCTTTTTGGTCTTAATTCCTTTTGTAGAGATATAGCCTAAAATCTTTTATAACCTTAATTAAATTTAAGATAATACTTCGGCTTCTGTGAGTGCTAAACGGGAATCTCTTGATTATTTAAGTACACAATCAGACCATATCTTCCAAGATCAAATAAAGTATGAGGGGGGGACTTAAAAGTCATTGGGGCTATATCAAAAAATATCTGATGTATCCTTTTTCATTTTTTAGCATCTTTTTTGTTGAATCACAAATAAATTCACAACTAAATAGATTTAAGCAGTAAAATGGGCTGCATTTTAGCTCATGCTTTAAAAAAAAACAGCTCTGTTTAATCCTTTCATCCTTCTCACCTGGCCTCCAACCCCTCCCCTCTGGCAACTGTCAGTCTGTTCTCTGTATCCAGGAGTATGTCTCCACATTATTAGTTTGTTTTGTTCATTAGATTTTGCATCTAAGTAAAATAATATGTTACTTGTCTTTCTCTGACTGGTTATTTCACTTAGTATAATACTTTCCAGGTTCACCCATTCTGTCACAAAAGGTAAGATTTCCTTCTTTTTATTGCCACATAGAATTCCATTGTGTGTATTTCCCATAATTGTTTTATCCACTCATCTACTGATGGGCACTTGTGCTGCTTTGATATCTTGGTGATTGTAAATAATGCTGCAATGAACATAAGTGCGTGTTATTCTTTTGAATTAATGTTTCAGGTTTTTTCAGATGTATACCCAGGAGTGGAATTGCTGGATCATACAGCAGTTCTGTGTTCAATTTTTGGAGGTATCTCCAAACTGCTTTCCACAGTTGGGTGAACTCAGACAACAGTATGGTGATTGCCAGAGGGAAGGGGTCTGGGGGAGGTAGAAGAGGGCAAAGGGGGATAAATGGTGTTGGAAGTAGACTTGTCTTGAGGTGGTAAACACACAATACTATATACAATGATGTATGATAGAATTGTACACCTGAAGCCTATATTATTTTAACCAATGTCACCCCAATAAATTCAGTTAAGCAAAGAAAGCAGAGGCTCTGAAGCTAGATCATTTGGATTCAAAACTTGCCCCCACCATTTTTAGCTATGTAGTCACAAGCACATTACTTTAGCTCTGGAGCTTTAGTTCTCTCATTTGCAAATTGAGGATAATAATACCTTTGTAGGTTGGTTACTGATGGAATGTGTCTGAAGTGGCCAGGTCTTGTTCACTCACTGGGTATTCTGTTAATATGATCCCCTATGTACTATTTTTATGAACTTAATTGGAAATTTCAAAGCATAAAGTTGCAGATACTGAAAGTAACATTCCTATTTAAGGCAGAGTGATCCATGAACCCAGGGATACACTGCAGGCAGTAACTGTCATGTGCTTTTATGCCATATGCCAACTGTCATATGCCAATAATGTAAATACCAGTCCTGTTGTTGTTGTTTTTTTTTTCAAGATTTAGACATATCTCTAGGCAAGGGATTTGGGGGAAACCTCCTGCTCATAAGCTCTAGTATTGCAGAACTGTTTAAGTATAGAACTTAGACAGCACTGCCCCTACCAAAGCAATTCTTTAGATTTCCTGTACTGTACTAGCAGCACCTTTTAGGCTCCAATACTCTGAGAATCCAGTTATTAGAACTGAATTCCTTCCTCTGAGTTTTGAAATCTAATTTTTTTTCGTATCTCTGATTACCCCTTTCATGACCCTTCAGTCTTTGGCATTGCTTTTCCTGGATATAAACTTCTTTTCCTCCCTAAATGCTATGTAGAATCTCTGTGTAAAGTTCCTGTCTTAACACAATCCACAGCCTACTTATTTAAGTCTGACCTTTATTCCAGTTTCTCAAGATTTCCTTAAGCAAGCATTATTTCCTTTAAGTTTGCTTTGATCCATTAGCAGGATGTAATTATTATAACATTGGCATGGGGTTATCAAGTCCTTTGAGTAAATCTTATTGTTCCATAACTAACTTAAGTCAACAGAATTGAGGTACTTGCTCCTTGTACATGTCCTGTCATGTACTTGCTGTTTGTTTCCTTGTTTGCGGGAAAACATCTTCTCTTTCAGCCTGGTTCTTTCAAGTATCCCAACATTAATGCTTGTGTCAGGTACAAGAAACTAAGGTATGCCCTCTCCCCAAGATCCTAATATCTTATAGTAATAAAGCATTATTTCACTTCACTCACCATATCTAACATGGATTTTCTGTGATTGTTTTCATGTCATCTCCATCTCAGAACTCCAGCTGATGGAGTATTCAGGACAGAATGTTGCCATCAATTAGGAAAATCAAGTCATGTGTCCATGTCAATAAGAAGAGAATATATAATCCTCCCACAAAGAGGAGGTCTTGTAGGGTAGGTTACCAAATATGAATGAGCAGTGATATGAGCTGCCGCTATACTGACAGATTGCTATAACTTTAGGAAAGGCTCTAATGCAGACTTAGGGATTCTTCAGATCCCTAACGCATACCTCAAAGTCTGGCTTTTCACATCTCCAAATTACACAAAAATGTGGTAAAACCCAGTGATTCACAAATTATAGCTCTATATTAATGGTGAGGGAGGTAGGCTTACACCTTATTTTTTAAAGAACTCTTATTTCAGAATTTCTTTGAAGAAGGATAGTAGCTATCAGAAGGAAATTACACAAATTGTTCCTCCTTGTACCTTCCGCTTCATCCAGCTACAAAAGATAAGAAAAAAGAAATTAACGCCATTCTCTAAATTATGGGTCTTGTTGATATTATATAAAAATCTGATGTAAATATACCGTCTAAAATGAGCTTGATTCTACAGAGAAAGCACATATTCAACAAATTCATTAAGATTAAATGGGTATGGTGAAAGTTTTAAATAAGTAACTGATAGAAAGGAAATACCTAGTTATAATGCAGCTAAAAAATGAGAGTGAAATCTCATGTGAACCTATGGGAAATATAATGTTACCATAAGATAGCTGATAACAAAATTAAACTAATAAATGAGAAATACATAGTATATCAATTTAATAACTCTGCAGTGAACACACTATTTTCCTTTCCCAATAACGTAGGTTATTTATTTTTTTTAGAAATAGAAATAAATTTTGAAATTTTAAAAAGCCAGAGCTTTTTCAAATTCCTTTGAAGAAATAAAATAAGAGTAATGTAACTGACTTTCTAGACACCATAGACAACTTTTTTTATTTTAGGTTTTATAGGAACAAAGGTATTTCCTGATCAAATATTAGCTCAGTGTCAGAGAAACTGCAAGAACACTAAAAAATATGGGTTTTTTTCAAGACAAGATTATAGTCCAGTAAGAAAGAAAAATAATTCATTTCTATCTCTAAAGCTCTTTGGACATACAAAGTCTTTATTATTATGTCATATTTTCAGTTTAGTATGCATGAGAGATTATTACTTAGTGTATAAGATGCCATTACAAATAAAATAAAGTATAATACATAGTTCATAAATTGTGACAGTGAATGGAAAATGGTTTACAAATTTCTGAGTTCACATAGTACATAAAGAAGGTAGGAAAATAATTAGACAAAGAGATGTGTGAGTTCACCCACATTTGTGTTTTTCACTTGTCCAGCAAGGTAGAATGCCCTCTTTAACTAATTATCCATCAAATATTCCTTGGAGCAAGTTGCTATGATAGATGTTTCTATCTCTGTTTTGCATATGGAGAAAATAAAAAAAAAGATTGAGGGAGAAGTTGAGATAGAAAAAGTTGACTAACAAAGCGTGAAAACCTAAATTTTTAAATTTTGGTGTAATTCACTCAATAGCCTGAATTAACTTCCATTAAACAAACCCAAAGAGTGGCTTGTAAAGTCTATCTTAGTTATCTTAAGTCTCTAAACTCAATCATCTTAATAATGCAATTGCTTGTGGAAGATTAACAACCCTAAACTTCTTGAAGATGTGAGATGTCATGCAGCAAAAGGCTAATTAGAAGGGCCTGGGTAAACTTCAGAGGGAAGTGCAGCCACACATGTAATACCTCTGTGGATGGTCTTGAATTCCTTGTACCTTAGAGATATTCTGAAATGTTTTGCCATTTGGGAAATTAAAAGTTACAGTGACAGAATTGAATATGTTTTTTAAAAAAGCAAAACCCAACCAAAAGAATGACTTCAATTAATGGGTCAGCCTAGGGAAATGGATTTTTTATTTCTTAAGAACCAAGGGACTGAATAAAGATCATTCAATATACAATACCAGGCAATCCTAATTAACTACTGTAATCAAAGAGTTTGTCTCACTTAGTTTAGGAGCCACATAGGAAAATAGCATGTCCTTCTTAATGCACAGGTGTTATCTAACATTCCACAAAGGAGAGAATTTTGTCTTCCTTGGAAACCTTTGCTTGTTCTTCTCCTGCTAATATTTTTATTAATCAGTATTTGATTAGATATTTTGATTTTCAAAATACTTTAAAGTCTTAAATTTTATAATATTTTTCTTTATTATCACTTTTTTCTTATCAAAGTATAAAAACAGAGGAAAGAACTTCATTAGGGGATAATGGGATTCAGTAAAAAGTAAAAAGGACTCATGGACATGGACAACAGTGTGGCAATTGCAGGTGGGAAGGAGGTATAAGGGCGATTAATGGTAATGAAAAAATACAATAAAAATAAATGTAAAAAAAAGAAGTTGGGGAGGGAAGATGATTGGCATAAGATCAAAGTTACCTTACACTTCAAGAATCTGGAGCTTCACATTATGTGGGAATATAAGGAAAAACTGTGTCACCTGATTGACAGTTTCATCTAATTAATTTATATCTTCTGCCAATTTGGGGTCATTTATTACTCTTCATTGAAATAGAAATTAATTAAAAACTAAGTTTTGAAAATTTATTACATTTGTCATCTAACTTCAAAAACTACCTTTTATATCACATACATAGATATATTTTATATACCCCAAAAGCTTACTATGGGCAAATCTATTCTCTAAGTTTCACTTAATATACCAAATATTTTATCATTTTTCTAAATATTGGTTATGGAACATTTTGTTCTGCTATCATGGTATAATTTATTAAACACTTTATTAATGTGAAATGCTCAGATTGATTCTAGTTTTTTCAATTATTGATAATATTACAACATTTATATTTTAGGCATGCTTAATTATTTTCTTTTTTAAGAATTTTTTTATTGATTGTGCTATTACAGTTTCCTCAATTTTCCCCTTTTATCCCCCCTCCACCCTGCCCCCCAACCCTCCAGCATCCCCCCACCCTTAGTTCATGTCCATGGGTTGTACATATAAGTTCTTTGAGTCCTGTTTCCTATACTATTTTTATCTCTCCCCATCTATTTTATGCCTACTAATTATGCTTCTTCTTTCCTGTATCTTTCCCCCCATTTCTCCCCTTCCCCTCCCCACTGAACTCCCTCTGTGTGCTGTCTGTTTCTCTGATTCTGTTCCTGTTCTGGTTGTTTGCTTAGTTTTTGTTTTCATTGTTTTTCTTTTCTTTTAGGTTCATTTGTTGATAGTTTTGAGTCTGTTGTTATTTTATTGTTCATATTTTTTATCTTCTTTTTCTTAGATAAGTTCCTTTAACATTTCATATAAGGGTTTTGTGACGATGAACTCTTTTAACTTGACCTTATCTAGGAAGGACTTTATCTTCCCTTCCATTCTAAATGATAGCTTTGCTGGATAGAGTAATCTTGGATGTAGGTCCTTGCCTTTCATGACTTGGAATACTTCTTTCCATCCCCTTCTTTCCTATAAGATTTCTTTTGAGAAATCAGCTGATAGCCTTACAGGTACTCCTTTGTAGGTAACTGTCTCCTTATCTCTTGCTGCTTTTAGGATTTTCTCTTTGTCTTTAATCTTGAGTAATTTAATGATGATGTGCCTTGGTGTGTTCCTCTTTGGGTCCAACTTCTTTGGGACTCTCTGGGCTTCCTGGACTTCCTGGAAGTCTATTTCCTTTGCCAGATTGGGGAAGTTTTCCTTCATTATTTTTTAAAATAAGTTTTCAATTCCTTGCTGCTGTTCTTCACCTTTAGCACCCCTATAATTTGAATATTGGAACATTTCAGGTTGTCTCAGAGAATTCTCAGCCTCTCTTCATTTTTTTTATTCTTATTTCTTCATTCTGATCCAGTTGGATGTTTATTTCTTCCTTTTGTTCCAAATCATTGTTTTGAATCTTGGTTTCCTTCCTGTCACTGTTGTTTCCCTGAATATTTTTCTTTATTTCATTTTGGGTATCTTTCATTTGTTCTTTCATTTTTCGACAAAGCTCAATCAGTTCTGTGAGCATTTTGATTACCAGAGCTTTAAATTCTCCATCAGATAGGTTGTCAATATCCTCATTGCTAAGTTCTTTCTGAGGTTTTCCTGTGTTCTTTCATTTAGGCCATATTTCTTTGTCTTAGCACAGCTGATAGTTGTAAGGGGTGGGGCCTTAGTATTCACCCAGGCAGGGCAACCCTGCTTGCTGTGCTGAAGTGCTGCCTGTGTGAGAGGGGCCAGAGAGGAAACAGTGCAGCTCTCCTGCTCATCTCTAGTGCACTTTCCAACAGACTCTCACATCAGACTGGAAGTATCTCCCACTGGGGCAACCCCTGCTGTAGCCCACAGTCAGCTCTGAGTCTCAGTTTTCCCCTTAAGTCAGTCCCTCCCGCACAACTCTGCAGAACTGGGCAGTCAGCCCTGCCCCTCAGCCACCTCATCTTGATTTTTCTGAGTGGGCCCATTTGGTCCGCCTTACCAGTCTGGTTGTTCTGGTTGATTTTTTCTTTAATTCCTTGGTTGTTGGAGTCCCATGCAGTTTGATTTTCTGGTGATTTTGGTTGTTTATTGATTTTAGATTGGTTGTTATCCTCCTATTGGTTTTGTGAGGAAACAAAGGGTTTTTACCTATGCCCCCATCTTGGCTGGAACTCTCCTTAATTGTTTTCTGTAAGATAAATCCCAGGAATAAAATGATTGACTCAAAAGATATGAGTGTCCTTGTGGATTTTTTGCTACATACTTTTATTCTTCTTTGTGTTGGACTCAATGGACTTACAATGCCAATAGCAATGAATTAGTGTTTCATTTTCACTACAAGGTTGACAACAATGAGTCCTGTCAAAAAATTGATACTTCACTAAATGCAATATAATTTTTCAAAGTCACTTACATTTTCATTTCTTTGACAATTAAACAGTTATATTTAAGCTAATTAAAGCCACTGATATCTTAAAGCTATATTTGATTATTACTGGGTTTTGAATTTTTTAGTTTAAATGTAGTTATTTACAGATGAGTATAAAATTTAACAGTAGTTTCAGGAATTCTATGAATGGAACTTGGGATACCATGGCCTATCACTAAATAAAAATTATTTATAAGGTTGAACTGCCTCAGTCTTATATGAAAAGTATCAAAAGAACCTTGTCAAAATAATGATCTTCCTTTAGAAAGGGTTGAAATGAATTCATTATAACCGAGCATGGACCCCAAGGGCAAGACTGTAGTATTATCAGCTCTTGTCTTTGAAAACCTGATTCATTAATATCTTTTCACTGATTCTTTTGGCCATGTCCACAGTATAATTTTCCTTCATCTTGCTTTCAGGAAGCTTGTTTGTTTGTTTGATCTTTCCCTGATCTCAGAGTTTCTATATAAGAAATAAAATAATTTAAAAATAATTATTTATTAGGAGAGAGACTCTGTTATAGGCACTTTAGGCAGATCTTGAAAGGAGATTTAGGTCACATATTTTCTAATAGTGATATCTTATATTTTTGAGGGAACCTGTAGATCACTAATTGGACCACCTGAACCCCCTCTGCAATATTTTGTTCATTGGTCATGGAGGCCGTGTCCATGCCCTTTGATAGTTTTCATCCACTGGTTCTTTACACATTTGGTCTTATTTCATCTACACAGTAACCCTCATTTAAAAAAAAATAAATGATAGAGGTATTGCATAACCACGTGACAGGTTTATGGCATTTCTGGTAATATCTGACCCCAAATGCCTAATCAATTGAATCTATGTCATTTAGCCTCCTGTCTTTGACAGCATACATTACAAATTAAAATGTATTTCCTCATGACAGACTCTCATATATTTGAAGACCTCTTTGCTGTCTCTCACAACCTTCTCACCTGTAAGGTTACATATTATCGTACTTTACAAATCTGCCTCATCTGACATTCTGTCAAATCTCTTTCCCACCTTGATTTCCCATCAGTTTCTAATCATCCTCTAAAATAATATGTAACATAATAGATGATGCTTACTAATTGCAAACTAAGTATAGTGCTCAGTGCTTGATTGTGAGATAAATACTTTATATCTATTTTATAAACAAAGTAACTGAGACACATGAATTTTAAAGCATACAATATTATAGAACAAGGAATTGGCAGGCCTGGGATACTGACACAAGACTGTCTAGTGCCAAAGTTCAAGTTTTTAACCATTGTGTATATTGAAAAATCTAGGTTTGGTGTTACCCATGCAGGGTAAAGACCATTCTTTGTGGCATCCAAACTTTTCTATAGAATTTTTTTCTTACAGTCGCATTATGTGTAGGTTTGTGTTAAGTTTATTATTATCTACATCTGTAAAATCCTATTTGTTTGGTTTATTTTTCACATGTTTTACCCATTAAATGAAGCCATCTACAATTGGTATCCGAATACAACTAGAAGACTTTTCCTTTGTCTCACTTTATATATGAAGGCATCTGGGGTTAATACAATTATAGACACCCAGAGCCTTTCAATAAGCTTGAAATCAGGTGCAAAAATTTCAGAACATCCCTGTAATAAAGAAGATGAACTGTAGTAAACATATTTTCCAATACATTGTGATGTGATTCTTGGCTAAAATCAAAGTGAGAATAAATATACATGTTCCCTTGTTAGTAGTTGAAACTGATTAGTTTACTAATTCCTTTCACACTTTGGGGATGGGTATTGAAAGATACAGTATTAAACATTGGATTTTATAGTGAAAAAGTAAAAATCAAAATTTTAAGATGATGTTTTACATATATTAGGGAAGATCTGCCTTTTGTTGTACAAAAGGCCCAAGTTCTATTATTTTTAAAACTTTTTGTTTTTATACTAGGTTTCTTACCTTCATCTTGTATTTCCTAAGTCTTTTGATAACATCACTGATTAAATGTTTTTACATGCAATTCCTTCACAAATTGGGAGAGGATATATGAAAGCAGTTAATGACATAGCAGCATAAGCACAAGAGGCAGTGCTAGTCATGGTAATATTAGGGGAAATGGTGATAGTAGTATCTTGTACTCCATTGGTAATTCACAGCAGCTTCAATTCGTACCTGAAAGAGCCTGGGAGCAGAAGATCTGGTCACTGCATCCACCATCTCTCTTCATCTCTTCCATACCTAACGACCAAATCATTTTCCTTAATAACACAGCACTTTAATTCTACATGTAGATTATATGAGTTGATACTGACTCATTTTTATTTGTTTTGTAGTTACTTGCTGGGAGTAAGGAAAATAAGATTTAGATTTGGACTAAATAAAAACTATGACAAAATACATGAGGGTGAACTAGGGTTATGCAGTACAATTGAGAACTGACCATGAGTTACAGCTTATACTCAAAACCAATGCACAGTGACACACATCTATATGGCTATATGAGTTTGTTTATCTGGACTTAGCAGCCCTGGTGTAGAAATATGAAGTGTTTTGTAGAATTGGTACATAGATGGAAGTTTGCATGGAGATGTAAATTGGGCAACAAGTAAAAGGGAGCAAGGGTTACATTGTGCTCAAAAGAATGGGTCTAGCCCTGATTGTTGTAGCTCAGTGGATTGAGCACCAGCCTTCAAATCCAAAGGTCACTGGTTCAATTTCCAGTCAGGACACATACCTGGGTTGTGGGCCAGATCCCCAGGCAAGGTGTGGAAGAGGCAACCAATGTATCTCTCACACATAAGTATTTCTTTCACTTTCTTTCTCCTTCTCTTCCCCTCTCTAAAATAAATAAAATATTTTTTGAAAAACAAAATAGATCTAGGCTAGTGGTGTAAGAAATTAAAATTGGAAGAAAGCTGATAGAAAGAAGATTCAGGTATCTAAGAACTAGAAGTCTCATTGAAAACAAATAACAGATTTAGTGAGATTGAGGAATAACACAGGAGGTGGACAAAAAATAGGAGCTTGTAATTGGAACAAAATGGTGAAATGTGTGACTGTGAAGTACAGTGATGAAGTAGAGTGGGAGAGTAGTTGGAGATGGTGAGAAAGCCCAGGATGAGCGAATGGAAGTGATTTCCTAACGAGGACTGGAAGAGACTCAGATTATCTGAGACGATGATTATTTGAAAACTAAAAATGGAAACCAGAGTGTTACTTGAGTTGGAAATAACACAATCCCAGACAAGAAGGCAGAGAAGGATTTAGGGATGGCAGAAAAACAGAAGATACATATGTTAATTTAGTGGGAGTAGATAACTTTTATATAAATTTTATACAATCCTCTCCCTTTCCCTTTCCTTCCTTTCCCTTTTACTCCTCTTCTTCTTATGATTGTAAATTGTATGAGAAAATGGAAATTTTAATGTTAAGGCTTGACAGGACTCATGATTTGCAACACAGCTCCCTAAACAAAAGACAAATTAACAAACAGGGATATATGTTGTTATTATTGTTCCTAAAATGGTGTTGTGTAACTCCTCAATTGTATACATTTCCCAAAGTCACTTGGTACAGGGAATACTTAATGGCAAAATAGTCTCCACCCTCAAAGAATAACTTTTCTATTACCTTTCTTCCTATTTGGGCAATAGAATTGAAAACTCATAAATGTAATTTACTATATTACAAGGAAAAATTATTGTAATTTCAAAAATGCTTACCTCTCATTGTGAATCTAAACAAATATAAATATTCCAATAATGACTAATGCTTGGTCTCTATGACCAAGGAAAAGAAAAAATGTTAGAAATTCACCAGATAGTCCTTTTTAAATTTTCAAATCTATACATCTACACATGTATTTCTACATATATATAGCTATCTATAAATTATGAAACATTATATTTAAATATATATAATTAATTATTAAGAATATTAATTTTAATTATATAGAATATAAATATATGAGGTAATACATAAAATATATAATATAATTATTATATACTATACATTATAATTTTATGTTATAAAGTTGATATAATTTTATGTATTTAAAAACTGATGGGATTTTGACTGGATTTAGCTACCTAGCATTATTGTATCTTCCTGGAATCACAAAATCTTCCAGATATAACATATTAGGTTTTATTTTTTTAAAGATTATTCTAAGTGAAAAAAGCCAGTCAGTGAAAGACAAATATTATGTGATCTCATATATAAGAGGAACCTAATAAACAAAATAAACAAATGAGCAAAACAGAACTAGCGGCATGGAAACAAGGAACAGACTGACAGTGATCAGAGGAGTGACGGGTGAGGGGAGGGGAATAAGGGTGGAAAGAAGGGGAAGGACCTAGTCGAGGAACATATATGAATGACCCATGGACATGGACAACAGGGTGGGATTGACTGTGGGAGCAGGGAGTGGGCTGGGTGCACTGGGCAAAGGGGAAAAATTGGGACAAATGTAATAGAGCAACAATAAAATATTTAATAAAAATGCTGACTGTTTAATAAAGGAAAATGGGGGAAAGATTAATATGATTAATTTTGTTCTGTCTTTCAGTTTTCCTCTGGAATTGCATAACTCATTTCCTTAGGGGCAGAGTAAGCTACAGAAATGTTAAAACATACCCTTTCCCACCAGCACTAATGTACAGTTCACATATACATACACACATTTATATGCTTTGGGGTTCTAGTTAACCACTGGAGGCCCATAACAAAAAGGGCTCTCTGAAATGAGTTTGCATTTCAATTTGGCCCAATTGTAACCTAATGTTTACAATTCTGTGACCACATTTCAAAAAGGTTTAAGGTGCTGCTTCTGATGGAGTCTGATAAGCAAATTTTTGTGTAGTTCTGTTTGCTCTCTCATTTTCCTTTTTCTCTTTTCATTTTCAATAATAAAAAAGGTAGGACTGGAAAGGTCAAATGCTTTAGGTTTTGTCAGGCAGTTTGGGATTTCTCCAGTGAAGAACACTTCCCAATTCCCTGGAATGTCAGATCAGCAGTTTAGTCGGTCACTGGAACCAGGACAGATGGGATCCCCCAGGAGGGTTGGCCCACTTCCCTTCTTGGCTTACACAATTAAAACTTGAAACTGAAGATTTCTTTGACCTCACATTTGTTTAAAAAAATACTCTTTTCACCTTCAGGAGAGTTTAAGCCAAAAATTGAAAACTGTTTCTCTAGAGAATGATCAAGAAGGAAAGTAGATGAAGCAGGAGTGGAATATCAAATCTTTATACAGGTTATTTAATTCAGAAGTTGTAGGTAAATATCCATTGTATAGAAAGTGTCTTATAACTGATCATTATGCCATTGCCAATATCAGGGTCTAATGGTTGGCTTGAAGAGATGGGGCTTGGATGCCTTAGGTTATTGTCTTGATTGACTATAGAATTTTTGTGTCTTGAAAAGCTTCACAAGTCTTGATGTTTTTTCCTTCATAAAATGAGGAGCTAAATAGGTATGTAGTAGACTTTAAAAATAACTTGTGAAGACAGGATTCTTGTCTGATTTGCTCATGGCAGTGTCCAGCATTATGCCTCACAAGTAATAGGTTCCAAATAAGTGCTTATTGAATGATTGAATGGGCTAAATAGCTGATTTTGGGGTAGAAGCCTTGAATTCTGTCATAGACATATTCAGTGTGTTTTTCCAAATTATTTGATACCTTTGTGTAGCTTCTTCATCTTAGAATTTCTGTAGATGTGATGGAGGCTAATAAGATATTGCTCCCAAAAGTGTTATTGTTTAACTAAGGAATATAGTATATTAATAGTGTTAATGTTATTTGTGTGTATGTTGATTATTGTTCATTTTTAGAGTCCTGGCTGTTTTTATTACACTGTCATCTCCAATTTCAATCAAGACACCTCAACAAATAAATTTTTGAAAAGTGTCCTAGTAATAGTATAATTTTTATTGCTGTTGTTGGCATATTATGGCATAAAATCATGACATAATATATATTTCTATCAGCATCAAAAACTATTCAAGCCACAAATATGTATTGAATACCTACTGATTGTCAATTATTGTTTAAGTCACTGTGGATATACCATAGTTACAATAAACCACATGGACAAGATCCCTAGACTGACATTCTAGTTGAGTATTGTGGTGCACATAAAGACAGATAATAAGGAAATAAAAAAAGAGATAATGGTAAGTGCTTAGAAGAAGTTAAGAAGGGTAAATGTGATGGTAGGATGCCTTATTTTAGATTAGGTACTCAGAAACATCTCTCAGAAGAAATGGCATTTGAGTTGAGCCTGGAAGTATATGAAGGAACCAATGCAAACATCCTAAAAGAGAATGGGTTTGGAATGTTCCAGGAACAGCAATAAATTCACTGTAGCTGAAATATAGACAACAGTGGGTAATATATTCATACTAGGATTTCATGCACAAGGTAAGTTTATAAAGCTTTTATTTCTTTTAGTACTGTAAGAGGAAGAAAAGCTAAAATAAAATCTGAGTTTCAGAATTTATTGTCAGTATTTTGTTTTAGTCTACTTTCTGGGAGTGCAGGGGCCTCATTAGGACACACACTGGGCAATGGGTAATAGTCCAGCTGTATGCAAACATGTAAACACATTCAGCCTTTGCAAGCAGGAAGTCTTGTGGTAGAGGATTGAGTTTTGCCTATCTTTTGTGCTTTTTCTTTTGTAATAGAAGGGATATGAGGTTTAAGAATGAGTGTTAAGAATGGGAAAATTGTTTATGAGTACATTAGTATGTTCCTAAGGATGAAAACATATTCTTACACATACTTAGTTGTCATAGAATGTTGTAAGATGCAAAAATAAATGCATTTCACAATGTCAGAAAACTAAATAAACCTATAATTCATAAATATCATTAAATTCTTATAAAATATAAAAAAGGAAATATGAAATGAGGGTTTTTAGTAAGCATTTATGTTTTCCATTATAAAACTTTTATACACACAATATTAGAAAAAATAGTGTAATGAACCTGTATACTATGGGGGACTCAAAAAAAACTGAAATTATCTTCTGGAGGGTGGGCCCCTAATAGTACAGTCTTCCACTGCTAGGTTAGTGTCCTAGGAACCCATCTGTATCAGTGTACCAGCTGGTGTTGTTGTGAGAGGCTACACTATACTTCAGTGATTTTTTTCCAAAGATTCTTTCACTGCATTTTGCCTATTTCATGATCAGTGATTTACGAGCACACCTGCCCACACTGCACTAAGTGTTCAACAGATTTTGACCAACAATGACATGACCCCTGTGCCCTACCCTCTCTATTCACCTGTTCTCACCCCAAGTGACTTTTTTTCCCTGGATGAAAAAAATTCCTTAAAGGGAAATGTTTTGGTGATGTGGAAAAGGTGAAACAAAAAAAAAATGGCAGAAGCACTAAAAAGCATCAAAATTGATGAGTTCAAAAACTATTTTGGGCAGTGGAAAAATGTCTAGATAAGTGTGTTGCATCTCATGGGAGTACTTTGAAGGTGACTAAAATTTAAATATGTAAGAATAAATACACAATTTTTATAAATAAATTCCATTTTATTGGGGTCCCCCATATCCTCATCACCAACTTCAACATTTACCAATGTTATGTTGTTTTTCCTAACCTCAGTCCTTCATTTTTTCAGAGTACTGTAAAGAAACCTTATATATAACATCATTTGACTCATAAATACTTCAGTGTGCTTCTACATACTTTAACAGACAAGGACATACTTTGAAAGATATTACCACAAGGACATTACCACACCTAACAAAGTAAAATAATTTTGTTTAGACCATTTAATAACCAGTCCATATTCAAATTCTTCAATGGCCTTAGGTAAGTCTCCTTGTAGTTGGTTTCTTTGAACCAGGATCCAAAAAATGTCTATACATTAAATTTGGTTGTAATCTCTTTTAATTCTGTAGTCTATAACAGCTCCCTCCTCCAAATTTTTTGCTTGGAAAATTTAACCACTTGTCTTGAGAAATATTTCATATTCTGGATTTGTTTGATAGCTTCTTTATGCTGTTGTTTAAATTGTTCCTCCATTGTATATATTTCCCCTAGTTGAGCTTGATTAGATTCAGAATAAATGATTTTTTTTTCAAGAATGTCTCAGGCAGTGCTAATGCATCAGCATCCCATGTGAAGGTGAGCTTCATATTGCTGGGCATCTCACTTATAGTGGTGCTATGATTAATCAATGGGTTCAGGTACCCTGAACCGGGCTCCAACTAGCCTAAAGGTTCTCATCAATCTTTTACCTAATAATCATAGTATCTACTAATGAGCATTGCCTAGGTCAGCATTTCATTAAAATAGTGATGTTAAGTCATAGTATTCTATTTTGCACCTAGAATTCTATAAAGAAGAAAGTTTCCTCATCAACTACTTGTTTATCATGGATTGTGCTATAATATTTTAAACTATTATTTATAGAGTAAAAGAAGACAGCTGAGTAATGCCATAGATACACAGAGGTAGTCTGTCTATCTGGTATTCTTTTAAGATCCTACCTCTGGCTTTAAAGAATAGCTGGTGTATGAGTTGACTTTTCTTCTCTTGCTTTCCTTTGCCCCTTCCTTCACCAATCCATCTCTCCCTTTTTACTTTTTTACCCTTCCTTTCTTTCCCGTCCCTTTCCTCCTTCCTTCCTTCCTTCTCCCTCCTTCTTTCCCTCTCTCTTGTCTCTCTTTCTCTTCCTACATGTGATAAAGTTCACAGTTCTAAAGTTCACCATGCAGTTTAAAAACATTTAACAGTTATATGTACATGTGTAACTTTCATCTAAAACAAGATATAGAACATTTACATCATCACAGAAAGTTTTCTGATTTTTAATTGGTTCCACCTCTCCCTTAAGAGATAATGACTTTCTGATATCTAACTCCATAGATCATGTTGCCTCATTTGGGAGTTTATACAAATGAATCAAATACTTGTGTTTTCCCCTGCAAGGCAAGTTGTTGAGCTAGTTTTGCTTAAGATAACATGTTTAAAAGTCATTTGTGCTTCTATGTGTATTAGTAGCTGCTTTTCTATTACTAAATCTACCACTTTCTTCAGTTAAGGACTTTTGGCTTCATTCTAGCTTTTGACTATAACAAGTAAGGTTGCTATGAACATTTCTTTTACAAACCTATTATGTGCACTTATTTTCATTTCTCTTAGATAAAACCTTAGGACTGGCACTTTTAGACCCACACATACAGTATAAATTGATGTTTTACCTTTACTGTGGTATAATTGAAGTATACTGAGCTGCACATATTTAAAGTATATAATTTGATTAGTTTGGGCATATGTATACATTATTGTTCAAGATATATATTTCCATCATTTCCCCAAAGTATGCTCTCCAAAGCTGTAATCCATTCATACTTAAACACCCCATCCCCATGAATAAATGACTTGCTTTCTGCACTATAAATTAGCTTATAGTTTGTAGAATTTCATATAAACGACATTATACAATATGGACTCCAATTTCTCTGGTATAATTCTTTCATTCAACATGATCTGAGAAAGACCTTGTATGTTTCAATACTTCTCTACTTTTTATTGCTGCAGCATTCCATTATATGGATATACCATTTATTTGTCTGTTCACTTATTAATGAATATTTGGATGTCCCCCAGTTTTTAACTATTATAAATAAAGCTGTAATGAATACTTGTGTAGAAGTGTTTGTGTGAACATTCATTTCATTTTTGTTGGGTAGATAACTAGTTGTAAAATAACCAGACCATATGGTAGGTATATATTGAGATTTTTAAGATTCTACCAATCTCTTTTTTTTTTTACTTTTTCAGGGTCATTATAGCATTCCAACCAAAAACATAAAGAGTTGCGGTTGCTTCACCTCCTCACCAGAATGGCCATATTTTTTGGTGTGGGTTTTTAAACTTCAGCCTTTATAATGGGTATATTAAGGATACATCCTTGTGTTTTTAATTATCATGTCTCTAATGAGAATTTGTCCATTTCTGTACTCTCTTTTCTGTTCCATTTATCTATGTATGTCTTTTTGCAATAACCCAAATTATTGTGATTAGTTTTATAATAAATCTTGAAGTAAGGTAGTATAAATCTTCTAAAGATGTTCTTTTTAAAAAGTTTTTAGGCCCCTGGCCCAGTAACTCAGTTGGTTAGAGCATTGTTCTGATACACCAAGGTTGTGGGTTCAATCTCCAGTCAGGGCATATACAAGAATCAACTTGTATAATGCAAGAATGCATTATGCATTGTATAATGAAAGAATGCAAAAATAGTAACAACAAATCAATGTCTCTCTCTCTCTCTCTCTCTCTTTTCCCCATCCTCTCTCCCTAAAAAAAAATCAATCAAAGGTAGTTCATTCAATATATAGTATTAGGAAAATTGGACAAATATGTGCAGAAAAATGAAATTAGAACACCTTCTTACACCATACACAAGAATAAATTCAAAATGAATTAAACACTTAAATGTTAGACCCAAAACCATAAAAGTCCCAGTAGAAAACATGGACAGCAAAATCTAAGACATTGCTCACAGCAATATTTTATCAGATTCATCTCCCTGGGCAAGGGAAAGAACAGAAAAAAATAAACAAATGGGACTATATCAAACTAAAAAGTTTTTGCACAGCATAGAAAAACAACAAAATAAAAGACAACCCACAGAATGGGAGAACATATTTACCAATATATCTTGTAAGAGGTTAATATCCAATCTTCATAAAGAACTTACAAAACTCAATACCAAACAAACAAACAAACCAGTTAAAAAATGGGTGAAGGACAGGAATAGATACTTCTCCAGAGAGGACATACAGATGGCCAATGGACATATAAAAAGATGTTCAATGTCACTAGTCTCCAGAGAAATCCAGCAAAGCTCTCATTTAGAATGGAAGGGAAGATAAAGTGCTTTTCAGATAAGGTCAAATTAAAGGAATTCATCATCACCAAGCCCTTATTTTATGAAATGCTAAAGGGACTTATCTAAGAAAAGAAGATAAAGAAAAGACATGTATAGTAAAAGGACAGCAAACTCACAATTATTAACAACCACACCTAAAGCAAAACCAAAAGAAACTAAGTAAACAACTAGAACAGGAACAGAACCACAGAAATGGAGGGCACATGGAGGGCTAGCAGCAGGGGGGTGGGAGGAGGAGAGGGGGGAAAAGGTACAGAGAATAAGTAGCATAGAATGTAGGTTGAAAATAGATAGGGGGAGGGCAAGAATAGTCCGGGAAATGTAGAAGCTAAAGAACTCACAAGTATGACACATGGACATGAACTAAAGGGGGGGAACGTGGGTGGGAGAGGGGGTACAGGGTGGAGGGGAGAGAAGGGGGAAATGGGACAATTGTAATAGCATAGTCAATAAAATATATTAAAAAAAGAAATGCAAATTAAAACCACAATAACTGATTGCGGTTCCACAGATTGGTGCAGCCACTGTGGAAAGCAGTATGAAGACAGCTAACAAAATTAAAAATGAATCTGCCTTTGGACCCAGTGATCCCACTTCTGGGAATATACCCGAAGGAACCAAAACACTAATTGAAAAGAACATAAGCCCCTCTATGTTCATTGCAGCATAATTTACAATTGCCAAGATATGGAAGCAGCCCAAGTGTCCATAGGTAGATGAGTGGATGAAACAACTATAGGACACATATACAGTGGAATATTACTGGGCTGTAGAAAAGAAGAAAGTTTTACCATTTGTGACCAGTATGAATGGACCTGGAGAACATTGTGCTAAGTGAAATAAGCCAGTCAGAGAAAGATAAAGATCTAATGATTTCACTCACATGTGAAATCTAATGAACAAACTGAACTAATAAGCAAAATGCAGACAAACTCATAGATGGAGAGCAGGATGACAGCTAAGTCAGGAGAGAGTAAGAGGGTGTGTAGATTGAACAAAAAAGAAAAAGAATTCATTGACAGGACTGTGGTGATTGTGGGGGAAAGTACAAAGGAGATGAAATGGTAATGAAAAAAATATAATGAAAATTTATTTGAAAAATAAAATATATTGACTAAATATACAGAAAATATATTTTAAAAAAGAAAAATATCAATACATGAAAAAAGTTTAAGTTGTTTTGGCAGGCAAGAATTCTACTACTAAACCACCAATGTGCCTTCTAAATTTTTTGCATTTTTGTACAGATTTAAAAATCAACCCATCAATTTCTACTAAAAAAAGAACTCTACTAAAAGTCTGCTAGATTTTTAATTGGGATCATTTGAATTCATACAATAGTTGGGGAAGTATTACTATATTAATATTAATATTGGGTCTGATCAACCAATTTTTGACAAAGGAACTATGTTATTTAAATGAGGGAAAAAGTTTTTTAACCAATAGTTCTGGAACTACCAAATAGTAATAACAATAGAGGGATAAATGGCTTATATTTCTACCTTATTCCATGTCTAAAATTTAATTTGAAATGACCATACTCTTGAACGTAAAACATAGAACCATAAAGCTCTTGAAAAAAATATAAGCAAATACATTTATTAGTTAGTAGAAATCGAAAACTTCTTACATAGAACCTGAAAAGTACAAACCATAGTAGGGAATAAAGGTCCTGATAAATTGGAGATCATCAAAAGTAATATCTGCTTATCAAAAGTCATTATTTAGAAAATGAATAGGTAAGCCTCGGCCTGGAAGAAAATATTCAAACTACATTTCTCACAAATAAATTATGTCCAGAATATATAAAGAACTTCTAAAAATCAATAATAAAAAGACAAACAATCTAATTAAAAATTAGCAGAAGTATTGAACAGACAATTTACAAAGAAAGATATATGAATGGCCAGTAAGCATGTGAATAGGTGTTTAACATCATTAGTCTTCCTGGAAATCCAATTTGAAAACTCAAAGGAGAATGCAAATTGAAACCCTAATGAGATACCATATCAAACCTGCTAAAACTGCTAAAATTAAAGAAACAAAAGACAATATAAAATGATGTTGAACATGTGGAGTAATCTCATATATGCTGGGAATGTGTAAAATGGCACAAGTAATTTTTGAGAGAAGTTTGACTATTTCCTATAAAGTGAAATATACCTTTATCCTAGAGCATGATTCTGTTTATTTTTTTTATTTTTAATATATAATCTTTATTACATTTTTTCCATTCCTACTTAGTCCCTTTATAGCCCCTCAGCAATCACCACCCCATTGTCCATGTCCATGAGTCCTCCTTTTTTGCTCAATCCCTCCACCCCCTAACCTTACCACCCGCCCCCCACCACCAGTAGCTGGCATCTCTTTCCATCTATGAGTCTGTTTCTGCTTTTAGAGCATGATTTTAATTATCTCTTCCACCCACTGGTCAGAGTAGCAGCCTAGGCCTTTGACATTGTTCAGAGCACAGATAAACCTAGCTGTGTTTT
This sequence comes from Phyllostomus hastatus, assembly GCF_019186645.2. Classification (NCBI taxonomy): domain Eukaryota; kingdom Metazoa; phylum Chordata; class Mammalia; order Chiroptera; family Phyllostomidae; genus Phyllostomus; species Phyllostomus hastatus. The sequence goes on along the minus strand of NW_025333977.1, from coordinate 84,643,237 downwards.
TTGTTAACAAGAACTGACTAATGTGTCTCTGTTTTTGCAAAATCCCAGGGCCACATTTAAGATTGGGGAGTGGGGTACATCATTCCCCCACTACTACATAGAGAACTATGCCAAAATACAGGGTGGGAAAAAGTAGGTTGACAGTTTTTTTATATGAAAAATAATACAATAATTCATAAATAATTATACAATAATAAATTCTGTGTTTTTTGTACCCACAACTGTAAGCCTACTTATGCCCCACCCTGTATGCTTCTACCTAACTGAGCTGCCTGGAACTGAGAATGTTATTAACCTGGGATGTAGACTGACCTCATGGTCGTTTCCTGCTGAAATTTTGGATGACTGCTTTATTTACCATGATTGCCGTTAGGGTCAGAACTAACCGGGTGACTGCTGTAGAGAGAGAGAAAGCCTGGAGGAAGTTGAGGAAGATGAAGAGAGTAAGGAATAAAAATGGAACAAGAAAGAGACCCAAGGTAGCCTGGTAGGACAGGAGTCGTGTGTTGTAATAATATATTAAAGAATAAAATAGTAAAAAGAAAGAAAAACTAGGCTTAACTAGTATTTGACCTACTTTATACTTATCTATGACCAACTGAGTTGAATACAAAGCATTTTCCTATAGAATTTTTATTTCTGCAATTGTGCCACATTTTCTTTTATTATGATTTCCACTGGTCCCTATTAAACTTCATTTTGTTGATTTTTGGTTATTTCTTCAATTTAACAATGTAATTTTGAATTCAAATACCATCCCCCAGAGTGCTACCCTCTATGAACCTTCCTAGCTTTCATTTGCAAGTTTGGGAATAAACTCTATTATCATTTCATGGTTGGAAATATTAACTATGCAATCTGAAATGCATAATAGAATTCCCTAAACTAGTTCATGGCTTCACAAACATTAAGAATGCTCAAACCCACAGTGTCCGTATGATTTAAGGTTTAGAATTTTAATTTTGCTGTAAAACACGAGACTCTGATATTGTATAACTTGTTACTTACACAACAGCAAGAAGGAATTCTGATGACCAAACCCAGAGCAAAAACTCATTTTCATTCTAGTGTAAAACCAATGTTGAGGAACCAGAATCACTTCATATTTTGGAAATATCAGTAACACTTCTACCTCAAAAACAAAATTATGCAGAGATGTCTGTTAAATAACAAATCAAAACTGCCAAGCTAAGATTTTACTTTATTGCAACATGTAAACAGTTTTTATGAATTATACTCTATTTAAAATATGCGAAACATTTTAATTTACATCTGATGTTTAAAGTATTTTCTCAATGAGAAACAGGTGTCCATCGCACTTAAGCTAGTAGCTCTATTTGTTGAATCTGACAACAGTTTTAAATGAAAGGGAAGATTGTCTCATTCACCTCAAATATTATAATAATATACTGACAGTGTTCTCCTAGCCTTGCCTCATGTGCTGTGAGGACAATCACTTCTTTCCCATTCTCCCCCTCTGTAACTCAGAGCTTTTTCAAGGGTATATTGTCACCATGAGGGTCCAGTGTCTGCTAGTGGAAGAAGCAAGTCATGAGATGCCAGAGTTCCTTGTTATTATTTCCAGTTGACCAAAAATTGAATATATAACTTATGCAAGTTGAAATCGCTGAACATTTTTTAAATTGGTTGTACTAAACATTTTTAAATTTTATTTATTTATTTATTTACTTATTTATTTACTTGTTGTTGGTAGTAGTTAGAATATTTTTTTCTTTTTTTCCTTTTTATTGTTGTTCAAGTACAGTTGCCTCCATTTTTCCCCCACCACTCTCCCTGAACCCATCCACCCTACCACCCACCCTCAATCCTAACCCCTTTGGCTTTCTCCATGCATCCTTTATACTTGCTCCTTGATGACCCCTCCCCTTTTCCCCCCCATTTATCCCCCCATTGTCAATTAATATTCAAAAAAGGGGTATACAATGGAGTAAAAATAGCCTTTTCAACAAATGGTGTTGGGAGATCTGAACAGATACATGAAAAAAGTGAAATGACCACCAACTTACCCTATATACAAAAATAAACTCAAGATGGATAAAAGACTTAAATATAAGTGCCAAACATTTTAAAAATTATCTTTTACCCATAAAATATGTTCCTTAATTCCTTAATATTATCATCTCACTTTTCAAAAATTCAGTGAGTTATTGTTCTTCAATACACAAAATGCTACCAGAATATTACTCAATACAAATAAAGAATACTTTTGGCCAAGATGGAGGTATAGGTATGTACACTTTGCCTCCTTGTATAACCAAAAGAAGGACAACAACAAATTTAAGAACAAAAATAACCAGAACTGCCCAAAAATCATAATTTATGGAAGTCTGACAACCAAGGAATTTAAGAAGAAACATTCACTGAGACCAGAGGAAGGATGGAGATGGGCAGCCAGGGTGGAGAGGACTTTCAGCAAGGTGGCAGCTGGAGGACTGGGGTGGGCGAGGCATAGTGGGCCGTCTCACATTTGTGTGCTAAAAAAACTGGGAGGAACAACTAGGGAGCAAGACAGACTGCGCAACCCAGGGTTCCAGCCCAGGAAAGTAAAGCCTCACAATCTCTGACTGAAAAAACCTGTGGGAGTTGAGGCGGCAGGAGAAGCTCCCAGCCTCACAAGAGAGCTCATTGTAGAGACCCACATGGTCCTGAATGTACACAAACCATTCGCCTAGGCATCAGCACCAGAAGGGCCCTATTTGTTTGTGGGTAGCAGAGGAAGTGACTGAAAGCCTGCTGAGAGCTGAGCAAGCATCATTTTTCCCTCTTGGATCACTTCCCCACATACAGCACCACAGCACAACAAAGTAAGTTGCCCCACTGTGATGAATACCTAAGGCTCCACCCCTTACTACTTAACAAGAACACCAAAACAACGAAAAAATGTTGCCCGAATGAAAGAACAGATCAAAGCTCTGGAAAGCCCTGGCTGGTGTAGCTCAGTGGATTGAGCTCGGGCTGCGAACCAAAGTGTTGCAGGTTCGATTCTCAGTCAGGGCACATGCCTGGGTTGCAGGCCATGGCCCCCAGCGACCGCACTTGATGTTTCTCTCTCTCTTTCTCCCTCCCTTCCCTCTCTATAAGTAAATAAATAAATAAATAAATAAATAAGCTCTAGAAAAAATACAACTAAGAGATGAAGACATAGTCAACCTATCAAATACAGAGTTCAAAACACTGGTAATCAGGATGTCCACAGAAATGGTTGAGTATGGTCACAAAATAGAGGAAGAAGTAAACTCTATGAAAAGTGAAATAAAGAAAAATATGTGGGGAACCAACAGTGAAGGGTAGGAAACCAGGACTTAAATCAATGGTCTGGAGCAGAAGGAAGAAATAAACATACAAGCAGAACAGAATGAAGAAACAAGAATGCAAAAAGATGAGGAGAGGCTTAGGAACCAGCAGGACAACTTCAAACATTCCAACATCTGAATCATAGGGGTGCCATAAGGAGAAGAGGAAGAGCAAGAAATTGAAAACTTACTTGAATAAATAATGAAGGAAAACTTCCCCAATCTGGGAAAGGAAATAGACTTTCAGGAAGTTCAGGAAGTTCAGAAAGTCCCAAAAAAACTTGAACCCAAGGAAGCACACACCAAGACACGTCATAATTAAGTTACCCAAGATTAAAGATAAAGAGAGAATCTTAAAGGCAGCAAGAGAAAAGGAGACAGTTACCTACAAAGGAGTGCCCATAAGACTATCAGCTGATTTCTCAAAAGAGACCTTACAGGCAAGAAGGGGCTGAAAAGGAGTATTCCAAGTCATGAAAGGCAAGGACCTACATCCAAGATTACTCTATCCAGCAAAGCTACCATTTAGAATGGAAGGGTAGACGAAGTGCTTTCCAGATAAGGTCAAGTTAAAGGAGTTCATTATCACCAAACCCTTATTATATGACACGTTAAAGGGACTTATGTAAGAAAAAGATCAAAACTATGAACAGTAAAATGACAACAAACTCACAACTGTCAACAACCAATCCTAAAAAAACAAAGGCAAAAATGGACTAAGCAAACAGCTAAAACAGAAACAGATTCACATAAATAGAAATCACATGGAGGGTTATCAGTGGGGAAGAGGAGGGGGAGAATGGGGACAAAGTTACAGGGAATAGGTAGGTAAAAAATAGACAGAGGGAGGTTAAGAATAGTATAGGAAATGGAGAAGCCAAAGAACTTATATGTTAGATTATTTATATGTCATGAACCATGGACATGAACTATGGTGTGGGGATGATGGTGTGAGTGGAGTACAGGGCAGAGGGGAATAAAAAGGAGAAAAAAAATGGGACAACTATATTAGCATAATGAATAAAATATATTTCAAAAATAAAAAAGATACAGGGTCTGACACAATAACAGTAATAATGTAATAATAATAATAATAACAGTGAACATTTATCAAATGTCATATGCCAGTTAGTACTCTAAATAACATATGTGTTCATCTAAACCTCACAGTAAAAGTCATTTACAGAACAGTAGACGGAGCAGAGAGTATCTTTCTAAATGGCAGAGCTGAGTATTGAATCTCACTGTTCAAAGCTGGAGTTCATTTGCTTAACCCCTACATACCCTGCCTCTTCGTGATGTGGAATGTGACTCCCAACTAGAAGTTGAGAAAACATGAGCCTAACTTTAATAACATGTGTGTCTAAAAAGTGTAGGCACCATGTTGGTATTTATGAGGAAAGGTGGGTAGATTGGAGGAAATATCCAGGGAGGGATTTTTATATACCTATTATTTTACGAGACACACAATTATCATGTGGCAAATAGAAATAAATATGAGGTTGGAGCTCACAATTCCAGTAAGTTGCATCTGGGATTTGCAAACATCTATATGATCTCATAGTTATAGTTGAAAATTGATGACATGAGAGAAAATGACGGAAAAGTAGATTCTCCTTATAAATGATGAGAACACTTGTTCTTCTGTTACTTTTGTTAGACATAACTTGAATTACCTTACCTATATAAAGGAAATTAAAAGTGTATATCATTATTAAATAATTTGTTTTTGTAGGCTATTTAGGTTTTTCTGATTTTTTTCCATTATAAATACTGGGGACAGTGAACATCTTTTTATATGGCTCTTAGTTCATAGGTCCTTGGTTGGAATCACAGAAATGGATTTATGCAACCAAAGTTAATAACACTTTCTAGGACTCTTGATAAATGTTGTAAGATGACTTTTTGAGGATTTTTTTTCCCTGCTGAAATTGGGATAGTGGCAATGAGTACAGCATTAACAGCAGGCTGGTTCAGGAGTCCTATGATGCTTTTTAGATGTTGGCATAAGAAAGTTATCTCCCACTGATTTTTCAAAGTAAGATTGAATGACCAGGCTCCTCATGTTTTTGCCAGGGAAGATTACCTGGGGAAATCCAATACAAAACTTTAAACAAACATCTGAGAAACCTATTATGCCTGGCTAACCACTGACATCACATCTTCTCATAGATAATAAGATACAGGAATTACTTATGTTCTTTCTTCAGGTATCCACTTGAAATTTGATCAAGAATTTCACAGCCTTTAGGTAAATATAAAAAGTAATTTGTGCCAATACTGCCCCGAATTCTTTCTGAGCCTTTTAAAAGCTTTTCCTATGAAAAATAATGTGTTTTATGATGTCAGCATTTACAACTGAAGTTATACTGACTATAGATTAGAAATGGAGTGAGTTAATACATGTTACTGATTTACATTTAATTATAAAGACAATAGATTTTGAAAGTATTTTACAAATTTAATAATAATAATATAATATCCCTAAAAAGTTAAATTATTTACATATCTCCTTTTCAGATATGTGGAAGTGAGTTTTCTGTGAATCAGTGACTTGCCCTGTGCCAAGTTCTGCCAGACTGCAGCATTAGGTTTATGTAGCTGGTTTCTAAACCCATTCATTTACTTCAGACTCTTCTCTATTTCAGTAACTACGTGTGACTAGCCAAATTAAATTTCATGTTCAAAGGGAAGTACAGTGTTCTTTGAACCTAAGAAACCCTTTCAAAAGGGAAGATAGCTTAGTTTCTTTGAGCCAACTTACCTTGTTGCAAAGCAAGAAGTTAACTTGGCCCCAATGTCAAACAACTTTTGCTTTTCCAAATTTAAATGTAGCACTAACATAAAAATGAGTTCAGAGACTAAAGAGAAGGTACATTATTAGCTATGGACTTAAACTTTCAAGTTTTATAAAGCAGGGCATATTGGTTTTATGAAACCTGAAAATTAAAAAAAAATGTTGAGAGGCTTAGGAACCTTAGGACCACTTTAAATGTTTCAACATCTGAATCATAGGGGTGCCAGAAGGAAGAGGAAGAGCAAGAAACTGAAAACTTATTTGAATAAATAATGAAGGAAAACTTCCCCAATCTGGCAAAGGAAATAGACTTTCAGGAAGTTCAGGAAGCTCAGAGGTCCCAAAAATCTTGAACGCAAGGAAGCACACACCAAGACACCTCATAATTAAGTTACCCAAGATTAAAGATAAGGAGAGAATGTTAAAAGCAGCAAAAGAAAAGGAGACAGTTACCTACAAAGGAGTGCCCATAAGACTATCAGCTGATTTCTCAAAAGAGACCTTACAGGCAAGAAGGGGCTGGAAAGGAGTATTCCAAGTCATGAAAGGCAAGGACCTACATCCAAGATTACTCTATCCAGCCAAGCCACCATTTAGAATGGAAGGGCAGATGAAGTGCTTCCCAGATAAGGTCAAGTTAAAGGAGTTCATCATCACCAAGCCCTTATCCTATTGGGATGAAATGTTAAAGAGACTTATCTAAGAAAAAGAAAATGAAAACTATGAACAGTAAAATGACAGCAAACTCACAGCTATCGACAACTGATCCCCTAAAATAAAAATACACTAAGCAAACAGCTAGAACAGGAACAGATTCACATAAATAGAAATCACATGGAGGGTTATCAGTGGGGAGGTGGAGGGAGGAGAATGGGGGGAAAGGTACAGGGAATAAAAAGCATAATTGGTAAGTAAAAAATATACAGGGGGAGGTTAAGAATAGTACAGGAAATGTAGAAGCCAAAGAAATTATATGTTCAACCCATGGACATGAACTAAGATAGGAGAATGCTGGTAGGAGGGGGATGCAGGACAGAAGGGAATAAAGGGGAGAAAAAAGATGGGACAACTGTAATAGCGTAATCAATAAAGCATACTTGAAATATATGGAAATTTTAGATTGGAAAATATTGGCAAAATTAAGTTTGCAAACTAGAACTCTACTGGTTATTTTAAACAGGGAAGGATCCTTCAATTTCTAACAGCATAAAAATATATATGGGAGGAATTATGGACTGAATGTTTGCATCCCCCCAAAATTCATATGCTGAAGTTCTAAAGCCCGTGTAGCTATATGTGGAGATGGTGCCTCTAAGGAAGTCATGAAGGTCAAATGACGTCATGGGGTAGAGCCCTGATCCAATAGGACTAGTGTCTTTATAAGACAAAATGTTTAGGGTCCTTGTCTCTTTCTCTCTCCCTCTCTTTCTCTCCATATACACATACCTAGGAAAGTCCATGTGGGGACAAAATAGGAAGGTGGCTGTCTACAAGCAAGGAAGAGAGTTCTTCCAAGAAATCTATTGGCTCTTTGATCATGAACTTCTAGCCTTTAGAACTGTGAGGAATTAGATATCTGTTGTTTAAGCCCCTAAATCTGTGGTATTTTGTAGTGGTGACGCAAGCAGACTAACACAGCATGTTCCATAGCAGAGACAGGTTAGAGCTGCAGAGTAGTTAACGGAGATAAGTTGTGTTCTATTAGCATTTCCTTGTATATTGTTTATAGCTTTGTGTTACTTTATAATTATCTTCAGAGCACCTTTTTTTTTCCTTCTTGAGTAGTTCATTGGAATAAAAGAAGAGAAATGAACATTTATTAGACACTTAACAAGTGCCAGTCACCATTTCACATGTGTTTTCTCATTTCATACTCAGGAACATCATATAACTTAAGTATTATTATTCTAATAATTTAAATTAAAGAGACGAAATAACTTTTCCTCACAATTACTTAGCTAGTTAATGAGAAGATTTTGGATTCAAACCTGTCACTTTTTTTCTACAAAGCCAATGTCTTTTCCTTATACAATATGAAGGATCTAGTCAGAAAATAGATACTACTCTAGTATTTCAAATGGGGAGAATTAATTGTACTTGGTATAGAAAAAATGAAAGACCAATCAAAATATGGTGAAGCAGCCCAGAGAGCACTCAGGTGAGACATGGCTACCACTGCCCTTGAGCTGGCTAGTCTGAGTATGGTGTTACTGGCTGGATACTAGAAGCATCCCAGTGAAAGTAGGGTGACCTTACCTGTTTCCTGGCAGCTGGGACCGTGGAAGAAAGGTTGTCTAACAGAAACTAGAGCTGCCGCCCAGGACACTACACAAAGCAGAGAGAGAGTTAGGAAATTATTTTTACTTTTTCCCTCATCTCACCCTCCAGTCTTCCATCAGTGCCTACCATTAGCTGAATCTCCAGGAAACCAGAAAGGAAGGGACACAGGACGTGTGATATAGACAGGGCAAAGAAAGAACAAGTGATAGATCTGAGACAAATAAGCAAATGGGCAGGGCAAGATGTATCTTGTTAACATCCAAGTAACACAGAATCTCAGATTATACATCTATTTTGCATTCCTCTCAAGACCCAATAAAGTAATATGCTAATATTCCTGTCTTTACATCTGAAGGGGTCTCACTACTTGTCTAGACTTTCATTTTACGCATTATAAAACTGTAGCCAAAAGAGGTAAATTTATTTAGTAAAAGTCAAAAGCAAGTAAATAGCAAATAAATAGAAGAACCACAACCAAATCCAAGAATTCTGAAACAGTCCTGTATTCTGGGCTGATTTCACCATAAAGTTTTCAGTATTACTCTCGTAGTTGCCTTTGACTAAATGAATCAATGAGGTGATTGTGGTGGAAAGGAAATCAGAAGCTTCCGAAGTACAGCCATGTGTTGCCAGTACAGGACCACAAAGATTATTTTTGGTTAAACTCTTGTATTAAAAACTTCTAAGCACCCTGGCTGGCATAGCTCAGTAGATTGAGTGCGGGCTGTGAACCAAAGTGTTGCAGGTTTGATTCCCAGTCAAGCCACATACCTGGGTTGCAGGCCACAGCCCCCAGTAACTACACATTGATGTCTCTCTCTCTCTTTCCCCCTCCCTTCCCTCTCTAAAAATAAATAAATAAAATCTTTAAAAAAACCTTCTTACCATGAGTTACTGCTCATATTATATATATATATATATATATATATATATATATATATATATATATATATATGTATGTATATGTGTGTGTGTGTGTGTGTATATATGTATTATATACATATAATATATGTATGGAAACACGGAACTACTTTATTTTGAATTTATTTATTGAAATACTTTACATGTTGGCTGCTTGATTTGCTTAAACATACCTACTGTGAAGCTGATGACCATTAAACACATTAGTATAAAATGGGAGAACTCCATAAATCAACCACATGTAGGCAACATTTAGTTTCTGTCCCTTTTTTCTCTTTAAAATATGATTTGAGCATTGTCCTTGGCTGATCATTTCTGAGACTTATTTCCCCTCCCTCCAAATTCCCATATCCTTTAACCCACAGGATAAATATGTTTATTTCACCTCATAAAAATTTATAGCAATTTCTTTTCAGATTCTTGTTATATTTCTCAGTAAATACAGAAGAGAGGAAGTCATATTTCTGTTTTCTCAGAATTTGCCCTGGTAAAGGAAAATGATCAAAGATAGATGAACATTTATTTTGTACCCTTCCCTAGCCCACTAGGCCACAATTTCCAAAATCAGAGAATATTTATTATCTTGGCTGTGGAACTCTAAATTGTGTTTTGGGGATGAAAACTCATACATTATAATAAACCACAATCTAAGACTTCCTTACATCTTCTTCTCCCCTTCTACTGAAGGAGCACCCATATATTGTTATCTATTCTGTCCTCAAATTATAGTTTGGAATACAGATAATCCTGAGGAAAAACCACACCAGGTTCATGTAGTAAGCCCCCAGTGTCTTCTCCCTTCCATCAGACTCTCATCTTGCCCTCAAGTTGTTCCCTTCATTTCTTTGTAGCATCGTGGCATAATCCCTGTTGTCCATTCACACAGGGCTGGTAGCTCTTTCTATTGCCCATAGACTTAAGAATATCAGTCCCCCGGCTCACTCATGACCATTATTCATATACCCTGAACCCTTCAACCTTTTCTTATAGTAAAAAGTGGCTACAGTCCATTTATATGCAGAGACAGGCATATTTGACTAGAGAGAGTCTCCATGGTTCTCCATATTATGCATTTCTTCGGTCATCATTTACAGTAAAATCTATAGGAACTGCACCCCCACAAAGTGTGCTGTACACAGCCATTTATGTAGAATACAGTGAAAATGTCTACCCCTCAAATTTGGTAAAAGGACATCTTTGCAAGGATCTAAACAATTTGTTCTCAGGCCATTAAGTGGAATATAGACAAAATACAGTAAAGCTTTGTTTATATTATAGGACAGTTCTGGCTGAGATTCCATGGTCTATATACCACTCTCTAATTTTAAAGTTTTGGCAATGCCCAGGTTCCTTTTGATAGGCATCTTGAAATTTTGCATTTTCTCACTGCATTATATTTCTCTGCTTTATTTTTTAAGATGTATATCCCCCCTTGTAGCTAGTCCTAAATTTCTTCCATACTCCTTATTCTCTAACTGTCTGTACCTCCTACTGAGCTGGGTGAGTTCACCTCCTATCTATTATTCCTGCCACATAGAAACATATATTATGCCCAGAAAGAGACAAAAATCTCTCTTATTTATCAGCTATCTCTTAACCATTGCTCATATAAATAATTGCATGACAGTAAAGTGATTACCCCAAATATATATGTGTATGTACATTTACATATATATGCATGTATATATATATATATTTATATGTGTGTGTGTCAGCACTTATTGTGTGGCACGTATATATGTGTGTATATATGTGAGTATATGTATATTTCATATATATATGGAAATTAGATGTTAACGTTCACCAAAGTTTATTTTTCAAGAGAATCTGCAGGAACCATTTTTATTAACCAAACTTACAAGCTATCAATCTTTTAAATTATTAATATAGAATTTATAATATATTAACTAGGCAGATCCCTCAAGGACCTGCTTGTGCTGAAAACAATTATAATTATTCTTCTTTCAGGAAAAAAAAGAAAGAACTAGCATTCATCTTTACAGTGATTCATTCAGAACTATTCACAGTTTTATGCATTACCCTGCCCTTTTGTTCTGCCTTTTCAAGATCATATATGAAGATTAAAAGGACTATCCAGGACTACAATAATTTAAGGGAGGTGTTTAAGCCTAGAGTAGTTAACCATAACACATAGTTACCTAGCTAGTTAATAGCAGTATGAGATCCAGAGTTCAGTAATTTTGAATACACATAACATTGAATAATTTACCTTTTCAAAATAGATGTAAACTAAGAAATATTCCATTTATTTCCTTGACATGACAAAATTCTATTAAACAGAAACTGGTTAGGGCACCCTTTCTCTTCTGCTTTGGGGGCTTCATTAAGTAGCACTTATTGTGTGGACCATCAGTCAAACTGTAGGATGAGGAACAGATCTGCTTATTAAACTTTCTCACCATTGCTACAACTGTCCTGATAATAATGATCTACTAAAGTGTCGTACCAGTGACATAACTTCTTCAGTCCTGCAGAAACTGTGAACACAATGGCAGGCCTTTGAAGTTTATGAGTAACACCTACAGAATTCTTATAAGTCTCCCTACTTTTTATAGTTTATTCTATAAACATTTTTTTCTGGTTGGACACTAATAGTATCTTAGAGATCCTCACCTTTTCTTCTATCATGTTCATAAAACAGTTTTATTTGTTTTCAAGGGAACAGAGAGGGGAAGGCCATTCCTAATGAGTGCTTCCCTTTTATCATATTCAGTGGACAACAATAAGTAGATGGTAGTTAATATGCTGGACAGTCATCTAGGCTCCCTCACTGACCATGCAGCTTGCTACTGTTAATCAGTCTATGTGACAAATGTATATCTCAGCAATAGTAAAATATTTTATACATAAGAGAATTTCACACTGATTTGTGAATTGCCAACACTGTAAATGTTAAATTCATACATGCTAAGAGATCAAACATATTTGGAGTTCATCTGCAATGACCACATCTAGCCTTTTCCCATCACCTTCCTGAGTATCCCAGGAAAGTAATTTTTAACTCCAGGTTTATGTTCCAGTCATGTCATTTGTGACCTACAGCAGCAGGAGGAAAATTGCCCCCTCTAGCCTTAGCTGTTCTTCCTTGTCCTGGGGTCTTTAGAAAAAAAGCAGGAAGGAAAAAAGAGAAAGGAAACCTATAGTGGGGAAGCCTGAAGCTGCAACACAAATAATGATTATTCCTGTCAAGGTTTAGCCATGGTTGCTAAGTTACTGGCCTGTTCGAAAAACCTTGAAGTATGGGACACATTAGGAGCTCGTTAGGTCCCGGTGACTCACAGTAAATGTACAATTTGTCTCTGTGCTAAACACACTTCAAAAATAACAATAAAAAACCCCATATGGCTTAAAATGTGTGACCTTTTTCTTTCTTGTTTTATTTCTCCTCCTCCCTGCCCCCCACCCAAGATCTCGCAGTCTGGTGTTATTACAAAAGCAGCACTCTTGGAAAAATAAACAGAAGCATTTTGCATGGATGAGAACAAGATATATTAGCTTAAAGCCTTTGGCATTTAATGAAGGTGTTCACAGAGAGAACCTCATGAGGGGTCAAGGAAAACTAAAAGAAGATGCCATAATAATTGTTTATGGGGCAAGCTGTAGTGCTATCAGTTTGCTTTCAGACAATAACTACAGTGTTTGTACACTGGGCTGCAAAACCTTGCAGGAGCACAAAGCACCTGGCTGTTTTATATTACACCTGTATCCATTTTCTGTTCACCTGATAAAATTGTTTGTCCAATTCATGGATCTTGGAGTAAACCTAGAGATTTCCATTTTCAAGTCAAAAGTATGATAGGTAGGAAATATCACATTCTTCTTTGCAGCCCAAACTTGGTTATAGTTTTAGTTTCTTAAATCATTTCCGTGTCTGGTTAAGCCTCTGTTTTTCCCTTTGGTTACTGAAGCCATGTTTCTACTCGCACTGTTAGTGTCTTTTACTGTAGGTAGCAATTTGTAAAATTTTGACAAGACAGTGTTAGTGAGAGCAAACTAGTGGAGGAAGTACAGTTGGAGAAAAGACCTTGAAGAGGGTGGGTTAAGCAGGGATAAAAAGCCAGTATCAGAAGGAGAAGGGAAGGAGAAGGCAAAGAGGAAGTGACAAAAGGTATCTTTGGGCAATTTCTAGTTGTTGCAAAGCTGAAAAATGGCAAATATAAGAAGTAGCTGTTGTAGATTTTCCTTTAACTACCCAAGTAATTCACACAAGATTTCACTAACATTTGGGAAGTAGAGTCTAAGAACTGAAGGTAAGTCTTACATAGGACAATCAGCCACATTTCTTCTATTAACTTCATAAATCCACATGAATCCTTACTTGCATTAGTCTGCAAGCTGAGGTAAGGATACCATTTGGCTCTGAGAAAACCTCCTAATTGATTAGATCTGAACTGCGTCAAAAGTGAAAACTTTTCAGGGCCAGTAATCAATGAGTAATTATGAGTAGCTAGAGTATAGCATGCCTAAGGAGAAGGACTGAGATAAAGTTGTGTAATAAATGGTGCTGGGTCATGAAGGGCCTTGTAAGCCCCATTGACATGTATGGACTTTATCTTATCAATGAGTTGTATCCATCCTATTTTTGTAGGGAAGTGACTCATATGCTCAGACATGTGATTTTGGAAGACCTGTCTTCATCTTGTGGTTGGGATATGGTGGGGAAAACACAAAAGGAGGGGTGTCTAATTAAATGTTTACCATAGTCTTCTAAAGAAGGAAAATAAATAATCAAAGTAACCCAGGAGCAAAGGGGATTGAGAAGTGAGTCTAGATTTCAATGCTTTTTATCTGAGTGAATCACAAGTCACTCAGTTAATTGGCAGGGGAGAAAGAGAGAAAGTGAAAGATATCCCTGAGGATCCTATCTTAGGAAATTTGGGACTAAAGCTATTGTGGCTGCAATCACATGGAGAAAGAGTAAGAATGTGTCCATGAAATCCATTCTATTGCTCTGAACACTGATCTCTGCTATTCGGATGGGAAATTCAGGTGGAGCAGGAAAAATATTAAACATCTGGGGTATCTCTGTATGAGTATCATATTTTTGAAAGACAACACTTCTTTGAAATCATGATGCTGAAATCACAAAGCACACTCAAAATATCAACTGTCACTGAACACTTTTAAAGAAATGACTCCCAGCTTTCCATGTTTATGAACTCCTTCAGAGACAGTCACTGCAACTTATTTTCCTGGCTTCAGCCCATCTCTCCAAGTTCTCCACTTTTATGTGGGTCTCACTCAAACTGAATTATATGTGTGACTTGGCAAATTTTAGGGATCTGCTTGTGAGTGAGTTAACACTGCCACCTAGCATCAGAAGGGGAGAGAATCTGTTTCTCTAACAAGAGATTCCTAATCTCTCCCCCAGGCATCATTGCCAGAACTCCTACCTTGAAAAGAGCTTGTTGATGATTAATTAGCATCGCAGGTGAAGAGCTTCTCATTTTTACCTCAACATTTCTGCATGCTGTGCTAACTATTTGGAGTGTCCATCACTGGAAAGTGCCAGACAGCTGTGTGTTTGTGTGTATGCTGTGCATCCACGTATGTTCCACTTCAGGATGCAGAGAAATAGAGAGAGGAAGGGAGAAGGGGAGGGAGCCTGCAGAGGAAAGAGAAAACTTGCAGCTGGACTTGTGCAGGAGGCAGCAACAAATCTCCAAAGAATGGAATAGTTTGTCTGGAGTGGGAGTTGTGGGGGCACAGAGGATGTAGGGAAATAGATGAAAGAGGTAGGAGGGGAAATAGCATAGGCAGGAAGGAGAAAGGAAAACATAAACATCTGAGTCAGCAAAGTAGGAAGATCATTTTCAAGTTTTTTTTTTCTCTTTTCTCCTCTCTTGTCCCCCCCCCCCGCCGCCTTCTTCCCCCTTCTCCCATCTTCTCCTCCCTCTCTCATTTTTTTGGCTGAAATCAGAGAACTTATTGCAAACTTGCTAGCTTTACTGACTAGAACCAGCATTTCTTGGTCAAGAGTTGCTTTTTCTTTTTCTGATGTGCATTTCTTAGGTTGCACACAGTGTTTTTTGCATTTTACTGGTTTTTATGTGCATAATGCATGAATGGAAGGCAGGCAGGTGTCCAGGTTCAGTTATTATTAAACTTATCTAAAGTCAAGTGCAGGTTCTGAGCTCCAAGCAGAACATGCCTGTTCTCAGGATTTTATAGAGATCACAGAACTTGCCCCTTGTGCATCTGGGTGTCTTGCAAAGACTTTTCCAAAAGCAGGCTTTACAGGTCCTTTGAGCAGGGTTTGAGAACACTATTTCTCCCTGCTGCCCTCTGCCTCAACAGTTTGATGTTCAAAGTCTTTAAAGATTTGCTTTAAGGAAATGTTTATACATCTGAAAGAAAGTGCCCAGGTCCTGATTCCTATGATGTTTTCCTACCAGTAACAACACCACACCGAACTCCCAATTTGTCACTGTCTTGACTTCTTTCTTGGGTGGCTGCCTTTTTTCTTCTCTTGCTTTTCTTTTCCACACTTTCTCCAAAATAAACAGCCTATTACTTCAATCACCTGACATCCACATCTCCTGCTTCTCATAATGTGCATGTTTATGAGTGTGTCTGTGTGTGTCAAGAGCAACTATGAGCAAGGGACTGAATCTGCTCTAAAGACCTGGCAGTTTCCCCTAATAAGATTCCAATCAGGGACAGAATTCAGGTAAGTCGAGTCACCTGGTTGTGACTATTCTCTCACTGACCTTTTCATCCCCTTTTCTTTGATGGCTGTTCTTGCATCTTTCAGCCTGTCCTATGCAGTTTCCCACCAACCTAGCTCAGCACTTGATTGAGAAAGCCATATTATTAACAAAATCAAGTCCAGAACAGTCCTTTTCATCAGGCCATTCCACACTACCTCATACACTGTTTTCTTCTTTTAATAGGCTCTTGTATATGTATATATTATGCTTTTTTGTAAGTAGGATTCAGTTAGGCTTCTGTTTCAGGCTAGCATCAACACTCTCATCCCCTCTGGCCACGGAATAATGAGGAGAACTGCACATGCCATGTATTGCCCTGTTGTGTTACCTTTATCTTACACCATGAACAGCAAGCCTTCCCTCATTGGCCTTCCCTTTCTTGTCCCTGCAGTCTCTGTGTGAAATTTTCATGGGAACGGAAACTCCCATAACCAGGGCTGCAGCCAGACCAGCTGGCTGCAGAATTGCACTGGGCAGTGTAGCAGTAAGAATTAAAATCATTCATCTTCTTTCTTCCCATTGGCAGCCAGAGGAGAGTAGGGTGGAAAGGTTATGAACTGCAGCATTTCCAAGGCAAACACAGAGAAAAGGAAGAAGGTTGGGGATTTAGAAACACAGTGATATAAGTTAATATATAGGTGAGAAATCTCTACCTTTTTTGCATGACAATTTTGTACTTGTATAATTTATACTTCATTCAGACAAATGTATTCCATGCTTTTGGTCTGATACAGCAACACCGGTTGTTTTCTGAACAGTGCTGCATAAATATAATCCTTTATGAAACCATTTGGACTTTTCTATGTGTTGATTGAATCTGATAATGTATTGATAAAAAAGCAGATATTTTTAAATAAATGGTTTGGGAAAATATCATTGATTAAAATTACAGTTTTAGATTTTCAAATAGATTTTTAATATCGTGAATTGGGAGGGGCATGACAAAACCAGCTCTCCCTTTCTCTTTCCTTCCCCCCAACCCCAGTATTCTTAAAATTCTAAAAACTGTATATCTTGGAGCCTATAAATCGCTAAGACAATAAAATGTTTATAGTTGAGCTCCAGCTCGGTGAAATGTGTTTCTGTTATGAAAAAAAAAAAGATTGCTAGTTGGAGCTGGAAATTTACAACAGATACCACAGGAAGGCATATTAGTGTGAAGCACACCAGGACATGGAACTCTTCATGTTGAATTACTCCAATGAGCCATGTAGAATGATCAGGACTGAAAAACAACACAGCCTTTACAGAGGAAGCCTTTAAAGATGATTTCGTACGTACATGACCTAAAGTCAAGAGTTAATTTTTCTCATGAACCTCATCTAGATTTTAGGCTCTATCTTAAAATATGAAAATGTAGAGGCCTTATTGTGTTCATTTTAGAACATCTTTTAAAAAAATTGTCATAGGCTCTTAAAGAGGGAAGTTATAGGCATCAAACATAAAATTGGATATAATTTCCTTCTTTACCTAAACTTCTTAATTCTCCTAAATTTCCTTTCCTAATCTATGAATGGAATCAGGGTGTTTTCAAATCTTTAATTACAAATGAAATTATATATATTTATGTTCTTTTTTGTAGTTTGGTTTTGTTCCTGATGTCACCCTTATTTTCTATAACATATGCATATATAGCACTTGAAAATGCAGATGGCACAGTCTCTAGAGCTATAGAATGAAGGTAGTATTTATCTCAAAATTTCTATAGCTCTGATTACCTAAATATGCTAATAGAAAAATTAGGCAAGAAAAAACTGTAATTAAGCAACATATTTTCATAGTCAACTGGTTATTGAAACTTCAGAAAATGTATTAACCAACCTGCAATTACTGGATGTAAAAGACTGTTTACAAATTTAATACTTGTTTTTGACATTTGCAAAGGTAACTCTCTGGGGAAAAAAAAGAAGGAAGACATAGAGACTCAGGTTATAAACCATCTTTGATTCACATTTCCCTTGTTTTCTGGTTGGACCAGTCTTGAACGCCTGTTATCCATAGGCCTCTGGCAGTTCTTCAAGTGTTGTGAGCAGAGGTACTGACTTCCTTTATTCCAGAAATAGAGATTATACAGGTAGTTTCTTGTTTCGGAGCCAAAAGTAGCTTTGTTTAGTGACCATTGTAATAAAGTTTGTGCCATCTCTCTCCAGAGCAAAGGTCAGGCAAGCTTACTATTTTCTGTTTTGTTTTGGTTTTGCTTTTTAGAAATCTCTTTGCATTTTGTTTTAATTTTTATCGTATTTTTTCCATTACCATTTAGTCTTCTCATACCCACTTCCCTGCACATGTCACTACACTGTTGCCCATGTCCATGAGTCCTTTTTCCTTCTCGCTGAATCCCTACTTCCCCTACCAGGGCCCCCCTTAGTTGTCTTCCTGCCCCCTTTCAGTCTGTCTCCGTTTTGCTTGTTAGTTCAGTTTACTCATTAGATATGACGTATGAGTGAAATCATATGGTATTTGTCTTTCTCTGATGGCTTATTTCACTTAGAACAATGTTGTCCACGTCCATCCATAGTGTTGCAAAGGGTGACATTTTCTTCTTTTTTATGATTGAGTAATACTCCATTGTGTAAATGTTCCATAGTTGTTTTATCCACTCATCTACAGATGGATACTTGGGCTGCTCCCATGTCTTTGGGGATTGTAAATTACTCTGCATTAAACATAGAGCTGCTTATGAACTTTCAAATTAGTGTTTTGGGTTCCTTCAGATATATTCCCAGGAAGGATAACTGGGTTAAAAGGCAGATCCATTTTTAATTGTGTGAGGTGCCTTCATACTGCTTTCCATAGTGGCTGTACTAGTCTGCATTCCCACTAGTAGTGAAAAAGGAGTCCCCTTTCTCCACATCCTTCCCTGCACTTGTTGTTTATTGATTTGTTGATGATAGCCATTCTGACAGGTGTGAGATGATATCTCATTGTGGTTTTAATTTGCATTTCTCTGATGATTAGTGACATTGAGCATCTTTTTATATGTCTATTGGCCATCTGTATGTCCTCTTTGGAAAAGTGTCTATTCAAGTCCTTTGCCCATTTTTTAATTGGGTTGTTTGTTTGTTTGGTGTTGAGTTTTGTAAGTTCTTTATAAATTTTGGACATTAACCCCTTATCAGATATACTGATGAATGGTGAATATGTTCTCCCATTCTGTGAGTTGTCTTTTTATTTTGTTTTCCTATGCTGTGCAAAAATTTTTAGTTTGATATACTCCAATCTGCTTATCTTTCCTTTTGTTTCTCATGCCAGGGAAGATATATCTGATAAAATATTGCTAAGAGCAATGTCTGAGATTTTGCTGCCTATGTTTTCTTCTATGATTTTTATATTTTCAGGTTTAACATTTAAGTGTTTAATTCATTTGGAATTTATTCTTGTGTGTGGTATAAGAAAGTGGTCTAGTTTCATTTTTTTCTGTGTGTATCTGTCCAATTTTCCCAATACCATTTATTGAATAAACTATCCTTAGGCCATTTTATGTGCTTTCTTCCTCTGTTAAATATTAATTAACTATCAAAGTGTGGGTTTATTTCTGGGCTCTCTAGTCTGTCCTATTGATCTATATGTCTGGTTTTTTTTGCCAGCACCATGCTGTTTTGATTACTATGGCCTTATAGTATAGTTTGATATTAGGGAGTGTGATTCCTCCAACTTTGTTCTGGTTTCTCAGGATTGCTCTTGTTGTACAGGTCCTTTTGTGGTTTCAATTTTTGAAATATTTGTTCTAGTTTTGTGAAATACATCACTGAAATCTTGAAAGGAATCTATAGATTGCTTTGGGTACTATGGACATTCTGATGATGTTAATTCTTCCTATTCATGAATACAATATGTGCTTCCACTTATTTGTGTTTTCTTCACTTTCTTTCTTCAGTGTCATAATTTTCTGAGTTAGGTCTTTTACATCTCTGGTTAGGTTTATTCCTCTGTATTTTACTCTTTCTGAAGCAATTGTGAATGAGATTTTTTTCTTAATTTCCCTTTCTGTTAGTTATTGGCATATAAAAATTCAACTGATTTCTGGACATTAATTTTTTGTCCTACTACTGCTGAATTCATTTATCAGTTTTCGTAGTTTCTTTGTGTAATCTTTGGAATTCTCTACATTATAGTATCATGTCATCTGCAAATAGAGATGGTTTTACTTCTTCTTTTCCAATTTGGATGCCTTTTATTTCTTCTTCTTGTCTGATTGCTGTGGCTAGAACTCCCAGTGCTATGTTGAATAAGATTGGTAAAAGCACACATCCCTGTCTTGTTCCCGATCTTAAGGGGAACACTTGTAGTTTTTGCCTGGTGAGTATGATGCTGGCAATGGGTTTATCATATATTGCCTTTATTATGTTTAGGTATGTTCCCACTATTCACACTTTTTTGAGAGTTTTTATCATAAATGTGTGTTGGATTTTATCAAATGCTTTTTCTACCTCTGTTGATATGATCATGTGTGTTTTATCCTTCATTTTGTTTATGTGGTGTATCACATTTATTGATTTGTGAATGTTGTACAAATCAAGGTTTAACATAGTGCATTATTGTTATTATCATTGTTTTTTTTTACAATGACTGTGACCCATAAGATGCATAGATATTATGAGCTACCAAGTTATTTAGAGGAAATCTTTGATTCTAGATTCCAGGCAGATCTAGAAATCATGGTTTTAGGACTATAACCATTTGAAGACTTTTGATATAGGATGTTATAGTAGAAGGGGTAGCACATATAAAAATCCAGAGACAAGTGAGAACTTAAGAGTACCCCAGGAACCAAAAAAGCAAAACATCTCTATCCTAGTGAGTCAGGAGAAAAAGGAAAGATATAAAGTAGGAGAAAAATACAGAGATCACACAAGTAGGTGTCTAGTTGAAAATGATTTAAGAACTTTAAACAAGGGAGTGACAGGATCCATTGTACTTATAAAAGTTTAATTCTGGCTTGTGTACAGAAGTCAGATGGGGGAAGATAAGAAGGAACATGGGTAGATCAGTTAACAAGCACCCTTTGCTAAGGGTGAAGGCATGAGAAATGGAAAAAAAGACAGAGATTTAGCTCTAAAGAAGAACCAATAGAAATTGCTAGTTATTTAGGTTAGGGAGTATAGAAGGAAAAATTAAGATGACTTCTAGGTTATTGGCTTGAGTAGATGGATGGGCAGCTGGTGGCCCCATTTACTGAGAGAGAAAATGGGGAAGGATACAGTTTGTATTCTTGTGTGTGAAAGAAGTTAGGATGAGACAGAGGAGAAGAACTAAGACGTTATCACTGTGAAAATGAGATGCCTTAAGACATTCAGAAGATATGTCAGATGGAGAGATGGTATACAAGTTTTGTCTTCAACATAGAAGTCTGGATTAGAGATGACAATTTGTTTCTCATCAGCATATAAATAGTTCCTAATATATGGGAATGACTAGAACAAAATGTAGAGGTAGAGGAGAGAATACACATGCAATCCTTGAGGTAGACGTTAAGCAAATTACTTGACTGCTTTGAAATTTAATTCTTTCACCTGTAAATGGAAAAAACATTACATACTCTTAAAATTGTTTGTGGATTAAATAAAACTATTCCATTTCTGAAATGCAATGCAAATCATAAGAACTGAATGCACGGTGGCTATTATTGTAATCACATTATTATTTTTATCAGGTACTGAAGAGAGAAAAGATGACAGTGGGAAGCTGAAATAAACAGAAAAGAATGTCTTTTGTAAATCCAGTGGAAAGATTCAAGAAGAGTAAATAACTCTTTAAAATGTATATCAGAAAACATGAACATGGACACTGATATATGACCACTACATTTGGCTATAAGTTGATTCCAGGAAACTACTTTTCCACAATGGCAGAAATCAAACATGTAGAAAGGAGAAAATTTGAGTAGTTCTTGGAAAGGGCAGGGGGCAATTTAAGTGAAGACTTTTTTCAAGTGAGAGGCTTATATGTGTTATCAAAGGGAAAAGATAATTTTAAAAAGACATTGAAGAGATTAAAGATGATGTGTCTGGAGTTACTTAAGATGATTTAACTGATGTGGAAGGGATCACTGTCAAAAAAGCCAGAAGCTCTTTACCTGGAAATAAACTGGACTTGTTCCCTGAGAGGGAGCTGATCTTCAGCACTGAGATCTGAAGATGGCCACATAAAGGAAAGGACTAGTATGAAAAGGAGTAGCTGGGCTCCACATTAAGTGTGGGAAAGAAAAAATTTTTACAGAAGTTAAGGATCACTAACCATAAAGTAGGTGGTAAGAAGGGAACACTTTGTGACTTAAAATTACTTGAAGGACTGAGTGCAATGGATAAATCTCAGAATTGAGATGTGGTTAAACTGCAGTGAAGGAAGTGGCAGATAATGAAGAGAGCAGATTTAACACCTCAAATACTTAGCATAATGATATGCAAACACTTTGGTGAACGAGGTCAGCAAATACCAGTAAGAGCTTTAAAAGCCATGAGAAGGCATTGCTACATCAATCAACCACATCAGTGTTGAAATTGTCTGGAAGGAGGGACAGAAGACTCTGTGGTTATTCAGATAAAATTCATCCATATGAAAAGTATAATTAACTAAGAAATTGTATGAGAGAGCATAAAGCATGGTTTTAGGCAGGTAGAAGGCAATTGTTAAGTATAAGTTTAAGTGAATACTGAATTAGAAGAGAAAAATAGGATTGCTTGTTGATGTGAACTTCAAATCACATGAAGTTGAAAGAAGTTTTTGACTAATTTTTTTTACTTTATTTTTATTGTTGACACAATTACAGATGTCCCTCACTCCCCCCCTCTTTCCCCATCTCCACCCAGCCCCCACCACCCTTCCCTCTGACCATCACCACACTGTGGTCTGTGTCTATGGGTTATGCATATGTTCTTTAGCTAATCCCTTCACCTTCTTTCATCTAGTGCCCCCTCTCTGCTTCCTTCCCTATGACATCTATCAGTCTGTTCCATTTATCCATGCCTTGGTTTCTATGTTGTCAGTTTATTTTGTTTATTAGATTCTACATATAGGTGATATCAAATGGTATTTGTCTTTCTCTGAAGGACTGAATAGTTTTTAGTTATTTGCATGAAACTAGAAGAAGCAAATTGACCCTGTTCCCTTCTATCTACTGAGAGTCAAAGCCTATCTCTGTCCTTAGGTTATGTTCCCTACTATTTCCTGTTAATGTCAGGTATCAATACATGGAAAATGCTGATTCTGATATAAATGAGTGAATACATGTACAGATCAATGTCCTATCTGTGGGTGCCCTCAAGTACAGACAGCCCAACCAATGGCAGATGCTGTAGAGAGAATTTAAATATAAGAGAGAGGAAAGGACAATGTGGTCTCTAAATCACTTGAGTAGTGGACTCTAAAATTCTGAGATACTCTTAATCTAAGCATTAAGAGATCATGGCCAGCCCAATAGTACATTCTATCTGAGACAAAAAACAAAACAAAACAAAACAGGTATTGAAAACCATATCTAATCCCCAAACAAATGCACACTTTAGCTGTCTCCAAAACTCACCTAGGAGAACAACAGCTTCTCATCTTAAACTAAAGGTTTTACTAGAGAAAGCTTTGCTTTCTCAGAGTGCATCGTTTCTTCAACTTAAAAGAATTATCTTTATAGAGCTTTCCATGAGAGTACATTAGAAAGGGATGCTGAAAACAAACAAACCTAGGATTCTATTTACATTGACTGCATTTTCTTGAAACATGCCTTTAAAAATACATATTTCTTTTGAAAGGTGCAGGAAACCCATGCGTAAAAACACTTATGATACTCTTCTCAGCTTAAGAAGCATTCCACAAATAATATACTATTTTGAGGAGACCACAGAAATGCTAAACATTCATGGCACTGTATCAGACCCAGAAAATTAGTGATATTTTCTTAGTGAGGTTAAACTTGCCACATGAATCTGTTTCATAGAAAAACAAAATAATAATATTATTTAATTTTTAAATAAAATGAATTAAAGTTAATATTCTTCTACAGCAATGTTTTCTCTGTCAGCTCCTACTTTCTATGGTCTCTTTGACCCTCTGATGCCTAGCCATAAAATACATTATAATAATGTAATAAAAAAGGTATTGAAATTAAAATAGCAATAACTAACATTTGTACTACACTTTAGAGCTATCAAGTTATACTATCACATCTTAATTGTTAACTGTCTTATGAGTCAATATTATTATTTTCATTTTCATTTTAGAAAATGGAGACTCACAAAGTTGAGAGTTGCCAGAGTTACATAGTAAGTAAAGAAACTGGGAATATGAACTTTTCTGGCTACAATTCCATGTTATTTTTTCTGTTTTCCCTGTAGCTGTTCACAATTATAGACCTAAATTGGATACCTTTAGTCCTTTCTTTAAACTGCCCAGGCAGAAAAACAATTCCTCCTTATCTGAGCTATAAACTGTCACCAGAAGAGGAAGCTAGAAAGTAAGTTCTTGATTCTCTGGTAATGTGGTAACCTTTTGCTTTGGGGATACAAAGTACTAGACAGATGTTTGATTCCTTTAAAAACTTTAAGCATCAGGAGGAGATCCCAATGAAGCATCAAACATATTCATTTGTAAATCCTATGATGTTTTCTGTTACCAAGAAATAGAGCCTGACAGTCCTGTTCTTTCTGGAGAACCATGAACAGTGAAGTTGAGTACAGGTTTAGGAAATGAATAGAACACTTCCTCCATTTATTAGCTGTGTGGCCTTAAAAAAATCATTCAATCATTGAACCCCAACTACTCTTTATATAATGTATGGCAGAATTTTTTTGAATTAAAGATTTTCTCCCTCTTTGATTCCAGGTGATTTATGTAAAGAGACTATTATAAGGACTTCCTAGAATTCTCAGCGCAACATAGTAGTTACTGCGATTTATGCAGTAGAAATAGGTCTTAGAAATTACCCTGTCCTTGCTATACTGGCTTTCAAAAGACCAGCCCTCACAATGAGTAGGTATTAACATTAGGGACAGTCTTACATAGGCTCCAAGGAGTTTGCATGCATTTCCCCAGTCATTCACCTAATGCCTGTTCCTCCCATTACAAAAGCAGTGGCAGATCAAGGGCCACATAAAGAAACTGTCCTGTTTTATAATCCTTACATGTCTTAGAGTAAGTGCTTCTATGTGATCAGGTAATTTCTTATTACTGTCAGAGCATCTCCAAGAAATTTCAGGATGAGGCTCACTTGTTGCAGTAAATGCCTTTTTCCATGGCTGATGACTCCAATAATCAGAAGATTTTTCTGATGTACTGAAATCAAATGAATACAACTTGGAACTACCTGAACCAAAAAATAAATAATTCTTTGTGTGCTTTGTTTGCAGCACTGCGGTGCCATAAGGCAGAAAGCAAAGAAATGAGGCTTGTGATAAATATATTGTGCTGGGTCTTTTCCATTCGCCAGGTTACCTGTGATCATTGGCTATGCCTGAGAGACATGGCAGTCCTCAGAGCACAGGGCACAGGCACCACAATGCATAATAAAAAGGGGATCTTAGCAATAGCATCAAAGTGGATGTGTTTTTGATTTCCTTTCAGAAATTATTTTACTGTAGCTTTCTGTAAAGATGAAAGCTAATATGTTGGCTGCATTAAAAAAATAGATATTAATGGAACTAATCAAACCTCCTGAATTTTAAAATGGGGTGTGTTTTTTTGGCTGATTTTGTTTAAATAATAGCTTTTAGATATCAAAACAGCAATGTGATCAAGTCTAAGGTGGACCCAGAGCTGCTCATCTGCAGTGTTATTCCCTGTGGAAAGGAGGCATTTAGTAGCTCCAAGTCTGGACTCTGGAGTCAGGTTGTCCGCACTCAGATCCCAGCTCTGCACTTTTTTGGCTGTACAACCAAGGGCAAGTCACAGCCCTCTCTTAGTCTCAATTTCCACATGTGCAAAATGAGGTTCATTATGGAGCTGTTGTCTGAATTCAATGAGATAATGTATGTAAATAGCTTAACATAGAAAATAGGCACATCACAGGGGCCCAATTAACAAATGTCAGCTGTTATTATTTGTCATTTGTTTGCTCAAAAGATATCTATTGGATTCTATTCATTAACAAAATTAAAAAAAAAAAAGACAGACAGCCTTGGATATCAGTGAGCTCACACTGATGTGCAAGACACAGAGATGGATATGCCTATAGCCTAAATGCTCTGAGAGGATGGCATACCCAGGTTATTGAGGCATATTGAATAAGAGAAAGCTATCAGGCCAGGGTGGCAGGGGCAGCTTCCAATCACCCAATATTTTCTTAGTGGGAAGAGAGACAGGAAAATTGCTAAAGCAGGGGTTGGAAACTTTTTCTGTAAAGGGCCACATAGAACATATTTTCAGCTTTCTGGGTCATTTGATGTTTCTGTTGCAACTACTTAACTTTGTCACCATTGTGAGAAAACAGCTATAGACCATACTTAAATGAATGGATGTGGCTTGATTGCAATGAAATTCTATTTACAAAAACAGGCCTTTATTAGTCAGGGTTCTCTAGGGACACAGAACCAATATAATGTGGGGGTATGTGTATATGTATGTATGTAAAAAGATTTATTTTAAGGAATTGGCTCACATGATTATGGAGGTTAGCAAGTCCAAAATCTGCAGAGTGAACCAGTAGGCTGGAGACCCAGTAAGAAGCTGAATCTGCAGTTCAGGTCTGATCTTTTTTTATTTAGGAAAAATGTAGGAGTCTCACCCATATTGCAGAGGGCAATCTGATTTACTCAGAGTCAATTTATTTAAATGAAAATATCATCCAAAAGTATTCTGTAGGTTGACAATTAAAATTAACCCTCATAAGGCTTCTGTCAGATTTAGCCCGTTATAGTCTGCCTTCTGCAGAACTAGAGGGAGAATCCTTTCTGCTCAGACTAATGTGGATGGAGATCTCTTTTCCAAAAGCGATGGTGCTCTGTTCCCAGGTTGCTATTAATTAGTCATTGAGTGCTCCATCCACCCTCCAGCTGAAGGAGCAGAATGGGGTGACTAGAAGGATCTGAGATTTGGTTTGGTTTTCCACAGACAACCTCTTCTTCCCATCACTGAGAATTGGAGGGTCACTGGACCTGAGCTTCATATTCAAATAGGAGAAAATGGGGAGAAGGAGAAGCCAGAACTCATAATGGAACACTGCTTTCTCCTCCAGCAAATGGGACTATGTGTAGAGGAGAGAGTTTAGCAGAAGAACAAGATTAAGTAGCCACCTTCCCAAGTGGAGTTAGCAAAGTCATGTGGAAAATGGAGCCTTTCTCTTTAATTCCATCCCCACTTTGACTCAGAAGTTTGTTTGGATTCATTCAGAAATATCCCCATCATGTATGAATGGAAGTCTCAGTAAATGGTGGGGCAGGAACAAAAATAAAAGACTACAAGGAAGCTGAGGAAGCAGGGGAGAGGGAGAAAGGAGGAGGTGGGGCATAACACAGAAAACAAGGGAAAGGGGAGAAAGACAAATTTTCATTTCACTTTTTAAACTTAAAACTGACTCCATATCTCTATTTCTTAGATTTTCTATTTCAAAAAAAAAGAATCTTTTATAGCTCAAAGAATGTTCTATAGCCTAATTTATTTAAATTACAGTGAATTTCAGGACTCTTATGAAAAGTATTTTTCAAGTACAGAGCTCAGATTCATTATTAATAAAATCAGTTCTACACAGCACAGTCTTGTCTGAACTTACTCTTTGAGAATGTGTATGGTAGTTGTAAATGGCCCTCATTTCATAAAGGAGTCAGACAAATGGAGGTGTGTATGTATCAAAACCCTTTTAGGAGATCTTTATAAGAACTCTAGCACTAGCTTGAAGAAAACATCTTGGTAAGTGGTAACTTGCTGTATGTTGGAGTAGTACTGAAAAAATACATGAGCGTGGAATCATTGTAAAGTGAAACACATTTCAAATACCCTAGAGAAGTTTATGCTATTCAACCCTCTTGCAATAACAAAGCTATGGAAAATGGGGGTTTCTGTTATTTGTCTAAGTAAATATAAGGAGAAGGGATAAGAAGAAAAATGTGTCCTGTGTTTTCACAAACAAGGATGATTTATATCATTGCCTTGTCATTCATTTTTAACAAATTTACTGAAGAAATTAAGAAAGCCTGAACTAAATTTGGAGTTAAACTATAACTTCTCTTTTGAGTTATTGTCAAGATATTTATAATTTCCTTTGTACTGCCTTTCCTTCTGTTTATTTGTCTCCCATATACACGATGCACATATTATTTGTACAATATGTACATGAATTATTTGCAGGAATTCTTTGTCAAATAATGAGGTATAAATAAACATAACATAAATATTATTTATGTAGGGAATAAGGGAAAAAAGAGCAGCTGCCAATCCACAAGAACCAGTGCTGGCTCATATTTGTGACATTATATGCATCACTGTGCTCTTTCTGGGGAATTTAAATTACCTATGAATTTTTTTCTCTGAGTTCCTATATGATAGATTCAATAGACTCACTTAATATCTATTATGATATTTAGCATTATCTTCTGCTTCTTGCCTTGTCTTTGTTCCCTTCAAGTTTTTTTTCCCCCCCTTTTCCTTTTCTTTTTTTTTCCACTCTTTGGTCTATCTCTTTCAGGTCCTAAGTCTTCTTTAGTATTTTCTGATTCTTTGCTACCCATTCATATTCAAGCACAAGGTAACACAATTCTGACTGGGTTTACTTAGAGTGGTCAGCTGGAGGGAGGTTGGTATTCACAGGTCTTTTCTCTTAGACTGCTTTTCCTCTTGTCTAGAGTTTCCTCTGGAGGAAACCTCTTATCTCTTGCCTAGAGTTTGTAGAACAAATTGGAGATTTCTCAGAGCTGAGGTAGGTCTCACAGTTCAATGTACAGATGTTCCTTTAATTTTCTGATTTTAGCACTTCATCCCACCCTCAACCTTGTCTGATCTTCTAGTTTTGCAACCTCTGCACTATTGATGCTTGGCACCAGATAGTGTTATGTTGTTTGGACCATTCTGTGAATTGCAGCAGGGATGTTAGCAGCATCCCTGACTTTTACCCACTGGATATTAGTAACACTCTCCCCTGGCACCATTTTGACATAAACAAAAACATCCCTTGGGATGCAAATTAAACCTGGTTGAGAACACATGAGGAGCCCTCCTATTCAAATACTCCATAGAATAAGTGCCTTTTTTATTCTGGTGTATGTGTGTGTGAGATTTGGAAAGGAGGGCAATTATCATGCATGCAGGAATGGATCAGGGATCTAATAATATATAGGCCTCTGACCAATCTTTACATTTTTATGCCCATTGAATCTTTAGATATATGTGCTGCCTATAATGCTAGAAACTTTTCTGGGCTTTGCAACAGGAATCAAATTGTTTATTGGCTTCTCTCTTCAAAATGCTCCCTCTTCTTTCATCTGCAAAATCAGTTAAAAAATTGTCTATTTGCTTCTAGCTTCCAAAATTTCCTTGATGTCTCTACTGTACTTATTTCCTCTTCTATGCTTACCTTTGTCTGAAGGGTGAGGAGATTTTTGTCCTTTTAGCCTCTTTAATGTAATTGTTGTAACTTCGCAGAAAAAAATTGTGCTCTGTCTTGCTTTTGCATGAATTGTTAATATTAAATGCAAACCTTAAAATAATGTCTATGTTTATGGTATGTCCACAGAATCTGGAGGGTACAATATTTTTTCTAAGATTTTTTTACTAATCCAGTAAGAGTAATCCATTGTATGTGCATGACCAGGGGTGCTAGAGACAAATGTGTCTACTCCAATTTCATATGTTGAAACCTAACCCCTTTTGTAATGGTGTTTGGAGGTGGGGTCTGTGGAGGTGATTAGGTCATGAAGGCAGAGGCATTGTGAATGAGATTAGTGCCCTTACATAAGAGACTCCAGAGAGTTCATTTGCCCCTTCCACCATGAGAGGACACAGAAAAGAACATGTATGAGCCAGGAAGTGGGCTCATACCAGTCCCTAAATCTACAAGTATCTTGATCTTGGATTTTCTAGATTCCAGAACTCTGAGAAATACATAATTGTTGTTTATAAGCCACTTAGTCTATGGTATTCTGTTAGAGTAGCCAATGTGGACTTAGACAAAGCATATGGCTTTTAACAATGGGTGAGGCAATTACTTACTCCCACATTTTCAGAATAACCAGCACATGGCCAAGGTAATCATTAGTGCTCAGTCTATTTGTTTGATTGATTAATTGATTCATTTGTTCCTCCCAATTTGTCTGTGAAGCAGACAAAACAAATATTAGAACTCATGGAAAGTGAGGCATAGAGAATTTAAGTGACTTGTTTAAAATGACAAAGCTAGTTTGGAGCAGATGTAAGACTCGAAGTCTAGTTCACTTCTTTCCTGCTTCTCTACAGAGTTAACACACCACAAGGAAGCTCTCACAGCAAAGATGAAATAAGAAGACTGTGTTGGTTTTAGAAATACAAAGAAGGTAGCACTATCATGGGATTGTGTACAGGGAGCCCCTAAGGCTTACACAGCAGAAGTAGCCCGTGGCTTCCTAGGCAATGATGAGCCCTGTAAAGAGATGATAGCAGTGACAGGTAATACTTATGAGGCATTTTAGTTAGTGTCTGGCTCTATTGTAAGTTATTTCTATCATGTATCTCACTGTATCCTCACAATCACTTCTCAGGGTAGAGCTCTGAGTTGGAAGAAAGAAGTTGAAAGTAAAATCTCTATTGTAAAGGAATACATTCTTCTGAAAGTATTAACTCACCCTTTCATAGTGAGACATTATATTTAAGTGTTTAAGAATAAGAGGTTCTCAAAGTCCCATGCTCTTCACATTGGGTTGGTAAGCATGATACTACTAATATGAACTAATATTACAGGAATCAAGTTAATGAATTTTCCTTATTAGTTCAAAATTCAATTATT
This sequence comes from Phyllostomus hastatus, assembly GCF_019186645.2. NCBI lineage: Eukaryota > Metazoa > Chordata > Mammalia > Chiroptera > Phyllostomidae > Phyllostomus > Phyllostomus hastatus. The sequence continues at coordinate 84,612,298 of NW_025333977.1, read as the reverse complement.
GACCTTAAATGTCTAGCTCAAGATCCACAACAACTAGCTGCCAATTTGGCCACCTGGATGACCCCATAATTTCCAGAACAGAAATTAAAAAAAAAATTAACCTGTACCAGATAGTTTTTGCTACATGATCCAGCAATTCAAAATTTAGTAGCTTAAAAAATGATTGTTAGCTTCAATAAATATCCTGTTGTTTGGTAATTTAGCCTCAGACAAACTGAACAGTTCAGATCTGGCTTAATTGAACAGATTTCAGTCATGTGGCTAAAGTCATCTGACAGATATCTGAGCACTAATTGGTTTAGAAAGAGCTTTGCTGGTGAGACAAACAGATAATGCTTCCCACTTCCAAGATGTTCACATTCTAATCCCTGGAACTTGTGAATATATTATCTCATATAACAGAAGGGGCTTTGCAGGTGTGATTAAATTAAAGATCTAGAGATGGGGAAATTATTCTAGATTATCCAGGTGGATCAGTGCTATAATCATAGGTGTCCTTATAAGAGGGAGATGTTACTATGGAAGAGAAGGTGATATGATGACAGAATCAGAGATTACATGATGAGCTTTGGGGATGGAGGAAGGGGACATAAGCCAAGGAATAAAGGCAGACACTATAAGCAGAAACAGATATATAAATAGATTCTCCCTCAGAGTTTCAAGAAGGAGCCAGACCTACTGATTGATTTTAGCTAAGCAAATCCAATTTTAGACATCTGGCCTTCAGAGTTGTTAAGAGAATGATTTTATATTATTCTAAATCATTATATTTTTGAGAATTTGTTACAGCAATGAAAGGAAACTAATACAGCTGAGATGGCTGAAATGACCATGGCCTCTCTGCAAGTACCCCTCCTCCCTTCCTGCCTTCATCTTTTCCTCCCTTGTTTGCTTGTTTGTTTGTTTCTTTCTCTCTCTCTTTCTTCTTTTCTTCTTTCTTTCCTTCCTTCCAATTCTCATAAAATCTAAAAACAAATACAGTAATAATATTTTATTATTTATATTTATTTCTGAGCATTCTGGCTTACTTTTTATGGATGTTAAAATTAGGCATGTTAAATGTGAAGTTTTATTCATTTAAAATCAGAGATATAATCCATATAGGCAATGAATCATAGATACATATGCAAGGATTGATGGAAGTATTTCATCAATCCATTGCAGTTTGTACAACCCATTTAACTTCATCATTCAAAAGGGGTATCGCATTGAACATACCAAGTGATGCTTTGAATATGTCCTGCCTTAAGGCAATATCAAAAAATCAATCTGTACGCATTTATATGCATGTTCTTCTATGTTTGCAGACACTATGGATACCATGTTTGATGCCCATAATATTTCATGCTTCCATACTCCTCTGTGTGAGATGCCCTGTCCCCCTTAATGGGTTTTCTGTATCCTAACCATCCTTCAGGACTCAGATAAAACATAAATTTCCTTATGAAACACTTCCTTGTCACTCAGTCTCTATGAGTACAGTGTCATCATTCTCCCCCTTATTTCCTTGACCTTTTAAATTTTGGCAAGTGAAAATTGAAACAAACTATACGAAAGATTAATAGCTCCTGATACATACATTAAATGAAAGTTGACTTCAGTATCACAAGCACTAATATCTCAGGGAAGAGAGAAACAAGTTTAATTGGGGATAAATAAACAGAAAAGCTATTCCTGTGAGAGTTAAATTGTCCACTCCAGGCAGATAAGCTCCTTTCTGATAATGGAGAATTGCAGAAGTTAAATCATGTGCTTGAAAGAAGCACTCAATCAAGTCCATCAGCTGGTTAAAAACAAACTTGCAGATGTCATCACAAAAATTTATTTTTTATCTAGGATCCTTCCTTTTCCATTTAAAAATCATTTCCCAAAGCTTACATTTTCTGTGAAGTCCTTATCTACTAAAATATATCTCTGTTCAATGTTCACAATTATCTGTACTTTATTCATTTTTTTATTTTTATTCATAAGCATTGGGGCAGAGACATACTTCATCTCTGTGATATATTCACAAAGGGCAGGGTACATCCACAAAGCTTCATATATAATCATAATAACAATAATCTGTATTACAGATGACAGAAAAAGAATTACTATTCCTGAATTCAACATTTCAAAGAGAGTAAATAAAGCTCCATGCATTTCATTAAAGTTTTTCTTTCAAATCTGGTTTGTGAAACATAGATAGCAATCTGTCTATTTCTGCAAAGATTTTTTTTCATTGAAAATATATCTAACCATTTTTAAATGTAGTTTGCATTTAGTAACTAAAGTCAGATGTTTCATAAAAATATCGAATTAGTTTTATGGTACATCAGCTTGATGGAATATTACATAGCCATTAAAATGATGAATGTGCAGGCTATACAGATACACAGAAAACTATAGACTGTGGGAAAAGTAATGCACAGTATGATGATATGATCATCACTTTTATATATATTATTCATTATACATACAGCTTGGAAGAGGCCACCCATAAACAGCTGGTTTCTTAGGAAGCTATTATATTATTTACATTTTTAAATTTGTTTTTTTTAATAAGAATATTTAAATAGTAAATAGCATTTACTGTAAACATCCTGGTCTTGGAGGTTCTTATAATTTGTTATGTCAATACAAATAAAAATAGAAGTTTAAAAAATTTTTCTCACCTGTAAAGTGAGGACATTGGTTAAAATCATCTCTGGGATTCCCTTGATCAGTGAACATCAGTCATTCATGACAACATTACCAAGAAGGGTCAGGGTTCCCTTTATTCTCATGACAGCAAGAGGAAATTGAAAACATTGTCTTTGGAGTTAGATTGCTTATTTTAAATCATTCCTCCACCACCAAATTTCCACTAAATATCTGACCTGGGACAGGTAGCTTATCTTTTCTAAGTCTTGGTTTTCTTACTTGTAAAGTAGAGGTAATCAGACTTACTTTATAATATTGTTGAGAATATTAAATGAGGAAGAACATATAAAATGAGTGCTTTGCACAAAGCCTGGTACATATTAAGCTTTCAGTAAAAGGTAGCTCAAGGCCACTACTGATTTACCAATTTATTTTTCCCTGAAGAAAACCCAAAGGAGAAATATCTCTAGGAATAATACTCTGCAACATTTAGGCATTCTAGATGAAATCTTAACCAATAGGGAGTTTGTTTTATTACTTTAAAAGAGATGTTTTCATATATTCAAACTGTATTTATACTGAATGCAGATTTTTGCATCATGCTTGTAGTAGGTGACCTTTCTGTCAATAGGGTATTGTGATAGAGTTGCAGGCATTCTGAGAGCTCATTGAACATTTCGTGAATTGATTTATTTTTCTGAAAGGCACTGGAATTTGGAACTAAAAGTCTTTAGACTAGATAGAATGTCAATCATGGTATGTTCAAAATTTAAATATTTGAATGGATCATTTATGAAGTTTGTCATTCTATTCTTTACCCCTCTTTCTACAGAATATATGTAAAATAGTTGGCCTATATTTTGAGCATATCTTGTATCCCTCCCTGTTCTTACCATGTGGTTTAGTATGAATGCACAGTAGGGGAAAACAAACAGGTAATCAAAAGATTAGTTAAAATATCAGATTTCTACACAATTATATATCTTACATACCTTTCTTAGACTTATTGTCAATATGTTTAGAAAATTCCTCCAACGTACTAAAAGGGCACATTTAAGAGCCTTCTGAAATCATATAAGAGAAAAACTTTTTTTTTTCTCATTTTTATTAAAAAGGTATGCAGCTCTTTCTCTTTTAGGAAGTGATTTAAGCATCCTTACCTCAGCAAGGTCTAGTCAGAGAACAGGCAAGCTTTCCAAAAGGGAAGTTCTACCTCTTCAGAAATGGCATTCCCAGATATATGATGTTGATATAAGAGACTAGGAAAGTTGAATTGGAATAAATGACTTTGCTTATTAAGTAATGAAGGCTTTCTCTGTGGAGAATATAGGTCCAGACCAGCCAATGTTATTACTAGTTTCTTGAAGTTTGAAACAGGTGAATTTAAGACAAAATAAATGTTCTACAATACAAGTGGCAAATACACCTGTGGGCCAAATCCAGTCCTCCACCTTGTTTTATCCAGCCCAGCAACTTGTTTCTACCCAGCAGCAATGCTGAGCTCTTGCTTAACTGTTAAGGAGTAGTTACATTTATACAGTCCTAAAATTACATTTGGCCCTTTGAAGGCAACTGCAAGGCTGGTGAGGCCCCCGGTGAATATGGGTTTGACACTTCTGTAAATCTACAGCTTTTTTAACCCAGCCCCTAAATTACTGTTATCTTCTTAACTCCCCCAATTAACTATATAACAATGTCTCCAGATCACAGCATAAATTCCTTAAGATTAAGGACTAAGGATTGATTATTCATCTTTGTTCACCTAGTTTCTAGTTTCTAGGAAACTAACCATGAACACCTGACTGCTTCAGGAAGCAGAGAAGTCAAAAATTTAATTTGGTTCCAAATATGCTGATTTATCTCTTGTGGCTTAAAAATAAAACACAGCCTTCAGAGGTTGGTGCCTATTAGGACTAACTTCTACCATGATTTTCAAGAAACCATACTGTGTGGGGTTTTTAGTCCTCACTCGAGGATGTGTGTATTGATGAGAGAGAGAGAGAGAGAGTTGTGCAAGAGAGAAACATCAATTGGTTGCCTCCTGGATATGCACAACCAGGGATAGAAATGTTTTGAACATTTTGGTGTATGGGATGATGCTCCAAGCAACTGAGCCACCTGGCCAGGGCCCATCCTTTGTGTTTTTGTCAGAGGCAGAACTGAGATGAATGGTATATTTTTGTGTTCCTGTGCCCTCTTGTAATCTATGGACTAAAATAATTCTTTAGGCTGATTTTCAGTAGCTTCCTATATATGTGTAACATACAGCATTTATCTGTCTTGCACACAGTCAACTTATGATGGTTCAACTATGAATTTCTAACTTTACAATGGAACAAAAGCAATGCATATTCAGTAAAAACCACACTTAAAATTTTGAATTTTGATCTCTTCTCAGACTAGTGATCTGTAGTAAGATACTCCCTCATGATGATGGGCATCTGTAGAGGGCTGCAGCTCCCAGGCAGGCACATGATCACAACAGGAAACAACGGATACTCTACAGTGCACTATGGTGCCAGAGTTTTTTTGGAAATTGTGTTCTGAGCATGTTTAAGGTAGGCTAGGCTAAGCTGTGATGTTTAGTAGGTCAGATGCATTAAATCTACTCTAGACTTCAAGTGTTCAGTTTAAGATTGGTTTATAGGGGCATAACCCCATCATAAGTCAAAGATCATTTGTAATTAGCAATCACTTAATTTTACTGGATTTCAATTTGATCACATATAAACTGAGGCTCTAGGACTACATTATCTTAAAAATAGGACTGCACTCTGTATGTTTTTACCTGGTGACCAAAGGTTAAATTTTTAGGGCCACATGCTTATTTTATAACAGTAAGTTATCCTATCCTCCACATCACAACACTTCAGTGTTAGTAGCCAGCTCAAAATAAAATGAGAAGGTAAAGAACAAAGCTGTTTTCTAACTCAGTACTAAAATAATAGGGACAAGGCTGAAAATAAGTAGCTAAGGAAATCACTTTTTGTGTTTGTATAATTTTTTCTAGTTTGCCTATTATAACTCTTTTTTATTTGTAAGAAAATATCATCAAATTGGAAGGTTTTTCTATTTCCTGCTGGCTGCTTTTATTCTTTTCATCTCATGCCAGAGACTGTGTATTGAAAGCAATTTTAACAGATATAATTAATGAAGGGCTAAGTGTATGCATGTGGTATACTGTTATTTTATGACTAGTAGCTCTTCTAGATTTCTTCTTGACTTCTCTGCTGGGTAGCTATAGAGTTTGATCCCTCTGTACTGTATTAGTTTCCACATGTGTCCAATAAGCATGGATATATCATACAAATCTATGGATGCTGCTGTGATGTATATCATAAGGGGTCAATATTCACTCAACACATTAATATCTCTTGGCAAAGGCACAGAAAAGCACAGGAATTGTTGCATTGCCTGTGCATGTTCCTGCAGCTGATTTGCCTTTAGCAGCTGGGGAAGTAGGCTTAATTCTGGACTGCTTTGCTACAGACAGATGGACCTCATCTTTCTTATTTTCCTTGAACTAGACTGCCCTCTTGGGAACAGTTTCTTTTCTGTGAAAATCTCCAAACCTCAGACCTCATCACTGATAACAAAATAAGCAAGCAAACAAAAAAGGTTTAATTTTAAAAAAATAAAACCAATAATATCAAGGTAAGTAGATTATATTACTTGGCAATGTTACCTGCCAGAACAAACTGGAAAGAATAGACTGTACACATTTGCTAACATGTCATTAACACTGTCTAGTGAGCTTCTTTAACATGAGAGGAGCAACTAATTGAATATTAACAACACTACATTCCAACAGGGTGGATGTTATAGAGCAATTCATTTCTCCCAGTCATCTAATTCAGTTCAATTTTGTGACCACTTACTGTACAAGCTGTTTAATAGGTTTCCTGAAGCATATAAAATGAATGACATGGACTTTCCCTTCTCTAACTTTTACTAAATACTTTTTGAATGCATGGTATACAAGGAACAGCCCATTGTAGAATATTCAAATTTTTAAAAAAGGGAAGACATAACTTGTACCCTTCCTATCCTTATACAAATGGAAAATCTTGGTAGAATGACATAAAACATGAGAATTTAAGATGTAGAGTAATTTAAGAACATGGATTTTTGAATTGAATATACCAATGCCTGAATTATATCAATTATTTTGCCAGGTAACTTCATATAAGTTATTGAATTTCTTGACACCTCATTTTCTCATTTGTGTATGTAATTATGTAATTCCATTGTGTAGTTCAAAATTGGTTGGATATTGGCAAGTTAATGACATAATCTAATAAAAATGATGTTTATAAGAATATGTTGAAAATACATGATTGAATGCCCAGTATTATGTATTTGCTGCTGGGACTGCTGTTGCTTTTGTTACTACCACTACTATTTCCACTATCTTCACCACTGCTGCTACCACTGCCACCACCACTATCTCCACCACTGCCACCACCACTACTGGTAGAACACTGCTACTACAACTACCATCTCCCATCACCACTGCTACCACTATTACTTCTACTTGCTTCATGATTGTCACTATCACCAATTAGTTTTGTCATCATCATCATCATCATCACCATTTTAATTAAGTGAGATAAAATAATCAGTTACCCAAATACGGAAGAAAAAAAATGTTTCTTAAATGACTCTGAGCACTTTAAGTTATCATTACTAATTTTGACAGCTTCAATTTTATGCAAAAATATTGGTGTAGGGGTATAGGTCAGGAAAGAGGTTCAAGGCAGAACTACCCATGATAGACTACTTATGAATCTCAAACTCATTTTTTTAGCATTGGTACCAACAGTGAAAATCAAAGACAAATAAGGGATGGAAATCAAAAGATAATTAAAGGTAATTAAAGGAATACAGAAATTTATGTTAGATAGAAATAAAGGGGAAAAGTATCATCCAAGAGATAAAATGTGTTTGCAAGGGAAAAAATTATTGAATCAAGTAAAACCTTCCCTAAAAGAGATAAAATTTAAAGAGAATACTTTTTTTAAGAAAATAGGCTGAAATAATAGATAGCACAGATTCCATTTGCAGTTCTCTTTTGATCATACAATATGTATGTTAAAGTCATGCTAAAAATTTTCTCCTGAGAAGCAACCAATATAGTAATAACCCAACCTAGGTCTCATGACTAACTTTACTACCAAACATCTAAGTGGCTAGGATCAAGTCCCTAGAGTATTTCATATATAAGGTTCTCTAATGATACTCAGAATGCAACATTACCCAACTTCTTTCCAACTTAAGCAAATGACTTTTATTGTTTATTAGTCATAAAATAGAAAAGAATGTTTTGGATGCTTCTTAATATGAATTTTGAAAGAGTTTCTTCCAAGTGAATGTTCAAGAATCCAAGGCAAAAATTTAGGAGAGGATATCCCCCTTGGAAGAAGAGGTAAGAACACATTTTAAGCATCAAGAATGTATAACTTTGATATATTGATTGTCCTGCATTCTGGGGCCTGATATGGACCATAGTTGACTATATTAAATACCCGGACTTCTCAAACACTAGACAATTTTTGTTCAAAACAGTGACCTGGTTTGTTGTCTGGGAAGATGTGCTAGTGAGTCATTTTTATGTTGGGAGTGAATATAGGTAGAAAATTATCCTGGATCCAACTGGTTTAAAAAAATTAAAATCTCTAGAAGTAGACTCAAGGAACTAACCAATGTAACATCTTTCTAGATACCTTAAAAAAGGAGTAGGAAATGAAGTTAGTGAAAAGACCTGGCATCAAGATCCAAAAAAATTATTCCCTCATAGTTCACTCTGTCACAAATGGACAGACACTTTCACATACTACACATCACCATCTCTGCACTCCCAAACATTACACACTGGGACCTCACCTTTCCTTTGAAACTATTTGGAAGGCCAGTACCATACTACAACAAATGCTAATTATTATGGTTGTTACCCATTTGTTATACCAATAAATTAATATTACTATGAATAATAATATTTAATAATTATGTTATATTAATGAATTACTAATGAGTATATGATATTAACAATAAATGTCAACATAATAGCAATACATGTTAATAACAATACTTATGAATGTTAGTAAGAGTATTTTGAATATATAAAGTTGGAAGAACAGTGATAAATTACTAAGCAGGTAGGAAAAAGCTGAAAGTGATATTGGCAATGGGAAAAGAGGTAGATAATCTGGGCCCAATTTAAAGTGCACAATGCCCCATCAACTACAAGATAAAGCCCCATGACTGATTGGATTGACGACAGTAAGTGTGTCCAAAGGTTGGGGTTTCTGGAAAAATGAGGTACAACAGACAAATCAAATTAAGAAGTGGTATGTCCACTATTCTGACATTTCTTTCCCTTACTTTGGTGCTCTGTCCACTAGAATCTGTTGTCTTTACTTAGATACATTGTTCTATCAGACCTGCTTTCCCACAATTCATAGGAATTGTGGGAAATGGGGTTTCTTATGAAATCTTAAATTTGAGATTGCAGAAAATATATAGCCATTGAAATAGGTTTTTATACTTATTATCCTACAATAGAACATATCATAACAGAGATAGTTTGCTGTTATTTTGATGATGATTGTTGATAAATATTGATTCCAGGTTGTACTTCTTAGTAAGACTCTGAACTCTTTTTACTCTATAAGAGTATGAATTCTGTAGCAAAATCTCCTGCCTATTACACTTACTCATTTTTAGATCTACCTGATGACGACTGCACTTATGAATGAAAGTTTAATAATATAAATCTTTTGGTGTTTTTATTTTTGCACAAGCTATTTTCCATGTAATTAAAGAGAAATACAGTAGAGCAGAATTATATGTATCATTTTTCTTGGGTTGCATAGACTTTACTGTTGAACTTCCTGTAAAGTGGAACTTTATATTTCATTTATTCTTCATAGCAACAAACATATCTATTGAAATGTATTAAAGTTAGGGAGGTATAATATTTAAGGAATATGCAGTAAAACTTTCAGAAACCTCTCTATATTCAGTCCTTTGAATATAATGGTATATTGCTGCCACAAGTACTTTAAATGTGTAGATATCTGTCCAGACTTACATTCTCTTTTTATTTTTATGAGAAAGGCCATATAGATTGTATTCCCTCAACCATGTGTGTACTTTATGGATGAATTAATTCTGACTCTACAAGAATTTGGTCTACTGTAGAACATAACCCACACAAAAGAAGTGATCCTATTACATAAAAAAATGTGGCATCTTGACAGAGTCAGTCGTGTTTATCAGAAACCACAGGCCAGGAAGACCTACTCATTATTAGAGAGCATCCATGTCCCACACAGCCATTCTTAACAGTATCATAACTCAGCAACTTTGCATCATCTGGTGCTTTAAGGCTTATATAAGCAATTAGGAGAAACAAAATTTCTATTTAGTGCCTTGTGAACATATGTGTTTTTATAGACTCTTTGAAAATGTTACAGAGGAAAAGTCATAAACTTCTGGTCAAGATGACAGCATAGGTAAACACAACTTGTCTCATCGAACATCAGAATTACAACTAAAACATAGAACAACCATCACTCAGAAGGGACTGGCCAGAAATATTTAGTCATGAGAACAGGGACCTATAGTCAAGATTGATCTACCCAACAAATCTTTTTTTTTTTAACCACCTGGCTCCTACTGACAATTCCAGGTTCATTTTCTTGGGTGTTCTGGTCCCATGACATTTTTTTTGCAGTGGTCCTAACACCTATACCCCATCTTACCTCAGGCCCCATTCACTTGCTGTCTTCTCTTCCTCTAACACCCTTTCTGTCCCTTTTTCTCTCCCCATCCTTATTCTGATTTTCCCAACTCTTATGGACCCTCAAGTCCCAGACATCACTTTGTCCAGGCCTTCCCTGACTGCTCTCCAACCAAGGACGCTATCATTGCTGTTTCTCTTACTTTAGCCCTCCTCATGGTGGTTCTAACGATCAATTTTTTTCCTGTCATCTCTGTTATATTATATTTCTTTTTGAGGAAAGGGATCATGCCTCATTCACACTTCTATCCCTTGTACCCTACATGATGCCTTTTATACAGCAAGTATCCAGCCCATAAACTGGAGAAAAAAAGGGCCCACCCAAGGCTTTTTTGTTTTATTATTTTTAATATATTTTATTGATTATACTATTACAGCTGTCCCATTTTTTCTCCCTTTATTCCCCTCCACCCTGCACACCCCTCCCACCAGCATTCCCCTGATTTAGATCATGTCCATGGGTTGTACATATAAGTTCTTTGGCTTCTCCTATTCCTATACTATTCTTAACACCCCCTGTCCATTTTATACCTACCAATTTTGGTTCTTATTCCCTATCTTTTCCCCCATTCTCATCCCTCCCCACTGATAACCCTCCATGTGATCTCCATTTTTCTGTTCTTATTCCAGTTGTTTGCTTAGCTTGCTTTTTTAGGTTTGGTTGTTGATAATTGTGAGTTGTTGTCATTTAACTCTTCATAGTTTTTTATCTCTTCTTCCTTAGATAAGTCCCTTTAACATTTCATATAATAAAGGCTTGGTGATGATGAACTCCTTTACCTTGACCTTGTCTGGAAAGCACTTCATCTTTCCTTCCATTCTAAATGACAGCTTTGCTGGATAGAGTAGTCTTGGATGTACATCCTTGCCTTTCATGACTTTGAACACTTCTTTCCAGCCTCTTCTTGCCTGTAAGGTTTCTTTTGAGAAATCAGCTGATAGTCTTATGGGAACTCCTTTGTAGGTAATTGTCTCCTTTTCTCTTGTGGCTTTTAAGATTCTTTCCCTCTCTTTCATCTTGGGTAATGTAATTATGATGTGCCTTGGTGTGTGCTTCCCTGGGTCTAACTTCTTTGGGACTTTGAGCTTCCTGGACTTCCTGGAAGTCTATTTCCTTCACCAGGTTAGGAAAGTTCTCCTTCATTATGTTTTCAAATAAGTTTTCAATTTCTTGCTCTTCCTCTTCTCCTTCTGGCACCCTTATGATTCAGATGTTGGAACATTTAAGTTGTCCTGGAGGTTCATAAGCCTCTCCTCATATTTTTGAATTCTTGTTTCTTCATTCTGTTATGGTTGAATGTTTCTTTCTTCCTTATGCTCCAAATCATTGCTTTGAGTCCCCATTTCCTTCCCTTTACTACTGCCTCCCTGTGTATTTTTCCTTATTTCACTTTGCATAGCCTTCACATTTTCTTCCAATTTGCAAACATACTCAGCCATTTCTGTGAGCATCCTGATTACCAGTGTTTTGAACTCTGCATCTGATAGGTTGGCTGTCTCTTCAGCATTTAGTTGTGTCTTTTTTCTGGAGCTTTGTTCTGTTCTTTCATTTGGGTTGTTTTTTGTTTGTTTGTTTGTTTGTTTTTGCCTCAGTGCACCTGTTACATTGTAAGGAGCAGAGCTTTAGAAATTTGCTAGGGCAGGGCAACCCACATCACTGTGTTGTGGTGCTCTATATGGGGGAAGGTTCCAGGAAGGAACAATGCCACTTGCTCAGCTCTTCTGCCATCTTTCAATCACTTCCCTCACTACCCACAATCAAATTGGGACCTTCTGGTGCTGATTCCTGGGTGGGTGAGCTTGCGTACATCCTAGGAGCCTGTGGATATCTCCAAGGAACTCTCCTGTGAGGCTGGGAGTTTCTTCTACCACCACAACCCCCACAGATTTTTTTACAGCCAGAGGTTTTGAGGCTTTATTTCCTCATGCTGGAGTCCTGGGTTGTCCAGCCTGTCTCACTCCCTAGGTGTTTCTCCTAGTTTATCTGCATGCAAATGTGGGAATGCACAGTCCAATAGCTGCCACCTCATCCACCTGGTCCTCTAGCTGCTGACTTGCCATGCATCCTCTACATCCCATCCCCTCCACCCACATCTGCCCCTCCTACTGGTCTGAATGACTGTTTCTTCTTTAACACCTTTGCTGTCAGACTTCCATACAGTTTGATTTTCTGGCAGTTCTGGTTATTTTTTGTCTTTAAATTTGTCCTTCTTTCAGTTGTGTGAGGAGGCAAATTGTATCTACCTACATCTCCATCTCGGTCAGGGGTAAAATCTGTCATTTAGAATCAAAGGGCAGATAAAGAACTTCTGAGAGAAAAAAACACTAAAGGAGTTCATCATCACTAGATCATTATTATATGAAATGTTAAAAGGACATAGTTAAGAAAAAGAGAAGATCAAAACTAAGGACAATAAAATGGCAATAAATACATATCTATCAACAAATGAATCTAAAAAACAAACTAAGAAAATGATAAGAAAAGAGATAACATCATGGATATGGGGAGCATTTTGATGGTTATCAGATGGGAGGGGAGTGTTGGAGAATAGGTGAACAATTGAAGGAATTAAGAAGTACAAATAGGTAGTTACAGAATAGACATGGGGATAGACTATAAAATACAGTATAAGAAATGAAGTAGTCAAAGAACCTACTAATGACCTATGAATATGAACAATGGCGTGGGTATTGCTTGAGGAAGTGGGGGGTACTAGGTAGAAGGAGTCAAAGGGGAAAAATTAAGACAACTTCAATAGCATAATCAATAAAATACAAGTAAAAAATGTTACACAAAGGTATTGACTCAGAACATAAACTACATATTAAAATAATCAAAGGCATCATAACTGCTATATAGTATACTTATGGCTAGTGTATGAAGCTCTATAGTGTATGAACTTTAATGCAATTGCAGTCAACATCATAGTCTGTGTGTATGGAATTCCAACTGAAGATCAAAGAAGGAAAGATAAATGGCTCACACATACAGTATATTCTTATACTTAATTTTAAGGAATAAATCATCAGGTAGTTTAGATGTTTAACTTTATTTTAGCCACATTTTTGCCAAGCTATCTGTAATTATGTATTAGGTGATTATTTTCCCAGAACTGTTTTTATTCAGGGCCAGATGCTGCTCGGTTTTATCTACTTACTTGAATGTGTAGCTTGGTGTAAAATCTGATCTTCCCCCATAAAGACTCCCCTCTGCTAAGGGATGAGTATTGCTTAGTCAGCTATTCAGACTCTACTGGAATCAGTCGTTATGGAAGGGGAGTGGGTGGAAGATTGATAGATTCAAAAGAACTCTTTAAGGAAAAGTTTGAAGCAATTTTCAGGTGGAGCAGAGAGAAATTATTTTCTGTTTAGTTTAACAGACATTTATGCCTTTATTTGAACATCTTTTACATAAAAAATAGATCATGGGTGTCGAACTCATTTTTACCAGGGGCCACATCAGCTTCACAGTTGCCTCCAAAGGGCCAAATGTAATTTTAGGACTGTATAAATGTAACTACTCCTTAACAGTCAAGTGAGAGCTTGGCACTGCCAGTGGGTAGAAACAAGGTGCCAGGCCAGATATAACAAGGTAGAGGGCCAGATTCAGACTGCAGTACTTGTTTTGCCACCTGTGAAATAGATTAAGATTTTTGAGTGGAAAGGAATGTAGGTCTTAAAGAGGATTTGAGTCTGCAAAATGATTTCTGGATATCATTTACTGAGCCTTTTATGATTCCTGAAGAAAACAAGGAACCAGCAATTAGATTTTGGAACCAAACTACCTGTTGAGTCAGCAAACCCAGAGTTGGAAATTAAGGTCAATTTCTTTTTTACATTTCCTACACTCACAATCACCCTGGGACACAAAAGCCTCATCTACTGGAAGAAATGTGGCAAACACAATGTGCTGTGGTATCCTTTAACTTGAAGGTGGGCACAATTGAAGATCTGGAAATAATAGGAAATTCTTCCTGGAAAAGGTCAATAACCAAGAAATTACCCTTTAAACTAATTGTCATAGAAAATCTATTTAATAATATTTTCTATTCAGAAGACTAATTTTTAAGTTGACTTGTATTGTCTCACACAATGTTGTCAAACAAGTGTAAGAAACCCATAAAATATAACTCCAAAGAAAAAAGAGTTTTTCTTGCTTTTAGAGGAAAAATACCTTATAGGAAAAATTTAAATCACCTCCATTTACTATATTCAGAAATGATTAAAGTTTAATTTAATGTAGTATACTTATATTTATATAAATGGAAGATAAATTAAGAATGTGAGTTGAAATAAAGAAAATTATAAAGTGTAACAAAGTCCTATACACTACTTATATTTTAATGTTAAGAGTTAAGCAATACTGTAGTTATCAAGGAATATATTTTTATCATTACAGGCATCTAAAAAGATCTATAAAAATCTCTTTGTCTTAATATTTTTAAATACAGCTTTATGAGGTATACTTTTCATACAATAACATTCACTTATTTTAACTGTACATTTTGATGAGTATTGAGAAATGTGTACAGTTTTGTGTTCTCAATTGTAATCATAATGTAGAACATTTCCATTAACCTAAGATTGCCTTATGCCATTTGTAGACAAAACCATTCTCTAACTTCCAGTTCCTGGCAACTGCTGATCTTTGTTCACTATGGTTTTACCTTTTCTAGAATTTCATGTAAATGAATAACACAACATATTATGTTTTTGATTTGCCTCTTTCATAAAACATAATGCTTTACAGATTTAGCTATGTTGCTGCATATGTCAGTAATTAGAATATTTAATTTCTAAAAATTATGCCACTGTATGGATGTACAAATTGCTTATCAATTCATCCATTGATGGGCCTTTGTGTTTTTTCTAGTATTTTGGCTTCTATGAATAAAGCACCTATGAATATTCAAATGCAAATCCTTTTGTGATCATATGTTTTAATTTTTCTTGTGTAAATACTTAGAATTACTGAGTCATCTGGTAAGAAACTTTATAAGAAACTGTAGTCCCTTCCAAAGTGGTTAAACCACTTTGCATTTCTACCAGCTATGTCTGAGCATTCCAGTTGCTCCATATTCTCACTAGTATACTGTGTATTTCTAGATCAGTGAACTATTCTGATCATGAATCACAGTAAGAATTCATTTTATAGTATACCCATGATACACACACGACTAGAAAATGTTTTAAGAAATAGTGCTTTGGTATACTGCGAATAAAACCATGTGATGTCTGTTTTCTACCTTCTTATATTTTGCTAAAAAAGTAAAAATGCATGTTTTGATTACTAAATTAATTGCACAACCTACTAAAAGTTTGATCTACAGTTTAAGAAACATAACTTATAGATTTGAAGTACATATACATACCCACACAAATATCTAATTTTAGGTTGTTGGTTTATTTTTATAATGAAGCTATGGATATATGGTATTTTTTCCTGGAAAAAATCATATTATACCATAGCATGAAGTATAGCATGTTGCTTGAGGTTATAAGGGAGACTGAATGAAGAATTACTCTGGGTTTGTTGATTTACCAAATGGATGAGATGGGTATAAAATAATGCATGGCAAAATGTGGTTGAACTTTGAAGTGAATCAGAGCTGAATGTGGCAGAAGTGTTAGTGGCAACAAGCCTGTACTAGAAGATAGACCACGCTGGGCATACTTTGGAACCATTATGCAACCACCACCATCAGCCACAAAAGCCACTGCCTTTTCTCTACCTTTTCTAACTATTTTGCATCAAAACCCATGTCCATAAATGGATAAGTTTAGAAAGAAGTATTTAGTTTTGGTTAAACATTTGTTTAGAAAGAATACCAAATTATCATCTGAAACTATTAGTTATAATTTATTTATTTATACATTGTCCTTAATGGTTTTTTTTCTTCATGGTTGTTCAGGAATTAGGTGCAGCAAGATAAGTAATGGTTGAATTCTAGAGGCTAAATATATTAAATGAGGTTTTACTAGAATAATACTCAGTCTGAAGATAATGAATTCATAAAAAATAAAACAAAATAAACATATTTTTTCTGTGTAACTCACAGATTTTGTTTCACTTTTAAAAGTTACACACTGGCCTCTGCTTTTTTTAATTAAAACTCACAAATATTTTTCTATCAGTAAAAGAGGTATTCAGCTAAAAACTGAGATTTGTAAGGTCTTATATTAGAAGAAAGTGTGTAAAGTTGTAGAAATCATTAGTATACTGATTCAACTTTTCAGATTAGCAAAGGAACATGGTTCAAGGTCACTGAATAAATTATACTGCATCAAAAAATGATAATTATACCCTGACATAATATGATTTTAATAAAAAATGAAAATGGAAGTTATGACCCTCTTTCTTTAGGCAACTAACATTCACTGCCAAAAAATGAATCCCATTTGTGACAATAAATGCAATATGGGCTATAGAAAGTGTTGTGAACTAATTCACTTGCCAAGAAGAGAGGCAAAGTGTATACATGCATATATTTTTATACCCATCTGCTATCACTGTGAAGCCAAATATGTTTGAAACAAACA
Source organism: Phyllostomus hastatus (assembly GCF_019186645.2). Lineage (NCBI taxonomy): Eukaryota > Metazoa > Chordata > Mammalia > Chiroptera > Phyllostomidae > Phyllostomus > Phyllostomus hastatus. The sequence continues at coordinate 84,595,335 of NW_025333977.1, read as the reverse complement.
AATCAGACCAAATAAGTTCATTTTTTACCCAGTGCGATAATGGAAACAAAAGGAATAAATGAGATGCAGGTCTAACAGAATTAACAGAAGGAAAGCACTAGTAGTGATTTGAAAGAAGTGATAACCATTTGAATTGTACCACTGAAAAATAATTTGAAATACTCTCTCTAGGTGCCTTTGCTAGGCCAACTTTTTTTTAAAGATTTTATTTATTTATTTATTTAGAGAGGGAAGAGAGGGAGAGAGAGAGAAACATCAATGTGCAGTTGCTGGGGTCATGGCTTGCCACCCAGCTATGTACCCTGACTGGGAATCAAACCTGTGACACTTTAGTTTGCAGCCCCCACTCAATCCACTGAGCTACACCAGCCAGGGCTGAGGCCAACTTTTCTAGGTCACACTGTCAGTCTAGAGGGACATGCACTGAGTTTCTCATAAGATACTTCTAAATGTAATATTAGTGAGTATTGTAATTAACAACTCATAGGATCCATGAAGAAATATGAAAAGCATAATTTAAAGACAAAACAAATGTAAGGGCACTGTGGCATGATGTGAGTTTAGATCAGCACACATTACATCCTGGTTAAATTTGAGAAATTGGTTAAAGCTAGTAAGATGAAACTCATTTATTACAAATATAAAATAGCTCAGTAATGGAAAAATTAACAGATGCCCTCATTCAGAATGACAAAAACTGAGATTACTCTGTAGGATGGTTGGATGCATAGATTAATGAAGCTGTTAATAAGATACTATTTTACTAAATATACCATGGAGGAATACCTCCCTAGCAGTTAGTATTTTCATTTCACCTTAAAGGGAAAACATTAGTTTATATACTCTAAAATGTAAAGATGTTTCTTATCAATTGTTTTATTAAAACTAGAATTGACAACATGGGACATCACATAGCATCATTATGAAAGAACTTCTTGACACTGTAGTACACTTTGTGTTTAGATAGTAACCTTTCTCAATAACAGTATTTGCTTGGTACAGCTCCATCTTTGTAACGCCATTTTAGAGTCTCTCTCTCCTGCCAAGCCCCTGATCCTTCCACCTACACCTCTGCCTCCATAACCTCCCTATTTATTTTCTGAAGTCCCTATATTTAATCTCCTGTATCCACATTTTACTCAGATGTTTAACTTGGAAAATATTAAAAATGCCCTTATGTTTCCTGCCTATGCAGTGTTGTTCCCCCAGGTTTTGTTTTCATTGGAACTCTCACACTCGGTGGCGGTGACATGTGCCTCTCTTCTGAAGTACTTTCTTCTTTTGGCTTTTGCAAGTATATACTTTCTCCTTTTTCTTCCCAAATCTGGTCCTTTCTTCTGGTTCTATATTTTACAAGAGTTCATTCTTTTCTTCTACCTACTAACAATGAAGATTTTCATGTGCTCAAATCTCTTCTTTCTATGTACTCCATCTGTTGGTTTGTTTACTCTTTGGGGATTTGATTAACATCTCCATTATTATTTAATTCTCTAATCTACATCATAAGCCTGGAATTTTACCTTTGTCCTCTTTTTCTTTTATTTATTTATTCCACTAGCTTAAAACATGTATTTATTTGAATTTCTATAGTTGTCTCAAATTTAGTATGTTCCTTAGAAGCAGGATACCACTTGTAATCACTTTTTTATTTTGTCCTCATGAGTAGAACCACTGTTCTCATGCTCTTCTTGATTTTGACTCTTTCATTTTCCTTTTCCCTCATTTATTTTTTATCAAGTCCTTCACATTATATCATTTCTCTTCAGATTGTGTGTGGTCACTGTAGTTCAGTGGACAATTCCTGGGAAGGCTTTCTTCATGGTTCCACTGCTTAACTGTGCCCTGCAACCCATCCAGCCTCCACTCTGCTGCCTCCACAAATCTCCTTAAAGTACAAAAATGTGTCAGATCAAAACTTGGTTGACTATAGTTTCCCATTCCTTTCCAATATATAGTGTCTACTTTATTTAGGATATCTTCATGTTTATTTTCACCTTGTTCTTTAGTCATGATTTTCACATCTGAAATAGTAATACTTGAATTTTAGAACAAGGTTTATTTGTCAGCATCTGGTAGTCTGTGAGATATTCCCCAAATATAAGTCCTTTCTTTTTATCTTTTTTTGTGAATGATGCCCATTTCTATAGATATTTATTTTTCAGTTTTCAACTTACTAAAAGTCACCACAAAGCCATTGAGTTACTAAGAATTAATGAAATTTGAATTTCTCAACTTAAAAAATTACTATACTATGATGGGAGACTATATAACCATCATACTATATTTAATTTTATTTTATTTAGCATGCTGCATATGTCACCATTGTAAAACTTCTACTTTATGTGAAACAGTGTTGAAATGCACAGAATACTACAGAAGGATTTGTTATTGGTTGTTATAGGTATAAAATAACATCAATGGTATTTTCGCTTGATTTTCATTTTCAGTTGGATAAATTATTACTTTTAGTTAGAAATCTATGTTAGTTAGCTCCATAACATTTAATATAGCTTGTTGTGAGTGGACTTATTAACCTCATAGTATGTAATGATGCATATATTGATATCATCAGAAACATTGGCTAATAATTATCTAACTAATAGACTTTAAGATATATGTAGGTTGCAGTTAAAATATGAATCCAAACACCCTAATTTCCAAATGAGTAAAAAATGTTTAAAATTATACCATGATACATCATTATTCCTCCTCCACCCCCCAGAGTGGTAACATGCTGAATTGGTCATTTGCCCAGCCTAAATATAATTTTGGAAATATTGATTGAAAACATCTACTTAAGGGACCCAAGATGGTGCAGGAGTAAGCAGAAGCAACACTAACCTCCTCCCAGACCAATCTATAATTACAACAAAATTATAGAGAAATCATCCTGAATAACCTGAAAACTATCCGGAAACAAGCTTTAAATCCTTGCACAGATGGAAGAAGCCAGTTCACCACAATGTGACTGGTGGAGAGTGTGGAGGAGGCATGAGAGGGCTGACTGAGCTCACACAGGTGGCAGTTGAAGTTCCGGAGAGACATTTCAGCAGCTTACAGAATCAGGGCTAGGAAACAAACCCAAATAACATACAGTATGAAAAACAGCAGGGTTTCTTTCTACCAGGGAGAGATGGTTGGAGATGCACAGAGCCTCTTAAAGGGCCAGCACACAAAATTTCACTTTCAGCCACTTACCTTAAGCTCTGGCAAAGTGAGAGCAGAGTGGACTACAGGGACTTGAGGAATATATGGGGCTGGTGGCTCTAGGGAGAGAACTGAGGCATAAGCCATCAGGATCACTGTGCTGAGTCATTCCCCCATACTGCAGAGGCCATCTTCTTTAGGAAGAGCACTCCTCTCAAAGTGGCATCAACTTGAGGGGAAGCAATAGCCCCACCAGCAGGAATTACTCTGCCAAACCCTATGGAGTTTAAGCAGGGCTGCTGAGTACAGCTGGAGGCTATATCAATGATTGCTTTAACAACTAAGGGGGATCTTGGAAACTCTGAGACTTCAGCTGATCCTCCCCTGTGCCTAGTGCTGACAAAATCTGGCCTTAGAGTGGTGCTGCTTCTTTCTATACACACCCAGCCCACCAGAGGAAACCACAAACAGTGCGTTGCTGATACCTCCAAACAGCTTGACCAGGGAAAGTCACAAACAGCATATGACAAAGGCCTACACCAGAGTCTTTGCAGATCTATTAATGCATAGAAACAAACACACAGAAGCAGCCAAAGAGAAGACAAAGAAACAAGCCCAAAATGAAAGAACAAGAGAATTCTCCAGAAGAAGAACTAAATGAAATGGAGACAAGCAATCTATCAGATAGGGAGTTTAGAGTAATGATTACAAGGATACTTAATGGCATGAAAAAATACATAGAAACCATGAAAACAGTCCAATCAGGAATAAAGAGTGCAATATCTGAAATAAATAATACATTAGAAGTATTAGACAGTGGGTTAGATGAAGCAGAGGACTGAATCAGTGTTGTGGAAGATAAGGTTTTAAAAAAAACATCCAAGCAGAGTAGCAAAAAGAAAAATAAATTTAAAAAAGTGAGGAGAGCTTAAGAAACATTTTTTGAGAACATGAAGCATAACAACATTCACATCATGGGAATACCAGAAGGAGAAGAGAGCAAACAAAGGATTGAGGACCCATTTGAACATATAATGACTGAAAACTTCCTGAATCTGTTGAAGGAAAAAGCATACAAGTTCAGGAAGCCCAAGGAGTCCCAAATATGTTGGTCGCAAAGAAGCCTACACCAAGGCACATCATAAATAAATTGGCAAGGCTTAAATACAAGGAGAGAATCCTAAAAGCCGCATTAGAAAATTAGATAGTTACATACAAGGGAACACCAATTAGACTGTCATCTGATTTCCCAAAAGAAACATTTCGGCCAGAAGGGAGTGGCATGAAATACTCAAGGTGATGAAAAGTAAGAACCTACAACCAAAGCTACTTTATGCAGAAAGGCTATCATTTAAAATTGAATCAGAAATAAGGAGCTTCCCATAAAAGAAAAACTAAAGGAGTTTGTTAACAACAAAGCAGTATTGCAACCATTGTTAAAGGGCTAGCTTTAAGAATAAGAAAAAGAAAAAGAAAAAAAAACAGAGGAAAATAGTCTAACAATAAAATGGCACTAAATATTTGTCTATCAATAATCACCTTAGATATAAATGACTTAAATAATACAACAAAATGGCATAAGGTAGCTGAATGGTTAAGAAAACAAGATCCAAATATATGCTGCCTCCAAGCAACCAATCTCAGATTGAAAGATACACATAGTAAAAGTAAAGGGGTAAATCACCTCTCAGCCTTTTGGCTAAAATCAAGTATAAAAGTAAAGTGATAGAAAAAGATATTTCATGCAAATGGGAAAAAAGCTGGGATAGCAGTACTTATATCCAACAAAATACACTTTAAAACAAAGTCTACAGCAACAGACAAAGAAGGACACTACATAATGATAAAGGGAATAATAGAACAATAGGATATAACCCTAGTAAACATTTATGCACCCAATATAGGAGCTCCTAAATATGTAAAGCAAATCTTGATGGACATAAATGGAGAGATCAACAGAAATACCACCATTATTGGGAATTTTAACACACCATTGACTTCAATGTATAGATCTTCCAAGAAGAAAATCAACAAGAGATGGTGGCCTTAAACCACACACTAGATCAAATGGATTAATCTGATATCTTCAGAGCATTTCATCCCAAAGCAGCAGAATATACACACTGTGCAAGTGCACATGGAACATTTTCTATAATAGAACACATGTTAGTACACAAGACTCAATTAATTTAAGAAGATTGAAATCATATCAAGCATCTTCTCTGACCACAATGCTATGAAAATAGAAATCAATCACAAGAACACTGAAAAATATGCAAAAATAAGGAAGCTAAATAAATGTTATTAAACAATTAATGGATCAAACAATGGGATCAAGGAAGAAATCAAAAGATGACTTGAAACAAAACAAAAAAAAATGAAGACACAACAATCCAAAATCTGTGGCACACTAAGAAAGCAATCCTAAGAAGGAAACTCATAGCATTATGGGCCTATTTCAAAAAAACAAGAAAAAGTCCAATTAAAAAATCTAACTTTACACTTAAAGGAATGTGAAAAAGAACAACAAATAAAGCCCAAAGTAAGTAGAAGGACAGACATAATAAAAATCAGAGAAGAAATAAACAAAATAGAATCTAAAGAAATGATACAAAATATCAATGAATCCAAGAGCTGGTTCTTTGAAAAGATAAACAAGATTGGCATACCTTTAACAAGACTCATCAAGAAAATGGGAGAAATTACCCAAATAAATAAAATGAGAAATGAAAGAGAAGAAATAACAACTAACACCAAAGAAATGCAAATGATTGTAAGAAAATATTACAAACAGCTATGTGCAAACAAACTTGACAACCTGAATGAAGTAAATACATTCCTAGAAGCATACAATCTTCCAGACTAAATGGAGAAGAATCAGAGAATCTCAATAGACAGATTACACCTAAAGAAATAGAAGCAGTAATCAAAAAACTCCCAATAGACAAAAATCCTGGCCAGGATGGCTTCATAGGTGGATTTTACCAAACACTCCAAGAAAAACTAACACCTCTCCTTCTCAAACTATTGCCAAAAATCCAAGAGGAGAAAAGGCTCCCAAACTCATTTTACAAGGCTAGCATCATCCTAATTTCAAAACCAGATAAAGACACTATGAACAAAGAAAATTAGAGGCCAACATTCCTGACAAACTTGGACATTAAAATCCTCAAAAAATAATAGCAAACCAAATACAGCAATACATTGGAAAGATCATAAACTATGATGAAGTAGTATTTATTTTGGGAATTCAAGGTTGGTACAACATTCGCAAATCAATAGATGTGATTCACCACATAAACAAAATGAAGGATTAAACCACATGATTATATCAATAGATGCATAAAAAGCATTTGATAAAATCTAGCACCTATTTATGATAAGAACTGTCAGCAAAGTGAGATTATAGGGAACATATCTAAACATAATAAAGGCCACATAAGACAGTCCCACTGCCAGCATCATACTCAATGGGAAAGGACTACAAGTGTGCCCCTTAAGATTGGGAACAAGACAGGGATGTCTGCTTTCACCTCTCTTATTCCACAAAATACTGGAAGTCCTAGCCACAGCAATCAGACAAGAAGATGCAATGAAAAGCATCCATATTGGAAAAGAAGAAATACAACTGTCATTATTTGCAGATGGCATGCTATTGTACATAGATAACCCCAAATATTTCACCAAGAAACTATTAGAACTTATAAATGAATGTATCAGAGTAGCAAGATATAAAATTAATATCCAGAAATCAGTTACATTTTTATAAGCTAATAATAAACTAATAGAAAGGGAAATTAAGAAAACAATACCTTTCACAATAACTTCAAAAAGAGTAAAATACCTAGGAATAAACTTAACCAGGGATGTAAAAGACCTCAACTCAAAATATTATGACAATGAAGAAAAAAAATTGAAGAACATACACAATAATTAGAAGCACATACCATGTTCATGGACAGGATAATTAACATCACTAAAATGTCCATACCACTCAAAGCAATCTATAGATTCAATGCTATTGCTATCAAGATTTCAATGACATATCTCACAGAACTAGAACAAATATTTCAAAAATCTATATGGAACCACCAAAGGCCCCACACAGCAACAGAGATTCTGAGAAAAAAGAAAACACTTGGGGGAATCATCCTACCTAAAATCAAAGTATTCTATAAGGCCATAGTAGCAATCAAAACAGCATGGTACTGGCATAAAACAGACATATATATCAATGGAACAGAATAAAGAGCCTAGAAATAAACCCATACCTTTATAGTCAATTAATACTTGACAGAGAAAGCAGACACAAACAATGAGCTAAAGAGTTTATTCAACAAATGGTGCTAGGAAAAATTGGACAGATACATGCAGAAAAAAGAAACTAGACCACCTTACAGCACACACAATATAAATTAAAGACTTAATTTATATATAAATTCAATATAAATTAAAGACTTAAATGTTAGGCCCCAAACCATAAATCATAGAAGAAAACATAGGCAGTGATCTCAGACGTTGATCATAGTGATATTTTATTGTATATATTTCCCCAGACAAGAGAAATGAAAGAAAAAAAAATAAACAGATGGGACTATTTCAAACTAAAAAGATTTTGCACAGCAAAAGGAAAACATCAACTAAATAAAAAGACAACCCACAGAATGGGAGAACATATTCACCAATATATCTGATAAGGGGTTAATATCCAAAATTTATAAAGAACTTACAAAACTCAACACCAAAAAACCAAACAATCCAATTTAAAAAATGTGCAAAGGACTTAAATAGACACTTTTCCAAAGAGGACATACAGATGGCCAATAGGCATATAAAGATGCTCAGTGTCACTTGTCCTCAGGAAATGCAAATTAAAACCAAAATGAGATAACATCTCACACCTGTTAGAATTACTATCATCAATAAATCAACAAACAACAAGTGCTGGTGAGGATATGGAGAAAGGGGACTCCTTTTGCACTGTTGGGAAGGCAGATTGCTGCAGCCACTGTGGAAAGCAGTATGGAGATACCTCAGAGAATAAAAAAATCTGCCTTTTGACCCTGCAGTCTCACTTCTGGGAATACATATATCAAAGGAATCCACAACACTAATTCAAAAGGGCATACCACATTTATATTCATTGAAGCATGATTTACAATGGCCAAGATATGGAAATAGCCTGATTGTCTATCAGTAGATGAGTACATAAAACAACTATGGGATGTTTACACAATGTAATACCATTTGGCTGTAAAAAAAGAAAAAAAATGTACCCTTTGCTATAGTATGGATGGACCTGGAGAATATTACACTATGTGAAATAAATCATTCAGAAAAAGATAAATACTATATGATTTCACTCATATGGGGAACCTAATGAACAACCTGCAATAACAAGGAAAACAGAGACAGACTCATAGATAGAGAGCAAGATGACAGCTAAGGGGGCAAAGGGAGGTTAAGGGGTAGAGGGATTGAGCAAAAAGGGAAAAGGATTCATGGACACGGATAACATGATTGCTGAACAGGGTGTAAAGGGACTAAATGGCAATAGAAAAAGTACATAAAAATGTTTCAACTGAAAAAAAATCTAACCAAGTTTACCTTGCTTTACAGCCTCTCCTGCCCCAAGGCTTATTCACAACCTTGATGCAGACCCTGGCTCATGGGGTCCACCACATTGTGGATGTGACATGAGACATTCACATGGATTACTGAGTCCTGTGGGGGAAAAGGGCGGGCAGCTTCGCTCTCAAGAGGAGCCAAAAGCAGCAACCTCCACCATGACAGGCCTTTATTTCTTTTTCTGGGCACTTACATGAAGGTCCTCATTTACTATGCACAGGTTGGCTTTAGGTGGTTACCTTTTACAAAAAACAAAGGAGATGCTGCTGCTAATCACATCACAGAAGAAGGATATTTGCAAATGAAAAGGGAAAAGTAGTTGAACTGGTTATACTCCAAACTGGGGAGTTTTAGCATGGATTTTAGGAAGTTACAGTAAGCACTTGCTGTCACAATTCAGGGTAAGGGAGTTTTAGCAAAAACAAGTCTCACAGCAGCCTAGGTACATTGCAGGCCTGATTCCCCACGGGAGAACCTATTCATGGGTGTGGGTCCTGTGCATCTCCGAGTGGGAGCTGGGCCCATGCCACCCAGAACGGTCTCCTATGCAGCTCTTCTATAAAATGTATGTTTGGATCCAAGAATCTCTGCAGACTACAACTTACTCTGCATTTCACTTCAAATCTAGTTCTTGCTTATTATTTAGCCTTCTGGATCTGATGTATAGAATATACAAGCAAAGAGCAAAGGCTTTGGAACCTAAGAGGTTTGAAGTTCAAGTCTTCTATTGTCTAGTGCAAAATTGTATACATTACTTAGGTACCCTAAGTGTCAGTTCTTTTCTTCTCTAATAGGAGATATTACTTACATGTATGATTCTTTGGGAGGACTAAATAATGTAATATCTGGCATAAAGTAAATCCTCAATAAACATTATTAAAAGGCTTTTCATTGAACCTACAATTGCCTGGAACTACACATTCAGCTCTCCTTTGTTCTTGCATTAGTCAACTTTATTTGATTTATGTTCACAAACCCAGTTAAACAAAAAGGACAATGAATTATAAGTATATTGCACTGCTTAACAAAGCTAGGAAATATCCTGTAATGAAGATAAAGATGGACCTAGGGGTTTGAAGACTCAATTTTTATTTCCATATCTTTCATTTTTTTTGTTTTATTATTTGCATCTACTTCATTATTTTCCATCTTTTCAGACTAATTTTCTCTGCTTGTGAATCCATGGAGTGAAAGATATGTCTGGAAGTAGCTTGTGAGATTTCTGGTTCCCAGTCTGCTCATCCAGACAAAGATGATACACAGACTTTTCACAATAGCCAGCTGGTCCAACTAGAGGAAGAGATGATTATCCCAGCCTAAATAGAGAGCCCACTTTTAATTTGTCATTTATACTAGAGGAAAATTGTGTTATGTGGACATGACTGCTTCTGCTTTAACTGTATATATGGGTCATGTCCCTGAAAATAGGACTTTCTCCCTAAGGGGGGACCATGAAGCCTGATTAGATGACTTAATAGATCATCTATTATTAATTATTAATTAATATATTATTATACATTAATTATTGTAATCTATTATTATTATCACTACTTGCTCAACTTTAATTCCCAAGCACAGATCATAGCTGCAAAGACCAATCTTTACCTGAGAGGAGAGGTTAGATATTAAATAATTTCCCCTTCTCATTTCTTCAAATTCTACCCATTCTTCACATCCAGCAAGTAACAATCTCCTCTATTAGTACTTTAAAATTATGTAGTGTCTAATATCTTTTTTAAAAATCTCTGAATATACAAGTAGGTTATTAGAGTTCATATAAAGCATAACAGTAATTTACTCTCTTATAATTTGAACTCTTTGGGCTATTTTCTATTCTTTTGAGGGAGGGTATTGTCTGTCTTTGTCATAATGATATACAAGGAGCATTCTACGTATTCTATATATGAGTCTGGGTAGTTTAAATAAATGACAATAAAATTTACTGACATTTCTCTGACTTTGAAGTGAGATGTTTGTTTTCTACCTTTGATTTCAGTTGAGCTTATATTTACTTTGACCACCACAACATGATAAAAATAATACCATGTGAACTTTGATGCTAGGTTATATACAATAATATAGCTTCCAATTTGTTTTCTGAAACATTTGTGCCACCATGTAAGCCTATGAGCCCTGAGTCATCATGGAAGAAGTTCTACCACCTTCATGATGCTATAGAGGTTATCTGTCAGCATGATGAGTTCACATTTAGGCAACACAGCCCCAATCCAGGCACCAGGCACTCATGTGGCCCCCAAATATTAAGTCACTCTCTGCCTTTGAGTCTTCTCAGCTGAGGTCTCAGACGTTGAGCATCAGTGGCAATCTATCCCCTGTCACTTCTAAATTTCTAACAACTGAATATATTAGAATATCATAATGGAGTTTTTTTATACCATTAATTATGGAGTGATTTTTATACAGCGATAACAACTGCAATGGTGTCATCAGTTATATAAATTCTCCCACTTTGTAACTTGCCTTTTTATCCTGTTTCATCACTTTTTTAAATTTTGTATTTGACATGTAAGACTGTGTAATTCTCTGGTGCAAAAATATTGATTTGATTGATTTATATTGCATTGTAATTGCCCTAGAAGCATTAGCTAACACCTCTAACACTTTTTATTCATTTAATGGTGAGTGTTGATAAAGAAAAGTTCAATTTTTAATCTTACTGCTCATGATTAGTGTTTTTAAAGGTTCTGTTTGATAAATGCTTTCTATCCCATGATCAAGAATATATTTACTTATATTTAAAACTTTGAATCTTTATTTTTACTTTTATTTTTATCCTCAATTCAATTTATATCAATTTTCATATGTGGTATTAGAGTCAAAATTCATTTCTTTCTACTTATGTATATCCAATTGACCCAAACCATTTATTGACAAAGTAATCTTTTCTTCATCTGTGTTTGGGTTTATTTCTGGATTATTTCTTTTTTCTCATTGGTTTACTTTTTTTTTGCATGATACCCTGTCTTAATTACTGTATCTTTATAAGACATTATAATAACCACATAGATTCTTTTACTTTTTTCAAGAAATTATAGTTCTTGGCTATTTTGGGGTGTTTGAAATTTAAATAAAATTTAAAATCAGATCTTCAATTTACAAATGCACACAAACACACAAGGACAAACACACACCCTTGTTAGGATTTTTATTTGTAGTTGCACTGAAGCTATGGATTAATTTTGAAAAAAATTACATCTTTATAATATTGAATCTTCCAATTCATAAACAGATTTATTTCTCTATTGGAGAATTTTTAGTTTTTTTCCCAATAATGTTGTAGGGTTTTCTGTGTAAAAGTATTGTATAACTTTTGTAGAGGTATGCCTAGATGACATTTTTTGCATTTTTAATGGATATTTTATTTTATTTTGCTATATTGTATTTTTATTGCATAGGTGCATGTATTGATGTTATACACAGTGACCTTGAAGAAATTATATATTTACAGAAGTATTTATCTCAAGATGTGTTTGGATTTTTTCATACATAATTACATTGTCTAAAAATGATACTTTTATTTTTTTCTAATCCTTTTTTAAAATTACATTTTATTGATTATGTTATTACAGTTGTCTCAATGTTTCTCCCTTTGCCCACCTACACCCAGGACTGCCCACTCCCTCAGGCAATACCCATACTATTTCATGTCCATGGGTCATGCGGATAACTTTTTCGGATATTCCATTTTCTATACTGTACTTTACATCCCCATGTCTATTACAGAATTACCTATTTGTACTTGTTAGTTCCCTCACCTCTTCACCCATTACCTCACATACCTCATCTATCTGGCAGCCATCAAAACGCTATCCATATCCATGATTCTGTGTCTGTTCTTCTTGTACACTTAGTTTGCTTTTTAGATTCAGTTATTGCTAGATGTGTATTTTTGCCATTTTATTGTTCATAATTTTGACTTCTTTTTCTTAAGTAAGTCCCTTTAACATTTCATATAATGAATTGGTTTCATATAATGAAATATTATATGAATATCATATAATTGGTTTCATATATGAACATTTCATATAATGGTTTGATGATGAGGTGCTCCTTTAGTTTTTCTTCTGTCAGAAGCTCTTTATCTGCCCTTTGATTCAGAGCACCACTACCCTGCCTCTGCACAGCTGATTTACCACAAAGAGTAGAGATTTATGGTCAGTAGTCACAGCCAGTCCTTGCAACAGAGTGGTCTGGATAAATCTCTCACATTGACCTGCCAACAACAATCCAGGCTCAACTACAAGAGGAGGGTGTACCTCAAGTACTCAGCTTGGGTACTTGTGGTACAAGCACCCAAGTGTCACTGGACCACACACTAAGACCACACTACATTAGACCACACTACTAAGACAGGGAGTCATAGTAGCTCTATCTAATACATAGAAACAAACACATATAGGCTACCAAAATGATGAGACAGAGAAATGTGGCCTAAACGAAGGAATACAACAAATCTCTAGGAAAAGAACTAAACAAAATGGAGATAAGCAATCTATCAGATGCAGAGTTGAAAACACTGGTTATAAAGATGCTCAAGGGAATTAGTGAAGACCTCAACAGCATGAAAAAAATACAGTCAGAAACAAGGGATATGCTAATTGAAATAAAAAAAAATGATTTACAAGGAAACTATAGTAAAGTGGATGAAGCTAAGAATCCAGTCAATGATTTGGAACATAAGCAAAAAACAACCAATCAGAAAGAGAAGAAAAAATAATCCAAAAAATTGAGGACAGTGTAAGCAGCCTTTGGGACAATTTCAAGGGTCCCAACACTTTCATTATAGGGATGGAAGGAGGAGAAGAAATAGAGCAAGGAAATAGAAATCTATTTGAAAAAAATAATGAAATAAATCTTTCTTAATTTAGTGAAGGAAATAGACATGCAAGTCCACGATGCACAAAGAGTCCCAAACAAGATGAATGCTAAAGAGGCCCACTCCAAGACACATCAAGGCCGAAGGTTAAAGATAAAGAGAGAATCTTAAAAATGTCAAGAAGAAAGAAGTTAGTTATATACAGGGGAATTCCCATAAGACTGTCCAATGATTTCTCAAATGAAACTTTGCAACCTAGAAGGGATTAGCAAGAAATATTCAAAGTCATGAAAAGCAGGGACCTATAGCAAGATTGCTCTATCCAGCAGATACCTAATCCTTTTATTAATATTTATTATTTTTGTTAGAAACTGTATTTATTTTTAGACAGAGGGGAAGGGTGGGAGAAAGACATGGAGAGAAACATCAATATATGGTTGCCTCTCTCATGCCCCCTACTGGGGACCTGGCCCACAACCCAGACATGTGCCCTGAATGGGAATCAAACAAGCAACTCTTCCTTTGGTTTGCAGGCCAGTGCTCACACCACTGAGCCACACCAGCCAGGGCATAGTCCTTTTTTTAAATTCATTATTTCTTAGTCCTGACTAAGACCTCTGCTTCCAATGAGTAATAGAAATAGAGATAGCTAGCATTCTTTCTGTTCCCACACTTAGGGTATAGGAGCCAGTATTTCATAAAACACAGTAATTTCTTTATTTGTTTTTTTACATATGTGTTATCATATTAAGTAACTTACCTTTATTCCCTAGTTTGGGAATAGGTTTGTTATATGGTTGTTTTTGTGTTTATGCATGATCGAGGTAGAATTATGTTACCTTCTTTTTTTCTCTATTGACAATTATGTGTTCCTTCTACTTTTTTTGTTAATATGGCAAATTAGAATAATTGATTGCCAAATGTTAAACCATTTTTACATTTCCATTATAAATATAATCTGGTTATAATGTATCATTGTTTTTATACATTTCAAAGTCTGTTTGCTATTTTTCTCTATTTTGCAACTGTGTTCATAAGAGAAACTGGCATTTTATTTTCCCTTCTTGAAATAGCCTTGAGATATATCAGCTCTACTAGTTTTTATACACTTCTATATAAAATAAACTTTAATACCTAAAATTTAATATAGATAATACTTCTATTTATGAAAACTGTATATAAACTGTATATATGTATATATAATACATTTTTATATGGGGAGTATGGTGGCATACTTATGTCACTTTTACAAAACATGTTGGGTAATTTCTCTATTTTTTTTAATGATAAAGTCATCAGAGTCCAGAGTTTCTTTTCAGGGAGGATTTTTATTTATGTTTTTGTTTCTATATAGAATAAAATACTATTATGTAAGTTATGTGAAGTTATTAGTATCAGAACATCAAGCGTATATTTTTTAGTATACAGAGTGTATATTAGTATCAGAACATCATAGGGTATATATTTTTAAAATTTTTATTTTATTTAATCTCACAGTATTCTTGAAAGAAAGGAATGTCCATAATGAATATACAATAAAAGATAAAAGTCTGTTTTCTGTATTACAAAGCAGTGTTTTCCCCTCTGGATGTGATATTTAACATTTATTGAAAGCAACAGAATACCTTCAACTTTTCTAAGACTCTCAGCCATGTGTTATATTTACAAGGCCCTTCATAGGTGCTTCCTCCCGATCTAAGTGAGATACATTGGTGTTCCTTCATGAAACAAAAGTATTTCACTTCTTATTCAATGACTTGTTCTATCATCCTATCATTGTTTTCTACAATTTTTTTCCTTTTCATTTTCTCCACGATTTTTTAAATTGATTAAAGTTTCATATTTTATCAGATTTCCTCAGGTTTTTTTTTAATGTCCTTTTTCTGTTCTAAGACTTTATCTGGATATCACATGATATTAAATGATTATGTCTTATTAGACACCTCTTCTTCATGACAGTTCCTCAAACTTTGCTTCTTTTTGATGATTTTGGTAGTTTTGAGCATTACAGTTTAAGTATTTTGGAGAATATCTCTCAAGTGGGATTTTAAAAAATGATTTTCACTATAATTAGACTGGAGTAATGTGTTTTTAAACAGAAGACCACAAAAGTAAAATACCATCCTCATTACATCATATGAATGGTATACACCATCAATATGACTTATCTCTGTGGATGTTAAATTTGATCACCCGGCTGGAGCCAGTGTTTGCCAAACTCTCCTTGGTAAGGTTACTTTTTCCTCTCCCTTTACGAGTTGTACTTTTTCATATAAAAAAAGCTATGTTATGCAGCCCATACTTAAAAATAGGGAGGTATACAGTTTAAGGTCAGAGTATCTACAGAAGTTAGAATGGTTTTTGCACAGGAGATTTGTCTAGTCTCTGCCATTTATTTATTTATTCATTCATTCAATCATTTACTTATATCAGTATAGTCTTATGCATACTTATTTTATACTTTGGGTTATAATATAATAATACTTTATATTATAATATTATATTTGTTGCTCAGACTGTTTTGGCTTTGACTATTGGAAATTTTGGGGGGTCCTCTCTCCCTTTGACACACTAATATCAATGTGAGGTTTTTAGGTGTTGGTGTTTTATTTTTATTCTGAAAACTTTCTTACTTTCTGGCACCACAGCATACTCCAGGCTCATCTTTATATTTCCTGTCCCTGTCCTAAAATCAGTTACTTGTCCAGGGAATCTTGCTTTCTTTTTCTTTATTTTCCACTTTTTACTGCATTTTTTTGCCATTACCATTCATCCCCTTTATACCCTCTTCTACCTCCACTCATCCCCCTTCCCCCTCCACAACCACCATACTGTTGTCCATGTCCATGAAACAGCTTTTTATTTTTTCTCAATTCCTTCTCCCCCTAACCATCCCTTCAGAGCTTTTAGCTTTCTCTCTATTTATAAGTCTGTCTCTATTTTGCTTTTATTTCAGTTTGTTCATTAAATTCCACATATGAGTGAAATCATGTGGTATTTGTCTTTCTCTGACTGGCTTATTTCACCTAGGATAATGTTCTCCAGGTCCATCCATGCCATCACAAAGGGTAAAACTTTCTTTTTTATATATAGCTAAGTAGTATTTCTGATGCAGACACCAGCTTGCAGTGTCTGAGGCATTATGGATAAGATGAGACAAATTCACACTGACTACCGAGTTCCGTGGAGAAAAAGGAACAGCACGGCCACTCCCTCAAGGGGAGAGCACCCCAATCCTTGCCTTGACAAGCATTCATTGGGTTTAATTTGCATAGGAATACAAGGTGTATATGTAAAACTCATCAGTCATTGTCAGGCAGAAACAATAGATAACATTCAAAGAACTCTGAGGGCTTATTCTGAGTCCTGATCAGATAATTAAAGGGCCATAAAACTTTGGGGAACAAACTCACTTCATGCTTGGACCCTTATCATTTAAGTTGAAGGTATTAGCAAAGTAGGTTTCATAGGATTTTATGCATTCCTTCTTAGGCCTGATTGCTCTAGGGAACCTGTCCTTTCCAGCATAGAGCCACATCCACCTCCAGCATTGTTTTAGGCTTAAATCAGGCAGGGGAAGTAGGGCAACCAAAAGATTAGGAGACTTCTGGCAGACAGAATGAGGACTCAGGCTATGTCAAAGCTGAGGGGTGAGGGTCCATCACCCCCTTTTTCTATAGCCCCCCAAGTCCTTCTCTGAGGGTCTCTTCATGACTGTGCCTGTCTTAGGTCATTCCTCCTTTGAGTAATCTTTCCTGTCATTGGCTAACCAGTCATCTGCCCCAGGGCCAAACAGGGTGAAGAGAAAGGGGACAGAGGCAGCACCCCTACCAAGAAGATAAGTTTTGTCTCCTTAATGGCTTATTGTCGCAAGGTCTTTTTACTTTGCCTTAGCCACAAGGGGTTATAGTTTCTGAAACCAGGCAGAGCAGTTCCCAACATCTTCAATGTGGAAATGTACCATAGTTGTTTTACCTACTCTTCTACTGATGGACAGTAGGCTGTCCATGTGTAGGCTATCATAAATAATGCTACAATTAACATAAGGATGCTTATATTGTTTCAAATTAGTGTTTTGGGTTTCTTCAGATAAATTCCTAGAAGTGGAATCACAATTGGAAAGGAAGAAGTAAAACTCATTACTTGCAAATGATTTGATCCCAACAATAAAGAACACTAAAGATTCTGCCAAGAAACTACTAGAACTGATAAACAGTTTTAGTAAAGTAGCAGGATACAGATTAATATCCAGATATCAGTTGCATTTTTATTTGCTAAAAGTGAACTATCAGAAAGAAAATTAAGAAAACAATCCCATCCACAACTGCTTCAAAAAAAAAAAATAATATACCTAAGAATAAATCTAATCAAGGATGTAAAAGACCCATACTCAGAAAATGATAAGACACTGAAGAAAGAAACTGAAGAGGAAACAAATGAGTGGAAGCACATATTGTGTTCATATACAGGAAAAATAACATCATTAAAGTGTCCATACTACCAAAAGCAATCTATAGATTCATTGACATTCCTATCAAGATACCGACGATGTATTTCACATAACTAGAACATATATTTCAAAAATTTATATGGAGCCACAAAAGGCCACAAATAACAACAGCAATCTTGAGGAATAAAAAAGGACAAAGATATAAGACTCATACTACCTAATATCAGACTATACTATAAGGCCATCGTAATCAAAACAGCATTGTTGTGACACAAAAACAGACACACAGATCAATGGAACAGCAAAGAAGGCCCAGAAATAAACTGACACTTTTATAGTCAACTAATACTTGACAGAGGAAACAAATACATACAATGGGCTAAAGATAGTTTGTTCAATAAATGGTGTTAGGAAAATTGGATGAGTACATGCAGAAAAATAAAACTAAACCACCTTCTTATACCATACCCAAGAATAAATTCAAAATGATTTAAAGACTTAAATGTTAGACCCAAAAACATAAAAATAGAGGAAGAAAACATAGGCAACAAAATCTAGGACATTGCTCAGAGCAATTTTTTTCTGAATTATCTTCTCAATCAAGGAAAACAAAAAAAGAAATTAAAAAAAGGTGACTATGTGAAACTAAAAAGTTTTTACACAGCAAGGGAAACCACCAACAAAATAAAAAGACAACCCACTTAATGGGAGACCATATTCACTGATACATCTGATAAGGGGTTAACATCCAAAATTTATAGGCAACTTACAAAACTCAACACAAAAAGAAACCAAGGTACTCCAATTAAAAAATGGGCAAAGGACCTGAATAGACATTTCTCCAAAGAGGACATACAGTTGGCCAATGGACATAGGAAAAGATGCTCAACATCACTAGTTGTCAGAGAAATGCAAATTAAAACCTCACATGGGTCAGAATGGTTAACATCAAGTAATCAACAAACCACAAGTGTGGCAAGGATGTGGAGAGAGGGAAACCTTTTTGTACTGTTGGTGGGAATGCAGACTAGGGCAGCCACAGTGGAAAGCAGTATGGAATCGCCACAAAAAATTAAAAATAGAGTCTTATTTTCTCTTTTTGGAGAATAATATTAGAAACCAATATCTGGGTGCTGGGTCCACATTCTTGTTGTTTTGATGAGTTATTTTTCCTAGGAATTCTACATTTTGTCCATGATATCAAATTATTGGAATAAACTTGTTTGTAATATGTATATATATAATGTCTGTGTGATTTATGCAATGTCAGTTTTATTATCTGAGGTTAGTTGTTGTGCATTATTTCCCTTGGACAGCTTTGGTAATGGTATATAAATTTTATTTTTGTCAAAGAAACAACTGTTGTCTTTATTGAATTCTTCCAGTATATGTTTGTTTTAATTTTTTTCATATTTTAAACTTCTGGTTCTTTGTTATCTTTGCTTTTGGAGGTTAATTTGTTTTTCCTTTTATTCCTTTAAAAATCTTTTTGAGATGTATGGGTAGATAATTCATATTTAATTTTCCTATGTTTCTAATAAATGGACATGTTTATACATTTATCTCTGAGCGTGACTTTAGCTATATTTCACAAGTTTTGATATGTTATACTTTTATTATATTTTAGTTCAAAATGTTCTCTAAGTTTCACTATATTTCATTCATGGGTTATATAGCAATGCATTGATAATTATTTATACATATGAGTATTTTCCAGGTAACTTTTTATTGATTTCTAACTTAAATTCACATATGATTTCAATAATTTGACATGGTCATATTGTGGCTAATGGTCCATATACATATGAAAAGAGTATGTATTATACAGTTGTTTGGTACAGCATTCTATAAGTGTCAATTAGATCAAGTTTGTTTATTGAGTTAACACAAATTACCTTAAGAATTATAGTAGGTATATGCTATACCAGAAATATAGAACACCACTGTTTTTCTACATTTTGTAACATGCAACTTTAACTTCCTAGAACACTGTTTATAAAAAACCAATTTCTATGCTTATTATGGGAATTTGACAAAGTGGTACAAAGGCAATAACTGTAGTCACTGTATGCAGATTCAATTAGACTCTAAGAGGGCCAAGCAAAAGAGGGGTATTTCAGGGAATCCTTCCAAATTGACCACACTGTCTTTCTGGTGTGGGGTATAGATATATGTTTTAATATATTTCACTGTTCAAAAGTTCCTTATATATTTATTGTGAGTCACATTTAAAAATATTGTTGCAATTTAGAGACTAACTAATCATTTCAAATAGGAATGAAAATTAATATTAAGTGAGCAATTACAGGTGTCACAGATTTTATTTGTGTTGTTCTATTTTAATCATCCTAGCAACTGCCAAGATTAATGTGAGGATTTCCAGAAATAGCTAGAGAAATTAAAGTATGGGGACCATAATTTCTTATTCAAGATAATAAAGCTATTAAGTGGTAGAGCTGGGATTTTAACTTAAGCTTATCTTTCCAGAACTCTTACTTTTTGGATTATATCATATGTGGATTGAATGAGGGAGAAGAAAGCACACAATCCAATTTAGTATATAAATAATTTAAATAGCAGAAAGTAATCTTGGAAATACCTATTGATTTCATTGCTTTGTTTCTCTCCTTCGTTCCTCTGTTCTTGCAATCATAAGAGATTTAAAATATAAAATCAGGGTTGAGGCTAAACTTATCAGGTAGTATTTTGTCAACAACTTAACACTTAGGATGAATTGTGAATATTAATGATACAAGCAGGGTTTTGAATGTATTTGTTAAGAAAGACACACACATGCAACTTCTAAATTATTATTTCATTAAATACCATGCTCTAAGATATGAACCAAAAAGGATATCGATTTAGTTATTCATTTATAAAAATGAGATACCTGCAAGCATAGGTGTATAAAGGAAAGCTGCACTTTAAAATGCCATTATATCCCTACCAAATGGCTTGGCTACTACCTCCTGAGCTTCCCTGAAATGGACAAATAAAAAGAACTGAATAAAAAGTGAGAGAGTGTAAAAACAAGCTAGAAACACAATGATAGACATTAATTAAAAAAAAACTATTTCAATAACAGGAAGAAGGAAAAAAATTATAAAAGGAGGAAAAACAAAGAAAAGAAATGAGAGACAAAGAGCTGGAGGAAAGAGTCCCAATCATCAGTGAAAAACATCTTCCTTTAAGTCTTTATACCCTGTTTTTCTTTTGCCACTTTCATATTTACCAAAAGCCATTTCTAAAAGTATAGATGTGATGCTGACTATTAGACAGATGAAATGTATTGGTTTTACCCCCTGCCCTCTTGGTATTTATAAACCAAATAGCACATTTTAAACATTCTTGCATTTTATATAAGTAATGGTTTGAATGTAATTTATTTTTTAAAACATTTTCATTTATTGATTTGAGAGAGAGATAGAGAAACCTTGAATTGTTGTTCACTTATTTATACATTAACTGATTGATTCTCGTATGTGCCCTGGTCGGGGATCAAACCCACATCCTTGAAGTGTCAGGATGATGCTCCAGCAACAGAACTACCCGGCCATGGCTAAATGTAAATTTAGTTGTAAATCCAAAATATATTACCACCTGCTGGCATATAAAGTGCTATTAGTGGAATTAAAATATAAAAGGATTTAAAGAAATATAGTAAGAGAAATAAAAAGGATAAATATAAAATAACACATTAATACCACGAGATGAAGTTTGGAGAAAGGGGAGGTGGCTGAATATATTTGCAAAAGAACAAATATAAAAACAAAAACAACCTGGCTGGTGTAGCTCAGTGGATTGAGCACGGGCTGTGAACCAAAGTGTCGCAGGTTTGATTCCCAGTCAGGGTACATACCTGGGTTGCAGGCCATGACCCCCAGCAACCGCACATTGATGTTTCTCTCTCTCTCTCTCTTTCTCCTTCCCTTCCCTCTCTAAAACTAAATAAATAAAATCTTTAAAAAGAACAGTAAAATAAACTAGCTTATAATGAAGTTAGAAGTATGGAGCACCCAGAGCAATTTCATTGCTTACCTTCAGGAGGACAATAATGGGAAGGGAACAATGAGAATAAGTGAGATGATGATAAGTGAGAGTGATGAAGAAGACCTACAGGAGCAAGTCAGAATTATGAGTCAGAAAAAGGGGAAAAAAGATGAAAGAGCTTGCTAAAAGTTCAATGACTGGTAAATAGTACTTAAGCCTGTTATTTTTGAATACAGTCAAAATTCAAGGAAGATTGTATAGGAATGAGCAGAAGAAATTTACCTTTCTCCTCAGCTTACTTCCTGTTTTGTTTTCAATGAAGTGATCTTTCACTAGAACTTGTAACCAAAAGGCCCCTTTGAATACACACACTGTGTGAAAATATGCTACAGTTAGAAAGGAGAGGAGAGAATATACATGCTTTAAATGTGCCCCTGACACTGTTCAGGAGCAATTTCTTTATTTAACTGCTGGATATAAGAACAGAAGAAGGATTTACAACTTTAAAACACTGAGCAGCTGGAAGAGACAGTGCAAATGTGCTGACACAGTCTGAGCTTCTAATTAATGAGGGACTAAGCCATTTCAGGAATAAAACACGGTGTTTCCAGTGGTCACTCTAAGAGAAATTAATTTTTAATAGAAACATGAAATTTCAGTACTATAATATTTAAATAATCTCTTGAGTTTGTATTTTTAAGTACTTATGATTGCACCCTCTTTGTTCATAACTCAAATCAATGAATTGGCAGATGGGAATTTTGTCCTTTAAGATAAGTTTCTGTGTTGTAATTTTGAGGTATGTGTTGTAAGGGTGGGTCTTTGTGTGCATTTGTGCACTTTCCCATCCAACTTGGGAGCTGTACCTGTGGCATTGTTATTTTCTTGTTTTGCAAAGCTGTCCTTGTGCAGACAAAAGGCTGATGACTTTTATGCTGTTCCTGTTTCCAATTAATTAGAAAAGTTCCCCCTTTTGTCTGATGTGATGTTTCTCATTCTTATTCCCTAGAGATTAATGGGGGCAGATCAGCAAACACAGATGATTCTGCAGCAGGGATGCCAGATTCACTTTCAGGATTCAGTTTGGAGCCAGCATATTGGTTCTACCTGCTGCTTGGTGTTACAGTCATTGAATATAGCAGATGGAGGGGGGCAATTTTAAACTTAAGAGCACAGATGGAGAGCTGACTTCAGAGAGGGGATTATTCTAGAGTTTAGTGAAAAATTGTTTGGCTCCAAAACAAATCCTTGGAACTAGAATGATTAAGTCCCTAGGCCTAAATAGAGAGACAATGCACATAATTAAAAGCAGTCAACCATCCCAGAAACAGGTTCTAACCAATGTATTGGGCTTACCCATCCAGAATTAATTAAACCTAATAAACTGAATGTTAACTATTTAAAAAATCTTTAAAAATTTTTCTTTTAAATCTTTTTCTAGCAGTAATAATACAAATAAGAAAAGAGATTTTAATTTTCATGGTGAATAGTGATTTAGAGAAGCAATAATTACAATGGAAAAGGTATTCAATGCTTAAAGGCCTCCTAGTTTGTTATTACCTTAGGGAATTTACACATTTTAACAATATAGCCAAAAGTCCATCAGATTCAGAAATTCAATCTCCCAGGAGATGACTCACATTAATCAAACTCAGAAGAAAATGAAACATAAAACCAGTTTACTACTTATCTTTGAGGAATGTAGCTGTGTTATAGGAATTAAAATGTTTAAATACTCAAATAATCTGTCTGTAAAGAGAGCAATGTAGAAACACAAATCATAACCAGATTATAACAATTACAAGATTTTTTATACACAGAGAAATTTTGTCCACAGAGAAGTTTGTGGAGTAAATCCCATAGTTATTTTTACAGTAGGTACATCCTTGACAGATGGAACTGGACTGTCAAAATCCTTTTAACTGGATTATAGAGCAGTCATCTAGTTAGCTGCTTCTGGAGCCAGACTGCCTGGGTTTGAGTCCAGCTGTCATGTACTGGCAGTGCGACCTTGGACAAGCTAACCTATCTGTGCTTTAGTTATAGTTATCTCATGTATAAAATTAGGATAATAATAGTACCTATATCATAGGAGTATTGTAAATATTAAATAAATTAATTATTTCTTTAAAAAGCTAGAACAAAATCTATAAATAATTACGTGTTTGTTAAATATATTATATGTGTTAGATGTATATGATACTATATGTTTATATTGTTTACTCTAAGCATATAGATACTCTAAAGTTATTGCCTGCATTCAGGATTCAAAACTGCTCCACCATTTAACTGGACAAGACCTTGGAGAAGACCATCTTTCTAATCTACTTTTCACATCTCTAAGAGGGAATATGTGCAAGAGTATCTATCTCACAGGGCTATTGTGTGGACTAAATGACTCATTCATGCAAAGCACTAGAAAAGTGCCTGACATGTAGATGTCCAATTAATATAAGCAATTATTATTTTTCTCTCCTAGAACTATTCCTAGAAATACTGTATCATTTTTTCTTTTCTAATTCTAAGTTTTTAGGATGCCCACCAATTATATCTAATTCTTTTGCTTTTTCAGTAGATATGTTGTTGACCTTGAAAATAGTTGGACTTTAGATTTTCCTCTTGCATTGTTATTTATGTTTTAGTTGCTCACATTTATACAGCTTTATCTACATATGTGCATGCTGATGTGTTAAAGTTTTTATATCTATCATTTCATTTCATCACCACATATCTCTGTGATATAGGTACTTCCTCATACTTACTTAAATGATGAAGAATTTAAGGTTTAGAGGAAATGAGTAATTTGATCAAACTCTACCAGTCAGAATTCAAGTCCAAGTCTTTCAGACCCACTGGTCTCTATGCTTTTTTAAAAAATATTTTATTTATTTATTTTTTTAAATAATGACAGTTATTTATATTCAATAATATTTTGTATTATTGACAGTTTACATTCAGTAATATTTTGTATTAGTTTCAGGTATAAAATGGTTTCTTCTTAATCTACCCTACTATGGCAAGAAGCCTTATAGGATGTCCCATGTACTGATAACAGTAACACCCAGTAAAAATCACTCCAAAATGTGGAAGAATTAGAGATCATGGTAATGCATATAAATCAAGAATTACATATAAAATAAATAACCATCAAGTTAAAGCAAGGTGACATTCAAGTAAGTATAAAGTTCAGATTGAAAAATAATTTAGAATTACAGTTTTATTGCTTTTGAGCACTATAATGTTTTAATCTAAAACATAAATTGTCACAGGTTATCAAGATATGGCCAGTTCATAAAAAAATGTGTAGCATTCACAAAAGACCCACATAGCCTCATAAATAGTAAGCATAAATATTTTTGCACATAAGTAGTATTTTAATACTAAAGATGGTTTTACTTCAGTACAAAAATAAATTTATCTTGCATTACTGCAGATGTTAAATTAGTCCAGTATATTCATTTCAATTCAATTCAGTTTAATTTAATTCAATTTTATTTGATTCAATTCAAGTCAATATATATTTTATGGACTACTATTACATATAAGGCATTACTCACGGACTAAACATAGTTTGTATTTTATATGTGTTAGGGTATAGTATACATGAAAGAAAAGAAAAAAACATTTTATTTTATTAGTTTTGTTTTATAAAATTATTAAAAGTTCTGCTCATTCACTTTTTAAAAATGTTAAACATAAAACCTTTTTAAATAAGGTCTCTTATGAATGTACTTCTGTTTTATATTACAATCTTCTAAAGGAGAAAGGGGTTATGGAAGAAGAAAGGAAGCAGAGAGATGTGGAGTTAGGCAACCATTTCTGCAACCAGTGGCAGGCCACAGACTGACTCTCTCTGGTGAAAGAAAAAAGTCCCAGATTTGTAATGTTTGCTGATTTCCCTCCCATCATGGCCAATATCAATAAACTAATTGTTTGACAACCAGCTTCTAAAGTAGTTTAGCATTTAACAAATGGCTTTCAGGAACCATGTCAAATAAGAGTAGGCTTTACCATACTACTACTGCATACCACTCGGCAGAGGCACATTTGGCATTATTATATGTCTTTGCCATTAGACTGTGATTTGCCAAGGACAGTGTCTGAGTCTACTGTATATAGCCTTATAGTTCTCTGTACCTCAGCAAATATTTCTGAATGAATTTTGTCTACACTGTGTCCTCCCATACCGGACGATTCTCAATACAATCCTCTTTAGGAATGTGGGCACATTATCTGGATGTGTGATATTAAGGAAAATTCTGACAACCATTGCTACTAGTTTCACCCACATTCACCCACTCAACACTCTTTAATTTAGGTACCTCCCCAATGTGGCAATAATACTGATAATATTCTGAAGATATTGTACCAAGATGAAAGCTGTCAAAATCATGAAGGAACTCACAGTCTAACTGGAGGAAAAGACAAACTGACAGTGGAGTGTGATAGGGCTATGCCTATGAGAGAAGCAGGCTCACAGGGCTATGGAAGCAGATGGCTGGAGCCCAACCTGTGCAGCATGATATCAAATTGTTTCTTTTAGTTGTTATACCTTCTGTGCCTAACACTGTGCTTTCCCATGACATGTGCTTGGGTTAATATTTACAGATTAAGTGACTAAGTTTTTATGCATTTCATCTCAATTAGGTTTTCTCTATTTAAAAAATATAGTGTTTCAGAGCCAAGAATATTTCCTTTTTCTTGTATCAATGGTTCCAGATCTTGTTGGAAAATTATTTAAAGCCCTGGAACAAAATGGTTAAATTAGGGTATAGCCTGAGCACTTTGTCCAGCTTTACCAACTACTATAGTTGATTCTGAAATGAAATGATTGCCATTCTTGAAGGAATGAGGCACTAGAACAGTGATAGCCAGAAAGGAAGGGGTGCAGGATCTGGGAGGACAGGGGCAAAAGGAGGGAATGGGGACACATGCAATTGAGTCAACAATGAAAAAAAGAAAAAGAAAAATATTAAAAGGACTTTATTAGCATCCAAATATATGGCTATTACTCCACAATTTAGAACTAGGAAAAAAATTGGCATGTTTTTCTTCCTGTTTTACTGAGCAAGTTCAGGGCAATGTCAAGCCCATTGTAGAATAAAATTTTGTAAGCCGAGCATTTGTTAATGCTTCCTCTTATTTGCAACAATATCAGTACTCTTGTCCAGATATCATTTCACTGTGAGTACCTATAAAACAGGGCTTAAAATATATTTTATTAATGATGTCTTTTGTCTGTTAGAGGAAAAATTTTTTTTTTAACTTTCAACCAGGGCTATATCCTAACTATACTATCACCTGCTGGGCGAAACATGGTAAGTGAAGTACCAGTTAGGCTTAGGTGCCTCCTGCTCTTTGAAGACGTGGAGCCCCCTCCACAGCAGACTGGGCTTTCCCCATTTCAGTCAGCATCTGCTGAGGCACCTCAGCCGTCCAGCCTCTTCTCATGACTCGCCCTTTGGCTGCACATGGCCATATGCAAGAAAAATTGCACTTTCGTTTGCTTAAAAACAGGGTTTTAAACATTATTAGTCACTGCCACAATCAGACATCATGCAGTACTCCATTCCTATTCAGCTCTAAAATTCTACTCAGTCATCAGAGAATTCACTGAAGATGGGCAGAAGGAAAGGGAAGCTTGACAGAAACTAAATTGAAGAAGCAAAAGGCCTGTATCCTGCAGCTACCACTGTTAGGGGGATAACCAAAGATAGCAAGTTCTTTAAAAACCAGGCAATGGGGCTAATGGCTTAACGCTATGAGCTCTCAGCCCATGGATGAGGATCAAGCTGACTCATAAAATGCATTCTGTTCAGTTTGCTGCCCTGTTGTTTCTTAAATGGCCTTCCCTGTCAAGAACTAAGGCTGGGAAGGGAAGCCACATGTAAACACTGGGTGGGACCAACCCAATAAGCCTGCCTGTGAGCAGCTGCAAACAATCCATTTTAATTCCAAGCCAGTGTTTAAGGACCCTGAGTGTTATATTTAGGGAGGTGGAAGAGGAGGTTGAAGTAAAAGTGGAATTGGATTTGGCAGGCATGCATTTTCCTATGGGCTGTGCTCAGTTCATCTAATCATAGTTATTATGAATATTTCTTTCCAATCTATTCCTCGTGTCACTCTGTGCTTTCATGCTGTCCCCACCATCTATTAGTCAAAAATATGGAGAGTAGTTTTTGATCCTACAAATAATAAGGCATAAAAGGTGATTACTTTTTAGCCATATAAACACATGCACACAAATCTCCCTGGCTCTGACTCCACAGGGCTAAACAATTGTGAACCATTTGATAAAAGTTAGAATTACCCGAAGTGTGCAAGGACCTTAGTTGTAATCATGTAATTTCCCAAATGGAATGTATGAATACATGATGGCATTATCTGCAGCTCTGTGTGACCTCTGGCACATGCCTCCATTCTCTGGGCCTCAGTTTCTCCTTCAGTAAACTGGGAATGATTCCTAAGGTCCTTTCCAAGTGTGCCATTATTGTTTTCATAGTTAACTTGTTAGCATTATCTTTACAAGAATGCCTCATGGAAATAAAGCACAGGATTTGAAAACAAAAGGATATTTGATTACTTTAATTCATTATCAACCATTTTCCTGTGTGTCCATCTAGTAATTCTAGGCTCCTTTCCTTGTTGTGGCTTTTAATTCACTACCCATAGTCAAATTTTTCTGATCCCTCTCATTCTTAACTTCTGGATGCATGTATCTGTTTTTGATTGGAGTATGATTAGATCATGAATAAAATTGATGTGATAATGGAGAGCATTTCTACCTATCTTTCATTCTCTGAAAACTCAGATTTATCTGAAATATTAAGTCACAATTCTAATGGACAAGTTTTTTAAAGCTTTAGAGAAAGTTTCCCCATTGCAAAGGGTAGTAGCTCAGGTATCCTGGACAAAATCCAAATGAGTAATTACATTTCTTCCTGTTAAATCTTTCCTGGCATTTTAATTGGAAATGACATTATTTTTTTTTCCTTTTTTACCTCAACTGGTGTCTATTGTTTCTGAGCATCTGTTGAAACTTTGCTTCATTTAACCTCAATGGAGAATACTTTGCTGTAGTTATCCTAGTATTAAATGGCCTCTTTAAATATATTCTATTGTAGTTTATACGTGGGTGTGAGCAGGTGTAAGTAGGGACTTAAATACAATGATTTATAAAGTGCCTTTGGATCCTGCATGGAAAGGGCAATTTAGAACTGGGTTATCAGCATTATGTGAAAAACATGCTTCTGAAAACCAGTTACTAATTACAAAATTACCTTTGGTGGCATAAGTAAATAGGATGGGATGCTTTTCAGTAAATTCTAGTTTTAAAGTAAATAATTCTTGGCAATAAATGATTATTTGTATTAAGTAGTCTTTATAGATGTAATTTAGAGTATTTTTTTTAAATGTAACAACATGATAAAATAATCATAATCTGTAATAAATTTCTCTCCCTAGAAGGAATTTTATACAGGGCAAAGAAAAATACTTGATTATTATTTTCCTTTTTAGATCATCATTAGTGTATTTTGACTGTATGAGGAAAGTGTATAAGAAAAGCTGTTACATAATAATGGGGTCAAGTGGAATTTCTCACAGTGAAGCAATGTTCTGGATCTTATAAACAAAGATACTCCTAATAAGGGTAATATGAAGACTGATATTAGTTCTGATTTTAGAACAGTTGCACCTAAGGGACAAATAAATAAAGGCATACACCACCACTATCATAAAAACAGTTCTTCCTGGCATGATAAAAACCCATCTGACAACTCTTCACTTGTGGGATTCTGAATTTATAAAATGCTGTTCCAGCTCAGAAATCTACAAATTAGTTCATATAGTATCCAAACTGTCCTGTAAAAACAGGGACACACTAGACACCATGGATGGTGCAGGTGACTCTGCTAAGTGTGGGGGACTTGAGGTTAAAACTTTTCCCTAGTTCTTGATTAATAAGGGACATATGAAAAACAAATCACAAGCTCCTTCTTACCAACCCAAAAATTACTGGTGCTAATTTTCTTGTACCAAAGAAGCAGTGGAATGCTAAGATGGGAAACGTTTTACTTTGTTGTGAAAAAAGATTTAGGTATGCCCTGTAAGATCATGATTACCTGGCAGAATGAGCATCTGAACACCTTAGTAAGCCTCAGTGACCTTAGACAATCTGGTGAACTAAATCCAAAACCCATTTCTTCTGGGGAAATTGTCATATTCATAGTTTATATACACCAACAGGGAGACTGTGGCTCTGCCTTCTTTTAAAAAATGAATGATGTCCATCTAATCTTACAATCAATACATATTATAAACTGAGGAATTGAGCTGTAACGTCCAGGACTGCTTGTGGAAACAACTGAAATTAATGAATTAACTATATACCCAGCCCAAAGTGCTGTTCAGAGGAGGGTCTTATATAAAGTCCAGAACAATGTGAACATTTCTTATAACATTATTTTATGACTAAAATTGAAAATATAAGCAGCCAGTGGGATGAGTCAGTGGAGAATATCCTTGGTAGAATTAGCTACACACTCACTTGGCACCTAGTGAAAATAAATCTGGTTCAACTATTTATCCAAGACTCAAGGTTTTGAAAGCCTGAGCTAAATAGCCTATACAGAAAACATTGTATTTGCATAATATTTTCAGGGATGCTCAGCTCATCCTGAGCTTGAAGGGATAAGAATGTTCTCTGCATATTTTATGTTGCTTTAATTTTCTACCAAGACTTGGTCTAAATCATAGCATGGAAATGGATATGCAGTAGATGTTTCTCATGGCCTTTCTGTGATAAAGTAGAACAATCCCAAATGTAATTTGTCTTAATTGATTATAGTGATCTTGAAAACTATCAGTGACTAAATTGCAGAAATTCCTTTTCCTTTTTTAATTATATTTTATTGATTATGCTATTACAAATGTCCCAATTTCCCCCTTTGCCCCCTTCTACTCAGTACCCTCTACTCCCTCGGCCATCCCCACACCATTTTTCATGTCCATGGGTCACGCATATAAGTTCTTTGACTACTCCATTTCCTATACTGTACTTTACATCCCCATGGCTACTCTATAACTACCTATTTGTACTTCTTCATGCCCTCATCTCTTCACCCATTCCCCTAAACCCCTCTCCCATCCTGCAAAAATAAAACGCTATCTGTATCCATGATTCTGTCTTGATTCTTCTTGCTTGCTTAGTTTGTTTTTTAGATTCAATTATTGATGGATTTGTATTTATTGCCATTTGATTGTTCAGAGTTTTGATCTTCTTTTGCTTAAACAAGCCCCGTTAACATTTCATATAATAATAGTTTGGTGATGATGAACTACTTTAGCTTTTTCTTGTCTGGAAAGCTCTTAATTTGCCCTTTGATTCCAAATGATGTCTTTGCTGGGTAGAGGAATCTTGGCTGTAGGTCCCTGCTTTCCATGACTTTGAATATTTCTTGTTAATCCCTTTTACCCTGCAAAGTTTCTTTTTAAGAAATCAGCTGATAGTCTTACAGGAACTCCCTTGTTGGTAACTAAAAGCTTTTCTCTTACTGCTTTTAAGATTCTCTCTTTATCTTTAACCTTTGGCATTTTAACTGTGATGTGTCTTGGAGTCGGCCTATTTGAATCCATCCTGTTTGAGTCTCTTAGTGATTCCTGGGCTTGCATGTCTATTTCCTTCACCAAATTAGGGAAATTTTCTTTCATTATTTTTTCTAATAGATTTACAATTTCTTGCTTTTTCTTCTCCTTCTTTAAGCAATATGATACAAATGTTGGACTTCTCGAAGTTGTCCTAGAGGCTGCTTATATGATCCAAGTTTTTTTGGATTGTTTTTTCTTCCTGTTATGATTCATTGTTTTTTGCCTCTTTATATTCCAAATCATTGATTTGATTCTCGACTTCATTTATTCTACTGTTGTTTTCCTGTAAATTGCTCTTGATTTCAATCAGTGTATCCTTTGTTTCTGACTGAATGTTTTTCATACTCTTGAGGTCTTCACTAAGTTCCTTGAGCATCTTTATAACCAGTGTTTTGAACTCTGCATATGATAGATTGCTTATTTTCATTTTGTTCATTTCTTTTTCTGGAATTTTAATCTGTTCTTTCATTTGGGCCATGTTTTTTGTCTCTTCATTTTGGCAGCCTCCCTGTGTTTGTTTCTATGTATTAGGTAGAGTTGCTTGACTTCCTGTTTTGGTAGTGTGACCTATTGTAGTGGGTGTTCTATAGAGTCTAGTGGCACCACCTCCCCTAATACCCAAGCTGGGTACTCAAGGTGCTTCCTTCCTGTGGGCTGAGTACACCCTCCTCTTATAGTTGAGCCTTGATTGCTGTTGGCAGGTCAGTGAGGGGTATTTACCTAGGCCAGTCTGTTGCAAATATTGGGTGTGACAACTTACCACAAATCTCCTCCCTTTGTGGTAGATCAGTTGTGCAAGGGCAGGGTGATGGTGCTCCATTGTAGTCTACAG
The DNA here is from genome assembly GCF_019186645.2 of Phyllostomus hastatus. Classification (NCBI taxonomy): domain Eukaryota; kingdom Metazoa; phylum Chordata; class Mammalia; order Chiroptera; family Phyllostomidae; genus Phyllostomus; species Phyllostomus hastatus. The sequence goes on along the minus strand of NW_025333977.1, from coordinate 84,562,803 downwards.
CTGTCCACTAGGTACATAGGCCCTGGCATTTCCCAGGTGGTGCAGGCTAAGGTTAGCCCTCACCTGTGTTTTGCCAAGAGACAACATGCCTGAGCTATAGAGCAATTTAAGATAACTGCTACTTGTGCTGGACTTGGGGATCCACAGGAAAAGCCAAGTTGTGAATCTAGGCTTTCTGCTGCTAGTGTCATTCCTGGGGCCACTTATCAAAGGGTAGACAGTCTGGGGACTCATTGAGGACAGCTGTTGCTTGTTTTAGAGGATTTAGGAGGCTGCGAAGCATGAGCTAAGACCAGACATTCATATGGAAAATCTCCTGTTAACAGCCATAAGTTGGGTGGGATGAAGCCTCAGGGGATCTCCAGGGTTGGGTAAACAGTGTTAACCACGTTGATGGAGACTCAATAATAGTATCTGCCCACCAGCTCTGTCACTCTGCCTGCCTTCCTGTCTGGGGGAAAGCTGTCCCACAGCTCTCACTTTGAAACCAGACACTTCAGCTCCTACCTGTATGCCACTGATGACTTTCAAGCTGCTACCCCAGTGCTGGAGCTCAGAGGGAGTCTGAGTAAGTTCATGTGTGGGTTCTCTAAGAGGAGCTGCTTGGTGCTCTAGCAGTTTCTTCCACTGATTCAATCTCTGCTGGTTCTTGTAGCCAGAAGTTACGGGGACTTTTCTTCCTGGCACTGGAACCCTGGTATGGATGGCCTGGTGTAGGGCTGGGACTTGTTGCTCCCAAGATATCCTTCCCGAAGTTTTAGCCACCACATGTGGATATGGGACCAGCCCATTCCTCATCTCTTCCCCTCCTACCAATTTAAATGGATGTGGTTTCTTTAATTCCATAGTTGTCAGACTTCCATTCAACTCAGTTTCTGCTGGTTCTGAGTGATAGTTGTTCTATAATTTAATTGTAAATTGATGTGGTTGTATGAGAAGGCAAGCTGTGTTTACCTATGCTGCCATCTTTATCAGAAAATTTCCCTTTTCTTATTTGTGTTCCTTTACAGCAATTTGACTCATTCTTTTCTTTTTGTCTTTTTATTTTTTTATTTTTGTTAATGCCCAAATACAGTTGTCTCCATTTTCCTGCTACCACTTTCCCCCACCCTATACACCCCTACCTTTCACCCTCAATCCTACCCCTCTTTGGCTTTGACCATGGGTCCTTTATACTTGTTCATTTACAACCCTTTCTCCTCTTTTCCATGTTATTCTTTATAACTATAGATAATTTCATTTTAAGCAATTCTTCACATTACATAGATAAGTTTACTCCTCATATACTTAGACTTAAGTTAGTGATTAATTCAGTCATATTAAGTTTTAAGATTCTTCTGTGCTGTGTTTATCCAAGTTGTCCCCTTATTACTGATTTGTTCATTTATTCATATTAGTACTTTGAAAGGCCATCACTTCAAAAAACAAAGTTTTCCTGTGAGATATCAAAGTAATTCAATTAACAATGATTTTTCAATGAATTATTTCTGAATAAGGGCTCACATACAGCATTAGGGGGTAATTCAAGGCACTTTTTCTTTAAATTAAATGTGAAACCAAGGTAATCATTTGTAGCCATTTAATATTTAATGATATTTGGCTTTGAACTGTTATTGACTACCAATTCCCTTTGGAAAATTGTATTCCACTTTTCTATATTTTCTTGCAGATTCAATTTGTTAGATAACTTTTAGTCTCTGCTCTTCCCTATTGTACAGAGTTGCTCTTGCTGTCTGTTAAACAACAATCATAATGCACTCATAGTTCAGTTACTAATAAAGGGATCTTACTCTGCAGAACTCAAGAAGTGCTTTTCAGCACCTTTGGGATATCTGGTTGTACATTAATTATGATAAATTAAGAGCATAACTCTTTGTTTTTATACTAGATTTAGTGTATTTTTTCTCCCCTGGTTTCAGACATAAAATATAAGATTTATGTATCAAGTCTTTAAATACTGACATCATCACCCCAGTTTCTTACATTGGGCACCTATTTCAGATCAATATCAATTCTTCGAGCCAGCAGTCAAGACACTTACTTATAGTTCCTCTTGATCCTGAGTACTCCTTGTGATACTCAATATAGCTTTTGCCCTTCATAGTGTTATATTCATTTAGATATTTAGCCCTTTAGAATTTTTTCTTTAATTTTGTCTACCTACTTAAATCCTATTTTTTGTAGGATCCACCCCAAATCTCACCCATTATAAGTCTCTCCTTAATTAGCTGATGCCACAGAGACTTTTTTCTCCTAATCAAATCTCTTAGCAATGTAATATCAACAGCATAGGAGAAAATAAATCTTTATACCTGGAGTTTTGGAACTACTCTCTAGTTGTTTTATATTTTATTAATATAATCCATACATACAACCACCCACCCACCCACCCATCCATGCACCCATCAAGCACTCACTGAATCCTCCTAGTATGTGCCAGACTTTCTGTTAGGTTCTCAGAAAATAGAGGGAAAAAATCTTAGCCTATACTCTGAAAAATTATATGGTCTAATGAGGGTCTATAGGAAATAAATATTCATGTACTGCCCCTGCCTTAGCCCTCAAGGGATAGAAAACAATTTCATCAGTAATTTCATCAGTGGCTTTCTTTGGTAAAGATCCTCTGGGACAATAATAGTGGTTATGGTGGCAGCAGTGGTGATACAGTGCTGGCAGTGGTGTTAGTTGAAGTTGTGAAGCTCAGAAAGAACTGCAGACTATATTCTCTCTTACCCCATAGTACTGAACAACAGAAGTTACAGAATAATAGGGGAGTTACTGAGAGTTTGTTACTCTGGGTTATTTGGGATATATGTGTGTCTTAAACTAGCTCTCTACATTATTCTGGTTGGGTGTAAGGCTTGGATGTGGTTTGTTACTAAAAATGGGCACATACATAAAGAAAGGAACATATTATTAGAGTTATATATGATTTCCTTTTTATCTCCATTGCAACAAAAGAAAAAATGATAGGACATATTCTTGGAATGCTTTGGAAATATTAAGAACCAGCCCACCTATCTCAACCTGGGGAATGATGTGATGATATTAGTAAGGGTGATCATTTGAGCTGACTCCTGAGGAATGAATGAAAGTTCACCAAGTAGATAAGAAGAAAAGAGAGGGTTTCAAAGAAAGCCATTACAGGCAGAAGTATTGTCATTAATAGAAGCTTAATTGTTGATGCAAAAAGGGACTGCAAATCTTAGCTTATGACCTGAGAACACGATTCAAGTCAAAAAATGACAAAAGAGCCAATTAAGGAACAATTATGGAAAGCTTAAATATTATGCAAAGAATTTGAGGTATTATTTAGAAAGTCATTGAAGAATTCAAAGCATGGGTCAACCATGAATTTTGCCAAATGGTTCTGGGAGCAGAAATAGAACATGGGTCAAAGGTGAGGGCACAGGAACCAGTAAGATGTTTTTACAGTTATCCAGCTCTCTCCAATTAAGCTGGACTAAGAAAGAAGTCTTGGAAGAGGGAAAAGGAAGTTGAATTGAAAGATAACTTGTGCTTGCTGACTTATTTGACATGAACATGAGTTGAGAAAGGAGTCTGGGAAAACTTTCAGCATTTCCTTTTGGTTCTCAGAGGTCTGTGAGTGGTGCCATTAAGCAAGATAAGTAATTCATAAATATGAGACTGTTTGGGTGGTTTGGGGCATGTATTTCCACAACTAGAATTTAATATTCTCAAGGTCAAGGATCTTTTCTTTAATTTGTTTTTATTTTAGCCATTGTGTGGAACCCAGAAGTTATATTAACAATTGCTGAATACGATAAAGAAGCACAACAAGCTATTAGCATTTTACTAAGGGGCACAGTGAAGCATAGGAAATAGTTAAGACAGCCACATGTATATTTGCATTAAATATGCATTATATTTGCATACAATTTGAGTAAATCTGTCAAAATAGTTTCATTTTTTATGTGCATTTTAAATATTCAAAGTCTATTATTGATGTCTTTTAAAGGAGCCAATACTTATATTAGACAAAATGTCATAAGCACTAAGTACAAGAAGAAGTAAACCTACTGCCTAATTATTCATATCCAGATGCCCCCAAAAGGCTACTTATGCTTCTTCCTAATGGTTGTTTGTTATGCTTGTCATTAACAGAACATTGGTTGGAGGTAAGCAAAATTATCTCTCTTGCCTCAGACAACCTATTATATAGAGAGGCTATAGAAAGGCGGCAGTTAGTAAAGTTTGGTTACTGTAACTAAGCATGGAAGGGCTTGAAGTGTACATAGCAAGAATATAAGATCTTACCCTCCTCTCAAATTGTAGATACTTTACTATTCCATTGTTCTTTGAATCTCTCTATAAAGAGCTGGACAGCTATCAGGAGAATTCCTTGCACGGAATGGAAGGTGAAACAGATGGGTAGTTCTCAATAGCCAGTCCTGCAATGCCAGTCCAAATACATTAGAATCACTAGAAGAGCTTATCAGAAGACAGATGTATAGTCCCCATTGCTGGATAGTCTTTCTCAATAGAGCTGATAGAGAGTTTTGACATGTGTATTTTAAACACTCTTCTCAGAAAACTCTGAAGCAGACCCAGGAGTAGAGATCATTGAAATAGAATAACTTATACAGGGCTCTTCAGACTTAGCAGTTTCATAATTCTCAACACTTGCTTCCAATGGAGCAATGAAGATAGCTGTCTTTCTCTCATTCTTCACCAAATTTGAGAAGGACTCTGAGGCCAAAATACTTGCAAGTATGACCTTTAGGCATACTTCATTTTATTTTACCTCACTTTGCTCCACAGATATCTGGGCTCCACAGATATTGTGGGTTTTTTTTAATAAATTGAAGGCAAGACACTTATGGTTCGCTTCACTGTGGTGTTCTGAAACAGAAGCCACAATATCTTCAAAGTATGTTTGTAGATCACATGCCAGATCTCTGGGAATCAGAGATGGGTCTTCCTAGATTCCAGGAGTTTGAGGACCCACTTATCTAATCATGGTAACAATAGTTAGAAATATTGAGTGAGTTGAGCCAAGGTTGGGCCTTATCTTTAACCAGAGCACTATATAAAAAATGTTTACATTTGTCTAATCATATCTGAGCTCTTTTTACATAATTGCCAAATATTTCTTTAATTTCTTCCTTCTTTTACCATTCTTTCCTCCTTTCCTCCTTGGCCTTTCCCTTCTTCTACCAAAGGAAAATTCAGAGAGCTTCACTTGATATAAATAGTTGAATGAGCTAGAAACTAACTATTCAAGAACATGGATAAAGCAAAAAAAGAAAAAAAAAAAAGGGAAAGAACTCATGGACATGGAGAACAATGTGGTGATTGCCAGGGAGGTGGAGGAGATTGGTGGAAGGAAGTGGAGGAAGGCATTGGCAGGGGCTAAGTAGTGATGGATGGATGTTGGACTTAGGGTGGTGAACACACAATACATGTACAAATGATGTGTTGTGGAGCTGTGCATCTGAAACCTGTGTAATTCTGTTAACCAATGTCACCCTAGTAAATTCAATTAAAAGGAAAAAAAGAACATGGAGACTTCTGATTAAAAATTTTAAGAACCCAGACTCTCAGTAATTACAGCTCAGTTTATAAAGCATGAATAAGTATTTTTTATTGTGATTGATTTCTAAAACTTACATTCTTTTCCATTGAATAAATTTGCTCATCTGTAGCAGCTGATTACCTAGGAAGCTATGTCACACTGACATAAATAATGCTTAAGTTTTGTTTAAGTTAAGAGTCAGTGTTTTGGGGGAAATCAGGTCAGTTTTAAGTTTAGTTACTTTGCCATGAATTCTTGGCCTTAGGGTATACTCACACTGTGGCTTTGTTTGTTTGTTTGTTTGTTTGAACACTTTTTTAACAAAGGGAGCAGAATGTTGAATCATATAATTCATATTGTGGCCCATGTTCAACCCTTGATCTGTGTATGGACTCTTTTTTTTATTTTTCCTGATTTATTTCCCTTATTCCTACCCATACACACTCATTATACCAATATGTTAAATATGTATTCTTGAATATGTGTCTATCTTTGTGTAATAAATAATGCTGTTTTGTGTGTCCTGTTACATAAGTGATATTGTGCTAAAAAGTCTCTATTTCTTATTTTTTCCCTGAGTATAGTATTTAGATTCTATTTATTTAGTGTATTAACATTTAACTTAGTTCTTCTAATAACTGCATAATATTCCAGTGGATTACTCCAGTGAATTTTTCTTATCTGTTCTCATATTGGTGAACACATAGATTGGCTTCAATTTTAACATAAACATTGCTGACATAAACATTCTTGTTCAGGTCCCTTCCTAGATCTGTGAAAATGTTTCTCCAAATACATATCCAGGAGTTGTGGTATCAGAGGCTTTATGTTTATAAATTTTTCTAAGTATGACCAAGTTGCTTTCCATTGTATTGTCCTAATAGTTTAGGCTCCCACCAGCAATGCTTGAGATTCCCTATTTCCCACTTCCTGTCCAACACTTGGAATCATCCAAATTAAAATTTTGCCAATCTTGTGAATATTAATTGATAGCTCAATGTCTCAGTTTTTTTTTCTTCATTACTGTGGAGTTTAAATCTGCCTTCATATGGTTCTAACCATTTAGGGATTATTCCTTATTCATTTGTCTAATGAGCTCAGTGATTAGACATTTATATAATGTATGAAGTGATCCCCCTGATAAGTCTAGCACTCCCTAATACCATACATAGTTATTACAATATTATTGAATATGTTCCCCATGCTGTACTTTACATCCCCATGACTATTTTGTAACTGACAATTTGAATTTATTTATTCATTTGCAACAACATGGATGTACCAAGAGGGTAGTATGCTAAGTGACATAAGTCAGACAGAGGAAGACAAATGTGATTTCAGATGTATGTGAAATCTAAAAAAGCAAGTGAGTGAGCAAACAAAACACAAACAAACTTACAGAAACCAAGAACAAACTGATGATTGCCAGGTTGGAGAGAATTTGAGGGGCTGGGTCAAAAAGTGTAGATTTTTTTTGAAGGATATCTTTATTATATTATGTAATTAATTATCTATTTAATTTTTTATTTCTTCTTGCTCTAATTTAGACATTTTCTACTCATATAGTTTTGTTTAGATTTGAAATTTATTATCATATAATTATTTTATAGACATTTTATTTTTTCTTCTTTCTCTTTTGTATCTCTCACTTTCCATTGATAGCATTCTTTCTCTGCCTATTTGTGAAAAGTTTTTCTATGTTAACAATTTTCTCAGAAAACCATTTTTTAATTTTTACTAATTATTTCTCTTTTTATTTCAATAATTGTTTACCTTATTTTTATTAGTTTCTTTTTTCATTTTTGTGGTTTTGGGTGTACTAAATCCTTAAGTTTAAATGTTTGGCTCAATTGTTTTCCATAATTTTTGTTCTCGGATAAAAGCATTTAAAGTGTCAAGTTATTCTTTAAGTTACAAGTTTTCTGTGCCCACACATTTTAAGTGTACTATGTGAAATGCCACTTAAGTGTTTTCTAATTTGTCTTAAGATTTTTCTCCTTAGCCAAAGAGTTGTTTTGAGATAGTAGGATTTTTTTTCATTTCCAGACAAATAGTGGTAGCCCTGCTCTCCTTTTATGAATAATTTCTGATTTTATTATACTTTTGTCAGAGAATATAGTCTGAATGATGATGAGTCTTTGGAATTTATTTATGCTTTGTCTGTTTGGTGAGTATATAACCAACTTTTATGACTGTTCCATATGTACTTGATTAGAATATGTATTCAATGGTTATAGTAGATAAAGTTCTATATTTGTCTATTAAATATAACTATTTAAATTGTGTTCTTAATATTTTCATATATTTTATCCTTTCCATCTGCTTATTTTTGTTGATTTCTGGAGAGTATGCTTTAAATCTCCAAATAAATAGTTGATTTATATATTTCTTCTCTTAGTTCGGTCACTTGTTTGTTTACATATTTTGAGAATATATGGTTAGGTTCATTAATGCTTATGCTTCTTTTATCTCTTTAATATATCCTGTATAATAATTCTTTCAGTCCTTTATTGTATTTCTGATAGGCTCATATACATTTGCATAAAATCTATGGATCTCCAAAGTCAGGAGCCTTTATTATCCTTTTGCTCTTTCTCTGCTCTATTGCTATAACAGTTTCATAGCCAGATATTAACAAAGCCAACCAGAAAAGCCCCTTTATGAATAACTATTTCTAACTTTTTTTCTTTTTACTGCCTAGTATTCGTGTGCTTCCCAAGTGAGAGAGTAAATTATTCACATGTGTATGAAGAAATGGATATTTAATTGCCCTTGCTAGTGAACATTCTGAGTAGAGTCAAAAAATAGAAGTCCCCCCAACCAAGGAAAATGGAAAAAGACCCCAGCACCTGGAATGTCTCTTTGTTTGGAGGGGGATATAGGACATGGGCTGAACGGATATGAGTTATAAACCTGAGCATGGGCACATGGATGTTACCTCACCTTTTCCAAAATAAGTGCTATTTTTCTCTATTTTACAAACAACAGGGCTGAGGTTCAGTGAAGACACTGTGTTTACCCAATGTCAAAAAGCCAGTAAGTGATAGAAGTAGAATAGAAACATGTGTCATTCTGATACTGAAGTTCACATTCTTTGACCTCAGCTAAGCTGCCATTCTCTGTTCTCATATCAAGGACATTTTAGGTACAGGAGTCCCTTTTATCTCAAGATTCTCGAGGGGTTGGATGTCAGGGTGAAAAGACCCTGGTTTTACTCTTTGGTCTTTAGATGGATAGAATAAATCTATACAAAGAAATACAAAGAGGATGGGAACTGCTTTTAAAGAAGAAAGCTATCACTGCTGACTAGCCTAGCATAACATTACTGAATGTCTTTCAAGATTTTGCTAAAAAAATACAACAGAGAAATTTAAATTGTTAAAGTTAATTGCAGGATTAAATTGCCATTTGTCAATAGCAATGCAATTTGTATTATAAATTACAGGACTATAGCTTTCAGGCATATTTTATCAATATGCTTTCAATGATTTAATAACAGTATTTTTCAAAAATAAGCCAGGACACTTTTTTCCTCTTTTTAAATGAACATGTTCAGAGGGTTTTCATCAGTGTGCTAGCTAGCTCTGCAAAATTTCAAGTAAATAAATTATCACCAGGAGGCTCAAAATCCATTACCATAAAAAAAGCCATTTTTCCCTCCCTAATCGATTGCCCACTGTGCAACTGCTAATGGGACCATACACACATGTTGTGCAGAGGGAATTCATTTTCAGGTTCTTTCTCTTTTCTAGAATTTATTTTACAAAGAATTTCTCACTAAACTCATAAATTAGTCAATGCATAAAATGAGCACTTCAGCTTCCAGCAAGAGAACCATAAAGGCTGTGCACCTAGAATGATTCCCAAGGAAATGGAGGTTGCACTAGGTGCTCCACAAACATCATAGCACTTTCCTGGGAGAGTCAGCCCTTTGCCTGCTCCCAGCACCATGTCGGCCTGCTTATGTATCCTTGTGAGCACACAAATTTCCTATATGTGCTGGTAGGTAATCCATCTGACAAGTGCACTGAGCAATATTGGCCTTTGAATTTAAAAGTTACAAAGTGATCTTGGGTAAACTAGATCCATTTTACCAAGTCATCTCAGTTCATTTTCACAATTCCATCTTTTAACTCTGATCCCAGTCTTCTACCTTTTACAAATGATATTGCAGTTGTATTAATCCCAATGCATAGCTTTCTATAAGACTTTAAATTTGTTTATTGTAACTTTTCCATTACCATTTGGTCCACTCATACCCCTCACTCCTGCCTATCACCACACTGTTGTCCCTGTCCATGAGTCCTTTTTCCTTTTTGCTCAGTCCCTTCACCCTCTAATCTCCCCCACCTTAGCTGTTATCCTACTCTCTACTTTTATCCTGTCTCTATTTTGCTTGTTAGTTCAGTTTGTTCATTAGATTCCATATATGAGTGACATTATAATATATTTGTCTTTCTTTGACTAGTTTATTTCAATTAGCATAATATTCTCCAGATCTATCTATAATGTCACAAAGGGTAAAACTTTCTTCTTTTTGATGGCTGAGTAGTATTCCATTGTGTAAAGGTCCACACTTTGTTTTATCCACTCATCTACTGATGGACACTTGGGCTACTTGGACTGATATGTACAGAAAAATGAAACTAGACCACCTTCTTGTACCACACACAAGAATAAATTCAAAATGAATTGAAGGCTTAAATGTTAGACCTGAAACTATAAAAATCCTATAAGAAAACACAGGAAGCAAAATCTCAGACATTGCTCATGGCAATATTTTATTGGATATATCTCCCCAGGCAAGGGAAACCAAATAAAAAATAAACAAATGGGACTACATCAAACTAAAAAGTTTTTGCACAGCAAAGGAAAACAACAAAATAAAAAGACAACCCACAGAATAGGAGAAGATATTTGCTGATACATCTGATAAGTGGTTAATATCCAAAATTTATAAAGAACATACAAAATTCAACACCAAAAGCAAACAAACAACCCAATTAAAAAATGGGCAAAAGTCCTATAAATCTTTTTAAGTCCAAAGTTTTGGTTGCCAAGTCAGTCTTGCCCACACAAAAATTAGCCAATCTTAAGGCACTAAAATAAAGTGAGTGGCATGGGAAGGGGCTATCCCACACATTTTATTCTGAGAACTGTTAGATCTAACATTTTATTTAGAAATTATTTCTTTTGGTCACTCTGGCTGCCTTCTCTCAACAGCATAGAACCCTGAAGCTAGTCACCTTCATGCAGTCACCTTCAGTTCACAGATGGTTTGTCTTGATAGAGGTGGCACTCTAGTAAGAGGCAAAGTCTGGAATCTAGTCTAAATTTCCCAGTTCTTTGTTTTTGGATGAAATTATCCATTTTTGAGGAACACTTAAGCATTAGTGGAGTTAAGTCACTCTGACAAGAAGATGCCTACAAATATTGGTGTGAAGTGAGAGTACATAGGACAAAGCAGGCCTGGGATAGGAGGATAATGGACATTTAAAGGAATTAGGGAATAGCAAATTCTAATGGGAGCTTATAGTAAACTTAGGTAACTTCTCTATGTGAACAGACCTAGCTCTGCCTGTCAACATATGCCATTCTTCTTCTAAAATGTTTTAAAAATTCCCTTACAGTAATCATTTTTTTTTCTCATTCTCTCCTTAGGTAAGTTGCCTATCCTGATTTTAAAACACTATTGTCCTGGAAAAAAATCATATATTTGGGGCACGTAACTATTCTATTATGGCTTCTCTATTCTCCATCTTCAGGTAACTGCTTCACTTTGACTGTTTTTTCTTAGCTAGAGACTTAATTGCACAGAGTTCAGAGTTTTTATTTACTTAAGAGTCTAATGGTCTGATAGTATAATCCTTACATGAGTCAGATGGTCATTTGAAGACTGTTATGCAAATACTACAATGATTGTTTGCATATGTTGTTTTTACTATGCTGTTTCTTGTGAGTTTTTCATGGGGTATTGTCTGACAGATCTTGATGGGGTCTCAAAAACCAAATGCCCCTCTTTGTAACACTTAGCCATGCAAAAAGGTGGTAGTCAAATTCTATAGTAGAACAATGTAGGTCATTTATACAAAAGCTATGTCATTGTGGCTTTCATTTATCAAGATGTGTCTTAAATGCATGTTGCAGGATCAGGAATTCTTTGTATGACTATAGTCTGGAAAAAAATATGAGTGACACATTTTAGAAATGCTTTCTATAGCATTTAGAAATGGCTTCTCTTTGCAATTCTTAAATTACCCTTTCTGATATTCATCTGTTTATTATTTACTCTGTTTTCATCAAAATAATATTCAATGATGGATCAATGGATGGACAGATGGATGGACAGACAGATAGATAGGTATAGAAAGAATGCATATTTACTTAAATAGCTATCAGAGATTAAGACAGTGGCCATTATAAAAACCTCATAAAGAGCAAAGGATGGAGATTACACTGTGTAGGGATTTTTTTTAACCAATGGAGATTTTAAATTTTATTTATTTATTTTTAATATTTCATTGTTTATACTATTATAGTTGTCCCAATATTTCTCCCTTTGGCTCACCTCCACCAAGCCCCCCACACACTTCCACAAGCAATCCCCACACTGTTTTCCATGTAATGGGTCATTTATATATGTTCTTAGATTAATCTCTTTACTTTCTTTGAACCTTCACCTCCCCACCTCCCCACTCCCCTCTTATAGCTTTCAGTCTGTTCCATGTGTTTATGCCTCTAATTCTGTTTTCCTCATTATTTTCTTCATTAGATTCCATGTATATGTGAGATCATATATTTATTTTTCACCAATTGGCTTATTTCACTTAGTACAATAGTCTTCAGTTCCATCAATGCTGTCACACACACAAAAAAAGAATTTCTTCTTTTTCACTGCTATGTAGTATTCTATTGTGTAGATGTACCACAATTTTTGGTCCACTCATTTACTGATGAGCACTTTGGTATTTCCAGTACTTGGCTATTGTAAATAACACTGCTATGTACATAAGGGTGCATATATTCTTTTGAATTGTTTCAGGATTCTTAGGCTATATTCCCAGAAGTAGAACTGCTGGGTCAAAAGGCAGTTCCATTTTCAGTTTTTTGAGGAAACTTCATTTTGCTTTTCAGAGTAGCTGTATCAGTCTGTATTCCAACCAACAGTGCACTAGGGTTCCTTTTTCTCCACATCTTCACCAGCACTTGTTATTTTTTTGACTTATTAATGATAGCCATTTTGGCAGGTGTGAGTGACATCTCATTGTGATTTTAATTTGCACCTCTCTGATGGCTAGTGATATTGAGCATTTTTTCATATATCTCTGGGCCATCTGTATGTCCTCCTTGGAGAAGTGCCTATTCAAGTCCTTTGTCCATTTTTTAAATTGGATTGTTTGTCTTCCTGGTGTTAGGTCATATGAATTCTTTATATGTTTTGGAGGTTAAGCCCTTATTCAATATCTCATTGGCAAATATGTTCTCCCATACTGTGGGCTCCTTTTTCATTTTGATGATGATGTCTTTAGCTGTGCAGTAGCTTTTAAATTGATGTAGTCCCATTTGTTTATTTTTTTTCCTTTGTTTTCCTTGATCTTGGAGATATATCAGCAAAAATACTGCTATGTAAGATATTTGATATTTTACTGCCTATGTTTTCCTCTAGGATTTTTATGGTATAGCAATTTATATTTGTTTTTTATCTGTTTTGAGTTTATTCTGATATATGGTTTAAGTGAGTGGTCTCAGATTCATTATATTTGCATGTACCAGTCCAGTTTTCCAAGCACCATTTATTGAGGAATTTGTCTTTATGCCATTGTATGCTGTTGCCTACTTTGTCAAATATTAATTAACCATAAAAACATGGGTTTATTTCTGGGCTCTCTGTTCTGTTCCATTGCACTATGTGTCTGTTCTTATGCCAGTACCAGAGTGCTTTGATTATAGTGGCCTTACAGTATAGTTTGATATCACATATTTTGATCTCTCCAACTTTGTCCTTCCTTCTGAAGATTGCTGAGGCTATTTGGGGTCTTTTTTGGTTCCATATAAATTTGTGAAATATTTGTTCTAGATCTGTGAAATATACCATTGACATGACATTTTAAAAGAAATTGCATTGAATCTAGATTGCTTTGGGTAGTATGGACATTTTAGTGATGTTAACTCTTCCAATCCATGAACATGGTATGTGCTTTCACTTATTTGTATTTTCCTCAATTTATTTCTTCAGTGTTTTATAGTTTTCCAAGTACCTCCTTGATTGAATATATTCTTTGGTTAAATATATGTATGTTTATTGAGATGGGACCAGTCAAATCAGTATATTAAATAGAGTTAACTAAACAATTTCTAGATTGCAGTAATGGTGGTCCTGAAACAGAGGAAATACAAATCTAAATCACTGAGTCCAAAAAAGAGCCATAGATCCTTAACAGTTTGAAAATGAATAGCCATATTGGGATTTATGATATTAAAGCTTTGGTCTAATTACAAACATTAATTTTCTTTAGTAGCATTGTAATAGCAAGTCTATAGCTTGAGGATCTCAGGCAAGACCCAAATTATAGACCTTAGAAATTCTCTTCTCAATTATTAATACCTTGTATTATTGAAACTTTAAGATATTTTACATTCAAATGGGCTTTTCATCAACCACATAATTTGTTTTCTTTTTAAAAAAGTTTTTAACTATTCAAGATAGTGAAATTTCTCCATGGTTAAGTTTTGCACTGTATTCTCTATTTCTCAAATACTACCTCAAGTTTCTTTTGTGTTTAGGCTTTTAACACCACAGGAGAACAACTTTTAAAAATAAGTATTTTCACTGATATTTTCAAAGAAAAGAATTATGGTTGCTTTGGGAACTTGAACAGAGAGTTTTCTGACTCCTGTGTAATTATAATCTCAGTCTTAGTGATACATTAGCATATTTTTGCATCTAATTTTATAAACAAATGCAAAATTCTATAATAACAGTCTTGAGTGGTGAATCTAAAACTATAGAAGATAATTTTAAACATAAGGTACCTTGAGATAAGAATGAAATATATCTATATCATGTACAAAGACAATGACAGGGAATATTGAATATGGGAGGTGGGGTGTGGGTAGAGCAGGAGAGAGTACTGGGGGAAAAATGGGGACAAAAACTGTAATTGAACAATAAAAAAAATTTAAAAGTGTATATCTATATCTACCTATAATTATCATAATGTAGATTTACATATAGATATCATAACATATATATACATAGGCAATAGGATGGCTTAAATGGTCAATAATTAACATTATTTCAAGTTACTAAACAATTATAATTATTATTTGTCTTTACATAATGTTAGTGAAATTATAGATTAGAAATAAACTTTTTTAGACCATTTTTTTAAAAATCAGAAATATTCAATTCAATGATCATTTAATAAACATTTCTTTATCATGGGGAACTATGTTAGGTACTGTTGAAAATATAGATAAAGAAATAAAGATGTTTCTAAGTAATGTCCTCTTTTTTTTAATAGATTGATAGAGATAAGCAAGGTCTATATATATAAATAATGTAATGTAGAATTCATAAATGTATATAAAAAAGGAATATGTAGCGTGTTGTAACTGCAAGAAAAAGTTTTATTTGGGGCTGTGAAATAATAGAAAGCTTAATGAAATAGTTACTTGTGAGCCAGGAATGGAAGATGGATGGAAATTTGATGATAGGCAGTTTAGAATCACACTAGATAGAAAATCCCATGACCAAGACCCAGAAGAGCAAAGGACGTTTTGGGGAAACACAATGAGTTATTCTTTAAAAAACACTGTTAGGAGATATAATTGTCTATGAAAAATATATTAGATTAAATGATCCTTAAATTTCCAGAATTAATTAGGTATTTTATATATACACAGTCTTAAGATAATGTGAGAACCTTGATTTCACGACATTTCCCTCTTTTTAATTTAGTACTGTATGCTTCATTGGAGTGTAGCAATATGCATTTGACAAGAGTTGATTTTCCACTGGTTTGTTAATTCATTGAAAAAGAAATTGTAAATTTAAGAAAAAATGTATTCATCTCTGTACAATATATCTAGTTTTTAACTAAATTTTTTAAATATAGTTTACTTTAAGTAAATGTTGCTTTATTGTCTTGTTAAGATTTTTTCATTGTCTTGATTTGTTTTAACTAAGCCATACCTTATGCTTTCCTCACTGGGTTCCCCAAATTTTTTACCATGTGCCCTAAAAGAGAGAGCCTAGGTCTTACAAATACCTAGTTCAGTGGTGATTAAGAGCAAAAACTCTGAAATTGGTCTCTCTGTAATTCAACCCATTTCATCACTACCCAACAGTATAACTTTTGACAAGTTCTTTATTATCTTTGTGTTTCAGTTTTCTCATCTATAAAACAGGGGTGAGAAATTCACAGAGTTGTTCTAAAATTAGAAAGAATTAATATATCAAAATAGATAGAAATACTCCTGGCTCATAATAGACATATAAATGCTTGCTCTTTTCATCTTTGAATATTGAAGTATTTGAAAAACAGCTTTTGTTCAAACATAAAATATAATTACATAGGCCTTATAATTGTTCCTTGGAATTAGTTAATAAATACAATTTATAATACAGTCATTCATTGGTACCCACACAGGATTTGTTCCAGGACCTCTGGTGATGCCAAAGTCTGTAGGCATTCAAGTCCCTTATATGAAACGACATGCATAGAACAATGCATACAGTCATCCCTCCACATCCATGGATTCCCAACCACAGACAGAAAAATGTTGTTTTTGATCCATGGTTAGTTGAATCCATGGATAAAAACCCTGGGGATATAGAGAACTGATTATATATTTATTGAACAAAATCCATATGTAAGTTGACCTGTATAGTTCAAACCCATCCTTTCCAAGGGTCAACTGTACATACCATGTTTTTGTTTAACAAACACAGAGCATATATACGTATGTAAAATATTTTGCTTTAGTGGAATTGTGTCTGAAGCAGTTTTCCAAGAATAAAGCTGAAATTAGAGAAATTTTAGGTGCTGTACCCGCTCAGCATGCCTGTCTATAGCTCAGTGTTTTATTCTCAGCTAATGTGCTAAATATGCATCCTTTTGACCAGGAATTTTACTAAGAAATTACCTTTAATTCTCTCCCGATTCCTCTAATTTATACTTATGTTGATGTTGTTAACAGCCCTATGTCCTCAGCTTTTTAGTATTTCATCCTGCAATAATAACTGAAAAATGGTTTTGGTGATAACAGGTATTGCTGTTTATTAGTCACAAGGGACTATTAATCTGTTAAACCATTGAAGAAAGGTAATAACAAAAATGATAAAAATATTATATTTATGAATTTTATATGTATTAGTTCCAAGGCAAGACTCTCTTCAAATAATAGATGTTAGGGATTATCTTATCCTGACTATGTCTGCCTTCCTTCTTACAACAGAAAATTGCCTTTGAATAGCAAGAGGAAAAATTTAGCCCTAACAAAGTGTTCTGTTGTATCTGCTCATCCATCCTTTATTCAACCAACAAAAAAAAATCTGGACTAAAACCCCAGAAGTTCCATTTCTCAGCTGTGGAACTTGTAGCAGGCCATGACTTTGGCAGCCTGCTTTCTCAAATGTAAAACATGTAAAATATTGTCTATTTTGTAGTGTTGCTGGAGGATTAAATAATATTTTCATGACTTTTCACCTTGAAAAGTTGGAAATATAGTTAAGTTGAGCTATTCTTATTTTTAAATTTGGTTCATAAAAGCCAAACAAATCCACTGTAAACTGTTTTATGAGGCTAACATTTTTCTTGAAAACTAGGCTTGCCCTTTGATTATTCAATTAGTATTCTTCACATATTATGAAGCTCAAATAATATTTCAGTTGAGAAAATTTCTAACTAGCTCTTAGTCTAATATCTTTACTGTAATAGATGATAAAAACTATCACCTAAATAAATGAAGCTAGGTGCCCACAATCACTTGCACAGTAGTAGATGAGTCAGGAATAGAATTCAGTTGTCTTAATTTCAAACACAGAAAAATAGCTTATTAATTCTACTTTTATCTTCCCCCAGATCTGTTAATTCACACCTTCTCAAACTGTCTTACATGGAAACTTTAAAAATAAGGTATCAAAAGATAAATGCACAAATAAAAGACAATCGATAAGCCTAATGGTTCTCTGTTGCAGTTTACTGAGAGGGATATTCCCTCTTCAAAATTGCCCATTAGGAAAAATAGGTCAAAGATATGAGATCAAGAAGGACTCTGTTCTTAAGAAAGATCAATGTAAATAAATAATTAAAATTATACAACTATCATGTGTAAGTTTTGAGTACATTTAGGGGTAGACAAACATGTTGCTTTTAATTATAAGCAGCCATTTCATTGACTTGAAATTCCTAGGAATTATGTACTGGTGAGTACCATGTTGGTAGAAAAATTAGGATAATAGAGAGCAGAAGGGTGACTCCAGAATAAATAGCTCACCCTAATTTCCAACTGAACACTAGTTCTATATTTCCAGTTATGTATGTGATACTGCCAAGTTTATATCACAAATTTTCTACCACCATACAGAATTAATAAATGAATAAGTGTTAGCATTGTCATATTTACTTTTAATTGCTTTTATAAATAAAACATTATAAATTGATCGATATTCTTTTCTATTTCCCTTTTTTAAACAGTTTATTTGTAGCCTTTTGCTAATTTCTATAAAACCAGAAATTGTTTGTGGTGTCTACTATTTGCTGGGCATATAAGAGATACTTAACAAGTTTCCTGATTCTAATTTGAAAGAAGATCTTAGTTTATAGTGCTTTTTGAAAATGTCATTTCTGATTTTGTTCTATTGTATATTTCATCTAATTTTTAATATCTAGGATTCCAAATAATATTAAGAAAGTCATAAAATTAAAGAGGGACTGAGAGACAAGGTATTTTACATATTTTATTCTTATTTAAATATCTCCAACTCTCCTTTGTCTTAAACCTTATTATTATAATTATTCCTTATAAAACCATTATTGTTGTTTGTGTCATGGCTTGAAGATTTCAGTGAATGTGAGGAAAAACCAAAAGAAGGGAGTCAAAAGTGAATATGAAGCCTGAATTGCTTTGGTGGTGTCGTATCCAAATAAATAACTCCTTAATTCAAAGTTTTTCTGAAGTAGGGAGGACATGCCCTTAGAATGAACTTTCTGTACTCAATCTTAGAGATAACTGAACAGAAAAATATAGGGAATCATGGTGAACTACCCTATTTTTTGGACTATAAGACGCACTTTCCCCTCCCCCCCCAAATTTGTTAATGCTGCTGTTGAGTTCTATTTACATTTACACTGGTGAAATATTATGTTATTTATGTTATTAAACTTTTTAGCACATTTTTCCTTCAAAATGTTTCCCCTATTTTCCTCCTCTAACACCTAGGTACATCTTATGGTCTGAAAAATATGGTACAAAATCCCCCTTCACATATTTTTTTGTCGTCATTAAAATAGTCAGACAAGAGTTCTGATATTTAAGGCTACAGCAGGCAGAAAGGAAATAATACAATGGCTTCTTTTCACATAGATGTTAAAAGATAGAAGACAGCCTAATCTCAGTTTGGGCATGAAGTGTAAGCCCAGTTCTTGAATATAGATCATGTCCCAGTTATCTGTACTTTGTTAAAACCTACTGGTTATCTGATTATACTGTACTGACCTCATGACATCTTCAAAGACCAGTAGGGTGCTGGGAGCCACAGGAGGATAGAAGCATTTGGTCTAGTCTGCACTGAAAGGTCAGGCTACACATGTGTTTACATGTGTTCCTCTACCACCTTCCAAGGTAGTATACAATTTGAAGTACTGACAGGTCTGAAAAGAGATTTATGATGTAAGCATCAATAGCCAGGAAACAGCAAAAATCACAGAGAGTATCCTATGGTTCTATTATTTCGTTTTTTCTAATTGCTTGGATTCTGTTCCTTCGGGTGCTTTGTTCTCTGTTAACCCAATACAATGCTATTATTAAAAACAAATTCAAAACCAGGCTATAGTGTTACTATTGAGCTATCTGCCTACCCACTCATGTAATGGAATACTTGGTTCTCAGTTACAACATGCTTTTATTAAAGAGTCACAATGTTCTTTACAAATATTAACTCATTAATTTGTTCAGGCATCCCTCTGAGGCTCCTAGAAAGTATTATTTGTCTCATTTTGTAAGTGGAGGAAGAAGAACACTGTCATGTTTTCCTAAGTTCACACTGAAATGAGGGAGGCAAAAAGAAGAAAGGAACAATTACATAACTCTCCTGACATCTCATCAGACACCTGGAGCTACAGCATTATTTGTTCCTTTGAGCTGGTCACTACCTAAAAAGCTTACATCTCTTAACACTCACTAATCTGTGATCTCAGGTGAGAAAGTCCCCAAACCTCAGTTTCCTCCCATTTTAAATAGTGGAAATGATACACTCTATTAGGATTGTTAAGACAACTGTATTACATCCTATTTTTAAACTGCTCTGTGGAGCCCTTTCCTGTTATATAGTAAATGTAAGAAAATAAAAGCATTTCTTAATAAATTAAATGGTATTGAACCACATTTCAATATTCAAAGCATCTAATTATAAAGTAGTGAATTACCCCACCCACACACCCTGGCTGGGTCTATACCAAGGCTGATTTCCATTGCTCATCTATGTTAGTGGAGGGAGCATGCACTGGAGTGTTACTAGATGGTTTCCGAGATCTTCTGGGACTCTAACATTACAAGTAGCACTATGTGAGGCACTGTGTTCAAGGATCATACAAATCCTTGGTACTAGCATAACTCTTTATAGTTTAAATGTACTCTTATATGCACATATCTTCATTTAATCCTCATACTAAGGCTATGATGAAGACGGAGAAGGTGTAATAATCTTCATTTTACATATGAAACAACACTGAGCAATCAGAGAAGTTAAGTGACTTTCTCAAGGTGATAAATTTAGAAAGCTGGAAACTCACACCCTGCTTTTCTGACTCTGTGTCTTTGCATCATCAATAGTCATTCATGTTTCCATTCTTGGATGTGTACTATTAAAACACACTTAAAGACTTAACTTCCTTTTTAGCATTCTCTTCTCTGTTCTCCACACCTACATAATTCCTTCTACATCCGTCCACAAAGCACAATGTTGTGATGCCCACATGCACTGGCTGAAGAACTAGAGTGAGGTTGAAAATTGGAAGGAATCTCTGATCTTACCTTCCTCCAAATCTTGCCGACATCCAGGATAAGATGAATGCCAAGAGCAGGCACCATCCTGTGTTATTTTCTGTGCAGCACTGGCATTCTGAAGGGTCATGGGGTGAGGAGAGGAACATTTCTTGCTGTGAATTACTCTTGAGATGAAAACTGTTTTACTAAATCTGTGGTTGTGTAGTCATTCAGATGGTGACTAATTGGCATGATTGTGAGTAGGGTGGTAGCAGAAAGCTAATTCTGTGAGGCTGAGAACCGCCTCTCACCTTGCTTTAATTTACAGCCATAATGAGAGGAAGGAAAAATGTGCCGCAAGTGTTTAACAGCTAAGGAAAGTGTTTTCAGATCTACTTCCCCCCTCTTTTTTCATCATCAAGCCCCAGACACACATCACTACAAAAGATATTAGCCACCATTCCATTTGGATGACTTCAGCCATTATTTTTTTAATTGATTCTTGATTCTTGCTGTATTTTCCCATTTACTATAATAAATACTTTTTCTATGTTCTTTAAATAAGATAAATACTTTCAGCTAGTAGAGACATTGGATTTGCTCTTCACATCTACCCAAGGCACTAAAACAAAAGACTTTAGGAAATTAGGAGTGTTAGTTGTAAGACTGAGAGATGCAGAAACTTTCTTCCTGTTTGTCCTGAGAGGTAGCAGAAGGTTGAGCTTAATCCATGTGAAGGTGTATTTTGGCCCTGTGTTTTGGCCGTTCATCCCACCCCATGGTCTTTGCCTCCTGTTGAGCAGTAAGGCAGGCAGACTGGTTGTTGTAGGAACACACCAACTCAGCTTTTACATGTTTCAGCAAGTTATAACCATACCCCAACTCAAAATGATTTGTGCAGGAGGCAACACCCAGTGAGTGGAATCATTGGGGAATCCTAAAAGAGAGGTTCATTCCCGGTTCAATTTCATTATTTATTATTTTATTCAATAAGTGCTAAACACCATATAATGAACATAAGAGAAATTGTAAAACTTTGAACCCTTCTATTAACTCTCAGTCTTTCACAGGAGACATGTAAGTAATAAGACAATAAATTCTGTGTAATGATGGATGAGAATTTGGGTGTTTTTCTTTAACATTTTTTAGTGTTCTTCAAGTACAGTTTTCTGCCTTTTCCCCTCAAACCCCCATCACCCCAGCCCTTCCCACCTCCCTCCCCTGTTTCTGCCCTCCCTTGCTATTGTCCATGTGTCCTTTATAACTGTTCCTGCAAACCCTTCACCCTTTCCCCCTATAAAACCCTCCCCTCTCCCCTCTGGTCACTGTCAGCCTGTTCTCAATTTCAATGTCTTTGGTTATATTTTGCTTGCTTCTTTGTTTTGTTGATTAGGTTCCTGTTAAAGGTGAGATCATATGGTATTTGTCTTTCACTACCTGTCTTATTTCACTCAGCATAATGCTGTCCAGTTCTATCCATGCTGTTGCAAATGGTAGGAGCTCCTTCTCTTTTTCTGCTGCATTGTGTATTTGTACCATACTTTTTTGATCCATTCATTTACTGATGGGCACCTAGGTTGCTTCCAGCACTTGGCTATAGTAAATTGTGCTGCTATGAACATTAGGGTACATAAGTTCTTTTGAATTGGTGTTTCGGGGTTCTTAGGACATAATCCTAGCAGTGGAATTGCCGGGTCAAAAAGCAGTTCCATTTTTAGTTTTCTGAGGAAATTCCATACCATTTTTTCATAGTGGTCACACCAGTCTGCAGTCCCACCAACAGTGCACTAGGGTCCCCTTTTCTTCACAACCTCTCCAACACTTGTTGTTTGTTGCTTTGTTTATGATGGCCATTCTGACTGGTGTGAAGTGGTATCTCATTGTGGTTTTAATTTGTGTCTCTGTATACTGAGATACCGAGCATCTTTTCATATGTCTGTGAACCTTCTGTATGTCCTCTTTGGAGAAGTGTCTGTTCGAATCCTTTGCCTATTTTTTAATTGGGTTGCTTGTTTTCTCAGAGTGGAGTCATGTGAGTTCTATATATATTTTGGAGATCAAACCCTTGTCTGAGGTATCATTGGCAAATATGTTTTGCCATACATTTGGTTCCTTTTTCATTTTTGCTGATGTTTTCTTTAGCCATTAAGAAGCTTTTCATTTTGATGAAATCCCATTTGTTTGTCCTTTCCTTTCTGTCCCTTAATTCTAGGGGACATATCAATGAAAATATTGCTGCGTGGGATATCTGAGATTTTCCTGCCGATGTTCTCCTCTAGGACTTTAATGGTGCCAAGACTTATATTTAAGTCTTTTATCCGCCTTGCATTTATTTTTTGTATGGTGTAAGTTGGCGCACAAGTTTCATTTTTTTTTTTTTTTGCATATGGCTGTCCAGCTCTCCCAACACCATTTGTTGAAGAGGTTATTTTTGCTCCATTGTATGCTTCTGCCCTCTTTGTCTAATATTAATTGGCCATAGAGACTTGGGTTTATTTCTGGGCTCTGCATTCTGTTCCATTGTTTTATGTGCCTGTTCTTATGCCAATACCAGGCTGCTTTGATTACAGTGGCCTTGTAATACAGTGTGATATCAGGTATTGTGATCCCTCCTACTTTGCTCTTCTTTCTCAAAATTGCTGCAGCTATTCAGGATCATTTATGGTTTCATATAAGTTTTTGAAGTGTTTGCTCTATATCTGTGAAGTATGCCATTGATACTTCAATAGATATTGCATTGACTCTATAAATTGCTATGGGTAGTGCAGACATTTTGATGATGTTAAATCTTCTTATCCATGAACATGGTATATGTTTCCATTTGTTTGTGTCTTCTTTAATTTCTTTCTTCAGTATTGTGTAGTTTTCTGAGTACAGGTCTTTTACCTCCTCGGTTAGGTTTATTCCTAGGTATTTTATTTTTCTTGCTATATCAAATGGGATTTTTTTCCCTGATTTCTGTTTCTGATGTTTCATTGTTGGTATACAGAAATGCCTTTGATTTCTGGATATTGACTTTGTATCCCACTGTTTTGCCAAATTCATTGATTAGGTCAAGCAGTTTTTTGGTGGAGTCTATAGGGTTTTCTATGTACACTATTATGTCATCTGCAAACAATGACAGTTTTGTTTCCTCTTTTCCAACTTAGATGCCTTTTATTTCCTTTTCTTGTCTGATTGCTGTGGCTAGGACTTCCAATACTATGTTGAATAGAAGTGGTGAAAGCAGACATGCTTGTCTTGTTCCTGATCTTAGTGGGAAAGATTTTAGTTTTTGCCCACTGAGTATGATGTTGGCTATAGGTCTCTCATACATGGTCTTTATTATGTTGAGGAATGCTCCCTCTGTTCCCACTTTACTGAGTGTTTTTTTTTTCATAAATGGGTGTTGTACATTATTATTATTTTTTGCGTCTATTGATATGATCATGTGATTTTGTCTTTGCTTTTGTTTATGTGGTGTATTACATTTGTTGATTTGCAAGTATTGTACCATCTTTGTATCCCTGGGATGAATCCCACTTGGTCGTGGTGTATGATATTTTTAATGTATTGCTGGATTCAGTTTGCCAATATTTTGTTGAGGATTTTAGCGTCTATGTTCTCTTTGTTGTGTCTTTATCTGGTTTTAGGATTAGGATAATCCTGGCTTCATAAAAAGAGTTTGGGAGTCTTCCATCTTTTTGGATTTTTTTTTTGAATAGTCTGTGAAGGATAGAGGTTAGCTCTTCCTTAAATGCTTTGTAGAATTCTCCTGTGAAATGGTTCGGTCCATGGCTTTTGTGTGTCAGGAGTTTTTTGATTAGTGCTTCAATTTAGAATTCAAGTGTTTCAAAGGCAGAGAAGAAAGGACCCTAATTATGTCTGAGGAGTACATGAAGGTTTCCTGAAGGTGGAGACACCTGAATAGAATCTCAAAGAATGAACTTGTGAGGTAGATTCAGGAAACGAGTCTTTCTAGACTGTAGGGTACACAAATTCATGAATTTGTGAGGGAGCAGGTCCTGTCCAAGGCAAACAGTTTGGTGTGTCTAAAGCAACATGTATACCTGAGGCAATGATGATAAGTGTAGTCAGAGAACTATGGAGACGTCTGATGGCATTTAAAAGTCATCAGATGTCTTATGAAAAAGTTTGGATTCCAGTTGTGAGGAGAAATGATCTGGATAATTTTTTATTTTATCTTATTCTTTTTAATTGAATTTATTGGGGTGACATTGGTTAATAAAATTATATAGGTTTCAGGTATAAAATTCTACATCATCTGTATATTGGATTGTGTTCAGTACCCCAAGTCAAGTCTCCTTCCATCACCATTTACCCCCCCTTTTACCCCCTCCTATTTTCTCCAACCTCTCTTTCCTTTTGGTAATCACCATGCTTTTGTCTGTATCTGTGAGGGTTGTTTGTCATGCTTAATCTCTTCACCTTTTTTACTCAGCTTCTCAACTCCCCTCCCCTCTGATAGCTGTCTGGTCTCTACCTATGAGTCTGTTTCTATTTTGTGTGTTAGTTCAGTTTGTTCATTAGATTCTACATATACATGAAATCATATGATACTTGTCTTTCTCTGACCAGGTCTATCCATGTTGTTGCAAAGGGGTAAGGTTTCCCTCCATTTTTAATGACAGAGAAGTATTCCATTGTGTAAATGTACCACAACTTCTTTTATCTACCCATCTACTGAGGGGCACTTGGGCTGCTCCCAAATCTTGGTGATTGTAAATAATGCTACAATGAACATTGGCATACATAGATTCTTTAGAGTTAGTGCTTCAGGTTTCTTCAGATATATTCCCAGAAGTATAATCACTGGGTCATAAGGCAGTTCTATTTTTAACTTTCCAAGATAATTCCATCCTGCTTTCCATAGTGGTTGCACCTACCTGGTTCCCAACAGCAGTGCATAAGGATTCCCTTTTCTCCACATCTTCACCAACGCTTGTTTAATTTATTGATGATAGACATTCTGACTGGTGTGAGGGGATAGCTCATTGTGGTTTTAATTTGCATCTCTCTAATGATTAGTGACATTATTTTTAGGTTAAGGGGATTTTGAAATCCATAAAGCTTTAGCATCTGGTAAAAGTTTCTTTCTTCAGCTTGTTTTCTGTTGAAGCTGAGGTTGAGAGACCCCATTTCCAGAACCTGGTTAAAATGGATATAATTCCTTTGTATCTCTGAGCTGAAGGGGTAGACTTAATTAAATGGCAAGAAATTTTTTAAAAAACTTTAGAGCCTTTTCCCGCCCTGGCTGGCATAGCTCAGTGGATTGAGCACAGGCTATGAACCAAAGTGTCACAGGTTCGATTCCCAGTCAGGGCACATGTCTGGGTTGCAGACCATGGCCCCCAGGAACCGCACATTCATGTTTCTCTCTCTCTCCCTCCCTTCCCTCTCTAAAAATAAATGAATAAAATCTTTCAAAAAAACTTTATAGCCTTTAAAGAAATCCTTTTAGGAACTGAACTCAGGCCATCATAGTGGGGTTAGAGAAGGGAGAGGCTGGAGGGAAATGGTGGGAAGAGAAGAGCCACGACTTTGACGATGACTAGTGAACAACTCAGATTCAATTCAACAGCAAATTCATGGATGATTTTTCTGAGAACTGTAACCTGGCATAGAGGGGGAAGGGCAACATTTTTCACTCTGAAAAAGAATCAGGCATGAAGAACAACTGTGTTGGAGAAGAAACAGTTTAAGATCCTCTACTTAACTGAAGATGATGTCTCACACATAGCTGGAAGCATCTAATTTTCTTTGATGTTTCTATAGCAGTGTTCATGGTAGGTTTTGAATGACTGTTACTTTAGTGACATTGGTAAATGTGTCCTAGGTAACCGCTAAAGTCCCTTAAAGTTTTATGTTAGAAAGCTTCGTGGAAAAAAAAGCAAAGGGGGCTACAAATTTATGCTAGAATAAAACTTATAAATAAATATTAATAATATAATAAATGATTATAATTAAATATACTATGCACCAGCCTATGTTCAGCTTGTTACAAGTATTATTGCATTGAATTCTTACCAATGTAGGAAGGAGTTAGTCTCATGATTACCATTTTGTAGAAGAAAAATCTAATAGTCAATAAAGTGAAATTATTGCTCAGGGCCTTAGGCTAGGAAGTGGCATGAGCAGGATTTAGACCAAAGCTTGATTTAAAAAAGAGTGGAGTATAAGTGTGTGAGACTGACTCTGTCAATAATAACCCACAGAGCATCAGTCAGCCTGGCATTAATGAAGATCCCAAACAAAAAGAAATAATTTTTCTAAATCATTTATTTAACAAGTCTAAACTTTTTATGCCAGTGAGAGTATGCTCAATGATAATTCAATAGATGAAAAGAGGACAGAAAGTCAGAGAGAACCAGGCATTTTTTTCAGTCTCCAAAGGCTTCAAAACCTACCATTACAGGTTAAAAGGGGGGTATACATGAATTAAGAGTTTGGAGTATAAAGCCACCCTTGAAGCAATCTAAAAATACAGCTCAGGTGATTCTGTGGGTGTTCCTACTAATGCAGGGTCTTTGCTTAACAGAGATACAACTGAAAGTGGTGTCGATGCTGTTCTCATAGGCTCTACCACTGAGATCAAGGTGCCCAAAAGGAAAAACTGCCTACAAGTTGCTTTTCTCAAAAAGGAGAACTGTGAGATTATGCCTGCTAACTAATAAAGGGCACTGGGGACAGTGAGATACATGCAAGGTCTGTCCAGCAAAGTCCAGCCATTTTTAACAAAATGAGTATGGTTTGCAAGATACTGATGTAACCTGTCAGCCAAGGAGAGTGAACTGGAATGCACATGTGTGAATAATGATGATTTCACTGTACTCAGCAGTGAGGGCAGTAGATGCCATTGAGTGAGCATGTGTAGTGTGTGACCATCACATTCAGAATGACTGAGCGAGTAGAACAACAAAACTGTGTCAGATTTTGCATTAAGCTTGAACATTCCTCCCTGGAAATTATTCAGATGATTCAGAAGGCCACAGCTATAGGCAACTGATGACTGGCGGATTCATCGCAAAAATGCACCCACTCATGCATCATGTCTTGTACAGAGTTTTTTGGCAAAACTTTGTATATATAATGGTATGTCCGGAAGATATCCAGACATGTACTATGAAAACTAGAGACATTTACTGAAAAAGATACAAAATATAAGAAACATTGCACATACAACACTGATGCCTCAGTCCTCTTAATAGTAGGCACCTTGGGACCTCACACAGTTCTGCCAATCACCAGCAGCTGCCCCATTGTATTTTCCTGAATCTCCTGGATGGCCTGAAAACTTCCTTCCTTTTCACAGGTGATTTTAGTTTAGGGAAAAGCCAGAAGTTGCAGCATGCCATATCTGGGCTGTAGGGAGGCTGAGTCACCTGGGTGATTTGACATTTCATAAAAAAACTCTGTGTAACATATATATGTATATGATACACACAAACATATATAGTATATATATGATTCACACACACACATATATATGATATGATACAGACACACACACATATAAAATCTTGGTTTTACTAATAGTGGGAAGTAAATTCTTGAAAGACCCTCCCTTTTCATGAAGTATATCCAAGAGTGAGCTTTCAAGTATGATGTCAAACTCTACCCTATCTTTTCCCTCCCAGTGGTCTTTTTCCTTTTTCTTTTATTTTAAATAATTTTATTTTATCAATTATGCTATTGCAGTATCCCACTTCCCCCCCCCTTTATTCCCCTGCACTCCCCTCACTCCCACATCCCCCCCCCCCACCTTAGTTCATGCCCATGGGTCATACATATAAGTTCTTTGGCTTCCCCATTTCCCATACTATTCTTAACCTCCCCCTGTCTATTTTGTACCTACCATTTATGTTTCTTATTCCCTATACCTTTTCCCCCACTCTGCCTCCTTCCCCTCTCTGCTGATAATCTTCCATGTGCTCTCCATTTCTGTAATTCTGTTCCTGTTCCAGTTGTTTGCTTAGTTTGTTTTTTTAGGTTTGGTTGTTGATAGTTGTGAGTTGTTGTCATTTGTTCATAGTTTTTGATCTTCTCCTTTTCCTTAAATAAGTCTCTTTAACATTTCATATAATGAGGTCTTGATGATGATGAACTCCTTTAACTTGACCTTATCTGGGAAGCACTCCATCTGACCTTCCATTCTAAATGATAGCTTTGCTGGATAGAGTAATCTTGTATGTAGGCCCTTGCCTTTCATGACTTTGAATCTTTCTTTCCAGCCCCTTCTTGCCTGCAAGTTTTCTTTTGAGAAATCAGCTGATACTCTTATGGGCACTACTTTGTAGGTAACTGTCTCCTCTCTTGCTGTTTTTAAGATTCTCTCCTTCTCTTTCATCTTGGATAAGGTAATGATGATGTGCCTTGGTGTGTTCCTTATTGGGTCCAACTTTGGGACTCTCTGAGCTTCCTGGATTTCCTGGAAGTCCTTTCCTTTGCCATATTAGGGAAGTTCTCCTTCATTATTTCTTCAAATAAGTTTTCAATTTCTTTCTCTTCCTTTTCTCCTTCTGGCACACCTATGATTCTGATGTTGGATCATGTAAAATTGTCCTGGAGGTTCCTAAGCCTCTCCTCATATTTTTGAATTCTTTTTTCTTCATTCTGTCTGGTCAAGTGTTTATTTCTTCCTTCTGCTCCAAACTGTTGATTTGAGTCCATTTCCTTCCCATTACTATTGGTTCCCTGTGCATTTTCCTTTATTTAGTTTTTCATAACCTTCACTCTTCCTCTATTTTATGACTATACTCAACCATTTCTGTAAGCATCCTGATTATCAGTGTTTTGAACTGTGCACCTGATAGATTGGCTATCCCTTCATTGCTTAGTTGTATTTTTCTGGAGCTTTGACTGTTCTTTCATTTGGGCCATTTTTTGTTTGTTTGTTTGTTTGTTTCAACACCTCTGTTACATAGTAAGGGGTGGAGCCTTAGGTATTCACCAGGGTGGGGCAACCCACATTGCTTGGTTTGGGGAGTGGTCTGAGAAGGAACAATGCCACTTGCTGGCCTCTTGGCCTTCTTTCTGTCACTTCCTTCCCTTCCTATAAGCAAATTGGGTCCTTCTGCTGCTGATTCCCAGGTGGGTGGGTTTTTGTACATTCTAGTACCTTGTGGGTCTCTCCAATGAACTCTCCTGTGAGGCTGGGAGTTTCTCCTGCTGTCTGAACCCCGAAGGTTTTTTCAGTCAGAAGTTTTGAGGCTTATTTCCACACACTGGAACCCTTGTGCAGTCTGTCTCGCCCCCCAGTTGTTCCTCCTGGTTTATCCACATGCCAATGTGGAACTGCCCTGTCTGCTAGCCACCACCTCACCCAGTCTGCAAGCTACTGCCTTGCCTACCATGGTCTTCCAGTCATTGCCTTGCTGTGAGTCCTCTCCACCCCTGGCTTCCAGTGTCCACCCCTTCTACCGGTCTGAATGAATGTTTCTTCTTTAACTCCTTGATTGTCAGACTTCCATACAGTTTGATTTTATGGCGGTTTTGTTTGTTGTCCTCCTTTTGGTTGTGCAAGGAGGCACAGTGTATCTATCTATGCCTCCCCAGTGGTCTTTTTTCTAAGACTTATATTGAGGGAAGAAATGTACTCCAATATCTTGGCTTAATTCAAAGCCAGGGAATTCTATTTGGCTTCCAAAATTGATTTCTCCCAACAATTTCCATTGTTTAAAAATTCTTCCTCCTCTAGTGTATCAAAGTGTGAATGCCTGAACTACTATCTCATTTGAATTCATGGAAGCAACAATGCACTTTTGAGAAATATATGTGACAGCTAGGGGGTTGAAAGATTCTGTAGAGATGTGAGGTTACTGCAGTATATCTGTGAATATCTATGGCTCAACCTCTGGCCCTTTAGGGGGGAAAAGTGAACTTTCTATAATCAGCATATCCAGTGGTGCCATTACTTTTCAGCACAAGGAAGCAAACACATGAATAAAATATTAGTGGTGATTTTAAGAGCATTTTCTGTTTTTTTAAGTCTGTTATCACTTTAAGTAGCTCTTGAATGATACATTCTGAAATTCACCAAAGGCATTTGTAGACACCTCTTTTTTTGCATGAAATGTGTATGCATCATCCCTAATTGAGACTTGAAAGAATGCTTTGGAAAGTATTTGGCCAAAACTGTGAGATATCTTCCTTATGTTACACATAAAAGTATGCACTTTTCCTAACTTTCCTTCTCCTGCCTTTCTCTTCTTCCATCCTTCAACAAGATATATTTGTGAAAATGAATGTATTTTGAGAGAAGTTAGAGAGAAACGACAATGGAAAGGAAGGATACCTGGTCCCTGAGCAGGAGAGATGTGCAGAAGGAAAGCAGTATTGGAGGAGGACTATGAGAAAATTAAACAGATAAATTTACAAGAACGCCAAATAATTCTTTCCATACATTTCTTTATCTCTTCCCGTTATTCTCTTTGAAGAGCACGAGCCCTGTAATTCCTCTTTTTGTCTTTCTTGTCCTCCACTGAATCTCCAGGACTGCTAAAACAAATCAAATCAAGAATTAACCTTTTAAGCATGAAATATATCTCTTTGCTATGCTATGTGTGTCCTCTATAAATCATTCTGTGAAAGAAGTCTGGGAGATCGGCACTGCTCCAATTCTCAGGTGACTACGCGGGAAATGCTAGCAGCAGCCCCCCTCATTTATTGCGATGACTTTTCTCTGGCTGAAATACTGTTTGCTACAGCCTTGGGTAGAAACAAGTGCTTCAAATAATTTCCTCATGCAATATACAGAAACACCACAATTATAAAACTAGCACAGTGGCAAGGTTATAGGCCCAGAGGAAAGAATGGTAAAACATAATTATTTGAAAGTAATAAAGTAATTCCATGGCCTACAGCTGTTGAATTTAGCTAAAACTAAATCACAAGGGAAAATATCAAGCAGGCAAGGCAAGTCCAGGTTCCTAGCACCTTTTTGCATCTAACGCGACCCAAGGCCGCTGCCCCTGCAGGACTCAGAGCTGCTGGTTCCTAGCCATCTCATCGCCCCTGGTGACAACACTCATGGAAATAACTATGGCAACCATTTGCTGCATGCCTACCCTGAGCCAGAAACAGGGCACTGCTAACTCTAATCCCTGCCTTAACCCTTCATTTTCAGTACAGTGGTAGTCAGTGTCATTGTAGCTAGGAATCAGCAGACCCAGGATTCAAATGCAGGTCAGCCAGACTCCAATGACTCTGCTCTTGCCATGAGTGAAAGCCGGAGTGGAGCCAAACCATAGGTCTTTGGTATCCTTCTAGTCTCTGTAAGGCACTTTGCTGTGCACTCATACTCTTCAAAAAAGGAGCATCCTAGGAGGAGAAGAGGATATTCCTGCAAGGCAGTGATTCCCAAAACATTTTCAATATTATCATACCACTGAAAGAGCCTTTTTAAACAAATTTTTGTGCCCCATGAAATTTTAACACAATAATGTACTGTTTAGTTTTTTATATGTGTCCTGTGAACCACAAATCATTCTAACAGTTGAATTTTTTTCACCCCTTTTGGGATGGTATTGCTCTTGTTGAGAACGTATGTCTGTTCTAAAGTGGCACAGGACATCACTGAAGCTCTCCTTATATTCAAAACCACTAACAATGATAGCACAGGTGTTCTCCCTTTCCTAGATGAAATACATTGTGAAAGAATCATGTTAGTGAACATCCATAGTGGATGAATTTCACAGAGAAGGGCAACTAGTGCATTCTGAGCACTTGCAGACTCTTCAGATGGGCACAGCCGATATCAGAGAAAGTAAAGCAGGCAAGCCTGCAGTTGTATAATCAAAACTACTGCTGGCCATTAATTATTTTTCTTATAATTTTTGATTGATCTATAATTTGATTGTAGAATCCTGGCTTTTATACTGAGCCTTGTGCTGAACTATCCAATTAGGAATACTGGAATATAGGCTCAAAGGAATTCAATCACATGACTGGATTTACTGTGAGATGGAGGTGATTCTTAGCAGAGGGGCCAATTAAAGAGTGGGAAGAGACTTAGATTTAAGTTGAATTAGCCTTTATTACACACCCACTATACACGAGGTAATGATATGAATGTTTCTACATTATCATATATCTAAATTTCACAATAATTTTATGAGGCAGATGGAAACACTTATGTTTCACAGTCCGGGAACTTGGCACTCAGCAGAGATCTTCCAGACTTACTAGTTCAAGACTATGCAGCTATCAAACAAGAGGGCAAAAAGCAAAGGTCAAACATGCTTCAATAGAATCCCAAGTCTGACTTTGTTTTGTGTTGCAGTTATTATACAAACCTGATGCATGAAAATATACTTTTATATAAAATAAGACATTGTATTAACATAAAATCATAAATATTGGCATAAATACATATTTAAGAGTTACATCAGACATTTAGAAAATTTCACATTAACTTGTGTTGTTGGTACTTTTTAAATAAAGAACTTTTGAAAACCATACATTTTACTTTATTTTATTTTATCTTATTTTATTTTATTTTATTTTATTTTATTTTGAAAACCATACATTTTAAGCATATCTATAAACTGCTGACAGTAAGGAAAAGTAATTTTTTATTCTCTCACCAAGCCTCATCTATTTTCTTAATTTCCTTTTCTTTTATCTGAAACTGTCACAGATCAAAACTCAGAACAAAGGAGCAGAATAAAAATTACTGTGCTTGTGTGTGGGATGCAAGCTAATAAGAGTCTGACTTAAATTGGCTATAACATGCAAAATTTGGGACAAATAATTCTAAGATCTCTGCTTATTGCTCAACCTGTGGAGGAAGAGCAGTGTACTATGCTTGTTTTATCTTAATTCTTTGTGTCCTGACCAAACTTCATGAAGAATAGCTGTTTAGAAAAGCAGAGATGATTCATGCATAGATCAAACCCTTAGTAAATAAATGAGATATGCCCAGGCTTGTGCTAAACACTGATTAAGAATCATGTTAATTAGACAAGAATGGTTACCTTCAATGAGCTACTGTCCAGGTCAAATTAAACAAAAGATACAAGTTAAGTAAGAAATACATCCATGAATATCTACTTAAAATGTTGATAAATATTTGAATGAAAAGACCAGGGTGCCTTGATAGAGAATGATGGTGGGGATGGTATGAGCCACTTAAGAATCAACATTAATTCTGTGGAGATGAAACCTGGCTGAGGATGAGAACTTGGCCATGAGAAAATAAAGATGGACTGAGGCCTAAAGGAACAAGTAGGCGCTGCAAAGGAAATGGGCTTGGCATACTTGAGGAAAGAAAGGAGGCCAAAATGCATGGAGTGCTTTGGGCAAGAGGAGAGTGATGTGAGGGACCCTGGAGATTCTAGGAAGGCCAAGCTACACAGGCCACTGCAGGCTGCAGTAGGTACAGAGATGGGATCTTATTCTAAAAGCCGTGGGGAAACTTCACACAGGTTGAAGCTGGAGAACAGCAGGGTCTGCTTTATGTATTTAGAAGATCACTTTGCTGATCCAAGTGGGAGAGGAAGGTCACATGGCATCAGTAATGAGTCTATAGCAGTCACTATCCAGACGCAATGCACTGGTTGGAGACACTAGTGCGGGAGCCAAGGCAAATGGAAATGACTCCAGGACTGATCACTGATTAATGTGTGAGGAGACAATTACCGACAGCTCTACCTGGTGAGGGAGAAAGTATCTAAGACCACTGTAATCACTCCAAGGCTGGCCTGTAGTTATGTAGAACCCACCTTTACCAGGATTATTACTGTGTATCTACTGTCACCTAGTTCTCTCTGGCTGCATGTGCTCTTAGTGATTTCCTTTCCCTTAAAGGCATTTTTTTCTGTGAAAAAAACATTTCCATATAAGTATTAGGAATA
Source organism: Phyllostomus hastatus (assembly GCF_019186645.2). Classification (NCBI taxonomy): domain Eukaryota; kingdom Metazoa; phylum Chordata; class Mammalia; order Chiroptera; family Phyllostomidae; genus Phyllostomus; species Phyllostomus hastatus. Next base: position 84,528,204 of record NW_025333977.1, on the reverse strand, counting down.
GAGTTAGAGGAGAGTAGTACAGATGTCTGTTTGCCCTGTGGCTACTTCTTTATAAACAGTGTCCCTAAATTATATTATATTACATGATTTAAAAACAAAACCAAAGTACTTGATTTCTCTCACCACAGATTTGTAACCTATAAAATAAAAATGCTTCCCTGCCTGACCATTGTAGCTCAATTGGTTGGGCATAATCCTTCAAAGTGAGAGGTTGCTGGTTGGATTCCTGGTTAGGGCACATGCCTGGGTTATGACAACGAATTGATGTTTCTCTCTCACATTGATGTTTCTCTCCTTCTCTTTCTCCTTTTCTTCCCCTCTCTCTAAAAATAAACAAAATCTTTTTAAAAATGCTGTCCATCATACTGGGCGAAGTAATGGGAGAGATGAAAGTAACAGCCTCTCCAAACATTGGTATGCTAGGGATGTTTGCTAAGGGGTACATTTGGTAGGACTGTACTGTCAAAGCAAAATGAAGCAGATGACAACTTTTGGATCAGTATATCTCCTGATTCTTCTTGGGTCTCAAACTGGTTTGCACTTTCTGGGCAATAGCTGGAGATTCAGCCTTCACTTTCATTCTCCTTCACCATTACAGCCTCTTCAGTGTTCCACTCTCGCTGGCTAGGAAGCAACCTGATAACCCCTGCTTTTAAAGCACTAAGGAGTATTTGCAGCATAAAATGTGACTCCTGGAGAGGTTCTGCATTATGACAGAAGACTCCTAGCCTGGATCCTTAACCTAAGAAATATACATGTCTAGTGCTGAAATGAGAATGCTAATTGGGGGCAGTAGTCTTTCGAACACCCTCTAATCAAACTGCAGAGTTAAACGGCTATTCCATATGCCTGGGAGGCCAGCCCTGCTGCTCAGGGTTCTAAATGGTTTGTTTTCTGCTCTTGCTTATGTGCTCAGAGATGACAGCAGCCCCTCAGTCCTGGAAAGAGGCCAGCAGTTAGTCAACCAGCAAGTATTGATTAAACAGCCCAGAGTGTATTGCCCTCTGAGGCTTGGTCTGGTTGCAGCTTCTGTGCTTTTCTGTGAGCCATACTTTTCCTGACATAACGTAGCTCAGGGAGACTTTTTATTTTGAATGCAAATGTTTGGGGTTAAAAGCTTATCTAAGTTTCTCCAGGGTAGATGGTGTGTGAGACCAGCATCAGCTCCTTGTCACTCCTTGAAGACTGGAGAAGTTACTGGAGGAGATGTGTGGCAAGTGAGGAGGTAGAAAGCAATCAAGGCAACATTTTCTGAGAATAATGTTAAAATCATGATTGGGAATAGAAATAAATATGAATCAGTCTCTTTTTACCTTCATTAAATTACCAGTACAATTTTCTAACCAGCTGGGATGGCTTTGAGTGAGGTAGGTTGGATTGCCATTAACAGTCATGTTTTATACTCTTTTTCAAATGTTGTGAAGTTCTTCTTCCCATAATAAGTCCATGCAGCTGATGCCTGTCATCAGACATACAGTAGGAATAGAGCAAGCTCAAAACAAAAAAGTATTGCTTACCAATCCATGGTGATATTGGCAGGGCATACCCTCCTGAAGGATGGACTTAGGGATTTGGTACTGATGGCTGAATGCCACAAGTGTGCTGCCCCTTGAGTGCCAAGATCTCCCTGCCACTGTGGATGTAGGTGGAAAGGAGGCGACATTTCTCGGTAAGGATTCTTCCCCTGAGGTGCTGTGGTACTAGAGTCATCCTGGCTCAGAGGAGAGAATACACCCCGTGAGTGAGTCGGTTCATGAGAGTGTGTGCACACATGAGTGAGTGTGAGTTTCATAGTGTCAAGAGTGTCAAGTCTGAGTAGAAATAAAAATATCCTGCCTAGGCAAAAGAGTGCTGGCAAAGATGTCACTCCATTGACTTTATTCAACTTAATTCAACATCCCCCATGCTTTTCCTCAATGTTAAAGGTGTCTACAAAATATGCATACGATATATAAATATTTCTGGTATTTACCTTCTCTTCTTTTCTGTCAGGTCCATATATTGAAGATTCTTATCTTTTCTATCTTCTAATCTGTTGCCTCCTCTCAGTCCCTGATGCTGTAGTTTCTTATCTAGACAATTTTAATAGCCTTCCAACTGATTTGCTGACCACTCAGGTCACCTGTGTCCACCTTATCCTTCTATGACTGCGCAAGTGATTACTCTGAGGCCCAGATATTGTTGAATCAATTTCTGCTTGAAGTCACTAAGTGACTTCTAATAGCTTTAGCTAATATCTAAAACTAACAATAATGTCTTTTATTGAGCCCACCTATGTGGTAGACACCATACAAGACATTTTTACATGGATTTGCTCATTGAATTCTCACCATTTCCTTGTTTTAGGTGCTAAGACTGCTTTTTATTCTTTCACATAAGGAGTAAGTTATAAGATTCAGAACACCAGGAGATAAAATTCAGTCAAATTGTGCTCTAGTATCTTTTTAGTTTCAACCCAAAATGATGTTAAACAATATCTAGATACTCATGTAACAAGCTGTGGCCTATAACATTTATCCCATATCTGAGTCTATGGGATAAATTCCAAAGAGAAATTTCCTAAAGGATTTGTATGATTTTACAAATAAAACACATTGACAGATTACATTCATAGAGGTATGCCATTTATATCCATGTCAGTGATGTACAAATGCCTTTTTACTCATCTCCTTCTCCACATAAATTTGTTGATATTTGCCAGTCTGATAAATAGAAAATAGCATCACCTTATAGTTTTAATTCATGTTTCTCATTACCTGAAGGAGGTTATATAAAAGGGGAACATGGCCAATGGTCTCCCAGAGTAGCTGGGAGATAAATGCTATTATTATTCACCCCTTTATGGAGAGGAAACTGAGTTAAGACATTTTCTAGCTTAATTATTTGACCTACTACCCTTAAATAACTGTTCAGCAAAGTTTCAACGCTTACTTACTTACTGTATTTAATACCACAGAACCACATGGGCTTCATAGCCTGCCCCCCATTCATAAGCTCCCTAAACACACTGAGTCTTTCCTACCCCCAAGTCTTAGCACATGCTGCCTTAACTATCTGGAATAGACCTCTCATTCTGCAATCAGCTATTTTCTTCATGTCCTTCAAATTCTTATCTAAGCATCAGCTTCACCAGGAAGGCTTCCCTGATTTGAATTCCTCCCTATGTTTTGAGAACATCCTTTATGACCTCGAGCCCAGGCCTTAGTACCCTGAATTATAGACTTGTTTCAGTGTATGATTTTTAGTGGCAAGACAGCCTCTTATTTGTTTTTTTCAAGTACTTGGCCCAAAGACTGGCATGTAATAAGTGCTAAGTATATGTTTGTTGAATCAGCTGAAAGAATTAATGATATAATACAACAAACTAATTGAATATTCAAAGAAAGAAAAAAAGATAAATCTTGTATATTACAGTTTCTCAAGATGATATGGAGCTACTTGTATTTTTTAATATAATTTTATTTTCTCAAAAGCTTTATACTTTTCACAAGCTTTTACTTAAGGTGTTCTGGCTTATTCTTCATTTGAAATGAAGATAGAGACAAGGTCTTATCTTTCAAGGTTTTCAATTGCTTTAGGGGCTTAGAAGCCCTCTGGGGGACCTTGAAAGAGATTGTGGGGTGAGGGGCTTTCCGTTCTCCTCCAGACTCCTTTTCAGCCCCTCATACTCATCCACCAGCTTAACCAAAGCAAGATGTCATCTATCTTACATCCTGGATCCCTGTGTAAGCTTTTTCAACAGGAAAAGTTACTTTGTTCTAAAATGTTTAATAGTCTTAGAAAAGAAGGAAGACTAGGTGTTTAAATCAGGAAATTCTGGTTCTAGTCTTATCTCTGCCTTGGACTGGCTTTGGGACCTCACACTAGCCATTTACTCAGCTGAGGCTGAATATTTAATGTGAGATGAGTCCTTTGGGCCAGATGAGGCCAAAGTGCCTTCTGCTCTAGATCAATATGTCTGTTTATATCTATATATTATATCTAAAGATCTAAACTTTCTCTTGTTTTGAACACTATAGTTAAAATTTCATTTTTTATTCACTACTTGCATTATAAAGCCATGTAATTCTCCATCCTTTTGAACAGTATATTAGTTTCCAGTGTCTAATGTATTAAGAGCAATTTCCTTGCCCTTACCTTCAGAACCTCTCATGGGGGATTCTGTACCAACCAAGCCCTTTCATCTCATTGGTCCTTTTTTTTAAGATTTTATTTATTTATTTTTAGAGACAGGGGAAGAGAGAGAGAAAAAGGAGAGAATCATCGATATGCAAGAGGTACATTGATTGGTTGCCTCTTGCATGCCCCCAACTGGAAAGCTGGCCAGCAACCCAGGCGTGCGCCCTGACTGGGAATCAAATCAGTGACCTTTCAGCTGTAAGGCTGTCACTCAGTCCACTGAGCCACACCAGTCAGGGCTATCTCCTTGATTCTTATGTGTGCATCTAACTATCACAAGCCCTTTGATAGTCATAGTTACTCATCATACCTCCTTTTTTTTTCTTACTTGTTCTTCTATACTTACAAATTCCTTGATTTTACTTTATTTATTTATTTTTATTTTTATTTTTAAACACTCTGCCAATTGGACACAGTCCATGAAATCAACTCCATCTGACTATTTAAGAGACAATATTCATTACTTAATTTTTGTGTTGCTTGGAGGTCAAAACATCCTATCATGATAGACCTCATTAATATTAAAATACATATTGTTAAAATTTATTTTATGGAAAAATACCTTTATTATGCAGATCATATTGATCATAGACTACAATCTCCTTGAGCACTAAATTTGTCTGTTTTAATTACAGCATGAAGCATACATGAAACATTTATGTGAGCACGAGCATTTATACCTGTTCGTGTTTGGTATTAGAAGTGCTTTCAAAGTAAAATGTAATTTAAAAATTATCCTTTTCAAATACAAGCTACGTACCCTGGCCAGTGTGGCTCAGTTGGTTGGGCACCATCCAGTAAAGTGAAAGGTCACGAGTTTGATTCCTGGCGGGGACAACATGCCTGGGTTGCAGGTTTAGTCTCTGGTCAGGTCCCGTGCAAGAGGCAACCCAGATCAACGTTTCTGTCTTATGTTGATGTTTTTCTACCTTTTTTTCTCCCTCCCTTGCCCTCTCCCTAGAATCTAAAAGAATGTGTGGTTAAAAAAATACAGGCTACTTTAGGTCCTTTTCTATTATATCTCTTTCCTTGTAAAGTAAGAAGATCTGTTATTTTGTGAATATTGATAATGCACTTGACAAAGAAGTCCTCTCTGCATAGTTAGCATCCTGGAAAAGAAGTAGTTTGTGGAGTAGAAGAAAAACCCACTTCTGTCATTTCCTTTGTTCTTCGGTCATTGTTGAAAGTCTGTAAAATTAAAACAAATTTTTTTAAAGAATTTATTTTAAGGACACCTTTCACTATTTCCTTTCTCGAGATCCTGATCTTTCTGCTATTGCTTGAAAAACACCAGGGCCTCAATTCTGAAACAGATCTTGGTGGCCAAATCCTCTGATGTGACACATCCCTGTTAATAAGCCCGGTGGCCCCAAGTGGAAGCCTGGTGGTTCCAGCAGATCTCTGTCCCTCCCCCACCTTGATCTAATGAACAGACTCTTCCCTTTATCTGGGGCACCTCAAAGGCCTCACTCCCCCTGCTCCGCTGTCACCACGGGGAAAGGCTTTCGCGCTGTCACTTTTTTCAGTGACGGTGATACCTCCACCTCCTGTGGGGGAAATGACTCTCTGAGCCCAAGCGTTCTGCCAGTCTGTGTGGCTCCTTTTGTGCTTCCCAGAGAGCAGAGCTCTTCCTTAGACACTGTGTCACCACCTTTTATAAAGTGGGAACACCTCCTCTTGTCTTAATACTTACTAGCGTGTTAAGTTTCTGTCTATTTAGCAGCACGTCCAGTGTGAGTAGGCTAGACAGTCTAGTCTGGCAATGCAGTGAGAAGAAACTTTTTCAGTAGGAAATTGCTCTCTTTAATCATTTAAAAAAGTCTGTATTCATCCTAAAAGTTTCATTCCATCACAAAATGACCTAGCAGACTAAATAAACTCCCAAAGCCTCTAAACGTACCTATGTCATTCTTTTAACCCCTCTGACTTTGGGTCTTCAGTAGGTGGAATGAGCCCTGAAGTCCTTTTGTCTCAGCATCCTTAATGCAGATGGAGCAATTGGAGGTAGAATGTCATTAATGCTGTCTCCCCTCACCACTATCCTACTCTCGTAATGTGAGGGAGCCCTCTTATTTTGCAGATCAATTTATTCTAGAAGTTTATTTTTCACTAGTAAATCGTAAAAGGCAACAGTATTCCACACACATGCTCTAAATCACAATATTAACTGAGCCAGATTCTTAGTTCCACTATACTGGTCTGCAGAGTTCTGATTACAAAGATGGTATGAAGTGTGGGGTGGGGGGAGGGTGCGGAGCCGGTGGAGGAGAGAGAGAGACAGAGATGCATGCATACATATACAGACCTGACTCACTGATGTCTGGCTTCCCGGACCTTTAAAAATTTTAGAGAGTATGGAGACAGAGACATTACTGGGAAATTATTTGGATTTTAACACTGTCACTTTTTTTTTTTTGAAATGTGTTCATGTAGAGAGAAAACTGTAAGGCAGAGAAAGGATAAAATTACCTTTTGTAAATTCTTAACCTTCGTGGATGGGAGATTAACCAGTATCACAGATGGGGTTACCATTTTATTTTGCTTTGTTTATTTTCCTTTTCATTGTAGTTCTGGAGCTTTTAAAGGAACTTACTTTGGTCTGCTTCAAGAAATCTTCAAAATGTAGGCAGTGCCTCAGCTGTGGGGTTTGGGGATGCACTCTTCTCCTTACTAGCTGCCACGCTGGCATTTGCTCAAATGCTGATGAGGATAAAACTCAAGGAGACTTTCTATATGTCTGCTGCAGAACCAGGCTGAATCTGTCTCTGGCTATTGCATTCCATCACATGGGAATATGTTTACATCCCTCTGTGTTTCTTCTGTATAAAAAAATCAGCCTAGGAGTTGCTGGCTGGTGCCTGTAAGAAAACATTTGATGGAATTTCTCCAGTAGTCATTGTGACACTGAGGGTTCCAACTGGCCTGTGTGTGGTAAATTTTTAAGATAATGAGGTTATTTTACCTTCTAGGCAGTGATGTATCAAAGCTTTGGGGAGTGTGTGTGTGTGTGTGTGTGTGTGTGTGTGTGTGTGTGTGTTTAAATCAGAAAACTCCCAGAGGTCCCTTCTTGCTAATATTTGGTTAAGGTTCTGAGATGTTAATTATAAACAAAGGCACCCATAAATCATGATTTGGGCCTCCACACAAGTCCAATCACAAGGACAAAATTTTAAGTCTTAATGTTCCAAACACTTAGATGGATGTCAGCATAGCAGCCTCTACACAGTATTTTCTGCCCTGGCCCCCTTCCCTCCAGAGAACTGTGAACTATGACAGCAAACATGTATAGGATTGAGGGCAAGTAAAATTGGGGCACTTATTGTTTGAGTTAATACTCAAAACTATATGCAACATGCAGTTGGTTCTCATTATCCACACTAGTTATGTTCTGTAAAATTGGCATAAATACTGAATTAGAAAACACTGAGCCATTGCTCCTGGGGTGAATACAGGGCAAGGGTCCTGCAAGCCTCTGGGCACCACATTTTCCGCTTATCAACACATAACCTTGGTTGATGTGTTGCTTTTTAAAGACACCTCAGTGAATCCATTGTTTATTCATTAGCACTGAACTTACAGCCACATCTCTATAACTTATGCATGAATGAAGCTTACCTGACTCACTTTCCACATCTTGCACCGTGGAACAATACACAGCACTTCGGCACTACACTTGGGGGCCATTTTAAACAGCAAAATCACCAACAAAAACCCCACAAAAATGTGAAAAATGTGGTAGTAAGTAAGCACAAAAAAAAGATACTTGTTTATATTATGGGGACTGAATTGAGAAGGGGGCTTGACTGGGAGCATGCATGTGCACTGGGCCTCTCACACTTCACTGCTCCGTGCCTGTCCATGACTGCCCTGAAGGCATGGCAAGTATGGATTTGAGGGATTATAAATAAATTCTACAGAGTAGGAAAACCTGCAAGTAATGGGATCCCAATAATGAGGACTGATTGTAACTTGCAATTTAGACTGAAGGGCCAGACAGTGCAGGCTCCTAGAGGTAGACCATTTCCACCTCCATAGACCTGCATGATCTGGTCAATGTCCTTTGCCTTCCACGAAACCCTTTCAAGACACAGAGGCTTCTCCAAATAGCTCAGGGCTCATGAAGAAAGTTCTTTAAGCACTGCAGACAACAGGCTACCTAGAACTACCCATCGTCTGGTGATTTAACCTTTATCTTATAACAGTAACATCCAGCTTTTAGCTTTCTAAAATTCCTGTTTCATACTTAAATGTCTAAACTTTTATCATCATATTTCAGAATTTGCCTATTGCTATCTTAAACGCTGCTTTTCTTTCCTACCTGAAATAACCAATAACCACTCCTATCCCTTGTGGCTCTCTAGAAGTGCACCCTACCAGCCCTATTCCCTTGGCAGAAATTCACCCTTCCTCAGAGCTTTTCACAGTGGGGGATCCTTTAAAGCCTGTGTGTGTGTGTGTGTGTGTGTGTGTTAAAGATAGACGTATCTACTTTATAAGTAGATATAAGAAAGAGGATAGCTGTATTCACAATAAATAGCTGTGAGATTTAGATTTAATATTTAATTTTTTTAAAAAAACATATAAATTCCAGGCAGCATACTTAATTTTCCCTCATATTAGCAACTCAAGTTGGTGTAAAAAATTTAAGTACACTAAAAAATAATGATGTGCTAGAAGTTCTACCCAGGAGTTCTAGGTAAAGTGCAGAGTTCTTCACTCTGCTCTCTATTTTAGGCTCTAAAGAAGGTAAAGAGAGTACAGAATCAAAGAAATTAGATATCTCAATAAAACTCCTTTTGAAAAAATGATTTGCTTTTCTCAAAAGATGGAATTGTTTCATTATACTTGTCTGTATGGCTCAAAAGAACTTTTATAAAATTTCAGAATTTCCAATAATAATGCTTTTCAGACTTTTATCCTCTGCTAATATTTCTTCTGAGTAACCTAAACAAAATAAACATCGGTTTCCTGATGTCACTTCTCTTATTAAAATCCATCTGTGACTTTCTGTTTCTAATAAATCTAATGCAATTGTATTGCTTGGAATGTAGGTTTTATGCCATCTGGTCAGGGTTGTTTCCTCTTTTCCACTAATACAGCAGTTCTCAAACTTTAACATGCATCAGAGTAAGCTGGAAGGATGTTAAAATACAGATTCCTAGGCCACAGCCCCAGAATTGCTGATCCAGTAGGGCTGGGGTGGCATGAGGATACACATTTGTAAGTTCCCAGGTCACGCATGCTGACACTGCTGGCCCAGGACACCACACTGTAAAAGCCACTAACCCTAACACGACCTTTTCACTCACATTCTTTAGTACAATGCCTGCAACATTATAAGCACTCAATAAATGCTTACTATGATATCAGTTTAATTTCCTTACTACCGAATAAATATGCCATTTTTACCCTGCCCTTACTTCATTGACCACACCTTATAATAGACTATTCTTACCCAATCTTTGCCTGTGAGGAACCATCTCGACTCAGGTAAAATGCCAATCAATTTTCCTAAAAACTTTGAAATCATCAATAACTCTTCCTTTTTAGAACACACACTGACCTATGGCATTTTTTCATTATATATTGGCATAAAAGTGTAATAATTTGTTTCATTGGTAAAATTGTTTTTCCATCTAAATGAGGAGGGCTGAGGCCATATCTTGCACATCTGTTTTATTGTACCCATACACCTCTCTAGAAATAACTTTGGTTTAGCAGAAACTATGAATTAATTTGTTTGTGGTTTCATTTATTGAATGCCTACATGTTCTGGGAATTATAGGGACTATTTTAGACGATAAAGAGATGCCTCCACTATGGATTCTCCTTTCAGTCAGTTGTGGCTGGTAGAAAAGGTATGTCCAGAAAGACCTATGTTTTGAGGTAGAAAGGATTAAGTGTCTTTAAGAGAAGCCAGATGTGATGTACATTGAGAAACTGAGGACTTTAGGGAAAACGCACAGTGGAAGCTATATTTGGGTTGGGTCAGCAGGAAAGTGTATAGACGCATGCAGCTGGGGAGGTAAACAGCTTTGACAAAACAAGGTTACTCTTCACTCCATTTGAACTCCAGAGAAGGGGGCTGACCTAGACATCAGGGTGGAGGGATGTGAATGTGGACACCCCTCGGTTCAGTGTGACTGGAGCTGCAGGCGCCGTAGAAAGAAGGTCAGGAGAGCTGGCTGGTGCCAGTTCAAGCAGTGCTGTCAACATTAGGCCAAGGCCAACAGGTTTATGCCGTGTGTAATAGGAAGCGAAGTAAAATGAATCGATCTGTGCATCAACAAGATTAGTCTGGCAATAGAATATAAATCACATTGTCTATAATCTCACTTCTGGCCTCACATCTATAATTTTGATGAATTGGTATCTTCATATACTTTTACCCATCCTAGGCCTCGAGACCTGCAGAGATTTCTTGGGCAGTATTTCTTTCCTCAGTGAGAGTGGGCCCCAGTGTCTGTGACCACCTTAGTGAAAGGGTTTGGAGGGTTACAGAGTCAATTAAACAGATAAAACTTTTGTAAGAAAGACATGTACACCGCATGACTTGACAGGTACACCATGGACTTTCAAAAAGTATTGAAACCAAAAAATTCCTAGGTGTCAACGCTGTGTAAAAATGGGTGATTTTTGTCAGGCCCAAGTCACTCCAGATTGTCGTCTGGGACGGAATCTGAGAATGATGGAAGCTATGTACATACCAGACAAATACTGACATGCTGCAAATAACCTCAACTCTCCCCAGGAATGGAGAACACCAAATAAATATTTTAGGCATCTTATATTATGAAGTTTTTTGGTGAGATCTGGAAAGTTGCTTTTTAAGCTTTATATTAATGAATTATGAATACATGTGGGTATACATCAAAAGTGAGAGAAAATATGTACTCCCAGAACACCCTAGGATTTCTGTCTCATATTATTTCATACCTGAATTAAGAAAAGAAGTTATCAAACCAATGCAGCTTCTATCAATGTATTTACTCAGCTGAGAAATTCAAAGTCAGACTTTCAGTGTTTTTAATTGATGTGAATATGGGAAAGTTAGATAGGTGTTTAAAATTATAGTAAATAAGTGTTTATTATATCTGCCCATACACTTAGACAAAACCAAAAATTCACCCAATTTGCTCTGTTAACATAATACATTTCATCACACAAAAGCTATTGAGTTTTATGTATGAAATATCATTTTTATACTTCTTAAAACTGTTTGGGGTTGTCCTGTGTAGCAGCTTTTAGATTCGCCTGCCTGCTTTTCCCCACCTCCCAGCTCCCTTTTTATTTGTGACCCCTTTCTGCAGATGGCTTGGGGGCATCTCTTTACCAAAAGGATTGTTGGTGCAAAAGCAGAGCAATTGCGCCCTCAGCTGTCCAGAGAAGTGGTGACAGTTCGAGATTCCCTGAGTTAGCGGAGCAGATAGGAGAGAATCTGGTCTTATATGGGAAGATGTATTTTCCTTGTGAATTCTAAAGCTTAACAATTTCCCAAGGCACACTCATCACTGTAGATATTATTACTCCTCCCATGGTATTCTGGAATTATCAAAGAAGAAAAGAAAGATACATGTTGAGCTCCTCATGGAATACTACTTATCACTGGCATTTTCCAGTCAGCCAGCTAAATGGAGTCCACGGAGGTTTAAGTTCTTAGTAGGCATGTTGCAGGCCCGTGATAAAAATCTCTGAAAAGAATAAGTGAACGACTCATAACTGTTTTTAATTTGTTTCTCTAATTCACCTGCCTGCTCTTTAGGAGGAGATCAGCATTAAACTGATTTAGTACTTTCTAAATTTAAAGATGGAAATAAGTATTTGTGTTGCTCCTGATGTCCCCAGACTGAATGGGAAGAAAGGATGTAATTTCTTACTATTCAGGGAAGATACTGAGCATACTGACCACGGGTAAGGAGGGTAGGGATCCTCCCTGTGGCTCAAGGGACCCCAAGCAACCAAGCCAGCTCCATCCACTGAAGAGAAGACTCAGAATGTGCAGTAACAGCGGCAGCAGCCAGATTTCTGCCTGGGGCCCAGGCTGTTTGGAAAGGGAACCAAGAGCTCTTCCTTTACAGGCTAACTGGGTGTAACTGGACTGTCATTAAGAGCAGCCAAACCTTTACAGTCTCAGGTGCTCACATCAAGTCATCTCTCAATTGCTATTTTTTTCTAAAAGCCATTTGTACCTTTACCTTTCAAATGTTGCATGTATACCTTAATTCAAACTGCTGAATTACAATGCATTCATTTGGGCTTCCAGTGTTTTCAATTATTTAGGCAAAAATTTAGTGACGGAGGGGAGAAATGTGGTGGTAGATGTGAGTGGGGGTGAAGGCCCCAATTAGATTGGGAGTGAAGACAATCACCCCCAATTGTCTTCACTAGCAAGACAAATGATTACATTGCATCGTGTAATTGTTCCTGAGCTGTGACAATAAGCCTGCTGTCACAAGTCTCTGAAGAACTGCTGTGACCAGCTCTGCCCTAAGCCTAAACTCACACCCTCCAACTGGCCTTTTTTTTTCCACCTGAAATTCAGCACTTTGAAAGTAAGTATTTTTTAAAAATGGGGAGAGTAATGGGGTGGAATAGGGTAATAGGGACAACTGTAATTGAACAAAAATAAAAAGTATAAAAATGAAGAAAATAAAAATTTAAAAATGAACACAACAGCCTTGTCATTTTCCTGGTGAATTCACTTCCCTTCCTGACTCGTCTTTTTCTCCCCATTTTTTCAGTAATGAATTCATTTTTCATCACTCTTTCTTTCCTGCACCTATCATCCAAAAAGATGTCTCTGCTACATTGATTCTTCTCAAATTTTCTCCCCTTCCCCACTCTTCCATTCACAGTCCCTCCACTCTAATTCCTTCCTAATCCATAACCGGTTTATACAACAGCCGTGTTACTCAATTGCCTGCTCTAGTCGCTGCATTTGATAGTTCCTTCTTACTGGATGCTCACCGAGGACTGAATGAAAGTCACTCTTCTGAAGGTGGTTTTCAATGTGTTCCAGAATCTGGCCTTTGCTGCCAAAGCTCCTACTCTGTGATCTCATATATGAACTTGCTCCTCATGCATCTGTGTTAGCTGGATTCCAGATTTCTGACACGTGGTTCTCTCTACCAGAAATGTCTTCCCCTCCTCTTTCACTTACTGAAACCATACCCCTCACCCAAGGACACGTTCAGTCTACATGCTTCCTCCTCTCTAATAACTTCTCCGAATGTTATGCCACAAAAGAGATCTCAGATTCCCCTCATTCAGCCTATAATACGAAAAAGGATATTATTTGTTATGCCTTATTATGCAGCATTTTATCCTGTGAGTATATCTCTCATTTCCCCCCTAGGCTGTATGTATTTGAGTCCAGAGACAATGACTCATTCATTCATCCTGATATTCTATTAAAGCAACTAAACATTTGGTGCTTCTTAAATCTGAAATAACTATTTATGTTGTTAATTTGAACCTATTTGTTAAGGAAAAACTACACTGATAAGGAAAATACTTATAATTTAATTTATCCTTCTTATAAATCAGGAGTTTCAACTAAATACTTTCCTGAAAGATATCTAGCATCTTGTACAGAAAAAGGTTTTAAAGAGTCATCTAAGGCAATTCTTTGGGGTAATTGCTTTAGGGAATGGGTTAAAATCAAATATAGTTAGTATACTGGTCACCTTTTCATTGTTTTTAAACTTGCATTCTTAAATATACCAAGAGCAGCCAGGAAAGCTTAGCAAACCCTTTATAAACATCCAGGCCATATCCAAATATCTATTTTGAAATAGTCAAGATTGACTTAATAAATTCTTTTGCACTACATATGTCCCCTGAACTGTGATCTCCTTGATACAATTGAAAAGAATGGTGGTGAATACTTGTCATTTAATAGATATTCACTGAGTAACCAAAACATGTCGGGTACCAAGGAAGCCACTGTTAGCCAAACAGACAAGTCCTTGTCCTCACAAAGCTTTATTCTAGGAATATGCCTTTTTATTTTAATTTATGTCAGAAATGACAATTTTGAAACCTAAATAATTGTTTTAAAAAGCATTGAAGAATGTAAGCTGGCTCACTACATTTCCCTCCTCTGCTTACTTCCATTAAACAAACAAACAAAAAAAATGACAGGGAACAGTATAATAAAAATTTATTTTTTATTTTTGTTTCACAGCAGGGAAAAGTAACTGGGAAATAAAAGCTTGTTTTCAATGTTTCCAGAAGACATTACTGGGGTCTTCTTGTTGAGTGCATGTATTGTAAACCATTTCCTTCCTCCCCCTTCTCAAATCATGTAACACACCAGTGAGGTACGTCTTGGATAGACAGAGAAACTAGACAGAAAACTTCATAAAATTGGAATTTAGAGTTGAAGGGGCCTTCTGAGAGCATCCATTTCAACTACCTCATTTTTCCATAAAGGGAAGGAAAACTCAGAAATAAAATGTGTTCCTCAAGGGTCTGCAGTGAATTAGCTGATCCCAGAATAGAAAAGAGTCTTTAGACAACCTGTTCAATTCTTTTTTTCTCTGAACTATATTGTTCCTGACAGCTACTTTTTCCACTTTGTCACTGCACGCGAACATTGTTTTTCATTTTTACTATGTCAGGCATACTTTTGCAGTCATTGTAGATAAAGTAACAAAAATAGTGTCCATGCTATTAAGAACCTCACAGCCAGGAGAGGGAGACTGTCTGTGATAGGGCACGTTGGTAAGTGTTAGACTAGGAGATTGCATAGGTTTGCCCAGGCACCAAGTAGGAGAGAATTTGACACACAGTGGGAGGGCTAGAGAAAGCTCCCTGAAAGAGGTGAAGGCCATTCTGGGTCCTACAAAGACTGGATAATTAATCTTTATTTTAACAAAAATTTTAAAGAGTTTATGTATTTTTAGAGAGAGGGGAAGGGAAGGAGAGAGAGAAACATCTATGTGTGGTTGCCTTTAGCACACCCCCTGCTGGGGACCTGGCCTGCAACCCAGGCATGTGCCCTGACTGGGAATTGAACCTCGACCTTTCGCAAGCCCGTACTCAATCCACTGAGCTACACCAGCCAGGGCTATTTTCTTTAGAATAAAGGCATAGGACGACATTCCAGACAGAAGGAACACACGTACAAAGGCTCAGACTGTGGTATTACATGGCAAAGTGCACAGGACATGGGGTCTAATGGGCAAAGAGGAGACTCAAAAGGAAGGGAAGGGAAGGGAAGAATCCTGGATACTTTGCAAAGGAATTTTTGGTATTTTTGTTCCTAATGATGATAAAGAACTTTTGAAAAATGTTCAGCAGGAAGTGATGGGTGTATGCATGTCAAATGATTAAATATTCATTTTTAAGAGGGCATTATTGTAGCAGTGTAGAAGACAGGTTGATGGCACTGAAGTTCAGGGAGACCAAATAAGGGATTATTGGGAAAATTCAAACAAGTGATGATAAAAACTCCATCTAAATCTCACCCTCATTCCTCACATTGACACAAAGAAATTTCGGACATCAGGCAAACTATTCACAATGGAAATCCACAGATCCTTAGCCTGGAGCCGAGCTTCAGGAATATGTAAGCCCCTGAAAGTGAAAACACATTTGGTGGCTGTAGGTTGTGCAGTTTACTGAGAAGATAGACACAGTATATTCTCAGGAGAAGCATCTCCCCTGTTTTGGGGGATACTGCACTAGAAGCTTGAAAGAGCTTCTCTAGTTCCTAACTCTACACCAAGGGGAAGCCAGCCTTCCTGGATAATTGGGTCAAGGCTTTATGTACAAGAGAAATGATTTTTTGAATCATGTATCTTTTGGCTGAAAACTATGTAGCAGATTTGTAACTCTGCTGAAGCAGTGGTAATTATCATGGCTCTCTCAGCAGAATTTTAGTAACAATTCATACAATTTTAGAAGTATAGTGTTTCACTGGTGAGGATGAGGAATTATGGAAAAAATCACATTCAGCTGGCTTCCCTTTTCCCTCTGTCTGATCGGCAGTTGCTGGGATTTCTGAGATGCATCTCACAGCAGCTGAGTGCAGTTCATCTTTCCTCTTAAAAGGACGGTTGGGGTGTATTCCACACTGCTATACCTTTTTACTTGTAAGGAACTATATATTTTATTCTTCTATAATAAAAATGTACATATTTATAACACTAATAAAATATTAACATCTGTTTTCATCCATTTTTGCATTGTGACTTTTTGTAACTTAAATGATCTTTTCTCTTTTAGCATCATTATAAACTGCTGGTTGCTCACCCATTCAGCAGGCCCAAACAGCATTCAACTTAATGCACACTAGACAGTATGACATCCTTGAAGCTGATGCTTGTTCCTTCAGTATCATCCTTGCTATTTTCAGGAGGATTCTTTGTTTATTTCTGTCAACCAGATATTTCAGACACATTTTGGTTTTTCCTACCCTGAGAAATGGAATCAGCTGCCTTACATGGAGTCCAGGTTCCCTTTAGTGGAAATTAGTATCAAAGAAAGGGCTACAAAGTTTTATTTTGAAAGTCATAAGCTTGCACTGCTATTTTATAATTTACACCTTGGTAGTAGCTGCTACTTTTGTGATGTGTGATTTTATCAACCAATAACGTTTCCCTTTCTATCTTTTAACTTTCTGTAAACATCATGGGACAGTGTTTAGCATGTTTGTACTAGGGGTTTAATAATGTTGCATAAATTCTCCAGAACCAAGGAGTCAATTGTTTTTATAGCAAATAGACCTACCTATGTGAAATGGTGCACCTGAATTTGCCATTTATTTGGTAGCAGTTGCTGACTACAACCAGTGTGAGGAAAAAAAAAAAGACCTCGTCCCGCTGCCCAGGCCTGGGGAAGCCTACTAGCACCAGAGGCAATGATTAGGTTCTGCTGGCAAAGGAGCTCTGTGTCCTTTTGATCCTATACTCTTTTCTGTCTTGATGCAGGAGTTTATTATCTTCTGGATATGACTACTATAAGGATCCTTTGTTGTTAGGTTTTGAATTTAAACCCCAATGGAGAATTTGAATAGGTTCTCCAGGCACCTTTCTAGTAAGGCACAACTCTGCTGGGCAGGCAGGGTCCGAGCTTGGCTTTGGCCTTAGGGTATTTTGGGGGCTGGGTTCAGCCCCCATTCCTACTTCAGTCAGCTATGGTAGAAATGTGGTACTAAGTTTAGTGTCCTATGTGTAAGGTCACTTTATATTACATGCCTACTGCCAACCTCACCTCCCAGTTCCAGAACTGCATATCCAGATTGGAAATGACTGGCTAGAATAGGAGATACATGCAATCAGAATGCTATGTGTTTTAGAAAATAGTAAAGAAAGTCACCAGCCTCAAAACAATATGATACCTTAACCTGGAGTGTGTTCTGTTGCTGCATAAATGGTTTCTAAAATACACTGGTGGGAGTGTTCTATTTCAACATCTGGACAGCCTGATCCTTTGTCCCAGAACTCAGCGAAACATGTGTTTCTTGGGCATCATTACATAGTACTAAGTATTGCATACTAGATAGTGCAGACATTTAGGAAAAAGTGCCAACAGAATGACACAAAACACATGGTGGGACATAAATGCTACTTGGCTGATGCAATGTTCTCATCGATTGCTTGCCCTGTAGTAAATCCTCAGTTATTGGGAATCATGAATATAGAGTTTTAACATGAGTTGTTTTCATATTTTAGAGAAATAACAAGTATTAATACTGAGGTGTTTACTTTGCATTTAAATAATTGTGGATACACATACATTTATGTTTACTTACACATATATATTACACACACATACATGAGGTCTGTCAAGAAAAGCCCAGCCATTACTAATATAACGAGAACAGTTTGCACAACATCGATGTAGCCTGGTGGCCGAGGAGAGTGGACTGGAATGCTCATGCATGAACACTGATGACTTCACTGTCAGTGGGGACAGTAGGTGCCACTGAGGGAGCATGTGCACTGTGTGGCTGTTACATTCAAAATGAGTGAGCAAGTAGAGCCATGAATCTGCATCAAATTTTGTGTTAAGCTTGAACATTCCTCTGTGGAAACTATTTTGATGATTCAGAATCCTGCAGCTATGGGCAAACCGGGATTGGCAGCTTCATCACAACAATGTACCTGCTCATGTATCACATCTTATGCAGTATTTTGGTGAAACATCAAATCACCCAGGTGTCTCAGACCCCTACAGCCCAGATTTGGTGTCCTGTGACTTCTGGCTTTTCCCAAAATTAAAATCACCTTTGAAAGGGAAGAGATTTCAGACTATTGATGAGATTCAGGAAAATATGATGGGTCAGCTGATGGAGACTGGGAGAACTGTGTGAGGTGATGCCTATTTGAAGGGGACTGAGATGTCACTGTCCTAGGTACAATGTTTCTTTTATTTTGTATCTTAAATAAATGTCTCTATTTTTCATATTACATGGCTGGATATCTTCTGGACAGACCTGTATATACTATGTAAATTACAAAGCAATATTTTATAAGGAATAACCAACCCAAGGACTGGGATATTGACCAAATTTCCATGTATGTATATGCTACTTTCATATCTCATCCCCTTTCCTCTCTTCAGTGATAACCATTTTTTGAAATTTTATATTTACTTTTTGTTTGCTTTTTGATAAAATACCTATTTTATATGTATATGTGTATATATATATGTATATGTACATGCACATATACATACAAAATGTGCATATATCTATACATGTATATGCCAAAATGATAAATTAGTTTGTTTTGCTTATTCTTAAGCTTTATAAATAATATTAAATATATGTAGTTTTATGGGACTTTCTCTTTGCTCTCAGTATTATGCATATTTATTTCTCATCAATGTATAATATTTCACAAAGTGAATGTTCCACAATCAATGCATCCATATTTGTCAATGAGCATTCAAATTATATTTCCAGTATAAATGTTATAAAAATGTCTTCATTGCATTTTGCAGATTATTCATTATTTCCATTTTCCTTTGGAAATGACAGTGTCTCTCTGAGTCTGGTTTTCTCCAGGTGTAGACACCGACACTGTCTCAGGACTGATCCTTGTGTCAGCCTATTTTTTCCTTCCCTGGAAATATATTCCTATCAGCTAACTTCCTGGCCAGTCACTTATTCCCATAGCTGCACAGTAATGAAAAGCCAGGTGTAATACACCCTTGGTGGTATATAGGGCAGCCTTTCTAGAGAAAAATGTATTAAATCAAGGTCTGAAACATCTTTTTTTCAAAAGATGTATTTGTCACCTAAAAAAAAAATTCTTCTTCCTTATGGGTTGGGCCAATAATAGCCCTTTGTCAGGAACGTGGGGATATTTTTATCTATAAACCTACAGAACATACGGAGGCACTTCAGCTCCCAACTCTGCTTCCTTTGCCTGGAGATTGTGGATTGGCTGTGAAAGAAGAGTGCTCTTCAGTACATTGGCCATTGTTATGAGAGTGTTTTGAAAACAAGTGTTTACCCTGAGCTTGTTGTATAATTTATATAATCATCCCTAGCAGTAACATCTCCACCATCATCGCTATTTCTACCTTCATCAGAATTATCTATAAGCATGAGTCCTGGGTAGTTTTTCTGTTCCTGAACTAATCCTTAATGTTGAACTTTAAAAACAGTTCCAGGCATTAAGTCACACTCAAAGTTGAATCTTTAATAATACCATAATGTTCGTATTATGAAGCATTTATTATTTATACAAATAACATGTTTTAAATAATACCTTGGTCCTCTGATAAATAATAAGTAGATGATATCATCAAACATAAAAATGTAAAAACATTAACAGTGACTAACTTTGTTTCCACATGGTAAGCTTGACAAACAATAGCATGACTGTCCTTTTTGAGTAAACTGATGGTAATCACTGGTTTAGAAAAACTGAACAAATCTGAAAAAAAATGGTTTTTATCCATCTATGAATATAATCTATAAACAGAAAGTACTACATTATGATTACAGTTTCCAGGTTCTAAAATTGTGTGTGCAGACATATCAGCACATGATTAAACGCACACACACACACACACACACACACACACACATGCACACTTGCATGCTCCTAGTGTGTTTTGCCAAGGGGCAGTGTGGCTACCTGGCACCTACTTGAATAACCTCTGGCAGTTCCCCCAAATGAGACCCTAACGTGGTTCTGGGAAACTCTTCAGGGTAGGACTGGGCTCAAAAATCAACATTCCGAAAAGCTCAGAAAACTGTGCTGCCACATAGCTGATAAATATTTCTTAATATTTATTATCTTTCCCTTTGTAATGCTATACATCAGATAAGATGCTAACACCAAAATTCTGAAATTATACACATCCCAGCCACTTAGAATTCCAATATGTTTATTTTGCTTATCCACATGGCATTGTAACCTATATTGGAGGTATTGTCATGTGCTTTTATGGGAAAATGCAGTACTATTCCAAGCGGTGCTCTCCTTAAGAAAAATCCAAGCTCCTTGCCTGCCTTCCCATTCCCTAATCTACAAATCTGCCTTCACCTGAAATTAAATTTTCTGAATCGTAACCCCCTTCTCTTTTTGTGAGTTACAATTCCATCAGTTATTATACACATGATCTTCGAAATCTTCACTCATTCTCCTTTTTACTATCTTTCCATTAGCATTTAAATGAATTCTGCCTAACAAAGTAAGCAAATGCAAACCCTTGACCCTACAATGCCATTTCCTCAAGCTACAGCCCTGCTACATGCTGCTCCCCACTCATTATTGGCAATGTTCTCTTTAAATTATTATTTTGAATTTGAATTAGGAATGATGTTTTCCCTCCCTTTTTTGTTCCCTCTCCAACTTGGCATACACCCACACATTGCACTGACATGTTTCTTGCTAAATTCACCAGTGGCCAACATGTTGCCAAATTCAAGAAACACTTTTCAAGCCCCGGTTGTATTTGACCTCTAAGCATCTTTCAGCACAGTTGTTTTTGCCTTTCTTCTTACAACACTGTCTTCACTCGGCTTATCGTGCCCTGTTCCCATGATTTTAGTTTCATCTTTCTCTCTGCTCCTCGGTTTTCTCTGCTGGCTCCTTTGTCTCCCCTCAACTTCTAAACATTACAGTGCCTCACACCTCAATTCAGGATCCTTTTTCTTTTCGTACAACATTGTCTTAGAAATCATCTTACCCACTAGTCTGGTTTTTATAGACCACGTGTAAGCCAAAACATTGCATTTTCTTCAGTTTTCTTCTGAGCTCAAGATTCATAATTCCAGCTCTTACATGATATGTTCACTTGGGTACAGGGACTCACCTATAGACTAGAGGAAAAAGCACTTCAGTATCTGCCTCCTTCAACAACCATGTGAATTACATGAGTTTCAATGCTCAGAACAATTTGGATAATTGAAGATTTCCACTGCAGGTAGGTGGCTAGAAGAACTATGTAATTTTGAGAATAAATGACAATGACTTTGAGAATAAAGAGAATGTTTTCCTCCTCAGAGCAACTCCATCTTTTTCCTTTGCATGATAGTCAGCTCTGGTGTTAATGGGATTTTTCACAGTTGATGGAATGCCCAAGATGGCTCCTTTCTCATATGCCCATGCCTTTCCTTTTCTAATTAGTGGAAGTTGTTCTCTATGAGTTCTTCTGATTATTTTTAATTCATGGTTTTTCTATCCATCTGAATGTCTCTTACAATAGGTAGTAGCTTTTACACCGGTTAGCCTGAGGCGGACATTGGCATGGTGTTTCTGACAATGAATGCTTCATGATGAGTGTATTGGAAAAGTGGAGAACAAATGTCTCCTCCACAAAACACAGGCACACACAGGTACAGATGCATGAGAGAGGTGGGGGTGGGGAAGGGAGGAAGGCATAAAATATTATGTAATGTTGGGAGGCCAAAAAGCAGAAAAGGAAAGGGAGCATGGTGGTGGAAAGATTAATAGAATATCAATGTGAGTCAAAAATGGATGTGAGATGCCATCCTCTTAATTCTGTTCTCGGTGACCCAACTTACAACAGGTCTTTTTGAAGATTCATTGCTGTGCAGAGGGCTCTGCCTCCTGCCTTGTTAATACTAACCTGGTGTCTGGCCGTGGCCTTTACACTGGCTTCAGGTTCCTGGCTTTGCTATGTCAACAGTGCCCTTCAGCCTGCCCAGACCTTTGAATTTATTCACAATATCTCATGGCTGATATTCCTGTGGGGAGCCTGGCCCCTTCCCTGATTCTCCTGGTTCCCAGTCTTATCCTTGTTAGGGTAAAAAGGAAATAAGGAAGTTAGTTTGTGATATCTATGCAGTGATAAAATATCAGAAAATATGGCTGTTTCCAGCCAAGTAAGGTTACTAGGTAGATACATCAGAAGAGACACATAGTCAGTCTACAGAGGTACAATTAGTACAGCTAGATGAAACTTGGATGGATATTAAGAATGACTGTGAACTTGAATGTCTTTCTCTTTATCGCAACCATATTTAAAGCACGCCTGCTGAAATTCTAACTGTGGCAGAGGATGCCTGACTCAAATGTCCTCTTTTAGCTATTACATGCACCTAAGAAAAACAAGTATCAAAACTGAAAAGGCTGCAAGGAGAAAGACATTAGGGAGTGACAGAAAATCACTGCAATAGCGGATTCTTTCCTTCACCCCTACCACCCAAGGTTTTTAAACCAAACCTTAGTAACTTTTATAGATTCAACTTACCTTGAAGCCCTAGAGGCCTCTACTAGCTTATTTCAGAGGCTTGCTTTTAACACAATCACACAATTGCACCTGGGTTAAAACATATTTTAAGGAAAGATGTTCCATTTCATTCTACTGAATTTAACACACCTGGAGTGTGTGCCCACCGTGGATTAGGCATTGTAGTAAGTATGATGGGTGCCTCAGAGACGGAGACTCACACCACTCCTGCCCTCGTGAGGTTTGTCGTCCAACCATTCAGAAAGCAGTTAAGATGTAACTTCTAGAGAAATTTATGTTAGCAACTCAAGTGATATGAACTCTGAGGTGTACAGCATAGTTGTTAGATAATCATATGTTACAAAGTATCCCCCCAATATTTTCAGTACCCATCTGGTACCATACATAGTTATTACGATATTATCGACTATATTGCCTATTTTGCAACTGCCAATCTGTATATTTCTCAATCCCTCCACCTTTTCACCCAGTCTCTCGACCTTCCTACCCTCCACCAACCACCAGTTTGTTCTCTGTATCTATTGTTGCGCGTGGGTCACCGGCTAGCAGTGACCACGGAACGCTGTGGATGGCTCGACAATAACAACATGCACAGAGACAAACTAGTTTCTGTGGGGAAGTAGGGACGAAATGGCCACCCCCCCTAGTGGGGAGCGCGCCGATCCACCGTCCATACCTGCTTTTATTAGGCTCATTTTGCATAATAACTCAGGTAACGTACAATACTCATTAGGGGAAGTAAGGAATATAGAAAACAAAGAGCTCTGCCGGTCTATTGAGTTGGGGGGGTCAAAGAGCTGTAAGGCTGAGGAACAAACTAGCTTCCTCCTAAGACCCTCCTCATTCAACTGAGAGCATTCTTGAACAAAGAAGGTTTCACAGTAATTTACATGTTCTTTCTTAGGCCTGATCACCCCGGGAAATCCGCACTTCCCAGTACCGAGCTGTACTTCCCCGTCATTGTTTCAGGCTTAGGTGGAGCGCGGGAACTAAGGCCACCGAGAGATAAGGAGATTTTCTTCCGGACGCTGAGAACTCAGACTTTGTCAAAGCCGAGGAGTGAGGGTCCATCACCCCCTTTTGCTGCAGCCCCCCAAGTCCTTCTTTTGGGGGGCCTCCCAAAGTGATCGTGCCTGGCTTGGGTTGTTCCCCCCGTGGGGAATCTTACCCGTCTTTGGCTAACCGACCAAGCTTTTTGGGGTTCAGCAGCAGAAACAGCGTTCCTGCCAGGAAGATAAGCTTTTGTCTCCTTGCCGGCTCACGGTTCCAAGGGCGTTCCCTTAGCCTTAGCTAGGCGGGGGTTTCAGTTTCTGATACCAGTCAGGGCGGTTCCCAACAATCTATTAGTCTGTTCCTACTTTTTTTGTTTTGTTCTTTAGATTCCATGTATGACTGAAATCATATGGTACTTGTCTTTCTCAGTCTGACTTATTTCACTTAGCAAAATACCCTCTAGTTTCATTTATGCTGTTGCAAATCTTAAGATCTCATTCTTTTTATGGCTGGTAATATTCCATTATATATATGTACCATAACTTTTTTGTCCATTCATCTATTGATAGGCATTTGGGTTGCTACCCTATCTCAGCTATTGTAAATAACACTGCAATTAAAATAGGGTGCATATATTCTTTATTTCTTTTTCTTTTTTATTGAATTTATTGGGATAACATTGGTTAATAAAATTATTTAGGTTTCAGATGTACAATTCTATAATACACCATCTATATATTGTATGTTCATCACCCCAAGTCAAGTCTCTTCCCATCACCATTTATTCCTTTTCACCCTATTCTACATACCCAACCCCCTTTTCCCTCTGGAATCACTATACTATTATCTGTGTCTATGAAGGTTTTTCTTTGCTTAATCCTTTCACCTTTTTTGCTCAGCCTCCCACCCCCTGCAACCATCCCCCCTCTGACAGCTGTCAGTCTGTTGTTTATCTATGGGTGTGTTTCTGTTTTATTTGTTAGTTTTGCTTAAGTATGATCCTATTTTATTTGAAACTTTATTTGCTTCTCTTATTGTTTACACTATTATAGATGTCCCCATTTTTCTCCCTCTTTGCCCCCCTCATTCAGCCCTGCTACCCCCAGCCTTGACCACATTGTTGTCTGTGTCCATGGGCCATGCGTAATACATATAGGTATATATGTTCTTTGGCTAATCTCTCCCAGTGCCCTCCATCCCCTTCTCCTCTGAGATCTGTCGGTCTGTTTTATGTATCCATGCCTCTCACCTTATTTTGTTCATCAGTTTATTTTGTTCACCAGATTCCACATATAAGTGAGATCATATGGTATTTGTCTTTTGAATTAGTGTGTCAGGATTCTTCAGATATATTCTCAGAAGTGGAATCACTGGGTGATAAGGCAGATCAATCTTTAATTTTTTGAGGAAACTATGTGTCAAAACAGTGAGAAAACAGTCATGTCAAACTCATTTTCACTGGGGGCCACATCAGCCTCGTGGTTGCCTTCAAAGGGCTGAATGTAACTTTAGGACTGTATAAATGTAACTACTACTTACCAGTTAAGTGAGAGCTCGGTGCTGCCACCAGGTAGAAACAAGGTGCCAGGTGGATAAAACAAGGTGGAGGGGCAGATTTGGCCTGTGGGCCTTGTGTTTGCCACCTGTGCTGTATCCTGTTTTCCACAGTAGCTGCACCAGTCTGCATTCCCATGAACAGTGCACTAGGCTTCCCTTTTCTCCACATCTTCTCCAATAGTTGTTGTCCATTGATTTATTGATGATGGCCATTCTGACAGGTGTGAGGTGATATCTCATTGTGCTTTTAATTTTCATTTCTCTGATGAATAGTAACATTGAGCATCTTTTCATATGTCTACTGGCCATCTGTACATCATCTTTGGAAAACTGTCTGTTCAGCTCCTCTTCCCATTTCTTTTACAAGGACACTGACCCTATTCCTAAGAGTTTCCCCCTCATGACAATTATAATAATCACTTCCCAAAGACCCCCACCCCCACACCCTACTATCATCACAATGGGGGTTAGGATTTCAATATATGAATTAGGGGGGAAATGTTCAATACATAGAAGAAAACTATTTGATTTGCCAAAGGCATTTATAGATAAAGATATGTGAATAAGATATATTATGATATGTGAATGAGTGTGCATTTTATGTAATTTTTATTTTTTATTATTTTGCTTCACAACATACTAATACAGGGCATATTTCTAGTGTGCAATTTATATCATATCTTAAAGTTACTAGGAATGAAACATGTATCAGACTTACTTACCATGCTATTGATTACTTCAGACATTACAAACTCCTGAGTCTTGGTGGCAACACGCTAATCCAGAGATTTTCTTTCTCATGGATTTAGGTGTATATCTGCTGTTTGTTCAAGGCAGGTTAAGAGAAGGAACTGTGTTCTCTAGGTTTGACTGAGTCTTAACCTCATAAATTTATTTTCCTATGTTGTTATGTCATGGTCTTTATTGTGGAATAAGATACTTCAAAAGGAAGAGCCATTAACAATAGGCACGGGGATTAATAATAGAATATATGTTGAACTTCCAACACGAAAGGTAGTAAGTGAGAACCAGCACCATTACAGTGTATTTTAAAGGGCTGAGAGAGGGGAATGGGAGAAAAAGGGATGTGAGGTAGAAAAATAAGTTTGTATTAAATACATATTTTACAAAGGGGAAGGTGAAGACCAAGGTAGATGGTAAAGTTTATATCAATAAATACCTATTGAACAATTGCAGTGAGCAGGGCTAGAGATGCTTCAGAGCAGGAAGGAAGCCAGAAGCAGGACTCGGACCTTCTCTCTGCATATGCCCCTGGAAGTGTCACAGGTGGGCTCAGGTAACCAGGTTCTTGGTGATCGGGACAAAGAATTGAACCTAACACCCAGAGTTTATAGCAGAGAACATGGGAGCAGGTCGACTCCAAACAGAGATTGACGTCATGGGCTAGAGGGACTCTATTCTTATAGGGCAGATCCTTCCTGGCTAGTTTTGGTGGGCTTTACTGAGCATGTACAAGTAGTTGTATTACTTTAAAGCTACTGCACATGTGATTTCCCATGATTTTCCCTGATTGACCACCAGGGAAGGGGGCCCCACAATGTTACCGAATTGACCTCCCCTTCTCCTGGGGTCCCCCTATACTAGGTTTGCCTTTCCCATCGCCTGAGAATTATAGTTCTCCATGTTAGAGATTGGTGAAAAGGACAGGAATTATTTACTCAAGTTGTACAGACTTAAGAGTAATGACTTAATGTCTTCATCAAAATCCCAAAGTCCCTTAAAACACCCACAAACACACACAGTCCTTCCTTCCCCCCTTTGCCCAGTCTGGGGTACCGTATCTCAGGAAAAGAAATAGAAGTCTGTGGCTCAGGCAGCCCCCAGTTCCTCCCAGTAATCTGTGCTCAACTGGTAGGCCTCCCTCCGTTCCTGGCACCATCAGCTGTGTAGCTGCTGTGATCTTCTGTTCTTAATCCAAATCCACATGGTACCTTCTCATGGCCCACCAGCAAGAGTCATTTCACCCCTTCCTTCATGCAGTGTCTCTCCTGCATTCTTCCAAACTGCTAAGAGAGAGCTCTGCATTGCTGCTACCTCTTGCTTTCCAGCTTCCTAAGCTGTATGGCAAAGGGAGCCCCAAAGCCACGTGACTCTCCCCTGCCAAAGCCGAGTGGCGGTTCTTTGCCAAAGCCATATGGTGATTCTTTGCTAAAGCTGAGTGGTGGTTCTTGTCTTGGCTGCCACGCCTGGGTTTAAATCCCAGTGCTAATCTTCCTCTGCAGCCCCATTTCTGACTCCTCCCACAATCAGCTACACTTGCCAGCACTCCCATATTTCCCAGCTTTTCTGGGCTGCCATGTTAAGTCTGGACAGGCATGGCCCCATGGCATGGAGCCAATTATCTTCCAAGCTCTCACGCAAGTTCTAAAACCAGGAGAGTTGCCTTCCAGTTCTGTCTTGGGTGGAAGTTACTCCCTCTCCCTGGCTCAAAGCCTGGCCACAGCTGTTTAACATATCCATGAAACCAGTTAAAGGTTATAGATATGTTAAATGACTGTTCTAGAGGTTATCTGCAAAGCTGTTGCTATGCAAAACAACCCAATGTATCCCACGTATCCCATCCCTCAATTCAGACTTGTGGGCGTGAGGACATCCCATATTTTTAATATTTTCTGGACACCCTGAATTCTGAACCCCACTACAAATCCTTTTGGGGGCCCCCTGGCTGCTCCCTCTTGCAGAAGGGGTGAGAGGAGAGCCTACACTGTGATCTCCGTCATTCTCATAGCCTGTGCTCCTACAATCCTGCTTAGTCAGAAAAGAAACCAGGGTGGGCGGGGCAGGGGGGATTGCTCATTGGAGTAGAAATTACCAATATTAAGGCAAATTCAACTCTTACTATTTTACTTACTATAAGTAACATCTTTCCAGTTAAATACATTGACCTCCCAGCAAGAGGAGGTCAGTGAATGAACCTGAAATTAGCATTTGTTAAGGAGGGAATCATGCCTACTGTGCCAGAGAAAATTTTTGTGTATGTTGATATGTATTTTCATTTTAATTCTCACAAGCCAAAAAATGTGTACTATTTTCTTTATTTCCCAGCATCAAGAAACCAAAGCTCTGAGAAGTTAATGAACTTAGCTAAGGTAATACAAAAAGTTGGTGGGGAGAAAATATGCTTTTAATCCAATAAGTAGAAAATTGTGATTTGAACTTCGGTCAGCGTGACTAATTTCAACCCTTAACCCAACCCTTATATTTTACAGTCTACTTACAGAAATAAGAAAAAAAATAAAATTGTAGACATCTATAGTGAGCAAGCACAAAAAAGATGGAGAATACATGATGCTAAATTATTCATAATAGATTGCTATATTCTAGGCTTTTGGAGAGGAATGGTGTGTATATATGTTAATTGGACATTATCCTTTTTGCTCACTTCATTAGTCATAATCACATACACTAGTCACAAGGAATTAGCAACTCAAAAGCAGGTTCGAACTCACACCTGCAACTAACGATATGTCCAGTAGAGGGAGCCTCCATCTCACAATTAAGCCTCCTACAGCAGGTGCAAAATTCTGTTTGGAAAGGAGCCCTGAAAGGTCGGCGAAAACAAATTATCTTGAAAGTGTATTGTGGGGGAAGAATTACTTCTATTTTAAAGCATTTCACTGTCTTGGTGCAAAGAATAATGCATAAAATTATGTGCTCATTACCTAAATTAAAGTTACTGAAATCCAGTGGAGTGTTAGATGTTGCCTCTGATTCATTGTATTTTTTAAGGGGTAGAGATGGCCAGTATTGTCCTAGCCATTATTCAGGCATTTTATCCCCCCAGGACGCACTGTGGCATCTCTTGGCTTCATTAATACAGCGACTAATGATACCTACTAACCTTCAGTGGGTCTCCTCCTCTCATATTTTCATTTCTTCTGATCAGGAAAAGGATAAAATGCAGAGTAAATATGCTCACTCACATAGTTATATACCTATTGTGTGAAAATGTAGAAATAAGGAAATGTATTCTAATTTTAGGTAGGCAAAACAAACCTTGGTGATTTTTTTCTGTTGTTGTTGTTGCACTTCAGCTAACAAATTCTTTCATTAGAGAAAGGAGGAAAGAAGGGACCAACACATGTTTTTTTCTTTTTTAGCCTGCATTTTAAAGGATGCTGCTGCTGACCGTGATTTAATTGTTCTTATAAAATTTATTTCCTTGGGACATCCTATTATTTTTCCCTCTGGTTTTTGTTTTGTTTGTTTTGTTTTCATTTCTCTATCCCATTTTTCTCTTTGCTGTTTCCTTTTCTCTTCTTTTCTATGGCATCTATCATTTCTTTTTTTTTTCCTAACTGCTTCACATTCTCCAAGGCACCCTGCCATTTTGCACACAAATTAACAAACCTTCTTTATGGGCTGTCAGTCTTCTGAAAGTATCTCTATTGTACTACCTCTATTCCATGTGACCTGAAACAGGGTGAGGACAGACCTACCCAATCCCACTGCTCATGCTAGACCAGGCGATCTCTAAGAGGGAGGAGTCTCTTCTGAGCTCAGGTAGGAGACCAGTGACAGCTGTGTCACTTGTCCTTCCTCTGACTGGGCAAAGTGGAAAATAGACACAATGTTGCTAGGATATAATGTACATCAATCAGCACAGGAAGTGGAGCTAAAACAAGTAAGGGGGACAGATAAAAAGAATGAAGGTATCAGGTAGTTAGTGGAAAAAAAACATTGTTGGTGGTAGGGTTAAAGCTCGTTAAAGAATGCTCTCTTTGACTAGTTGTGTTCCTGGGGTTAGGTGCCTCACATTCTCTAAGGCTTGGTTTCCTCATCTGTATAATGAAAATAAAAATATCCACCTGCTCACACAGTTTTGCCATCAGAATTAAATGAGCAATGCATGTAAAAATGCTCGTGAAGGAACTTGGATGTAACTAAGAGCATGGTTTTGAAAGGTGGTGGTATGATGATGCAATCAGAGGTTCTGGTCCCTGGTGCGGTTCTTCCCAGACCCTTCACCTGCAGCAGAACTTAGGGACAGATGCAAAGTTTTCAAACCCAAGGTCTGTTTCCAACCTGCTGCTATATGGTCTTGGATAAACCACATAAATATTTGAGTTTCTATTTCTGTATATGGAAAATTAATATAACCACTCTACTGTATGTACACCTGGAACTAATACAAAATAATACCAAATGTCAACTGTAATTAAGAATAAACTTGTAAAAAAAGGTAAATGAAAGATTGCCTCCTTTAAAATTGAGAAGATGAACTATGATGACCTATGTGGAAGAGGGCTGCAGTCGGGGACTCTTGTCACTTCTTGTTCCCCAGCACCACCCTGCCTTTCACCCTTTCTTTAAGGGTCTCAGCTACTTCAAACAGGCATGCAGCCTGCTCCTTATTGCAATAAGAGCTTTCCCACATCTAGTCTCTGCTCTAGCCACTGTTCTTGTTGAATGCCCCTTCATGGGTCTGCTGTGTGCAGTGTGCCAGTGCCTGTCATGGTGGCTCCCTGGGTCTAAATCCCAGTGTGTTCTGGAAGAAGATGAAACACCATTTTTCTCCTGGCTTGCCACAAAATCATTCTGGCCCGACTGCCAAAGAGACACCCTTTAGGCCTAACAGGTATCCTAGAACCACTCAAAGGCTACTGCAGAACCTTGTTCTCGGTGTTTCAGTAAGTACCTGTTTTAACTGATTCAGCCTCCCATTTCACTGAAATGATGAAAACCATCTGGTGTGACCAGCTCTTCTTTCTAAAAATTCTGTACCTTTGCCTTGGCCAGGTGGCTTAGTTGGTTGGAGCATCATCCCACAAACGAAAAGGTTGCAGGTTTGATCCCTGGTTAGGACACATACCTAGGTTGGAGGATCAATCCCTGATTGGGGCACATAGGAAGTGACCTCTCCCTCTCTCTCTCTCTCTCTCTCTCTCTCTCTCTCTCTCTCTCTCTCTCTCTCTCTCTCTCTCTCTCCCCCCCTTTCCCTCTCTCCTCACATACACCCCTCTCCTTTTCTCTCTAAAAGTCAATGAACATATCCTCAGCTGAAGATTTAAAATAAATAAATAAGCTGCACCTTTCATATATATAACTTTCTGTTCTCAACATAATATCTGACCATTTCTTCTCCTTTTCCCTAATTATGTTTCCTGTATTTTTTATAGCTGCCATGTGGGCACTCATGAAGACTTGGTCATAAGTGCTTCTATTCTCCTAGCTTTACTCAGATGTTTTAGTAAGTGCATTCATTTTTGTAGTCAACAGTCACTTTTGCCTAGGTGACGTAAAGTCAGTAACTCCAGCCTTGCTCTCTTATGACCTCCAGGGTGTTTATGTCCTGCTGCCCACTGGGCAATTCCTGATTACTCTGTTTTGGTTACAATATGGTGTAGAAGAACAAGAAATGCATCACTCTGTTCTTAGAGAGTGCATTATTTTTCCATTGCATCTGTAACAAACTTAGCAGTGTAAAACAACACTGATTTATTTTCTCAGTTCTGTGGGTAAGAATTCCAGCACAGCATGGCAGGATACTCTGCCCAGCGTCTTACCAAACTGAAATCAAGGTATCTGCTGGGCTGTGGGTCTCTCCTCTGGGGTGCATGGACAACCAAGTTCACAGGCAGTGGAAGAATGAATTTCCTTTTATGCTCTCCATGTGACGGTCTCAGCCTTCCTCATCCGCAAATTAGCATGAATGGATAGAGTTCTTCTCATGCTTCCTTCCAATCTCTCTGACTTCCTTTTTCCTTTTTAAAGGTTTATGTGACTATTCTGGGCCCAACCAGATAATCCAGGATAATCTCTCTCTTTTTAAGTTCTATTTATTAGTGACATTAATTACAATTTCAAAGTCTCTTTTGCTATGGAAGGTAATGTATTCACAACCCTGGGAATAAGAGTATTTATTCATTTGGGGTCCACTTTTTTTTTCCTATGAAAAACATTGCTGAAGACACTTTTATACCTTTTACATGGAAGATTAGATTAGAAAGGATACTAGGAATCACTTGGTCCAGTCTCTCTATTTTCTAGGTAAGGAAGGTTGAGGTTCAGTTTGCAAATAGACCTGCCAAGGCCACACACCGTGCAGTGACAGCTCAATGCTTTTCCCACTATGACGCCAAGGCAATACTTACCTATGTTTCCGTTAATTTCATTTCTTAACAGCAATGCCTAATATCCAGTTGAAATTACATTCGATCATGAGTCTTCTGTCAATTATAACAAATATTCATCTCCGCTTTGAATCTTTTACTGAATGGAATGGCTAGTAAAAATATTAACTAAAAGCTGTTTTCAAAAAGGTTCCTGGAGACCTGAATGAAGCAAATAGGGATGAATCATAATGCCGCCTGCAATTAAGAGTGTGTAGTGGATATACATGGTTAGACACACACACTCATGGAGCATTAGAGTATTTAGCTGGCACAGAATGAGTCACAAAAATCTTGCTGAAGATGGGTTTTATAGGACAATAAAAACATTGGCAGAAGGTGTTATTAAGATGGAAGAAGAAGGCACAGATGTGTGAGTGGGTAAGTCAAGAGCATCAAGCAGATTGGATTTTGTTTCCTGAAATGGAAGTACATGCTTTTTGAGGAATAAGACAGGGATGATTCTGGATAGATAACAAGGAATCATTTGCTAGAAAGCTTTGGATCCGAGTCTACAGAAGAGTACGTAGTTTGGTTTTTGGAAAAGGAAACTGAGCATTTTATTCCAGCTGGCCATCTGTCATCCGGGGGAGGATAAAGAGAGACCCTAGGGAGAATGAACCAGGAAATAGTTGTAGAAATCCACACATGAACTATGGAATTTAAAAAATGGTCCAATCAGAGAAACATGGGGACAGCACAAAAGGGCTTGTGGATGGGAAGAATGTAATGCACTTAGGAAAGCAAAGATTTCGAGTACCAGGCTTGGAACCCAGAGAACCTAGAGGATGGGTATGCCACCCTCAGAGATGAGAGAATATGAATGACAGCTTGTTTTCTCTTAGTACATGCAGAGCCTCATTCCAAGGCTGTCATACGTGAACTTGAAATGCACTAATAAGCGTAGGCAGTTATACAAACCATCACTTTTACTCTCCTTTTTCCAACTTCGTTTCCCACAATAAGACCAAAATTTTTTTTAAAAAGATGAAGTGATTATGTGGACTTTTGGGTAATAAGGAGGTTACCCAAAATGATATGATATTAGTGCACAGAAAACTTTATAGAAAAATGGGAAATATATTTTTTAAAGACAAAGACAAAGGTTTGGCATTCTTGATGTATCACTCAACTTTAATTTGTAGAACTTTCTCTTAAATTATTTCCTCATTGCTGCCCTGAAACTGCTATGACCCCATTACAAGGATTGACTATGTTTTCCTGATCAACAGTGCCTTAACTGGTAACTGCATTTCCATAGGATTGGTCAGTATAGCTAGTCAGGATTCTCAAGGGAAACAAAACCAATATTTACTTGGCTACCTATTTGTCTATATACATATATTTATTTACTAGGAGGATTTAGCTCTTGCAAAAGTCTCATGATCTTCTATCCAAAAGCTGGACACCCAGGAAAACCAGTGTTGTCATTCAGTTCTAAACCCTAAAAGCTAGTGGAGTCACTCAGTGGTTTAAATCCTGAGGAGAAAATGAGATTAGATGTCCCAACTCAGTTTTTCTCTGTCTTTTGTTCTAATCAGGCCGTCAGTGGATTGGATAGGACCAACCCAAATTGGGGAGGATAATCTACTTTATTGATTCAAATGCTAATCTCATCTGGAATTACCCTCATAGACACACCCAGAAATAATGTCTAATCTGTGCACCCCATGGGTAGTCAAGCTGACATAAAATTAAATTTCACAGCCAGTGAATTGGGGTAAATTGATTTCATCCATTGTTTTTAATAATGTGTTAAAGATACAAAAATGTGAATAACTAGAGACAAAAAATAGCTTAAAATTTGGAAAATTCTTATCTGCATTTCTGTTCACCCATTTCTTATACTAAATTTCTTCACCACTGGTTTCTACTTCTTCCAACCTTTAAATGAATTTTCTTAAGATCTCACTTCAATAATATCACTTTGTTAAAAATCAAACAATTTTTAATTGCTCCTCATTGCCTAAAAAGTACCTAACTCCATTCTTTTAGGGTTAGCCAATTTTCTGATACATGATTAGGTGCGCTTTTTTTTCTCCCAGTATGCTCTCATCATTCCATTTCTTGTTTTAGGCAAGTAGCCTGGTTCTGTTCTCCTTTGTCTCAGGAGAGGTTTGGTTCATGGCAGTGAAGTCAGGAGCTGCCTTCCAGATGTGTCTTTCCCTGGCTCTTGTTTACTGTTCTTTTTTATTTCTTTGACAGCAAGTAAAATTTAACTTTTATTCATGTATTTTTAAAATATTTTTCAATCATAGTTAACATCCAATTTTATATTAATTTCAGATGAATAGCATAGTGGTTAGACATTTATATAACTTATGAAGTGATGACTCTGTAAGTCCAGTACCCACATGGCACCATACATAGTTATTACAATATAATTGACCATGTTCCCTGTGCTGTACTTTACATCCCTATGGCTATTTTGTAACTGCCAGTTTGAATTTCTGAATCCTTCACCTTTTCATCCAGTTGGCTTTGTTTTCTAAAAGTCAGAGAAGTTTGGAAAGAATAAACATCTTGGATGGATGAAAGTCTAAAAAATACCAGATATGGATAACATTTAAATATTTTAATTGATGTTGAGACCTGTATGAAGTTGGGCTTATGATGGAGTAAGTACCTTTATTCTTACTACAATAGAGCCAAAAATCACTTCTTCCCAGATGACAAGTCAATATCTCCAGCTTCATCTCTTCCATAAGCTCTAGTTCTTCACCCAGCTGACCACTGCACATTGTTCTTTTTCTTTTTTTTTGTTTTGTATTTTTTAAATATAGTTTATTGATTATGCTATTACAATTGTTCCATTTTCCACCCTTTATTCCCCTCTGCCCTGCACACCCCCTCCCATCCACATTTCCCCTCCCCACTTTAGTTCATGTCCATGGGTTATACATACAAGTTCTTTGGCTTCTACTTTTCCTATACTATTCTTACCCTCCCCATGTCTATTTTCTACCTACCATCTATACTACTTATTCTATGTATCTTTTCCCCCTCTCTCCTCCTTCCCCTCCCCTGTTGATAACCCTCCATGTGATCTCCATTTCTGTGGTTCTTTTCCTGTTCTAGTTGTTTGCTTAGTTTGCTATTGTTTTTTTTTGTTGTTGTTTTAGGTGTGGTTGTTAATAACTGTGAGTTTGCTGTCATTTTACTGTGCATAATTTGTATCTGCTTTTTCTTAGATAAATTCCTTTAACATTTCATATAATAAGGGCTTGGTGATGATGAACTCCTTTAACTTGAACTTATCTGAGAAGCACTTTATCTGCCCTTCCATTCTAATTGAAACCTTTGCTGGATAGTGTAATCTTGGACGTAGGTCTTTGCTTTTCATGACTTGGAATACTTCTTTCCAGCCCCTTCTTTCCTGTAAGATTTCTTCTGAGAAATCAGCTGATAGTCTTATGGGAAATCCTTTGTAGGTAATTGTCTCCTTTTCTCTTGCTGCTTCCAAGATTCTCTCCTCCATTTTAATCTTGGATAATGTAATTATGATGTGCCTTGGTGTGTTCCTCCTTGGGTCC
Organism: Phyllostomus hastatus; assembly: GCF_019186645.2. Classification (NCBI taxonomy): domain Eukaryota; kingdom Metazoa; phylum Chordata; class Mammalia; order Chiroptera; family Phyllostomidae; genus Phyllostomus; species Phyllostomus hastatus. Next base: position 84,492,128 of record NW_025333977.1, on the reverse strand, counting down.
AACTTCTTTGGGACTCTCTGAGCTTCCTGGACTTCCTGGAAATCTATTTCCTTTGCCAGATTGGGGAAGTTCTCCTTCGTTATTTGTACAAATATTTGTACAAATAAGTTTTCAATTTGTTGCTCTTCCTCTTCTCCTTCTGGTATCCCTATAATCTGGATGTTGGAATGTTTAAAGATGCCCTGGGGGTTCCTCAGCCTCTGGTCATTTTTTTGAATTCTTGTTTCTTCATTCTTTTCTGGTTAAATGTTTCTTTCTTCCTTCTGGTCCAAACCATTCATTTGAGTGCCAGCTTCCTTCCCACACTATTGGTTCCCTGTACATTTTCCTTTATTTCACTTAGGATAGCCTTCATTTTTTCATTTAATTTGCAACCAAATTCAACCACTTCTGTGAGTATCCTTATTACCAATGTTTTGAACTGTGTATCTGATAGGTTGGCTATCTCTTCATTACTTAGTTGTATTTTTTCTGCAGCTTTGATCTGTTCTTTTGTTTGGGCCCTTTTTTTTCTTTCTTTTTTTTTTCTTTCTTTTTTTTTTCTTTTTGTCTCAGCATACCTGTTATGTAGTTAGAGGTGGAACCTTAGGTGTTGACCAGGGCGGGGCAACCCACATCGCAGTGTTGTGATGTTGTAGGTGGGGGAGGGGTCTGAGAGGGAACAATGGTGCTTGCTCTGCTCTTTGCCGGATTTCAGTCACTTCCCTGGCTACCCACAAGCAAAGTGGGCCCTTCTGGTGCTGATTCCCAGTTGGTGGGCTTGTGCTCATTCTAGGGCCCTGTGGGTCTCTTCAACAAACTTGCCTGTGAGGCTGGTAGTTTCTTCTGCTGCCACCTCAACCCCCACAGGTGTTTTCAATGAGTGGTTTAAGGCTTTATTTCCCAGAGCTGGAGTTCTGGGCTGTCTCGCTCCCCAATAGTTTCTCCTGGTGTAGCAGCACTCGAATGTGGGACCTCTGGCTCCACTAGCTTCTGCCTTTTGCACCCATTCCACAATCTGCCACCTCACGTGCCCTGGTCCACTAGCTGCCACCTTGCCATGAGTCCTCTCCACCCTGGCTGCCAGATTCTGCCCTTCCTAACAGTCTGGATGTATGTTTCTTCTTTAACTTCTTGGTTATCAGACTTCCATACAGTTCAATTTTCTGTCAGTTCTGGTTGTTTTTTTTGTTTTTAAATTGTTGTTGCCCTTCTTTTGGTTGTGTAAGGAGGCACAGTGTGTCTACCTATACCTCCATCTTGGCCGGCAGTCCAACATTTTTCTTTTTTGGTAGGTATTTGAACAAGTTTCAGAAGTTTCCTTCTATTCCTAACTTGCTAACTTTGTTTGTGATGGGTTGTTTAATTTTATCAGAATACTTTTTGTGTGTTTATTGAGATAATTATATATTTGTTGTTCCTTTATATGTAAAAGGTGTTCATTATATTTATATATTTTCTAATAATGAATTATCTTTTGGTGCTTGAGATAATAGCAACTAGAATATGATGTATCATCTTCCTCATGTTTCTGAATTTTTATTAGTATTTTGTTTAGGATTTATATCTAAGTTTATGATTGAGATTGGTTTATGCTTTTCTTTCTACTGCGATTCTTGCTTGGTTTTCATATCCATGATATCCTAGCCTCTTGAAAATGGGAAAGTTTGCTCTTTTTCTGTTCACTAGAAAAAAAATTTTAAGGTTTGAATGATCTCTTTCTTTTCCTTTTAGGAAGATTTTTAACTGCTCACTCTGTTATTATAATAATTGATTATAGGGCTATTCAAACTCTCTGGTTCTTCTTGAAACAGTTTTGATATGATGTATTTGTATAGGATGTATCCAATTTTCTTAAATTTTCAAATTTATTGGAATAACATTGTTCACATACTTTGTTTTTTAATAGTGTGATTCATTTTTTAAAATTTTATTGTTATTTTTTAATGTTCATCTGAGGACATGTTTATTGATTGTTTTAGAGAAAGAAGGGAGGGAAATCGAGAGGCAAAAAAACATCAATATGAGAGAGCAACATTGTTAAGTTGCCTTTCCTACACAGCCCAACCAAGCCTGAATGCACAAACTTGGCATGGGCCCTGGCCAGGAAACAAACCCATGACATTTCTTTCAATTTGCAAGGCAATGCCCAATCAACTAAGCCTACACCAGCCAGGGCACATATTTTGTTTTTATAATTTTAATCCTTTTATGTCTATTATCCTTCATCAGTTCTGACAGAGTTTTGTCTTTTAGTCTTTTCATATAACCATATTTTGGCTTTGTTGAATGTCTACATTTTTGTCACTGTATCTTATTTTATTAACTTATTCTATTGTATTTTAGAATATCTATTTTCCTTGGGTTTATTCTGATGCTATTTTTCTGTACTTTGAGATGGACATTTACCTCACATATTTAAAAGGTAGCCTTGTAATTTATGTGGAATGTAGCTGTGTTGTAGTAGATGTGCCTTTCAACATGTCTGGGTTGCTACACTGCTCCAAATGGAAGTCCTTGAAGTAAACTTTCTTGACCAATGGAGAAAAGAGAATTGCTCTATTTTGGTTACTCTGACCACACCTGAAATATGATATTCAGTTATCTAAACATAATTAAAAGAAACCCTAGCAAATATAGGATGCACACTAATAAAAGTAAATAAGGTAGTTCGATGTCTGAATTCATAGCGAGGAACTACTAAAATAACTATTGCTTGTTTAACCTAGATATTAGAATGGGGGTAGAGGAAAGAGAAAGTCTTCAAATTCTTGGAGTACTATAGAATGAAAAAGACTAAATTTGTTTAATCTTTATGACAAATATTAGTTTATGAATAAAATTCAGAAACTAGATTTTGGTTCAAGAAATACATGTCTACTAATAAGGTACCTGGTGGTAGAAAACCCACTGTCACAGGAATTGTTCGAAGCCTTGTCCACATAACATAACTGAATATAGTGGAGGGGTATCATGCATGATTTAGAGAGTTCAGTGTGATAACATCTAAGGCCCTTAGGGATTTTGGGATTTTAATCTCAATGATTATTGAGAAAAGATCCTGTATCACCTACTGCTTTTGTTTCCACTATAGACAGTATCTAAAACTCCTAAAATGAGTTCGATGAACACCAAAAATGAATGTATAAAAAAATGAATGATTGAATGAGTAAAGCAGTCATAATAACAGCAAAAAATGATATGATATGATATGAGTGCTTTCTTGCTATTTTGTCCATAGTTAATATAGCTATATAATTAAAAAAGCATGTGTGTGTGTGTGTGTGTGTGTGTGTGTCAAGTGGGAGGAGAAGAAAATCTATTAAAATTCAAGCACTAGAAGTGATTTCTTATTCAGGGTGAGTAAAACCTTCCAATGTTTCAATTCAGTGACACCTTGGGAATGTTTTATGGATCCAGTTTCATCACCTGTTAGCAGTGGGACTGAAAGGCTGAGCTACTTTTGATGGATGGCCCTTCAGAGTCTTGTCTTTAAAACAGTACCCTTGGCTCACCCCTTCTTAACTACACCCCTCATGCAGTATTCTGATAATCTTCCTTCTGCTGGCTCCTAAGTCAGTGTAAGCCATCTACTTTCTTCAGTAAACTTCAGTCTGCCTTCGTACCTTGACAGTAAATTACTTACAGGACCTATAATTATGTCCATTTTTCAGTTTGAGGAGGGAATTTTATCATGCACACTCTAAATTCAGTCATCATTCTCTCATCTTTGGATTACTATAGTAGCCTCCCAACTAGTCTGCCTGCTTCAAGCTTTGCCCTTTCTTTCCCCTAATTCAATTTGCACTCTGCATCCAGCTGATCTCTCAATAACAAAAATGTTGGTGATCTAATTTCCTTGTTTACCCCTGTGCAATGCTCCTGCATTATCTGATAAATCCCAAAGCCTCAGCATAGCCTAAGAGAGGCTGCAAAACCTGTAACCTGCTTACCACTCCTGCATGTTTTCTCAACAAGACCTCTCTACACAGGCCATAAGATCTTTGGTTCTTTGATATCAACTATTCTCTCTGTGTCTTGTCTAGGCCTTTACACAAGCTGTTGCTTTTTCCTGGAACTCTCTCTAGCAATGCCAAAGGAGTTTGATTTGGTAAAAATAATTTAAATGTTGGAGATATGTATAGTAAGAGTAAATCTTAGTCAACAAAGATTACAAAAGATGACTACTTTTATATTAAATGAACTTAATCTCATCTCCAGAACACCATCTTGCCACCTTGGTTGGAGTTCTATCAACATCTTGGTCATTCTGCTAGCTGGTTTCTTTGATTCCATTATATTGTATAATAATTCTTTTATGTTTCTACAGGAACTCTTTTTCTGGGTTTCATATACAGCTATGACATATCCATGTCTCAGATCCTTCAATAACTCACTATAGTCAATAAGATAAAATATATCGTAGACTGCCAGTTTTGCTCTCAATATCCACCTTTCCCTTGTTCCTGGAACACTGATTACTCAACTACAGACACTGTTCCCCAGCATCCCTTTAAACTACCCGTGGCCTTTTGATTAAGCTCAAGGCAGTGGGATAATGAGTGAAGCGATGTCTACAATCCAAGGTCATCTCCAAGAGCGGAGTTATTACTCTGTAGTCTGACCCCTTCTTACCTCTCTATTCTCATATCTTCCTGAATATTTATACTTTAATTATATCAAGCAAGTGTGGCTTCAACTGTTTTGTGTTATTGCATGCTTATGAACTTTTACTCCAGCTGTTCACCTAGTACGAAGTACCCTTTGTGACTTTCATCATCTTCAACTTTTAGAACTTCATCTCCTCCAATAAGTATCCTTTGTCTTCTTCTCCTTATCTATATTCTGGTCTGGGTTAGATGCTATGCCTGTGAGCTTCCACCATTCCAGGTACATTAAAATTTCTTATTTTTCAATTAAGATAAAAGTCCCTCAAGAGACCTGCTACATTGTATCCATATCTACAGCCTTAATGTAGAGCAAGTGCTTGGCACTTAGGCCAAGCTTAACTGAACTGCTTCTTCTACATTGACCCTGCTGTTATAAAAATTTAGGCGGCAGAAGTCATTGAAATGTCATGACTGATTACATGCACATGGTAAGGATCTGGGAAGAAGAACACTCTGAGGGGCCTCAGATGTCTGCTTAACTCGGAGATCTATAAGAAATCATTTTCCAATGTAAAGGAAAAGAATCTTTCATTAGACAGCTCCATTTCTGCATTGCAGCTCCCCAGTTGCAGTGTGTCACTCATGTTCCGTGTTCCTCTCTTGCTGTTTGGCCACATGTTCTTTATTTGGCCTTTTTTCAGAGTATGCTGCCCTTGCACTTCAAACTCAGCTACATAAGAAATGCCTTCTTATCACTATTTCACAAAGTATCAAAATTGCTTTGAGGCACAGAAAGCAATATAGTTCTAATTTTTTGTTTGCTTCAAGTACAGAAGTGTGACAGGATTGGTGAGGTCAAGTATAATTGAGTTTAGGAAAGAAAAAATATTTGGGGGGAAAGATTCCTTTTATGGTACCATATCATAATGCCATAACCATGGGTGACAAATGTTATTTGCTTTTCTATCAGATATGTACAAATCATAATTCCTGGATGGTTCAGTGATTTAGATTGTTAGTAATCTGTAAGTCCTCCTGATCAATGAGTCATGATTAGAGTTCAAAAATTACCCTCCATGTTTCCTTTTAGAGGCAAGGGGAGTTTTAATCCTTAGTTGTTGTTGTTTTAATCTCTTCAACTATGGCCAATATTTTTAGTGGCTGTTATGGCAGACACCGTCAGTGGTTTTGCCATCAGAAGCCCTTCTGCCTCATCTTCACACAATAGAGGCTGCATAAAGCTCACTTTCCTATATGCAGATTTCAGCATGAAAGGTATTTATTCATGCAAAATATATTTATGGAGTACCTTCTAAATTTATGCTTGATTGATATCTTAAATTCTTATTTTTCTCTCTCCCCAGTGTCCCTGTTTGTTTTGTTTTATTCTGTTTGTACATTCTTGTCTGGGGCTTGCACTTAGTTTACAAGGTTTCCAGCCCCCCCACCCCCCCCACCCCCCACCCCCAGAGTCCCAGCTAAATTCCCTAGAGCATCCTTTCCTTTTACTCCTAAGGGGTGGGGGTTGTGTCTTGGTTTTGGACATCTACTTGCAGCTCTAACTTGCTATAAAGGTACTTCCCTACCCAGGATTTTGGGTATGCCCTTGTCTTAATGGAGATATAGAAGCTTATTCCTTTCATTCAAGGTTTGAGTTAATGCTTAGAGTTTAGGTCTTCCTTGCAAAGACAGGTAGGTTAACAGGGCTTCCAATGCATGTAGGCTCTGAGCTTATGGAGAACATTTCCCTCTTTCCTGCATGTCTGGAGATAAAACTCCCTTCTGTCCTTTTATCCTATTGCCTTCCCTCTTGTGTGTATCTGTAATGATTGCTGGAGTTCTGGGAATTCATGCCAATAATGAGTTCTCAAGAGCGACTTTACCTTTTTTTTTTTCTGAGTGGTTAGCTCTGAAAAGAATAATTTATCAAATCACTTTTATTCAACTTTGGAGGAAGAAGAAATAGGAAAAGGGGGGAGAGAAGCCCCTTCTGCAGTTTTAATTGCTTTGCTGCATCTCGGAGAGGCTCTGCTCAGCTTATCAAAGCTTGCAGCCAAGGCCTGGAGCTCATGGCTCCCTGCTGTCTGGTTGGAGTGGCTGGGCTCTGCTGATGTACCAGATAGGGTCTCAGCTATCTGATGGCATCAGTGCTTAGGAAGTTAATTCAAGTGATTGGCTGGAAAATTTGGGAGAGTAAAAGAAAAGGGATAGGGGTTGTTTTTCAGGATTTTTAAATTTTTTTTTTTAAGATGAAGTTTTATTCCTCCCTTCCTGCTTCTCAGGGCTTGGCAAATTTGTATATTTAAGGAGGAAAATAATTTCTTCTTTCATGTGAAGATCATAATATGAATTAGAGTCCTTTGCTTTATTTACTATGATCTCTTTCTCATACTCTGAACATCTTTGAACAATATGTCTCACTGAGGAAGCCAAAACTCCCTAGTGGCATTTGCATTTGCAGAGGAGAAAGCTGAGAGCCTTGAGCAAATACTCCAATTAAGGCGGGAGTTGATGACTGGAGGCTCACAATCCCTAGGAAGTCAGACTAAGAGAGCATATAGTCAAATTCAGTATGCGAGAAATCTATGAGCTGTTAGAGACATAAGATGTGTTTATAAAGGTGATTTAGGAGCTGCTTATATATGAATCATTATCAACAGAAGGTCTTAAAATTGATAGTTTAAAAACTGATCTTTATAGGTGGAAATGGTGGTCTGAATTACTCTGTGAATTTTTTTCTTCAAGATCTTATGTTATCTAGAGGAGGTACAACAGTGTTCTGTGGGCAGGTATATGGAGGCAGGTATATTTGGGCAGGTGACTGACCAAAGACAACAGAAAAAAACATACATTTGTTTATGCACAGTCTTCTCTTTGTGCTTCACAACACCCTGTCTTCTTCCATGGCAGTTAAGAGCACCAAGTTTGAAGCCACGCAGCCTGATTCACATCCTGGTTCTACTACTTAATAGCTGTGAAGATGTACGTGTATTTTGTGTGTATTAAGCACATAACCTCTCCATGCTTCAGAGTTCTAATCTGTAAAATCAGAATAATTATAATCACTGTATCATAGTGTTTGTTTTTTTTTTTTTGAGAACTAGATGAGTTCATATCTTAAAATGCTTGCAATGGTGCCCAACATTTAGTAAGTCCTCTGTAATTCAAGCTGTGCTTGTGGTCTGACAATCTATCATTACAATACAAAACATACTAGTTTATCTTCAGTCCAACTCCACTGCAATATAGGTCTTCAGGCTCCAAAGTTTTTGTTTTCTTGCACAGAAATGCCATGGCTAACGCTTTTGCATATGAAGATGATGATGATGATGATGATGGCCATTATTACTATTTTCTCTCCTTAGTGAGTATAGATACTTCAGTCAGGTCAAGCACAGGAAGGCAAGACAGGAGTTGTAGTGTGTAACAGGAAGTGTGTGGGTTTGGGGATCCCTCAGACCTGGCTCTGTTCAATCTCAGCTTTTATTCTCTGACCATGAGTGATTTACTTAACCTTTGTAAGCTCCAATTTCTTAAATGTAGAAAAATGATTTCGAGGAGTCTGGTGATTATTCTAAATGCAGTTGCAGCCATAACAGACTCCCTTATACAGTGAAATCAGACAATGCTTGCTTATTATTGTAGATTATGATAATATAGGTAGCCATTAAGGGAAAGGGTATTGTGTGAAAGATTTTTAAAATAACATGCTTAAATACTTTTGAATAATAATTTATAAATGTTATATCTGTCAACCCAGTTAATATGAATTTCACATTTAAAAAATTAAGAACCCTTTAACTACTATTTTGATTAAATTGTTTAATTGGAGGCAGAATGCAGGATTATTGCTTGTCCCTTGTATCTGATAAAGAACCTGTGTTTTCTGGTTAATTCAATTTAAAATAAATCCCATCACTTTAAATATATCAGGAGAAGGGGAGAAAGGCCTTTCTTGAAAGCAACAATGGAGCAATCCATTATTAAGTGTAGAAAGTGATGCTAATGCAACCTGATGGCTGAGATTTCACAATACAAAAATCCGGAAATTTAGAATTCTGTTTCCCACAGCAACTATAACTCTTCTCCACTTGAGCGTGTGTAACATTTCATATTACCAAATATGCATTTAAGTATAAATTACTACATATGCACAGTGGGGCTGGATTATAATCAACATGGGCACCACAAATATGAAATTTCTGACATTTGTATATTTGAGAATTTAAGTTTCAGTGATACTTTTCATTTTTCTTCTTTTTACTTATATTTTGTTTTAGTTTCATTTTTAAAAATCCTCTCTTAAAATATTGAAAATATTGTTACTGCCTTCAAACCTTCAAGGTTTTGTATATGATGCAATAGATATGTCAGAAAGACTACAATAATTAAGTCCCTCTGTGTATGAATTAGAGACATAGTATGTGCAAAACCCAATTCAGTGCTATTTAATTGAAAATGTATGTTTAATGTTCAGGTCCTTCTGTTTGCAACTTCCTACTTGGTCCTAAAATCTATTTATTAACATTGATTTTGTTCAATACCACAGTCAACAGTTTTGTTTCTTTGTTTGTTTCAAAGTGGCATTTGGAAGAACTGGCCCTGGAGTTTGCTATCATTAATATCCACAGCCCCTGTACTTATTTGATTAAGAAAGACAAACACAACTAGCTCTTTTGCTATTAAATTACTTTAGGACATATTTTTCAACCACTCTAATATCTATTCAATCCATATAACTAAAATTCAAGATAAAAAAAAAACCGATAATAAGCAATGTTAACCACTGTAAAAATCCATGTAATTCAAGTTTTTAATGACATTATTCCAGATTAGTTCTTGGTTAGCAGATCAGTGACCTGGAAGGAAATGAAGTTACTAAAATAGTCAGGCACTTAGAATGCTGAAACATCTTAGGAATCATTGCATTGAATTTCTGCTTCACAGAATTTGCCCAAAATGTCTATATAGGCAAGGGCACCAAGATATACAAGTTCTGTCCAAAAGGTATCCAGGCATGTAATATGAAAAAGCAGAGACTTTTTTTGAAGAAGATACAAGATGTAACAAACATTGTACATAGGACAATGATGCCTCAGTCCCCTTCAAAATAAGCACGTTGGGACCTCACACAGTTCTAATTGCCATCAGCTGCCCCATCATATTTTTCTGTATCTCATCAATGATCTGAAATCTCTTCCCTTTCAGAGGTGATTTTAGTTTGGGGAAAAGCCAGAAGGTGCAGGGTGCCAAATCTGGGCAATAGGGGGTGCTGAGTCACCTGGGTGATTTGATGTTTCACCAAAATACTCTGCACAAGACGCGACACATGAGTGGGAACATTGTCATGATGAAACTGCCAATCACCAGTTGCTGTGGCCTTCTGAATCACCCGTATAGTTTCTGCAGAGGAATGTTCAAGCTTAATGCAAAATTTGAAGCAGATTCATTGCTCTACTTGCTTAGTCATTTTGAATGTGATGACCACACAGTACACATGCTCGCTCAATGGCATCTACTATCCCCACTGACTAGTACAGTGAAGTTGTCATTGTTCATACATGCGCATTCCAGTCCACTCTCCTTGGCTGCCAGGTTACATCAATGTTGCACAAATCATTCTTGTTATATTAGCAATGGCTGTACTTTTTTTGGACAGACTTCATATGTGCAGAAACAAGCATTATAGCAAAATATCCTTTAATAAGGGCTGGTTAAATGTTGATACAACACTATAATAAGCAACATGTAACAATGATAATTTATGTTCAAATTTGTATAGAACTTAAAAATGTCTGAAAAACTATCTATTAAATGTTGAAAATGATTGTCTGGATTGTGCAATTTCAGATAATATTTATTTTTCTCATGTTTTATCTGTATAGCATGAATTTTTAATAACTATGCACAATATAATTTTCCTACCAAAAATACATTAAATCACTTTTAGAACAGCTATATATATGTCCACACATAAATATGTATACATGGACATATATGACTAATTTGATAACTTTCACTGTGCTAGAGCTAACACATAGCAGCCATAGACCCTGACGTTGTCAAAGCTCACAAAATTGAACACATGAGCCTTAGCTTGCTGACAGGGTCATGACAATTAATTGGTCTCAAGTAAAAATAAAATTCTTCCTAAAGTCACTAGGTGGGGATCCAGGGATCATAGATTTAAGGTTAAAAATTTCAAGATATTACACTTTTAGAGGAGGCTGAGTAAAGAAAGAGATGGAAGAGACTGAGAATTCATTCACCACTTGAATAAAAGAGTATGGAGAGCATCTGGGTGTGGGAGGATGAGTAGTGGGTACTGATAGCCAAGCAGCTATTAGTAGGTGAAATAGAGATGAGCTAAGGGAAGCATTTTTGAAGGACATGGATATAGTGAAAGATACATATAGATTTTAAGGATACGATTTAGATTGATTAGCAAGAAGACTGGTGGTCAAAAGCATGGACTTAGAATATAGTTCAGTCAGGATTTATTGAGTGCTTATTTACCAAAAAGCCAGCTAAGCACTGAAGCAGAGATAGAGCAATCAAAGCAAGAGAAAGGAAGACATGATGAAATGAAGAGATGGTGGGTAATGAATGAGCACTGAGCTCATGCCTAGAACATTAAGAGACAAGACTGAGCCACCTTGGCAGAAACTCTGCCATTGAAATTTTGCACACTGCCCCCCTTTCTTTCCTTCCCACTGCCATAACCCTAATCTGGGCTGTTATTTTTCTTCTTAACTCACTCATGCAAAATGTTTGTGTAGCTGTCATTTGTTAGACATTATGAACAAGAACTTTTCAAGCATTTTAAACATAATGACATGGAGAGATGTAATGGGAGCAACTAATTCAGCCTGCTAGATTGAAAGAGGTTTTTTTTTTCTTTTATCTTATTTCTAGATTCCTTTGGTAGTTTTCTAATTGTTAGACCTTGCCTTCATTCCACCCAAACCATCTTAATGCTTATAATAGATTCAAATACTCTAAAAGGAAATTTTATTATTTCACTTCCTTGTTCATGCACTTATAATGACTCTATAACAAGGTAAATTCCTTGCACATTCTCACTGTTTCATACTTCTACCCAAACTCATAGTTCTTCATTCATTTATTTATTCAGCTAAGGTGTTTTTTTATCCACATTATGAAGAGCACTGAGGTTGCAAAGATGAATAAGATATTGGTCCTTATCCTCTAAGAGCTTATAATCTAGTAATACAAGGTAGAAATATATAAAAAGGAGTACAACAAATGTATAATGTTATTATAAAGTGGATACAAAACTCTGCATAAAGGAAGGAGTTGTGACATCTCTCTGAGCAAAGGATTATAAAACTAATAGAGAGGCAGAGCTTAAGCTAAATCTCAAATAAAACAAGTTTGAGCTTGCAGACTGAAGAACAGCTTTCTTTGCTAAAGGATGAACATAATAAGAGCATGGATAAATAAAACACCTGTAAATTGGAACAGGGGTTGACATTGAGATTCAGCTCAAAATACATGAAGAATTAGGCTATGGAGATGAATAGAGGCTAAATCATGGCAGGATGTCTTTATTGTACTAATTAGTTTGTGGTCACAGACTTCCATGAAATGCTTCTAAGAGAGCAGGTGACATAACCATATTTGCATTTGGGACAAATAGAGCTTATTGGAAGCTGAGACCAGAAAGAAACAGGATGACCAATTAAAAGCCCATTGTATTTATTTGGACAAGAGTACTAAGACAGGTTAGTGAAATGGAGAGACTGATACAGGAGCAGACAAGATTCTAGCAAAAAGAATTTATGGCATAATTTCAAGATTTTTTCACAGGGTGTCTGGGCTGATGGTTGATATTCATTATGGAAGAAATCATTTAAAACTATTGGGAGGTAGAAGGGATGATGGAGAGATGTGAAGACGCAAGACAATTCAGTTTGGGGTGTTTTCAGTTTGTCATGTTTTGGGATAATTCAAATAGGCAGTTGAATATATAGATTTTAAACCCAGAGAAGAGTGCTAGGCTGAAGAAACACATTTGCCAATCATATAAAAATTGCTATTGAAATCATGGAACACATCTATTTATTCAGCAAATACTTATTGGAAGTCCATTATAAGCCATAGAGACTTCTAGATGCTGAAACTTTAGAAGTGATCAAAATATAAAGCAATTCCAGCTTTTTTTTTGAACTTGCAATTTTGCAGAGGAGTCAGACAATGTTAAAAAGTAAAATGTATAATATATCAACTGGTAATAAATAGAGTATAGAAGAGGGACATAGAGTTCAAGGGTGGTAATCACGGAAAGAGTTGTAATTTTTGCAAGGACAGCCAAAGAGGACCTCATTGAGAGGTGGTGTTTAAGAAACAACAATAAGAAAGGCAAGAGCTGCCACAGTCGTGGGTGGGAAGGGTAAGGATGAAACTATGAAGAGGAGGAAAACCTAATGATGTGAATTTTCAAAAATCTTTTGAACTTAAAACATATTCAAAAAGTTTTAATATAGTTGCAATATAGGTTTGGTAATATTTTTAAGTTTAAATGGAAATGTCATAAAAAACATTTTATGCCTAAAGTTTAAAATACAGATTCATTGTTGGAATAGTGGGAATTATTAGAAATTTGAAACTTTTACTTAAACATTAAGAAAGAATATTTGAAACTGAAGTGCTTTAGAAAATTATTCCAGAATATACTTTCTCTCTTTATAGGTAAATGTATACCTTTCTTTCTATACACATCTTTAAGTTATTTTTGTTCATTTTTTTAAGTTTACACTCTTTATCTCTAAACAAGTCTGCCATGGCCAGGCTGTAACATTAGAAGACTCTATACTCCACAAGGACTGACGTGGAAAGATCATGGAAGAGATGCCTAGAAACCTTTGAACATTTTATCCCCAACACCTTAATGGTTTCCGTCTACCTTTTTATCATGAACCTCACTTTTAAATTTACTAAAATTGTGAAGATATAGTTTAACCTTTTCTTCCTGGTAACAGTTAAAAAGCACAATTTGTGATAATTTGTGATTAATTTCCATAAGGCCCCAGGAAAGTGTTAATATTTTCTATTTATATGCATATTTCTTTTGTAAGTGTCTAATGAAAATAATAAAATTATAAAGACCATGCATGGTGAATTTTAATATGCCCAGATAGTATATCTTCTGTACTAACCACACATCAAGAATAAATCAAGATTAAATTTCTTGATGTAAGAGAAATTTTTCCGGATAATCTTCATTTTTCTTGCATGAAATCATTCATTATATGTTATTTATTCCTGCTAACTGTATTCTTCTCCTACCAATGCCTACATATTCATTATCATTTAAATTGGAGGTCATAATTTCCTTAAAATATTTGATGTAATCAATGTACAACCTTTGAATATGAGCACAACTATGAATCTCATACATTTTCATAACAATATATAGAAAAGATTAGCTGTCCATGGTCTTGGTCACTCTCAGAGAGGGTACCAACTATTAAGTTGCTGTAGGCCAAGTGTGATCCCTAAATCTTGGCATTCTTCCCCCCACTTATGCTCTTTATCTATAGGACTGTTGTTATTATGCAAATCCGGAAATCTCAAATTTCCGTTTACCATCAGATGTAAACCTCTTACTTACCTCTTTCTTTCTGTTAACTGCATTCTTTTTCTGTAGGTCTCAATTCTTATTGTTCACTATTTAAAAAAAATTCCTCAAAGATGGTGGCATAGACAGACATGGCTTGCCTCTTCACACAACCACATCAAAATTACTACTAAAATAGAAAATAATCATCACTCAGAACCATCAGAAACTGAGTTTAATGGAGGCCAGACAACTACAGAATTAAAGAAACCACACCCATCCAGACTGGTAGGAGGGATATAGACATGGAAGGGCCTGGTCCCCCACACATGCATGGTGGATAAGAATTCAGGAGGGATATTTCAGGAGCAAGAAGTCCCAGCCCCATCCCAGACCCCCTACCCAGGATTCTAGTGGCAGGAACGTAAGTCCCCATAACTTCTGGCTACGAAAATCAGTTGGGATTGAGTCAGTGGAAGAAACTACCAGAATCCCAGAAAGTTACTCAGACTCACTCCCTCTGAGCTCCAGCACTGGGATAGCAGCTTGAAAGGTATCAGTGGCATAAAAGGAGGACCTGAAGTGTCTGGCATCAAGGCAAACAGAGGCCATTGTTTGTTTTCTAAACCCTCCTCCCAATGAGCCATACAGCTGGCAAGCTGGTGTCATTTATGAAATTCCATCAATCTGGCTGAGTTTGACTGCCTTGGAGATCCCCAGAGACTCCGCAACACCCATCTTATGAGCCTACCCAAGCTGCTTTTCCAAATGAATGGCTGGTCTTGGCTCATGCTTCACCACTTCCTAAATCCTATGAAACAAGCAACAACTGACTTCAGTGAGCCCCAAGCACAGCACTGATTCACAGCTTTGCTTCACCTGGGAATCTCCAAGTTCAACATAAGTAACAGCCATTTCAGATTGCTTCATAGCTCAGGAAGGGGGCCCCTACGCAAAACACAGATGGTGGCTGACCTTGGCTTGAACCACCCCAGAAACCCCAGTGCCAGTGCATCCAATGGACAGCTACAGACCATCAGCAACCTGCTCCTGTACAGCTGATCCTCCATAGAGGGTGAGATTGGTTGTAAGTGGTCACAGCCAATTCTTACAGCTGACTGGCCTGAATAAATTCCTCCCATCAATCTGCCAATAGCAACCAAGCCTCAACTGCAAGGAGAAGGTGTACTCAGCCCACACAAAGGGCATACCTTGAGTGTCAGCTTGTGTGATAGGGGAGGGTATACCACTGGACCCTACAGGCCACCTACTACATTGGGCCACACTACCAAGACACGGTGTCAAAGCAGCTCTACCTAGTACATAGAAACAAACCCAGAGAGACTAACAAAATGAAGAGGCAAAGAAACATGGCTCAAATGAAAGAATAGATCAAAACTCCAGAAAAAGAACTATACAAAATGGAGATAAGCAATCTATCAGATACAGAGTTGGAAACACTGGTTATAAGGATGCTCAAAGAACTTAGGTGAAGACCTCAATAGCATAAAAAAGATCCAGTCAGAAATGATGGATACACTAATTGAAATAGAGAACAATTTACAGGGAAACAACAGTAGAGTGGATAAAGGTGAGATTCAAATCAATGATATGGAACATAAGGAACCAAAAAAATTAACAAAGAAGAGAAAAGAATTTAAAAAAATGAATATAGTATAAGCAGCCTCTGGTACAACTTCAAGAGGTCCAACATTTGCATAACAGGGGTGCCAAAAGGAGAAGAGAAAGAGCAAGGAATTGGAAATCCATTTGAAAAAAGTAGTGAAAGAAAACTTCCCTGATTTGGTGAAGGAAGTAGACGAGCAAGTCCAGGAATCACAGAGTCCCAAGCAAGATGGGTGCAAAGAGACCTACTCCAAGACACATCATAATTAAAATGCCAAAGGTTAAAGTTAAAGAGAGGATCTTAAAAGCAGCAAGAGAAAGGCATTCAGTTACCTACAGGGGAGTTCCCATAAGACTGTCAACTGATTTCTCAAAAGAAACTTCGCAGGCTAGAAGGGATTGGCAAGAAATATTCAAAGTCATGGAAAGCAGGGACCTACAGCCAAGATTGCTCTACCCAGCAAAGCTATCATTTAGAATTGAAGGACAGATAAAGTGTTTCCCAGACAAGAAAGAACTAAAGGAGTTCATCATCACCAAACCATTACCATATGAAATGTTAAAGGGACTTATTTAAGAAAAAGAAGAACATTAAAACTATGAACAATAAAATGGCAAAAATATATATCTATCAACAGTTGAATCTAAAAAACAAACTAAGCAAACAAGAACAGACAGAATCATGGATACCGAGAGCCTTTTGCTGGTTGCCAGATGGAAGGGTGGTGTGAGAAAATGGGTGAAGAGGTGAGGGGATTAAGAAGTGCAAATAGGTACTTACAGAATAGCCATGGAGATGTAAAGTACAACCTAGGAAATGGAGTAGCCAAGGAACTTATATGTATTACCTATGGACATGACCAATGATGTGGAGATTGCATGAGAGAGTGGGGGCTATTAGGTGTAGGAGGGCAAAGGGAAACATCAGGATAACATTAATATAGCATAATCAGTAAAATACAATTTTTTAAAATTAAAACATTTATGGAATTACAGTTATTTTCTTCAATGTTATAATAATATTGCTTGAGAAATACTGATTATTTATGGGTTAGAGTCATGACATTGGCAGATGATTTTCAAATACTTCGAAATTTATAGAAATATATTACATAAAGATAATATGACAAAATATTAAAATGATTAAATCTAAAGAAAACTCTCAAAATACTCATGGGAAGCAGTCCTATGTTTAACTTTCTTTTTGCCATCTTCTCTCTCTCTCTCTCTCTCTCTCTCTCTCTCTCTCTCTCTCTCTCTCTCTGTGTGTGTGTGTGTGTGTCTCTCTTAGGCAGAATTTAATTTATGCTCTCTTACAAGTGGAAATAGACAATTGGACACAATCACATAGCACATTTCAGCCACTTTCACCAAGCATAAATAATCTATTCATTATATCTATAGGATAAAGCAAAAAGTTAGATTAGAAAAACAAAACATTTTTATTCTTTCCTGTCAGCTTTTCACCTCAGCTCAACACTGTGTTTTTATCTTTGTGAAGGGCATATGTATTTTCCAGTGCACATTGGTCAAAGTTTCTACTATACTAGTAAGCTGTATTGTATGTATACTCCTGGAGTCCACAGAATGAGTCCATTGTGGGAGACTTGAGTTAAGCTGCACATAGTTTTTGAGCTATGCTGTTAACCACACCAATGCTACCTTTCAATGCTATGCTCCCTGGATTTGCTTTTTAAATATTGTAATAAATCTCTCCACATTTTCAGCTTCTCAAGTAGTAGACAGTGTTTCATCTGCCAAGGTAATTGTGGCTTTACCCTTTACAAAAGACTTCTTGAGTTTGGACATGAGGGAACCAAAGATAGCTGGTAGCTTGCAAGCTCAAGATAAACTACCCTGTGAATGCACAGCAGATCTCTCCCAGAGATACAGTAATTACACAACAAACACCTCTTTGCTAAGTGATGAATTATAGAGCCCAATATCCTGTAATTACAAACCATCTATATATCTGTTTAAATTACTGTGGATGCCACTTAGCATAATCACTTTGGTGATTAATCAAACATTATGTGTGGTATGGGATGCTTCAGAGTTCACAGGTATGCATGTTTTTCAAACCCTTGCCCTAAAGTATCCAACTGCAAAGGTGTTCTCATTCTATTTTCCCCATATTTTGCAAAAACTTCTATAACCAAACACTTTTCTTGAACTAACATTGCTTATGCTTACTTTGGAGACATGTAGAAATATTCATCCAGGTTATAATGGTTAAAAGGCTTTGTTCTAATAACTACATTTTCTGAGCCTTAACATGTACACACTTTAGGGGATTAAACCAGAAATAAACTCATCTTGCCAAGTGTTTGTTTTGGTGTGTTAGTGGTACATTTGCTTCTGTTCTCTTGAGTGAGACCTTTAACAGAATACTCAGGGAGCATTCAAGGAATCGGGCCAAGTGCCTACCAAGGAGTTCCTTGGTCAGGGTACAGATCTGCCCTAAGGCCATGAATGACAGGGATTAGTCTGGGACCATTGGCCTGAACTCTTGCAGTTTAGGCTGCCAAAGATTGTAGTTTAATCTTCCTGGCACTAGTAAGGGTCAAATCGGATTATTCTAAACCAATACGAGAATAATTTGAGAACAATAGCTGCCTAGGGAGAGAATGTCATGCAACTAAATAACAGTAAATTATACAGAGTCTTGCCTTGGAAGGAATAATTTGATCACAAGACCTACAAGTAACAATTATTACTGATTGCAGTAGGCACCCCTCGGCAGCTCATATGGAAGCCTCCTTCTGCAATAAGCAACCTAATCTCTGTTTTTACACATGATCCAATGTGAATCTGTGTGGATCTGTCAATGTTTCTATTATATAAGAGCAATAGCTAACATTTGCTGTGTGGCAGGCACTATCTTAAGTGTTTTACTTACATTAACTCAGTTGACCTCCACAATAACTTCCTGAGATACATACTATCATTCCCCCATTTCATAGATTAGGAGACTGTGATAGATCTTTTAAGTAACTGGCTCTTGTCTACTAAGAGGCAGAGCTGGCATTTCAACCCAAGCAACTTGGCTTCTAAGCCTGTTCTCTTCAGCACTGTGCTATAGAAGTGTCTCCTCAAAGTCTAAAATGAGTCCTGTTTCAAGTTACATTATTCATTTTAATGGTATGTTGCATATCAACTGTATTTAATCTCAGAAGTCACAGTCTTCCTGCCAAAGCTGTTCTCATTTGTGCAACTGCAGGAATGTCACAGAGCCCCTAAATTTTATTACATAGTGGCTTGTGCCCAGCTAATATTGGTGTGCACTGTGGTAGGACAGACCAAGGGATAAATAGCTGGCAGAGAAACTCATTGGTAATTTAATGTCCTGGCTACCAGGTAATTTACTAGCTGTATGACTCTGTGCAGCTAACCCTATCAGTTAGTTGCTTGCTACCTCTTTTTGTCTTCTTTTATTCCCCCCTCTTTTCAATCAAGAAAGAAACATTGTCCTTAGTCTGTAAAAACTAGAAAGTTGAATTCCAGACACTAAAAAGTTTCTTCCCCAGACTTAAAAAGGCAATCTACAATTGAAAAGCAATCAACTATTTGAAAAGATTTGAAAATAAATTTGATATGGAAGTGTCAAAGAAATCTTAGAACATATACATAATTAAGGGGAAAAGAAAGGTAAACTCTGGGAATGGAAGCACAAGAAAGAAAATTTTAAAGAAGAAAAGACTTATCAGCTCTAGGAAATGAAACCATTCTTCTTTCAAGCGAGTGTTTTTCTTGTAAGCCTGCTCTTGGCAAGTATAAAAATAAAGCACACTTAATTTTAGAAACATAAAAATATTTACTGGTTAATGGTAGACCTAGGTTATTGAAGGCTGAGGTGACAAGTACAGAGGTATGCTCAGGGGGCAAATGCAGAGAGAGGATTTTAAAAAGTAGCAGTTATTAGAAAAGCAGTTTACAAGCATGAGATATTTAGAAAGAGACATTGAAATTATTTTATTATTATTGAGAAAGCAAGAGTGGAGGAAATTAACTGCCAACAAGCAGGTAGATTGAAAATGTCTTAAAGTGGAGTGAAGCCTCTTAAGGGACTTTTTTCAGGTCAGACGGGTCCTAGAAAGTAGATTTGATAAATTGATTAAAAGGTTTGCTCGGAAACTCTTGACACCAGTTTTAAATTTGAAGTATACAGATAAAGCACTCTATTCACTCAAACAAATTTATTGAGAATTGATACCACATAAAATGCTGTGCTGAGCATAGCCCTTACTCTCCAAACATCAGAATTCGGTAAAGGTAATTCTGTACTAGAATTAATAACGAAATTGTTGTGTTAGAATACACATGCACACCAAATGCCAACGGGACACTGCAGAGGGAGAGGTAAAAGATGGCTGTGAGAGACTTAATGATAGAGGTAACTTTGAACTGGCCTAGGTAGTTATAATTTTTCGGGTTGAAAGGGAAGAGTCTAATGCAACCTATTGGAGACCAGTGCATATGTCAACAGGCCCAGTACTGCTTCCCTTCTCTTAATAAACATGGAGTAAGTCAAGACATTTTTAAATTTATTTTAATTTATTTTCATTTGTTGTTCAGGTAGAGCTGTCTCCATTTTCTTGCCACCACTTTCCCCTGTCCCATCACCCCCACCTCAGCCTCAATACTATCCAACTTTGTCTTTGTCCATGGGTCCTTTATACATGTTCCTTGATGACAATATATAGTGAATTAGGCTTTATGTATGCTACTCAGGACACCAGGAAGATGCTGTCTCTGTTTTAAAGGGTTCTGTGTGCAATTGCAGTATGATATTAGACCAGTAAACAGATCAATTAGGATACAACCAGATATGACAGATAAAAGATATGACAGATAAAAGTGGGCAGAGCATTAGAGAGGTAAACTCAGCCTAGAGGTGGCATTTGAATGAGGCTTAAATTGATGAGGGAGAGTTTGGCAAGTGAAGAGAGTTTGGGAACTGCATAGTACTCCATTGTGTAAACGTACCACAGCTTTTTATATCCACTCATCTACTGATGGGCACTTAGGCTGTTTCCAAATCTTGACTCTTGTAAATAGCACTGCTATGAACCTTAGGGTGCAAAAGTTATTTTGAATTGTTGTTTCAGAATTCTTAGAGTATATTCCCAACAGTGAAATATACTCTAAGGCTGGGTCAAAAGGCAGTTCCATTTTTAATTTTTTGAGGAAACTCCATACTGTTTCCACAGTGGGCACCAGTCTGCATTCCCACCAACAGTGCACTAGAGGTCCCCCTTCTCCACATCCTCACCAGCACTTGCTGTTTGTTGATTTATTAATGATGGCCATTTTGATGGGTGTGAGTGTTAATTTCATTGTGGTTTTAATTTGCATCTCTCTGATGGCTCATGATATTGAGCATCTCTTCATATGTCTGTATGTCCTCCTTGGAGAAGTGTCTGTTCAAGTCCTTTGCCCATTTTTTAATTGGATTATTTGTCTTCCTGGTTTTGAGTCAAATAAATTCTTTATATATATTTTGAGATTAAACCCTTATCTGAGGTATCATTGTCAAATATGTTCTCCCATATAGTGGGTTCCTTTTTCATTTTGATGATTGGTTCTTTTAGCCATGCAGCTTTTTAATTTGATGTCGTCCCATTTGTTTTTTATTTTCCTTTGCTTCCCATTCTTTAGGAAATATATTGGCAAAAATATTGGTACACAACACATCTGAAATTTTACTGCCTACTTTTTCTGCTAAGACTTTTATAGAATTACAACTTATGTTTAAGTATTTTATTCATTTTGAGTTTATGCTGGTATATGGTGTAAGTTGGTAGACTAGTTTCTTTTTCCTTTTTGCATGTACAGTACCAGTCCAGTTTTCCTAATACCATTTGTTGAAGAGATTGTCTTTATTCCATTGTATGCTCTCACCTTCTTTGCCAAATATTAATTGACCATGAAAGTGTGGGTTTGTTCCTGGGCTCCCTGTTCAGTTCCATTGATCTATGTGTCTGTTCTTATGCCACTACCAGACTGTTTTAATTATAGTGGCCTTACAGTATAGTTTGATATCATGTATTTTGATCCCTCCAACTTTATTCTTCTTTCTCAAGATTTCTGATGCTATTTAGGGTCATTTTGGTTCCATATAAATTTTTGGAATATTTGTTCTAGATCTGTGAAATGTGCCATTGGTATTTTAATATAAATTGCATTGAATCTATAAATTGCTTTGGGTAGTATGGACATTTTAATGATGTTAACTCTTTCAGTCCATAAACAGAGTATGTGCTTTCACTTATTTGTATTTTCCTCAATTTCTTTCTTTACTGTCCTTTCATTTTTGTTTTTGTTTTTTGTTTTTTTAGATTCAGTTGTTGATAGTTGTGAGTCTGTCTCTTTCTTCAGTGTCTGATAGTTTTCCAAGTACAGGTCTTTTACCTCCTTAGTTAAATTTATTCCTAGGTACCTTAATTTTTTGTTACATTAGTAAGTGGGATTTTTTTTTAATTTCTCTGTCTCATAGTTAATTATTGATGTATACTAATGCCACTGATTTCTGAATTCTGATTTTTTTTTATCCTGCTGCTTTGCCAAATTCATTTATTAGATCTAGTAGGTTTTTGGTTGAGCTTATAAGGTTTTCTATGTACAATATCATGTCTTCTAATAATGACTGTTTTAATTCCTCCTCCCCAAGTTAAATTCTTCTTATTTCTTCTTCTTTTCTGATCACTGTGGCTAGGATTTCCCATACAATGTTGAGTAAGAGTGGTGAAAATGGACATCCCTGTCTTGCTCCCTATCCTAAAGAAAACACTATTAGTTTTTGCCCATTGACTATGATGCTGACAGTAGGTTTTTCATATATGGCCTTTATTATGTTGAGGTATGATCCCTCGATTCCCACTTTGCTGAGAGTTTTTATCATAAATAGGCACTGCATTTTATCAAATGCTTTTTCTTCATCAATTGATATGATCATGCTATTTTTACTTTTCATTTTCTTTATGTGATGTATCACATTGATTGATTTGTGAATATTGTACCAACCTTCCAGGCCCAGGATAAACCCCACTTGATCATGGTGTATGGTCTTTTTAATGTATTGCTGGATCTGGTATGCTGATACTTGTTGAGAATTTTAGCACCTATATTCATCAGAGATATTTGCTTATAATTGTCTTTCTTTGTTGTGTCTTTACCTGGTTTTTGAATTAGGATAATATGAGCCTGGTAAAAAAAGCTTGGAAGTCTTCCCTCCTCTTTAACTTTTTTGGAGCAGTTTGAGAACAATGGATGTGTTAGTTCTTCTTTGAACATTTGGCAAAATTTGCTTGTGAAGCCAACTGGTCCAAGACTTTTGTTTACTGGGAGTTTTTTGAGTATTGTTAAAATTTCATTAGTTATTATTAGTCTGTTCAGGTTTTCTGCTTCTTCTTGATTCAGTGTTGGAAGATTATATGTTTCTAGAAATGTATCCATTTTATGTGGGTTGTCCAATTCCTTGACATATAGTTGTTCATGGTATTTTATTACAATCCTTTGTATTTTTTGTGATATCTTGTATGCTGTTTTACAGGTACTAACAGAACAAAACAAAACAACAGAAAAATATAACAAAAACAAGTAAAAACACCAACAACAGCAAAATCAATGAGAAAAGATCAAAGAATAAGAGGAAAAAGAAACAATAGTGAAATGGGAAAAGAATATGAGGAGAACAGAGGAAAGAAACATGATTTTGCCAGGGGAGAAGAAAGAGAAACAATAAAAGTAAGGAATAGAAAGAGGAAAATGGCAGAAATTAAGAAAGAAAAAGAATAAAAATAAGAAAATGAAAAAGAAAAAATAGAGTAAGACAAAGAAATAGTAAAAAAGAGATATAAAGAAAAAATAGAGAAACAGTAGAAGAAAAACAATACTAAAAAGCTATGAAAAAGTAAAAAATAACAAAAATTAAAAAGAACAAAATAGAATTCATCATAGCAGAGTTTGGTCCCTGCCTGCTGGGTTCTCCCTTTGGCTATTGCTCTGATGTTGTCTTAAGCTGGTATAAGCCAATGTCAGATGCTGTCCAGGTACTAGCCCTCATCAGCCTGTTTACTGCAAGCAATACACAGTTTGCAGCTGTCTCCTCCATGCTTAACTGTGCATAGGATAGGTCAAGTTGCATTGCAAGGCTGGCTTTTATCAGCACTGGGCCCAGGGATGGGTCAGCAAAGGTCCCAAGGTACAGTAGTATCTGCCTTCATCTGCCCTTGCCTGCTGGCCTGCTGTCAGTCATAGCAAGCCTATCTGACTTTCTGAGAGGTCCTCTGGTGGAATTAGGAGGATGGAACCCTGGGTCTCCTGTGGTGGGGAGGTGCCATTTAGAGTTCAGGGAAGATAGTGGCTGTGTTCCCCTGGCCCTAAGCCACACATCTGAGTCTATACTGAATTATTTCTCTGAACTCATCAGGGCACAGACCCTAGTAGAAAAGCAGGGGGAGCCTCCAGAGCCCAGAGTTTGGTTCTCTCACAAGGGGGAAGCACCAGTGGAGTTCCCAGGAAAATGTATGGAATGGGCGTGCCCCAAAGCCAGTCTCTGAAACCCCCCAATTCTGCTTATATTGCTGTCTCCTCAGCAGAGATTAAGTGCCGCATGGAGTGGGGCAGTTAAAGGGCTGGGTCAGGCAAGCAGGATTCCAGAGGATGGGGAGAACAGGGTCTGAGAGGGTAGGGTGAGAGTTATTCCACAGGGTGAGGTCATTGTTTTTACCATGGGAGGGGTTTGTGCTTCTCAAGAAAAATGGCTGCTGTGGTTATTTGGGGATGTCCTGAAGCAGGGATGCTAGCAGCGGTTCCCCCATCTCACCCTTATGCCTCCCACTCCAGACTCTCCTCACACAATTCCAGTCCATAGCACCCTCTCCCTCCCTTCACTGTTTCCCAAGGCAAGTGGCTACAAATTAAAAACCTGTACTTCAGTGTTTTTAAAAAAAATAAAACAAACAAACCAAACCCAGAGGCCTTTCACCACAAGATGCTATGTGGACTAGTTGTTCTCAGTTCTGGTGCTCCAGGCTTGGGAGTCCAGTCTTGGGTCCAGGCTTCACTCCTCTCAAGGGGAGGCTTCCACAGCCGTGCTGTGCCCTCAGTCTGCCACCCATGAGGGCAGGGCCTGCCCCTTTCACTTCTCTAACCTTCCTACTGTCTTCAGGGTGGTTTCTTCTTCTCCTTGGTTAAAAACATCCTCTTCAGGTACTCTTCAGTTGGTTTTTTTGAGTGGCTATTCCCCTCTTTAGTTTTATTTCTGGATTTATTTATTCAGTTTGATTCCAGGAGGAGGTAGGAGAAAGATCCTCCTACTGTGCTGCCATCTTGCAGTCTCCCTGCTCATTGTTTTTTTTTTTTTTTTTTTTTTTAGATTTTATTCATTTATTTTAGAGAGGGAGGGGAGGGAGAAAGAGAGAGAGAAACATTAATGTGCGGTTTCTGGGGGTCATGGCCTGCAACCCAGGCATGTACCCTGACTGGGAATCGAACTTGCGACACTTTGGTTCGCAGCCTGCGTTCAATCCACTGAGCTACGCCAGCCAGGGCTTTCATTGTTTTCTTTGGCTGCTTTTATGATACAACTTAAGTGTTGAGCAGTTATGACAAAAATTGTATTGTATACAAAGGTAAAATATTCACCATCTTTCCCTGCCCATAAAAAGTTTGCTGATTATTAATCTGAGGCTCCCTTCATCTCATTTTTATCTCATTGGAAATGTAAAGTTATTTACAATAAGTCTCATACCTGCTTTGAGTAACAAACCTCACTAGAAAAGAAATGTGCCCCCCCTTAAAAACAAAATGGCTTTCTACAAAACACAAGCTCTTTTGGAGGAATGTAGAGGTAAAACAGCTTGGCTGTATGTATAAGGAGACAGCTTGGCTCATGCTTTACAAAGTGGAAGTAATTTGCAAAAGTTACTACCTTGGGTCCCCAACTTATACATACTTGGCTTTGCCACTGTATGGAAAGATAATCAAGTCTGGGAGACTAACTCCTATCTCTCTAACTGAGCTTCTTGTCAGCATAATGATTTCAACAACATTGGCAAGATTTAATATTTAGTTGGAATTCAAGTGTCTATGTAGCACTGCTTTAAGTACTTTACATGTATTAATTAATTCAACTCTCTCTTAAACACACACTGTTATTAATTGCACTTTATAGATGTGAACACTAAGGCATACAGAAGCTAATGGAAGTCCCAGGCTTACCAGACCAAAAAATTGTCATCTCGCCAGTGTATTCTCTTCTCTGTCATAAGATCCTAACTGAGGGGTCAGCTATTTTAATCAGAGGGGTTGCTTGGTGAGCAGGGAGCAAGAGCCTTGCAATTTAGGTAGATTTTCTTAGTGGTAAAATGCCTCAAGATAACATGATAAAAATTTTCACTCCATTTTATAAATAGTCATAAATGTTTCAAGTATAGATTCACATTTGCTCTTCAAGAAACCTGGCTTGGATTATGCTGAAGATACACTGATATTATTCCTTGCTCCTTGGCTTTCTTTATGAATCTGTGCAAATCATTCTCCTCTTTTTCTTCAGGTCAGTTAAAATAACATGGTTGGGTTTCATCTTTCATTTTCCAGTCCTTCTTTAAGTTTTGCCCAAGTCACCTTATTTTAACTTGGGTATTTTCAAAGATGCTTTGTTTCCAATTTTATAAGCTCTCTTTGGCACTTCTACAAATGACTAATCTTCTACTTTGTGTTGCTTCTTAATAATTGCACTGTCAATGAGTAAACCAATTTCCATATTCTTGGAGGTACTTTACATTCCCTCTACCTACTCAGTAAACTCCTGAGAAGATTAATGCTGTCAGAAGGATTTTTAAAGATAGCATATTTAATTGTCTAAGTCCATAATAGCACACCCACCATCATCCCAATTGGCCCTTTATTTTCTACTCCAGAAAGAATGGCAAGAGTTATTTTAAAAGTTCATAGGTACTATTAAGTCTCAGGCCTAAATTTCTAATACAGGACAGATCAAAGATAAAGAAAAACAACTTGTGCTGCCAGTGTTGGTATGAGACCTGACAGGGACGATTTCTGCATACATGCCTATCAGGTCTCCCTGTCTTCAGCATGTGTAGCTGAGAGTGAAAACCATAGGATTGTGTGGTTACCACATGGCCACCCAGACAGACGTGAGCAACACTTACTAGTCATTGCTACTATTTTACCTCTCTCTGGCATGAAATGGGAATATGTGAGGGGAATTCCAAAGGTGAGTTTAGAAACTCTGACCCATGGTAGGGTCAAATGAGTTTGGAATGAAAATCAATCACTGAGGAATTAAGTGTAGTCATTGTTACCTAAAAACCTAGTAAGTATTTTAGGAAGTGTTTAATTATATGCTGTGATGTGCAGCAAAGTGACATCTGCCTTCTCAGTCCTTACCCCTGGATGTAGTTAGTGTTTTACTGTCTTGTACAAGTAATGTCTGGGTTATCATGAGAAAGGATCCATATTCCATCTATGTGGGACAGAGAGACAAGAAGAGTCAAAAGAAGCAAGATGAGGATGAGACTAAGAGAGCAGGACATAAGGGTAAGAAAGTTCATATCATGGAAATAGAAGGTTCATGGATTCACGAGAATCTTGGAGAACATAAATGGAACTTCCCACACATGATAGGAGGTGTTCTGAGACAATGTTTTTGGATTACAAATTCAGAACTGGACTCCATGAACAGTAAAATATGAAAATTAGGCCATGGAATTTACCAAAGTAAGAGAGAGGGCTTTTCATTAGCATATTTAAAATAATAATCTATTCTGATACAATGAGGACTCTTCTAATCCCTTCTAATATGTTCTGTTTGTTGTGGACCGCTGTCTTTGCATACTGAAATAGAATGATTTCACTTATGGGAGCTCTTTTAATGACTTAAAGACATATCTTGACCATTGTGTCTTAAATGCTAAAAGTTCACTTTAAGTAGAATTGTTTTCTATTCATTCTTATGGATGCTTGTACCTTCCTATATTCTACAAAATGTTGATTGTCTGCATTACTTAATATTCTAAAAATAGCTTGTTTTTGTTCACTTTCACTTAAAGTTCTACAGCAGCAATTGTAATACTTCTATCTTGCTACCCAAAAACAAACAAACAAACAAACAAACAAACAAACAAATAAAAATACCCCTCATTTCTTACTTGGAGGAGTGACTTACTTACCCTCACAGAGTAGAAATGTGGAAAGAGGCTATGATACTTCCTCTGTTCAATCTTTAAGTGTCATTCTTCCATCAAGAGTGAGAGATTTATAATATCATGTTCAATTTTGAGTTTTTATTTTCACTTTGACTACTATGTATTTGGTGCTTTTGAGAACTACTTTATAAGGGAGGTAAAAGATAATCACAGCTTTTACTTATTTTTAAAATAGTCTTACCCATTTATTGTATAGCTACCAGATACTATAATGAAGCTCTTATTTTCACAGTTGCAATAGAAATGACCACTTCCTCCTTTTAGTAAGACCTTTTCAACCATACTAGGTGGGTGGATTATGTGTCTTGTTACAGGTGGGTATGACCACATGATTTCTGTGAAGGTACAATTACATGAACAAAATCCTTAGATTTTTTTTTTCTGGTATATCAGGATGATGGGGCAGGCCAAAAAGGTAGAGCAGGGCATAGAGTTCCATGGAGGTTTCTGTATTATACTTTCTTCCAGTGGAGAGCTGGGGGAATATAATCTGTTGCCTGTTGCCTTAACAACCAGCATTGCTTGTGACCTTCATTGAATATCTGCATTTTTTAGCATCATTGCTGAGTAAGAAGAAGGCATGGACTGGAGAAGCATATTCTCAGAAACTATTGTGCTCAGCCTAAATAACCATCATAATGCATAAGTGTAAAAAAACCCCACAAAGCTGCCTAATTGTATGACTTGAGTTGAAAGAAAAATCTGGTGGCATCAACTGAGGCCTTTGGCTTTGGGTTGTTGTTAAGGCTTTGTGTAGGCAGCACTGATTGGCTTCATTATGGGTCCAGAAACCAAGCTGCCAGCTGTGGCTGTGGATGCACAGTGCTTCCACCACCTTACCTGAGTTACCAGAGAGGGGATAAAATGGTTGCTAGGGACTGGGAAATGCATTCAGTTTCATAAACATTGAAGCAGAATGGGAAAGTGTCTAGATCCAAACAAAAAACAGTGGCTGAAACACTGCAATTGTAGCTCCCTAGAGTCCTGTTGCTTTGTCCTTCCAAGTCACATAGCACTGAAATAGCTGATGAGCAGGCATACCATCTCCTTATATAAATGGGCACAGTATGACCCTGGCCAATGGCATGTGGCAGGACAGTTATCATTTCATTCTTTCCTCCTCTCTTCCATTCAGCAGTGTTTCAGCCTCTGGCTGAATGACATGCAAAAGTGATTTCTAAGCTAAACCAGAGAATCCTGTCACTAGAAATAATGGAATTGAATACAATAGGCAGCATTCTCATATAGTTTTCCTTACCTGTTCAGTGAACATTTTATGTATTTCTTGGACAATTACAACAAAATTATTACAAAAGGTGACCCCATTTATATTGCTCAGTCTAAGCCTAGGTGCATGACCAGTTTAAGACAGTTTTCTTAAAGACACAATTACAATGTGCACAAAACCACTGACTAACTTTCTGCTTTGAGACAAAATTCATAAAATAGTGTGGCTTGCAAATGCACACAGAGGTATGTTGTTTTTTTTTTTATTTTTAGGGGTGGATACATAAGCAAAGTGGCACATTGATTTAAAAAGGGGGGTAGGATCAAGGGTGGGAGGTGAGGGTGGCTGGGGTCCAGGGCAGTGATGAGGAAAAAAAAAAGAATGAAGGAAAATTTAAACAAACAAACAAAAAAACTTCCGACCAAGGTGGAGGTGGAGGTGTATACAAATTACTACCTCACACAACCAAAAGACAACAAATTTAAAAACAAAAAATAACCAGAACTGCCAGAAAATTGAACTGTATGGAAGTCTGACAACCAAGGATTTAAAGAAGAAACACTCATCCAGACTGGTAGGAGGGTGGAAACAGGCAGCCGGTGACTGAAGGACAGGGGCTGGTGAGGCAGTGGCTGGCAGAGTGGGTAGTTTCACATTTGCATGCAGGTAAACTGGAAGGAACAACTGGGGATAATGAAAGACTGTACAAGGCAGCGTTCCACTGTGGGGAAATAAAGCCTCAAAACCTCTGACTGAAAAAATCTGTGGGTGTTGAGGCAGCAGGGGAAACTTCCAGCCTCACAGGGGAGTCATTGGAGAGACCCACAGGGTCTTAAAACATACACAAAACCACCCTCTTGGGAATCAGCACCAGAAAGGCCAAATTTGCTTGTGGGAGGAAATAACTAAAAGGTGGCCGAGAGCCAAGCAAGTGGCATTGTTCCCTCTGAGACCCTTCCCCCACATACAATGCCAGATGCAGCAATGTGGGTTGTCCCACCCTGGTGAATACTAAGGCTTCTGCCCCTTACAACATAACAGGTCCACACGGAGACAAAAAAAAAAAAATGTCCCAGCTGAAAGAACAGATCAAAGCTCCAGAAAAAATACAACTAAGTGATGAAGAGAGAGCCAACCTATCAGATGCACAGATAAAACCACTGGTAATCAGGATGCTCACAGAAATGTTTGAGTATGGTGGCAAAATAGAGGAAAAAGTGAAATAAAGTGAAAATGTACAGGGAACCAACAGTGAAGGGAAGGAAACAGGGACTCACTCAGATCAATGGTTTGGAACAGAAGGAAGAAATAAACATTCAACTATAACAGAAAAATGATTGGAAAACAAGAATTCAAAAAAAATGTGAAGAGGCTTAGAAACCTATGGGACAACTTTAAACATTCTAACATCCAAATCATGGGAGTGCCAGAGGAGAAGAGGAAAAGGAAGAAATTGTACACTTATTTGAAAACATAGTGAAGGAGAACTTCCCCAATCTGGCAAAGGAAATAGACTTCTCAGAAGTCCAGGAAGCTCAGAGAGGCCCAAAGAAGTTGGACCCAAGGAAGCACATCATAATTACATTACCCAAGATTAAAGATAAAGGGAGAATCCTAAAAGCATCAAGGGCAAAGGAGAGGTTTACTTACAAATGAGTGCCCTTAAGACTGTCAGCTGATTTCTCAAAAGAAACCTTGCAGGCAAGAAGGAACTGGAAAGAAGTATTCCAAGTCATGAAAGACAAGGACCTACATCCAAGATTACTCTATCCAGCAAAGTTATCCTTTTGAATGGAAGGGCAGATAAAGTGCTTCCCAGATAAGGAAAGTTTAAAGGAGCTCATCACCACTAAGCCCTTATTATATGAAATGTTAAAGGTCCTTATCTAAGAAGATCACAAACCATAAACAGTAAAATGACAGCAAAGTCACAACTATAAACAACTGAACCTAAACAAAAAGAAAAACAAAAATGAACTAAGCAAACAAGTAGAACAGGAAGAGGATTACAGAAATGGAGATCACATGGGGGTGGTATCAGTGGGGAAGGGGTAGGGGGAGAATGGGGGAAAAGGTACAGGGAATAAGAAGCATAACTGGTAGGCATAAAATAAACAGGGTAGATTAAGGATAGTATAAGAAATGGAGAAGCCGAAGAACTTATATGTACAACCCATGGACATGAATTAAGGTGAAGGAAATGCTAGAGAGTGGGGTGGTGCAGGGTGGAGGGGAAGAAGGGGGAGAGAAAAAATGGGACAATTGTAATAGCATAATTAAAAAAATACTTAAAAAAATGAAACCAGTCAGGTTGGCCGCATGTTTTTGTTTCCCCTTCCTTCCTTGTCACCATTTAGGTTTAGGCTCTTCTACACAAGCAAGGTAAAGGTGACAGATGGGTTCTGTAAAAGAGCAGAGAAGTTGGCTAAGGCAGGTAAGATGGAGAGGAAAAAGAGTCAGGAAGTTGAGGGTGATCATAATGATGACCCATGGAATTCAAGACATTACTAATCAGAGCCAGACATGAAACTCCTCTTGCCAATCTAATAGTCTTATATGCGTTTGTAGCCTAACACTGTCTTTTACTGTTTTAGAATTTTTTGTGTGAATGTAAGACTTATTTATTTCACAGTGTGGAACACAGTGTCGAATTTCCTCAGAAAACTAAAAATGGAACTGCCTTTTGACCTGGCAATTCCACTGCTGGGATTATATCCTAAGAACCCTGAAACACCAATCCAAAAGAACCTATGCACCCCAATGTTCATAGCAGCACAATTTACAATAGCCAAGTGCTGGAAGTAACCTGAGTGCCCATCAGTAAATAAATGGGTCAAAAAAATATAGTACATTTACACAATGGAACACTATGCAGCAGAAAGAAAGAAGGAGCGTCTACCTTTCTCAACAGCATGGATGGAACTGGAGAGAATTACACTAAGTGAAATAAACCAGGCAGTGAGGGACAAATACCATATGATCTCACCTTTAAGTGGAACCTAATCAACAAAACAAGCAATCACGCAAACAGTAACCAGAGACATTGCAATTAAGAACGATCTGACATAACTGGAAGGGAGGTGAGTGGGGATAATGGGAGAGAAAGGGTGAAGGGTTTTCAGAAACAACTATAAAGGACACATGGACAAAACCAAGGAAAGGGTGGAAACGGGAGGGAGGTGAGGATGGCTAGGTTGGGAGGGAGTGATGGGGGGTAAATGAATACAAGTTTACTTGAAGAACAATAAAATAATTTTTAAAAAGACTTATTTGTTTCACACAATAGTCTTCCTTGAGGGAAGATACCACATCCTATTTTATTTTTCTTTCATCATAAGAATAGGAATACTGTAGGTGCTCAATAAAGTATACTGAGTGATTGAATTGAAGATGAGGGTAAGGGCTGAACTTCTTCAGAAGTTTTACATTAAAATTATTTGCCAGAAATTTTTCCCAAGAAATTGTTTAGTGTGGGTATTTACAGATACAGTACAGCAATTTTAGTGGAATTTTAATTTAGGCTTCATGTAGTATTCCCAATCCATCTGTTAATTGCACTGATTACATCCTCTGGTTGATTATGCTAAAAATTGCTATCCACGCCTCAGGTCAGGCAATGAGAAAGTTGTGGGTTGAGTTGTGAGGGAGGATAAATTGGTGAGAATTGGAGTAACAAGCAACTGAAAATAAAGGCAGGGGATGTTTGGAGAGACTGTACTGATTAGTTATCATGCTGAGCATTTCTATAAAATCTAACTCTGTGGGCAGATTGAAAGCTTAAACTGCAGACTTACTTCAGTACTGCATTGTCCCTACACGTAAAATTACCAAGACTCTAAATTTTATTTTATTTTATTTTTTACTTTAAGAAACACATACCTAAGTCCATACATGTGGAGTGCTTTCAGTTGTGATCCTTGGTCTCAAATCATTGTTTAAATTCCCAGAATGTGAGTCACCTAAGTCTCTAATCTGAACCTCTGGGAATGTCCAGTGGAATCCTGCAGGTTCTGGGAAGGCAGTGTAGTGTACTCCTCAAGACTTATTGAAACAGACTCATAGATATACAGCAGGGGTCCCCAACAACCAAGTCTCAAGTAAAGCTCACCTGAGCTCCACTTCCTGCCCTGCTTCCTCTGGTCTTCTACAAAATTGGTCTGTGGTGCCAAAAAGGTTGGGAACCATCGATATAAAGAACAGACTGATGGTTGCCTGAGGCAGGAGGGGATTAAGAAGTACAAATTAGCCCTGGCTGGTATAGCTCAGTGGATTGAGTGCAGGCCTGCAAACCAAAGTGTGGAGGGAGAGATTCCCCAGTCAGGGCACATGCCTGAATTGTGGGCCAGTTCCCCAGTAGGGGGTACACTAGAGGCAACCACACATTGATGTTTCTCTTTCTTCTTCCCTTCCCCTCTTTCTATAAACAAATGAATAAAACATTTTTAAAAAAGAAGTGTAAATTGGTAGCTACAAAATAGTCATGAGGATATAAAGTTCAGCATAGGGAATATAGTTAATAAATATTGGGGGAACACTTTATAAAGTATATGCTTGTGGAACCACTATACCATATACCCAAAACTAATACAAAATAATATTGACTGTAAACTGTAATTGAAAAAAACAAACTTATGGTGTTTAGAGCAAGTCCTGCTTAGGCTTGAGTGTTATCTCTAGTATTATCTTTGGTCTTGAGTATTATCTTTAAGAAGGAAGGAAGGGAGGAAGGATAAGAAACCAATAGTCAAAGTGAGGATTCTTTTAGGTCTGACATGCTCTCTCTCACAAATGCAGGAGTCTTGCTTAAGGCCAGTAAATGGAAAAGTGGAAAAAGGAGAATATGGAGCATTTAGGCAAATCTGTACTTGGCAGATAAAATATACTGAAAGTCTCTACAAACCTGCTTTGGGCCTTTTTCTACTTGGTATTTTCAGCAGTGACTTGGATAACAAAATAGAGTGTCTGCTTATCAAATTTTCAGAAGTCTAATTTGTAAGGGATATCTAATATTCTGAAAAACAAAATAAAAATTCAAAAGACTCTCAGTTTAAACAGTGAGTTGAAGCTAACAAGCTGAAAATCAATGGAATAAATGTGAAGTCCCACACTTAGATTAAAACCTCCATTGCACAAGAGAGGTTTGGAGAAATGTAACTTAATATCAGTTTAGGTAAAAACAGACATTAACTGTTGGCACAATTTATGATAAAGAGCAGAGTGGTCTTACAGTGAGTCAATAGAAATATAGCCTCCAGATTGTGGGAGGTAAAAATTCAAACTTACTTTGCACTGGTTAGGTTACATCTAGAGTCTTATGTTTTGCCAATATATATTTAAAAAGCCATTGAAAATGAGCTTGTAATCATATGGTAAAAGGGAAAAAAATCTGTATACGGTCCTATGAGATGATTAAACTAGAAGAAGGGATATTTCACAGAGATGTTAACACCCATTCTTTTATTTGAAGAGTTCCTGTGTGTAAGTGAAACTGCCTAGTTCTCCAAATGCCAAAACTTTCTTCATAAATTAGACTTAAAATTTGGCTCCAATTTAAGGAAATATTTCCAACAATTAAGCTGTTTAGGGAGACAAGGAGGACCCTGCTGCAGCAGAGCCTGGAAGACAGACTGGTGCGATGCACAGAAAGAGCATGCTGGCTCTCAGTGGCTGTCTGGCCTGGATGTGGATGACCTCCAGTGTCCCTACATTTCAGGAGAAAGAACTGCACTTTGAAAATTAAATCTTGAGACTGAAAGTGTGTGACTTGGTATTAGCCCTCCAGGCTGCACACAGGCGCTGTTGGCTGTTTGATTAGCTCATCCTTGTCTGACGGACAGGTGTTGTTACCCTGGGAAGCATGCTCAGCTCTCATTGTTTTGGTTACTTTGAGGGGAGACTAATCCCCTCTGGAGATATTTGCTTGTTTTTGTTGTCAGAGCAGTCACACTTTTCCCTTTGTGTCTCTTAGCTTGTTTTTGAAGTTTAGCTTCACAGAAAAATAGACCTTATGTTTCCTTGGTGATTCTGGACAGCCCCTCCTCCACCCTCAGAAGCAGCCACTCATGGGTTTTTTATTCTGGTTTGCATTTTATCCAGCAGAAAGAAGAATGAAATACCACTTTTGGGGCCAAAAGTTTAAAATTCCTTGCAAATAAAAGCATCTTTCAGAGGTGAAGACAGGCCAGAGACACCTTCTTTTCTCTTCCTTTTCTTTCTTTCTTCTTTCTTTTTTCTTTCTCCTTTCTTGTTTTGAGTTGCCTTCTATATGAAAATGTTAAATGTTGTCATTTTATATTTTATAAATTAATGCTTTCATCAGAAATAAATATAGCAACTCTGGGTAAAGCACCAATGGTCTACATTTGAGGCCTTTGCCACGACGAGGCTTGTGGCAATTTGACCTTTCTGGCTATTCTTCTGTAGGGTTCTTTTCCATAATAGGATTAGTATAATAAGGTTATGGACTTAAAAACATTTATAAAAATGGAGCTTTAATTAAATAAAGGAAAATGTAAAATCTTAATGTAAATAAAACTAGAAATATATGTATCTTTACCTGAGTGTCTTCTATTAATTCCATATGAAACAAAGAATATAAATCAAATGTAAATTTTCAAAATGTATATGGCCAGTTCGGCCATTTTTCACTATGCTATACAACCAGAATGAAAGTATTGCTCTAAATATAGTTCATGGACCAAAAACATCAACACCATCTTCTAGAATTTCTTAGAAAGCCAGAATTTTGTGCTGTAATCCAAACTTATTATATCAAAACCCACACTTTAAAAAGATACCCCAGTGATTAATATACACATTAAACTTTAAGATGTACTGCTCTAGAACATACCCACTTAAAAATTACAATCATCTAAAATCTAACAGCTAGAGCTGGTCACAAGTAAATGCATCTAGTTTAGTGATAGCAGTTCAGAATGGCTCTTATGCCAAAACCTTCATTCACTAAACTCTTCTCTGCATTCAGGATAACTCCTGCAATTTTTAGGGTGAAGGTCAATTCTTCTCTATTCCCAACTTTCTTATACTCCCACAATTCAGGCTTTTATGTGTTCTAAATCAAGGAAACAATTTTTGTGCAAAGGTCTACAAATTCCAGTGTGAAGAGCAAAATTTCTAAAAGATCTTGCTTCTACAATGAAGACTCTACTGATTTGGGGGTAATCTTTTGCTTTCATTGCATTATTTACTTTTTGATCAATTCCTTCACTTCTTCCCCACAGCTATTATGGTATAGGTACTTTGGAATTTCCTAATGGGTAAGAAATGTGTCCCTTTTTCCTTTCCAGCTAAAGAAGGCTAATAAGAAATTACTGTGTGGACCACGGAAAGGAAGCATGAAACAGAGAGTATAGTCCACACTCTCACCTTTGCAAAAGATGTCTTCACAGCTTATATATATTCATAACAGATTCATCAATGTTAAAACTTTCAGTGGATTTGGACCCAAAGCTCTAGTTACAAACAACAGTGTTTATAACTGGGTTATTCACTATATACACCTCTATTGGATACCAAGCATGTGGTAAGTGGCTGAAAAGATGCATAGCCTTAATTCTGGCAACAAAATGCAAACAATGACTCTTAGCACATTTGAGCTGCAGGCTTTTAAAAACTTGATTTGGGTTATGTAATAGTCTTACAAGAGATGGGGTATCATGTGAAATGGATCTCAACATGTTGCGTTGATGAATGATCTGAGGGTTACAATTAACAGACTTAGGGAGTGAAGACATAATAGAACTCTTCACCCAAGTGAAAAGGGCAACCAGACAACTAATGCAGGAATCATTTTCACATGGGGTCATCTATAGCACTAAAAGGTTACTCAACATGCAATTTTGCCCTGATAGTACTTCATTTAATCTACTCCAGGAAAGAATAGCAACAGAACAGGTAGAATGAAGACAGACTGTTGCTTAACATACAAACTTAAATTCTTTATCTAGATTGTATGTGACATAGTTTCAGTTTCATTGTCTTGAGATTGTGTTGTGAGAGCCAACAGTTCATCAACACAGGGTTAGAGATGTTTTACTTGCATTTTTTCCTGTTTGCCTCAATAGTTATGCAGAAGTAACTTCCATATTTTTCTTATTTAAGATGAATTAATAATGGCATATAGTCATTGCAATAATTTGATGAGATAGTGCATGCAAAAGCATTTGGTAAACTGGAAAAGACAGCAGAGATGTTGTACATACCCATACAAACAGATACTATTTTCTCTCCCACTTGTCATTTTCTCAATGTAGGTGAACACTGATTGTAACCTAAAAGCATGTGATGAAATCTTTCTCTTTAGATTTTGCATCATTATTTATTGAAATCTGCAATTGATCAGCATCCCTTCTTTACATCTCTCCCATTTCTTCGATTTTATCCTATTAACTTGCCTTTTCCCCAGAGCAGTCTAAAAAAGTTCCCTCTCTTCTCTCGGTGTTTACATTCTCCAAATGCTTGTGGACACTTATCATATGCCATCTAAGTTGTTGCTTCACCAAGCTATTTGGATTTCATTCTTTCATCTTTACTTATAGGTCAATGCCTCCATCTTTTAATCATTTTTCTGGTTGTTCTCTGAATGCAGTCCAATTTGTTGATATCTTTTGGGTGTGAGATGCCAAGAACAGAGTGTGCAGTGTGATGAAGGAGCCATGCCCATCACTTGTCAGCCAGATGGTTTGATTGGTACTTCAGAGGACATGTTGAATGTATAGTGGGGCCTGAGATAAAGAGAAAGGAAATAGTAAATCTTGAAAAAGTAATTCTTCAATTCATTGTCCCTAGGAAAACTAAATAAACAGTTAATTAAAAGATGTATGTCTAGTTTCATGACTAGCAGATGCTATTTGGATGAGAAAGGCAGAAAAGGGCATCATTTAAAAAGATAAAGCAGCAACAGCATAATGCCATAAATTAGACCCTTTCTCACATTTGAAGAAACAATGGTAAACTATGAATAGTAGTATATTGAGGAATGTGTTTTGTCATTCTACTCAATATGAAAGCAGAAGGGAAATTTGGATTAAGTAATTAAAAACATTTAACATATTCCTTTACCATGCTAATGTAGATAATACCCAATTCATAAAATGTGCCCCCCTGAAAGAGATAAATTCTGTAAATTTATATTTTATAGAGTTTCCATTAAAAGTTTTTAGGTTAGGTTTCACAAGTTAGGCTTAGGTTTACTTGCAGGATGAATAAAAGATTAATGTATGAATATTTGTTATGTAGAATATCCATAGTTGGTATTCAACAGCTAGTATTTTCTAGATTGAAGCTGAGTATAGATAATTCAGCCAGATGGTTTACTGAATCTGAGTTTCATTGCAGCCCTAATTTATCTTTAGTGTTTTGCTTTATGCTTATGTTTAAATTTTTACTGTACTCATTGAACTGTGCTTGATCATTAATAATGGCAGCTATCTTTAATGAGATGCATGTCACCCTCTAGCAGGTGGTATGGTCTAATAGTCTAAGCATTGAATTATGAGTCTGTAAGGATGTATTCTTATATGGGACTGTATTGTAGAATAGGAAAAATAAAAGCATCTTAAAAATGGAATAACATTTGAAATAAGAGAATGGAAAAAAAAACAGGTTTTCCTGAATAACAATATGTCCCTGTTAGTCCCTAAAAGGAGAAATCATAATTCACATACTGCTATTGTGAAATCTAGTAGAAGCTTGGTCAATAAAATGCTGACATTTTTAGTTGAGATAGCCCATCTGTTACTTTGTGCTATAAGGAGGGGGAAGTGAGAGATGGTTACTTCAGAGCATGTACATTGTCTAGCATTAAGCTGCCAGAAAGAATAAAGTATACAGGTCTTATTTCTTAGAACCTGAGACTATCTCTGAGGTTTTGTTAGCCTATATACAATCCACATGTATACTGGATGATGCTTCTTAGATATAGGTCTAGTCAAAGTGCTATGTTTAATTATTAATTTGTATCTTCCCTTTGATAACTTTAACCTAAAATGAGGATTTGAGGGATGGAAATATACAGTCAAGATTTATAAGTAAATGAACAAAGCCCCAAAAGAGAATTCATAGGAATACAGTTTTGGGTTCAGTTCACCCAGCAATGTGACCTTGGGCGATGCCTTTGAGTCTGTAAATGGAGAAATTATCCATGCTCTCTTTCACTCCTGAAATAGTTGGGGATATCCAAGGTGACAATAGCATGGGATGATAGTAAGGGAAGTGCTATATGGAAAAGCGCAATGTCTTATCATTGTTTTTCACTGTGTGGTAAAGGTAAACATATCTCTTTGCATTTCTTTCATCCTTACATTAAAGTTTATTTCTAAAATATGTTAATTTAGAAGAAGGGTTCAATGCTGAAAATGGGTCAGTTCTGCTAGTAAGTTTCAGAGTAAAGAATGGGAAAATAACTTGCATTGAATAAAAGGTAGCATTTGTATTTAGAATTTTCTTTTTTAATAGATTTTATACTTGGAATTTTTATAATTTTCATAGAGAAATAAGGCACAGAAAATATGATTCTTGCCCCAGCTGGTACTCTCTTATCTCATCGTATGGTTGTAACCCAAAGGCACGGTTACCATCACTTTCTGACCTCTATTCCCTAGAATATTTGGAATAATGAGGAATTTGTGTCACCTCGTCTTCCACTTTATTTCTACTCTCTCTTCTGAATGGTATTTTCTCTCTTCATTCATTCTTTACTGTGCCATGCACCAAGGAACACTTGTTGCTGGTGTGTCAGATAGGTCATGGGTGGCAGACCACATGGTGTAAGTAGAGCTGAGACCCTCAAAGTGGTCTCCACAGAGAAGAAGAAGAAGAAAGAGTAGGTCTTACTAATTATTTTCCCTCATAATCATATGAAAAAATTATATGCACATATATATCAGACCATTGAAATACTGGAAAACTTAAAATTAAAAATGTGTAGAGAATTTTAGCTTGCATACTAAATAGAATGATCATTGTTGAAGAGAAACAAATGCAAGATGTTAGAGTTGACTTAGAGATATTATCTGTGGTTGCAGGGCTGGTTAATAAAATCACTCTATTATTCTTTGATATCTGTTCTTTTAGAAGAGGCTTTTCTTGTTTAAATAAATACCAAACTTATCTCTACCCATATTTCATAGGACACTTCATCCTCTACTCACAAAAGTTAATCCATTGTTCATTTTTACCAAAGCAATATAGTAGAAGGGAGCCCTTGTAGTGGGAGGTAGACAGCTCTGGTTTAAGTTTTGGCTCTGCCTAGTATTTAAGATGATATCAGGAAATTTAATCTTCCTGAATTTTTTATCATTAGAATAATGATATGTTACTCAACTTGGTGGACTGCTCATTTATTGGATAAGTGCATACTAACCTCCTATTATGTGCCAGAAATTCTTCTTGGTGCTAGCAGAAGGCCAGAGAAGCACAAGGGAAAAATGGGTGTAAGGATTAATTAAGTATCTGTAATGGGTCCTGGCATGGAGAGCATGCTCAATAATATTCAAGTCATTCTCTATCCTATTCTTTTCCAAAACCAAGCTCCAAAATCAAAGGAATCTTTGCCCCCAACTTTCAGTAAAGACTGAGAATAGAAAAGCATATTAACTGATTTTTTAACTAACTGACCAAAATTCAAAATATTTTTTTTCTTCTGTGTCTATCTGGAATGAGGTAAGTGACATAGAACATGAAGGTGCACGCATGTGTAAGCACCTCTGACTACACACTTTCCCACAACAACATATGCAGTCTCTTCCTTATAAAATACAGAAGCAACCACAGTACAACTTGTACTTCAGAATTGTGATGGCTCTTGAAGAAATACTATAGATATTTTGCCTTGTCATTGTTTCTTCACATAAAAATTGAAAGACAGAGTAAGAGTCTTACGCCTCTGATTTCCTACACACTGGGAATGAGGTTGGGGGTGGATAATTAATCAAGGAAAAAATGGTATATCTCTTTTTGTCATCATCTCTGAAGAAGAGAAAAGGGTTCAAGCAAAATTAATCTCTGGGGAAGAGGTATTAAAAGCATTCAGGAACTAACAAAAGAATCACTTATTTTTTTATCCGCAAAGAAAATTATTTGTTGCTGTTTGGAGGAAGAAATGAGAATCAACACATTGCTAGGCCTCTTGAGTATGTAATTTTATTTAATTCTCACTACATGCAATTCAATATGAAATATACAGTATAGAACTAAAAAAGCAGCAGACACAAGGTAAGTATAATTTGGGATTATGCATGTTTGCCTTTGTTTAACCAGGAAGCCCCTACTCTTCTACTTCATCAGGAGATTCATCATACCTCATTACTCTTTGTCCAAAAGTTCTCAACACTTTGCCCAAAAGTGTTTGCCTGGGTTCTGTTTCATTTCAATCCAAAGTATACTTTCTTTAATACTATGTAGAGCCCTGGCTAATGTGGCTTAGTGGATTGAGTGTTGGCCTGTGAACCAAAGGCTTTACCAGTTTGATTGCCATTCAGTGCACACGGCTTGGCTACAGGCCAGGTCTCCTGTTGGGGGCACATGAGAGGCGACCACACATTGATGTTTCTCTCCTTCTTTTTCTCTCTCCCTTCTCTTTTCTCTAAAAGTAAATAAATAAATTTTTAAAAATATTATGTAGAGATATTAGCTATGGTGACATCTCCCTAAGATAACATTTGGGGTAATATAGAGGATATTAGGTGATATGTCATCAGACCTCTATTTCATATCCTGTAAATGAGACAAACAATGGATTTCACGTATGTCAAGTACCAACAGAATGCCTGGCAAACAATAGGATTTTAACAAATAGTAATTTTTTATTCTTAATCTGCAAGTCAACTTTTCATTTTACATAATTTACTCATGTCCTTGGTAGGCTTGTTCTCATTTAAAATCCCCTTTAAAGTCTTTGAAACTAGGGACAATGTTGTAGAGATTAATCTAGTGTATTAGAACCATCTTTCTATTGCATTTTTATCTTTCTCTGGCTCTTGATAATCCCTTATTTTAGTCTCTATTCCTGTATTTTTCTCTCATTCCTCCTTTTGAGTTTGTACTTTTTTCAACTACAGAATTTCCATCGCCTAATATTCTTATTATCCAAGCCACCTTGCTTGGGGCCATAGGGTAAAGTATATTCGTTGGCTCAGGAGAAAGTCTAGTAATGTGCAGAAATGCCTTACCTGAGGCCAGGGGAGAATTTAATACATTTTCTAATCTCTTCTCCTGTGAACGTCCTTGTAGCCACGTAATGAGAGTGAGGCAATCTTTTTGTCCCCTGGTTTCTTTTCTCTTGCTTTGTTTTATTTTGTTTTGCTTTCTGTCAGCTTGTGGAAGACAGAACCAGGGATGTTTGATGAGGGCCTAATAATATGAAGCAGGAGAACAGCGTAAGGAGCCTGCTGCTGCATTTATGCAGACACCTGCATTCTCCCACCAAAAAGAAATAGATTTATTCACTCTTCTTTCAAAATGAACTCAACTGCCTCTGGTTTTATTGTCTTTCTCCCCAGGGCTTGGTCTTTCTTATACCCATTGCTTATTTCCTCCTCTACGTTTTCTTACATCCTTCTTCTTTTTCTAGATAACTGCCCTACCTCTTCTCCCTCTGATACTATATCCAGGACAGAAAAAATGTTCTTCATTTCCTAAAAGATAGGCTAATTATCAATAATAAAAAACATAGAAAATGTGTATGGCTTTACTAAGTAAGATCATTTTTATTTTCACATTTTACCTAAGTCTTTAAATAACCCTGTTCAGTACATATTACTGTCATTCCCATTTTACAGATGGAATAACCAGGCTCAGCCCTATATTGCATGCAACTACTAGGTGTTCTGATTTTTGTTAATATGCCCTTTGCCCAAAATTTTACTCTCTTTCCATTTTAGCCTATATTGATATTTCCCTTCTCTGATTTATTTTGGTACTTACACATACTGCATAATTTAATATTTAATTATATACTGTGTAAAGCTATCATAGGATTACTTCATAAATCTCTCTTCTTAGATATATATATATATATATATATATATATATATATATATATACTTCATGAATCTCTCTTTATAGATATAGAGAGAGATATAGACAAGATATATGTATATATACCTTGTCTAACAAGATTGTTGGCCACACAAAATATGGGCATGCTGTCTTATGCTTGTTTTTTTTTTTTTTTCTGGAGTACTTGACTCAGTATCAGAGTCATACATGCTTAATAAATATTTTTGACTGATTGAATGAGCCAAAAAGATTTATCCCATTTTAACAAATTCTGTATCTCCTTAAAAGTCTAAAAGACTGGATGGATGGTAGTGGTAATGATGGTAGAAATAATACTTTACCTTTTGTTCATAAAATCCATCATCTTCATTTCTTTTTGAGAGCTATGAATGTTTTTTCTGAAAGGATTCCCAGTTCACAGATGCTGCCTGTGAAGCAGGCAGTGGCCAAACCACCTCTGCCTGGGCTGTTCTTGTCAAAGTGAATGAAGATTGTCACCATTTGGAATGCTTGTCATACTCTCTTTTGTAAGGTTTGACCTGTCATGCAAGCTACAGAGAACAAATGAGAATTTTCTGACCAAAATCAAATGTTCAGAACATCACCTTACAAATCTGGGTAAGCTGAACTGTATTGTGTTATAATACTCTTGCTTTCTGTGGAATATGATATTTACTTAATTCCCTTACTTTTTTTCTAACTTGTGTTTTCTTGTATAAATGGTATAAGGGGAAAGTAAAGTGCTGGCATGTATGTTTCTCTTCTAGTAGGAGAAGTACCTTTTAAAGGAGGAAACAGGTGTTGAAGTGCCTCTTCCTTACCTGTACCCTACTCCTTATTTTTCCTCATGTCTTCCTAGTTGGCAAGAGAGTCTGGCTTTTATGCCTAAGATTCACAGGAAATGTGTCTTCCTTAGCTGAAGAAATATTTAGACTGCAGCAGAGACAGATGTGAATCCCACACTCACAACATACCTGGTCCTATTCAGTCTTTCATACGAGAGAACTAAAGCATGAAGAGTGCTTTTGAAAAGTTTTAAAATTATTTTTAATAATCACAGCCCTCTCTGCCATGGAGGCTGGCAGTCTTGTTTTTTTTTTTCTCTTCACTACCTGCTTGAGTGTTACAGAATTCTTTTCCTCTTCCTTTTCTCTTTTTCAAGGATAGGTAGTCTCACTTTAGGTTATCATGCAGGTGTCTTTTAAAGGAGACAGTTGTGAAAACATGCAATGCCTGCTTCACAATCTAACTGGGAAGCAGTGGTAAAGAAAGGGATGTTTTTTGGGACACAGAGTTTATTCTTTGTCCAAAAACCACATAAGCATCTAATGGAACACACAGTAAGGGACTTAAAAAAACAAATGAAATATATTAGAAACAAAACCATATCCC
Source organism: Phyllostomus hastatus (assembly GCF_019186645.2). Lineage (NCBI taxonomy): Eukaryota > Metazoa > Chordata > Mammalia > Chiroptera > Phyllostomidae > Phyllostomus > Phyllostomus hastatus. The sequence goes on along the minus strand of NW_025333977.1, from coordinate 84,447,461 downwards.
AAAAAGGAGAATATGAAGGGTGAGGCCATGTACGCAGTGCAGGTATTATTGTGGAGGTTTTAGCTTTCTTAGACACAGGAAAGTGCTACTCTCTGAATTCAAAGTGGGTTCCTGGGTTAAGGAAATTCTATCTTGAGTGTGTTAGAAATGTAAACTCTTCAGCCCCACTTTAGATTTACAAAATCAGAATCTGCATTTGGTAAGAACACCAGTTAACTCTTGGTCCCCAACTATTGATAATCTTCCTTCCTGTTGCTGCCTTTTTGTGACTGGCCCCTTTGCCTCTACTGCACCTCCTTTCTGAAGATTCTCATCAGACTTCTTGGCTGCTGCATCAAGCAGCCTGTTGGAAACAAATTGCATAATGCTGTAGAGAGAATCAGTCTTTAGCTACCAAAACAAAATTCTGATGCCAGGCTATTTCTGGGGGTGCTGTTTGTGTATGCTGCTGGGTGCTCTGTGGTTAATACATAATTTCACTCTTGAAAGGCAGAAATTAGATCAATATTTCTTCATTTCCTTGGGTTTAGGAGTAACACATGCCAGGATTAATAGGTCTCAATTTTTTTTCAAAATATTAAAATTTGTTCTATGTTGTCAGAACAATAAATCATTTACTCTGAGTCCTTCATGCTCAAGGAATAGTGAAGTAATTATTGATTCTGGTCAAAATATTAAACCTTTGAAGTGATATTTGCTGATAACATTCTTCACTAAGAAAAATCATCATTTCCTTCACCACTTACTGTGGGTTAATAACGAACTCCTACAACCTGAATTATTATTTGTTACTGCTTTATGCAAAGAAAACACAATGAAGACATGTAGAATATTCGCACCAGCTGTTCTCCCCAAGTGCCATGACACCAGGTTTATTCTGTGTAGTACCATATAATTAAGACTCATGTCTGCTTTGGTGCCTGAGTATGTTGCTGTGGTGCTAGGTCTTTCTAGGATATTATTCTCAGTATTCAGTTATAGACACTTGTTTGTTGAAGGTCATACTCCTGATGGACATTAGAATAGAAAAAAACTTCAGATGTTTTTTCTTCCATATTTGACTACGGCCTTAATGTATATTAACCTTGGCTGATGTAGCTCTGTGGATTGAGCACGAGCCTGCAAACCAAAGGGTTGCCAGTTCTATTCCCAGTCAGGGCACATGCCTGCATTGCGAGCTAGGTCCCCTGTAGGGAATGCATGAGAGGCAACCACACATTAATGTTTCTCTCCATCTCTTTCTCCTTCCCTTCCCCTCTCTCCAAAATAAATAAAATCTTTAAAAAAAAACAGTGTGTATTAACTGGTGAATTAAGGTATTGTCTGATTCAAATACAAATCAAAATCCATTTTGGTTCACTAGATTCAACTCTGGGGGAACTAAAATTTCTTCTACACTGTTATATCTACAACTGTGATGAATTAGCTGTGGTGTCCCTAGTTTAGTAATTTTAACTTTTAGTATAGTCTGTACAGTAGACAATTTGAAGAACCTTGCAGATTTTGAATTGGCTTTTAATATAATACAAAAATGCCTCCTTCTTGATGTCAGGGGAACTTCATGAATACAGTAGGTTCTCAAAGATGCTTCTTTCATTTCTTAGATTATCAATAAAGATATTGAAATTTCACTCTGTATGGTAGTATTCATAAAACTAAAGAAATAAAATACAAGGGAGATTATTTATTTTTTTAATATTAAGATAATGTATCATTCAAAAAGAAAATTCTTTTTATTTATCAATTTTTTAAATTATATTTTTCCCTCACAATAGATCCCTTCTCCCACCCCACCCCCTACAATCATCACACTGTTGTCCATGTTCCTAAGTCCTTTATCCTTTTTTTCTGGATCCCTCTATCCCCTAAATGCCAACCCCCCAAGCTGTTAGCCCTCTATAAGTCTGTCTCTATTTTGCTAGTTAGTTCAATTTGTTCATTAGATTCCACACATGAATGGAATCATATGGTATTTGTCTTTCTCTGACTGGTTTATTTCACTTAGCATAATGTCCTTCAGGTCTATCCATGCTGTTGCAAAAGGCAAAATTGTTTCTTTTTTATAACCAAGTAGTATTCCATCATGTAAATGTACCATAGCTTTTTTATTCACTCATCTATTGATGGATACTTGGACTGTTTCCATATCCTGGCAATTGTAAATAACACTGAAATTAACATGGGGTGCTTATATTCTTTTGAATTAGTGTTTCAGGTTTCTTGAGACAAATTCTCAAAGGTAGAATCTCTGGGTCATAAGGCAATTACATTTTTTATTTTTTTGAAGTATCTCCATATGGCTTTCCACAGTGGCTGCACCAATCTGCACTCCCATCAACAGTGCAAAAGTGTTCCCCTTTCTCTACATCCTCACCAGCATTTGTTGTTTGTTTGTCTGTTTTTATTTATTGATAGCCATTCTGACTGGTGTGAGTTGATATCTTATTGTGGTTTTCATTTGTATTGTTCTGATGACTAGTGATGTTGAGCATCTTTTTGTATGTCTATTGGTCATCTGTATGTCCTCTTTGGAGAAGTGTCTATTCAGTTCCTTTGACCATTTTTTTCATTTGGCTGATTGTTTGGTGCTGAGTTTTATAAGTTCATTATAAAGTTTGGATAGTAACTCCTTATCAGATGTGTCACTGGATATATTCTCCCATTCAAATGTTTGTCTTTTTATTTTGTTGATGATTTCCTTTGCATTAAAAATAATTTTGTTGTTGTAGTCATATTTTTCAATTTCATCTTTTATTTGCCTTGCCTGAGGAGATATAACAGAAAAAAATATGTAAGATATCTGAAATTTTACTGCCTGTGTTTTCTTCTAGGATTTTCATGGTTTTGGGTCTAACATTTTTTAATCCATTTTGAATTTATTTTTGTGTGTGGTATAAGAAGATGGTCTGGTTTCGTTTTTCTGTCTGTGTCTATCCAATTTCTCCAACACCATTTACTGAATAAACTATCTTTAGCCCACTGTATGTGCTAGCTTCCTCCATCAAAATTAATCGACTAAAAAGGCATAGGTTTAATCCTGGGTCCTGTATTCTGTTCCACTGATCTGTATGTCTGTTTTTATGCCAGCACCATGTTATTTTGATTACTATGGCCTTATACTATAGTTTGATATTTGGTAGCATGATCCCTCCAACTTTGTTCTTCTTTCTCAAGATCACTATGCCATGCGGGGCCTTTTGTGGTTCCACATACATTTTTGAAATACTTGTTCTAGTTCTGTGAACTATGTCATTGGAATTTTGATAGGAATTGTGTTGAAACTATAGATTGCTTTGAGGACAAGGACATTTTAATTATGTTAATTCTTCTTATCCACAAACATAGTATGTGCCTCCATTTATTTGTATCTTCTTCCAATTCTTTTTTTAGTGTCTTATAATTTTTTAAGTACAGATCTTTTACATCCTTGGTTAGATTTATTCCTAGGTGATTTATTCTTTTTGAAGCATTATAAATGGGGTTATTTTCTTAATTTCCCTTTCTGATAATCTGTTATTGGCATATAAAAATGCAACTGATTTCTGGATATTAATTTTTTATCCTGCTATGTTACCAAATTCATTTGTTAGTTTTAGTAGGTTCTTGATGGAACTAGAAGGGTTCTTTATGCACAGTATCATATCATTTGCAAATAATGACAGTTTTACTTCTTTCTTTCCAATTTAGATGCCTTTCCCTTCTTTCTGTCTGACTGCTATAGCTAAGACTGCCATTACAATGTTGAATAAGAGAGGTAAAAGCAGACACCTTTGTCTTGCTCCTGATCTTAAGGGGATCACTTGTAATTTTTGTCTTTGAGTATGATGCTGACAGTGGGTTTGTCATATTTCAGTATATGGCCTTTATACTGTTTAGATATGTTTCTTCTATTCCTACTTTGCTGAGAGTTTTTATCATAAATTGGTGCTTTTTCTGCCTCCATTGATAATGTCATATGGTTTTTATCCTTCATTTTGTTTATGTATCACATTTATTGATTTGTGAATGTTGTACCAACTTTGCATTCCTGGAATAAATCCCACTTGATCATGGTGTATGATCTTTTTGATGAATTGCTCTATTTAGTATGCTAATATTTTGTTGAGCATTTTAGCATCTATGTTCATCATGGAAATTGACCTATAATTTTCTAGTGCATTTGTTTTTTCCACATTTTTTATTGCTTTTCAAGCACAGTTGTCTCCATTTCCCCTCCCCCACTACTTCCTCCCACACCAGCCATCCACACTTCCCACCCTTGATCCTACCCCCCTTTGGTTTTGTCCCCACCTCCTACCCTTGATCCTAACCCCCTTTGGCTTTGTTCATGGGTCCTTTATACATGTTCCTGAAAACCCCTCTCCCTTTATCCCCATTATCCCCTCCCACCACCTTTCTGGTTACAGTCAGTTTGTGTCTTTATCTGGTTTTGGAATTAGGGTAATGCTGACCTTGTAAAATGAAGTTGGGAGTCTTCCCTCCTCTTGAATTTTTTGGAATATTTTGAGAAGGAGAGGTGTTAATTCTTCTCAGAATGTTTGATAAAATACGGCTGTGAAGCCCTCTCATACAGGGCTTTTGTTGGGAATTTTGAATTACTGCTTCAATTTCACTAGCTGTAATTTGTCTATTAAATTGTCTAATTATTCCTGATTGAGTTTTAGATTTTATGATTTCTAGGAATTTATCCATTTCATCCAAGTTGTCCACTAATTGTCATAGAGTTGTTTGTAATATTTTCTTACAATCCTTTGTATTTCTTTGGTGTCAGTTGTTATTTCTCCTCCTTCACTTCTGACTATATTTATTTGGTTTCTCTATCTTTTTTTGATGAGTCTATTAAAATTTTGCCAATCTTTTTTATCTTTTCAAAGAATCAGCTCTTGAATTCAGTGATCTTTTGAATCATTTCTTAAATTTTATTTTATTTATTTCTGCTCTGTATTATTTCCTTTCTTCTATTATTTTGGGCTTTGTTTGTTTTTCTTTTTAAAGTTCTTTTAAGTGCAAATTTAGATTGTTAATTTGAGCTAATTCTTGTTTCTTGAGATAAGCCTATAATGATATGAATTTTCCTCAGGATTGCTTTCCTTGTGTCCCACAGATTTTGGTGTGTTGTGTTGCCATTTTCATTTGTTTTAAGGTATCTTTTCATTTCTTTCTTGATCTCATTGTTGATCCACTCTTTGTTTAATAACACGTAATTTCACTTCCATGTATTTGTGTATTTTCCAGTTTTCTTCTTGTGATTGGTTTCTAGTCTCATTATGTTCAGAAAAAAATGCTTGATATGATTTCAATCTTCCCAAGTTTATTGAAACTTGGTTTTTGTCTTAACATGTAGTCTATATTAGAAAATATTCTATGTGCAACAGAGAAGAGTGTATATTCTTCTGCTTGGGGGTAAATGCTCTGTAGACATCAATTAATCCCATTTGGTCTAGTGTGTCATTTAAGGCCATTGTCTATTTGTTGATTTTCTGTCTGGAAGATTATCAATTGAAGACAATGATGTGTTAAAATCCCCAACTATGAGTGTATTTCTTCCATGTTTCCCTTTATGGCCATCAAGATTTTCTTTACATATTTAGGTGCTCCTATGTTGGGTGCATGAATGTTTGCTAGGGTTGTATTTGCTTGTTGGGTTGTTTCCTTTATCATTATGTAGTATCCTTAATCTCTTACTATACAGCCTTGGTTTTAAAGTCCATTATATTGAATATAAGTATTGCTGCCTCAGCTTTTTTCCCTTTTATTTGCATAAAATATCTTTTTTTCCATCCCTTTCCTTTCCACCCACAGCCTCTGTGTATCTTTCATTCTGAGGTGGGTCTCTTGGAGACAGCATATCTATATAGGCCTTGTTTTCTTATCCATTCAGCTACCCTATGTCTTTTTATTGGAGGTGATAGTATTTAGTGACATTTTATTTTTTAACTATTTTCCTCTGTTTTTTTCTTCTTCTTCTACTTAAAACAAGCCCTTTAACATTTATTGCAGAGCTGGTTTGTTGTTAACAAACTCCTTTAGCTTTTTCTTGTCTGGGAAGCTCTTTATTTTTCCTTCAATTTAAAATGATAGCCTTGCTTGATAAAATAGCCTTGATTGTTGGTCATTGCTTTTCATCATCTTGAATATTTCATGCCAATACCTTCTGTCCTGAAATATTTCTGTTGAGAAATCAGATGACAATCTAATGGGAGCTCCTGTGTAGGTAACTAACTGTTTCTCTTTTGCACCTTCTAAGATTCTCTCCTTGTCTTCAAGCTTTGCCATTTTAATTATGATGTGTCTTGAGGCAGGCCTCTTTTGATCCTTCTTGTTTGGGATTTTCTGCTCTTCCTGGATTTGTGTTTTATTTTCCTTCACCAGGGTAGGGAATTTTTAGGTCATTATTTTTTGAAATAGATTCTCAACCCCTTGCTCACTCTCTTTCCTTCTGGAAAAAGAGATGTTGTTATGCTTTATCAATATTGGAACCTTGTTTTTCCTTCCAAAGATTTCTTAAACTCTCCTCATTTTAAAAATTCTTTTTACTTGTTGCTGCTCTGCATGGATGTTTTTTTTTCCTACCTTGTCTTCCAAATCACTGATTTGAATCCTCTGCTTCTTCTAACCTACAGTTTATTTACTCCAGTATATTATTTATTTCACATATTGCATTCTTTATTTCTTACTGTTTTTTTTTTCATTTCTATGTCTCTTTTCATGCTGTCAAGAATCCTTATAATCATTACTGTAAACTCTATATCTGAAAAATTGCTTGCCTTTATTTCATTTAGTTCTTCTGGAGAATGCTCTGGTTTCATTTGGGGTCTGTTTCTCTATCTTACCACTTTGGCTCCCTCTTTGTGTTTGTTTCTATGTATTAGGTAGATCTGCAAAGACTTTGGTTCTTTGGAGGTATTATCAATCCACACCTTGTCTCTGTCTGCTGGGTCTGAGTGTGCACAAAGAACCAAGCGGGCATTTACTGACACCGGGCTAGGTGTAGAGTCAGTTAAAGTCTCAAGTCTGCCAGACATCTGCCTTCACCTGCAAGTTTTCTGTTAGGCTTAATCACTGAAAGTGCCTCCAGCTGTACCCCTCAGCAGCTTGGTTTAAGCTCCACAGTGTGGGCCAAGAGGAATTTCCTCGGGTGAGGCAATTGTTTCTTATAGGCTGATGTTGTACAGAGGCACACTCTCTGCCTGAGAAAAATTGCTTCTGCAGTAAGGGGGAATGACTGAGCACAGGTGTCTTGGTGCCTGACCCTTCAGCTCTCTGCCCAGAACCACCAAACCCAGACTCTGCTTATGTGTCTATGGTCTGCTCTACTCTCCCTTAGCCAAAGCCCAAGGTAAGTGGCTACAAATTAAATTTTGTGTGTTTGTCCTTTAAGAGGTTCTTTGTGTCTCTAGCTATCTCTCTCTGGTGAACAGAACCCTGCAGCTTTTGATTGACAGATATTACTTGGGTTCCTTTCCCAGGTCAAGTGTTCTAGGCTGGGGTTCCAAGCTTGGGGTTTAGACCCTTCACTTCTCGGGGGAACCCTCTGGCTGCTGAAATATCCCTCCAGAACTTTACCTGATGTCTGTGGGAGCCCAGCCAGCCCTCTTGCACCACTATACTTCTACCAGTCTCATGGTGATGTGGTTTCTTCTGTCTGTCCTTGGTTATAAGGCTCTCTCCAGCTAGTGTTCAATTCTTTATTCAGGATAATTTTTCTATAATTTGTTGTAATTCCAGTTTGGCCCTGAGAGGAGGTTAGTGTAGCTTCCACCTACTCAGTTGCCATCTTGGATTGCTAGAAGAAAAATTCTAACATCAATCATTCTTTAATCCATTTCTAAGAGATATGCTTTTGCCTACAGCTTTGTTGATTGACCTTCAGGGTAATTTCAGAAACTCCAAGCTTCATTCTGAATTAAAATCAAAGCACAACTCTTTATTGCACAGTACAATATTTTTTTCAGTTTAGCAAGAATTTATCATGTGCCTAGCATTATGGTAGGCAAAGGAAATGTTAAAGGTAGAAAATGTGGTTCCTTCTCTCTTGACAGCATATACCTTATTTCATGGAATAATTGGAATTTCAAGGAATACATTAACAGAGACTTGGATATAAAGATCAAATCATTATTTGTTTACATGAAGTTTGTTCTCTTACTGGAGGCCCTCTCAGAAAAAAGCAGCATGGTAACTACACAAGCCTCAACTGCAGATTTCATACAAAACTTCTCCCTTTCTCTTCCCACTATATCCCACCAAGTCCAGTTGATTCCACCTTCCTAATATTTCTTGATTCAATACATTCTCTCCATCTTTTATGCTGCAGCTTTAGATTTGTCCACTTTACATTTGGCTCAAATCACTGCAATACCCTTTTATCTTTTTTTTCTGGTTTCTTTTTACTCTGGCTTGTTACTTAAGCAGTTTCTTAAAACATAGGTCTCAGACAATGCTTCTTTTATTCATATTCTTCATCACTCTCAAGAAAAAATCTAGACCCTCTCTTCTAAACTTAGGTCTCCAGTTTTGTCTTTATCAGCATAGACACTACATTCCACCAGAACATTCCCAGCTGTTTCAGCATCTGGATATTTGTTTTTTTTATTCTACTCCCTTCTTAGAATGATCTTTCTTCTCATCTTCCCTCACTTGACTAAAAATGACAACAACAATGACAACAAAAACAAACAAAACCCACCTTTCAAATTTATTTTTATTTAAGAATATATCTTCCAATTACTCTTAAGCAGAACTGACCTTTTATTCTTTGGGTTCTACCCTGTAGACTAGGTACACTTCTGTCCTTATTCCTACTATATCTACTCTCATTTGATTGTGTTCTCTAAAGGCAGGATCCACATATTTGTTTCAGCAGCTCCTAGGAGAGTGAGCCAAATTGACTGAGAAAATAAATGACAAATTCATGCTAGGAAAATGAATGGTCAAAATGTTGTACTCCTATGGAAAAATATATGAGAAGTGGTTCACCCAGTGTAGTATTGTCCTGTTACTGCTTTAATAATTGACCACAAGCTTGTACCTTAAACCAACATGAATGTGTTATCACACATTTCTGGTCATCAGGAATCTAAAATGAGTCAGCATGTCTGCACCCCTCCTGGAGGATCTACAGGAGAATTTGTTTCCTTGCCTTCCCCAGGCTCTAGAGGCAGCCTGCTTTCATTGGCCTGTGGCCCCACATCACTCTGACTGTTACTTCTATGGTCACATATTTTCTGACTCTTGTGCCATCCACTTCCACCTTTTGTGGGCCTTGTGGTTATATTGGGACCACCAATATAATTAATAATAATCTCCCCATCTCAAGGTTCTTAGGCAACCACACTTAAAAAATTCCTATTGTCATGTAAACTAACATATTCAGATTCCAGGAAATAAGACATCTTGGGGGCGGCATTAATCTGTCTGCCACACCCAGAATTAAGCCATTCTTGGATATTATACTTTCCAGACCCTTTGCTTTTAAATGGAATGTAACCCTGCAGGGAAGAGATGGCTGGTATAAAGAAATTAGAAAGAACAAAACAAAATACAGACTATCTGAGATTCACAGGCAAGTTTAACTATCAGCACACATGCCCACAATCAGTTTGTATACCTGCCTGTAGGCATTCACATCTGAAATATTTTTTGGCCCATCACCAGGCCAAGGCCTTCCATTAGGCTCTACATTGTCCTTGAGGTTTTTCTTAAAATAATTTTTTTAAAGATGAACCTGAGGTTGATTTCATGTGCTATGGTGCCCAATTGAAGATGATTTGCCTCAGCTGCCTCCCACTTAAAAAAGGCCCAGATGAGTAAATATTCTATATCTAAAAGCTCACTTCAGTCTTCTTAAGATGGCAAGGGAATTCAGATCTATACTTTTCAAAAGCACCTTCAGAAATTGGTTGGAACACTTAGGTAAGAATGTGAATACCTTTGTGTGGAGATGGTTGTGATTTTCTAAAGAGTTACATGCTTTGTTATTTTCTTTCCAAGCCTGAGGAAAACTGTCAGATTGAGTCCCAGAGTCCTCATGGCCTGAAATTTAATTTGCTCAATGATATGTGCCTATCTTTAGGATTTTTCATCTCTTTTCTACAAGAAAAGACCACAAGTTGTTGTTGCTGTTTAAATACAGTTTTTGTTTGTGTATAGTTAAAATAATCCTCCAGCGATATTGCATACCTTCATCTCCTTGTCTGAGAGAACAGTGAATCAGTCAGACACCAGTTTAACTTCTCTGTTTCTTTTCCCTTGAGATCTGTTGGCCCTTGTCCGTATTCATCAGCCCTTTCTCTACCTTCATTCTAAATTCTCTAAATGTGTTTGTGCACATTCGTGTGCGTGCATGTGTTGGTATAGTGAGGCTCAAATGCCTTTTTTTTTTCCCTCACTGAGTAACTGGATTCAGAGTGTAATAAGCCTATGTTCTGAAATATCTGCACTAATCCTCTTGCCCTGAAGGCAATGGCTCTTGAAATCTTAAAAGTCCTTTATCACACTAAAATCTATTTCTCTATATCTAGGAACCAACTTATAGCGTAAGTATTTGCTATACAAGTGTCTTTAACTGACAAGAAAATGCTTTATCCATCATAAAATTTCCAAGTCACCCAAATTTCCCTTCTATTCTGCTTGCATTGTTATTTGTGGATGTTGCATAAAACAAGTTAGAATCATAAAAGTGAGAGTCTAATCAGGTTACTTCCCACAGCTACTTGAAAAGTCAGAGAAAGGTATGTTTCTCACTGGTTTTAAGAAACAGATTCTTGTGCCCTGGCTGGCGTAGCTCAGTGGATTGAGCACGAGCTGCGAACTAGTGTCGCAGGTTCGATTCCCAGTCAGGGTACATGCCTGGGTTGCAGGCCATGACCCCCAGCAACCTCACATTGATGTTTCTCTCTCTCTCTTTCTCTCTCCCTTACCTCTCTAAAAATAAATAAAATCTTTAAAAAAAAGAAACAAATTCTTACTCGTAAAAAATCAGTAATTAGATACTATTGCGAGATATCAGGTAAGGGAGGCCAAAGTGACATGAGATAACTTTCTAGCAAACTCAAGTTCTGAAGTGTTGACTGAATTTGATTTTTGTAGAATGGCTAACAACCTGAGGGCATTTTCCAGAGCTGCTAGTTATGTATCAAGGAGTTCTCTGAATTTGGCTAAGCTTATTATGGATAGCATTGTCATTTATAAGAAAATCCTATGAGGTCTTTTAAGTACATAGAGTCCTCGAGAAATATGAAAAATGCACACAGTGAACTATGAGATAGGCAGTGCTCACTCTCTGGAGACTGACAGGTTGTCTTGACCCAGACTGGATTTGAAGCTCAAGTTCAAGATATTGCTGGACTGAGTTTTAGATCACTAAGTAATCCCCTCTGTCTCATCTTCTCTGCTCAGCCTGTGTCAATTTTTTCTTTAAGTACCTGAATTACATTTTTATGTTGCTTTTTAAATAAAATGATTGTGACATTTTTAATACATTTACAGTTCATGTAAGTCACTACTCCTTTCACTTAATTGAAAGGTAGGTTAGATCATTCAAATTTTATAATGTAGTATCGAAAGGAATTCAAATTGAACTCAGACATAAACAACCTTCTTCAAATTTAAGTGCAAATGAAGCATTAGGGCTGTCCAAATCTGAACTCAACACCATCTTTATTTAAGGAACCTAAAATCATTATAATAAAGGTTGGGGCAAAAGTAGGTTTACAGTTGTTTGTATGGAAAATAATACAATAATTAATAAATAATACAAGATTAAACTGTGTTCTGTACTCGCAACTGTAAACCTACTTTGCCCACACTGTATAAACTATGAGAGAAATCCACAACCAAATATAGTTAATTATTAGCTTTTTAAGGTAGTCACCCCATTTTATTTTTGGAAGCATCTGATTCCTGAACTCTGCTTTGAAAGCGAGGAGGAGGTAGACAAACCAAGGGTAGTGAGTGAGAGGGTGCCATTCTGGGAAGTGGGAAAGCCAAATAGGAATGGAGTGTTCATTGTGTGGAAGGAGAGTGACAAGACATAGTTTTTAAGAGATGGCAAAGGGACCACCATTAAAAGCCTGATATAACAAACATACTGGTAATTTGGATCCTAATCTAAAATTTATGGGTAGATAAATGTTGGGGAAATTTTAAGAAGTAGGAAGACGTGATGTGATTTGGGTTTTAGGAAAGTAACTCTGACAACATTACAGAAAATAGGTGGGTGGTGGGGAATAAATAGTGCAAAACTGGGAGCATGGAGATGAGTAAGAGATGTCAAAATTCAGAAGATGGCTGTCTCATCTAGACAAGGAGAGGTGGGAAGGTGAGATGCAAAGTAAAGGGAAAAGTCAATGATAACTCTTATCTCTTGCTTGAGCACCTGGATGGATGGCAGTGGTGTTTGCCAAGGTAGGTAACAGCAGATAAGAAGTAGTGCTTAGACTAGAAAAAGAAGTAAGAGAACAATGACATTGAGGTTAGGAGGATGGAACACAAAAATAGCATGGTAAATAAAACCTTCTTGATTAACATGGTATTACCTTTTTCTTTTAGCAGCCTATACCTTTCAATTCTTTCTAAATGAAATATGCTTTAACTGTACCATATTAACATTATATACCTCCATGCTTTTTTTTTCTGTTATATCCCATTTCATTCAACTTCTTATCACATTTTCCCCCTTACTTGTAAAGTCCACACTTTTATTTTCCTTTCTGGTGTAACTTTGACAGACCACTTATCTCTTATATCTTAGTAACCCTGTCTATGTTATAAGGCTAAATTTTAGCATTAGAAATTCATATACAGTCTCTTTCAACTCAATCTTTAATTTCATAATTCTTAGGTTTTTAAGGCAGCTTAACCGTATCAGACCTTTTCTTTGTGAATGATTTGATATGCTTTGGTCAGCATCAATTTGACTATAGGAAGGGTCCAGCATGGGATCATCTAAGCCTGGACAATTTGCCCAAAGCTGATAATTAACCCCCAATTCTGCTTATGTATTTTCTTTAAAAAGATTAAGAGCCTGGAGGCAGAAAGAGCAGCCAGTGATCAGGCTCACCATCTGTTTCTGGACTGTGAGAAATTTAAGCACTTTGAATTGTGCTAAAACCCATGGTTTTCTAATAATTTTATAACAAACCCCTTGATGATTAATTACATAGTAGAATCAATCCCATGACAGATCTATCCAAAAATTTATGTCTTCCCATTATTAAAAAAAGTAGTAGAGATAAAGTAAGGAAACTACAAATCTGAGGTGAACTATCAAAGTACAACTTCACCTCTTTTTAAAGATTATTTTGCTCCTCAGTGAAAAAGCCCTGTCCTAAGTAACTTTGCATGCACAGATGTGGTTCTTAAGTGAACCAGGAAATCAAAGATGAGGCCTAGGATCTGGGCGCCTGAGGCTCTTCTCCAGACATCCACGATGTCTTCTTCCTTTTACTTCCTTCTTCTTCTTCCTTTGATTGCTGTGCAATGTTTGCTTAGATAACACCTTCCTAGCAAGGTTTTCCTGGCTGCTTTATTTAAAAGGGTCCCACTACCCACTCAACTTTCCCCATTTTCTTTCCTTGCATCATTTTACTCCATAACACTTGAATTCATTAAACAAACTATATATTTCACTTTTTAAATTTTGATTTATGTTCACCTTTACCTGCCCAACCAGAATGTAGGCTCCTTGAGGCATAGATATGTGTCCCTTTTGTTCATTACTGTACCTGTAGTCCCTAGGACAGCACTTGACACATGATACACACCCAATAAATATTTGCTGAATATGTAAGTGGTCAATTGTTTTGGAAATATTTGCATCTCAACATTTTTCCTAAGAAATTTATTTTTATTACTTTTCCTTACATTTAAAAAGAAGTACTGAAATTGCTTTATAACCATAAAATTGTGAACAGAAAGGATATTGTTGTAAAAAAGATGGGAAATATCTTAAGCAGTTGGTCCTAGGGGATGCCCATTGTTTGTTTGTTTTAAAGAAAGAAATCTAAGGAAATTTCATACCATTTTCCATAGTGGCTGCACCAGTCTGCATTCCAACCAGCAGTGCACTAGGGTTACCTTTTTCCACATCCTCACCAGCACTTGTTGGTTTGACCCAGCAATCCAACTTTCGGAAATATATCCGAAGAATCACAAAACACCAGTCAGAAAGATATTTGCACTCCTATGTTCATAGCAGCATAATTTACAATAGCCAAGATCTGGAAACAGCCCAAGTGTCCATCAGTTGATGAGTGGATAAAAAAGCTGTGGTATATTTATATAATGGAATACTACTCAGTTATAAAAAAGAAGGAACTCTTACACTTCATGACAGTATGGATGGACCTGGAGAAGATTATTATGCTAAGAGAAATAAACCAGTCAAAGACAAATACTATATGAGCTCACTCATATGTGAAATCTAATGAACAAAATAAACTGATGAACAAAATAAAACCAGAGACATGGATGCATGGAACAGACTGACAGATAATCAGAGGGTAAGGAGTCAGGGAGGACTGGAGGGACTTTAGACGAAGTACCTATATGCAAAGCCAATGGACACAGACAACAATATGGTGAAGGATGGAGGGTAGAACAGGGGTTGGGTGGAGATGGGAAAATGTAGAGAAAATGGGAGACATCTGTAGTGGTATCAACAATGAAAAAAGAAAGAAAGAAATCTGTTTCAAACAGTATATGGTTAAGGTAACTGTTAAAATTCTTGACTTTATAAAAATGGATTTTTAAAGGATTTTTGACAAGATCTTTGGATTATTTTATAAAGTATATTCTGGAAACACACATATATAATGGCCTAAGGGAGGGATCTTGTGAATATTTGGCTTCTGTTTTTAAAAGCGTTTTATTCTCATTTGAATTGTTTGGATAATAGTCTCATAGTTGTTCCTCCACTGTCTGTTAGATTTAGAGCTTTTGGAGGAGGCCAAGAAAAAAAAAATGAATGAGTAGGCAGAATGTTAACTTGTTGTATATATGAGCAGAATATTATTAATTTATTAATTTTTGGCTCATGCCAGCTTTTAAGGGGGTAGAGAATAAAAGCATGCTGTGATCAGGATGGGCTGGTTAAGTAGGTAGAAGAGGCTCTATGACTTCCTCAATTCAGCCCTACTGTGCTTTGTTCAATGTGAGAATTCATGCAGACTTTATTTTATCATTAACTTCAAAACCATAAGACTGAACAAAGGAAGGAGAGAGAATACAGAGAGGAAGAGATTTGGCCTTTAGTTCAAGACTAGCTTTGAGTTCTTCAGAAATCTGAAAATTCTTAGAAATATTTTTAATTTTGATATGTTCTTGTGTTTATTCATTTTTTTCAACAAATAGTTTTGATTGCTCTGTATCAGGCACTGTGCTCTATCTAGGTAATATAAAGAATCATTTATTTTTAAAAATGTATGTTTTGAGGCTGAAGTAGTGACAGGTCGTGTTGCAAACACTAATGATGGAGAAGGGAATGCATCAAAGTCCCTGCTTCCCCTGAGCTCACGTCACATAATCAGAGAAAGACAATAACTAAGAACTAAAATGAAAACTCACAAATATGTCAGGAGCTGAAAAGTACTACAGTGGGAAATATAGCCACGTAATATATCCCATGGAGCTAGGGATAAGCTATCCCTAGCTCCATGGGATAGAGCAAGGCATGAGGGTATGGAGATAAGTCTGAGATGAAACAAATAGCAATATTATTTTTAAGGGTCATTTTGTGCTGTAGAAAGGTAGCTCTTGTGACAAATGTGAGGGCCAGTTTGAATGATGATGAGATAATGGCTGGCATTTAGGTATCACTGTGATTGTACAGGATGGAGATGGCAAAGTCTGTGCTAAGAGGGTGGCAGTGAGGTACAGAAGAGCATAAGTAAATAGAGCTATAGATGTATATTTATATATCATGTGTAGATCATAGATCAATATATCTTACACATTTAGAGAGAGAGAAAGTTATAGAGATGGTATAAGTTGTGTTAAAAAGTAGACTAGACAGGACTCCATTATTCCTTAAATCTTGAGCAGCCACTTAATTCAGGCAATGTGTAGACACTCAGACTCACAGTTTGTGTGTGTGTAGGTTCACAATATTTTACATAGAAAGGTCTGTTATGTATGAAACAACGTGGACTGTGTCTGCTGTAGAAAATATTTAGCAAATTTATGAATTGTGCCTGTCACGTTTTATGTGTCTTCTCAAAAAAAGATACTTTCTAGAGTGTATTAGTAAAGGAAAATGTATTTTCATTTTAGAGTCATGTTTGTACTGTATAAGCAAGTCTTTTCCCTTCAGGACACAGAGCCTGGTCAGCTCTACTTTACTAAAGGTAATAATAAAGCTATCAGATGTTCAGTAAGGAGACAATTGCCTTGAGGATAAGGAATTGTTAGCTTATACATAATACAAAAAAATTTACTGGTTGTTTCCCACCCACCCTACCCCTTCAAGAATGCAGCCACCAATTCCTATATATGTGCACACACATGCACATACCCATATGAAGTATCTTTTAAAAAGGATTCTCTAGTAGAAAATGCTTTCTCTTCCCATTAGATTAGATTACTGATCCAGAGTGGAGGGTTTGTCCCTGTCTGACCAGGACACTGATAAGTCTCATGAATTGAAATTTATGTCTTCTGATGTTACTGATGTGCCACCAGGCTCCTTCAAATTACCACAGACACCAAATGAATTTTATAGTCCATTGGGGGCTGTCCATGCTTGTTAAAGTGATATTTACATCTCTTGCATTGCATGGAATCACATCTGCTCCTTGGTAAATAATCATAGTCTGAGTCCTAATCCTCTATCTTTTGCTTCTTTAAATGGGCTCTACATTATACATCCTCTACTTCTTAGAAAACCAGTCAAAAGATGGCATTATGATCAAACCCTAATGGCCCTGTTGATTACCTCTATTGTGTATCATCTTCCCACTACTGGTTTTTTAACATGTATTTCTTAGATGGATTTGTTCTATTTCTATGTGGCCTTTCCCTAGTTCTATTCTTCTTTTACTAGTTTCTATTATTTTCTACTTTTCTTTCTTCCTTATTCTATTAAAATCACTCTGCTGGGAGATTTACTTATATTACTGAATTTAATTCTTTCAAGACTCTCTAAGTAGGTATTTCTATTCTGATATAATAGATGCAAGAAGGTTGCCCAAGGTCATGCAGGCAATAGAAGAAAAAGCCAGAATTCAACTTCTGATTATAAAATTCCAAAGGCTATTCTTTTTTATATCCAATACCATTTCTTGAAAAAGCCATTTCCCTTCATTCTTCTAAACCTCACTCTGGCATTCTCAGTATCTTACAGCAAACTCTCCTGGGAGAAGAAAACAGCACTACAATATTCACCCCAGTACCTGTCCAGCTGCTTTCCTGCCGCTTTCCAGCAATATGAAAAGATTAAAAAACATACAATTTGGACTCAGGAAATATGCTTTTGAGTGTAGTTTTACATCAACTAATCTAGGCAAATTCCTCCCAAGTACAAAATGACATAGTGATACTCGTAAGATCTTGGAGTTGTGGAAAGATAAAATTAGGCTAGTTAGAGATGTCCATTGCAAGCTGATTGACCCAAAGTTATAAAGTGGCTGAAGGTCAATGGCTTGGATAAAGGGACCCACTGAGATATCCCAGAGTTTCTGCAAATCAGATCGTGGAGAATGCCTGGATCTCTGTCTTTCTTAAGCCATGTTTGTGCAAACCACTCCACGTATTGTTCTAAAGTTCTTTTGTTTTCTTAAAGTGTACTGAAGTCCAGTTTTGCTATTTACAACACAGGAAATATGACAAATACTGTATCCAATTTGCAACTCCCAGGAGTTTGATTCAAAGTAGATGTTACTCTGGGGCCAAAATGGCTAAATTGAGTAGATTTGAGGAGTTTGCTTGTGAGACCATATGGTTGTCTCATTTAGTAAGGGTTTGGGTCCTAGAGATATTATTATATTCTGTGCCCCTCTTGTTGTCTGGAATTCCTAGATTGGCCAGAAAGCTGCATATTCACTAGAGGATATCCCAGGGCCAGAGGTAACTCGGACCTGAGGTAAATTTGAGAGACAGTTCCAAATGATAAGGATTTCCTAATCTTTCATAGCTCTACAGGGTAGGGGACCCTGGAGTAACCAGTTCTGAGATGGATTACTATTCAAAACAACTTGGATTCTCCTTAGGGCTGCCCTGTTGATAAGGAAAAATAGAGAGAGGCACATATTCTAACTACTGGGGCTAACTCTGACAGTATGAGGCTATACTGTCAGAGGTAAAGTATGCCTCATTGGAATGCAAGTGTAATTGCAGATATTTGACTAAATCTTCTAAGTCTCTACCTTTGAAGATCACCAAGCTCTAGCCACTGAATGAAACAAGGAAAAGATACATTCTCCTGGGAATTTATTTTTTTCTCTATTATAATTTGCCTCATGAGGAATTCTTTAAAACACTTACAATGAATATTGTTTTCTTAAGGTAAACTTCAATTTTTTATCAGTATAATTTTATTTTATTTTGGGGGTTAAACACTTTATTATTTTTTCATATTTCTCTCTATTTTTTACTGTTGTTCTAGTACAGTTGTTTCCATTTCCCCACCACCACTAACCCCCACCCCAGCCATCCCCACCTCCTACCTTCGATACTACCCCTCTTTGGCTTTGTCCTTGTGTCCTTTATACATGTGCCTTGATGACCCTCCCCTCAAATTTTAGATTGGTTTTGTCTTTGTAAAAAACAGAGATGGTGTGTGTGTGAGTGTGTGAGTGAGTGAGTGTGTGTGTGTGTATGATACTTTAGTCCTGATTTGTACTTACAATAAATTGAAATCTTTTGAATTTGGTTGGGAGATGACTAGAGAATATCTGATTTCCCAGCAATCAGTACCATTACTAAAATGTTCTCTGAGTGAATCTCTTTTTTATTGTTTACCCATGATAAGCTATACACTTGAGGCTGTGCCATATGTGAAGAAATGAATACTCCCTTCATTTGCAGAGATATTTGGTCTACTAAGGGTGCAATGATTTCTGGATAATACATAAAGTCAAGATCCAGATGGCTTGCCAATATTAAAAATCTATTTTAGGTATACAATTTTCAGGTCTTAACTCATAGCCCCTAAGCTAAATCCAAATGCAAATTAATTATTATGTTTCTCTAAATTCCCTCAGACAATTTTACTAGGATACAGCACTCCTCCCTGTTTCTGGGTGGAGGTTCTGTTGCTGCTATTAAACATCTGCTCGTGCCTGTCCAAGGGGTGTGTTAATAGATCCTAACCATTACTCATGTATATCATTAGTTGTATGAGACTTAGGTAATTCATGCCTTGAAAAAAAATAAAATGAAAGATATTTAAGTCCCTAAATTGAAAGACTGCGTAAAATTATAGCATTTCATAGATTCCATGAAGAAAAAAATAGCCTTGATGTGAAAAATAAGTTCAAAGGGGAAGGGGTAAAGTGGGGGTGGATTCCATTTAGGTTCATTGACCATGTGGCTCTCATCCATGACTGCATTTTAGAATCACCTACAATGCTTTTGAAAAGACCAATGCCCTGGTGACAACCTAGACCATTAAAATGAGGATATCTGGAGGTGGAGCCTGAGAATATTTTAAAATAGCTTCCTGTGATTCTGGTCCACAGTTGAAACTGAGTACACTCATGGAATTCCTGTATCAAGTAACTCAAGAATGAGTATCACTATCTACCTTTGACTTTACACTATTAGCCTAGAGAGGACAAAATAATACCTTAGAAAAATATAATGTATGCCTTAAATTAAACATGCAAACTGGGTATATAAACCTAATCTCAAAATTCATAAACATGCAACCACACTGCCTCATCCAAGACATTCTTATCTTCATTTCATACATAGAATGATCAATTACTCTTACTTACGATGTTTCTATAATGCATTCCTTTTCTTTTGTAAGAACTACTATAATTCCCAGCTCTTTTAAATCTTGTCATAGCACTTAATCCCACTTTTGGTTATTTCAGATAACTACATAGCCCCCTGGAAAGAAAACAACAACATATTATGTGATGAGACAAATCAGAATTCAAAATGTCTCTTCAGTCTGGAGCTTCTAAAGACTTTGAAAAAGATCAAATGCATGTGAATTTGTCCACTGAAATTATTATTATGGGACATGACCAGGCCAGGTCTTGCCATGTGTTAGTGGCAGCCACATCTGTACCATACCAAACAAGGCCCTTCTCATTTGATCCTCACTGTAATTCTGGAAAGTAGCATGGAATGGGAATTTTCATACCCATTTCACTGATGAGGAAACTGAACTCTAGAACTAGTTCATAGCTTTTCAAGCATAATTTTACTTCACTGGTATCTGCAATGCAATGCTTCTCTATTGATTTTTTTCCTTTATATTTATACTGACACTTGCTTTTATGTAGAAAAGCTATTTCTTTTTATATGTTCACTTTGCACTCAGTGTCCTGTCTAACTTCTCTTACTTGTCCAATCCTTCTCCGTTTTTTTCCCCCTCTGGTTTAGCTGGCACATAAACATAGTATCTCTAAATAATGACAATGTTGCTTTCACTTTACTATTAGAACATATCTTATTTTTTTATCTTGCCTATTTAGAGTGATCACTAATTACAGTGTTAAGTATTTTTGATACTGGATGCTGTTTTCTGGTACTTTGTAAGGAATACATCAAAATATTTCACACCTAAACATGATCCTAGATTTTAGTTTGAGAGAAAGAGATCTCTGTGTATTTGTGTGTTTGTTATACACGAGCTTATAAGGCATATTCATGTATAAAATGCAATGTTAACAAAAATCCAACACTGACAACTAAACTTACAATCCTACATAAAACAAAATCAACAACTAAAAGACAAACCACCCAATTTAAAAAATGGGCAACAGACTTGAATAGGTAGAATTTCTCCAAAGAAAATGTACAATGGCCAATAAGCACATGAAAAGGTGCCGCAACATTCTTTGTCATGAAGGAAATGCAATCAAAACCACAATGAGATGCTACTTCATACACACTAGGAATGCTATAATTTTTTAATAGAAAATAAGAACATTCTTGAGGATATGGAGAAATCAGAAACCTCATACACTGCTGGTGGGAATGTACAATGGTGCACTTACAGTTTGGTAGTTCCTTAAAATTTTAAATATAGAATTACCATATGCCCCAGCAATTCCATGCCTTGGTATATACCTCAATATAAAGATGTTATAGACTGAAATATCTTTCCTTACTCCTCCATTTCATGTGTTGAAGTTCTAACCCCAGTGTGACTACATTTGGAGGTAGCAATTTAAAGAGGTAATTGAGCTTAAATAAGGCTGTAGGCACTAAACCAATATGCCTGGTGTCCTTTTAAGAAAAGAGAGATACGAAGGACATATACCCACACAGAAAAGTCCATGTGAGGATGCAGTGACAAGGTACCATCTGCAAACCAAGGAGAGACACCCCATGAAAAATCAGTCCTGCTGGCACCTTACTGTTGGTCTCCCAACCTCCAGAACTGTGAGAAAATAAAGTTCTGTTGTTTATGCCATCCAATATGTGGTATTTTTGTTAACAGCAGTCTTAGCAGACTAATACAGATATTTAAGCAAAAACTTGTACTTGATATTTATAGCAACAGTACTTACAATAACCAAAAGGTAGAAACAGCACAAATGCCCAACTAATAAATGGAAAAACAAAGTGTATCTCCATACAATGGAATATTATTCAACCATAAAAAGAAGGAAGTACAGATACATACTACTGATACAACATGGATAAATCTGAGAACTGTATACTAAATGAAAGAAGTCAGACACAAAGGGTCATGTGTTGTATGATTTCATTTATATACAGAATCCAGAATAGGCCAACCCATAAAGACAGACTGCAAGATTACTGGGTACCAGAGGCCAAGTGGAGAAAATAAAGAGTGACCAGTTAATGGGTACAGGATTTCTATTGGGTGATTAAGGTATTTTTAGAACTAGATAGAGGTGATCCTACATTGTAAAACATTGTTAATGTAGCAAATACCACTGAATTATATACTTCAAGTGCATAAAATGGTGAGTTATGTGAATTTTAATTTAATGAAAAGGGGGAAAAAAATGTACTGACAGGAAGTATACATGACCCAAAATGATAAAAAAAATTGAAAATATTATCCATATATTCTATTCAGATTTTTTTCCTAATGAGGAAGGCATGCATATTTTTAATATATGTTTAACATTTTCTGATATATTTTATATTTTACTTTTTAATATGGTGAACAGTATTAGTAGATTTGCTTGTTTGAAACACCATTGTTTTGAATCCTGCTATGAACCTCAGTTTATGTTCTGCTACATGCTGTTGAGTAATATTCTATTTAGTATTTTGCATCTATAACCATAAAATTTATCTAAATTTCCTGTCTTTTTTGGCATTGGTTTGACAAGTTTTTATATCATTGTTTTCTCAGCTTTTAAGGAGAACTTGCAAATTACATTCTCATTTATGCTCAAAAGAATAAGATTTTCCCCTAAGTGACAAAGATGGAAGTGCTTTTGGGGGTTTGGTTTGTTTGCTCATTTATTTTTGACATTCGTAATGGAGGGTGGTTCATGACAAGATTTGGGTAGTTTTTTGACAACTTTTTCAATTTTTCTCTATAGCAAACAGCTTGTTAGGTTTTCCAGCTCTTCTGGGGTGATTTTTTTTAAGGTACCACTCAATGAATTTTCACTAAACATAACTTGGTAACTGACAAATACACAACAATTTTGATAAATACACAAAAGTCTTCCAGCATTCTAGAAGCCCTTTAGCATCCATTCTAGTTGCTACCCACTCCCAAGGGAAACTTTTATTGTTACCTCTGTCACTATACATTTATTCTGCCAATTTTTGTACTTCATATAAATGCAATTATACACTATATATGCCTGTGTCTACATTATTTTTTCTCAACATTATAGTTGTGAAATTCATTCATATTACTCTGATGTTTATTTGTTCTTATTGATGTGTGGCATTTCACTATGTAAAATTGTGAAATTACTACAATATACCTATTCTTCTGTTAAACATTTTAGGTATTTTTCTGTTAGACTTTTGTGAATGTTTCTATTCTTCATATTCTATTATTTGTTTATCTTAACTTACAAACTTATTTTTGTTGAATAAACACCTAGAAGTAAACTTGCTGAGTGGTAGAATGTGTTCATTTGGGTATAGTAGATACTGTGAAACAGTTTTCCAAATGGCCATACAAATTTATATTTTTGCCAGCAGTGTATGAGACCTCCAGTTGCTCTAATTAGTTACCAACTCTTGGTAATTTCTCTTTTTAAAGGCAGTAATTTTGTTATGTTGGTATTGCTATGTATGGTGGTTTAATTTGCATTTTGGGAATGATTAATGAAATTGAACACCTTTTAATATGTTTATTGGCCATTTAGATAGTTTTTTTCTATGAAGTTTTGTTAAATCATTTGGCCAGATTATCTATCCAATTATCTTTTTCCTTATTGATTTTAGAAGTTATTTATGTATTATTGTTATGTATTATGTATGTATTTATGAATTATGTATTATGATTATGATTTCTGAATTCTTTTTTTATAAGGCATTACAAATATCTTCCCCAAGTCTGTAGGTTCCATTTTACCCCCTTTTTGATTAACACTATTTGTAATTTTTTTATGTTACTCTTTTTATTCTAGGTCAGTTTTGCATTCTATCCAAGTTTGCCAGTATATTCATTCATGAACAAATACTTGTCAAACAACCACCAGAGCAAGAAACAACACAGACAAGTTCTTTGCTCCACAAAGAGCAAGTGTGTATATGTGTGTGTGTGTATATATGTATATATGTATACATACATTTATATATGAAAGCCTCTTTTGCTTCTTACATATTTTTAGTGTCTTTTATATCTGTGAATAATTTCCTATATTTATTTCTAATTTAAAATTTTTGTATTTTTCTGTTATTACATTGGCTAGGTTAACTAGTATTGTATCATTGATTTATTTGCCTCTTCAATAAAGCAGTCTTCAGATTTATTTTTTTGTAGTTTTTGATGTATTAATTTTTATTTGGCTTTTATCTTTATTTCTTTTATTTTCATTAATATATTTTGTTGCTTTAATTTCTTGAGTTGAATAATTAATCCATGCATTTCTATTCTTTATTTTTAAAAATGTAAAGATTTAATTGTATAATGTTCTTTCAAGCACAGCTTTCTTCATATCCCTTAGATAGGTTATATAATATTTTTATAATTATTATTATATGATATAACTATTTTTTAAAAAAATAGGGGAGGTGGGAGAGAATAATATAGGAAAACAAAATTTTGAATTCTGGTAAGTTTTCTTGGAACAGTTTTCTCATCAAATTCAACACATTCTCTGCCATGGTGGCATGTCTTCATTGTTTGAGGCTCTGCCTTCTCAATCAGCTGTACGTGCTCCCAATTCACTTGACAATGCACAGCCTTCTGTGTGGTGGTTCAGTATTTACCCACCCGCTTTTTCCTGCCTCTTATCCATATTTTCTCTGCCAACATTGCATGAGAAAACTATCTTCACCTCAACCCCAAAGAAAGGGGCCCTGGTATGTTCCTGTGGCCCACATGTGAAGACTTCCAGTGAGAGATTGCTTTTGATCTGTGCATCTATGAAACATTCTTCATAAGTTTTGGATTTGAACTGTTGCTATTTGCTAGTTTCATAGCAAATGGGGTTTTCTTCCCTTTTCCCTTGTCTTTCTGTTTTTAGTTCTCTACTCTGTGGAGAGCAGAGAATAATCCCTAACCTGACATTTTCACGGAGACTCCTGTAGTGTGTTAGTTTACAAGTAAATTTTACTAGTATTATTTTTTATCAAAAAACACAACATAATTATTTTAAATGAGTGGTTTTAAAAGAGGTTTTGTGTTTCTACTTTTATATTATTATTTAATGAGGTGATCTTTCTCTCTCTCTCACTGCACCTTCTAGTAAAGCAAAGGGGAGAAGTACAATACATGTGTATTTGTGCATACTTTTAATCAGATCATAAGAGAACATTTGATTAGATACCTTAAATACTCATCGAGAGCATCCAACTCTAAGTAAACCCCATTTACTTACATTTTCCCCAAATTACATAACACAAGCCTGGTTCTTATAAGAAGTCCTGTCTGACACCCTCTGATTAAGATATCTCACAGTTTCTAATCACTTTTTTATTAATTTGTTGCAATGAACTTATAAACCTAAATTTTTTAGTATAGATGTTTCTGGTGGTTTTTAAACAGAACATTGACAAGAGATATATTTCTCTTTAACTCATATATCTATTCAGGACTGTTTATTGAACATATTTTTTGATATAAAACAAAGAAATTAATAATAGCTAATATTTTATGTATTACATATATTTAATAGTAAGAGTTAATTATAATAATGGGAGGTTTATAGAATGCTTTTACCAATGTGTTTTAATCTTCAACTACTCTTTAAAATAACATTGTATTTCTGTTTACAAAAATTGAAGCTCAGCAATATTGGAAGCTGAAATGTTAAATTATTAATCTATAAACTTTATGCTATGAAATAGATAGTACTAAGATAGTTACTAATCATTTTAAATAACCAATGAGGAAATGCCTGATACTTTTCTAAAAGTCATATATTTAGCAAGGAGCAAAACCAGGTCTCATCTCTAAACCTCATGCCCCACCCCTGGTTTTATTGAGACATAATTCACAAATTACATTGTTGTAAATGTAATGTGTGCAACCTATTGATTTGATACATTTATATTCTGAAAAATTATTACCACCATACCTTTTTAGCTATTACCCATAAAATATGACATAATTACTATTCCTTTTTTGTATTGAGATCTTTTAAGATTTACTCTCAGTAAATTTCATGTATATAATGGAGTATTAGCAACTCTAGTCAGTATGTTGTATATTAGATCCCAAGAACTTATTCATCTTCTAACTGGAAGTTTATACTCTTTACCAATATCTCCCCTTTTCTCTCCCTACTCGGTACCTAGTAAATATAGGTAATATCACACAGTGCTTATCTTTGACTTAATCATTTAGCATAATGTCCTCAAGTTCTATCCATATTGTCACAAATGGAGGGAAATCCTTCTTTCTCATGGCTTAATAATATTCCATTGTTTGTATATACCACATCTTCTATGTTCATTTATCTAATGACACTTAGGTTGTTTCTGTGTCTCAGCTATTATGATTAATGCTACAATGAACATGAGAATGCAGATATTTCTTTAGGATCCTACATTTATTTTATTTTGATATATGCCTAAAAGTGGGATCAATAGATCATATGTTAGAACTATTTTTAATTTTTGGAGGAATCTCCCTACTCTTTTTTATAATGGTTGCACCAATTTACATTCCCACCAACGTTGTGGTAAGGTTCCCTCTTCTTCACATCCTCAGCAGCATTAGTTATCTCATCTTTTTTATGATAGCCATTCTAGCAAGTATAAGGTAATATCATATCACTGTGTTTTTGATTTGCATTTCCTTAGTGAATAGTGATGTTGAGCACCTTTCTTCATGCACCTGTTGGCCATTTGTATGTCTTCTTTATATAAATCTCATCATTTTGAATTCTACACTAATATTTAGATGCTGACAGGGGAAAAATGTCCCAAGGTAAAAGAGAGACTACATGGTGTTTTGAGGATATAGCAATACAATGCATTTGCTATTGTCTCAATGCTGTATGTGATTAGTGGAAGAGAAACTACAGATAGGTCTGGAAAAGGGAGCAGAACAGTAGCATATGTGTGTGCATGTGTGTAAGGGGGAGACTGGATTATGTTTGAAATAAAATGAAAAGAATTGTAAAGAGAAATGCCATGTAAAATTGTGTGTTTTTCTAATACTTCTCTGACTGCAAAGTAGAAAATAGATTTAAGGATAGTAACGCCAATGATAAACAGACCAATCAGGCATTTTAGTGCTCCAGGGGAAATATGATATTGCCTTGAACAACAGTGGTGACAGTTACAATGAAGAGAAGCAGAAAGACTTGAGAGATTGATGGGCTAGATTCCATAGGATTTTCTTATTGATTAGATTGAGGGAATGACAGAGGGATTGGAGTCCAGGATAACAACAAACTTGAATAATTACTGAGATGGTGATAAATAGAAGTAAATGTATTGTGGGCAGAAAATTTTATCTTTGACATGTGGATTTTCTGAAGTGCCTGTGTGTAAGCACTTAATTAGCAGTTGGATATTCATGCCTGGAGCTCAGGAGGTATCTGGTATGTGTGTGTGTTAGTCATCCGCATATATTTGGCAATCGATGCCAAGAGACTAGAAAGAACTGTCCTATGAGGTTTCTAAGAATGACAAAAACAGAAGAGCCAGGACCAACACCAATATTAAAGGATCAGTACAGGAAGCAGACCATGCACAGGAGATCAAGAAAGAGCAGTCAGAAAAGGTGAGGCCATGGAAGCCAGGAGTAAGAGGTCAAGCTAAGACATGGAGCCAGATGAGACACTGGATTTGGTAGAGAAACCCAAGAATGTTGAAAAATCTCCCTTTCCTTTCCTTTCATTATTTTTTTCCATTGAGAAAAAGACCATTTACAGTGTCTTCTCAGGTCACCCTTTATTTTTATGATTCTTTATGTTTACCTTGGTTGTTTGTTTTTATCCACAGTTCAGCCAATGAGTATCGACTTCATTTAAGAAGGCACACTCCAAAGTCTTTGTGGTCCTAAGATTGTTTTAGAGGGGTATACTCTGTAGATATTTCTGAAAGGTCAAATTCTCAGATCAGTACATCTGCAAACAAAGATACCTTTCTCTGGATAATATTGGTCAACCCATACTGCATTAGTTTGATGAGTTATTTTGTGGAGAAAATTGCATGTCTTACCAAAGACATTTTTGTCTTGAGGAGTGAAGAAGGAAGGGTAAAAGAAATTAAAGAGAAAAAAATCTGTCTTATTACTCTGAGCATATATGGAGAGACTGTAGAGGAAATGTGGTTAGAAGTGTTCATTCTACTGGTTATTCATAGATGATGGAGCTCAGAGATGTTATACCCCAGCTAGTCTTAATGCATTCCTAGGCACCTACTTGAATTTATACTTTTAAATAAATAGTGCCTGTTATATTTTAAATGAAATGACATATATGTTATTGTTATTATTATTGTTATTCCTATTAGATGTTTTTGCTCCCAAAAGGGAGATTGAAGCCAGTTTTATATAATTTTCTAACTTCTAATTTAACTCTATAGGCACTCCAGTTTAACAAACATATTACACCATGATAATTTTAAATTAAAAATAAGACTGTTGATATTGTTCTATCATTTCAAATCTATGCACTGCCCATCCTTAAATTTTTCTTTTTGCTTCACCTAACCTTATGTTCCTCGGCCATTCTGATAGTTTGTATATATGAAGAAGGAGGGGGCATGACTGTTACTGCTATTTTTCCCTTCTCTGAGCCCTGATCATTTCTCATTTTATTTTTTTACCTTTATTCATGTATTTCCTCTTCCTCATTTTTGGAGAAGCAGGGAGGGGGAGAGAGAGAAGGAGTGGGGAGAGAGAGAAGGAGTGGGGAGAGAAAACTTTTAATATTCTTTTTAAAAAACTTTGAAATGATACCATCTCTGTCACTTTACTTTCACCTTTTAAATTATAAACTAAAATAAAAATTGGCATATTGATAAAAGCTTCCAAGACTGCTGCCTGCTGCTTTCTGGTGATTAGGTACAAGAAGGTGGCCTTTTTCAATTCAGATAAAAAAATATGCAAATGATGATATTTAAACCAAAATGACAGTGTAGCAGAAGAGGGAAGGACACATTTATTCCCTTTTCTTCCCCACCCTTTCTTTTTTGTATGGCTATGTGGGCAACAATTTAAAACTTAAAATTTAAAATGAGGAGTTCAAGACTATGGAAAAGTTCATACACCACTGCATACCAATTCTCTACCTTGGAAAGAAAACATTCCTGACCTGGCTCAAATATTCTAAATTGTCCCTTCTTTATTGAGAAAGTACCTTAGGTTTGTGACTTTTCTACATGGACAAAAATCTGACACATTTTTAGCACTTGTTATGGGCCAATCTTTATGCTGAGATTTTTTTTTTTAAGATTTTATTTATTTATTTATTTATTTATTTATTTATTTATTTATTTTTTAGAGAGGGAAGGGAGGAAGGGAGGGAGAGAGAGAGGGAGAGAGAGAGAGAGAGAGAGAGAGAGAGAGAGAGAGAGAGAGAGAGAGAGAGAGAAACATCAATGTGCAGTTGCTGGGGGTTATGACCTGCAACCCAGGAATGTACCCTGGCTGGGAATCGAACCTGGGACACTTTGGTTCCCAGCCCATGCTCAATCCACTGAACTACGCCAGCCAGGTATGCTGAGATTTTAAACATAACTTTTCATTTACTCCATACAGTAATCCTCTAAAGTAGGCATTGTTATCCTTACTTGCACAGTGAAGAAACAACATGCATCCAACATTAACATATCCAAGATCACTCAGTAGAAAGTGAGAGATGAGGACTGGGTGTTTGACTTTAAATTGTCACCACACAAGAAAATAGATAAGCCCAGGGTGGAAATTAATGAATGGTCAATATCATTGTGCATAAACTTGTATCTGAGCATAGCTGAAGACTAAAAAGAATTGTCATGTCTATTTCAGTCACTCCCAATCAACAATATGGATGCAGTCCAGAAGACTATGCACAAATACTGTACAGAGACTGGAGGGATCATAGAGATAACTTCTCACTGGCATGCATAGAGACTTTGTGGCCACTCTAGAGTCTGAGTCTGAGCTTTAGAAGTCCATCATCTACTTGACATATTTATAGTTACAGTCAATTTAATATGTCACCCAACAAACTGATGCAATCATGAGTTATAATATGTTTACAGGCCAGGAATTGGGGTTTTGTGGTATAAACAGGAATCTAGAAACTTCGACTTCACAAATGCTGTGAATGTTTTGAAACTTAATGGGTAAAGAATAGAATGTAAAAATAGTTTACCCATAGACCTTAGCTACACAAGATTGATGTGTGAATATGTATAAATATATTTAGATGTGTTTTTCTGCACAAAAAAGAGGCAGAATGAAGAACTTAAAACTGGGATGGGTAAAATTGTCCAAACGATAGCTATATGTATTTAGTGAAAGGCAGCCTGACTGCTCAAATTCTAAATTCTCATTTTTAGGGTGCCTTAGCCTTAAAGTGACACTGACTGGGATTCCAAGGACAGTTCAGCCTTCAGGATATAAGCAATCTCCCTATGAAGTTCTGGGTCACTTGCATATCCTGCTGGATATAGAAGTGGGCATGGGGACTCATTTTCTCACCAGGAAAACTAATACTAACTGATTTAGGATTAAATTTTCTCAAGCTCTTGATACCACTTAAAGATTAAATATTTAATTAAAACTTTAGGGAAAGGGAGGAAGGAAGGACATGGGGTCACCTTAAAGATCTAGTGTGTGCTTCTTTGGGCAAATGGCTAAATGACTACAGTATGGATGCTTCTGATGATGTTGAAACGGCCACAGTTTCTATTCATACTTCATGGCTTCATTATTCAGTAGCTTTAATGAAACTACCTTTTTGTGATTTCTTTTCCCACAAACTACAATCCTTCACAAGGAGGGAGGTAGCAGTCTATCTCTGTAGTTTAAAAGGAAATATTTGAGTAGCATCGGTCATCTGCACCTTTCATGTTAACCATGTGGAAGAGACAAAACAAGGAGACAGAAGACATGGATAAGTGGTGCTTTGCCCATTGTGAAGACCATGGGAACTGCAGCAACCCCCTCTAGAGACAACACATCCCTTTATTCTTTAATCAAAGAGAATTATCATGTTGAAAGTCTAACCTCCTTTAGCAAGAGCGAGACCTGATGGGGCTTTTTTGTCTTTCATCATTCACTGCTGTTTGATATAAGAGCCTTTTGAGAGGTAGGTAGCTTGACACCAGGAATTTAACACTATGTCCACCATTCCATCCATTCTTCTTATTCCTCCTTTATCCAATTGCTATGGGTAGAATGAGAATGAAGCTTTGTGAATTTGGGATATGATTGAGCAAGTTTTATATTAGAGATGAAATGGAAATAGCCATCAGGTATCAAGTAAAGCTTCATGTTACAAGCCTTAATAATCTGTGAGATACAAATGACATGTATATTTGACAAGACTGACCCAGAATCTACTTAACATATTTCTAGTTCTTATACTAAAAACAAGTAATCTTTTTGCGGATTCTAAGTTCAACAAGGATACAAGGTTCCTGTGGTACTCTTTTTCCTTATGATTCTCTTAAGGTCAGAACATCCACCAGATTTATCAATAGTTGTGCCTTTAATCCAGAGTTCTCAGGATTTACCTGTCTATGTCAATCATGCTTCCCTTTAAGCCTTGTGCTAAACATTAAATGAAAGAATGGTCCTTCCTTCTTTTCGATATTAGTTACCTTTGACCTTGCATAAGCAAATATTATATATTTTGATCATAACTGGTATATTGCAATTTAATTCTGGCACTAAACACTCAGAGGTATCATCAGACTTCACAAACTTAAAGCTGTGGTCCACAGCCGGACTGTTCTTACTTCAGACACTGGCGATACATGGAGAGTTTCCAAACCATTTATTCTCTGACTGACTGGTTATATATTCAGGGGATCCTATGACCCCTGTAGGTTCAATAATTACTATGATAACACACAGAACTCAGAAAAGTGCTATACTTATATTTGGAGTTTCATTAGAAGAGATATAAATCAGAACTAGACAAATAAAGAGACACATAGGGTGAAGTGGGAGGGTCTAAAATGGAGCTTCAGTGTTCTCTCCTCATTAAATCAGAGTGTGTCACCCTTCTGGCACACGATTGTGTCCACTAATCAGGAAACTCCATTGAGTCTTAGTATCTAGAGGCTATATTGAGATTCCTTACAAAGGCATAATAGATTAAATCGTTGTCCACATGATTAAACTCAATCTCCAGCCTCTTTCCCCTCCCCCAAGGGTAAGGCTAGCTCAAAGTTCCAACTCTGTTATCATTAGGTTGGTCTTGCTGGTCACCAGGCCCCATCCTGCAGCAATCTAGGGGCCTGCCATGAGTCTCTTCAGAGTAATCTCAAGTGTGAGGCGAAGGGCTCATGAATAACAAAGACACTTCTATCACTCAGGAAATTCCAAGGGTTTTAGAGGCACTATGCTAGTACCTGGGACAAAGACCAAACACATTATTTTTTTTAATATACAACAATGGTAGAGCTAGATGGATCTGAAATATTACAAAGTTATAAGAATGTTAGCTCACACTTGATCACAAAACTTGTGTGGGAGAATTAGAATGAGTACTACAACCTGGGCTCTGTGGATGCCTACCATGTCCTACCATGTCCTATGGTGCTCACGTCTCTCACTTCATTAGTTTACAGTAAAATACCTTCCTAGAACTATGTTTATCATATTTATAGTGAAATATCTGATTTGAAATTAAACACAGAGTAATGCAACATGGATGGGGCTTGCTCTTCTCCTCTCTCCCTTCCTATTTAACACTCAGAAGTCCCTTTACTTCATCAAAATGGAGAGATAGCTTCTAAAAGGTAAATATTTTGAGAGGAATAGAGCTATTGAAGCATTAAGTATGGTTTTCTTGGGGGAAACAAAGTAACTCAAATTTCAATTGAGAAAAGTTAGTTTTTAAAAATCTTCATCCAAGGATATATTTAATGTATTTATTGATTTGAGAGAGAGAAGAAAGAGAAATATTGATGTGTGAGAGATACCTGCCCCAACCAGGGATCAAACCCTCAATACAGGTGTCTGTTCTGACTAGGAATTGAACCTTCAAACTTACGCTGTCCAGGACAAGACTCCAACAAACTGAGCCAACTGGCCAGGGAGAAAAGTTAAGTTTTTTAATGACCATTGACAGTTTCTGCCATTTGCCATTGTATGCCTTTCTTTTTCAGACCAGCAATTCCTGGATACAATCTTACATAATGCTTTGATTTTCAAGAGGATATAGAGAAAATGGCTTGTCCTTGGTGTTTAGAGCCATTTCATTTCTCCCTTCATTCTTCTAGGGAAAGTGACCAACACTTTCCATTTCCTGAGACTCTATCAATGTTGTTTAAATGACTAGATGCAAATGATACTGTATTTAGCTTGCTCTTTCTGTATATTTCTCTCTCTTGCCCTAAAAGAGAAAAAAATTTTGCTCTCTGTACTGATTCAATTACAGGAGACCCTGACAAGACAGCCTTGGTATTTGCTCTCACAAACACATGACCATATTTAGACATTAGCAGAATCATAAGGTTCCTAGTGATCATTTGTGCTTGAAGGTAATTGTGGCTTACATTTATGGCCAATTTTGGCTTCATTTCAATTGTTCCTACTTACCTGCCCTCCTTCAGATGCGAGCCTTTTTCTTGTTTCTCTTCATCACCCATTAATTTTTTCCCTTTTACTTTTACTTTCCGTAATCCCAGATATTTGAAGTATAGTGAGAAATGTTTAGCTTTTAATATTGTTAAAACATTAAAATTGTCACTCTTATCCTACATAATACTGATCCTTTTTTTTTTCATAAAATCACCAGTTATGCCATTTGTTCTCAGAAATCTTTTATCATCTCGTTACCCTTAATTAACTTTTAAATGAAGTACATATTTAACCCAATATTCAAGGTCTTTCATAACAAAGTTTATCTCTGATCTTAGTCGATACCATTACATCCATGTATACTTTATCCACTTCCCAGTTTGCCTATAAAATGTGTCCTGGGTCCCTATCAATGCTTTGCTGATTGCTTATGTGATTTCCACTGTCTAAAATAACTTCTCAATTGATAAAATTTGATCTTTCAAGACCCAGCTCTAAAGCCATATCTACCAGAAAACCTTTTATTCAGTCCAGCTGGACTTCCTTTCTTCTTTCCATGGGCAATACACTTTTATTGATGAACCACTGTATGAGCATTAGCTACTGGAAATACAATGGTGAGTAATTTAGCAGTATGAGTTTTATGCCTTTGGGATTTTTTAAGCCCAGGAAGAGGTGAATGAGTAGCACAGGAATGTGCAACAGGTATTGTAATGGAGAAACCACAAAGTTCTATGAGGACACATAGAAAGGAAACTTAGCCCATTCTTAAGCAATGAAACAAGGATTCTAAGAAAAAGTTACATCTAAGTGCATGCAGAAATAACAATTCAGCACATGTCAGGATAATGAATAAGGAAGAGGAAGGAAGTTTCCATGTAGATGGAAAATATGTGGCAAAGCCCATAGGTAAAAAAAGGCATGAAATATTTGAGGAGTACACAGGATTTCCAAATAATCATAGCACAGAACAAGTCAAAGAAGTGATGAAAGCTGACACTGAGAGAAAAGTAGGGGCTTTTAATAGTTGTTATTGAATTGCAATAGGAAAGTTTATCCAGTAAGAAAATAGATTTACAGAATGAGAAAGGAGGGAGATATATTTTGAAATTTTAGATTGGAGAACCTTCAGTATATTTATGGTCACTAACTCAAAACAGAGCATGCTATCACACAAGATGAGTATGCTGAAGTGAGAATCTAAAACATAACCCTGAAGAACACCAATATTAAAGGAATGCTCAAGTAGTCTAAACAGAAATAATCAGAGAAGTGGGAGAAAAAAACAGATGAGTATGATAGCATATCAACCTGCAAGAAATAAGGCAAGGCTGATCAACAAAGTTGAATGTTCCTAAGAAGTGATGTGAAATAAGAAATTAAAAGTGCCTATTGAATTTAGCCAATAGGAAATCATTAGGAACTCTGGCAAAAGCATCTTCAATGAACTCATGGGGGCAGAGCAAGACTGCCTTGGGTTAAAATGTGAACAGGAGGTAAATGATGAAACCACAAGTGTGACATATTATAAGAACATATTGTCTGTGAAGGAGGAAAAAGAAAGACATTGGTATCTAAAGGTAAATATGGGTTGAAGAAAGGTTGTTTTAAATTATTAAAGAGATGTTTATGTAGCACAGAGAAAGGGCCTGTAGAACAGTCTAAATTAAAAATGAAGAACAGAGAGAAAACTCTTGTTAAGTGAGTTCCTGAGAAGAAGGTAAGGCACTGCACAGCACTTGCCTTAGACAGGAGACTAATTATTAGTAGCAACAGGAAAGCCAGAAAGTTAGATGCATATTCCCAGTATGTGATGTACAGGTTTGGGGGCAGGCAATTGGGGGAGCTTCCTGCATGATTACTTATACTCTCCAAAATTCCCTTTTCACCTCTTTTAGCACTTTCCACCTGGTCTCATGAGTGTTTGGTTTACTTGTTCCATCTCAACCAGATTATAGATTGGTGCTGTCCAATAAAAATATAACATAAATCATATAGAAAATATAGATTTTTCTCCTGGCCACATTAAGAAATGTTGAAAAAAAAGACATTCATTTTAATATAGTTTATTAAAACCAATATATCTAAATATTATAATTCAACATATAATCTACATAAAATTAATGGCATGTTTTCACATTTTATACTAAATCTTTGAATCCTGGTGTATATTTAACATTATATTAAATCTTAGTAAAGACTAGCCACATTTTAAGTGCTCAGTAGCCACATTTGGCTAGTGACTATGGACAGAACAGATATAGATGGCCAGTGACTATGGATAGTACAGACATAGATGGCCAGTATAATGAAAGAAGATGCTATTACTTCCCTCTTTTGCTCACTCAACAGTTGAATTAGAGCAACACAAAATGAAAATATTTATCAAAGTAGCCATAGGACATTCAAGAATTTCTTTAAAAATATTTAATTGATCCAATAAATAAAAATCAGTGCCTATGTAATTTTTGTCTGATTTGCTACTGAAAAACTCATGTTTTTCTCTTCAAAGGCTTTTGAGACACTGATATAATCTTATAAGGGGAAATGATGCTATTTTAATTTAAGCAACTTAGATGGAATTAAACAGCATTGTACCCATTTCAGGTAAATTGCTATCCTGTTTTTCTGAAATAGATTCTGATTCAATGAGTATAGATTAATACTGAATTCTTCTGACTTGGTATTAGAGCAGTTTGTCTTCTTTATGGTAAATTCTACTGTGTCCCAGAGAATTGGTTGGTCTTGATTAGTGGAGAGACTTGAGGAACTGCAGGCTCCTCACTATTGCCTAACCACAGTCAGAAAGCAAATAAGCAACAATGAGCTTCTCTACTCTACAAATAGTCCTTGTGCAGATTGAAATCCTCTTTTTCTTAGAGATATAGCTCCTGGTAGTGCCAAACGTGCTACATGAATAAAATCATAGAATCATAGAATGTGAGAGTTGGAAGAGACCTTAAAAGTATTCATACTTCTACATCCTCCTCTCCCAAGTTATTTTACAAGTGAGAAAGCATGTGATGTACAGTTATTTTACAAGTGATTTCCAGTATGTGATGTACAGGTTTGGGGGCAGGCAGTTGGGGGAGCTTCCTGCATGATGACTTATACTCTCCAAAATTCCCTTTGAGAATAGTACATTTCTTCTGACACTAAAAGCACAATTGAGTCCTTATATTAGAGATTTTCCCTAGATTGATGTGATCCCATTTATTTATTTTAAAAGGTTTTTCACGGCAGAGGAAACCATCAACAGAATAAAAAGACAACCAATTAAAGGGAAGAACATATTTGCTGATACATCTACTAAGGACTTAATATCCAAAATTTATAAGAAACATATAGAACTCAACACACACGCACACAATCCAATTAAGAAATGTGCAAAGGACTTGAGTAGACTCTTCCACAAAGAGAACACACAGATGGCCAACAGACATATGAAAAGATGTCCAGTGCCACTAATTATCAGAGAAATGCAAATTAAAACCACAATGAGTTATTATCTCATGCCTGTTCGAATGGCTATCATCAATAAATCAATAAACAGTAAGTGCTGACAAGGATGTGTTGAAAAATAAATCTTTTCACACTATTGGTATGAATGCAGATTGGTGCAGCCACTGTAGAGAGCAATATGTAGCTATCTCAAAATAACTAAAAATGGATCTATTTTATGGCCCAGAAATGTCACTTTGGGGAATATATTCAAAGAAACCTTAAACATTAATTTGAAAGAATATGTGCACACCTACATTCATTGTAGTGTTATTTACATAACCCAGATTTGAAAGCAGCCCAAGTACACATCAGTAGATGAGTGGATAAAAAGGCTGTGGTACATTTACACAATGGAATACTACTTGGCCATAAAAAAGGAAGGAATACTTACACTTTACAACAGCATGGATGGACCTGAAGAGTATTATGTTAAGTGAAATAGGCCAATTAGAGAAAGACAAATATCATATAAATTCACTTATAATGAAATCTAACAAACAGAATAAACTAACAAACAAAATAGAAACATACTCAAAGATAGAGAACAGGACTGACAGTTTTCAGAGAAGAGGAGGTTGGTGGCTGGGTGAAAAAGGTGAAGGGCTTAAGCAAAAAAAAAAAAAAGAAAACTCATAGACACAGAAATCAGTATGGTGATTACCAGAGGGAAAGGGGGATGGGGAAGGGAAAAGAGTAAAGGAGGGATCAACAGTGATGGAAGGAGACTTGATTTATAAACACACGATACAATAATCAGATGATGTATTATAGAATTGTATACCTCAAACCTACATAATGTTTTAACTAAAGTCACCCCAATAAATTGAATTTTTTAAAAAGGTTTTCCCCAGAAACACATTTTCTTTAAAATTAGTCAGGCCAGACTGAATGCATGCTATACCTTACAGAATAATTCTTGAACATGTAACTTTTATATTGGCCTCTAATGAGAAATCACTGCACAAATTTTCTTCCTACAAATAGTTAAATTTTATGCACTCTTGAAGCATTGAATGTGTCCCTTTAAATGGATCTCCCATTTATTTTAAGTTTCCTAAAATAAAAAAGATCCCCGCTATGTATGGATGTCTTTGTCAGTTCCTGCCACTGTACTCCCAGCTGTGGCTACTGAAGAGCTCCCAACAGATTGCTCAGCTTTGCCTAATTCCTGAATCATTAAGATTCAGGCCTGGTGGTATATTAGAAACTAATTCTCTACCAAGAGGAATAAGAAAATTAGTCTGTAGCCCTATGCCAGGTGTCCCTTTCTCCCAAGGACTGCATCAGCACCAAGCTGAGCTTTCTTTCTCATCATCCTCCCTCCCTTTCCTCCATATTTCCATTCCATTCTACTGAGCCACCTGCCCTGCTGGGTCCCTTGTAACAAACCCCAAGCCCAAACCCAGTTGTCTATGGCTCTAAGCATCCTTCTAGCTACTGCAGATCTCATCCTCCAGGGTCTAATTCCGGTTCCCAGCATTGCCAGTCACTGTCTGTTCCCCTGATTAATTTCCAGTGGAACACTCTAACATCTCGGCTCAGTTCCCACACCAACTTCCAGATATCAAGCCCACCCATTCTTTTTCCTCCCTTGTTTGTCTTCCTTTAAATCAGACTTCCTGGAAAACTGTCCCAAACCTAGAGGATTTCCTGTATTACTCTGTATCTAGTGATTTGAACTGCAGACTCTCTTCCTTTGGAGTTATCACATCTACCTTAGAATTACTCATCTGAACCTAAATTGCCTTGTTTTCAGATAGCTTCTTCCTCTTCACTCTTTGCCATAAGGCACAGTATGCTTCAGGCTAAAGTTATGTAGAGTATCCGATTTTGGCCAGCTTTAAGAAACAGAATGATAAATACTTGTTTGTGTTGTACTATCTCATTTTAGTGAGTATGAGGAGTTTTTCTGCAGGGTTATTATATTTTTAGAGTCTTTGATGGCTGTCTTACTAAGAAAAATCAATCATCTATCAATTTTAAACATCTAATTTAAAAGGCACCATCAAAACTTTGGCTATGGTATGGAGACTCATAAGGATGAGAAAAGAGATTCTACTGCTGTGAGTTCTGTTTATGTGGAACACAACAGATACTCAGGTTGCTTGAGTAAGAATGGAAACGTGTCATATAATACTGATTACTGTTTATTCTCCTTTACATTTTTTCCTGCTTTTAAGATGCTAAGAAGAAATCCGTGGTGTAATGCTAAGACAAAAGTTTAGGTATGAAAATCTGTATTATCAGCGCTGTACACACTAGAACACACTCTGGCCCATATATTAGCCTGTAGAGACTTCATCATATATTAGGCTGCACACAAAAGAAAAAAAGTGTTTATATAGCCATCTCGAAAATTATCAGATAATATATCACTTGAAGGCTGTCATACAAAATAAAACATTAAGAAGAATATTTATGGGGTTTTGTGCTGCCCTAGCATTACAACACTAATAAATCATTCTGCAGCATATACCCCTCCCTCTTTCCTTCTGCCTCTGTAAAAGTTGTGCAGCCTAGTGATTGGTTAGAACTTGGAAAGTTACAAGCCCCATAGAATCCTGAATTGGAGAGTGGTGATTAAACTGTCATCCTGCAGGATATTGCTCCCTAGTCTGTGAGCACCAAACTATACTTTGCACACTCCTTGCATGAAATCAATACTAGTTTGTTATAGTAAAATGGCTGCATAATATTAAAAAATTTCCAATTTCCAAGTAGTACTAGAAAACTACAAATTAAATTACAAATTACCAGTACCAATAATTTTTGCAATGTACTGACACTGAGCAGGTAGAGACATCACACTAGCAGTAGGCTTAAGAAATGTTGCTGAGTAAGTAAAGAGTTTGTCTTATAGCAGTTGTGAAGCTCTCCTCCCCATTCTGGTGCATTATATGTTACTTTTGGTTCCTAGGTCAGGCTCCAAGGTACCCTCAGTGAGAGGTAAAAAGTCTAAGCAAAAGTCAGCAAGTTTTCACCCTGGATGGTGTGGCTCAATGAATTGAGTGCCAGCCTGTGAACCAAAGGGTAGTTGGTTTGATTCCCATTCAGGGCACATGCCTGGGTTGCGGTCCAAGTCCCCAGTAGGGGGTGCACAAGAGACAACTACACATTGATGTTTCCCTCTCTTTCTCCTTCCTTTCCACTCTCTCTAAAAAAATAAAATAAAATCTTTTTTAAAACAGGCAGCAAGTTTTCTGATAGGTACCACATTTGAGAGGGAAATGCAGTAGAGAATAATATTTCCAGATGCAATTTCTAACATGCCACCTATGTGGGCAACATTGTTGACTTAGCATTCAAAAGTACCTTTTTATGTTTTAAATTTTTATTTGAATATAATGTGAGGTTGTTGCTGGTGTTCAGTCAGCCAGAGATACTAATGTATTCACAACTTAGAAGGAATAGAAAAAAAATGGACTTGGGTTTTAAGTGCCATTAATATTCAGACCAGAGCTTGCCCAGTGGGGACCCCTGGCCAACATGACAGGCAGATGTGCAGGGCAGCTAGGAAGTCAGGAGCGGATGGTGTTACCCAGGTCCCCATTTTCATTTGTACTTTGTTTCTGTACATTAATCTTTGAAAACGAAAAAAATATTAAGTACCCCTAGGCCTTTATTTTCTTTGTCTTCTTCCACGTGTAGTCATTCGTTTATACAAAGATGAGCATGATTGTCCTTCTCCTGTTTGGAAATTTCATATCTTCTCTTCAAGGTTGCTAAAATAGCAGGTACAAAATGCAGAATGCCACCACAAGACTAAAATAAAACAGTTAGTACTGCATGTAAAAGGCAGCTAAATGTACACAAATATCCCTCTCTTATGTCTTACTCTATTGTTTAAGAAAGACACAAAATAAATAGTATTTTTCTATAATGTTGTGAATGAACATTGTGAAATTCAAGCTGTAGACTTGCAATGAGGACATATTATAACTAGTCTATAATGCAGTGTAGGCAGTATGATCCCATCATCATGACCCTGCTTGAAAATTGTGTATATATTTCTAATTGCCAATTAACACGCTTTCTTCCTTAGTTAAAACACTTTCCCTGATTTCAAATTTCCTCTAATTAAAGATTGCTTCTTCTTTTTTTTTTTTAAACAGGCCTTGTATTTCAATCTAGCTTCCTTTGACCAAAATTGTAAATTTAGGTAAATGAATGTTAGTATCAAATTTATCAATATTTATCTTAATAAAAGAATTGGCAAACAATATTTGCATGTTCCATGTAAGATGTTTAAATGAAATGAGTTTACATGTATTTACATAATTTAGGACTTCCCAACCTAGAAGCCAGATTTATAAT
This sequence comes from Phyllostomus hastatus, assembly GCF_019186645.2. Taxonomy (NCBI): domain Eukaryota; kingdom Metazoa; phylum Chordata; class Mammalia; order Chiroptera; family Phyllostomidae; genus Phyllostomus; species Phyllostomus hastatus. Next base: position 84,406,159 of record NW_025333977.1, on the reverse strand, counting down.
CTCAGAGAAGTTCTTTGATTTTTTTTAAGTTTGCATGTTTTTCAAATAAAGATCTGATAATAACACAATACTGTAACACTCAAGTTATTAGAGAAAATTCTGTAAAGCCCCTTGGCAGTGGTTGGAGAGAACTGTTTTGGGCCTTGAGGAGCTAGAAACTCTAAAGAGGGTACCCTTTGTCACTCAAAATGAGAATAGTTTTGTCCACATTTTCTGGTCATCAAAACAATCCATTCACATAGTATACCAGTATGGATTGTGTACAGAAAAATAAATCTTTTGTAAGACCTTTATTCAAAGACATCAACTCTTAACATTTTGGTGTATATATATATATATTTGTTTTAAATATTTTTCTTTGTTAATACAAAGATAATTAGATTATATGATATAACATACTCTATTCTTTTCTTTTTGAAGTAACTGTGTTGTGGAAAAAATGCTATATAAACAAAGATAGGCATACCTAACGATTTTTTATGGCTACATAGAATTCTATTGTATGTTAGGATCATCATGTGTTTGATCACTTCCTTATTAATGAGCATTTTAACTATGTCAAATTTTATATTCTTGTAAATAATATGCATGAACCTTTTAAAAATATAACTTTAATATTAATCTGATTATACCCTAACTATCTTTTTAGTTGAATAATTGGGCCTAAAAGAATACATATTTAGAATTATGATTTATTTTATCAGATTACCTATGTTTAGCCATTTTTCCTTTCTACTAGAAGGATACTTAATGGATACAGATGACATATACACATAGTACCAATAAAACCCATTTAGTGTTTGTGGAATGCTTCCATGTTCGTTGAGTCATGTGGCTCTTATCCTGTGAAGCAGGCAGGGCAGCTGTAATATTCAATGGAGTCAAGTGGGGCAAGCAAGCACATGTACTTCCTTGATGGTCCAAGGAGTACTGCTTGCAGTTTGCCTTTCATTATCATCTCTTTGTGGAGGTAGGATGGTGTTTTAGTATATTCATAGTTCAGATTATTCAAAACTCTGATTTCTGCTAAAAGAAAATAGCAGATGGCAACTGGTCTTTTATTTTCATGTCTTTTGTATCTAATTTGTTGGATGGCATTGTGTACAGAAATGCTCCTGGTCTTTATTAGAGAAAACCACCTTCTGGGGTAAAATTAACAATCAAATTTCCAAGTCTGGCGCTGTTGGGATACTTTATCATTGAGAAAGAGGAACTTGAACATGCAATGCCACTTTTTCTCTGAGGGCCAACTTCCCCATGGATTCCCTTACTAATAATGCTGACATTTCAAAAATGCCCTGGGGACTTGATTTCTCTGTTAATACCTGGACAAAGTCTGAATAAATAACTTTTAATTTAATACCCATACATCAGCTGAGACAAGTCTGGAATATTTAAGCGATGCAATATTAAAGGAAATTAAAGGAAAACAGAGGACACATGTCTTGTCATTATGGTGCTATTATAGACATTTGAGAATCTAATGTAAATTATGGATTCTCTTACTGGCTAAACTACACATAAATAATAAAACACTTGTATATTAAATAATAAAGCTTATGGATTCCCTAGAGCCCATACATAGGCTACAAATAATAATTTTAGAATCTCTACTGGAGATAATCTGATCTATAAAACTGTATTTTACTTTCTTGAGTGTTTCTTCATCTTAGTAGCCCACAGCCGACACAACAACCCTATACACCTGGACTCTCTAAAGTACAGATCAAGAGAGGCCAATACGTATTATTAACTAAATTCAGCCCCCACCCCCAGTTGCTGGCTGTTTCTTCCATGACCTCACCTATCAATCCATGCCCTGGTTCTACACAGACATCAAAAGAAGAGCCATGTTTCTATATGACACAGCTGTCGTAACACACATACAGCAAAAAGAGATAAACCCACAAAGAGGTTAGGTGGGGAAGACCTTCCACCCTTCTCTTGTTTACTGTCTTTCTCAACCTCTTTTCAATGTTTGATGTTTCCTTTTTATTTGCTAAATAAAATTTCCAATTCTATATTGTGTTGAGTTCTAAGGGATTCTGTGACTTGAAAAATATCTTTTTCTCTTTTTATCCTAACCAGCTGCTAGGACACACTGGCTAAACAATGATAAATCAATAAACCTGTGGTCTTATGTTCCCTGGAAGTAGAGAGATAGCATGTTCTTGTGCAGCAAAGGATACACTAGAGAGAGCTGAGCAAACCACTCACAGACAAGATCTCTGAGTCCTTAGTAGAGGATGAGAGAGACCAGAAAAGCAAAGATGATTTCCTGAAGCAGGAACTTCTGAGGTGAGATAGAAAATTTGGATTTGATACAGAATGTAACATGAAACTTGGTATTAAAACAAAGAAATGGCTTTCTGCAAAACCAAGTAAAAGTTACACAAGCGAGGTTTTCTGTATAGAGCGCCTTAACAAGATGTTTTACAGTCCAAAGTGCAGTGCAGTGAAGGAAGGAATGCCTCTGGCTCCTTTGGTAATTTAGTAGAGTAGCTTTCTTCAACTTCTCTATTTTTAAGTCTAAAGAAAGTTTGTTCATCTTCTACCCCTCAAAAAATAAACCAGTTGTTCACTGGGACTTGGGGTGTGGGCTCCCTTTTTAGTGCTACATAGTTTCAGGAGCAAGCTAAAGTAGTTTGTTCCTTAATGTGTATTGAGGAGTGATAAGAGGACTGTACTGCTTCTATTTTGTGTGTGTTCATTCATTCTCTGCATAAATGAATTTCCTCAATTATAGATTCATTCTCTTCCCTATTAAAATATTGTGGCATGTTATGCACACACAATAGGAAGGAAGGAAGGAAGGAAGGAAGGAAGGAAGGAAGGAAGGAAGGAAGGAAGGAAGGAAGGAAGGAAAGAAGGAAAGGAGGAAGGGAGGAAGGAAGGGAGGGAGGGAGGGAGGGAGGAAGGAAGGAGAGAAGGAGGCATTTTTCAATCATTTTGATAAAAACAATGACTATTTTGTCTTTCATGCACTTCAATGTCAGTTCATAAAAGCTTGCCTGGGCTTATTGACTTCCATTGACCTCAACATCAGGACTTCCTTGACCCTCAGCCCCAGGAAATCTGCATATTGCTCTCCAGAGTTAGGTAGCATATAGTGCTAAGGGTTGTAGCCTTGGCAGAAAGCTGGATTTTAGCTGCGATGTACTATCTAACATTTTTACTTTGGCGGGTCACTCCCCACTACCCCCAATTCAGGACTAAGTTTTGGCATTTCTACAAGGTCAGTTCATTCATTCTTATCAATCACTAGCTTGTTAAGAATATACCAATGTCAGACACTGTGAGTCTAGATAGTCCTTATCTCACTTTATGGTCTATAATCTTCAAGCATTGTATTTTTAGCCCATGGCAGGGCTTACCACTGAGTCCATTTTGCTGCTGATAATCATGATATAGCCTCTGAATCCAGTCAAATGATTCCTTATTCCCCAGTGAGTGTTAAAGGTTCTACATCTAACTCTCTCAAAGACTGAATAATACCCCGCAAAATGATTACTGCTACTGCACCCCTACCTCCTAACCCCTGGCTATTGGAAACTCCTTTTCACTGTCCATTTTCTGCTTAAAATTGACACTTTAGCCCCTGTCCCAGTGTTCTTAAGGTTTGCATCCTGCTTTCTCTGTAAATTGATCAGTTTTAATCTCTGAATGATCACCCAGCCTTACTCCATGCCACAGATAGGCCTCCATGGGGCACACTTATTGTCGGGCTTTCTCTCAATAGAGTAATTCTGCCACATTCTAATCCCAGTTCTGACAGAATTCTGATTAAATACACCAACCAAAAAATAGAAAATGCTTATGGCAAATCTTCAAATAGAGCATACTTGGGTCGGTTTGTTTTTGCTGCTTATCTAAATAGTAATGCCAAACAGCAAGAACTTTGATTTCTAGCTGGTAACAAACCAAAAGGAAACAACGTGCCACGTCTCTGTTGTCTCATCATTACCTTTTCTCTGTTTTCCTTTATTTTTCGTTGTGTCAAATATCTGTGCATAGCCTTCTCACATCCCAAGGACTGGCTCTCATTAAAGCTTTGGTTTTGGAAACATGCACACATATATATGCAATTAAATGCAGGATTTAACTTTTCACCTGGGAAACTGGAAGGATAAGGTGAGCTAAGCTTTTAATTACAAGTACCCATTCTGGGAGGCAGGGAGTTTGAGCTTTCGACAGCTACTGCTGCTCAGCCTAATCCCATCTTTCAAGAGAGAAAAAGAAAAGCCCACATGTATCTAACTATAAAAATGTTGACTTAATATGTTCAACATTTTTAATATATTTGCTAATGTAAACTCTGCTTGAAAACCAGAGAAAAATATTATTGTTGTTGTAAGATGAAGGATTAATATATGTATGATTCTTTGGCTCTTCTTAGATTCTTGAATTGTTCTATTTCTCTTTTGTTTAAGGTTGTCTCAAGATATACAGAAATGCGAATACCCTGCACATTTATAACTGCTTTCATCCACAATCCCAAATCTCTTTACAAATACTAATTATTGTGATCTAATGTCACTAGAAATTGTTAAATATGCTCCAAAGAGGTTAAATACTTTAAATCCCAATTTACAAAGTGAAAACTAGAACTCGGAAAAGCTAAACTGCACTAGGGATGTAAAAAGGGTTTTAGTTGAAACAACTGGAAATGACAGCTGTCATCCCAATTCCCTAGTCCTTGAGCTCATTTGCTATCCTCCATTTCTTGAATTATTGTACGTGTAGGAAGATAGGCTGCAACTGTGAATTCAGGCACTAAAGATCTCTTTTCTTCCAAACAATATGTAACTCCTAAAAATATCATTATAGAGTAGTGGCATCTTTCCTGGTCAAACTTTAAATTATTTCTTTCTCTTTAAATACCAATAATTGAAAATCAGTGAAATGATTTCTTCCCTTTTTAGCAATTTCTGAATATCTACTAACTGGATTCTGCTTTGTAAGTTAAAAAAATAGAGATACACACACATATAAGTATAGGTATGTGCATATGTGTAAGTGTGTATATGTGTTTGCATATATTATGTATATATATATCATATAAATATTATACACACCAAATAAGACAAAAATTATTCCTATTTAAGATCTTAACATTAGGAACAAGTAAATGAGAGTCTCTTATGCTTATACAACCATGTATCAATATATTTCTAGCACTGTCTTCTTATTTCTAAGAACTTATCTGTGTTTAGAGTTTTGGTGAAGTAGGACATAACCTCTGTACACATGAACTAATAGTCAAACTTCATCTCACTATTACTTTAATATATTTTTCTCTCAAAGACTGTTGAGTAAGAGGCATTTCAAAGGCCAAATTCTAAATAAGTATACACAGCCTAGAAAGTGTGTCTAGAGACCAAGGCTGATCATAGAATAAGTAATAGATAACAGAATAATTTTATTAGGACTTTCATAGGCATCAAGTAAATACATGTGGCATTAGAAGGTATCAGAGTAGATATTTGGAGAGTGAGTATAAAAAATTTGAAATATGTTCTATTGTGTATAGATAAGGAAATTAAAAGACTGTCATTGGCACAAATGGATTTTTATTGAGATTACAAAGAAACTTGCTAATGCTACAAGCAGGTGTTGCCTCATTTCCTCCTGAGCTGTATCCAAGAGTATGATATGAGTTCTGTCTGGAAAAAGCCCAGCCATTGTTAATATAACAAGAACAATTTGTGTGACCTCAGTGTAACCCAGCAGCCAAGGAGAGTGGACTGGAATGCACATGCATGAACAACGATGACTTCACTGTACTAATCAGTAGGGGCAGTAGATGTTGTTGAATGAGCATGTATACTGTGTGGCCATCGCATTCAAAATGAGCAGGTAGAGCAACGACTCTGCATCAAATTTTGCCTTAAGCTTGACCATTCATCCTGGGAAACTACTCAGATGATTCAGGAGTCTTTTGGGGACAATGCAGTGAATGCAAATAAAAGTGAGACACTAATGCTTCAGAGATGGTCAAGAATCTGTTGAAAGTGATTCACATTCTGGAAGGCTTGCAACAAACAGAACACCTGAGAATGTTGAATGTGTATGGGCTGCAGTCAACAAAGATCGGCGACTGACAGTATGAGAACTAGAATCTGATCTGGGGGTTCCAAAAACAGCTGTGTCTGAGATTTTGATGCAGGATCTTGGCATAAAATGTGCCATGGTAAAATTTCTTCCATGGCCTCTGCTACCAGAGCAGAAGGAATATCATGCTGTAGTTGGAAGAACTGTGTGAGGTCCCATGGTGCCTAATTGAAAGCAGACTGAGGCACCATTGTCCTATATACAATATTTCTTTTATCTTGTATCTTCCTTAACAAATGTCTCTACTTTTCATAGTACATGAATGGATACTTTCTGGACAGACCTCATATGCTTTGTGCCTGAATTGAAGGAATATGTTTTGCTACCCAGATGTCAATCAAAGAGTATTTTAAGATATCCCTTTTGGAAGTGGGTGATGTTAGGTAGAAGACGAGATATTGGTTGGTGAATGGATAGGAGGCTAGTAAAATATCTCATTTAGCAATTAGAGCACTTTTTGTGCCTCTCAAATAATTGGAACAATTTATTTCATTTTCACAAACATCCATACATTTATTAGAATTACTTCTATTAATTTTTAAGTGTTCCCAAGGACCCTTCCAGCAAAAAGTGATGGTTAAAACTTAATACTTCTCTACCAACAATAATTCCCCTCAAAATGTACTTTTGGTTAATAGATGACCTTGGGTTTTATGGTCTCAAATTCTATGTGTAGAATGCCATTCCCAAAATTGAACTGATTCTTGCCATAGTCCAATGTTAGGAAAATCTTAAAGGATTTTTTATATTTCTTAACTAGGCTTTAGCACTGAATCACAGGCATAAATAACCCAAAACCTGAAACCTGTGGACTCCTGGGTTCAGATTTTCTGGATTCTGTCTGATAATTGAATGATTTGGGTATAGGTTATATGTGAGAATTAATGTGAGTTTGGTTTCTATATGGTTTATGTCTGTATTAATATTCACATCTGTATTTATTTTATGAGTTAATAGATATACATGTGAAAATTTTCCTAGCCTATGTTTCAAAAGCTGTTAGCCATCACAGGTGTTGTTACTATTGTTTCATTTGTCTTTTTTTGTGTGTGTGGCTGTTATATGACATACTAAACTTTCCAGGGAAGGGTGAGCCATGATTTGAACTTACATGATTAGCAACTCTTAGATTGGCACATCACATACCAACAGACATCCTGACCTAAGTAACTCCTGCAAACAGAGAGCTTTATCTCACTTCTAGAGCTGGTGTCTTATAATCTAGAACATTCCTCTATGATTGACACTCTATTTCTGATGCTGTCTCTTGGGAAGGAGTTTCAGGACCTTCAGAATGTGAGGCAATATATATGACCGTCTAGTGATGTTTAAACAAGCCGTCTCTGTGGAGGATGAATTTTTAGTCTGGCCAGGTATTAGCAGGATTCAGAGAGTAGGCTACTAAGGGATGTCCTGGTGAAGCTCACCTGGGGCTTTTCCTTTGGCTTGCTGAGGCACAAAGGGCTCTGACAGGCTGCCCCTGGAGGCTCTGGTACATCTCATAGCTGCAGATCCACATGAGAATGGACTCATATCTTGAGTTAACCATTGTTCGTATTGATGCATAGAAAAAGTGAAATTACATCTAGTTTTGAACTACGCTTTGTGCTGGAATGAACTCTGAGTCATACTTCATAAGCCCAAGGTTATTATCTGTTATCATACATTGGAATAACCTCTCCATCTTGTCCCTGCCTATGCAACATCTTCTCTAATGTTTCTCACCCCTGCAGTTCATCTCTCCAGTCTCTAAGCTAGGCAGCAGCATATCCTACCTGTTCCCATCATCATCTGTCCTGAGACTGTGTATTGTTAACAGTCAGATTTGATCTGCCAAATTACTCAAATCTCTTCAAATTGATAGTATTGCAGAGCTGTTTAGATCACAGACTTTGGAATCAGTCCAACGCATCTTCATGTTCCTTCTCTAACTGGCTGACTATTTGACCTTGGACAGGTTATTTAACGTCTATGAGTCTTCCTTTTATTTCCTGTAAAATGGTGATATCAATAACTACAATTTATGGAGTTTCTTTGAAGACCAAAAACAATGGTATATATAAACTGCTTGGTACTAGCCAGCAGTTGTTTAATTAAATGACATGAATATACAAAATACTCAATACAATTAGTTTTTCATGAATGAGCACTCAATATAACTTAGCTATTGCTAATATTTGCTTCCTTGCCTTTTATGCTTCCCTCACTCCCTTCTACCTCTTTTCTACTCTTTGGGATAAAATAATAGAATAATGGATAATCTCCGTCCTCTAGCTGCTGAAGATGTAAAGGTGACAAGGGTAGCTAGAAGAGAAGTGCAAGCAAATTATTATAGGGATTCTGAGTGAGGAGCAACTGATTCTGACTAGAGAGGAAGGTGTCAAAGATGGCTTCACACAGCAGGTGGCATCTGAGCTGATACTTGAAGGACTAAAACTGATTGCTTAATGATACAGAATGAGGGAAGGAGAGAAAGACAGGAAACGTGATCACCATCAAATGTATTTGACCTGCCATAACTTGCCAGGTAGTAAGAGTGAGGTCAGCAAAATGGCAGCTGTGTGCTGAGAGAAACATCTGTGCAGAAAGATTTGGTTAAATATTCAGTTACTGTTTCTTGGCTCTGGAAAAGACTCCAAAGTGAGCAAGCAGAAGGCTAATAAATGGTTAAATTCTTATTTTTGTTTTTATTTTAAGGTCTTTATAAAATCTGTAATGAAATAGATGTTTCTCTGAGGAAGCACATTTTTCTGACACAGAGATAAGATGGTTTGCAATCTTATTTTGGAGCCATCCCATCCCAAGGCCCCACTGCACAAACAAATCTATCCAAATCCAATACATTTGTTGGATCATAAATAAAAATAACAATGAAAGTATAACCACTCCTCTTTGCAAATATTAATCATGACTAACCAAAAGTTGTTTTGGTGTTTTTAAAGGCATAAGAAAAATTTCCTCCTGGACAAATACAATTGCTTGTGCTTACACACATATCATTTCAATGAGCATTACAAGGAGCCAGAGTGATGGGTGTGAGACTTGGAGGAGAGTGCAGCAGGACTGCATTGCAGGAGAATTGTTATGGTGATCACTTGTCATTACCCATGAATCTAATTGGTCTTCTTACCTCAGCTTCAGCTTGGACTTAACTTACACTTGAGAAATAATTCTTTATCTTCTGCTCCTCTTCCAGAATTCACTTTATTCATCTATCTGGCTGTCAAATTACCTTGACTATCCTATTACCCACCTTCAAACACTCTTTAAAGCCAAAATAAATAATATTTTTGTATATGTATATAAAACATAGATAGCACATATGCTGTTGTGTTGGATAGGATGCTTCTTATGATGCAAACCAAGGAAGGGAACTCGAGACAGCCCGGAGTGAGTAAAATGTCATTGAATTCCTCCTAAAAATGTTTGTTAATAGACTATTTAGAAATCCTATAATCAATCTTGGCAAATTTTATCCTCTCCAAAATTTGCACTGGAATTTTAGAATAATATCTCTAACCCAAATATTATCTTAGGCAATGGATATTGTCCTTTTCCTTTTTTGATATTTTTTTATTCCATGGTATGTATATGTTAAAAAATATAAATATTCTTCTGATATTCTAAAAATGATGTTTTTCTTTGCTATCATTCACTGGCTCATCTCCTGTGTGACTAAATATGACTACCCCACCTTCTGCATACATTTACTCTTTAATGGAACTTGGCCTTTAAAATATCTCTAGAAGAAAAATTTCAAATTCAGCATCAAGCTCAGTGTTAGGTATAAAATGATATCTCAATGTCAAATGAATGAATGAATGAATGAATGAATGAAAATTAATAACCAGGGATGCTGGCACCTAAAGTGGAATTACTGTATATTCTCCATTCTTGGTACTTACTTTATGTATAATATGTTTAATAATTTTTAAAGGGGGTATGTGTCTGTGAAGAAACTGCAGAAAATATTTTGATAAATACATTAGTAAGTTTGACAGAAACCTTGAATTTCAGGCCCAAAATGGTTATACTGATAATGACTTTTAAAATAATTATAAAATACAACTTCACATTTGAAGCACAGCTACCACTGCCTTCGTTGCTTGTTACCTTTTTTATCCCTTTGAGATGCACCCCAAGCTATCTAGATATTCTCTTTGAGAAAGACTTTCATGAAGTTCTGCAACAAAAATTTTCCTGTGGTAGTCTGCCGCAGATAACTATAATTCCATCTTTCAGTTTATGAATTATCCCCTGATCAAAATGTTAAGAAGAATGGAACTAGCTTCCATCACCAGATCTTAACAGCTTAGCCTGGATCTTTTTATTACAACCAGGGATTTTCTTTCTACCAAAGGAAGCAGGAGACAAACCTTAGTGGGTTGACATGTGAAAAGATAGAATTAGGAGTTATGCATACAGGTGCAAGTGGACCAGAGTGTAAGACTTGAAGGCAGGCTTGGATGGGGAAATGCAAACTCAGTTGGTTAGACTAGGAGACAGGTGGGTTTGGTGACCTGAAGAGTGAAGAAGGCATGATAAGTTGTTCACACAAACAGAGGGAGCTATGAAGACCCCATTTTGTCTACGGCTGAACATAAACATTTCAGTAAGGTGAATTACACTTTCACTGTACATATTAATAAGATAAATATGCTATCACTTGCAAATGATAGCTTGTTGAAAGTGAATAATATCTTCTTCTAGGCAGTAATTTCTACTGATTTACTATTAAGACAGCATTCCTGAGTAAGCATGATTTGTATCCTACATGACAGATAATCTTTCCTTTCTGTCTCTAAGAATATACATAGCACTCTTTACAAAGGTAGAGTCAAGTAGAGCAGGGCTGACTTCTGAGATCTTTGAGTTCTCTGCTGGTATTTAATGCTTCCCTAATTGGAATAAACTTTTCACTCTTTTTAAATTCAGTCAATTTTTTAAATATTTTCTACCCATCTGAAATAAAGACTTTTAAACTGTGTTAGTAAGAATAATATTTTTACTCTTATATGAAACTCTTGCCATAACCTAGATGTCAAATCACAGATACTTATTAAGCATCTAGTGTATACATAGGCTTTGGCAAAAACAAGACTTTGAAGTTTATCAGCTTTAAGAAGGTAAAAAGTGAAGACCAGGGACTAGTCTATTTATTTCATAGTACTTTATTATAGGATAACTAGAGAGGAGAAGAGCTCTTTTAAGCTATTCCTCTTTAAAGCACCACTGATGGCCCTGTGTAATAGTGCCAAATGATCCTTACATGTAGGCCGCTTAAGGCTTTTAGTTCTGCAATCACATCCCACTTGTGCCCTAAGAAGTTCTCTTGTCTTTTTTAGCATACTGAATGTACACACCACTTCCAACACAATCAGATTGTCACTGTTCTGAATTTTCATGACTCTTCCTCTCCCCTTAACCAGCTCTCATTCTCTACTCACTGTCTGTTCATTTACCCCAAGCCCAAGCACATCCTTTCTCCTTGAACGTTCTTAGGTCTTTCCAGCCTGATGTTCCCAGGCTCTATCATTTGACTAAGGACATCTAAATTCAAGACTAAGAAGATTATAAGTCTAGAAGTTTGTATTTCAAACCTTTCCCCATTCTTTTGCCTGCTTTTTTCTTCCATTTGTTCTAAACTAAACTTTGTTTCAGGCATGGAATTTATAAGAATTCTTCTATTCCATAAATTCTTAAATTTACCTTTATTTCCTAACTTCTTAAGCCAAGTACTATTTATCATTTAATTCATTCTGGCTTGACAGCAGGGAAAAAAAAGTCACCCTCCAGATAACTTACCTGTCTTATTCTATCACTTTATGGGGAAAGAGAGAGAGAGAGAACATGCACGAGCGTGCGCATGTGATTCTGTGTCTGATTTTTCTGTTGTTGAACTGTTACTAGAGCAAAAAATCTTATAAAGAATGTGAGCTTATAAGAATCATGCCACATCAGAAAGTGCCATCAGTGCATTTTTAGGTGTTTATAATATATGTGCTAGAACTTTTTCTAATCACAATTCACAATGAAAATATTTTGATATTTAAGACCAAATCTATGACCTTAACTGAAGTGGAAGAGTTATAATAATACCAAAAGCCACTCACAAAAACATGGTCTGATCTATAAGGAACTTCCATGGCCAGGGTCCCAGGAATAGCCTTAGGTTGATCATTATATATAATAAATGAAATGATGAAAGTACAGGTAGAACAGTGCTGGGCACATAGAAAATACTCAATAGATGTTAGCTTCTCTTCTTTATATTCATGGCTATTCTACATCTTTGGTTCCTTTCTCTCTCTCTCTATATATATATATATATAGATATAGATATAGATAGATATATATAAGAATCTACCCAAATATTTTCATTTATGGTATTATAATTATTTTCTTTGAAATGTGAGGATATTTAATACCTGTATAAGGCATATGATATGACTTTATGTATTTCAAACTTAGAGGTGAGAACCAGTACATTGTGAGCTAAATTGCATAATGAAATACATAATGGGAAACAGTAAGTCTCATGCATTCAGGTCCTGTCATGCATAATGATTTCCAGTAACAGTTCTGACTTAGAAGCTAGTAGACATAGACCTTTGTCCTACATGCTTTCTTACATTAGAATCAAGGACAGCCACAGAGAGAACTTAATATTAGTGTAACATTGGCAGGTCAGACAGTCGAGACCTCTTTTTGGTAAGCTTTCTACTAATTTTAAACTGTTCAAAATTGTGTGTTTCAGTGACTACTTCTTGCCTCCTGCTATATATACAAAGTTTCTAATTCATTCCTTACAACTTTTGGGCTAGTTTTTATTTTCAGTTGTTAAATAAACTAGAAAGATGTAAGAATTACTTTTGCTTAGATGTTTTCAAGCATTTCTATAAAGTATTTTTGTGATATACTTCCTCAAATTACAGTTTCATGTTTTTCTCTTTAACACCTATGTACCTAAGGAAATGTCTTTTAAAATTTTAGTCTCTGTTTTGCTTTGCCCAGTTGTCTTGCCCCTGATGAAACAGAACTGTGATGACAAGAGCACTTCTTGCTAAACTCTTAAAGAACAATTGGATTAGCTACACTCATAATTTAATTTAGACAATTAAAATAATACATAATTATTTACAGAGTAAAGCTCTAAATAGATTTAAATGTACTTTCTATTCAGATCCAAAACACTTTATTTAACTAAAATTAGCATTATTACATTACTATTTTATAAACATAAAGCTTGAACAGACTAAAAATAAAATACTTTCATAAAATGTATAAAGCCCCACATACTTTACTGCTTCCTAACTTCTTAGGGCACAATTAACAGGTCTTTTAAGACCATTGAATACAATCACATGCAAGGGTATAATGACAAATGTGTTTCTCTAACTAAAATAGTTGTAAATATGCATGAGTTTAGCTTATTCACAATTTTACACTGTGACCACTACCTGACTCATCAACTTAACTCCACATTTAAATTTTCATTTATGCATTCTGTTTCTTAGCCATGCAATCTAATTTTTTCAGATTATATAACCTAATATTTAAAAGGATCGTTTACATTGAAGTAATATTTACTCAACAGATATTTATCAAGAGCTTATTATATGCAGTACTGTTCTACATACTGGGAATGAAGAAATATAAATACAAAACCCCTGCTGTAATAAACACCTATTACACCTTCTACATAGGGAGGTAACTGGCATAAAGTAAATAGGTAGACTTGGCTGGTGTGACTCAGTTGATTGGAGCATCATCCTGTAAAGGTGAAAGATTGCAGATTCAGTGCCCAGTCAGGGCACATGCCTAGGTTGTGGGATTGGTCCCTGGTCTGGGCACATATGACAAGCAACCAATCAGTGTTTATCTCTGTTATCTCTCTCTCCCTCCGTCTCTCTCCCTCCCTTCCCCTCTCTTTAAAATCAATAAACATCCTCAGGTGAGGGAAAAAGTTTAAAAACCTAAATAAGTAAATTTCACAGTAAGTAGGATGATACTAAGTGCTACAGAGAAAAATAAAGCAGTTAGGAAGAAGGGTGATTCCTATTCTTATAGTGGTAGTGTTGTACAGGTGTGTCAGTGTGTGTATGTTCATGCCTGTGTCTGTTTATGTATTGGAAATTATTTTTAATACAGTTGGCAGGAAAGATTTCATAATAATATAGCATTTGAGCAGACACTAAAAGAAGCAGTAAGACAAATTAGGAAGCCCTGGAGAAGGATTTTCTAACAGAAAACAGCAGGTATGAATACCCTCAGGGTTGTCAAAGAATAAATCAGGGTTGTCAAACTAATTTTCAGAGGGGCCACATCAGCCTCCCAGTTTCCTTCAAAGGGCCAAATGTAATTTCAGGACTGTATACATGTAACTACTCCTTAACTAGGAGCAAGGAGCTCAGCACTGCTGCCAGGTAGAAACAAGGTGCCAGGTGGATAAAACAAGGTGGAGGGCTGGATTCAGTCCGAGGGCCTTGTGTTTGCCACCTGCACCCTAAATGGTGACTTTGCCTAATATGTTCAAGAAGCAGCAAGGAAACCAGAGTGGCTGGGACAGGAAAAAAGAGAGAGTGTGATAGGAGATGAGGACTGAAAATAACAGAGTGGGGCTCAGGGATAGAAGGTTATATTCCAGTCTCTAAGGCCTTTGTAAAAATTTTGACTTTTTTACAGGACTGCACAATCTGCCTTGTTTTATTTTTCAGTTTTTCTTTTGTTTAATTTATTGCAGTACATTCTACAAGCAATAAAATACACTTGTCTTACATTTTCACTTCTAAGAGTCTTGACCATTACATATATGTATAAAGGTTATTTATGTATTTATGTATGTATGTATTTATTTATTTATTTACTTTTAGACAGAGGGGAAGAGAAGGAGAAAAAGAGGGAGAGAAACATCAATGTGTGGCTGCCTCTTGCACGCCCCCTACTGGAGTCCTGGCCTGCATCGCAGGCATGTGCCCTGATTAGGAATTGAACCAGCAACCCTCTGGTTCACAGGCTGATGTTAAATTCACTGAGCTACACCAGCCAGAGTCATTTGTATATATACACATGTAACCACCACCCAGAATACAATATAGAACACCAGAAAATTCCCTCTGGCATTTTTTTCCATTCAACTTTCCCTTTTTCCTGTTCTTGAATTTTGAATAAATAGAACCGTTTAGTGTGTACCCTTTTGTTTCTGGTATCTCTTGCTTAATGTAATGTTTCTGTGTTCTTGTGATGGCTGTATACTAGTCTAACATTTATATTTTTATATTCTTTATCCATTTTCCTGTTGATGGTTATTTGGGCTTTTCTAGGTTATTTGAGTTGTTATGAATAATGCTGCTATAATATCTTTTTGAGGACGTATGCTTTTATTTATTTTCAGTATATGCCTAGCTGTAGAGCTGGGTCATGGGGTGTATGTTCAATTTCACAGTAAATTGCGGAACAGTTCTTCAAAATAGTTGTATAATTTTATACTCCCATGAGTACTTTATAATGGCTGTGATTGCTCACTGGTATTGCTAATATTTTTACATTTTAGTCATACAAGTAGGTGTGAAATGGTCTTTGTTCAGATTTTCTTTTCTCTGTTGGCTAATGATGATGATAACCACCTTTCCTATGCTTATTGGACATTCCTATATCTTTCTTTGTGAACTGCTGTTTCATGTGTTTTGTCTATTTTGTAAATGAGAGGCTTATCTTTGTTTTGTTAAATTGTGGAAGTTCTTTATATATTTGCTCAAAAAGTTTTTTATATATATAAATTTTTTATATTAGAGGTTTTTATTATTGTTATATGAAAGTTATTATATTATAATATTATCATACATAATAGTATGTATCATACATACTATTATGTATGATAATATTAAAATGTTACATTAAAATACATTATTATATTTACAGTTTTATATTAAAACTTATATATGTTTTTATATATCAAACTTATGTATTAAAAGTTTTACATATATATAAAAGTTATGTGTGTACGTGTGTATATATATAAAATGGTCAGTCCAAGGTAAAGGAAGCAGCTGAGTGGTAAAGATGAGGACTCAAGGTAGATGAAGTAGTATCATGTCTCTCGGCTAGACTGTTAGCACAAACTCTTCCACTGGAGTTCTTGAAGTCCCCCCTGTGACCGGAGGCACCAGAGTTTAAGCTCCCTCAGGAATAGGTGGCTCTGGAGCATTGGTCAAGATGGCTCCATACCCTGCACCCAGAAAATATTGAGCCATCCTTGTGTCCCTGGGATGAATCCCACTTGATCATGGTATATCATCCTTTTAATATATTGTTGAATCTGAACTTCTGGTCAAGGTGGAGGTATAGGTAAACACACTTTACCTCCTCGCATAACTACAGCAAAAATTACAACTAGACTACAAATTTGTTATTTGTTATAAACAAATATCACCCAGATTCCTCAGAAAATCAAGTTGTATGGAGTCCAATAACCAAGGATCAAAAGAAGCCACATTCATCCAGATGGGTAGGAGGGGCAGTGATGTAGAGAGATGGGGAAAGTTTGAGAGGCATAGAGAGGGGGAAGAGTAGGTAGTCCCACATTCACCTATGGTGGATAAAACTTAGGAGGGATACCTTGGGAGTGAGTGATTTCAGCCCCAGGCTAGACCACCCAGCCTAGGGATCTAGTGCAAGGAAGATAAATCTGTGTAACTTCTGGCTATAAAAATAAGTGGGGGTTGGGGCAGCAGAAGAAACTGCAAGATTCTCAGGAGACTTCTCTTAAAGGACCAACAAAAGTCTCAGGACTCACACAGACCCACCCCCTCTGGGATTCAGCACCAGGGTAACAACTCAAAGGGTACAAGTGACATATAGGGAGAAAGTGAAGTGACAGGAAACAGGGTGAGTACTGGGAGACAGCTTTCTCCTGGGCAAATCTCCAGAGGCCAAGCAGCAGCATTGTCCCCTCTTTGAGCCCTTGCATAAATAGAGCCACAAAGTAGTGAAACACATTGCCTTGCCCTGGTGATTACCTAAAGATCTGCCCCCCGCCATGAATTTACAGATACCTCTTCTATAATAGGCCATACTACTAAGATAGGAAATCAAAGCAGCTGTACTTAATACACTGAAACAAACACAGGAAGGTCACTACATTGAGGAGACAAAGAAATATGGCCCAAATGAAAGAACAGAACAAAACTCCAGAAAAAGAACTAAACAAAATGGAGATAAGCAACCTATCAGATGCAGAATTCAAAACACTGATCAGGATGCTCAAAGAACTCACTGTATACTGCAATAGCATAAAAAAGACCCAGGCAGAGATAAAGGTTGCATTAAGTCACAGGTGGCAAACACAAGGCTCACAGGCTGAATCTGGCCCTCCACCTTTTTTATCCAGCCTGGCACCTTGTTTCTACCCAGCGGCAGTGCTGAGCTCTTGCTTAACTGTTAAAAAGTACTTACATTTATAGAGTCCTGAAATTACATTCAGCCCTTTGAAGGCAACCACAATACTGATGTGGCCCCCGATGAAAATGAGCTTGACACTCCTGCATTAAGTGAAATAAAGAAAAATCTACAGGGAACCAATAGTGGCAGGGAGGGTTTGAAAATCAAATCAATTAGTTGAAACATAAAGAAGAATGAAAAAGCAATCAGAACAGCAAGAAGAAAATTTTTTTTAAAAAATGAGGCTAGAATAAGGAGCTCCTGGGGCATCTCCAAATGTACCAACATCTGAATCAAAGGGATGCCAGAAGGAGAAGAGGAAGACTAAGAAATTGAAAACTTATTTGAAAAAATAATGAAAGAAAACTCTCTTAATTTAGTGAAGGAAATAGACATACAAAACCAGGAAACACAGAGAGCACCAAACAAATTGGACTCAAAGAGGAGCACACCAAGAAATATCACAATTAAAATGCTAAAGATAAAAGTTAAAGATAAAATAGAATCTTAAAAGCAGCAAGAAAAAAGTAGATAGTTACCTACAAAAGCATTCCCATTAGACTGTCAGATGATTTCTCAGAAAGAAACTTTGCAGACAAGAAAGGACTGGGATGAAGTATTCAAAGTGATGAAAAGCAAGGACCTAAAATGTAAATTACTCTATCTAGCAAAGCTATCATTTAGAATAGAAAGTCAGATATAGTGTTTGCCAGAAAAGGTAAAACTAAAGGGGTTTATCATCACCAAGCCATTATTGTATAGAATGTTAAAGGGGACTACATAAGAAAAAGATCAAAACTATGTACATAAAAATGGCAACAAATTCACAACTATCAACAACTGATTCCAAAAACAAACTAAGCAAACAGCCATACCAGGAATGGAATCAAGATATGAAGATCATTTGAAGGATTATCAGCTGGGAGGGGGAAGGAAGACAATGGGGATAAAAGGGAAAGGATTAAGAAGTACAATCTGGTAGGTACAAAATAGTCAGGGGGATGTCAAGAGCAGTACAGGAAAATGAGTAGCCAAAGAACTTAATATTCATGACACATGGACAACGAACTATGGGATTCAGAATTGCTGGAGGAAATGAAGGTACCTGGTGCGGGGAGGAAGAGGGGAAAGAGGACAACTGTAATAACACAATCAATAAAATATATTTTTTTAAAAATATGTCCAGAAACTATCCAGCCACATTACAAGAAAACTGAAGGCATTTATTGAAGATGATGCAATATACAAGAAACATTGTACATGAGACAATGATGGCTCAGTCCCCTTCAAAGTAAGCACTTTTAGGACCTCACACAGTTCTCCCAATTGCCATCAGATGCTCTGTTGTATTTTCCTGAATCCCACTGAAGGTGTAAAATCTCTTGCCTTTCAAAGATGACTTAAGTTTTTGAGAAAGCCATAAGTCACAGGGTGCCAAATCTGGACTGTAGGAGGGCTGAGTCATCTGGGTGATTTGGTGTTTCACCAAAACAACTCTGCACAAGATGTGATGTATGAGCAGGCATATTGTTGTGATGAAGCTGCCAATCACCAATTGCCCATAGCTGTGGCCTTCTGAATAATTTTAATAGTTTTTGCAGAAGAATATTCAAGCTTAACACCAAATTTGATGCACATTTATTGCTCTCCTTGCTCATTCATTTTGAATGCAACAGTCACACAGTACACATGTTCACTCAATGGAGTCTACTGCCTTCACTGACTAGTACAGTGAAGTCGTCATTGTTCATACTTGCACATTCCAGTTCACTCTCCTTGGCTGCTAGGTTATATTGATGTTGCAGAAACTGTTATCATTGAATCAATAATGATTGAACTTTTTCTGGACAGACCTATATATTTTTTCAGTGTGTAGTTTACTTATTTAATTTTCTTAATGGAATCTTTTGATAAACAAACATTTTTACTTTTGATGAAATCCAATTAATCACTTCTATTCTTTTCAGATCAGTATTTTCTATCCTGCTTAATACATTTTCAAAGCTACTCTCTATTATCTTTCACAACTCTATTCTCTACATTCTTCTAGAATTTTACAATATTAGTTTTTACATTGGGTTTATGATGCATTTCAAATTAATTTTTGTATATAAAATGAAGTAGGGGTTGAATAGTTTGTTTACTTTTTCATGTAGAAATTCATATGTTATAAATACTTCTTTTTCTCAATTGCATTGGCTTAGTGGCTTGGTTTGAAGATCAATTGACCATATATGCCTAATATTTTAAAAATATTATTCATTCCTATGTTGATTATGTACCATAGAAGATGCTAGAAGGGAAGAAGCAGAGTTAACTATTAAGAGACTGTTGAAATAATTCAACTATCTACTAGATAGTTTTACTTGGAATGCACTCAAGACCTTTATGTTTAAAAGTAGAATTAATAAGTCACCCTACCCTTGCTCTCCACAATTTTTTTAATGCTTGGTTGATTTTCAAGTTAACCAAAAACTTTGGAGTCATTCCAGATGCTTCCCCCTTGCTTACATTATATTGAAGTCTTATCTATGGCCAAGCCCTAGCAACCTATATATTAAAAAATACACAAAAAATACCTTTCTTTTATATCTCTTTTTTAGACTTGTGTAAGCATTTTTGAGACCACATTAATAAATATTCCCACTAATTCCCACCCCCCTGTTTTTGCTTACTAAGAAAATCTGGCTCTATTCTAGAGTAGAGTAGTAAATGCAGCACATGTTGGTTAGAATCTTTGTTTTACTTTCTCAAGATTGCTTCAGAAAAAATTAGGAACCTTCTCTGTAAAATAAAGATATATTTGGCAATAACTTCATAGGATTAGTGGGTAGAGCAAATGAGTTAGTAAGTGTAAAGGGCTTAATTCTTGGCATCAGGAACAGTGGATGTTAGTTGTTCTTATTTTTCTTATTTCTAACCACAAAACATCACTCCTTACCCCCCCTCTCCCCATGCCCACTTGGATCTCCCACTTGGAATACTCATTGCATTATTCTCCTAATTGGCTTCCCTGCCACCAAGTGGCAACTCTGTCAGTAATTCTTTCCTCTAAAGTGGGAATCTGTTCAATTTATTCTATAACATAAAAATCTACAAAGCTCTAAAATTACCTATATGATAAATTCTAATACACAGTATGTGGCATTTATAACATTATCTTGCTATCCTTCTCTCTCCCTGGTCCCCACTTTATCCCTTTCTAGTCTGGACTCAGTAACAATTTTATTAATTTCACATACTTGTATCTGTTTTTCCACTGGACTGCTCTCTCAATAAGGGTAGATGAAATATCTTTCCATCAGTGGACAACAGCATGAATCACCTAGTACGTGGGATATGATTTTTTTTTCAATAAATAAAACATACAAATTTTCTATAATTTTCAAGAGGGTGAAATGCTATAATTTCTTTTCCAAAATCTTCATTGAATCCATCTTTTTCCATCTTCTTAGGCCAAACAAACTTAGCCCACAATAATAATTGTCTGTAGTAATAATTAGTCCAACACTAAAATATTTTGGTTTAAGACAGAACAGAAAAATAATTTTACTTCTCTATAAAATAATTTTTCAGCCTGATTATTTTGTGTCTAAAAAATAGAGGGAGGTGGTATTTTAAGTGTCAGAGAAGAAGCTGTCTTACTCAATAATCTTTTGTAAGCTCTCTAAAAATTCAAAATCCAGCAGGAAAGGTTGACATGTAAACAAATTATCATAATACAATAAGAAAGATAAAAGATAGTATCATTGTCTTTGACACTGTCACTGCCTGAAATAGCACCTGGTTTAGAATAAGTACTTCCTAGATTAATGTAAAGGAACCTGATATAAGCCTGTGAATTATTAAATTTCATAAATGGACACTTTCACTTTCTTCTACTATGTAAAATTAGAAGATTTGTGTATGTGAATATCCTTAGCACTTCTATCAGGTCTTTCATAAAAGACC
This sequence comes from Phyllostomus hastatus, assembly GCF_019186645.2. Lineage (NCBI taxonomy): Eukaryota > Metazoa > Chordata > Mammalia > Chiroptera > Phyllostomidae > Phyllostomus > Phyllostomus hastatus. The sequence goes on along the minus strand of NW_025333977.1, from coordinate 84,384,658 downwards.
TGGCTATTTACTGAAAGATGAAAGGATGTCCATGTTATAAAGTTATGCTGAAGCTTTGTGTGGATTTGGGAGAAGACAGACAATAAAGAGAAATAAACTTTCATTAATTTTGTTTCAGTACTCTCATAGATAATCACTACCCTCTGTCCAAACTACACCAGCTATAATTCTGAGACCCTATCTCATAGGCTTAATTTCCATCTGTTCCCTCCTCATGAAATTATTTTCCCCTCTTTTCACCTATCAAAATCTTACTTGCCTCAAAATCTAACTGAAAATCTCTTTCTGCCAAGAAGCCCAGTAGATCTCTCCCTTCTTGAACTTCAACAACAGTCTTCTTAGTTCTACTCATAGCACTTCATACAAGCTGTTTTAATTTCCATGTTTGAACAGGTATCCTGTCTATTCACGTGAGGGAAATTCTCAATAATGCTAAAGGCATGAGCTTTGAATTATGCAGAATTTTTGCCCCAGTCTTGGTTTTGGAAAATTATATGATTTACCTGAGACTCACTTTGTCTTCTATAAAATAGAGAAAATAACATACTGGACTAAATCAGATAGCATCTATAAAGGTATATTAGATGCTCAACAAGCCTCACTGTTCTACCATATTCTTTTTATTTGATTGTAAACTTTTTATTCTTCAGTTTTTAGTCTAGAATAGTACATAACAGAGTATATGCATAATATTCTTTAATAAACTTATTTTCAGGACAGTTTTTGATTTACAGAAAAACTGTGACAACAGTACATAAAGTTCCCATTTACCTTGCACTAAATTTCAATTCCCCTATACCTATGTAGTGCTTTGAGAATGGTTAACCTGTATACCTACAGAACACAACTTCATCAATTACCAAAGTTACATGATCACCTCTTCACTAAGGCTGTTTCATACATTTGTAATACAGTTAGGTTTGTTGTTTCTTTTTCCCACATTCTTTATTCAGTCTGGGAACCTCAACCTTATAAGTGAGTTTTAAAATTTACAAACATTAAAGTTCACTTTTTTGCTTTAAAGTTCTGAGTTTTAACATATTCATAGTATCATGTAGCTACTATTACAGTAGGACACAGAAGAGGTTCACAACCCTAAAAAGAAGTAATGTTTTACTTATTCAATGCCCCTCATCTCTGAATCTTTGGAAACCACTTATCTTTTTACTGTCTCAATAGTTTTGCCTTTTTCAGAATGTTATATAATTGGTATTATATAATATGTAGCCTTCCAGACAAGCTTCTTTCACTTAGCAATATGCATTTAAGATTCATTCATGTCTTTTTATTGTTTGATCACTTATTACCTTTTATTGCTGAATAATATTCCCTTGCATAGCTATACCACAGTTAATTTATTTACTTATTAAGTAGCATCTTAAGTGCTTCTAGTTTTGGGCACAGTTATTTTTGATCAATGTAAGAGTGGAGCATGGGATTGAGTAAACAAAATAAGTCTTCAGTCTTGAAAATTTAGAAAAAGGAAAGAACCTAACCTCTTTCATTTACTGTAACCTCAGATTCTCTGATACTTCTTCCTTCCCTTCCAATCCCATGTCTACTTAACTGGGAGTTTATTTCCAATTGCTTGTCACTGAGGAGTGTAGCTTTTGAAGCAAAAAGAATAATTTGAAGAATTAGTATACACATACCCTGAAAATAACCAGAAAGCCAAAGACAAAGGAGGCCGCATTATCACTTTCTTTGCCTTAAAGAATGTTTGGATAAAGACATAAAAGGGAAACCCAACAAAAAAAATGTATACCCATCATAAATAATTGCAAAATGATTCAACTATTGTATTTTTATTAGATGCTATAAAATTCCCCATTTCTGCACTCTCATAGACCAGGACTTTAAGGTGTGAAAGGTATAGGTACACAGGAGATAAAATACCTAGAGATGATAATTATATGTAAGCATTTGTCTTTAATAGCAGGTTGATGGGAACTCCATATGCTATGCTATTTTTTTAGAGTGTGTGCTCAAGGAGTCTCAAAACCTCTCTGGATTGAAATGCAGTAACTCTTACATCTTAGAAGCACAGTTTGTATTGGGGCACTGTTTCTGAAGCAGGAAAGAAAACACACCATCCTCACTGAAGCATGCCAATTCTAAGGCTGATTCAGATTTCAAATTGAGTTGTTTTGCCTTTCTTAGCTTTCCTTTGAATCTGTTTCCAAGCTATAATCTGTAGACAACTGTTCGCCTACGTACCTGTGGGTAGAGCATTGTGAGACAGCTTTGCCTTTATTCCATATTAAATGTAAGAATTACTCTAATGCAGCACTGAACTAAATATGCTGTAGGTACTCCAGAAAATAAGAGCCAGAAATTTCTAACTCAATGGTCTTACAGAAGAAAAATCTCAGCTTCTTTGTGTATCCTATGCATATCACAATGCACATTTGACATAAAGCTGAAAGATAAATAAGATAAACCACTTTCATCATATTACTTATTATGAAGGATTAGAAAAATATATCAAGGGCAAGATTGTTCTTACTCTTTCCCCTGTTTTGCTCTCTCTGGGTAATGAGTTCTCAAGTCAGATTTCTGAGATGAACACAAAAGTAGGACAGAGAAAAGAATCGTGCTCAAATGTAAAACTTACTTGAATGTGTGTCTTTTCATTCTTAAAAATTATCTATTCAATTTTGTACCACAATGGTTTAATATTTTTGTTTTAATTGTGGAAGAACTTTCATTTAATCAATGATTATTTCTCAAATGTCTACTTTGACCATGGAATGCTGGTAAATTCTGAACAGACACCAACATTTCAAGGAGATGGGTCAGATTTATTACCTGCTTGGAGAAGATAGACTTAGACTCATAAGATGTGAACAATGAAACAGGATATGATTAAGTGCCTGGTAAGTGGTACAGACCAGTTGTTTCCATTAAAGGAACATGCAGCATTGCATGAGAAAATAACAGAATCTCCTGTAACTATTGGTCTATTCAGAATGCTATAAGAACCTAAGGAGAGCATCATGGGACCAGAATATTTAAGAAAGACATTAAAAAAAGGAACTAAACTAAGGTATTGATTAGCTTTTTCTGCATAAGAAACACCACCAAGACTTAGTGGTTTAAACAACTAATTTATTTATGTCATGATTTTGTGGATGGCTGGATAGTTATTCTAGTCCAGACTGGCTCTGCTCATTTCCTTGGGGTCTCTGGGCAGCTGTTGGTTTGGCTGATGGCTAGTAATTAAGGATGGCTTCATTCCATGTCCAGTGATTTTCCAATGTCTGCAAGAGTACTTCTCCATCATGCTAGTTTAGGGTCATTAACACTGTATTCTCGAAGTTTCAAGTGCAATAAAAATAGGCAAGTCCTAATGTAAAACTACTTTTAAAGTCTCTGCTTGAGTCATGTTTGCTATTGTCCCATTGGCCAAAGCTAATCATAAGACAAAGTCAAGAAATATATGTCATATTTTGATTGGAGGACGTATGAATTCACATCACAAAGTGGTGTTTATGTGAGGATGAGAAATGTATGGCCATTTTATCAGTATATTTCAGTATATGAAGCAGTGAGAAAAGGTGTGGCTTCAATCGAATAGAGTTAATATTGAAAAAAGTGAAAAATATAGTTGGATAACTGCAAATTGAGCCATTGGGAGGATTTTCCAAGAGAAAGAAAAGATGACTGACTACATTATCATTTTATGAACAATAATTTAATATTTGGATTAGGATAATTTGGAAGATAGAGAATCTAGAGAAACATTCATGTTTACGAAAGCAGCTACCAGTATCTGGCACAGAGTGGATGCTCACTAGATGATTTCTACGTCTCAGTCTAAATACAGATGTGAAGTAATAAGGACGTGCACTGTGGTGGTGCTGTGAATGCAAAGATAGTGCCAGGTGTGAGGTATAATTTTGAATGAATTATTAGTATGACTTAACTACTGATGGATTTTGGGGTTAGGAGAGATAAGTAGACAAAATAAAAAAAGATAGCTTCAAGGTTTCAATCCTTCATGAGAAGGAGACTGGTCATACATTAACACATACAGAGAAGGAAGACAGAATTAAATGAAGAAAGGTTTTTTTGAACACATTTAAGTTTGATTATGATAAGTAGGGCATTGGAAATATGGGTGTGAAGCTTGAGAAAGGGTCAAAATATATATATAATTAAGCAGAGAGTATTGTCTATCTTCTACATAGGAACATTCTGGAAATGTGGTAATTGGATGAATTATCTGAGTCAGGGTGTAGACAGATAAACAGAGGATGGAGAGACATTAAAGGATAATCATTAGAGGAACTACAACAGGAAAGAAATCAGAAAATAATTTTTTAAAAAAGAGGAGAGGAAAAAATGATCAAAAGATTAAGGAATGGAGGTGGGGAACAGTGTCATCTAATGTCAGAGAGCCTGGAATAGGAAAGCATTTTAAAACAATTTTCTGAGTCTTTATCAGGAATATTAGAAAAGAAACATTAAATATTGTTGTTTTTTAAGAACAACAACAAACCAAAGAACCTGGCATAAGATGGCAGCAATGCAGAAGAGCAGTCTGTAAAGATAACTGACTCCCAACTGACTCCCAGTTGCAAATACCTCCCTTAGATAAATGGGAAGATCTAACCACTAAAAATTCTGTTGTGGTTCAAGCACCAGACTCAGAGCAATTGGATGTGAAGATAGGAACATTTCTCTGACCTGGGCAGATACATGGACAGAATCAACATTTTCTTTATTAATTTTGTTCTTCGAATTTCTGGTTTTGAAAATGATGGCAAAATTTGTTTTTTCCCACTATTGGATGTGTGTCCAGTGTTTACTCAGGCATGTATTGATTATGAAATACAAAGTTGGTGGAAGTAGTTATCTCACCAGAGCTCACTGTTTTCTTTATAGTCATTATTAATAGGATCCCCTAGAGACAGGTAACAACATAAAATGTATGTGACCATTTGTGTTGCTTAAGGTGAAAGGGAATCACCTCTGAGTGATTTACATTCTCATGTGGAGGAAATAGAAAGAAAAAATACAGCAATTGGAAAATCCAAAAATATTTCACAGAAAGATCAGGCAAAGGAATCAGTGACCAGAGAGAGGAATGCAAGAGATTCTAAGTTTTTGTTTGGACGAGAGTAAGTAGACAAGATCCTCTGAAATATAGTTTATGTGGGAGATAAGATGACAATGACTGAAAACAAAATGCCACAATATATAGATTGGTCTTCAAATGCCACATTTATAGAACTTGGATATTATCCCTACATTATATAGAAACTTGAAAAGTAGCAACACCTTTAGAAGAAATCAGAGTGAAGGGAAGCAGGAGATGCTTTCAGGCAGAGTAATCACCTTTGTTTTTTATCTTAAGAGTTATAGACATGTAAAATAGCATAAACTCATCAGATCTGCTAGGCTAAGGTAAATATTCTGAGATAAAGAAAATCTGTGTGATACTTCATTCACATATACTTTACAATGTATTTCTGAATTCCTAAGGACATTGCAAATTGTGTACTCTTCACATGAATTCTGTTTTTCAATTTTTTTAATGTAAGAAAACTTAAATACATACATTGAAAAAACTCAGCAGTTATTAAAAGTGATTTTATAGTTACCAATGCCAAGCATGTTGTCCTAATATATTCTTTTTCTTATCATCTCTTTAAATTAAGTGATATAAGTTAAAACTGTCATAATCCTGTTGATTCATTTAATTTGATAAGCAGAATTGCCAGTTAATTGATATGAATGAATCAATGGCTAATCATTTTAAATAGTAATCATTACTGAACATATTTATGGGACCTTAATTATTATATAGTAGTGTCATGTCAAGTGCAAAAAAGCATTAAAATATATGGGACCAGGATGTGTCAACAAGCCATGTCAGAAAGTGCAATGGATTATAAACCTATTAAACTTTTATATTTTAAGCACTTTTCTTGGATAAATTATGATATCTCAGTGATAACTTGCAAAATATGCAAATTAGTAACATTGCACTTCTAAGCATGCCATGACACATTCTTGGCCTGTTTGTACATTCACCATGTTCAACACAACTTACCATCAGGTTTGCTGTTATTGAGTACAGATTCCAGTTTTTCATCTGAAATCCTAGTGGTGATCTTAGGCAGGTGATGAAAGCTACATTGTCTGTTTAAGCAACTCTGTCTAGATCTGTCTTACTTCCTTACAATATTTTGTACTTTATAATTCAGCTTATTTTATTGGATAAGCTTGCCTTAGTAAACAGGAACATGATGTATGAGACAATGGAAAGACAAATATTAATGAAAAGGTTTAGAACCCTGTGTAGTGTCTTTTAGGCATGGCCAGGAAATATTGGGTCTGAGAAGTTGAAATGAGAGTTCTGTGAGCAATGGGGGAAGGAGAAAGTGCCTACATAAGTGTGAGAGGAATGTAAGAGAATTATGCCCACTTCAGAGTTCTAAAATCATTTTTGAATCAGAGATTACAAATGTGCTGATGGCAAGGAGTCAATGGATTAAGAAATGTTTTTACAGCTGTCAATTATATCCATCTCCCTCACTATGTCTCAGATATAGACATACATGCCTGTCCAGGAGGAAAAAAATTCATTCTACCCTTCTTGGTTCTTCTGTGTAGTTTAAGAATTAAATTGACATGAGATAGACAAACAGGAGAAAATCAAGTTTAACTTCATACATATGGAGGTGTCATAGATATAGAGCCTAAAGATATGACCAAAACAGGCAGCTTTTATATTTTTTAGACAAAGAAACAGTAACTGTGTTAGACTTGGGTAGTAATTAGTTAAGAATCCAAGAAGAGTGTGTTCACACAGCCTTCTTGGCCCTGAATTTGCTCTCTGTGGCAATATGGATGATTCTTTACCTTCTGGTGCAGCAAGGATTCCTTTCACATGGGAGATTTGTCCTGCTTACAGGAAACAGAGAAGAGCAGTTGGAATATGTTTTTTTTTGCACAGGCTGTTTCTCAAGTAATGTTAATCAATATTAATCAATACGCCAAGTGGCATATTTTGCTCCCCTACAATCTCACCTTTGAAACTTCCCCAAGAAGTTTCATAGTCCTGAAGTTCAGTTGGTAGATTATTACTTCTCACTGAACCAGTTTCTTAGTTCAGACAGTAGGTAAGTTCAGGTGAAGAATGTCTCATTCCAGGAGGTAGTAATGCAGGTGGGCTCACAGTTATCCCTATGGTGCAAACAATTGGGTAGAATGCATTTCTGTTAAAGGAAAGAAAACAAATAGTTAATGGTATGAGCAAATTATAAATGAGATTCTGAGTTCTGAGAATAGCCAATGGAAAAGAATTATAGATGTCAGGCTCAAAGCATCTTTTGTAGTTTGAATGTCTCTGATGATGTCATCAGGTGCTCAGAAAACTCTGAGAGACCCACACAACAACAGGCACGAACATTGTCTAGACATGAAATATTGACATGATTTCTCTGAAGTTTATAGTAAGTCATTTAGTTTGCAGGATTTCAGGAGAAAGGGCTGTTTTAGTTTTCAATGATTTCAAATGGGAAAGGTGGGAGAAAAATTGGAAGTATTACTTTCGAGAGATATGACATTCCACTCAAAACCCTGGCAATAAAATTGATGTTTCCAACTGGGTCCTGTTACAAGAACAGATTCTCACTGAACTTACGTAAATAACTATATTGCCCAAGTTCCCAAGTTCTGGAGGAATCAGGAAGGGAGAAAAAGATAGATAAATATTTCCATTCTGCTTTCAAAGGCATAATATACCAAATTATTGTACTCATAGTTAGCTTAAAAGGAAAGTTTTCCTTATATCTGGAAATACAAAAAATTAAAGATCCAGAAATATGTGAAATAAAGATTCTTAAAGTTATAATCCTCCTCAGTTCATTCAGTCCCATGGTATTAATTTTTGTTGATCTTGATCTCTTTGATAATGATTTTTTGAATCCAGTTTTCTCTTGTGATCTATAAATTCTTACCCAGTTCAGTGTTATGATCTGAAAGTTGTAAGAAACCCGTATTTGTCAGAAGTCCTTTTTTGAATCTCCTTGCAGATGAAGCACTTTCACAAAACATTTTTTTTGCAAAGCAACACATTAAAACAATAAATCTGTAAATGACAACAGGTTTTAAAAATGTCCATTGTTCAGGATCCAATGAGAGTTCATTATAATGCAAATTACAAAGAAATTTGGGTTTTTTTGTGATATACATCATTAAAAAATAATGAATTATGACTGATAATATTGCATAGCAGATTTTTAAAAATTTTATATAATTTCTAGATCACTTACATTAATGACATATGCATACAAATCTAATGTATCTATAATAATAATTTTTAAAATGATTTTATTTTTTCTTAGAGAGAAGGGAAGGGAGGGAGAAAGGGAAAGAAACATCAGAGTGTGGTTGCCTCTCATGTGTCTCCCACTGGGGACCCAGCCCACAACCCAGGCATGTGCCCTGACTGGGAACCAAACCGGCAACCTTCACAGGCCCATGTTCAATCCACTGAGCTACACCAGCCAGAGCTATTATAATTATTTCTTATTTAACAATGTTTCTCATTAATTTTAACATATCAATAAGCCCAGTTAGTTTTATATTTCTCTTTTTATAAGAAGAGAGAACAATTTTTTTCTTTTTTAAAAAATATTTTATTGATAATGCTATTACAGTTGTCCCATGTCCTCTTTTTATTCTCCTCTGCCCTGCACACCCTCTCCTACCCACATCTCCCCCCATCTGCCCTTAGTTCATGTCCATGGGTTATACATGTAAGTTCTTTGTCTTCTACATTACTTATACTATTTATACTATTGTTAACCTCCCCCTGTCTATTTTCTTCCTACAATGTATGCTACTTATTCCCTGCATATGTTCCTCAATTTTCCCCTCCCCTTCCCCACTGATTACCCTCCATGTGATCTCCATTTCTATGATTCTGTTCCTGTTCTAGTTGTTTGCTTAGTTTATGTTTCATTTTTTTTTTTAGGTTTGGTTGTTGAGAGTTGTGAGTTTGTTGTCATTTTACTGTTCATATTTTTTATCTTTTTCTTAGATAAGTCCCTTCAATATTTCATATAATAAGGCCTTAGTGATGATGAACTACTTTAATTTGACCTTATCTAGGAAGCACTTTATCTCCCCTTCTATTCTAAATGAAAGCTTTGCTGGATAGAGCAATCTTGGATGTAGGTTCTTGCCTTTCATGACTTTGAATACTTCTTTCCAGCCCCTTCTTGCCTGTAAGCCATCTTTTGAGAAATCAGCTGATAATCTTATGGGAATCCCTTTGTAGGTAACTGCCTCCTCTTCTCTTGCCGCTTTTAAGATTCTCTCCTTCATTTTAACCTTGGGTAATGTAATTATGATGTGCCTCTCATGGAATATGGTGCATGCTTCCTTGGGTCCAACTTCTTTGGGAAATGGACTTCCTGGAAGTCTATTTCCTTTGCCACATTGGAGAAGTTCTCCATTATTTTTTCAAATGAGTTTTTAATTACTTGCTCTTCCTATTCTCCTTCTGGCACACCTAGGATTTGGATTTTTGGAATGTTTAAAGTTGTCCCAGAGATTCCTCAGCCTCTTCTCATTTTTTTGAAATATTGTTTCTTCATTCTGTTCTGTTGAATGTTTATTTCTCCCTTCTGGTCCAAACCATTGGTTTAAGTCCTGGTTTCCTTTCCTTCACTGTTGGTTCCCTGTACATTTTTCTTTATTTCACTTTTCATAGCCTTCACTTTTCCCTCTATTTTGCAACCATACTCAACCAGTTCTGTGAGAATCCTGATCACTGGTGTTTTGAACTGGGTCTGTTAGGTTGGCACTCTCTTCATCATTTGTATTTTTTCTGGAGCTTTGATCTGGTCTTTCATTTGGGCTTTGGGTCTTGGTGTGCCTGTTATAGAGTAAAGGGTGGAGCCTTAGGAATTTGCCAGGGTGGGGTAACCCTTGTCATTGCTCTGCGGTATTGTCCATGGGGGAGGAGTCTGGGAGGTACAATGCTGCTTATTCAGCTCTCTGCTGACCTTCAATCACTTGTGCCACCACCCGCAAGCCAATTGGGCCCTTCTGGCGCTGATTCCTGGGTGGGTTGTTTTGTGTATGCTCTAGGACCCTATGGCTCTCTCCAACAAACTCTCCTGTGTGGAAGTTTCTCCTGCTGCCTGAACCCCCACAGGTCTTTTCAGCCAGAGGTTTTGAGGCTTTTTTTCCCATGGTGGAATCCTGAGTTGCATGAGCTATCTCACTCCCCAGATGTCCCACACAGTTTATCCACATGCAAATGTGGGACTGCCCACTCTGCCAGCCCGCTGCCTTACCTGCCCAGGTCCTCTAGCTGCTGTCTTGCTATAAGTTTTTCTTGCTGTGAGTTCTCTCTGCCTGGTTTCCCATCTCCACTCCTCCTAAATTCTGAATGAATGTTCCTTCCTTAACTCCTCCTTCTTTGATTTTCTATCAGTTATGGTTGTTTTTTGTTTTTAAATTTGTTGGTGTCCTTCTGTTAGGGAAGGAGGCAAAGTGTATCTACCTATGCCTCCATCTTGGCCAGAAGTTCAAGAATGAATCTTTGAGATAATTAAGGGACACTTCAAAAACTATCAAAGTTAGTTTGAGGTTAAAAATATTTCATTTAGAATTTGATTTGGGGAAGTTGTCAAAATATCAAAAGATTTTAAACCACTTGGTCAAATAAGATCATAGGTCATTGTGAAACAATACTTAGTTACTCATTTAATCATGATAAAGACTTCACAATCATAAGCAAAATGAAACAAACCCTGATAAAGGACAGAACATTTTTTTAGCAAAACACACTTTTTTTGCTTTTGGAGCAAACTATCCAAATGGCAAAGAAAAGCTTTCACAATCTTATTAATAATAGATAGAGAATCCAAGATAGTGGAGGCTTAAGTGGAAGCTACGCTAACTTCCTCCCAGGACCAAACTGGAATTATAACTAAATTGTAGAGAAATCATCCAAAATAACCAACTGAACACTAGCTGAAGAGAAGCCGTATAACCAAAGACAGACAGAAGAAACCACTTCAGTACAACAGGACTGGTAGGCAGTATGGAGGAGGCACTAGAGGGCTGGTAGCAGCTGAAATTTTGGAGGGATATTTCAGCAGCCATGGGGTTCCACCTGAGAAGTGTGGGGTTTAAAACTAAAGCTGTGTTCTCCAGCCTATAGCACCAGAGCTGGAAAGTAACCCAGATAGCATCCAGCTATGTAAAGCAGCAGGGTTTCCATATGCCAGGCAGACATGGCTGGAGACACAGAGAGCCTCTTAAAGGACCAATGCACAAAAGTTCATTTGCAGCCACTTACCTTGGGCTCTGGCAGAGGGAGGGTAGAGTGGACTAGAGACACCTGAAAAGAGTCTAGAGCTGGTGGCTCCGTGGAAAGAACTAAAGGAATAGCTACCAGGATCCCTGTGCTGAGTCATTCTCCATACTGCAGAAGCCATCTTTCCCAGGCAGAGCACTCCTCTCCAAGAGGCTTCAGCCTGAGGGGAAGTAATAGCCCTACTGTCAGGAATTACTCAGTCCCACCTGGTGGTATTTCAGCTAGGCTGCTGATTAGAACTTGATTGGATTAACAACTGATCAGTTTAATGGCTGATTGGTTTAATAAAGTAAGGTGGAATCTACAAAGAAGTAGCCAAAATGGGAGGACAAAGAAACAAACTCCATATGAAAGGACAAGAAAATTCTCCAGAAGAACTAGATGAAATGGAGGCTTTATCAGATAGTTTAGAGTCATGATTATAAGGATGTTCAATAGCATGAAAAAAGACACAGAAACCATAAAAAAGAACTAGTTAGAAATAAAGAATGCAGTATCTGAAATAATATACTGGAAGAAATAAACAGTAGGTTAGATGAAGCAGAGGATCGAATCAGTGTTTTGGAAGATAAGGTAGAAAAAACATCCAGAAAGAGCAGTAAAAAAATAATTTAAAAAAATGAGGAAAGTTTAAGAAATATATTGGACGTAGATCATAACAACATCCACATCATGGGAATACTAGAAGGAGGAGAAAGTGAGCAAGGGATCAAGAAGCTATTTGAAGGAATACTGGCCAAAAACTTCCTTAACTTAGTAAAGGAAAAAGACACACAAGTCCTGGAAGCTCAGAGAGTGCCAAGCAAGTTGGACCTGAAGAGGCCTACACCAAGACACATCATAATTAAAATGACAAGGCTTAAAGATAAGGAGAGAATTCACAAGAGAAAAGCAGGTGGTTACTTACACGGGAACACCAATCAGACAGGCATCTCATTACTCAACAAACATTTCAGGCCTGAAGGGAGTGGCATGAAATATTCAAGGTGATAGAAAACAAGGACCTACAACCAAGGCTACTTTACCCATCAAGGCTATCATTTAAAATCAAAGGAGAAATAAGGAGCTTCCCCAGATGAGAAAAAGGTAAAGGAGTTAACACCAAACCAGTACTGCAACAAATGTTAAAGGGCTTGCTAGGAGAAGGAGAAGAAGGAGAAGGAGAAGGAGAAGGAGAAGGAGAGGAGGAGAAAAGGAAAAAACAAAAACAGAGGAAAACAATAAGACAGACAAATACTATATGATTTCAGTCATATGTGGAACCTAATGAACAAACTTAACTAGCAAGCAAAACAGGCATACTCATAGAGAGTAGATGATAGCTAATGCAGGGGGAGGTTAGAAGGTGGAGGGATTGAGCAAAAAAGAAAAATGACTCATGCACATGGACAACAGTGTGGTGATTGCTGGAGGGAGGGGGTATAAGGGAAGTAAAGGGAATGGTAAAAAATACAAGATTAAATTTTATAAAAGAGAGTAAATAATCCAAGATAACTTTGTCTTTTTAACAAAAAAGAAAAAAAGAAAGCAATTTCTAATTTTGAACCATCTTCCTCTTGATATTGAAATTCATTCACCCAATTAAATACATTTCAATTTTAGCTAGCTTGACCACACATTAACTTTTCTTTCCAAAGTTCCCTCTTTTTATAAAACTATTACAACTTTCTGTTTTACATTCAGATTTTGTCACATTTTCCCTTTTCCCCATTCTGTATCTATTTAGGAGAAAATTATTTTATTGAAAATTCACATCCTACTTAGCTTGCATTCAAAGTGGTTTCCCTTATTTCTAGTAGCTTTAATAACATATATTAATTAGAATTCTTAACCCTTAGGAACTTTAATTTCTAGTGGAAACTTAAAAATATGCAATTGTGAGCACTCTGCTATATCAGTATTCTTTAGATTGACAAAGTTATTAATATATTTCATAATTTCTAAAGCATATGCTTCCTCAAAGTTTATTTAGTTAGTTAGTAAGTATGGCACAAGACATGTTTATTAAAAGACCCAAGTATCTTTAATTTCTCTCTAATAAGTCAAAAGTAAACTTAGATGTACTTAGCAATTAGTGTTTTAATATTTTATCTTATTTGGAAATGATCCATATATTTCATAAATTTCTATCATTTATTTAAATGATCAAAATTTCAAGAGTAGAAGTTACCCAAAAGTTCTGGGAAACTACTTTTAGGTAGACATATTATTAAACAATCATTACTGAAAAGTTTATTTAAAATATTTTTCTCCCACCTACAGCTATCTATGTAGACTTGCTTGTTCCCAACAATCATGTCTACATTACCTAAAAAAAAAAAAAAATTAGACATTAGAGAATATGAGCCATCATCCTCAGTTATTTTTTGACTGACAAATTTTGCAAGAGACAACATGTATTTAGCATATTTTTTTCATGTATAATGTGTACTTTTTTACCCAAATTTTTTAGGGAAAAATAAGGATGCACATTATACATGGGTAGTGCTGGAAATACCCTGTATCTGTTTTTGTGTTTTGTAATTATTTGTTACATAAAATTTCTTGTACTATAATATGTTAAAAAATAAAGGCTAAAGTTTCTTTATAATACAAAAACAAGTATCTAAATATAAATAAATAAAAAATGAATTAAAAATTAAAATGAAAGACTTTTTTCCTGAAACTTTGGGCCAAAAACATGGGTGTGCATTATATATGGCAAAATACAGTATTGACTAATAAGCCCCAGTTAATTAAAAGTTATTTATCTGCATTATATTTTATTCTAATAACTCTGAAGACACACCTGCTTAATTAACCCAACAAACTTAAACTACAATTGACTCAAACAACATAGGGGTTAGGGGCACCGACCACCTGTGCAGTTGAAAATCCATGTATAACTTAAGTCAACCCTCCACAAATGCAGATTCCCAACCACAATTTGAAAATACATTTAACCCTTGAACAGTGCTGGTTCAAACTGTGTGGGTCCACTTAAATAGTTTTTAAATTCTACATATAGGTAGAACTGCACAATTTAATCTTGCATTGTTACAGGGTCAACTGTAGTTTTTATTTACCGAAAATTATCCTAGATAACATGAACTTGAAAATGTTCAATTCATATGTGCTTATTTTTAAGCCAGTTAAACAGAGCTCTTTTTTACACGTTAATTCTTACAAAACTGTCTGGAGATAGAAAAATGACATCTCTATAATGTATCTACACAGACATAGACAATCACAGAGGTCTTATCATTTCTATTTTAAAACAACATAAAACTCACTAGTTTATAAATAACAGTAGGAATAAGTTAAGTTTATTCAGTTGGTTAAAGGTTTTTACTGTTTATTGAGAAGACTTTTAAAATCTGTGTTTGTCTTTGGAAGCAATCTTAAAGAGCTCTACTGTCTGGGCAAGACAGACCTTTTAACACTTTGTATATTAAAAGGGCTTCTTTCCATTTTTTCTTTCAGTATCAGGCAATTGTGAGCTGGAGTGTTTGTATTTCAAAGACATGGAAATATTTATATTTTCCTTAGCATTTTCGGGTATATCAGAAGTCTAGGGTAGTTATTATTTTAAAATTTCCTTTTTTAAAGCACAGGACAATTATACTTCCAATGTTCTGATTTTAATAATATCTGCAAGTGTCTGAATACCACGTAGGAAGTGGTCTGAGTAGATTTTTAGTTACTCTCAGAGTCATGCTTTTATTTTTCTTAAGATTTAAGTTGCTAAACAAAAATTGTTGATTCTAACTCTCTTAAAAAAAAATTCTGCATTCCTGCAAGCTATCTTCAAAGCTGCAAAGTCCATTGCATAGAAAGGCCTGAAGCTGGCAGAGCCTGATTACAGAGCCTAGCAAATTGAGCCTTATTGTCCATCCAGAGTAGTTTTGCTGAATTTATTTTCTGGCTTTTAGCATTTACATGAGTAACTTTGAGCCTAGAGATTAGGTTGGAGTGCTCTCTGTAAATCTTGTAGAGAAAGAGGACTTACAACAGGCAGCTGGGTATTTAAGGGATTTTTCTAGGAAAGGTGGAGGAATTTTAGGTTTTAAGAGAATTGGCTGAGGAGACAGCTGGGTTTTGATGGGGTGGGGGCATTAGACCAGGGCACCGTGATCCTAAAGATCTCCTGGAAGGAAAGGGACAGACAGTTGCAGTTAAGGAGATGCCCAAGAGAGAGGAGAGGGAGATTTACATTAGATGTGAACTTCTATTTTGATCTGTTTAATTTCTGAAAATTTAGGAGAATCCCAAAGTGTCTCCCTAAAGGCTAGGTATTACATTTCTTTGTCTCCATTTTTTAATTTGGTCTGTCTAAAGATACCAATAAAACAACTGTTTATAATGAGAGTGCTCTAAAATTTTTTCCAATTTAGGTGTTTTTCTATTTCAAAGAATCCATCCTCTGATGAATGGGACCATCTTAATAGTGACTCAAACCAATAAATCTTTTTGTTGCTTAACTATGGATACAAGAGGTATCCCTAAAGAGAGTACAAAAAGAGAGAAAAGAGCAGCCCTTAAAGATCCAGGAAGTTCACTCCCAAAGGTAGTCTGAGAAAGCAAAGGCCTTGCTTGCACAGGTGAGGAGGGTGTAGTGAAAATTGTGTCTCCAGTTCCTCATGAGAAAGTGAGGTACCTCCAGCCACAGGCCTGCTAATCTGGGACAATGGGCAGTCTATACAGAAATGGGCTATTTTTAGCACTAACAAAACAATGAAGGCTGAGATGGCAAAGGTACCTTACTGACTGGGATCCCTTGTGACAAAGTCCCTGGAGTGCAGGCGCAGCTGGACAAAGAGAGTACTGCATGACTTTGTGACTCAAAACCCCAAACTAAATATTTGACTGACTACCAAGATCCACCTCAGTAGGTGCATTTCCCAGATGGCAGAGACTAGAGAGAATATTCTCACTGGTCACAAAGTCAAGCTTTCAGGGCATAGAACAAGACAAAGGGAAAATCCTCGTCTAGGTTTTATGTAGGGGACCCACAGCAAAGTTTGTCTAAACAGAGGTTGGTCTAGTAAAAATTATTAACTTATCAGTGTGTGAGGCCAGCTCAAACAGTAAGCTTATAGTGCCTATGCCTGCACTCCTACTCTGGTTTTTCCCCTGTAACAAATGGCACAAACAGAGAGAAAGAAAAACAGTGACTATCTCTGGGAGAAAAAGGATCTGTAAAAACTGAGAATACTTATCTACCAAATTTACCAGTTGCTATGCCCAAGAAATTAATTGCACAGATATTTCCCCAGGTAATCTAAATTTAGAAAGAGAAAAAAGGACTCACCACTTTTACTCTCACTGGACCCACATACAGAAATTTGGGATGCTGATATTATAAAAATTCTTACATTCTACCAGCTTTGTTTGTTTGTTTGTTTGGTCAAAGTCCCAAGAACTCTTTATTTGCAGCAATATCAACAGCAAGCAGTTTCAAGCCAAAAAAGAACCAGGAGGAAACAAATACTTCCTCTTAGGTTCTTTTGGCTGGTTTAAGAATTAAATTGACATGAGACAGACCAAAAGGAAAAAAATCAAGTTAGTTTCACATGCATGGAGGTCTCATAGATATGTGACCTAAAGAATTGACCAAAGTAGCAGCTTTTATACTTTTTAAATAAAGTTGTTAGGTGTAGGTAGTGATTAGTTAAGAATCCAAGCAGAATGTGTTCACATAGCCTTCTCAGCCTGAATTTCCTGTCTCTGGCAATAAGGATGACTCTTGACCCCCTGGTGCAGCAAGGATTCCTTTCACATGGGAGATTTATGTCCTGCTTTCAGGAGACAGAGAGGAGGGTCAGAATGTCCTTCTTGCACAGGCAGTTTCTTAAGCAACTTCAATTTAAAATAATCAATATAAGAAGTGGTATATTTTGAGATGGCAGATTTTGCTTTCATATACACCCTACATACTCTGAGCGTGGTCACAGACACACACATACTTACCGATAAACACACACATCCTCTTTTATTATGTATGTTAGAGACAATAAAATAAACATTATTGCTATCCTTATTTCTTCGACTTCTCTCCTCAAATGCTTCTGCTGAGATTTTATTAAAAATCTCCATTTCAACAGCCAGATCATTAGTTAGGAGACAAAATATTATTTTGCTGTTAAATGGAATTCTTTGTCTTCTATTTTGAATCAAAAGTGAAATAAAAAATAAAAGCAATCTAGGGTTTTTTCATCATTTTTCCCTGACAGTCTCTAAAACTTATTGACAAGAGTACTTGTATCTTGAGGACTTTTATTTTGCATCTGTTCTTTCTATAAAGTTTCTATAAAAGTGACATGACATCTCTATCTTTTCACCTTAATTAAAACAGTGCTTAGAAAAATGGGAGACGGGGTAAGAGAAAGGTAAAAAGAGTTAATTTTAGTCAGAGAATAAATTTAAAAAGAGAGACCAAGACTTGGCAACAGAGGCAAAAATCAGAACCCCTGAAGCTGGGAAGGCTAGAGGGAAATAAATTACAAAGGCATGTAAGCCTTGAACAAGAGCTACAGGACAACTCTGCTACAGGTTTTCTGGTTTCATATCTAGGCTGCTCTTACGTTCACTCAAAAGTTTCATATTCTTTTTATTCTCCTAAAGAAAGTGATAAACTTCTTGATGGGTTGATTGCTGTGACAATTGCACCCGTAATACAACGCTTTTCTTTCCTAAATTTGAGCATGTTGGGGCCATGGAGATGCAAATGGTTGGAGATGCAGGCTCACAATCAAAGGTAAATTCCACACCATCTCAGTTGTATAATTTCTTTTTGAGAAAAGATATACAATTCTGTATCCATGTGCTCCCGTGGTCTACAACCTGAGTGTAGGTTAGCGTGTATTCCCTCAATGAAGAAACATTTTCAGATTTAGGCTTACTGTAATGTTACCGAACGAAAGTGGAATTTGGTTGCCTACTGCCTCCCATAGGTAAATTCCAAAGACAAAAGTTGATGGGGGAGGAAAAAAGTCTTTATTAAAATGTTGCACAATTTTGGGGACAGGGAACTCACTGTCTCCAGGCTGTTCCCTTCCTCAAACCACAAAGACCATTTCTTCCCCAAAAGACTGAGCCCCAAAACAGTGCCCAGAAATCCCACTCCATCCTAATCTGTCCTTTGGATCTCAAGGCTGCTCAGGAGACTATTTTCCAGCTTCATGCTCATTTCTCAGAGCCTATTTCTCAGACTCCATGTGTGTTGTTGGGGCTGCCATTTGGCATGCAGCTTCTGGGACCCACAAGTCCAGCAGGCCATAGCCCTCATGCCTGTGCTGTGTGTCCCATAGAGAAGGAGAGGGAGAGTCTCTGCTTTCCCTCGTAAATCTCCCAGCACAAACTTTCATGCACTGTGGAAGCTATTTTAGCCAATCCCATCCGTTTCCCAGGCTAGACTGGCAGGACAGCTCTCCCCATGCAGCCATGTTGACCTTTATAGTACACATGCTGCTATATCCCCTGGTCCCACCTTCAATCAGACACTGGAAAGGGGTAGGAGGGCTTTTCCTTTTGTCACACATTCTCGGCAGCCTCACACATAGTCCATGCAAGGCCTCTTACAAGTCTTTGCTTGGGGGTGGGGAAATCTGTCATCCCTTACAGCACTGTCAGCGTGGCTTCACTGGTGCTACTTCAGGTGTTCCCTGTGGCCCCTCCCTCACTCTGGGGTTTGGCCAGGCTATCTGGCCAGGTCTACCTGTATCAGTAATACTGTAGGGATGAGGACATATTTGTCAATTCTTGCAAACTACTTGCAAAAAGACAACAAGTAAAACAAAAGACATAAACAAAACAAACAAAGGAGTAGTGAGAGAGCAATCACACCAAGTTGGCAGTGGGTGGTGCTGTGACCTTCAGAATTACTGGATGAACACAAAAGTGATAATTTTTCACATTTATAATTTTTTACATCAAATATACACAATGGTATCCATACAAATATTACTGCTGAAATATGTGATCAGATAAATAAAGAGAAAAGAAAAGTGTTCAGCTTAGGTCAAAGTAAGTGTGCTCTAGAGATTAGAGAATATTATAAGTAATATTTCTTCCAATTTTGTACATATGCAAAGTGAAGAGAAGAGCTGAAGCAGCTGGATATTGAAAGTTGTTGATGAAAAAGCTCTGAATTATCCATGCTAACTCTCTAGTAAATCAGATTCCCTAGAAAATCATTCTTTTCGTCCTTCTACTTTACCCTAAAGGTAATCCGATTCTTGTGTTTTGTCCATTTAATAAGATAAGCCTCCCGTCCAATGGAAAACAAGCTGACCTTAAAATTTCAGACTTGTTGGAATCAATCTCCACTGCAAGGAGGTACTGCTATCTTTCAGACTAAAAGTAGACCATGAAATCCATACAGCTCATCAAAATACTAGATGTCTGGAGCCCCATCTGAAATGATGACAGGCAGTAATCAACGTAATTGCAATGTATATTTAATGCCTTGATATTTCAACACATGCACACATGTGGCATGGTTTGGAAAGATTGGAAATATTTCAAGGCTCCATTAGATGTCTTAAGATTTCACATTGTATCATGGTTTTTTGTTTTACGATGTAATTGAAATGGGTGATGATCTAGGTAAGAGGTAAGAAGCTGCTATTGTGACTTTTTCCCCCAATGTGAACTGTTTTGGGTTTCCACAGCCCAACACGCTCAGTCCCCAATGTGAAACCCAAACATACTGATCATAAGCCAGACCACTATCTAGTATTAACACCCAGAGATGATACAATCAGCAAATGTTTCCTTCCAGGAAGGCTCTGAGGATCCCAATTACTCTTAATCAAGGGAGAAGTCAGTCAGGCTTGAAGTAAGGGACTTGCATTTAAAATCAGCAGAGAGGGAAACACGTGATGAACAGATGAAGTTTCTTGGCTTGTCAGACCTGCTGAAAACTATTATTGTCAAACTTACCGTCTCTCTTCCAGCCCTCCTTCTGCTTTATGGTATTGATAGGAAATGCAATCAGATCCATTTTTCTTCCTCTTCCTGCAAGAGCATGAGGTTCTGGGTTTTTTTTTAATTGACATTCTATAAATTTCAATCCAAGAAGTTATTTTTCAGGACAGAATTAAACCCCTGGATCTCTCCTCATTCAGAATTAAAACTCTGGGGTTGCTTCACAGGGAGAAGAAAGGAAGAAATGTTTACAGCTCTGTTTGCTGCCAAAGGACTCAATGAAAGAGTGCCAGTACCATATCTTCTTTAATTGCATTTCAGCTTGTTTCACACATGGGAGTCCAGTTGCCACAAGGGAATTATAAACGGACACATTGTCTGTCATGGCTATGGAGGCCAGTGGAGTGGAGAATGAGAAGGGCATTATTCATGGAGATTTTCCCTACTGCCTTAGAAGGGGTCAGATGGGAGGAGTCCTTGAGCAGCAAAACACCAGAGCTGTGCTTCCAGGATGTTTGACAGTCTGGCTAGCCAAATGCTACTCAATTTTAAACATAGGTTCCCTAGTGGTTGCAGTAAGAAAGGTATGAACGTTCTGAATAAATAATTGCTTCCTTGCCTTTTAGACCAGCTGTCCAGCTTTAAAATATTCAGATATTTTTGGCCAAGGGGATTTATTATAGATTATGTTATCTTTTTAAATATTTTTCAAAGTTAACTATGGTAAAATCACATAACATAGAATTGACCATTTTAACCATTTTTAAGTATAAAGTTTAGTTGTGTTAAATATATTCACACTGGTGTGCAACAGCTTCCAGAACTTTTTTTGTCTTGCACAACTGAAATTCTATACCTGCTTAAAACAACTCCCTATTCCTGTCTCTGTCCAGCTACTGGCACCCTCCACTCTACTTTTTGTTTCTATGAATTGTACTACTTTAGGTTCCTTATACAATTGGAATCCTATAATATTTGTCTATGTTTTGTGTTTTTGTTCAAGGAGTTGACATGTTGTTTTTACTGGCTGAGCATTCATTCCACAGAAATAACTTATTCTGTTCCAACAACTATAGAAAGTTTTGAGAAATAAATTTCTACCCTCATGAAACATTCCCTCTAGTGGAGGAAATTGAGCTTTGAACGGTGACTACAGTGCAATGTAATATACACTATAATACAGACATGTGCATATGGTAATATTGATTCAATTATTAATCTTGTTTCACCAAAATATTTTCCACCATTTTTCCAGATCAGAAATTTTCTCTTGCATTTCTATATTCTCACCAGAGGTATTATTCCTAGAAAACAAAGGTCATATTTAAATCCTTCTATTAAAAGTCTAAGATCACTTTTTATTTTTCATACTTTTTTCCATTGAATAATAGGATCTCAAGTCATAGGAATTGTTTGTCAGTTTTTGTTCTTGGGGAATCACAATGTAAAGTCCCCACATAACCCTGCCCTTTCTTTCCTCTCCTTTTTCTGTCAACTCTGTAGTTTTCTATTATTTCTAATATTGTACAAAAATTCTTTTTCATTCTTTAGCATTCATGTCTTCTGCCAAGCAGAAGCTCTTTCCTATTCTGTGAGATGTACTGTATACTTTCTAGGAATCCACATTTTTGGTATGAAAGGCTGCTATTTGATATATTTTTTCTTTCGCACCCACAGAATAATCTTCATTTTGACTATCTGCATTCAAAAATTTCTTCCAAAACAATAATGTTAAACTATAGATGAAAATTCTACTTGAACCAATAATTGCTATTCAGGCTTTAAAATTATAAATTGAGGATTGAAATACCCTTGATATCATTGGCATTGATTCTCTCATTTTGAAAATAAGGAAACTAAATCCTGGAAGTAGAAAATGACTTGCCCAAGGTCAAAGTTGCTAAAGATACATTCCAGCTGTCTCTGGCTCAACCACTTGTTCCAACATGAATCAACTGAGTGGGTGGCAAATGAATTTGATGAGTCTTGGGAGGCACAGCATCACCCCTTGGATGAGGGCTCTGGGAAAATAATAAACCTCTCACTGAGCCTTGTCAATCCACATAAAGGCATTTCTGTAAGTGACTGCACTTATATCTTCCTGCTAATGTCTGTAATAAGATGCTTTGAATTTATTAGTACCTATAAATACTCCTTAATGTAATGTGGCTCATGGGAAGTACCTGCTACTTCCATTGCTATGGGAAGAGACATATAATGGTTTTATTTTAGGTAATATAGATTTTTTTTCTCACTATTGTCTATGTCATGTTCTTCCTCTAAAACACTATGAATCTCCTTTACTCATTCATTAATTTATTAATTCATTCATTCCACAAGAGATCATTTTGCTCTTAATGAATGGCATTCCAGCCATTTCATTTTGCAGTGGGCATAAAATAGTAAGATAGGCTTGGTTTCTGCTATCATGTCTCTGCTTTCAGAACTGTTTAGCAAGACTATTACTTGGTTTTTCTACTTCTATTGTTTCTTCTAAAAGACCCTAGGAATACTTTGTTTTGAAATAAATATGTCAGTAGAGGAATATTCCTCAAGATTTTTCACTGTTCCCATGCATAATTCTGAAATGTCATGCAAGAAAATATGTGATAGAGACACTCTCTAATACACTGAAATGATAAGTTCCTTGTCCATTTCCTGAGATTGCACATTGAACCAAAATTACCAGTGCGAATTCTGAGGGTCAATTGTTTGTTGCTGCTTTTCTCCTAGACTTTTTCACTTGTGGAAGGAATGTTTATGCATTCAATAACCTATAAACTAATTGCTCAGTCTGTAGGTAGTAATATGTCTGTCTAGTTAAATACTATCAAGCCATAGTACATAAAACAGTGCCTAGAACATAGTAAATATTAAAAAATATTGTAGAATAAGTGAAAGGAAAAATGAGTGAATGAACTTGAGGAAAGTACTGATTGCACACAAACTGATCATTTTTCTTCCTCATTCCTAGAATTGCCATTCATCTAAAAAGAATTAGTAATTAGCACTAATTTTTGTGAACCTAGCCATAATTATATATAGGCTTGGTAAGGAAAAATTGTTTTATGGAGTCTTTCCTACAATATTCAGTTATGTTTTTCCCATATCCTGCTGTTTCCTCTCCTGAGCCTTGTTTTCGGGAGGTGGGTGTCATATAGAAGCCCTGACATGTGCCCCACTGACTGAGACCACCTGGAGGCATCTCAGCAAGGCTTGCTTTGGGGCTTGGGCAAGAATTAGCAAGGAGAGCTTTTCGAGGATGGGCACTCCCACAATCTAGTACATAATTCTGACTGTGCTTCATTTTTCCACCTGGGTGATGAACTATTTTAGAAAGGCAGTGAATTAAAAAAATGCATTGGATTTTTTTTTCATTTAGTAATTACTGTGCTGCAGCAAAGAGAGCTAGGTCTGAGTGAATGTTGACATCTAATTTTCAGGTTTTGAATTGCTTGGAGAAAAGCAGATCTCTCTGTTTTCATCTACTAACTTTCACTGTGAAGTAATTATGCAGAACAGAGTATGGTCCTGGACAATGTTTAACAAAGGCAGGTCATAACTAGACAGAAAATGAACCTTTGCTTCTAGGATAGGAATAATTAAAGGCTCATAATCTTGGAGGAGCAGTGGTGATGCAATTTAACATATATACACTTGCAGGGAATTGCTTGCTTGAAAAGCATGTGTTTTACTCTTTTAGATCATTCATAAACTGTCAACATAATTTGGTAGTAAAGCCTCTTTTTTCTAACTCTTTGTCCCATTGTTAGGGGTGCATTTCTACCTCTGTGAGCAAGACTGTGCTTTATAGACATTCTGTTGGTTTTGTTTATTTGCAAATGTATGTAAACATTCCAGTAGGTAGTTTTCCTCAGGTTCCAAATGGACCAAGAAACTGGGAAAATGAGAATCTAAATGGAAAGTAGTATGGAATATGGAATTAGAATTTTAGGGGTGTAAAGGACTTTAAAAATCATATTTTAACTCCTTTTTATACACAGAAAAGAGTTAGGCAAGAGTTAGACAGTTTGAGGGAGCACTCCCCATGATCAATAAGTCTTTATTGATCCAACGACCCCATTCAAGGGCCCCCTGGGCCTCTCTCAGATCAGCTGGATATAAGTTCAGGAATTCTTATGGCCAATCTCAAGTTTGATAACTTGCTAGAATGACTCTCAGAACTCAGGAAAGTGTTACCCTGATGATTGCAGTTTTATTATAACAAAATAATATAAACTAGCACCACTGAAAGGAAGAGATGCATGGGGCAAATCCAAGAGGTTTCAAAATGAGAGCTTTCCACTGTCTTCAGGGACATGTTATCCTGCTAGCATCAACGTGCAGCAACACATGGTGCATTGCCAACCATGGAAGTCTACCCAAGCTCTGGTGTCCAGAGTTTTTATTGAGTTCTCAAAACATAGGCATAATTAATTGAATATTCACTTGTGTAGTAGAAAAAAGTCCTGAGGCTCCCACTCTGACACTCTGACCAAACTTTAATAACATGTTTGGTCTTTCAGGAGTGACTCACCCTCATCTTCAGTCATCTTGTTAGCATTAGCACAGCCTTTCTAAGGACCCACTATGAGTCACTCTGTAGCATAAATCATCAGGTGTGGTAGAAGGGCCCACCATTAATTACAGAGACTTAACCTAACACTCAGGAAATTCCATAGGTTTAGAGGTTACCTCCCAGGAGCTATGACAATGGCTAGATCTCCTTTTAGGTGAGGACAAACATTAGCAAACATACATGCACAGCCCAAATTACTGATTTGGTTTAAGGAGGTTCAAATATGTCAGAGGAAATAACTGTAAATCAGGAAAATATTTCCTGGTCTAGAATTTTTCCCCACTAACCAAAATGCCTACTAGAATATAAAATCTACTTTATCACAGCTGTCATAGTAAAATGTTTATAAAAATACAAAATGTATAAAGCAATAGAGAGGTGATTATTGAGTTTATACCTGAGGGCTTACTTTGTATATATGTCCTCCTCCAAGTGAAGGTGGGAGCCTAATAAATCATGACAATTCTGTTACCAAAAGGGGAAGGGGTTAAGGGTAGAGAGAAAGTTCTATAGAAAGGAGAGGGGCTTTCTGACTGGGGACTCAAGAGGAACAACCCAGGATTATTGTTTTGGTGGAGGTTAAAAAAAAGAGTGGTATTGGAAATTAGAGAAAGCTATTGCTTTATTTAGTCTGGGTAGATATTGAGCAAATCTAGCTGAACATGAAACTGAAAAGTAACATATGGTCTGCTTATCTAATTATTAAGAAAAGAATCCACAAATATACTAGAGCTGAGTAACTGGATAGGAGATTTCACACTAGGTCAATATAAGCTTTCTTTTTAAGATTTTATTTATTTATTTTTAGAGAGGGAAGGAAGGGAGACAGAGAGAGAGAGAGAGAAACATCAATGTGTGGTTGCTGGGGGCCATGGCCTGCAACCCAGGCATGTGCCCTGACTGGGAATCGAACCTGAGATGCTTTGGTTCCCAGCCTGTGCTCAATCCACTGGGCTACTCCAGCCAGGGCAATATAAGCTTTCTTTATCTTGTACTTTTATCCATGTAATGTAGGCAATAGATACAAAAATGCTTGCATAATAGCAGAATATTTTTGCCTTATTTACAAGTAGGTTGTTATAAAAGCTTATATGTTACATGCTAAATTTTGTGTAAGAAAAAAGGGGGAATAAGAAAATATGCATGTATCTGTTTACTTTTACAAGAAAAATGTAGTAGTGGATATAAACCAAATAACTAAAAAAAATTGTTCATATCTACAAGACAGGAGAAAAATGTAGAAGGACTCAAGGAGAATGTGACACTTTTCTGAATATAATTTTTGTATACTTTGGACTTTTGTAAGTTTGCTAGTATTCTACAAATTCAAAAATAAAAGTTAAATCAATAAAGATGGAAAGAAAAAAGTGATAACTGGCTACAGCCAGAAACAAACAACCCTGACCATATTTTAAATGAAGAGCATAGTCATACTTAAAGAAAAAAAAAGAAACCAAATATTTTAATATAAGTATATGCCTATCAAGATATAATTCATTTTCAATAAAATTCACTAGTTTTAAGTGTCTACTACTGTCTTTTGAACACAGCACCTTTTCTGTATACTCTCAATCTAGAGGCACAACTGCAAACAAATTTTGAACTCTTTTTTACCCTGTTTGTTTGATTTTAGTAGTGGTATGAGCCAACAATTCTGAAAGCACTTTCTGTGCATTGCAGGACTGAACTAATGAGTAAATATGATTATGTTGGAGGAAGCCAAGATTTTTACTGTGATGAAAGGAAATATGGAATGAGCAAAGGCAAGAAGAACCTTATAGGGATAGATTGGAGTTAGAGATACCAGTAGGAACATATATTTCCTATATCCATTAAAAGTGCAAGAGGCAATGTCGCCTCAGGGATAATGAGCACACTATAAGCCTACATACTGGTTTCTAAATGCCATTCCTCATTAATGGAACCAGGACTAATTGAAGATATGACTAAGTTCAGGGCTGGGGTAGGGAGGGTGTAAGATGATCCTGGAACATCTTACCATTTAGGAAGTGCTCAAAAAGAAAAAGAAAAAAAAGGAGTCATGTTAAGGAGCCAGCTGGAAGGCATTCCTATTGAATGCATCTGGAACAACATCAGCATCCAAAATTAAGAAGAATAATGGATTATAACACAGTGAATAAAATAAGAATCCATGAATGCATACTGATAAATAATAGATAAATAAATGGGGAAGAAAGAAAGGTCCCTCCTATCGAATGCTAATTTATAAATGTGGAGAAAATAGTGAATTTTGAAAAGCACTATTTGCAATCATGACAGAACAAATTGTTTTAGGCAAGAGTCACCAATAGATATTAAATACAGGGAGAAAATTTTGGTGAGAAACCATGCATATCCCAAAATGTTTCCCCACACATTGCTTATTAGTTGCAAGAGAAAAATAGTTACTATGCAGTGGAGAAATTAAAAAAACACTTTGACATGGTGATCAAAATTAATCAATGCAGGTGGGAAAAATGGCTTCAGATATGACATCCTAAGAAAGACACATCACTTTTTTAAGTATTGTATGAAGCATATATTACCTGAATGGAATTTAGGGGACATATCAGATGTGACAACTAAATGCAATAAATCACCATGAACTACTGGGTCTTATAGTTATGATACAAAAGGCATAGCTGAGTTATTTAATAAAATTGGAATATAGACTGTAAATTAAATAAGCATTACAGTTTTATACTTTGTGAATTTGAGTATAAATTCAGTGTACATATGCCATATATTAGCATTAAATTACAGTTGACCCTTGAATAACATAGAGGTGAGGGGTAACTCACACCTTCCTCCATGCAGCTGAAAATCTTCCTGTAACTTGGATTCCTTAAAACCTTAAATACAATAGTTTCTGGTAGCCATGGGGGATTGGTTCCAGGACCACCTACATCCCCAAGTTTGTAGATGTTCAAGTCCCTTGTATAAAATGGTATAGAACAATGCATACAGTTGGCCTCTTCATCTGCAGATTTCCAATCTCATATCAAAAATACTGTTTTCCATTTGTGGTGCATTCATGGTTCATTCAAATTTGTGGATGTGAGACCTGGGTATATGGAAGGCCAGCTATATATTACCTGAGAAAAAATCCATGTATAATTGGACTCACATAGTTCAAACCCATGTTTTTCAAGGGTCAGTTATAATTAAATGACAGTGAGAGAAGATAGCAAAATAGTTGAAATTGGTAAAACTGGGAAAGGGTATACAGATGTTCTCTATGTTAATTTTGCAAACATTTTGAATGTATTTTAAAATAAAAATTTTTAAAAGAATGGGAGGGGAGGGATAACTTTGCAAGTAATGAATCCCTAAATTCTTGGCTATGGCAAGGTCAGCAAGGAGTTTCTTATTCTATTACCTTAAAGATCCTGTTTAAATAACAACCTTTAACATCTTTCCTTTTTACATCAGTTCAGCTGCCTTTCGTGGATCTTGTCTTTTGATTTCTTCTTTCCTCATACTATAGTGTTCCCACAGGTAGTGTGTGTGCTCCCTCCTTTGCTTTACTTGCATTGCTGTAATCCAAAAGGGAGCCCACGTGGTTATGTGTACAGATGCCTCTGAGGCCTAAGAAGATTCCTAAGTCATTCCTTCTTTTGTCATCCTCTTCCTCTTTCAGTTCCTAATTTAACTTTTCATTCAAAGGACCTCCAGCCTTCAAGGGGCCCCCCATGCAATAGGAACTCATTTTACATCTTGTATAGCTGTTAAGGATATATAAACCTGACCCACAAATTACATGTTGCCTCACATTTGTGATGCTACAAGCAGCTAAGAGAACTTTAGTGACATCATTTCATTTACTCTCCCATGGTCTCTGAGAGGTAGATAAGGGACAAGTGCCACACACCTTATCAAAAGACAGAACTGAAGCTGGGATCTATTATATACTCTATTATAAAGTACTCTGTTACAAAGCCCAGCAAAGCTTCCCCTTTCATAAAGAAACATTTTATCTGGTTGACAATAGTTTTGCTCCAAAAGAAACTTTTGAACTTATAACAGTTTGAAGAAAATAATGAAAAGCATAATTATTAAGCATCCATCTCAGGTCACTGTCAATGGAATACACTATGGCACCTTTCGGAGTCTTTATGTGTCCATATGACCTCTAGGGTATGTTGCTGATGTGTGTGTGTGTTTTAAATACCCTGCTAATGATTTCAAAGTAATTACTCTTTTTAGATAGATGATGAAATTACAGAATATACCATTTTTGCTTTGAATTTTGCATATTAGATATTTCTAAATGCTGCATAATTGTAGAGCCAAGAGGAACTTAAGACATTGCCACATAGAATACATTTTATCCTATCATGATCCTTTTCACATGAAGATTACATTATTTCTTATTATTCTAGATATCTATGAGGCAATGGGAACATGATAAAGAAAGGTAGTCAGCCCTGACCAGTGTGGTTCAGTTGGTTGGGCATCATCCCACAGATCCAAAGGTTGCTGGTTCGATTCCTGGTCAGGGCACATGCCTGGGTTGCACGTTCAGTCCTCAGTCAGGGAACGAACATATGAGAAGCAACTGATCAATGTTTCTTTCTCACTTTGATGTTCTGACCCTCTTTTTCTTCCTCCCTACTCCTCTCTCTAAAAATAACTTAAAAAAATCCAGAAAAATATAGCCATCACCAATATCAATTGGTACATTTAGTAATAACAAACTTCAGTTTTCTCATATAACTCACTATAGGTTTCAAGCATTGTTAACTCAGAAGTTTTGATTCTTCATTTGCTCATAACTTATTCATAATGTTGATTTTCTCTCAGCCCACTTTGACTTTATTTTCTCCAATACCCTTTCTTTAGCCTGACTCAGTAGCCCTATGCTACTTTCTTCTCAAAACATTAGAGTATTCTTTGAGACTCTGTATCTTCCTTTGTTTTCCCCTGTATCTGCCTTTCCTCCTTCAGACTAAAATGCCTGAGTCTTTGAATCAGACCCTAAGGTCCAGTCTTTCTTCTTCAACTAACAGTTACCTGTACAACAAGAATACTGTGATTGTGGAATAACTTCAAGGTTTTTATATCCAAAGCTGTTAAGAATAGTTATTTTAACAAAACTGAAAGAGTGCTGGGAGAGTTGTTAGATTGGATATTCAAGGACGGCCTCTCAGAGAAAGTATTATCTGTATAAACACCTGGATAATAAGGGGACGGGAATATAGAAAATACATAAGAAGTTCACAAAGCCAGAAAGAGGTCATTGCATTTGAAGAACAGAAAGAAGGCCAAGTTTCCAAAGGGAGCAGAGAGTGATGATGTCAGAAAAGTTGACAGAGCCAGTGGGTGTTGGGCATGGTCAGCTGAAATGATGACTTCCACCATTTGTAATTTCATGTTAAGTTTGCATCTATGACAAGTAGATACATTGGAAGAGGGGAAGTAATTGTATAGAGAAGATGAGGCAAAATGAGTTATTGATGTAAGAGAATAGCTGTACCATTTAACCTTGGGGAAATCTGACTTTTTATTCAGCTCCTTTAGCTAAAACCTTAGAGCCACTGAATGAGGAATTCTGGCATCATTTTGGGGAGGATCAGGCTATGAATGAAGATGTTGCATTAGTATTTCTAGCTCAAGGTGGTCTTTCAACTGGCTGGGATCATAAAGCCTGTTTTACATAAAGACAAGAAGATATATCTACTCTCCATTTATTAATCAGTAGAGAATGGGTTTTCCTGAAGCTTCCTCAGATTAAAATGAGTTCATTAAGTAAAATTTCATTAACCATGCATTCAGAGGGCAACAATGGCAGTGATAATCCCAAACAGCAACTAATGAAAAATTTCATTTATTTTTGGTTCATAAATGTATTAGCTTAGTTTGGCATCATTTAGTATTTAGTGCCTCTATCATACTAGCTAAACTACTTAACCTTCTTAAGTCTCCTTTCCTCTTCTGTGTAACTAGAGTAATAACAGTATTCACCTAACAGGATTGCTGTATGAATTATATTAAATGAGATAATATATTCTGTTGGGCAGTAATACTTGAGTTCATGCAGCTTTTAGTGGATAAAGCTGATTTTTAAATAAATACTGTACCTAAAAAGTAGGCACAAGGGAAAGCAGGCATAATGGCCTAGAAGCCAATTACATAAGTAGGGTTAACATTTTTTATAGATAATTTATAAAATAATGTCTCACTCATGGGTGACGAAATGGTCCACTTTGTGTATCAATTATAATTTCATTAATACAATATCTATCATTCTATTGGAAAAACCATGATAAAGATTCATAGCAAAATTGTGTTCCAAATTAGATCCACACACCACTCATTAACTGATGAAGATGATCTGCTGTGTTCTATTTTAGACTTACTTATCTGATGTGCAGCTAGTTCTAGAAAACAACATGAGCACTCCTTAACAGATCCACAACTACAAAAATGCCCCATACAGGAATGAAGAAGGATCTACTGCCCACTTTCAATAGCATGGAGATCTGGGGTTACATCAACACAATAATATATGATGAATATGCTTTTGTGTAGTGTATGGAGTACTTTTAATAAACCCTGTAAGTTGTTAAGCATTCAAACTGGTATTTAGCTAAGGCTCCAGAACACTCTTCTTCCAGCACAAATGCTTCCTTTCCTAGCATAGGAAGAGTGCCAAGTGGAACAGAAGTAGCACTAAATAGATTGATAGAGAAATGTCTGCAGCAGAGAGATTTTCCTGTGTGCTGCAGCTTTGTTTTCTTTATTCTCATCACCCTACCTTCAGGCAGTCTCTCTTTTATTCAAGGAATGTGCTTCTACAGGAGAGATACCATTCTTGACAGCCTCCTTATGCCTCCAGGTCAATGCCAGATACACAAAGGTCACTGATTTACAAAGGTAAGACTATATCTTGCTCTGTGTCAGAGTAAATGCAGGACTGAAATAGCTCCTTGAGCTGCCTTTGTGCTTTTCTGAGTTACCTTAGGCAAACTACAACACAGTTGAAGTCCAAAGCTGATCTTTGGTTTGTGCCTCTCTGTATCTTGTTCCTCTTGTTTAGTCTTTATCTTCTTACTTAGGACCTACACTGTACAAAGTACTGTGAGGAAGGTTAGAGAAGACACAAAGAGTTAGAAGACACTGTCCTTCTCCCAAGAAACTTCGGTGACTAAAATAGCTAATGGTACTATCATTTCTGGTATAATAGTTCTGGAGAAGGAGGGGCAGTTTATAATATAGGAGAGTATTCTCTACATCGTATACATCTGGGAGCCACCAGGCTTGCCTGGGACTGAAATGAGCACACTATAAATAAGGAAGTGACCATAAATGCATGGTCTCTAATGATTTGTCTTTGAAAAAGCCACTGGGTTGACACATCATACTGACTGTCCTTAGATCATCACTCACTGCCTCTGGGGTAAAGCACAAGTATTATAAATCAAGAATTGTGACTTAAAACCCTCTGGGCATGACAGAATTACCTAGCTTACAGCACCTAATTGCTGCTCGCAATAAATGCTCTCTGATATCTGTTGATGATTTGGATTACAAATGCGAAAAAAAATTTCTAATATAATTTGCTTTACCTCAGTTTGATTTATTTATACATTTATGTATCCTGGCTCTCTAAACTGCATACCAGAATTCAGTAATGTAGTTAACTTCTCCAATAACAAATAATGGCCAAAAAGAAAAGAAGCTGAGAAATACGGAGCATAGTTGTTCAAGTTAAAAATGGGATGCAGCATCAATAGTGTTTTCTGTATTGCTCCAGCAAGCAGGGGTTCACAGACAGAATAGGTCACACTGTTGAAAAGTAAAAACATAAAACCACCAAGACTCAGGTCTCTAAATTAAAAAGCTTGTCCTCTGCCATTTACACAACCACACACTTGCATCCCTACCTAGATTCCAACCCTCTTACTGAAGGCTATCTTATATGCAACTTACATTAACTACAGGTTTAAAGAAGACAAAATTTAAGTACAGATTTAGACTTGGCAAAATTTTCCAATGCTAGTATTGAAGTCTGGGTGACATTCTCATTGTCATTCCTTTTTGACCTAGATGCAATGTATTGGGGTCGGGGGGGGACCAAAAATGGAAGCAGAAAACTTGAGATTTAGTTTTGACTTAGCCATTTATTAGCTCTATGTCATTTAAAATATTACTTGTCTTCTCTGACCCTTACTTTTCTTTACTTAGAAAAAGAAGTTAATTATAGCTTGCACAATATATAACAAAAAACTCTCTGAGAACTACAACTCAAATGTTCATGTAATTGGAATTGGTTTAAGTTGAATGGAATTTAGAGGCAGTTTTTGTTACTACCTTGGCTAATGTAGAAGCTTCCACCTAGTGATTAGAGATTTGAGTGGTGTTCCTAAAAGGTATGATAGAAAGTGAAGTCCATGTGTCTGTTCAATGCGTTAAGCTGCAAGTAACAAAAAAATTTTGTAGTTATTTTTAAAGTAAGAGTTTATTTTTCTCATAAATCAAGAAGCATAGATGTAGGAGTCTACAGCTCTCAGTTCAATATCTCATTGTTGCCAGGGCTAAAGTACCTGCAATGTTCTCAGACTTTTCTTTATAATTGTAGAATGATGGTCTCAATTGTAGATATTAGATTCTATTCAAGGCAGAAAGGAGAGTCCTATATAATAGCCAAAAATATTCTCTTCCATCAATAAAGCAAAAGCTTTCTTAGGAATGAACTACCAACAAATATTAACTTCTGTCTCCTTGACAAGAAAGAAGGTACTACAGCTACCTCTTATCACAAAGGAGACTGAAAAGAGTAAGGTTTACCTAAGCACAATGATACTCTGAACCCAATTGCAGCTTTTTAGCAAGGAAGGGAGAGAGAAAAAAAATTGGACAATTGACTCACAGTATCTACCACAAACTAAACCTCAATAAAATAATTTAAAATTGAATTATTTTACCCAATCAAGCACCAATATTTTATTTACAATGAGACTTCAATCACCAATAACTGTGTGTGAAACATTCCTATTTACCCAAATATGCCAGTTTTCAAATAGAATGACTGCATTTGGTGTTAAACTTAATTTCCTAATTAGTTACTCTAATTGAAGAACATTTAGCTTCTTGGAACAGAAACCATTCAAACCATGTGTTTTGTTTTTTTTTTCTGATATATCTGTAACCACAGAAATAAGCAAATAAGATGAACTAGATCAGCAAGGCATCAACTTGTGCACATATCTAAGTTTACCAACAGTAGCTAATTAGTTGTATCAGGATGAATTATAAATGGTGAAAACATGGCAAATGAGCAACAGTGAGTTTCATGCAGGCAACGGATATTAGTTGCATTTGTAAATATGGCAAGAACCAGTATTTTGCTTCTTGCACATTTGAAGAGAAAGCTACAAGCTAATTTATGTTTGTTAAAAAAATTCTGCCAATCCTATGATGGTAATAGAGTTATGACCCCCCATGGGTTTGACAGTTTCTCTCCATAAATGCAACAGCATCCATATGGTCACTATGTAGTGCTTGCATGATAAGGATTCTGCTCTAGTTACAGTGTTTAAAAGGTAATTTTGTAGAACAGCTAGTATTCAAAGGAGAGGACAGCCTGGGAGTGGGGAGCATGTAGAGAAACATTTGAAACAGGAAAAACCATCTATCTGTGTTACCCAAAGTTCTAGAACATATTTCTTCAATTTCATTCTTCATCAGTCTTCAGCATGCTATAGAATGAGTAACACTGAATGCAGCTTGAGCTTTGGAATTACAAGAAAGTCAGACTATGATATGCATAATTTTAGAGTCCTTGATAAGGATCATAGATATGCATGACCCTACTTGTCTCAAAATATTTAGATATTCATCATTATGAAAATTGAGCTATGTGTTAGCAATTTGATTCTTAAGTAGGAAAAATGTCAAAATTTTATCAAAGCTGAAGGCATCTAGTATTAGAACAACTTTTGTGGGTGGGCTTCACCCACAGAGACCCTGTCTACCATGAATGAGAATAAGTCTACCAAGACATGATCAGCTTGGGGAGGAAAGGTGGCTTTCAAAGGGGAAGGGCCAACAGTCTTTTCCTCAGTGGGCTTTTATTGGGTTCGTTTGCACAAGAATACAGGTAAAGCTCATTAATCATTGCCAGGAAGTAAGGATTAAACAATGGATAACAAAGAACTCTGAGGGCCTATTTTGAGTCAGGGTCAGATAGCTAAAGAGCAATAAAACTTTTGAGGAACAAACTCACTTCTTGCTTGGGCACTTATTTAATTGAGAGCATTCTAAATAAAGCAGGTTTCACAGGATTTTACATATTCTTTCTTAGGCCTGATTGCCCTGGAAACACGCCCTTTCCAGCACAAGGCTGCACTGCCCTCTGTCATTGTTTCATGCTTAAGTCGGGTGGGGAAAGTAAGGCAGCCAAGAGATTAGAAGACTTCTCGCAGACAGAATGAGGACTCAGACTTTGTCAAAGCCAAGAGGTGAGGGTCCTTCACCCCCTTTCTCCATAGTGCCCCAAGTCCTTTCCAGGGGCCTCCACGTGATCATGCCTGTCTTAGGTCATTTCCCCCCTTGGGGAATCTTACCTGTCATTGGCTAACTGATCAAGCAATGAGGGCCAGGCAGGGTGAAGTAATATGGGCAGAGGCAGTGCTCCTTCCAGGAGATCACCTTTGTTTCCTCAGTGGCTTATAGTCCCAAGGTCTTTCACTCAGCCTTAGCCATGCGGGGGGGGGGGGGGGGGGCGCAGGTTACTGAAACCAGTCAGGGCAGTTCCCAACAAACTTTATCTTTTCATCTGAATTACCAAAACCAAAGCAACATCTGATTAGCTTCATCTAATACATTAATTTGATTGAAATCATCTCTTATATTGACTAGTGTTGGGAATCCTAGTTAGCATTCTTACAGACTTCTGTAAGACATTATCAGTCAGAAATCCATGGAACAACAAAGTGGTCTTAGCTACAGGTTAGCTTCTATATGATTTTTCCCTAAATCTCAGTTGTAGGAAAGTAGAAAGGCTAATCCATTCTGTTGATTCACTTTAAAATGTCTAGAGACCTTTAGGAGTTCTGGAAAACTAAAGCTCTCCTACAAGCTTAGTTGTTCTAACAACCCTGCCAAGGCTACTTGATGGGTTTTGCATTCAGTACTGTTGATGCCCAGCCTGCCTTGTCCCCATAATTAGCAAAGTGGAGCACTGACACAATAGATTCATTAGCATGCTAGTACTTTCATCACTGTACTGCAGGCCACAAAAAGCTTGGATGACAACACTAGAACACGTTCTCTGGGCAGGTGGAAAACTTTTTAGCTCAATAAGATCACGAAATTTCCACCAGGGGAGTCTGTAGACAAAATAGTTCTTTTATAGTGTCCATGCACCATAACATGAAAACAAGCAGACTGTTGTTTGCTTGTTCAATGTACAACTGAAAAAATGGAGGTTGTACACTAACCTGCCTAAAAGAAGACAGATAAAAAGTATAGTTTTTATTTAGTATATGAAACCAGGCTGAGTGCTGGACAGTGCTATACTGATTTATCATGGACAGTAAAGTAAAATATAATTTTGTTTTGTCTGTCATCAATTTTTTTCTCTAAGGAATCATTATGTCCAGTATTTTTATAACTCTGGTTAGCCATATAGACCTAGGAGAAGGTATCTGACTCAGAACTGACCCATTAGAATTCCTCACCATGACCATGACCACAGTGATTGGTCAGGAGTGGCCATGTGATCTAGTCTGATGTCTCAGAGCCCTCACTAGGCCGTTAATGAACTATGATGGTGAAAATGCTTCCTAGATCTTCATGCAACAAACATCCGCCTATGCAGTAAGAAACTTTGCTTGAGAATGAAACCAGTGGAGAGAAAAGCAAAGCTGAGAGAGGGAGAGAGAAAGGGAATGACAGGGAGAGGATCTAAAAGTAGGAGAGAGAGATTAATCACTTGAGGAGATGAACCCAGCTGCAATTGATCCTAGGTCTATCTTTGGACTTTTATTGCCAAGACTTTTTTTTCTTTTTTCTTAAGCTATTTTGAGTTGGGAATCTCTCACTTGAAATTTTGAGTATACAGTGAAATACACAAAATTTAAATTGCAATGAATTCTAGAAAATAACTTGTCCTTAGACATGTGTATAGATATAGCTCAAATATCATCACAAAGTAAGCCAGACCAGAAGCTGGTTTAGCTGTGGCCTGGCTATATTGTCAGTGGGATATGGAACCTAGTCCTGATAATCCTGTTCTGCCTGGCTCTTTAAGTGATCTCTCATTATTATTCTGAGTCAGGCCTGCATCAGTCTTTGACATCAGTAGCACCAATACTCTAAGAATCTCACAAAAAAAACACTTTTCACAGTGACTTGAACTTGGATCACAGGATACTTGTAACACTGACCAGGGCAATACTCAACAGGAGTGAGCAGCACTATGTCTGTAGCTAGATGTTGGAATTACTTTTGCTAGAAGTACTGAAAGTTGAAGTTACTGTTACAGAAAAAAAAAATTCAATGAGCATGAGGTTAGTGCTCATAATGTATGTGCTACACCAAAATTTTACAGTGTCTCCTGGTCTAAGGTACTAAATTATGCTATGATTATCTTAAGTACAACAATTTTGGGAAGCAGAGTTTTGCTTATAGGCCTAAAGTTTAATTTATACCATTGCTTCTCTACCTACAACCATTTAACCATAAACAGTACTGGATGTAATGACGTGTATAAACAGCATGAGATAAATGGGAATCCTGAATTGTGAATGCAAAACAAAGCCTAAGGAAAACAAAGCTATCTACTTAGTTGAAGAAAAGATGACAGTGCTTATCTGTCAAACTTTTTAACTAAAAAGCCACGGGACAAAAAGGAAAGGGACATTGCAGATCAGAGGTTAAAATCCTTTCTAGATCAAGTTTATTTTTCACCTACACACTTGACATGCCTCGGTCTACTGTTTCCATGTGTCCTCCCCGCCCCCCCATAAGCATGTTATGGATCTCATCTTGAGACCAGAGTCTTGTATACATTGTTTTTTAACAGCTCCATGAGGGAATTGATCACAGACACTCTCTGATTTTAACCTCAGAGCCTGGGGTGGGCTTAGTTAAGTGCACTTGTCAATATTTCTCTTCCATACATAATGCAGAGCACATGCTTCAAGTGCTAACTGGGTAATTTGGAGTTCAATACTTAGGACAGTGAAAGAAGGAAAATCTCACATTATGCTTTATAACCGTTGTTGTTGAACACTTAGATCAAAAGCTTTACAGAAATAGCACCTTTGGTGCATTTTACTTTTGCAGGAGTGGCTAGAGGTGGTTTATTTCTATTATAGTTTATTCCCCATGGAAAAGTTAGTAGATGTCAATGGATAGTGCATTAGGAAGTGTCAAACTCTGCATGGTTGTTGTGATGCTAGTGGTGAGAGAGACAGAGAGTGCCTGTAGGTCTGTGACACTTAGTTACAAAGTGCTTTAGTAGCTGTGTATTTGGATTTGGCATAAACAAATAATATTGTCACTATTTTATTCTAATCATAATATATATACACATATATTCTTTGTGCATATAGCAGAAAGGAATTAATAGATTTAGCAGGCTAGTTTGAGAGCTATAATGTATTCAACACTACACAGGAAATTGAGGGCTCAATTAGGAGACTATAAATCAAACCATCCTTTACCTGAAGTGAGTCTCATGAATTAGGACATCACCTTATTGGTTCCCAGAGTTAGTAAAGCTTTGTCTACCTCAGTTTTGGGTGAGGGTAGCTGATTGTGTTACTGAAGCAGCACCATGCTTAGGGTGTCGCTCTTGTCTCTAGGGCTGCTCACAGGAACCAGAAAGCCAGGGATTTGTGTGTAAACAAGGGAATATCTCAGCACAGATCTAAGCCCCAGGGGTGTGAGGAGGACTCATTCTTTGTTTAGAAGAAATTCTAATTTCACCTCTGCAGGACATCTTCAACAACTTTATTTAGTAATACTCAATGATTAATTTGAAATCTAGCTTTTAAATAGCAGTTGGATAGTCCCATAGATCTGGGTGTTTTGCAAACTCTGTGAGTCAGAATTATTCTGACAATCTACTGATACAGTTTCACAGAGGCCTTTATAAGCCAGGTATAAATTGTAAATGCACTATTTAAAGCAACTGTGAAGTAAGTGAAGTCTTCACTTCTTCATATCCAACTAGTCCTTTGAAGAAAGATAGTATAGGGCAAAGAGGGGATGTAGGATTAGAAGCCAGAAACAAGGGTTTCAGTCCCTGTGAAAGCAATCACCGAGTAGAATGACACCATCATTTAATTTTCTCTATGTTAATTTCTCTTTGAAACGAAAAATAAGAAAAAAGTTTTTATTTCATCTCAGACTGTGTTGGCCAAAAAGTCTATTTTTTTTCTGTAAAATAAAAGACACTTTTT
Organism: Phyllostomus hastatus; assembly: GCF_019186645.2. Classification (NCBI taxonomy): domain Eukaryota; kingdom Metazoa; phylum Chordata; class Mammalia; order Chiroptera; family Phyllostomidae; genus Phyllostomus; species Phyllostomus hastatus. The sequence goes on along the minus strand of NW_025333977.1, from coordinate 84,345,411 downwards.
AAAAAAATTTCACCAATGACTTTATTGATTTGGATATTTTGAGTATGTGGTTTATCTCCTGTGTGGTTTAATGTTGATTATTCTCAGTTAATGTCTTGATTTGATCACTATCAACTTCAATTGGTCTACCTGACCATGGAGCATTGTCCATCGAGAAATATCCAGCATGAAAATTCACAAACTACTTTTGACATGTTCACTCAGTCACAGCAGCTTCTCCATACACTGCACAAATCTTTTCTTGCATTTCAGTTATGCTTTTGCCTTTCTTGAAATAATAAAGCATACTGTGCCAAAAATATTGCATATTTTCCTCCATTTTCAAATTTGGCTACACAAAATTTTGCCAGTTTTGATAAGTTCTTTTTTAAATGCACACTGATATGACAGCTATCATAATACAATCTAACAAAATTGTTTCAAGTGAAATTAAGGACAACTAAGTGCTACTAGAGCCATCATACTGTAAAAACAAACTTTTTGGCCAACCCAATACTAAGTATCAGACACTGAGACAATGAAATCTTCTGGATTCATCTTATTTTGTCACAACTGGTGAGGTGGCCAGTATCATTTGTTCCTACTGCACTGATAAGAGGACTGAGACACAGAGGTTACATTTTCTGTGTGAACTCACAAAGGTACAAAGTAGTGCAACAGATTTAAACCCAGGAAAATTGGACTCTACAGACATTTTGCTAATCATTATACTCTAGTGCTGATACTATTTCTTTACAAGGGTGATCACAAGCATAAAATTAAAAGTGTACATGAAAATACTTTATACACTGGAAGGTGATTCATAGACATGGCTATATACTATTTTAAGTCAAATTTAGAAGTCTCGCCCTTTCTACTTCTCATTGAACTGCTGTTTCCTAGTGTGACTGCCTAATCTCCTGTTGCAGTGATTCACTCCAGACATTTCTACCTGTCCACTGGTTCATCCTGTTTTTGCCTCTGAGTTCTGCTCCTGATTGAAGTCTAGCAAAGTTTTTTTTATGAGCAGTAAATTAAAAACCCCTGATATATTCAATGTGTTATTTTTCTGGTTAATATATTATAATTTAATATTGTCTGATTACACCTCCCTAATGCCTTAATATTTTAAAAAATTATATAGCATGAGAAACCTAAATGGGGAGCTTCCCATGGTGAAGTCAACTCTGCAAGTAAGGACATCTCTGTGGCTGGCCAACAGACCACTTGTATCTGATCATTCAGCACATGTGATCAAAATTCAGACTCCCAAGCCCCAGCTAAAACATCTGATGAGTTGGTGAATCTTAAGCACACTATAGTTGGATGCCCATCACTCTAGAGTTAATTACAGACCCCATTTTACAAAATCTTACAGATGGTTTTATACACTAGTTGGTATTTCTTATGAGGAGTGTCAGGGCTAGTTTGCTCAGAAGAGTTGTTGACTATCAAGGATGAGTATACCGTTAACTTGGAAAAGGCTGTTTGCATCTTTCCTAAAGGAGAAGATTTGTGAAACATAGAATGAGCTGTTCATTAAAAGATGTCTTTCTCTCATCCATGGTCAGTTGATATTTTCATGTCTTGGTTTACATAAGACCATTCCTGGTATCGACCAGCGATGCAAACAAACCCAGCTGTTCCACCTAGCTGCAATTTTTTGGAATGTCTAGGGGATTCACTTTCAACTTTGTTTCAAATTATCTCTTTCACTGAAAAAATGAATAAATATGCAGATTTTAAAAGTCTGCTTTTCCATTGTTCCTCCTGTGTACCTTATGAGAGACAGGAAATGCAAGAAGCCTTCTTCTATGTCTCAGCAGATTTCAAACAGCCAATGAACAGGAGGAAAGGGGTCATTGGAGCAGTATGGCTCTGACATGATACTGATTTGTCACACTGGAGCTTTTCCTGTGACTGAAAGGAGAGGAGAAAAATCAACTATCATACGAACATTGAGGTCTACTGAACCATGTACTCTAAGCAGCCAGAAAAATCTCAAGTCTTTCACTTCAAAGGTATTGGAAAACTTTCAAGTGCAAATGCCAGAAAACTGGGGACCCAAGTTGTAAGAGAGGAATATGATTTTTGGTTTTATTTTCAAAGGACAGTGGTGTCTTCTGGAATTACCACATGTACATTTTTTTGAGTGGGGGTAGTTTCTCTTTAAGAGTCTCTGAAGCCATGACAAAATATATGAAGTTGATTGTGACACTTGAAAGCACTCTCATCCCCAAGGGTCTGTCAGTCATTATGCCCCATGCCCATTCTCTCCTAGCTGTATACATTGGCCCCAGGGTGCAGTATTTGACACAAAAAGTTTCAGTCTCAGAATATTTCTCTCCACCTAAATTTCCTTAAAATTGGTCTGGCTATTAAGTTAGAAGACAGAAAATATAACCTTAGTGAGGGAGATCCATTCATAGGGACCATCTGCCACTCGAAGCAACTGTATTTCCACAGACTAGTCTGTCTTCCATGAAGTGCTAAAATGTTCACATCCGTAGCAGAACATATAAAACAGCAAATTTTGGTGACTGTTTTGAGATGAGTTCGTGGAATTGGCTGTAGATTTCTTTGAACAAATTGGGAGCTGCTGCCTCAGGACCCCATTCATAGAATTTTAAAGTTTTCACTGAGTTACAAAAGCAAACAGAATGATCTTGTGGTTCAGCGGCTACATTAGTAAATCATTTATTTACAGAGGTTTATGACACATAAAACACATCAAATATAAATAGTGTAAAATATTTTGCACCTTTTGGAAATGTGTGCACAGACTTGATGTTCTGCTAATGGATGCACTTGGACAGCTTCAGGGTTTTAGCAGCTCTCCCTCTTGCACACACACACATATGCACACACACACACACACACACACACACAGGAGGAGCTGTTCTCTACATGGCTGGTGTTTTGAGTGCAGTGGGGAAATCTCCCTGAACACATTATAAATAGGAACCAGTTAGTAAAATTGAACTATTCTCCAAATTTCTAAATGAATGACCTTAGGAATCATTCTGGAAAAATCACTTTCTATAATATGGCAGAGCCCCTAGTCTAGTTCAAGTTCACCAACTAATTGTGTTATTAGGGTGTTTGATGTTTTTTTTTCCCCTATTTGGATCTTAAAGGTATTATAAGATTTTACCACTTTAAAATATGCCTATGATTTTTCATTGGATAGTTAGTGGGTGGTTTCCAAATTTTGAACATATGGGATCTGGTGTGTCTATTAACTATCCCTTAATGCTGGGGATAGGATAGCAGGACTCATATCTAAATGAAATATCAGAGAGAATCTTTCATTCAACGAAGATTGATGAGATGTCTAATATGTGTCAAGCACATTCCTGGACCCAAATCAAACCTCCTCTTCTCAGGGGGCTTACATTCTAGTTGAAGGAGAAAGAAAATAAACTAATAAATATATAGTGTAACCCAGGGTGCTATGGAGAAAAAATATATTGGGCATGAAAAGTGATTTGAAAAGGAACAGTTCGGGCTATATTACTATCATTTTATCAAACCAAAGACATGAACAATTGAAAATCTGTATTTACATTTATCCACTGAAAAGGAAACAAAAGCTTCCAGTTATAACTGTAAAATGCCATCAACTGTAAGATGCACCCAATTCTTAGATATGCTAAATAATAAAAAAACAAACAAACAAAAAAAAACAGAAAAGGTCCCTGGTTGGCGCAGCTTGGTGGATTGAGCGCAGGCTGTGAACCAAAGCATCTCAGGTTCAATTCCCAGTCAGGGCACATGCCTGGGTTGCAGGCCACGGCCCCCAGCAACCGCACATTGATGTTTCTCTTTCTCTCTCCCTCCACTCCCTCTCTAAAAATAATAAAATCTTAAAAAAAAAGAGAAAAGGTAATATTACATTGAAGAAATTGTGTGTCTCCTGGGTTATTAGGAAATGCTTTATTGAGAAAGAGATGTTGACTCAGAGACCCATGGAAATGGAGGGTCAGAGAGATATGACTGCTGGAGGAAGAACACTTCAACAGAAAACCAGCAAGTGCAACACTCTAGAGGTGGCCATGCTTTGAATGCACATGTTTGAGGAGAGCAAGCAGTCTGGTATGACTGGATGGGAACAGGCAAGGGACAGACCCTGTAGAGCCTTCTAGGCCATGGTAAGAAATTTAGATTTCACTCTGAGTGAGAAGGAAAGCCAAAGGAGGTTCTGAGCAGAGGAGAGATTGAGGATGTCAAACAGCCGTACTCTGATTGCTCTGCACTGTGTGGAGAATAGACAGTAGGGAAGCAATGGTGAAAGCAGATTTCGTCACAGTAAGGAACTATTAAAATCACCCATATGAGGACAGTGGCTTTGACTGATGGGTTGGGGCTACAGTGAAGATGAGAAGTGATCAGACTCTCAGTGTATTTCAAAGTGACTGTTCTTGAGAGTAAGAAGCTGTTTATAACCCAATTTTTAAAAGGCTACACTGTATGTAGCCTTCTCTAGGTATGCCAATCATATTTGTTATACAGTTGAGCTGGTATCTAAGGGCATTTCTTAGTTAGAAAAGAAAAAAAAATGATGGAAAGTGTTAGGAAGGAGTAGAGTTTAGAAACCAGAAGATTTCAATGTGTAAGACCTTTGGTAGAGGAGCTCAGAGGGATTCCCCATCTGGTCATAGACACTAACTTAAAAGAATAGATTAGGAAGTAGAATTTCTCTGCAGAGTGAGAACAGCCTGTGTGCCTAATTAGTGAATACACTGCAGAAAACCTGAACCATTTAAAATTGGGTGAGGATAAGTCCTGGGATTCTGTGAACTAGTATTTTTATCTAGCCAAGTTGATGATCCTGGTCCACAATGTTTTAGGAATTCTGTCTTTTTATCTATTTTTATAATTTCTTTAAAAAGAGTGTTGCTTAGTAAAATCCAGCTTTTTATTAGTAAAAAATAAAGGGTAATAATGGAATAAATGAACAAATGTAATTTTGGCATCTACATGCCTGGGCTTGGCTGCAACTTCTTGTTTACCTGGACTTGGGAAATTACTTAACTTTGAACTCTCAGTACCAAGGTCTATAAAATTAGTCTAATAATAATAATAATAATAATAACAATAATAATAATAATGCCTTCCTCATAAAATTGTTGTGAGGATTAAAGGAGATTACATAGTTTTGGCATCTAGCACAATTAGGGGTACATAGTAAGTTTTCAATAAAAAGCTCTCATTATTATTTGTACCATAAAGGTGTGACAATACAAAGAAAAACAGAGTGCCCTGGAGACCAACATGGGGGCAAGCAGTCAGCCTCACCACTGGAGAACAACAGGTGACCTGCTGGTTTCCTGTAAACAGACAAATCCAACTCCAAAGGCATGGGATGAGGATGCATTCCAGTGGTGTCTCTTTCCCTGCCTGGGTTTTCTTCCTCTTACAACTCAGGCGGCAACATTGACTCTTCTTAGCCTAGGGTCTCCCTTGAGTTCTGCATTTCATTCGGGTGGCAGTGTTAGCTGGCTAGAGCCGCTGAGTTAATTAGGTAAGAAGGTGGAAACCTAGAGAATCAACAGAATACCTGCTACTGAGGGGCTCTTTGGGGACTTCAGTGGTCACTTGGGGACCACTCTTTGGGGACCATTCTTTGTTTCAATTGTGCACAGTTGTTGGACATCCCAGAGAAGTCCTGCTGAATTAAACTGGTGAATTTGTTGAACTAAAGCCTCTGAATTCAGTGGTGTCTCTCCTGTTCTTCCTTTGACTCACTTTTTCCTTCTGTTTCCTGCCTGGAGCATCATTGAGTTCCTCTCTTGCCTCTCTCCTTTTCATTGGCATCTGTTTGTCTCTCACTTTTCACCATATTGGTTTGTCTCCCCACATTCCTATGGTACCTTTCACCTGAGATCCTCAGAGCTCAACATAATTGTTACTTAGTAGGCTTTGTAGAACATTCATCATTGCCTTTGTCAAAGAGCCAATTAACTCCCTGCTGCCCTTCAGGAACCTGTAGCAAGCCCCCTGCTGTGTCTGGTTAGTTTAAGGCAGCAGGGAGCTAATTGTTCCCTTAGTCAGTGTAGTGGTAAACTCTTCTTAGGATGTTTACAGGTTCATACCCTGCTTTAAAAGAACCTATTTTTTTTAACTTCTTGGCTGATTACCACCCTGCCTGTAATCCACTCTAAATGGCAGAAAAGGTGCTGTCAAGGCAGCTCAGGGCAAAGTGCGGTAATACAGCATTTTTGACACCTTTCAGTGTGAGCTCTGGCTTCCTTAAGTAATGGAGACAGACTGCATCATTATTTTTAAGGAGAAAGATGTCACCATGTGGCTGAGTTTGTGTTCACTAATGTGTAGATTTGGGAGGCCATCATTTTCTATTTTCCTCAAATGCATTGCCAAGAGATAGATAGGGCAGAGTGGGCTCTGCCTCACCTTCAATGCTACAGGGTCTTGAAAAATGCAGGCATTTTACAAAGGCTACAATTTATAAACAGTGTGCTCATATCCACCCAGGCTGTACTTTATAACTGCATGCATTGTGGATGAGTATTAGAAATATTCATGGGAAATGCTACATGTAGTCACCATGTATTTTTAAAAATCTCTGCCATACCTTTGGAGGAAAAACTGCATGTTCTTGATGTTATGGAAGCAAATATGCACAGTAAAAATGTTATCTTGTTTCATAAAGCCTAATTATTGATTTGCATCTGCTGGTTCTACCTGTACAGCATACATCCTATGATATTGCCAACAATGACAAAGAGACATTTGCCTACCAGTACCCCATATACTATGGATATACAATAAATATTAAGCCTATACTACCTCAATAATTGAAAGGTAAAAGAAAACACTGTAGAATTGATTTACTGACACTACTTATATGTATGGTGATTCCTTTTGAATCACAACACACACGGACAATTCTTTTCCCTTTATACCTGGCTGTCCTTCTCTTCTACCTCTTTATTGCCTTCACCTACCTTCCAGCCCACCTTAACCTCCTTTTCTAAGAGCTGTCTTTCCCCTTGGTCCTTTAATATTTCTTTCACATTAAGCTATTCCAAATAGCAACTTTGGGATTGTCTTAATGACTTCTAATCTGTCACTTTAATCCTATCTCTCTCTCATTCATCTCCATCTCTAATCTACAGCCTCTGCATTAGGGTAGGAGTTCATTTACTTTCATTCATTGACCTCGGTTTCTCCTACATAAGTTCATCCTTCATACTGCTTCCACACAATCTTTTCTTTCCCTCCCTACCCCAGCCCTCCAGCATGATTTCTGAATGCCTAATGAGTCACATTTTAGCTCCAAACCCAAAATTCAAGACCCTCTGTCATCTGCCCACACCATTCTTTCCATCATTTGTTACTCTTGCTTTGACCTACCCCTATTCCAGCCAGGTCTGGTAGCCTCACCCACCTTCAGACTATTGACAGTTCATTCAGGATGTTTTGTCCAGCCAGCACCCTTCCAATACATGGGCTTCATTTTCTTATGAGGGCTCAAAGCTCTCACCTTCTTGGAAGTTTCTGGAGGTAGTCATATATCTATATGTATGTTCTTCTACTTTGCATCATTTTGCTTTATGTATCAACTTTGCTGGCAGTCAACTTTCATTTGTTGCTGTATTACTAGCAGTATTTCTCAAGGATTTTCATATATATATATGAAATATATGAAATATATGAAATATATGAAATATATATATATATATATTCTTTTTGTCCTGTTAAAACAGAAACTAGAGCTTATCACAGCCCCATTTACAAAAGTGTTTGCATTTTGCTATGCCTGGTGTAAAATTATATATATATAATGGGCACTAGATGAATGTATCTTAACTCTTTTCCACTCCCTAATGATATATTCTTTGTGTTGCTGTTACTTTTCAAAAAGGTGTAAAAAAATCTCCTTAGCAAAGAACATATACACATATGTGTATACACTGTGGACACAGATAACAATGCAGTGAATGCAAGTGGGGTGGGGGTGGCTGGAAGGAAGCAAAAGGAGAGGAAATTGGGGGCATCTATAATAGTGTCAACAATAAAAAAATTCTCCCTAGCTAGATTATAAAACCCCTGAAATTATAGATTTAAACTCTTTTGTAAAACTCTTGATGTATGAAAATAAAAGTAATAAAATTAATTATTTTTTATTTATGATAAAGGTTTACCACTTTTTGGCTACTGCTGCTATAATTCATCTTGCTGTGCATTCCAGTGTTTTAGGTATTAATATTATCTTTAGAAGAAAGTTTCAAGCTCCTCAAGGACAGGACTGATTTCTATGCCTCTCTCTTTATAGTGCATGGCACTGAAAAAGTTCAGCTGAAAAAGTAAATACTAAGTAATAATTTTCTAATTGACCTTAAAAGAGACAAGACTCATGTAAAGTACTTATCAGAACAGAATAAAGTCCTGGTGTGCATTAACAGTTAAAAGGTTTTTGCCATTACATCTTGCCCTCAAGCACTATAATCCAGTCTGATGGTTTTCAACTCAATTCTAATCTTTGATGGCTAGAATAATCACATTGTGCTTTGGAGTTTTTTATGAATACATATTATAAAAAAATCATAGTACTAACATTGTCTCATGTTCCTTTTTGTAGATTGGTATTAATGATAGATCCTATTAATATAAGCATATCTAGGAATACTAGTTTATAAAATAACAAAAACAAATAATAAGGTCAAATAAGATATTCAGAGAATACACAGAACATACAGCTGAAAGTGCAAGTGTTTAAATTGTCACCACAGTATTCTGAGCTCTTGACAAGAAGCACGAGTATAAATGGGCAATGACATTTTTGAGAAAATGGCTTTGGAGAGAGGTGCTTCTTTAGGATTATCCTTGGGGAATTGAAATTTGAACTTATGCACTAGGTAACTGGATCATTCATGATATATATACCCTCAGCCCAGAATACCTTCTTTCTCTCATAACTACCTCAAGCCTCCACCCTAGGCAAAATCTTATTCATATTCCAAAACTCGACTTAGGCATCATTTTCTAAATCTTTGTCCCTTCACCTCTATAAAATTAATCAGTCCAAGTTTCTTCCATACTCATGTTCCTATCATTGTAGTTACCACCTGTGTTCTAATTTATTTGTTTGCATGCCTGTCTCCTTTTGGCTTGGTTTCTTTATGGACTGAGCTTTGATAAGCTCTCTGTCCTAAATTGCAAGCCTAGTTCTAGTACACTTTAACAGCCCACATTTTTTGTTTTGTTTTAGTTTGTTTACTGATTTTATCAAATTTTAAAGTTATTTTTAAAAATGTTATCAAGTTGTTCAGTGGGAATCAAATAGAGTATTAAGAGCATACATTTAATATTGATAAGAATACCTCTAATAATAAATCAGGAAAGAAAATTAAAACATATAAAGAAAAGATCCTTAAATGGAGCATGTCTCTGGGAAGAGATATGTAGAAGTCTCTAGTGATGAGTATTGCCTATGCAAAGAGTTAGAATGACACAAAGCAGAAACATCTCCAGCTATGTTTTCTCAGAGAAAACTAGAGAGTTAAAAGCAGAAAATACAGAAGGCCAAAGTAGAAAAGAGGGTCTGGGCAGAGGGTAGTAAAGACTTTGCTTTAGGATCTGGTGGACTGGGTTCCAATTCCAGTTCAGCAACTTGCCATGTGACTTTAAGAAATTAATGCATCCTTTCTTAGCCTCATTTTCCTTATGTGGAAAATGAAATCTCCCTGTGAGGGCTGCTATGAGGCTTAAATATTCCAAACTTAAATGCTTGGCCTAGGTTAGTGCTGAAAAAATGTTAACCACCACCATCATTAGTGTAGGTCAGATTCAGGTCCATTAATGGAACCAATGCAATAACATGAATATTATCTTAGCCATTTAATTTTAGCAAAATTCTTAAGAATTAAATACATAGAACTTTATTTTAAAAAATAATGACCTGTCTGGAGTGGCTCAGTGGATTGAGTGGCCAGATTCCCAGCTGGGAGCATGCAAGAGGCAACAGATCTATGTATCTCTTGCATATTGCTGTTTCTCTCCTTCTCTTTCTTCCTCCCTCCCCCTCTCTATAAAAGTAAACAAAGAAAATCTAAGCAAAAAAGTAGTGACACAAAGGTGCTACTTGAAATGTTAGTACCAGATATTCATATACTTACACACTTGATATTCATATACTTATATACTTCTTTTTCTCACTGTATGCCAAATTATTATTATTTACAATTTGTACTTTAAAAAGATAGTATATTTAGCACAAAAAAATTAAGTCAGGCATAGTGACTTAATGGTACACTAAAGTGATAGTAAACTTTTTTAAGTAAAATTGAATATAGGAAATAAATATTTTAGGTGTTGAGTTTTAAATGATTAAGTATTTGATAAAGTTCTAGATTCATAGCTCATCAACCATGTTAAAAGACAAGGTTAAATTCAAGCAGTACCATACCAACTTTCCACTGTCAATAGATAATAAGCATGATAAACTAATTCTATATATAACTCGATCTAATTCTGTATATATGATTAAAAGTTGGAACTAACCCTCTGTCAAGATTTTTGCCACTTTGTATGCCCCCTCTTTAAGTTGATAAAACTCCTGAATTGTGATCACAGCTTTAGAAAACAGTAGACTTGAATTTGTTTTCATTTTTCCCTTTCCCTAGCTTGGTTCCTATAAAATAGAGACAGGAGTGGTGCTTTTGAAAAGCCCAAGAATTTTAGCACATTGATAATATAGAATTTTCATTTCAACTCTTCAAAACAAGGGTATATTTAATGGAAAAAATGAGTATTATAACATCATTTCACTAGCAGTCTTATCAATAAGTTCAAAAGATTGGTAGCCTAGCAAAAACAAATCCAAAATTCTTGCATCTTCCATTATTTTAAATTTTTACTAGAGCAACAAGGTTGAACAACTTAAAGTCTGATGTGTGGAGATCTATATCTGGTATGGAGATCTTTCTCCACACATATGAGGATAAAATTTTACACTGTCCTCACTTTAGCATGACAGTATTATTTTTACATCAGATTATCACTTGTGTGTCTCTTCATAGCACCCCTCTGTTAAAGGTTTTAGCTCCATTTTCAGAAAAATCAGAATATAGCATCTTAGTAACTTCATCAAACTCATGAGAGAGCCATGGTAGAAAAAGATTCCATGGATAGCTTTAGAAAGTAAATTGATACATTGTAAGATTTCTAGTAGTTACCCAAGAGGTAATTTTTAAAAAGTAAAGAAATTTATGCCCACATAAAGATTAGGAGGTATTCAGAAGCTTGACACCCCCTTATTATGGACTTCTTTGTGGATGCATGCATTTGTATAGCCATTTACCTCTCCTTCTTCATTCTCCTCATGCCCATCTTTCTACAAAAGGTCTCCGAACAAAGTTTCCCTGTAAAAATATGGCCTATGTCCTTCACAATATTCTCCTGCTTAGATACCTACTGCCTGAGTTTAACAGCTAAATCAATTAATCATTACCAGGTTCCTCCTGGCACTGACACAGAGGCCCTTTCAGTTGACAGAAGACAAAAAAATACATTAAAAGAGGGGAAAAAATAAATGTTTTAGTAGATTAACAGTTCATTTGCATTTACCCCTACTTCTATCACTTATTAATAGAATAAGCATGGATTTCCAACTAACTAAAATTTTCCACTGATATAAAAATAATAAAACTTTCTTAAACTGTTACAATACAGTAATACATTTTATTTCTATCTAATACAGTGCTGTGTTGAAAAAATCCAAAGCAATTTAAAGGTACAAACTATAAACACTAACTATTCCTCATCCATCCTTTTCAACATAATCTTTCTTATATGTAACAATTGCTATTGGAATTCTGAAATAGAACTAGCTCCTGTTTTTCCTATTCTAGTTTTTTTTAAGTGTATTTTATGGATTATGCTATTACGGTTGTCTCAATTTTCCCCTTTTGCCTCCCTCTGCCTGGTAGCCCCTTTCCTCCAGCAATCCCCACTTGGTTCATACCCATGGGTTGTGCATATAAGTTCTTTGGCTTCTTCATTTCCTATACTATTCTTAACATCCTCTATTTTGCATCTACCCATTATGCTTCTTTTTTTAAAATATATTTTATTGATTATGCTATTACAGTTCTCCCATTTTCCCCCTTCACTCCCCTCCACCCTGTACACCCTCTCCCACCCATATCCCCCCCTTTAGTCATGTCCATGTGTCATACTTATAATTTCTTTAGCTTCTACATTTCCCATACTATTCTTACCCTCCCCCTATCTATTTTCAACCTACATTCTATGCTACTTATTCTCTGTACCTTTTCCCCCTCTCTCCTCCTCCCACTCCCCTGTTGCTAACTCTCCATGTGATCTCCATTTCTGTGGTTTTGTTCCTGTTCTAGTTGTTTGCTTAGTTTCTTTTGGTTTTGCTTTAGGTGTGGTTGTTAATAATTGTGAGTTTGCTGTCCTTTTACTATACATGTTTTTTCTTTATCTTCTTTTCTTAGATAAGTCCCTTTAACATTTCATAAAATAAGGGCTTGGTGATGGTGAACTCCTTTAACTTGACCTTATCTGAGAAGCACTTTATATGCCCTTCCATTCTAAATGAGAGCTTTGCTGGATAGAGCAATCTGGGATGTAGGTCCTTGTCTTTCATGACTTGGAATATTTCTTTCCAGCCCCTTCTTGCCTGTATGGTCTCTTTTGAGAAATCAGCTGAGAGTCTGATAGGAACTCCTTTGTAGGTTACTGTCCCCTTATCTCTTGCTGCTTCTAAGATTCTCTCCTTCATTTTTACCTTGGCTAATGTAATTATGATGTGCTTTGGTGTGTTTCTTCTTGGGTCCAACTTCTTTGGGGCCCTCTGAGCTTCCTGGATTTCTTAGAAGTCTATTTCCTTTGCCAGAGTGGGGAAGTTCTCCTTTATTATTTATTCAAATATGTGCTCAATCTGTTGCTTTTCCCCTTCCCCTTCTGGTACCCCTATAATTCAGATGTTGGGACATTTAAAGATGTCCTGGAAGTTCCTAAGCTTCTCCTCGTTTTTTTTTTGAATTATTATTTCTTCATTCTTTCCTGCTTTATTTTTTTTTCTTCCTTCTGGTCCACTCTATTGTTTTGAGTCCCGGCTTCCTTCCCTTCACTTTTGTTTCTCCATGCATCTTCCTTCATCTCTTTTATGGTAACCTGCATTTTTTCATCTAATTTGCGCCCAAAATCAACCAATTCTGTGAGTTTCCTGATCACCAGTGTTTTGAACTGTGCATCTGATAGATTGGCTATTTCTTGGTCGCTCAAAAGGATGAGTCCTGGGGGACTGATCTGTTCTTCTGTTGGACACATGTCTCTCTCTCTCTCTGTCCTTTTTTAAATTTTTTAAATTTTTTTTTCCAGGTCTGGTCGCTCTTGTTATGGTGAGGGGCGGAGGCTTAGGTGTTCCCCTGGGCAGGGCACCCCCATTGCTAGATTGTGACGTTGTATGTGGGCGCGAGCATGGGTGCGGGGGTGGGAGGGAACAATGGCGGTAGCTCCATTCTCCTGGGATCTCAGTCCCCGCTCTGGGATCCTGGGCCACATGCTCTGCCCTGGTCCACAATGCCACCTCACCGGGTCCGCCAGCCGCCACCTGCATACTCAGGGTTCACCACTCCGTCCTGGAAGGGCTACGCGCTCCTGGTTGCCCCATGCGCCCAGTTCTCCCTGATCTCAGCGCTGCACAACCCGTGCCCGCTCTTCCTCTCCACCTCTCCTACCGGTCTGAATGAATGGGTCTACTTCAACTTCTGGGCTGTCCGACTTCCATTCAGATAAATTCTCTATCAGTTCTGGGTGTTATTCTAGCTCTAAATTGTTGTTCTAATCTTGGTTGTGTGTGGAGGTACAGTGCGTCCACCTATGCCTCCATCTTGCCAGAAGTCCCTCCCATTATGCTTCTTAATTCCTATATCTTTTCTCCCACTACTCCTCACGCCCCTCAGCTGATAACTCTCCATGTAATCTCCATTATCTATGATTCTGTTCTTGTTCTACTTGTTTGCTTAGTTTGTTTTTGTTTTTGTTTTATAGACACAGTTGATAGCTGTGAGTTTATCATTTTAATGCTCATAGCTTTGATCTTCTTTTTCTTAAATAAGTCCCTTTAACATTTCCTGTAATAATGGCTTGGTGATGATGAACTCCTTTAGCTTTACCTTGAATGGGAAGCACCTCATCTTTCCTTCCACTTTAAATGATAGCTTTGCTGGATAGAATAATCTTGGTTGTAGGTCCTTGTTTTCATCACTCTGAATATTTCTTGCCATTCCCTTCTTGCCTGAAAAGTTTCTTTTGGGAAATCAGCTGATAGTCTTTTTCTGTTGTTGTTGTTGTTAACACTCTGCTTTTCTCTTGCTGCTTTTAAGATTCTCTCTTTATCTTTAACTTTTGGCATTTTAATTATAATGTGCCGTGTTGTGGTCACCTTTGGGTCCAAACTAGTTTGGGACTCTCTGTACTTCCAGGACTTGTATGTCTATTTCCTTCAGCAAATTAGGGAAGTTTACTTTCATCCTTTTTTTTTTAAGTTCTCAATTTCTTGCTCTTCTTCTTCTCCTTCTTGCATACCTATGATTTGGATATTGGCACATTTGGAGATGTCCCAGAGTCTTCTTATATTATCCTAATTTTTTTTTGAATTCTTGTTTCTTCAGTCTGTTCTGGTTGAATGTTTATTTCTTCCTTATGTACCAAATTATTGATTTGAATCCTGGCATTCTTCCCTTCACTGTTTGTTCCCTGTGGATTTTTCTTTATTTCACTTAGTGTAACCTTCATTTCTCCCCTTATGCTTTTGCCCATACTCAATGAGTTCTCTGAGCATCCTGATCGCCAGTGTTTTGAACTCTGTATCTAATAGTTTAGCTATCTCCATTTCACTTAGTTCTTTTTTCTGTGTCTTTTTTTTTGGGGGGGGGGTTCATATTTCTTTGTCTCCTCAATTTGCCAGCTTCCCTGTGTTTGTTTCTGTGTATTAGGTACAGCTGGTTTGACTCCCTGTATTAGCACACATGTTAAGTTTTGTGAGAAAGAGCCTTAGGTATTTGCCAGGATGGGGCAACCTGCCTCATTGCTTTGTAGTGCTGTGTGGGGAGAAGGAGCTGGTTTTGGAAACTTGCCCAGAGCTCAACCCATTTCCAGTCACTTCATCTACTTCTCATATGTGACTGGCTCCCTTCTAGCTGTTACCCTGGTGATGATTCCCAGAGTGGGTGGGTTTGCATACATTTTAAGTCCATGTGAGCCCTTTAAATGGACTTTCCTGAGAAATTGGCCATTTCTTCCTCCGACCCCACCCCACTGGTTTTTGCAGCTTGAAGTTATGAGGCTTTCTCTTCCAGGCACCAAATCCTTGGGCTGGGCAGTCTGGTCTGGGGCTGGGATTGCTTGCTCCCAAGGGATCTCTCTCCATTTTTATCCACCACTTGTAAACATGGCACCTCACATTCCACTACCACAGCTGCTGCCTCTCCATGCCACACTGCCCTCTCCACCCCAGCTCCCTTTAAATCCCTGATTCTTGGACTTCCATACAGTTCAGTTTTCTGGTGTTTTTGTTTTGAGGTTTATTGTGATTCATCTTGTAGTTGTGCAAGGAGTCAGTGTGTCTATCTAAACATCCATGTTGACCAGAAGTTCTCTAGTTTTCTTAAGATTGATGCTGACTCACTTTAAAGCTCACTGGAGATAATTTCCCTTTCTTGGGAGCAACAAGTAAATTCTCCCACAAGAAGTTATGAAAGAAATCTGCTAAGATTCTAACTTTCTCAAATATTTAGGTGGATCTTGAAAGCCCCAAATAGTTTAGGTACTGGCTATCTTTGAGCTGGATTTATTTGCCAGAGATCTCCCAAATTAAAGACTTGCCTGATAGGTAGAGTTGTAAATGAAGAGATTTTTTCAGGATGGGATTTGGGTGGACCATCATATTCAACATTGAACTACTCTCCAATCCAGCAAGGAGTAAATATTAATCTCAATAGTTCCCCCTAAATTCACACTTAATGTGCATTTCTATATCTTTGATGGACCAAAAGAGATATCAGAATTCTTATAATAGCCTGGTTCATTTTTAGGTTGTTTTCATATAATTTTTATTTTGAAGATAGCAGAGACTTTAGGGATGAGGAAAAAATCTAGAGCATTGCTTGCCTTATTTACTACTATGCCTCATTATTACCACCATGGAAGGCCTGCGGATATGCTTACAGTTTGTAATACCTGGGACTGACAGCTTGGTATTTCTGTCATTTATCATGAAACCAAAACAATAATATATCATACAACTTCAGATTTAGAGCTTAAATGCCCTTTAACAAGCAACGTTTGTAGTTACATATTTTGCAAGTGTGTGAATATTTTTCAAATTAGTGTAGAAGTGTCTCTAACAGAATGGAAAGAAAAGATAGATGAAGATTGAGTACAAGCCCTGACTGGGTAGAGCATCATCCCAATATGCCAAGGGAGTGAGCTCTGTGGGCTCAAACCCTGGAAAGGACAATGAATGCATAAATAAATAGAACAATGAATTACTCTCTCTCTTCCTTCTTCTTTGCCCCCTCCTCCCCCACTTCTTCTTGTCTCTAAAATAAAAAAAAATTTAAAGATGCAATAGAGGTTAATTTAGAAGGTTAATTTGACCTGTACTTAGAGTAGATGCTCAGTAAGATATACTATTCAGGGGTAATTTCTCCAGTTTTAAATGCATTTTTTTAAAAAAGGAAGAAGATAGAAGGTAGTACAAATATTACCTAAATCCCTGAATACTCAAAGTAAGACCGTTAGAGAATGAGACAACATTATTTATTAAAATGTGCACTTTATCAGTTTGAATTCAGAACAAGACAAAATTTGATATTTTATAATTACATTCACAAAGTTAAATAACACATGGATTATAACACTTAAGGAATTCAAGTGATCACAACTACTATTCAGTGGTAGCAATTAATTGATTTTGTAGCAGGAATGTTTAAGGTATCAATCTTGTCCTATGTGAAAGGAAAAATAAAAGCCTCCCAAGGTTCTACAAAAGAGAAAGTGCATCATTCTACCCCCTGTCAGGTATTCCAATGAAGCTGAGATTGCCCTTATTTGCACAAGGATACTGGCTAAAATTGTGCTCCCCACTGTGAAGCTTTCCAATACATCTTTCTATATTCTCATCCTTTTCTTTCCTTGAAACCCAGATCACACCCTTTTTATTTTTTTGGCTTGTCAAAGAATGAATGTGGGTGAATACACAGGAAGTACCTATGTAAAGGAATAGGGAAGGAGGTGAATGTCCCCAAAGACTAAGCTTTTTTACTTACTTTTAATTTTTAAAAACATTTTTGATGCAAACTCCTTCTTAGCCACATCTCCTTCATTAGTTTCAGAGCTAGAGTAGATTTGAGCACAAGGCTTCTTTCTATACATCACTGAATCCCACTGCCAAAGTGTAAAGAAAAAAGTGGTCCCAGATACTTTCTGATCATTCCGGAAAATTCCATTTTCCCAGGAATGACATAGTATTTTCTGAAGAATCCCCAGAAAATTTGAAAAATAAAAATAAAATAAAATTTACCACTACAGAATTTCTGGGTGATGCTGACATTATTCTATATAGATCTATTGAGAAATATGTGATTTTTCTGAAAATTCATTGAAGTCATTATTTGCCTATATCTTAGAAACATGTACACATTTTACATATTCAGTTCTTAAGGGAAGTCTCTCTCTGTCTTTCCCCTCTCTCCCTCTCTCTCTCTCTCTCTCTCTCTCTCTCTCTCTCTCTCCCCACCGCCTCAAAATTGTATCTGGAATGCTTTATACCCTGTCCTTCCTCCTTTGGGTTTTTGTACATTCAGATACTTATACATTCCAGATATAAATAGCAGAGAGATGCTTTTAAAAACTAATTTATTTCATGTCATTAGTTCATGAAATACTTTTGCAGTGGTGTTATTTCTTTGATGACTTATGATTAGTTTTATTCTATCTATAAGAGTTTTCTAAATATCCACAATACCACTCATAATAATCAATATTTAATTTGAGTTGTTTTGACTATTTTTTCTACTAACTTGTCTAATTCATTCACAACTGCTGCCACTTCTCTGCCTATTTCATCCTTTTCATTTCTGTATCCATAACGTTGGTTCTCACTAGCAGAGTACTGAATTTTTGCAATGGCTCCAATCCCCTGTGTCTTTCTTTTAAATGTCATTTTAAAAATGCATACTGATTACAATTTTTTCTAACCCTTTCAGGGGAGCCTTTCTTTTGGTAGAATGCTTGAACCTAACATGTAAAGCCTCAATTTTTCTAACCACAGTCTGTTTCCCAATCTTCCCTTCTGTTTCTTTTTCCACAAGTCCTTCTTTCTTGATAGAGTGCTCTACGGACTGTCTACTGAACATTCCATCCTCACTGCCTACCTTTTGGATTTTGCTCATTGTATGCCCAGGGTCTGAATATCCTGTCTCCTTTTGCTTATAAACATTGAACATGAGCCCCTCTTCCTCTTCCATGAAGCCTGCTCTACAAAACTTCTCAAAGTAATCCCATAACTCATGCCTTTATCATTCATTCTGTCAATTAATTATGTTCTCTCTTGGATTATTATGTAAGTATTTCCCCTGTGTACTATCTAAACTAAAAACTCCTCAGTGTCTCCATTTCCTTTGAATTCCCAAATCACCTAGCAAAATTATGAGGGGCAATAGAATGAATGCACATATGAAAAAAGATTATTAAATAGATTTGATAATGAGATGCTGTTTTTTCTTATTAATACTGCATTTTTAGCTACCAAAACTACATTTATTGTTTAGATGTAAAATGTTCAAAATAATACATCATCATCAAAGGTAGGCATTTTGGCCATTTGTAGAAGGGTAAAAAAGTTGCTACTCATTTATATCTGTACATTTTTGTGAAATATGATAATATTTAATAAATTATGGCTTTGTGTTAAACTCCCCAATGTCATACCCCAACCATTACTTTCTATCATTTTTTCACTTTTTTTTCCATTTCTGGACTATTTCAAAGTATAGTGGTGGTAAAGTACTTTGGTCTGCTTACTTTATGTCCCCTGAATCCTATTCTATTACACAGCCTGTGAGTCCTAGATGCTCTCTTGTCCCCAAACATATGACTTAACCTTTCTATGTAAAGGTAAATATTTTTTCTTGCAAGAGAAGATACCAGAAACCATGAAAACCATTTGTTTACTAATATCTAGATTGGAAAAAGGAGAGACCAGTTTTTTAAAATATATATACATTGATATGATTAAAGACTAATTTTCCAGTTATTTTAAAAGAATTTTATTTGTTTATTTTTAGAGAGGTGGGAAGGGAGGGAGAGAAACATCAATGTGTGGTTGCCTCTTGCATGTTCCCTACTGGGATCCTGGTTTGTAACCTAGGCATGTACCATAGACTGGGAATTAAACCAGCAATCCTTTGATTCACATGCCAGCAGTCAATCCACTGAACCACACCAGCTAGGGCTAATTTTTCAGTTTTAAAATGGAGCATATGGTGGAAATGTATAATGGTTCAGCCCTGCAGAAAAAGGTTAACCATAGAATTACATGTGGCCCAATAATTCCACTCTTAGAAATATAATCTAAAGAATTGAAAACAAGCATTCAAACAAAAACTTCTTTGCAAAGGTTCATTGCAATGCTATTTTCAATATCCAAAAGATGGAAACAGCTCAAATATCCAAGATGTCTTTTATGTGTACAAGCAATATTATTGGCCCATAAAAAAGAATGAAGTACTGATTGATACATGCTACAACATAGATGACCCTTGAAAACATTATGTTAAGTGGAAAAAGCCAGTCACAAACTAACACATATTATGTGATTCAATTTATATGGAATATCAAGAATACTCAATACTCTACAGACAGCAATTTGATTAGTAATTGTTTAATGCTGGGGGTAGGGATTTAATTCAGAAGGCTCAGAGTTTTTTTTCAGGATTATAAAAGTGTTTTAAATTGGTTGTGGTGATGGTTGCACACATTTATGCATATACTAAAACCACTGAATTGGGGTTGTATGGTATATATTGTATGCTATATGTATAAAAACCATTTAAAACTGAACTTAGAACAATTATTTTCTGTTTAAATGGTATTTACATTGAGATATTGGCTCATAAATAATGGAGATATAAAATTAAAAAAATACTTAAAAAGCAAGTGTCAGTACTGCTTCCTGACATCCTTGGCCTGTTGAAAAGGAAGTGGAGAAGACTTGCCTTAACTGACATTAAATATTATAGTTTCTAATTCGTCTAGGGCAGCACCTGCTAATATTAAAGAAGCCAAGGACCCTCAGAGAACCATCCCTTGACCACAAGTCAGAGGAAAGACAAGAAGTCTGTAAAGTCTCAGGCAGGATTACCATGGCCCAGGTGTACATCTATTAATCTCAGATTATATTGGAGAGGAGCCATCAGATCTGTTTTTTCTTGTACAGTTAGCAGAGTGTAGCCAGTGGACAGCACTTGACTCTTAAACAACTAAGTTGCTCGGAGGCTGACCTGATGTTTAGAAGTGTTGTATGCTCAGGTCTCTGAAGATTATAGCACCATAAGTAAAATACTAATGCTTTAAGAACACATAACATTAGTGCCTAAGTTCAAATCATTACATGTATTGTTTTTACTTCTCCATAGGAAATTTCACTAGGCAGATTTATATCTAAGATTTACAGCCTTTATTTCACAGGATGATCTAGTGATTAACAAAGAAAGTTTCATTACAATTGTTTTACTTAAAAGATAAAGCCCCAGAGTAGGCTAGTTTCAAGGCCTATTGATTAAAGCATTGAAATATTGCCCCACACTCTGGTTTCTGCCCCTGAATGATCTCATTTCACCAATAAACAGGATATTTTACAAGTGTATTTTACATAGCCAGGAAAAATGCCACAAATGATATGCAGGGCTTCAATGGTTGCCAGATTCTTCTTCCCTTTGATTCAATTCCCAAAAATGAAAATAAGGAAGTTATAAATGTAAACACCACCTGTCATCAGTGGAAAATCATTTCCTCCCACCACAAGAGATTTTCTCTAAAAATACAAATTCTCCACATTATACTTTATTTTTAGTTAAAGGGATTAGTAAAGGGTAGTATTAAAGAGCTCCAGTTTCTGATTTATTTTGTTGATTTCCCACTATTGTTTAATAAATAGGATTGTTAATATAAAGGCTAATTAAGTTTGTTGATGACTATAGTAGTATATAGCCCACAAGTGACATGACTTCCCTTCTCCTTTCACCCCCCCAAACTAGAGTGAAAATATTAGCAACCTGGAGGAGGAGGCTTTCTGAGTAAACATAAGAATGTCATCTACCCTTTATAATGTTAAAAACTAAATATTTTAATAGTGTGACCAAAATATGTCATGTGAGCTCTATACTAATGCTCCAGGGGCATTATATACACAGCACAGGGGCAAGTATATACACAGCACAGTTGGTACCAAACACTGCCTTGCTCACAAATATAGTTTGTAGTAGAAACTTTTAAAAACATGCATAATGTAATTTGTAAAATTTCTCTCTTTTTCTCACCTCTAAGATTCCATGATTCCCTTCACTCTTGATATGTTTAATATAGTATTGATGGACTAGCATAAATGCAAATGCTAGGCTGGCAAAGCTTGTGATTATACTCCTTTGTTCAATCATACCTCTCCTGATATTTCTACATACTACATTACGGAATACTGTGTGTGTGTGCATGTTTCTTGCTAGTGATGACATATGATAAGGCAAAAAAAAACGCTGATCTGATAAATGACTTTTATTTCTCTTGGGCAAAATAAAAAAAAAAACAGATATATGCCCACGTTTATTCTCCTTCTAGCTTTTCTAACTTGTCTCCTTCTTCACACAATATGCACGATTGAGTAGTGTCTTTGATTAGAGTACATGAACCAGAAAAAAATAATAGGCTCTTCTTGAAGAGAATAACGTTTCATTGATAACTCTTAGGGTGTTTGCTCACTTACCTGGGAATGGCTCAAAGTATCTCAGTATTAAAAGGAATGTTGGAATTTTTCTCTTTTGCTTCCCAAGCTAGGGGTTAGAGAATACCAAATTTCTGTAATCATCATAAGTGAAATAGTTGAGGTTTTCCCACACTGAGATTAAATCAGGAACCAGCATAATTATCCATAGTCAGCTCACTAAGAAATAGGCCAACAGGCTGAGAGTTATACTGAATCTTTTATCATATTATCCTTTCCTCATTGTTAGATTTGGAAATGTATATGTCTGCTCATTCACTGCTGATTTTTTTCAAGAGTAAATAAACTGTTACTAATCTCTTATAATGAAAGAAATTTGTTATTCACTTTATTTTATCAAAGCCGCCAAACCCCCCAAATCCCAAAGACTGAATTAATTCTTTATTTCTATTCACTGTGAAAGGAGTATAAATTCAACTGTGGTTTTACAAAAGAACAAAATAATTCTTTATGGTGGTACCTAGTAGGGCACTGTACATCATTTCATTCTACAAATAGAAGTGTTCTGGGGTCAGAAAAGGCCAGAAATAGGCATGAATGACAATGCTACCAGATTGGTCATGCAAATTAAGTCTTTACCATAAATGCATCTGGGTTTTCTTCCTGGGTTGAATGGAAGTATGTAAATACTTGAAGTGTATTTATTTCAATTTTCTGGCCTTGGAAGAGAGAGTTAACCCTAGAAAATATTGATGTAGATCATATTGATAGTCACAAAAGAAATATTCATGATTTTGTGTTGTAGGCATCTCACCTAGTACTTCTTGTCCTCTCCTACACTCCTTATCAAGTGTAATGGACACAATGGAATGCTGATATTAGTGTGCATTCTTGGGTTGCAGATATTTATATGGAGTCATTGACTCTGGGATCTAAATTCCTTTGAGGTCAGGGCCATAGATGCCCCCACTAAGTGACCAACTCCTAGAGTGCAGAGAGCCATCTTTGCCTTCCTATCATACAGACCCTACATTTAGTGAATTGAAACTGATTTGATGAAAATTTAAGGGAATTTAAGAGTTCTTTCATTTCCTTTCTTATCCCTCCTTTCTATCCCACCTCAGGGTGAAATTCAATTGTCATTTTGTGATGGAATGTAATTGGATTATCATATAAACCTTAATAAGTCACTTATCTGGGAAGATGAAGTGAATGTCAGCCATATACAATTAGTTCACACTAGTGGGTTATATTCCTGATAAAAAGAAAGCCTCTAAAGAGTAGAGCAAATAGATAATGATGTTGGATGGCTGCAGTGGTGGCTGAGGCAGTTGTTAGGCAAAGGGTCTGGGGAAAGAGAAGGAAAATATGAAGGCCTTGGATGCCCATTGATATAAAACCTGGATGCAAAGGGCACAGGGAAAACAGATGTGACCTACTTTTTTATTATACTGCAGGCAGGCATCCTTGGAAGTTAGTTTTGGGGAATATAAAAAGTAGAATCTTTTATTATAAAGTTTTTTTACAGTAAATATTGGGAAGAAAATATGAGTCAGAGAAAGACGCTTTTATAGATGTAGATACACACATGCATATATATCAAACACACACATATATACATGTATATATACTATATATGTTTAGACACACATATGTCCATACTACATGTATTTATACACACATGTATAGGTGATGAGTGGTTCAAAATATTTTTCTCTGAAGAGGTAAGAATTTTACTGAAAATGCATAATAATATGAAAAGAAAAATTCTTGATTAGAGAATGATTTTCCTATATAAAAGCAAAGTGACTCCCAATAAAAATCAGCCATTTCAGGCTAGACATTCCATAAGCATAGATAAATAAGCAAATCAATCAAATGTCTTTTATTCTTGAAGTTTAGGGGTCTCAATAGACCTTGAATTTTCACAGGAAAAAAAATGTTATCTTTGAGTTCTATTGCCAGTTACTTGTCAGTCTAACCTCAGAATAATAGCCCAAGCTTATTTCACATTTTTCATTAGAATCATATATGGAGATATATCTGTTACACAAACATTTATTGAGTGCCTACTATGTGCAGGCCACTAAACACTACACATGAGTTGCATAAATTTTCTGCCCTCAAAAACCACATGGTATTGGAAGAGAGATGTGTTAACACATGTAAAATAAATAATGAAAGTAAGTATCTATACCATGCTTGCTCTACGCCAGACCCTGATCCATGCAATCTCTATCTATCTACCCATCCATATGTATAATATATACTTATTCAATCCTCAGAGAAGATCTATGAGAAAAGGAAGATCATTGTCCTATTTCTCAGAAATGAAATTTAGGCATAGAGAAATTAAGTTAATCTGTCCAAGGTCACACAGCTACTAAATAGTAGAGTCAGAATTTGCAACCAGACAGTTTAGTTCCTGAGTTTGTCATTTTCTATAATGAAAAATCACACAGGATACAATGGGGAAATAAATGATGAAAGTTGTTGGGGGTAAGAAAAGGTGTCCTAGGGAGAGCTAAACATGCCCTGATTCTTTAAAAATATGTAAGAATAAAGGTGGGGCATGAAGGAAAAGAGCCAAGGATTTACTTTCCTGGTAGAGTCATATCTGTTAATGATTTCTTGTTTTATAGAACAAGGCTTCTGTACAACAGATTTGGTTACTTCCATTCAATCAACTACCCTTCAGTTAAGAATAGAGCAAAAACTAGTTTTCCTATTATACCACACTTAAATAAATTGAATAATGTGATGGAGTGAGGAAATAGATACCTTGGTTGATCAATTGCATGAGATGAGGTAAGGTGGGGCATCATTGATTCAACATAAAATAGAAGTGATAAGAAAACATCTACTTGATCTACAATATTTCCACTACCAGCCCACTATACCTTGGTATTACAGTATAGGAAGGTAGCAGATATTATCTGGGAGGGATGAGTCCTTTGATGGCCATTAACATATTAGCTCACATTATGTTTATGAGTTCCCTAACAGAAAGCAAAAAGGCTGAATGCTAGGCAAGTGAGGCGGAGAACAAATCAGTTATGACTGGTAGAACTGGGAGAGAAGGGGAAAACTTGGAAGAATGGTCCACACCTTTAGGGGCTGAATCAGTCTGAGTTAGGCAACAGTGACCAGGGCAGAGGAGATATGGTCAAGGGCAATACTAAACATCTCAGTTGTGTAGCCAAAGGTTGAACTCAAACATGCAGGAGTGCTTATCTTGAAAACACAGTTCCAGGAGAAGCGGGTATTTTTTTTTCTTTCCTGTGAACAGGGAACTGGAACATTCATCAACATCCTGAAGGTGTGGAATAGAGTGGAAACAAACAAATCTTAGGTCACAAATTTCTTCCTTGACTGATTGATTACATGTGGAGTAGAGAAGGTAGAGTTTAGAGATCATCTACTTCCCTGAGTGGCGGGTTTGATATCCAGGATTATTCTCATCAGTTCAGTCTTTTCCCGCAATTCATGGTGTAAGGAGCACACTTTTGCCTTCCTTGATGCCAGGCATTATCTTGCAGACTCTGATAATCTTCCCAACAGCATAATTCACTTTGTAGGTTTTAACCTAAATAAAGGAGGTAAACTGAGGAAAGTTCAAATTACCAGAAACAGAAATTTGAGTTTATTCTGTAATAGCAGAAGAATTGCAGTTTGGGAATTGCATGCTGTGGCAAGTGGAAGATGAATTCACTGTGGGTTTGGGGTGGGCTATATTTATTGGCAAGGAGTGCAAAAGAGGTAAGTCCAGCCAGAGTACATGCAGTAAATTCATTAGCTTGAGGATGGGGAGAGATTCTTAGTGGATGTTCATTCGTCAGGAGACATCTCAGTCTTCTGTAAATCAGGTATCAAATGGAAATCAGTCTTTTGGTTCTTAAGTTCCATTCTTCTGTGAGTGCATGCATGAGATTCTCCATTTCCTATACTCCAGTCCATTTTGATTGAAATTCTTTCACAAAGGAACATGCTGACACTGGATAAGACAGGTTCCTCAATACTCTCTCTTCAATGAAGAATGACATTCCCTTTCATTGCTTTTCTCCCTCTCAGTGATAGACAACTGGATCCAAAGAAGATATATGGCAAGAATTGTCAGGGTTACCACATAAAAATAGAGGATATTCAGTGAAATTTGAATTTTGGATAAATAATGATACATTTTTGGCAGAAGTATATATTCCATGTAATCCTTGGGATATACTTATGCTAAAATTATTTGTTATTCATCTGAAATTCAAATTTCACTGGATGACCTATATTTCATCTGGCCACATTATACATGGCAGAGTGAAAAAGAACATTGGCCTTAGTGTTTAGCAGGAGAGGAATTCAGATCCTAACCCTGCTATCTAGCAGATGTGTGCCTTTAAGTAATTTGATTAGTCTCTCTGAGACAGTTTCCATCCTTTAACAGAGATAACACTAAATCTATCACAGGGTTGGTGAGAAGATGAAATAAGCTAATATATGAACTGAATGGTAGATGCCTGCAAATTGAAGAGTCTCAAAAAATGGTGTCTCTACATGGGGTATAGCAGCATTCGGGGGGCCTTTAACAACTGATAACAGTTACTGATGAGGGAGTTAACTTCATACCTTCTGACAGGGTTTTCTTTGTCTTCCTGTGTGTCTGCTATCTAACATTCATGTAAATTTCAATATATTTTTAATTTCTAAAGGATTTAGAGAGTGTGATTTCTATGTAAAATATTTTAAAATGTAACTGAAAGCAATCAGTGCTGACATTCTTTTGCAAATCCAGCCTCTAAAAACTGGCCATTGCCTGCTTCTGTTTGATTCCCAATGTTGTACTGCCACTGTGCCCATTACCACTTTCCCTTTCTGTCTGACTAGTGCATGTGAATTCTGCAGTACTACAACTCCCTGCCAGTGAGTTCTCAGTCTCTGTCTCCATGTCTGGATTTCTTTGTCTCTTTATTTCTCTTTCTGTCCTTGTCTCTCTTCTCTCTCTCTCTCTCTCTCTCTCTCTCACACACACACACACACACACACACACACACACAAACCTGCACTTGCCAAGGTGTGGTGGGGGGGCACTTGTCTGTCTCAAAGAGAATAAGGTAGGTGTTCTAGAGATTTTTTAAAAAATGTATTTTCTATTTAAAAAGGAGAGAGAAAAGGAAGGAGGAAGAGAGATAACCCCCGAGAAAGTCAAACTATCTATTTATTTAGTTATATGTTTGGGGTTGCATTTTGCATTAATCGCCACCACACATGGGAGCCCTGCAATTTATTATTAGTGATAAGTGTGGACAGTAGCTATTATTTTCTCTCCCTGTTCTAAAATGTGGCATAGTGGGACATTTAGATTTATGGAACATGCATTATTCAAAACTCTAGGTCTGGGATGGCTCAGCAGGAAGAATCTAGCTATTTCCATAAGCTTTTTCAAAATTCTTCACTTGCTTAAGGTATTAGAAATTACCTAAAACTCAGAAGTGAGAGAATTCATCATGTAAGTCTGTCAGTATCGTATCTTTCACAAACAGAAATGAGTAGGAACCTCCTATTCTACAAAATCTACTAAAAAGCCCTTCAGGAACAAAATCGATTTTTATTGAAGTAATGAGATAAGCACCTAATTCTCTAGCAAATTCCTTAGGTGTTAAAGACCCAAATGATAGAGCCTCTCTTACAACAAAACTTGACTGTGCTAGTAACCAGGAGTTATTTGTCATCGATCTTTTTTCCCTCTCAATATCCTAGGGTTTCATATATGTGCAAGATACTTGAAAGAAAGAAAAAGAAAGTAGGATACTGAGAAGAGTACACAAAATATATGTACAATATCCTATATATAGTAACACTAAATATGTAACGTGAATGAATTTATAAATATAAACCATTTAGAATTGTCAGAGTGCAATACTTATAATTGCTACTAGCAGTAATCATCATTGTATGTGTATAATTTTATAAAAGCCTGTATATAAATGTGAATTATACATAATTAAAAGATATTCAGCTTGTTGGGAATAAAAAATCTATTTGAAAATGGTTCTGGATTAATAAGAGGTGTAAACCCTCACAACAGTGAGGTGGGAATCATGCCAGTGGCAGAAGTCTGAAAATGGCACTTGATGCCATGGTAAGCTACAAAGAATCAATAGAATAATATAATTCTTGATTATAAACAATACAGAAAAGAGAGAGATAATATAGTGGTGTGGTTAGTAACCTCAGTTCAAGATACCACTCTACAGTAGTGAGCCTATTTGACAAGCATTCCTCTAGCTTTCAAAAAGTGAGTTCTCTGCTGGGCATTCTTCAGATTTGTGAGACTATAAATTTCTTAAGGTCAGGAATCATATTTCACATTCTATGACTCCTAAATGCTTAATTTGTGCTATCATCCATACTCATTTGTATTTGTGAATGGCAAATAACATTCATGAACATTTACCTGAGAGTTAATGCATGTTTTATTACAATTCTATCTGTGCACAACCCAGCAATAAAAGTACCATCTAAGGGATTCAGGCTGGATGCAGGTTCCGTCATGTGAACTGTACCCCATTAGGTCCACATCAGTAAAGACTTGAGATGGAATGCTGGTTATGCCTTACTAGAATATGACCTTGAGCAAGTCACTCAAGTGGGAGTATCATGGTATATATCCATGTTGTGGGTTTGCTGTGAGGATAGTGAGTAAATATGTAACACTTAAAGCAGTGCATGTCACATAGAGAATGTTACTGTATTAGCCACATTAATTATCTGCATTCTGGGTGAAATGTGACTTCAAAAATATTTTCTCCATTGGGAATAAGCAGGAACCTTTACACAAGTTCAGGGAGTGCCTCGGGCTCTGATGATTTGGGGTAGAGAGATAAGATGTAACCTTACCTTTCCACTTCGGGTCAGTTCAAATTATCTAGGGAAAACAGGGATGACAATTCAGGCCATTTGAATATCTTATGATTCTAATTGGAGAGAATGAGAACATGCTATCAGTCAGATATAAAACAGAATCCAAGGTGACCTCTATAGTGGCAATCTTGGGAAAAGAGCCTCTTCCCTGACTGGCAATTTTGTCCTCTGACTTATCACATCATAGACGAGTCTGTTCACTAAGGTGAGAAACTGCTTTAAAACAGAACCCTTTCTTTATGTTCTTGTTTATTGATTGGTATGTATGGTTGGGTGGTTTAGAATAAATAAAGGTTGGTAGGGAAAGGAAGTAAACAGGCCAATTAAAAATGTTCTGAAAAGTCACTTGATGAGAGTAAGATCTTTGAGGCCAATATTAGCTTAAGGAAGGTGGTAAATATAGTGGGCTAACAGACGTGTTTACAGAAAACTCAAGAAAAATTATTGTCTCACCTGTGAGCTATTTAAGAATAAACTTAAGATTAATGTATAACTGAGTTTTCAATATTGGGAAAAATTGGCTGAATAGAAGCAAAATTTAAAAGTACAACTTCTATGAGGGTGGACCCCAAAATAAACAGAATTATCTTCTGGAGGGTGGGCCCCTCTTAGTACAGGCTTCCCCAAATAGGTGAGTGTTTTAAGGCACCCATCTATGTCAGTGTACCAGCTGGTGTTGTTTCAACAGCTGTGTTTGGCTTCTGTGAACTTTTTTGAAGAGTCTTTCATGATGGGTGCCCATTTCATGATGGGTGATTTACAAGTGCACCTGCCCACATACATCACTGTGTTCAGCAGTTTTGACTGAAAGCATCATGACTCCCAAGCCCCACCCTCCCTATTCACTTGATCTTGCCCCTAGCAACATTTTTTGTTTCCCCAAATAAAAAAAGTCCTGAAAGGGAAATATTTTGCCCATGTGGAAAAGGTGAAAATAAAAACCCCAGCAGAAACACTAAAAGGCATCAAAATCAATGAGTTCAAAAACTTTTTTTGCAGTGGAAAAAACATTTTGATAGGTGTATTGCATCAAATGGAGAGTATTTTGAAGGTGACTGAAGTTTAAAGAATAAATACACAACTTATTATAAATAAATGTCTTTTGGGGGGGTCTCCCCTCCTATATATTTTTCTTGCTTACACCAGTAATTTATGTTCATTGATGGGGATGACCTGCTTTGTTGTTTTTAATTTTGGGGGTAAAGTTAATTTCACCCAATCTGTAACTTGCTCTGGTTTAGAGCATGAGCCCTAAGCAATCTCATTTGCAGCACAAAGATTTCTTAGAGTTTGGCTGTCCTGTCACAATATCCCTCAGCAATCTCATCTTGCAGCACAAAGATTTCTTAGAGTTTGGGTGTCCTGTCTTAACACAAGCATATCACTTGCTTCCACTCTCTTGGCAATTAACCATCGAGGTATGTGTTTCATTTCTTTTTAAAAAGTGATGCCAATTAAGTAGGACATTTTAAGTGAGAAAAAAGTTTGATTTTTTTATAAGTAAAGTTATGATTTGGATTTTATTTCCTTTCTTGATAAAGACCAGTCTCTCACTGCTTATTTTTATCTTACAGAAACACTATATCAGATTTTTCAAGGACAGTTTATAACATTCCTTTTTAGGTTGTACCTGTTAGTCCTATACCGACTAATGGTCCATACCATTATTAAAGGTCCATACCATCATTCTAAATATTATTTTCCTAAAAGTATTTGAACATGGTCAAGTATAAGCTATCAGCTAGTGTGTGTCTGAAATAAAAACACAGTCTTTAAGATCTTTCTGCATTTGAATATACTTTGAAGAACTTACAGTAACCATACACCTGAAATTTCACTGTTCACTCCATATGCCAGAACTTATAGCAGCAGTTAAAACAGGATGCAACAGGGATATCTGGGTAGGTTCACTAAAGTAGTCTGCCCTTGTCCTTGAGGGATACATTCCAACACCTGTAGTAGATGCCTGAAACTGAGGAAAGTAACACACCCTCCTATGTTTTTTTCTTATACACACATACCTGTGATAAAATTTAATTATAAATTAGGTACTATAATAGATTAACAATAATAACTAATAATAAAATAGAACAATCATAATATATTAAAATAATAGCTATGTAAATTTTGTCTCTCAAAATATTATTGTACTATACTCATTCTTTTTGTGATGATGTGAGATGATACAATGCCTACCTGATGAGGTGAAGTGAGGTAGATGACATAGGTATTGTGACCTAGTGTTAGGCTCCTATAAGGGTTACTTGAACATAAGTACTGCAATGCCACAAGAGTAGATCTGATAACCCAGACAGCTACTAAGTGACTAATGGGTGGGAAACATACAGGGTGTGTATATGCTGGACAAAGGGGTGATTCACTTATTGGGGTAGGACAGAGCTGAATGGCATGAAATTTTATTATGCTACTCAGAATGGCACACAATTTAAAACATGAATTACTTATTTCTGGAGTTTTCCATTTAATATTTTCCTTGGTGGTTGATTGTGAGTTAACTGGAACTGTGGAAAGTGAAACCATAGAAAAGAGGGAACTATTGCCTATTTTTTCAATCAAATGTATTGTGATTTGGTTTGCTTTCTATCTTCATTTGACTTATACCCTCCTTTCATCATTATTTCACTTTTGTATTGTTGTTTAACAACTTTCAGTTAACAATTACTATGAGGCTTTAAGGAAATTGTTTCCAATGTATCTATTATTTAACATATTTTTAAGCATTTTAAATGTATTGAATCCTTTAACCCTCTTAACAACCTTCAATGAAGTCAAAAAAGTTGAGTAACTTGCTCTAGGTCTTTCAGCTAGTTAATGACAGAGTCAGGATTCAAACCCAGAGAGTCAAGGTTTACAGCCTGGACTTGTAACCATTTGCTGACTCTGGCTCTCAACTCTTTTTGTGTGGTGTAGTTGCGAGTATACTGCTTAAACAGATATCTTAGAATGATATAAGTAGAATTACTCCTTACCCCCCACTGGGGAGAAGTGAGTCACTTAATACTATTTGTAACTTTGTTGCTAGATTGTTGAGTACTAGAGAAATTTTTCTATGATAAATTCCCAAGGGCTCTATTTATAAAATGGTTATTATCATGTAACAGTTATAATAATATTTGCTATAACATCCATTAGGGTATTTTCAATGAATAACAAGCAAAATATTTGAACATTAACATTATTTTGATTATGGCTTCTCTTGGGTCTATGTAATTTTTAATCTTGGACATTTTTTACCCTAATTCAGACATTAGGGTTTTCGTATGTACTAGGTACTCAAGAACATTTTCAGGAATATATGAATTGTGTAAGTGGCAGATAAGTTCTTAAATTTTCTCCATGAAATACAGAGAGGCTTCTTCTTCAGATAACACAACTGTTGTTGCAACTTTAATTTTGCCATGTATATACATTAAGCTTAGCAAAAGTTTTAAAAATTCTTTGTAATCAGAGGTATAGGTTCAAAGCTCATGGCTGCCAACAGGGTAATCGTGGATCATCAATTTCCACCAGACTCAGTTACCTCATCTTCCCTTCATGAATGGTCACTGTAGTTACTCCAAAGTGTTGCTGTGAGAATTAAATAGGATAAACCATGTGAAGTGTCCAATACAATACCCACTCATAGTAGGAATGACATATACTATATAAACTACTCTTCAGCAATAGTGAAAATAACTGCTCTCAGATACTGTTGCTTTATCTTTTCCCTCCTAGTCAATATGTTCTTAAAATCAATTTCTATTAACTAAGTTTTTCTAGTGTTTTCTAGTGTTTCCTAAGTATTTTCTCTGTTACATCCTTTTGTTGGTATATGTATCAGTTCATTAACCATAAGCTTCTTGTAGAAAATGCAGTTCCGAGTACTATTAGATTTATGATGTGTGTGTTTATTTTTGCTGATTAAGAGTAGAAAAATGGTAGAACACACACACTGTGTGAGAATGTTTTCCTTGCTCCTGTGAAAGAGCTGTTGCCATGGAGGACTCGTTCCCATTCATCCCCACACTGTTTTGTGAACCCCAACAATCCTGCCTTGCTCCTTGGAGACTGAAGGGCTGTCATCATGGTTCTAATACTTGCATAATGACACAAAACGTATGTCTAGTCTGACAGTCTGAATGTGGAAAGCTGACACTCTGGCATGCTCACATGTGTATTCCAGCCAGTCCTCTAAACCATGCAGGTACCTCTCATCACAGCTACTGAGCAATCTGTGAGTTGTGAGTGACAGTCAGGTGGGCAAAAGAAAAAGGGGTCTGGGGCAAAACAGCCATCACACCAGGGTCTTACTTCTGATATTTAGGCTTCAGATGTCAGGAAACTATAAGAAACACCTGGGTTAAAGTTTATGCTTTTTTCCATTCCCAAGGTTATCACTAATTTGGGGATTAAAATAATCATAAAGTTGTTGAAACAGTATTTGCCACAAAGCATTATAAGAATGGAGTGGAAGCAAGAATGGGATGTTTGTTGGACTCTATTAATATAATAATCCTGATAATGAGCAAGACATCTGCATATGCATTATCACATTTAAACCTCACAATGGTACTGCGAGGCAGGTAGCATATGATGTATTTTGGATATGAGACTATTGGCCCAAAGATATTAAGTAGTTGGCCAAAGTTCATGCGGTTGAAATCTGAAAAAAAATTTCTGGTTCTAAAATTCACAAGTGTTTTTTTTTAAGATTTTATGTATTTATATTTAGACAGAAGGGAAGGGAGGGAGAAAGAGGGAGAGAAGCATCAATGTGTGGTTGCCTCTCACATGCCCCCTATCTAGGACCTGGTCTGCAACCCAGGCATGTGCCCTAATTGGGAATTGAACTGGCAACCCTTTGGTTAGCAGGCGGGTGCTCAATCCACTGAACCACACCAGTCAGTGCAAAACCTACAAGTGTTTTTAATGCATAGCCCTGCTTCCACAAGAATTTTGTGGATAAGGATGTGTGCCAACACATAAGGACATAATTAAACGCTTTGGGGAAACCTAGTGAGAAATGATACATTTCTGTTATGTAGATGGTTCTAGGATCACAGCAGAACAAGGTTACCATTGCACTCCTCTGCTGCCCTCCTCAAAAAAGAAAGATTGATCTCTGAGTCATGATGAAAGGGAAAGGACATGGTTGAGCAGTGGATAGGGAAGAAATTTGGCCCACTTGACCTTGTATGGAAAGTTCTCACCTTGAAGTTGTCCCAAGTCTACCTGAATAATGAGGGCTGTCATGAAGGAAACTGATAAAGACTGAATGTCTGACACTGACAACAATAACATTTCATCATTGGTAAAAATGTTCCACAAGGGGCTGATAATATACCTAGGGATCATGCATGACTTATTCACATAATGGCAGTGGCTCCCATTTGAAATAGCTTCTGAAGACAATGGACTATGGGCCGGCAAAGCATTTCCGCTCCATCAGCAAAGACATCTTTGTCCAGCAGGGAAGCTAATGAAATAACACTACTTGAATCCTTTCTTTTCTGTGTGTCAAAAGGTGGAAGGATGAAAGTTTAAGGCAAGATTTAATGGCCCTACATTCTTTTATGTGAAATATGGAATTTAGTGGTTCTTCTATATATTGGTACATGAAATGGACAAAAAAAAAAAAGCGAGAAGATAAAGGTCGTTTGGTGTCTGGAACTGATTATACAGTGGGAATCCACTTACGTCCCAAGCCGTGTGTGGTATCCTTTGAACATTAGCATAACCACCTGTGGATTTTGTAGAATTCAAGTGTGCAATGAAATAGACATTTTATCAGAAGAATTTGATTTACTTTAAATATTGTGTAAAAGTCACAAAGGAAGACAGTGGCTTAGATTTACTCAGTTGCAGTGTGTACCTAAACAATCAGACAGGGATATGAAGAAATGGGCATTTTCTCTTACTATGGGTAAAAATGAAAATCGGTACACTCATTTTTGAAAACAAGTTAGATATACTTCCTAAAATTTAAAATGTGGTTTCTTTGGTTTGGCAATCCCTAATATATAACATTCACACATGAAATATAATCATGTATTTGTGGAGAATTACTGAGTAAACAAAGGAATAGTCATACAAGTACACAAAGATATACATATATATGCATAAAGATATTCATTCCAGCATTCATCACAATGTTAAAGAATTATAAACCATCTCAATTAATAAGGGATTAATTCGATAAATTTTGGCAGATACATACATTAAACTATTAAAGACTTGACAAAGAAAATAAATTATGTTCAGGTATAGACAGGTCTTTAGTATGTATTGATAAATGAAAAGAAGCCAACTAAAAACAGTAAGTAACATCTCATCTGATAACATTAATGAAGATAACAGTGTGTACATGTGTGTGTACAGTGTTTTACAAAAACAGAAAATTGCATGAAAAATGAAGAGTTATAAAACAAATAATTTTTAGTGAAATTACAGGGCATTTAAACTTTAACAGTTTTACATGTCTGTATCATCTTATTTTTCATAATAAATACATATTTAACAATGTAAAAATATACATATAAAATAGACATGTATTTACTCTATGATAAAAAATAGATATTTATTTGTGGAAAACTGAGTAAACAAAGGAAAAAGGGCAAAAACCCATGCCTGGAGCAGTTTTTAAAGCTATTGGTTGTGACAGAAGTACATGGGCAATGCTATTATTGTCTCCAGTGTGTACTAAAGAAAACATAAAACACAGAAGCATAGCTCAAAAATACCTAGAATTTAGAGGGTTTTTTTTTAATATTGCCCAGCTCTCCCTAAATAATACTCTGAGTTTCTTCATGTTTTTTTTTTCTATTGTATTTCTGTTTCTTGCTGACTGGTACTCTCAACTGGTTCTTAAATGAACAGATGATATGCAGAAAATCTCCTATATAAGGAAAGAAATACTCAAACAGTTAACAGAGGTTGATGTGTATGGCCCAGAAATGATCACATTTCTAATAAATGTTGAAGAATAGTATTCTCAGCAAGTCTATGAGCTGATCAATGGCCAAGGTATTGAGAGAAATTTTTAAGAGTTAGTGAGAAGAAATAAATATTCCGATGATTATTATTTTTAAGAGGCTAGCTATAAAGAATTATCTACTTGGAAACTTAAATTTGGCTTGAATTTTTTTTATTTTTATATTCATTTATTTGTTTCCTAAAAATGGAAATAATACCAGAATATTTTGGGTGTGTTTCTGCATAAATTTTTCTTGAGAGCATTGAATTTATTTAGAAAATGGTAAGAATGTATTTTAACTTTAGCAAAAATTTTTAGATAAAGAAAGACAATATTGATTCTGAATTCATATAGACAACTTGAGCTATAATTGATTTTTAATAAATTCTACATACTTAATATGTAGAATTTCTTGGGTTTTGGCATATGTATACAACTACAAAACCATCACTAAAAGCAAGATAACATTTCCATCACCCCCAAAAGTTTCCTACTGCTTCTTCAAAATGCATTCCTCTCTTCACCCTCATCCTTAGGCAACCACTGATTTGCCTTCTGTCATTATAGATTAATTTGTATTTGTTAGAATTTTATCTTAATAGACTCACCCAACATGTATTCTTATTTTGTCTTTTTCCCCACTGGATACACTGATTCTGAAATTATTCCATGTTTTTGTGTATATCAGTAAGTTCTTTGTATTGCTGAGTGGTATTGCATGTACAGATATAATCTGTTGATTTGGTCACCAATTGGTAGTGATTTGGGTTGATTCCAGTTTTAAGCTATTAAAAAATATAGCTTCTATGAACACTTATGTATAAGGTCTTATGGGGACATATATTTTTATTTCTATTGGACTAAATACCTATGTGTAGAATGGAAGAATCATATGAAAAACATACATTTAACTTTTTAAGAAACTATCAAAACACTATTTAAAATGGCTGTAGCATTTTATATTTCCACCACCAGCACATGATAATCCCAGTTCCTCCACATCCTGACCAATTCAAATCATGTAGTGGTATTTCATTGTAGTTTTAATTTGCATTTCTCTGATTACTAATGACATTAAGCAAATGTTTAGGTTTTTAATGGCTGTGTTCAAACCTTCATTTACTATTTAATATGTCCATTCTATTATTGCTGAGTTGTAAGATTTCTTTTTATATTCCATATACAAGCTCTTTGCTTGATATATATTTTGCAAATATTTTCTCCCAATCTGGGGTTTGTGTTTTCTTTCTCTTAATGGAATTTTTTGTATGCTTTAAGTTTCTAATTGCAATGAAGTCCAGTTTAACAAATTTTATGTCTTATGCTTTTGAGGTTTTATTCCATCTCTATTTTCTGAAAAAAAAATATGTATGTATATATTTTTTCCTTGGATGTTTGATAAATGCACTAATGAAAGTACTTGGGTCTGAAGGTTATTTTTGTTGTTGTTGCTTCTTTTGAAAAAAATTTGACAACAAAGTATGTTTTAAATAGCTGTAGGGATAAATACATTTTGTACTTCTGTTAATTTTTATAAATTATATTTTCAATACAATTGTCTGTTTTATAAATTATATTTTTCAGTACAATTGTCTGTTTCATCAACTGCACGTTTCAGTTATTGAATGTGCAGTTCATAGTACTATGTTGTTACTATGATTTTTAGTGTATCAGATTTTTGGTGATAATTTGTTTTTTAGTAATTATATTGGTAATTTAAGTTATCACTCTATTTTCTTGTCAATTTTGATGATCTTTTCAAAGAACCAACTTTGGGCTTTTAGGAACTTCCTGTATTATTTTTCTTTTACTAATTTCTGCTTCTTTTATTGTTGCCTTTATTACTTCTACTAACCTTGGGTTAACTTACTCTTCTTTTTTGACTTCTTAATGTAAATTATTGGTCATTTACTTTAGATTATTTTTTATTTTCTGAAATATGTACTTAAGCTTATATATGTTCCTCAAAATACTACTTTAGCTGCCTTGCACAAATCATTGTATGTTGCATTATATTATCAATCAATTTAAAATGTTTCCATATGATCTTGTGATTTCTTCTTTTTTAAAAAAAGATTTTATTTATTTTTAGAGAGGGAAGGGAGGGAGAAAGAGAGAGAGAGAGAGAACATCAATGTGTGGTTGCTGGGGGCCATGGCCTGCAACCCATACATGTACCCTGACTGGGAATCGAACCTGCGACACTTTGGTTCGAAGCCTGTGCTCAACCCACTGAGCTATGCCAGTCAGGGCACTGATTTCTTCTTTAACCCATGATATTAATTTGCAGATAGTTGAGGTGCCCTAAATATCTTCTCACTCATTTGTAATTTAATTTCAAATGTAGTCAGAGAATATTATCTGATATAAAATATCAGATAAGCTTTATTTGCTTATATTTATGTGATATATATAGTATATACTAATATATGTATATAAATATATGTAAATATTTCCAACCATTTTCTCGTAACCTATTTGTCTCTTTATAGTTGAAGTGTGTCTTTTATAAGCAACATCTAGACTACTGTGTTTTTATACATTCTGGTATTATATGCCTTTTAATGAAAGCATTCAGATTATTAACTGATACTATTTTATTTAACCCTGCCATTTTAATTGTATTTGTTTTCTGTTTGACACATCCTCTTCATTTTCTTTTTACTACCTTTCTTTGGAGGGTTTAACTATATTTTTAAAAAATATATTTAATTCTTTATATTTTTATTTCTTTTTAAAAAGATTTTATTTATTTTTAGAAAGGGGAAGGGAGGGAGAAAGAGAGGGAGAAACATCAATGTATGAGAGATACATTAATTAGTTGCCTCTCATACACTCCCAACTGGGGACCTGTACAGCAACTCAGGCATGTGCCCTGACTGGGAATCAAACCAGTGACTTTGAAGGCTGGCACTCAATCCACTGAGCCACACCAGTCAGGGCAATTCATTCATTTTTCACTGGAAAATTTATTTTTATTTTTTTTCCTTTTGCATACCAATGCTTTTATTTTTTTCAAATTGTTCAATTACAATTTTTCAAATTTTTCCCGCTTTGGTTTCCCCAGCTTTTCCACCCCCCACTACAACAGTCAATCCCCACTAATATGATTTTCTTGTTGCCCGTGGGTCCTTGACCAGACCTTTGTCTTTCTTCCCCTGTTACCACCTCTTCCCTTCCCTCTGGTCACTGTCAGTTTGTTTCTTATTTCCTTGTCTCTGGTTATGTTTCTGCTCATATTTCCTTGTCTCTGCTCATTTGTTTGTTTTGTTCATTAGGTTCCACTTACAGATGAGATCATATGGTATTTGTCTTTAACTACCTGTTTTTGTTTTTGTTTTTTGGGGTTTTTTTTGTTTTTTGTTTTTTTGCTTAGCATAGTACACTCCAGTTCTACCCATGCTGTCCCAAAGGGTAGGAGCTCCTTCTTCCTTTCAGCTGTATAGTATTCTATTATGTATATGTGTCACATTTTTTTTTTGATCCATTCATTTACTGATGAACACTTAGACTGTTTCTAGCACTTGGCTATTGTAAATAACTCTGCTATGAACATTGGGGTGCATAGGTTCTTTTGAACTGATGTTTCAGTATCCTTAGGGTATAATCCCAGCAGTGGGATCACTAGATCAAAAAGGCAGTTCCATATTTAGTTTTTTTTTAGGAATTTCCATTCTGTTTTCCACAGTGGCTGCACAAGTCTGCTTTCCAACCAACAGTGTATTAGGGTTCTTTTTTATCACATCCTTGCAAGCACTTGTTCTTTGTTGATTTATTAATGATGGCCATTCTGACTGGTGTGGAGTTTTAATTTGGATCTCTCATTGTGGTTTTAAATTTCCATCTCTTTGATGGCTAGTGATGTTGAGCATTCTTTCATATGTTTAGGGGCCCTCTGTGTGTTCTCCTTGGAGAAGTGTCTGTTCAGGTCTTTTGCCCATGGTTTAATTGGATTTTTTTATGTCACCTGGTGCTGAGTTGTATGAGTTCTTTATATATTTTGGAGACCAAACCTTGTCCAAGGTGTCAGTGGCAAATGCATTTTCTCACATGGTTGGTTCCCTTGTCATTTTGCTGATATTTTCTTTAGTTATAAAAAAGCTTTTTAATATGATGTAGTCTCATTTGTTTATCTTTCTTTTATATGCCTTGCCCTAAGAGATATATCAGTGAAAATATTACTGTGTGGTATATCTGAAATTTTCCTGCCTATGTTTTCCTCTAGGACTTTTATGGTGTCAAACCTTAATTTTAAGTTTTTCACTTATTTTTAGTTTTTATTGGTGTATGGTGTAAGCTGGTAGTCAAGTTTCATATTTTTGAATGTACCTTTCCAGATCTTCCAACACCATTTATTGAAGAGGCTATTTTTACTCCATTTTACACTCCTACCCCTTTTGTCAAATATTAGTTGACCATAGAGACATGGGTTTATTTCTGGGTTCTCTGTTCTGTTCCATTGGTCTGTGTGTCTGTTCTATGTCAGTACAAGACTATTTTGATTACAGTGGCCTTGCAACATAATTTAATATCAGGTATTATGATCCCTCCTACTTTTTCTTTTTTCTCAAAATTGCTGAGACCATCCGGGGCCATTTATGGTTCCATATACATTTTTTAAATATTTGTTCTATATCTGTGAAATATGTCATGGTGTTTCCATAAGGATTGCTTTGAATCTATAGATTGCTTCAGGAAGTATGGACATTTTAATGATGTAAATTCTTCCAATCCATGAACACAGTATATGCTTCCATTTATTTGTGTCTTCCTTAATTTCTTCCTTCACTGTTGTGTAGTTTTCTGAGTACAAGTCTTTTACCTCCTTGGTTAAGTTTATTCCTAGGTCCTTTATTTTTGTTGCTGCATCAAATGGGATTTTTCCTCTGATTTCTATTTCTGATATTTCATTCTTGGAGTACAAATATGGCTTTGATTTCTGAATATTGACTTTGTATCCTGCCATTTTGCCAAATTCACTTATTAGGTCAAGTAGGTTTTTGGTGGAGACCATAGGGTTTTCTGTATACACTCTGTTGTCATCTGCAAACAATGACAGTTTTACTTCCTCCTCTCCAATTTGGACGCCTTTTATATCTTCTTATCGCTGTGTTTAGGACTTCCAATACTATGTTGAATAGAAGTGGTGAAAGCAGACATGCTTGTCTTGTTCCTCCTGATCTTAGTGGGAAAGCTTTTAGTTTTTTGCCCATTGAGTATGATATTGGCTGTAGGTTTTTCATATATGGCTTTTATTATGTTGAGGTATGCTCCCTCTACTCCCACTCTGATGAGTGTTTTTATCACAGTGGGTGCTGTACCTTATCAAGTGCTTTTACACATGTATTTATATGATCATGTGATTTTAGTTTTTGCATTTGTTTATGTGATGTATTGCATTTATTGATTTGCAAATATTGTACCATTCTTGCATCCCTGGGATGAACCCCACTTAATCATGGTGTATGACCTTTTAAATGTTTTGTTGGATGCATTTTGCCAATATTTGTTGAGGATTTTAGCGTCTACTTTCATCGGTAATGTTGGCATGTAGTTTTCTTTTCTTGTTATGTCTTTATCTGGTTTTGGGATTAGAATGTTGCTCTCTTCATAAAAAGAGTTTAGGAGTCTTCCCTCTCCTTCATTTTTTTTTTTTTTTGAAATAGTCTGTGAAGGATAGGGACTACCTCTTCCTTAAATATTTTATAAAATTTTCCTCTAAAACTATCCAGCCCATGGCTTTTGTGTTCCAGAAGGTTTTTTTTATTTTTGTTTGTTTGTTTATTACTGCTTCAATTTCAGGAGCTGTTATTGGTTTGTTCAGGATTTCTTCTTCTTAATTCATTTTTGGAAAATTATATTTTTCTACAAATTTGTCCATTTTACCCAAGTTTTGAAATTTGGGGCATATAGTTTTTCACAGTAATTTCTTACAATCTTTTTCATTTCTGTTATCAGTTGTAATGTCTCCTCTTTCATTTCTGATTTTATTTATTTGGGTCCTCTACCTTTTTTTCTTGATGAGTCTGATTAAAGGCTTATTGATTTTGTTTATCTTTTCAAAGAACAATCGCCTGGATTTATTGATGCTTTGAATTATTTTTTCCTTAGTCTCTATTTCATTTAATTCTGCTGATCTGGATTACTTACTTCCTTCTACTCACTCTGAGCTTTGTTGTTGTTCCTCCAGTTCTTGTAGATGTAGGGTTAGATTGTTGATTTGAAATGTTTCTATCTTTTTTAGGTGGGCCTGTATTGCATGAACTTCCCTCTCAGGACTGCCTTCATTATTTCCCATAGATTTTGGACTGTTATGTGTTCATTTTCATTTGTTTCCATAAACTTTTTGATTTCTTGCTTGATCTCATTCTTAACCCATTCATTGTTTAATAGTATGCTATTCAGTTTCCATGAGTTTGAGTGTTTTTTGAGTCATTACATTGAGATTAGTTTCTAGTGTCAAGCTCTTGTGGCCCAAGAAAATGCTTGATATGATTTCAATTTTCTTGAGGTTTTTTTTGTGTGTGTCCTATTATGTAATCTGTCTTTGAAACTGTTCCATGTGCATTTGAAAAGAATGTATATTTTACTTTTGGGGGATGAAAGGTTCTATATATAAAGCAGTTAAATCCATGCGATCTAATGTGTTGTTCAGTTCCACAATATCCTTGTTAATCATTTGTTTGGAAAATCTATCCATTGTTGGTACTGGGGTGTTAAGATCCCCTAGTATAAGTGTGTTGCTGTCTATGCCTTTCTTGAAGTCCTCCAAGAATTTCCTTATATATTTGGATATCCTATGTTTACAATATTTATGTCTTCTTGATGGATTCTTCCCTTGAGTATTATGAAGTGTCTTTCAGTGTCTCTTTTTATGGCCTTTATTTTGAAGTCTATTTTGTCTTATATAAGTATTGCAACACTGACTTTTTTCCCTGTTTGCTTGGAATATTTTTTTCCAACCCTTCACTTTCAGCCTGTGGACCACTTTTGTTCTGAGGTGGGTCTCTCGTAGACAGCATATGTGTGGGTCATGTTTTCTTATCCATTCAGCAACCCTTTATCTTTTGATTGGAGCATTTAATCCTTTTACATTTAAGGTTATTACTGATATCATTCATTCATTACCATTTTCAGTGCTTATTCATTACCATTTTACCCCCTTTGTATCTGTGTTCTTCTCTCACACACTCTTTTTCTTTTCTGAAGGTAGACCTTTTAGCATATCGCGCAGTGCAGGTTTGGTGGAGGTGTGTTCTTTGAGCTTTCTTTTGTTCAGAAAACTCCTTATTTCTCCTTCCATTTTAAATGAGAGCCTTGCTGGGTAGAGTAGTCTTGGTTGCAGTCATTTATTTTTCATTCCTTGGAATATTTTTTGCCATTCTCTTCTGGCTTGGAGTGTTTCCATTAAGAGGTCAGCTGCTAGTCTTATCTGAGCTCCCTTGTATGTTACTTCCTTTCATCTCTTACTGCATTTAAGGTTGTCTCTTTGTCTTGGAATGTGGCCATTTTAATTATGATGTGTCTTGGAGTGAACCTCTTTGGGTTCCTCTTAATTGGGACCCTCTCTGCTTCCTGGACTTGTGTGACTTTTTCTCTCATCAAATTAGGGAAGTTTTCCATCATTACTTTTTCAAACAGCTTTTCTATCCCCTGTCCTTTTCTT
This sequence comes from Phyllostomus hastatus, assembly GCF_019186645.2. NCBI lineage: Eukaryota > Metazoa > Chordata > Mammalia > Chiroptera > Phyllostomidae > Phyllostomus > Phyllostomus hastatus. The sequence continues at coordinate 84,301,884 of NW_025333977.1, read as the reverse complement.
CCTCTTCTGGTATCCCTACTGTATGGATATTATTACATTTTATGTTGTCCTGCAGTTCCCTTAGCACTTCTTCATTCTTTCTGAGTATTTTTTTCCTTTCTTTGCTTTTTCTGGGAGTTTTTTTTTCTACATTGTCCTCCAGCTTGCTGATTAGATCCTGTGCTTCATCTAGCCTGCTTTTGATTCCTTCTACTGTGTTCTTCAATTCAGAAATTGTATTCTTCATTTCCTCTTGGCTCTTGTTGATTGTTTCTATGTCCCTTTTCATGCTGATATAGTTTGAAGTAAGTTCTTTGTAGCTTCCCTGTAGTTTTTGGTAATTCTCACTGAGCTCATTGAGCTTCTTTATAACCATTGTCTTGTACTCAATATCTGATAACTGATGAGCCTCTATTTCCTTTAGCACTCTTTCTGAGGATTTCTCCTTTCCTTTTGATTAGGGGTCGTTTCTTTGTATTCCCAGTATTTGTGAGACACTTCTTGTTTGTTTCTTTTTCTTAAAATGATGTTTTGTTTCCTTGAATTTGTGGTGTGGTTTTCTACGGTAGGAGACCTGTGAGATTCAGCGGTGTAGTCTCTTTGATCTCCTGAACTTGGTGCACTTGCAATGCCCTCTATGCTGTTTATGTTGGCTCTCTGGATGTAATTGGGTTTTAATTGTTTGGTCATTCTTTGGTGGATCCTTCCCTCCAGCTGGTTGACTAAGGATCACTCTGCCGGTGGGCAGAGTATACTGTTGTGCAGGTGCTTCCAGAACAAAACCACAAAGTCTAAGGAACAAACCCACATCTGCAAAAATAACCCCCTCCTCACAATATCACTATCAACAGCATATGAACCAGTATTAATAAGGGTGTAAAGAGATTAAGACTATTATAAGAAAGAAGAGTGGATATGACATGACCTACTGAAAGAAAAATGATTTTGAGAGGGGGAGGGAGGAGCACTAGTGAGAGTTGGGAGTCAGAGCAATGAGAAAGAAAGTAAAATTTATATCATGATTAAAAAAGGAAATGAATAAGGCAGAATATGAGCAAACTTGGTGGACAAGAAATGAATGTTAAAACACTATGCAGGAAAGAAAATACTGCAAATCATGGAGAAGACCACATTGGATTTTGTTTTGGTAGCCTCCAGTATTTACCACTGTTTTTTCTTTTGGGATCTGCCTTTGGTGATGTCAGATGTTGACCCTGTCATCATCTGACATCAGATGACATCCCCTGTCTTGTTGACCCTGTCAGCAAGATGTTGACAGCTTGTTTAAGACTTTCAGGGATCTACTGTCTGTGTCTATCTCCTTCAGTTGTTAATCTAGTCACTCTGCACTCAGCAGTCAGGTTTAAGCACCAAAGGGTGGGGCAGAATCCCTCACTGGGTCAGGGCCATTGTTCCCTTTGGGGAAGTGGTCTGCCTGCACATGATGGCTGCTGCAGTATGGGGGATGACTCAGCACGGGATCCAGGAGTCTACTCTCTCCCAGAATTCTCTCCCCAAAGCTTCCATCCCCAGCCTCTCCTGAGGTGTTTCCAGCCCACTCTGCCTCCCCCTTTGCCAGAGCCCAGGGCAAGTGGCTGCAAATGAAAATTCATGCTCTGGTCTTTAAATGACTCTTTGCACCTCTAGCCATGCATCTGTGGCAGAGAGCAACCCTGCCGCTTTTCACTGCTGATTGTTGTTTGTGTAGTTTTGGGGCTCTGGGATCCCAGCTTAGGGTTTAGACCCTAGTCTTCCCAGGGAGATTCAACCAGCTGCTTAATTATCCCTCCAGCACTGCCACCTGTGGGCACCCAGCCAGCTTTCTCAAGTCTCCATGGCACTCCTTACCAGTGAGGTTGTGCTGAAGCTGATTCTCCTGTCTCTCTGAGGTTATAAGGCTTCCCTCTCACTATTGTGCAATTGTTTGTTGGTCCAGATTGGTCCTGGGAGGAGGTTAGTGTGACTTCCATTCACTCCTCTGCCATCTTGCAAATCAGTTCTTTCTCATATATATGATACACATGTGAATGTATACACACACACACAATATGTATGTATATATGTGTAGTATATATACATATATATAATATTGCACTACTTTATATAAAATGTAGAAATTTCACCACCAAAAAAGAATAAATATCCACTCTCATTCTTGCTGTCTTTTATTTTATAGTGGTTATATGTATACTGAAAACACCACCAATGTTATAATTTTTGTTTAAGCACTCATGCTTTTTAAATAACATAAAGTAAAAATAATATTTTATATTTAAGAACATACCATTTCCAATACTCTTTATTTGTTCCTGGAGTTGCAAGTTGCTTTCCTTCAGTTTAAAAAAACTTTCTTTTAAAGTTTGAAAGAAAGAAACTTTCTTTCTAGCATTTATTATAGAGCAGATATGCTTGCATCAAATTCTCTTGGTGTTTCTTTTTGGGAAATGTGCTTATTTTATCTTCACTACCAAAAGATACTTTCATTGTACAAAGTTTTAAAAAGTTTATGTTGACAGATTTAAAAATATTTTCTCAGTATATTAATAAAACTCTGTCTTCTAGCTTCCACTTTTTAAAAATATATTTTGTTTATGAGGTATATCAAGTTAATTGATTTAAAGATATGGTATCAACCTTGCATCCCAAAACTAAATCTCACTTGATTGTGATGTATATGATCTTCTTAATGTACTGTTGGATTTGCCTTGCTAATATTTTGTTTATGATTTTTTACATTTATGCTCATCAGGGATATTGGCATATGATTTTCTTTCTTTGTAGTGTCTTTATCTGGTTTTGGAATTAAGATAATGTTGGCCTCACAAAATGAGATTGGTATAGTATGAGAAGGAAAGGTATTAGTTTATTTCTGAATGCTTGGTAAAATTCACCTGTGAAGCAATCTGGTCTAGGACTTTTGTTTGTTGGAAGTTTTTTGATTACTGGTTCAATTTCATTACTTGTAATTAGTCTGTTTAGACTTTCTGTTTCTTATTGATTCAGTTTTAGGAGACTGACTCTTTCTAGGAATTTATCCATCTCTTCTAGATTGTTCAATATGTTGACATATAGTTGTTCATAATGTCAGTCAGTCAGAAAAAGACAAATACTGTATGATTTCACTTATATGTGGAATCTAAAGAACAAAATAAACAGACAGACAGTTAGAGACTCAGAGATAGAGAAAACAAACTGATGGTTGCCAGAGGGGTGAGGTTGGGGGACTGGCTGAAAATGGTAAAGGTATTGTGAAGTACAAGTTGGTGGTTACAAAATAGTTACAGTGATGTAAAAATATAGCACAAGAAATAAAGTGAATAATAATTAAATATGTATGGTGCCAGCTGGGCACTGGAAATATCAGGGGAATACTTTGTAAAGTATATGATTGTCTAACCACTATGATCTACACCTGAAACTAATACAAAATTATATTGAATGTAACTACAAATGAAAAAAAAATTAATAAAATTTTAAAATCATTATGAAATCTGTGATTATTGGAAACATTGCACCCCTTTATATAATATATGGTTTCTAGTTACTTTTAAGATATTATTTTGCTTTGTTTTTTATCAGTTTAATTATGATGTGCCTAGATATGATTTTCTTTGATTTATCATATGCAGGGTTAATGAGTTCCCTGAACTTACAAATTTACGGCTTTCACAAGTTGGGAGAGCTTGGGCCATTATTAATTTAAAAATATAATTTTACCCCAATCTCTTTGTACTCTCCCCCTGGGACTCCAATTCCATTTTTGACCTTTTGATAGTGTCCTAATAATATTTAATTCTCTGTTCATTGTTTGAAGTTATTTTTCTTTCTGCCTTTATATTAGAAAATTTCTACTGAGCTATTTTAACTTCACTGACTCTTACTTCTTTTGACTATCACTCTTCTTGAGAATGTCATATTTTTTAAGGTTATTTACATGTTGAGTAATTTTACATGTGATGTTGTACAGACTCTGAATCTTGTTATAATCCTTTGGAGAATGTTGACATTTTTGTTTAAGTTTTTGTTTTTGCAGCAGTTTAGTTAGATCCAGACTATAAATTTGGATTCACTTTCTGTGGAACATTTTTCATATTTCACTTCAGCTTTCTCAGCCCTTATGATGCTGTATCATGTTAGTCCACACATGTGTGGTTCATAATCTAGACTAAGATTTATAAGCGTTCCTGTACAGAATTTGAGGGTCCCTTTTTGCTGTTCTAATCTTCCCAATATTTTCTCCTTACTGTCCAGACAATTTATTGGGTAAATTTTCTAAACTTTTCAGGCCTTGATTTTATCAATTGTAAAATAGAGATGACAGATCCATGCTTTATGAGGACTAAAAGAGATAGTATTTATAAATACTTCACAGATTTTGACACATCATTTTCATATTCTTCCCTTTAAATATTAGGCCTGTGAAAGGCTATTTCCTTGAGTTAAACTGAAATTCCTAATTGGATCTCCAGAGAAAACTGCACTGCTTAGATACTTCCCTGAGCAGCCTTCACCTTTCTAAGGCAGGTCTGACATGGACTTTGTACTATACTTAAGGAAACCTGCTCTCTTCTGTGTGAACATTCTTAATCCTGATTTTTCTATCTCTGTACTGAAAATCAGCAAGAAGTGAAAAAAAAAAACAACAGAGTTGGAAGGCATGTAGGAACCACTTAGTTCCCTCTTCACAGAGGGTCTTTTCAACTCGACCAAAGTCACAAACTGCTAAGGAGATCTAAAGCTTAATTTTTCCTTAGTACTTCAATTCCTTTGTCTGTTTTGAAAACTAGTATGTATTTACTCATTTTGAGGTCTTAAAGGGAGGCAGCCATTTTCACTTGAAGTCTAAAAACATTAAGATTTCATTCTTAAATTTTATGCAGGGAACCTAGAAGTTAAACAAATGTGTCAAACTCAGGGTAAGTGTTCTGCTCAATGTGCATATCCAAAAATTACCCCCAAAATTCCTGAAAGCATGCCTAAAATTTGCTAATTTGAAATTTATTGATTTCATAATATCTATTTAACTTCTGGAAACACAGCAAACCCTATTTTTATGGGAAGGAGATGGTCTCTTCCTAGGTACTAGGAAGTGACACTAGTGGAACAGTTCTTATTAACATGCTGTGCTATGTATGGTTTGAGTTCTTGGCATTACCAGTCTTAGATATCTGTAATGACTCTAAATGAAGATTATAAATGCAGTTTTAGCAGAATGTATAACAAAGAGGTTTCTCCAAGCTTTGTATATCTAAGTGTCACATCAGAGACTAGTTAGGGAGAATGTTTTTTGGTAAGGCTGAAGGGTTTGTGGTAGATGTGAATTCATTTTTGTGTAGGCAGGGTGAAGACAAGTTGTTATGTGTGTCCCAGCCACATAGAAGTTGAAATGGGGTTATCTTTAAGTATTCTGACAGGACCACATCATTTTGAACAGTCACAGCCAGCCCAGTTAAATGACAGGTAGTAAATATATCTGCTTTAAATACTGCCTTCCAAAATTTGGGGCTGACAAAAATAATATCTTACACTGTATAAGTAACAGTGTAGGTCACATGCTATTTTACTGTAAATTCTAGCTGTGGCTCTACTCTTGATATTCTCGTGTCTTTGCTCGTCATTCTCCCAGATAATTTGTAAGCTTGTTGAGGGTAGAAATCCTGTATTGTTCACCTTTGTATCATTCATTTAAAAATAATTTAATGCCTGGGTATAATTTAATGCTTGGCAAAAAGTAGGCTCTCATGGTTTTTGAATGAATTAAAAAAATCAAAAGGTTTCAACTTCATACAAAATTAGCCAGCACTCCCTAGAATAAATCTGGATGGACTCTGGATATCTGGTTTATTCTTTATGTTTAAAATATCTACATAATTTTGTATATCAACTGGTTAAAACTATCAAGAAGGAAATAAAAATGCAATTTTTAGTATTCTCATTCTTGGAAGATATTGGAAAGATTATATAGATCTCTTAAAGATTTTATGTAATTGAATTGTCATGTCCGGTAGTATCTTTGGGGAAATTCTGAATGGGCTTTAACCTCAGGAAAAGTAGATAATTATATGTATGTTGCCGACCAATTTATCTGAGTACCATTAATGGTATGTGACACAGAGTAGGTATTTAATATATACTTGTTTAGTCACTGAGCTCTTATTGTTGGTTTACACCCAGTCTCATTCTAAAAATTATATGAGGAACCTTACATAAATGGATACAAGTAGAAAATAAATGAATAAAACTGGGGGAAAGGAGAAAATGAACACACAAAAATAAATAGAACAAGGGGTAAACAAGTATACAAAACTGCATGAAATATGGTCTTGTGTAGTTATGGGTATAAATATAGTTAGATATGGATATAGTTAGACATAGGTATACCATTATCTAACTATATACCAATATCTAACTGGATATAGTTAGATATGGGTATTTTTTTAAATTCTGCACTTCATAGAAAAAAAATAACACTAGAGCAGATGCTCTCAGTGCTCTAACCATATGGCCTAATGTAGCATATTCCAGCCAGGATTTAGGTGACCACATCTGAATCTGTGTTTAGGACTCTTTCCCTCAGAACTTCAGAAATAAGAGAGAAGTGTTGAGAATTTAACACCCAGAGCAGCCTCAACTGAAGACTTGAAATAACTAGCATACAAAGATCCCTACTCCTCCACCACTTGGGTGTGATCATTCTAAGATGTGTTCTTTCTTTTAATCATTTCCCAGAATCTCTCTGTGGGAGTAAGCTTCAGGATTCCTCTCTGGTGAATTTTTAGTTGCCTTCCATTTTCTGTCTTACTTCACCACTTCTTTGCCAGTATCCCCTGCACTTCCCAAAGAAACTACTTTTACTCTAATCTTTGTCTGTGAAAGTATGTCTTGAAAAAAAGCCAAAATAAGATAGACATAAATGAAAATTATATTCTGTATATTACAAAGATAAAAAAGCCACATTGGCAGGAAGAGCATTTTTTTAGAAAATAATTTTAAAAACTCCTTCATGTATAGCCCTAAAGTGGACAGAGGATGACATATAAAACATCTTTGGTGACATTGATCAAGCAATGTCTCTGTCTCCAATGATCATGAATACTTCTCCCAATTGAGAAACATTTGATGGTGGAAAAGAACATTCTTTAGCCCAGGTACAGAAAGCTAAAAGCAAAGCTCCCTCTTATTTATTCTGGATTCTATATAAATTTAGATTAGGATTATTCTGTCTCTGGTCATGTAATTACCATTCCAATTTCAATGCACTCCTCATCTATTTTTATCACTTTGGTTTTACTCATTAGAAGGATGCTGTTCATCAGTTACTTTGTTTTGGATGGCATGCTGCTCCCCACACATATTTTCCTCACACACATTTTCCTTTTAAATTTACTTTTTAGAATAAAATTTGTTATGTATGATCCCTGTGCAGATGAGCAACCTTTCCTTTGTTTTCTCCTGGGGAAAGAAAAGAAATAATAAAGAAAAGGATGATGTACTGACACATTGGATTCTTAAGCTAGACACATCATTTATGGATCTGGAAGTTTTTGATCAGGAATCTGATGTACAGTGCTGGTGAATTGTGTATTTACTGCCCTTGGACACAACTAGTTGTCATGTCTCTAAAGTATCTGTCATACAATTCTGGCAAGTAACTGCTGACTATGTTTTACCACTCTTTCTTTTGCTATTCCTAATTATTCAGTAAAAATAGGAAAACAAAATTCCATATAAGTGAGAGTTAACAAAGAATTGAATGAAGTGAAAGCTTCAGGCCATGCTTAGACAACTGAAAATGAGTAGATTGTGCCATACATGGTCTAGCTATTTTAACCCCTTTGATATATTATTGAGAGTACCATAGTCTAGCTGTGATTAATTGTTGGGGTATCACTTGTTAATATGACATGGTAAAAAAAAAAAGAAAAGAATTCACTATGCTGCTGCAGATTAAGCCTGTCATATAGACAGCCTACACTTGGGTTTATAGACTCAAAATTAATTAATTATATTGCTGAATAATTGAGGGTGACTAGTCAGTGCAAACCATTAGTGTGGAAAAACTCAGCATTTCTCAACATCTACTACCCTATCTGCTCCCCCTCCCCTAGCAATCCTTTTCACATAGCTGAATATATGCTATCTTTGGTGGATACTAAAATTGTCACTTCGTTTGTGAATGATAAACACTATAGATAATTGATAATGGAGAAACAACAGTTGCCTCTAATTTAGGTAAGGCAATATCATTCTGGATCTTAGAAAAGGCTAGATTAAAAGAAAATAGTTCCCTGGGAATGGAGGTCAACACAGAGTTTGAGTAGGAGGACTATTAAAGAGAATTTTATTAATAATAAGCAGTCATTGAAAACTTATTTTGGGCTAAATTCATTACTAAGCCCCCTTTATGTCATTTCTTGTTTAATTCTCATAATAAGTTTGACTTAAGAACTGTCATTCTCTGTTCTTCAAAATGAAGGAATTGAGGCAGGACAATTAGTTGCCAGATAACAGATGGTATAGTTAAAATGTTTTAAAGATTCTATTTATTTATTTTTAGAGAGAGAAAAGGTGAGGAGAAGAGAGAGAAACATCAATGTTTGGGAGAAACATCTATTGGTTTCCCCTTGTATGTGCCCTGACTGGGGACCAAATCTGCAACCCAGGCAGGTGCCCTGACTGTGAATTGAACCAGGAAACTTTCATTTTGTAGACTGACACTCAACCAACTTAGCTACACTGGTCAGGGCTATAGTTTGAATTTTTACTCAGACATTAACTCCAGAAACAATAGTCTCAAAGATCCCTAATACTCAGGTATCCAGGTGAATGTGTCTAATGGATAGCTCATTACAAAATGAGAGAAAAGCAAGAAGAATCTAGAATGCTTCAGTAGCTGGGTGTGAGTATAAAAGATGTTTGGGTTCAACAATTTCAGATTCAAATATTACCAAAGAAAAGATTTCCCAGGAACCCAAAGACCATGATATTTTATCAGGAATGACTTGTCCATAGGCATTGAAAACAGGTATTCAAGGTATTCAAGGAAAACTTTAAGCCCTGGCTCAGTACCTCTCAGTTGGTTAGAGTATCCTTCAGATACGTCAAGATTGTGGGTTTGAACTCAAGTCGGGGCTCACATAAGAATCAACCAATAAATGCATAAATAAGTGGACCAAATTGGTGTTTTTTCTCTCTCAAATCAATAGCTTTTTAAAGAAAACCTTATTAGTATATACCAACTAATTAAAAAATAGTGTCTCTATATACTTGATTAGAGTCTTACAAGGGGGATATCCAAAAATGGAATTATTTTATGGAGGGTGAGCCCCTTGTAGTACAGGCCTCCCCACTAGGTGAGTGTTCTAGGAACCCATCTATATTGGTGTATCAGTTGGCATTGTGAGAGGTTGCATTCAGCTTCACTGAATTTTCTTTGAAGGTACTTTCAATGCATTTACCCATTTCATGATGGGTGATTTATGAGCATACCTGCCTACACTACAGTGGGTGTTCAGCAGTTCTGACCAAAAAAGGCATGACCTCCAGTCTCACCCATGCTATTCATCCAATCTCAATCTGAGTAACATTTTTGTTTCCCTGAATAAAAAAAGTCCTCAAAGGAAAACATTTTGCCAACATGGAAGAGGTGAAACAAAAAAAATGGCAGAAATACTAAATGGCATCAAAATCAATAAATTCAAAACCTGTTTTGAAAAATGGAGACAACTGTAATTGAACATACATACATACATACATAAATTTTCCTTTCCCCCAAAAAAGACTGTTTTGAGCAGTGGGAAAAACATCCCAATAGGTGTTTTGCATCAAGTGGAGAGTACTTTGAAGGTGATTGAAGTTTAAACATATAAGAATAAATACATACATTTTTTTAAATAAATAAATTCCATATTTGGGAGTATCCCCCACATGTATGCATGGACTTACTAGATATCATTAGTAATTTAAGAATAGTTTGTCTTTTGAGACCAGGCCTGTTGTCTTCTTCAACACAGGCTTATTTCTGAGTTACAGACTCAGTTCTAGTTTTCTTTAGTAAGAAAACTTAGGAGCAAGGCTAGCCATCCAGACCATGCTAACTGAAAATGGCACAGCAAACCTTTTGTTTGTTTGTTTGTTTATAAGGTTTTGCACTAAATTTATTTCAAATACTGTCTCCATCTCAACTTTAATTTGTCCATGTTGGCAAGAATGGAACAATAACAAAAACAAAGTTTTTCTTTTGCTATATAACCTAGAAAGCTGCAGAGGAGGTAAGAAAGAACATTGATAGCAGAGCTCAAGAGTTAGATTTTAACTTCAGTCATAGTTGACAGGCATAGGCGATTAATGTGTGTAGAAAGCTGTTGTTCCAGAAACTGGAAAACCTGACCTAGTGACTACAGGTGGTTGGAAAAGCAATTCAACATTTGTGCCTCAGGGAGTTCTGCAAGGAATCAAGATGGTATCTGAGCCATTGTGTTCTAGAGAGGGATGAAGATAAAGTATTATTGATCAGTAGGTACAGAAACACTAGGAAAATCCCAACTGGACTGCAACTCTTATCTAACTAACCTTTTCTCAAACCCTTTAAATACCCTTTCTTCTCCTTATAAAAAAAGTGACCCTGACTGGTAGGAGGGGCAGAGATGGGAAACCAAGGTAGAGGGGACATGTGGCAGAGTAGCAGCTGGTAGGCAGAAGCTGGCCAGGTGGTAGTTGCCTGACCCCACATTTGCATGCAGATAAGCTGGGAGGAACAACAACTGGGGATTGAGATAGACCACACAACTCAGGGTTCCAGCATGGGGAAATAAAACCTCAAAACCTCTGGTTGTAAAAACCTGTCAGTGTTGTGCTTGCAGAAGAAACTCCCAGTCTTACAGGAAAGTCCACTGAAGTAGCCCAAAGGATCCTAGAATGTATACAAGTCCACCCACCTGGGAATAAGCACCTGAAAGAGCACAATCCACTTGTGGGAAGAGAAAGAAGTGACAGAAAATGGGGCAAGAATCCCTCGCTGGCATAGCTCAGTGGATTGAGCTTGGGCTGTCAACCAAAGTGTTGCAGGTTCAATTCCCAGTCAGGGTACATGCCTGGGTTGCAGGCCATGACCCCCAGGAACCGCACACTGATGTTTCTCTCTCTCTCTCTATCTCCCTCCCTTCTCTCTCTAAAAGTAAATAAATAAAATCTTAAAAAAAAGAAAAAGAAAATGGGGCAAGAGCTGAGCAAGCTAACAACTGGCATTGTTCCCTCTCTGACCCCTCCCCCACATACAGCACCACAATGCAGCAATGTGGATTGCCCCACCATAATGAATACCTAAGTCTCAAACCCTTACAATATAACTGATGTGCTGAGGCAAAGAAATATGGCTCACATGAAGGAACAGATCAAAACTTCAGAAAAAGAACTAAGCTATGAGGAGACAGACAACCTATCAGATGCAGGGTTCAAAACACTGGTAATCAGGATGCTTACAGAAATGATTGAGTATGGTTGCAAAATAAAGGAAGAAATGAAGGCTATACAAAGTGAAATAAAGGAAAATATACAGGGAACCAACAGTGAAGGGAAGGAAATTGGGATTCAAATCAATGATTTGGAACAAAAGGAAGAAATAAACATCCAACTCAAACAGAATGAAGAAACAAGAATTCAAAAAAAATGAGAAGAGACTTAAGAACTTCTGGGACAACTTTAAATGTCCCAAGATTCAAACCATAGGGCTGCCAGAAGGAGAACAGGAAGAGCAAGAAATTGAAAACTTATTTAAACAAATAATGAAGGAGAACTTCCTCAATCTGGGGAAGGAAATAGACTTCAAGTCTAGGATTCTCCAAGAGTCCCCAAGAAGCTGGATCCAGGAAGAAACACACCAGGACACATTATAATTAAGTTATTCAAAATTAAAGATAAAGAGAGAATCTTAAAAGCAATAAGAGAAAAAGACAGAGTTACCTACAAATGATTGCCCATAAGACTATCAGCTGATTTCTGAAAAGAAACCTTACTGGCAAAAAAGGGCTAGAAAGAAGTATTTCAAGTCATGAAAGGCAAGGACCTACATCCAAGATTACTCTATTCAGCAAAGTTATCATTTAGAATGGAAGGGCAGATAAAATGCTTCTTAGCTAAGGTCAAAGTAAAGGAGTTCATCATCATCATTAAACCCTTATTATATGAAATTTTAAAGGGACTTATCTAAGAAAAAGAAGATCAAAACTGAACAGTAAAATGACAATAAACTCACAACTATCAACAGCTGAACCTAAAAACAAAAAAACTATGCAAACAACTACAACAGGAACAGAATCACAGAAATGGAGATCACCTGGAGGGTTATCAGCAGGGAGGGGGAGGAGGAGAATGGGGGAAAAAGATAACCAGTAGGCACAAAATAGACAGGGAGAGGTTAAGAATAGTACAGGTAATGTAGAAGCCCAAGAACTTATATGTATGACCCATGGACATAAACTAAGTGTGGGGGGAATGCTGGAGGGAGGGGTGGTGCAGGGCAGAGAGGGATAAAGGGGAGAAAAAAATGGGACAACTATAATAGCATAATCAATAAAATATACTTAAAAAAAAGGTCAGCTCGAGATTAGACATTAAGATGCTTTTGAAGGTATATAATCTGCTGCTTTCTCAGTTTACCAGCATCTGAATAAAGTGCCCATAAACATTCAATCCTTGTCCCTACTTATTGGTTCTAGCAGTAACAAGCAGCATGAATGCCATCTTTTCCAGTTCCAACATAATTAATATTTTTGAATGGAGAATTATTAATCAATAAGCAAAGACTATTTTTAAAAGTCAGTGGATGGGGGAAAATAGGTTAATTTATGTATTGTAACATTTACCAATACTTTATAGGAAAAAGAAAGGTTTAAGAAATGTTAAATGTGCTTTTTTCTCTTGGATATTTGTAATGCATGTTTACATAAAAGTTCCTAAGAAAAAAAATCCTACTAACTTTGTTTAATGCTCTGTTCCCCAAACTTATTTGTCCAATAGAATCTTTTTTTTTTTTTCAAAGAGTCCCTTTCAATATCTAACTGGTGAAACTTAGATTTCATTTTGGGAAATATTTCTATGGTTAATAACATCATTTTACAGATGAAGAAATTAAGAGATAATCTAGATAAAATATAAACATAAATACACGACTATAACTATAACTATAACAACTATAAATATAAATATCATTTATTGAGTCCTCACACACATGCCAGGCCATGTGTCTAGGTCCCTGGTAATGACAGAGGTCAATATCCTCATAGAGGTTGACATATTCTCTTCTCTAGCCAGTATTGGAAGAACAGGACATTATTGATAGTCAAGTAACTTTAGTCTGTGACTTTCAGAGCCTTCCCAGGAATCAAACTGGTGTTTCAAAAAGATTAAAAACTGAAGAGAAGATATGATGTCTTCAAATTCAAAACTATAGATTTAATGAAGTCTGTATCAGAATGAAATCAAATTTAATTTGTTTAGTCCAACACAACCTAATAAATCACAGTCACATTTAATAAATATTTATCTTGTTTTAATCACCATTTAGTGTTTCAGTGGTCTCATCTTTTTAAATGTTTCACTTCAATGTTCATTAGATATGATTTTTATTTCTTAAGTAATCTATACATCTTTATTTTACTTTATAATTCAAATTTACTTTGCCCACTTATGCAAGATTTAATTAAGGTTACATTTTGCTCTCTAATTTTGAAATATAAATTCCTACATTTTTCACAATTAAATCACTATTAAGTAACATAATTTGGATATTGATATCCATTAGTGCAATAACAAATTGCAGACATGGCAGTCATTATTGCTGGATTCAAAAGTTCTTAAAAATTAAGTAATTTTGTGGTAGTTATGCTTCCCAATTAAATATATATACATATATACACACACAACACACACACATACACACCCATATAATAATCATTTAAAAACAAATATAGTCAAGAGTAATATTTTCTATATGCATTAGACATAATTTCCAGATTTTATTTAGTAAATGGCAAATGAAGACACTAAATAATTTCAAAGAATGTCATCATTCTAAGAATCTAAGTAAAAGACATTAAAGTTTGGGTTCTCAGTCACTTTTGAATTATAATCGGATTGATGATTTTATTGTTACTATTTTGTAATAAAATGTGTTGGGTTTCCATTATTTCTGGAGCACTGATTTGTTAGGAATATCTAGAAAATGAGTAGCCATGTGAAGTGAAGTCAGATTATTGAAAATCTTCTCATTAGATGATAAATTCTCTCCAAGGAATTCTAAATCAACTTCACATTGTTTCAGAGCCAGGCATTTTGTTCAAATGGGATTTAATAAATACTTGTTAAATAAGGGAATGAATGAATGAATGAATGATTTGGCTAATGAAAGAAGTACTGGTCACCTTTAATAACATCCTCCAATCTTCCAGAATTATACATTTACAAAGTTCAGAATTATAAGTTTAGGATATGAAATTCATTTGTTACTTGAATTTCTTGGTGCAGAGAAAAGTAGCTAATGATTTTGAGAAGCACTTTGTGGCAACTGCAGCCCCCAAAATAGGCATTTCCAGTCCACAGGCAATGCCTAAGATTTTACAAATAATTTATTCTAGCATTGGTTTAGGTGCTGTGGCTATAACAAACAAATAAATTCCTGCCTTAAAGAGTTTATAGAGTTTAAATAAAATGGCATGTAGTAAAAAGTGCTCTGAATAAAAATAAAGTGGGATGAGGGGTATAAGGGGATAAGTGAAGGGGCAGTGTATGTAAAGTAAGATGTTCAGGGAAGGACTTTTTGATAAGTTATATGAGTTGAGATCTAAAGAAAGTATAGAAGCAAAGGAATATACCAAGGAAGTTTTCCAGAAAACTTTGTCTTCCAGAAAATAGTAGGAAAAACTATCTTGAGGCAGAAGGCAAAGACTAGCAAAGAGGCCAGTGTCTGAGAGGCAGTCAGTGAAAGAAAATAGGAGGTGAGGTCAGAGGAAGGTTGCAAGAGGTGAAAATGTGCAACTTTGTCTGAAATGGGAAACAACTGGGTTGTTTTAAACAGAATGACAAGACCTGACTTACTTTTAAAGGATTACTCTGGTTGTTGAGTGGAGAACAGATGCTGGGCTAGGGAGTTTGTTGTAGGAGAGATGCCACCTGGGATTATTGCAGCAATCCAGACAAATAATGTCTGGGAGCTGGTCCGTAGTGATGGTGGTTGTAAGAAGTGGTCAGTTTGGGGGACATATTTTTAAGGAAAAGATAGTATGATCTGTGCATGGGTTTAATGTAGGGTGTAAATAAAATATTATGACTCTAGAATCACTCTGGTTTTTAACATAAACAACCAGAATAATAGAAATGTTATTTACTGAAATAGGAAAAACCTGGGAAGATTCCGGTTGAGTGGTGGCAGGTGTTTAAAATCGAGTTCTTTTTGAGACATGTTTCTTTTCAAATCCCTGTTGGATATCTATGGAGAGATATGATTTAAGCAGCTATAAGATTCTGGATGAAGGAAAAGGTGTTATATATGAATATATATTTGAGATGTACTAGATAGAATTTAAAGCCTGAAGACTAATGAGAGTACCTGAGGATTAAAATAGAAGAAAGAACATAAATGCAGACAATAGACTGATGGTTGCCACAGGGGAGGGGGATATGGGGACTGAGCGAAAGAGCTGAAGGGAGTTAGAGGTACAAATTAGTAGTTACAAATTAGTTATGAGCATGTAAAGTACAGCATAAGAAATATAGCCAATAATATTGTAATAATTGTGTATGGTGCCAGGTGGGTACTGGAAATATCAGAGGAAACACTTTGTAAAGTATATGATTGTCTAACTAAAATTCTGTATACCTGAAACTAAACAAAATAGTATTGAATATAAACTATAAATGAAAAAATGATAAAACTTGAAGAGAGAAGTAGCACAACACTAGGTCATAGGTCTTGGGGTAATTAGCACATATATAATGATGAAATTTAATTAACATGAAACAGAACCATAACAAAAGCAATGAACATTAAAGAAACAAAATATAAACTTTGTATTTTGAGAACAAAGACACAATCAATCCAGTGATATAATTTTCCCCCCAAAGGAAGGCATTGGAATTAACTATCACCTTTCAAACTCTGCACCAGTTACTCTATTAACTCTAT
Organism: Phyllostomus hastatus; assembly: GCF_019186645.2. Lineage (NCBI taxonomy): Eukaryota > Metazoa > Chordata > Mammalia > Chiroptera > Phyllostomidae > Phyllostomus > Phyllostomus hastatus. The sequence continues at coordinate 84,285,725 of NW_025333977.1, read as the reverse complement.
TTCCTTGGAAATCCTACCTATACAGGATCCTTCTACATTTATTTTTGCATTTGAATTCCCAAAAGTGTTAAGAACTAAAATATCAGCTCTTTTTGAGATATTGAAGGTATGGAGAACACTGGATCCAAAAGCAGATCTGAGGCGGCCCTTCACAGAGCCTCTCATTCCTGATTAAGGTTGAGGAACAGGGACCCTGATGAACTGTTCAGCCTCCTCTTGAGATAAGAGTCTTGACTGCTGTGGAGTCAAGGCTCCACTGCATCGTCTTCCTCATAAGGCAGTGAAAGCCTTCCTTTGTATATTTGAAAGGGAGAAACAAGAATTCTTTGACTTTTCTCCTCTGTTTCTGCAGGATAAGAGACTATGAAAATCACAGATTTCCCAGAGTATCAATTCTAACTATCCCTTGCCTTCACTAAGAAAGAACATGAAAAATTAATCTGTCAGAATTGAGTTGAACATAAGGGAGACTGACTTGACAACTACAGTTGTTATTAAGCTGAAATATATTATCATTTTCTAAAAGTGTTAACAACTTGAAGAGGTTGTAGCCTCCCTTTATTTTTTTCTACAGGGCTTTCAAAATCACAAATAATTCTATTCTAGAAGTGTTTTAGGTGTAATTTGAGTTGAAGGGCAGTGGCCATTCTAAATTAATATCTTCCAAGGTCTCATCTAGTACATGATATTATTATTTTGTTTCCTTGGGCAGTTTAACCTCAATCACCTAAAATGTGGCAGAAGTGTTTTTTCTCTTTCATCACATTTTCCAGATGACTGCGCAACCATTACAGAGATACGTACATGGTATACAAAGAATAAGAATAAGGAGGGGAAAACACAGCAAAGAAAGTTCACAAGAGAATAAACCAACCTAAACAAATATATTTTGTTTCATGTTATGAAAATCAAACAGCTATCTCTTTATCACAATAGATGAGGATGATAGGGATCTCAGTGAAAAACTACCTGTCCCCTGGTCTTCTAAATCAAGACACAATTAACAATACTCATTTTTTTACAGAATAAAAGGAAAATGAATTCACAATTTCCGAGATACTTAGGACCCAAACAATACTAATGTTATAGATTTAAACCTTGGAAGTATATTCAAAATGCAGCAGAATATCTCACACTACATCATTGATGTGATAGAAGTGCTGCTCTATTTCCTTATGAATTATAAAAATATAGCATAGTCAAAGAAAAATATATTTTGTGGGAAAAGTATTTCACATGTGAAACAATGGCAATGGCTAAACAACGATTGTCTTCCAGGGTTTCAGATAGTTTGAATGTACCTAAGATTTGTAAAATTTAGTTATAAAAAAAAACCCCACAAACACAAAACAAACACTCAATGAGGCAGATTCCCATTGTTGCTCAAATCTGTGGTTCATAGTTTTATTAGTTAAAAATAAGAGCTATTTTAACCCCATGTTTTTCTCTTCTTTTAAAAAAGATTAATTTTGCAATTACTTATTATATCTATGTTCCCCTAAGAACTTATAAAGAACATATAAAAAAGATTACTAGTTTTGTTACACCTCATTCCAATTTTAGTTTTCATTCAATGTTCTTAGTGTGTCATCCTAACCTCCTATTGCCAAGACCAACATTTTAAGATTTTATTTATTTATTTTTAGACAGAGGGGAAGGGAAAGAGAAAGAGAGGGAAGGAAACATTAATGTGTGAGAGATACATCAATCAGTTGCCTCTCACATGCCCCCAAATGGAGACCTGTCCTTCAACTCAGGCATGTACCCTGACTGGGAATCGAAAGGTCTTTCACTTCACAGGCCTGCACTCAATCCACTGACCCACACAAGCCAGAGTAGGACCAACATTTTAGAATTTGCAAAATGTACCAAGGAATTCTGTGACTATCTTGCAATTAATCATTGACATCAACAGACACAATAGACTAGCCTTTATCTCCTTCCCTATGTACCTATAAGATAGCCAGAAAGTATTCTGGACATGCAGTGATGCTGTTTAAGTCTTAGTAATAGATTAGTTTTCTAGTTTCATCTACCTACTACTGTATAAGTTCTGGATGATGAAATTTGAAATAACAGTCTTTTGGAATCTCAGAATCATCATCATGTACGGGCTGATTTTTGTGCAACATTATGGATAGAAGAGGTCTAGTTCCGAAAGAGTTTCACCAGTTCTTCCATCTTCCTTGTTTTCTTTTTTTTTTCCTTTTTTTAAAAAATATATTTTATTTATTATGGTATTACAGTTGTCTCATTTTTCCCCTGCACTCCCCTCCATCTTGCCCACCCCTTCCCACCCATATTCCCCCCTTTAGTTCATGTCCATGTGTCGTAAGTTCTTTAGCTTCTATATTTCCCATACTATTCTTACCCTCCCCCTGTCTATTTTCTACTTACCATCTATGCTACTTATTCTCTGGACTTTTTCCCCCATCTCCTCCTCCCACTCCCCTGTTGCTAATCCTCCATGTGATCTTCATTTCTGTGGTTCTCTTCCTGTTCTAGTTGTTTGCTTAGTTTACTTTTGTTTTAGGTGTGGTGGTTAATAACTGTGAGTTTGATGTCTTTTGACTGTTCATATTTTTTATCTTCTTTTTCTTAGATAAGTCCCATTAACATTTCATATAATAAGGGCTTGGTGATGATGAACTCCTTTAACTTGACCTTATCTGAGAAGCACTTTATCTGCCCTTCCATTCTAAATGAAAGCTTTGCTAGATAGAGAAATCTGGAATGTAGGTCCTTGCCTTTCATGACTTGGAATACTTCTTTCCAGCCCCTTCTTGCCTGTAAGGTCTCTTTTGAGAAATCAGCTGACATTCTGATGGGAACTCCTTTGTAGGTGACTGTCCCCTTATCTCTTGCTGCTTCTAGAATTCTCTCCTTCATTTTAATCTTGAGTAATGTAATTATGATGTGCCTTGGTGTGTTCCTCCTTGGGCCCAACTTCTTTGGGACTCTCTGAGCTTCCTGGACTTCCTGGAAGTCTATTTCCTTTGCCAGATTGGGGAAGTTCTCCTTTATTATTTGTTCAAATAAATTTTCTATTATTATTTGTTCAAATAAGTTTTCTACTTGTTGTTTTTCCTCTTCTCCTTCTGGTACCCCTATAATTTGGATGTTGGAACATTTAAAGATGTCCTGGAGGTTCCTAAGCCTCTCCTCATTTTTTTGAATTCTTATTTCTTCATTCTTTTCTGATTGTATGTTTTTTTCCTTCCTTCTGGTCCACTCCATTGATTTGAAACCCAGTTTTCTTTCCATTCCTATTGGTTCCCTGTGCATTTTTCTTCCTTTCACTTAGTGTAGCCTTCATTTTTTCACCTAATTTGTGACCAAAATCAACCAGTTCTGTGAGCATCCTGATTACCAGTGCTTTGAACTGTGCATCTGATAGATTGGCTATCTCTTGGTCACTTAAAACTATTGGCTGTGGAGCTTTGATTTGTTCTGTTTGAGCCATTTTTTGGGGGGATGGGGGGTTTCTGGTCATGCCTGTTACTAGTGAGGGGTGGAGCCTTAGGTCTTCACCAGGGCAGGGCAACCCATGTCACTGGGTTGTGATACTTATGTGGGAACAAGGATAGAGAGGGAACAATGGTGCTTGCTCCATGTTCTCTTGGACTTCAGTCCCCTCTGCCACTTCCCACAAGCAGATTGGGCCCTTCTGGTCCTGGCTCCTAGGTGGGTGGGCTTGTGTACATTCTAGGACTCTGTGGGTCCCCCCAAGGAACTCTCCTGTGAGGCTGGGAGATTCTCCTGGCACCTCAACCCCCACAGGTGTTTTCAATCGGTGCTTTTAGGCTTTATTTCCTGGCTCTGGGTCCCTGGGTTGTGTGGTCTGTGTCACTACCCATGTTTGTCTGGCTTATCTGTGCTCGAATGTGTGACTGTGGACAGCCAGCTGCCTTGCATGCCTCACTGGGTCTGCTCGTTGCCTGCTGTGCCTAGGGTCTGCCATGGTGTCCACCAGCTGCCCGTGTGCGCCTGGGGCCCACCAACTGCCACCTGCACCTGGAGCACCTGAGTCTGCCAGCCACCACTTTTTCCTGCCATGACCATTTGACCCCTCTCTTAGGCCTCTGACTCCGCCCCTCTTACCAGTCTGGTTGAATGGTTGTCAGACTTCCATATAGTTCATTTCTGTCTGTTCTGGGGTTTTTTTTTTTGTTTGTTTGTTTCTAAATTTTTGTTGTCCTTAGTTTTGGTTGTGCGAGGAGGCAGTGTGCCCACCTATGCCTCCATCTTGACCAGAAGTCCCATCTTCCTTGTTTTCTATTTTTTCTTTCTTCCTTTCTTTGTTCTCTTTCCTTCCTTCCTTCCATCTTTCTCCACTATCTATTTGTATATCTAGCTATCATCTATCTATCCTGTGTAGTGTGTAGTGTATACATAAGTTTATGAATCTATAAAAACTGACATTATGTTTGGTATGAAGTCTACAGAGGTAGGGTAACTGAATTCCTGGAGGTTCTACCATAAGGTAAGAGAGACAGAAAGAGACAGAGAGAGAGGAAAAAACAAGATAGAGATGGAGATGATAGAAAAAGTTAGAGTGGGAAGAAGGGTAGAGAAAGAGATTAGCTTTTCTTCAGCATCTTTACTCCTTGGAAGGATTCTGGGATCCCATTATTAAAAGTATTTCACGTAACTCTGAGATGTAAAGTTCCTTAGAAGTCATCAAGTGACTACACTTCACAGATAAAGAATCTAGAATCCAGAAAGTTTAGGTGCTACCATTAATAGAAGAGCCTGTATCTTATGCTCACCCTCCCTAATCTCCAGTCAATCATAATCCTTTCCCTCCACCCTAGCTTAAATCTAAGTTCTTTCTTTATTAAGAGAAAGATAAATCAAATATAAATGAATATAAAGTGCAGAAATATGAAAAGGGAAGAAAATTCAAGGGCAAGTACAAGTAGAGTTCAAAAGTTATCAAATTTTATTTTTTTATATTAAATATTTTAACTTTTAGGAAGAAAAGCAAATAGAAAAAAAACAAATTTGGTATACTTAATAAATTGAACTTTTTATCAACAGTTGCATGATATATTTTTTAACACAGTAGGATATTTTGAAAACAAGTTAATAATCCTTTAAAAAGTAGTTGAAGAGGTATATTAATAAGCTAAGGTTAATGCAGTAAAATCTATGATTTCATGACTATCATTAGTGTGCAAGACCTTAAAATAACCACAGGAAGATGTGGAAATTTTCCCTTAGCATTGAAAACATGGAATTTACATTAAATTGTACCAAAGAGAAAATTTTCTGATCCCACATAATGAAACAATTGTTATGAGATTTTCATCTTCTTGTCACCTTATAGCCAAGATTGAAATGCCTTCTGAAGTGCTGTACAGAGTACCTGACATATAGCCAATCTTAGAATCATGACTGTGGAATGGCTGCTTTTTATAAAATAATAAGAAACTTCCTTCCTAGCTCCCAAACTCTATTAATGTTTGAATCTCCAAAGAGCCAAGCACAAGCCTGACTGTGGTTCCTTATGGACCAGTGGAGAAAGTTCTTTAATATAGCATGAAGCAGACATTCTACTTTAATGCTCCAAGTTTAATGGGAGGTTTAAGTGGGCCCATCCTCACCACACATAAAAGAAAACAAACTTTGATGAAGCTAGATGTAGAAAGAGACCTCTAGACAAGCTGCCTTGGTTTCCTTGACTAAGGACACTTCCAACTCTGTAGTTCTGTAATATATTCATTCTGTAAATCCATTGAAGATAAGGAGACTTTCCCTTCTATCAATCTTGAAGTTTTAAATTTAACTAGCTTCTTATTTATTTTTCACATAAAAAAACAATCTGCCATTATAGGAGATCTCTCAGTCTTTGGCTTTGTGCAATATCTGATGGCTAGGAAAGTCTATTGTGTCAGAAATGCACATGTTCTAGTTAAAAATGTCATTGAATCTTATAAACTAATTTTATCATTAATTCTTGAAGGGCTAATAAATTTATCAATCAGTTCAAATATATTTAGGGAAAAAAAGTTATGATTGCTTTCCTATCTAAGTTTTTTCAAAGTTAGCTAACAATTTCATAACCATGGCCCACTTAAAATGCTTTCTTTTAGATAAGGTATAAAAGCAAACACCATAACACATTTCTTTATGCAAAATAAATGTGTCTGAAATAAATTAGTTGTTTATACATTGTGCTAAAGAATAGAGGATTCATTTTCTTGCTTCCTTTTTTTTACAGAGAAAATTAATGTGTGACACTGCTTTAGACTGGGGAAGACAATCTATAGCCCTTGAACCCAGATCTGGCCCACAGCCTGCTCTTGTAAATAAAATTTTATTGGAATATAGCTGTGTTTATTCTTTCACATATTGTCCATAGCTGATTCTGTACTACCATGGCAGAGTTGTGGGAGTACAGAACCTTTACAAAAAGTTTCCCCATCCCACCCTTAAGCTGTAATTCAATGGTAATTTAGCTTCTATAAAGCCGCCAGAACTTTCTGGTCAGATATCCTGGTCAAAGAGTGTTATTCTTGATATTTCATATACAGAGAAATCTGAAGTCCTACTCAAACTTTCACAGTATATATCTCCATGATATATGGAGAGAACTATTCTCTCTTGAATACAAAATTATTGTGCAGAGTCAGCATGTACATCTTTTTTAAAAAATGACTTAACTTCTTCCAGTCAAGATGGAGGTGTAGGTAGACATGCTTCACCTCCTACCACAACCATAGAAAGAATTACAACCATATCTCAAAACTAGTAACACCCAGAACTGTTAAAAACTCAAGCTATATTGAAGCCTGATAACTAAGGATTTCAAGAAGACATATTCATCCAGATGGGCAGAGAGGCAGTGTGGCACAGAAATGTGGTGGCAGTGGCAGCATCAGTGGTGGTGGAAGGGACTGAAGGGATACCTTAAGAGTGAGTGATCCATGCCCTAGGCCAGACCACAGAGCCCAGGGTTCTAGCATCAGGAGGATAGATCTCTCTTACCTCTGACTATAAAAACCAGTAGAAGTTGGGGCAGCAGAAGAAACTGCTAGATTTCCACTGGTTAAAGGGCCAGCATGATCTTGGAACATATGCAAACCCACCAACTCCAGGATTCATCACTGGGGCAGAGCTGGAAGCAGTCACACACGGGAAAAGGGTGAAGTAAATGGAAATGGGGTGAGCTCTGGGTGAACCACCAGAAGCCAGGTGGCCACATTGTCCCCTCTCTGAGCCCTCCCCATACTCCCCACAGAGCCACAAAGTGAAGCAAGTACCCTACTCTAGCAATTACCTAAAGCTCTGCTCACACATTTACAGCTGTCTTTCCATCATAGGCCAAACTACTAAGAGAGTAAAAGCAGCCCTACCTAATATACAGAAATAAACACAGGCAGGCTGCTAAATTGGGGAGAAAAAGAAATATGGCACTAAAGAAAGAACTCAACAAACCCCAGAAAAAGAACTAAGTGAAATGAAGATAGCCAGCCTATCAGATGGAGAGTTCAAAACATTGGTTATCAGGATTCCCAGAAAACTTGGGTATGGCAAAAAATAAATAAATAAATAAATAAATAAATAAATAAATAAAGGAAGGAAGAAATGGAGGTTACACTAAGTGAAATAAATAATAATCTACAGGAAACCTACAGAGAAGGGAAGGAAGCTGGGATTCAAACAAATGATCTGGAACACAAGGAAGAGATAAACATTTGACCAGAACAAAAATGAAGAAACAACAATTCAAAAAAACAAGGATGGGCTTAGGAACTTCTTGGACATCCAAACGTGCCGTTATTCAAATCACAGGGATGCCAGAAGCAGAAGAGCAAGAAATTGAAATCTTACTGAAAAAATAATAGAGGAAAGCCCCTAATTTGGTGAAGGAAATAGACATGCAAGTCCAGGAAGCACAGAGAGTCCCAAAGAAGTTGGACCCAAAGGGGACCACACCAAGACACATCATAATCAAAATGCCAAAGGTTAAAGATAAAGAGAAAATCTTAAAAGCAGGAAGAGAAAAGGAGACAGTTACCTACAAAGGAGTTCCTGTATGACTGTCAGCTGATTTCTCAAAAGAAACTTTGCAGGCAAGGAGAGACTGGCAAGAAGTATTCAAAGTGATGAAAAGCAAGGATCTACAACCTAGATTACTCTATCCAGCAAAGCTATCATTTACAATGGAAGGATAGATAAAGCACTTCCCAGACATGGTAAAGCTAAAGGAGTTCATCACCACCAAGCCATTATTATAGGAAGTGTTAAAGGGACTTACTTAAGAAAAAGAAGATCAAATCATGAATATTAAAAAGACAAGAAATTCACAACTACCAACAACTGAATCTAAAGCAAGCAAACAAACAAACTAAGCAAACAACCAGAACAGGAACAGAATCACAGCTCTGGAGATCATTTGGAGGGTTATAAGCTGGGAGGGGGAAGGGGTAGAATGGAGAAAAAGGTGCAGGGATTAAGACATAATTAGTAGGTACAAAATAGATAGGTAGATGTTAAGAATAGTATAGGAAATAGAGGAGCCAAAGAACTTATACACATGACTCATGAACATGAAATAAGGCAGAAATTGCTGGAAGGAAGAGGGGTATCAGGCAGAGGGGTACAAAGGGGGAAAATTGGGATAAATATAATAGCATAATCAATAAAACATAATAAAAATGATTTAATGTCAATTTTACCTTTATTTCCATAAGGATATGTGTTTTTGCCTATGGCTGTTTGATCCATCACCTTTCCTATTCTTGCCATAGCATTTATTTTTTTAACATTTTATTTATTTATTTTTAGAGAGAGAGGGAGGAGGGAGAAAGAGAAGGAGAGAAATATTAATGTGTGGCTGCCTCTTGAGTGCCCCCTACTGGGGACTTGGCCTGCAACCCAGGCACGTGTCCTTACTGGGAAATGAACCAGCGACCCTTTGGCTCGCAGGCCGGCACTCAATCCACTGAGCCACACCAGCCAGGGCTCTTGCCATAGCATTTAAACAAGTTATTTGCATGTGTGTGTTTGTGTGTGAAGTACCCATAATATAAAAAAATATTGATTTTTGATAAAGTTTTAATTCCTTGATCTCCTCACTTACTATGAAAACCTTCCCTCTTTTTAACTCTTAGCATGAAACTTTAATAGGACATCATTGAAGATTTCACTAATATTATGTGTTATCTTCATCCACTTCACTTCTTTCTTAAATTCACTGCCACTTTCTTTTTCTGTGTCACACTTGGTCTTCCCTGACATAGTGATGTTCATCTTTCACATACTTTATTTGATTTATTTGTTGTTGTTTTGTTTTATTTTATAACTCAAGACATTTACTAATGGAGAAACAATATCCTAGTAAGAAAGGTCTATTTAAGGAAGGAGTCTCTGAATCCCTTTGTAGTAGATAGGATATTAGATTAATAATTCACTATATGCAGGTATCGGAACATTGATCTGTTGCAGAGAGTTTTCATCAGGGAGAAGCAGATGAGAGTTACTGGTTCTAATTTTCTTTCTGGATGTTGATCTTTTAGCTTACAGAACTTGAGATATAACTTGAAGGACATCACTTCTGACTTTTCAACCATAAAAATGCCATTTTACAGAAGTTTTCCAAAAAGACCATTGCCTAAAAAAAACACACCAGAAAGAAATGCAAGTCTTTTTAAAGTATATTTTATTGATTATGCTATTAAGTTTTCCTATTTTTTTTCTCCCCTTTATTCCCCTCTACCCTGTACTGCCTCCCACCATCATTCTGCCACCTTAGTTCACATCAACAGGTCATAGATGTAAGTTCTTTGGCTTTCCATTTCCCATACCATTCTTAACCTTCCCCTGTCTATTTTGCACCTACTATTTATGCTTCTTATTCCCTGTACCTTTTTCCCATTCTCCCTGCTCCTGCTCCCCACTGATAACCCCTATGTGACCTCTATTTCTCTAAATCTGTTCCTGTTCTAGTTGTTTGCTTAGTTCATTTTTGTTCTTTTTTAGGTTCAGTTGTTGACAATTGTGAGTTTGTTATCACTTTACTGTTCATAGTTTCGATCTTCTTTTTCTTAGATAAGCCCCTTTTAACATTTCATATCATAAGGGCTTAGTGATGATGAACTCTTTTAATTTGACCTTATCTAGGAAGTACTTTATCTGTCCTTCCATTCTAAATGATAGCTTTGCTAGATAGAGTAATCTTGTATGCGGTCCTTTGCCTTTTCATGACTTAGAATACTTCATTTCAGCTCCTTCTTGCCTGAAAGGTTTCCTTTGAGAAATCAGCTGATAGTCTTATTGGAACTCCTTTGTAAGTAACTCTCTCCTTTTATCTTGCTGCTTTTAAGATTCTCTCCTTATCTTTAATCTTGGCTAATGTCATTATGATGTGCTTTGGCATTTGCTTCCTTGGGTCCAACTTCTTTGGGACTTTCTGAGCTTCCTGGACTTTCTGGAAGTCTATTTCCTTTGCCAGATTGGGGAAGTCCTCCTTCATTATTTGTTCAAATAAGTTTTCAATATCTTGCTCTTCCTCTTCTCCTTTTGGCACCCCTATGATTAGGATGTTGGAATATGTAAAGTTCTCCAGGAAGTTCTGAAGCTTCTCCTCATTTTTTTTTGAATTCTTGTTTCTTCATTCTATTTTAATCAAACATTTATTTCTTCCTTTAGCTCCAAATCATTGCTTTGAATCCCAATTTCCTTCCCTTCACTGTTGGTTCCCTATACATTTTCCTTTATTTCACTTTGCATAGCCTTCACTTTTTCCTCTATTTTGTGACCATTTCTGTGAGCATCCTGACTTTCAATGTGTTGAATTCTGCATCTGATCAGTTGTCTGTCACTTCATTGCCTAATTGTACTTTTGGAGCTTTGATCTGTTCTTTGACTATGGCCATATTTTTTGTCTGGGCATGCCTGTTATGTAGTAAAGAGCAAAGCCTTAGGTATTAGTCAGAGTGGGGCAACTAACATCAATCACTGTGTTGTGGCGTGTATGTGGGGGAGGTGTCCAAGAGGGAACAATGTCACTTGCTCAACTCTTGGTCAGCTTTCAGTCACCTTCCCCAACTACCACAAGCAAATTGGGCCCTTCTGGTCCTGATTCCTGGGTGGGTGGGTTTATATATGTTCTAGGATCCTGTGGGTCTCTCCAGTGAACTCTCCTGTGAGTCTGGGAGTCTCTTCTGCCACCTCAACCCCCACAGGTTTTATAAGTCAGAGGTTTTAAGGCTTTATTTCCCTGCCCTGGTACCCTGGGTTGTACGATCTGTCTTGTTCCCTGGTTGTTCCTCATGGTTTATCTGCACACAAATGTGGGGGATCACCCAGTCCTCCAGCTGCCACCTTGCTGCAAGTCCTCTCCACCCCAGCTGCCCATCTCTGCCTCTCCTACCAGTCTGGATGAATATTTCTTCTTTAATTCCTTGGTTGCCGGACTTCCATATAGTTCAATTTTCTGGCAGTCCTTGTTAATTTTTGTTTTTAAATTTGTTTCCTTCTTTTGGTTGTGCAAGGAGGCAGAGTATATCTACCTATGCCTCCATCTTGGCTGGAGGTCCCAGAAATACAAGTCTTAATGGAAAAGAAAATGAAATAATTCAGATTTGTTAATTCCTTACAAAAGTTAATTATTTGTAAGAATATGGGCCTATGTCTCACTAGTGTGTGTCAAAGAAAAGGTCTTTATCATCTTTATCCCCTTTGCTTAATTTTCTGTCCCTAAAAGATGCTATATAAAAGAGAGGTACAAGGTATCCCTCCCCTATCCACCATACATCTGATTTTCACTTCTTAATTCCATTTGAGTAGAAGAGATAAAACATAGCAATCCAGACCTGTGAGGATATTGTCCCACAGTTCTCTTGGACTTCAAAAAATCTTTCTCTTAATTGGTCTCTGGAGTTTGGTTTCCATTAACTATTTTAAATAAACTTTTTTTTTCTACTAGAAAGAGACCTAGAAATAAAGTTTGATACTGGCCACTTCGGTAGTATTAATCATGTTAATATCAAGCCAGTTCCAACCAGACCTGTCACTGAAAATCAGACACTAATGATAAGCTAAGGAACAATGTAGGTCAATAGGGAAAAGTCATCTACAATTAAATGTCTTGCTGAATCGGATAAATGGTAAATGAAGAAGTGAAATCTGTGGCAATAATTAGGGAGACATACATACAAATGTCCCAAATACAGGATGATAAGCTTCTTGAGAGCATTAAGTTAATATATCTATTTCTTCTGGTTCTCTTAGTAGTGAAGTAAGTTTACTTACTCAGTAAGTACAATAAATGCTAATATTTGACTGATGGGAAACTTGTAGGACATTAAATCTTTCTTAGTACATGAACAACAAAAATTAAAATTGCTATTTCAAGTCCTATGTAAGAATTGAACACTCACTCATTTGCTATTGCACCACTTTGATTTCTTTGCCTGTTTAATTATAAGAGGGTCTGACTAATCATTAATTTTTCTAATCTTTAATGCTACAAAATTAGAGAAATTGAGCAATTTTAAATTTGCTTTCTTGAGAGAGCCCCCTTAGGCATAAATTACAGAAAAAAAAACATAAAGAATGAGAATATGAAATATATTTGGAATCATAAGAAACATCTACTAAAAAGTTAAAAGATAAAGTTCTATTTGGTCACTGGGCTAACCTATTTCAGTTACTGTCCCATGAGTTATATATATTTCATGGACATCCAAAAGTTAGTTCACTAGAGCAACATGACAAATACATGACATGTTTGTACACAATTGTTTTAGTTATCCAATGGAAACATTTTGTTTTAAGACATCTGCTCCCATCATTCTTACTTTTATAATAGAGAAAAGAACACAGATTTTTGTGCTGTGGAGAGTCTCCCACTCAGTTTACTTCCAACTTTTACTTGAGTTCTTAATAACTACCAGGTGTCAGACACCATATCTTAGGCACAATTGGAAATCATGAAGATCTATTGATTCATCAATAAATATCTATTAAATGTCTCTCAGGTGTAATTTGCCAGGGTCAAATATGAGAAATGAAAGTCACTACTGTCAAGTCGATTATAAATCAAGTAGAAGAAAAACAAATACACTAAGAATTGTAGTACAAGGCAATATGAGATAAACATTACTCAAATGTTATAATCAACAATTAAGAAAAAACCTGAAAAAAAGAATGCAGGCACCTCTAGATAAAGGAAGTCTTGATGGAAAGGGCATGTAAACAGTGTTTTAAACAAAGTATATAAATTTAACAGATACACATGTGGAAAATAGAAGTTGTCATTCCAGGCAAAGGGAGTGATATGAGCACAGTCATGAACTTGGGGAATGTGTACTAATAGAACCAAATGTGTTAAGAAAGTGGCAAAGATGAAAGTGGTAATGAGTCAGTTTGTAGTAGGAAAAGGGTGCAGATGAGGTAAGAGATAAACTGAGAAAAACAAAAGGTAGGGACAGATTAGAGGGGACCTGGAATGGCAGGCTTAAGCATTTGGTCTTCCAGAGGCAATGCATGCTAATGGAAGATTTTTAAGTGAGGGATATAATCTAACAGATTAACTTGTCAGTATTTTTTAGGAGAGAAAGTAAGGGGAAAAGAGATGCCCTGCAGAGGACTGGCTGGCATGCTCACAGAATAGTGATGAACAAAGCTAAAATCTTAACACCAGCACAGTGGAGATATTTCCAAAAAAAAGAGAGAGAGAAAAAATACTCAAAAGAGAAGTTGGTTCAAGTAGGTGACCCTAAGAACCCTTATCTTATCCATTTTATATTCATTTAAATGTGCTTGCAAGTGTGAGGAGAGTTAGAGAAAATGTACACAAACAATGAGGTAAGAAAAAATTTACCCAATGATAGCAGGAAATTTTTTACTTGGTTAATAAAATGATTTGCCAAGAAGAAATATTAAGCTTTCTAATCTTTAAAATTCTTCTATGATATAATGTTTGTTGAATTTAATATCATATATGTGCATATTATATGCATATAACCTATAGATGCATATTTATACATATAAATATGCATCATATATATGTACATATGCACACATATATGGACTCTAATAAATTTTCCTCTGCTACTACAGTTTTTCTGAGTTAGTGTCTTTGTCAGTTTAGACTGCTATAACAAAACAGCACAGCTGAGATGGCATATAGAAAAAACTGATTTCCCACAATTCTGAACACTGGAGGTCCTCAGTCAGGGTGCCAGCATGGTTAGGTTCTGGTGAGAGCCCTCTTCTGGGTTACAGACTGCCAACTTCTCCTTGTATCCTCACATGGCAGAAAGAGGGTGAGTTTTCTGGAGTCCCTTTTATAAGGGCACTGATCCCATTCATGAGAGCTCCACCCTCAAAACCTAATTACATTCCAAAGGTCCCACTTCCTAATACCATCACATAAGGGTTAGGTTATCAACATATAAGTTTGAGGGGAACATTAGTCTGTAACATTGTTGAGTTGGGAAAAAGTCTTTGCTTTTTTGTAAGCAACCATGTTTAGTTAATGTTAGTTATCTACTGCACATTATGATGGTGGAGATATGACTGTCAATTTAAATGGTGATGATTGAAAGTATATCGATAAATGTGTGTTTGTTTTAAGACTGCGAGACTTCATTAAGTAGCACATAAATCAGCCTTGATTGTTGGGCATACATTAGTTTTTCAATAAAAAAATGGTACAATTCTAGCTAAAGATTGTCTACAAATCACCACCTTTATTGTCTTAATGAGTCTCTCCTCCTTGGAGCCTGATCCCTCTTTCCTCCACATTCTTTTTTTTTTATTTTATTAGATTTTATTTATTTATTTTTAGAGAGGGTAAGGAAGGAAGAGAGGGAGAGAAACATCAGTATGTGCTTGCCTCTCTCATGCCTGCTACTGTGGACCAGGCCCAGAACCCAGGTATGTGCTCTGACCAGGAATCCAGCCAGCAACACTTTGGTTCACAGGCTGGCACTCAGTCCACTGAGCCACATGAGCTAGGGCTGCTCCATGTTCTTAAACACAATCAGTTCAATTGCAGCACATTTTAATGCACAATATAGAGAGATCATGTCAGTGTATGGCGCCCAGGTTTTAATTGTAGAAAAGTGTGACTTGCTTCTTTATCCTCGGGCCTTGCTCTCAGCATTGTCCCCTTTCTCCTCTGGTAGTCTTTATCCTATTGACTCTTCTCCTTTCTTTTGGGAGACTTCTAGTTGTCTTCAATAAGTTTTAGAAATGTTCAGACACCTGCCTTCCTTGATTCTTTGGGTATTCTGCCCAGATTACATGTACCTTCTTTCTCCTGGATAATACTATACCTGACTTTAAGAATCCATTGATACCCCTGTATATCCTACAGAGTGTGTAAAAAGTAGTTATCTTAGTATTAAAATAAATTCTATTAACCTTTGCTTCAATAGAAAAATGAGTTTATATATATGTGTGTGTATTTATGTGTATATATATGCATGCAATGAGTAGATTTAAAGAACAAGATTTTAGATCTGAATGTTTAGCTAAAAATAGACTCAGCTTGTCTTGGCAAAGGAAGTTGTTGATTCCCCTCATCTCAAATATAAAAAAATAATGTAGAGAAATACACAGTTTACTGGGACACTAGAGCAGCTACCCAAGATTCATTTGGTTCAACAACAGGGATTTTGGTCTTCAGGCTCTTGCATAACCTATGTTACATTTTTATCTATAAGCATGGATTCCAGGATTATCCCTTTCACTACAGTTAGGTGGAAGTTTCTGCTTTGCCTGGCCTTGACCTTACTCGTCTTTATTTCACTAACAAACCATCTGCTCTCCTATGGTTCTCTATACTTGGACTACCTGACTGATTGTTTTTCTTTCTTATTTAACCTGGTATATTAAATAAGAAACCTTTTCTAACTTACTAGTGGGATTGATCCTACTTTATGTGCTAGCCAGGGCATTTACTTCTCTTTCTTCTCTAAAAGACCTGTGGCCTTCCATTTAACAAGTGGAAGAGTAAAGCAGTTTGAGAATATGGCCTCAAGAATACCCATAAAACCCTCTTCTACTTACAATCAAAGTTCCTTTGCCATTTTCTCCTATTTTAAATGTATCAACTTCCCTTTTTTTAGGGTAAGTCTGCCTCACATCACTTTACTTTATTCTCAACCCACTCCAGTTACTAAGTTCCTATCCAATGCAGGAATTTGACTCCTTATTTTAAAGGAACTCTAAACCCTCCAAAAAATCAAATGGCCAAAACCACATACTAAAATGTGGCAAATGGAGTCATAACTAATCTAAATTTCTAAATTAATACTATTTGATACACTTTTGTGATGAGATAGCACAGGGTGAGAAGGTAGTTATTAAACCCATGTCCTGATTGCCCTTTTTCTTACTCGATTAACAAACCTGCTGGTGACATTCGTCCCACTCATTGGGGTAGCCAAGGACATTTATCTCTTATTTTTCTGTAAGAACCCCATTGCTTTCATGGTGGATCAAATTCCTTTCTTGAGGTTATATCTGCCTCACATGATCTTCCTTTATTCCCACCTACCACTCCCATTACCAAGTTCCTGTCCAGTGCAAGAATTTGACTACTAAGGATTAGATATTAAAGCCACATGCATAACTAATGTGTGGTGCCTGCTCTCAAAGTACTTATAATTATTGGTTTAATATCTTTCTGATGAGCATGTTTTAATGTCCCATCTGAATAGCCCCTATATCCTTCTTCATTTGCTGAAGAGAAATGATTGATACTTTTTGTCTAATTAATCATTAGGTCTTTCTTGGCACAGGTTACCAGTTCCTAATACTCCTCTTCATTCTCTTTGCTGAATCTGCCCTTAATTATCTCTGAAGGTATGGCTGTCCAGCATCCTATACCCACATATATACAATTATCAAAATTATTTTACACCTAGACTCTAGGTTCTTGAGGAATAATGACAGTACAGCATTTCATGAAAAGAAAGATCATAAAACAAATAATCTTGGAATTACTGACCAAACTTTAATGTGCTTATATTTTGAATGAAATATTAGCCACCTTTGCAGGAAGAGAGAAAAAATGTAATAACATGACATTGAACCAATAATAAAAATGCATTGCTATTCCTGATAGTTTTAAAGTATTGTTCCCTTTCTACTATAGTCAAAACCTTCACTTATTGCCTGTCATAGCAGCCTTAAAAATATAAAGTTTTATTTTTTATTTTTTATTTCTAACTTGGAGATTAAAAGCCCTTTGTCCTATCCTTTCAAGGACTGTTTTTATTTTCTGTTTTCATATCAATATTGTATTTCCATTATGTACATATTATGGAAAGCCACAAGGCACCAGCATCTTTTATAAATCAAGTCAAAAATATACAAGGTGTTTGGTTTCGTTTTATTTTCAAAAGTGGAATCATATGTGCTCCCAGCTGCAGTCTACACATGTAGATGCTTGGAAGGTATAGTCCATTGGCCTGGGCCTCCCAACTCCAGCAAGCATCTTCATTCCTTTCAAAAACAGAAACCGTGTCTCTCTCTGTTTAAAGGTAAATTACCACAAGGTGGCATTCTCTCAGAACACAGTATTGCAGCTACATTCTGGCATCTGTATTTTTAAGATTTGGTATGTCCTTAGCTACATTAAGGAATCTACACAAACATTTGTTGTTCTTGTCCTTTTGTACATCTTATTGAATTTCACAGAAGTTTTTAGTAAGCAGATACTTTAGCACCAATAATGTATTACTATTGAGGGTTCATTCATGGGATTTAAGGTTGTGTAGGCAAGTCCCCCATCCTCTTTCCCACCTATAACTAATGTTTCCCTATGCTCAAAGCATTTGAGTGGCCTATTTTTAATCCCCAAACCTAGAAAATAACTCTCAGATAGTTTACACACAGAATACACAATAAAGTGTGATGGTTAGGTTTTGGTAGGCAGACAGTGCCCTCTATAACGTACGTGACCTTAGGCAAGTTACTTGACCTCTCCAGTTCCTTCCTTGATAACACTAACTTACATGGTCTATGATTTACATTAAATGAGATAATGATAGTAAAACAGTACAGAGTGTGGTACATTTTAGGTGCTAAATACATAATAACTATACTATTTATTACACCCAGCATCATAGTCTCAAAACATGCTCCCCACAGCCCTGATTACTACCTGAAATGTTTCCTTTATAATAACTTTTAGGCTTAAGACATTACCTCTAGAAAATCATTGAATAGTAATGCAACATCATCACTTGATTAGTATGGTTTAATTGGTTAGGAAAGCTGATTTTACCTCATTTTCAAACATGGTCACAAAATAATGACAAAAAAGCAGAGAAATACTTTGATAAAATAATGAGATTAAAAGGATGTAGAAAGTCTACAATGTAAAGTGACAATGAAAGAGAACACGACTTGGAGGCAGTGTAGCAACTGAGTTCTACAAACCCAGCTAGGCCAAGGTGACCTAGAGCACAGACTTACTTTTCTTCCTATCTTGTACTGTCTCTGCTTCTGAAATCCAAATAGTGGTGCCTAATCCATGGGAAACCTGATATTTCTAAATTACAGTAAAATTTACTCAATGTGTTGATGACAATAATCACTTTGAATTTTAACAATATATGTACATATGACTGGTGTGAGGTGGTATCTCATTGTAGTTTAATTTGAATCTCTGAATTCTACACAGCAGAGAGAAAGAAGGAGCATATACCCTTTGCAACAGCATGGATTGAACTGGAGAGCATTATGTTAGGTGAAATAAGCCAGGCAGTGAGGGACAAATACAATATGATCTCACCTTTAACTGGAACATAATCAACAAAAGAAAAAAGCAAACAAAATATAACCAGAGTCATTGAACTTAGGAACAATCTAACAATAGCTAGAGGGGATGGGGGAGGGGACAGTGGGAAGAAGGGTTTTCAGGAACTACTATAAAGGACACATGGACAAAACCAAGGGAGAGGGTGGAAGCAAGGGAGGGAGGTTTAGAGGGGGTGAGGAGGAGGGGTGAGGAGAAAATACAGACAGTGTAATTGAACAACAATAAAATAATTTAAATTTAAAAAAGAAATGTAATAAATATTTTATAACAGAAAAAAATAAAAAACAATATATGTACATATGAATACATTACTACATTTATGTTAATAGATACGATTTTCATTTTATAGATAAGTATAGTTAGAGGATTATCTACCAAGTTTCCATAAGGAGTAGAATTTGGTTAATGTTAGAAATACCTAACTTATGTACCAGTCCAGTTCTCCCAGCACCCTTTGTTGAAGAGGCTATTTTTACTCCATTGTATGCTTTTGCCTTCTTCGTCAAATATTAATTGACCATAAAGGTATGGGTTTATTTCTGGGCTCTCTATTCTGTTCCATTAATCTATGTGTCTGTTCTTATGTCAGTACCAGACTGTTTTGATTACAGTGGCCTTATATTATAGATTGATATCACATATTGTTATCCCCCCAACTTTTTTTTTTCTTTCTCAAGATTACTGAGGCTATTCAGGGTTTTTTTTTTTTGGTTCCATATAAATTTTTGAAATATTTGAGAAATATGCCATTGGTATTTATATAGGAATTGTGTTGAATCTATAGATTGCTTTGGATAGTATGGACATTTTAATAATGTTAATCCTTTTAATCAGTGAACATGGAATGTTCTTCCACTTACTTGCATTTTCCTCAGTGTGTTTCTTCAGTGTCCTATAGTATTATAAGTATAGGTCTTTTACCTCGTGGTTAAATTTATTCTTAGATACCTTATTTTTTTGTTGTTACAATAGTGACATGTAAAAAAATGAAACTAGACCACAAATTTTCACCATAAACTAGAATAAACTCAAAATGGATAAAACACTTAAATGTAAGTTGTGATATCATAAAAGTCCTAGATGAAAACATATGAAGAAAAATTTCAAGTATCTTGCATAGCAATATTTTTGCCCATGTCTACTAGAGCAAGGGAAATAGGAACAACAAACAAATTGGACTTGCTTTCAATGAAAACAGCTTCAAATGAAAAAGCTTTTGCACAGCTAAAGAAGCCATCAACAAAATGAGAAGGGAACATACTTGTCATGAGAACATATTTGCCAGTGATACATCAGAGAAGGGTTTAATTTCCAACATGTATGAAGAACTTAAATGAATCAACACCAGGAAGACAAACAATCCAATTAAAAAATTGTCAAAAGACCTAAACAGACACTTCTCCAAGGAGGACATATAGATGGCCGAGAGACATATGAAAATATGCTCAACATCACTAGCCATCAGAAAGACACAAATTAAAACAATGAGATATCACTCACACCTGCCTAAATGGCTATCATTAATAAACCAACAAACAATAATTGCTGATGAGGATGTGGAGGAAAGAGAATCCCAGTGCACTGTTGGTGGGAATGCAGACTGGTACTGTTTCCATTGTGGAAAACAGTATGGCATTTCCTCAAAAATTTAAAAATAAAATCTTTAATGCCTTTTGACCCATTTCTGGGAATATATCCTAAGAATCCCCAAATGCTAATTCAAAAAAATATATGCAGTCCTATGTTCATAGCAGCGCTACTTACAATAACTCAGATTTGGGAACAGCCTAAGTGCCCATCAGTAGATGAGTGGGTAAAAAATCTGGTACAGGTACACAGTGGAATGCTATGCAGCAGTAAAAAAGGAAGGATTTTTTTTTTTAACCTTTTGAGACAACATGGATGTAACTGGAGACTATTATGCTAAGTGAATAAGCCAGTCAGTGAAAGACAAATACCATATGATCTCACTTATAAGTGGAATCTAATTAACAAAATAAACTAATGAGCAAAATAAAACCAGAGGCATAAAAACATGGAACAGACAGCTGTAAGAGGGGAGGGAGGAAGTGGGGACTTCTTGAAAGCAGGACAGATGATTAGTCAAACAATATGAGTAACCCATGAACATGGCCATGGTGGGGGGATTGACTCTGGGAATGAGGGATGAGATACACAGAGAGGGGTAAAGGAAGAAAAGTTGAGATAACCATGATAGCATAAAATACATATATATTTTTAAAAGAAATACCTCCAATTCTGGCTCAGCCACATACCTTCAGTATAATCTAGGGATGGTGAAACTGAGCCTCAGTAGTGGCTGTAAAAAGTTGTAAAAAGTTGATAACACAGTTTTCCCCTTGAGGGATTTTTATGAAACACTGCATATGAAGGTATAAGATTATATATAGAAATATGTAGTACAGAGCATGACATATTCTGCCTGTTCAACAAATGCCAGTTTTCATCTGCTTGATACTAAATACCATGCTCTTCTTGCTGCCCATTGGAGGATGCACTGTTATTGCATCATTTGTACTTATAAGATGTGAAAAGAGGACCAGCTGGTCCTCTTGCATCCTCACCTAAATCCTAGTCTTCCTCTGTTCTTTTCTCTGTCTATCCATCCATCCTACTAACTCATTTGTTGATTAATTTGCTAGTTACCAAACTGAATTGCATTCTTCTTTCTTTAGCTTTCATCATCCAAAATACTTAGCATTTTTAGCCATGGCCAGGGGGCTCAGTTGGTTGCAGTGTTGTCCCATACACCAAAGGTTTGCACGTTTGATCCCCTGTGAGGGCACATGCCTAGGTTGTGAGTTCAATTGCTGGTTGGGGAGGAGGCAATCAACTGATGTTTCTCCATTTCTCTCCCTTCCTCTCCATCTAAAATATTGAATATATCTTTAGGCGGGGATTAAAGAAATAAAATAAACATCAGTAATGGTTCAAACAAAAACAGTAAAAATTATTTCGTATTCTTAAATAGTGGTAATGACATGAAAAGATTCTGATTTTCAAAGTTTTGGGCTTTCAATTACTACCAGAATTTGGCTGCAACTATGTGTTCCCTATACAAAGCTGGCCTGGCCCTTCTTGACAATGTCAGAAGAAACAGACAACCAACCAATGGATATTTTATACCTTCTATACTCATTAAAAAATATAACCCATCTATATGGGGACATGTAAGAAGCAGGGAATTTTAGACTTTAATAGTGGACACACAAATTTCAACAGATTAACCTAACAGACATGCTGAGCAGAAAAAAGTCTACTCCGAGAGATCATGAAAGGACCAGGTCATTCCATCTTTGTTCCACTATTTCACAGAGCCATGTCATAATAAATATCCAGCCATAGAAATATAAAAAGCAATCATGGAGGAAACACAGGCCATTTTATAATAGCCTTGTCTTGACAGTGACCCACATCACATTTGCTTATATCCATTGGCAAGGCAGTTACATACACACCTAGATACAAGGGGAGGTTCCTAGTTACAATCCTATCACTGGAGGAGAAAACACAATAGAATTCAGTGGACAGTAAAAGATGACTGCCTCTGTATATGGAAGAGGAGTTACATTTCAATTTTTCTTTACTCTAAAACAATAACTTGCTAGTCTATTAACACTTATACCATTTTGCTGAAAGAATTCGTCAAGAAATAGTAATTTAAATTCTGTTTCCAAATGGGTAACCTGTTACTTGGGAATGTGGGTGGCCTTAGTTGTGTATGGGGGGTGATCTTTCTTAATGTAATTTTAAATAACAGACCCAATTGAATGCAGTGCCAGCAAAGTATTCAATTAAAATAGCATTGTTAAAATAAAATTAATGTTCTGTTGCTGAACTGCTTGGCTGTGTACAGCAATGAAAAGTTTTCTTATTTTCTGACCCCCATCTCCATTCCCTTTGGGAAAGAGAGGTATACACAAACAACTTTCAGACTAAATTGAGGCTAAAGATGAACTTTGTCTCTAAGATAATATCTTATAATTGCCTATAGCACTTGTTATGTGTAACAAAAAAATAAAATAGCCCTTAATGCAATTATTTTTTTAAAGCAAGCATAGCTTATAGTTTTTTGAACTTCAAAATTTAAAAAGAAAACTACATATAACTTTAACTTCCTTGTCTTCCTCTCATTATCTTTCTTTTTAAAAATAATCACTGGAAGATATGTCCATTGATCTGAAAGAGAGAGAGAGAGAGAGAGAGAGAGAGAGAGAGAGAGAGAGACATCAGTGATGTGCAAGAGGAACAACACCCCCACCAGGGATGCAGCCGAAACCTTTTGGTGCACAGGATGGCCCTCCAATCAACTGATCCACCTGGCCAGGGCCTCTATCTTCTTAAAATGATTTGAGAAGTCACATAGCCTTTGATTTTAAATACTATATTTTTTTCTCCTTCGGGTAGCCCGTAGATCAGGAAAGACATCATCCTGGATCCCAGTGAATTATGCAACACTTTGACCCTAGATGTGCTAGTAAAACTCATACTATGTTTGACAACTGTAAAACCATTTCCTTTCTTTATTAATCCCTTATTACAAGTCATGCTCTTATCAAAGTATATGTGGACTTACAGGGAAAAAATCAAATGTATCAAAGAATAAAGACACAGCACTTGAAGTGGCATATTCATTCCAATGTTTGCACCAGAGACAGGAGAAAGCTCTTCTAAAACTGCCTGGCTCAAGGTAACAGTGTGAAGACTCTGGGCAGCAATGGTGGCCTCAGGTACAGAGGATGGGCAGCCTACCTCCTCCTGTGTCCTGATGGGTGGGGCATCACCAGCTCCTGGAGCTGCAGGGAAAGCAGTGACCCCAGGCCAGTGAGCAGGGAAGCAGCTCCTGGACTCCAGAAACATATGCCGGGATGTCCCAGGTCTCCTGGGTTTCACGGCCAGTAAAGTTCACCTTCAGAAGCCCTGGACTTAGTCGATCTTTTAGGAAAGATTTCAATCAGAATGACCCCCAACAGCAAGTCTGTCTGGATGAAGCGTTGCAGTGCTCCCAGGAGGCCGAAAGTAGCATCCACCTCATGCCCTGCCACACGCTGTATTAAGAAGCCATCTGGAGGTGGTCTTCGGTCTCTGAAGTTACCCGAGTGTGGCTGAGTGGCCCTCCTGCCTGGCCTCCTAGTCAGACTGGGGATTATGAAAAAGGAGCGTCTCCACAGGCCTTGAAAAGCTTACCCTCAGGTGGTCAAAGTTTCAGCTGTGGAAGAAGAATCGCTCTGGACCCATCCCCCAGAAGAGGCGAGGCTGATGGAGTCCCACGCGGCACTGGCTTGCGTGGCACCTGGAGGAAATCTCCAAGCAGGAAGGCTGGCCCTGGCAGTGGTGGTGCGTCTGGAGGCTCGCACTTCTCTGAGCCAGCAGGTTCACTTGCTCCTTCACGATGCCTGCTTCCCCAAGTCCTTGTCCTTCAGTTTCCGGATCTTAACCACCAGGCAGCAAGAGTGAGTGCCTACGTTCTGGAAGAAGTATGGCTTGAAGCAGATCCATAGATTGGCTTTGTGTGGGTCCCAGAGTTTCATGTCCTTCTCGGAGTCTCATACCTTCACCCACAGAATATGGTTCAGGAGCCAGTCAATGGGTTTGTTTGGGTAGCACATGAGGATGAACTCCACAATCAGGCTCAGGCCCAGCGATTTAAACATCTTTCCAATGAAGCCCAGCTGGGAGCACCCCTGGATCAGGTAGTCCTCTTAAGGGTGCTGGAAATGAAAGTTCTTCCTAGAACTCTGGTATCAGCTAAGGTGCTGTCCTACAGCTGCAAGTAATAGATGCCTTTGGGCTGTAGGTAGTACCTGATGAGGAAGCAGTAATCAAGCCTCCTTTGTCATTTTCTGTTTTAAATTTTTCTTTTGATTTTTTAAAGGATATTTCATATCTAGGGTGCTTTGTGATCACATATATAAGTGTGCACTACCAGTGCCCTTTCCCTCCTGAAAATGCTGTTATAGAGGAGCTGTTTTAGGAGCCATCCACCTCAAGGCAGTTTCTATTGAGGATTTCCTTGAGGATATAGGAAATATTGGATGTTGTATATTATGCTAAATGAATAAGTCCATCAGAGAAAGACAGATATGTGATTTCACTCATATGTGGAACTAAAGAACACCATAAAACAAAACTGAAACAGTCATAGACACACAGAACAGACTGTGGTTACCAGAGGGCAGGGGTGTTAGGAAACTGGGTGAAGAGATGAAGGGATTGAGGAGTACAAATTGGCAGTTACAAAATAGTCATAGGGATGTAAGGTACAGCATACATAGGGAATATAGTCAATAATATTGCAGTAACTATGTACAGTGACAGGTGGGTTATCAGGGCAGGGGGACCACTTTGTAAAGTGTATGATGGCTAAACCATTATGTCATATACCTGAAACTACAAAGTATATTTAATATGTACTGTAATTAAAAAAAAAGAAATATAGGATCTTGTGAAGCAAAAGGTTTTCCAGTTTGATCTAGCTTCTATTTCCCATCTCCTTTATACCATTTATCTTTCAGTAAGTTAGCCTTCATTCTGATGGGAAATTCTTCCAAGTTTATCTGTAAAGCTTTGTATTCAGATGAATATTGATTGTACCTTCATATTACACAGTGGTGGGAATAGCTAGAGTTGCAAACTATCCATCGCATCTGTGTGTATTTGCACATGCTGATTGATACATGTTTGTGAACTGCGCCTAAGTAAGTCTCTCTTGTTTTAAGAGAATCTAGGTCCTTCAAATACGCAAGTGGTCAGAATGGGAACTATTTGGACTGTTTTTAAAATGGGGAGATTGAAGTCATAACTAATCCTAATTTCTAAATTAATCCCATTTGACATGCCTTTGTGATGGGGTGGCAGTTGGTTAGAAGGCATTTATTAATTCTTTTAATAGCAGATGCAGACAGCTATCAGAAATTGTATTTTGTCATATCAGGGTTTAGAAGAACAGCAGTGCCCATATAGGAAACATTTTTTAAAGTATATTTTATTGATTATGTTATTACAGTTGTCCCAATTTTTTCTCCCTTTTCTCCTCCTCCCCCTGTATCACTGCATCCTCCAGTATTTCCCTGTGCTTAGTTCCTGTTCATTGGTTGTACATATAAGTTCTTTGGCTTCTCCATTTCCTATACTATTTTTAACCTGCCCCTGTCTATTTTGTGCCTACAATTTATGCTTCTTATTCCCTGTACCTTTTTCCCCCATTCTACCCCTTCCCACCATAACCCTCCATGTGATTTTCATTTCTGTAATTCTGTTCCTGTTCTAGCTGTTTGCTTAACTTTTGTTTTTGTTTTTTAGATTCAGTTGTTGATCATTGTGGGTTTGTTGTCATTTTACTGCTTATAGTTTTTGATCTTCTTTTTCTTAGATAAGTCCCTTTAACATTTCATATAATAAGGGCTTGGTGATGATGAACTCTTTTAACTTGACCTTATCTAGGAAGCACTTTATCTGCCCTTCCATTCTAAATACTAGCTTTGCTGGATAGAGTAATCTTGGATGTAGGTCCTTGCCTTTCATGACTTCAAATACTTCTTTCCAACCCCTTCTTGCCTGTAAGGTTTCTTTTGAGAAATCAGCTGACAGTCTTATGAGAAATCCTTTGGAGGTAATTCTGCTTTTCTCTTGTTGTTTTTAAGATTTCCTCATTCTCTTTAATTTTGAATAACTTAATTATGATGTGTCCTGGTATGTTTCTTCTTGGACCCAACTTCTTTGGGACTCTATGAGCATCCTGGACTTGTAAGTCTCGTTCCTTCCCCAGATTGAGAAAATTTTTCTTCATTATTTTTTCAGATAAGTTTTCAATTTCTTGTTCTTCTTCTTCTCCTTCTGGTACCCCTATGATTCGGATGTTGGAATGTTTAAAGTTGTCCCCATACATTTCTAAGCCTCTCCTTATTTTTTTTAATTCTTTTGTCTTCATTCTGTTCTGGTTGATGTTTATTTCTTCCTTTTGTTCCAAATCATTGCTTTGAATCCTAATTTCATTCCCTTCACTGTTGGTTCCCTGTGTATTTTCCTTTATTTCACTTTGTATAGCCTTCGGATCTTCCTTTATTTTGTGACCAAACTCAGTCTTCTCTGTGAGCATCCTAATTACCAGTGTTTTGAACTCTGCATCTGATAGGCGAACTATGTCCTTGTCACTTAGTTTTTCTCTGGAGTTTTGATATGTTGTTTCATTTGGGCCATATTTCTTTGTCTTGGAGCACCTATTAAGTTGTAAGGAGTGGAGCCTTAGGTATTCGTCATGGCAGGGTGACCCACTTCACTGCATTGTGATGCTGTATATGGGTGAGGGATCAGAGAGGGAACAATGCCTCTTGCTCACTTACTCATCTGTCACCCTGCTTTCTGTCACTTTCTTCACTTCCCACAAGCAAATTGGGCCCTGCTGGTGCTGATTCTTTGGTGGGTGGTTTTATGTATGTTCTAGGACCCTGTGGGTCTCTCCAATGAACTCTCCTTTGAGGCTAGTAATTTCTCTCACCACCACAACCTCCATAGGTTTTTACAGACTGAAGTTTTGAGTCTTTATTTCCCTGCACTGGAACCCTGGGTCACATGGTCTATCTCAATCCCCAGATTTTCTTCTGGTCTATCTGCATGTGAATATGGGAAATATCCTCTGTCAGCTGCCACCTGGCCCACCCAGTCTGCAGCATTGCTGCACATCTTCTCCACCCCACATTCCTATCTCCGCCCCTCCTACCTTTCTGGATGTAAATTTCTTCTTTAACTCCTGGTTGTCTGACTTCAGTGCAGTTTGATTTTTCTGGGAGGTCTGGCTGTTTGGTGTTTTTAAATTGGTTGTTATCCTTCTTAGGATGTGTGAGGAAGTGAAGCATTTCTACCTATGCCTCCAGCTTGGCTGAAATCCCTGCCATAAGAACTTTTGTCTGGAAATAGCCAATGATATTCATAAACACAAGTGAAACACACACATGCACATCATGTACATAAACCCAACAAATCTGCACAAAGATGCCTGCATACAAAAGCACACTAGACATCCATACACTCCAGTGAAAAATAAATTAGTAAAGAAAATTAAATACAGTAAGAGGGATTTATGCATAGTCTTGAGGTCACCCTCTGAAGCTGCTTCATTCTTCTAAACTTTTAAAATTGTGCAGATGTCTCCCAGATAGTGGTTTTAGTGAGACCTCAGCCTGGAGAACATAGTCCCTCATTCTAGGAAACGTGCATGCAGTGTAGAAGTGTGGTAACATTGGCAGCAATAAAGATTTGCTTGGGTTTATGACTTGAAATGCCCGCAAGGCACTTAGTGTAGGGAAAGATTTCCTTGTCCTCAGAAACCCTACCCATGGTTCCATGATTAATCACTCATCCCACATGAAGACACATTCTTTGTCTTCTCTGCAAAAGTAGCATGCATCTAATCCTAATGAGTCTCAATTCATATTTTCTGTCTTACCAAGAGGAGGTTCCTTGACACTTGAAAGCACTTCATGATGAAATCCGCATGCATCCAATTTCAAGGAGCAACAGTCTTTGCTGCAGGAAGCTACTAGGCCACTGGAAGCCAGGAATGCTGTCTGGTCAGTCTTCCTATCACCACAGGACACCTCTCAGTTCCTCAACAAACTTAACCCATTTCAGATGAATGTCACCAATAACATTCAGTTTGTCTACTTGGCCATTCATAGAAAGTTAAATGATGACTTTCTCAGAAGGTGGCTCAATTACTTAACTCAAAATTAATCAAATTACCTTAATGCAACTTATGCTTTCTAGTTGATGAAATTTAAAAAAGAAAAACTCCATGTGAGGCTTTATTTTTTTAATGTGGTTCCCATTAGACTGTAGATGAACAATAATTGTTTTTAAAAAGTCTGTATGAACAGATTGCCCTCCCAGTGGGAATTAACTCCAAATATCAGGGAGAGGGATGACCTAGAATCTTGAAAAGCTGAAACATTCCCAGGAGGAGGCAGCCTCTGAGGTGTTTTTCTTCCAGTCTTTGCATAGCTTCTCAACCCTAGAAGTGCATTGAAATAGGTCAGCATGTGGAGAGATATTAAAGAGGTGTTATCTGCCCTCTGAGTCAGGCCATTCAGTTCTTTATGTTCCCCTAGAAAGTGAGGAAAGGCAAGACCTCATTATAGAAAATAGAACCCAAATTTACTAGCATGTTTTGACTCTCTTGGGGTGGTTTCTGCCTGGAGCTCAGATTTAGATGGAGAGAATGACAGACATTGGGGATAGGGAATAACAAAGGGGAGTCAGCATGCACCCTCTCTTACATATCACTTGTTATTTACCTGTGTCTCAGATGTCTGTTTCTTCGTTATACATAATAATTGGGTAAGTGATGCCTGGGATAAAATCAAGCCTAGGTTAAACAGGAACTCCTTTAAAGAACTGACAGGAAGGTACAAGGAGAAATGTTACTGTGCATACTTCATCTGAAAAAAAAATCTGAATTCTAGTTGTGTATATATCGGTGCTTCTGGCATTTTCCAACGGCTTGCTATATCAGGCACCGTGCATGGATTATCTCATGTAATTCTCACAAAAGTCCAATCAGATGGCTGTATGATTGGCTCCATTATACAGATGAGGAAGCTGAAGTTAATAAGCTCAAGGTTTCATATTTTCTGCATCCAGTCTCTTCAAGTTTTTATATGTTTTCACACAATTGCTGGAGAAATCTTAATAGTGCTTTGATAGGTATTTAACTCCTTCTTTACTCCTTTGAAATGGTCCCCACTGTGTACATAATAAAGCTCAGTGATAGATTTGAGCCCCATTTTGCTGTTTTTTGGCCTCTACTGGTTTCATAGGAACCATTTGCTTTTGCCTTGTTCTCTTGCTACTTATTCATATAACTTAAGCATTTAGGCCATTGTTACCACTTTGCAAACTCCTTGATTTCCAGGTAATTCTTCCTGCCACAATGCTGAAAGAAAGTTCATTCAGCATTGCTGAGTCTCTGCCATGGAACATAACAGCTGTTTGAATTTTATATCAGGCTATCCCGCTTCTTTGACATCTATACCTGTTGCCCAGAAGGCATCTTCTCAACTTGGCTGCCTATGTTAGTTTTCTAGGGCTGCAATAACAAAGTACTGCAAACTGAGTGGCTTAAACAACAGAAATATATTTTCTTACAGTGCTGGAGGATAGAAGTCTAAGATCAAGGTATCAGCAGAGTTGATTCCTTCTAAAGGCTATGAGAAAGAATCTGTCCCATGCCTCTCCCCCAGCTTCTGGTAGTTTTCTGCTTGGGCATTCAATGTCTTGTAGGAGTTTCACCTGGACCACAGCCTCCATCTTCACATGGTGTTCTCCCTGTGTGTGTGTCTGTTCTAAATTTCCCCTTTTTATAAGGACATCAGTCATATTGGATTAGGGCCCACTCTAATGACTTCACCTTAACAAATTACATCTTTAGTGATTCTGTTCACAGATAAATCACACCAGAGATACTGGAGTTTAGGGCTTCAACATAAGAGTTGTAACACTGCACTATTATTTATCCAGTGCTCTACTATGGTGCCCTCTGATTTACTTTGCAGTCACAGAGACCTACATTCTTATACCTTTGTTATTATATGCAGCATCTTATACTCTTTGAATCATTATAGGAATTTGGAGATAATAGTAACCTCAGAAATCATTGTAGGAATTTAGGAGATAAAAGTAGTTAGAAAAGATCTAAGGGTCAGTCAA
Organism: Phyllostomus hastatus; assembly: GCF_019186645.2. Lineage (NCBI taxonomy): Eukaryota > Metazoa > Chordata > Mammalia > Chiroptera > Phyllostomidae > Phyllostomus > Phyllostomus hastatus. The sequence continues at coordinate 84,255,211 of NW_025333977.1, read as the reverse complement.
TTCTGATAGTCCTTGTGCAAGCAACTGCTTTACAACTCAGGGCCCAGCAAGGAGCAAAGCAGAATTTCTAGTGATTCTAGTAACTAATTTCTAGTGACATAATTATTTGGAAAGAGGTACTTTACAAAATTCATTTTTTAAATATTTTATTTATTTATTTTTAGAGAGAGGGGAAAGGAGGGAGAAAGAGAGGGAGAGAAACATGATATGTGAGAGAAATAGCGATCAGTTGCCTCTCACGCCCCCAACTGGGGACCTGGCCTGAAACCCAGGCATGTGCCCTGACTGGGAATCAAACTGGCATCCTTTTGGGCCACAGATCAGCACTCAGTCCACTGAACCACACCAGCCAAGGCTACAAAATTCATTTTTTCAAAAAAAAAATGATGAACTTAATGAATGAGGTACTATGGCTATACCTGCAAAGGCAGAGTCTAATCACATAGGATGAAGTATGGCTGAATAGTAGAACTCGAACCAAGGAAAATGTCATTAAGTCCTTCTAAATGTCATTAAGACAGTTTTTTGGAACAAATCAGATGGATTAAGTGTTTTCTTCTGGCATCTGGAACAAAAGTGCAAAATAAAGCTTATCAGTGTCTCTTTGAGTTACCATGTAATTCTACAAACCCATTGCTTTATCCACATAACCCATCATCAGGCATTTACAATAACATTAGGACTTCATAGTGGCTACAAATTTGGCCTGCTAAACCAATGAGATATTTTTAGCTTTGACAGATGTCACTGTGACTATATTTAAGAATCACTTTGTCCTTTTACATTTCAAACCATTTTTAAAGGTTAAGAAGAGAGAAATCTATTTTTGAACAAAGATTCAAAAAGCATTTTAAAAGATTGTTTTGAGGTTTTATAGCTAAGATGTACAAATCTGCTGTAATCCCTATTCCAAAAGGAAATTCATTCAATATTTACTAGTAATTAAAAAGAAAGAGAGTATTTTAAAATGCCAAAGAAGTAAAAATAGAGGAGAAAATGAGAGCTTTGTCCCCAAATAAAGTATATCAAGATTAGGAAGTAAAAGTCAAAAGTTTGTAGGTAATTGGTAGAGAATGAAGACATAGTAGACTTTTAACTACTTTTTAAATTCTGACCTTTTCTCTTATATTCTAGCTCTATTATTTGCTATGAAACTATGGACAATACTTAAAAGTTTAGGAGAACTGACTAGGAATGCTAGAGCCAATCCTCCATACACCTGTACATAGTCACTGTAGTTGTTTTCAAAAACATTGAGAATAATTAGCTTGTTTGGAACATGATATGCAAAGTCAAATCTGTATTTTGAGATAGCCAGTCAATACCACTTATTTAGATCCCATCAATACCTTTTATTCCCATGAGTTCCAATTGTTTTAATCAGAGATGCCCAATGTTCTATTAAATTTAGCTAAAGTTGGTCTACAGTGCAGTTTGGAAGATTTTGACATTTTCTGTCAGAGATTTAAGGTGTCACTAATGACAGGGACATAAGAAGTTGGCAATACAGATAGAAATAAGTGATGGCTTTTAAGCCTTTGTGTCAAAAGAAACTGGGCTAATGATATTGAAAAAATGGGTATAAGGGGCAGATAAGAAGAAAAGAGCACAGAACATAAGTAGATAAGGACACTATGGGAAAAATGACAAAGGGCAGAGGGAATCTCCATGAGATGATACAGGACAGATGTCTCAGAATGATAGCATGCAGCTTTATGGGAAAATTGCAGATTGTTATATTTTTTAAATTTTGTATACATTCAATTAATAATTAAAAGATTGGATGATAGTTTATAATTACATAAAAGTAAATGTGTGGCTCTTTTTCTAGGAAAAAATGAGTATAACATATTATATTTATTCCAAGAGGCAAGGAGCTCCTTAAAGTTTAAAATGCTGTATTCAGACCCTTCTTATAGAATATAGCAGTCATTTAAAACTTTTCAATGCAGAGGAGAAGGGAAGAAAGGAGAAATTCAGAACTCGTAAAAAGCCAGGAGGAAGATGAACAAGGAGATAAAAATTATCCAAAGTCATGCTTTAGTCAGGAAAGAAAATCATGTCCTTAAATAGTATTTTATCACTGTTTTACTACAATTTATTTAAAAATAATTTTCAATTATTAAAGGTCATTTGGAGTAGGTTTTATGATTTTTCTAACAAATTTTATTATCTTGTGATATTTTGTACTGAGTATTTAATAAACCAGGTTTTTTAACCTCTTTTTTCCTTTCAGTTTTTCATCTATAAAGTATAGGTAATGAGCTCTTAGGTTGATGAAATGAATTATTGTCTTTAAGGAGCTTCAAATATAATAAATACTCATTGAGGAACAGGAGTAGCTGTTACTATTTGTAACAATAAAATGATCATTTCTTATATGATTTAAATAAACCAAAACTATTGCCACTTTCTATTAAATGGAATCATTGTGTATGTGTTGTCATTACTCATATTCATATGCTGTATTTTTAGAGAATGCTGTAAAGACATTTTAAATCTGTGCTTTAAAAATTTCATGCAATTTGTCTCAAATTGAGTTTCTAACTGTCATCTCTTTGTATTTTAAAGGCTGTTTTAGAATTTAATTCATTTCAAAAGTAGTTTGAAAAGGCCTCTGTAGAAATATGATACTAAAAGAAATATAAGGAATATGCAAATATGTATGTACCTTATATACACACCTGTGTATACGCATGAGTATATACACCAATTAATATTTATTAGAATACCTCACAACAAAAAATGTAGGTTTTTTGAACCTTTAAATATTCTTAAATCTATTTTAAAAACACCTATTTAAACAGTGTGGGAAAAATCTACTTTTTTGATTGGCAAAGTCAGGTTTGTTGTGCCAAAACAATTTTGAGATAGTAGTTTTGATTCTGTGTTCCTGCAAGAGAAGGATTGGATGTTACTCATCTAGCATACCCCTGGATCATAGTAAGATGCTAAATACATGTTTATAAATAAATGAATCAATCAATCAATCAATAAGTGAATACATGAATGAATGGGAGAATGAATGGCAAAAATTTAGAAGCAGAATGAAAGGAATAGAACAATTACCATATCTGCTCTTCCTTTCACCAGTTTTATTGTTTGCTTGTTTGCTTGTTTGCTTTTGCTACTTAGGGAGATCCTGGGGAAATGTATTTTTAGAATGCTGAGAAACTTTCTTAAGCAAGAAACATGGGATTAAACAGAACACTATAGTAGTAGCTTACAGTTTAGAGAAACTAGGTGTGCTTTGATACCTTGAATCCAAGAGTCAATGAAGAGCAATTCTAAGCACACACAGGCCAAATTAAAAAGGTTTCAAAAAGACTTAGTAAAGAAAAATCACACTGGCAATTCTTTTTTTTTCTTTTAATATCTCTTAGGCAGGGTGTTCTTCACCCCTGTATTCCTAGCACCTAGACAGTATCTTGCATACGTTGTTTGGGCTTCAATAAGTTTTTGTATAGTGAGTCAATTAATGAATGAATTATACTAGAAAGGTGTTAAAAGTCATGCAAAAGGTTAAGGGGTTATAGGTAAATGGTGATGGAAAAAAAAGAATTGACAAAAGTAAATTGAAGACTGTGCACAGAAAGAAAGGAAAGACATTGGATGGATAAGAAGGAAGAGTGAAAAGAAGAGATGTCAGATTCCAAGATAGAATGAGAAGCACGGAGTACAGAATGGGACCTTTGCGTAAAGATTTAGTAATGTGGAGGAGGTTGGGTTTGCTTTCTGTAACCAAAAAGTGTTAAGTAAATTCTGAGAAAGGCAAAATTCAAAAATCACAACAAAAGCAAGTTTTGTATTATGCTTCTCTGCAGACCTCATAAAAGAGCAATTTACTCTTGCATGTTCTCTAAATATTTACAAGAGAGGCTGTTTTATGGGCATACAGATTTTAGATTCCTTCTCTGAGTCTTAACAAATTCACATAAAAAAATAATTTTCTGCACCTGGCAGACAAAGATGGCTTTTCTGCAGCTGGAGTCTTTTGATCAGAAGATTTGAGTTCTGGGCTGGTCACTTTTTCTCAAGATTAACAGAATCAAATAAGCTATTAAAAAGGCAATTAGAATTGAAATAAAGAAAAAACTAGTCAGGTCTCAGTTTCTCCAAAATCCGAAATCTCTGTTCAATTCTTAATTCTTGGCTTAACTCTCAAGATTTGGCTCAGTGGGAGGACCATAAAATGGCCAGTAATTGTGATACATTATAGCCAAGAAATTGGAGCCCTCTTCTTCCAGGATAAAGAATTTTCTCTCAAATTTATAACTTCATAGTAAGTAGATGATGCCATTCTTAGTATATGTAGTAAGAATAAAAACCAATAAAGATGTAGGCCTTAAAAGGATGTTGGACAGATACCCCTGTTTTGCAGATAAGGATATTAAGGATAAATGTGTTGTTACTCAGGTCACAAACTTAGTTAAGGACAGAAATGTGAATAAAATACTCCTGATTTCTTATATCTCACATGTTAAATATATTATGTACTGATAAAAAAATAATTGTGTGGAGAGTAATGAGAAGGATGTAATGAGGTCTAAGTCCTTAAATAGCCAAAAAAAGTCATTTATTGGATATCTTAATTTTATGAAAGCAAAGTTAGTTCATCACTATATCGCTAGTGAGTTGCACAGAATCTGGCACTTTGTAAGGTAGTATTTTTGGTGTAATTTACATACAAAAAGATGTATAGATTTTAAACACTCAAATTGGTAAATTTTGCAATTTTATATATGCATATAACTACATACAGAATACAAATATTCTGTATATGTTTTATTTATTGGATACATGTATTAGTAAAATTTTTCTCAGTCTGTGCCTTGCCTATTCTTTTTCTTAATGATGTAACTTACACTATCCCAGAAAATTCCCTCATGCCACTTTAGGGTCAATCTTCCCTTCAGTCTATTACCCACAGGTGAACACTCCCTGATATCTGTCACCATAGGTTAGGTTTTCTATCCTTGGAAGTTATATAAATAAAATAATTGAGTTTATGTATTTTTGCAGCTGGTTTCTTTTACTCATGTTTTTGAAATTTATTCATGTGGCTGCCTATATGAGTAGTTTCTTCTTTTATATTATATAGTAGCATTTTATTGTATGACTACAACATGTTTTGTTTATTCATTTTCCCATTGATGAATATTGGTGTAATTATGAATATAAAAGTTGTTATAAACATATTTTTACAATCTTTTCAGACATTTTAAACACATTTTTATGAATATACTGGTCATTTGTATTTCCAGTTTATGAAGTATCCATTCAAGTTATTACCCATTTTGTAATTGGGTTATTTTCTTTTTTGTTACTGCTTTATAGGAGTTTTCTATATATTCTTGATATGAGTTCTTTGTCAAATATATGTATCATGAAAACTTTTCTCCAATCAGCTTTTTGCTTCTTAATTTTCTTTATAATATTTCTTTCAATATAATGTAACTTTTAATTTTGATGAAGTTCTATTTCTTTTCTTTTAGAGTTATTGATTTTTGAAATAAGTAGTTTTCAAAAAACACCTTATCTTAAAAATCAATAACTCTAAAAATGTTCATAGCAACTGTCATATTCATAATTAACACAAATGGTTTTTTAAAAATGTTGAACCATTTTTGCATACCTGAGATAAAAGCTTCTGATCATGATACATCAGTCTGTCTGTTTCTGTTTTGTTTCTGTTTTTAAGGGCTTTGCAAATGCGGTCATAATAAATATTGGTCAGTATTTTTTTCTTATAACATCTTTGCTATGTATGTTATTAAATTATATTGCTTGAATAGTTTCTCTCCGCCCTTCATTTTTTTAAAAGAATTTATGTAGAATTGGTATTATTTCTTACTTAAATGCTTCATAAAATTTTATTGAAGTCTTCTCCGGGAGTACCTTTGTAGGAAAATTCTTGATTATGAGCTAAATTTATTTTATAGTTGCAAAAGTATTTAGATTGCCCATTTCTCAGTTTACATAAATGTATTGCTCAAGGAATTTGTTCATTTCATCTAACTTATAGAATGTGTTGGCCTAAATTTGTTTTTTTTCTGTTAAGATGTAGTGATATCCTCATTTTGTTCTTGATGTTGGTAATTTACTTTTTCTCTCTTTTTTGATAAATATCACTAGAAATTTGGTAAGTTTATGAATCTTTCTACTGATTTCACTTTCAATATTTTGACATCTGCTCCCTTTATATTTGTTGGTTTGTGCTTATCTTTATTTTTTCTTCTGTTACTTTGGGCTTAAGTTACTACATTTTATATACCTTCCAAAGTAAATTTTTATCATATTTTTAAAATCATCCTTTTGTATAAAAAGTTGAACTATACATATGCAGATTTAGCTGATGTATACCATCTTTTTTTGTAATTTGTATACCATCTTTTTTTGTAATTTGTTTTGTAATTTCTAATTTTCAGGTCTCCAGTCAAGATAAAAGTGTAGGTAAATAGGTCTCCACTCCATGCACAACTATAGCAAAAAATACAATTAGACTACAAAACAAATACTGTAGTTTGCCATGTATATTGTACATCTGCATTTTGCCCTAAACTTTCAGGAAAAAGTCTTTTGTCTTAACTTTTTAATTCAAATTTTTATCTATTAATATTTAGAAACAAAACTGATTATCAAATTCCAGGGCATTATTTTGCATATGTATATCATTATTGCTTTCTAGAGTTATACTTTTAACACATAAGCATAAATAAAGGAATTAAAAACATATAGATGCAGAATTAATACTAATGCACATCCTCATTTTTCCGTCAAAAAATTTGGCAAAAAATTGTACATTATACATGGCAGAACCCAGAATTGTCAGAAAATCAAGCTGTGTGGAGGTGTGACAACCAAGGATTTTAAAAAGCCACATTCATCCAGATGGGCAGGAGGGGTGGAGAGGCGGAGAGCCTTGGAGAAGTGTGGAGGTGGAGATGCAGAGTGCACAGGGTGGTGTGGAGTGTCATGTAGAGACATGGAGACAGGAACAGGCAGCCCCACATACACATGTGGTATATAAAAAACAGGAGGGATACCTCGGGAGTGAGGGATCCTAGCCCCAGTCCAGACCACTCAGCCCAGACTTGCTGCACTAGGAAGATATGCCCCCATAACTTCTGGCTCTAAAAGCCAGTGGGGGTTGGGGTGGCAGAAGAAACTACAGGATTCTCAAGAGACTCCTCTTAAAGTGCCTGCAACAGACTTAGGATTCACACAGACCCACCATCTCAGGAATTCACTACTAGGGTAACAGCTGGAAAGGTACCAGTAGCATATGGGGAGAAAGTGAAGTGCAAGTGCCAAGAGACAGCTTCCTCCTGGGCAAAACATCAGAAGCCAGGCAGCAGCACTGTCCCCTCTCTGAGCCCTCCCACACACAGAGCAACAGAGCAGTGACACAGGTTGCCCCACCCTAGCGATTGCCTAAGCCTCCACCCCATACAACTTAACAGGTGTGCTTTTCTACAATAGGGACAGAAACAAACACAGGAAGGCTACTGAAATGAGAAGACAAAGAAGTATGACCCAAATGAAAGAACAGAACAAAACACCAGAAGAAAAACTAAATGAAATGGAGATAAGCAAACTATCAGATGCACAGTTCAGAACACTGGTTATCAATACTCCAGGAACTCATTGGGTACTTCAACAGCGTTAAAAAGACCCAGGCAGAAATGAAGGTTGCACTAAGTGACATAAAGAAAAATATACAGGGAACCAACAGTGGAGGAGATGAGCTGAGAATCAAGTCAATGATTTGGAACACAAGGAAGGAAAAAGCATTCAATCAGAACAGCAGGAAGAAAAATAATTTAAAAAAATGAGGATAGACTTAGGAACGTCTGGGATATTTTTAAACATACAAACATCCAAATCATATGGGGTGCCAGAAGGAGAAGAGGAAGAGCAAGAAATTGAAAGCTTACTTGAAAAAATAATGAAAGAAAACTTTCCTAACTTGGTGAAGGTAATAGACATACAAATCCAGGAAGCACAGAGAGTCATAAACAAGATGGGCCCAAAGAGTACCACACCAGGCAGGACACATCATAATTAAAATGCCAAAGGTTAAAGACAAAGAGATAATCTTAAAAGCAGCAAGAGAAAAGCAGATAGTTACCTAAAAAGAGTTCCCATAAGACTGTCAACTAATTTCTCAGAAGAAACTTTGCAGGCTAGAAGGGACTGGCAAGAAAGTATTCAAAGTGATAAAAAGCAAGGACCTACAACCAATATTACTCTATCCAGCAGAGCTATCATTTAGAATTGAAGGACAGATAAAGTGCTTCCCAGACAGGGTGAAGCTAAAGGAGTTCATCAACACCAAACCATTACTATACGAAATGCTAAAGGAAACTATATAAGAAAAATATCAAAATGATGAACATTAAAATGACAATAAATTCACAACTATCAATAATTGAATGCAAATAACAAACTAAGAGAACAGGCAGAACAGGAACAGAATCATAGATATGGAAATCATTTGGAGGGTTATCACTTGGGAGGGGGAAGCAACAGAATAGTGTGAAAGCTGTAGGGATTAAGAAGCACAAATTGGTAAGTACAAAATAGACAGGAGGATGTTAAGAACAGCATAGGAAAAGGAATAGCCAAATAAGTTATATTCATGACCCATGGACATGAACTAAGCAGGGATTGCTGGAGGGCATGGGGGTACCAGGTACAGGTGGACAAAGGGAGAAAATTAGGACAACTCTAATAGCATAATCAATAAAACATATTTAAAACAAAGTGAAGAACACTGGTAATTAAAGGGAAAATAATAACAATAAATGTAAGAATATATAATTTTTATCAATAAAAATATTTTCTCATTCTTGTAATTTTTTTCTTTGATCCATGGGTTGTTTAGAATGTGATTGTTAAATTCCAAATATTTAGGATTTTTTATTGTATTTAGTTTTGATTGATTTTTACCTAAATTTAAATACAAACATGGAGCTAATGACTACCCTATGGGAAAGTATAGATAGATTCAGAGATTGCAATATGAATCTTAGATTCATCACAACCTACCTTCAGATGATATTGTGAGTGCTAATTTTATTTTTTTATTTGGAATAGAGTTCAGAAAGCATAGAATGTGTTTAAAAAATCTCAGCAAAATAAACATTGTAGAGGGTAGGATTAAAAAACACTACCAATTATTAAAACAAAAGTTATTTCCATAAATATAATAGTGTTTAATTACCCTAAATAACTACTTTCAAGTTGCTGGTGAGTTAGGCTCTGCATCAGTGGAATCAGGTACTTAGTTGAGTGGGGATAATATATGCTGTTACATAAATTAAAATAGTTGAAGGGGTAATCAGCCCCTCTGGTGTTGAGATATTCTCCATTATTGCTGCTCTGTATACTTCCTAGAGTTGACAAAATACCCTAGTAGAGGGTGATGCAAAGCTTATATTCCTACTTTTCTTCTTTTAATCATTCTGTGTGTATTTATTGAACATCTGTTACACATACTGCTGTGTGGTACATACAGATTTATTGTAAGATATTGCCCTGCCCTGGCTGGCATAGCTCAGTGGATTGAGCTCAGGCTGCGAACCAAAGTGTCGCATGTTCGATTCCCAGCCAGGGCACATGCCTGGGTTGCAGACCATGGTCCCCAGCAACCGCACATTGATGTTTCTCTCTCTTTCTCTTTCTCCCCTCCTTCCCTCTCTAAAAAATAAATAAAATCTTAAAAAAAAGGTATTGTGCTGATTTCAGTGAATTTGTACTTTTAGCTTTTTAAAAATTTTTAATTTTTATTGAATTTATTGAACTGACATTGGTTAATAAAATTATACGGGTTTTAGGTGTACAGTTCTATAATACATCATCTGTATTGTGTGTTCACCACCCCAAATCAAGTTTCCTTCCATCACCACTTATCCTCTCCTTTCTCCTACTTCCCTTTCCCTCTGGTAATCACCATACTGTTGTCTGTGTCTATGAGAGTATTTTTTTCTTAATCCCTTCACCTTTTTCATCCAACCCTCCTCCCTTCTGACAGCTATCAGTCTGTTCGCTGGTCTATGAGTCTCTTTCTATTTTGTTGGCTAGTTTACTTTGTTCATTAGATTCCACATGTAAATGAAATTATATGATATTTGTCTGTCTCTGATTGGCTTATTTATGCCACCCCACACTGCTTGGCTCTAGACTCCTGAGATTTTCTATAAACAAAAGAAGTGGCTGCAGAAACAAGATGGTTTAGCTTCCATTTTAGCCTCCAGTTTTTCTTTTTTCTTAGTCTCTCTCTCATTCTTTCCCATGCCAAAGTCTTTTCATTTCCCAAGATTTTCTTCCCACTTCTTAATATCATTGTGTCATCTTCCAATAATCTTTCCATTTTTTCACTCCTCTCTTTCACACACCTCAAGTCAAAATAACACTGTATCTGAATCATCATCAATCATCATCATCATCAATATAATATTTCTGATACATTAGAGAGTTGAATATATGCTATTCTCCAATTATTTTATTTTATTTATAATAATTATTCAAGGCTCTTAAACTGTATAAAATATTAGATATTAAAAAGGTCTTTAAAAATTAAAAAAAATTACAAAAAGAAATTTCAGTATCATTTAAGTCAGATCTAGCCTCTCAAAATTGCAATTTGGAAAAGTCGTGGCCCTGAGCCATGAATTCTTGCAATCTCTGACATTCTCATCTCTCCTTTTTTAGTTCCTCTCAGGCTGTCATGGGTCTCTCCAGTTTTTAACAATATGACCTATAGCTAGGTTAATGGGTTAACTACTGTTTGGAATATTGAACTGCTCCATTTCTCTCTTAACCTCATTCTTCTCTAAACCCCCCAAACAACACAGTTTATTCATTTACACCTCCCTCCATCCATCCCCCAGCTGAACATAAAGTAGTGCATCCATTCTGATGCATTTTCAGGTTCTGTGATTGCTGGTTCAAGGAGGTATTTCTAGGTAAGATCTCTTCCAGTATAAACAACCACTTATACATAAGTCTGTTTTATTCTCTAACAAATTTGCCAAGAAACAAGAGTTTTTTAGATACAGTATGTATATTTTCTCAAGGAACAATTCAAAGTGAGGCACCTTTTACTCCCTCCCATCTGTCCCTGTACACTTTGCTAGGTCAGTGACAGCCATCAGTCACATGATCTGCTCTGCCTACCACTAATAGATAGCTTCTTTTTTGCTTTGTTTTTGAGGTTGATAGTCTCTGAGCTAGAGAGGCAGGCAGCTGCAGAAGACAGGAGCACAACTCTCATATCCTTAGATAATTGCCAAAGGTAGCTGAGTTCAGGAGCCCCACCTGTTAATGAGCTGCCAATTATTTATATGCTTATAAGTCACCTTTTAAACACTAACAAGGATTAATAAGACTTGGCTGCTGGTTACCATGGTAACTGATCTTGTCCCAGAAGGGAAGGCTACTAATGACATGTGGACTCTGGGCCCGTGGTCCAGTATCTCCTGGGACTGACATTTTTATTCCTGAACCTGAAACTGTTCTGTCAAAGTGCAACCTAAAATCACATTAAAAAGGAGGCATAGGGCATGATAAAATGCCTACTTTTCCACTGTAGCCAAGAGTGTCTAAAGGGAATAGAATTGTGTCTAATTCTCTACAAGCTATGGGAACAAGCAACCCTAACTTAAGTGGCAGTTCCTGTGCACAGCCACACAGCTGCCTTACCCAGGCCACCTGCTGTATTTTATTCCTCAAAGCTTCCTAGACTTCTAGGCTCCACTGTTCCGAAGAAGTTTTTCTTATACATTCAGTTTGCTGTTACAAATAGATAAGAAGATAAGCTACTCGTGGGATGCTCAGTTATACTTAGCGAGATGCAAGGAATGGTTGCAGATAAAAAAAAATAACATATTTTTGCTCCCAGCAAACTGAAGGCATTTACTCTCTTCTTTTAAAAGCACGGTGAAAAGGCAACCACCCATGACCCAAAACTTTTTTTATAGTACAGAAAGAAAACCACCTTCTGCCTTCAACTGGTTTTCCAGACTAGATATAAGAAAACTCACAAGTGCTATCGAGATGACATGATAGCTCAATGCTGATGGTTACAGGACATTAGTGGATGTTGAGGTAATCAAACAATAGAAAAATGGGATTGTAATTATTGTGTTACAACTGACCTAGAGATGGCTTTTACCATGATTTCTAAAAGATACTAGTTTTCAATAAAAATTGAATTGCTGATACTACAAAGAGTTTTCTTACCCTTCAGCTGGTGTTCAAATTGATACCTTTAACCTCCTAACTGCCAGGTATAGAACAAAGAGCATCAACTTTAGATCAGGATTCATTAGCATCACTACCATTCATGTGCCTCCCCTCAGGTGTAGAATCAAGGAAATGGATGCAGCTCCTTGCAAATGTTCAGATTTTGATGACAGTTATGCCAGTGGTGGGGATATATTGCACTTGCTGCTTTGGGGTGTCTTCTGTTTCTCTGCATCCATTGTATTATGGAAGAGGTAGGAGTTCAGAGGCTGCATGAAATCTATTTTATACATCTATATATGTATATCTGTATCTATATCTATATTCCTATCTTTTAAATATCTAACTGGATATATGCATATCTTACCTTATAGTTATGCATATGCCAATGCTAGGGAATTTGCTTTTTCTTACTATTGTTATTTTCCATAAAGTGTCCACTTCATGTTTGGCCTCTATCCAGTCCTCCTTCATATCTCCTGTGTTTGCTAGACTGAATAATTCAAATAGGCACTTAGCATCTCCACAAAAGGACAAAGATACAGTCAAGGTCCTGGGAAGTATATTACATAGGATTGTCCCCAAAGTAAAATATTCTGGAATGAGTAGGATGACAATGTGAATAAAAATCCAGTGGAAATGAAAATGTAGGACTGATGAAAGGTCAAAAGAGGATTGGTTGTGTTGAAAACATCATCAAAATGTAAAGGCCACAAAGAATGCCCTGATGAGAGGGCAATCAACTTTTTGGGTTGTGGAGAAAAGTGCATGAAGGAATGTATGACCCTTTGGTCTTGCTCCTGCCTTTTAGTAGTGAAGATGACAAGGTGAAGGAGTAATTTTTAAGTGTGTGCATGACTGATTTAATATGGTACTAAGTCATTTGAAATGTCCAGGGAAAGCAGACTGATCTCCCATGCAGGTGGGGATTTAATACATACCACAACCCACTCCTTCTCTTTGTTTGTAGTGGTCAAGTGGAAAGCACAGAGACTGAGAAAGAACTCCAGCCTGCTTTTGCTTATAAATGGTTTGGAACTATTGCCAAGTCACTTCTCACTTCTGGGCCTTTGTTTATATACTCCTATATTGTCTTTCATAAGGATATGCCAAGTTATACCAATAATTTAACATATGTGTAAATCTGTGAAAGCTGAATGCCTCTGAGTAAAATATTGTCAGTGTGGAAGGTGATAATATGATAATGATAATGGCCCCTCATGTCTTCTGGCAGTGGCCTATTTTCAAAATTGATGAGAAAAGGATATTTAATAAAATACATAGAGAAAACTACTTTAGACACAACTATAAAGTGCTGAAAGAAGAAAAGAGAATGAGTAAATTTTTAAAAGAGAATAAGTAGATGCCAATAGATGGAAAAAGGAATTAGAACATTCGAGTATCTTCTAAATACCCCAAAAGATACTTAGCAGATGGAGACTCTGGAGACCTGGTTCTAATCCTGGCTCCGTCCATAGCTGAGTGATCAGAAAGAAGTTACTGAATGTCTCTCAGACTGAAACTTCTCATCCATTAATAAGAAGATCTCTAATCAAATGAAGTTAAAAGTGGAAGCTTGGTGTATAAAAGCAGTTTAAAGTCTTGTTTCTTTCACTGAAACCTTAGCATTCTGTTGGCTCCTGCTCTGCAGTGTGGCCTTAGACATCTGTTTAAAATTCCCAAACTGGAGGATCATAGTTTGAAAACCAGGGAACTTGATGACATCTAATGGTCTTTCTAACAGTATCATTCTTGCTTTTGAGATTCAAACACTCCTAGAGTAGTTGGAATTCCCTTCAGAAGAGAATTAAAAAGGATGTTAAAGATCAACTCAAACGGAAAAGCTGATTGTTGACTAAGCTTATTGTTGACTGGTGTGAAAACAAATATCTAGAAACAACATTTACCAAAAAAGAAAGATGAGTTCATGGGGAGGTAATGTCCTTCAAATCAATACTATTCTAAGAATCATTTATATAAGTAGAGTTGAAAGAGGAGCCATGAAAACACTCCATGAAAATCACTTGGATCAGGAAACTGAACTGTCTACAGTTCATTGACATTCAATGCATTATGGTCAAGTTTGCAACCCAGAAGAGCAAAATGCCTCAATACATTCCAGCATAAAGTTGTAAGGAACATGATCTAAGCCAGTTCTTGTTTATTCAGGCTCCTTTGTTTTATTCTTTTCCCTTTTGCCCAATAATTTGGTGAAATTTCTATAGGAAAATATTAAATGCGGTGGCCCACTCTTAACAAAAGGCAACTGGACAGATAATCTGACCAGGCTCAATCTTTTGATTAAATGAAGGACGGCTTCAAAAGTAAAGGAGGGCTTAGGAAGTAGGTAAGAAAGGAGCTCCCTTCCTTCCTAATGAAGTCATCATTCTCTACAAAGAGTTCTGCAAAGTGCTAATATTAGCAGTGTTTTATACAAAGAAGTTCCCACAACTCTTCCCTCAGTTTCAGAAAAGGATTGCTATTGTTTGAGGTTTTGAAGCTTTTGGTAAATTCTGAACATCATTTTCACCTTTTCTTTAAGGCTTAAATTTCAGTTTCCAACTTTGAATTCTTACAGCGGTGTGTTTATGCACTGCCAGATGGGCTACAGAGTTGAGAGAGGAAATGGAGAAATGGAGTTTGGGGTGGAAAAACATTTATCTGATAGTATTTTGATAGCTCTCATCTATATATTGTTGATGTAGTAACAAACTCCTGAGACTATAAATTAATTCTTTTTATTTCAAAAGCAATTCCAAATACTATTCTGAATTTTAAAAGTCTATTAATACATAAAATAAAAAAACAAAAGAAGTCTCTTAATATAAATATTTCAATTTTCTGTAACACCCACTTTTGTTGAATTTCAGATCAGATGCTCTCACTAAGGATTATAAATCAGACATTTGGCTGAAATCTCACTGGATATGCCTGATGATTTTGGAAATTTTGCTTATTTAATGACTAATGTCTGAAGAGCCAAGTGATAAGCAAAAGGAAGTAGCATTCTGAAGTTTTTGATGCTTTCTTTTCTAAGCAGTTGAAGATCTCACTTCCAGTCTCCTTCCATTTTTTCTGTCCTCCCTTTTTGTGTCCTCCTTTGATTTTCCTAAAACTCTCTGTGTAACTGTGCTGTGTTGTGTGTGTGTGTATGTGTATGGTATGAAGAGGTATATGAGAAGAAAATAATAGCTGTCCGGCTTAAAGTTTTGGGGAGAATGTATAAGGAAGCACTTAAATTGTATTTTTCATTATTTCAAGTTTTTTATGCCAAAAACTGAGCCAGATCCTAACATGATAATTTAATTTGGATAAATATATGATATTATACTTCATAAATATAGAAAGAAAATTATATGTGTAGTGTGTGTGGAATGTGCGTGATAAATCTATGCATAGTTGCAGAGGAAGTGTGGCCCTATGACTGTATATACTGTGCCCTAACAGCATCATTCTGTTCTTAATTGATTGCTAGTAAGAGTGCAAGCCCTTTGTGGCCAACTCCTGTGTATTTCTTTAGATCTCCAGTTTAATCATATTTTAGACATACTAAACAGCTTTCAGTATCAACTGACTAGAACAATGTATGACTTTCTTCCTACTTCTACCTTTTAAATTATTTAAAAAGTTAGCTCCAGCCCTGGCTGGCGTAGCTCAGTGGATTGAGTGTGGGCTGCGAACCAAAGTGTCGCAGGTTCGATTCCCAGTCAGGGTACATGCCTGGGTTGCAGGCCATGACCCCCAGCAACCGCACATTGATGTTTCTCTCTCTCTCTCTCTCTCTCCCTCCCTTCCCTCTCTAAAATAAATAAATAAATAAAATCTTTAAAAGATGTTAGCTCCATCATTCCTTTAACCATGAAGATTTTCTTGAAATTACTTGTCCTGTTCAGAAACCTTGAGAACATGTGATTCATCTCACCTTTGTGCCTTTACTCTTCCTCTTGCAATTGTCTTATCCCAGCATCTCAAATTTCTAGTGTGCTAATGTATTAGTTTGGATGACATTTCCTCTTCCACTAATCTATGAGATAGTATCAGGAGTGTAGCAAGCCTAAACTTTTAGACGAGGGTTGGCAGAGGATTGAGCTGCCTAGGGCTGATTAAGTCAGTGTCAACAAAATGAAGTTGTGGTGACATTCATGGTTTAAAAACATTAACTTTGGAGAACTATTTTCCTAAGGCCTTTGGGCAGATTCTCTTTTGATCCAGCAACAATATCTGCTTGGCTCCAAACTGATTGACATCTGCTAATTTTTCTAACTGCTTTAATCATTTTGGGGGCTCTGCTTTAGAATCTCTCCAAAACTCCTCCTCACTAATGCCTTAAGTCTTCAAAGTTTATGTTAATTTTAAGAAAGATCTTGAAGGATTATTGTATGTTCCCAATTTAGCATTCCTATGTAATGTTCCATGCTTTGCCTCACTCAATATATCAAAATTCAGAGTAGAATTCTACAATTTTAAGGACAAAGTAGAGAAACAAAATTTGAAATTAAGTTTAAGGTGACATGTAAGCGAAAAGCAATTTGAGTGTGTGTTTGCCTTATCCACTACAGTTTGATATTCTTGAGAATAAGGACTTTGTCTTTTTCAAAAATTTTTCCCAGCACTTAGCATATCTACCTCTTTTTTTGTTCTTTTTGTCAAAAGTAAATATTTAGGATTACTCTACTGTTTTTATTTTCAAACACGCCTATCAAGTGTGCTTGGTAAATGAAAACTAGATGGGAAATTAAGAGCTAAGAAATAAAAAAATGTTTTCAGGACACATATTAGATAATTAAGTGTCCATCAATACATGAGTAGATAAAACAGCTTTGGTATATTTATACATTGGAATGTTACTTAGACATAAAAGGAAGAAAATTTTACCCTTTGCAGCAGCATGGATGGACCTGGAGAACATTATGCTAAGTGAGATAAGCCAATCAGAGAAAGACAAATACCATATGATTTCACTCATATGTGGAATCTAATGAATAAACTGAACTAACAAGCAACGTAGAGACAGATTCATGGATAGAGAGCAGTTTGGCAACCTTGGTGGGAGGGGTTTTGGGAATGGAAAGATCAAGCAAAAAAGAAAAAAAAGAGAAAAAGCTCATGAGCATGGATAACAGTGTGGTGATTGTGGGGGATGGGGTGGGTGGAGGTGTAAGAAGGTAGACAGGGATTAAATGGTGATAAAAAAGAAAAAAAGAACAAAGCCAAACCTGCCAAAAAAAAATTCAATTCCCTTTTTATGGTCAACTGTGGGACATGAGGTAAAAAGCAAGGATAAAGGAAAAAAATAAGACAGTCCTTGAAAAAATTTCCGGGGGTATAAAAAAGGGAAATTTTAGGAATGGAACTAAACTGAATATGAATCAGAAGGGTGGGGAAGGTGGGGGAAAAGTGAAAATGGAGGCAGAGGGCAAAGACAGGATGTTACATGTTACAAAAAGTCAAACACTGTGTGAGTGACCCCTCCCCAGCTTTCTCATTGATCAAAATATGTTATAGTTTAGCCTGGGAGGTCTAGACATGCAGCTTATGTTAAGCAATCTTCCACAGTCTGCCATGAAAGATACAGCTGAACTAGAAGGCTGGACTTTCTTTGTCTTGTCCTCAAAGGTCTTATTCACATATTCCAAAATTGTAAACTTCTATAAATAATCTATTTTTAATCTTATAGAAATAGATGTGATAGTTCATATATTCCCCAATAGCAAATCTTCAGGTAAGTGAACAGATCATTAACTGAAGCACCATCTACTTAACATGGGGCCTAAAATTTTAGATTGTCTCTGATGACTTTAACAAAGTAGCTGTAAATACATGAGAAATATCATCTTTAAAAGGGAGATAACAGAAGGTTTCTATTGGCCCTGAAAAGTTATAGAACTATTTCTTCAGGATAAGACTTAGTGGGAAATGTAGATGCCAGTGCTGTTCCTGTCTTTCAAGGACATGGTCCATTTCATCTAGATTATTGAATTTGTGGGCATAGTACCAGTGTTGCTTCTGAAAGACAGTATGTGGCCCATCCCCACTATCCCACAAAATACTTATTAAAGTTAAGTCTTTATACTCTCTAAACATTCCAGATGAATGAAAATAAATAGTGCAATGTGATGTCTAAAGTAAAAGTATAATTCTTACTTAGACTATATACCTAAATGGTAAGGTTTTTGCTCATTGATCTAAATGAAATTGAGCCATTTCTGCAAACCCCTGTGGAGCAAGGCACTCACCACCATTAAGTACTGCACTAGGCACCATGCATTTAAAGCCAAATAGTCTGTGGTTCCTGTCCTTAAAAAAGTTCATGATGTAGTAATAACAATTAATCATCTATTCAGTGAAATAGAAGTATTTGCAAAGAACTCTGATGTGAGCCACCCAAATGACTCAAGTGCTTCCAAGGGGGATAAAGCAATCTGCACTGCCTAAAATGAGTCAGGGAGGCAATAAGAGATGGTGTTTGAATTGGATCTTGAATAAGGAGTAAGGATTTACTGCATAAAGAAAAGTCGGGCCCTGGCCAGTAGCTCAGCTGGTTAGAGCATGGTCCCAATATGCCAAGGTTGCAGGTTCAATTCCTGGACAGGGCACATATAAGAAGCAACCAAGGAATGCATACATAAGTGGAACACACACACACACACACACACACACACACTCTCTCTCTCTCTCTCTCTCTCTCTCTCTCTCTCTCTCTCTCTCTCCCTCTACCTCTCTGTCTTCCTCATTCTCTCTCTCTAAAATTCAATAAATAGATTACAGCCCTGGCTGGTTTAGCTCAGTGGATTGAGCACAGGCTGCGAACCAAAGTGCCGCAGGTTCAATTCCCAGTCAGGGCACATGCCTGGGTTGCAAGCCATGGCCCCCAGCAACCGCACATTGATGTCTCTCTCTCTCTCTCTCTCTCTCTCTCTCTCTCTCTCTCTCTCTCTCTCTCTCTTTCTCCCTCCCTTCCCTCTCTAAGAAATAAATAAAATCTTAAAAAAAATTCAATAAATAGATTACAAAAAAATTGGAGGCAGTGAGATAGGGGATGTAGGGATATTTTCCCCAAGGAGAGAGACTAAGCAAAAGTACACACACACACACACACACACACACACACACACACACACACACCTGTGCACATAACACATATGTTCCCCTATGCCTATGTCAGCATAGTTCAGAGTTCTGAACTGAAGATAGAAGTGCTTTTACATCCTGGCTCTGCTAGAATTTATTGTGTGACCTTGAGTAAGACTTTAAAAAATCTCTGGATCTCAGTAATTCCATTGGTAAAATGTAAAATGAAAGGCTAGATTGTATGATAGCTAGGACTTCATCCAATAAAAAAAAATTGAGAGATATAGTTAAACCTGTTTGATCTGAAACTCATGATTTAGGAGATACAAGAACATTTTATAAGGAATGATCTAAACTAGTATATATTTTATTTCATAAAGGGAAAATATCTTAGACTCACTAATATGAAAAAATTATGGCAAATTATATATTTCTTTGCTTTTAGCTAACAGTTCTTAGTATACAAACTTGACATTTTTCTTAAAAATTAAGGATACTTATTTTTCTAATTTTCAGATAAGAAAAGGCACTGCTATAACAGTTAGGACATTGACATATAATGCACTAAAATACTCTGTCTGGATCTGCCTAGGAAAGTAGAGATGATAAAGAATCAATGTCATATACAGCCCCAAGTTTCAGGTGACAGCAGGAATTTAATGACTAGAAATATGGTGGAGATGTACCAAATCTTCTATTCATATCTGAATATCTGTAGGATTTGCATTTGTCAAATATGAAAACTTTGAGCTCACAAACTACATATAGTACCAAAGATAGCACCAGGGACATTATCCTTCCTTCTGCAAACATCTCTTGGAGGCTTGAAGCTCAAGTTTTCAATCTTCATTTCTCTGGTACCTCATTTGCTCTATCTGGAAGCGCCATGAGCACGACTAAGAAATTTAAACTCTGCCAATTGCATGGTTAGGTTTTAGTTGAATTAATGAGTTACTGGATAAATAACCAACTGGTTAATAAAAAGTCTTAATAAGTTACCAGTTGTTGATGTGTTTGTGATAGACATATTTTTGCACATGTGTGTCTCTATGCAATTTGTATATTGGAGTGATATTCTATATTTTTTCAAACTGCTGTGAAATGTTTCTTGATTTTTAGCACTGAATAATATTCTATTATCCGGTTATATCACAGTTTATTCATGTGCTAAAGGACATCTTGGCTTGTTCTAATTTTTGACAATTACAAATAAATTGCTATAAATACAAAAAATAAGTGTTAATTGGGAAAATGATAATTTAGTGCTGGCTATCATTGATAATTTTTTCATTTGTAAAATGTCTGCATAATATCAAAATTTCAAACTGTATTTGCAAATTGGAATAACTATTGTGAAATGGCATTTTAGGGAATAGACTCCATTTCAGTTGTTTAGGAGAAAAAAACATCAAACTTGTGTTTAAACTATTCCCTGCAGAAAGGTCCATCACCTGCTGATAATGAAGTTAGGACCTGTGATGTCAGAATTTCTCTTGGGAACATGGAAGTCCCATTATACAAGTAGCAATCATCTATTCATCTGTTGATGAGTCTCTCTAATTATCTGTCAAATTGGTGGCAGGTCTAATGGAACTTTGGATAAGACAGAGGGGTGCATTTGGAGAGAAGACCACCCACTTTTCCTCAGTGTATTTATCATCTCATTGCATGCATAAGGATTTCCTAAGCTTTGTCTACCCTGGGTTCTAATTATTCTTTGATATTGATCCAAACCACTTAGTGATGAATACAAGCAGCACTCTCCTATTTAAAGGACTTGAGTATCTATTATTGTTTTTATGATTATTATCTTAATATCTGACATCTATAACATTTTTCTTCCAAAGAGCTCTCTGGAGTGCAATAGGGTGTCAAGTGAAGACAAATGACTGTGAAAGCACTTTGTGTTCTACAAATGAAAGGAGATTCACTCTGGACCTGCTGCTTTCTAGGGACATTCCTTTGCTTCTTCCTTGTTTTCTTGTTCCAACATGACAAACCCTACTCAAAGTGCAGTTCTTAACTGCTTTTCTTTTCCTTCTCTCTTTCTCTCAAACACACACACACATTTCAAATCTCATCTTGATCCTGATGACTCCACAAACTTTATTTTACTCCTGGATCCCTTCTTAAAGCCCAGGTCCATATTTAGAATCTACATTATCTTGTGTACATTTCTTCTGTAATATTTAAACAAATCTAACATTCCTAACATAAAGCTCATTATGTATTTATTATTAGAAAAACTATTTTATAACTTTATTTGATATTCAAAATGCACTTTGGAATGTACAGATTTTTTTAATGGCCTGGCCCAGTTAGGAATAGATTAGAATAAGGAAAGGTATAAAAAACTCAAGGGCAGAGGATTATGATAAATATCAAATCCAGTGAGCAGAGCCTGGAGTGAGAACTAGTAAAACGTAAAATCTAAGGTTATATTAAACAGAAATTTAGGACAATCAAATTTTAATAAGGTCCACTTCAGCTCAGGTGTTATGTGTATTTGTTCCAAAGTTTGTACACATTTTTAGAGAGTGGACATTAGCAAGTAATTAATGCTAATTTATTTATGAGTAACTATAAATAGAAGCATCAATACTGAAAGGGTTATATGGTTTCTTTTTAAAATTTTAACTTTCTTATTTATGCACATCTGGGAAGTTCATACAGATTGTGCTAATGCAGCAAAACAAATTAACAAACACTCCTTCAGTAACAGTACCTAACCAAATGGCAAGCCTTATGCTTAGGAAGGATTAGTTACTTCCCTCCCCACCTTCCCAAACACTTCACTCTGTTGTTTCAACTTCTGGATCACTATCACTGATCATCCATTCTTCAGAGAATCGAGGGTGGAGGGGGTGTGGATCATAGGTCTCATAGGTCTCATCCATAGGTCTTGGATATCTTCTTATTCTTTTCATACATTCAGTCAACATTTTCATTTCACTCTCCTTTATATCTTTTACATCCTTCTTCACCCTCACTGTAAACTCATTACCTTTAAAGCCTGAGTTACTGAGACAATATCCTAGCTCCATTTAATATAACTGCTATACTGAATGTCACTTTCAAGAACTTGCCCAAGAAAATAAAACACTTCTTGTTTACTAATGCATTAAGTTTAGATATCCTCCTTTTGGTCTTTTAAGGTGTTTTTCCATTCTCTTTATCTAAATGAGTTTCCTACTATTACCCAGCATGGACCGTTTCTGGCCAGGGACACTTTCTTCCCTGCCTCAAGATGCTGCATCCTAAGTTAGCAGTTATTCCTCTTCTTGACCCTTATGAACTTTACTCCACACTCATTTCCAACTGTTAACACCATGGATATCCTTAAAGACTCCATCCCCAACTCCTCCTTTAGGACAGAACTCAGTTACTATCTCTTTCAGAAGGCCTTCCCTCTCATTTAGATTAGATAGCTTCCTTTATGCAGACACAGTACCATGTGGATACTTGCATAGTTCCTACTCATTGCCATTGCCCAACTGTTTGTACCTCTTTCAAGGATGTTCACTCTTTGAGAGGAGGGATCTTTCTCTGTGCTTCTTTGTGATCCTCAATGCCTAGTATTCTGACTAACACATAGAAGGTTGAAGTGATCTCCCATGTTTGAATTTCTCTTCATTTAGAGCTCTTTTCTTAATATTTCAGACTTAATTGTTATATACTGGTTTTGAATCATTCACTAATATATTACTTTTTTTCCTAACAAGGTTAAAATCACTTATTACAGAGAAGCCTTATTGTAGAGGCTACACCAAATGGTTCTCACAGATCTTTGAGGGTACCCCTTTACACAGGAAGTAATCAGTAAAATTATTCTGAGAATTATTTCTAAGAATTTCCAATTATTTCTAAGAATATCATAAACCAGAAATAATATAAATCAAATTTATAAGAGTGGAAAGAAGTTGTAAATCATCACTTAGTATTGTTCCTTAATGGCAGGATAGTCATTTTGTCCCAAGAGAAATCATTTTACTCAGTCACTACATGCATTAAAATGGGAGCCAGCATTAGAAGGTCTCACATCAGCTGATGAATAAAAATGTCCTATTTTAAGAAATACTTGATCAAATTACAAGTTGCCCTTTACTTCCTTATTTCTTCTTCTTATTGCCTATGTTGGCTCACACTCCCTCTTGGTCAGTTAGTAGTGTCACAGTACACATTTTCACACCTGGTTATTATTTTCTCTATTCTTCTACCTCCTAAAACTGTCTAGTCCTGATATCCAAGCTAGATATTTCCTAGATCAAAGCTCTACCTATAACCTATTTTTTCTGGAACAGTGAATAGTCCTATCTGCTCATTCTCACTGCTTTCAAATATCACAAAAGGCTTCTAAAGCCCCTTACCAACCTGATTCTATCCTAAGATCAATACTCTGCCATGCTTTCTTGCAATAGAAAAAGAGAACACCATTAAAGAAAGACTCTAATTTTAATGTTGCTACTAAAAAAAAAGCTGTGTGAAAATTTTAACTGATAAAGTATTGTTAGATATGGGTGTTGGCAATATTTACTATGTGTACTGAACATTGTCTATATTTTAGAACTTTTGATATTATCTATATTTGTTTATATCTATATAATGCATTATATCAAATTTCACTATATTATTTTTGTATTTCTGACCAATATCTATTACCTGTATAACAACTTTTTAAAATAGGCACAATGTGTTGAGTTGACAGTCTATGATGAGTTTTCTTCTGTGTGAGTGGGGGGAGGGAGGTATTATGATCAAATGGGTTAACATTATATAGAATCCTTTCTTGAATTTTAATTTTAGAGCTCTTAAGTTACTTTCACAGTTTTTAGCCCAAAGTCCTTTATGTCTTTTCAGTAAGAAACAAAAGTTACAAAAGGACTCTTTTATTTAAAAATATATTTTTTACATATTTTACCTGTTAGAGAATTATTGGGTTTAGGAGACTCTTCTTACATAATGTTCATATCCCTTCAGGGGCTGGTTTTGACAAGTTACTCACACACAAGTATATGTTATTTTAATCAGTTTGTTTTCTGCTAAGAGAGAATGGGACTCTCCTTTAAGAATGGAGATAACTGGAGACTAGTATGTCAGGTGAATAGCTAGAGAGCTGTAGTAGACTCTCTATGGAGGGCATACAAGGAAGAAGAGAAGGAGCCCTGGACAGTTAGAAAGTAGGAATTCCTCCCCAGTTCTTCTGCTGACACAATTTATAATATTCTGGGATCTCTGAAAATCATCTCAAACCTTGCCTGTGGTTCTAAAGCTCCAGGTAGTATAAAACCACAGGTATATTCAAACAGGTAATTGGGAACTGGTCTTTGATTTATTATCTGTTTGTCCAGCTTATGTACATTTGTTTTTGTGACTTATTTGCTTAAAAATTAACATTGCTATGGATTGTTCTGAGTCAATGTAGATCTAGCCTTAGAGAAATAGGCATTTGTAATGCACAACCCAGCCTACTCGTGTAAATGTTTTAGCCTTAGTATAAAGGATTCACATCCTGATGATATTAAGCAGGCGGCATGGTACAAGAGAAAGAGCACTGTTCTCAGAACTGTGTTCTCTGAATATTAATCTCAGTGACCCTAAATAAATGTGTAAACTATAAGTTTCAATGTTTCAGCTTTAAAATAGAAAAATTAAGCAAGGAGATCTTCTGGGTGTTTTCCAGCTTTAACATTGTTCAATACATTTAATTACACATACTTCCTGATTTTCCTCCAATTTCTCTAATTTCATATGCGATCTTAATGGCTTGGAGGCTCAAAGTGTTTTTCTGACAAGTGGGGTAATAATATTTGCAGGTTATAGTGAAGATAAAATATGTGTGTCACTATGTATTATGAACTGCAAAGTCCCATGTGTGTGCTTAATGAGTTATTATTGGATATTGCTATTTCTACTATTACTCTGGTTTCAGAAGACCCATGCTACCTCATTGTGCAACCAGCAGAGGGAGACAAGTCCAGATTATATTTCTTCTTGAAACGTACAAACAGTTAATGTTAATGTGCACATATGTCCTTATCAATCAAAATGAGGTTCATATTATTGATAATTGTGTCATTTGCTCAATGTTATATTTCCATATCGAAGTTATAAAGAGAAATGAGAGAAAGAGAAAACATAAGGAAAACATGGGAGAAAAATCTTGATTTTTGGACTTAGTTTGTTGCAGAACTCAAAGACAGTGAGCATCCTGTGAACAATGTCATATTCCTGTGACAACTTCCTGAGCATGCCCATCTGGAGGTACAGTCTATTCAAGTACCAATTTAGGAACCAACCCAGAATTCTAAAAGTAGAATTTGCAAATTTTTATGAAACTAGCTTCTTAACTCCACTTTCCCATTTTATCAGCCCAGTCTTTGAGGAAAAAAAAATAGAGAGAGGGGGGATTGTTTTGCCCTTCTTTTCTTTTCAGCTTTCACATTTAATTAATTGACAAGTCTCATCAGTCATCCTGCAAAATTCCTCTAAAAGTCTTTGCCCCTTTTCTCTTTTCACTGTCCTTGCCCTGTGGCCTGCTTTTATCACCTCTTGCCCATTCTATATTAAAAACTTTATAACTGTTCTTTCCTGACTTTGACTTGTCCCAGTTCATCTCCACTTCATTGCCAGTTAGTTATCTTTTTAAACACTGGTCTGATTATGTCACTGGCTTACTGAAAACCTCTAAAAGTTCCACCTTGTATACAAAATAAAGCCAAACTCACCAGCACGCCTACCAAAACCCTCGCTGCCCACCCCCCGCTCACAAAAACCATTCATTTTCCCATCTAACTTTTTCCCATCTCAACCCCCACATTCTTTTCTACAACTTTCTTCCACCACTAATATAAAGTCTCTAGAAAAGACTTCATTTCTCCCCATGATTAGAAAACAGTGGTGTATATAACCAATGATGTCTACCCCTTTTTCATGTCACCAACAAACCTTTAAACTAGTTTCTCTATTTAATTTTTCATCTAACATTTAGTTTTTCACTGCCAAAATAATCTCCCTAAGATGTCAGTATCTCCCTTTACTGTCTAAAGTAGCCTTCTGTGAAATGATGAGAAATGTAATTCTTCATGCAGGAATTTCAGTTTCTCAGTTATTCAGTTTCTCTTTCCAACCTTCTCTCCTCCCCACCTGCTAATCAGGTAAGGCTTCCTCCATTCCCATTGCTTCAGATGTCTTCCTGTGGTTGTGTTTCCCATCCTTTGCATAAGATTTTGCCTTCCTCCATTGTCTTCTTTACACATCTTCCAGGGATTACCTACTAAAATACCATTTACTTCAAGAAGCCTCTTTCTTAATTACTTCTTCTGAACTACCATTATGTTTTGGTTCTGCTCCTTGTTAA
The DNA here is from genome assembly GCF_019186645.2 of Phyllostomus hastatus. Lineage (NCBI taxonomy): Eukaryota > Metazoa > Chordata > Mammalia > Chiroptera > Phyllostomidae > Phyllostomus > Phyllostomus hastatus. The sequence continues at coordinate 84,228,534 of NW_025333977.1, read as the reverse complement.
TGTAGTCCTTAATCATGCATTGGCCCATCTTATGTTCTATTTCATGTGTATTCATCTTATATCTCCATCTTGTTTGTGAGTTTCTGGGTCCCTGAAAATGAGTACTCTGAATTTTATTATTTTGTAGTACTGGTCAGTAACAGAGAGGTTTGGGAATATGTGTTGATTAATTTTGGTTCTGCTCTCTAATGGAGAGCAGGTTTGAAAAGCCTGCCTTGTACAAAGATGATGTTTGGCCCCTCTCAAAGAGGGGCTTTCAATGACATACCCCTGATTATATTGCATGAGGTCAGGGTGTCAATTTTATATCTTGTTTCCCCAGAGCTCAGTACAGTGCCTATCATATGATAGATCTCAAAAATATTGATTATTTTAATGAATTGGTTTATACATGGCAACATGACTGATGAGACATGTCTTTTGAATCCTCTTCCACTCATGTAGACAATGCTCCTACATTCATTATTAAAAGCAGAGAGGGCTAAAAATAAAAAGGAAGCCACTTTTAAGCAGGCAAACTTCTGGGACCCTTTGAATAATATGATGTCCTAACAATAGATTTGCCCTGCAGCTCAGTATTGTCAGTAAACTCTTGAGAAAACATATTAGTGTTATTTACATGATTTACTGCCTCAATATATTTAAGTATTTTATTTAGATTTACCAGAGTAGTTATTGCCTGCCAAATAAATATAGATATATAAGAAAATATTTAGTAAAGTTTAGCAATTAAATAGCATCTGCTCATCTTGTGAGGCACTTCTTAATCTGTAACAAAATACCTTATTTTAATAACATTTAATTAACATGTAAAAATATATCTTAAAGTGTAAGTGAAGTTATACTTGAGGAAAAGCACCAACTGGGACATACTTTTTCCTGACTATATGGTATAAATTATAGTCTATTTGACATTCTGCCAGTTATTTTCTTTCCTTTTTTTATCTGCATCCAAGGACATGCTTATTGATTTTTAGAAAGAGGGAAAAGAAGTGAGAGAGAAAGAGAGGGGGAGAAAAAAATAGATGTGAGACAGAGAAACATCAATGGGTTGCTTCTGGCATGCATCTAGAATGGGTATTGAACCTGCAACCCAGGTGCATGCCCTGACTGGGAATCTAACAGCAACTTTGTTGTTTATGGGAAGACACTCCAACCACCTGATCCACTCCAGCAAGGGTTTTGTTAGTTCTGATTTAATGAGTACTGGCTTTCTACAATTAAACACCAGAATTAAACTAGCACAGCAGAAAGAATGCTGGTATGTGGATAATGTGGATCACTTGTGAGAGAACATGGGTCTTCTGATCATGAGTAAGTCTAGTTTACTCAATTATCTCTCCATTTCCATTGTTACCCCCAGTTCAAGCCTGTTGCCACTAGATGATGATGATTTCCTTTTGTCTCCTTGCTTCTACTATTGTCCTACTACAATCTAGTCTCCATCTGGTATTTCAGGGCAATCTTTCTAAAATGTAAATTAGATTATGTCAATATCTTGCTTGAAATCTTTTACTTACCATTCAAGTCACTAAAATAAAATCTAAATTTCTTCCTTTGGAATCTTTTCATTTTAACATTTCCTCAATTTCTAATTCCATCTGCTTTTTCCAACTACGTCCCACAGCATAGAAACTCTATTTCAGGTGTATCATTTTTCTTTAGATTTCTGGTGTGTGGCATACCTATTTCTTCCTCAGGGCCTTTACACATGCCATTTCTTTTTTTCTGGAAAGGCCTTTTTGCAGATATTTGCATGGCTGCCTTCTTAGATTTCAAGACATATATTACCCTTACTATACCTCCAGGCCATTTTCTTTGTATCATACACATTTTTGTCAATAGCCTTTACTTTCCAAAATAATTTGAAGATGTATTTGCTTGCTTAGTGTCTACTTCTGCCTCAAAAATGTAGGTCTTATGAGAATAGAGTCTTGGTCTGTCTTAATTCACTACCATATCAATAAAAATATATTGAGTAGATGAGTGAATCATAAACCTATTGGGCATATCAGTGTATGGAGTTGCATATCTGCCTCCACTCTTTCTCATTTCTCCGCGACCTATTTTTTGATTATAGGAATCAAAGTCACTATCACAAGCACAAATAGAGGATATAATTGACTGATTACTTGTATTAGCATCTTGTTATAATGAGGATGCTGCTACTGCCATATTTCCAGATATTGCAATGTTCTTCCCATATGTGAGGATCAAAAAGTACAGCAGCAATGCAGATTACTTAGCAATTGCCACCTCCTTGTACATGGTGGAAAAGTGGGCAGTCTAGAAAAGAGGGATGTCAAAGGGACAATAAGTACATGTTTGAGAAATAATAAGGCATATATATGAGAAAAAGTTTTCTGGTGTGGGAGGTCCCAAGTAGCAGCTCAAGAATCACAAAGGTTTGGACAAAAAGGAAAAGAACTCATGCCCATGGACAACAGTGTGGTGATTGTTTGGGGGAAGGTAATGTAAGGGGGATAAATGGTAAAAGAAAAAATATAATAACATATAAACTAAAAAAAGAATCAGAAGATTTGAGAACTTGGACAGATCTAAGCATTGATACCTACCAAAACAGAATGACTGAACAAAAAAGCAGTACACCAGTGCAATAAAAATGAATCAGTCACAAAGGCATGAACTAGAAGCACTTCATGAAAGAACAATTTTAATTGTGCAGACTATAGATTGAGTGTTTTACATCACTGAGGGTTCTCTAATAGTAAGGATTTGAATGATATTGGGTTGGCCAAAAATCCATTTTTTTTCTATAAAATAAGACATATTTTTCATTTTCACCAATAACTTTATTGATTTGGATATTTTGAATATGTCAGTTATCCCCCAAATGGTATAATGTTGATTGTTCTCAATTAACATTTCAATTTGATTGCTATCAACTTCAATTGGTCTACCTGACCATGGAGCATCATCCAGAGAGAAATCTCCAGCACGAAACTTTGCAAACCACTTTTTACACTTTCCATCAGTCAATGTACCTTCTCCATACACTCACAAATCTTTTTTACATTTCAGTTGTGTTTTTACCTTTCTTGAAATAATAAAGCATAATATGCCAAAAATGTTGTGTATTTTTTTCCATCTTCAATATTAAAATGGTTACACAAGACTCACCAATTTTGGTAAGTTTTTTTTCAATGCATGCTGATATGACAGCTGTCACAATACAATCTAATAAAATTATGCTGAATGAGGTTAAAGATAACTAAGCACTACTAGAGCCATCTTATGGGAAAAACCAGATGAACATTTTGGCCAACCCAATATTTAACTGACTTGAAGCTGATTGATTTTGTTAAGCAGTGGGACACATGTAAATGAAGCTACTGTATTCTAAAGAGCCAAATTCCAAAGGAAATTCACATGAGATAGTGCCATACTTATGACCATAAACTGAGATACTTGAACATTGTTAAATTGTGATGAAATCACTGAAAATGTTATAGCAGGAATTCTAAGGAGAAGTATTAACAATTATGCATTTCTAGTTCATTTGGAAACGCTAATACCACTTATGAAAGTAGAGTACAGGAATGTCATTATTATGATTAAGACCTTACAAATATAAAAATATAGAGTGGTATATTAATAATATCATAAACATGTTTAGCATAAAATGCAAGCAATGTAGCTAAATTAGTTGTACATTCCAGGCTGTACCTGGATTTTCTATGAGCCCATTACCTTACAAAGCTAACAGAAGAATACCTTTCATGCTTTTAGGGTGCTCTGACATTAGCCAGTTTTTGGTTTTCCTGCAGCATTTGTCCCTGGAGAGTTCCAAAATCTTCTAAAGCCTCTTTCAGAATGGCAGTATGTTATTTTAAAGTAGGAGCTAAGATTACTTTACTTGGGTGATGATGGCTATTTCACATGGCTAACAGCCATACTCGCCTTACAAATAACCTGAACATATGTTCATTTTTGCCAGCCCTCTTGGAAGAATGTATCTAGTGGTTTAAAGAAAATTAGCTTGTATAAATTTCATTAACTCACCTGCTTGATTCTTTCTCTGTTTCCTAGGAAAGCAAGCAGAGGAATTAATATTGGAATGGATTTGAGGAGTGACTATTAGGATGAGATAAGTTACTCAAAATATAGTGACTGTTGGATTTATTAGAATTTACTAGGTCTTATGGAAAGGAGAGAAAACCAGAGTGATTCCATGAGAAACTAGAAAGAGGAAGGATTCTGAGAGAGCATAAAGTTGAAGTGGAAGTTGATACCCACAAACAGATTTATTATTTTTTAAATGATGAGATAGCCATGCAAATCGGCTTGGACATTCAATCATTTCTCTATTCTTATATATATCAACTGTAGAGTGTCCCTTTTGTGCCAAGTGTTAGGTTACGAAGTTGTATTTGAAGTGCCAGCTGGACATAAATGATAAATATTAAATAATTAACTTACATAATAAACTTCACAATTTTGAAATTGTCCAGAAATCCACTCTGAATTATGAGCATTTAAAAAATGTAGTCTTCTTTTTATGTCTTGCAGTGCACATAGTGAGTCAAACTAGTTCAATAAAAGTAGACAAAAATGGACTTTATTTAATGAAAGTATTTTTTAAAAATCCTTTAATTAGCCCTGGCTGTTGTGGCTCAGTGGATTGAGTGCTGGACTGAGAAGCAAAGGGTCATTGGTTTGATTCCCAGTCAGGGCACCTGCCTGGGTTGCCAGCCAGATCCCTGGTGGCGGGTGCGTGAAGGGCAATCACACATCATGTTTCTTTCGCCCTTCCCCTCTTTCTAAAAATAAATAAATAAAATCTTTTAAAAAGTCTTTTAATTACATCCAATGATTTTTAAGTATAACCATGTACTTATGATTTTATTCTCTTAGGAATGCTAGGCATGTCTGTTACAATTCTGATTCCAATACCAATTAACTTAATACATCATTGTTCTCACAATGATGGTAGAGACAAACTCCAGATTTGATTGCTTTGCTACAAATTCTGCATTCCTACTACTTTGGAAGGAATTATTTATTACTACTTTGGTAGGAATTAATTATTTTATACCTCAGTATGTTAGACTCCATTCTTTATCCTAGGATCAGACAAGTCCTCCTGGCAGGTGGAGATTAGCCAAAAAAACCATGTGTACGCAATCTCCTACAAATAACATGCTACCACTCCACCATACTTTCTACTTGCCTTGGAAATCTTTCTTTCTTCATTCAAAATGTAGTCCACTGGTTACAAGAAGATGTTCATAATCTTGATATATCTTATCCCTCTCCTCAAAGTATCTAGTTCCCACTGGGGCTAGAGGGGGAAACCATTCATCTAGCATCATCAATGGAAATAGATGTTCTAGTAGCCCCAGTGATTTGTGTTTTTCTTTTCTTCCTCCAGACATTGGAGAAACACCACCCACCCAAAGAAGATATTAAATCTAAGCCTTTGTCTAAGCCAACCTTTCATCTCTAAAAGCTCAGAAGAAACCTGCCGAGGATTTTCAAGCCTGTTGGCAGCAGTGGGTGGGGGTGGGTGCTCTTTTCCTGTAATCTTGGCAGAGAGTTATGTAATTTGCATCTCCACTTGGCACTCAAACTAATTTTCCCACTGATATTGGGAACCACAAAATTTGGGCTTCTTAGCTCAACTAACCACTTAACCATTTTTTTCTGTGGCAAAATGGGTTCCAAATTTTAACCATCTGAGTTACAAATGAGTGGTGGAACATCTTTGGCATATTATCTGGGAACTGTTTATCAGCCCCAACTTAGAATAGCTTGATTTGTATAAATGTAATGTATCCTACAAAGAAAAATTAACTTCACCAATCTTGAATTTTTGACAGTTGTTTCTAATCCTTCAAATTCTTTAAAAAAATAGGACTTCCTTTTTTTCTCTCATTATCTAAAAGATTGCATCTACCTTTTAAATTGATAAAATGCAGTGATAAATTCTTTGAATATGCTGGGGAAACAGGGCAGGTGTCAGCATAATAAGAGCCTCCATATGGCTAGTATTCTGGTAGGTTTGAGAAGGATTCCTAAACATATTTCTTTTTCCCCCCAAATATCCTTGGCTAATCATTTGTATAAGTAAGAGTAGGGACATAATACATTTGTATATGTATGTGTGCATTTGTGTATTTACTTACATGTAATTGAATATTTAGGGAAAGATGTGTAAAAAACCCGAAGTATTTGTTGCTTCCAAAGAGGAGAAATGGATTGCCTAAAACAGGAATAGAAGAGATAACTACAATTCATTTGACAGAATTCTGTACCACGTCATACCTGCACCATGTGAATATCTTAATTATCCAAATAAATAAAATTTAAAGATAAAACCAGAAGTTCTTGTCTGGCCACTCCCATTTTGTATCCTCAGCATCAGTCCTGAGGGAGATGTCTAATAAATAGTTTGAGACTCTCACATGAGTAACTAATAGGGTTATCCCCTTATGACCCTTATCACTAGGCTCAACTCTTTCAATAGAAGGAATAAGAGAAAATACTAAACTGTCATTTGCTGAAGTGCTGCATGCAGCCTTAATGTCACCCTGTAAATGACAAGCTTTCTGATACAAAAAGGAAGGTCTCCTTCCTTGCATATGAACATTCTGAGAAGAAAGTGCCAGTAGAAACTTGGGTAGCATGCATGAGGTTTAAGCAATAATCCTTAATATACCATTCCTCACGTGTGAGACTGAGGGAGGGTTTCCTAAAGAGTGAGGTTGATTTAGGGATCAGGGATCAGCTGCTGAAGCCGGCACTTGGAAAAGACAAACCAACCATTCACACCCCAGACCACTCAATACCAGCATTGTCTCCAATCCATCTTTCATAAGGGGGGATCCAAGAGGGGGAGGGGATCAGGGAAGAAGAGAAAATAAACGTTTCTAATCCTTAAGAGGAAGTACAGGAGAGAAGAAAAAAGGAACAAGATGTGAGCATGGAAAGTCAGTTCCCAGGAATATTTAGTTTTAAAATCAACTTTGGCTTTTAATCTTAGCCTCCACTGTCAAGTTTATTGTTTTACATTCCTCATGCCATCTTTCAGCACAGGCCCCCCTCCACCCCGCAAGCTTTGTTGCACTTCTCTCTTTCACTCCCTTCCTCTATGAAGGTTTGCCTTCTCTCCTTCCCATCTCCTTTTCCTTCTGTTCTCACCTCTCCCTCTCCTTTCCTGGACTTTCACTCCTGTTCTTTTATAGCTCCAGTCTCTCTCCTCCTCTCCTTTCTCTTGCACAGTATCTCCAAGCTCCATTCACTCTTCTTAAGGAAATCAGCCAGGCCTCAGATGGAGCTGTTGTCCTGACAACCTAAAGGTGCATCGGCCTTTCATTGAGCCTGGCTGCTGCTGAAGGGGGCAGTTGTGCAAAGCTAGGGGCCACGCCAAGGGGAGGGCGGAGGGGATGACGTGGAGGGGCTGCTGAGATCGGTGGGGGCAGGGGAGGTGCCGAGCAGAGAGAGGGAGGGACTGGAGAGAGAAGCGGGAGAGGGGGAGGGGGAGACAGACTCTGGGCTGCTGCCGGAGCTGTGTGGGTTTCTTTACACTCCCTCGCTGCCTGCCCGCCTGGGAAAGTGGGTTACAGAGGGAAGGAGCTCAACTCAGACACTGGCAAAGGAGCATCCAGCCACAGATAGACCGGAGAACAGCTCCCTTTTGCAGTCTTCTCTTCATCTTTTTTAGAGGGTTTTATATTCATACTCTCTCTCTCTCTCTCTTTTTTAATTTTGTTCCTTTGACTTTTACCCCCAACCACCCTTGCTGGGGTTTTATGAGTGCTTTGTTAAGTCTTAGAAGGAAAAGAGGCTGCGCGAGGGAGAGGGAAAGAGAGAGGCAAAGTGGAAAGGACCACAAACTGCCCGAGCCGGTCTGTCTTTGCTGTTGATGAAAGCCCTCTGTTTGTAAGCCCCCCTCGGCTGAGCAGGGAGCACACGCACACCTTTCCAGAGTACACCAACCCGCACCGCGGCGTGGCCACCATGGTGGGCAGAGTTCAGCCAGATCGGAAACAGTTGCCGCTGGTCCTACTGAGATTGCTCTGCCTTCTCCCCACAGGATTGCCTGTTCGCAGCGTGGATTTTAATCGAGGCACGGACAACATCACCGTGAGGCAGGGGGACACGGCCATCCTCAGGTAGGGCTTTCGGGCAACTTTTCTACTGTGTGTGTGTATGTGTGTGTGTGATCTCTTTAAACTCCAGCATTTCATGCTGCAGTCGTGTGTATATTTGTCTGTATATGTCTGTGTGTATGTCTTTTACTGACTGGCCGAGGTACCTGACAACAAATTTCAAGGGAATTCCGGTCCCTGTCAAGGACCAGCAGGGTTGGTTAAATTTCCTTTGGTTCTGAGGACCTTGTTTCTCTTACCAGGAAAGCGTAACTTGCCCTCTGCTATTAGTGACTTTTGGGTAGCATTTCTTGCTTTTGTAATTGAAGATGCTTTGCACTTCAGAGTTTTGTTTGGGGTTCCTTGATTGAAAAAGAAGAGTTGTTGAATTACAGCTCTCAAAGAGTGGCACACAGTACTGCATTCGCCATTGTGTGTGTGTGTGTGTGTGTGTGTGTGTGTGTGTGTGTGTGTGTGAGAGAGAGAGAGAGAGAGAGAGAGAGAGAGAGAGAGAGAGAGAGAGGGAATGAGAATAAGCAACTCAAGGCTCTCCTCTGCTCCAGCAGTAGTCTTATAGGAGACTTGCTGGAAGAATCTTCTAATTGACATCAAGGCAATAAATCAATCTTAGAACTTTGGTTGATTACTGAGCCTTTTTTGGAATGTGGATAGAAATCAACAAAAAGAATGAAGAGAATAACAAGAAGTAAAAAAAGAACTTGCCAAATTGCTGATATTTAAGAATAGGAGTGTTAAGCACAGAGGCTTGGGAAAGAATTAACCTGGCATAAAATGGATATTTCAAATTGATTACTGACCTCAAAGTCTTATCTCTATGCAGCTCTGCCAAACTCTGAAATATAATTTGAGATTGAAATTTGGAAAGGAAGAGTCCTAAGTCCTTGGTAGTTTGACCCCTAGAAGAGACAGTGAACTGGAGAAACTCAGATGGAACCTAACCATAATTCTATTTCTAAAAAGCTCCAAGCTTCTTTTCCTGTGTTTCTTTTCTTTCTAACCCTCCTACACCTACTGCACATACCCCTTGTCCTTTTTTTCTAGCTTTCCTTGAATTTCCATCAGGTTCTAACAAAAATTAAAACAGGAGAAGAATAAAAAACAATGAAAGAAAATGTTCTCCTTGGAGAGCCTTTAAAATCTCATTTTGTCCAAATAAAATGACCCAGTGTCAGTTTGTCTATCTAGCTAATATTGCTTGTTGTGGCAATAAAAAAAACAGTGTGCAATAGAAAATAAACCTCTAATCTGTGTGCAAGAAGCTGATAGTGCATAAACCCTGGGGCATCAGGGAGCAGTTCTGTAGCAGAGCTGCCTAGAGCAGCAAAGTTTTCTTTCCTTTTCTCAGAAATAAATTTGGTTGGCTGTCACAGTGTCCTGCTTTGGGATCTCTAGCCTTGTTAGAGAGGAGTGTGTGTGTGTTGTGCATACCATGTTGTGTGTGTATGTGTGTTGTAAAAACTGCAGATTGTAAAAACTAAGAAAATCATGATGTGTGAGTACTCCTGTCTTCATTTCCTGAGCATTGGATGATTATGAATCCCAAAGATCCTACTATCCAAAGCAGATTTTCTCTTCTAGCTCTCCAGCCCTGTAAACCTGCATGTATGATTTATCCACATGGAGTAATAAGATTTATGGAGTAATTTATCCATTTGCAGAGGGATTTGGGCATGATGCAGATAATGTTTTTGCAAACATATAAGCATGTTGTCTCCCCTGCTAGCATTCATACTTCCTAACATCATTAACCCTTTACCAATAAAGCAGCCTATGAGTATTTATGCTATACCTAAAAATATTTTTCACTGATTATAAGATTGAGTGTGGGAGAAGTGAATAGTATGGATGTCTAAGATTTTGTTTAAATGTCCATGAACTTTGTAAGGCCTTTCTATATCAGCAACACCTATATCATAAGCCATAGCTAGCAAAGATTTAGATAAGCATCTAAATGTTAATTCAGAAGAAAAGAGGTATTCTTATACTTGCATATACTATGTGCATAGAAGTCTGTGTCTGTGAGAGACAGTGTCACTACATAAATGTCTATTTATAATATAGATGTTGTTTCTGGGTGTCTACAGCTCAAAAGAAATGGAAATTTTTAGCAACATACTTCAGTAGACATTACAGTGTGAAATGGGCACAGTAAGAAAAAAGAATAAATATAGAAGCAGTTATTCCCTGGGAAATGGAAGATAGACTAATAGAGCATGCAAAGAAGGCACCTGTGAGAGTCCATTGCTTCCCCAGACCTCCCACCTAATGTGCCCTCATTTTTACTTCCCTTGCCTTGGATGAGGCTTTATTTCTAGGTTGGTGGAGCTTCATCAGAAGTAACTATAGAGAGAGTTTCCTTTGTTTTCTTAGCTGACCTTCTTCTCAATCTCTTTGACTGAATCCAGTAAACTTTGTGGGTCAGTTTCCTGGTGAAGAATGGTGCTCTTGGTTTCTACTTACAAGTCCAGCCTGGGAAAGGCTTGCTTCTACTTTAATTGTGACATTTTACTGAGAGCATGAGCTTCCAGGGGAGGAGAGGAAGGAGAACTTGATTCATTGGAAGCCACAGTAGATATTTGGCACTGTGAAACTGAAGTGACAAGGGGAAAAAAATCCTCCCTCAGTGAGTTTGTGGCCCTGAATAATCTGAAATGGCAACAGGAGACAAGGGTGGTTTGTAATTCTGGTGGTGCAATGACAGAAGTTTGGCTGACTGTCCTTAAAACATTTAGCTCTCCTGCCTTACTTTGGTGAAACAAGTGTGTCTTTTGCACATTGATGCTTGTTTGTGTGTAACTATGATTACATACTTTCTGTAACTATGATTACTAACCACTTTTTGATGTACATATGCATCTTGTTAGCAAGGCACACACTAGTGTTGGGGTCTTGTTCTGGAATTTTCTTCTTTGGTCTGGGAGATATAGAATGAAGGTGACAAAATTAGATGGAAAGAAAGATACTCTCGTGCATGTAAACCTAACCCAGTTGTTTCCCAGAAAAGATTGTAGATCTTTATGAAGTCCTTTATGAGATTATTTAAGAGCTGAAGGAAACCACAATATCATCTTCCTTCTCCAAGGAAAAGAATCAAAGTGTGGTCCACGGACCAGTGGTGGCAGCAGCAGCACCTGGAGATACTTCCTAGGTCTACTGAACCAGAATTCATGTTTGTGTTTGTATGCAGTGATGCATGTGACATACTTATTCACAGGATTTTATTTGTGGGGAAGTCACATGTGTTTTTTTCTGAACAAAGCCCACCTGCCTCACTGCCACCCTCCACAAGTGTAGAAGTTCATCAATGACTGGATGAGCTCTGGCACTGATCTTTCCAGCCCTCTGTTTTCGCACATAGGCCCCCATCGAGATTCACCTCTTGGTCAATCTTGGTGGGTTGAAACCACGTAGCTTTCTTGATAAGTCAAGGGAAAGTAGAAATAGATAATGTCACAATCCAACCTTTAAAATGCAATTTTAACTGTCCCACTGAGTATATTTTCAGTATCACAGCATATGTCTCTAAAAGTAATTATAAAATACATGATCTCAATGTATCTTTTCATAAGGTAACTGTAAAAATTACAGATATGTATATAGCTGGATATACAACATAAATATATGATAAATGAGGGAACTGTTCATTATTGTGACTTTAAATATTTTAAATTTGAGGTATTGATTATTCATTTTATAATTCTGACTCAATGTTAGTGGGATATTATAATACTTTTTATGGTGATAACATTTTTCCCACTTAGTATACCTGTAATAAATTTAGTATCTAAGTTCAGGAAAGTTAAATTTTTAAGTTTTCAAAAATTTCTGTCTTTTTTTTCCCTATGTGTTCCTGCACTAAGGGACAAAAGAAGTATCAACACAAAAGATGTGATTAATTGACTGTAAAATGTAAAAATTGTATGAAAATTTCAAGGGGAAAAATGGTTTCCCCTTTATAAGGCACCTGGAATGCCTACATTCACTAAGAAAATGTCAACACTCAAACAAGCTCCCGAGACAATATGTGGTTTTCTGCCAGTTATAATTCACTGTTTGGAAACAAACTTTGTGGTCATGGGTCTATAGGAAGAGCTTATAACAATTATAAGTTTGCTATTTTATTTTTTTCTGTAACTGAATCACTAAAGCCAATAAAAATTTATTGGTTATTACTGATACTTCAGAACCATTCATTGTCCATCAAACTCTTTATTAAATATATTTGGTACATAAAGGAGTCTGGCATACTACTGTGTATTGTGTAGGAATATGGCTTATTATATACATGTTTTTAAAGGATGTTTACATCCCTGTGAATTATATCATCTGTTGTCATTTATGCCCTGAGGAAAGCAGCAGGCAAGTCTCATGTGACAAATGCACATTGTGATATTGTGTGTTTCTTTAAGTACAAAACACCAAAGTATGTGCTCACACGCTTACACATACACATACACTCCTCACATATTAAGGTGATTTTTCTATTCTATGTAATTTGACTTTGAATGAATTATTTGTAGAATTGTGTTGCAAACAACCAAAAGTGACTCACTCACCCACAAAATCAGTTGGTGAGGTTTAAACATTTGTGTTTCTTGAGGCTGGTTCCATATAATAGCAAACGTGGGCAAAAAATGATTAGTGCATTTTGCTTTGGTCTCAGAGCTCCACTTGCAAATGTCTGTGACTCATGGGAGAGGAGGTTGCCCAAATGTGTTCTCCTGGCTATCACTGTCATTCCCTGAGCCTTAGAGAGCCCTTCCCCTCAGGGCATTGTGTAGGGTTCACAGCCATTTGCCCTATTCTTATCTGAATGTCTTGCCCGTTAATTTGTAAGACTCAGAAGATATGGGTTCTAATTTTGGATCTATCCTTGCATACAACATGACTTTGAGCAAGTCTCTTAAATGTTTTGAGCTTTAGTTTAATTTATAAAGTGCTGAAACTATCTATTTTAGTTACTCTACAGGGTTGTTTAAGGAAGTTTATAAGAGATAAAGTAGGAAAGTTTGTTGAATTGTAAACTGTTATGTAAGCATAAAGTATTAGTTGTTTTCCAATCATATGCAGCCAGTTGTTCAGACTATAGGCAGATTTTTTTTTAAATCAGTGTTTCTCAGTCTTGAAGGTGTATCAAATTTACATGGAGTGCTTGTTAAAACACAGGTTACTTGGCCCCTACTTACACAGTTTCTCATTCAGTAGGTCTCTGGTAGGGTCTGAGATCTGCATTTCTAAGTAGTCCTCAGATGATGCTGATGCTGCAGGATTGGGCCACACTTGGAGAACCTCTGACCCCTACTACTGCTAGTGTGTTTTGGAGATGGGAGTCTTTAAGTACGGTATAGTCACTTATTAAAATCCAAAATCTTGAGGTCTGTCCAAGACCTAATAAATCAGAATCTGCATTTAACAATATATTCAGATGAATCATAAGCACATTAAAGGAGGAGAAGGACTTGCTTAAGACAATTTACAACCATGGCTGTACATTACAATCAAATTGGGACCCTAAAAATATTAAAGCCATACATTCTATACTCTCAGAAAATTCTGGTTTAATTAGTTTTAGGATAGGTCCTGGGCAAAGGTATTTTTTAAATGATTCTGATATGTACATATTGTTGAACACTGCTGTTTTACTGGTAGAGGAATCTCTTTTAAAAACCATTTTTGGGCGGCAGCACTTAATACCCATGCAGTAAAAAATTGGAGTCATGTTGCATGGCTTGGTAAATATGTCAGCAGCAAAGATGTAAAAATTCAGTTGGGAGAGAGAAAAGAGATTGTCATAGATTCTTTTCTTTATCATATGATCTCCTAACTACAGTGTCATGGAAAATGGAGTGTCTTTATTTTAATATGATCTAATTTACATAGTATGTATTGAAATAACATTAGGCTTGATTTTAAGTTGATCGTCCTGTGTTCTGCCTTTCATTTATATTAGATAAGACACAAAACAGTGCTGGTTTTTAATGCTGTCTCTAAGATAGAAAAGAGACAATATTTAGGTAAGAAAAATATCTTCAGTGTGAACTTATACAAACAGGATTAATTATGTGCACTTCTATTTTCATATACACAAATATAAGATTTATAAGATAATAGTTACATGTTCATAGTATTCATCTCAATTTTTACATGGTGATCAGTCTTTAGCTGAAACTTATAGACAAGTATTTGTGTCATAAGTAAAGACTTCCATCAACAATACAGTACATTCAGAATGCTCAACAAACACACAAAAGACCAAGATCTAAATAGATGGAAATAGTCTTATGTATTAAATGAAGATAACTGACAATTACCTGGCCTAGTACACAAGCTATTTTTATGATTTATTGAGATACTATGTTTGTAAGTGTTTTGTAAACTGTGAAATGGTATAAAATATAAGCTCTTAATGAGATTATTGTCATTATATTCACAGCAGGAAATAACTTTTAGAAAATTAAATAAAATTAGCCTTTAAATTTTTATTTCTTTGGTCAAGGTTGAGCATTTGCTCTAAGATGTTTATATCATTTTATTTCAAGTTCTTCCGAGTCACATGTATCTTAGGATATAGTTGAACTTTTAAAAAAAAATCAGGAATACAGGGCAAGTGAACACAGTTTTTGTAGTCAACTATAATCAAAACATAATTTTGATTAATGAGTTATTAACCTTCACACGCAAAAAAAGCTATGCTTTAGATTTTGTTAATTACACTAGGATAAACTTGTAGAAAATTTATAGTATGGAAAGGCCTTTGATATTAGGCAGTCTACCATTTCATTTTAAAATGATAAAATTGAGAAGAGAAAAATGTAACTGATTGTCCAAAGATTTTAGTGAACATTTGAGAACTAGAATGTATATCTCCTAATTATCATTCAGAGCCCTGGAATGATCTTCCTGGTTTCCACATTATCCTATGATGTGCTGTTTTTAACCCAAAATGATACTAAAAATGTCTATCTCAGTCTTAGTCTCCTTCCCTTCTTCTTATGTCTTCCCATCATTTTCCTCCCATCCTCTTGCCATCTCCCCTCTCCTTGCTTTTCTCCCCTTCTCTTTCTCTTCTATCCTCCTTTCTTTATCTACCTGTCATTTCTCTTCCTCTCCCTTTTTCTCCATCTCCTTTCTTGTCTCTCGTCCCTGCAGATCAAAGCTGGACTTACCTGTGGATGACCATCTGGCTAGTGCAAGTCAAGAAGGAATTTTGTAGGAAATGCTTCACTTTTCACATATGCATTCTCTGTAGTAACCAAGTGGGTTTTCCTTCCTTCATTTGCAGTCTCCATGTTATCCTCTCAGTCGTTTTTGTATTTGGCAGAACCTATGCAACATTTTTTTATAAATATATATTTTTTGCTTCTGGTATTCTGCCTATTAGTCAGACTTTTTTATCTGAATTCTTAGCTTTTCCCCTACCCCTCCAGGCCTTCACTTGGATTAGGAAACTTTACCAGCTTCTTATTATTACTCATTACCTGCTGCCTGGTTCTGTCTATTACTTGTTTTTCTTAGAGACCCTGATTAGAGTAGCTGCAATGAGATTGCAGTTCAAGTCTCCGCTTTCAGTAGGCAGGTTATCTTTTGCACAAGCTCAAGGGTTACTCGATGTCTTACAGTCATTGTAGATTGTAGGTAGAATTCTTTGAGGAAGGTGCAATTTTTTTTTTTAATTTGTACAAAATTTACTTCGAGCTAACAATTATCTGGTAATGTTAAACTGAGAACTAGACAGAGATCCAGACAAGTCTCCTGGGATGGTGGAGGCACTGCGTGATAAGCCCTTCTGAAGATACCTGGGGAGTGCGGGTTCTGGTGTGGCATGCAGAAAAGTTCTCATAATGCTTTATTAGCAGGTGAGCGGTAGAGCCAAGGGAGGTCAAACATGTTACAACAAGAAAAGAGCAGAGCACAGTAAAGGAAAAAACAGGGCAGCAACTCTCAGCGAGCCCCACAGGGAGGTCTGTCAGATCAGAATAGAGTCTCAGTCACAAGGCTGAGACTCAGAGAAGGAACAGAATCCTTGGGACAAGAGCTGGCTGAAACAGGGAAGAGCCCTCAGGAATAAGGGACATACCCCAAACATATTACTAAAATAGGTAGCTTGGTCAAGAATAAAGTGAAGCTTTGTATCAAAACTGTTGTAACCAAGTGTGGCATGGATATGAATCTGAGGACTGAGCTTCATCTTTTAAAACTCTTGCTATATAAATTCCAGGTCATAAAACCTGGTCCTGCTAGGTGGGGGAAAATGGAGGCAAAGGTCAGAAATGAAGCCAGAATTGGCACTACTTACCTCTCCCTGCCTTAGGTAACTTTACTTAATTATATCTTTAGTCTGCTTAGAACTTCCAAAACTCTGCATAGTTAGCAAAACCATGAACCTGACTATCTCAGGCCTGTTGTTTTCTAATATCAATCTAGAAATGGGACCAGATCCTTCAAAGACTTATCATCATCCACAACATAAAGTTAAAGCTCCTTGTATTAGCTAACTCTTCATGACCTGCTACCTCATGGCATTCACTAATTCACAACCATTTACAGTTTCTACTCCAGAACACGTGAATGTGTATGGACAACAGTGCGGGTTCTTACCTTTGTCTGTGTTGCTTTCTCTATCTAGAGCCTCCCCTCCTCTCTCTCACCTGACCCCCACCCACCAAACAGCTCAGTTACCTCCTTGCTATTCCAGGTGCAGGTCTAGTTCTGGTACTGTCTTATCCAGAAAAACCTTTCTGATTCTCATAGATTGGGCTAAGCACTGTACTTATTATTACAGATAGTCTCTTTTGTATTTATCTCCTAGCTTTATTGATATATAACTAATAAAATTTTATAAACTTTAAGTATACACACACACACTTATATATATATACATACATATATAGTCTGTCCAGAAGGTATCCAGCCATGTACTATGAAAAACAGATACATTTATAGAAGAAGATACAAGATACAAGAAACACTGTACACAGGACAATGATGCCTCAGTCCCCTTCAAAGTAGGCACCATGGGACCTCACACAGTTCTCCCAGTCTCTATCAATTGCCCTATCATATTTTCCTGAATCTCATTGACAGTCTAAAATCTCTTCCCTTTCAAAGGTGATTTTAGTTTTGAGAGAAGCAAGAAGTCACAGAGCACCAAATCTAGGCTGCAGGAGGGCTGAGTCACCTGGCTGATATGATGTTTTGCCAGAAAATTCTGTCATCAGTTGCCCATAGCTGTGGCCTTCTGAATCATTTGAATAGTTTCTGTGGAGGAATGTTCAAGGTTAATGCAAAATTGGACGCAGATGTGTTGCTGTACTCGCTCAGTCATTTTGAACACAACGGCCACACAGTACACATGATCATTCAATGATTTCTACTGCCCCCACTGACTAGTACAGTGAAGTCATCATTGTTCACTCATGCATATTCTAATCTACTCTCCTTGGCTGCCAGGTTACATTGACATGGTGTAAATTGTTATTATTATATTAGCAATGGCTGGAGTTTTTCTGGGCAGATCTTGTATAGTGAAAAGATTGCTACAATCAAGTTAATTAACACATTCATCACCTCAGATAGCAACCTTTTTTATATGTGGTAGAACAGCCAAAATTCACTTTCCTAGCAAACCGAAGTGTACAACACATCATTATTAATTATAGTCAACCATGCTGTACATTATATCTCTAGAATTATCCATCTTATGACTAAAATTTGTATGCTTTGACCAACATTTTCCCACTTTCACCACCCTTCAGACTCTGGCAGCCACCATCCTACGCTCTTTCTATGACTTCAACTTTTTTAGATTCCACATATCAATGAGATTATGCAGTATCTACCTTTCCCTATTTAGTTTTTTAAAAAATGTAGTATAATGCCTTCCATATTCATCTGCATTTTTGCAAATTATATTATTTCCTTATTTCTTAAAAATATTTTATTTATTTATTTTTAGGGAGATGGGAAGGGAGGGAGAAAGAGAAAGAGAGCAAACATCAATGTGTGGTTGCCTCTTGCGTGCCCCATATTTGGGAACCTGGCCTGCAACCCAGGCATGTGCCCTGACTGGGAATCAAACTGGTAACCCTTTGGTTTGCAGGCCTGCACTCAATCCACTAAACTCCACCAGCCAGGGCTCCTTATTATTTTTTAACTTGAGAATGTGTTTATTTTTTATTGTCTATTCTAGTACTGTTGTGCCAATATTTTTCCCCTTTTCTCCTTTCCACTCAGCCCACCCCTTCTTCCCTCAGTCAGTCCCCACTCTGTTGTCTGTGTCCATGGATCGTTCATACATGTTCTTTTCCTTATTTTTTTTATATCTGAGTAATATTCCATTCTGTGTTTCTGTGCAGATAGATAGATAAGATAGAGATCAAATTGTCTTTATCCATTTGTCCATCAGTGAATACTTGGGTTGTTTTCATATCTTGGCTATTGTGAATAATGCTACAATGAACAGGAAGTGCAGCTATGTCTTTGTGATATGATTTTATTTCTCTCAGATACATACCTTGAAATGGGAGTGCTGAATCGTATCTATACCCCAATTTAGCATTTACTGCACTTTTAAAAATTCATATCCACTCTTGTCTTGCTTTAAATATATTATCATCTCTTCAAAGTCAAGAATCTCATCTGCTGTACCTTTTCATCCCAGAATGTAGCTTACCATATTTTTTGGACTATAAGACACACTTCTTTTTTTTTACCACATTTTTTGCTTCAAAAATTTTTTCCCTGTCCTGGCTGGCGTAGCTCAGTGGATAGAGCTCGGGCTGCGAACCAAAGTGTTGCAGGTTCGATTCCCAGCCAGGGTACATGCCTGGGTTGCAGGCCATAACCCCCAGCAACCGCACATTGATGTTTCTCTCTATCTCCCTCCCTTCCCTCTCTAAAAATAAATAAATAAAATCTTAAAAAAAATTTTCCCTTATTTTCCTCCTCTAAAACCTAGGTGCATCTTGGGTCTGTACCATAAGATGCACCTAGGTTTTAGAGGAGGAAAATAGGAAAAAAAAATTTGAAGCAAAAAATGTGATTAAAAAGTGCATCATATAGTCTGAAAAATACGGTAGTTCCTATGGGTGCTCAGATATATATTTGCTCACTGAATTGAATAGAGTTAGTTGCACTGTAAATCAAACAGGCCAGAAATTGGCTTATGAAAGAGGAAACAAATTGGAAGGAGACAGGGATGAAGCAAAATATGTTAGTGGTGAAATCAATCGGCACTGGAGTAATTGTGGTTGTGTGGTTGAAAAAATGGGGAGGGGAGTCATAAAATCATGGATTCTTTTCTGACCACTGGTGGCAGAAGGGGTTTGGCTAGCCCCACTTTCAACATTTTCATTTCAGCTACTCTTTTCAAACACAGATCTTTAGAGAATGAGAAAGGCAAATCAGGGAATTTTAGGGGGATGTGAAAGTTTTAGTCACAGGTACCCAAACAAAATGTGCTCCATCCTCTAATAGATTAGCTTTTAACAAAACTAGGAGTCACTCAGTACACCTGAAGAGAGGCGGGTCCAGTGTCTGTGAAGACCTCAGCATCCCAGTTAGGTGTAAGAGGATAACACCTTTTAGAAGCTAGAGAAGCTTTCTCCCTCTAGTGGTGGCTAATAAACTTTCAGAGACTAAGGGATTTGGGAGTTCTGTGAAGTGTTGGTATTGTTGTAAAACAGATATATTCACATAATCTGTTCTACTTTCTTGTGAAATAAGGCAAGGAGCAGCAGATTACTCTGACTCATTTGACTCAAAACAATTATTTGTACTGACCAATGATGCTTACCAGGGTTTTGTAGTGTAGAGCTCATGACCCATTCCTAGAGAATTTCAAACTTGAATGTACAGTGGACTTTGTAAAAATCCCAAGTTCCCTTCTGTATTCCTTGCCATAATGCACAGGGCATTGTTTATGTGAGATCAGAGGAAAATCCTGTAACTGAAGGAAAAAGCAACCCAACTTTTCAAACAGTCATGCAGACTACTTATTCCAGAGTGACTTTTTTATGACGCATTTCCATGTAGAAGTTCCACTTTGAAGTTATCTATGGTTAACAGTATCCTTTGTAAAGCTGTGCTTTAGTCATGCTACTATTTGCCACACTCTTAGGGACAAAAGATAAATATGAAAGTTATGCAGTTTAACACTAAGTCATGCATAGCCTACGTGTGAAATATTTACATGTGAAAGCATTGAGAAAATTAATTGGTTTCCTGATTTCTAATTTTTGTGCTGCTTCTGTTATACCTCATTCTAGCACATCTATATCAAGCCTGTTTATTTTATGGTGTTTGAGTCACATACAGTTGTGGAATTTTAGCTGATTTTCACCTTGAGATAACCAAAGTTTGTTCTAATCTTATGCATGTTCATAATGTGATTGTATGAGCATATCTTAAGATCAGCATTTTATATTGTTGAATCATTAACTTGCCAGTTGAATAAATTTTTGAGTCTATGACCTCTATTCTATCACTTGAGACTCCAATATGATGAACTAATATCTAACATCATCACCATGACAAAGAAATTCCTAAAGTCTCTGTGATATCACTAGATTAGATCAGCTTCCAGATTGAACACTAAGGAACTTGTGTGTTGTTCCCCCCAAAATTATTAACTGTATTAAAGCTGGAAATTACCTTCCACTGTTCTAACTCCAAGATGGGTTAAATTCTTACCTATCTCCTAAGCAAAGAGATGTTGGTCTGAGGAAGTGACATATTTTTGTATGTGGTTGAGTACATCAGAAGAAGTGCATGATGTTATAAGTAGAGTGATGATATGCTCTAGTTAAAAAAAAAAAACTCCTATATTAACTTATTAGGGTCATGGCATAGGAAACTTAAAAATATTTTTGCATTGATGCCTTGGACCTTGTATAACAATAAAACAGAACTCAAAATCCAGTTCTTCACAAAATAAAATTATGTATTTATATAGAATCTGCTATGATATATAAATTACTTATGAATATACTTAATTTATATTATGTGGATATGTTTGAACACAAGGTTTTAATTTTAATTTCTTCTACAAATGTTTATAATTATATGTCAAAGTAAAAGCATATATATGCTTTTTATTTTTTTAAAGATTTTATTTATTTTTTAGAGAGAGGGGAAGGAGGGAGAAAGAGAGGGAGAAAAACATTGATGTGTGAAATATCCATTGGCTGCCTCTCACACACCCCAAACCAAGGATGTGGCCCACAACCAAGGCATGTGCCAGTACTGGGAATCAAACCAGCCACCTTTTGGTTCATGGGCCAGCACTCAAACTACTGAGCCACACCAGCCAGGGCAATGTGCTTTTTATGTGTACATGAAAATTATATACATGAAATATGAATGATAATATAATTGTGAATTTGGGTCCCAGCACACTTTATGGGGCCCTAATTAATTTGATGCATCAATTGTGGAGAAGTTAGTTCATTGCAGAAAACCAAATTTCCAGGTAATCAAGGATGTGAACAGATACAATATGTAAGAAGCATCATGCAATGGCTTTCTTAATTTATTTAAATTAATGTTTTATCTAATCATTATGCAAGTGTTAAAATAATTTTGTAAGGCAGTTCAGATGATGTTTCTTGTCTCCACTACATTTTGGTTATCATATAACCCCTAAAGAACAAAATAAAATCTTATAGCATTTTTTTCTATTTGTATTTTAGCATAGGCACTAATGTTGTCTTTGCTAAATAGGAAATAACTTTTTTTAAAAAAGTAGAGCAAATAGGTTGTATTCATGACCTCAGTTCTAGCCTGAATTTCTATTTTATTCATTCTAAGTCATAATATCTAGTGATTGTTAACAGGAATGTTTAATCAGGATGAGAGACAGGCCATTGGAAGAGAAGACTATGAATTTTAATTAAATTTCAATTTGTTTATCAAATAAAATGATCATAATTATGCTTTTATACCTTTTTCAATACTCAAGACCTAAGTCATGTGAAGAAACAGGTTCAGCTGTTATATTCATATCCATTATCCACAAGGTACTAAAACAAATTGATAGCATGATTGAATAAATACTGTTGCTAACATATGAAATCCTGTAGAAAACAGAAGGCATTTCACAATGTTGGTGGCATACAATATTCTCCTAGTTGTAAATAAAATGTGGAAACTAGTGTTAAGTTGACAACAACAACAAATGCCTAAGTACTAGAACATTTCAAAAAGCAAGCAGTGATCACTAGAAGACAACATAGGTTCTCTGGGAACAAATTATAACATGGTAATAGATTTCTTCAAAACAGCTAACTTTTCAGACCTGAGGATCAGGAAAATGTCATTTACCCTGAGTGTTTGTAGTTTGACAAGTTTCTGCAGACATACTTATGAACAGTCTATAATGGGCTAGATTTTGTTTTTTAGCTGAGTGGATAATTATACCAAAGAAATGCTGATTGACTGTGGTGAAGTATTCTCTTAGTTGGTGTTTGACCATATTCAATATTTGGATAAAAATACAGGAAGCTAAATTTTACCATGTGCATGACACAAATAAATGAGGATTCTATTGGTTGACAGAATTATAAGGTAAAAATGAATGAAATATAAAGGATAAATTGTAACTTTATACAAAGAAGAATGTTATTCATATTTCTTAAGTACATGTGTTTATACCATAACTCATTAAAAGGGAGGAAAAAAAAGAGAGCAAGAAAAAACAAAATAAAGCAAAAAGTATGGGTGGTTTATAATTTAAATAGAACATAATTTAAATAAGTGAATCAGATTGAATTATTTTGAAAATGAGCATTCAAATGGATTTATGGCATAATGGAAATAACACACTGTCTGAGCCAGGAGTCACAGCTCCAAGTACCACCTCTGCCAATTAACAGCTTTGTTAAAATGGGCAAATCACTTTTCCCTGTTGGGCTTCAGTCCTTTATTTACACAAGGAGTATGATAATAATAATATTTATCTTTTCACCTCAGAAGGTTAGAGTAAAATAAGAAGGATATATATATAATATGATACATATAATTATATATAAATATATATACTATATATAATAAATACCATTTGTTATTCTGCCAGGTAGAACAGGTTTCCTTGCAAATAAGTACATTTTTAGTAATTTTATATTTAAGGAGAGGCTAGGTAACTATTAGGAAATATTATTTTTAGAAACAACCTTTATGTAGCAGAAGGTTGAAATAATTTCTCATGTCTCTGCTACTACCAATAATCCATTAATCTGTGATATTATGCATTTCCACTGTAGTTAATTTTTGTATAATTTTTAATATTTTTGCTGGCATTCCATTATATCTTTGCTTATAAAGAATACCACTCAGAAATATGTTACCTAATTATTTTTTCAGTGGGTATTAATATTCATACCTCTACTATTTTCTTCCCACTGGAGAATTTGAGAACTTTTGTAGAGAGAGGGGCTGTGATTTTTTAAATGGTCTGTGTAGGCCTTTCATCTTTCTGTGTAGAACAATATCAAGACAAATTTGGTCTTGGAAGGATACTTTTATATTCATTCATCTTCACAGAAATAGATAACGTTGATCAGATTAAATGGTGATCTCATCTCTTACATCTTCCAACTACCTCTATTACTTTAGCGTACATGTTAATATAATTTTGTCTGAAGCCCACCTTATGGCTCTACATCATACTGATGTTCATCTCTTACCGAACATCTTGTTGCTGTCTGAATTTGAAAAATATGAAAACAAGATTTCTTATGTTAAAACTTAACTATCCACCCTATCTCATCTTTTTTATCAACACAGCTCAAATTGCTACCTCCCTTACTTGTCTAAAAGAGTGAAATCTGATGTTACCTCCAAATTCATGCTTCCTGTTGTATTCTTTCCTACTCTGAAGCCCTAGATATCCTTGTTCTTAAACCTCTCTGGTCCTGGCTCCCTCTGAGCCCTGACAGGACTCAGTAACTTCCCCAGCTATTTGATGTAAGAACCTTCCCTCTGCTTACTCCCACAGATCCATTGGAGATGAAATCCAATACAATGGGAATGGTTAGCTTGGGACCATGGACTTGACAATACAATGGGAAAGGTTAGGTTGGGACCATAGACTTGACTTTGCCTATGGGTAAATCTGTATTTCTAAATTGAGGAGTACTTTGCTTATATCACTCACTTACTTTTTATATTAAGAGCCTTCTCCAAAAATACTGAAGCAAAAGAATTTGAATGTCCAATTTTCTCTTCTTACAGTTCAGGTAACCTCTGCTGCCATCAAATATGAGGTCAGCCAACAAATGGCATCTCTCAATACATCTTGGTAAACCACATTTCTATCTCCTGCTGAAACCAATCTCTTTCACCAAATTCAGCATTTTTGCTTTCTTATTTTTGTATGCATCTTTACTTATTTTATCTTTTTTTGTGAAATGATTTTACCTAAAAGTTCGAAGTGTTAAAATGCATAAAGAACACAATTATCAGAGTATGAAACCAGCCTCTTTCCTGTTGAGCTGACAGGTACTCAGCCAATTTCCTCATCACTGCCTGAGCGGTATTTATAGTGAAAGAAGCATCGATGCACAGCTCTGTCTGTGGAACCAAGTGACTTAAATACATAATGTGGCATTTTGGGTAATAGTTTTGAAAGAGCTCAAAAAGATCAAGCAAACAAAAGGGGTTATTTAAAGGGAAGGGAGAAGAGAAAAGATAGAGACAGATTATGAGCAAGCAGATTAGGAAAGGATCGGATGTCAGGATTTGAGTAAAACACAGATAGCCCCAGTCCAAATGGGGATATGTATGTTTAAAGCTGAAAATATTCCCCCAAAATGCCACAGTTCCCCAGTGGAAATCTGTGGATGCTAAAATTAAAATGGAGCTTGTTAAAAGATAATGAAATGGGATCCTAAGAATTATCTAACAAAGTCCTAAATATGTCAGTTAATTCCTTGTGGATAAAGTCTCAGTTTTCTTCAATATTAGTCCCAAGAGAAAAGGTTTAAGCAATCAGTTCCCAAGCCTTTTTCTCTTGGGTAGCTACAAAATTATTGCAAAGATTTCAAACCTCCATGCATACTTTAAGCATTATGTGTAGACATTATGTATCTGAAACATAAATGAATTACTCTTTTTCAAATATGTATATTATAATGGAAAATACATCATTGTATTACTCTTTTTCAAATATGACTATTACAGTGGGAAATGTATCATTTGTTTCTGAATTTATGATATTTTTAAATGTTATTCACCTTATGACTATTACAGTGGGAAATGTATCATCTGTTTCTGAATTTATGATATTTTTTAAATGTTATTCACCTTTTTTTTTCTTTACTGGAGATTTCCTGAATTACAAAGGGGTTAGAAAATTTGAAAGTAAAAGGATTCTCTCATTTAGAAAAAATTTTGATAAGGATAGGACCTGTTAGAATATAGGTAGGAAATGAAGAGGACAAGGACAGCAGGGTAATAGAGAGAGAGCCCTAAGTAAGATAGACTATGATTGGAAATACAGATGTGAGAAAGGAAACAAATGTAAAAGGATATATGGAATGAAATAAATTTTCTTCTTATATATTTTTTGGAGTTTTTATTTTATTCTATTTTATTTTTAATTATATTTTATTGATTATGTTATTAGAGTTGTCTCAAAGTAGTTTGCCTCCTTTGCCACCCCTCCACCAAGCACTCCCAACTCCCTCAGGCAATCCCCACACCATTGTTCATGTCCATGGATCATTTGTATAAGTTCTTTGGCTACTACATTTCCTATACTGTACTTCACATCTTCATGGCTGTTCTGTAACTACCTATTTGTACTTCTTAATTCCCTCACCTCTTCACCCACTACCCTACATGCTTTTCCATCTGGCAACCATCAAAACACTCTGTATCCATGATTCTGTCTCTGTTTGTCTTGTTTGCTTAGTGTGTTTTTCAGTTGTAATTGTTGATAGATATGTTTTGATTGCCATTTTATTGTTCACAGTTTTGATCTCCATTTTCTTGAATAAATCCCTTTAACATGTTATATAATAATAGTTTGGTGATGATGAACTACTTTAGCTTTTTCTTGTCTGAGAAGTTCTTTATCTGCTCCTCAATTCTAAATGATAGCTTTGCTGGGTAGAGCAATCTTGGCTGTAGGTCCCTGCTTTTCATGACTTTGAATGTTTCTTGCTAAAACTTTTTAGCCTGCAAAGTTTCTTTTCAGAAATTAGATGACAGTCTTATGGGAACTTTCCCATAGGTAACTAACTTCTTTTCTCTTACTACTTTTAAGATTTTCTCTTTATCTTTAACCTTTGGCATTTTCATTATGATGTGTCTTGGAGTGGGCCTCTTTGCATCAATCTTGTTTGGGACTCCCTGTGCTTCCAGGACTTGCATGCGTATTTCCTTCACCAAATTAGGGAAGGTTTCTTTCACTATTTTTTTTCAAATGGATTTCCAATTTCTTGCTCTTTCTTTTCTCCTTTTGGCACCCCTATTTTGCAAATGTTGGACCCCTTGAAGTTATTCCAGAGACTGCTTATACCATCCTTATTTTGTTAGCAATTCTTTCTTCTTCTTCTGATTAGTTGTCTTTTTCTTCCCTATGTTTCAAATCATTGATTTGTTTCTCAGCTTCCCCCACTCCACTGTTGTTTTCCTGTTTGTTCTTTATTTCAATAGGTGTATCCTTCACTTCTCACTGAATATTTTTTCTGCTGCTGAGGTTCCTTAAGCATCTGTATAACCAGTGTTTTGGAGTCTGCATCTGATAGGTTGCTTACCTCCATTTTGTTTAGTTCTTTTTCTGGAGTTTTGATTTGTGTTTTCATTTGGGCCATGTTTCTTTGTCTCCTCATTTTGGCAGCCTTCCTGTGTTTGTTTCTATGTATTAGGTAGAGATGCTATGACTCCCTGTCTTGGTAGCCTGGCCTAATGTAGTAGGTATCCTGTAGAGTCCAGTGGTACAGCATCCCCTATCACCCGAGACGGGTACTCAAGGTGCACCCTTTGTGTGGGCTGAGTACACCCTCCTCTTGTAGTTGAGCTTTGGTTGCTCTTGGAAGATCAATGGGAGGGACTTACCCAGAGCAGTCAGCTACAAGGATTGGCTGTGACCACTGACCACAAACCTCTGCCATCCATAGGGGATCAGCTGTGCAGGGTCAGGGTGGTGGTGCTCCAACATGATCTATAACTGTCCACTGAGTGTGCAGGCCCTGGGGTTTGAGGTTGGTGTAGGCCAAGGTCAGCTGGTGAAGGTCAGCTTCCACCTGTGTTTTGCCCCGGGCCACCCTGTGTGAGCTATAAAGCAATCTGAGATGGTTGCTACTTGTGCTAAGCTTGGAGATTTCCAGACAAAACCAAGCTGTGAATCTAGGCTGGCTGGTGCTACTGCCTGTGCCTGGGGCCACTTAGCAAAAGGTATGGGGGCTGGGAGGTCACTGAGGTCACTTGTTGCTTGTTTGGAAGGATCTAAGAAGTTGTGAAATATGAGCCAAGACCAGCTATACCACTGTTAACAGCTGTAAGTTGGGTGGGGTGGAGCCTCAGTGAATCTCCAGAATTGGGACAAAGAATGTTGACCAGGTTGATGTAGTCTCAGATATGGCACCTACCTGCCAGCTCTGTGGCTGAGTGGGGGTAGGGTTCAGAAAAGGGACTATGATCTCTGCCTTCCTTTCTCTCTGGGAGAAAGCTGTTCCCTAGCTCCTGTCTTGATGCCAGACATTTCAGCTCCTCGCTGTGTGCCACTGTTGCCTTTCAAGCTGCTACCCTAGTGCTGGAGCTCAGAAGGAGTGAATTTGAGTAAGTCTGTTTTGTGGGTTCTTTAGAAGAAAGTTCCTGGGACACCAGAGGTTTCTTCCACCAACTCAATCTCTGCTGTTTTTGCAGCTGGAAGTTATGGGGACTTATCTTCCTGGTACTAGAACCCTGGGCTGGGTGGCCTGGTATGGGGCTGAGACTCCTCACTTACCAAATATCCCTCCCAAATTTGTATCCACCAAATGAGAATGTGGGACCACCCTGTTCACATCAGTGCCTCTCCTACCAGTCTGGATGGATGTGGTTTCTTTAGTACCATAGTTGTCAGACTTCCATTTAACTTGATTTCTGACAGTTCTGAGTGATGGTTATTTTACAATTTAGTTGTAATTTTGATGTGGTTGTACAAGGAAGCAAGCTGTGTTTACCTATGCTTCCATCCTGACTGAAAGTCGGAATGAAATAGATTTTCAAAGTAAGATTAATGTAGTTTTTAAATTGAATTTGAGGGTCTCTGAAATATTCAGGTACAGTTGTCTATTGGGGAGTGAATCTGGGGACCTGTAGTTCAGAAAAAGATCTGAGTTACTTAGCATCGTCATCTTTTCTGTTGGGGGTTAATTCAAACTATAGTTTACATGAAATTGCCAAGGAAAGAGTGTAGAATGGATAGTTAGTGTGCATGGCCCTGTGCTGGGCATTCCGCAAGGATTAAATAAATGTCCAACAGGAGAAGATTTACAGTGAAGCTTAAGCTTTGGGGCTCTTCACTTATGTGGATTACCTACTCTGAAGCTTTGTCTCTAATTTTAAATGTATCATTTTTAACTTATAACTTTTTAAAGAAAAACTCCACACCAGAAATTTCCGGCCACCCAAATATATATATTCACACTTGTCCTACTTCCTCCAGAAACTTGTAAAAATGAAAATGTAAGTAACAATAAAAACATTATAGTCCTAATGATGGTTAAAATGACTTTTCAAAAATTTCTGAGGGCTGGTGTGTTAGTTAGCATATTTTTAATGAAAAAGTTCAGTCTTAAGGGTTATGGTGAAACTTGAGTGGAATCAGAGAGAAAAAAATAGGCAGGCATTTCAGTAAAGAAGAGATCACACAATAAATAAAGTAACCTCATGTTGTGTGCTATGAGAAAAGCCCCAGGAGATCTTTGTTTTTGGACCCTTGGCACACTTCTTTATGATGAGACAGATTACTAATTATATTTGCACCCCATGGTACTGTAGACTACTTTGGCTCATTCTTTACCATGAAATACATACAGCCTTACTATTCTATTGGCAGCTCTATGTTGCTTCCAAGTTAGGAAATATGGTAATGACCACTCCAGGGTTCAGTATGATGAGAGAAGACACAGGGCGAGAACAGACAATATATTCCCATTTCAGATTTGGTTGCCCAATTGTGCTGCAGTGCTGTTATAATTTTTACTATTATTACCATCATCTTGTTTTTATTTTTCTTAATACTTGATAAATTTAATGAACTATATCTAAGTAATGGGACTTCTTTATTCCCACTGCTATCACTCTATTCCAAACCTTTATAAGTACAAGACTGCCTTCAGTCTTTCCACATATTGAGTTCTTACTTTATACTATTGATCACTGGTAATGATCAGTTAATAATATGGAGCTTATAATCTAACCATCCAGATTTTCATCACTGTTTGGGTTCAGAGCTTTTTATCAGTCCCTTCCCTTGTTCAATAAACTTAAGTCTGTGTCTCTTTACCTTCAATTTCAAAGCACCATCAGTCCATAGTATATCTGTCTGTGATAGTCATCCTGTCTTTTTGTCAGGAATGTTTCCTGATGCCCCATGCCTATGTTTCCCTTTTTGTTTATTTGTATTAAAGTTTTACTTTCTTTCATGTTGTATGGTTTATTTTTCCTTCTCCATCTAAACTAAATTTTACATTAAACCTTTTCTCCGATAAGAAGCCATTAATTATTTCATCCTCACTTTATTTTTTCCTCATTTATTTTGAGACTTACAGAAAATATCAAATAATTTTAGTGCTTAAGCATCTGCTAATAGTTTCATGAATTTTAGCTTCATATTCTCAACTATAATGCAAGCTCCCTAAATCATAAAATTGAGGAATGTTGAAGACCACATGAGTATATTGGTCTGGGTAATCTCTCCACCAATAATTGTACTGATATACTTATTCAAGTATATCATCTCTGTATTTTAAAGGAGAGGAAATAAAGCTCTGGCAAAAATTAATGACATCCAGTGGTCAAACAATTAGTTATTAGTTATCCTGGTCTAGATCACTGCTACTTCCAGAATGTCTTGTCTTCTGTGCCCCACATATTGCTTGGAAAAGAGCTGGACAAGTAGCAGGTGCTCAATAATTTCTTTTGTGGTAGGTACAGTGAGGTGTATTTGTTGCTGTGCTCAATTCAATGGATCATATATGGCCAAAGGTATGGAGTAACAATAGCACATCTATTTTTCTCTTGTCATAAGTAAATATGGGGTAGTGAATCCTATAGGGTTAATTAAATTAATACAGGTGAGCAATTCTTTTGAAATTATTTTCATGCTGATTTTGGGTGATAATTGCATTGCCAGAGTTGATGACTTGGCAAAAGTGTTATGACTTAGACATATCTAAGTCATATCTAAGTGCCCAGCCCCCACAGTAGGCAATTTATTTGGCTTGGGAAACTCCACTCTTTTTTCATTAGTGAGGTTAGCCTCTTGGGGATGCCATTTTCAAAAGTAATGCAAATACCTCTTTTCCTACCAATAAAACTGTGATTTACAGTATTAATCTAGTTGAAAGGCAAGACAAATGGAAGTCTGCATATAGGAGAAATGAAATTAGAATAAAATGGCACATTCCCCAAAGTTTTCTTAATATGTAGAGTATTAACCTGGCACCCAGCCTTATTTGCTGCATTCGGAGCTCCATCAATCAGAAGAATGGAAAGCTTGGGTTTCTAAGACCTTACAGGGCTTTTGACTCACTAGGTTCTGCAGATTTTATTGGGTAAATAACATGATATTTAATCCACAGTGTTAGGGTGGTCAGTGACATGGGCTGTGAAAGAATTCACAAAGAGAAGAAAATGCAGAGAGTAAAAAATTTTATTTTATTTTTCCAAGAGAAGGAAAGGGCTAGGTGTGGATATATGCATCAGCCCCAAGGGGTTAGGGCTTTGGGCTTTTATTGGGTAATGGGGTGGTTGTAAAGCAGGATGTTTCAGGTGGGCTGCAACTTGTTTCAGTGTTATCTTTGGCTGTAGGGTCCAGTTGCTGGGGTCTGGCATGTCCTGTTTCATAAGTTTCCTGGAGCCTCTGCACCGTCAGGGCACTTCCAGTAATTTTCTAGTCCTGAGGATAAAGTCTCATAAAACTATGAGGGTCAGTCGTGCTTTATGGGGTCTAGCTAGCTTTAGGAAAGAGGGTGTGAAGAAGGGGCTTTTGTCCTGTTACGCAATATCTCTTTTTTGTCCTGTGTAAGACTGAGTCTCTAAGATCTAGACATATTCCTCATAATTTTTGCTCCATACTTATCCAAGTTTCACTTTTACCCACATAACATACTGCTGTACTCTCCATCATTCTATGAACCTCACTTGATTATAAAACATTCAGTTTTCATTAGTAAGAGCTTGCTCTGTTCCCCCTCTCCCATTACCAGATAACTGCACCTTGGAGAAGGCAGGGCTATGGAAAATTAGTGGGGTTCTGTCACTGGTTAGAAATGCTGGAATGAAATTGAAATCTTTCCCCAATGAACTATAAACTGCTCTGTCTTGCTCAGCCTCAAAACTCAAGTGTTAGTTAATGTTTATTCAGCACCAACAATGTACAGCCACTTCAAAAAAGCATTCTGTTTGTCTAGCACTCTAAAGTTCTAAAGACATGTCACTTACTTTGCCTAATTGGTTCTCACCAGAGCCTAGAGAAGAAGGAAAGGAGGACATGCACATTATCCCCACCCACCACATACACTGGAAAGAAAACTTTGGAATTTTAACAAGGTAATTGAAGTCAGTGGCCACAGGACATGGATGGAACAGCATCCTGATTTGTTCAGAACTAACCAATACATAACAGTACTTATTTTTCTCTACTTTCCCTTTGAAATCATCTATTTCTGCCATCTGTTTTAGATCCTACTTTATTCTCATCCTAAGTTTTAGAGTAAACTGATTCTTTTTTATCTTGCTGTATACTCCCCTTTGTGTACCGTTATCAGTCCATCACCCTTTGTCTTTCTTTTTCACTCACAATTGCATTGAAACCTGTTATTGTGAGAGACATTACAAGGGAAATATGGTGAAGACACTAAATGTTCTCCATCTCTCGCTTTCTCTCTCTCTCCCCACCCCACCTCTCTCTCCCATCATTTCTGTTGCTGTGTTGTTCAGTGCAGGGTCTCTGTTGTCACTGAGGCTGCAGCTTCTTTTCTGAATCACTGCTTTGTATTCAGCCAGGGACCATGGAGTATTCCCAGTGTATTTATTTTTTGTTCCTGAGCAGAATTCTGGGTGCTTTTTTGTCCTGGTGCCTTCTGCAAAGGGGCTCAAGAGGTGGGGGAGGGAAGCGGAAAAGGAGGGAGTAGGGGTGGGAATGCCAATATAGCTCTCTCTATCCCCCAAAGGAATGCGCATAAACATCTTTAACATTGCTTCACTCCCTGTTCTCCTCTCTGCTGCCCTTGCTCTTAATTGGATCTAGACCCTAGAGAAAATCATTTTGTTAATGGGATGGTTAAGGAAAAAGAGAGGTAGAAGTTGGCAGTGCTCACTTCTGGCAACTAGTTCTCTTTGGGTATAAAAGTCTCAGATGCCTGATCTAGGGAAGGGATTCTGCTTTCCTGATCATGAGAAAATACCACTCACCCTCTGTTGCATTTTTTTCTCTTCAGAAGTGAAAATTATTCTCTGTGTGTCCTAAAAACACGTAAAATTAATTTGCTTGGAAAATATAGGCCACCCATTTACTCAACTATTTATTTATTTATTCATATGTTTGACAAAGGGCTATTAAAAATGTCTTTGTGCCAGGTACTGTGCTAAGGTGTGAGAATAAAATTGTCAATAAGAGAAATAAAGTACCCGCCTTCATGGGACTTACATTCCAATTGAGACGGAAGACAATAAACAAGTGTTTCAATACATAATTCAGAATTTTAGGTTGTGGTGGTGCTGTCATTGAAAATCAGCAGGGTATAATAACCGAAACTACGAATAGGGCACTGTAGGTAAAGTTTCCAGCTAAGGCCCCTCTGAAGAAGTAATATTGAAGCTGGGACATAGAAGCTGCTTATATAAATGTATTAGCACTATTCATTTATTTTTAGCCGTTTAAATGAGGTTTAACATATATCATAAAATTCACCCATGTAAGATCATCAGTTTCAGTGATTATTAAATGTACAGAGTTGTACAGCCATCAACACAATCTAGTTTTAGAATATTTCCATCATTCCCCCGTGATCCCTCATGTCCATTTTAGTCAATTCCAGTCCCTACCCCATCTCTGAGCAATCACCACTTTCTGTCTCTATTTGCTTTCCCTGGACATTTCATATAAATGGAATTATTTAATGTGTGGTCTTGTACAGCTGGCTTTTTTTTAAAACTTCGGATAATGTTTTGAGGCTCATCCATATTGTAGCATGCATCAGTAGTTTTTTTTTATTTTTTATTTTGATATTTTAACTTTTTATTGTTGTTCAAGTACAGTTTTCTCCATTTTACCCCCACTACTCCCCACCACCCCAGCCATTCCCACTTCCCACCCTTGATCCTACCCCTTTTGGTTTTGTCTGTGTGTCCTTTATAGGTGTTCCTGAAAACCCTTCCCCCTTTTCCCCCATCATCCCCTCCTACCTCCCCTCTGGTTACTATCAGTTTGTTCTTAATTTCAATGTCTCTGGTTATAATTTGCTTGCTTATAAACAAGTCAACAAACAACAAGTGCTGGAGAGGATGTGGAGAAAAGGGAACCCTACTGCACTGTTGGTGGGAATGCAGACTGGTGCAGTCACTGTGGAAAACAGTATGGAATTTCCTCAGGGAACTAAAAGTGGAACTGCCTTTTGACCCAGCAATTCCACTGCTGGGAGTAGTTTGTTCTTGTTTATGATGGGATACTATTTCATTACATGGATATATCATGTTATATTTAATCATTTAACAGTTAATGGGCACTTTAGGGTATTATAAACAATATTGCTATGAACATTGGTGAACCGTTCATTGTTTTAACATACATTTTTATTTATTTTCTGTAGCTATGTAGGATTGGAATGTGTAGATTATATGGAAAATTTATATTTAACCTTGAGAAATTGCCACACTTTTTCAGTGTAGCTATACCATTTTACATTCTCACCAGCAATATTTCAGTTTTATAGTACCCTTGCCAAAATTTATTAATGTTTGTCTTTTTAGTACAACCATTTACTTATATTTGTCTTTCTGGGCGTGTAGTTGTGTCTCATTGTGGATTTAATTTGTACTTACCTAATACCTAATGTTGAATATCTTTCAAGTGTTTATCTGCCATGTGTATATCTTCGAATCACATATTATTCACATATTTGGCCCCATTTTTAATTGGGACATTCATCTTATTATTGAATTATAAAAATTATTTATATTTTGTGGATACAAGTCCTTTATCATATATGAATTTATAAATATTTTCTTACCATTGATGGCTCATCTTTTCATTTTGAAGTACAAAAGATTTTAATTTTAATGAAGTTCAGTTTATCGAATTTGACTATGATGAATTGTGCTTTTGGTTTCAGATCTAAGAACTTTTTGCCTAGTCCAAAGTTACAAAGATTTATTCCAGGTTTTTTCTAAAATTTTTATAGTTTTAGCTCTTGCATTTAGGTCTGTACTTCACTTTTCATTCATTCCTGTGTACAGTGGGAGGTAGATTCTAAATTCATTTTTTTGATGTGGACATCTAGTTGGTTCAGAACCATTTGTTGAAAAGACTGTTTCATCCCCATAGAACTGATTTGCCATCTTTTCCAATCAGTTTATTTTAAATTGCTTTTTTTGGGGAGGAAAAAAAGGCCCACGAAGCTGAACTATGTTAGTTTGTTCTCAGAGCAGTCACTGTTGGAGGACACCTGAACTCTGTACTACTCCATGCCTGTCATTACCTGGTTTTCCAGAGGGTGTGGGAGATATGCTCCTTTAATTGAGTATCTATTGTATTAGGCACAGAGAGACATGTGGGCTTTCTTTTCCTCTCAAAAAGTTTTTAATGGAGGGGTGCTAATATGCCTTAGCATAGATATCAATAAGAGTAGGTATA
Source organism: Phyllostomus hastatus (assembly GCF_019186645.2). Taxonomy (NCBI): domain Eukaryota; kingdom Metazoa; phylum Chordata; class Mammalia; order Chiroptera; family Phyllostomidae; genus Phyllostomus; species Phyllostomus hastatus. Next base: position 84,193,338 of record NW_025333977.1, on the reverse strand, counting down.
GAATGTTTTTACGTGTTACAAAGAGCAAAATAAGACAAAGTTAGATTTTTAAATCAAAATTTTGAAGCTGACACATGAGGGTTCTGTTTTGTAAAAGGCACTATGCTTGTTATTTTGGTAAAAAGCACTGTGGTGGTTTAAATGTATATTCAAATACTTTCCTCTAGTATTTTAAGTGACCAATACAAGTAGATGAATACTAAGAGTTAAATCTATCTCCCTGTTGGACAATAAGCAACTTACCCAACCTTTCCTAGTCCAACTTGGCTCATTTTTCCTTCATGATGTTGTCTCTACACTGTTAATTTATATACCTTTGTTTCCACTGGTCTACCTTGCTTCTATTGGTGCCACTCTTGGATTTTTTAAAGATTGCTGTTTTCTTTCCAAACAACTATCTTTGAGATCTTACTGGTCTTCTGGCTTTGAATTTTGACCTACTCTGCCCTACTTTACTCCCCTTCTATTTTTTAGTACTATTGTCTAGACCAGAGCACCAATATTTTAGAAAAAAAATCAAATGCTAAAACCAATACCACTTAAAATCTTATTAATCTATTCCTCAAACCTTGCAGAAGCACAGGAAATAATCTAATAGGTACAATCTTTACATAAAAGGGGTAAATGATTTATGGAATAAGCACTTAAGGAATTTAAAAAGAAGAATCACTTGTATCTGGTACAGTCAGTGAAGGCTTCAAAGATATTTGGCAAGTGAGAATCCTTAAAAGATGGTGAGATTAACTTTGTGGGAGATGTGGGAAGAATAGAAAAGTAGGCCACTCCTAACAGTATAGTTTCTTTTTTTCTTTTTTCATTCATTCATTCATTCATTCATTCATTCATTACCAGGTATAAAGCTAGAGAAAAAGAATGTATAGGGTCCCTTTGCAGAATATTTATGAGTCATCTACATAGACTGGGAGACAAGGGGAAACTGCTAGAAAAATGTCATCAATATTGAATGTTTTCATTTAAGAGATAATGATGGTTAGAAGGATACATGTCAGGATGAGAAAATAACATGTGCAATGGCATAGACCCTTATAGGTGTATGGAGAATTCAGGGACCTGGTTGGTATGAATGAAGCACAATATGAATGTGAGCGTGAGCAAATGGGTACAACTAGGAAAGCTCCAGGTGGTTTTAGAAAATGGCAGATCTTGTTGGGCAGGTATGAAAACTGCAAAGAAAATTTAGATAAATATCTGGTGATGTAGAATAGATCAGTTAGAGTCATCTTGAATACAAGGTTTAGGAATCTGAATTTAATTTTGATATTTTGAGGCCAAAGAAATGATTTGGTAACTCACATTGCTATAGTTGTGGCTATGACTAGCTAGTTTGAAAGTGAGGAAAGGCTGGCAAACAGGGCATCAACTGGAAGCATATTGTCGTAGTATGTGTTTGATGGCACATAGATAAGCTTGAGCAGTGATTACGGTACTGAAATACATACAGTATCGTGAGAAATATCTTGAAGAAATCATCAACAAGCATCTGTGACTGGTTAACTTAACATGGCACGTATGAATGAGGAGTCAGAGATGTCATTGAAGTTTCAATATTGCAAAAAAATAGAAAATTAAGAAAAAGGAGCAGTTTGATGCTCCTTTTCTTAAAGGATTCTCTTAAAAGGATTCAGTTTGATGAGGAAAAGGTGCTGAATTGGGTTTTTAGATTTGCTGAGTTTGAGAGACATTAAAATATTTATGGAACTTTCCTGCTAGCTCACTAAGATAAGTGACTAAATTGCATGAGTGAGATCAATGCTGAAAATTGGATTGGGAAGTTTTACATTACAGTAAAAAAAGAGCTAGTACTTTAAAATAAACATAAATGGCATAAAAATGTGTTGACTTCACTGTGGTGGTACAAATAAAGAACTATGTGGAAGTTCAGGTAATAGTGAAAGAGAACATATATTTACAAAACAAATGCTTCAAAGTTGGCACACAACTTTTCAAGATTGCATCAGTGATATACAAGGAAGTTTAGGTTATTAAAGCCATTGTGTAGCCTCAAACCTGTCACTTCTGTCCCTAGGATTTTTTTTAAAGATTTTATTTATTTATTTTTAGAGAGGGGAAGGGAGGGAGAGAGAGAGGAAACATCAATGTGTGGTTGCCTCTCTCGCCTCCTTCCAGGGACCTGGCCCACAACCCAGACATTTGCCCTAGACTGGGAATCGAACCAGCAACCCCTTGATTCACAGACTGGCAATCAACCACTGAGCCAACACCAGCCAGGGCTGTCACTAGGATTTAATATTTTCCTCTTCAGTGTACAAAAATACCATACGTTATTGCTCTGACACCCCTCACCCCAGCAGGAAATCCACAAAACCTATAGGACTTCGGTCCTTATCCTTAGAGACAAAGAGCAAAACTTTCTTTTTTACTAATGGACTCTAAAAGAAATACACAAAAAGTTGTGCTGCCCTCTTGTCATCATTTTATTTATCATAATCAGGACTGACAAGTGAAACAAAGAGACTTATTCCCGTAAAGCAACAGGAAACACAGCCAGATGATTAAAAATAAAACCAGGCCCCAAAAGGCCAGGATATAAGCCAAACTCTTTTTTCCTTCCTTTGTCATCTCCTTGTCCTATTTCTGATTTGTGTTTTCTTGTCAGCATTTTCTCTGGTGGATCGATTCCTCTTCAGCTAGTCCCAGTGATTTTTAAGCAGAGAGAAGCTTACGCTTTTCAGGTGAGAGATAATCAAATTGAATATTACACAGCCCTTGAAGTGCAGGCAGCTGATAACAAGAGCCAAACTCAATATCCTGACAGATGTTGTCTTGGATTGATTAATCTCTTCTCTCACTCTGGTGCAGCCATCCTCTGGCATGGACAGCACAGCCCCTTGGTCCCATCCCAGATGTTTCCGCGTGGCTGGGACTGGTTCAGAGGAACAACCCTGTTAAGAGGACAATAAAATCTCTTCCTTTTCAGGAGGAGGAAATTATACCCTAGCTTGCCTACCTCTGTTTTGCTGTTTTGAAAACCAATGTAGATTCTGGGTTCATTTATGGTGCTCAGAGTAAAGGAATAAAGATATCTCTTCTCTGAGTTTATCATTGAGCCAAATCTTTGCCTCTTGAACTTCAAGAATTGAGAGGTGCTTATTTTTGTGGTGGAAAAAATATGGGAGATTAGCATAAATAGGATTTTAAAAACTAAAGCTAAAAAAGCAAGTAGTTATAAGACTGCTCCCAAATTTAAGTGAGGGAAGAAAAAAGAGACTCATTATTTCACTTTTCTTTTCGCCTTTTCTCCCTTCCTTCCTTTTGCCTTTCCCTTGCCACCATTTTCTTTCCTTTCTTACTGTCCCATCTCCCTTCCTTCTAAATCTACTTCTTTGATTCTGTTTTATAATATATATTATTTATTTTTAAGCTACTCTCTAAATGCTGAGGACACAAAAAGGACAAAAAAAAGAGTCTCTGTTATCAAGGACATGCCTTCAACTTAGTATCTACCAGGAGGTAAATAAACCACAAAATAGCTATGAACTAAACACATAACAGAGTACCATGTATTATGTGAGCCAGAAGAAACCAAGGAAAGCTTCATGTAAGAGCAGGCTTGTCCTGAGCTTTAAAGGATGGCTACTTATTCACCAAAAGGGAAAGGACAGGAGCTTTCCAAAGAGAAAAAAGCATGTGCAGAAAGAAGGTGGTGTAACTGAAGGTGTGTCACCTCTCTTCCAGTCGCACTAAGTATTAAAGTCAGCATGTACTCCATCTTAAAAACTGGAGCAGATTCACCACCACCTGCCTTGATACATTGTCTCTTTACTCCAGTTTTCTAATCCCCAGTTTGATTCCATACCTCATTTTACCGCCAAATGTAGTATCTCAAACTAGTGACCTAGTGTTCAATTTCCTCCAGCTCTGATCTGGGTGCTTCCTTAAATCCTTCTATTTAGCTGTTACATGGCACTACAACTACATAAAAGTGCCTCACTCCTTTTCCAGTCCTGGAACAAAACACATGTAGGCATCCACTTAGGCAGGGTCTGCATGACTTAGAGAACAAGCAGTTATGTGACTTGAATCCTGGAAAAGTCCAGGAAAGTGAGTCTAGAAAAGTAGTGAGGGCTAGCCCAAGATGGATTTTAAGAGGGAGAAGAGTCCGGAAATATGCTGGGGCTTGGTGTAGAGAGTGCTGGGAGTAGAGGAGGTGAAGAGAACAATCAAGATTATGAGTTCCTTGAGAGCTTGTCCTGTCCGGCTTTGGGGTCCCAGCCTCAGCACAATCCCTGGCACATAGAAGTGCTCAGTTAGTGCTCGTTGACTCTTTATTTCAATAATTCCGACTGCAGGCAAATGGTCCAGAACCATTTCCCATAGTACCCTGGTTTCACAGAATAAAGTTAAGTTTTAATCTGTGGAAATAAAACCCAAGTGAATTATAACTGTTTCTTTAAATTTGCGTATGATTTCTATGCTTAGAATTGCAGGAATATACAGTAAACCCTTTGTGAATGTCATTGCTTTAAGGAAAGTATTTGCATTTTAAAATTTACAAAATTTACAGACTGCATTTGTCCAGTCCTGCTCCTTTCACCTCCACCTCCCAATAGGCCACCTGTCTTTCCTCTTTAGCTACTTCTCACTCTTAGCCTTCACCCAAAGCCCTGTTGACATATTCCACAGTCTTTCACTTGCATTCTCTGCAAGGGCCTATGTTAATTTGATATCAGCAGCATTACAGTGAAGCATGAAGAGTAAAGCACTGTTACTTTTTATCTTGATGCTTTGAGTTTACACTTTACCTGTGGGAAGTTTCAAATGCCCTCATCATGCCAGTCTGCAGTAATCATCTGTATACCTAATTTGAGGGCATATTGGCTCTTTCTCCAAGATAGAAGAGGAAACTGAATACAACCTGGATAACTCTTCCTGCCACAGTTCCAAAGAGAACAATTTACTGCCCTGATCATTTTCTTAACACATACTGAAATGCACCAAGAAATCTTATTTTTTAGTCTCAGGCCCATTGACCTTCCTATATTTGTTACAGCACATTTAATTGTCTGGTGGCCTCTGTCTGGCTGGGCTGATATATCTGTAGCTGTTCCTCAGCAGTATTGTGAAGTGGGAAGTACTTGTTTGTACCTTGTCCAACAACCATTTTTTGGACACATCTTTCTGTACTCTATCATTTATGACCTCAGGTGACCATCACATGACTTCAAGACACCTCTGTGAATCTCAGTTTCTTTATTTGTAAAATGTTTGTAGTAACTGCTGTCATATAAAAATGCATTTGGAATTAGCTAGAGAGAAACTTTAATTAGAAAGCAAGACTATTGCAATAAGGAGAACAATCTGATCTCAGAGATCTGCAAGTGTCTCAAAATCAAACAGAAAAAGGTTTTCTTTTATAGGGTAAAGGACAGGCAAGTGGAAAGAAGCAGAATCTTGGGAGGACAAGCTGGTCAAGCAAGGGGAAATTATCCTTGGGTTCTGCAGGAAGGTTTGTCTTTGGTCAGCCAATTCCCAGGAGAAACTGACAAGGGGGGTGTGGCTTATTTTTTTTGGTCTTGGGAGTGAACTGAGTTCAGGGGTCTGTAGGAAGTAGAGAAGCTGAACTAAAGTTTGGTCAGGAAAAGACAAAATGAGGGTAAGAAATAGGCAGTTGAGAACCCTTCATCAGTACTATTGGGGATAACTGTGGGAATTAAATGGCAGTGCATATGCAAGTAGTTGAACATAGTAAATGCAGCAGACCACACAACAAAACTCACTAAGTTCCATGAGCCAATAGAAAGTATATTCAACAATACTGGTTTAATTCCTTCCAGACTTCTGTTCCTTCTAGAACCTAGAGGCACACTAAAGAGCCTCTAGTTAGGCTTTCTTGGGAATTAAATGAGTTTTAGCTGAAATATAATTCCCACTGAGATAAGAAGAACACAAGGTTGGATGATTGCTGTCTGCTCCAAATTGTTGTAAAATCTTTGAGGCCAGGCCCATGCTTTTTTATTACATGTCTGATGAATGAATTATTGCATTAATCAATTAATTAATAAACTAGCTGATAGGCATAGTCCAGGCAGCATTATGATATACTGAAGAAATTGTGCAATAAACCTCAGATAATTGAAATCCACTGTTCTACAGGGCAGGTTATTATGAGAAATCCACTACTGAAAGAGTAGGGGGTCTTTTAGGGAAAGACAAGAATTCTACTGGCTTTTTTTTCCTGTAATGAATACTTCTGCCACTTTTGCTTTTTTTTATGCCCATATCTAACAGTGATAGCAGTCCCCAGATGAGGCATAAAATTCACCCTCCCAAAACCATACATTCTCAAAAATAAAGATTGGCGTGATGATCTGACAGTATACAACAGCCTGTTTTTAAAAAGTTCTCTTTTTAAAAAAAATAATGTACATTCCTTTATTGGACATTTTTATACCCCAGCCCCCTACCCTACCTACTTCCTTAAAATTGATTAAATATTAGAGACATGCATGTACTATAAAGGGGACCAAATGGACTAATGTTCAAAATCAGTTTCCTCTGGGTTTTTATTTTATTTTTAACTTTCTGTGAGATTAGCAAGTGACTGTTTTCAAAAAGCTTTCCTGTGCTTTCTGCAGACTGACCGAAACCATATGTTTCTTACTAAGGCCTTTCCTCTTTCATTGGACATTCTTTCTCTTCAATTTTTCCTCTGTATTTTACTTACCCAGCATGCTCTGAACCACAGTTGATGCCTGAGCCTTTTTCTGTGGATAATTTGTGCCAATGCTCTTTGGTGCAGAGTGGCCTCTTCTTGCTACATGGATATGGGAAGCAGGGGAGGAAAAAGTGCAGAATATTGGATCTGACCCAATTTAAAGTATAATGACCTTTGTCATGAGGACTGAATTATTTGGTTCAGTGAATGTTTAATTTATGAACGAGCAGGTTAAACCTTGCTATACTTCATAGCAAGCATGTGGAGGGCATATGAACACATGGGAAGAGCATTTGAAGTTCTTGTGTAAATATTTTAAGGATTATATAGAATATCTGTAAAGAATACAACATTGCCTAACACAACATAAATGAGGAAGTGTTTCCTTTACGGTATGTTTTTCCTCACAAAAAGGCATGACTAATTTGAGATTTTTTTTTTAGTAATTAATGGCTATAGTGAGATAGCCCTAGTATAACTGAATCACTACAGACCAGTGATTCCCAGACTTTAGCCCACATGAGAATCACCTGCTTGTGTTGAAAACACAGCTTGCTGGACCACATCACCAGTGTTTCTGATTCAGTAACTCTGGGTGGAGCCCAATAATTTGTATTTCTCATAAGTTCCCAGGTGAACCCTGAGCAGCTGGTTCAGGGAACCACATTTTGAGAATTACTACTGTAGTTAAGTGCTAATGATAAACAACCCCTGAGAATTCAGCTACTTTAGTTTTTCCTATGTGCTACATGGAAAAATTGTGTATTAAATTCAAGGAGTAAATTTCTACTTTCTCAGCAACACTTTATTAAGTACCTGCAACTGAGATTTGTTCCCAGTGTCAAGATAAGAAACACTTGAACATTTAGAGAATTTTGGGTGAGTTTCTTTGAGCCAAACTGATGACAATGGTTTGAAAGCAAAATCTCAAGGAACTGCAAAATGCTCCAGAGAATGACAGTTTAGCACCTTATTTTATTCATTTCAATTGAAGAGGAGGTGTAAGGGGGTTACATAAAATCCATTGATGGTAGATTAGGGAGGCAGGAGAAAGCAAAGTGGGTGGGGGCACTCAGATTGGATAAAAGGTAAAATGATAAACACATACTTTTACTCAGGTAGTTATAGGATAGTTAACAGTTAACAATTAACATAACAATAACAATGAGGGGATTTGTGGTCTCCTCTGGTGGTATGCCTATACTTTGAAGGGTCCAGAAAAAGGGAACTTGACATCCAGAGGTGTGATATCATAGATGCAAAAACACGACAGGCCCAGTTAAGGTAAAGATTAACCTTTGTTAGGGAAAAATACTGGCCTATGACAAGGCTATCTGCCATGAACTGCTTTTAGTTAATAAGTTTTAATTTCAACTCATCCTATGTGGTTAGGTGAGGTCTCTGAGTTTCTTAGGCCACTATGTAGGCCTGCCTTGAGCTTGTCAGGTTTGGTATGTGGCCCCTTTCCGTCCACACTGGGTTTGTTCCATCTCATTGCAAATATTAAAGGACTTTCATTTTTCTCTGATTCTTAAGGTCAGCTCATTTTCTGTAATATTTAGAAAGTTATCTTCTCATAACAATATTAGATAATAATGTAAGTTATATGTCAATTATATCTCAAACAAGACCAAAAATTATTAGACATTAAATTTCCCTATGCTTTCTTTGAGATTAAAAATAACTTTTTAATATACAATGGAACTACTTTTTCCTTAGATTCTTGATGGTGTGACTGCGTCTTTGGACCCAAGCCCAGATTGTGATGTAACTGGTGATTTTTTCTCCCGATTTATTCTTTATTATCATACATGTTATACACAGAGAATGGAAATTTGCATTTGGTTCTTTATTCCTGATAAAATATTGTGGTATTTATAACAGGTTAAGAAGTATTATAGTACCACTGTTTTTCATATTTAGCCTCTATAAAACAGCTTAATGGATTATGTGTATAAGGTGAGTAGAAATGAAAGTAGAATTATGTTAAATTGTGTGACCTCAAAATAGATTATAAACATTTTAAATAGTTAAGTGACTTCTATAGATGCGACTAAACTAGGAACTTGCTGTCATGCTTATTTAATTCTTACTCAGCAGTGGATTATTATCTCATTAAAAACCTGTTTCTCATTGAGACAGGTCCTTGGTTTCTCAAAACATTTCCAATAAAGGAGGGAGAGAGTTCAAGTGAATTACCACAGATGTAGAAACAGTCATCAATAAGGCAAATACTTTCAATACCCTTAATATGGAAGCCTGGAATATTAGAATTGCATGTCCTAAAGGTGTTCCCATCAAGCAGAGCCAAGAGATCCTCTGTGACTTTTCCTAGAGAGTCTATCTCTTTAACTTAATATAATCTAACACCTTGTCTCCCTGCTCATTTAATGTTTTCATCTCCATTCTGGCTGTTGGGTAGTATAATCATATGAAAAATCGGGACTTCTACCTGTGTCCAAGTTCTTCCAAGTTCTGTCTAAGTTCTTCCATGGGAAAATATCCAGGAGAACAGATGCCCTGGTAATAACAGTCTCGGCCATTTAACCTGACAGACCTAGAAAGACAGAACTGCTATAGGGGAAGGGGCCCCAAGAAGGAAAGGTCCTATGATGAGTTGAGACAGTCAAAATAAAACACTTGCTGCTCATGCTCAGAAGCACGAATTAGACCACAGAAGGAAAGGCTTAAGAAAACTCCATCTCTCCTGCAGGGTTTCCCAGCTTGGGTTGGGGAGTGAAGTGAGGAGAGCTGACCTGGATAGGGAGTTGGCACAGTATTTGCCTGATGGACCAAATGACAACCATTGTGCACTTTTCTGATCACGTGTCATTTTGCTGTGACCTGAATTTTGCTATGAACAGTTTTGGTCTGAAAAGCTGTTAAGGAGGGTGTTTCAAAATAGAAGCTAGAAATAGAAGAAAGCAAAGGAAGTTTGTGCCAAGATCAGAAAAAAGAAGGCTAATTTCATAATCCTACAAAGATTTTATAAACCAGCAGAAACTTTTAGAGGTGAATTCCAGCAGGTAATGGAGGAAGGTTGAAAGAGCTTCCTCTAACACTAATCCTTCTGCTCTGCAGTGTCCATCAGCTTTGCCAGAGTCCACTGGAATAACATGACACTGGAGGTCTTTATGTGAAATTTCCTTTTATGAGCTCCTCTCCACACTTCAATATTTAACTAAGCCTTCTTTGGTGGGGGCCAAGAATCAAGGGTCTCACAAAAGCAATCCTGTTCTTCTATTTGACACAACAGTCTATTAAGAATGTTAGCAATCCTATTATCTAGAATTGTGATTGAGCTGCTATATGGAAAGTGAGCAACATAAGCAAAAGAAATTGTCTTAATGTGATGAAAATAGTGTCCTCATAATGAAAATTCAGGAATGAGTGGGAAGTGAGATTTGCCACTAAAGAGACTGTTTTTGAAGAAGGCTGCTTAGAGAATCCAAGCTCTTTTCCCTGGTGCCAGCCTCTGTGAGAAGCCAGGGCTGGTAATCTGAACAGATATATACCGGAAGAGCTGGCTTTAAATGTACCAATGACTCTTACATTTAGTATAGTCTGTAAATAAAGTGCCTTTCTCCTTCTATTCAGCTCTTCCAAAGCATTTACAGCTTCTTAATTAGACATATGTCTGGTATTTATTACTTTTTAAAAGGTCAAGCGGTTAATGTCCCACTGTTGAAAATTCCTAGTAATTAATAATTAACATAATAAGCACAGCTCCTCTACCTTCCTTATCTTTGGTTGTCTCCCTGTATTTATATATTAATATGGAGCAATTAAATGATGGCAGGAGAATCTCCTGCAAAGACATCAGCATGACAATGAAACTATTGCTCATTCTTCCAGTCTTTATTAGTGCTATTTGTAAAGGATAGAATGAATGGAAGGGGCTGATTCCACCTGTTGCTTTTACTTCTTAAGGTCACCAGGGCAGTTTCCCATAGGTGTACATTGGATCAGATGACTTACTTTCATTTGTAAAAGGGAGACGTGATAAGTAAAAACTACAGACTGCAGCATGCAAATGGGCTCTTTAGCATGGATCTACAAAAAAAAAAAGCCTACATGAAGAGGTGTTTTATCTCTCTGAGATATTCCTCGTCACTAAAGAGAAAGATCATTGAGATCACTTTAAAGTGCCTTTGCACCAAACTTGGTTGGAAAAACTATGCTTTGTCCACACCTGTCCTCCGTTGTGCCTGAGGTGTCCAGAGGGAAAGTGCTTAAACAAACAGCTGGTGGTTAAGCTCTTACTGTGTCTCGTAACAATGCCAATGATAACCTAAAGCTTTGTACTTAAAAGCATCTGTCATCTAAGAAACTTGAAGAGCTTTACACATGGTAAATCATTAGAGCTCCCAACATCCCTCCTAGGTAACTACAAGGCAAATATGATCTCAGCTGTACAGATGGGGAAACTGATGTGGAAGAAAGGCAAAGTGCTTTTTCCATTTTTGCACAATGACTCAGCAGCAGCTCTGAGAATAGAAAGTATGTCTCCTGACTACAGTATTTCTATGTAGGTACTCGACCACACACTTAATGAGGAATTGTCCCTGAGAAAGACTCTATTTACAACTACAGCAAAGAAGGATTTACACTTTATAGTCATTGTGTCTAAAAATCAGTAAGCCAAGTGCCAGTTGTTATGCTTTTTATGCAGTTATTATGCTCATGGTGTGACTGAAAGACCATTGATCTGGGAGTCAGATAGATGCAGCCATTTAACTGGCTGTGAGACCATGTGCAATCTGACCAACCACTCTGAGCTCATCAAATGGAGAGAATAATATCTATCACATATGGTGGCTACAAGGATTACATGCCTATTTTGACCATGCCTATAGTTAAGATATGATGTTTCTCAATGTGTTAATCATAAATATAAAGCTTGTACTAGTCATTCAGGTGTGATGAAATTCCTGGGCAAGACAACTCCATTTAATGCCCACTGCTTCTCCTCAATATAAAATGCCACAAAAGGAAGGATGCCACAAATTTTTTTCCATTCAGATTTTATTTTTGCTGTTGCACACTGTAGGTTTGTCCATTTCAAATAAATTCTCTAGTTTAGTGAATTTCTCCCAAAGAAGAAAACAAACATTCTTTCTGTACTTGAAGAACAAACAGTATTGGATAAATGTCTCATTCATCCATTTATTTACTTACACTAACTTTTGCCACTTTACAAGTGTAACATTTTATATAAATTACATTTTCCAATTATAAATAATATACTTATTTAAATTTTAAATGACACAGATAGTGTAAAAAAGGAAAATGTTAATAGTATTTGGTGTCTGTTTCTTCAAGATTTCTTCTAAGAAACTTCTTAGAGACCATGATTTGTCTCTAGTTAGTCTATAAGAAGTTTTATGACAAATATTTTAGTTTGATGGTTACCTCAAAAGCTACTACCCAATAAGTTTATATCAGGTTCTGATGTTTGCCTTTTTATCCACCAGAGTTTATATAATAGAATGTTTAAATACTACACAAAATGTAACAAAGCTTGTTGAGATGTTTCTAGACAAGATGCTTCTGACTTGGCAGAGTGTTACTAGAATGGGTGTCCCTGCAGAATGACAGTCGGACCTGGAATTAGAATAAATAACATAAGTAGCCACAAGGGAAGTTGGGTTAGTAGGCACTGGACTGTGGATTGCTTCTGTCATGCTCAATTTACAGATCCTAGCATGCAAATTCATCATTTTACCTGACAGGGCAAATCAGGCATAGAAATCATGCACCGAAGTCATGAAGAGTGCTACATGAACAATAAACAACAATATCCTAAGGTTGAACGCACCCAAGCTTGCCTCCGTAGTCACCAGTTGCCTTTGTGCAAACCCTCAGGCTATACTTACATCTTTCTCATAACCAAGGCATCCATCGCAAAAGCCTGAAGATAGGTAATATAATCTGGCTGTAGCCTTCCTGAAAATAAAAACAAAACAAAAAACAGAACTAAGTGGCACTGAAGTTCCTAAAAGGCTTGCTACCATTGAGAATAATATTATTTAAGATTTTAAAAAATTAGCACTGAGATTTCACTAAGGGTCATCAGTTTCTACAAAGGTCTTCTAAATTTGACTTTTATTTTAATTCTTTTACATTTATGCACCAAGTAGCAAAGGCATTTCTGCTTTGTTTCAAATAGTCTTCCCTCAGTATCTGCTTTGCATACGTATTTGATGGATGCATAGCTGGAATGACACCTACATAAATAATACACTGGTATAGACAAGTAGATGGAAGATGAATAAAGAGAGGGGCACGTGAATGGATGACGAACTGGTGAGAATGTACTGTGTGTTCCCTTCACAGACAGATATACTTGGCTATTTTTATCAATCTTCCTAAAGAACTTGAAATTTGAATTTAAGAAATTTAAATTTTCTTCATGCTTTCATAGATGCTTTAAGAATTTAATACAGGTAGCTTAAGAATTACTAAAAGGAGCCATCACTTGTCTTTCTCTTTCTCTGTCTTCTTTTTTCCCCACAATTTCTTCTATCTTTGCCTTATCGTTTTTTATCTCTTTCTAGCCTTCATCTTTCTCTTTTTACATTTATATGTTTAACTGCTCATTTTACTAATATTTACTCTCAATCTACCTGCTTTTCCCTTTATTTTTCCCCCTAATATTTGTCAAAAAATAGCTACTAATTTGAGTTTTGCTTTTTATTATGGGTGTGCAGAGTGGAAAGAGAACAGGAAGAATAGGCCTTTAGAGAAAAAATATGAGTGCTTTTCAGATTTCCCATTTGTCCTCTCTCTTGCAGTAATGAGCAATTTCTGCCCAATCCTAAAAAAAGAATGAGAAGAAGATGCAGAGAAATGGGAAGTTGAAGTGGAATTATTTGATTTAGATATCAATACAAATTAGGAAAGTCAGGAAGCAAATGTATGATAGCAGAGTAATACAGTAGGTTCAGTGAGGCATAATCAAGAAGGAAATAGCACCCCAAAAGGATTCATAATAATACCATATTTCCTGGAAGAGAGACATGCCTCCAAGGATTTAAAGATAATAACACTTTGATGCCATTTCTTTGATTCCAGGTTATAGTTTATATTATAAGGTTTAACCCATACTGAGAGTGTGATTTCCTAGGCACAGAAGGAGTTGGCTTTTTGGATACATCTTTTTGTATGTTAATTTATCCAGCATTGGTTTTTGTGGCATATATTGCTTTATGTAATACATCCCCAGAGTCTCCCAAACCTCGAATAAATATTTCAAGTAGGAAAGAATTTTGTCTAGTGTGTTTTTCATTGACTTTTCATTTTTTTAGGCAGATACATACTTATGTAGGTGCCGAAAATAGCACCATGTGTTAGACTGGTGGAGTAATACTGAACCTTGGTTCAGCATCTTTGGTACTGGAGTTCTGGCTAAGAAAGAATTTAGAGCAAAGACTCAAACAATAAGAGAGAGTTTATTTAGAAAATCACTCAGAGGTAGAAAAAGTGAGCTGTAGAACAAATGGGCTCAGGAAGGAAGTTGCAGAGGTAAAAGAAGGGCCCTTGGAATTTAAGAGAAAGTGAAAGGCAAGGGAACTACTCCTGGGGGAAGGGAGTGGGGAAAAGCAAGGGTGTGCTTGAGAAAGTGAGAGAGAGAGCCCGGCTGAGTCCCATTAAGTATATTTATTGGAGGCCTCGGGAGAATCCCAGTAGAATATTCATTAGCTTTCCAGGTGTGTCCTTTTAGGTTCATGGTCTCTACTGATCAGTAGGTGCCACGGCAGGGTGGGTCATTAGTCAATGCAGCTGGTCCTAATGTCAGCCATGGCATGGTTTGTCTAGTTTTGCTGTTTTTCTGGGCCTGGAGCTAAAATACAACTGAGGCCATAGACGTATTTGATGTAGATCGGAATCTCATTGTCCTGAGGGCTTAACACTTAAGGGCTATGCTCTGGGCCCCTTGTTCATTCCCTCTCTAAGGGGGTCTAACCTGCATGCCAGGGAGGAAAGGTCAGGGGAGGGTCTGAACCAAATTACCAGCCGTGTGAATGGTCAGGAGTCTAAACCCCATGACCAGTTATATGGTAGAGGAGGAAAGGTTACCCTGGGGGTGAGGTCCTTGTTTTCCCAGTTTTGCCCATTGCTAGGACACCCATGGCTTTCTGCCCTGGTGACCTTCTATACCTGGTCTATTGTTTCTGCTCTGTTCATGTCTGTCTAACTGCCTACCATACTTGCAGATTTTAATTAGGCTAAAAAAGATACAAAAATTTAACTGCCATGAGAAAATTATACTACTTGGATTTACAGCAAAATGAACATAGTGAAAATCCAGAATCTGATCAAGTTTTTGCCTAGGAACCCAGATAATTTTCTAGGCTCAGACACCAATAATAAACTCAGTTTTGATTGTTTCTAGTTTATGCAACTTGTAGTTTTTTTCTGTTCTCCCCACTATGGTTCACATATGCAACCTTACCAACATTTTGGGAGGATAGGTTCTACTCCTTCTCAGTTAATGACTAAATGCATGATCTTGTGCACTTCTCAACATCTGTGGATTCAGTATCTTCAGCTGAGGGGACAAAAGGATTGCTCTATATCACCTCTAATGAGCCTTATAGATCTAAATATTTGAGAATCATTTTAAAAAGTCTTGTTTTATACTTAGTGCTCTTGTTGATCATAAAACTTGCTCATTTCAATGGATTGTTGACTTGTTCATTTGAAGTCAAGGTGCAACCACCTCTCCAATCATTTATCATATTGGAAACTTTTCATATTGCTCACCGTGTTTGTCACTATCAGTGTGTCAAATACAACATCTCAAAGAGTGGCATTTTTGCAACCCAGACAGAGCAGTCCCCACCACTGTCTGTCTTCCAGACAGTCCCCACCTATCTCCTGCTCATATCAGGAAGATAAGTAAATGGCTCATCTTCCCCATACAAATAATTTAGTAGCTTGTCTGTCTAGAAGGTAATGGCATATCATCTGCAATTTCTACAATTTTGATAGTGTAATATAATAGGATATGAGACACCCCCAAACTGCAACCCAGACAGCTCTGTTGTTAAGACTGGTAAATTATTCTGACCTCCTCCTCATAGAAATATTGTGGCCAGCACCACTCATCTGTACTTGTTCTTCTTTGAGTCTTTTTGATCTGCCTACCTCTAGGAAGTAAAAACATTAGTTTTACTATGTATCCCATAGATATGTCAATTTAAATAAAATATCTGGCCTCTGAACAGTGATTTGGTGCTTTTTATATTACCATTTTCCATTGATTCATCTTTTTTCAATAAGTCCTTTATTGTGCAATGTTAACATATTTACAGTCCTGAGTTACATTTGCACCAACCTCAGATACTAGAAAATGAAACATTCAAAGGGAGAGAGAGAAACAAAGTTGCCAATGTATTTGATAGGATATATAAGACAAGAAGTAGAAAATTTCTAGGAAAAGGTATGATTTTTATTTCTTCTGTAAATTCTGAATATGGCTTGTAATATTTAACCAAATAAAGAAAATTTGGAATCATACGATCTGCCTCAGGTTGACTGATAAGAAAAAAAAAGTGTATTTTATTCAAATAAATTAGGATATTTCTTTTGTGAACTATAGAAATATGAAGTAGTTGTGTTCATCATCATCATAAGCATTGTAATAATGATAGCATTCCTTCCTTTGAATGTACAGCTTATTTGTATTCATTCACCCAGTATCCATGTATCCTTTCATTAATTTCACATATGTTTGCTGTGAATACACTTGGTGAAAGACACAATGCAAGGAACCAAGAACTGGTTTACAATGACAGTCTATTAAACTGATTAAGCCTAGTAATAATTGGGTATATTTTTACTTTATTAGAAATTCCAACAGGGCAGATACATTAACATTACTCAAAACATTAAAAATAGAGGGAATTCCAGCTTTCACCATTAGGTCATAAGAACTAGATACTTAAGTTTTATTTTGTAAGAACCAAATCTAAAACTTAATAATCAATATAGTCATGGAATAGACAGAATATTCATAGCCAGTCTTGCTGTTGAAAATCCACAGTAACATTTCAAACAATGAACTTTTTTACCATATATTTATTTATTTAATTGTAAATTAAAACTTTTGGAGAAAAATACTTTTCTCTTAAATTTATTTTTAAATATAAATTATTCTAAGCCACACTTAAATTATAAAACATTTCATGTGGTTTATCAGTCATACATGACAGGTATTCACTGCACCAATCTTGAAAAAATATGTAAACTAACAAACCCATATGTATTCAACCCATACATTTTTGAGAGCACACAGAATCATTTCAATTAGACTTTTTATTAATGTGGGCTTGAATAATGCATGCTCTCCAAGTTGTAGATTGATTAGATTTGTACCAAGGGATCCTTTTTTATATAGCTTTGCAAATAAACAGAATATTTCCTAGATTAAACTAGCATCAGTGGTGGGTATATAAATGTTCACTAAACATGAATTGTAAAAGCAAACTCGAGAGTACATATCTGGGTGTTTAAATACGTTTGTAGTGCTTTATATGTAAGTAGAAATCTATTGTTTATTATTTCCAATTCTTCAGTGTTTTCTTTACCAGCTCCCCCACACCCCTCCCAGGAGCAGTGCCACTGGCTCTGAGTGGCTGCCCTGCCAATGATTTTGATTTAGATTTCCTTTTTAAAGAATTTTTACTCCCTTTCTTTTTTAAAAAAATAATGTTTCATTGTTTATGCTATTTTAGTTGTCCCAATTTCCCCCCTTTGCTTCCCCACTACCCTACTCGCCCTCCACTTCCATAGTCAATACCCATACCATTGTCCATTTCCGTGGCCCCTTCATATATGTTCTTTGTCTAATCCTTTCACCTCCTTTCAAAAAGTCCCCACCTTCTTTCTCCCCTTGTACAGCTGTTGGTGTGTTCCATGATTCTATGCTTCTGGTTTTCTTTTGCTCATTAATTTATCTTGTTTATTAGATTTCTCTTACAAGTGAGATCATATGGTATTTGCCTTTCACTGATTGGCTTATTTCACTTAGCATAATAGTCTCCAGTTCTATCTATGCTGTCACAAGAGAAGGAATTCCTTCCTTTATATGCTGAGTAGTATTTCCTGCGTAAATGTACCACAGTTTTTTTTTTTTTATCCACTCATCTACTAATTTGAACTTGGGATGTTTACAAACCTTGGCCACTGTAAATAGTGCTGCTGTGAATATAGGGGCACATAAATTCTTTTGAATTGGTGTTTTGGGATTCTTAGGGTATATTCCCAGCAGTAGAATCACTGGGTCAAAAGGCAGTTCCATTTTTAATTTTTGGGGAAATTCCATACTGTTTTCCAGAGTGGCTGTACCATTCTGCATTCCCACCAACAACTCAATAGGGTTCCCTTTACTCTACATCTTCCCCAGCACTTGTTGTTTGTTGATTTATTGATGATAGCCATTTTGGCAGGTGTGAAGTGATATCTCATTGCGGTTTTAATTTACATCTCTCTGATGGCTAGTGATGTTGGACATTTTTCACATGTCTATGGGCCATCTGTATGTCCTCCTTGGAGAAGTCTCTGTTCAGGCCCTTTGTCCATTTTTCAATTGGATTATTTGCCTTTCTGCTGTTGAGTTGCATGAGCTCTTTATATATTTTGGATATCAAACCCTTGTCTGATGTATCATTGGCAAATATGTTCTTCTATACAATGGGTTCCCTTTTGATCATGGGTTCTTTAGCTGTACAGAAGATTTTTAATTTGATGTAGTCCCATTTGTTTATTTTTTCCTTTATTTTCCGTGACTTAGAAGATATATCAGCAAGAATATTGTTCTGTGAGATATCTGAAATTTTACTGCCTATGTTTACTGCTAGGATCTTTATGGTTTGATGACTCATATTTAAGTCTTTTATCCATTTTGAGTTCTCTCTTTGTCAAATATTATTTGACCATAGAGACATAGGTTTATTCCTGGACTCTCAATTTTGTTCCATTGATCTATGTGTCTGTTTTTATGCCAGTACCAGACTGTTTTGATTACAGCAGCCTCATAATATAGTTTTACATCAGGTATTGTGATCCCTCCAACTTCGTTATTCTTTCTCAAGATTCCTGAGGCTATTCAGGTCTTTTTTTATTCCATATAACTTTTTGGAATATTTGTTCTAGATATGTGAAATATGCCATTGGTAAATTGTGTTGAATCTGTAGATTGCTTTGAGTAGTATGGACATTTTAATGATGTTAATTCTTCCAATCCATGAACACAATATATACTTCCATTTATTTGTATCTTCCTCAATTTTGTTCTTCAGTGTCCTATAGTATTCTAAGTACAGGTCTTTTACCTCCTTGGTTAAATTTATTCCTAGGTGCTTTATTTATTTTTTGTTGCTATAGTAAATGGGATTTTTTTTTTGGTTTCTCTTTCTTATAGTTCATTATGGGTGTACAATAATGCTATTGATCTCTGAATATTGACTTTGTATCCTGCTACTTTGCTGAATTCACCTATTAGATTGAATAGAGTACTTTTCTGGTGGATCCTATAGGGTTTTCTAGGTAAACTATCATGTCATCTGTAGGTAATGGCAGTTTAATTCCTCCTTTTCAATTCATATGCCTTTTACTTCTTCTTGTTGATTGTTTTGGCTAAAACTTCCAGTATTATGTTGAATAGGAGTGGTGAAAGTGGACACCCTTGTCTTGTTCCTGATATTAAGGGAACAGCTTCTAGTGGTTGCACTTCGACTGTGATATTGGCAGCTATTTTTTCATATATGGCCTTCATTATATTGAGATATGCTCCCTCTATTCCCACTTTGCTGAGTATTTTATCATAAATGGGTACTGGAGTTTATCAAATGCTTTTTCTGCATCTATTGATATGATCAGGTGATTTTTGTTTTTATTTTATTTATGTAATGTACTATGTTTATTGATTTGTGAATATTGTAGCATTCTTGTGTCCCTGGAGTAAATCCCACCTGATCATGGTATATGACCTTTTCAATGTATTGCTGGATCCAGTTTGCTCATATTTTGTTGAAGATGTTAGCATCTATGTTCATCAGAGATATTGGCCTGTAGTTGTCTTTCTTTGTTGTGTCTTTACCTGGGTTTGAGATTAAGATAATACTGGCCTCATAAAAAGAATTTAGGAGTCTTCCCTCTTCTTGAATTTTTTGGAACAGTTTGAGAAGGGTAAGTGTTAGCTCTTCTTTGAATGTTTGGTAAAACTCACCTATGAAGCCATCCAGACCAGAGCTTTTGTGTGTTGGGAATTTTTTGATTATTGCTTCAATTTCACTAGTTGTTATAAGTCTATTCACATTTTTTGCTTCTTCCTGATTCAGTTTTGAAAGATTGTATGTTTCTCTAAATTTGTCTATGTCACCCAGGGTGTCAAATTTTTTGGCATATAGTTATTCATAGTATATGAATAATTATGTAGTTATTCCTACAATCCTTTATATTTCTGTGGTATCATTTGTTACTTCTCTTTTAGTTCTGATTTTATTTATTTGGGTCTTTGTCTTTTTTTCTTGATGAGACTGGTTAAAGACTTATTGATTTTGTTTCTTTTGGATCTTTCCAAAGAACCAGCTCCTGGATTCATTGACCCTTTAACATGTTATTTATTTATTTATTTATTAGTCTCTCTGTGACTCTGACCACTCTATGTAGGTTCTGATCTTGATTCTGTCCTTCTTCTACTCTGGGTTTTCTTTTTGTTATTGTTGTTCTAGTTCTTTTAGATGTAGGGTTAGGTTGTTTGTGATTTTTTCTGTCTTCTTTAGGTAGGCCTGTGATGCTATGAACTACCCTCTCAGGACTGCCTTCACAATGTCCCATATGTTTTGTATTGTTGCATGATAATTTTTATTTGTTTCCCAATACTTTTTGATTTCTTCCTTGAATCATTGTTAATCCATTAATTATTTAATAACATGTTATTCAACCTCCATGTATTTGAATATTTTCGAGTCTTTTTCTTGAGGTTGGTTTCTAGTTTCAAGCCATCATGATCTGAGAAGATGATTGATATGATTTCAGTTTTCTTGAATTTGTTAAGAGTTGTTTTGTGTCCTATCATGTGGTCTATATTTGAAAATGATGCATGTGTATTTGAGAGGAATATATATATTGTTTCTTTGGGTTGAAATATTGTGTAAATATCAATTAAGCCATTTGATCTAGTGTGTCATTTGATGCTGCAATATCCTTGTTGATTTTTTGTTTGGAAGATCTATCCATAGTTGACAGTGGAGTGTTAAAATCCCCTACTATGGCTGTAATGCTGTCAACCTCTTTCTTAAAGTCCTACAAGATTTTCTTTACATATTTAGGTGCTCCTACATTGGGTGAATATTCTCTTTGTTAATGCATCTGGCTGGTCCTATTGTTATTATTTATACAATGATAGTTCTCCATCCTTCTTTTTACCTTTCCTGACAGCAGTTATGGAGATAGAAATGATGTCTATCCTCAAAGATTTAATTCTGCTAGTTGTTTTATGTCTCTAAAACCTTCCTATGTTGCCATTCCTTAGATGAAATATCTTTCAGATCCCAAATGAGCATCTTTACCTCTAGAAAACTGTATGTTTGTTTGTTTTCTTTTTCTTAACATGAATGTGTGGTTGCCTCTTGTACAACCCTACTGGAGACCTGGCAGGCAACCCAGGCATGTGCCCTGACTGGAAATTGAACCCACAATCCTTTGGTTCTGAAGCCAATGCTCAATCCACTGAGTTAGACCAGCCAGGGTGAAACTATATGTTTTTATAATTTCATAATTATTTACATAAGCACATATTAATACTTGTACAAACAAGTGTGGGTATTTGGAGGTAATAACATTTTATAATGAAAATTTATCCATTGGTATACATGTAAACAAATTATAGGTTACTATTAATTTTTATCATTACAAGGGAAACTCATTAGAGGCAGACCATAATGTGCTAGATTTTATTAATTTATCTGTTATTAATTGGGTAGGGGATATGGGAACTATATCAAAAAGTTTATATAAAGAAGACAATTTTCTCTTAGAGTATACTTATAATATGAAAGGGTAAAATCATATTATATACTAATATAGAAAAGATGTTATATAAATAAAAAGAAATAGAAGTGCAAGCAAAAAAATCTGAGTTATTTGCTGACATGGAAATATATTTGGGTTCTTGGATAAGCAATTAACTTGCATGGCCTCAGTTTGCATATTTATATATAAAATAAGGTACTTGAACTAGATGGTCTACAATTCCTCTTCTATTCAACATTTACCAGGTAACAGAAACCCAGTTCTTACTAGCTTAAATAAGCCAGGAGGTGAAAGACAAATACCATATGATCTCACCTATAAGTAGAACCTAATCAGCCAAAGAAACAAGCAAGAAAAATATAACCAGAGACACTGAAATAAAGAAATAACAGTAACCAGAGGGGATGGGGGAAGGGATAAAGGAGTGAAAAAGGGGAAGGGTCATCAAGGAACATGTATAAAGGACTCATGGACAAAGCCAAAGGGGGGTAGGATCGAGGGTGGGAGGTGAGGATTGGTGGGGCAGCGGGGAGTGTTAGGGGAAAAATGGAGACAACTATATTTGAAAAACAAAAAAAGGAAAAAAAAAGAAAAAGAACTATCCCTAGGGATGGAAGTGAAAATGGCTTCAGGATGCAATGGAACCTAAGGGTTTCTACCTTGTAAGCATTCTCTTTTGTTTTCTTTCCACATCTTATTTCTGCTTTTCTCATTTCTGGCGTCTTTCTTCAGTGCTGCTCTTTGGCTTTTTCCATGTATCAGAAGATTACAGTGTTGCTGTCAGCTCCACACATACATCCATAATTACAGAGTTATAACCATATTGAAAAGGAAACTTCCCACATCAACACTATCTAGAAAATCTCTGGAAAGGAGGTTACCATTAATTTCTGTTTATTGTCCAGAATAGTCTGCAATCTTCTTGTCCCTGCATAACTATTAAGAACAGTCTCTTCCATTCTTAATAGTCCAGTTTGGGCAAGAAATTACTCAATCACCCAACCTTAAAGGAGACTAATTATCTTGGTTTAGGTTTCATTCTCTCTTTGCAGTAATCACTTTGGGCTAATCAGAGAAATGAGATGCAGTGATTGGCCATAGCTGGATCGTATGCAAACAGTTAAGGCCAGAGACTTAGGTTGTGTGATTGAAAACACAGGTAGGTGGCAAAGGAGCAGTCTCTGAAGGCAAGAGTGGTTTTCATCTGATGAAAGCATAAAGATTTACTTACAGCATTGGTGACACACACATATGGCTGATATGTCATTACAGAGTGCAAGGTATACACAGAGAACGCTGAATAGAGGAATGATCAGTATTAGATGGGGTTATAGCATCTGAGATTGTATTGTAGATTTATTCTTAAAACTGAAGATAATTATAGTGCACACTGTAAATAAGTTAACTCATATATATGTTTAATTTGGGTGTATAGATGTGTGTGTGTGCACACATACATACATACTTATACATGTATATATACAACCTTAATTTGTTTTAATATTCATGAATACCAATCTATTACAAAAGTAATCTAGGATCATGGTTATACTTCTATAGGCTTCTAAAATGACTTTTTGTTTAAACAAAGATATCAGGGACTTTTTTGTTTGTATTTAATTTTTTAAAAATTCTAGTCCTTGAGATATCAAGATAAGCTATGTTTAAGTTGGAGTGGTGTAAATGGTATAGCGGTATCAGTGCACATATTTTGCTTTCCCTAGCAGGTCTACCCTCAGTCAGCAGTTCTACAGGATGACAGTTTTCAGGAAGAGTCAAGATCTTTTGTAAATTAAAAGTGATTATTCATCATAATAGAATTGCAAATAGTACATTAATGAGTGGATGTGCTAATATCTATTTGCTTTTTAGACGTTTTAACCTAAATTTGTTTTTTAGCTCTAATTGGTGAAATCACAAATGAAATACATAATTATCACTTTAAAATAGCACCATAGAAGATGTTTTTTATAGTATATTTAGGCTATGAGTCACAAAATGTTTTCTACAATGAGGCAGTAAAGTGTGTTATTGAAAAATGTCAGTGGTTGAGTTTTTTATTTTGGTTTCCTATATTGGGCAATGAAAACATGAAATAAGATTCCTTATGAAGTAGCAAGTGGTTTAATTTCTTTTATTAAAATATGTTAACTACCTAGTACATATCAGGTATAGTACTAGGCAATGAGGACATTAACACTAAGCTTGTGATCTCAGGATCACTGTCTACAGAGTGAGCAGAGTTGCACTACTTAATAAGCATGTAACAAATGTGTGTATATCAATCTGATACTATATGGCAGAACATATGTAGCCTTGATTTGGTCCATTGTCCATGAATAGTGAATGAATTATTAGTATGAGCTTCTATGGGAACAGAGGAAGAGAAAGCTAATTCTGCATAAAGGAAGACTCAGGTACAGTGATCCCTCACCTGTCATGGGAGTTACATTCCAGAGACCCCCACGATAAATGAAAATCCACAAAGTAGTGGTGTTATATTTATTTTGTTATTTATATATATTTTAAGGCTTTATACACCCTTCCCACACTCCTGTAAACCTTTCCCACACTCTTATAAACACTTCATATGCTCTTAAACACTTTCTGTACTCTTAAACCTACGTAATTTTAACAACATATAAAATTGTATATGGGTACTCACCAGTGAAGCATACAGTGAAGTATTGTGGGTTTTTAAACTGGCAATACAGTGAAGTCGCAATAAGTGAACTGTGATATAGCAAGGGACGACTGTACTCCAATTTGCAAGGGATTATACATAAGTCTTAGAGGATTAGAAGAGATGATCAAGTCAGCAAGGGGGAGGGTTGTTGTAGATTATTATAAAGAAATCATTCCAGATGCAGAGTATAGTATGTTTTTACTGTTAACCAATCTTTTCTGGATTTTATGTGGAAGTTCTTATGATGTGGCAAAGTAGAGAGAATATTGACCAACAATTCATGATAAGCCAGCTCTTATCCCAGATGTCCTCCTGGAGGCCAGGGTTGTCTCAGGAAAACATTAAGAACAATGCCAAATGTTAACACATCTCTAGTGGTGAACTAAGGCTACAGCGGAACTACAAATCTACCATAAGTGGCCTTCTCTTGGAGATCTATACTTTCTATAATTCCTTTCTAAAAGGGAAGAGTTACATGGGACACTATTTTCTTATGTGTCCATCTCATGGCCCTTGTAGCTTTGCACTTAGGTGACTGGAGCAGTAGGATAAAAACATTGCAAAAGTTCAAAAAAACAAGTATATTATTAAAGAAGGAGTCAAAAGTGGAATATGAAAAGCTTATGCATTCAGGAATAAGAAGAGGGGGTTATCTAAAAAAGAACAAGTTCAGAAGTGGCGGAGAGTGGTGCTGATGTTGGCAAGCCAGGCATGAAAGAGCACCTGACTTTTGGGATATTTAAAGACAGTGCCAAATGTTGACACATCCCCAGTGGTAACTAAGGCTATTAGAGGAAAGAAAGAAATTCCATGAGAAGACTATATGACAGCAATGCAAATACCAATATCATAAATTAACTAGTTTATTCCCCTATAATATATGGGAGAAACAAAGAAATTCAAAAGCTCTTTTCCGATTTGTAGAAAATATTAGCCTAACCTTAATCTTTGGTCCACAAATCTTTTTTTCTGATTAGTTCAGAAGGAATGAAGCATAGAAAAAATGATTTAAGCTGATATTCAGCTCTAATATTTTAATTTTGCACCTTTTCATTGCTATTCTATCTCCTTTCTTTACTTTCAGCCATCAAGAAGCACATACACCTACCACTCTAAATACATTGTCTCTGCCCTATATTGACAATGTTTTCTACATAAATGAGCCCACAACAGGGTCTGGACATGAGGTACAATGAGATGTCAGAGCTGGTTATTCACCTAGACTTTGTGCTGCTGGTCAGTAGCTTTTGCTTATTGAGGTATAAACTTGTAAATCAAAGGAATTGTTTCTTTCCATGATGCCACAGAGCATATGACTTCAATGTGCAGAGTCAGAAGGGAAGACCCAGGCACTATATTTCTCATCACTACTTAGATATTTTTTCCTCCTTATTGACAAAATCTTTGTTCTCTAACTGGTCTTCAACTAGAGTTTTTACTGGATTGCCCATTTCCAGTGTTGCTTGTCTCTGTCTGACTGTAACCACTTTGCCTTGTGACCTTTCTCTCTTCTCCAGTGTTTTGTACAGTAAGTTCCTGCCAATTTCACTTCTGTAACATTTAAAAAATTTATCCTCCTAATTTCTTCCTCTATCATCACTACCCAATTCAGACCTATGTTACTTTTTGTTAATATCATTGAGTCACCCATTCTTCACATTGCCCTTCCAATCTATTCTACACACTGTAGCCAGATCTTTCTAAATGTGGATTCTACTTTTAATTACATGTCATTGCTTTTCTTATATACTTTAGTGGTTCACCATTATTCTTACAATAAAATTAAAATTTCTTTCAAATGCAAACAAATCCTTAGTAATCCAATCCATCTGAAATCCTGCTACAATGATCTTCTTTAGTGTCCTACAAGGGACTGTTTTCTCTTTCACATTGCTTTTTCCAACTTTTCATCTGTCTAATGTCAACTCTTTCTTTAATTTTTATCCTAGTTTTCATTTTCTCTGGGAAGCCTTCCCTGAACCACCAGTAGTCTTGGTTAGGTAAACCTCATATACTCAAGATTGTCTGTTGGATTCATTCATTTTATTATGTTTTTCCTTCAAAGATTATACTCATCTAGTGCAGAGGCTGGCACGTATAGGTATTTAAATGTAAATAGTCCTGTTATACTGAGATAATATTAAAGATGCTTAACTTCTAAATTAAAGACCTCTTCTATGTTCTAGCAATTACCAATTATTCTTCACCCTCCTTAAAAATATGTTTTTAAATTTTGCCTAAATGAATTGATTCTTTGGGTGATTTCCCCATGTATTCTAAGGATTACATAGTCCAAGGACCATCTCTTTTTTTATTACAATAAACAAAAATTCTTAAAACACTGTGTCCTTCTTGGAATGAGATAAAGAGTCAATTCAGTAAAAGAGACAAAGTCTGTGGTCATCTTATAGCATCTTTCCTTGTCCTCATTTCTCTCCTCCTCAATGAGCATGTACTCTCAACAGTAAATCATTTTTCATTTTTTATTATGTTTTTCCTCAGTGAACATCTATTGAGCAGATACTATGAACTAGGCAGTGTTATACTGATAGTATAATTGTCAAGCATAGGATTATAACTTTGTATTATAAAGGCTAATTTATCATTATTTTGTGTCTTAAATTTATGGTTCACAGTTTTTTAACTTGTTTTTTCTGCATCAGTCTATGCTTTGAATGACAGAGATTATTTACCAATCCTGTATCTTCAGTCCACTATTGGATAGAGAATGCTATGTAAAGAGATAATGAACTCTGTTTTAGAAGTTAACTAATCATACAGAAGACAGCATGAGAAAATTTACAAAACAGTGTGTAAAGCACTCAGGTTAATGACAGGGATCATAAGAAACTTACAAATGTGTGCCCAAGGCAAGAAGAGTTTCAGGCCTATCTGGGGTTTTGTAGGTAACCAATGGCTAAATTTGGCCTGGAGCCTATCACTGCCAGCCTCGGTAGGACACACAATTGTCCATGCCAGAGGAGAAATGTGCTTTTTTTGGAGTAATGCATCAATATTTCCATTTATTTTATGCTATGCTTATTTAATAATAACTTAGGCATTTAGCAAGAATATATTTCCTGCCTGTTTATTTATTCAGCCAGGCAGTGAAAGACTAGTACCATATGATCTCGCCTATAAGTGAAACCTAATCAATAAAACAAACAAGCAAGCAAACCAAAACCAGAGACTTGGAAATAAAGAACAAACTGACAGTGACCAGAGCATAGGGGGGGGAGGGGGATCACAGTGAAGGGAGGGGAAGAGTCGTCAAGGAAATTGTATAAAGGACCCATGGACAAAGGCAACAGGGGTGGGGGTAGACTGAATGTGAGAAGTGGGATTGGGTAGGGCAGTGGAGAGTAATGGGGGGAAAATGGAGACAACTGTAATTGAACAATAAAAATAATAATAATTACTGAGCATCCAGTTTTGCCTGGCACCATTCTAGCACCTGGCATTAAAGCAGTGAACAAAAGGTACAGAAATGTCTAACCTATAGGAAGCTTATGTTCTAGTGGGGAAAGGCAGACTATAAAGAAATAAAGAAGTAAACATTTCAGTTTGTTAGCTGGTTATCAGTGCTATGGAAAACAAAAACTAAGTGGAAAGGGGTATCCAAAGATGTTTTACAACAGGTATGTGACGGTGAAATTTACTAGAGAAAAGCATTCCAGGCTAAAGGAGGAGCACAGGAAAAGGCCCTGGGGCAGGAAATTGACAGTACTATTCCAGGCCTAATAGGGAGGCCAGTGTGCTGTATAGATTCAGTGGTGGAAAGATAAGGAGATGAGGTCAAAGAGATAATGGACTGTCAAGTCTGTAAGGCTTTATAGGTCACTATTAAAACTTTAACACCCTGTTAAGGTCTTGATATTAACTCTGAAATGAGAAGCCTTTTGGGAAGATGAGTGACATGATCTGACTTAATATTTTCAAAATATACCTCCTAGCTCCTGTATTGAGAATGGATTGCAGGGTACAGGGTGGAAACAAGGAGACCAATTAGTATTAATATTTTATAATAGTATTGTAATAGGACAGGGATGATGATGTCTTAGCAAGAGTGATAGCAATCAAAGTAGAAGTGATAGTGTTTTGGGGTTTTTTTGAAGATAGAAGTGACATGATTTCATGATGGATGAGACATGGAGTGTGACAGAAAACTTGGCATGAATAACTAGAAGGATGGGGCTTCCAAAAACTAGGAGGAAAAATGATGTGAGGAGAAGAATTTAGGAGGTAAAAACTGAGAATTTTGTTTTGGATACCCTAAGTTTTCTGTGCCTATTAGACTCCCAAGGGAGATGTTGAGTAGACTGATGGATAAATAAATCTAGGGTCCAGGTAGTGGTCCAAGGATGGAGATCTGTTTTTAATGATGGAGAAAGATCGGATATAATCTACTGGCTGGACATGTTAGACACATGAAAGTAATTAACAATCATTGAAAAGCACTAGATATAGTATGTTACAGAGTATCTCTGTACCAAATGAATGCTGGAGAAAATATGTGCAGTAACAACCCAGAGAAGGAAGACCTACATTCTGGAAAGGATCCAGAGAGAAGACAAGGTTTGAAGTGGCCTAGAAGCATGTGTTGAATTTCAGTAGTTACAAAGGAGAGAGGTATCCAAGGCCCAGAATAGAATATGGGGAGTGAGAACAACACAAAACCATTGAAACACAGATGAGATCTTCCCACCTGTCTAGGAATGTATTATTGGAAATCCTAAATTAGATCATAAAGAATAAAGTTATGGAAAAACTGATGTAATCTTGATCTGGTAAAAAAGTATTCCTAGAGATTTCTGAGTTGGTGAATAACATATAATGCATTATTTTCAGTAAATGAATATGGTGGCCACATTGAATTTATTCAGTTTTGCAAATCCAGCTTTAGTATTTCCTGCAAAATATTGTCCATCAGAGCCCTAGAGCATACTGGGTAAAGAAAAAAACTCTAGCCCTGGCTGGTGTGGTTCAGTGGATTGAGTGCTGACCTGCAAACCAAAGGGTTATTGGTTCAATTCCCAGTCAGGGCACATGACTAGGTTGTGAGCCAAATCCCCAGTAGGGGGCACACAAGAGGCAACCACACACTGATGTTTATCTCCCTCTCTTTCTCTCTTCCTTCCCCTCACTCTAAAAATCAATCAGTAAAATATTTAAAAAAGAGAGAGAAAACTCTAATTCCATAGCTTTGAAGTGCTGTCACTGTTTCAAAATATAAATAGATCTAACAAACATATATAAATATTATTTATATGAAATTACTATGTTATTGTCTTCATACCTGTGACCATAATTAATCAGTCATAGCAATGTGATGAATTTGGATAGTCTGAAACAATATATATATATATGTATTTTTTATTTTTTTTCATTAATTTATTTTTTGCTATAGGCAGGCTGTCTTTTAACCCTGTAAAAAAAATAAGCAATTTCCCACTGGTCAATAAAAACTGCCCTAAAGAAGGGGAATATAATAATAGGAAGTAAAGAGGTTGGAATATTTTAAAACTCAAAACATGTTTGCCTTCTGTGAAGTGGCTGTACTTGCTCTGTTCGAGTCACACCTTAGTTCTCTGAACAGACTGTATAATCTGAGTCTTTCTCTGGAGAGATTACAGGGTGCAGGCCCCTTCAAAGAAGGGATTTGTGCTTGCTGGCAGCTCCCGGGGCTCTGTTCTGTCTAGTTGTTAAGATCTCCAGAGTGGCTTATGGGCTTTGTGTAATTTCTATCTGCATCCAGACAGCTGGACTTCATCTCATTTTATTTGCATTTAATAATAAGCTACCTTTCCCTACTGTTGAATGGTGAATTATCAAACACTATCAAATCCTCCTTCCTGTATTTCAACTGTACTTACTTTGAACTAGACCCACTGGTTACATGCTGGTTCCAGAGAAAAGCTGGGCATCATGCCCATGTATTTCTGGGCGGGAAATATGTTGATATATTTCTTTTGGGGGCAAAATATGCCATTTATGATCCAATCTGAGCACTGGGAATAGTACAGCAAGCTTCTGGGTGGATTCATCTTTAATTATTAAAACAGGAGAGATCATTCATGCCTCCTTGAAGTTCTCATTTTATTTTTAGTAAAGGAAATAAATGTGTAAGTCAGTACACATGAAGCACAATAGATAGTGAAGGTAAAAAGAAGAAAAAGAAACAGAATGACAGAAGGAATAAAATATAGGGCGAATAGTGATTCCAAAGGGGGAAGGAACTATAGAAAAGAGAACAAAGGACTGAGATGGCCTGCCTTGTAGGAAGCTGGTGCACAGCTCTCAATAATATTTGGAAATAAGTGGATTTGAGATCTTTTCACTAAGTCACTGTCAGTTTATATAAATGTAAGTGTGTGTTGGCAGCCACTGGGCTTATGAGAGCTAATGGTGAAGGAATGGATGAGGAATGAGTGGGAAAGATTTTGCATATTAAAACTTGCTGAAGGATTATGTCCTCTTGCAATGGATTTAGGAGGAAAAATACATACTAGTTCAAAAAATTGGGGAGGCTAGAATGGAATGAGGAATTGTGAGAAAGAGTCACAACTAGAATAAAAAGTTACTCAGTATCAAGGATCAAAGATCTCAGTGTCTGGTTTTTCTTTCTGTCTAAAGTTGCCTGGTCCTGGTAATTAGGAGGTGAGCATAATGAGGGGCTGGTCTGAGTCATGCTTTAATGAGTCAAAATTAAGGCAGGTTGGCATCCATAACACGAAGGTGCTTGTGGGGGTGGGGAGAGACAAGGTGCTGTTTTTCAGAGAACACTACTAAAACTCCAGGTGTGTTGACAGAATTAGTCATGCACTTGGGTCAGGAGGAGCAGATGAAGCACATGATTTAGGTGGATGAATGGACTCTATGATTTTTATTCTCAATGTTATTATTATAATCATGGCTAATGTGACATATAAAAACTAATTATCATTTAGTTGTGTCTGATGCTTAGAGGAGTCTGTGCCATTTCTGGTGAAATAAGCATAAGATAAAGAGTGAGTAGGGAGTTGATGGTACATAGAAGCTGGATGTTTGCTACTGTAATAAAGTTCCCTATTGTTTGATTGTCCTCTAACCTGACATATGTGGGGTTAAAATGAACTTTTCTCAATAAAGAGAGAAATATGGGAAAGAAACAAGAATATTTTCATAAGGAGTGTTTAGCTACATAGAGCCCTAAGCAGGAGTTAGGGGGCCAGATTCATTAGTCCTCCGGCCATAATATCGGTTCCAACCCAGGACAGGTCCAGGAAACAGTGTTCCAATGCCAGTACAACAACTAGAGCAAATGTGTAAATGTATTCCCTCATGCCATCAACCTTGCAATATACTGAAAGCTAATTAGAGACAGATTTCCCATTTGTCATGGCTTTGTATTTAAACTTTTTAAAAACTTATTTTATTTATTAATTTTTTTAGAGAGTAGAGAATGAAGGGAGAAAGAAAGGGAGAGAACATTGATCTGGATCAGCTACTTCTTGCACGCCTCCAACCAGGGACCTGTCCCACAAGGCAGGCATGTGCCCTGACCGGGAATTGAACCAGCAGCCTTCTGGTTTGCAGGACAACTCCCAACCCACTGAGGTATACCAGTCAGGGCATGGCTTTGTATTTCGTTTATCAATGAAACACTTTCCCTACCAACTCACTCAATAGCTCACAGCTCTAAGTAAAACAAATGTATCTTAGACTGGATTCCCCAAAAAGTAGATCCTGAAATGAAGAATTGTGTTAAAGTGATGTATCAGGAATCATTCCCAGGAAAAGTCAGTAGAGGAGTAGGAAAGTGGGTGCTGGAGGGGAAGAACTGCACATGAGAGTGCTGTATCATGCAAGATCCCACAGTGGGTATGGAACACCTCAGTGTTCCTAACTGTAGTCAGAGGGCCTGAGTGTTTATATCTCAGAACCTAGAATCACTGGTTAAGGGCTTTATTGGGGTAATACAAATTCCTGGGTACTTAAAGAGCTCCATGTGTTTGGGCAAAACAGACTTTAGGAGAGCCTGCTGATGAAGATATTCAGGTGCTGGTTGTTTAAGTAAACTTCAGTGGGAGACGATGTACATGAAACTATAGGGAGTCAGAGCATATGACACTTTATAGGCTTCATACTGCCTGAAAAAGTATGGGTATTGTCATTATGTCTTAGTATAGTCCTTTTTCATCCATTGCCTTCCTGCATTCCTTTCCAACTTTACAGAACTTCTTCCATTATCCACAGTGAGCCATGATGTTACGTGTTTCCCCGTCTTTGTCCGTGACTTTTCTGTCGTGGAATGCTCTTAACTAAACCTCTTCCCTTTGATTGGCTGGTGAACACTTGCCTCATTCTTGAAGGTCCTACTCAAGCTTTGCCCTCTGTGTGAAGTCTTCTCTAACAACCTGGACAAATTGACACTTATTTCATCATAAAACTACAGCACCTTTCATTGATAACATAGCATATATCCCACTGAATTTTAATTTTCAAATTGTGACTGTTTACTCTGGTTATGATATCTGTGTTTTTATTAATCTTTGAAAACCTGGAACCCTTGATCCATATCCAGTACATGATCAGTATCAGTGTTGCTGAATGTAAACTAAATATGTAAAAAAAGTTGTAGGAGACACATTGATTTTTTTACTTGGAGGATCCCTTTTGAGCTAATCAAATCCAAGCCCCCAACCAGTGCAGAAATCTCTATCTACTGCATTCATAAGCAGTGGATAGGTGGTCTGTTTATTTTAAATATTGTTACAGCTAAAACAGTCAGCTTTTGTTTAATTTGATAAGACATAGCAATAATAATCAGCTGTGGGAGTGTTTGCTTCTTGGAGCCCAAACCTCCACACTCTTCTCTTACTAACTAGAGTTTATGTGCCTAAATTCCTCTTTTCTTAGTCCTTTAAATGACGTTTTCACAGGATTAGTAATACTTGTATTGACAACCAATACTTTCTAGGTTGAGAAGACAAGAGAGAATATCAACACATGTGATACACCACTAGTGTATCCAAAACTGACTCTATCCCGCCACTGGACATTTCACGGACATTCACTCTTGCTTGTGTGTTTTCCCCCAATTATGTCATGAGAAAGCGCTCCTCTTGCTGAGTCTTTTCCTGTGACCCTGCCATGCATTTGTAAATCACATAACCAAACTTTAGCAATACATTTGCTGGTTTCCAAGTAGGTTAATGTAAAGGGGAAATTAAAAATAAATAATAACTGAAATGTTTTGTTATCATCAGAGGGGCAAAGAGTATAGAATCTGGATAAGATACAGGCCTGTTTTAGAGACATATATCATGGGTGTTATGAGGTTTAACTGATATAAGAGTGATTACAATATGAATTTATCCAGCATCACTGTAGCCAAAGCAGGCCCTCTGTGCCTCTCATTCTTTGCTGTTAGAAAGTGTCTTTTCTGCTCTTTACACAACCTTCCACCACCCATTCAGACCTTTATCATCCCTTGCTTATCCTCCCACAGCTGGAGGTTGACTAGCTTTTGGAATAGATGCTAGAGAGCCTGTGTTTGCATTTTTCCTGTGTGCCATCTGTTCACAGAATGAATTACAGTTGCCTCCAGTTAAAAAGCAGATTGTCTTGGCCCAAGGTCAGGAGAGAAGTCTCAACATCCTGTTTGACTGTTGGAAGCCTCTTCCCCATCCTTCAAGACAGGAAAGTAACGCCTGCAATTAGAACTTGGTGCCTTGACTGGTTCCTCTGGCTATTGCTTCACAATCATCTATGGGAAATTCACAAAAGCGCCTCATCTTTTTCTGGCCTCGCCTTCTATTTCTTCATCTCAATGTGTGTTCCATTAGGATCATCTTTTAAAAAATGCCTTCTGTCAGAGTTGGTTTACTTTTAAATGTGCTTATGCTCAGAACTTTCAGAACTGTGGTCCCAATGAATGTTAGGTTTGGTGAAAAGACCTATAGTTGACATTTGCTAAATCACTTTGGCAACATTTTGTATGTTTCTATCTCTTGTATGTTTATTGAGAGATTGGAGATCCAGGGCAGAGAAAAAGAAGATAGTGAAGCTGAAAATTAAAATCTTTCCCAGATTGTGGGGCTACCACTTTGGAAGAGAAGTAAAAAGAGAATATATACATTCATTCTACCTGCTTCCTCTTCTCCAGTGCTTTGTGTTGGCATCTAGTAAAAGAATTTTTAATGTTTTGGAGGTCTTATTTTCATTTTAAAAGACTTATAAAAGTAGAAAAGTCCAATGGTTAGATCCAGCCAATTACAGAGCAATGTGCCTAAATTGTCCAGATATGTAAAATGGCAAGAGGAAGTCAGAATCAAAAGCTAAATGAAAAAAATACTCAATATCTGTTCCTTCACATTTACCTTCTTGTGAATTCACTGAAAGTATACTTGAAATCCTGAATCATTGGGCCAGTGAATGCATCTTCCTTATGCCTTCCTAATTTCCTGGTCAAGTGACCTGACTTGTTTTCTTGATTCCTCTGCAATATATGTTCTGCGACAACATCCTTTTTCTTTTCTTTTCTTTCTTTTGTATTATCCTTCTCATATATTCACTTCCCTTTTTTCCAAGGTCCAAACTTCACCAGTCTAAATACTAGTGATCCTTTAAGATCCAGTTTAAATGTCACTTATTTCATTAAGACTTCCCTGTACACATTAGCTGGAGACCCCAGGGTGGAAGATGGCATTTTAGATAAATGAAAAAGAATATGTACATATGAATGTACTGGGTATGTGGGTTAGTGGGCATTAAGACTGGCAACATAGGTTATAACCAGATGGTAGGTTACTTGAAGTGTCTGTTGGAAATAGATGAATTTAGGAAGAATATGTATTCTCATGAAGATTTTAAAAAATCAGAACACAACTTCAGGAAAATAAACTCTGTGGCTGAGTATAAGACCTATTAGAGAAAAGCCTGTCATATGCTCCTTTTATTCCAAGTCCTGTCTTAACCACTATGCTTTACTAACCACTCACTGTGTGCTAGGGGCTTTAAGATGTTCTAAAAGATGTGGATTATAAACCTGCCTTTACTGCTTTGCTAACCATGTGACCCCCAGCCTCTCTGGGTTAGTTTCCTTATCTATCAAATGATGAAAATAGTAAGAATTTCATAAAGTTCTTTTAAGGATTAAATTAAATTTATATATATGGTGATTATTATAGTTTCCAGCCTATGCTAAATACTCAGTAATTGTTAGTATTATTAGTTAGTAATTGTGGTATTATTAGTATTAATATCAATAATAATAACTATTCCTTGCTTGAATTCTTTTTTCTTTTAAAATGAGTGAGTTTTTTAAAGATTTTATTTATTTATTTATTTTAGAGAGGGAAGGGAGGGAGAAAGAGAGAGAGAGAGAGAGAAATCAATGTGCGGTTGATGGGGGTCATGGCCCGCAACCCAGGCATGTGCCCTGACTGGGAATCCAACCTGCGACACTTTGGTTCGCAGCCCGCACTCAATCCACTGAGCTACGCCAGCCAGGGCTTTGAATTCTTTAATTCACATTTCAAACAGATCAGTGTATACATAGCTACTAAAATCACTCATGGCTAAGATTCTTTTTCAATATACAGAACAATCCCTCTCATGGGCAAAAACATTCCCCTGCCCCGCTTCTCCACCCAAAGAACACTCCTATGTTGAAGTTCTAATCCTCAGTACTTCAGAGTGAACTTATTTGCAGCTAGGTTGTTGGGGTTTTTTTTCCAGAGATAATGAAGTTAAAATGTGAGAACTAACCTAATAGGAGTGGTATCCTTATAAGCAGAGGAAATTTGGAGACAGATATGTACAGAGGGAAGACAATGTGAAGACACAGAGAGCAGACAGCCATCTATAGGCCAAGGAGAGAGACCTAGAGTAGGCCCTTCCCTCACCACCCTCAGAGGAAACAGCCCTGCAGGCACCTCGATCTCAGACTTCAGGCCTCCGCCCCCCAGTACTATGAGAAAATAAATTTCTGTTGTTTAAGCCAACTAATCTTAGTACTTTTTTTTTACAGCAGTTGTAATAAATTAATACACTCCCACAGTTTTCAAGGCATTTGTTATCTTTTAAATAAATTGGTCCATTCAGTGTTCCAAGCAATAACTAGACAGGGTAGATATTTAAAGTTAGACAGGCTACCATATGAAGTAAAGACATTCCTGTAACATGTAGGTAGACTTATGAGAGTCTCTTAACAATCATGAGAGACATAGCCTGAGACCCTTGTGAATTTCTAAATTTGTAAAGACAGTAGAGAATGAAATGCCCCACTGAGGCAGAGGCTGAACAGGATTAAAGTTTCCCTATATCACAGCCTGTTGAACGTGGCCAGAGTCAACTTACATTTTACATTTTAGGAGTGCTGTAAAGTAGTGGGAACTATAAATCAACCCTTGAATGCCAAAGATCTCCCTTACATTACTAAAATCAGTTTATGTGTTTCCTACTATTTGGTACTCAGAGAAGTTATATCACAGATTCATGTTTTACTCCTTGCTGAGAATTAAAAAGGATTTTAATCAACTTTCTCATCTAACAGCTATGGAATCTGAATCCTGAAGATGAGAAATATTTTGGCTGATGTTACACAGCTAATTTCAATTTTTCCTAATTTCAGTCTTCCTTTTTTAGACTCTTAGAGAGATAATCATATTAAACAGCATTTTCCTCTTCCTTCTCTTCGGTTTTGTCTTTTATTTTTCCTTCTTCTTGAATTTCCTGTGAAACTAAAAAGAGATAGATCCTGACCCAGGAACTGAGTGGAGCTCAGTGACTTACATGCACCCTGCTTGTCCTTTAATCCGCCAGCCTCAGAGACTGCTTAGCTCCTCGCATCTCAATAATTCATTTCACATATTCTGGATGGTGTTGTTTTGACAAACAGCTTTTGTAAATGAAGGGAGGGAGAGGAAAGGTTAAGGGAATTTTGCCCATGCTGGACTTCTTTGAATTAGGAAAACATAATCGCTCATAAAATAGCATGAGATAATTATAACTTCTGAAATATATGACTCAAAATTAAATGTGTTTTCTGTGTGGGTGTACAGGTGGTAATACGCAACAAAAGAGAAAAAAACACCCCCTCAATGTTACCCTTTCTTTGCTTAGAATTTTTAGATTGTTCACATGTACAGAGAACAATATACCATCTGTCATGAATACTGGGAATAAAACAACTGATTTGTTAACTTCATCACTGTGTACATCCCACATTACCTGGTACTCCAGGTTAATGGGTGTAAATATATATTTGAAAATGCAGTAACTTCTAGCCCTCACTGTGAATCAAACTCATCTCTGAGCTTAACACAAACTGACACAGAATCTCAGGTGCTACTTCCAGAAATTCTGAGTTATCTGGGCTGGAATGGGGACCATACATCAATATTTCTTTGAAATCTTTTCAGGTGGTTCTAATGTGCACATTGTGGAGGACACCTAACTTAATGGTTCTATAAGCCAAGACAACTGATGACTGATATGGGTGAAATATAAGACTGTCTCAGAATAAAGACAATAAATGGGAAGCAACCTCTTTCTGAGTTGAGACCTGAGATAGCAGTAGCCTGAGAAGTAACCAGAGAAGTCTGAAGGATGCTGCTGTGGTTTTCTGTTCTTCCCAAAATGTGTAGCAAACCATTTTAATCAGAGGAAGTTGGTCAATTACTGTATGTTGCTGAGCAGAGATGGGCCAAATAATTCTCTGGCTTGCTTAATAAATTTCTTCCCAAGCAAGTGAAATGGATTTGCACTTATTTAATATAATGAAGTTTCTTTACATGGCTTCGTTTGAGGTTGGCAAGTTTAGATCTCAGACTAAGGGTGAAAGTGCTAGTTAGAGTGCAGCTATTAGACACCAATGCACTAATGAGCCAACTATGGTGTGTAATCGATGTGTGAAAAATGGGTAATTCTTACTAATGTCCTGATAATTATTTGTCAAAGTGCTAGTGCTAATTATTGTCCTGCAATTTGGCCCAAGTTCAATGGGATAATCCTGGCATTGGCAAATAAAAACATGCATTGCCAGTGTCACCCACTTTGAATGTTTTTTCCCTATTTTCCTCCCATAGAGATCCTTTATGTCATTTTCTATGTACTTACATACTTCATTTTTCTTCCATTTTCTTGATTTTTTAAGCTCCATGTTTCATCTTTTCTTCCTGCTTCCCTTTCTTATTACAAAAAAATACTGGATGGGAACTCAAAAGGCCTAAGAATTAATCCTGGTTCTGCTATAAAGGCAAGTCATTTCTTCTCTTTGAGACTGGTTCCTTAAGTATTGGAATAAAAGAACTGGATAAAACAGAGTTGCCCTTTTTGCTTTAAAGTAATAGAGTTCCAGGTGTCCCTGGCATGTCTACTCAATGTTTGTGTCCATAGCATCATTTTTTAATCAAGTTTATTTATCACCATGATGACACATTTTTGAGCCATGGGACATACATGGGTACCTACTAGTAATCAATGGCATAGGAAATGGAGTTCACCTGCTTTAGAAACTTAGAGAAGGGAGAAGAAAATAGAGCCTTTAGATATGAAAACATACTTCCAAGTACATGGCAAGGTGACACTGCCACCTTCAAACTTTCTCCTAGGGTAGTTATTCTTGTGGAAGAATTTTTCATTAATAATCTCTTAAATAATAAATTATCATAGCAGTGCCTTGGATCAGTACAGCATCCAGTGAAGAGCTCTGATCTCTTCTCATCTCACTTTACAACATTTCTGTGTGATAGTTGGAGCGGATAATAATTATTCCTTCTTTGTTGGTGGAAAGCAAGCAAAGGGGGATTAATAGCATATATAGACAGAGCAAATTTGCATTACGCATTTCCTTTTTAAAGCCATCTATCCTTCAAAACTGTTCAGT
This sequence comes from Phyllostomus hastatus, assembly GCF_019186645.2. NCBI lineage: Eukaryota > Metazoa > Chordata > Mammalia > Chiroptera > Phyllostomidae > Phyllostomus > Phyllostomus hastatus. The sequence continues at coordinate 84,154,041 of NW_025333977.1, read as the reverse complement.
GTGTGTGTGTGTTTACTTTTTCAGCAAATGCAACTCATCACAGTAAGGCACTTTGCCCTTTTCCACCTTGGAGTCAAATTGGAAAAGAGTATACCTTTTACTTCCAGAATAAACAAAAACTGTAATAAATTACATATTTGGAAAATTTTAAGATTATTTTAAAAAATTATTTATTTATTTTTAGAGAGGAGGGAGGGGAAGGAGAAAGAGAGGGAAACACCAATATGTGGTTGCCTTTCACGTGCCCCCACACTGGGGACCTGGCCTGCAACCCAGGCACATGCCCTGACTGGGAATCAAACCAGCAACCCTTTGGTTTGCAGGCCTGAATTCAATCCACAGACCTACACCAGCCAGGGCCTTAAGATTATATATTTTTTTAGTTTACACATGTAAACATTTTTCTTGAAGGCTATACAAAATAAGCCATAGGTCAGATTTTGTCCTTGGGCCAGAGATTGCCGACCCCTCCCTACCTCAGAGACATGTCCATATTGTGTGATCCTATGACTCTTGAGCCAACAAGAACACTGATGTTCACATGTAGGTGTTCGGAATATGGACATTAACATATCATGATGCATTAAATTGACTATGTAGGAGGTAGTGTCTAAGCTACTCAAGTTGACAACCATTGAAAACAAGACCCATTTTTTTATTTTCATAATTTCAGTGATGGCAGTTTTTCACCTGGAAAAATACATTATTGTGAGACATAATGAAGAGTGTGCCTTTTAAAATACTAATATTCCTTTCATTTTTAGCAATGAACAATTTGTATTCTGTTCATCCCCCCATACAATCATCAATGAGAAAAGTTAGTCAAGAGATAACTAATATGCATGATCTTTCATACACATGTGATGCACACGCATACACATTCATGTGTGCACACACACATATATACACACACAGTGTTAATAGATATGTCAAGGAGTTAATATGTGTTTAATTAGGCATTCCCAATGATCTATAGAACTATAATATACCCGCAATAGAGAATTTTCAGTTGAGAAAGAAAAATGTACATAGTTTATAGGAAAGAACCTACCACATTTTTTTAATCCTCACCTCAGGACATACTTATCGATTTTAGAGAGGGAGAGAAAAATTGATGTGAGAGAGTAACCTGTATTGGTTGCCTCTTGGGCGTGCCCCAAATGGGGATGGAATATGCAACCTAGGAATGTGCCTCAATTGGAAATTGAATCTATGACCTTTTGGTTTATGGGACAACACTCCAACCGACTGAGCCACACTGGCCAGGACAAAAATACAATGTTTGTAATATCTTTCTCTCACGTATAGCTGATGAAACCAAAATGGAATAACAACAAAAAAAGGGAGGAGTAAGTTTCTCTTTTAAAATAAAGCAGACATCCCTTGTCATATGATATTGATGTGGGAAAATGTCCATGATATATTAAGTCATAGAGTCATCTATGCAGTGTAGCCCCAACTTTGTAAACATAATCCTCACAATACACACATATGTTTATATGAGCAAGGAGGAAAATGAGAACCAACATACAGTCAGCCTATTAAAATTGGTTGCTTCAGGAGGGTACTAAGGGGGAGGCAGGCAAAAATGGGTAAAAATTGTGAAACTTTTCTTTATTCATCAAGTTAAAAAACAAAATATAGAGAAAAGCATATGCTTAGAGCAAATATGAGACATAATATAAATATATCATTAGTCTTAATTATATAGTATCAGTTAATGCAATATAAATCAATTATATGCCAACTGACATATAAGAAACATTAATTAATTTTAATAATCATAGATTTTTTGTAACTTCAATCTGACATATAACTAATAATATATAATGCATGTGATATATTTTATTATATTATATTATTATATTATTTACATATTATAATTATGTGATAATTATATCCTATCATATTGTTACTAATATATGATAATTAATAATACCTAAAATTAGCTTTATATTGTCCAAGTACTATATTCAGTGCTCTATGTGAATTTCTTTTTTTTACCAGCCATTGCAACCCTAGGTGGTGTTGCTGTTAATAACATCATCTTACCAACAAGAAGATCATGGGTCAGTGAAGTTAAAGCAGTTGATCAGACTCATATGGCCTGGAAGAGGTTGCATTAGATTTTAAACTTTGGTCTAGGACATCCAGCCAAGATGGAGGCATAGGTAGACACACTGTGCCTCCTTGTACAACCAAAAGAAGGACAACAACAATTTAAAAACAAAAATCAACTGGAACTGACAGAAAATTGAACTGTATGGAAGTCCGACAACCAAGGAGTTAAAGAAGAAAATTCCATCCATACAGGTAGGAGGGGTGGAGACAGGCAGCTGGGCAGAGAGGACTCAAGGCAAAGCTGTGGTGGAGGACCAGGGTGGTCAAGGCTGGCAACCTGGCAAGGTGGCGGATTGTAGACTGGGCGGTCCCACATCACGTGCAGATAAACTGGGAGAAACAACTGGGGAGCAGGACAGACTGTGCAACCCAGGGCCCCAGTGCAGGGTAATAAAGCCTCAAACCACTAAATGAAAACACCTGTGGGGGTTGAGGCAGCAGGGGAAACTCCCAGCCTCACAGGAGAGTTCGTTGGAGAAACCCACAGGATCCTAGAATGTACACAAGTCCACCCACACAGGAGTCCTCACCAGAAGGGCCCAATTTGCTTGTGGGAAGCAGGGGAAGTGACGGAAATTCAGCAGAGAGTGGATCAAGCACCATTGTTTCCTCTTGGACCCCTTCTCCACATACAGCATCACAACACAGCAACGTGGGTTACCCCACCCAGGTGAACACCTAAGGCTCCACCCCTCACTACAGGTGCATCAAGACAAAAAAAAATGACCCAAATGAAAGAACAGATCAAAGCTCCAGAAAAAATACAACTAAGCAATGAAGAGATAGCCAACCTATCAGATGCACAGTTCAAAACACTGGTATTCAGGATGCTCACAGAATTGGTTGAATTTGGTTGAAAATTAGATGAAAAAAATGAAGGCTATGCTAAGTGAAATGAAGAAAAATGCACGGGGAACCAATAGTGATGTGAAGGAAATGGGACTCAGATCAATGGAGTGGACCAGAAGAAAGAAAGAAACATCCAACCAGAAAAGAATGAAGAAATAAGAATTTCAAAAAATGAGGAGAGGCTTAGGAACCCCCAGGACATCTTTGAATGTTCCAACATCCAATTTATAGGGATACCAGAAGGAGAAGAGGAGGAGCAACAAGTGGAAAATTTATTTGAACAAATAATAAAGGAGAACTTCCCCAATCTGGAAAAGGAAATAGACTTCCAAGAAGTCCAGGAAGCTCAGAGAGTCCCAAAGAAGTTGGACCCAAGGAGGAACACACCAAGGCACATCATAATTACATTATCCAAGATTAAATTGAAGGAGAGAATCCTAGAAGCAGCAAGAGAAAGGGAGGCAGTTACCTATAAAGGAGTTCCCATCAGACTGTCAGCTGATTTCTCAAAAGAGACCTTACAGGCAAGAAGAGGCTGGAAAGTAGTATTCTGGGTCATGAAAGACTGGGACCTACATCCAAGATTGCTCTATCCAGCAAAGCTTTCATTTAGAATGGAAGGGCAGGTAAAGTGCTTCTCAGATAAGTTCACGTTAAAGGAGTTCATCATCACCAAGCCCTCATTTATATGAAATGTTAAAGGGACTTATCTAAGAAAAAGAAGATAAAAAAATATGAACAGTAAAATGACAGCAAATGCACAATCATTAACAACCACACCTAAAACAAAAGCAAAAGCAAACTAAGCAAACAACTAGAACAGGAACGGAAACACAGAAATAGAAATAACATGGAGGGTTAGCAACAGGGAAGTGGGAGGAGAGAGTGGGAAAAGGTACAGGGAATTAGTACCATAAATGGTAGGTACAAAATAGAGAGAGAGAGGTTAAGGGTAGTATGGGAAATGCAGGAGACAAAGAACTCATATGTATGACCCATGGACATGATCTAAAGGGGAAAATGTGGGTGGGAGGAAATGTGCAGGGCAGAGGGGAGTGAAGGAAGGAAAATGGGACAACTGTAATAGCATAATCAATACATGTTTTAAAAATAAAAATAACAAACAAAAAAGACTTTGGTCTAGGACTGAAACCCTTGTTCTGTCCTGTGTTGCTATCACACAAAATGTATGGTAGTCTCCTAAAAGGGCTCCAAGTATATAGAGTTTTTACACATAGGAAAGCCAGTAATTATAAAATGCTGATTCAGAAATTCTGAACATAGAAGGAATCTATGTGAGATCCACAGTTTGTGACAATAACTAAGTTTCTGTCCTTTAATCCCACATTCCCTGAAAGTGGTTATCACGTTATCTATGTATGACTATTTTCCTTGCTTGCAAAATATTTATAATCCCTTGTTAACCTGTTGACCACAAATCTTTTTTGACTGTTCTGATTGCTATGGCTTCTTCTTCTGGTTAGAAATTGTTTTTCTTCTGTACCTTCTGACTTTCTGTGAAGCATTATTCTTAAATATCATTTCCAGTTTGAGCACTGTTATTTCTACTCCACATGTTCACTTGATTCCAAGAGACTTTGATCTGTACAATCTTCTAAAAATGTAAGTCAAATCAGGTCACTCTTCTGCTTAGGACTTTTCAGTTTTCCCATAACTTCTAAAATAAAACCCAGTTTTCTTCTTCAGCTAACAAAGGCAACTCATGACCTATCCTTTTTTCTAATTTCCAGTAACACATGCTCTACTGCCCGTGATTGAGACTAGCTGTACTCTTTTTTGACAATGCAATCCCTGATCCCTGAATCTCCGAATCTGGGTTATTGTCTTCCTCACCTTCTCAAAGGGGTTGCTCGGGCCACTTAGTTACTTCCTATCTCAGCAGATTTCTGTAATTTTCAGCGTAGCACTGAGAACATATAAGAATATATCCTTGGTTAAATCAATGAAATGATTGTCTTTATTTATAATTACCATAACATTAACATTTATAATCAATAACGCAATTAAATTTTTCATTTATGGTACTTTTATGTTATTAAAATATACTTTAAGTTATAGCAACATTCAGAATTCCTGCAAACACACAAACACTCTTTGCAGTAAGAATGAACTTGTTTATATCATGATAGAGCTCACTGTTTTGGGGTCTAACAATTACTGATAGTAAAGACAGCAAACTAAGCATAAGTCTTGTTACATGAGTTACTTCTGCAACATATCCAATATGTGACCTTGGCTAAGATCAGTTTAATTTGTCAAGTTCAATTCCTTCATCTGTAAACTTAAATTGCTGCCATTTATCTTATAGCCATATCTACCATATGGACTATGGACAGAAAGCCACTGCCGGGACAGAATATAGAGATACAGAATGGTTTCCTATATGCAGTGGTGTCTTTTATCTGCCTATTAGTTTAATCCATATGCAGAATTTATACAAAAAAACTGGGCTAGTCTACTTATAGGAAGAAGGAATGGAAATTGGTGAGAGAAATATCAATAACTTAAGCAATGCAAATGACACCGCTGGCAGAAAGTAGGCATGATTTGAAATAACTTCTAATGAAAGTACAAGAAGAAAGTGCAAGAGCAGGACTGCATGTAAATATGAAGAAGACAAAAATCATGACTCCACAGACAATGAAGACATAGAAATTGTTAAAGATTTTGTTTACCTTTGTTCAGTCATCAATTCAAATGGAGACTATAGCCAAGAAATCAAAAGAAAGCTAAGAGTACACAGCAGTGGAGAGGTCTTCAAGAGAAAAATATGTCAGAGACTAAGGCTAAGATCACCTCCAGTGTGTTCAACCTTTTGGCATCTCTGGGTCACACTGGAAGAATAGTTGTCTTGGGCCACACATTAAATACATTGTGACATGTAATTACAAAAAAAACCCACATAGTGTTTTAAGTAAATTTATGATTTTGTGTTAGGCCACATTCATGGCCATCCTGGTCTTCCTGAAGACCCTTGTATTCCCAATTATTATGTACCAATGTGAAAGTTGGACAGTGAAGAAGGCTGACAGGGAAAAATAACTCATTTAAAATATGGGGTTGGAAGACAACAAAGAAAGAAAACTATAGGCCAATATTGTTGATGAACATAGACACTAAAATCCTCAATAAAATATTGCCAAACCACATCCAGCAATACATTAAAAAGATCATATACCATGTAAAGTGGGATTCATCCCAGGGATGCAAGGATAGCACAACATTTGCAAATCAATAAACATAATGCATTACATTAAAAAGCAAAGATAATCACATGATTATATCAATAAATCCAAAAAAGCATTTGATAAGGTACAGTACCCATTTATGATAAAAAAACATTCAGCAAAGTGAGAATAAAGGGAACATTAAAAAGGCTATATATGAGAAGCCTACAGCCAACATTATACTTAATGGGCAAAAACTAAAAGCTTCTCCACTAAGATCAAGAACAAGAAAAAGGTGTTTCCTTTCACCACTTCTATTCAACATAGTGTTAGAAGCTCTTACCACAGTGATCAGACAAGAAGATATAAAAGGCATCCAAACTGGAAAGGAGGAAGTAAAACTGTCACTGTTTGCAGATGACATAATAGTGTACAGAGAAAACCCTATAGACTCAACCAAAACACTACTTGACCTAGTAAGTGAATTTGGCAAAACAGCAGGATACAAAGTCAATATTCAAAAATCAAAGGCATTTTTGTACACCAAGAAAGAAATATCAGAAATAGAAGTCAGGAAAAAAATCCTATTTGCTATAGCAAGAGAAAAAGTACCTAGGAATAAACCTTACCAAGGAGGTAAAAGACCTGTACTCAGAAAACTAAAGAATACTGAAGAAAGAAATTAAGGAAGAAACAAAAAATATGGAAGCATATACCATGTTCACGGATTGGAAGAATTAATATCATCAAAATGTCCATACTACCTGAAGCAATCTATAGATTCAGTGCAATCCTTATTAAAATACCAATGACATACTTCACAGACATAGAACAAACATTTCAAAAATTTATATGGAATCATAAATGATCCCAAATAGCCTCAGCAATTTTGAGGAAGAAGAACAAAGTAAGAGGGATCACAATACCTGATTTCAAATTATATTACAAGGCCAGTGTAATCAAAACATTCTGGCACTGGCATAAGAACAGACACATAGATCAATGGAATGGAATAGAGAGCCCAGAATAAACCCAAGTCTCTACGGTCAATTAATATTCAACAAAGGGGGCAGAAGCATAATATAGTGTAAAAATAGCCTCTTCAACAAATGGTGTGTGGGGAGATCTGGACAGCTACATACAAAAAAACAAAAACAAAACAAAACAAAACTCAACCACCAACTTGCACCACACACACACACACACACACACACACACACACACACACACACACACACTCTCTAGATGGATGAAAGTCTTAAACATAAGTCACAACACCATAAAAGTCCTAGAGGAGAACGTTGGCAGGAAAATTTCAGTTATTCCATGCAGCAACATTTTCACCGATACATTCTCTAGAGCAAGGGGCATAAAGGAAAGAATAAACAAATGGGGTGTCATCAAATTAAAAACTTCTGGACGGCCTAAGAAAATACCAGCAAAATGAAAAGGGAACCAACCCTATGGGAAAATATATTTGCCAATGACACCTTGGACAAGGGTTTGATCTCCAAAATATATAAAGAACTCACATGACTGTATACCAGGAAGACAAACAATCCAGTTAAAAAATGAGTGAAGAACCTGAACAGACACTTCTCTGAGGAGGACTTACAGAGGGCCCAGACATATGATAGGATTCTCAGCATCACTAGCCATCAGGGAGATGTAAATTAAAACCACAATGAGATACAACTTCACACGGGTCAGAATGGCTATCATAAACAAATCAACAAACAACAAGTGCTGGCAAGGTGGTGGAAAAAAGGGAACCTTAGTACACTGTTGGTGGGAATGCAGACTAGTGCAGCCACTGTGGAAAATAGTATGGAATTTCCTCAAAAAACTAAAAATGCAACTGCCTTTTGACCCCGCAGTTCCACTGCTGGGATTATCCTGAAGAATCTGGAAACACCAATTCAAAAAAACCTATGTACCCCAGTGTTCATAGGTGCGCAATTTACAATAGCCAGGTGCTGAAAACAGCCTAACTACCCATCACTAAATGAGTGGATCAAAAAAACTGGTATATTTACACAATAGAATACTACGCAGCAGAAGGAAAGAAGGAAATCCTACCCTCTGACAGCATGGATGGAACTGGAGAGCATTATGCTAAGTGAAATAAGCCAGGCAGTGAAAGACAAATGCCATATGATCTCACCTATAAGTGTAACCTAATTAACAAAACAAACTAGCAAGCAAAATAGAGCCAGAGACATGGAAATAAAGAATAAACTGACAGTATCCTGAGGGGCAGGTGAAGGGAGGTAAAAGGGGAAAGAAGGAGAAGGCTCAACAAGAACTTGTATAAAGGACCCATGGACAAATACAATGGAGGGAGAGATTAATTGTGCAAGGTGGGGGTGGGTATGGTGCGGGAGAGTAATGGAAAAATGGGGACAATGGTAATGGAACAACAATAAAAAATGAAAAAAATTATGTTCCATATATATATTACAGATTACATATTACATATGGTGTTGGAGGAAAGCTGCATAGATGCCCTGGACCTCCAGAAAGACAAACAGTTGAATCCAAGAGGAAATTAAGCCTGAAAGATCATTGAAGGCAAAAATGACAAAAATGAAGCTGTTCTACTTTGAATACATCACGAGAAGGAAGGGTTCTTTGGAAAAGACAATAATGCTAGGAAAAATTAAAGGCAGCAGGAAAGAGGAAGAGCAAATGTGAAATGAGTTGATCCATAAAAGAAGCCATAGGCATCAATCTACAGGAGCTGAACAGGGCTATGAACACAGGATATTGTGGACATCTCTCATGCACACAGTTGCCAGAAGTTAGAGGTGACTCAATGGCATGTAGCACACACAGCAAACAGAATAGGTGAGGTGATCTTCTATTGAAGGGATTGGGAGTTCTCATGTCAACCTTAGCACAATTTTATAACTTTAACTGATAATTATTTGTGTAATTAGTTTAATTTCTGTTTATACCATTAGACTGTAAATTACTTAATATCAGAGATAGTATTTATCTTGTAAGACTATGAATACTTAGCATCTAATTCAATGTCCAAAAGAGAAGTCTCAATAAAAATTTCTTGAATTCAATAATTGCTTATGTTTTTATAATGATCAGATAAGATGATATGTGGGATAGCTTTTTATGAATTCTAAAACAAACTGTCATGTACATTATTAAATTATTCTCTTCACTACCATAAACTCTTCTCATTCTTTTTCATATCCACTGAAGGAAGGCCACCTCTAGGGTCAGTGGACTTCAGAAATGTATTTTTTTTTCTGTGGAGGACTCTATGTGAATTTAAAAAGTCTCCCCAAATTAGTGTGTCAACACCATTCTGGTAGCCTAAGCTTATATGATCCCTTAAAGAAATGTTTTATCAGTTACCAGGAGCAATCCACTAATCAGGCCACACACCTGAAACTTGGCCTGGCCATATTCCCAGGTGGCCTTTATAGTCATGAGCGTTGGAGCTCTCTTTAAGCCATTTGTTTGATTCCACGCAGAGTAGAGGTTTGAAAGGCACTGTGAAGGTTTACTGTGGCTGGTTTTAGGCTTTAGAGACATAGAAATTTTGAAAGGGTACTCCAGTTTATTTAGACCACTTGGGGGAACTGAGACCAAGTCCTGGCTCTGCTTTCTGAGATTTGGGCTGGAAGAGCTGAACTGACACTTGCTGCAGGTACACTAAGACAAATGTGCTCAACTATGTTCCTGTCTTTACTTCTCCGTTAACTGGTTATTTTCAAGCCAAATGCATTGTCTGTTTTTTTAATTGGGTAAAGAGAACTGATGATGTTTTTCTAATCTGTCTCTCAGTATTATGCATGTGTGTGTTTGTGTGATAGACACACATTCTTTATGAAGCCAGAAGGGTTTTGTGGAATTTAAATATTAACAGTCGTGAATATCATGAAAATAATAGAGGTGAATGGGATATGACTTTGAAGAAATTGTAAGATCTTGGCCAATAATCTTAATAGTGAGATTTTGTGTGGTAGGGGAAAGAGCATTTGAACTGTTAGGTTGAAGAAAGGAGTGATATAAAGTAAAGGTTTGAAATTGTCTTAGAAATAATGTGAATATACAAGACAAATTTGTTGAAGTCCACCTTAAAATACAGTGATGAAGAGTTGGGTTTTATTTAATATTTTGGGAGGTTATAGACCATGGAAATTATTGACAAAAGTATGTTTTAGAAAAATTGGCATTAAGAGATGGATTATATAAATATTTATAAATGCTAATTGACCTCATCTGGGTGTCTTTGAAATGTGTTCTTCAGCTGTCTTTGTTTTGGCATCAGTAAAAGTACCTAATCTAGTGATATATAGATGTAGAAATCAAAATACTTGTGTTAGTTAAATGTAAAAAGTGCACTAAGAAAAACATGCTTAAATACATATTGACTGATAATAGAGAAATGTTCTTTCTTTGGATGAACCCAGAGAGCCATTACCAGCAAAAATTAAACTACAGCTCTCATGGAGTGTTTGTGTGGCTTCAAAAATAAAACTTTAATCCCACTACAGTCTCCTAATATAAGTAATGCTGCTGTTGTTCATGTTGGTTTTTATTTTTGAGGCCTCAGACCAAGCTCTGGTATGGCCCATGAAATTAAAAATATTTTGTTATTGTAATAAGAAGGAACTTCTTTTTCATCACACATTTTGTTGAGACTGAGAGATGTAAGGTTCTTGTATGTGATAAATAATAATTAGATGCAAGAATATCTCATCAGTGTTTAAAATTAATCCATTCAGTGGGTATTTTACCTTATTATGATTGTATTTATCAGAATCCAAAGACCATTTCTTTTAAGGAAGTGATAAGCCACACAACATTTAATTGCAGTAGCTTTCTAACTTACAGATTGGGTTCCAAAAGTTTGTTGGCAAGCATTGTTCAAACTAATTATTTTAGAGTTCTGAAGAGTAAATCCTACTATGTTAGTAGCAAAACTCTCTGAATATTAATGAATTTAGTGTATTGTTGAGTCAAATGAATATTATAAGTAAATTATGTACATAGTAAAAAATATGCACAATAGTTATTCATCCTACAAAGGAAGTAGTCTGAAATGATAAGCAGTTCACATAAATGTATACATTTTCAAGTAATTTAATTCAAAATGAAACTTTAATACATAAATAGTATGTTGGAATTTTAATCCTAAAATACTCTAGAGAATTGAAAGAGAGCAATATTCTGTAATGCTCTCAGAGTAAGTTAATTGATTATGTTCAGTTTCTTTTCAACACTTAATTTCAGGATGATCTTAAGATCCTCAACTATAAAAGTGAAGACAATGCCTTATAGAGAAAATATTGCAAATGAATTCCATCATTAAGCACTGTTGTTTTTAGAAATAATAAAAAATACTTGTATTAAAAATAATGAAAAGAAAAAGGAAAGATGCAACATTTATACATACCATAATAATCACAAAAACCAAATTCATGCACAGAAAAAAAATCCTCTCTAGTAGTGATTATCATTAGGTAGTGGGACCGTTTTTACTACTTTCATTTTTAGGTGTTTTATGAATTTCCTAAACTTAATTAATATTTTAATGATGAAATTTATTTTTTATCTTTTAAATTTTTTCAAATACTATCCCACCAACAAATAGCAGCCCAAAACTCTTCAGTATAGAATGTAGCCTAGAGTCCTTTTTCCCAAGAATAACCTAAATAGCCTTGCTTTCTTCACTCAGTAATAATATAATGATCATAACAGTGATGACAGACAAAGACAAAGCAGCATATATTTGAAAAGCATACCATACATTTCAAAGCAATTTTCACATAGATAACATTTGTTTTCATGGTATCAAATCTGTGCACTAGGATATTTATTTACCAAAGGGAATCAGTCCCTTTTATTAGCTTCACACAAGGCAGGGGGATTAAAGGAAATCTTGAGCTGGTAGGGGAGGCATCTTGCATCTTGACTGAACCATAATTCATTCACCTAGGGAATATATTCATGACCATTTCCTCACTCTCAGGACCTCCATCGGTAGCATGTTATATTCTGGGTTCTAGGAGAACTCAGCTTGTGACCTTTCAGTTCTAGAGCCGAGTCAATGCATAGCCTATAGAGAAATCATATGCCAATTGTAATTTGATTGGTGTCAAAAATTCATCAGTAAATGTAGTGTTAATTATTATATTGGCTTTGAAGTGATTGCCAAGGATTTTCTGATTATCCTCTGTTCTTTCTTCCTTTGTTTCTTGCTATAATTCTGTACCATTCAAGGGTAAGAGTGAAATACAACCAGAAGTCTAGTAGCTAAGGTGTAGATGACCAAAATTTGGTTGTAGTTGACTTGTTTGGTGACATGGGTTCAGACACTTAACCTCTTTGTAACTCAACTCATCTCTAGCAAAATGCATCTAATCTTGTAATAATACTTATCAAGTTGGAGAAGGCAGATAAATTTCTTTTTTAATATTTTATTGTTTATGCTATTACAGTTGTTCCACTTTTTCCCCTTCTCCCCCATCCACCCACCCCACTCTCCACTTCCATAATCAGTCCCCTCTCCATTGTCTATGTCCATGGGTCCTTCATGTATGTGCTTTGACTAACCCCCTCACCTTCTTTCAATCAGTCCCTGCCTCCCAACTCCCCTCTTCTAGCTGTCAGTCTGTTCCATGATTCTATGCCTCTGGTTCTTTTTTGCTCATTAGTTTATTTTGTTCATTAGATTCCTCTTAGAAGTGAGCTTATATGGTATTTGTCTTTCACCAATTGGCTTATTTCACTTAGCATGATACTCTCCAGTTCTATCTATGCTGATGCAAAATGTAGGAATTCCTTCTCTCTTTCTGCTGTGTAATATTCCATTGTGTAAATGTACAGCAGGTTTTTGATCTTCTCATCTACTGATGGGAACTTAGGCTGTTTCCAAATGTTGGCTATTGTAAATAGCACTACTTAAACATGGGGTGCATATATTCTTTTCAATTGATGTTTCAGGATTCTTTGGGTATATTCCCAGCAGTGGAATAGCTGGGTCAAAAGGCAGTTCCATTTTTAATTTTTTGAAGAAATTCTATACTGTTTTCCACAGTGGCTGCACCAGTCTGAATGCTCACCAACAGTGCACTAAGGTTCCTTCTTCCACATCCTCACCAGCACTTGTTTTTTGTTGATTTATTAATAATATCCATTTTAGCAGGTGTGAAGTAATATCTCATTGTGGTTTTAATTTGCATCTCTCTGATGACTAGTGATGTTGAGCATTTTTTCACATGTCTGTGAGCCCTCTGTATGTCCTGCTTGGAGAAGTGTCTGTTCAGGACCTTTTCCCATTTTAAAATTGGATTATTTTTCTTCCTGGTTTTGAGTTACATATGTTCTTCATATATTTTTGAGAGTAAACAATTGTGTGATGTATCATTGGCAAATATAGTCTCACATACAGTGGGTTCTCTTTTCATTTTGAAAATGTTTTGTTTAGCTGTGCAGAAGCTTTTTAATTTGATGTAGTCCCATTTGTTTATTTTTATTCCCCTTGTCCTAGGAAATGTATCAATAAAAATATTGCTTTGTGAGATATCTGAAATTTTAATGCCTATGTTTTCCTCTAGGATTTTTATGGTATCAAAACTTATATTTAAGTCTTTTATCCATTTTTAGTTTATTCTGGTTAATGGTTGAAGATGGTGGTCTAGTTTTACCAGTCCAGTTTGGAAAACACTGATTTCTGATGCTTCCTACCCCACCATCTTCTCTGATCTCCTAATAACTTTTACAATAGGTTTCTGCTCTTATTGGAATCTTAATAGTATAAGTATAGACTCCCTCATTGCTTTTGATGTCTTCCCTTCATATTGTGTTTCTTCAAAAACCTCTTTTCTTCTTGCCCAAAACACCACAACTGCAAATTTATGTGAAAATAGTTTTGTTAAAGGTTTGATGAAAATGAAGGGACATTTAAAATTACATATTTTTCCACATTAATGTACTTTTTAAATCTTGACTTCACTAATTCTATATATTAGTTTGCTAGACCTACCATAACAAAATACCATAGCTACATGGACTAAACAACTGAAAGTTGTTTTCTCACAGCTCTCACAGCTGGAAATCTGAGAGATCAAGGTACTGGCAGGGTTGGGTTCTTCTGAGGCCTCTCTCCTTGGCATGCACATGACTGCCTACTTGCTGCCTGTTCCCATTGCTGTATCTCTATGTGCTCATGCCTCTGGTATTTCTTCCTTCACTTGTGTAAGGACCACAGTCATACTGATTTAGTGACTCACTCTAAGAGCTTTACATTAATATAAGCACCTCTTTAAAACCTTATTCCCAAATAATCACATTCTGAAGTTCTGGTGTTTGGAATTTAAATCTATGGGTTTGGGGTGGACACAATTCAACCTATAACAATCTATTTCCCCAAGGCTCTAGACTACCTTTAAGCTTCTCATCTGGCCCCTTTTCTCTTCCTCTTTTCCATTTCCCTGTGCCACTTCCTAAAACACTTCTTTATTCTAGAGTTTCTAGAAGGTAAGCCCAAGTTCTTTTTTTTTGGAATTTATTTATTTATTTTATATTTTAGAGAGAGGGAAAGAGAGGGAGAAAGAGAGGGAAACAAACATCAGTGTGTGTTTGCCTCTGATGTGCCCCCTACTGGGGAACCTGGCCTGCAACCCAGGCATGTGACTGGGAATTGAACCAGTGACCCTTTGGTTCACAAGCAGGCACTCAATCCACTGAGCCACATCAGCCAGGGTTCAAGTTCTTATATTTTAATTATTCATTGGTCTCCCTTCTCTCAGCTAGACCTACCAGGGTGGGGATAAGGAATAACCTCAGAGTTCCAGAAAGGTATTTTCTAGAATGTAAGAGCAATCCTCCCCTTGAAAAGAATGCTTCTATCGCCATGACTCAAACTGCAGCCAGTGTTGTAAATAACACTTTTCCTTTGACAATTCTATGTGCATCACATTCAGCCTATTATTAAAACTTTTGGCTGCATCTATTGGCCTTAACCTGTAGGATGTGAGGTCTTCATATGCAGAAGCTATCACTTATTTATTGTTGTATTTCTCATTGCTACTATCTGAAAGTCTGCACATCATAGGATCCATTTCTTAACTAGCTTTCTTCCTTATGCTTGTAGAAAAGCTGTGAATTTCCTTCAACATTAATACAACTGATAATACATTTTTTCTTTAAAACTTCAGGCTAAACTTTTATACATGAGGTCTTGAGCTTTGTTATTTTTTTAACTTCATTTTTATTGTTGACACTATTACAGATACCCCACTTTTCCACTCCTTTGCTTACCTCCACCCAGCCCTTGCCTATTCCTCCCTCCCTGTGGTGGATACCAGCTAGCAGTATCCATCTCTGCTACAGATGCTCGTCAAAACATGAGAAAAACATACACAGAGACAACCAGGTCCTGTGGGGAAATAGGGACAGTATGGCCACTCTCTCTAGTGGAGAGCACCATGGCCACCCTCTCTAGTGGAGAGCGCACCATCTTCATTCCCAAACAGATTTTTATTGAGAATACAGACTTAGTTTGTGGATTCACAGTCTGGCAGAAAAGATCAAAAGAAGTAGGTGACTTACAAAGGTGCAGACAGAACCCCCACTGTGATTCTGGGCAGAGATTAGAGTTTTAACATTTGAAAGGAGTAGCAGAACTCAAAGGGCAGTTTTGGTTTCCTGTCTATGCCTTCAGATTCTAATCTAATAACATCCTTCAGTAAACAGATCTCACAGGATCTTGCATATTCTATGTCCCAGGCCTGATTACCCCGGGGTCCACCGTTTCTGGTCTGGGCTGCACCGCCCTTGATATTTCTGCAGGCCTGAGTTAACAGAGAAGACAAAGGCAGCCAGGAGACTTGGATTTCTCACATCTAAGAACAAGGACTCAGGCTTTGACAAAGCTGAGGGGGCAGGGGTTGATGTCCATCACCCCTTCATTTCCACAGCCCTGAGTCTCTTCCCAGAAGCCTCCACGTAATCATGCCTGTCTTAGATGATTTCCTCTGTGGGAAATCTTACCCGTCATTGGCTAACTGATCAAGCTTAGGAGGTCAGGCACAGAACAGGCAGCATTCATGCCAGGGAAATAAGTTTTGTCTCCTTAGTGGCTGCTGGTCTAGAGGTCTTTCACTCAGCCTAAGTCACAGGGGGTTACAGCTTCCTGAGACCAGGCAAGGCAGTCCCCAACACCTCCCCTCTGCCTCCCACCATACTATTGTCTGTGTCTATGGGACATGTATGTATGAGGTCTGTCCAGAAGGTATCCAGACATGTATTATGAAAATAGAGATATTTATTGAAGAAGATAGAAAATACAGGAAACTTTATACATAGGATAATGACATCTCAGTCCCCTTCAAAGTAGGCACCTTGGGACCTCACATAGTGTTCCCAGTTGCCATCAGTTGCCCCATCATACTTTCCTGAATCTCATTGACAGTTTGAAATCTCTCCCCTTTCAAAGGTGATTTTAGTTTTGGGAAAAGCCAGGAGCCACAGGACACCAAATCTGGGCTGTAAGGGGGCTGAGCCACCTGGGGGATTTGAGGTTTTGCCAAAAAACTACATGAGATGTGATGCATGAGCAGGTGTGTTATCATAGTGAAGGTGCCAGTTGTCCATAGTTGCAGTTTCCTGAATCATTCGAATAGTTTCCATGGAGGAATGTTTAAGCTTAACACAAAATTGGATGCTGATTCATTGCTGCACTCACTTAATCATTTTGAATGCAATAGGCACACAGTACACATATTAACGCAATGGTGTCTACTACCTTCACTGACTAGTGCAGTGAAGCTGTCATTGTTCACACATGCTCATTCCAGTCCACTCTCCTTGGCTGCCAGCTTACACTGATGTTCCACAAAACATTCTTGTTGCATTAAAAATGTCTGGACTTTTTCTGGACAGACCACGCATGGTTTTCGGCTAATCCCTTTACCTTCTTTCATCAGTTAAGCTTTGTCATTTAATTTGTTTTTAAAACCATCTATGTACTTCCAATAGCACAAATTATGATACTTTGTACTAGCTCTAGAATGTTTATTTGTTCATTGGTTTAAAAAAATAAGAATTATTTTTTCTGATGAGGTAATTTTTTAATTTTTGGCCATGAATTAGTTTTATCTTTTAAAATCTTCCTTGTTTTTGAAATTTATATAGAGATTTATATCCAAGACTTGGTGAATTTTTCCATTTAAATTATATACATGTATACACACATACACATATATACATACATCTGTATATGTCTAGAAGTATACATACATGCATGCATGTATACATACATACAAGTATATATGTCTAGAAGTATACATATATGTATGCACATATATATACATATAATTATACATACATATTATAAGTCTACAAATATGGTTTCTAGGAATAACTATAATTCTTATATTCTGACTTCTTTCTGTGATGATGGAGACATTTGTTACTTCTCTGAAAAATAACCACCTAATTAATAGAAGTACTGACCTCCAATATAGCCTGTCTTGGTGAAGCATTCAGTCACTAACTGTCCCTTCACCATGTCATACTCATATTCTATCAAAAACTAACCAACAGAATTGCAGGCATTGCTTTTCCTTTTGGTTTGGAGAGCTAAGAAGCCTAATTGTCCAGAACCAACTTCTTCAAATAGTTATGTTTTAGAGGAAACTTCAAAGTAGATTTAAAGCCAGCCTTCTTCAAATCTATTCAGGTAACTTGGGCATATTTTATTGAACAAATCTAAATTATTTTTCCTTCAATTGATCTCTTTGTTTAGTATCTGGATAATCATGGTCAGTTATGGAGACTTGTTATAACTTCCCACTCAATGTTTTCCTGTATTTAATTTTTTTTCTGAGATAAAAGTGGGCTACATAGGTATAAACAAAAGTGTTAAAATGTTACTAGGGCTCAAGAAGAGTCAGCATGACTCCTGTCCCACTCTTGACAATTACCTCTTTGGGAAGTGGTAGTGCAAAGTTGCCTTTGTTTCCATTCACTGTGTATTAGCATGGTTTCAACCTTTCAGGGGATGTTCTCCATCTCCTCTGTACACCATTGCAGAAGAACACTGTGGGCATCCTTCAGAGTTTTGCCACTGCTCTACTCTAACTATTGATTAAATGAAAAATATTAGTAGACCATTTAAAAGAACCTATCAGGCAGCTAACATTTTCTGCCCACCTGCATTTACCAGGAGCAATTTTGTTCCCACTCACTCACCTGCCACTCATGTCCTTAGGTTAAGAGAATTTTCATTTGTGCTTGTAGTCCAGTATATTCTGAGATGGCATGCAGTCACAGTCATTAGGCCTAGAAGGAATGTCTGGGGAAGCAAAGATAAGAGAAATAGTGAATAATTACCCTTGCTTATAAGCAGTAGGTTTCATAGGAAATGAAAGGAAAGGCAAGAAAATGAATAAATGTAAAAAAAGAGAAAGAAATATCCTGTTCAGAGATAAAAAAAAAACTAGGTCAGAAAGAAGTACATTTGATAGGAAATGGGGAAATAAAAGGGATACAAAAACATACAATATATTCCACTTCTAATGCCTTTGTAATGGGTGGCTGCCTGATTTTTCTCTTCAATTATTTAGCACACTTATACTACAAGCTCTGCTTAACAAATTGATCCATGATACTATTTTGAAGATGCCAGTGGTTGAGATTTCTCTAGTTTAAGCCTCGGATACACATATTCAAGAAATACAGGATTTTACTGGGCTGTGTCCATACCTTTTACTCTTCTAATGAAAGAATTCAATTATCTTAACATTAATCTGATCAATTGCTATTTAACAGGTTGTTAATGTCTGATGTGCGAATTGGTAGTATTTAGGTAAGGCATAGAAGGGTAATTGTTTCAGGTATAAGATATTCCATCAACTTTATTCCTAAAATCTGGGTAATCAAATCAAACTGCCCCTCTCCCTCTTCATTTATATTTTGTAAAGGGCTGGGCAATACTAATGGCTGAAAAGTGACTCAGGAATAGAAGGTGGTAGTGGTGTGTGTGTGTATGTGTGTGTGTGTGTGTGTGTGTGTGTGTATGTAATTGATAAGGAAGATTACAAATGATTATGATATAGAAAAATAAATACATTTTTTGGTTTGGCACTTAGAATCGTTTCCTAAACCCAGCTATCCTTATTAAGGAAAAACAGAGAGGATAACCCGTGAGAGCACAGGTTGGATTTACCATTTCTGAATTCCTAGCTCTTAACACCAGTAGCTACTCAGAAAATGATTTTCTAAATAAATAAATGAACAAATGCATTGCTTCTCAGGCATTTCCTCCATACCTCCTTGGGGACCCTATGCCTGGACTCCTTTGATCCTTTGAAGCTTTCTTCCATGTTCCCTGAAAATTTTTATTCACTTATGTAAAAATGTGTTTGAGGAGGATTCTGAATTACAGTTATATTTGTAGGCAAATATGAACTACTACTTAAGACATAAACAGTGATAAACAGTCTGAGAAGTTAGTGCCAAAACCAATACTATATGTGGAAAAATACAGTTACTCATTGCCTATCAATCCTGGTCTTCACCTTCATAAAAAGTTGATGAGTCTTAGAAAGAGATGTTGATTGAAGTAAGATATTGGCCTCAAGGAAATCTAGTCTCTCCTGACCCACTTCACTGGAAAGCCAAAAAGAAAAAGTTTACTTGAAGTAAACTGCGGTTTATTGTGCTGGATATTGTCTTGAAACTTCATCCTAAGGATTAAACCTAAGGAGACTCTTCTTGAATTTCTACCTTCAAGCACTTTCCTGGTGTTTTACTTTCCTAAGGCCTGACTGTTCACATTCCCACAAAAAACCAAAACAAACAAACAAAAAAAACTGCTTAAGGGGCATAGGT
Organism: Phyllostomus hastatus; assembly: GCF_019186645.2. NCBI lineage: Eukaryota > Metazoa > Chordata > Mammalia > Chiroptera > Phyllostomidae > Phyllostomus > Phyllostomus hastatus. The sequence goes on along the minus strand of NW_025333977.1, from coordinate 84,134,017 downwards.
TATGCAGCATTTACACAATGTAGGTACTTGGAGCCCAGTGGACCTCTGACATCTATTCTTTGTTACCAAAATAATGTGATTGATTTGCTAAAGAGTGATTTCCACAGTGCTGTGTTGAAGAGAGGCCAAGCCTGTGCCTTTATAATTCTTGCTATTTGTTAAGCTTCAGCACCTTGGTCCTATTTGTATTACACCAAAAAATTCTATTCTTTAATCACCTACTGATTCAAGGAGAAACAATATTTACATATTGATTGATAGATCAATTAATTAAAATATGTTCTACACCTAGTATTGTACCTTCGCTTAAAAGAGAGCTAAATTAAAAAGTAATACATGCCGTAGTCTATGTTCCCAGTAAGTGCAGAATATAACTTTAAATATAATATTTCAAAATAACCACAATTGAAAAGGCTCAAATGAATTCAGATTTTTTAGAGAAGCTGGAGTTTTCTTTCTTTAGTTTAGTATGTTAAAAGACATGTTATACATGGTAAAGATATCAAAGGCAGATAGGCAGACATTTAAATGCAGTCCAAATGTTTTAACTGGACTATTCATTTATATCCTACATAAACTTCAAAATGGTCTTTGGTGGATAAGAATCATTACTAAATACATTATGCAAATCCACATTTGTTATATTAACTATTCTTAGCTTTTTATTTGTACCTGTTACTGTTTTTGTAAACATTATAAGACAGGTAGCATCTATCATTAAAATATAAAATGTTTGAAGATCTCACATTTTTATTTCATAGTAGAGACTTTGACTCAGTAAATATTTTTGTAAAGAAATAGGTGCATATAAAGACAGAATGTCTTTCATGTAGTACATCACTCACATCGAAGTTTTTTTAAAAAGCATTCCAACTGGTGAATTTATTATTGTATTCTAGCAATGAGCATATTTAATGGGCTTCATTTCTTTTTATTCTCTCAGATGTAGTTTGGCATGACAAAGCTTAGGTTGCTGTTCCATTTCCTCTTGTGTACCTTTGCAGTTTTGGCTAGTGCCTTGTTCCTAAGACATCTAAATTGTTGTCATCCAACAACTGTCCTACGTTCACATATCCTCACACATTAGCTCACTACTGAAGTCCAGCAAATGCCTATATTGAATGAAGAGATTTGGCCTGCCCAAAAGCTTTTTTCTTCATTCCTGTAAAAACAAAACAACCAGCTTTTCCTTTGGGAAACTGCCACTCCTACACACCATCTGGTGCTATTTGGGCTGTCAACCATGAAGCCTTCTTCACTTTGGTTATAGAGACTAGACTGAACAGCTCTGCTCATCAATTTGAATATGAAGCATGGTCATCTGAGGATGGAAAGTAACTGGAACTCCTGCATCCTGACAATGGAAATTCAGGAGACTGTGAATTCCTACCTCCCAGCTCCCAGAAGCTTTCCAGGTGTTTTATTTTCTTAATGCCTGGGTTGCTGAACTCTTTCTTTGGTTCTTTGTCTTACTTTATGAAGCCAGTCAGTTCCATTTTTTGATGTTAGCTCCACTGGAAATTTTCTGTTGCTTTCACTGAAGAGCATGAACTGATATAAATTTGTTTCAGACTCTGTTTCAGAGTTTATTTATTATTTATTTGCATTAGCTTTGGAACAAGATAATTGGGCCCAGTGGTTGTAAACCTCACCTAAAACCCATGTAGCATATATATAATATTTGTCTTAAAACAAGCCTTTTCAGTTTGCATACTCAACCATCTCTTTGAGGATTGTACACTCTATCAGAACATTTATATTTGTTATCTTGCAAGGTATTGGGTGAATTATGGTTTCAAATCTCCTAGACCCAGCCTCCTGTAAGGATTTAATTACTACTGTGCATGTTTCTGGATTATCTGCTTTAATCACTCTTCACACCCATCGCTGTCACCCATTGTCAGTATTTGGGATAATCTCAGGATATGCATTATCCTTTTTGAACTTGAAAAGATTTTGATTTCATAAAGTCTCCAGTGATATCACAAAAAAATTCATGGTTTTTTTCAAAGAAATTCTGGTAATTTACTTTTCAGGGAAAATGTTGAAAATTATTACTATTTAAGAAAATATAACCAAATTTTCCACTTAATTACATAGAGACAAATTAGATGAGTGAAATTTGCTTTATTATAAAATTAGAGTTTTTAACATTGACTCTAAAAATTCATATTGGGGTTGTCAGACCTAGTGATCTTGTTTGGCAACTCGATGATCTTGCTGTGAGGTCAAATAAGGTCCTAACTCTTGATTAGGAGTATAATAATAAGAAACTGACTTTCTAAGGAAAATGATTTTTAAAAAGATATTTTCATATAGTAGTTCCTAGTCATCAGGAATGCTTATTAAAAAAGAATTAGCTTAAAATGCAGACCAGACTATATAAATAAGTGAGGTTTCCCCTGCTTGCAGATATTACTCATATCTTACAGTTTAGAATATACATGCATATATAATGTGGGAAACAAATACATGCATTGAACTCAAGTTATCTTATGTAGTGCATTTCATTTTATAGAAGCAATAGCTAATAGAGTCAGCACTTATTATAAAATGTAAAAAAAAATTGTATATTATATAAGAAGCAAACAACATCTATAGAGGAAGGCTGGGGAATTATTCATGCTATTTAGATGTAAGTGTTGTGTGCAATATTCATTAAGTCTTCTGAATCCTCTTTTCCTCAAGGAAATATTACAAACATACACATACACATACACACAGGAAACTTTTTCTGCAGCCCTAGAAGTCTTTGATGACTTTATCCATTTTCCCTTATGGAATTACAAAAGCACAGGTGATGCCCTCAGTGTTTACCTGGTCCTATTTCCTTTCAGAATGCATGGGTATTAGACATATGATGGATCTTTCCTTGGGCAGATTTTAAGGCAACCTACCATAAGATACTGCATTTACATGCAACATCCAATTCAGCTTGTCCCTCTGAGCTTTAAAATTTTTATGAACCTGTGATTCTAGGTACAGGGAAATATTTAAACTTTCTCACTGTCAAGGGAAGGCCACTGGAGCTATGATTCTACAAATTCAATAAAGACTAATGTACAGCAAGACTTTCGGTAATTGGCAGAGCTATGACTCAGATAGTTGTGGAAACAGTCAAGCCTGAAACAATTAAGCCTGGTGATAAAGGTGTTTCTAAGAAGGTGTCTATAAACAGTATCAGCATCACAAAGACCTGCAGTTTTCAAGGAAGTATCTGATCTTGGGAATGCCTCCTTTGGATTTTGATCTAGGGATAGTTTCAGGAAGAATCGAGAATTTATGGCTGGAAAAGATAGGATAGGCACTTAAATTTAGGATTTGGGTATGAAGGGAGAGCAGGATTATTTTATTAGCTTAGATGCCCTACAATGTACCTTAATCAGGGTTAAATTTAAATATTGGTGGTAAGTGGCTCCAACTTCAAAGGTTAAAAGAAAAACGGTGGAATGATTCTAGCAAAGCCTTTTCAGCCAAACTCTATGAGTGATACTATAGCTGTTAACTTCAGTAAATAAATTATTGAATGGATATGCAGTTGAGATATCTTAGAAACTCTTCTACAGTGATTTTAATGAGGTTTTTTTTTTAGTTGTTAGACTCAAATGATTATTTCCTGAAATGGCTCTAATAATGTGTAATCCAGTGTTTGTATGAATGTATTCATATCTTTGAACTTTCAGGGATATTTACATACTTAAGGCATTCCATTATGCTAAAATATGGCATGGAATATTAACTATATAACTTTTATTACATAATTTCCAGATACCTACACTTATACAACTTTTCTCCCATTTTTGTATTGTCACTGGGCTAGATAACAGCAGAAGGAGATTTATACTATTCTAATTGCAGTCTAATTTTAAAGATTGATATATAACAATTCAATTTGGTAGAATTGTGGAGTGTTCTTTACCAGATTATCTGGGGAGCTATGGAGAAACCCATATTAGGGCGGGAAGACTTGATCCCTACTTTCAACAAGACTACAGTTCTGTTAAGGAAGTAACACTTGTGAGCATGAAGCAATTAAATAACAATACCAAGAAAGTTTATAATAAAGTGTTAAATTAAATATCAAGTACCATAATTATATAGTTCAAACTGTAATTCTTATGGGAAGAACTAGCCAGTGTTAATTTATCATTTTGAATAATTCAACAAGAGTAGAGGAATATAATTTATCTTTGTCTGAATTTCCTCAGTTAGGTCATCCAACCCTTTTTTATAACTTAGTAACATTCCTAGGAATGTGGCATTATTAACCCTCATTTCCTCGTGGTTTGTCTGCAGCTGCATCTCTGTCTCATGATCCTTATGTTTTTGCTTAAGTGTAGAATCCAAATTAGCCAGAGGTCAAGGTCTAGCTAATCACTACCAGAAGACTGAAGGTACAGAGCTGAGCTGAATGAGTTTTAGAAGGTGAACTATGTTTTGATCTTAACCAAGTTGTGTATGAAATTCCAAATTCTATAAAAAGAAGTATTTCTGTGTACAGGCAACTAATGACAAAGGGATGAGACTAAGCACCTACAAACTTAAGATGGCACTTAAGTCATTCCATATTGGGGCAAATAACTTATGTACATACCCTGAGAGATCCCAAAAAAGTCATTTTGCTGAATCATATAGTGTAGTTAAACAACTGATGCTTGCTGGTAATAGAATATGTGTGAATTACAGAAAATAAGTAATTGATATACTTTATAGTTAGTTACAAGAAAAATTATTAAAGTGAAAGCATGTTTCAGAGATTAAGGAGATAACTTTCAGTTATTTGAATGTTTTACTTTGAGGCATACCACATTCTCTGGAGAGAGAGGTAAAGGACTTGTTATTGTATCTTTTATCTAGCAGAATGTTTTCATATTACAGATCAAAACTTCGAGGTCAACTAATTTAATGATCTATCATTATTTTCAGAACTGTCTCTAGCTGCTACTGTAAACAAGGCTGTTTGGCCTTTTCCCACTCTTGTCCCTACCAGTGACTTCCGTTGGTGATGCCCCTCACTTTCTCTTTGCCCTGCTCTCCATGTGTGGCCCTTAGTTTTCCACTAAAATGCTCCCATGATAGTTGGCTTTGACTGGGAAGTCCCATGCTCTGAATCTGTCTTATCTTCTCCTTTCCCATCCCAACTCTGTCATCATATACATCTCAAAACCCTGTTCTCTCTCTCTCTCTTTTGTTAAAGATTTTATGTATTTGTATTTTAGAGATGGGGAAGGGAGGGAGGGGGAAGGAAGGAAGGAAGGAAGGAAGGAAGGAAGGAAGGAAGGAAGGAAGGAAGGAGGAAGGAAGATGGGAGGGAAGGAAGGAAGCTGGGAGGGAAGGAAGGAAGAAACAATGATGTGAAAGAGAAACATCTGTCAGTTGCCTTTCTTACTCACCCCAACCAGAGACTGAACTGCAACCCAGGCATGTGACCTGACCAGGAATCAAACTGGTGACCTTTTGCTTTGGAAGATGATGTTCTAACCAAGTGAGCTACACTGGTCAGGGTCCTGTCCTCTCTTAGATTTGATAACCAAACTCACATTGATGTTAAGTGGACATTAATGGAGTAATGTGTTTTCTAAAGTATCCCCTCTGTTGACAAATAACCTTAATTGTGCAAATCTGGGAGATTTCAGAGAGTATTTTTAATAAGTGGAACTATCTGCTTCAATTTTTAGAGTATATGTCTGCTTTCTCTATCTTTACATATAGCCAAGCCTGATAAACCTTTTAACCAAAGTAATAGAGATGATCAAAGATTGTGTTACAATGACTGAAGGGTTTAGCTAAAATGACCTCTGACATTGTCACTGATATTTTTACACTCTTTTTTTAAGGATTTTATTTATTTATTTTTAGAGAGAGAGGAAAGGATGGAGAAAGACAGGAGAGAAACATCAATGTGTGGTTGCCTCTCGCCCGCCCCCTATAGGGGACCTGGCCCATAACCCAAGCACATGCCCTGACTGGGAAATGAACCAGCAACCATTTGGTTTGCAGGCCAGTGTTCAATCCATTGAGCCACACTGGCCAGGGCTACACTCTTTTAACCTGAAAGAAGATGACATTCAGGTGTTGCTGATATTGGTATATTTAAATAAGGAGCTGAATGGTGTTTGTCCCTGAGAAGAACATGAGATAATTCTTTTGTTTGGCTTCTAGTTAATAAAACCTTTGAACAATTTCAAGAATTCCACATCACATGTGAGCTAGAGTAGCCAATTGTGAGGAGATGGTACTGGGTAGCAATAAGATATTCCACATTTCAGTAGAAATCCAGATAAATACATAACAGCTTTTGGGGCTATGCTTTTATTTATTTAATTCGTTAATCACTGCCTTTTATTCATATGTAGTTTCCAGTGGCTTGTTCTTTTTATCATTAGAAAGAGTCTGTTTAGTCCAGGCTGAGGAGCTCTGACTCTAGTTAGTTGAGAAAAGACATAGTACATGTAATGTGAGAACTAAGGATGGATGGGATACATTCGTGAAGATGCTGCTGACTCAGGAAAATTCTTCAGGATCCTTTCTTGATGCAGCCAAGGCCAGCCTTCTGTGCATTCCCCTGTCAGGTGCAGAAGCCACTTTTCAGTTTTCTAGTGATGCTACTAAGGTGTCATTCTGTTTCTTCTTTCAGAGGTTTACCTTTTGATCATTTTCCTGTTTAACAGCAGCTCCCCCAGAAGGTAGGTTCTAGGGAAGACACAGAAGCAGAATTCAAACAAAGGAATTGTATAGTGGGTAGGACGTAGCAGGTGCACTGCCTTCACTGGCAGCAATGCAGGTCTTTCCTCCATTTTCTTTGCCCAAACCCAGACTCCCAAATCCCTCCTTTCTTTAAGGGAACTTTTTCAGCAGACTCTCTTGCAGTCTTCAAGGCCACAACAGGAATCTTCTTTACAAAAGGTACTGAAGATGTTGTATAGGTAAATCCCCTAGAGATAAATTGATTTAGGGCATATAGTGTCAGTCATAAAAACTTGTGTGTCCTTAACCCTTATTAACCTCTATAAGCCTCAGTTACTTTATCTGCCAAATCTTGGAGAGTTCTTGAGTGATATGCCACTTATATTTTTGTTCCACCACTATTTATTGAGTAACTACTATGGATTGTTATAAGGAAATTGATTAATCTGATTTTGGGCTACTTTACATCCACCCGCTTAACTTTTTTATCTATTTTCTGTGATTTATTTAATTGTTTTGAAGCAGAAAAGTAACATTAATACTAATAAAATGTATAAAAATGTACAAAGAAGACATAAATAACCGCCCCCAGCCTCGCACCCTCCTCATCTCTATCCTTCCTAAAGTAATTAAATTTAATACCTTGGTATATTCTCTTTTATACATTCCTTTGTGTTCAAACAAATATATAAACCTATACACATAATTAGAAAACACAGACCTTTCCAAGCAAGCTGAGATATATGATCACTTTAGATATCTTTGACTTTTCATTTTTTTCCTTGACTTCACATAAATGCTCCCACATAAATGCTTCATAGTCTAGAAAATCTTAAATATGTGATGGACAGTAAAATTTCCCTCTCATTTACTTCTTTATATCTGTCATTCTCAGTTCCTCTTTCCTTCTTTCACTTGGTATTTGTTTTTTCATTTTCCCACATTCCCATATTCCTCCATCCTCAAAGCACAATATTTCTACTTCTAATTGTTAAGTTATAAATAGAAGAAAAAGATCACCCGATGTTACTTCTGAGTTTCTTGGGCTCCATTGGGAATAGGCAGTTTTGACCTTACTTGCCCTCTTAGTATTGTCTCATTACCTGTCTTTTTTGTTCTTAAAGACCACTGTATGGATTATTTTTAAAACAGAAACTCTTACAATCCATGAATAAAAATGAGTCTAAATATTTTAAAGTCAGAGAGAGAGAGAAGGAGAGAGAGAGAGAGGCAGGCAGAGAGAAAAGAGACTGAGCTAGATAGTAAGGGCAGAAAGAGCAATAGGACTGTCCTGATATAAGTGATCAAAGCCTTCAATCCCAGTTAGTGTCATTTCTGTATATACATTGTTACTGCCTGACCATGTTCATGTGCCTATAAGTCTAAAGAGAAACAATATTTGCTTTGAAGCAATTATTTGACTGATGTACCAACTGCAGAAATGCTTCTTTAAACCAGGGGTGAGGATAGGGAAGAAGACATACTGTAAGTTCTGTACATAGTAGCGAAAGATTGACCTTTATCATTGAAGATCATTTCATGAAGAGTGAATAAAAGGAAGGATTGTTATTATTATGACTGTGTTCTCTCTTGTAAGTATAAAATTATCCATTCTTTGGTGCTCAATGCATAGCTCTAAGTAAAATGAGAAAGTGTACTTGCCCTGTATTCTTTCAGCAGTACTGGATTTTTCTTGCCATTATGGAAAGTTGATTTTCCGTTAATGTTTCATTATAAATAATGGCATTACTTGGTACAGTTTTTAAAACTGTACATAAATATGTAATTTTTTAAGTTTACTTACCAAGTCCAGGAAATGATTTTATGGACAGAGAGATTCACTGTATAATTTATCCTTATCCTGGTAAGTACCTGAGCATACAGATTTTAAGGTACTGAGAGAGAGACAAAGAAAAATGAGGATATGTCAGGGGGTTACTGTTCTAGGGCACATGTAGAACCCAAACCAGCACATAATAAATACTTAATGAATGTTTGTTGAATGAAATATTTCCCAGGCTACTTGAAATACTTGCGCCACATGTGGCAGCACCTGTAGCCCCTCTGGTTCTCAGTATCTTCTTCTGCAAACAAAGGTGTTAGACAATGATCTATATGGATCATTTTATCTCTAAAATTCTGCAATTCATAGTGATAATTAATAAAAATAATAATATGAATCAGCTACAAATTCCCAAAGATACTGAGGCAAACTATTTACCATTATTAGAATTTTATCTAGTAGGTAATAATATTTGACTATGTCTTTGAAAATAAATCATCTGTTTTGGTTGTAGGGGAAAAACTCTAGGCATATATGTGCACATAAATTTAAAAAATCTCACTAATTGGACATCTAACAATGAAAAGTAACACCCATTTTCATGAAATGCTTATCTGTAGTGATATGGTTTTATACAATTAAAAGACAATTTTCTTTTACATAGGTTTTTATTGAGATTCCAGAGTCTAATGCTTTTAGGATGTATATTACTTTTAATAATTTATACTCAGACTTTTCAATTTGTAGCATACTTTCTGGTTTCTTTCTTCTTCTTATTTCAAAATGCATTCTTCCTTTAGATTATGTGTGTGGCATACTATAATTATTTATTCACTAAGTATGACATCCACAGTAAAGGAATAATCTAGTAGGAAACAATCAATAGTTATTACTTTGCCCAATTCTATTTCCTGCTTCTCTGTTTTGTTTTCTTTCTTTTTCTTTTTTTTAATCACATAGTTATACCAACTGCTCTAGGCTTAATAGCTGGACTAACAGCTGACTGTATCATGCTGAATTTTAGGTAACAAGTTCAGGTCTTCTTGGGCTAGGTATCTAGATATAAATAAAACATTTTTTTCTTTCTCAGATTAGTCAAAAGTAAACAAACAACAGAAGTTCTGAAAGGTAACATTATCTGACAATAAAAATTGAAAATGGAAATTAATGATATTGTGATATTGTGAGCACAGTTTTAGTGCTGAATGTAACTAAGTATTGATCCCAGTTTGGCCGCTCCTGGAAGTCACAGGAGGCATCTTATTTTAATGATTTCCTTCAAATAAGGTAGTCATTTCTGTGTTCATTTACAGAGAACAGAAGAGTGATGTACCCAGAGTTCTGAACCTGGGGATAGGTGTCTCGTTTCTCTCATTGCTCCAGGTGACCTGAGGGTTGACAGCCTTGCAGAATTCTAATTTCTCCAATTTTGCAATAGTGGAATTATTTTATACCTATAATCATGATGACAATGCCAACAGTATGAGAGGGTTGATCTTGTATATATGGTTGATCTCTTACATAGCTACATATTTCCCCTTATAAATCAGTGGAATCAACCTTCTTCATAATTTAATACACTTCTATTTAGTTTTTTTTATTTTTTATTTTATTTTAATCATTGTTCAAATACAGTTTTCTCCCTTTTACTCCCACTTCTATTTAGTTCTAAATAACTTTACCTCATTATGCAGAACAAGCAGATAGGTGGTAATCTTCTTGAGAGCAGAGGCCATATCTGTTACTTAAATCATAGAACTTGTCATGGTGCCTAGCACAGAGTTATGTGTTCTATAGGTATTTGTTGAACAAATAAAATATGTACATGCATGCACTGAACATATACACAGTTATTGCAACCTGTTTGCTTATAGCCTAAAGGAAATTAAAGCAGCTTTTAAGAAATGTTTTCAGTGAATGATACAGAAATCAGAGTGAGGTCTAAATAAATTTAAAGAAACCTATGTATCTCTTTTTCACTGTTTCTCTGCCAGAAACTTTAGAATTAGCCAGGCCTGACTTTGAACCTTGAGTGCTAAACGAACTATGTAAGTATGTGTCCTCCTAGTTTCTTCTTCTTTAACATCAGAATAATAGCATTTACCTTTTATAGTTGTTGTATGGATTACATGTATTTCTGAGGTCCATGACATATTTTGTGACAAGATAAATAGTCATTCAGTTGATACAAAGCTGGCATGAAAATTATAGTCGGAGTATTCTAGGGTAGATTTTTTATATGTTGGTCTTAGGTGCATTTCAGATAGGACAATTATAGGAGGTGGAATGGAAGAGGATAGACATAGAGATTTCTTTAGTAAATATGGTGTAGTTTAATGTAGGTTTAGAAGCATAATGCAATCTTCTCTGTTAAAGATTTTCTGAAATTTCTTTGCAAATCTGTAATGAGTTGCAGTGCAATGACCTGTCCACCCCATTCCCCCATTCCACTTTGGCTTTGATCAGTTATTCTACTTTGTCTTTGGTCTTCTTGTCCCACAAGCCATAAATGATTAGGAAAATCCTGGGTTATTTGGTTGTTCTTTTAATATTTTACCATCTTTCTTTCACTCAAATTTTTATGTGTGTCTGTTGTCTGTATCTATGAAATCACAGCTGAGTTGAACTAAAATCACAAGTACAGTGCGCCATTACCTAATGCATGTAGCCAATCTATGTGGCAAAACTACCTGGCATTGAGTGAGGTGTGGTGGTAGCACTACTCAGATGCAATCATAAGAGTCTAATAATTTTTGTTTGCTTGCTTTTGGTAACTACCTGAGCTTATCAGTCTGTAATTCAAACTCTTATATATCTTTAAATCTTGCTTCTTTCACAATTGTTACCTTAAAATCGAAGCAAGGAGATCTCCACACATTATGTAGCTTCTCTCGTACTCATAAATAATAAATGTACACTCTCAGAGTGTCCATATAGTAATGCTACAATCAAAACTACTCAGGTTCATTTGAAGAAACCAGGTGGCTGAAAAATCTCTACCTGAATGTGGATGAAACCAAAACAGACTCTGCAAGCTGGTTCGTCCTGCCTGTCTGTGCAGTTCAGAGTGACCCATATTCTGCATTTGGTTTCTGTGGTCCTGACCCAGGCTGTGCCTCTTGAAAGCTGGAGAAATATATGAGGCACAGCTAAAATAGTTCTTATGCTTGGCCACTAATAGTCAACACAGAGAGTTATGCTATCAGTCAACCTCGAGTGTCCTGAATCTATCATAAAGACTGCCTGTGGACTGGAGTACAGGCCATTTTATACCCAACATGATGCATTTTACTGACCATGTTTGGTTAAACTGGCTGCCTCTGGTGACTATCTTGTTTCTGTTGGAGCATTTGTATTAGGAAATAACCTGAAACTTAAGCTATTTTCTTTGCTATTAGAATATCAATAACAAGTGGGCCCTAGTGATTATATTGCTTTCACATTTCCATCCATCTATTCAGGCCAGTTGCTGGCAGATTTAGGCTGGGTTTTAACTCTGCCTGCATTGCCTATATTCAGGGTCACAGATAGGTTCTCTCTGTAACTTAGGGGCTCTTTAGTGACCCATGTTTCACTGTGTTTGCTCTGCAGCAGATGTCTGAGTCTTTAAAGTTTCCCCTGAGTAAGATATCCTGTCTTTCCAAATAGATCACAAGTAGGTGCAGGAATTTCGAATTTTCCTCCCCTCTGCTCCAGGGATCAGTGATGGATGGTTGTGGCAGTTTGGCTTGTTGTTTGTTTTGTTTGGTTTTGCTTTAGATTTCCTCTTTTTTTTTGCTAACCTTACATACTTCATCACTTACTTTGTTCCCAAATTGTATCTCCCTGGTATTGTAAATACTTAAAGCATAATGGAACAACTTTTCATCTCTTACTTTCTCACATTTTCACTTTGGAGAGAATCCATCAATGTTGACTCTTGAATCATGAAAATGGTCCTATAGTCACTGAATTATAGAGTCTTAGAATATTAGCACTGGAAGGAAGCTAAGCTATATTTCTCTTGCATTTATGCTTTCAACAGAGCATGCCCTGGCTCATTGTAAGCTGCATGAAAATTCACCCCACACAGTTTCATGTTATAAAACATGCCATATGTTCCTGATGTTTGGGATTTTACTATAAAACCCCCAATACCTATTACATAGAGCCCATTCAATCTCTAAGACTGTGCTGCATCTATTTTAGCAGCTTGGAATGGTACATTGGGCACTTTCAAATATTAGCATTTGAAACTTGAAAGCTCAAAGAATGTGATTTGAAGGACACAGGGATGGTCCCTATCAAAACATATTTCTCATCTACTGGACAGAGAGACCTAACTGTGGGGAAAAAGATACTGTTTCTTATGTGTCAGAAATATACTAAACTGTTATCTTACAGACTCACATCTTGGTATAAATTGGTTCAGATCCTCCATTGATTCCTCTATTGTTTCACTTAGAAGAAGAAAGTTCCTAGAGATAGATAACCAAAAACATGATTTGATGTGGATTCTAGAAACAAGGGTGAGTCAATTAAATTTTGACCAAAGAGCAGGGTAATAGAGACCAGTGTTACAAAAGGCACTAAAACTTAAACGAAATTTAATTATTCCCACTAACAACTCTCAACTGCTCAAGTTTCTCTGTCACAAGATTAAGGAGAGTCCAGTGCTCTCCAACAACATTATGGCAACTGAAAGGACTACTGTTAGGATAGCTGGTGTCAGGAAGTGATCTTAACTACTAACTGTATACTAAGGATAAGCCATTGCCTTTTTTACATTTTTTCATAGTGTTTTGATATTGTTGCTATTATTTCATATTTATATAGCCCTTTCCCCTGAGGAAAATTAGACCTTCCAAATGTTGACTTAGTGCTACCCTAGCTCTGTTTGTCATTGCTTATCCAGTCAATATATATTTTGCTTCTTTCATCTTTTCCTATAAATACATCATTCCATTTCTTTAATCATTCCAGTCCTATCCTCTGTGTTCAGTGCAATTTCTCAACACATTTTGAGTTTCAAAAGGCCTGACGCTATAGGTTAGCCATAACAGAGTTAAGGAAGATGGGAGTCATTTCTCTATATTTTTGGTCTGCCCTAACATAATGGATCATTGAACTGAGCTCAAAATAGCATTAGCCCCTTTGACAGCCATATCACATTGCAAACTGATATCTAATTTGTCCTCCATTATCAGCTTCAGATCTCCTTTAATGTTACTGCTCTCCAGGTTTCTTCTGTCCATTGGGTTATTTTGCTCAAGATGTATTGGTTTTCATTTTTCTAAGATGAATCTCATTTTGTAATTTTTGACTTCTATCACTATCATCTGTGGGTTCATGTATATATCATCATAAAGTGTCCATGGTGTCTGCAGTATATCTTATCACCCACAGGTTCTACTAATGATCTATTTCCACTCATTCCTTATGCGGTGGATTATTAACACAATGAAAATAGCCGCTTTTCCAGGACACTTTTAAAAAGATTTATTAAGATCTGAGATAAGGGTACCCAAACAAGAAAAATACTGTTGACCATTATTTTCATACATAACAAAACTATTCCTTCTGTTCTTTTCCATATTGAATTATGTGACTTATGAAAAATGGAGATTTTGAGAATATGTATTTTTATGGAGACTACACTTTACCTATATATGATTTGGAATTGTTACAACAAAAATCTTTGTAGTAGGTGTTTCAGTGTCATTATCTCAGTTACTTGAAGGCCAACTGGATCCCTAAAAGGATCATTTAGGTTCTCTTTTCCTGTATATGCTACATGACTAATCACATCAGCTTCTCCTCTTGTAGGACCACTGATAATGCATGTACAGAGCTTATCAGAAATATTTCCTTTCCATTATTTTGAAAGGGACAAAGAAAATTACAAAGCATGTTCCTTATTGGGTGTGTATATGTACTATCACTTTTAGAGTGTTTAGACATTGGAGAATTGAAAAGGGACATTGACTTGTCATGACAGTACCTTGGCTTTGAGGTTTTCTGAGCAATAAGACATTATTCTAATAGACCTTGGATCTATATTTTCAAAGTATTATCTGTCAGCTTCATGACAGATATACATTGCTATCTTTAATATGTATATACAGGCTATTTTTAGTAACAAAATATTTTTGCTAACATGAATGCTACTATCATATGAGTGTCCAATGGTTGTTTTATGCATTAAAAAGTCCTCACATTGAAAAATGATGGGTTCATTGATCTGGAAGAAATATTTGAACAGTGTGTCATCTATATAAGAAGTTTGTTAGGAAGGACAGATTCTGTAATCCTCTTTCCTACCATGAGATTTATTTGCCATAACTCAGATGCATTCTATTGATTTCCCTCAATCATAAGGAGTAATGCTTTTGATCTCCACTGAGATATCTGTGGATCTTTAATATTTAGTTACAGCAATGTCAGTGACAACAATAACAAAGGTAATAGCAACAATTACTGTGTTCTCACTGTATTACAGGCACTGTGTCAGGCACATTTCTATATATCCCTCTTCTAACCTTTACAACAATTCTGATATACACTTTTCTACTCATTTTGTATATTAGAAATCTGATCTTCTGAGAGCAAGACTAAATTATGCAGTCACACAAATTTTAATTGAATAGCAAGAATAATTGAATGACAAAGCTGGGACTATCTGATTCTGTAACCCACAATGCCTTGCATGGTTTCTGGCTGTGCTGCATGTTCTACCCCACACCTTGGTCCTGTAATACAATCATGTTACTGTGCTCAAAACTCTGTGGGTCAGGAGTTGGGCAAAGCTGAATGAAAACAACCTTGTTTCTGGTTCACAGTATCTGGGACTTCAACTGGAAAGACCCCAAACTGAGGTGACTCAATAGCTTGGAGGGACTCAACAATAATGATAGTCATATGTGGAGGCATTGATGCTTTCTGTTGCATCCTGGATGACTGGTTTCTCAGCTATGGCAATCAGCCAAATTTCCTACAATGAAGCCTTTGTGGGAAACATGGCAGCCTGAGACTTCCACTTGGTGGATCAAGGCTCTGAAGGCAAGTGTCTTAAGAAAACCAGGTGAAAGCTCTATTATCTTTTAAGGTCACCTTCTCTGTTTTCTATTGGTCAATTGTTCTGTAAGTTTCAGGGGGAGGAGTTGTAGATCCCATTTCTCTTGGGGAAGGTATCAATTTTCAGACATGTTTAAAACCTTTATAATTCAAGTTTTGATGTGGGTTCTTGAAGAACTCTTTCTTATGAACATAATGTGGGTTCTTGAAAATCTCTTTTTCTTCTGGCTTTGGTTTATTTTTTATGGTTCTCAACCATGGAAGTAGATTATCCTCATTGGGAAGTATGATACAGCTATCAAGTCCTGTTCTCCACTTCAAATATTTTGAGACAAAATCTCTAGCGAGTGGGGAGGCTTGATAATCTCTGGTTTTCCCAAGCTCCTAGTAATTCTTAGGCTAGCCTAATGTAAGCACCAGAGTATACTTACACTGCTTCTATAGGCGGAGATGATCTCAAATGCCCACAGCCAGGCCAACACTTGGTAGGGCTGCTGCAACCTGGTAAAAAAATCCTTGGCAGCTTCTTTTAAAGCTGTTTGTCTATCATCCCCACCTTTTCTCCATGAAGTTTTTCAAAATACTCCCTCTACATTTGTGGGAGGAATCCTGGGAGCTCCCATCCCATTTCATCAGGGATGGGTGACAAGACTTTAATAAAATCCCTGCTGAAGCTATCACAGCAGGGGGTGTACCAGTTTAAAGCTGTCAGTTGATAATCACTGTACCGTGAATGGTTGAGCTAGTAGCACCCTGTGATTTAATTTGCATATTTATAATTTGATATGTACACAGAAGTGCCACTTTGGGGTGCCACTGCAGCAGCTCCTCTCCAATGGAAAGATCTTCAAAGAGCCTCAACAGCTTCCTTCAGCATTTGTCTGAAGTTTAGAACCAGAGGAGGGTGGCAGTTCACACATTGTGAAAAATGTCTGATAAAATCTCTTAACTCTCTCTCCCCTTAGACATAATATCTCTCAGCTGCATCAGCAACCAATACCCTCAGTGGGAATTAAATTCTCTTAAATAAAAGAGAAAGAATACTTCTATTTTATTGCCTGGTTTAAAGTCTTCAGATTGTCAGGAATTTCACATGTCCAACATACATGCATGGAGTGGGAGGGAAGAAACTATATAAAGGACCAGCTGGAGAGGATGAAAGAGTGCTTATAGGAGGAACTTTCTGTAGCTTTGAGGCTGAAGTACCCTTGGTGGTTATCTTGAGTAAAGGACAGGCTACTAAGGACATTGTCCTGTAATTCAATTAGAGAGGTTATGATGAGAACCTTACTATTATACATTTATCCTCTGAGCAGGAAAGTCAAACTCCATTTGCTAAGCTCGCTGGATGACAGCCCTAAATCTCAGCCATGGCCTCACAACTTTGTCTGAAGGAGGCTAAAGAGATGAGGATCAGTTATCTGAGGAGATCAATCAGAATCAAGTTCCCCAAATCCTCCACAGAGGTGAGAGTCTTTGGAAAAATAAATAAAACTATGAAAAACCAATAAAAGTCATGTCATGTTCTTTGTGGGACTGTAGTAAGGTTGTGGAGGGCAAGAAACAAGCAACATGTTACCTTCCTTTCTTTCCTCTTTTGGGATTTCAGACTGGGTCCAGCTATCTGTCTCTTCAAATGTGTATTTCTTGAACAGGCTGCATCAGAATCCCTTAGGAGATTTGTGAATATTGACAATGTCTAGAACCCACCTTAGAACCCACTGAATCAGCAACTCTGGGAGTGGGACCCTGAAATCAGAATTACTAACAAGTTGCTCAGTGAATCAGATGCATAGTAATAGAAGAAGGGTTTCCTGCCAATGCCAGTTTTGGGGGAGCTGGGAAGGATTTGGGGAAGTTCTCTATTAACATGCAGGAACTCTTTCTTTGCCTTTGTCCCTCAAGGGGACCATGGGCTCTAGGAGGGTCTTTTGAAATTTAATGGTGTTAAATGGTTGACCTTTATGAAGTAGAGTCTTCTTGGAAATTAAATAGTCATTAGGTCAGCAAACATTCTAAAGGAAAGTCTATCTACAATGCAGAATATAGTAAAAATGCCTCTGTGGATTTTGAAGAAAACTTAGAGGTTATTTTCTATATTTTAACCCTGCAAAATTGCTTGTCCAAAAAACTACTTAATTTTCCTAGCACTGGAAGAGCCAGTAGAGGCTGTGTAACATTCTAATCAACATCAAGTCCCACAGGATACTGAATTAACTGTGATGCATTTAATAAATAAACAATGTATGAAGATCACAAGAGTTAATTGCCCTTTTGACTAAATTTCTTGGAAGAGTGACATAGAAAATAGAAATGGCAAGAGGTAACTATTCAGTACCTGCTCTGTGCCAGACACTGTGTTAAATCATTGTCATTCAAAATGTAATTTATTTCAATGCAAAGAGTAGGCTTTATAATTATATAGAAAAAGTATTATTTTAAGTGTTTTAACCTGATTCTTATTGCTTATTTATTATGCATGAAATTAATTGTTGCCCCGAAACACTGAAAATAAATCACAGAAAATGGAATGGAAGTGATTTGAAAAACATGTTTTAGATGAAATGCCATTTAACATTTGAAGTGAAGTGGTACATTTGTTCTGGCCCGCTCTTTACCATTATATCATAAAGTCCACCTCCATAATATTCAAGAAATGTATGAACACCTGGTGTTGGCAGAATTACTGTTGAATCTTAAAGGGAAATATTCTTGGCCTGATAACTCTTTAGTGCCCAAGTGACTGTGGGGGAGCCCTCCCTTTGCCTGATGGATTACCACTGTTTCCTCTGTCCAGCTTTGGGAATGAGGATGAAAGCAGAGGAGCAGGCCTAGACCTTTAGGTACTTAACTAATGAGCACTAAAGAGACCGTAGACAAACCATTGGAAAAGAAAATACAAGTGGAAGGAAGGTGAGGAAATCAGTGCCTCAGAAATAAGGAGCAGAACTGAGTTACTGATAGAACTTGGTTTCACAATTATTCCTCAGGTGTCCAGACCTTTGTAATATCTCATCACAAATAGGATGAAAGAGAGGGAGACTCACTGATGTGTCTTCAAAGCATGTCACACAGAATTCAGCCTAATTTACTCTACCTGTTCATTTTTTTAAAATTATTTTTTAACACCTATCATGCTCATTGCCAACTGGGTGTTATGTCATAGTGCATGATAAGCTGCTATTAGGGACTGACATTCTACCTGATCCTCAACTGCTTGATCAGTCAGGTATGGGTCTAAAATTCAGTGTGCTCTTTATACGCTACTTAGTTGAATAAATATTTACAAAGTACTCTAGTATGCCACAAAATATACTAACAGCTGGGGATATAAAAAATCAAATGGAGTTCTTGTCTTCAATAACCTCAGCATTTAGTGGGAAGAAATAGCCACATAAACTTAAACCTTGACATGAAGGCTATAGAATAGAGAACAGAGCAGCAACTAAAATCAGAGATTTACAAGATAAAATCCTAGAGAAGATAGTTTTGGGGCACTCTAAGAGATATGTAGAAAGAATATTATTCATTTAGGATGAGCTAAAGTATAGAGTAAGAAACTGCTAGAGTGTTCCTGGAAACAATGTTTTGTTTCTACTGGAAGATCAAGTACAGGAGCTGAGGTAGGAGACATGGTGGGAGATGTGGGCAACAAATTTTGCAATGTCATGTAGGATCTTGCTACTCTAAGTTATCTACAGTCTTCCACATTGGCCTTGGTGGGAGTGGGAGCTTGATGGAAATGCAGCTCCTCTGGCCAGAGTTACGACATCAAAATCTGGGTTTTAACAGGATCTGCAAGTGATTTGTTAGCAAGATAAAGCACAGAATGCAGTGGTGTAGTAGATGTAGGCAAATAGAAGGAAGCCATAACTGGAAGCTGAAAGACCAGAAGTTTTTCTCAGCCAGTCTCAGTCTCACTCTGGAATGGGCTCCACAAGAATGGGCTCCTCGGAGAGCTTAAATTTGGTCCTTAAACGTCTGATTTTTGCTGACACCTACCTCCCTTCCTACCCCAATACCACTGAAAATCTGGGCATGGAAAGCCTTGAGTATATGGCGGTAAAAGGATGGTGGTGAGGACACTATGGAAAATCTTGAATACTAAAGTTAACAACCAATATTCCTTCACTGCATAATGGTTGTCAGTTTTTTCTCATATTTTTCTTGACATCAGCCCTGTGAAATCGTAAGTAATTTCTTCATATTAAGGATGAAATGAATCAAGACAGGTGATGTCAATTGTTAAAAGTCATATGGCTAAGGAAGAAGCAAAATACAGAGTATATCAGCTTTTTTAATGTGAAGTTCAATGCTACTTCCTCTTCTCTAAGTTGCCTCATGAACTCGTAAAGCCCTGGCCTGGCTAGTCTCTCTCTCTGTATTGTATTCTAGCATCATTTTGGAATAGAGACTCCAAGGACATTGAGAGTTAGGAGAAACTCAGAGCAGAGGTCCATTAGGAGATAGCTGTGTTCACCTATTCAAAGGAATTGGAACTCAGTGAAATGTTAAAGCAATGTGACTCTTTCTCCCTTTATGTAGAAGAGAGTCAGGAAAAAGAGTTAAATTAATTTAGATTGATTCTAGTTGAGAATAGGGATCAAATCCTCATTAATGCCGCCTTGCTTTTCTCTTTCACTGCTCAAGAGTACAAAAGACAATGGCTTTAGGATAAAACCACCCCACTGAATCATGGCCAGTTTAAGCTTTACTACTCATTTTAATGATTGAATTGAAAGGTCTACATAGAGGATTTGATTGGTTAAATTGAGGTCAGTCATTACTTATATAGTTAAGTTGGAAATAAAGATTCTACTGAGAAATGTCTGCATGTCCAAATGTAGGTAGAGTAAAATGCCCCATTTCCCAATTATTCAAGCCTTTGATCATCCATTTAAAATGGGGAAAAGGAACCTGTGGAAAAAAATCATGAATGGCTTTGGATATGCTTATGCTCTCTTTCTTCTATTTTCTTTGAGGGTTTGGGGTCCTAAACCTCTCTTTGACTGGTAGAGAGAAAGCAGAAAATTTTTATCATCGAAATAGAAGTGCTGCTCTGCTGTGGCAGTCCTCAAATAATACTTTGATCATGGAGGGCTCAAAATAGCTCTAAATTCAGTTCTTTGGTACCTTCAGCTCAAAGGCAAATCGTGTTGCTTAAACCCTAACACTCTGCATCTGATATGCATGGGAAGAGACTATAACTGCTGTAAATTCAGAGAGCAGAAATCAGAGGAAAAGGATACTATCTGAGAGTTGAAGTTAAGAAAGTGGAAATGTAATGGTTAGACCTCCTGCCTGTATACTTGATTTTGTTTTCCAGCTTTGGAAATTCTGTCTTCTGTTTGAAATAAAATCTCTATTTATCTCAAGATCTGAGGGAACTCTATGCCTTTTATGAAATCCAGGATGTTGGCTTTTAAGGGAACCATGTGACCTTCCTTGCTTTCCATTTACCTTATAAGCTCTGGAACACAGGTAAGACAAGTGAGGTTGGGTTAGAGCACAGGGCAACTGGAAGAGATGGTAGTGATTCCCTGTTAAGATACATATTTAAGTTGACTTGATTATAAATTTAACAGAGTCATCTGGGTTCAGATCTTCTAGAGATGGCCAAGAAACATTAACCAAAAAAAGTTATCATCTTGGACTATGACAGCATGACAGGTGTTTACCAACACCTTGCTGGCAAGCAAGGCTATGAAGGAAGGCAGTAGAAGGGATATAAGTGGCTGAGAGGCTCAATCTAACCCTGGAAGGACTAAAATAAATTATGATCAGTAAAGTCTATGAAGAATGAGGGAAAGTAATTGACTGTAGAATCTTAAATGCTGAAGGTAATACCAAGGTACACTGGTTTTCGTGGGCCAGGTCATGGGCCAGCTTACAGAAGACAAGTTGCAGAAGAGAAACATAATTTCTCTCATCTCAAGTGAAGATGTTCTGCAGGGGTTATTGGTATTCAACACGACTTGTAGCAAAAAGATGAATTCCAGAAAATCAAGGGGATCCAGGGTGAAAACAATGTGTTGTCTGTTTTGGTTCAGATGCCCAAGAGTTCAGAATGGCTAGACTATGACCCTAGTGTTATTAATGAAAAAAGAGTTTTATTTATCATATACTATATAGATCTGGCTACATAATCTAAAATTGTCAAATTTGGGGGGTCTGAATATCAAGTAAATCTAAGATGAGTAATTTGTGAACTACCTCTGTTTGCTTAATTTCAAAGGTAAAACACAAGGCTTAGAAACATCTTTTATTAGCTGAACATCAGAGACAATTAAGCAGGAAAGGCTCGCTCCTTCCACTCACCACTGAGAGTGGTGGTAAGAAGCCCCTTGTCACAGCTTTAGCAAATAATAGAATAAATTGTTACACTTATGTATAACAATTACAAAAAATAGGGAAAGCCCTGGAATATCAGTGATAGTATCAAATTTTTAATTACTATGCTAGTTCATTCACTTAATTTTTCATTCATACATTCATCCATTATATGTTCACTCATCCTATAAACAATAGTTGCATATCTACTAAAGGATCAGGGGATGTTCTCAGTGCTGTAGACACCATTGTCACTACATAGACTCCATCCTTGCAGTTAAGGAGCTTATAGACCAGTAGAGAAAGGCAGATGATTTGAAATAACAAAATTACTGTAAAAGAAGAGAGTAAGATAGCATTATGGAGATTCCTTGCTTACATAAGGAGGATAGACTGAATTGTAGGGTACTATGGGAAGGCTTTTCTGAGGTGTCATTTAAGTTGAGGCCCATGATTAGAAGAAGCCAGGCTATATCACCAATATACATACCTATAGCAGAGTATAAAGACTAAGTAACATTTCTGAACATGTGGATCTGAAATTAAAAAAATAATTTTCCAACATGGTAAAGTCTTAACATTTTTTAAGATTTTTTAAAGATTTTATTTATTTAATTTTAGAGAGGGAAGGGAGGGAGAAAGAGAGAGAGAAACATCAATGTGTGGTTGCTGGGGGCCGTGGCCTGTAACCCAGGCATGTGCCCTGACTGGGAATTGAACCTGCAATGCTTTGGTTCACAGCCCGCGCTCAATCCACTGAGCTACACCAGCCAGGGCTCTTTACATTTTTTTTTTATGTTGGAGAGAATCTCTCTCTCTCTCTCACTGTCTTACTTTCTCTTTTTTTCTTTCTCAGAAGTGAAAATTGACAGCTCTTCCTTATGTGTTTATGAAGGTCATATGTTTGTCTTCTGGAGTTGAGATATTTCTTAAGCACAACAAGAAGCATGTCTAGACTCCTAATCAGTCCCATAGGAGTTCAAATAATTGTCTTTAATTTTAATGCAGTATTACGTGCATGGTAGTTGCTCAATAAAATCTGGCCAACATAAAGAATGGCATTTTGTTTAATGATGGTAGTTGCTAAATAGATACTTGTTGGTTAAAGAATGAAATTTAGTGTAATGAGGTCATATTCTGTTTTCATGACCTTTTTAAGAAGCTCCAAACTGCTTTATTACTCATTACACAATTACCTGCCATTAAGTTGTCTAAATCAGGTGTTAGGGCATTGTTTGTAAAAGTGTAACACTGAGTGATGATACATAGTATTAGTTCAATGATGAGATTTGATTTAAAACAATACTTTTTCCCTCTTCAAAGGATACTTACATAAATAAAAATACAAGGGAGAACAAACTTTTGTAAAGCTTACTGTTTTCAATTAGTTTGTAAAATATGTAATGATACAAGCCAATTATTTATGTCTCTTTAGGACCCCGATTTTATTAGGTATACAAATAATAGGTGCTAACCAACCTTGTGCAGTGAGCTGCAAAAATGGTGGTTTTAAAGCCAGACAGACTGGTTTGAATCCTGGCCTTGCATCTTGCCAGGTTTATGGACCTGAGTTAATTGGTGTGTTAACTGAGCCTCATTTTTTTCACATACAAAATAATGATCCTACTACATTTCTAGGGGGACTTGAGATTAGTGATATTTTATATAAAAAAGCTGTAGGATAGCTATTAACATTTAAAAAGAAGGTCTTGGCTGGTGTAGATTAGTGGATTGAGCATGGGCCTGTGAACCAAAGGGTTGCAGGTTTGATTCCCAGTCAGGGCACATGCCTGAATTGCAGGCCAGGTCCCCAGTAGGGGGTGCATGAAAGGCAAATACACATTGATGTTTTTCTCCCTCTCTTTCTCCTTCCTTGCCCCTCTCTCTAAAAATAAATAAATAAAATCTTTAAAAAATAAATAAAATAAAAAGAAGAAAAAAAAGCTGACTGTGCTATTAAGTTCTGTGATGGCAGAAAAGGGAGCTCTCTCTTTTTTGTATCCACAATTTCTGATTTCAAGAATAGGCACTAAATGAATACTTGAGTTGAATTCAGAATTCTTGGGTCAAGAAGCCTGGTGGATTTGAGAAAATATGCTAAAAGAGGCAGTTAAGTGGTCTCTATGTTCAGAAAGCACTACAGTATGTTCTAAGAATGTCTGAGGGCCATGGCATGTCTGCAGGTGAGTCTACATACCTGTAGGAAGAGTTAGTGTCAACCTAAACAGATGGTGGAATTGAACCTTATGTGGGAAAAGATTCTGCTTTTCCAAGGACCTATAAATCTGAGACAAAGAACTCTACTTCTCACAGGTGCTAGAAAAAAGGAAAGTTACCAAAGAGGAAGAGAATTCATCTAGGTACAGAAATATCCAGATCAGATAATCTGCAGAATGGAGTGGTAGAAAAAATATTACTTTCTCTTCACAGTTGGTTTATAATGTTTCAATTAGAAATTTCCACCATGGTGCCTACAATGGGCACAACTCCCTCTGAAGGAAAGTGTTGCACCCTTCACCTCTGCTGAAAAACTAAGCACCAAGTTTTGTCCTCTTATCCCCTCTTCCCCATACTATTCTCAATTTGACTCTACCACCATTCACTGGACTGAATGGGGATCTGGTAACTGGGAAACAGTTCTGTAAGCTGGCCTAAGGTATAGCCAATGTAAAATGACAAAGAGGGCTCAAGAGATTTGCTCTGGACTATGAACTGGGGGAGTTGCCACAAAATAGCTTAGTTAGCAAAGGAAATCGAAGTTTAATCATGCAGAGAACCTGTGAGGTAAAGTCATAAGAAGTCAACAGTTTATCAGTTCTCAAAATGGCTAGTGTAGGATGCTCCTGAGAACAGTGTAAAATCCCTCAAATGTGTCTAATTATCTGAAATCATACTTCCCAAGGGAAATACTCTCTCAACCCTTTCTGTTGATCAGTTTATGTTGTAAAACACATTGGTTGATAACCCTTACCCCATAGTTTTGCTTCAGTGCATATTGTAACTACAGATTTCTTATATTGTTCTATAAATAGTATGTCTTCCCTTGAAATGACATTGCATTCACCATGCGTCTTCCTCAAATTATTTTCTAGTGTCATTATTTTACATATGAATTGCACATCACTAAACTCTACATAGAATAAATGAATGTTGGAAAAGAGCTATAAAAATGACCTAGGCTTCAAAGCAGGGAGGCTTGTTGAAAATAACCAGGACCAAAATCAGATTTCAAACCTTCTGTTACCATCAGCTCCAGTGTCATCCCAATTTGCTGGTTTTGAAGAAGGAAATGTTTAGAAGCCATTTACATTTTTCTGTTCAGGAAATAAGAATATATGTAAGGGGGAGAGACAGAGACAGAGATCTGAAATATCTGAAATTGTGAAAGAGTGGAAATCAAAGTAAATTTGAACCCAGGTTGCATCTCTTACTAGCTGTGCCATTGTAGCTAATAATTCTTCAACTCAACCTTCTTGGCAGTAAAACATCAATAATAGCACCTTCCTCATAGAGTTGTATGAGTAGAAAGAGACCCAAAAGTCCCCTACATGGTCCTTGGTACATGGTTAAGTACTTAGTAAAGATGAATTGTTAATAATAACCATGGCTATTCTTTATGTAGTCACAGTGATTAAACCTGTTCCTGGAAGTAGAAGGATTTCTTTTTCAATGTCTCCTTTGGAAAGATATCCTCACAAAGAAATAATTGGGAAAAGGAAGGGACAGGAAGTCTGGCATGAAACAGTTTAGAAAAAAAATGCACAGCCCAGATGCCCTCATAATGATCCTGAAGGCAGGAAGAGAAAACACTGAGGACAGATGGAGGAAAAAAAATATTGAGAGTAAGTTTATCCAAGTGTGGGATTCCATTCGTTGCTTGTACATGATATACCACTTGTGTACTAGTACTGTCATTGTAATGAGGGCTGGATAGGAGGTTGTAAATGGGAAAGGAAGAGAAAACCATCTGTTTCAAATTGAGATGTAACTGACATACTACATTGTATTAGTCTTAGATGTACTAACTAAGACTGTACTAAGATGTACTAACTAAGATGTAACGTGCTATTTTGATATATGTATATATTACAAAGTGATAACCACTGTAATTTTAGATAACATCCAGTGTCAAGAGAACAGTAGACAAATGAAGTAGAAAATGGTAGAGAAAGGCAAGAGAGAGTGTGGATAAATGGCATTTAAGCTTTGTCTTAATATTTGATTCCTGGCCCATTCTGGGCATGATTTCTGAGCAACCCAATCAACTAGATGCCTCAATGCCCTCAGTTAACCTAGTACTTTTGGCTTGTGCCAACTGTCATGTGCATGGTCCTAACTGTACAAAAGGAAAAACAGAGGAAAGTTTAACTAAAGGTACAGATTAATGTCTTCCTCTTGCTATGAATTACTGCAGTTGTTTCCAAGGGACGCAGCATTGGAAACACAATGGCAATTTTCTTGTACATTTATCTGAAAGGCTGGTGTCTGACATCATGTTGGAGGAGTAGAGGTGGGGGTTACAAATATAACATATTGCTTTGCAGACAAATGCAAATGTTTGGGAAGTCTTCCAAATTTAAAGAAGAGCAACAACTACAACAACAACAACAACAACAACAACAACAAAACAACATAAATTGTAGCCAAAGAAAAAACGTTGTTTGGTTTTCCATCTTTCCTGGGGAGCAGCTGATGATTTGACTGTAATTTTAGCTGCTATTGCTTTGAGCTAAACTTTCCATTTTTATTAAAAAAAAAAACTTTGAGTCTAGAGGATTACAAGCTACTGTGCTTTTGATTTTTAATGAAAAGTGAGCATTACCTCTGAACAGTAGCAGCAAGAAAGGGAATCAAACCTGAGGCTAGTGAGTTGACCTTTAGAGGGGTGCCGATCCAGAGGGAAATGAGGAATTTAACACACACATGCCATTTCTTTCTCAAGTACATGATCTCCAGCTAATATTCTTTTTAAAAATATATATTTATTTAAATAAGAAAATTATTTGATATTTTAAAAATCTTTTTTCATTACTGTTTGTGTTTCAAGAATCGGCTGGGTGGATGCTAGCCATTCTGAGTGCTATGCTGGCTGGTATGCTTGGATTTTCTCATATAATATGAATGGTGATGGTGCCGATTTAAGATATCTAATAGAAAGAGAAATTACATATCCATCTCTATACAATAACTCTACTGAATGAGGAATCAGGAGTGATGCCTGGCATAATGAAACTAATCACTCCAAGACAGCTAACAAAATACTACTTGCAAGTGAGAAGATGTATACCCAAATAACAGGGAAATCTCATTCTTTTATTTGTTCACTTTTTTTTATAGAGGGAAGGAAGCATAGTAAATTTCATCTGATTTGTGTCTGACTTTTCTGTAAAACAAGGGTGTTCCTGTGGCATTAAATGAATACCACTGCTTAAAGAAAAATGATCTATGATTCTCCAATTCAGTTTAAAAATTACCATGGGCATTATTCCCCAACGTCCCTCTACCATCAATTCCATATAATACTGGTTTTGTTTTTTTTTTGTCATTAAAGATATTTGCCTATATCTAGCATAGGACTAAAATGTTGAGCCTCAAACTTAGCCTTTTCTTCCCTTTCCTTTTGTCATTCTTTACTCCTTCTACCTCTTGTGGAAAGAGTGTCATCCTGATAGAATAAGGTTGGGAGTTCACATTTCTCATAGAAATTATTGATGAGTTTAATCCTTTATGTCAAGTAAATCACTATTTTTACAGTGTTTAATTAATTTTATCATCCCAAAATGTTCCACTCTCAGAGAAAATATTTAAAGTTTTTGTTATAGTATCTAAATGTAATATATATTGCATTGAGTTTTGTTTTCATGAATTTTGCCTTCCTATGGGCATTGGTATTAATTACATGTGTACATTGAATGCTAACTGCATTGTGTTTGTTTTTGTTA
Organism: Phyllostomus hastatus; assembly: GCF_019186645.2. Taxonomy (NCBI): domain Eukaryota; kingdom Metazoa; phylum Chordata; class Mammalia; order Chiroptera; family Phyllostomidae; genus Phyllostomus; species Phyllostomus hastatus. Next base: position 84,106,222 of record NW_025333977.1, on the reverse strand, counting down.
TTTAACTTTACTTGTAATTTTTACTTAGTTAAAATTGTAACCATGGGATAATAGAAAATTCTCTGAGAGCTAATTAGACAACTAGAGATCATTAGTAAAGGTCAGGCTGGCAGCTGGCTTGGGAATGGCAGGAGGTTTACTGAGTATAAAGAATGTCAGTGAGAAGACAGAGTCTACCTAGACTTAGCAAGTGGAAGACTGGAAGAGCTTCCAAGGTGGGTGCACCCAATCCCTTCTTTCTCCTGGTGTGAAGACTAAATGGAGATTACATTCTATATCTGCCTGTGAAGTGCTATGAAATCTTTAAAAGAATAATTTAATTTCTCAATATCTGGTTCATTCACTCTATTACAAAACCCCCACCATTTAATTAGTATCTTGTAGGTTGTCTGAGGGACTCAAAGGATTTGATAGAACTTTGCTGCCATCAGAAGAAGAGTGAAGGTTTTATTATCAAGCTCATAGACACTCGATTAACAGGTTAAAGAGACTTTGGTCTTCTTAAAATAAATGGATTCTTGATCCAATTGCTCACTTACAAACCTTTTCCTTCTGCTAATTAAAAAAAAATCCTGGATCTTACCTGCTGCCTTTATGTTCTCCTTTAACCTCATGAACACTAGATTGGGTTCTTTCTATCATTAGAACAGTACTCTTGAAAATCACCCAAATATCCCTCTAGCCAAATTGAGTAAGCTCTTCTCAACTTTCATCCTCCTTTACTTCATTTTGATGTTAACTCTTATACTTACTACCTTGTTTTGGAAGCATACTTATTTTCCTTGTCTTTCCACACTGCCCTGTCCAATTTTCTCTCAATGATCTTTTTATATACTCATTCTTTCAACAACCATTTATGATCATTTGTCAAGGATTTCGCTGGGTATGGAGGATACATTGATTAATAAATGAATCCTAAAACAACCTAAAAATCTTAATAAAGACAGAATCTTATAGAGAATATAAATTATGTAATACAGTATAAAACCATACTCACAAGTAATTCCAAATGACCAGTAGTTTTAATCCACCATCCTTTTGCTTCTCTAGGACCTCTGATGGCTCTGTATTACTTGAATATATTAATTATTGCATCTTAACTCTTTAACTTGTGCTCAAGGCCCTCTATCAAGTGTTCATTTTTCCACCTGTTGGTCCTTGCATGTCACTGGGTCTTACCACACAAACCATTTTTGATCTAGTCTCTGTAACTTTGTTAAACTGTCTCCCTCTGTCTTAAATATTACACTTGATCTTCTCCATCCAGGCAGTACTTTCTGCTTTAGTCTTTCTCACTCTAAACAACTTGGATTCCAGTTTGAATACACTTACTACCTACTTTTCCTCACTCTGAATGCCATTTTCAGTTTCTGAACATGAGGTCAGAATTCCAAAGTTTAGTAATTTATCATACACCAAACACAGTACATCAAGGACATGGATTCTGGAGTCAGCATTTTATCATTTATCAGTTGAGTCATGGCTCTATGCTTCTATTTTATCCTTGGTATAATGGAGATAATAATAGTACCTGCCTCCTAGAGTTATGGAGATGATCAAATGAGGAGATATATAGGTAGGTAGATAGATGATATAGAGATAGATAGATACATCACTTCTTCACTTAGCATAGTTCTTGAAACATAGTAAACATACAGCAAAATATTAGGTATTATTATTTTATATACATTGTAAATAATTGTTTTCTGTATGCAGGTCTCATTTCTTTAAGCATATGCCCTATAAAGGCAGAGTCACTGTATTTTGTTTCTTCTGTAGTCAATGGAGAACTGTCTATGGTGCTTGTCATATAATGGATACTAAATTAAAACAGGTGGGTTTTTTTTTATATTTGACTATCTCTGCACCCCCAACATAGTACATAGATTTCTCTCCTCTACTTACTAAAAATATATGCCACATGCAGTTTAAAAGGCTACTTAGAAGTAGTATATACAGAACCAATACAAGACCATGGGGCTTTGGATAAAGACAATGAAGATGAAACTGGGCCCCTGTTGCATCTAGGGAAATATTTGATTCTTTGAAGAGGATTTAGAAAGGAGTAGGCCTCTGAATGAGTCTTGGAAGCTTGGTAAATAGAATTTGAGAGAAAGAGATTAGGATATGGGTAAGATAAATTCAGCTAGAGGGGCATGAATATAGCAAAGTCTGGAGGCCAGAAAGCCTGAAGACATGTTTAGGGAAATTTCAAATCATTCAGTTTGGCAGGTGTAGCACAACATTGGGGTAAAAATTGGAAAGTTGGAGTGAAATACGGAAATTAAGGGTCATTCTATTTGAGGGTTAGTGATATTTTTATCTGATTTATATTGCTTAAATACCATCATTGGTACGTTACACCAAAAAAAAATAGAAATTGAAATTGCTTTCTGGGAATTATGAGGCTTTTTTATCAATGGAAAAGGATTCATTCATAGGCCTTATATGTGGCATGTTTGAATAAGATGAATTTAGCTTTCCTTAAATGTTGACAACAGTACTGATAATGGTCAGGCTAAATTCTCAATGCAGCAACCCCAGTGAGCTTCCAGAAGCAGGCAGAAAGCTCTGAGAAAAAAAAAAAGCCCCTGGAACTACCATATCTGTCTTTACAAGTTAAACACATAACTATTTTCTGGCACAGCCAGTTTCTATAGATACCATTAGGAGTCTTTTTTTTCTTTTATTAAAGTAGACTTATTTCACATTTACAGGGTAGAGGGTGCTAGGCAGGAGTTCACTGAGGTCCCACAGCTTTTTCTTTTTAACTTTATTTTAGTATTTGTACTAAATGCTAAATACTATAGTATAATTATCTGTTTATGCATCTAACTTCTTCACCAGCCTATGAATTCTATCAGGAGTTTCGTGAAATCATTCCATGTTTCAGGCATTGTGCTAAGGTTTTACATGGCTAATTTATTCACTTTCATAACAATTCTCTGAGGTGGATACTATTATTAATGCCATTTTACAAATAGGGAACAGTTGCATATACAGGGTGCCACAAGAGGTTCACCCATATGGGACACTTGCACAATGGAATATGACTCGGCTTTAAAAAAGAAGTTTTACCCTTTCCAACAGCATGGATGGACCTGGAGAACATTATGCTAAGCGAAATAAGCCAGTCAGAGAAAGACAAATATCATATGATTTCACTCATATGTGGAATCTAATGAACAAACTGAAATAACAAAAAAATGGGGACAGACTCATAGATGGAGAACAGGATGACATCTGGTGGGGAGGGTAGGTGATAGGATGGAGGGATTAAAGAAAAAGAATGCATGGACATGGGCAACAGTGTGATGATTGCTGGGGGACTAAATGGTAATGGGAAAGAAATACAAGAAAGGTTAAATTAAAAACAAAGAAAGCAAGGGAATAAAGAACTGGTTAGAGCCATAAATCATGCAGGCAAGAGCTTTCCAAGTTTTACATGGTTTCACTACCTAGTGTCCAGAGGCCTAGAAAAGAAAAGCAGGTGTCCTTACCATGAATAGTGTCATTCTCATGATCTCAGGGCTGTGGGCATGTGAGCACAGCTTTCTGACATCTGCTCATCATTTATGATTAGAGAGGTGGACAAAGAACAAGTGCAGCCTTAACTCTTTAGCTGTGGTTCCTTTCAGACATGACTTGATATATGAGGGATACAGAGTCATAGAATGTTAGTGCCCAGGGGCGACATCAGGATCACAGTAAGCAACAGTACTTTAATCCAGGTCTCTTGACAGCATAAAGGTCATTTTTTTACACTTAGACCACAGTGACATGGCCCTAAGGCTTGATCTTTCTCATTACAGTTTACATAGGCACATGTTCTATTCATGAAGGAACTTTTGTTCGCATTGGTAAAAATGATTCCACTAAAAAAAGAATTTTAAAAAAATGCATTACCTGACTAGTCAGGGATAGTAACCTCCTTTCTCTTAGATTTTCAATTAAAAAAAATGACAACAGCCAACAAAACAATAGCCATCTGTTGTGAATGGATCAAAATTATATCCTTTTTTGTCAGATCGGCAAAATATATGTATGTGTGTGTATGTATGTGTATGTGTGTATATATATATGCCACATAATTTAATAATTAGTTTATGTGTGCCATGACATATAAAAGGTTGAAAATCGCTGACATAGAGGGTAACAAAATTGCCCATGTTGTACAATTAGTGGATGTTGGGGTTAGGATTTGAACTCAGTCTAATTCCAGAGCCTGAGTTCTTAAATATCACATCTTACAAAAATGAACTTCTTTGATTGAATGTATGAATAAATGGAACAAGATATTAGGCACATTTTGGTAGAAAAAACATCAGATATGGAAATAGGAATCCTGATCCAGGTCTGCTTCAAACTAGCTGAGTGATCTTGGATAGTTAACTTCTTTTAGCCTTATTTTTTACTGGGTTATTGTGAGAATTAAGTTATGTGACATGTGTGAACATGCTTAGCACAAGGTCTGGTATATTCTAAGTTATTATAAATGCTACTTTCCCTTGCTTTCTCATCCTTCTTTACCCTAAGAGCCCTGTGAACCAATCTTGACCTTTCTAAGGCAAATGATGTTCTTTCTCAATCTGTGACCAACACTCATGGGCCAGAAGGTAGTTGCTTTAACTTTAACACAGGGAAACATGGTCAGTGTGAGATGAGTATTAAGAGGGCAAAACTGAGTGAAGTTATTACAGCTGGAATAGCAATGACCAACAATGAATGGCAAAGGCCATGGTACTGGTGCAGAGCCCCATGTGGTGATACCGGGCACAGCAACCTCAAGTCACTGTGTCTTTAATGTGAGTGACACATGTAATTATCCAAGCAGCAGGCTAAAATATCTCCACACACAGCAACGTTTCATCAGCAGAAGGGCACATTTTGTTTCATGTGACTTCAGAGCACTGCCAAGTCTTATAAAGCTGTGGTGATTAATTGGAGGACAGGTTAGAAAGTCATGGAGTAGTATGTGAATGGATCAAAATTATACCTATTTTTGTCAGATTGGCAAAAAATATATATATTCTTTGGTATGCTGCAGAATTTTAGTAATTAGTTTATGTGTGCCATGAAATGAAAAAGGTTGAAAATTGCTGCTCCAGAGAAGTCAAATGAAATTCCAGAGACCATGAGGGTTGCTGACCCATCATTTCTAAGGAGGGCTTTTTACTTGAGCTACTCCCTTTACTGCTATCTGTACCCAACCCCCATGTAAAAATGTCCTTCAATATCTGGCTTTTTTTTCTTTTTGGGGGAGAGAGAGGTTGGTGAGGAGAGAGAAATGGGAATGTACAGAGAGATTTAGTGTGATGAAGCAAAAGGGTTGTACCTGCACGAGTCTAGATCATCTTTAACTTGCTTATTGATGGGAATGCCAAATGGAACTGAATCAAAACCATTATTGATTGATAGATTACATCTGTTCTTTCCCCTGTCTGTATGGCTTGCTACTCAATATGAGATGAAAATTTGATGACTTGGCATCATTTAATCCTCACAAAGCATTAGTTGTTGCACAGGGCCTTATTTCTGCCAGATTACGGGAAAGGATTGTGTTCTTTGTGCTGGTACTACTTACTGCTACTACTAATACCAGTGTCTTTACTAGTACAACTACTAGATACCATTTATCAAAAACCCATATTATTATGAGTTACCCACTTGGCCTTATTTGTATTTTACAACAAATCTTTGATGGATATACAATTATATAGGTAACTAGGCCTCACAGAAGTTTTGTAATTTGCTGAAGTTCATTAGTTAGTAGTGGCAGAGATGGAATTCAAACTGAGATGTCTCTGGTTCTAAACCATTGTATAGATCATTATGCAAGGGATAGGGTTCAGGCCAGACCCCCACCCCCAAAAAAGAGATATGATTAAGACTTGTTCTCTACTTTAAAATTTAGAGGATGAAAAGACAGATCAATAACTGTCAGTGTAACTGGCATTGAATATTCTGAACAGTGATTCTCAGATGATGCATCTTAATCACTTGGGATAATTTATTAAAAATATAGAATCCAGATTGCAACCAAGAAACTTTGGGTTTCAAGGTACTGAGTACTTCACTAGAATGATTTGATCTTCTAACCATTCAGTTTACTTATTCTAGTAACCTAGTTGTCATATCATACATGAAAAGGCAAAATAAGTCATCATTTCAAGTTATAACTTTCAACATGTTTGCTTACATACTATTTGTATGTTCTTGGTCAAGTTACTTTATCTCTCTGGGAGCAAATTTCCCATGTAATAAGGGAGTTAGACTAAGTAAACCCAAAGTTGTGAAAATCCAAAGATGTGAAAATCCTTAAGATCTTGGGCCATCATCCATCAGTACTCGACTATCTTGAGACAGTCTTCTTTCAATTGCCAAACTTCTATATAATTCAGTAAATATAGAATCACAACTTCAAAGGCCAGTTCTGGAACAAGTAGGAATCTTGTTGGGCAGATTTGATGCTTATGTCTGAAAAGCTATATATACAGAAAGCCTAGAGGATTGAAATAGTCCAGAGCATTTCTGGACTGGACAGCTGATGAGTGGGTAAAGGTTGCCTATGCCTCATTCTGCCAGCTTGCCATTTTAATGAATATCAGAAACACCCACACACCACATTAGGAAGCCAAGGACCTCATCTTGGCTGAGAATGAGCCCCTCCCAGAACCTGACTGAGTTCTGTAAGAGCCATTTCAGTAGCTAAAACTTTCATTCCCACCTGCCACCAGGAGGACCTCTATTGCAGGAATTTTGTGACCTCTCTTGTCTTTGTTATAATGTTAGTGAAAAAATGCCCTGAAAAGATAAAGATATTTTACATGATTTATAGTCTGACCTTAAGGTGCTCTTGATGGTATTTCTGAAGGAAAAGAAGGAACGGCTGTGTCCCAGACAGGTTGAGTTTTTTTTCCTTATCAGAGGTTTAAAATAAATACTTTTTTTCCTTCTGTGCCTTCCCAGATTATCTCTGGCTTATAAAAGAGAAGATATGTGTGTTGTATTGAGAGTTAGGGGGGAGCACATCCAAAAAGATGGGGCAAGGTTTTCTCTCTGCCAGTGTGTAACAAGTGTGAGTTTGGAAAAAGGAGGTCAGCCACAGAAGGATAGTTACTAAAGCCAGGGCAGCCATGCCTGTCAAATCAATATCCAAGGAACGTCTTGGCTGGTGGACTAAGTACTCTAGCAATAAGGCCAGTTTTCCTGTTGTCCAAGTTATTGTAACTGAATGCCAGTAAACATTTGAATCATCCAGTCATTCTCTTTCTTTTGATTCTGAGCCCCCTAAAGCAATCTTGGATCATAATGTTCATCCAATGGAGAAAAGAGATTGGTCACACTGACAGTGTTTGGAAATTTTCTTTCACATTATATAATAATTAACTCTCATATTTTTGAAGTGTTCATTGGGCTAATGAGCAAATCATCATGCTAAATACAGTGACTGGTTAACACTGCACTGTTTAATACAGTAAGTAGCCACTAGTCAAAATAACTATTTAAAGTTAATTAAAATTAAGTCCCTTAGTCATACAAAACACATTTCAAGCACTGAAAATCCACATATGGGTAGTGGCTACTAAAAGAGTGCAGATTATCAAGCATCGCCATCACAGAAGGTTCTATTGGGCAGCTCAGAAAGGAATTCTCAATTCCTCTGCCAGATCATACTTGGTAAATCTGCAATAATATATTTAGACCTATCTATGCCTCAGTTTGTTTATGAAATGGAAGAAAGATGCTGTCAACCAAATAGAAGTATGTGGGCATTTTAATGTAATTGCTAATTGATGCTTTATAAACAGAACAAAGAACAAAAAAACACATTCTTAATTTTCAGTGTGTTCCATAGGAACTCTATCTAACAAATTTAATCTTCTTTATTTTTTCAACAACTTCTCCATAAAATAAGGCAAAGGGAAACACTGAAAGGTTGTCCTTTACCTTGCCAAAGAATTATAGGCTATTTCAAGTTTGTAAAATGTCTGATACTAAATGTGAATTTCTGAATGAGCTCAGCTTAACCAGCTAAGTAACTAATGAAGATATCTTATATTTGTATGCTGCCTTTCCAAAATGCTGTCACATGAATTCTCTAATTGATACTTAAAATAACCCTTTGAAGTAGATGGAGACAGGATATATATTATCATCTGTATTTTACATGTTCAAAGTGGTTTACTTATTTGTTCAAAGTCATATGTTTGAGTGTGAGCAATAAAACCTAAGCTTTTGACTCTTAAATCCACTTTTTATTTTGTTTTACCACTCTGTTGGACAAGTATTACATTAGGAAAGACAACTATAGAAGGAGAATAGACATGTTGAGGATTTGGAGTTATGAAATACGGACTGAAAGTATTCCTCATTCCTCCTCCAGGCCAAAAATGTATACCTGAGCCTTTGGAAGTCACAGGGAAAGAAACTGCTACTTTTCTTTATTCTTACTTCACTTATGGAAATTAGCATTGTTTCATTGAATCATTGATTCATTCATTCATCCAACATGGACTTAGCACTTCTCATATGTCAGGCACTTGCTAAGCTGTGAGGATACAAAGAAGAGCAAGACCTGTTTCTAATCTGGAAGGGCCCACATTATGGGGAAAAATACACATTGATTACCTATGGTACAGATGCTCTTACAGAGTATAGTATAAAGTGTTCTGACAGAGAAAAGGAAGGGGTGGTTAATTCTGTCATGAGAAAAAGCTTCATACTCTGTGTAAGTGAGAGTCAAAGGGAAAGTGGGAGCAAGTAGAATAAACAGCATGAGTAAAGTTATGTTGATTTAAAACAAATAAAAACAGTATTTTTATGAATCTAATCCTTATTAATTATATATAAAGTAAAGTGTTTCCCCAAACTACTTGCTTTCCATTAATTATTAGGATCCCAGATAATTTATTTTTTATCGTTTTTATTGTACTTTTTCCATTACCAGTTATCCCCCCATACCATCTTCCACCTCCACCCACTTCCCCACCCCCACAATCACCACACTGTTCTCCATGTCCATGAGTTCTTTCTCTCGCCCCCCTCCTTTTTTTTTGCTCGAAAAGTAGTATTCTTTATTGTACTTACTAAGTTCCAGGCATTTTATAAATACATTAAACATCTCTTCATCCTATAGCAACACTTTGAGATAGGTAGTGTTATTATCTACCTTTTACAAATAAAGCAACTGAAACTCAGAAAGGTGAAGTAATTTACTTTAGGTCAAATATCTAATAACTGATACAATCAGGACTCAAAGGTATGCAGCCAGACTCTTACAATTGTGCTCTTAACCACATAGTGGTGATAACACTGTACAGTTAATTTTATAACCTTTTTTCTTCCCTTTTATGGTATATCATAAGCAGTTTCTCAAGTCATTAAAATGCTCTATAAATGCTATTTTAATAGTAAGAGAAACCATCTTGTTGATGCATTATAATTTGTTTAACTAGTCCCTTATTTTTGGGCATTAAGTTGTCACCAATTTTTTACTAGTTTGAGTAACAGTGCCTGGCAAGTTTTATGAATCAGGATTTTCTCTACAGGCCCAATTTAATGGGAAAATTCCCATGAGATTTTTTTTGGTTCTATCACCAAGAGTAAAATCAGTCCTTGAAGGCTACAGCACATGCTAAATGCACTCTATTTTGGATTATTTTCTTCAGGAATTATCCCTGGGGTATTGAACAAACCAAGTTGGTTCCTTCTGAAGGCCTGGATATTTCCAGGCCTCTGCTACATTCTAAAGGATTGCAAATTAATCTTAATATTAGCCTCAGGAAAATATAATTAAGAAATTAAATCAGCTTAAAATACAATTACAAATACAAATAGAGGTAATGTTTGGATTATCTGCTCTTCTTTATTACTTACTATGTCATTCTGTCCATTTAAGTGAATGCTGGCAGTTCTTTTTTATTTTTTAGTTAATTAATTAAGTAGTTAAAAAGATCAGGGAAGGGAGGGAGAAAGAGAGGGAGAGAAACTTTGATATGAGAGAGAGCCATTGATTGGTTGCTTCTTGTAAGCACCACTACTGTGGACAAATCTGAAACTCAGGCACATGACCTGACTGGGAATTGAACCTTTCACTTTGTGGAATGATGCCCAACCAACTGAGCCACACTGGTCAGGCAGTGCTGGCAGTTTTTGTTTGCTTTGCCCTAACTCAAACTTGGCAAAGAGAAATGTGAGATGTGAGAATTATTTTTTAACCTTTAAGATGTGAGAATTTCCCCCCACCCCAAATGAATGAAATTTAAACTGTTTCACTTGACTCATACCAATTATACATCTCTATTCTTGTTTAGTGATGGCATGCATCTTTATGGAGAAACCTAGAAATGCTGTGCTAAGAACACACACTCTTCATTTCCAAAAAGGTTCATTTCCCACTTTTGCTTTAGATTGACAATGAGCTATAGTTCAAAGGCTGCCCTGTGGGGAAGCTCATACACCCTATAATTTAGAGGGCCTCGGCCACCTCTTGGGAAACTTGGTAAAACATTCTATTTAGAGACATACCTGCTGATAAAACATGCATTTTTATAGTTATATCTCTTTATTTCTGGGACATAAGTCCTATTTTTACTCAAAATATGCCTACTTTCAGAGAATAGAACAAGAAACATGCAAAAAACAATGATCCTGTTATCGTATAACTTTGGTTTTATAATTCTCTGTTCCATCTCATTTCCTTTCCCTGTCTCTGTGGGGTCTGGAAAGAAAAGTCATCTAGCCATTTCTTCCACTAAGCCCAAAGATGACTCCCAGGTTATAGACCTAGTGATCTTGACTTTGAAAGACACTTCCTCAGCCCTTATTATCTTTTTACCAGCCAGGCCATCTAAGTACTAGTACAACAGAATCTTTTGTTCAATCCTTCATTCCCATTCAAAAACTACCTATACAATCTACATTTCAGGAATACTAAGTATTTGCTAAGAACTGTGCTGTGTGTTGCCAAGAACACACACATGAATAAAAGTTTCTAACCTTGCCCTCCCTAACGTACTCAGAAAATGACATTCCTTTTAAAGATTGTTGCATGTGGGGACATTCTCCTCTTCCTGACATTAAACACTCTAATCTGACTATACCTGAATTCATCCCTTCAACCCCCTACCTCCTGTTACAGTGGAGGTGGGAGAAAGGGTGTGGTGTGCCACCTTTTGTCTAAGGATAAAGCCTTCACTTCACCTCCCTCACACCTTCAGCCACACCAGACTTGAGGGCAAGGATTGTACTTGCATTCACAAACCATTCTTCAGAGTCTAGCACAATTCCTGGTATATGAATGTCTTTCAATACATTATAAGTAAGTTAGGAAAGAAGGAAGGAAGGGAGGGAGGGAGAGGGAGGGGAGGGAGGGGGAGGGAAGGGAGAAAGGAAAGAAGAAAAAAAGAAAGAAAATTTCACTCTAAAGGAGCTAATAGCCTAATATGGAAGCTTACTCATATACTGGGCACAGATTACAAACTTAAAATATTGACAAGAGAAAAATGAGTGTATGCTTTTTAAAACACCAAAGAAATAAATTCTGTATGAGAGACAGAGGAACAGTATTGTTCAGAAGAAATTTAGATTCCCTCAAGCTGGGAGATGAGACAAGTTTTTTTATTTGTGACTATACATCAAGCTACACTCCATTTTCTCTTGGAAAGCTGCTTTCTTCTGTTGCATTTGCTAGGTTAGATAATTTCATTTTTTTAGTATCCTATTAAAAATGGGTCTTATGAAGGAACTATTCAAATATACACAGAACTGTGATGAAAATATTTTTTTATGAAATTAAGAGGCATTTGTTTCACTGGGTTTTGATGTTTTCACTTTCATATCAATGTTACATTTTCTCTTCCTTGCCCTCTTCTTCTTTATTCAAAAAAATTTGTCATATTTTTTCTATTACTATTTAGTTCCTTTATACACCTGCCCCCCACAGTTACCATGCTCTTGTTGTCTTTGTCTTCTTCTCTTCCTCTTCCTCCTCATTCTTCTTCACTTTCTTCTCTTCTTCCTCCTTCTTCTTGTTTCCTGTGACCTGTCCCATCATTATTTCAACCTGAAAGTGATGAAGGATTGGAGGGAAATGGAAAATGAGACTAGAGGTAGTAGATTGTGTTTGAGTCAGATTCTCTTTGATTTAAGGGAATCTTCATTCAGGCTTTGGAGTTTTCTAGGACATTTTTTTTTATTGATGATTCAATGAGTTTGCATAGACCAGACAACAGTGTGGTCCTACAGTTTAGAACCGTGGAAACTTTAGAACTGTCCTCTTCTTGTACTACTTTTCTTAACCTAGTAATTTAGTTTTCTTTTATTGACCCATTTTTGTGAAAGATCTAGCCCTTAAATTAAATTTGTTTGCTGTTAACAATAAATTCTATGAGCTAGAGTTAAGCTATATTATGAGGGAAATGTAATTTAATTATGTACAAGACTGTGTCACCATCTGTAATTCTTTGGCCCTACCAAAGAAATAGAGGAGGACACTGGGGACACTGGAACCATGTATGTGTTTAAACAAAAATAGGCTGTTCTGTCATTGATCTTTCTTTAAAAGACAAATTTGTTATATCAAATTAGCTCTAGATATCTGGTACCATTTTTGTCATAATAGCACCTTAAGTAGAGTACTTTAACTTTTCTCTCTAATACTCATCTTGGACTCCACAACTCAGCTTGGAACTTTCTGACATTTCTCCAGGAGGAAATCATTTGGAAGAAAGAAAAAAAAGGACATTTTGTTTTTTGCTTTCTATTATCTACTTTCTTACCAATAATATCCTAACATAAATTTCTGTTCATTCTACTTCAGCATCATATACATATCTCATTTATGTATCATTGACACTGTTGCCTTAGATTAGGTCTTTATCAGCAATAACCAGGACTATTTTATTAAGGTCTGTACTGTTCTCCATATCCCAGACTTACACCAAAATTCATTTCCTCTAATTGCTGTTAGAAAACTCTTTCTAAAATCCTCATCTAACATCTTCATTCACCTGCTTGGGTGATTAGGCCATGACACATACAAACCCATGGCTTCCATGCCCAGCTTCCTCTCCCATAGCACCCCACCCTCACTTTCACACCCATCTCTTATACTTTGAACTTCAGAAATGTGGCTAACTTGTTTTTCCATGAATTTCATATTGTCCCTGTAGTCTCTTTTGTCTGTAACATTGTTTTCTTCAGGTTTGAATGTCCAACTGGCTTTCACCTGTTAAGAAAAGTCTCCCTGATTTTGAACTTTTCTTTCAACCCTCCATCGCATATCGTTACTTATCCCTTCCTCTGTATACTTCTGTATCTTTTCTGTTTTTCTGTGATTATAATCGCATTGGATCGAACTGTTTACACATCTGCTTCTTGCCAATTAACTCTTGACTCTTTGAGACAAAGATCATCTCCTGTTGGTCTATAAGTCCTCAGGATATGGTACATAGCTTTAGTTCAATATCTTTGTTGAACTTCATAGAACATCCTACTGGATAGGCAGACCAAGCTGAGATAGCATAGCCAATGAGAGAACATAGACATTATTAACCATGCCCCATTTAGTAAGGGAAAAGCCATTTATGACCTGTTCATGATTATTTGTGGGAGGTTTTATCCCGGCTTTGGCCCCTTATCTTACTCCCCACAGGTATTACCCAAGCCCTACCGTTTAATATCCTTTTACCCACCTTCAAGTAATGCCATCCCTTAAATTCCTTTAGCTGTTTTAACACTTCTATCAGTTCATACTTGCTTTTCACAATGATATAAGAGATAACAACCCAAACACCACACACCATGTAAAAGATTGCTCTGTGCATCCAGTTGTTAAATCTATTGTGCTCTGGGTACACTCATGCCAGTCTGCACATACAGATTATTTGCTCCCAGGGTTAGTGACTGTAACATTTTTGATTAACCTCTCAGTACACTTCACAAGCACTTAGTCTGGGCCATTTTCAGATCATGAAGATACTGTGAATCACTGAGATGTTGTTGGATATTTGTTGACATAATTTTTACAAGTATGGAATAATTCTGTGCTCCCAAAATTCAATGAGAGTAAAATAATTTTTTCTAGCTTTGTTTCTATCTCAGACATAATTGTACATTGAATTACAAATTTAAAACAAAATGAAAACTATCCATTAGGGATCACTTGTGTTTTGCCTACATGTCAAAATTTGTGTATTCATAGACAGACATTCAATTCTTTGGTGCCAAGCTAGCCAATTCTTTTAAAGTCTCTTTCTTAAATGTTTTTTTTTTATTTGAAATAAGCAAAGTAGTACATATCTTTCATTTATTTTCCAAACTTTAATGACATATGGAGATTTTTTCAAAATCTTTATTTCTCCTAACTGTCCTCTACAGGAGACATGACTTCTGTAGTTTGCTTAATTCAATTCAACTTGACATTTCAGCTACTATTTACCTTCTTTCAAGATGAAGCCAGGCATTTCTGTGAGATCAAGAAGACCTCTCTAGTTGTTTCGTTTCTCAATGTTTATGGCAAAAATAAAAACAAAACAAGCTCAGGACATTTGTAATTTAGAATTTAGGACCACACACAGCAGTCAAATGTCAAAATAGTTTAGCACTCTAGATTCTCTGATTGAGAAAAATTATATATTTGTTTAGGAGACTGACAGATACATGAATGCCTAACTTGTAGACTAGCCCTTCCTATCTTGTATATCCTTCCTAATGGAAACATGGGGGCAGCCACTTCAGATATGTCAGCTTTCTCCAAATAGTGATATCAGCTGTCCATCCAAACATTTATGTATCAAAATATTGTTTATTTCAAAACCAGTTATTACCCTCCTATGTGTTCATGCACAAAAAGCATAGAATTGCTTTAAAAAACAAACCAGGCCTGTGAGTTTAAATGGTCATTATTCTTTATCAAAGCAGACACGTGCCAAAACATGAGAGCCCTTCAGACTTACAAATCCAATAGTGTTTATATTTTTAGTGAGTTATTCATTTAACAGTCCACAAAATACTATAGAATACCTCCTATGTATTGGGAACTGCATTAAGCATTGATATTCTGTCCTTCATGGTTTAGAAAGTTAGCACAATGGAGGTGGTTTTTACATAAATTGGGTGTGCGAAGAAGATTTTATAGAGGTGATTGCTGTTATAAATAACTGTTGGAAAAAGTTATTTTAGGGCTTTAGAAAGATAAAGGCTGGGAACTAATGGAAGGAGGAGCAGATAAAATGAACATACTTGCAGAGGGATAGTGAATTATAAGGAAACAAGTTACTTACATACAATTTTTCTTAGGGCTACCCCAGGCATACTTAATTGAAAAGGGACATTTTCTGAAAATATGCCACAGTGAACAAACAGAACGCATTATTTAGAATGCCACTGGTGATTACCATAACAAGTGGACCCTGCCTATAGCATTATTGAGTCACAATTATCAGTGTCTTCCTTTAAGAACACATTCTTCCTTTTTGACAGATTGCCATGGTATATGGAGCTGTTGAACAGTCTGTTACAAAAAATAGACCTGAGCTGAAGAATGTACCAATTCTTGCCCATCGGAGCTGCTCTGAGTAGTGGAATGCGGGTGAATTTTTACCCTGTCCCCACAGCTTCCAGCAACCATTTTTCTTTATGAGGGCTCTTCAATGGGGAGGAAAGAAGAACCACCAATTAAGATCAAATTGCTGGCTCTATCCTGATGGCTTTGTGTTAAGGAAAAGTCTTGTTTGCTATCTATCTTTATGATTTCTAAAATCATAATTTTATACTTTTACTCCATTTTTTAAAACTTAGCTTATAAATGCCTTAATCTTGTGGTTTAACAGGAATACTTTTTTTTTACTATGAATCTATGTATGAGGAATGAGGCCAGTCATATCTCTAATGACTCATCCAATGAAATGCATAAATCTCAGGCCATTATTGGAAATACCTCCCAAACCCTTCAGTGTAGATAGCCTTCTAAAGAAACCATTTTGTGGAGAAGTAGAGTCTTGGAAATCAGCAATTTACTTTTCTCTAGGATGAGAGGACATTAAAAACTGTATTGACAGTCTTCTATTATGTTCCCATGCCTGCATCATTGGGTTGTAAATGTATGTTGAAGTCTCCCTCTTTGGTTTTATTTTATTTCTGTTTGTTTGTTTGTTTGTTTGTTTGTTTGTTTACCTCAGATATAAAAGGTTGCGTTAATTTTTCTTCTGAGTTCATTGTTATTTGTCATTAATAGTCAGTTTGGCTGTCAAGGAGTCAATTTCAGCTGCAATGTACAAGTAATTTCAGGGTCAATCCTTCAGCATTGCTATCCTTCAGTATGACTTTTAAGTCTCAAGTATATTGGTGTGGCTTTTTGATAATATACCTTTATTCCTGCATTTTCATTTCAATACACATGTTTAACCTGAAGTGATCCTGGTGATAGGCAATATCAAGTTTTGTTTTTTCCTTTTAATTTCCAAGTATCAAAATATTGTTTTAGGTTCTCAAATATTCCAAAAGTATCCTTAGTATATTAACTTTTGTCATTTTTGAGTGAAATAATATTCTGAGACTTTAGGTTAGTAACTAGGTATTAAAACATTACTATTTTTTTCTTTTTTGTTTTTGTTAAGACAGACACAGATGACCTGAAAGTGTTAAATCATTTCCCCAAAATGTGTACAGGATTTTAGACTGGCCTTTTATCTGAATGAAAAACACATGTAATGTTATGTGATGAGATGAAGAGCATTATCTCAATTATAGACATGACAGACCATTGCTACAAGTTTAAGTGACTCTATGCATGATGCAAATCAAGAAAATGGGAGAGCTGAGAATAAATCCTAACACCCCTGCTCACTTGCCCAGAGCTTCCTCTATGGGATTGTGTGGTTTCTCATCTCCTATGAGCTCTAAGTTCAAACCCTTGGGAACTATGGCCGAATTCTTTCTTTTGCTCTCCTTGATGGCTTTGCCTGAGCTAGGGGATAGGTGACTGGCAGCTGCTGCACAGCCAACCTGCTTTCTTCCTTTACCTCTTTGCAAAATGGATGTTATCAAAATGTGCCTGACACAGGAGTCTAAATAATGGGGTTGCCTTTCCTTGTGAAGCTCAGTAATATTTACTGAGACCAACAGCTTCATTTTCCTCAGTCCCTGCTACATT
Organism: Phyllostomus hastatus; assembly: GCF_019186645.2. Taxonomy (NCBI): domain Eukaryota; kingdom Metazoa; phylum Chordata; class Mammalia; order Chiroptera; family Phyllostomidae; genus Phyllostomus; species Phyllostomus hastatus. The sequence goes on along the minus strand of NW_025333977.1, from coordinate 84,089,064 downwards.
AATGGCTGGCTTTAGGGTGGGAGGTGAGAAAGGAGAGAATGAAGAATTACTGAGAGGGACTCAGGCAATGTGGTTAACAGATGGTCTTGTTAGGGATGCTTTCCCTAGGCCTAAACGAAGCCTTTTTGTCTGAGCCGGCAAGAAGTGGGTCACTTCCCTGAGCTGTCAGGCTCAGTGCTTACTTGACTTGTGGCTATAGCTGCAGCAACCTGTAGGTTTCCCTTCTGGCTTTTGGTTTTCTGAGACATGCTAAGGGCCCTGTCTCTTTAGGCCTTCCCAGAAAAGGACTGGGCTTTCCACAGACCATTTATTTCTTTTCCAAGCTGTGGGCTGCTTCATAACTCTGCATGCTTCATGCACAACTAGCCACAGCTGGGGACCTCTGAATTGCTACCCTGAAGGCTGGGTCAAATTCTGTACAATGATCCAGTGGCTCCAGATACCTGGAGAGCCAGGGAAATATTGCAGAGTCTTGAAACCACAAGCACACCCCAAAACATCTATACATATGGAGAATAAACCCAGCTCATATTTCTATTGCCATCATTTCTAATGTAAGGACATTTATGGTTAGTAAATTTTATTTATAATAATTATGAATTTATAGGAATTTCTTGTCACTGTTCTTTCTCAATCAAATGGATATTAAAGGAATGATCATGGTCCTGTGTGGTTTTGCACAGTCCTTTTACAGTGTTTGCATAATATTTGCTAAGAATTTGGTTTCTATCAATACCATTTCTACGATGTGACATGCTGTCTCCTGTAGGCTCGACTTGTCACAAAGTATACATCGGTGACCTTTCAGCTTGTCACTAGTAATCCTTTCCCACCCACAGCTGCTGTTTTGGAAAAATTTAATCATTGTGCTTCTGCTTCTACGCCACCAGTTCAAGGCCTATGGGTGGCCATTTCCTAGGGATATTGAAAGGGCAGAATACTTGAATAGTCAAAATAAAATGCAATCTGCATTCTGTTGCTTGGCAAGTCTCTGTGCTCTGAGTCATTTGCATAAACCTGCATTACACTGTTACTCTACTCCTGCAGGGTTTTTCTTTTTTCATTTTGTTTTAAGTTTTGGTTCTATTCTCTACCCACTTCCAATATATTAGCTTTTTCAAAGTCCCCAAGTGATTGTCAGATATACACCATAAATAAGGGTAGGCACTGCTCAGTTCTGACAACGCTACAAAAATAAGTTGTGTCTATTTCTGCTCCTTGCACCAAGAGTGTGGTACAGGATGGGAAACTCTAAATAAATCAGGAAATAAACCAGTATCACTAGAGAGCCTCCTGTGGATTCAAAAATTGTAAATGTTTAATTAAGCTTAATGTGAAATTCATTTCTATCTCCAGCATGAATAATAGAAAATAAAGTGAAACTTTACCTTGAAATTAGTTCTTATAACATATATAACATACTTTAATGGATAGATAAGGAAATTATTCTATGGAGCTATTTTTTCCCCAAAACTACAGATTATTGACTACATCTTTACAGACTGGAAGAGAGCACTTACATACATTTTATATTGAACAACATTGCCCAGATTTCGTGTTGCCTTTCTGCCTTCCTTCTCTCCTCTCTCTCTAGCAAACTCCAGAAATCAGGGAAGAGCTTCCTAGCTCCCAGTTTTTTTTCCACTTATGAACACACATATCTCTCAAACATATTCAGACATGTAGCCAGCAGATATAAAGCTGCTAGTTTTAAACTCATGGCTTATTTGCTAAAACTGGACATGATTATGGGCAGAAAATTAGAGAGGGGAACAGAAGGAGAGTCTCTCCCTTCTGTCCAAGGATCTGTAGGGATTTCTGTTGGAACCAGAAGAGAAGAATCAGACAGAAGGTTTCTTTAGCTTCCAAGAAATAGTAAGTCAATTGTTGCATCATATTTTATGTATCTGTGTCTGCAACAAAGCATAATGGATAGCTAGATGGATTTATAGATAGATACCTAGATGGATGATAAAGAGAAATGGAACATACGTTGAGGAATTGTATCACAGAATGCCTTTTGGAAGATTATTTGACTGCCAGATATGCCACACATAAAGAAGATAAAGGAGATAGAGCCAAAAAGCTGTAAATCTATTATGACTACAGAGTTGGATTCTGAAAGAAGAGAAAGGGTAGTAGTGGGGGGTTTCAATGAAGAATAAAAATAAAGATAAAATTAGAAAAGATGAAGAAAACTGAGATACTATGCTTCCTGCACTCCTATGAGCTCAAAAGCTAAACACTTTTTCTAAAAACAGTAATTTTCAGCCTTTTTATTATTATATATGACAAAAGCTAGTCTACAGAGAAATGAGTTGGCTTTATCAATTTGGTTAATGTGTCTTATAATAATCTTGTAGTTTTTATTCTCAATATATTCAGAAAGACATTTCCTAGCATAAGGCTAGAAAGAATAAGGCAAAGGTATTGAAATAAAACATGCCTATATGTACAAACCAAACTTAGCACTTAAATTTAGGTAAATCGGTAGGGAGTGTCTTATTGTATATCATCACCTATACAAGAAAATATTTTCTTTTTGGGCCTTCAAGAAATAATGTAAAGACTTCATGCATCAAATAGAGTTTAGTTTTTAAAATTATTAAGCTGTATTTTCATTAGCAGACAGAATATTACATCATATCAGGGGTGTCAATTACAGGTCTCAATAGCCTTTTTACCTAGGGCAGATTTCTTTGACTATACCAATCATATTGAATCATGGGGAAATTCATGGTCTTCCTAAGATTTTAGTGATTATAATTAGAAGCTATTAATTAGCTGTTGTTTACATTAGTCTTAATAAAGATACTCATCAATTTATAATGAGGTTACTTCCCAGTAGGCCTATCATAAGTGGGAAATACTAAAGGAGGGGGCCCCCCAAACTACAACTTATTTATAAAAAATTATGTATTTATTCTTACATGTTTAATCTTCAGTTGTCTTCAAATTACTCTCCATTTGATGCAATACACCTATTGAGACATTTTTATCCACTGCTCAAAACAGATTTCAAACTTGTCAATTTTGATGCCTTTTAATGCTTCTGTCAATGTTTTTGTTTTGAAAAAATAATTTAAGTAGATTTTATTGATTATGTTGTTATAATTGTCCCACTTTTTCCCTTTGCCCCCTTCCCTCCAACAATCCCTCCCTTAGTTCATGTCTATGGGTTGTGCATATATGTTCCTTTTTCACCTCTCCCACATTTATAAAACTTTTCCTTTTGAGGACTTTTTATCCAGGGAAACAAACAAAAAAGTCACTTGGGGTGAGATTGGGTGAATAGGCAGGGCAGGGGTCAGGAGTCATGCCATTTTTGGTCAAAAACTGCTGAACACTCAGCATGGTGTGGGCAGGTGTGCTCATAAATCATCCACCACAAAGTGGGCAAACATTGAAAGAGTATTCAAAAAATTCACTGAAGCTGAATGCAGCCTCTCACAACACCACCAGCTGGTACACTGATACATATGGGTTTCTAGAACACTCACCTAATGGGGAAGTCTGTGCCACAAGGGGCATACACTCCAGAAGATAATTCTGGTTTTTGTGGGTCCCCACATATAACTCAAAGATATAGTTAGTACACCTAAATTTTGCACATCACAGCTTACCTAGCCTGTCTTAAATGTGCTGCGAACACATTATTGAGTTATAACCCCATCATAAGTCAAGGAGCATGTGTAATTGACTTCTTTTCATCAGAGGCAGGAGACACAGATGGGCATTTCGTAGACATGATAGTTGTCAAAACACAAAACACAGTATCCAAATAGCACTGGCATCTCAGTACACTGTAGAACAGTGACTTTCAACCCTTTTCATCCCATGGCACACATAAAGTAATTACTCAAATTTTGTGGTATATATTCTGATCTGCCAAAAATAGATATAATTTTTATTTATTTACACTGGATGGCTACTGTCATGTTAGCCATTATCATTTTTTAAAATTTGACAATATAAGGGAAAAGAGGTCAGTTCCCCCTGACCAAATAGTCAAGTTTTGCATGCTTTAAAAATTCCTGCAGCACACTGTGTGCCACGGCACACCGGTTGAAGATTGCTGCTGTAGAGTATAGGTTGTTTGCCCTCGTGATCTCATGGCTGACTGGAAGCTGTGTTCTCTGCCACTGCACAGCATCGCAAGAAGAATATCATATCATATATCACTAGCCCTCAAAAAGATCAAAATTCCAAATTTGAAGTACAGTTTTCATTGAAAGTGTATTACTTTTTCACCATCGTAAAGTTGCAAAATTATAATTTAAATCATTGTAAGTCAGGGACTTTCTATAGTTTTCTTTGCCTCTGAGTCTTCTATTTATGTGTCTCATCTCTCTTTTACTCATTTCCAATCTTGACACAAGAATTCAGTCTCTTTACTAGGATCCACTAGAAATTCAGTCACAGCATTTTGTTTTGTTTGTAGTCTTTGCAGAAAAGTGGAAAGGAGCATACTACAAGGTGCTCAGAATCCTGACATTTTTCTTGTTATACTTCCTCTGCAGAAGCAACAGATATGAGGAAAAAAAATTATATGAGGACATCTAGTTCAAGGCTGCTCCTTCTGGTTGTATAATCTGGGGCTTGTCATTTAAATTCTCTGGAGTCTTGTTACTTGAGTTTCTTACCTGTAAAACAAGGACCTTGGGTTATTTTTCCAGGGTCTTTCATAGTTTAGATTTCAAGGGCCTGCATAGCATAAGGACTATGTCTTCAACTTCCTCGAATCACCCAGAATACTTGGTCTAATGTCTTATATGTGAGAATGGATTCTTAGAAGCCACTTAAGGATTTCTTATAAGAAACAATCCTTATTTGGGTATAAGACTAACACCTGAAGAACCCTGTGGATGTGAAACTACCTTTCTTTGACAAAGCAAACACTGTTATAGTCATTCAATGTAGTTCTGGGCTATTCTTATCAGATCCCTTTTGGTGTGGGGTGCTTGTAGGATATTTTTTACAGTAAAGCCTTTATAATTTAAATAGGTCACAAAATGTAGTAGCTTTGTCTTTAATATTTAAGAAGAAAGTTTTCCTAACATTCCAAGTTCAGTGGGGAATTAGGTAAGGGAGTAGATAGCAGTGTCAATATATGTTCATTTCAGACTCTTTAGCAATTCATTTGGTTTGTCCATATGTGATTTGGCCAAAATGACCATACTTACACTCCCTGCATTATATGGGCAGAATGGTTTAGTGCATCCAGAGCACATGCACAGATATGAACCTTGTAAACTCAGTGGGAATGGGTTATTTATTCTGAACTAGATATTAATGTTCCATCCAATTTATGTATACAAGTATATAGGTTTCCTAGTGTGCTGTACTAAAGGCACACACACACACACACAATTCTCTGGTTAGCTTGTTAACCTAAGTTTAAAACTTTAGGAGTATATTGTTTCCTCACATAGTATCTCATTGATGTATCTATTTTCATAGCAAAGTAAGATGTTCCTTTTGGGGGGCTTATGGGTATCAATATATAACACCTCCTTATTGCCCTTCTGTGTTCTAATATAATTAAGAAATAGAAGACAAGTGTTAAGTTCCAGCCAAGATAGAGGTGTAGGTAGAGACCTTTCACCTCTTTGCACAATCAAAAGGAAGATAACAACCAATCTGAAATCAATAAACAACCAAAAGCTCCAGAAAATCAAACTGCATGGCACTCCAACAACAAAGGAATCAAAGAAAAAAATCAACCAGAACAACCAGACCGATAACGCAGTGGACCATGTGGGCCAACTCAGAAAAACTGCCACAACCTTGGGGCCAGGGCTAGCGGCTGAGCTCTGCGGCCTGCATAGGAGGGGCTGTCTTAAGGGGACTCAGAGATGGCTGTGGACTACGGCTGGGGGTGCCACAATAGGAGAAGCTCCCAGTGTCATACTAGAGTCTAAGAGTCCATTGAAAAGTGCGCTAGAGATGAGCAGGCTAGCCACACCATTCCCTCTCTGGCCCCTCCCCCACAGGCAGTGCTGCGATGCAGCAAAGAGTGTTGTCCTGCCCCAGTGAATACCTAAGGCCTTGCCCCCTTACAACCTATCACCTGCACCAAGACAAAGAAATATGGCCCAAATGAAAGAACAGAGCATAACCTCAGTAAGAGAGCTTAGTGATGAGGAGATTGCCAACCTATCTGATGGAGAATTTAAAGCCCTGGTAGTCAAAATGCTCACAGAACTGATTGAGTTTTGTTAAAAAATGAAAAAAACAAATGCAGGATACCCAAAGTGAAATAAAACAAATGTTTTCAGAATGTTCAGGGCACCAATGGTGACGGGAAGGAAACCAGAACTCAAAGCAACAATTTGGAACAAAAGGAAAAAATAAACATCCATAAAGATCAAAATGAAGGAACAAGAATTCAAAAAAGTGAAGAGACTCTTACAGACCTCTGGGACAACCTGAAATGTTCAAATATCTGAATTATAGGAGTACCAGAAGGAGAAGAGGAAGACCAAGAAATTGAAAATTTATTTGAACAAATAATGAAGGAAAACTTCCCCAATCTGGCAAAGGAAATAGACTTCCAGGAAGTCCAGGAAGCCCAGAGAGTCCCAAGGAAGTTGGACCCAAAAAGGAATACACCAAGGCACATCATCATTAAGTTACCCAAGATTAAAGATAAGGAGAGAATCTTAAAAGCTGCAAAAGAAAAGGAAAGAGTTACCTACCAAGGAGTTCCCATTAGACTATCAGCTGATTTCTCAAAAGAAATCTTGCAGGTAAGAAGGGGCTGGAAAAAAGTATTTGAAGTCATGAAAGTCAAGGACCTACATCCAAGATTACTCTATCCAGCAAAGCTATCATTTAGAATGGAAGGGCAGATAAAGTGCTTCCCAGATAAGGTCAAGTTAAAGTGCATCATCACCAAGCCATTATTATATGAAATGTTAAAGGGACTTATCTAAGAAAAAGAAGATAAAAAATATGAGCAATAAAATGATAACAAACTTAAAACTATCAACAAATGAACCTAAAAGAAAAGAAAAACGATGAAAACAAAAACTAAGCCAACAACCAGAACAGGAACAGAATCAGAGGAATGGACATCACACAGAGATATTTCAGTGGAGAGGGGGAAGGGAGCAATGTGGGGGTGGGAGGGAAGGTACAGTGAGGAAGAAGCATTGTTAGTAGGTTTAAAATAGATGGGGAGAGATTAAGATGGTATGGGAAACAGAGGACTCAAATAACTTACATGTACAACCCATGGATGTGGACTAAGGGGGGGAATGCTGGAGCATTGGGGGTGCAGGGCAGAGGAGGGATAGAGGAGGAAAATTGGGAAAACTAATATAATCAATAAAAATATTTTAAAAATTAAAAAAAGACAAGTGTCTCTTCTCTTATGATGATATGGTGACTTTGTTATTATTGATAATGGCAAGCAGAGAATAAAGGTATAGAACTGTAACTAAAAGGACATCCTAACACTGTCTGTCCCCTCTTTCTCTAGCTTTCTTCATCTCAGGAGCCTACATCTTAGGACCAGTCATATTATAGAAAGTTTAGAGAATACTCACACTTACTTAGAATGATAGTTCTATGCTTTTCAAGGTGGAAAAAGAATAAACAAGTTCCTGTAAGTCACATCTTTTAAATGAAGATTAACTTCATCCACTCAAGAAATATGGCCCCATGGATATCACCTGGTATTCAAGTAACTCAATCTTGGAGAGTCAGTATGCTGAAATATTACTATACTGGAAGTCCTTCCAGGTGCAAAAAAGAAACAGAGAAAAGGAGGTTCCCCTCAGCATTACTTTTATTCCAAATAAAAAATTCCTCAAGGTTGGTACAATATCTGTAAATCAATCATTGTTATACACCACATAAACAAAATGAAGGATAAATATCAGATGATTATATCAATAGATGCAGAAAAAGCATCTGACAGAATAAAAAATGCCTTTATTGTTGGTCAGATGTATGACTCCCTGAGAGTAGGACAATTGTGTGATATCAATTCTGGCCACTTTTTATTTTTCTGTCAACTATAAAAATGTGATTTCATGTCCTCCTTTATCACCTTCTCCCCTCTAGTATTCCATCAGTTTTTTGTGTGTTCCACCCAGGGGCACTTTAATACTCCCCAACGGCTGGGAAATAAAATTTGTCCTATTAGTTCCTTATTTCCTGTACCCTTGCCAATAAGTTTTAATTGAGCTTTGGGAAAAGATTGTGGAAAGTCTTTGCCACTGCTACAGCTCATCCAATCTGTCCTGTAGTTGGTATAAATGCTGTAAGTTCTATTGGTGACAAGTTGAATTGTACACCCTCTGTCCCCTTCCCTCACTGCTCCGAATGTTCAGTCACTGCAGGCTTGAAGTTAAGTGCAGCATATTTAATGTTATTTGATGTCAATGATGAAATGGCTGCTCCTATAATATCTTACATCAGGTATTATTCACAAAACCTACAAATTAATGTTTGATTCATAACAGTTCTTAATATTTAAATTTAAATGTCAATCTAAGCTTGTAACATTGTCTGTTACTTTTAATACCTTGAAGCACAATAGAAAACACTGATTACTATAATGCTGAATCTGTATGAATAGTATTTAAAAATCACTACTGCTATGGTAACCAAAAAAAGAAAACCCTTATTCTTTATTTAAAGAGTCTGTTAAAGATTTTCTTTTTGCTTCAGATTGATTTCCACATGGTTTTATTCATTTCATATGAATTGACTTTTCTGAAATAGAAGCGATTATTCGTTTTGTTCCTTATTTCTGAATACGAGAATATACTTTTGTAGATTGTAGTAAAACTCAGCAATCAACATTTGAAATAATTGTAGTAAAATCAGGACTCAAAATTGCATAGAAATATTGCTCCTGAAACATTGTCCTTCCAGTTTATTTTATGAAAATCCAACCATTAATATTTGCTATTGTTCATCTTCATATGAACAATCCACTGTATGGACTGATTTTAGCCAGTGTTCAATGTCAAGTGTCAGTACTTCTGCTAGGTTCTTGCATCATTGCCTTAGTAGGTATGTGTGCAGGACATATAGATTCAAGATGATAAAGAAAATGTGATGATGATTCATTCTAATTTGTAGTCAATTATTCATTCACTCAACCCTCAAGCTAGACAACTAAACAACCAATGAAGTAACCAACCAGTATCTACTGAGGACATTGTTCATAATACTGATTTTATGTTGTATATCACCTAGAAGGAGAAAAAGTGAGTTTTTGTGCACATGTATGTATATTCAAATAATACATGCATATAGCTAAAAACTTTAAAGTACTGGACAAGCTCCTGCTTTAGCCTCCAAGTCCCACTTACCAATTTTACAGTTTCTGTTTTAATTATTTTGTTGATTAGCTCCATCTATCTCATTATAATGCTTATAATGCTGTTAATAGACTTACAAATTTTAGATATTATCTATTAACTTCATGTTATAATAGATAATAATTTTGCTTATTCAAACCATTCTCTAATTTTTCCTATCCAGTATGATTATCACCTTAATTCTCTTACAAGTCACTTTTGTATGATCTGTTTGTAACAAGTTTTAAACATCCGTTTTCCCCATGAGCCATAGACAATATTTCTTAAACCTTATCTTATAAGTTAAAAACATTTGCATTTCTTCCTGTCTCTCTAGCTTGCTTCTGATTTTTAAAAAAATGTATTTTAATGGAGATAGAAAGTGAAGTAGTATTATAACATATTTAAAAGCCCCTCATAGTTTTGTAAAATTTCCAGGTTTGAAGGGTAACCTTCAAGACTACTGATAGCTTTTATTAGAATTTAAAATGAAGGATATGGCTCTCTATATGGATATTAGCCACAGCCTTCATAAAGTTTCCCAATGTGATTACAATCTGGAGACAATACTGAGTATTGAGTCCTTTGAAAGAGAAATCACCTTAGTGGCAGCACCAGTAACAAGGGGCATCCAGAAGAGGAGTTTCAGTCTCATAGGAAAAAAGCAAAAAGATATAAAATGAACACTCTTTGAAGAAAATGATGATGGGTATAAGAGAGTGAGGGTGCTACAAATTAGGCCTTTGTGTTTGTAGTCATTCTTGACAAAGAAAGAAAATAAATGGAGAAAGAAATAGTTTTTGCTTTCTTTTGTGAAGGTTGGCCCGGGAAGTTTCTAGAGGTAACCCTCTCATAGGGTATAGACTTAAAAAAGTTAATGTGATAGCCTTTGGGTTATTGAACATTTATATTATTCTGAGCTTTACGCTTATATGTGTTTAGGTTCACTATCTTGTAAATTAACACTTTCAGGACAACAGAGAAAGTATGTGAGCAAACCATTTAACCTTGTGTGCTCCAGTTATCTTCTCTGGAAAATGAAAGCAGGTTACAAGATTGTTTATGAAGTCATCCTTTGGTGTTAAATTTTATACTGTGGATCAGAAATCAGGAGGTACACCTAGATGCACTGAGGTTAAGTAAATAACTAATAATAATGTCTTACATTTGTAAAACTGACTACAAATTATAAACCCAAATATTCACCTTGCCTTACTGATTTCTCAGGAAAACCTGGGAAATGCACTGGGTGCATTTGCCCAAGATCTTGCAGTTAAATAATGGCTGAGCTGACATTAGAAATCTGATTTCCTGTTTCCTAGTAGAATTTTTTTTCTCATTTACCCTGAGGTAGATAACACATAGGCACACAGGTCTTTTATCCATATTCATGATTTATTTCTATTACATATACACAGCTTGTGTCCTGTAATCATCATTTGAGAAGTTACGGTTGATCTGATCATCTTTTCATTTTGCATAGTGAGACCCAGAATTAAAGATGAGTTGACTTGATGAACTGACTATTAATATCTTGGGGGAGATTAGGAGCTTTGTCAGTGTGATATTATTTCCTACTTACATTTAATTATAAAATGTACATTCCATCTAAACTGCAGAAATGAAATAAATACAAGAAGTAGAGGAGATTATCAAAGATAAATTTTAAATTACCTCAATGCTCTGTAGGTCAATAGAGAAAATACCACCTTCACCCATACATCTTTTGTGAGGGCTATCATTTTACATGGATGTTGTTCCCAGAAAGGGATGTTTCAAAATATGACAAACTGTAAGTCTTTCTAGATTTTATTTACCCTTCTTTATTTATTTTTTAACTAGAATTGCTCTTATACAATTTACTTTGAAGAAGATTGCTGAGTGGTGACTTAGAATTGGGAAAATTTGTAGAGATGTGGAAGAAAGTAAAATAAGTTAAAAAAAAAAAAGAAGCCCAAAAAGTTGTTGCCTGGCAGATTGCTTCATAACAATGGGAGCTCTGCCAGGCACTTGCAAGTGTGAGTCAAAGACTATTTTTCTCAAGAAAACTGCTGTAGATTAATGTGACTTCTGAAGTCTGGTCTGCAAGTGGTTGTGTCTATTTCACAACTGGGGAACTCTGCCAATGTTCCAGGTACCTAGTCTGTCTGAACCATGGCAGGATCAGAAAGTTGCAGTCTGGTGCGAAAAATACCTGGGCTTTGGAGGAGAAAAGAAATGATGAAAGCTTGATTATGTACCTGAAATGTGCCTTTGGATAAATCCCCATCCCCTAATTCTAAACTGGGCCATTTCCCAAGCTAACATTAGTAGTGGCAAACCAGTGAAGCCAACTCATATAAGAATGAAAACATCCATCATAGCATCATAAAATACGAGGAATTGAAAACACTCCAGGTATCATCTAGAGCAAAGCACTTATTTTACAGATGAAGATACTGAAACCCAGGGAGGTTAAGTGTCTTGCCCAGGGTTAAATAGCTTGTTAGTATCATATCTGGGATTAGAGCCCAGCTCTAATGACTCCTAGGCCAGTGCTTTTGGTCAAATTCAATATAGTCTGTCCATATGGCCAAGCCATATGGCAGAGCCTCAAAGATCTAGTTCTGCCCCCAGAAAATCTAAGCTAATCATTATTCTTTTAAATTCAGTTTCAATTCTCCTACCCATGTATGTTAATCCTGATTAGTAAGGCACAGGCTTATAATTTAGAGCATCTAAGTGCAGAAGAGTAGGCAGGTTAGATTAGCGTAAACTGGCAGAGAGGAACATGACCAGCAAGGAGAATGACCTGAGAAAAGACAGAAGCATGAGAATTTGGCTGTTGTCCTTAGCAACCAGTGCAAAGACTAACAATTTACTTTTAGACTGAAGGGGCACATATGTTTAGGAATGTAGTTCAGGGTAAGGATACATAAAGTCTTCAGTGCAATGTCAGAGTTTAAAAGGCATACTGGGTACAAGAAGAGATACTGGAGATTTTTGAAGAGAACAGTTGTTTGCCCTAACCATTATTAATTAAAGTAATGCAATAGCAGAGTGTAGGATTGATTATATCAGGGAGAATTTAGAGGCGTAAAGAACAAGTAGGAAAGTATTTTTCTCTTGTCTAAATGATTTTACTTATATCTTGGAGAAGATGGGAAGGAATTCTTCAATGTGCAGATTCCAGCTTTAATGTCTACTTATTCTTGAGTGTGGTACAGCACAAATAGTGATATTTAACATTTCCCCCACATCATTGTAGTAAGGGGCAGTGTACAGTGATGTGCCATTTAAGAAACTGTCATTTACAATGTCTCTTATAAACTAAAATGTCACTAGTCCAATTCTTTATCATGAAAGTCATTGTAGGCTGCCTACACAGAAGTCTTTTTTAATTAGACAAGACAATGTACACCTGACCCAAAGGTGCCATTCTAGAGTCCATGACACCAGTTGATAACAAAGAACTCCATATAATAGGAGTTCTATCTATACTCCTTTCAGTCAGACTAGCTGCCTGTGGTATTTGTCCTAGGAAATATGAGAGATGAACCAGGAGGTAATGAAAAGAGAAGATGGAAGAAAATCAAAGAGAGAGAGAGAGAAAGAGAGAGAAATGAGGTAAGTTTGTATAGCTATGTGGTACTATGTAGACTTTTAGTCCAGGTTTAGCTTCAGGCTACATATCTTTGTAATATTTTTTTTTCCTTAAGGTAGCCTGAGTGAGGCTCTGTTCTTTGCAGCAAACTGATAAGTATATTAATTTAATATTTAATGTTGCCAAATTGATATTTTAAAGCTTAAGTAAGTTTTGTGTTGTAGATAGTGGACTAAGATTTCTATTAAAGTGTGCTACCAAGTGAGTACCAGATATTGTATTTTATTTATAGGAAATTACCATTGAGTTACTTTGGATAAACCAAGTCAAATAGATAGTTTTTATGGATCTGCAGTTGGAAAATGACATATATAAAAGGAACAGGATAAAAATGTGGGAAAAAATTGAAATTGATCACAAACTTACTGGGTTTGCTTACTGCCTTTGCTGCATCATTTGGCTTAGCCACTATTTCCCTAAGTAAATTGTGAAAAACCAGGGTATTATATGTTAGTTGATATTCTATTTTCCTGGAGAAAAAAAATATCTATTTTAAGTTAAATACAGGTAGGAATTCCTATTTTAAAAGTTTAACCAAATTAAACATGTTTTGGGCAAGTGGGACTTTTCAGAGCCTTTTATGTTATATGGTTTTCAAATGTTTGATAATGAAAACCCCTACCCTCACTTTTTGAGAACTGTTTATTTATGTCTCAGAAGAATATCAGTCATGATTCCTTCCTCTTTTAAACATTGGCATGTGCTCTTTTGTGTTAGGCATTCTCTGATCATTTTAGATATTACTGATAGTTTATTTTATGCAATTTTGTAAAACATAAACAAGCAAAAACTCATGGTTCAATGAGTTTAGTTCCCATCCCTAAGCATGCACTGTGTTTTAAAGTAAATTGTTTCAAGCCAACCTAATAAACTCATGGGATTAAGACTGGAAAAGCACAGATCTGATTTTACTATGTGTGAAATGGCTTACACATTTATAGAAATTGAACTTAATTCCACTTCATTTATTCTCAAATGAATTGTTCTTTTGTTTGTTTTTTTCTTCTTGGTGTTGACAAGGTCTTAAAAACTAGGGTAGTTAATACAAGATCCTAGCTCTTGTTTGAGGTCCCCTTACAAAAAATATTCTATCAGGTGATTTGGGAGCAAAAGAAATTTCTCACTGCCTTATGCCAGGAAAATTGGTAGTGCTATGCTGAAGACCCAAGAGACCAGAGTGGTTGAAAAAAATTCAGCTAGTGCATGTTATGGGGAAGTTAGAAAATTGAAACTCTCAGTATTTTTAGGGCCTCTTCACAAAAAAACTCCAGATTTTGTGAGAGAGAGAACAACAAAATGGAATGAAGTTTCCAATTGGCTGTTTAAGGTTTAAAGAGTTATAAATTACACAACCTTCTTTCTACAGATCCCCAGCAAAGAATCAACAATGTGAGAGTAATCACAGGTGCACCAGTAAACAAGCATTTTAATCCAATTCTTGTAATGGTCCCGGTGGGGCTAGCACATAGGTTAAATGACAGTTTTGCAATTTTTCCAACAACCATACTATGTTGCCCACATTTAAATGTGCCCCCTTTTATCCGTCTTTTCTTTGAGTAATCCAGCCAGAGAGGAAAGCAGAAGCAGTAGAAGACAGGAAAAGCTAGAAAGATAGGAATGGTGCTCAATAGTAGTTTTCATCCACTTCCAAGAGGGCATTGTGTATCATCTCCCCACATGCCTTTGTTTGCATTTTTGTCTTGCTCTTTTTCTCATTCCCTCCACTTCATATAGATAATACCAAAGATATCAGCATCATAAACTCTACTTCCTTTACCTAAATAAAGAAAAGAAATATACCCTGCCCTCTTTTACATGGTCATGGTACCCTACGTAATTTTCTCCTGCCTCTTTTCTGGTGAGGCAGCACTTGCTGTACTCTTTCAAGGTCAAGTTATTAGAAATGAAGAGGAAATATCACACTTCCTGAGTCTAGTCTTCTGGTTTGGAATTACATAAAGTCGGAGGCTTGTGCAGTCTTTCTTAGCCAGAGAGACTGCCCATTAACACTTGTGGTTGAGAGCACACGAGGAGCTCTATAAGAGAAGGCAGAGAAATATGCATTGGGTGGGTGGGGCACTTAGTGGTTGGAGCATGAAATGATAAGACTGGAGGTGGGACTTTGGGATAAGCTGGTGATGAGAATGATAAAGTTAGATAAATGGCCACTGTTTTCAGTTTCCCTCTTTTTCATCTGATAGGGAAAGAACATTTAAAAATTTCTTTCCTTTCCAGCATTCATTTTTTTTTCAGGTTTATATTTCTGATGGGTTTTGCTTTCAAAGTCCTTAATATTTTAAATCTTTACCTTTTTGTCTTTGGAAAATGTTACATGAATCAAGCTGCAGTTAGTGACAGAGCCAGATATAATTCACACAAAAAGGAATGAACATTTTGCAGGCAGTCCCTCTGCACCAGTGTGCACAAGCACACAGGCACTGGATGAGAGCCTGATGATTATGGCCACTGTCCACTTTGACAGAGGGAATTGTGCAGATTGTAAATTAAGGCTTCGTGCTTAGGGGTGCATCTCCTCACATTACAGGGTCATGTTGTGAGAACTATAGGTGAGAAAATCAGAGCAGTGCTCAGCAGTTCTGACCTCACCTCCTTAATTCACAGAGCACTACACCAGTATCTTATCTGCAAAGATGAATTTATGAGTCTCCATTTGTGATACCTCCCCACACTCTACACACATATACACATGCATGCATGCGCACACACATATCATCAAGCCATAAGCAGTTAAAATAAATTACACATAAATATCTGAAACAGTATAAACTTCTGCCAATTCTGATTATGTCTATATGTGGCTATCATGTGGCAAGCAATGGAAAATAGAAGGGGACTATTCCATCTTATATGTAGATGAGCATAGACAGAAAATAATGAAATAGTCACAGCTGGTTGTGATAGTATTTTTATAGACTTTTTAGGTGCTAGTTACCTTTTGTTTTTTAACTTTAGTAATAAATAGGCATGGAATGAAAGTCAGAAATGCAGAACTGGGAAGAATCTCTGGCATTAATACTGAACATTAAGTTCTTGTACTGATCAAAACCAACTAGATGCTGAACACATTAAAAAAAAATCTCAGATTCCAGTATTTATATGGTACAGATGATTTATGTAACTTTTGGTTTAAATAGTTTAAAAGTCACTAGTCCTTAATGAAAAATGTAATGCCAATTCCTCTGCTAATCAAGGCCAATGACCCATAGTCAGATAGATGGAATGACAGACCAAAAACTGAAAGGGGTGGAAAATGCTGAAGGTGGGGTAGGGGTGAGTTAGAGGAAGAAGAGTGGTTAAAACCACCGAAGCCTCATCTGAGGACGTGAGCCCAAAAGAACAGCATCCCTCTGAGCCTGAATTACTGTGAAAGCTGTGGCTTTCTGTCATTTTTAATGGAATGTTATTAAAGACAAATCTGGAGTAGTGAACCCTTCAGTGCTTTCTTTTAATTTATTTATATCTGCAGAAAGAAACCCTGTTAACCCCAGCAGATAATGTATTCAACAGCTTGTATCATGGCAAGGTTGTTTTCTAAAAATTTTATGGGATAAATTTAGTTCAACATTTGCACATATTTACACATGAGGTCTCTATTTCAAGGTCTTTGGCTTAAGAAAGTCATTCCCAAATCAGGATGTTTGCCAGGGCTGCAGATATATTCCATACGCATTGTAAAGCTCCTCTGTTTCCTAGGACATGAAGAGGACACTGCGTCAAGTGCCCTCTTCTCTTGGAATTTCAAAGCATAGTCCAGGACTACTGCAAACCACAGGAAACTTTCTACAGTTTAGCCCAGTAGGTCATGTCTCAGACTTAGGCTGGCTCTCCACAGTCTCTGCCCTCCTTTTTATAAGTCCTAGAGATGTAGCCTCCCTTTCCTCTTTAAAAGAGCTCTACCTCTCCTAGATCTTTTCCCCAATGGAACTACTCTGAAGTAACATAACCTCCTTATCGCCCAGGTTCCCACTGATAGACTCACACAACTGCCTTTTTCTCTTTTAGGGGTTTTCTAGCTAATGTTTGTGTGTGGATGGGGAGTTGCAGAGAGAGAATATTCATTTTTACCTGCCAGTGACATCTCAGGAGCACTTATTATGTACCTGGCCTTATTCTAGATACAGAAAATGCTCAGGTGTAGAGACAAAGTTGCTATTTTCATGACTCCCACATTCTAGTAAGACAAAACAATATATTTTAAGATTTTATTTTATATAAATTCTAAGAAAAAAACTGAAGCAGGGATAAGGTCTTAAGGTATGGAGGTTATTTGAAAAGTGTGTTCTATTTTTAAAAATACACACATCTCAGGAGTATTTAATTACCTTAGAACAGAGACCTAAAAGAAGATGGAATCAGCCATGCAAAAGTCTGGAGGCAAAGCATTCCAAGGGGATGAAATGACATTGGAACAATAAGCTCCAGCCTGAGGATTGATGGGATTGCCAGTGTATCTAGAGGAGGAAGAGCAAAGCAATGGTTGGTGCCTCCTGTAGAGCTATAGATCAATAGGGAGTGGGGATTTTATTCCAAGTGTAATGGGAAGATATTGAAGGAGAGGGATGTAGATGATTTACATTTTAAAAGGTCACTTGGTTCAACTAAAGATCAGGATATTGAAGGGGGTTCCCCAAACCACTCAGACAACTGGGGCTAAGTCAAGCCTAAAGCTCAAACTTCAAACCAGCCTTACTTAGGAATCCAGGATTTTAGTCTCAACTTTCAGATCAAGACCTTTTACTCTCACTTTCCCTCCTGCTATTTATCCTTGAAAGTAGCTACATCATTTGGTTATTTACTAAGCAAGGATACTTGACCACATATTTTCATAATTATATCACATTTTACATTTCCTCAAGTAGCACTGATGAGCAGATAAATTGGAATTCTGTATGGACTTGATTATTTGAGAAGTCAAGTATTTGAATTTCAGATGAAATTGACCATTTCATGGGGACTCTAAATTTTGGAAACTGTCCTTTGCATTCTTTGGTTTGGGCACTCATGAAAAACAAGCGATGGTGCTAATGGTCGTATATAGAGCAGTGTAACAGCCGTGAGGGAATTAAATCCAGTGGCTATCCTTCCTTCAGTACTAAAGTTAGCAAGGCACTGTGCTGAAGTTAAGAATGGAATATAAGGATTTCACCTGATGGTAAGAAGGAAGATAGGCTGAATTTCTCAGAAATGGTCCACAGCTTCTGTGGTATATTAGCCTTAGAGAAGATAAAATTTAATTTTAAATTGTTGAACCAGAAACATGCAAATTCATTACTAGTAAATTGCATGACTTCTAGGTCCTCTTGAGTACTAGAAATGTATACGTTCTCTTCTTAGAAAATGTTATTAAAAATAAAAGGATATTAAAACTATATGGCTAGCAGTGTAAGATTAATATATTTAAAAATGACCCTTTTGGGGGGTAGGCACAGATTTCTGAATTAAAAGGCACAGACAGTGAAATACTTCACAAGAGGAAGCATGATAATAGAAAACAACTTCAGGAATGAAGCAAAATGACCTTTATGGTAATTGAACTCTAAAATCAGACTTCCACATCTTTATTTTTGGAAGACACAAGTAATGAAAGTGTTTTCCACACACTTTTTCCATTTTTTTAATCTCTCCTGACCACATGTAAAATCACAAATGTGTGTGTGTGTGTGCAAGCCTGCATAAAGTCTTGATAAGTAGGGGCCATTCTAATGAGGAGCAAAATAGAAACCAGGCAGGATTGAGGAGGAACATATGATTTTCCATAGGGTAGACTCCTCATAAAATCACCACCTCTTTCTGTACCTTGTAAAAGTAGGCCTATTGAGTTCATTATAAAGCTTTTTTTTTGTTCCTAGTATCTCTATAAAATGTATTCACTGCGATATTTACCCTCTACCCTTCAAAACTCAGACAATACAAAGCTCTTAAGATGCTTTCAGTACAAAGTGTAGATTTGATTAAATCTAAACTTACCAACTCTATTAGTTAGTCAACAATTTCATTTTCATTTGAAGGAAAAGGGGGGCACTGACTTCTTTTCTCTTTCCTTCACACTCAGCAGCCATTTGGTTCTTGTTTTTGTCTGGGACTGGGTCTTTGTGCAGAGAGAAAGGGTAAGGAGAACTGAAAACATCTTACTTTGTTGGTATCATCATAAAATATTTTTACTTTCTCTAATTCTAGAAACAGTTTATGTTCTTTCTCTAATGAATAACCTCCAAGGATTCTGAGGAGACCCTATCCATCTCTGGAAAGTACTCACCTGCAAATCTTTGATCATAACAAATGTATCCTTTCTACCAATGCTGACTGACCCTTCTAAAGCCCTAGTAATCAAATTATCTAACTTCAATTGCTTTTTGCTTAATCCTGCTCTCCTCTACAGGTTTCTCTATTAAAAAGGACCTAAGAGGACCTCAGACTGGCTCTCTGCCATGAGGGGCATGTGTCTAGTGCACAGGAAAGATCTTTGGGGAGTGAAGTTGATATAATAAACAACTTCATCTTAGCTATACTTTCAGCCCATTTTGCCCTTCTGAGTGTTCATGTTTCAGCCAGAGATAAGTCCAGTGTGGCACTTAACTGCTTATAAAGTTCTTGGAGAGTTGTTTTAAAGTTCTCTTGGGGTGATTAGGGAGTCATCAATCAGTTGGGAACAGGGCTATTGCACAGCTTATTCCAAAGAGTTTCTCTTTTCATATCCCCTAGCCTTCAAACCTTTTATGTTTTTTTTAATGTTGGTGAAAGTTTTAAAGTCCTCTAGCCTACTTTTTCTACCGTGAATCTCAAAACTCCCTTTGGTATTTGATGTCTCCTTCTACCAAATCTTATATTGTAACATTCTAATCATCACATATACCATGTGGCAGACTGTGTATTCATTAAAATCATCTAGGAAGTTATTATTATTAATGCTTCATTTATTGAGAATACTTTCATATGTTCTAATATAGGCTTAAGTTTTACCAACATGTATAATTGGGAGGTATTATTTTATTTAACCCAATTTACCTGGTTAGATAACCTGAATATCCCTGTTTTATCCACAAGTACTTTGTCTATGTCATAATTTAATAGTTTAGAAGACCTTTATGCCTTTTAATAACTGTCTTCCTGTATCCCACATCTACTGATGACTAATGCCTTTGAATGACCAGCATAAGCAAAAATTTGTTGTGAGTTAGTGTCAGAAATCTTGAGTCTTAAATATCTCCATTTCTCCAGTCAACACCTGTGGGATTTTATTGCCAGTAGTGCAAGATATAGCTTCTCTGGATTTTAATTTACTCACTTATAAAATGTGGTCAGAAATATCACCCATATATGTCATATTGATTAAATAATATGCTGAACACTTAAGGATAATACAAGCTTAAAGCATTCATCAAATGTAAATTCTTATGGCTATGGATATGGCTACTGCTAATGTTACTACTACCATTACTAGTACTATACTTCAGTTATGAGAGGGATAGTAGAGAGATGCCTCCAGAAGTGGTCAGCTGTCAAGGAAGGGCAGATTGTTATAGAATATTGACAGGATCATGGGTAGCCAAAAGTAGGATGAGGGCAATAAGCAGCCTGTTGAAAGAGAGGAAGCAGAAGAGAGTGTAAGAAGCATCAAAAAGGAAACAGGCAAGGAGTCTAAACCAAACATTTCCATGGATTTGCTTCAGATTTATCTTACCTGGAAGAAATACACTGGCTTCAGTTTAAGTCTCAGTGTCAACTTTAAAGTGGGCCATATATGTATGTATGCTTCCCATATTTCCTGCATAGGATGTCATTGTAATTCCTGTTAATGAGAAATCTTCCTATATTGTAACATACTTGCTTAGTTATATTCCAGGGCATTATTGTTGTATTCCAGGGCATTATTGTTGTTATTGTTCTGAATTGTGTATTTAGTGTATAAGGACAATCCACATGCCAGAAAATATAAGTTTCAGGAGACTGGAGGCATAACTATGTACAGATTAAGAAGCATGGGTTCATAGCACAGCTAGGTATGATATATGTGTGATTTATGTTAGATGGAGCCCCTATTCCTGCTAAACTGAAGCCATTGAAAGTAGATATTTCCCATTTCATAAGGAGGTGCTCATAAGGAAAGAACATATTAAGAGAAAAAAGGAGTGTTACAGCAATGAACTGATGCTGAATAAATTACTTTTATGAAGGTTTTATTTGCCACTAGCTAAAAAAGCAGATTTTTTTTTCTGAGTTCCCAAACCAAGGGTGGTTTCTAGGGGATGACTGTCCAAGAGGTATTTTGCATATGATGTGGCATTCTTGCCCTTATAAAATTGGGGATGGAAGAAACCAGAGAAAACTAACTGACCCTCATGTCTAAGCCCTTCCCTCTGCATCTTATCATCTGTCCTAGTTACATCAAACCAAGCTGGCACTATTTCAATTTGGTCCTGCCCAATGAGCCCAGTCTTTGGTCTAAGCATGGAAATCTATCAAAATTATCTTTACTTCTAGTAAAGAGTAGAGATGTTTGTAAAGAGAAGCTTTATTTTCTTATAGAAGATAAAGCAACAGCACATTCATAATCACTTAAATAGTAGCCCTTTCTATAACAATAATGAACCTTCTTATTGGCAGTGTCAGAAGGTTAATCAAGAAGGCTGTTAATGTGAAAAAAAGAAGTGTTTAATTCCAAATAACACCTCTCAAGACATAAATATAGTGAACATCTATTGGTTAGTACAAAAGAACGACATACACAATGTGGAGAACACCCAGAGCCACAAAAAAACTAAAAGTTAAATGCTAGGGTCGTGGGAGAGATATGTTTCAGGCTGCTGTGATACGCTCAGTGAAATCATCTTCCCCTCAAAAGACATGACTAGTGTGTTCAGATTCAACAGAGCTTCTGTTCAACATGAAGAGGTAGCCCTTGGATTGCGTTCATGCTAAAAATAATAATAGTAAAAGCATTTTATTATAATTTGTGTATCACCTTTTATTTCACAAAATGGTTTCATATGTAAGCTTATTTCTCATAAGAGTCCCTTTAGGTAGTGGCATTATGCCTGTTTTTCAGATGGTGGTTTCACTGCCTTTTGTGAAAATGGCCATTGTAGAGATCAAATATGACTTTTCTTTATCAGTTAGGATAGCTGTCATTCTTTCTTATCTAATTACGAAATGGATAATTGTCGCAAATACTAAGGAAATGAACTGTTTCACCAATTTCTTAATAAATACTCCTCTTTGAGAACAGTAACATGTCAGTTCATGCAAAACTTGAAAAATAGATTGTAACAGGTATAAGCTGTCCTCCCCTGCCTCTGTTTTGCTTCACTTACACTCATGTTCAACGTCCTTCTTTTCTCCCTCTTCAAACATCCTCAAAATTTTCCTCCACAAAGCCTGTTCAGTCTAACTTCCTGTACTTGTTGTTTTCCCTTGTGTCAGGAATCCTGTAATTCTCAGGCCTATGTGGTTTCAGAGCTTATGGCTGCTGGTTTTTCTTTCATATTTATTCCACCATCTGTATTGCCCTTCCCTTCCCTTCTACTTCCCCTTTTCCTGTGTTTATCATTTTTATTTGCACATTCAATGTCTTCCAGTTTCTTGAGGATTGAATCTTTTCTTTTTTTCTTAAGATGAGTATTTTGTCAGGAAAAAATAATCACATTTTCCTGGGCTTTTCACAAGAGTCAGAATGTCATTCTCATTCTACATTTTAAGTTTGTACCTAGTGATCATTGCTTCTGGCTAGATGTGAATAAACAGAATCACGAAGGAGAGACACAAGACTGTTGGAAAGGAAGAGGAGCTGTAAGACATAAGCCAGTCACCTAGAGAATGCTGCCAGTTAACCCCCTCCTGTAAATGACCACATTCTCAAAAGATGTTTATTTCCTAGTCTATACAACTTTGTTTATAAGCCTCAGTCCCTAAGCATCATCCAACAGAACAGCATTTTGAAAACTTCCTGGCCTGCACCATGGAAAGGGATGCCAATACTAGCTCTCATTTTCAATTGATTGAATCCTGATCCACAGCCAAGCTACTTTAGGAAAAAGAACAATATGGCACATATAAATTAAAAACTCCAGTCACCATGTCCTTGAAAATGCCCCCTTTATTCCAGTTTTGGTACATGAAAAAAGCAGAAGACTGGGCTCTGGAACCTGGTCTAGGTCCCTCCAGGTCACTCATTGGTCATATGACCATAAGATGCTTCACTTCTCTGAGCCTCTGTATCTCTAAAGTGAAATTATATATATATATATATCTGCTGTGGTTTCCTTACTTAATTTTTATGGTGGGGAACTGACCTGATTTGGCTAAAGTATAAGAAAGTTAAAAAGTTGATGCGTATTGATTTAATACTATTCTCTTTTTTGATTCTTTTGTCTTTTATGGTATAAGAATTTCTGATCACATTCTCTTTTGTGTTAAGTTATACCAAAACAAAAAGTTTAGAAGGATTACAGTAATTGAAGCCATCTATGTTTAGTTCTTTAACTATAAAAATCCTTTGTAAATTTCTATATTATAGGCCACACTTTGGCCCTCAGATTTCTGAATTATTGTTTTTCCAACCAGGACTAGCCATAAATAATGGTAAATGTTTAGAATGTATTGCTGACATTTACCAGAACAGATGATATTGGATAAAAAGGGTAAATGCAGCTACTCTGTCATAGATTATGCAAAATTCATTTACAAAAGAGTTCAATAATCATTAACTGGTAGAATTTAGGGAAAATGTGTATTTAGACGTGCTTGCCATTTAGACAAAATTTTCATGTATTATTTAACAGATTTCCAAAATTCAGTACAAATAATATATACTCAGAAGTCAGCAATATATAAGCAATATACAATAATATGTATTATTGAACATAATTATATTTCTTCAATAATTATAAGTAATAAAATACAGTAACCAGAAATATATATTTCTCTAAGCATGCACATAATTCTTTTAATCATATTAAAATACTTATTCCTACGATTTGAGGCTAGCACAAGCAAAAATTAACAGAATTTTTTACATGACTCAGGCACAGTCACTGATGGGCTTCCTGCTCTTCTATATTTGGTTTTACTCAGAGAACCTAGTTCAACTAAAGAAAAGATATTTATACAGGGAGAGAAGTATATTCTGGGAAGCCAAGAAAGCTAATATCAAGGTGCCATCATTTTAGAAACACTAGTCTGGAAATCAGACCTTGTGTGAGAAAGGAACCATTCTGTTTTAGGCAGTGCCCTTGTGCGATTCTTTCTCCTCTAGAAGGCAGACTTCTTGTGACCAGTGATTTACTAAGGAGTGACATGTATGTGTTTGAGGGCAAAGCAGGAAGCTCTCCCACTTGCTTAGGGTTTCCTCTGTACCTCTAGTTCCTGGGGACACACGCAATATAATATAACTTTAAAATACAAAATAAAATAATGGGGAATGCATTTCTATGATAAATTTTGTTCAAGTAGCAAGCACCAGTGAAAAGAATATTAATGAAAATTCTCATATAGCAAAACTAAAAACCAAGTACAAAGACTTGCTGACAGTTTTATAGAATGAAACCTCACATATTGATATATTCTCCAAGGGCACAAGCTAAATAAGTGTTTCCTCCACTATCCCTGGCAGGTGACTAACTGCAGGTGAGAAGAGCCACCCATCTTGTTTGAGACAGATGAATTAATACAAATGAATTAACACAAGAATCAATTTGGCAGAAGTAGATTCTATTTCAATAAAGATTACTTATCAAAAGCTGTTCAACAAAAATCAATTGAGCAATAGCCATGTGCTAGGCTTGATGTTAGCTGTTGAGTTTAAACTTGATTCATATCAAACATGGACAGATATATGAGAGGTAATTTTGGTAGGTATTTGTGTAATAGCAACAACAACAAAAACTGTTACAATACTAAGAAAAACAGTATGGAGGTTCCTTAAAAATTGAGAATAGAGTTACCATATGTCCCAGCAACCCCTCTTCTGGGTATCTACCTGAAAAATTTGAAAACATTTAGTCACAAAGAGATAGGCACTCCTATGTTCATTGCAGCATTATTCGTGGTGGCCAAAGCATTGGAACAACTGATGTGTTCCTTGTTAGATGATTGGATAAAGATGTGGTACTTATATACAACAAAATGCTATTCAGCCATAAAAAAAGATAAAATACTACTATTTGTGACAACATGGATAGATCCTGAGAATATCATGCTAAGTGAAATATGTCAGACAGAAGAAGTTAAGAACTATATGATTTAAGTCATAGGTGAGAGATAAAACTGTAAGAAACAAATTAACAAACAAGACAAACAGACAGAAACTCACCAAGACAACAGTATGGCTGCTACCAGAGAGGAAGGGAGAGGTGGGAGTAAGTCAAGGGTAGAGGAGGTCAAATGTATGGTGATGGAAGGAGATTTGACTTTCAATGGTGGACACACAATGAAATACACAGATGATTTGTCATAGAATTGTGCACTTGAAACCTATATAATCATATTAACCAATGTTATTTTAATAAATTTAATTTTTTAAAAGGAAAAATGAGAGGGTTTCTTACTTTATATGTAGACAAAATTGTGTCACAACAGAAGCAACTCTTAGTTACTTCAAACCCAGGTACAGTTAAATCAGTAACTTAGAAGTGACAAGAAACCTATGTGTCTCCCCAGAGACACTTTTCTTCCTTGCTCTTTCTGCTTTCTACATCCCTCCATTCCTCTTGTTTATTTCCCCCAACTGAATGCATGTTCCTGTTTGGTTGCTTTGCAGATGAGTATGATATCATGAATTGAGGATAATAACTTCAGGTGGAGAATAAGCAGTAAGAAAATCAGCTAATAGTTGCATTTAAATGTCCTCAGTAGTAAAGAGCAGGAAGAGGAAACCTAGACAATATATAATCTAGGAGCTGAATTATTTCCAAATGGAATAATTTTCAGAGTTCCACAGAGTGACAATAGCTCTTAAATCTTAGGAAAGGAAAAGCGTATTTCAGCTTCTGGGTATATATATGACTTTTTTTTTATTTTTTGCTCCCCAAAGCTAGAATTGTTCTGATAATCAGCACAGAGAATGGTTGTCCTGCTGGGACTAAATTATAAATAAGAGAAACATTC
This sequence comes from Phyllostomus hastatus, assembly GCF_019186645.2. NCBI lineage: Eukaryota > Metazoa > Chordata > Mammalia > Chiroptera > Phyllostomidae > Phyllostomus > Phyllostomus hastatus. Next base: position 84,062,982 of record NW_025333977.1, on the reverse strand, counting down.
AGTGCCCTTAAAGGATTTTACCTGTGGTAATAGTGCTTTTCATTTTTAATACACTCCACTTTTATTATAGGATTATTGCTTTTATCCCCTCTTCTAAATGTGTGGTTTTGTCAGCATAATATCTCATATAAATAAATATCATTAAATAGGATTATGGTGATTATTAAATATTGCAATGATTTCTTGTACATCACAGTACCAATATACAGTATGTGTCCAAAAGATAGGGGCAATGTTTTGTTTTAAGCCAGAAACATTACTTTCTTTTCTTGTATTTATTTATTCTTGCTTATTTATTTATATATTTATTTATTTACTTATATGATAAAAATAAGAATCTATTGAGTCTATCAATAACTTTTTTAAACAATTGGTATATTTTCCCAGGATGTTGGGAAAGCTTATACCAGGCAATTGTTAAAGCCCTGACGTAAATTGACATGAGCATGCAGACTTACATACTTTTTTACAGATGTATAAAAACTAACACAAGAAAGACAAGTGAATTACTATATTAAAAGCAAATATTTCCCTGGCCATTGTGGGTTACTTAGTTGAACCATCATCCAGTAAAACAAAAGGTAACCGGTTCAATTCCTGGTCAGGACACAGGCTAAGGCTGTGGGTTCGGTCCCAAGTAGGGGTACATATGGGAGGTAACTGACCAATGTTTCTCTCTCACATCAATGTTTCTCTCTCTCCCTTCTCCTCTCTCTAAAATTGATAGGCATGTCATCAGGTGAGGATAAAAATAAAATAAAATAAAAGCAAATGTTGACCAAGATTTAGTACAAAAAACCTGGAATATCTTGTACCTAGAGTGATGCTACATACTTACAAAGCTCAGTACATTATCTGAATCAATAAGTACTGGCTGATAACAAGCTACATGAATATTAGCCACATGCTAACCATACAAAACTTTCTACTGGAGTGTGATAATGCAGTGTTCACAGATCTAATATTGTTCGACCTCTCTTTTAACAGGGACCATGTTCTCTTGCATGTTGTTTGATGATCATTCAAGTGTTCTTTGATGTGCAATCTAAGTGTACACACCTGCAAGCCCTGATGCCACTACCACCTTTCCTTTCAATTCATCTAACTCTGTGTCTTCTGTTCCATGTGAACTAACTTGTGGGTGCAAATGCCACAAACATGATTGTGAGCAAATGAAGAATATGAGTACACAAGGGTCCTGTTCATTACAAAATCCCTCCTTGGTGACCACTGGTGGTTTCCCCATTTAATTACAAGCACTGTTCTTGGCTATCTTTCTCAGCAGGTTGTCTAGGATGTTTTCATTAAGAATTGCTTCACTGGGGCCAGCTCCACATGTTTGGGCTCATATTCTGTTCTTCATGGGATTTCTTTACAGAGTTCAGTCTTTAAGTTTCACATCTGCTGCACAGATCCTTTTCTTTTAATAATAATTTGTATGTGTGTTGCCCATGAAATGTTTTAACTTTCTTGTGAACTACATTTATTTTCATCATAACTCTTAACTTAATCCTTAAATTTATTGTGCCTAAAATGCATGAAGTAACACAATTTTTTTAAATTTCAAATACTTGTTTTGAAGACTTTAAAAGGTGCATCCAACCCTAACATAAGAGAAGCAGGTGGATGCATTTAATTTCTCTCTAATCCAAATATTTTCTAGTTATAGATAATGCTGTTCTATAATGCACCACATTCTCTCAAGATAACATCCCCAACTCTAGAGCAATTAATGCCTAAATAAGGAAATATTTCCCTAGGGATATCCATCATGTATACTTCCAAGGAAAAGCTTCTTGAAGACATTAAATCAACTAGCTCTAATATTAAAACCTGGCACCTTCTAAGTCTGGTTGTTCTTAAAATCTGTAGTCTTCAGGGTGTCTTTTACCTCCTTATGCATGTGCTTATATATAATTCAAGTACTTAAAGTTCACATAATTTCACCTTTGTGCCTTCCCTCAATTTAGTTTTACTCAATTGTGTAAAACAACCCTACCATTTATTTTAGCTCTCTCCTGTTTATTCATTATGGGAATAAAATTAATTGGTATGTAGATTCGAGAATGGAAGAATGGAGGTAGGAATAAAAGATGTAAATATAGGGAAGTGAGAAAGAAGGGTTGACTAACTCATTATTGCTAGTGATGTTTTAATCCTCTTAAAATGAAAATTTTGCAGTGTCACTTACAATCTTTTTCAAAATTTGGGAAGACTATTATTTTGCCTTGATAATATTTGTGCTTTAGTCCAAACATCTAAAAAAAATGAAAAGCCTAAAAAAATAGAAAATGCAGTGACATCCTGTGTGATTTTTTCCACTGTTTTCCTGTTTAATAGATAAATAACATTTTTGTAACTTACAGATTCCCCACCTACAGACACACACTGGATTTTTCCCAACCACAATAAAATAACTAAAGCATTTAAACATAGACTTTTTTTCCAGAAATTGTCTTGGATGTTACTACTTGATATTAATCCTTATAAATTATGGAAATACACCATACATGATTATGTTGGTACCTGATGAACTAACTGAATTTTGTATATTTAATTTGCTATTACTGAGAACAAAATTTCTACAACATGGAAATAAATTTCATCTTTTTCTGCAAAAATCTTTTGATCAAAAATTGATAAAAATAGAAAAACAACAAGCAAACAAACAAAACCTTTGTTACCAGCTGTAGTGATAAATACCTCTTGTTTCAGTACTTCATCTGCTTTTTTATTCTTGTTTATTCTATTACAGTTTTCCCAATATTTCCCCCTTTATCCTCCTCTGCCCAGCCCACCCTACTTTTAACCTCATAGAGTCTTGTTGTCTTAAGTAACTTAAGAGATGAAGAAAGGCTATTAGTTCAGCATCTAGTAAATGTTCAGTAAATGTGTTTTTGAATTCATTATTGAAATTATAGCACATGAATTGAGGATGTTTATTTCATGTAGACCACTATTTCAAGCATAAAAAAGCATAATGAAATATTTTTAAATAAACAAATAATACAATAGTGTTGATTTAAGTCAGAGAGCCTTTAATACATAGAAAAACATACATTTTTTAAACGTCATTCCTTTTACATTCCTGGTTCTTAACAGCTTCTGACATTTATTTTGCCTTCTATTAGGGATATGCTAGTAATAGGAGCCCCAAGATAATAGTAAAAGGAAAAAAAATAGAAGTACAAGCTATACAATGCTAATCATATGCCAATACAAACTACATGTCTTACAGATTCTAACACATGGACTAAGTATGGAAGCTCTTGAAAGGGAAGTTTAAAGGCAATGAGATAGGGAAAAAATGCAGATAAGAGCCAGAGAAGGATCTTAAACTTGGAAGGAATTTTGGTGGTCATCTGGGGCTATTCTTCTATCCCATGGTCAAACACTTTATACAAACCTGTGGCAGGTTGTCATCTAGGCTCTTCTGGAGAGACAGGCAGAGAGAAAGAGAGAGACAGAAAGAGACAGAGACAGAGACTGAGAGAGTGCATTGCACATATATGTAATACAAAATAAGAAGGACATAATTCTACATTCTGGAAAAGATTTCTGCAAGAGAGCAGTAATTCATTTCTATCTGAGGCTGAATCTACAAGCCAAAAGTACTTTTGGAGTTAATGTTTTCTATTTTATAGACAAGAATGCCCACTCTGTATCCTCAAATACATTCTACATAAATATTCTACTGCCTTCTATTTCCTCTTTATATTAAGGTGGGGGTGAGTTTTGTTTTGTTTTTGTCTGTAACTGGTCAGAGGTTACAGAGCAAATCAGTTTAGAAGCCAGGATGAGAATGGAAAATCATGAGTCCTTATCCAGGGCTGTGTTGGTCAACAATAGAGTGAGATGGAGATAGGATTGATAGGGACAACAGTTTGGCTGGTGTAAAAGCTCACACATGAACACACATTTGATATACAGATAAAGTCCTCTGTCCTGCTTATCTCTTTCTGAAATTATTAAGTGCTTTGATGACCACTTGGGGAACAGTAAACAATTCTTAGTGTTCAAACAATGAATGACAGCACTTATTAATATCAGAAGGACTCAGGAAAGCCAAGGTAACACCTTATAATAATGTCATAAAGCTCCAGAAATAATCTACTTGATTCTGAGAGGTTATTTATACTCAAAGTGCTGCTTCTATGAAAAAGTTAATAAATTAAACAACAAACAAGTTACTTTATTGTACCTAAGACTTTTAAGTCAAATAGCAAACCAAAATTTCTGGATATTTTTTCATGTCAATAGAATTTTCTCCCACCTCTTTAGAGCAGATATCTGTACATAGAGGACGCATTATTTGTATGTGTCCTGCATCTGTGGAGGCCACAGTCATGCAGAAAATGATGGATTAGCCAGGAGATGAATAGTTATTCCTGTCTGCATCAAAACAAAACAAAGACAAGAAAACACCGTGACCAATAGAAACATAAAACTTCAATGCAGTTCAAGGTCTTGCTTCATCTAGAAAATACATGTCCTCATTAGCTAGTTGGCCATCATATGACAAATTTGAGCAGGTGTAGTGAACCATTACCTCCGTAGCCATTATTAAACTTGTTAGCTTGAGAATAATTATTCAATGAGTGCAATTAAATTATTACAGATGGTCTTTGTATCAAACAATGGGACTTATCTTTCCTAGTCAAAGGATGCCTAGGGTTTAGTTTTTTTTTTTCTAGTATTATTTTTGCCTTTTCCAAATAACTAGTGGCAATGGGACTCATGATAAGTCTGTGTGTGCGCAAATGCAGTACTAGACAGCAGGGTTATTAACACATACATGGTTCCTGTATGTGTTTTTGTTATATTCATGTCTGTTTGTTTGTGGATCTACAATTCATAATACATGTACATGAATGAATAGTCAGTGCTCTCAAAGAAAAAGAAAGGGTTTCAATAACTCCTCTCATCTTTACATTCATCTCCTTTAATTCTGCTTGCTTTTCTAAAGTCCAAACTTGGTTTCATCACTGCTTTTTTTTCTTTTCACAACTGCATCCCACCATATTTTTTCTTTCCCAGATTCATTTCAGAAAGAGTAGAAAAATACTCCACTGTACCTTCTTAACTTCTAGCTGCCCTTCTCTGTGGCAAAAAAAAAGCCCAAGAATGAGTGTACATGATTGAATTACTCCTCCCACAAAACAGTAATAAAAGTCCAACTTCTTTTTAAGACTAAGTGCAACTTGGCTCATTATCTCTCAGCAAATTGTACTTTATGTTCTGTCCACAAAGCAGATTATACCTCTGTGGTATATAAAATGGGAGGCTTAAATTAAAATGTCTCCATTTGTTTCCTACTGTTAATAAAGTGAAATGTTCCTTCGTAATAATCCTAGAACATCTGGCTCCAACTGTTTTCTAACATAATCCAGTTTTTTGTTGTTGTTATTTTCTACCTGAAGAAATCTAAAATATGAAACAAACTAACTGGAAGTAAGCAAATCTAGAGTATTTTAAATTCTGGCAAACAGGGAACATATTCAACTTCTCCAAGATAAGGAGTACAATTAAGTTAGGTATTATAGAGTAATTTTTAAACTGAAAAACATATTATGGCAGTAATTGCATAATATCTTGTTTGCATACTGAAAATAAGCTATATCCTATCAGAAAGGCTGAATTCTGTTTCTTTGGCTTAAGTCTTGAGTTAATTCCCTTCTTGGACATCAACTCTTTACAGTGGGAGCATGGAACATCATTATAACACCCTATAACATCCTAGGTTTCTATCTATTTACATCTTTGAGGAATCACTCCTAAAATATTAGTTAAGAAATAAGTCTATGGTATATGTGATTTTATTCTCTAATTTTACATATAAAGTAATTGAAATCTAGACTAGTAAATGGACTTTGTCACATTCCTAGAGCCAGTAACTAAACTAGCCTGCACTGCACTTTAAATTTCCCTGACTTTAACTTATGGTATTGTTACTACTTATTATTGAGTTAGCCAAAATTTTTATTATTTTTCCCCTAAAATAAAAGACACATTTTTCATTTTCACCACTAATTTTATTGATTTGGACATTTTCAATATGTTGGCCATCTCCCACTATTGGCTTCTGTGGGAGGAGGCCAGGGGTGCTGCTAAATATCTTCCAATGCATAAGACAGCCCCACAGCAAAGAGTTATTTAGCCAAGATGTCAATAGTACCAAGAAACTTCACAAACCACTTTTGACACATTCCATCAGTCACAGCACCTTCTTCATACACTGAGCAAGTCTTTTTTTGTGTTTCAGTCACATTCTTACTTTAATTTACTAAATTACTCTTTATTTGCTTTTATCTTTAATATTAAAATGGCTGCACAAAAATTCATCAATTTTGATAATTTTTTAATGCATGCTGATATGACAGCTGTCACAGTACAATGTAACAAAATTGTTCTGAATCAAGTTAAAGACAACTAAGAATAACTAGAGCCACTGTACAGAAAAAAAGTTAACCAAACTTTTTGGCCAACCCAATATATATACTACTCAAGTGAATTGTTGGATAGGTATGGAAGGGTTCAGTTTAACACGTTAAGATGTTACTTAACATCCTCTGTAAAGTGACATTCTGTGTTCACAGCTTAAACAGGATAAACAGGGAACCCTCATAAAAGTCACAGCTGGAGGTTTTCTGAAACGTTACAACATATGTTAAACATTAAAACTCCTGCAGTAAGTCAGAGTTATACTGGATCAAACAATTACAGTGCCCATGTGCTTCTTGGATACATTACCTTGGACCTAATGCAGAGCAATTGCATGCAGAGCCAATGTTTTATTTCATGATTAGTCCATGTTGGCTGATGAAGAGCTAAGGCTGCTGTTGATGGCACTAGACCCATCTGTGGTACTTGCGAAGTCATTCTGACAAGCTCAACTGCTAAGACCATTGCAATCTAGATCTAAATTGCAATGAAGGCACTTTGGGAGTCCATCTTACCCTGCAATTGCAATTTTGTGCAACTTTACTTGAGTTGCATAGGGCAGAAGGATATTAATTCTGTGGCCATCCAGGAAAATGAGGTGCTAACATGAAGGGAAATTGCCCTTTTACTCAGTGATTTATCACCCCCATTAAGGTGACAATTTTTATCACATTAAGGATCTTGTATGACTAAAATTGTCCTTGGTGAATAATTGACCAATTGTGTGTTATTAGGATAATTCATACAAGACTATGGCCTGGATATGGGTTTTGCTTTGGAAAACTCAATCTAAAAAAACAAAACAAAATTATCTATAAGTAAATACATTGAATATCTTGGTTTGTGGTAGAAGGGTTGATTATTCACATTTTAGAAATTCATTGCTTTAAAAATGATTCAATACAGAGATTCTTTAAATACAGTGCCCCCATGGGAATGTATATGTACTTTCATTTATTAAAAATCCTGTAAATACAGTTGTTCAGGAAGGAACCCCTTGTGCAGAGTAAAGCATATGTGTATCATGTTTGGGCAGTTTCCTTGGCTTAAACATTGAGAGAATCAAACCTGTGCAAACTTTCACAACTACAAGTCCGTTTGTGATCCTGACCAAGGGATCAAGCAAAGGGCCATGTGCTTTTTAAAGAAAAAAAGTTTATGCCAGTTGCCCAGTAGTATTTATTAATAGTGCTCCTCTTCATTCTCAAAAGCGACCTGTTTGGATGATAAATTATACACGATCACCTTATTGATAGGGTTGCTGTACTATGCAATAAATGCAATGTTAGCTTGAATATAGAGTGACATTACACAACTAAAATTTAGCTAGGAATCAGAGTGGTGACATTAGGACATTCATTTATTAGTTCATTACATATTATTCAAACTTAAGCACATATTTATTGAATTCTGTATACAGCAAATATTTTTGAACAATTTTCTGAGCATTCTCTGTAGGGTGCCAGAAATTCAAATAAGACTTGTAGATGGGAAAAATATATAATATGTGCATTGCATATATCATTTAATATTTAACTAGAGAAGTTTTGAATCACATTGTATAAATAAGGAAACTGGCTTGCAGAGATTATTCTTGCTTATTCTCACACAGCTCATATGTGGAAAGTTAAACTTTATAGACACTTATTATTAAAATGTTTCACTTCTCCCTTCATCATTTTACCTTTTATGCAGAATTGAGAGATGCATTAAAGAACTTCATGCTTAGTGTATGGGAGGGAATAGACAGAGGCGATGATGAAAAAGGTAGAGCCCTCTGAACCATAGTAGCTTTCTGAGCTGCTAGAACCACGCACTGGGAGAGGCCCTCCCAGGTGAATTATGACCCACGCAGATACACTAACAGGAGCAGCATGGCTATCAGGCCCACAGAGTGATCTGATGTTACACAGATTCTTCCATCTGGTTGGGCTGCCATTGTATTTACTATTCAAACTCCAAGTTACGTTCTCTTCTTTTTTTTTAAAGATTTTGTTAATTTATTTTTAGAGAGGGAAGGGGGGGAGAGAGAGAGAGAGAGAGAGAGAGAGAGAGAGAGAGAGAGAGAGAGAGAGAGAGAGAGAGAGACATCAATGTGTGGTTGCTGGGGGCTGTAGCCTGCAACCTAGGCATGTGCCCTGACTGGGAATCGAACCTGCGACACTTTAGTTCTCAGCCTGCGCTCAATCCACTGAGCTCTGCCAGCCAGGCTTTTCTTTACTCCATACAAGTTTCTGTCCTCCTACCCACCCTGTCCTTTATCTTCAAAAATATATTTTTAACCTGTGAAACAATTTCTGAAGTTATAAGATTAAAGTTCAAGAGAAACAAAGCAAAAATGAAAGAAAATAGAAAAAAGAGAGAAGACATGAAAGAACTTTAGAAATCCTGAAACACACACAAAGTAATGAGGCCAAGTAAAAAATTGAGTGATTCTACAATTGTGAAGTTTTTTGAAAAAGTGATGCTGTTTTTCCTGATGTCCCCACAAATTTCAGGGCCCTAAGGATGTTAGAGAAGCACTATGAGCCTCCACGCTCCCATGTGGCAAGAGCAGCATGTGAAGAAATTGGTGGTCCTCCCCTTCCAAACCTCTGTCCACCCCCTTGAGTTCTTCAGATATAGCTACAAACCAAAAAAGGAAACACACTGTCATGCCTTAAATGAAGCAATGGGTATGGATTTTCCTAATCTTGGAATTGTAGGAAGGGAAAGGAGTTTTTGGCTTGCTAGGCAAGAGAGGTGTTCATAGCTGACAGGACTACTCTGCTTTCCAAAAGGAATTTCCTTTATAAACAAATGTAAGAAGGGGTGGTTATGTCTTATTTACCACAAAGGAAAATTTGAGTGGCCATTCTTATTAGTCTAGGTATAGTAAGAGAAAATCAGACAAAGGATGTGGGGTTAAAGTTATTTGTGTATTACAGACAGCACAGTGAAAGTGGCTTAAACAAATGAGGTCTTTTAGTTTTCTTTCATGTAAAACAGACCAGAAGAGATACCCAGGACTGAAATTATATGAGAACTGCTCTGGGCCTGATTTGGGGGTTTTTTTTGGTTGTTTTTGTTTGTTTGTTTGTTGCCATTTTTAATGTGTCTTCCATCCTTAAGGTTCAATGAAGTTGTGGAACTCCAATATGACATCTCTTCAGAGGGTGTCCTTGGATCCTCTGACTACTGACTCTTATTTACATCTCATGTGAGCTACTCCATCCACAAGGGAGGCTACAAAATGAAGGTTCTTAGCTGAGCTTACTACCAGAGAATAATATAGATATTCTCCTATGAAGGGAAAGGGGGAGACTAGATACTGGCCAGAACACAGAGACTATGTTCTTGTTATTGTAATGCACATAATGAGTGGAGAACAGAAGGTTCCTAACCTAATGAAAACAGTTCACCGAGGGAGCTGCTGCTCTAGAGACAGTGCCCCTGCCAACCTGACTCTGGGGTTCCCAGGGGACAGGGATGGGGTCCCAGAGGACAGGGATAGTGCCTCCCCCACTGGCTTTGCAACTAAGGGACTTCCTTATGAATTCTGACTGCTGCTTCTTTTCTTTCAGTTGATAAGAAAAAAAGGGGGTAGTTCTTCTTGGCTTAAGGGAAACACCAGTAGAAGCATATCGGGAAATATGTGCTCAAACACATTGTGGGAAAAGAAAAAAAATTCCTTGGTATGCTAATTCTACTGCTTCAACATGCATCCCTTAATAAAGGGTAATAGATCCCACTTGCATGGTGGTGATAGCAGCCACCCATAAAAGCCGTGTCTCCTTCTCTAACCTCCATTCCAATTTGTTAACAAAAGGGAATGGATCTCCTCAAAGTTCACTTACAGTGTTAACCTTTCATTGTTTATTTCTACTTAAATGAGTACTTATTCTGGACACAGGGAGTATGGACACTCAAGTACACAGCAGCTTCAGTGTGCATGGTGGGCACTCACTCTTGCTGATGTATTGCATATGTTCTTAGTTTTGAATCTCTGTTTAGAGGCACTTTGCTTTCCAACCTTACATTGATTTTATTATAGTTCTCTCTAGGATGGGGTATGTGTCAAATAAAGCATGTAAAGTACTTGGCAGGTGCATGCTTCCCAGGAAAGGAACACCCAGTAAGTGTTGGTTATCATTATTGTTAACATTAGTGTTATTACCTTCTTGCTCCTTGCTAACATCAATGCTTATTCAATTTGTATGCTTTTTCTCACAGTCAGACAAAAGTAATTATATACACTTATTCTTGCCACCTTTCTTCTCTCTGAGTATTCTCTTTCATTCCTTTCTATATATTATGCTTCTGTGCTTGCTTCTGACCTCACTTCTGCATGAAATGCCAATCTTTTTAGGCTGTCTTGGGGAACTTCTGAACTGAGGCAATCAAATCTAGTTGTATGGCATACATACAAGTAGCTAATCAATAGTTCACTTCCAATATGCTCACCTCCCATTATTGGGTCCACCAGAAATAACAATATAAGTTGTCTATGGAACACCTTCTACCATGTGTTCTGCAATGTGGAAACACATTTCATAGTTTCCCATAAATCAGATCCTCAGATTTCTTTGACTCATGGTTTCAGTTCAGGTGTTGTGGCCTTTGAGTGATTTTGTTGTCTAACCTTTCTGGCCTCTTCTGAAATTCTTGGCTTGTGAGTGGCATAATGAATTCTAGTCTCATCATCACTAACTGTTGATTGGAAACCCACAGTCAGGTGAAGAGTAGATGTCTATCACTAAAGCATGCTGGATCTCTAATAACTCATTAGCATACCATATACAAGCATCCGGCTTTTAATTAGTTACGTGGTATGATAATTAAGTAGTATTTCTTTGCAGTTTCCCCTTGTGTGGGAAAAAAGGGGGAGGGAAAAGGTTGGCTAATGATGGAAAGGGGTGTGAAAGCTAAGTACAAAGTTTTAAGTAATTGTCACTCTGGAGACAAAACAACTAACAGACTTCCCTTATGTTAAAAAATCAAGAGACCAATTCCTCTCTCCATTCTTGCTGATAATTATCTGAAGGAAATGCTTTCTAAACATTTAAGTCAAAGATAAAAATATATGTTGTCTTTGATTTTGATGTGAAAGCACAACGTATGTTATAGCACTAGCCCCAGCCAGGGGGAAATGGACAAGGGGAAGGCATGTGCCAGAGTCAGGGGCTGGCTAAAGAATCCCAGTGGGACCTGACTGTTTCACACAGAAGCATTTCAGGAAGCCTGAATTTGAGCCCCATAGAATGACAAAGATAGCTACCTTGTTGAATAGAATATTTCCCCTCACTGGTATGAAAGATGATATGCCACTCAGCTTTCTCTGACAGTTGTCATGACATTGGTGTGAGGCAAGGCACTGTGGGGAGAAATTTCTCCTCTTAAGTGCTTCATCACCCTGGAAAAATTACTTAGATTATTACGACCAGAACAGCAGGATGTATAAACTAAAGCCATATTCTAGTAGACTATAAACTGTAGAATTTCTTCTTATGGGGAAGCAGATGGTAGGGCTATGAGTCCTCTATATGTGGATGTGAAAATTACCATATCATCAAAAGGACAGTTGTAAACCTGTTATGATAGAAAGCACCAAATGCAGTTCCACATTGAAACTTAGTAGAAATATATCCCTGTAATCTTTTGAAAATCATATCTATCTCAAACAAGTGCCAATTTCCCAATTAAAAAATAATTTACAACGTGAACTTTAGTGTTTTTCTACATGATCCTTCCTTAGAAAGAATAAAATAGAAAGCTCTGGTTTTCAGTCAAACATATGCAATATTATAAATCTGTTTAAAATAGGAGACTAATCTCTAACAAACCCCCTTCAACTGCAAATCAATGTATAGGGAAGCATCAATACACATGTGGTACATAGACATTAGAGCACAACTGTGAAATAAGTAGAGTATTGAAGAAAAAGAGGACTCTAAAATAGAGGCTTGGAAAATAAGTGGATTTAATTAAAATAAAACAGGACTAATGAGTTTAATACTATTTACCCATCCTCACCACCATCTTCTCTCCTCTAAATCTTCTTTACCTCTTCCCTCTCTTGTTCTCCTGTTATTTATACAAAAGCAGAAACAGTGAGCAATCTTCCGTAACTCCTATGGGCCTCCCAGAGAATCTGACCTCAGTAGCTGAGCTGTGCCAACATTCAGCTATGTGCCATGGCTGCATAGAGCCAGGGTTTTTGTCGCGAACACCATCCCCTCCTAGTATCTGGGAAATATCACAAGGCATGTCATTGCCCGAACTTGGCAGGCAGTCAGTTCCAGATAACTCTTTATCTTGGTCCAAAATTAAGTTTAGATTAAAATGTAATCTGAAAGAAGAACAAATGGAGAACTTTCTTATCTCTTCATCCCCAAAAAGTGAATTCTTAGGGTTCTATGAGATAAAGAGGAAGAGACCAGGAAGATAGCAGAATATGCTGAGCATCTTCCACTTTAATTTGCTGAGCAGCTATACCTCACTAGCATTCTGCAGAACTAGCAGATGACTTAATAATAAAAGGTGGTATTTCCCTTTAATGAGACAGGCAGGTGGTAACAGCCAAGTGTAAGCTAATATGCAGACACTTGCATTGCCATCTTGCCTGGGAGCAACACACCATTTTCAGAGGTGTCCTTTCAGAAGTGATCTGGACTTTCCTCTATCCTTGCTTCTGGTTCTCCTAAGCAATTGAGAATGTCCCATTCCCATCAGATAAAGAAACCACAGATAGAAGCCCTATCACTTTTAGTAATAATCTTAGTAAAGAAGCCCTTTCACTTTTAGTAATAATCTTAACCTTAAAACCATTCTGCTATATTTCCTTAGAAATCAAAAAAGGCAACAAAAAGAATACATTTAATATGTAGACAAATAATAGTGGATAAAGTTATTAACTGTTTGGAGTGAGTCTTATAAGTACAAGGTCATATTTCTAGAACTCTGTACTTTAAAACATAAAACTGTTGATCTAATGAGAGGTAATATAAAGTTGTAATCTTGATATGTGCTCCATAAAGTCATACTTTACTCCATAGAAGTGAAGCTAAAGATATTTAAACATGATACTCAATATACAGTTTCTTACCAAATATATGCAACTATAACAGTATTCATTCTTTTATGTGGTAGATTAATCAATTCCTATTAATGAGAGCTTGTATAGTCCATCATGGTCACCTTCTCGTGTTGTCCTGATCATATTCTTTGTTATCCTTGTTATTCATAAATTAAACAAGAGGCTTTACACCAACATCTTTTTTTCTTCCCCTCCTAATGTTACCTCCTCCTTGACTATTAGAGAGCAGGCAGGTTCCCCAGTGACAAAGAGCAGAGTGACAGAGCCCAACCCATAGAATATCTCTCTAACCAAACCATGACTTCAGAAGCCTGGGGCTTCCTACTTACTGAGCACCCACCAAACCAGGGTCTGTGAGTGCATCTGAACCCCTCAATCCCTGTGCCTCCCTAATGAGGGATGTAGAAGAAGATGCCAAGCAGGCAAAGTTGAAGTTATGGATCTTGCTCTGATTTTAATGATTTCAGGCTTCCTCAGTAAATTTTCTTTTCTTCTTGTCTTCTCTTAAATACATGATAATATCCTTTGGAACTCTTTCTCTGTTCCTTAGCAAAATGTACTAAGTGATTTATGACCAGAAATTTACTGCATTCTTTTCTGTGCAATGGTAGCTTTTTTTGATACAATAGTCTAAGCCAGTTATAGTAGCTCCACATTATTATAGCACCAAAAAGTGACTGCCACCCAGAGTGAATAAAGAGTCATGTGTCTTCAACCCATAATTCTAGACTCCCAGGGAGGACCTTGAATATTTTGTTGAGTCAGAGTGGTAAAACATCAACATAAAAAGATGCACTTATGGGAGGGTGAAAGGCAACCTCAATAGGGAGCTAAGGAGGAACTTTTTAGTATTTGTATCAGTTATTCCCCAAAATCTAAAAGCCCACGAAGACAGAAATCTTCACTTGACACCACAATGTAGGATATATAGTTTATGATTTCTGCTTCTCTGGGAGTTAAAATGAAATTTGCAATTCAATCTCACTAGTCAAAGGCACAAAAACAGGTGGTAGTTATTGATTCTGTTTGCATAGGCAAAGGAAGAAGGGTTCAATACTCTTTTAGCACAACAGTCCTTACATTTAGGTGGCAAGTAAAATATGAGTATTTCTTCCATTTGGGTCAGAAAAACAGTAATAAGACAGTAAGAAAGAGGATACATTAGACTCATTAGGGAAGTGATTTAGTATCTATTACATTTTCAAATTATTCTTATGTTGTATACATCAACCACATAAGGTATTAAAATGTTTGCTCAACTCTCTCAGTTTAATTTAGAGAGAAGATCTGAGTACCTAGAGAGAAGTACCAGAGAGAAGATTGAGAGATACGTACCCAGATGGAGAATAGCAGCACATTCTAGTGGCAAAGAGAATGATCATATTCAGAGCATTTTGGAAAGGACATTTCCAAGATCAGTACATTCTGGGAATGTGCTCACAGTTGGCTAAAAATTTTCTGAAAAACCTAGCTTTCAGAAAGATTGGATGCAGGACTAACTTCCTAGCTGGGCAGTTGTTTCCTAAACAGGAAATGGTGCAAACCACAGATCACTTCAAGCAAAGAAAAACTGGAAAAAATGAAATTCAAAGCACTGAGAAAGATTGAGCTAAAGTATGCCATGAAGAAGAGGGAATCAGATAACAGCTTTCTAAATAGCAAGGTGACATGCTGATAATTCAATGTGATGCAAAGATAATAAAAATGCAGGAAAGCCCTGACTTCTAAACAGATGTAGGCTATCACAGCACAAGAAAGCTGTAGCCTGTAGCTCCTATTTATAAGGTAAGGTGAGACTCTATCAGACAGTCCCCTTCTAAGTGTGAGAGCCCCAGGAGCAGAAAGATACTGATAACTGAAAATGAAAGAAGAAACCAACAACAAAAATGATTAAATAACTTTAGGACATATGAAGAAATAAATAGAAGAATAAAATAGTTTTATTTCAGTGGGATAACTAGGGAGGAATATGAACAATCATTATCTACAAGTGCTATATCAGAAAGTTGTAAACACTAAGGAGGGAAGGGAGCAACTTATAACACTGTGATACCAAGGTGTATGTGGCTAAAGGTAATAGGATAGAATTATACTACACAAAACATAATTTGGAAGCTCTGGAATATTCTTCAGAAAAGTTAATTGTGCACAAACTGCTTCACATGCCTTTAATATTCATCAACTTCACCCTCCCCCAGGTGATGCTCTATCTCTGCCCACACTTCTCTCCCATCAACAAACATTCAAAAAGAAGCACTTTACTGAAGACTGCATCTCCCACATGAAATGATGTCTTGGACTCTGGGCCTTGGGCCCAGGTTCTCTCACTCCAACTGGCATCACCCATGCCAATTGTCTCCCACCCCAGCTGGCTTCACTGATGTCCACAGATGTACACCAGTTGGCTTCCTTTCTCTAAGCCTTACAAATGTTGATCTGACTCAGGCCAGAGAAAAATGGGAACCTAAGAGTTATGCTGTTGTAGCAATATAAATGTTCTACTTCATCCCACCCCTATCCTGGAGCCTCTCTGTTCTTCCTCTAGGTGTCCAAATGCAATAGCTAATGACCTGGAAGATTATGCAATGCATTCAAAGAGAGTCCCAAGACTATGTACTGAGAAATTACTAGAAATTCTATTATTAGCTCTCATTCCTATTTCTATATATTTTATATTTATAGAATATTAATATGATATGTATATATTAGTAAAGCAGTTCATGAATATTATTTGAAAATGAACAAGCATATTTGAGATCATGTGATTTAAATATACAGGGTCTGGCAGAAGTAATGCCTGCTTCAGTGTGGTTGGTAGAGTAATAATATGAGTGTAATAATGTATAGTTTTAATTTGAACATTTCATATAAAATGTCATATGGTGTGCTTGAGTGTAATATTATTATGTTACAGAATTACATGCTTATGATTTCATAATAAAAGATTCTGTAATAAAAAGGGGCGCTATTTGTTCCATACCCTGTATATATTTTTTAAATATGAGAGAGACATGTAGAGGTTAAAGAGTCCTACCTACAGCTAGAGGTCTCATTAAATATCAAATGAGATAAAGCTTGTTTTCTTTAAGTCCTTCAGAAAGTTAAATACTCTATACAAATGCAAAAAAAAAAAGGAATCTTTATTGAAAAGATTGGGAGGAACAGAAGTTTAGCATGCCTTTCCTTGGAGAAAGATAGTCAATCATCTGAGAACTTCCTAAATGCAAACTGAAGGTTTGACCAGACTCATGAGGAAAATACTTACACTTGGAAAAGTCTGCTCTCAAACAACAACGCTATCCGGGAAATTGCAGAAAGACTAAGAAAAAAAGGTATAAAAAATGAAGTTATTCTGAGCTGAAGCAAAGAGGAGAGAGCCAGTAGGAATGATGTTGCAGAGGATAAGGCTAATTGTTATGGTGACAGGGAGTGAAGAAGTGTAAGTATCAAATACTCTCTTATATCTAAAGGTTTTTGTTACCAAAGGAATTCTTCAGTTATTTGCACACTCAAACAATAGGAAATATATTATTGCCAGCAACTTGACCACAGTATTACATACCAATGCCTCCAGCAACACAACAGCACATATTTATGTAGGGCTTTCTAAATTAAAAACTGGTTTCATGCACATCACTATCATACTGGCATCTAGTTGTGAAAGATACAGAAGTAATCGAAGTTGTAGTGTTGTTGGTAGAAATCAGGCTCTTTCACAGATCAGGAGGAAAGCATTTCAAGAACCTACACACAAGAGATTGTGATGTGACAAGGTTTATTTGGGTGGAAATCTGCCCCTGAGTTTTCAATTTCCCATCTCCCTCTATCCCACCATGGAAAAGTGCAACCATGTCATCAACAAGGTCAAAAAATAAAAGCTAGTGTCCAGCAAACGCTGGACACATTCACATTTAATATGAAACATATCTGTTTCATATTAAAGCTTAGTCCTTCAGGGCCCATGAAGTCTGCCATGGGTCCCAGTAGCTGCTAGACCTGCATGGCCATGTGGTCCCCAGCAAGAGAGAATGCAAGAACACATAGGGCAAGTACAGGTTACTGAGACAGAGAGAGAGGGAGAGAGAAAGAGAGAGAGAGAGCCTTTGTTCCCCTGAGGTTACATCCAGGAACCTTTTTCAAAATAAACAATTAACATCCCAAGTTTTCAAGGGCTTATGATGGGTCCAGCCCCTAGTTAGACAGACAGGCCTCTATGGTTAAGCATCTGCCCCTGCATCCCCCAACAATTCAATACTAGAGGGAAAGCTGTGCTCCTGGGGAGATTTCCTGTGCTGCTAGGATTAAGTCTCCTCTGCTGCAGTCCCCTGGATTGTGTGAAGCTGTAGCTTACTGGTGAAGCAAACAGGCTTATGCTCTGCAGTTCATTAAGCTCTAAGTAAGCAGACTTATGCTTCCTACTTTATTAAGCTCAGTGTCAAATTCCTTTTGCTCTCTTTCTTATTAATAACTAGTTAACTACCTACAATAACAATATAAGCCTTAACATAAGAAAGAACATGCATACAATTATAAAAAAAAAACAATGAACATAAGAAAAAGCTTTGGCAACATTTTCCAATTTTAGTACATATTATAGACTGTCAGGGCTGAAAATATACCAGTCTAAATTCTTCACCATTTGTAAGCAAAATACAGCCGTTGGATGCTGTCTTATACCCATGTGGCAATATTAGAACATACAAACCATGTTTTTAATTTGAGTGTTTTCAACTGCTATCTGTGGCCCAATGTGTCATGAATAAGCTAAAATAAATGCTTTTGATTACATAAAATTGATTGAGGCATATGCCTTGTTGGTAAGATCATGTTGGCATTCTGAGATTGACATATTATTGAGTAGCTAAATGTATGTTGTGAAAATTTATCAGCTGAATGCATAGCAACTGAACAATTTTTCAGAATTTTGGATTTCTGTTGTACTAATTACTAAAATGTTGAATAGCATTAGCACACCAATAAAATGATATGTTTTGGTTAAAAAAATAAAGATAATCTTTGTGTAGGATCAACCCAAATTTAAACATCTAAAGAATATGTGAAATAACTACAGAATGACTACATGTGTAGACTTTAAAAAATAAAATATGTATTGATGCAAAATATTATTCAAAAGTTTTTAAGAGTGTTACACATAAGCCATTTGCTGAGAAAGTAAAAATTTATGCATCAATGTCTCTCTTTTCTGTTGTGTAGCCCCTTTGCATTATTATACACACATAAAGGGATTATTATCAAGGCATATGTTCATCTGAAAATAGTACCTCTGTGTTACTGTTAAGTGACTATGTTCATCTTCAGGAAGAAGAGCTAAAGATGGGATGATATTTTTTAATCATTTTTCTATTGGCCATTTGTGCTTCCTTAACTAAAACTATGGACCTAGTTGTTACTTAGAATATGATACATTTATGTAAAGATATTTTCATCACCTAATTACAGTATAATTTTTTTTAAATGTTTCTTTTTCTCTAGAATTCTGTTAAATTTCAATTAAAAAACACTTGGAAAAACTGTCCCTGACCCTTTGTTTAATATTTTAAAGATTAAGGTTTTCAAATATACTAATTATTTAAAGGAGAGAATTCTTACTAAAAAATGCATTGAAGTTTCAATATTTAACTAAGTTATCACTGATTCTCAGCCAATAAAATATATAGTTTGAAAGCTACTGAAAATTCAAAGGCAACTAATAGAAATGATAGGAAAGATGATAATGAGGGTTGGAAAATAATTTGGAAGAAGATAGATTCATCTTCAGATTTACTCATTAATTTTGTAGAAAGGCAACTATGTTTAATTTAGTTCAAAAGGCTATAGGATTGCACATTCTTTGTTTTTTTATAAGAATGAAATAAAGGACAAGAAAATATGCTGGAATCAAAGAATTAGTCAAAAGCAAGTGGGGTGACAAGTTAGGGTCAATGAGCATCAGTTTAAATGCCTCCCATTTTACCTGATAATTGTCAAGTCATTAATTTTATAGTGCTAATTAATATTACTCATAGTTAATGAGGCACTGCAAAAATTTGAGCTATTAAGAAAAGTGAAAGTATTTTTCTGTGTTTACTGAGGAGGCAAGAAATACTTTTAAGTGTTTTTCAGTAATAGAGTTGAAACAAGAAAAAGACACAAAGAATAATATTCACTTAACTATTTGTTGACTTAACTAATATTTTGGAGTACCTACTATGTATCAGAAGCTCTAGGTAATAAAGTTACAATAATAAGCAAGACTAAAAGTGTCCCTAGAGCTTAAATTCAAAAAAAAACCAGAAAAATTACACTGTTCATTGTAATTCTCAACCTGATATTTAAGCTGATTCTATGCTCTCTTTTGTTGTTTGTTTCATAATTGGCAGAAAATACTTAGAACCAATCTATAATTTTATACAGGAAAGTACAAAACACCATTGTTTCATATAATCCAAATTTGTTACATAAAGTAGTTATACTGTACTACTCTTTGCTTACAATTGAATCCTATATGATAAAAGAAATTATCCAGCCCTGGCTGGTGTTGCTCAGTGGGTTGAGTGCCGGCTTGCAAACCAAAGGGTTGCTGGTTCGATTCCCAGTCAGCACACACACCTGAGCTGTGAGGGCCAGGTCCCCAGTAGGGGGTGTGAAAGAAGCAACCACATATTGATGTTTGTTTCCCTCTCTTTCTCTATCCCTTCCCCTCTCTAAAAATAAATAAATAAAATCTTTTTTTAAAAAAAGAAATTATCCAAAGACTGTTGGACAGCAGAAAATATAGAAGAGAACTAAAGGGAAAATAAAGAGGACTAAGAAAACAGTAAGCATTTGTTATGGATGGAATATTTTGTATCCCCCAAATTCATATGCTGTGATCCTAATGCCCAGTGTGATGGTACTAGGAGCTAGGACTTTTGGGAGGTGATTAAGTAGTGAGGATGTGGTATTGGTGTCCTCATAAAAGAGACCTTGGAGAGCTCTCTCACCCCTTATATCATGTAAGGATAAAGGAAGATGGCTGTCAATGAACCAGGAAGCAGGCTCTCACTAGACACTGAATCTTCCAGTGGCTTGATCTTACACTTCTCAGCTCCAGAATTGTGTGAAATAAATGTTTGTTGTTTAAGCCATCAGCATGTGGTACTTTTGTGATAGCAGCCCAGATTAAGGCAGCATCTATCAGAGAGGAAGAATGCTTTACATAGCATATGTTTGGGGCTTAATGTTTTCTCTTTCTTCTCCTAGGTTTTTAAGGGATGGAAGATATATGCATAGATTGGGTAAATGTGTACCAATTTTATTAGTCTGTCAGAGTCATCTTCTGTAACTCTATTGCTTGACTGCCTGCTTTCAATGGGTCAGAGCACATAATGTGACTCTGAGGCTAAAGGGCAAACCTCTGACCCTCTATCCTAAATTTAGAACTTGGAACCTATGCACTGATATTTCTTGTCTGAGGAGCACAACTTTTACTGTGGAAACCACACCCTGGGCCTTGCCCAAAGTGCCTCCAACATGGAAGCAGATGACCCAAAGATGGTGTTCCCAGAGGTGGAGGACAGGCAAGAGGCACTTGCTGCTCTTGACTAGAGCAGCTGACAAAAGATAATGGGACATGTTTCCTGCTACTGAGAAACAGTAACTTGTGCCACTCACAAAAAGTGGCTCAGCCAACATCTTGGTGTGACTCATCATACTCATCCTGCCTCTCCTTCCTTTTCACTTGGAGTGAAGAAAATGAGGGGATGAAATGAATTGAATTATTGCACTTTAAGGGAAAATGAGGTGATGAGGGGACAGAAGAAGGAAGAGAAGGGTACCCATCACAGGAGAAGTGGATAAATGCTGTTGGTGATATAGAGAGGATCAGATATTTTGAGCAGCCTTTCAACCCTTTACTTTCAACTTTTTGGGTATGTGGTATATAATTATAGGTGAAGGCATATTATACATTAATCATGCCATCATACGCTATTCTCTTACTCCCTCTGATTATTTTTCAACTTTACTCAAACTGCAAATCACACTATCCAAAATTAAAGATGGAAAACACCTGTGAGGCCATAGCTTGTGTCTTCTGAGCAGTGTGAGGAAAACCAGTCTCTCCCTCAGTATTTTGTAAAAGTGATTTTTCTCTCTTCCCACACTGGTGTGCACAAAGGTCTGCCCAAATGCTCCTGCCTTGCTGGTTGGTTTTGCACAGAGACAGGTTTTAAACGCACCATGGGAAAGCAGTGTCTGCTAAATGTTTTATAACGTGTCAGGAAGACTTTATCGAACATTTAATCCAAAACCTGGCTTTGAACCAGGGAGGCATACCATTCCGTAATTAATTTTTTTACCTTCTTTTGCTAATCGCTGATAAAAAGCTTAATTCTATTAACAACTTGACTTGACAAATTGCACCGCTCAACGGAAGCATTTAGAAATTAATTATGCATTTTATTGCATTAGATCGGATAAACAGGGAAGCACCAGCAAGAAAAAGGGAAATCAGGAAAGAAGGAAAGTACTCACAATATAAACAACCCATTGGTGTCTAACTATGTTCATTATGATTCAATGTGTCACCTAAAAAATAAGTGAAATAAACACATAAACCTCTCAAACAGCACCTCCTACTTAAGTATGGTTTTGCCTCTAGGCTATGTTAGAAGTACAATTTTTTTTCTCTTTTTCCTGGAAGCATGCATATTTTTTTCTCCCTAAAACCCAAGCTTATTTGGATTCCTAGAGGGACTGCTTGTCTAATTGTCATGTAAACTCAATCCCTCCCCTTCTTATATCCTCCAGCTTCTAGTTTTAGGAATTTCAGAGCATGGCCTTCAGGGATTTAACAGAGAATAGCAAATTTTAACAGTAGGTGTAATGTTGTGCTATTGGAGTATTAAAAAAAGCAGGAGAAAAAAGATGGAATTGGCTTGCACTTTATTTCTCTAAAGTTAAATGTTCAAGTGGTCAGAAGACCATATGCAATTTTTATGGTTCTCTGTCTATAAATATACATGTTTCAAAATGACTGGTGAAAAGAGATTTTTGGCACTTAATCAGACTGTCCTATCATGCAGTTTTCTACACTGTGTCTGTTTAACCAAAGACCTTACCCTGTAGCAAACTTGTCAATAAATTCTTATGTAAAGCATTATGCTCTTTCTCTCTCATGCTCTTGTATTTCTCTGGCAAATCTTCCTTTTCTTAACTTATATGCTGAAATATAATTACAATTTTAGATTTTGTTCAAAAATTTAGTGTTCTCAATTGTTCAGTTTTTTATTGCAGTTCCATATCAGTACAGAAGCATGTTACTGAAACAGACATCACCACCAGTGATGATGGGTGGATCAAGAAGAGGGCCTTGACTATAAGAATCTATAATAAAGCTATTCTATAAAATGAGATGGAAATGTAGAGAAAATGTACTTTCACACAGAAGTACTGTGTGAAGAAAGGCACATTCATTAGGACCAAAGGACAAAGAGAAAGTGCTTCCCCGATGTCCAACCTCAGTAGTTGGTAAAGAGCCCCTCCAATCTGAAGAAACACAAAGAGTAGATATCATCTTAGAAATCCTCTTCAGGGAAACAGAAAAGGGAAGTCTGAGAGATTGACAAACGTGCATATCCTTTACAAATAAGTTTTTATCTAGGGAGGTTTATGGAAAAATACATTATAGGGTGATTTGTGAATTCTGTGAAATTTCTTAATTTCTTTCAAAAAGATTGAAACTAACAAGTCATATCACTAAACAAATTGTAGTCAAAGGTTTATATAAGGCTACAGGTTGGGTTTTTTTAGTCCTGGTGAAGTCATTGGACTTACTTAAAGTTCGAGTCCCAGCAAAATCATTTTATGGCATTACAGAAAGAAGGGTTTAATAGAGGAACTGGTTTTGTTTACTCATGAGAGACAGGAATGGAAGAAACCACATTCAAAGCTGCTTTTACCTTGACATAGTGGACTTCCTTTTCTCCCTCTCTCTCTCTCTGTCTCTCCCCCCTATCTCTGTCTTTAGTAGTCTATTTCCTTTAGTAGTCTATTTCCTTCTCTCATTGTTGTTCTGGCCCCATTATGCCATTGTCCTTTTCTGAAAAGCAAGTAGACAGCAGTGAGTGGAATTCTACATTAATCTATTTGTTGCATGAATGAATATAAGAACTGTCAAACCTAGATCTAATTCATGGTCAGAGTGTTGATTATAGAATGAATACCGAAATTTTTATCATCAACAGATAATTTTTAACCCCCTTCTCTGTTAAATAATACATGGTTTTGGGGTACTAAGAGATATATTATGGTCCCTAACCTTAGGGAATATTTTATGTATATTCAGAATAGAGTAAAAGAGAAACTGCAGGTTATCATATTAAATATCCCCCATGAAAGATGTGCAGTCAGTGTTACTGGACTTTAGAGAAGGGAGGACCTTTGTGAAACTTTAGGGAAAGAAAGTAATGTGAAAGAAGCGCAGGGTATTTACATTGGGAAGAACTAGATGGCCTGAAAAGGAATGTGCACTTCATAAAATGTTATGAGTGGGGAAGGAGGATAGTTTTGCCAGGCTCTCTTGAGAAAGGAGAGCTCTGACCTTGACCCTCACAGCAGTTTGCCTCACACCACTCCTCTCAGTTTTCCTGGTATTGCACTCCACTCTTAACCCTCGAACTCCATTGGTTTTATTTTTTCTTGCTGCTTTAAAACTTCTGAGTTTTGGTAAAGCACAACATACCTGCCCATGTCCAATGTAAAATAAGAAATGAAAAATGTTTATACTTGCAAAAGAAAACTGCATAGGTCCTCTTTTAGACTAGCTTCAGCTTTGTGAATAAGCAAGAGAGAATTATTAAGGTTTATTGCCCTTAAGCTTACGTTGGGCTCCATTTTTGCCTTGCCTCTGCAGTTTTATTTTAGATTGCTGTGAATTATCATCTGAAACAATCTATAAAAGATAAAAGACAGATAATGGTAATAAAAACATAATAAAAACATGTTGTATGTATTGCATATATGCAATGTTTTAGAAAAATGTGTTTCTCCAGGGACTTTAGCTGATGTTTTCAACTCCAACAGCAACTCTTTGTTTGGGGATTGAACATCACTAACAGAACATCACCTTCCATTTTCTGTATTTCCATGGTTGATATCTGATGACCACAAGTCGTGTTATATGGCTGGTCCATATGTACAGATGGTGAAGGACATTTTATTTCTATCTTTATTCAATTTGCAAAATGTATCCATTTCTTAGACTTCAACATTCCTAGCTCTCCCTTGAGGAAGAAAGAGGAGGGAAAGGGTGAGGCCATGTGCTTGTGCTCCATAGCTCTGATCATTCTCCAGACCTGGAACAGCCCTGGGACTGCTGGAGTAGCTCAAGGTAATGTTGCTCAAAAACTCTAGGAAGGGATGAACTTATTTAATATGTAGGGTGTCCTTTTTAATATGGTCAGGGCATTGTAGACCAAATAGGCCTCTGCCTTTGCTGGCCAGAACTCATGTCTCCAGTTCACTCAAGGCATCCGCCCATTCTTACTGCTAGGTGTCAAAGACTTGGCCTTCCTGGAGGCTGTTATAAAGCAGGGGAAAAAATCCCTTAAAGTTAACGTTATGGTGACATTTGTGGGGAAGGCTAAAATCACACTAATTACAGAAATGATAGAGTTGAATGCCTATTAAGTAGACATTTATTGCAGTAAAATTTTCCTTGAATTATTCACATTCATAACACTAAAATATTTTCTTCTCAGAGAAAATTTCAAGTTATTTATAAAAAAATGTTTAGCTACTTAGAAACACAGGGCTTCGTGATTACAAGTACCTCTGGAGATTTTCCAAATGAGCCACCTACCACCCTGCAGTGTGCCTTCAGATTTTACCCCACAAACTATTGAAGGAAGCAGCATGGGAGGGAAAAGCAACAATAATGAAATTCTTCCACTGCTGAAAAGGCTGGATAAGAGTCTTCATCTCACAGGTCACAGGCTATCTAAAGCCTATTCCCTTAAGGCTAACTTTAAATGGATGACTTGAAAAGTCTCATTTTGTCTGCATTGATTTCATGAGGGTTTCTTCTTGGTGTGAGATTACTGGGTTCTTTCTCTAGCACATCTGAATTGTCCCCAGTGGTGACAGAGCACACTGCCAACTGCCCTGCCTTCCTAATTATGTGCCATTCATGTGGCCCTCAAATTTGCGTCTTTGTGCTTGTAGATTGGGTGTGCATTTGTAGGCACTTGGCACAGGATTGGCTGTATTCTGCAGGGACCCCTGTAGCCCCATGTGTTTAAGGACAATGAATGTTAATGTTCCTAGGCAGCAGCAAGAGAAGCAGAGACTCCCCTAATGAGAGCTGACACAAGGAAAAACACTGGCTTTTTGTTTCTCTTGTATGTTAAACAATTCATGAGGTTTGGGGTTGAGTGAGACATTTAATAAACATTG
The DNA here is from genome assembly GCF_019186645.2 of Phyllostomus hastatus. Classification (NCBI taxonomy): domain Eukaryota; kingdom Metazoa; phylum Chordata; class Mammalia; order Chiroptera; family Phyllostomidae; genus Phyllostomus; species Phyllostomus hastatus. The sequence continues at coordinate 84,037,031 of NW_025333977.1, read as the reverse complement.
GCCTCTTGGGCTGCCTTCAGCTGCTGATTTGTCACTATTGGTCAAATGTATGAGAAGCAAAATGAGTTTTTCAGCTTTGAGGACTTAAGGCTTAACAAATAATGTAATGCTGTTTACAACCATTTACATTTAAAGGTACAACATGATTTAAGTAATGAGCACTGATTTTTTGGTTTGTCTAAAAAAGTAAGACTTTCATAAGATGAAATTAAGGTATTTGCAAAATGAAATCTTTTATGGAATCTTAGCACTGTAATTTTCAGATGTCATTCGGCCTAGGCTTCTACCCTTTATAGGAATCCCTCCTGAGGAAAGGAGTTAGCTGTCTATTGCTGTCTGAACATTTTTCCTTGCCTAGCAGTTCCTCTAAGGGAGGTGCTCTCCACAGTCTTGAGATAAAAGGAGTGACTGACCAGACTTGACCTATCTTATCTTGCCTGCCTATATCTGTGTTTGTGACCTCTCCTATGCTAATGAGTCCACCCATTTTCACTATGATTAACCTTCTGGGTAAAGCCTCTTCTGCATGGCTCTGGTGCCCATTACTGATTCCTGTTAGAATGGTTTTCTTAGTATTGAGGTATTTTCTGCCTCTGTCCCATCTCTGCCTTTGAGTATTACCAATGCCCTCCTCCAAAAATTAACACTTAACTTTGTGGCTGAATTCATAATTTTAAATCCTAGAGTTTATGAAATTTGAATGATTGCACAAATTGATGCTCAAGTCAGATTTTCAACCATAAATTAATAATTTGTTCCACTATTTTATAGTTTCAGCTGATCCATTAAGATGACAGGGATACATTTTATAAAAAGGGAAACTGTTGGGGATGCATGTACCCCAAAGAGGGCCCATATCTTAGCAAAGATGGGTCTGAACTTATGCCAATGAGGTGAAGGTAGGTACATGGACAACTAATTTTCTGTCCCATGAAGGAATCCCAGCTAATGAATGAGTTGGTCATTTATTCTCTGCTTGAGTATTTTGTCTTAACTCTAATATAAACACATGGACAGCAATGAGTTTACTTCCGCTTTTCTCGTATATGTTATTTATTTATTTATTTTGCTTTTTTTAGTCACAAGTTTGAGCATCTGAAGAAGGTTGAAAAATAACTGTTACACTGTTGTTAATACTTTATGGTTAATTCCTACACAGATATAATTCTTTTTGGGGTATTTTCTTGGGAAGGATGACTTGAAACAAATGGAAGTGAAGGTGAAGGAGGAAAGAAGCAGCTCTTTAACAGGAGAAGTGTTACCAACTGTGTAGTCACTACTAGAGTGCATTCTTTTAGTTCAGATAGTGTGCCCCGAGAGCTCCTGGTACTCTATATTTGACATGGTGTTTCAGACAACAAATATTTCACCTCGATTAAAACAAGTATTCATAGGGAAAATAATACCATGATATCTCTGTTTAAACTAAGATAGAGGAGGAAATACAACATGCACTCATTGTCAAGCAGCTTATTTTATTTATTTTATTGAATTCGGTTCTGTATCATCTAAGTCATCATTTGGAGGCAGTAAGAGGCTTAGAGTTTGGAGGAAGATCTGGGTTTTTCTATGGCACTGCTATCAAACAGCTGAGTGATCCTGGGAAAGTTTGTTATTCTCTGGATCTCAGGCTCCTTGTTGATAAAATGGGCTTCAAAATAATGTTTATCTTAGAGTTTATAGGAGACTGAAATGAGATAATGCATTTGGAAGCACTTTATAAATTATGAGTGATCATTTTAATGGCAGGGGTTGTTAACAGTATGATATTGTTATTGGTAAAGCTAATAATAATAATGATAACAATAAAATTCATGCTAAAGAGTAGTATTGGCCCATAATTTTGGTGAAGTGTGATTGATCTACAGGGTCTTTGTAGAGCAATATTTTATGAGACTCTCTTGGGTACGCAGTACCCAGAAGAATAGATATTAAAGAACTTGATGAAACATCTGAGAACTCCCAGGATTAGGCAGAAAGCTGCTTATCATCCAGGCACCAAGGCAAAATAATATCAGCTAAAGGGACTAGATGACTTAATCCTGAAACCAAGGTATATTGTTTGGACACACCTTAGATCAAAATGTACCCAGATTCTGTCAGTATCAAAGTGTTATTAAACACTAGTTTATTTTTAAATACTCTTCTGATGGGAGTTGTATCAGCCTGAAGAGCAACTGTTAGCCTTACAAACGTAAGTCTATACGGACATATGGGTGTACTTATGTCTACATATATACACAATGATCTTCAGCCTAACTTCTTGCTCAGGAAACCCTGATGAGGTATGGGCAGGACAAGGCAGAGGGGAGCTAGTGGCCAAAAGGGTCCAAAGTGGTTGGCCTGAAAACTGAGCAGGGTGGCCATGATATAGAAGACAGCTCTAAATGTCTCATTTGCCTGAGTTTTTGACAAGTCCAGCTAATGTTTACAGAGTGGAGGATATGGGCTAAATGTCTTATTCTGACCCAGAGTTCTTGTCCAGATATTATAGCTGATTAGAATGCTCCTTTCTCCATTTCTAGCAGTTAAAATCCTACTCATTCCTAAAGGCCCTGTAGGCTAAAATCTGAATCCGTTTCTAACTTTCTTCAAAAGGTGGGCCCTCCTGCCTGCACCCAAGTTAATTAGTTGGGTGTGCATGAATCTCTCCTATCCTTGAGCTTCTAGAAATAGGACATCTGTCTCTTTTATCTTTGTATTTCTAGAACCTAGTCCATTACCTGACACAGAGTTTCATAACCGTTACTACTCAGTGATTAGCAGTGTCACTTTCAAAGAGTATGTCCTCTCAGGTCACCATCTTTTTATTATTCTCCTGTGATTTCTCTACTCTACTGTGTGGTCTCAAACCCACCATGTTCTTGTAGGTCTCAAGGTTCACATATGCCATTCGCTACAATTTAGGAAGAATAAGTAAGTCACATTAAGCTCTCTCAGATGAGTCAATTTGGCCTGAGAACCATTCCCATTTGCTGATTTTATTGTCACTTTATGTTTACATAATTCACCTGTACTTTAAGCAGTTAAAGATTAGAGGGAGACCTCATTTATTAGCGTCTCTTCTTTCTAGATTCCATACTTGCTTCCAGGCCAAAATTCAGCTTGATAGTCTTCCCTGTTTCTGCTCACAGGCACACTAATCCTGAGTGCACTCATAAGCTTACCTTAGTCACAAAACTTCTTCCTTTCCACAGTGTTATTAAGCAGTTGGTTCCTATAATTTCTCCAAAAATATTTCCAATTATCTCTATAATTTTATACTTCTGTGTCATATTTGTAGGATTTTTATTCTCATATTAACAAAATACATATTGACATGTTAACTTTCTTAAATATTTCTTCAACCTACTTATTAGTGTCTTAGGGGTTACCATTGATGCATTATGATAATTTTCTTTATTCACAAACCAAGAAACTGTGACATACATATCAAAAAAAGATCTGGAATGTCTAGTATATATAGGCATAGTCTAATAGAAAAAGGTAATGAGTTTCCTATCACTGATTGTGAACAGAAGCCAGCTCACTAGAGAAGTAGGAAAATTAAGGAAGCATTTAAATATTAGATAATGCTCACTCCCAAACTTATAATTCTCTCAACTTTGACATCACTAGTCAAGATCAGAGTTCTGTGACCTCACTTCTATGTCTTAACTGAAAATGATGTGTAAGCCCTGCATGACTTGTTGGTACTGCACTGTTCTATATGATTTTTGTCACCTTCTTTTCTAATACATATCTATTTCCTGAGCATTTCTTTATTAGTGAGAACATGACCACAGTAATAAAAAAAATTAAGGATGAAGAAGTTGTTATGAGGTTTGTTGATTTCAAAATGTTCTAAAATGAACATCACCTGATTCCCTACTCCACCTCTCTTCTGCCCCATCACCACCACTACCAGAACAGTTGCAAAATAAGAGAGAATCTTTCTTCCCTGTGGCTGTTTTAATATTTCTAGGTCTGCCTTTCCATTCATGAATCAAGTGTTCACTTACTGACTCTCCCTTCCCCTACTCTACCATAATGCATCACTTTGGATGTGACATAGGGGGACCACTTCCCCTCCCCTCTCCTGCCCTGAAGTGCTTGTGGAGCTGAGAGAATGACATGCGGTTGGGTTGTTTATCACCATGCTGAAAAATGGAAGGATGGCATTGCTACAGGAGCAGATGGCACTGCACGCTTGGCATAATTTTCTCAGACAAACTAGGACTAGGGCTGTGAATACTGGCATTTGCCTGCTATAGTCATTCACATCAAAATATAACAATGAAAATAAGGTACTTTTGCATAAAAATATGGAGATTTTAAATTACATGCATGTAAGTTTCATAAGCTTTCACAGTGTGCATAAAACATGGTTGTACTCATAACATTTTTTATCAAGCAAAATTTTGTGTTTTTTGTATTTATTTTCTTATGTAGTTCCATAAATGTACTAGGATAGTGATATATCAGAAATATACATTTAACCATGTAGACTGTATTTGAAAAAATAGAAATAAAAATGATGGTAAAAAGAATAAGAATGTTTTTAAACTCTGGGAACTAATAAATGTCTGAAAGAAAAATATGTGACGAAGGGTTATTTATCTTTGCTTTAGAAAACTTGAATTAAGATTCTACTACTTATTAACTGGGTGATTTTCAGCAAGTCATACCTATTTTTTCTCCTTGGGAAAGTGAAGAGTTTAGACTAGATGATGAAAAAGGAACAATAATGCAGGACACCTACCTTGCGGCCTATTCATGTGGGGTTTTTTGTCTGTTTGTTTTTATTTTGTTTTGTTTTGTTTCATATAAAGAGCCATGGAGTGAAAGGAGAGAGAATATAATGAAATAGCTATATAATTCAGTATGTGTTTCATTTCTGAAGTATACTCCACTTTTTCTTCCCCTTCTTTCTCCTTTCTTCCTTTAGAATCAGTAGTTCTGTGACACAGTTTTGATTTTCTTTGAGAAAATAGACAACTCCCCCAAAATGGCTATAGTCTGTCATATTTGAATTGACTTTTACACGTATTCATTCACTTAACAAACTCTATTGCAGGCAGGTGCTAGGTTATAGAGATACAGCGGTGGTCAGGAAATGTGCCCTACAGGAGTTGACAGTCCAGAGGAGACATATGACCGATATATATCTATATATCTATATATCTATCTATCTATAGATATAGATATATAGATATATAGATATATAGATATATAGATATATAGATATATAGATATATAGATATATAGATATAGATATATATAGTGAGAAATAGCAAATGCTGAAATAAAACAGGGGACAGAACCAAATTTTCTAAGAAGATATAGAGAACATTTCACAGAAGAGGTTATATTGGGTTTGAGTTTTAAAAGAATTGTTATAAATTTCCAATGAAGGAAGAAGAAACACTTCATGTAGAGATAACAGTATATACTAGAACAAAGGGTCATGAAAATGTCTGACATATTTGGAGAAAAAAGATACATTTTATATGACTTGAATGCAGGTTGTAGATAAAAATGGTAGGAATTGAAAACTAAGAGGGAAATATGGACCAGATTTTGAAGACTTTGTAATCCTATCTAAGATATTTGGATTTTACCTTTTAAGAAATAAGAAAACAATAGAGATTTTTATGTGCAAAACTAAGTCTCATGATCATGTCATTTGTTTTATAATAGTTAGGATTTTGACAGTAATTTAGAAGGTGTTTTACCAGGAGATAGACTAGAGGCTTAGACCACTACAAATAGTCCAGGAAAAATAAGTCTAGGACTCTTAACTAAAAGAAGGAGGGGAAAATATTTCTGAGGTAGCATCAGTGGGATCTGGTTACTGATTCAATATTTAATGCAAGCAGGAAATCATTGTTTATCAATATTTATTGAATACCTCTTATGTGTCAGCAACAAAAAGACTGAGTCCTTGTTTTCTTGGAGTTTATTTTCTAATGTGGAGGGGATAGACAGTACATAAACAAACACATGAATAACATTACCAAAAGTGGTAATGGCCTCTATCATTAACACAGGATGCTGTGTCCAAACAACAGAGCAGCTGTTTTCAGTTGGTATGATTAAGTAAGCCTCAATGAGGCAAAGAGGAGAGTGACAAGAAGATCAAAACACACAAAGATAAGGAGGAGGAATATTCCAGGTGCAGGACTGGATTTCTATCTTGGAGCTTAAATAGATGAGAACGAAGGAAGCAGAGTATGTTTGGAAGGGCACATGACTTCATCGAGGACATGTTAGGTGTGAGAACATGGATTTGCCTGGTAGGGAGCTGGAAATATATCTGGCTACATGATAAGAGATTAGATCCATGTGCATAAATTTGGGAATAACCAGACTGTAGAGGAAAACCGAAGTGATGATTGTGGTAGAGAAACAGAGTAGAGTCTAACAGATATAAGCAATTGCCAGAGTTGTTGAGAGGATAGGAACTTAGTAAGGCCCAAGGTAATGTATATAGGGCTCCAGGGAGAGGGAACAGAGTACTTTTTTGTGATAGGGATTAAGTAAAGATGAATAGACCCGTAAGTGTTAAAGCAGTTAGAAGAGAAATTGAGAAAGAGCTCACCTAGAGAAGTTTATTCCAAATGTGTTTAAGATGCAGACTTTAAAGCAGGGTGGTAAAAGTTTAGGAAACCTTTCATAGGGCTGCGCTAGAGAACTTCCTAGGGACAAATGAAAGATTTGCCAAGTAATATAGTGTTCCACTGAAATCAGAGGACCCTATTCTGCTTTTTCTGCCATTCACCACCTTTATAATCTAGAAATTAATATTGTGAGTCTGCAGATAACTTATAATAAATTAAGTCTGGCCTTTAAATAAAAAATGCATGTCATAAATTTATTTTTATCAGCTCCATATCCCTGTACACATTTACTTTTGTAGCAGCATATGATTTGTGAAATAAATAAAGTTTGCAGCTATATAGATATCTTACCTTTTCCTAATCCTGATGTTCCCCAAATTTTATGTATGGATACAGAGGGAAAATTATGTCTATAAACATATGAGTTTTCAAACCCTTATTGTTTCAAGATAGCTAGTTCAAAGGTAAAAATACATTGCATAATTAAGACTTGAGAATTTAGAAACTTCCAAATGTTTCAGATTTTGGGCCTCATATAAATATTTGAATTCTGTTTCAATGTAGGTATTGACTATTTGCTAACATATAGGAGATAAAATATTTCAGAATAGAATAATTAATTTCCTTAGTATTCCAAAGAGCTAGAGTATTGGCCCCAGGATGGTGGCTCTTCAGATTCAGGCCCTTCACTGCTGGGCTCCTTCTTTGTAGCAGGTTTCTGACCTCCACCGGCTTTGTTTCCTGGTTTCCGAGGCTCCCCTGCTAAGCTGGCCTCTTCCTGGGCTCAGCTAGCAGAAGGCATGGTGGGAAACTGGAGGTCAAGAGAAGGGAACAGTTTAAAGTATTGTTCTCTCTTTTCTCCAGTTGGTGTCTTGGACAGCCCTTGAATTTTTTTCTGTGATTCCAAATCCCCAGGACAGGCCTACATAGTTCTAGTTACTGCTCCTAGGTTTAAGTGATACCATCTCCCCTGTCTCTACAACTAAAGGGAGCAAGAAGCTTTCTGGTTGCTAATCACTTTCTGGCCTTAGTGTTCCCTGGTTGATTTCTCATCCTCTTCCACCATCTGTTTGTCAAGTCCCTACATTAATCTCCTCTTTTTGTTAAATACTTATAGAGGATTGTGTTTTTTGCTTTGATCTTGACTAACACAACATGGTTAGGAACTTAATTCAGGGTAAGAGATCCTGGTGTTTTAATTCATATTAGAATAGAATTAAATAACTCTTTGGAGGTTTTTCTCTATGATACAAAACATAATGAAAGTGCTGAAATATTCCTTAAAAGCCAAATCTTAATAGATAATTTTGTATTAAAATTCGAGTGAGAGCCCTGGCTAGGTGGCTCATTTTGTTCAAGTGTTATCCTGTACACCAAAAGATAGCAGGTTTGATTCCCAGTCAGCACAGCACGCATACCTAGGCTGCAGGTTCAATACCTGGTCGGGATGTGTACAGGAGGCAACTGATTATTTTGCTCTCATCTTTCTCTTTCTCTCTCCCTCAAATCAATAAACATATCCTCAGGTGAGGATTAAAAAACTGAGTTAGATAGGTTGAGCATGTTTGGGTACAATGATCAGTACATACGGAAAGCATACTTATAAAGGGGAAAGTGGAAGCAATGCCTTGCAGAAAAAAGAAGTAGGAAGAGAAAAAGTATTTGGAAAAACACGTTAGAAATGATAATGGAGCAACAGAGAGAAAAAATCCAAAAGAAGGGAAAGTGGGAAACCAGGAGACCTCGGAAAGAATATGGTCTATTCCAGAAGGAAGAGATGAAGCTGACACAGTTGCCCACCCTGATGCTGTCTCACTTCTCAGAATCCCTCTGCCTGCCTGGAGAGTCCCAGAAGCTTTTTGATTTCAGTTCCTGGCCAGCCCTTTTCTTCCCCCACCACCAACCTGCTAATGCTTTTGTAATAATAACCATTTTTGAAACTCTTTTGGCTGTTAAAAATGTTTCTTTTAATAAGCTGATTAAAAAAGGCTGCTTATTAGCATAAGCTCTTTGCCATTCAGCTCTCTTTCTAATTAAAAGCATTCATCTGTGGAGACCTCGATTTTTTCTTTCTCTCTGTGATGAGTTTTTGGTTATTTTTCCTTGGCAATTTGTTTTATTTTCCTCTTCTTTCTTTTGGTACTTTTCTGCTTCTGTACTCCACAGAGATAGAGGCTATTAAGGAAAATAACACATAGGAGGTCATGTGCCATCTGAATATTTAGGAGAGGAATGGAAAACACACCCCTGTGGTTAAGTTGGATCTACAGAGAGTCCTACTTTTATGGTGGTTGTGTAGTTTTGTCAGATTTCTGGGGTCATAAGTTACCAAAAGTGATGTACAAAAGTGAAAGATAATGAGTCCAAATCCACTATTCTTTGCAAAGGATTATACCTCCAACATCAGTAGATATGCCTTGGACATGTCCCTTCTCTAATAGTGGTAATGTTGAGAGCACATATTTGGGAGCTTCCCCATGAGACCTGTAGAACATAGGGATATTCAGTGCATGGCATTCACTGGTCCTAGATGCAGCCACTCCTCAGAAAAGGATCTTATATATGTGACTAAGAAACTAGGGAAACAGTTAGAATCCAAATGGTATGACTTGTATCATATTTTTATGGACAGAAATTTTTAACATAAAATTATACATTAAGAAATTGTCTGCATAAAGAATATATGGACAGAATGGGTGGTCTGTAGGAAACCTAAACAAAAGGAGTGAAAATGAAATATATGTTTGTTGGAAAGTGGTTTAAAGAAAATAAATTTCTGTACAGATGACATAAGATTTCCTGTTCACTTGGCATGGCATATTATTTGAAGTTCAACACTGTTTGTATTGCAGACCCTTTTGAGGATCTGATAAAATTATTGCTTTCTCACTCCCCAAAAATAAACATTTGCATATAAACACACATTTTTTCCCTTGCAATATCTTGGATCTCACAGATGCCTTAAAGCCCAGAGTCCATGGATATAAGTTCGGAATACTTGATAGGATTTCTGTAATTGGTGTTGCTAGCTGTATTGATCATGTTTCATTTTGGCTTTACTCTAACATCTTGTACATCAAGTAAACTTATAAGTTCAATTATCCTTCTTCTATGGTGTTTTCTATAAGGGAGAGATTGTGCCAACCACATCTAGTGTAAATGGTTTGCTTTATTTGGCAGATGTATTTCTCAATAAAAATTAATAATATAGCATTCTTATTTATTACACATTTTTTTTTCAAATCTTGCTACTGTGGACTGTCTCCCTAAGCGTTTTAACCCAGAGCTAAGTGGCAAAGTTTTATTTTGATATGCAAAAACAGCAGACTCAGGTCAAATGATGTAGTTTTCTTATTAAGGTCTTATGGAAGGCCTTATGGAACCTTAGGGGCATTGTGGGAGCTCTGAGGGATCCAGCCTCCACATATCTTATAAATGGCAGCCATGAGACATATAATTTTTGTCCAATCAAGCATTCATATCATGAATGTCTTTTTCATAATAGGAATATTAGAGGATATTTATTTTTATAAAGCTTCTTGACTTCTTTTCAGAACCATATTTTCTTATAACAGCTATTAATTATATAGTTGAGAATATTTTCTGCACCATGAAAATGCTTTAAAAACACACAAAATTCTAGCAAATTATTTTATGGATATCAATAAAGTGATTCTAAAATTTATGTTGAAAGGCAAAAAAAAGGGAAAAACAGTATAGTCAACACATTATTGAAGGAGAACAGAAATGGAGAATGGACACTGCCCATCTCCAAGACTTACTATGGTAAGCTACAGTAATTGAGACAGTGTGAAAAATAATAGACAAATATATCAGTGGGACACAGTAGAGAACCTAGAAATAGATCTATGTACATAAAGTCAGCTGATTTTTTACTAAGGAGCAAAAACATTACAATGGAACAAAATTAACCCTTCCACAGTTGGTGCTGGAACTACTAGATAGCCATATGCAAAATAATGAATCTGTACACAAACCTTATACTCTACACAAAAAATTAACTGAAAATGGATCATAGATGTAGAGTCCAATGAGCTATCCATTGAGCCACAGAGCCTAAAATAGGTCATAGATCTAACTGTGAAGTGCAAACTACAAAACTACTAGACAATAACACAGGAGAATACCTTAGGTATGGCAATGTCTTTTACACCAAAGAAACAGTCTGTAAAATAAATAATTAATAAGCTGATCTTTATTAAAATTAATTAGAAGACAACCCCTGTCTGGTGTGGCTCAGTGAACAGAGTGCTAGCCTGTGAACCAAAGGGTCGCTGGTTTAATTCCCAGTCAGGGCACATGCCTAGGTTGAGGGCCAGGTCCCTAGCAGGGGGGCATGCAAGAAGCAACCACATATTGATGTTTCTCTCCACCTCTTTCTCTTATCTTCCCTTCTGTCTACAAATAAATAGATAAAATCTTTAAAAAAGAGAGAGAGAATTAGAAGACAAGCTACAGACTCAGAAGTATTTGCAAAAGCATTCTTATTCTTATATACAAATATCTTTAAAAACTGTACAATAAGAAAACAAACAACCCAATTTTTAAAATGGGCCAAAAACCTTAACAGATACTTCACTGAAACAGATAAGCATAATTCACAAATAAGCATATGAAAATATGTCATCAAAATATGCAAATTAAAAGAACAATGAGATACCACTATACTTCTATTAGAATGGTCAAAATTCAGAACCCTGACAATACCAAATGCTGCCAAGAATGTAGAACAACAGGAACAGTTTCTATGCATTGCTAGTAGGAATGCAAAATAGTACAGCCATTTGGAGGAGGCTTTGGCAGTTTCTTATAAAGCTAAACATATAATTCAGCTGACTTGCTCCTTGGTATGTACCCAAACAAGCTGAAAACTCATGTCCATACAAAAACCTGCACACAGATGTTTATATCAGCTTTTTCCTTACTTGCCAAAACTTGGAAGCAATCGAGACATCCCTTAGTAGGTGAATGGATAAATATATTGTGAAACATCCAGACAATGGAATAACATTCCACTGAGCTATCAAGTCATAAAGAGTCATGAGGAACTTTAATGCATATTACTAAGTGAAAGAAACCAATCTAAAATGTCACACACGATATGACTCCAACTATATGACATTCCAGAGAAGGCAAAAATATGGAGACAGTGAAAAGATCAGTGGTTGTCACAGGGGGATGGAGAGATGAACAGGCAAAGCACAGAGGATGTTTAGGGCAGTAAAAACACTCTATATGATATTATAATAATGGATATATATCATTGTCCATTTGTCTAAATCCACAGAAAGAACAGTAAGTGTGAACCATAGGGTAAACTTCCAACTTTGGGTAATTATGCTATTTCAATGTAAGTTCATCCTTAGGGGAAAAAAATGTACCATTCTGGTGAATAATACTGATAATGGAGGAAGCTATGCATGTGTGGGACAGAGGGTGTATGGGAAATCTCCGTACCTTCCCTTTAATTTTGTTGTAAACCTAAAACTGCTCTGAAAAATAGTCTTTAAAAATGAAGAAATATTTATGATATAATGCTCAGTGGCTTTATATGACTAACTGCATATATACCATGATCACATAAGTGAAAAAAATAAAAAAGAGCAAGAGCAACTAGAGTGTGTTCAGCTGAGGGGACTCCAAGTGGCAGAGTTTGTAGATCACAAACCTGTTAATACAAGGAAACAGAACATAACCTAACTGATTAAATCTAACCTAGAGAAGGGAGTAAGGACATGGCTCTCTCCAAAATTATGAACAAGTAACGTAAAAAAAAAAAAAGAAGTATGTGAATGTTAATCCTGAACTGACCCAATGATCAGAACTAAGGCTGGTGAGTATGAGATATGTGAATGGGGTGGGGTAGAAAGATATAAGATATAAGATTAATAAGATATAAGGATGACTTAAAACAAGTAGAATATTAGCTGAAGAATATTGAATCTTTTAAATTGTGAGATCTCTATACATGGAAGAATTTAGCAGAGATTGGATGACTAGTAGTCAGGAAGCCTGTTAAATATATTCTAAGAATTGTATTGTTTGAATAAGTTTAAATCTAAAGTGCATGATGCTTTATGTAACTGTTATATACCTTGTATTGCACCACTAATTGGAAGGTCTATTTTTTATACTTAGGTACCTCTTGATTGTTTTGCAAATTTACTTGTTTTTTTCTGCTTCAATCATTTAAAAATTTAAATTGTTTTTTTTAATTTAAGGTGTCTGTTAATTTATTCAGTGAATCAAACAACACATTCCTTAATATAGTACCTTGTCTTAAATTTAATTAAGAATTTAAGATTAGGATTCCTGGCTTTTAATAGATTTCTGAATTTCCCCAATCTTTTTCTTTCTCTTTTGTTTTTCAAACATACATTCTGGACCATGTATTCTAGGATTTGTGGATCTCAGGTCATAACTCCAAAGCCTAGCAAGCCAGGAAGTGACTTCTGTTTTCTATAGTTTAGTAAGTGCACTCTATCAAGATAGAGACATGTGGCTGTATATGTGCATGTTCCACTTGAACATTCATTCAGCAGCATATCAGGATTTGAACCCTAAGTCATCCCCTTTACTCTCCAGACTGGGGACTATATAGTTATATTTCACAGTCCTGCGGTGAGGTCAGCAACCCTCACAGAAGAATATCTGGAATAGATTCCCTTTATTCTAGACTTGGACTGTCACAGGTGACATGACACAAATGCAAGTCTACTATTCATAGTTTCTAAAGCATAGCTATACCTAGCCACATGGGGAGAGCTAAGCTGAATTCACTCTCACCTTGTGAATCATCAAAACCTTGTCAGTTGAATTATGGTTATAGGATCTAGTGTCAATGATGCATGGGGTGAGGGACAAAATAAAAGCACGAAACTCCATCTGTTTTTAAGACTGCGGGTAGTGCAAGTAGAGTGGTTTAGCATTGCACTTCAGAAAAAAAGTCATCATTTTATTTTTATATTGAACACATTTTCTGCTGAAGTCAGTAAATACCAAATTACACAGATTAGTCAACTGACATGACAACCTGGGGAAGGGGCCGTAATACCATTCATTAAATAAGTTTTGTATAAAGCCATTAGACACAGTTATCTTCTTTCTCTTCTTCATGTCTTTCCTCCTGGATATCTTGCACCTCAGTTGAGGGCCATGGAACAAGTATTCTAGACAGGTGTACACAGAAAATGCTGTCTTGTTAGCCACAGTCTTATATATGAGTAATCCCCTGCAGTAGTCAGGACACATGCATAAGCAGATCACCATTATGCAGGGAGAGCAAAAATGTCAGAATTTTTTTTTCAAAATTACAGCTATTTTGTGCTTCTGTTCTAAGATCTTAATCATTTTTCAGAAATGTCAGGCAAGATCAAAATAATGCTGCAGTGACTAAAAGAGCTTGATTAGCTAGTGAAAGCTGAAGGATTATGTTGTTTAGTGAGCCTTTGAGGAAGCCAGTTCCTTGGTATGAGAGAACCAGGAAGATCCAAGCCCCAGAAGGCTTGTGATAAATATTGGGACCCTTGTGGGGTTGATTATTCAGGTGGCCATGGTAAAAACATTATTCTTCTAGAACACAGCTTCTCAACCTGGGGTAATTTTGCCCCTCAGGAAACAGCTGGCTGTGCCTTAGAGACCATTTTTGTTGTTGAGTCTTGATGGGGGAAGAGATGGACACTAAAGAAATCTAGCTGTCAGTAGCTGGAGATGTTGTTAAGCCTCCTACGATGCACAGAGCTGTCCCTCACAATAAAGTATTGTTTATACCAAATTGTCAGTAGTGGCAAGGCTGAGAAACTCTAGTCGAGGAATTCATTTGGATTGGCCTTTAAATGTCAGCCCTCTGTTCCTCTATGACCCCATCAACTTTAAGACACACACAAGAACTTGGCTTAATGTGTTGTTGAATTATGCAGTAATTAAAGCATGAGCTTCAGAGTTCAATGGCTTGAGTTTGAGTGCCAGACAGAAAGTTGTGTGACCTCTGGCCACTTACAATTCTTTCTGAACCTCAGCTTGTTCATGTATAAACTTGGGCTAGCAATGTCTCTAAGGATTCTTACAAGAAACAAGTGCTGTTGTGAGTGTTTAGTAAAGAATGGTGAAGATAGTTGATGGGAATGGAAGTCGATATCCTATAATTATAATACCTCCATATTAATTGGGTCAGGAAACATATATGAAGCCAATGAACCTGGCACTGTGGTAGATGTTCCATTCCATACTTCATTACCCTGCACATAATGGGAAAGTTTCCTGCTCTCCTTTTTTTCCTCTTTTGCTCGTTTCTTGACAATCACTGTATTGGTACTATAGAGTCTAAGTAAAAGAAAAATGAAAACAAAAGGTAACATTTATTAAATTGTTATTTACTTGAATTTTGTACTTGTTTTGTTCAATTTTTGAACACATTGAAAAAGGAGTTGCACAATTAAGATAAAAGAACATTGCTTGTAGGATCTATATGTTGATACTGATGTTAGATTCACCTTTGTTGAGTCTTTGTAGACAGTGGAGAGTGGATTTTAATGACATGTTATGATAGGACTGGGCCTGTGTTCCAATTAAATTATACTTATACAGGCATGTTTTCAACATCACCATCAGAAAATAATCTTAATATCTTAAGGTTTACATTTCATATTTTGAAATGGCTATTTCAAATGGCAAATGTTATTTCTGAATATATTTATATATTGTTTAAGTTGTAGAGGCATAGCATTTTTGGAGTAGAAAATGACTTTAAAGTGATGCTTTTTGCAATGATTATTCCTGTAACTTTATGAAATAACATATATAATGTGCCCTTTAAAAGTGAGTGACACATAGTAGATATTCAAATGTAATTGTCTTTTCTTTTTCTGATATACAGCACTACTGTCAACATTACATATACAATAACAAAGATTTGGAGATTAAATTATTGAGGGTTTACGGCAAAATCAATCTCTGTCTCAGTCTCCATGTCTCTCTCCCACCCTCCCTTACTCCCTCCCCAGCTCCCTTCCTTTCTCTTTCCACCCTTCCCTCTGTGAATTCATGCAGTGCATGTGTGATCTTTATAGTTAATAAGGATACACTTTAGCAGGGAAAAAAATTGAATGTTGGCCTTCTTGAGTGTCAGTCCATTTTCTTTGCACTATAATGGCATGTCCCAAATCATATCTTTTAGAATATATATTCTGCAGAAATATAATTGTATTACATTTTTTCAATTACAGTTGACATTCAATATTATTTATATTAGTTTCAGGTGTACAGCATAATGGTTAAACATTTATATAATTTATGAAGCATTCCCCTTGAAAATTCAAGTACCCACCTGGCACCATATGTAGTTATTACAATATTATTGACTATATTCCTTACACTGTTCTTTACATCCCTGTGACTATTTTGTCACTGTCAGTTGGACTTACTGATCTCTTAATTGTGCTGCATTTAAAAAGTATATGTTTGTGGTTAAACAATTTCATGGATACAGATTTAAAGTCCTTTTTTTAATAAGACTTCTCAGAGACTTTAGTATGTTTATATGGGTTTGAAATTCCAAAAAGCATATTGTTATATAAAATATGTGTAATATGCCTCCCATAGTCCATGAAACATAATTCCAGGGGAGCATTGTGCTTCAGAATTGAAAGTGATGGAAAAAAGGTCTTATGAAAAATAGGAGTTTTCAATTTCAATGTCAAGAAATTCAAGTACTCATGTTCTCAAGAGAAGAGGATTAAAAATTAGAATGTGGAAGAAAGGTTTCATTTTTCAGAAGAGGCCTTGCTTTTAAAATATATTTCAGTTAACACATTTAGAATAAAATTTCTTTCTTTTCTAACAACCTGCTCTATCACAACTAATGTAGTCAGCTCTGATGCTAATTTAGTGGTTGAGTTTTAAACAAGAAATCCTTGTCCTTTGGTGAAATAGGATTCTGCATTTGAATGAATGAGTGAATGAATGAATGAAGTCCCAAAAGCCTCGAAGCTGGCTACAGTGTCTTTCACTGTATATGTCTTTTGCCAAGTTTTGCCTTCTTATCCATCAGGCAGCATTTGGTCATTTCATGAATTATTCTCTGTGTATTCCCTTTCATTCTTTTTTCTTTCTGATAATCATACCCCAAGAGAAGTTAAAATAAAAAATGAATGAGTGTATATTCCCAATCAATGGAATCTGTGATCAGACCTGTAAAAACCTAAGAAAAGCCCCTATTCAACATATACAACAGAAGAAAACTGAACTGTCACAGAAAGAGTATGCATCGAGATAGGCTGTGTCCTGTGCAACTAGCTCCAAGATCCCTGATCTCACTGTATTTGCCTCTAAGAGCCAAACCGTAAAGTGTTCGAGCCAATAGTTAAGCACATGCCAGCTGCCAGTCAGCAGTTCTTTACTCGAACCAGATTGTAAATTCAGCACTTCAAGTGGAGAGTCTACGAACCAGTCAGCAGGAGAATTTTCTGCTGCTCACAGAGCATGTTGCTATGCCTTCTGGAACTAGGAGGGAGAATCTAGTAAACCATGTGACCATTACAAATTGAACTGCGAAGTGGAATTCACAGAGGTCACAGAATATCAATAATTCACCTTAAACTAGTAATTTACTATCATTTCTATTCTGGCCCATTTTCTTCACACTGTTTCATTACTTCAAGGTCCGTCTTTTCTTGTGTCATCATATAATCTAGTCTATCGTTTCTTAATTAAAATGTAGCTGCACATTTTTTCTTGCAAGCTGCCATATATTTTAAATGGCAGTTTCCTTTTCTACAAGGTTTTAAGAAATGATTTTTAAAAGCTAGAAAACAATCAATTCTGTGCTTTAGCTTTGTCAATGCCACAGAACTTGACAGTACACTGTCACACATTATAAAGGCAGGCAGGGGGTAGGGAGGGATAAATAATTTTTCCTTGCTTGCTAATTTCTTACCGACATAGGAAAAGGATGCTTCCAATTGATGCAGGCTTCTCCCTGGTTTGAGTCGTTTAGTAGTTGCTCAGAAGCCCATCTGACATCCACCAAATCCCACCTAGGTTCATTTAACCTAATTGTTCTACTTTCTCAGTGTTTAAGACCCATGCTCATCTGAGACTCAGGACCTTCCTTGCCTAAGGAAGCAAAATGTACTTTGTTGCAAGCAAACAAAAAAACAAACAAAAACCCTGAAACTCCTCCAACCATCCCCTTTCTCAGGTTGAACTAGCTGGAGCTAGGATTGATTTTCCTTACTTGGAGATTGCAGACGCTCTGCAGCCAAGGCAAGGCACCTGGGCAGCTTCTGTAGGGATCCATGGACTGTCAGCGGGCTTTCCATCTACAGATACTGAATGGACCAAGTGAACCTTTTTCTCTAAACATCTTTGGTTGCAGGAACTTTTACGAGTTCCTTTTACACAAATGCAGATAGCTTCACTAAGAGAATATCAACTTTGTTCTTAACTCTAAGGAATCTAATTTTATAATCTGTAATGGCTGAGAACAGACATTAAAGAAGTCATATGGTACTGTTTCCTTAGAAATTTTTACCTGGTGATGCTAGTGAAATGGCAGGAAACATGGGATGACTGTGGAATTTGGAGGACTATATTTAGTTCTTCTAAGACATTATCTGAAGGGTCCCCAGCATCTCATCTTGTGCTAACTTCAAATCCCAGGCGGTTGGTTCAGTGTGTTTCTCACCACAACTATGGTCCTAACTTTGAAAGATAAACCATATAGTGATTCCCATCTATAAACTGTTAGGGATGTGTTTCTGGCTGAAACTGTAACAAAAGTATATCACAGATTCAAAGCCTTAAAGGGGTAGAATGTCCAAGGTGTAACAATCGCCTGAATACCAAACACAACCAAAGGAGTCTTCCAGATATTGTTAGAGTACAAAAGAAGCCTCCCAGAGTGCTAGAGAAATTCCACAATTATTTACCTGCAAACAGTTTTTTCCCTCTCAAATGATGACTGAGATGTATAGAAGTGTTATGTTCTGAGCTGTGTTGAAACTCCTCTCCTTGTCTGTGTCTTTTTTTATGCTCCCTTCCTTTGGCTCATTCTCTCTATGAAGTCCTTATTCACTTCCAGACCACAGTCTCCCTTCCATTTATACAGGCTATCATTTCACTCGGAGTATCAGAGCCTTTAGCCTTCAATAGCCCACTTGTGAGTGGCCTATGCAACTTAGCTTTTCTCCCCACCATGAGTGTATTAATTCTTTGACAACAAGGGCTATGTTTTTCACTGTTTTTGTATTGCTTAAAGCACCTGACATAATCCTAAGGTGCATCCCAGGATTTCATTAAGCACATGTTTATTGATTAATTGATTGCTCTACTTCATGAAAGTTAGGACACTCTTACATTACCTTAATTTAAAAGAGGTTGTGCTCCTAAACTTATGGGGGCATCACTGTGTAAGTTATATGTATCTAACCACTATGCTCTATATCTGAAATTAATGTAATGTTAAATATCAAGTGTATTTTTACAAATTAAAATTAAAATGGAGAAGAAGTGCTGTGACCCTTAGAAATGGGAGGCTAAATTTAAGAAAATCAGGAGAGGGAGAGATGAAGAATTTGGCTCTCACCAAGTCTATGCTTCAGGATATGGAAAAGTCAGATTTTCTCACTCAAACTCTGTTATGATCAGGGATTGAATTTGTCAGGTGTTTGTCCCACAAAAAGAAAGACTGTTTCCCTACATCAAGTGATAAAAAGAAAAATCAGGCATCAGATTTAATTAATAATCATATAAAAGCCCATTTCATAGCTCATTACTTCAAACAGCCCAGTGTGAGTAATTTGAAAGGAGGGCTTAGACAAACATGGGCGTTCATGTTTGTGGTCTTCATAGTGACCCATAGCCAAAGGAAGAAATTGAAACTATTTTGTGTTCCCTAACCAACTGATAGTTTTTGCTTCCATTAACCCAGACTGTAACACAAAAGAAAAAGAATCAGGAAAAAAAATTAAAGCCCAGCCTCCTCGATTTGCTTCACTAATAAGGCTACAAACTCTTAGTCATTTACCTCCTCCCTTTACCCCTCCCTTTCTCTTTTCGTTTCATTTAACTGAAGGCAATTCATCTCATTTTAATTAATTTTTACTTGCAGCATTATCATTCTGAATATAAAGGCAAAAAGCTTTTTTTTTTAACTACAAAGCTAACAGCATTAATTACTAGTACAGTAAATGCATTGGCACCCGCAAGCTGAGTGGGTTCCAAGGAGCTGAGGCAGCAACTGGTGAACATCTCAACAGCTGGAAAAGGTTTAGTCACAAAGAAGAAACATTTCTATGGCAAAAATATGAAGGCTGTCTTCATGCTGATTGAGCAACTGTTTAATTGAAGGTGGCAGAGCCTACAGACAAGGTAAAGCACTATTGCATTCCAGGAAAAATGTTATTCATAGAGAGTCTATCTGGGCTTCTTGCTAGGTCTACTGTCGGATGGAAACCTAGAAATCAAGCAAGTTTTGAAATATATGAAAATAGCTACATTGGCATAGCACTATAGTATGGATAAATATAGTATCAAATGCCCTTTTTATATCACCTATTTAGTGTTTGCTACTTAGTAGTCTCATGATGTGCTAAAAAAGCCAAACCCAAAACCTAGTATGTGGCTAGACAGGACTGGCCAACATTTGCATATTAACCTAGTACTCCGATAAAGACAAGCAAAATTATTCTATCTACAAGCTTAAAAAGCTCAATAAGTACATCATAACAGAGCCTTCTAAGTGTTTACCTTCTTGCAACTTATGGGCATTCTCTGTTTGGCAAACAAAATGTCAGGGAGAAACATCCATACCATTCTGTAGACATCTCACAGAACAGATAGGCCCCTGTTTCTGCCCCAGCATTTCCTTAACCTGCTGTCAAAGGATTATACACAATCCTGCACCTCTATCATTCTCTACAAACAGCTCAATAATTTCCTCCCAAGCAATCTCCTTTGTTTCCAGACATTTCTACATATTTACTTAAAACCTTCCTTCTTTTCTTGCCCCCATTTTCTTGTAAGTCAGTTAGCTTCTCATTTTATCTCTCCATTACATTTTTAGTCACTAACTCATCATTTAAATATGGTTATGAAAACCTACCTATACCATCTGCAAGATCTAAAATTATGTAGGGAAAAAGAGAATGTGGTCTCATTACTACTGAAGGTCTTAAAGATGTCCCTGTGCCTTCTTCAGAAACTCTACCAAAGACATCACACCTTTCTTCCCTCTTGAGTTTGCCATCCTTTTATCTAATGCATAAAATTTCAAATAAATATAAAATAATACCTCTTATTGCAGTTTAGAATTTTATTTTTATTTTATTATTGAAAGAGTATATATTAATTAGTTTTCTTTTGTAGATGTAAAATATATCATAATGATTTTATGTAAAAGTAGCATTTGTAGCCTTGTATATGAATTTAACCACAAATTATAAAAGTGTTCTATGGGGAAAGTACATTGCCAGTTCCAAATGACTGAATTATAAATGAAATTTTGGAATGTGTCTTTTGTATATTGGAAATTGCCTGTAGTTATTGCTATTCAAGAATATAATTGGTTACTATCCATATAGCAAATTTATTTCTAGACTATCAAAATTTAAAGTAGGCAGGAATTTTCAGCTGATTTTAGCTGTGTGGTATTAACATTGATCTGAATTTAGATTTTAACTATTCTGAGAAGATACTATAACTTCTATATTTCCTTTTGTTTTCCTTAAATAAGTAAATAGATCTTATGTTCTTGTTTGAGAATGTAAAAGGTAAATAGTTCTCAAAATATTTTTCTCAAAATATCTTTTTTTGGTAGAAGACTATAATTTCCCCCCAAAACAGCTTCTTAAAGATTTTATTTATTTTTGGAAAGAGGGGAAGGGAGAGGAAGAGAGAGAGAAACATCAATGTACAGAAGATGATCTAAGGGATGATCCTCAGATCCATTGCCTCTTGTATACTCAGCCAGCAACCTAGGTCTTACTGGGATTCAAACTGGCAACCTTTTATTTGCAGGCCTGCAGGCTGGCATTCATCCCACTGAGCCACACTAGCCAGGGCCCAAAAAAACATTTTCAAAAGAAGTTTTGGTATTTTTGTGAAATTTCTATGAGAAAGCTTACAAAATAGAAAAAAAAATAGAGAAACTTAATTACCAGATTTATTCAAATTTTTATAAAAGATGACATTTACTTGGATTTAAATTTGCCAAACATTTTTACTACTTATTAAATCCCAGCAAATTCACTGATCCCTAGAACAATGTGATAGAGCTAGTATTTCCCAAGTGGTTCCTCAGGTTATTATTTGAAAGAGCCTGTAGGAAATACTAGATGAAATATTGAATAGACTACCTGCTTGCCCTCAAGACCCCAGCTTCCTTCACAGGTAAAGGTGGGATTATGTTAATCTTTTTAAAACCCATGCTGGTTTTCTTATGGTACCAACATTTGCTTTACTCAACAAACATGTTTTCCATATAACAGCACTTAGAATTCACCTCCCTTATTTGGCAAATTTTTTTCACATTTTACAAGAACAAAATGATTGGCACCAATACCACAATAACATAACAATGCCCATGAGAATCACAGTCATAGTAATAGCTGTCATTTAATTGAGTACTTACTATATAAATAACTAATTACCTTTATTTTACGTATAAGGAAGGTGAAGCTCAGAGAGTTCAATGTTTAGCCTAAAGTGATGTGATTAATAGAGGGTGAAATCTACACTCAAACTTAAGTCCTTCTGATTCCAGAGCCAGAGTTGTAAGTATTCAGTGATGCAGAAATTGTATATTTTGGTGTGTCTCTTCCACACTTGATATCCTTTAAGAATGATTAATGTATTTTAACCTTGTCAAAATTTATTTCTCATCAAATACTATCACAGGAGGCTTTCTGAAGGGATGTCTTCTCTAATACTTTGCCATCTCTTCAAGAATTTAGATGAGTGTAGGAAAAACTATGACCTACATACAATGAGGAGGATTTTTTAAAAACGTTAAGTTTTTAAAAACCAGCAGGAATGATGTTCTCTCCCTTTTGAAGGCACACTCTACTCATCTTACACATCCCATATTTTGTCTTTTGGACCTGGCTTATGTTACTCTTTTCCCAGAAAACAAGTTTGTACTCATTATGTACAAATATGCATCAATGTGTTTAGATAGCTATATCCTTGTATATGACTAATATGAACTAGTAAAATTTAGAATGTTTTATCATTATTTTCCTTTGAGCCAACACCAGTATGACTAAATTTTGATAAGAATTTAAAAATCACAGCTGTTGCTATGCTAAGCAAAATTATATGGTTGAAAGTTATGGCCCTCTAAAATGTGCCTCAACTCTCATTCATTTTCATTGTTTATAACTGAGGTGTCACCTATAACATTCATAAATAGGGAGCAGAGAAGAGAGAAGAAAAAAGGAAAGGAAGGGTCGAGATGATAAGAGACATAAGAAAAATAGGAGAGGAGAAACAAAAATAGAGAAGGAGAACAGGAGGAAAAATACTATTTTAAGAAAAAAATAGCTTGGCAATAGATAGATAGATGGATAGATAGATAGACAAAATCAGTTAAGCAGGGTAAAGCTGGACTTTGAAGGTTATTATACTTAGCCATTTAACAAATATATATTCACCACTTGACATGTACCTGATGTATGGAGCCAAATGAAAGGTAAGTTTTAACTCATAAGTAGTATATAAACACATATTCTGATTAGTGCTATGATGAAAACATACCTGAGAGATGTTCCTTAGATTGGATGGTTGGGTAAGATGACTTCAAAGAATGGTTAAACTAAAACCAGAAAGATGAGAAGATTCTGCCTATGTGAAGAGCAGTGCATCGGTTATAGTAGAAAATGTTCACAATATAGCAGTCACTTCATGAATCCTGAGCAAGTGACTATGTGATGATTTATGTGCCTCACATGAAGAGGGTGGTTTTAGAGGAACCTGGAGCATAATGGAAAACCCAAGTTTCATTGTCTAGGTGAACTCCTTTAATTCCTTGATAATAATGATAGAAGTGATCAGGATAAAACACTGGTTGCATATTTCTGGGGAAAAAATAATCATGACCTAAATTTGTTACAGAACAAAGGGAGAAGAGAGGAAGGGTTACAAAACACAATCCAGTGCTGACTGGCATGTGGGAGTGGGGTGGAAGGGGAATTAGTGGGGCCTGGTTCCTCAGATTCCCCTGCAGGAAAGGTTGAAAGAGGTAGTCATCCTGTTATAATAATGTCAGCAATGCACTTCATGATGCCCATCTGTGATATGTCTACATTCCACACACACAAAAAAGAGAACAATAACCCTGGAAGGAATTAAATCATCTAATATATGCTTTTGCAAGGATGTGAGCCATAAAAGGATGGCGAATAGCCAATTCTCAATGTCACTGACTCTAGACAAGGGAGTGCTCATGGTGTTACTAGAGCCTTGAGTGATTCTCCAGTGATCAAAAGATGAGTTCTATAGGCCAGAAGATAGTGTCACTGTGAGACAGTTACGAGAACAGCTTCTGGTGATAAAATAGAGTAAATGGACTGCTCTATCCCTCCAGCAAAGGTCAGCAATGAGATGAGAGAGAACCAAGGAGTACCAAAAAGAAAATGTAATTTGCTAGGATCACCTTCAAGTAGAAGTGAAATAAGTGGCAATTTGTCAAACTTTGATGCTGTCCCTCTGGGGTAGACAATCGGCTATTTTCAGAAGTTGAGGAGACAGGCTATCATCTGAGGAGGGGACTTGACTATAAAGCATGAGAATGATTATGAGTCTGGTGCCCAACATTCAGGAGAATGGTGAAACGGCTGTTTAGAGATTCATGGTGGTTGTTCAGTAGAGCAGCTTACGACGTGCTGGAGGAGGATTAGAAAAAATCTATCAGTTGCATACTGGGCAATTCAATAATTTTAACCTGAGAAAAAGAAAGATTTGAAGAGGTGCCATGAAGAGTATTCAATTTGATTTTGAAAGCTGGAGAGCTAAACACATCTAGTATAGTTGTGGAAAGATTAAATAATCCAGTCGCAAGGCACAGAAGAAAGAAATATGAAGATGAATGCTTATTGTTTGGCATTGGAAGATGATTTGTAAAACTGAGTGTCTGTTTGGAAAACGGATTATTATTTTAAAGAACCAAACAGCGTAATTTAAATCAGCTTAGGGTAACATTTATTTTCGATATTTTATTAATTCTAAAATAATATACAGGAAATAATAGAATAATGCATTAAATATGCAATTCCCAGACTGTCATATCATCTTTTTTTGATGATGTATTTTAAAGTCAATTAAGGACAACTGATATTTCATCTGTGATAATGTTTTATTGATAATTTCAAAAGTACGTTTTTGTACATAGCCTCAGTACCATTATTACACCTCACACAAATAATAATAATTCCTTTATTCCTTAAAACCATGTACTATAAGGTCTAGATTAATTTCCTAGGACTACCACAACAAACTACCACAAACAAGGTGACTTGAACCAATAGAAATTAATTGTCACACTTCTGGATATCAGAGGTTCAAAATCCAGGTGGGGCAGGGATGCACTTCCTCCGAAGCCTCTAGAGGAGAATCCTTTCTTGTTTCTTCCGGCTTCTGGTAGCTCCAGTTTTGTGGCAGCATAACTCCAATTTCTGTTTCTGCAAATAACTTCTCAACTGTGCCTCTGTGTGGTTTCTTTTTCTGTCTGCATCTTCTCTTAGAAGGACACTAATCATTCAGTTTAGGAGCCATCCTAAATCCAGGGTGATCTTATTTTGAGATTCTTAATTATACCTGCAAAGAATCTATTTCTATAGAAGGTCACATTCATAGGAACTGGGAATTAGGACTTCGACATATCTTTTGGACAGCCACTATTTATTTTTATTTTTCAATTATAGTTAATATTCAGTGTTATTTTGTATTAGTTTCAGGTGTACAGCATAGTGGTGATGCTTTTGTATAATTTATGAAATGATCCTCTGATAATTCTAGTACCTACCTGGCACCATATATAGTTATTATAATATTATTGACTATATCCCCTATGTTGTGCTTTACAGTGATTGTTTTGTAACTACCAATTTATACTTTTTAATCCCTTCACCTTTTTCACCTATCCCTCCAATCCCCCCATCCACCTGGCAACCATCAGTCCATTCTGTGTATCTATGAATCTGTTTCTAATTTTGTTTGTGTTCTTTAGATTCTACATATAAGTGAAATCATATGGTATTTTTCTTTCCCTGACTTATTTTGCCTAGCATAATACCTTCTAGGTTCATGCATGTTATTACAAATGGTAAAAGTTCATTCTTTTTTAAAATATATTTTATTGATTATGCTATTACAGTTGTCCCATTCCCCTCTTCATTCCCCTCCACCCTGTACACCCCCTCCTACCCACATTCCCCCACCTTTAGTTCATGTCCATGTGTCATAAGTTCTTTAGCTTCTACATTTCCCATACTATTCTTGCCCTCCCCCTGTGTATTTTCTATCTACCATCTATGCTACTTATTCTCTGTACCTTTTCCCCCTCTCCAACCCTCCCCTGCTCCCCTGTTCCTAACCCTCCATGTGATCTCCATTTCTTTGTTTCTGTTCCTGTTCTAGTTGTTTGCTTCATTCTTTTTGTGCCTAATATTCCACATCACTTTACCACATCTTCTTTATCTACTCGTCTATTGATGGGCACTTGGATTGCTTCCATATCTTGGCTATTGTAAATGATGCTTCAATTAATGTAAGAGTGTAAATATCTTTTCAAATTAATGTTTTGGATTTCTGCATATAAACATGCAGATGTGGAATTTCTGAATTATAGGGTAGTTTTCTGTTTTATTTTTTTGAGGAAACTCAGTACTGTTTTTCATAGTACCTGCATTATTTTGCAGTTGGGGGGCCAATTGTATCCACTACAGGGTCCATATTCAAATTTCTCCAAAATTATTTCAACGTACCCTTTACAACTGCTTTGTTGAAATTACTATCAAAGTGCATTCAATAGGCAAAGTATTTAATTTATTAGCTTAGAAAATCTGCTTCTAATCAATAAGTCAAAAGTACTATAGATTTATTCATATGACAAAAATGGATTAATACTAAGCACTTCCTAGAGGCCAGACCTACTGTCCTAGTTGCTGGGTATACATATACGGTGGTGAACAAGATGGACAGAGACTCACACCAAAGGTCATCCTAGGGCTGGTAGCACTCTCGCAGAGCAACATGGCCTCACAAGTGTTGCTTTAAGCTGAATGAGCTGAAGGAATGTGGCTCTGGTGCACCCATATAAGGTTCTTTTCTTTTGTGCCTTTGACTTCTGTAAGGTTGACTGGCTTTTCCTCAGGTCTCAGAATTTTTGTCATGTGTTGCTTCATTGGTTACATGTTTATAGGCACTTTATAGACCAAATGATTAATGAGGAGCTAGAAAATGAACAGGCTAAGAAGATTTTTGGAAGATAAGGAACATCTTTTACCCAGAAAAATATATCCTCTTTACCTATTTGCTTTCTGTTTTTTTTGTGTGTTATCTAGTTCTGGATTCTCTCTTTTGTTTTGTTCTATTGGAATCTGCCAGCAAGTTGACCAGTTATTATAAGAAGAAAAGAAAGAACCTGAGAATGAATATATATCTTTTTTTAAGGAAGCCCTAAGGAGTATGATTTTTAATATTGCTCACCTGTTTCTTGGATGTATTATGCAAATGGCTGAGTGAAGAAATGTTCACTAAAGTGCTTAGAAACCCTCAAGTGAAGGGTCTAATTAAATGAGCATTACTATTTTTATTATTTTGTGGATATGGTTTAAAATAATTATGGTTAGGTAATATGAATAGTTGTTCCTTGAAATAGCTAACCTGGCAGCCTGGTATGGAGGCTATGATCTTGGAATTGTAAGCCTAGTTGAGTCATTAAGTAGCAGAGAGCACAATCTAATTAAATTTGATGTCCTCACATGGGGAATCACACCCACAGGTAGTACTACAGCATGATACTTCAGGAAGGATTTTTATTTTTTTAAAGAAAGTTCATTAGAAAGAGACTAAGGGGAAAAGTTTGGAAATGAAAATTTATGAAATCAACAAAGGAACCACTTTCAAATATCCCCCTGGAGAAAGAATTAGAGCCATGAAAGTATCATCAGTTTCCAAAGGGTTAAACAATCTTCTGTACAGTTGGAACACACACAGGGTCAGACCTCAGGCAGCCTGGTCATAGGACTGGAATCACCATGGACCTTAAGCAGTCTCTCATGCAGCTAAATACTATTGCATGCACCCAGTGTGTCATTAGAGAATGTGGTCCTTTTAAAAATGTTAAACAGAAGTACTACAATATCAACATTAAATGCCAAATCATCAAAAGGATAACATACCATATCACCACTTTAATAAAACTTTAAGTTTTACTTTTTCATTTTTTTTTTCAAATTTCTGCTCATGTGAACATATATTTTACCTGGTTGAGATACTCGTGTGCAAACCATTTTGTAGTTTGCTTTTTTCATTTAACATGATAGTCTAAACATTTTCAGCAACTTTCAATTCTTATATATTTTTATGACAAATGGCTTATATGTTTTAATGTTAGGTGGCTTCATAATATTTTATTGAATTTATATGCTACACTAGATAAATCTTCTGTTTTTGGACATTTAGATTGATTCTAATTTTTGATTACTATAGATAAATTTCAATTAATTTTTGACCCATAAACAATTCTGGTATAATGTAAGTGCTTAATAAATATTTGGCAAAGGGATGAATATAATTATGTTTGTCCTTTCTTGGCTAGTGTTGCCAATAATATCATTCCGATTTGGGAATTTCTATTACTTAATCCAGAGTTGTATATTTCACAATGTCACCAAATTGTATGAATACTTTTTACTCTCGACTTCTCCCATATTTGTTATTTGTTAAATATTAAAAACAGGTCCAAATGAATAGTTCCTTTAGTTTGTATACATTGCATTGTGTCTATATTACACAGAAGAACAATTTACCATTTATGTGGTTTATGTACTTCAAAAAGAGAATTTTTTTTAATGGAAAGCCACAAAAGTCCATTCAAAATGGGTGAGAAAATAAATGATGAGAAAAAAAAGATCAGCAGAGGCAGCAGAGGTAAGGAAGATGTTAAATTCTTCCAGAGAGGCCACCTCTGGCTTCTATAAAATTGTCTCTTCTCTTCCTTTCCCCGTGCCCCAGTATACACTGTTCACAGCATGAAACTCTCAAACACAGCTCTTATCACCCAACTTCACACCCAGACCAAAAGTCCAACTGACAACATTAGAATGGCAAATATGAGAATAAGCCTTTTCCTAACTCCTATTTGAATAACTTGATATAGAAATGTGTTGATGCCCTAAAGGGGCTACTTAAAATTTTTTTAAATGAGCACCAAATAAGTAGTTATTAAAAAGTAACTCCATCCATGGCAGGTGACTGTCAGTGCATAGGATTAAGCACTATAGAAAACAAAAGTGTCTAATTCTATTTTTAAAACCATAAAATAGGCATAACATCACATCCAGAAAGTAACAAGGTTCCCCAAATCACACAGCTTAATGTCAGAGCCAGAACTAGAACCCATATGGGGGGCGGGCATGTACAACCCCATCATTATGGGTCTCTCTTCCAGAAAGAGCAGCAGCCACCAGTTCCATTGGAGGTGAGCCCACAGTGAGGCTGTCTCCTCAGATCCACAGTCCTTCGAGAAGGGCAAGAGAAAAAGCCCACACCTGTGGGTTTATGGCACCCCACCTACACACATGCAGGGTGGGGCTAAAGCAGGTTTACAGTTGTGAATATGTAAAAGAGTTTATTCTTATATTATTATTTTTAAAACACTATATCAGTTTCCATATAAATAACTGAAACCTACTTATGCCCCGCCCTATATACCCCATTCTGTTCACAGAATGTTACACAGAGTTTCTGAAACTGTTCTCAGCAAAGTTATGTGTTTCTTGGCATCTCTCTGGGTCACAGTGGGGCTGAAGGGGGTAAGACACCAAGGCCTTTATCAGTGCCTCTCAGCACAGCTCTGCCAGTCTCTTACATACAGCAAAGGTCTGCATAAGATTTTGTGATCATGAAGGTTCTGCCTTTCTCTTTCTCTCTCATACGCACACACACATACTTGCAAACCACTGATCTGTGTGAGCTATCTCATTTTAGAGGCAATCTCGTGGAGGTCCAGATGGGTGGAGTGGCTGAGTGGTTTCCCCAGCTGGTTAGGAGATGAGGTGGGAGAGCAGAGAGGGCTGTAATGTAGAATCCTGAGATCCTTGATCCCAAACCTGCCTGCATTAGTTGGCCACATTTGTTAACTCGGATGAGTCACTTAGCTTGCTGAGCCTCAATTTTCTTGTTTATAAAATGGGGCAATTAAAACTTATATAAACCTGTTTTAAGATAAAATGAAGCAATGTATATAAACAAGTACTTTCAGTATTTTAAATAAATGTTTAGATTATTTTTGTTGTCTCCCATTTTCTTTAATCTCAGGGTCAGAACTGAAAACATACTTCCTGAATCCCATTTAATACCCTTTTAACTCCATAATGACTGTTTTTCTTGCTCATGTCAGAATTGTTTTCCGTTGTGCTTGATTACAGCAGCAGATGAGTGGCCCCCAGATCCCTGATCTCATTCCTCAGTTCCAGTTTGATAAATACAAATCCTGAAACTCCGAAAGCCTGAGGATACAACAAATCCTGATGTCTGGTAGAAAAAAGACAGCAGTGTCTCCAACTGTCTACCTTCCTTAATGTGTGGCACCACAAAATGTCTCTAAGTCCCAAAGCTCTCCTTCCCAAATACTGATAAATTGTTCTCTGTTCTACATCTTCCCACATGGAGCTTCGGTTCCAAGTAATCTCCTTCTATTGTCATTGTCCCTCTTCCTTTAGTACTTTGTTCCTTTTAGAGCTGTCTCGTGTATATTTGCATATGTGTGTATACATATATATTACACATAAAATATATAGTATATGCATGTACATACATACATACACACACACATAGATGTGATGGACAGGGCAAAATGGCAAGTCTTTATTAAAATGTAGATTCTTTGCTACTAGGGTTTATTGTTACTAGTAAGAAATTTGAACCCACTCAAAATAAAATTAAAAAGCTGAAGACTGATTACATGGTATTAAAAATGAAAGCAGAAGGCAGAGAGATGCAGCCCATTTAGGAGAGAAGTGCCTGGTTGTGGGAGGTTAGCGGTGAACTCCACACTGTACTGCTGGGCTCAGAGAATACTGCAGTGCTGAAACACAGGGAAGCAGATTTGGCAAATCTGTGTCAAAACTGTTGGCAAATAAGGGATGGTGATGGGATAGGGGGGATGCAGTGGTGACAAGGAAAGTGTTAAGTTAAACAGTAAAATTGTGAGTATATTTTGGTAGCAAATAACCAATGAAACCCCACTGTTCCTGTACCTTCCAAAACAGCATCCCCAACCTTTGTGGCACCAGGGATTGGTTTGGTGGAAGATGATTTTTCCACAGACCAGGAGAGTGGGGATGGTTTGGGGATGATTCAAGTGTGTTACATTCAAGCTCACCTCCTGCTGTACGGACTGGTTCCTAACCTGGCCCAGGCCAGGTACAGGTCTTTGGCGGGGAGGTTGGGGATCCCTGTTATAAAACAGATCTCATCAGATAAAGCCTATGATCATCTGTTGCACTCCATAGGTAATATGTTGACATTTGATCCATAGTGCTTGCTTCTGGGATCAATTACATAGTTAGCCTGCATCTTCTTTCTCCTGAATCCATGAGATGTTGGAAAAGTCTGTCTTTTCCAACATCTAATGAGCTCTACTGCTCTTAAAAGTTGACTACATGGAAGAAAGGATTTCCAATCCTCTTCTTCCTTCCCTCCCCAAATCCCCACACTTGCCTCCCACCTCTGAGTACCCAGGCCATGTAGTCCACATGCCCTGTTCTTTCTTGCATTATCAGATTGCTCAGTAGCATCTTCAAATGCTGAAAGAGTTTAAAACTAGACATGTTTTTCTCTGAGTTTTCAAGTATACTGTCCTTTCACCTGAATTCTATGGGAGTAAAAGCCTCTCCTAAATCCTATGAACAAAATATTACTACTGCCTGGATTATAGCCTGGGGTGGGAGCCCCTCGATGGGAGCACCCCATTGGCTCTTACAGTCCCCTCTAATCCCACACCCCAGCACTTAGGTAGATATAACCAGCGTGGTACAGAGGCTGGAAACAAAAGCACGGGAATAGAAATACCTAACTTCAAACATTAACCTGAACAAATTACTTAAACTTTCTAATCATCAGTATTCTCATTTATAATTGAAGTTACTATCTTGGTAGAGCCCTTGTGTAAAATAAAGAAGCAAATACTATGTAAAATGTTTGGCACAGTACTTGTCACATGGCAGTTCTTTTATACAAGAGAATAGAAAACTGTAATCCTATGTGCTTCTTCCCACTGGAGTATAAACTCCTTGGAGAAGAGACTATGTCTTAATATCCATATAGAACATAGTAGACAATATGGAAGTAATGAATGCAAGAATGTTTGCATTTATGAATAAATCATAAAACATTAGTTCAGAAGATTTAAATAACTTGCCCAAAGTCATCCATTGTTAGAAGGGCTGAAATTTGAGGCCAGATATATTTTATTGTATGCTGCCAGTCAGTCTTCTGTAACATAAATACTTTTCGTGAATTTCTTTACTTTTTGAGGGTTAGATTTTGCTTTTTCAAGCACAATTCCTTGAGCTCTACAGGCTTCATGATGAAAACAGCTATAAATCATTGGGCCTTGATATTAAAGTGTTTTGGCTCAATTACCTGCATGAATTTATCTGTTTGGTGAAAGTGTGAGCTCATACCACAACAGCCAACAGCAGTAAGGATTAATCTCCTGAGTCTTAATTAAAACAGTTTTTGGAGACTACAACAGTCTCAGAAAGTGCCAGAAATCTCATTTGAAAGCTTCCTGATTGTGATATTTCCAATGTCATATTGCAGAGTCAAGAAAACTGGGTGTTTGAAATAAGCTTAGGATAAGAACAGCCTCACTTAGTGCTTATCTTAACCACCAAACCATCTGTTCTGCTCCCATCATGGTTCTGAACAGTACATAAGAACAAGCATTCTCCTCTCCCTGTCTCATTTTGCATCCGAACATGATCTATTTCCAAAGTAGTTTATTTCTCTCCTTTCCCCATCAAGAAAAGCAGAAACTATCTGTGAAGATTCCAACAGAATTTAATCTTCACCTCTTTCTAATATGTCCTCCCCCCTAAATTCCTCCATAAATATATCCTGTTTTAAACTCATAGTTATTTCAGTGAAGTATATTTCCTACTATTCACATCCAATTCATTATGACACCAACTAATTTTTTTCCTAAACAGTTTCTTGTATCTCTCTCCTCCCTTTCTCTTTACCTCATGTGTTAGATTATTATAAAATTTTTATTTTCTGTTTCTCTGCTTTTAGCTTCTCTCATGCCTGTACCATCTCAGATAAGATGTAAAAGTAATAGATTTTAGATAATAAAGCATAGCTACCAGGAAGAAACAAACAAAACAACCCTGAGAAGCTAATTTGATCCTATGCTCTATTACAAGATGTGCATTGCCCAGAACAAAGACAGTGAATGTCACTTTTCTTCTCTGTCCTCATCAGAGCATACCTAGAGCAGTACATTCAATTCTGGGCACATTTAAAGAACACCAGAAAACTGAAGGAGCCATGATCCAGAATGATCCAGATGACAGTGGGCCTGGAAGTTATGGGAGGTAAAGGACAAATTTAAAAAAGAAATGAGGAAGTTTATTTGAAAATAAAAAGGCTAAAGGGAACATGACAAAATAAGATTTCAAGGTACATCACATAGTATAATAGTAGGAGGATTAAGTTTACTTGCAAAGATAAAACTTAAACTACTGATTGGAAACTAAAGATAAGTGGATTTCAGATCCATCTAAAGAAGAATTATCTAATGTTTGATCTATATAAAAAGGGTTGAGCACCTTTGTGAGGTAGTGACTTTCCTCTGTCAGAAGCTGTTGTCTGTCTAGTTAGTTCAGATTTTACAGGATATAGTCATGTTAGAGAAGGGAAATAGATCACATAACCTCTTGGATTGTCTGAAATGCTTAATGACTCTGATTCTTCAATCATTTGAACCTTGTTATTCATCTTTTCTTTTCCATTTTTCTTAAAACAATTTTATTGAGATACAATTTAGATATAAAAGTCAGCCAATTTAAATGAACATTGAAACTTATTAAGACTTTATTTTTTCTTATAGAAGCTGTAGGTTCACAGGAAAATTGACAGGAAAGTCATATTTCCTACATACCTCCTGCCCCTCTTCATGCATACCTTCTTCCCCCATTATCAACAACCCCCACCAGAATGATACATTTCTTACAACTGATGATTCTACATTAACACATCATAACCACCTAAAGTCTATAGTTTACCTTAGGATTCCCTCTTCTTGTACTTTATAGGGGTTTGGACAAATGTATAATGTCATGTACCCACCATTATAGTATAATACAGAGTATTTTCACAACTTTAACAGTTCTCTGTGTTCCGTCTGTCCATTCTTTCCCACCAATGCTGGAAACCACTGATCTCTTTATTGTCTCCATAGTTTCGTCTTCTCCAAAATGCTTAATAGTTGGATTCATACAGTACATAGCCTTTTTAGATTGGCTTCTTTCACTTAGTAATGTTCCTTTAAGGTCCCTCCATGTCTTCTCATGGTT
Organism: Phyllostomus hastatus; assembly: GCF_019186645.2. Taxonomy (NCBI): domain Eukaryota; kingdom Metazoa; phylum Chordata; class Mammalia; order Chiroptera; family Phyllostomidae; genus Phyllostomus; species Phyllostomus hastatus. The sequence goes on along the minus strand of NW_025333977.1, from coordinate 84,002,608 downwards.
TGATTGCTCATTTTTTTTTAGCACTGAATAATATTCCATTGTCCGGATGTGCCCTCATTTATATGTATCCATTCAGCTACTGAAGGATGTCTTTGGTCACTATTTGTCAATTTCTTAGTGAATATCTTTTGCTTTAATCAACACAGTTATTTTCACCTATCATAGTTTATCCTGATCATGGTACCACTGCATATAGATATCTACTCCTGGACAATCTATACCCATCATCTTCCTCAAAATCAACTCAAGGATTTTTTACATTAATCTCACCACTCTGATTGCTTGGCAGCTGAATTAGTGAGGGTTCAAGCTTAGAGTCTATGGCAAACATACCAGAGGGGAAAAACAGTGGCAGAAATGCAATAGAAGATCATTTCTGTCTTGGGTAACCAGCTCAGACATAGGCAGTCTTGATCAGGGTGCTTATGTATATCTGCAGTAAGTGTCCTCCACCTCTCTGACCCAGACAGTCTTCCGCTTCTCACCTCCTTGCAGCACCAGGCTCCTGGAAGTGTGCCAAGGCATTGTACGCTCAATAACTTAAAGAGCAAACTTGGAAGTGGGACATATCACCTTCATTCACATTGCACTCACCAGACTTTTTCTCATGGTTGCATCTATGGTTGCATGGTTTCTCATGGTTGGAAGGAAGACTGGGTAATAGAATCTTCCTTGAGTGATCAGCAACCAGCTAAAATTCAAGTATAGATGAAATGGAGAATAACTGTTGGAGAACAATCTCACGGTTAACCAGAGCAACCCCTGAGCAGTTACTTACTTGCATGTTTGTTTCTTTATTTTTATTTTTATGACGGTAAATTTTCCTTTTCAGAAAATGAAACTTTATCTTGAAGCATAATTTGCCATTAAATCCCATTTAAAGTTTAGGGACAAATTCATATTTTTAAAATGTATAGCCTTTTATCTAGCAATAATTTTAACATTGTCTTTCTTATTATGAAATCTCTATACTTTAAAACAAATGCCCCATGATTCTATAAGGCAATAGACAATGAAGCTTCAGGATCTTTGAACATAGTTTAAAAATACACAAGTTATGAAGTGATCCACTGAAAATTCTCATATTGCTGGAGCTTCTCACTGATGAGACTTAACAATCTTTACATTTTCTCACAGGTTATACCGTTATTGCAGAAAGGCAGCAGAATTTGGTGCTTGTAGAGACAAATAAGCCAGGTTTCCTGAAACATGCTGCTTCCTGGGGTATGCACGTAGAGTTACAGCCACCCTGCTGATGAAGAGGGAATGATGCTACAAGGACCTGGCCCTTAAATACACTTGAAACTCTAAAACCCATTTTTATGATTTTTATTATAAGCGTTAAGCATTAGTTAGATGGTCATTAAATGCTTAAATAAACATTTATAGTATCAAATCAATTTGGAAGGGTATCTTGGAAGTTGATTTTACTTCTGTAGTTTCTTTGAAATTTTATTTTGTTTCTAAACAAAATTCTCTAAATTAAATTTCTGCCTTAATAGAACAAATGGCAAAAGTGAAATTTCATAGTGACTATGTTCAGAAGAATGTCAGTCTATAGGGAATAGTCTCTCAATTACTTGCCTCTCTTTACTGTTTAAAATGGACTTTTCCTGTTATTCTGATATTTATCAGGAAGTATCATAGTATCACCATAAATGAAAAGAAACTTTCGTTGTTACATCTTTAAAATTTAATTTTCTCCACACTCCTGAATTGTTTTGCACCTAGAACTGAGCATTGTGCATCTTTACAATTGGCTGATCATAAGCATTCTCTCAATTCCAGTGTCCATCTATTTGATACCACAGCACACATGGATCATTATTTTCCAGAAGTACTAGACTGTAAATTGCCTCACGGCTACTCAACATATTGTATCAAGCAATAATATCCTATGTCACTAGATTAGGTAAGAGCCTCCTTTCTTAGCATTCTTTTCAGTCATTCTCACAATAAGAATCCAGTGGTAACCTGACTTGTCTCTTCTTTACAAGTAAGGAAACACAATCAGAATACTGACATAAACTTTAACCCATAAAACCAAGGTCCACTGTTCTAATCTCTCTCCTGCTTATTTTTCACATTTTGTTCATGTGAAAATGAAGGCTGCTTGATAGCAAAATCCTCATTAAATAAGAAATTATGTGGGCCTCTTGCTTCAAGATAAATTCTAACCCAAAACTAGCTATTTGTTTTTGTTTTTGTTTTTTGCCAGATTGATTAGTTCTTTTAAGTCTGGTGCCCACATCTGGGACATCTAATAAGAACTCAGCCATGTACACATTAAGTCAGCATATTGTTGTCCATTATTATATTTAAGCTGTGAATAATGGATCAGCCACCTTATCCTCTTTTGGATTCCCATTATTTATTTTAAATACCCTCAAAGCTTTCAGCTTTCTCATGTTTCTGGGTTGGCTGACTAAAAAGTCAATCTAACGCAACACAACCTTAGTTATTGCTTTCTGATCATCTGTCTTCGACTTTTTATTCAGTCATTCACTATTAGAAGTTTTCTCTACTACTGGGCTATACTATGTATTTATGTTTTCAAATCATCATCATCATCACAAATAAAACATGGGACACTAAAGCCAGATATGTATTATTTATTTCTAAACAGTGTCCTATTAAGTGAAGAGTCAAAAGAATAAAATAAAACCCCAAAATCTATTTGTTCAATTTGAGACTCTGGACTAAGAACAAAATACCAGCTCATTGCACACTGCTTTACTTTGGGCAGTATGTTTCACCTTAACTTTTTTTAGTTTCCCCAAATTGAAGCTTCCCCAAACACATATGAACATATACAAACACTAAAACCACGGTGTATGCGGAAGACACCTCAGTTTGAAATTTACTGGCTTAAATAATCACACATGCATGAAAAAATGTGGAAAACTATATGCATGGGGAAAAAAGTAAAAGTACACATACTTCTAATAGTCAAGTAGAATTTGGAAAGGACATTTATATAAAAATAATTAAGAAAAATTATAAAGTTTTATATACATTTATAATAAAAGCATTTTGCAAATTAGTATTAAGGTACTTTTTTACCTTATAAAGGAAATCTAAAAATATAGCCAAATATTTAATGGTAAAATTAAGTATTGCGTTGACAATCAGTAACGAGACAAAGATGCACTCTGTCACAACATGACGCAGAAAGCTTCATAGGCTTCACAGAAAGAGGGTAAAAGGCATGCTGATTGGAAAGTGGGAATTAAAGCTATTATTATTTGCAGGAAATATGATTGCTTACATAAAGCAAGCAGATTTATACACTATTAGAACTATGAAATACTTAGGAGAGTGGTTGGGTATGAAATCAATATAGCAAATTCAATTATGTTTGTGTACTTAGGCAACAAAGAATACATTCTGTATTCTCCTTCTGGAGTAACTTTAGTGGTGCCTGGATACAACCACTGAGGCTTACATCCTTAACTTGCAAAGAGATGAAGACTTGCAGGGCAGAAGGCAAAAGCTGCAGATTCCTAGGTGAGTTTATTTGAGAGTAGGGAAGGTTTACGACAGCAGGAGTTACTGGAGCAAATAATGAATATGGGTAGGGATGAGGCAAGGGAAGGATGTGAATGGTGGGAGCAGGTTAGTCTTGCTGATGTGATATGTAATAAAGAGATGGAGGCTAGGGTGAAAATGGAATTGCAAGTGTCAGAGAATAAATCAAAGACCTTGGGGGTGGAGGTGAGTGTATTAACTTGCCAGGCCACACCTATGAGGTCATTCGAGTGATTCACTGGTGGTGCGGGTGGGAGTGGGAAATGTTAAGGGTTTCTAAGTTATGTAAGGTGGGAATTCATGGTGTTAATTCTAATTAACAATGAAAAGCTAAAACCCTGGATAGGATAGAATGAGTCTCTTGGTCTCTACACAGTTGGTTAAAGAAAGAGTCTTCAAGTTTGGTCCAGTAAAAGTCTAAAGTGGCAGGAAGGGGTCTCTCAGACTTCACTGTATTTCAACAGCTTCAGCTGGTCAGAGCAAGTACAGTGAAATACCATGCAGTTTCTCTATCTTCTGGGCAAGTGCCTTGGTAAACGGAACATTGTCCTTTAACAAAACTAATGAGGGATGACTGGATCTAGATTTGAAACCATTTCAAGGGGTTTGTTAACCTGTAGGCAACAGGAAGCCACTGAAGTGCTCAAAGAACAAACAGAATGGCTAGACTTCTACCCTGAGGCTGGGGGCACTCTGGCTGTCCTGCCAAGGATGTTGATGGGCATCAAAGAGAGGACTTGACTGTCCCTGACTCTTCCCAAAAGATATTAATTTAGTTTTACGGAAAAAAAAAAAAAACACTAAAGCACAAAGATGGGGAAGGCACAGTCCCTGCCTTCCTGAGAGGTGTTAATGGTAATGGGGGAAAAAAAGATTAAATTAAAAAGAAAAAAAAAGTGTTAACATTTTGAATGTTTGGATGAGCTTAGCATAAAGAGGCAAGGCTGTTTTTAAATCTGTGCAGGCTGGAGCCTCCTGAGCTTTACCAGGGCCTAAAGGAGGCTCTCCTGGGAATGCCAATTAACAGTCTAGCCACACACTGGGAGCAAATGTATGCAAATGAAAAACAAACAAACCTGAAGGTGGGATGGAGGGGCATGGGGGAGGGGCAAAGAGCAGATGAAACAACAAACGCACCCATCCAATGAATTCTCTTCTGCTCACGCTTCCAAACCGCTTGGCTGAGCTGCACCTCACTTGTTAATCTCCTTTTTGCATCCCTGTTTTGTGGCAGTCAGAACTCCATATTATGCAAATTTGGTTTAAGCAATTAAGGCAATAATGTTTCCCTTGAAGAGTTTGACAAGGTGGTGGGAGCTTGGACTGAATTTTGCAGACAGGAGCTTGGGTGTTTATTTACCTACAAAGAGAAGAGGAACAAGAAAAGGGAAAACACAGCAATACCAGGCTTACACTGAGCTGCTCTGCTGATTTTCCTGCTTTTCCTTGGTTGTTTTCACAGGAAAACAAAGGGACAAAGGGTCACTAATGGCATTAGTGGGTAGTAAATTTAGAACAAATGAAAACTTTTCATAAGATGACTATTTAACCTGTCGAATTCACCACCTCAGGAAGCCAAGGAATCAAATCTTCTGTGGGATTTTAAAGGAGACTATGTGATTTCATGACCAGTAACATTAGAAGCCACTGGGGCTATGTTTCATTTTTGGGGTCATGAGCTGATTATCTTGTAGCTTAAGAGAAACAAGGCCAGAAAGCAGGACTTTGTCAACAGTAAGTCAAATTGCACAGATGAGCCTGGCACAGTTGCCTTTCTCTGAAAAATCTGCTGTCATTAGGAGACCAGATATGATGCATCAAATTTAATTGGGAATGGCATGTTCCACCTTTCTATACCTAGGGGAACAATACCCATACTGTCCTTAACTTGAGCATGTGGCTGAACCACCACCCCCCGCCCCTTACAGCTTGCCAGAAATAGTTTTTAAAATAGTCTTTATTAAAGTCCCATTATATGATTGTGACTGTTCTCCTCCCAATATGTGTTTGAAACTTCCTGAAATGTTAGAGTATCAGTAGAAAATGGAGCCTTCTCTCTGGCCTGACATTTATTAACTTTTGAAACTCTCAGTTGATTAACAAGTGGTTAGAAAATAACTGCTATGCATTTAGATGTGTGTGTGTATGAGTATATGAGACAGAGAAAAAGAAAGAGAGAGAGAGAGAGATGGAAAGTGAGACTGAACTACAGTAAAAATATAAAGTATCTGTTTTTTCTTGATTATTCTGTTACCATATCACTCTGGGTTCCTTATACATACCTTTTCAATTTCTCTTATTCCTCCTCCCAAAAATGGATAATTCTTGTCACCCAACATCAACATCTATACTCTTACTTTCCCTTAATTCTCTAAATTTCTCTGAGTATAGTCAGTGGTGGCTGGACCCACTTCCTCCCTTCCATATATCCATCAAAGAATTGAATTCCGACCTCTGCTCCCTGAAAAAACTTCTTTAAAAACCAAAAAAGCCCAAAAAGTCAATTAAATTATTTGCCAAAGCTAATGAGGTCCTTCATCTGATCTCATTCTACTTGATTGCTGTACAGCATTTCATACCATTAGCCTTCTTGAAACTTTGACTTGCCATCAACCTATCTTTCTGATGATCCTGTGTCACTGTTCTTTATTGTATTTATTCAGTCATTCACTCATTTTTATTTGTTTATTCTAGTAGACATGTATTAGACTTCTGCCCTAAGACTGACTGATACTAAGGCTGTGATACATTCTAGGACTACAAAATTGTGAAGAACACAGTCCCAGCTCTAAAGAAACTTTATATCAATGGGGATAAGATAATGCAAAGAAGTTAACATGATATAGCAAGTTCATTGTGATGCTAGTGCAGTTGCGGTGTGATTGGAGGCAGAGAGTAAAAAAGCACAGGTAGATGCATCTGATCCAACTGGGTATCAGGAAACACATCCTCAAAGAAGTGACAACTGAGCTGAGTTTTAAATTTTAAAGAACAAATTACCCATGTATTTTATAAAAGTAGATGCCTAAGCTTTCCTGCTCATCTTGCTTCCCATTCAGCTCCAGATCTCTATAGCTTTAACCCTGGAAAAATACTGATGATTCACTAGCATGTATCTCAACACTGATTTTTATACTGAGCTTTGATTTTCTGACAGGAATTTCCACCAGGATTTCTAACTTCCTGGTGGAAACTTCTGTAAATTTTATTCTCTATAGCATGAATCATGTTAGAATAAAGCTGGCCATTCATGTGTCTGCCCAGTGGACCACATCTTTTTGGGGCAAAGGGCTGAGTCTTACATTAGAGCTTAGTAGATGCCCAGCTGCTCAGCTATAGAATGAAATTATGGTTCCTTTAACTCTCTGTTTCCTAGTGTTCTTCTAAAGAATAAGAGATTCTTATTATTAAGAATAAACTGAAAAAAGTCTTAATATTGGAATAGAGGAATTAAAATTGTATGATGAAGAAAGGAGAACATCCACATTGTTGGGTTACAAAGTCTGCTTCCTTGCCTAAAAGCAAAAAAGGGAAGGTTTTGAAGAGTTGGCACAATGCTTTAGGCAATCTTTAACGTATGTAATATGCTGAGTTAGTACAGTCATAACTTATCTGATCTCACTGAGTAAGGGGGATTTGTATACTTCATACTAATTTGTAAACCATGATTGCCTGGCTTTTATAGATATAAATATAAATATATATATATTTTTTATTACATATTTATGTGTGTGTGTGTGTGTGTGTGTAGTCTGCATCTGGAAGCAGCTGGCTCTATGGGAATAATTGGAGGTGAGAGGTTAGAAGAGGAGTGGCAAGAACAATGATAAATTCCATGCCTAGAACCTGCATTCATGCGGCCCTTTTGCAGCTCTCCAAAACCATTCCTCATCTTTCCAGAATGGAAAGGCAAGCAGAGATGAGGGTTGTGATGTGGTTAATGGAACTCAGAAAAAGAAAGGAGGGGAGGTACCTGTTTGTTTGATGGCTGGCCAGAAGACCCTATGATCAGAGACTGCTTCTCAAAAGTGCTTCTTATTTGGAATAGAGAGATTTTGAATGGTCTCTAGTCTACTCTTAATTCAATCGACCTTTTAGGAGGTACAGGCAGCTTGGTCCCAGGTAAAGAGAGTAACAAAACTAGAGACAATGCCAATGAAAAACACAGCAGATGTTTTCAGGAGTTAATCAGCATGTTAGCAGGGATATGGCCAGAAAGGCTGTGGGAGCTCTTGAATGAGAGGGTGCCTACAGAGAGGGTGATCCAGAGGAGACTGCTAGGAAGAAGGAATGAGAGAAAAGAGAAGAAGGTGAGACTGTAAAAGAAAAAGGTGAAGGCATTAATACAAATTAGTAATTACAAAACAGCCATGGGAGTTAAATTACAGCATAGGGAATATAGTTAATAACATTGTAATAACTATGTATGGTGCCAGGTGGGTACTAGAATTATCAGGGGGAACACTTCATAAATTACATAATTGTCTAAGCACTATGCTATACACCTGAAACTAATATAAAATAATATTGTATATCAACAGTAATTGAAAAGTATTTTTAGAAGCCAAAAAAAAAAAAACGCCCAAGAAAAAAAGAAAGTACTATTCTCCCCCTTTAGAATTTTAACCAAGACAAGCACTGGCTTTTTATTTTGACTATACATAGTAAGGCAGATTTCTAAAACAGAAAAATTCTTGCTATATTAAAAAAATTCTCTCTCAGTCCCAATATAATTTTCACAGAAAATTGAGATTTTATCCTGGCAACAATAGCTAAAATAAAAATCCCTGATAGTGAACATGATGGTCTAAGTAGTATATTAGGAAAAATAAAACCAGTACTGATTTTACAACTAATTAAAATCTAGTAGAGACACAACTGAAATATTCCCATCTGCCTCTTGGTAAATTTACATGAAATAAATGGACCTAGTGGAATTATTGTCATTTCAGTTCATGTAAACAAATGCTTATTGATAGTTGGACACTGTATTAAGTTCTATGGATGAGGAGATGAATAAGACAGTATCCTAATCAGATATTTACAGAGGACATACTGGAGCCAGAAATTATTCTAGTTGCTATAATAATACAGAGCCTAACATCACCATAACTATGGATCAAACTTTTCCCCCTTGAGTACTTGGTAGTAGTCTTGGTAAAAACATATGAAAATTTGGCTAAAGAACTCTGGATATTAAAATTCAGCTGAAGATCAGTGGAAATCCAGGGAAAGTTGGTGAGAAAATGGAGTAAAGGGAATTGATGAATATGGTTATGTCTATTATTTAAAAAAACTATATACTTCTGAAATGTGGGCTTTGCTCCAACTATCAGATTATTACTACATCAATCATTTCTAATCACCAATAGTATTCTATTTTCTTCTTCAGAGCAGCAGTTCTCAACATTTAATTTACATAAAAATTACTCAGTATGTTTTGTTGCTTTTGAAATAGATTTCTAGATTTCAACCACCAAAGATGTTCAGTATGTATAGAAAGGGACCATGAATAATCTAAAATTAGCAGGCAGACTGAGTAATTCTAGTATAAGAGATCTAGGAACAATAATTTGAGAAACACTGCTTTATGGAAGGACCTTTCTTTGAAAAGTTATCTCCATTTTTTCCCTTAAAACATCTTTCTCCCGGAACAGGTTTTTAAAACATTATTCATTTATTTGGGGGCTTCCATCTTTAACAAAAATGAGTAAGTACTATTAGATGGTTTACCATTTCAACTGTTTGCTTGCTATTTTGCTTTTTGTTTAGGTTCCAGATGATAGTGATTGCAGTAAGTTACAGTCTAATGTTGACTCATGGTCATGCCAGTTTAGAAGAAAAATTTTGCAAAGCTGTTTAGAGATATAGTTAGGTTGTATATACTGACTATTTAATTATATTTGTGTTATATTCATTAATACTGATATGACAAAATAATTTAACCAGAACTATTAAAATAGATTTTAATAATAGGAATTCTGAAAAAAAGATGATTGAACCAGTGAAGTCACAACCAGGGAAATAACACTCCAAGCATTTAAATAAAGGAAATTAAATTTTTAAAATTGTTACACAGGTGATAAAATTGTGAGAAGCAAATCAGAAAGCATTGAAGCGACCCAGAGATTTGCATCAATTACAGAGACATTGAGAAGGATTAGGATTACCAGACCCAAGGGATTGATGTCTAGAAGAGATGTAGCTACAGCCAAAGATGGTGGCTGAGGCAGGGAAAAAGGGGGAGAAATACCCTGGCCTCTGCCATACCATAACCTCTAATTTTCTGCCTGTCATTCTTACTAAATGAATGAACTCAGTCGACAGACGAACCTGGGAAACGCTGTCGTAGTCATTTCCACAGTGACCCAGAAGAGAAAGGGAGGGGTTGTGAAAAGATAAAGTCAGGCCTATTAAAATTTTAAGAATTTATTTGGACAAAAAAATCTATTCAAATAGCACAGAGGCAAACCATAAATATTTAGAAGTACTCTAACAGAGCTGGAGAAAAACTTTTATAGAGAAAAGTTGGGAGCAAAGGAAGGAAATGATTGACTGGCTACAGTTTAAAACTAGTTGGTTGTTTGTGATTGGTTGTCCTTAAGTTTTCATTTCACAGCCTGAGATATTTACAGGCTTAGATTTGAGTTTGCCACCAAACCAGACTTGAACACCACCTAAGTCTAATTGCTTCCTTGTTTAACTAATTAAGCATAGTAGTAGTGTGAAGGACCACCTGAGAAGTGTATAATTCCCCAAATTTACTCTAATAATCCTTCCAAATCTACTTTAATGACAAGAACTTTGTCTCTGATAGCCTTTATATAGCCCCCTTTTTATATTGTACCAAACCTGCACCTTAAATGGTGATTTAGTTGAGCATAAGGCAAGATAGAGGGGTGTGTGGAAGAGGTCATTTAAGAATGCTAGGGGAAGGGTTTACAGGAACAAGTATAAAGGACAGATGGACAAAAACTAGGGGGGGTAGAAATGGGAAGGAGGTGGGGAGGCCTGGGGGGGGGGTGGGCTGGGATGGGAGTAAAAGACAGAAAACTGTACTTGAACAACAATTAAAATAAAATTAAATTAAAAAAAAAGAATCCCCCACATCAGAACTACAGTTTGTTTCCTGGCAGTGTGGTTCTTGAGATCCACAGAAGCTGAGAAAAAAAAGTGGTTCTTTGCATGTCTCTTCCACTGCAGACATTGTTCCTAGACTGTTCTGTGTATTTCACACAAGGGTCTCACATGGTAGTCATGTGCACTGGGCTTATCTTCAGCTTGATGTATCCTGACTTAGGCAATAATATCTTGCCTCCATTTCCTAGGGCTATTATCACTTCTCTGCTCTTCCCACAGTCACTTCCCCCACTTCTTCCTTGTGTGATGTGCTTTTATTTTTTTATGTGAACTTCTTTTTTTCCTGTGGGAGGGGGCTTGCTTTAATTGATAAGCTTTAGGAATGTCCAGTTCTAATTTCAATTTGAATGCAGCTACAAAAGGTTTTCAGCTTTCTGTCTGAAACTCAGTATGACCTAGCTATAAAACGAAACACTGTGCACCACCAAAAGAGTAGAATGGGTCAACAAAGAGAAGACTGTGGAGCTGGTGATTGAGTTCAATTCCTAGAGTATTACAGTTATTATTTTGTTGTTTAAATCTTGGTTTTAATATTTTGTTTTCATGATTTAATACTCTTCATCTCACCTTAGTGTTTTATTTTGTTGAATGGTGTGGACCAAAGGGTAGGAAGGTTTAGGTGCATTTTTCTATGTTCTGGTGGCTAGGCTTTCAGGTCTTCTCCAGCTCTGTTTTTCATATGAATTTGAGCAAGTTCCAATCCCAAAATGAAGTATATTGTTGCAAAATGGGATCAGCTTTTGTGTAGCACAGTGTTTGGCTTGCAGTAACCATTTTTTCATTTTTTTTTGTAAATATACCCCTTTTTACAAGATTTATCAAGTTTTTCAGATGAAGGGCACTCATTTAAATCTGAGAAATCATCACATAAATGATACCCTGTTTTTCCAAAAAACAAATGCCTTAATGAACTGCTTCTCTACCAGAAATGAACGATTCCAAGCATTGTTAGTCATCTCTGTTGTTATAATAACTCCATAGGTGGGTACTTTGAGGAATAGACTGCCTGAGTACAAATCCTCCAATTACCTGTACAATACAGGGAAAATTAGAACAATGTAAAACTACCTTATAGTTCCTGGTCAACCTTTAAGAAATCAAATGATTGCAAGCTCAGCACTCTCAATTATAAAACATTGAAATACTGCCTATAGTTCACAATTTTAGTGAGGACTTAGTGAGTTTATGTATGTGAAAGTACTTCAGAACCACGAAATAAAGCATTATAAAACTGAAGGCTATTAACATTGTTCTCATCCTCACTTCTAATGGCACAAGGAACTAATCACCTACCTTGGACGTGTTCTGTCACAGTGCAGTGGTTGTCATATCACTACAAAAGTCATCTAATTAAATGGTAGTGAAGCCCCTCTGATACCAGTGTAATCCAATTACATTTACCAGGTAAAAGAAATTAGACTGGGCATTTAGTCTCTGGCTTGGACAGCTCCCTGTTCATGAGCCAGACTTTCAGAACTGGAGAGGTTCTTAGCAATCATCTATTTCAATATCTTAATTGCTTCATAAGAAAAATGAAAACCAGGGGAGAATAGAATAGCACTAACCATTACCACAGCTGTAGCAGAAATGATGGGTGAGATGCAGAAAACTCTAACCATTTGCCTATATTTGCTGACTCACTCACTTAATTTTCTTCTCTTATTTTCTGCCTTGCCAGGTGTTACTTATTGATAATATTTTCATATGCCTTCATATTCTCCAACTCATTCTCTCTAATTCTATTTCCCCAGAATATTGAAAAGTAAATGGGAAGAGAGTGAAATTGGGAGAGAAAAAGACTCAGGCAGAAAGAAGAAAAAGGAAAGAATGGTGAGCTAGAAAAAAGTGGGAAATTTTAGAGAGCCATGGAATGCAAACAGGTGATGGGGATGGCTGGGCAAAGAGGAGAGAGATTAAAAAGGAGTAGATGGAGTGCTGGGATTTAGGAATGGTTTCTGATATGTCCTCATACCATAGTAAAAGGAGGTTCTCTAGCCCTTTCTGGTTGATAAGAACAACTAGAAAGACTAAAGTCTGTTTGGCTCATGAATTATTGTATTAATATCTAGTATGATGTCATCTATTTTCATAGAATATGTCATTGACTAATTACAGGGCTATCAAGCAAAAATGTTGGGACAATGCACAACACAGAAAACCAGATTCAGAGATTCAGACCAAAGTAGCTAAACCAAGAAACCAAACTAACAAAGGAAATGAATCCCATTTTTCAAGCCAAGCTGCCTGGTGACCCTGGCACTCAGTGAACCTGGTTGGGATTCGAAAATTGAGTGGAATCCCCAGGCTGCCTAAACTAATGTCTCCCCAAGGTTCTTAAGCTTCTTTATACTGAAGATACATTTAGGAACTCCAAGAAAAATGCGTAGTCATAGAAACTCACATGACTGTTTCATTCAGTATTAGGCATTCATAGACTTCCGTAACCTGTCTGTTGACTGTTTGCCAGAGTGTTGTATTTGGACCACTTTATCAGAGTCTGTTAGGGTGTTTGTTTAAATTCAGAGTCTTGATTCTCATCTGAAACCTATGAAAACATTGTCTGTGTATGGTGGCTAGGAATCTGCATTTTTAACAAGCTCTACAGCTGATTCTTATGCAATTTAAAGTTTGAGAACCCGTGTTTTAAATGTCCATTGAGCCCAGATAAAAATCAACCATTAGAAAAATAAGTTGAGACGGATGCACAAACGTAGCCATCCTATTCCAAGCTTAAACAATGTTGTCATGTTGCCAATATTAAAGCTAGGATGAACACTGTCCCTAGGAAGGGCAGTAGTTCTTGTTTCTTTGTTTTTCTTCTTCACTGAAGGTGAGGGTATGAAATTTAACATGAGCTTCAGAAGGGTGCTTCCCAATTTCCTAGCACCATCTGAAAGAATAACAGAAGCTGTTAAATTCTGTTTACAAATGTTATGATTCCACCCATAATAAAAGAAATGTCATCCTCTTTGTAACTTACCACTGTCCATAACACATGCACTTTTCACTCTATCCCTCTGGTTTAGAAATATGAAGCCTGTGTAGTAAAGAAGTGAATGAGCCTGTCCTGTTTATTCCCATTAAAATGCAGGTACATACTGTTTGTTTATCTCCCTCTGGGAACAAGCTGGGAAACTGTTAGTGTTGGGGAAAATAATAATAAAAAAATTGGTCTTAAGTGTTGACTCCACATTTTCAGAGCTTGATAAGACCTTCTGAGTATAGCACTCCATCACTTTTCTCAGCAGGGTATAATTACTCATAACTTGAAGGTTTTTTATCTCTGGGCTGCCTATAATAAAAAGGGGAAAAAGGAAGGTAAATCTTTTACACACTGAAAGTATAGATATTTAATTAAGTATCACATATAATTATTTCAGTCTCTTGTGTGACAGTCGCACAGTCTTGGATTTTGGGGTGGGTGTAGGGAGATCATCTAGCAGAGTTATGAGGATTTATAGAGTAGTTTTCTTAGTACATTGTGTGTGTGTTTTGTGCTTCTTCCACTGCACCTGAGGCTCATCCTGGTATCTGGCTTTTGAATCTCACATTGCTTGATACTCATTTACATTCCCTTTAGGAACCCTTCCTAATACTTTTTTCTTCATTTTTGGACTACAGTTGACATAGAATGTTATATTAGTTTTAGGTATACAACATGGTGATTAGACAATTATAAACTTACAAAGTCATCACCCCAATAATTCAGTACTCATCTGACCCCATATGTAGTTATTAATACAGTGTTATTGACCATATTCCCTACACTGTAATTCACATGCCTGTAGCTGTCTTTATAACTGGAAATTTGTACTTCTTATTCCCTTCACCTCTTTCACCTAGTTTTCTGAACCACCCCCCATCTGGCAACCATTTATACCTTCTCAGTAGTTTTAAACTATGAAATAATTATTTTATCCTCTTTTTAGCTTCTTTGTATCTCTTCTTGTGCATAGGCCAATGTCTCTTATATTTAGCATTTATATGTGACATACCTGGTATAACCTCATAGGACAAAAAGTAGAAAAGGCAAACTGGGCTTCTGCATTGATGTGAAAAAGAAGATTGGGGAAGTCATGGCTCTTTCCAAGGTAATATAGGCTATTTAAAAACCTGTATCAAAATGTCTCCTGAGTACTTTCTCCATTTGTTCTGTCTACACTGGACTTGAGGCAGCTTTAAAAGTTTCCAGGCACTGTGGTTATAGGGAAGAGGCCCTGTGACTGATCATCTCTGTTGGAGATCTTCTCTGGACCAAAGATGTTTTAGAGGTCTGAGAAGTAGGCTTTTTCTTTTGTCTCACTACTCAGAGACAGAACACGAGCTGTGACCCAGACCAAGAAAAATCTGATTTGTAGTGTTTTCCAAGTTCCATGCTTTCAATACTCCCATTGTGGTGAATTGAGAGGCGCTGCTGTGTCTGTTCAGGTATTCTTCATGATCTTTAAACTGTCAATGTCATTCTCACCTCACAAATTTTGCTGTTGTTTCTCCTTTTTTTTAAGTCTTTCTTTTTTAAAAAAATTTTTATTGTTGTTCAATTATAGTTGTCCCCATTTTTCCCCCATTACTCTCCCCTGTCCTGCCCACCCCATCTGCCCCACATTCAATCCTCCCTGCCCCCTGCTAGTCCTTGTCCATGGGTCCTTTATATATATATATATATATATATATATATATATATATATATATATTCCTTGACCCCTCCCCTTCTTTCTACCATTATCCCCCTCCCCTCCCCCTCTGGTCACGGTCAGTTTTCTCCTTAATTCCATGTCTCTGGTTATATTTTATTTGCTTGTTTGTTTTGTTGATTAAATTTCACTTATAGGTGAGATCATATGCTATTTGTCTTTCACCTCCTGGCTTATTTACTTAGTGTAATATTATCCAGTTCTATCCATGCTGTTGTGAAGGATAGGAGTTCTTTCTTTCTTCTGCATAGTAGAATTTGCACAATGGAATTGTGCAAATATACCACAGGTATTTTTGATCCACTCATTTACTGATGGGCACTTAGGCTGTCTCTAGCACTTGGCTATTGTAAATAATACTGCTATGAACATCAGGGTGCATAGGTTCTTTTGAATTGGTGTTTCAGGACTCCTAGGGTATAATCCCAGCAGTGGAATTACTAGGTCAAAAGGCATTTCCATTTTTAGTTTTTTGAAGAAATTCCATACTGTTTTCCACAGAGGCTACACCAGTCTGCATTCCCAGCAACAGTATACTAGGGTTCCCTTTTTTCCACATCCTCAGCAACACCTGTTTGTTGATTTGCTAATGATGGCCATTCTGACTGGTGTGAAGTAGTATCTCATTATGATTTTAATTTGCATCTCTCTGAGGACTAGTGATATTGAGCATCCTTTCATATGTTTATGGGCCCTCTGTATGTCCTCTTTGGAGGAGCTTCTGTTCAGATTCTTTGCCCATTTTTTAACTGAATTTATTATCTTCCTAGTGTAGAGTCATATGAGTTCTTTATATATTTTGGAGATGAAACCCTTGCCTGAGGTATCATTGGTAAATATGTTTTCCCGTAGAGTTGGTTCCCTTTTCATTTTGCTGTGCAGAAGCTTTTTAACTTGATATAGTCCCATTTGTTTATTTTTTCCTTTATATCCCTTCCTCTAGGGGACATATTGGTGAAAATACTGCTGCATGAGATATCTGACATTTTCCTGCCTATGTTCTCCTCCAGAACTTTTATAGTGTCACAACTTATATTTAAGTCTTTTATCCATCTTCAGTTTATTATTGTGTATGGTGTAAGTTGGTGGTCTAGTTTCATTCTTTTGCATGTGCCTGTCCAGATCTCCCAACACCATTTATTGAAGAGGCAATTTTTACTCCATTTTATGCTCCTGCCCCCTTTGTCAAATATTAATTGATCATAAGAGATATGGGCTTATTTCTGGGCTCTCTATTCTGTTCCATTAATCTATGCATCTGTTCTTATGCCAGTACCAGACTGTTTTGATTACAGTGATCTTGTAATATAGTTTGATATCAGGTATTGTGATCCCTCCTACTTTATTCTTCTTCCTCAAGATTGCTGAGACTATTTGGGGTCATTTACGGTTCCATATACATTTTTGCTATATTTGTTCTATATCTGTGAAATATGTCATTGGTATTTTCATTGGGATTATATTGAATCTATATATTTCTTTGGGTAGTATGAACATTTTGATGATGTTAATTCTTCCAATCCAAGAACACAGTATGTGCTTCCATTTACTTGTGTCTTCCTTAATTTGTTTCTTCAGTGTTCTGAATTATTTCTGAGTATAGATCTTTTACCTCCTTGATTAGGTTTATTCCTAGGTACTTTATATTTCTTGTTGCTATAGTAAATGGGATTTTTTCCTAATTTCTGTTTCTGATATTTCATTGTTGGTGTACAAAAATGCCTTCAATTTCTGAATATTGATTTTGTATCTGGCTGTTTTACCCATTTTCCTTAATAGGTCAAGTAGTTTTTTGTTGGAGTCTATAGGATTTTCTATGTACACTATGGTATCATCTGCAAACCATGACAGTTTTACTTCCTCTTTTCCAATTTAGATGCTATTTATTTATTTACTTATTTATTTATTTTTGGTCTGATCGCTGTGGCTAGAACTTCTACTACTATGTTGAATAGATATAGTGAAAACGGACATCCTTGTCTTGTTCTTGATCTTAGGGGCACAGCCTTTAGTTTTTGCCCATTGAGTATGATGTTGGCTGTAAGCTTCTCATATATGGCCTTTATTATACTGATGTATGCCCCCTCTACTCCCACTTTCCTGAGTGTTTTTATTATAAATGGGTGTTGTACTTTTCAAAAGCTTTTTCAGTATCTATTAATATGATAATGTGATTTTTATCTGTCCTTTTGTTTATATGATATATTACATTTATTGATTTGTAAATACTGTACCATCCTTACATCCTTGTTTCTTCTTACACCAGGAAAATTCTTCCCTTAGGCCATAACCTAGCTCTCTCTACCTCAGTTCACTCTAGGCCTCCACTGTAATGTCACTTTCTCAGGGAAGCCTTCTCTGACTACACTTTAATTTTTATCCACTTTTTCTTCATAGCACTTATTATGGCCTGAAACTGTATGTTTGCTTGTTTATTAATGGTTTCCTTCATTAGAATATAAACTAGAAAATTAGTTGGTTTCCTTGATTATTGCATCTCCAGGACCTAGAATAAAGTTGACATGTAGTAGATACTCAGAAATAAGTGTTGAATTAATAAATAAAATATGTAATTAATCAATAGTCATGAGGTGAAGACTGCAACAACTTTTTACAATTCTGGAATATTTTAAACTTTAAATATAACAGGAACTATTTGTTCTACCATGCCTTCTGCATTTATCTTTCTATAAGAGCATTTGTTGAGTATATATGGGTTTTGTCTGTTACACTGAGAGTTTCTTGGATGAAGTTTCATTTTGCATTTACTCTTGATTTCCCAATGCCTGAAATAGAGTAAAAGCTCAATTTATACCCATAGATGGAGATGAACTTGCCACATTTCCTGGTGTTCTTATTTTCCAATTATCAGCAAAGGTTTAGTAATAAATCTGTTAGAATAAAAAGAGTCTCTGTGTATCTGTCAGGGCCAGCAAGAACTTGAGAGACTGCATAAATATGCTAGTCGGAGATTACAAAGTCAGGGGATGAAGTGAATTTTGGCAGCTGCCCATGAGGGCAGCTAAAATCCCTGGGGTTTCAGTGCAAGGAAGAAACAGCCCTGTGGCTCCAGAGATTAATGGTGCCCATGGGAGCCCCAGGAAACATGCAGGTGCCAGGCATTCCTAAATATGCTTTAAGATGTCATACTAGATCTCTAATCAATTGAGCCTCCTACTATAGTCTCAAAGGTAACTCTTCCTGAGGAGTCAGCCAAAAAAAGGCATGAGCCTACAAGAAGCCCTTTTGAGGCAATCGAGTTTTCACATCTGCCTTTCTTCATACATAGCTGGCCAATACATGAGACAAAGAACCCTACTAACAAGTGTTCAGGATGGGAAAACATTGAAGGACAGGTAGCTATGATGTTTGACATCAGCAAGCAACTATAACAAACTTGTAAAAAGACTATTAGTTTTATGTGCTAGATTTGCATAGAAAGATGTGTACAAAGGTAAGAGTATGCCTTCTCTAACTATGTAAAAAAAACTCCAGGTGTGATAATACCTTTGGTGTAGGTGAGGGGTGTTGAGGGGGAGCTGTGTGATTGGGAAAGGATGCTGAGTGAGTCAGAAGGAAGTTTCATAGCTCAATAACTTACTGTGTAATTACCATGAAGGAAGAGACTTCCTCTCAAAAAGGAAGAGAATAGGAAAAATACAAAGCTTTCATGTTCTTCCGAGTCCTTGATATTTTGAAAAATGCACTGCTGACATTTTGAGACAATAAAAGGATCACAGTAATTGAGAAATAAGAGTGGTGGGAGGTGGGTAGGGACCAGGCAAAGAAGGAAGGAAGGGCTGCTTTTTCCCCACCCTGGTTTTTAGAGAAAGGTAGTACTGAAAAGCACTTTAAAAGTTCTGAAATCTAACTTCTTCATTTTACTTCAACTTTCTGGACCAGGTTTCCCATCTGTAATTTTCTGAAAGCTACAGGGGTGGATTTTGGTCATTAAGGTTTGGATCCAGGAGTTTTTCCATTTCCCTTTAAGCCAGTCCACTTTTGCTCTATACTTCCCTAGGGTATCCAGCTAAATTAATGTGGTACAACCTACATACCAAGCACAATATGGAAAAAGTGTGAAACAGGCCAAGAAGGTGATGTAAGTCTAGAAGATAGGAGGGTTGAAGACATTTAGAAGAACTTTGGAAATCAAGAAGGTCAGGGTAAGGGCATGATGCACCCCTCTGTGGTAGCCTTTATTATTCCAGGAAACTTGATTATTATTACTATACCCAACACCAAAAGTTGCCTTTCTCTCTTGCCCTCACTGGAAATACTCAGGACAGCAGGGCCTTTCTCTTATGTTAACCCAGTTTTATTCAAAGCCACGACCTTTAATACACTCAGAGGCATATTCAGTTAATACAAACCCTGCTGGTCAAATAGTTTTTCCAGACAAAGAAGTTGAATCAAACACCTGGAAAGAGAAGCAGGAGTAGAGATGGTAAGTGAGGTCTTTTGAGCATACTGAGAGAGATTATATGGCATAAGAAGCAAGAGTGTAGAGAAATGGATTGTGGTCCTATTAATTTCATTGGACTAATTGTGAGTCCTTGAAGCACAATTTCCTCTTTATAAAATGAGGGGATTTGTCATGATGTCCTAATGGTGCCAATGTGATATAATTAAGTCTGCTCAAGAAGTAATCCTTATCTTGATTAGGTAAATAGGACTTGATTAATTCTACTCTGATTAACCACTGCTTTTCAAAATGTCCTGCAGACTTCTACTCATTTACCCAGAAATTCACCATTTTCTCCTAACAGAAATGAAAAATGCTCGAGTATCCCTCAAGATAGAGATCAAGCCAAGATCCAAATGCTTTGAAACATAAAACACTTCTATAGATGGTTATGGTTTGCCTTGCAAGTGAGATGGTATTGGTGGGACAAGATGATGAGGGAAAAGGGGGAGGGAGAGTATAAAAGAGAGGTTCCTTTAAAACATCAAAAAGACTTTATACATCTCTTCTGCCCTTTCATAGAGACTTCATCTGGCAGCCAGATTGCCTTAATGGTCTGCCTAAAAAGGCCCACCCTGGCCTGACATAGCTAGGCACACACTCTCCATCCTTGCTTTGCTCTTTGATGCTGTCACATGTCCTTCATTTTCCACATTTCATTCATTCTCTGCCTTTAAGCTACAAGGATAAAAGTGCCTGGCATTAAAAAAATCAGCTTACATTTTTTAAAGGGGCAGACATTTCATGCAGCCTTTGATTTCCTTCTAGGAGAAAATCATTACTTTTCTTTAAAGGAAAAACTAGAGAGATTTTTCTGCTTCCTTTTCTTCCTTCCCACCCTTGAACTCAACTTTCTCATTTTTAGCAGTAAGAAATAACACTGGGTGTAGTGCAAGAAAGGCATTGTCTCCTAGGAAGCACTTATGCCACTATAGCGAATAACAAAGTCTGGACATTCATTTACTGCTAAACAATGACAAAAGATAATTAGAATGTTTCCAAGCACTGTACTATATGCAACAACTGTTAAGCATTGGTTGGGACAGCTGTTTTTAAAACTAGGTGGTGCTGCGGAGGAAAGATAACCAATAGAATATAATGTTATAGCCTTTGGACTCTGTAATAAGGGTACATAAGAGGGATGTGAAGTAAAAACCCCATAGTACAAAGGAAACACTGTATGATAGAATTACTGTGTGTGAAAATGCTCACATAAATAACAAAATGTGTCCATTAGGATACACTTTTGACTTTCTGTCCAAAATAATGAGCCTGACCTTAAAATATCAAGGGACATGGAATCTACAAAAAGGACAAGTAGTAATATTAAGGGATGGCCAGATATGGAGTGTTGAATGCATGCACACAGCAGGGGTGGGGGAGTGATAAGTCTTCCAAATAGGCTAAATGACTACTTCTACAACAGGTGCTGGAACGCGAATGAAAAGGAAATGTCTGGAGATAATCATCAGACTTGAACAAGAGCTGATGCACCTGTGCATGCACACACAAGCACACGCACAAACACACACACATTTCTGGAGGGAGAGAAAAACATTGAGGAAATCTATCATCCAGCCACTAAACTCCAGGAGATAAAACTGTGCCAAAATGTGAGAACTGAAAAAAAAAAACCCTAAAGGGAAACCCCGAAGTTAAATAAACCACAAGAAACCTGGAAACATTTAAAATACCTCATGGGAAATTTAGAATAAATATATTTAGAGGATCAAAGAGACCAAGGTCTGGTAAAAGTAAAACAAAACTGCTTGAGTAACTAGCAAAGTCAAAGAATCTCTTGTTGGAAGGAACAAAGACAAAACAGCTTTGGGAGAGAGAAACACAATTAAGAACTGGAAAACCAACCAACCAAAGTAAGCCCCAAGAATGTAAGAAATCAGCATAGAAGATCCCATAAGAGGTACTAAAAATTTAATACTAAAAGTGTCTTTCAATCAGGTAGCTGAGTTAGGAGCCTGCTTGAAGCTCAACTAGACCTTAGCTTCAAGGGGTAGAATTCTTTAGGAAATTTGATTCATCATTTGATGGTCAGTCTGAATAGTGGGCTTAGGAGAAAAAAAAAGGAAAGTCTGATTGAAATATTTACTCCTGTTATTTATAAAATGGGTCAATAAATTTCTAAACAGTGCTAATTTCTTATTCAGAGTAATTATATAAAATAATGATAAAATCACTGGCTCTTTTATTTTCATACTAGCCTTACTAGTGACTTACATAATGAAAAGAACACTCAATAAATGCTTACAAACCTCCTTTGATGAAAGGTGCCTCAGCTTCTACAAGTGGTAATAATTGATTAGCAAAACTGTTAGGACTCTTTTAAATTTAGCACATTTAAAAATTATTTTTAAAAACCATTTAAAATGGATATCAGGGAAAATATTTCATTCTTTTAATATAGAGCAGGCTCTTTCTTAAAAAACAAAAAATCAAACATAAAAAAATATTAAATAAGATTTCCAAGCAAGATGGCAGTGTAGGTAAATGTGATAATCTCTTCTTCCAAAAATCACATCAAAATTGCAACTAAAGAACAATCATCACTTAGAATTGTCTGAAATCTGGTTGAATGGAAGACTTACAACTAGGGAATTAAAGAAGCCACATCAGGAAACACTATTCCTGAAGGTGACTCCATTAACAAGTAAAAATATTGTATGTACTTCCTCCTGTCCTATGGCAGTGCCTTCTCCAATCTCCAACTTTTAAATTCTCTATAAATTAATAAATCAGGCTATAACTTTGGACATCTCCCTGGCTTTTTGACAGGAAAACCAACTAAAACATAAAAAATGATAAGGATTTTTATATAATTTTATAAATGTAACATTGCAACATATTTTTAATAGGACATAGGTAGATGGAAAGATACTTGTAGGTAGACAGGTAGATAGATTATAAGGTTACATGGTTGATGGGGCAGGATAACAAAAAAGGGAATTTGGGAATTAACATCTATTGATTCAGCTCGACAAGGTTATTTTTGGATTGGTATGTTTGTCATTCATATTTCCAATCAGTTCTCTCTCTCTCCCCCAGCCTCCTACCCACATCCTTCACTTCCTCCCTCTTTTGTTTAACAAAGATTCGCATTTCAAAATGCTTCCAAATGCTGCACATTTACAACTACATAAATGCCCCTTCAGGGTACTTACAACATATTCCTCAACAACCTGCCCCTGCACACACACGCACACAGGCACAAAAACCTCTCTTGCCCCAAATTTCATATTAAGAATGTGACAAAATTCCAGTTAGCCCTCTTTAGAATGTCAGGATTATTTTTTACTCCCTGCTTTTCCTAGTTTACATATCCTATTTAGTTACCTAGTTAGATTGAGTCTATCATCTTGAAATTATTTTTACTTCTCCACTTTTTCAGAGATGCACTATAATGTAGCAATCAACAGTGTAACGATTGTATGGAGGTTGTGATGAGTAGAGGTGGAAGAGACTATAGGGGGATAAATGGTGATGGAAAAAAATAGTAAGTTTAAAATTTTTTTAAAAGAATGTAAGCTGTAGAGATGACTTCATGCCTACCTTTGTCTTTCATATCCTTGTTTTTCTATTTACTGTATCTGTGATCTTGGGCACATTATTTAACCTCCTTGTGCTTCACTTTTCTCTTCTCTAAACTATAAATACAGTAGAAAACCATATTATAGGGTTGTGTTCAAGTTTAAATTAGCCGATACATGCAGTGCTCTGTAAATTCAGTTGTGATTATGGGGGTGGTGATGATGAAGACAATGATTTCAGAGCCTTCTAATCTGAACCTATCTAGTAGGTGTTACGAGACTATTTTGATGTCATAATCTGACTTTTTCTTTCCCCTTACTTCTGTCACCCAGCAGTTCTTGAATGTCATCTAATGGGTCTCTCAGATTCCAGTCTATTCTGTCAAGTTCAGCTTTCATGCTTTTACCAGAGTTGGCATTGTACTGCTGCATTATTGACTACAGAGGTTTTATTAATGTTCTTGCAGTTGGCTAGTATACACCAAGTTATACCAAGTTACACATTCTCATGGGAAAATGATTTCTAGTTTCTTTAATTTAAAAGAACTTTCACATGTAATACATTTTGCGGCCTACCCACACAGAGTGAGCTGGCAATTCTCATTGACACTGAAACACTTGTTCTACTTATTTAAAAAAAATTATATCTTATCATCTTTAAATTATTTTTTATGAGTTTTCTACACCAATGATTCCTAAATGCAATTGCTGGATAGACTGAAACAACAGACTGAAACACAATCACCTGGAAGAACTTTACATAAATACAGATTCCTGGATCCCACCCAAGGAGATTTTTATTCAGAAAATTTAAATCTAAAATTTTAAGCCTATTCCTAAGGAAAGCAGATGCATAGACTCTCAAAGTCTTGGGTCACTGTGTCTATGAGATTGGAAGTCTGGTGTTTGAACAACAAGGCTGTCTGCCTTAGGATATTGTGATGATAAGGCTGTGTGGCCTTGTGAAAGTCATGGGGCATAGAAATGCCAAGCATTTAGAAGAATGTCAATGTTTTTACTTTGCATCCATCATACAGATATCATTACACAATATTAGCAAGGGGTTTTGATACTGTTAATGATGGGGTGTATAGGGATCTGAGGTGAATTTGGGATGTTCTAACTCATTACAGACATAAACTTTCTCTGTAGATATGAAATCAAATATTTTTACAGCAGTTATACCACTTCAAAACTTATTACCAGTGTCTTTTTCAATAATGTCCTGTCATATCTGCAGCTCATGACTGGTGAACTATATATTGAATAGAACCTTTCACTTTGGGTTGGAAATCTGTCCTTTGTTACTATTTTACCACAATTCTAGTGAAAGGAAGAATCAACGAAGATTAAAACTAGTGACTCAAATAAGGGTGCTCAAATTGGACAGGGGTATAAATTTTACAGATAAGTTATAATTAGGCAAAGTAGACTAATTAGGAAACTACTATATAAATGGTATACTAAAAGTTTAAATAATTATTTGAACTACAAAACACTCTGAAAATTATCTTGGACTGTTCGTAGCTGATTTTCAGCAGCACCTACACTCTGTCTTTTATTTGAGCAGATATCTCAATATTCTACAAATCATAACCATGGCATTACTTCACTTTACTCATCTTCATTGTGCAGCCATCTTTGGGTTAGTAACTATTTTTAAAGTACATTTTATTGATTATGTCATTACAGTTGTCCCAGTTTTTTCTCCCCTTTATCCCCCTCCACCCTGCACCTGCCCTCCCTCTAGTATTCCCCCCACCTTAGTTCATGTCCATGGGTCATACATAGAAGTTCTTTGGCTTCTCCATTTCCTACACTATTCTTTACCTCTGCCTATTTTGTACCTATCAATTATGCCTCTTATTCCCTGTACCTTTTCCCCCATTCTCCCTTCATTCCCTCCCCACTGATAACCCTCCACGTGATCTCCATTTCTGTGATTCTGTTCCTGTTCTAGTTGGTTTGATTTTATTTTTTATTTATTTTTTTAGGCTCAGTTGTTGATAGTTGTGAGTTTGTTGTCATTTTACTGGTTATAGTTTTTATCTTTTTATTAGATAAGTCCCTTTAACATTTCACATAATAAAATGGCTTGATGATGATGAACTCCTTTAGCTTTACCTTATCTGGGAAGCACTTTATCTGCCCTTCCATTCTAAATGATGGTTTTGCTTGGTTGCAGGTCCTTACCTTTCATCACTTTGAATACTTCTTTCCAGCCCCTTCTCGCCTGCAAGATTTCTTTTGAGAAATCCGCTAATAGTCTTATGGGAACTCCTTTGTAGTTAACTGTCTCCTTTCCTCTTGCTGATTTTAAGATTCTCTTTTTATCTTTAGTCTTGGGTAGCTTAATTATGATATGTCTTGGTATGCTCCCCCTTAGGTCCAACTTCTTTGGGACTCTCTGAGCTTCCTGGACTTCCTGGAAGTCTATTTCCTTCACCATATTTCCCTTCATTATTTTTTTCTTTCTTTCTTTTTTTATAAAGTTTTTATTTCTTTATTTTTAGGGAGAGGAGCAGGAAGGGAGCAAGAGAGAGAGAGAGAAACACCAATGTGTTTGTCTCCTGCATGGGCCCAGCTGGGGATTTGGCCTGCAACCCAGGCATGTGTCCTGACAGGGAGTTGAACTCGCAACCCTTTGGTTTGCAGGCCCACACTCAATCCACTGAACCACCCCAGCTAGGCTCATTCATTATTTTTCAAATAATTTTAAAATATTTTTCTCTTCCTCTTCTCATTCTGGTACCCCTATGATTTGGATGTTGGAATATTTAAAGTCATCCCAGAGGTTCCTAAGCCTATCCTCATTTTTTTGAATTTTTGTTTCCTCTACCTACAGCCATACCATCCTGAATGTGCCTGATCTCTGAATTCTTGTTTCTTCTTTGTATTCCAGTGGAATGTCTATTTCTTTCTTCTGTTTCAGTTTATTGATTTGAGCCCCAGCTTCCTTGTCTTCACTGCTGGTTCCCTGTATATTTTCTTTATTTCACTTTGTAAGACCTTCACTTCTTCCTTTATTTTGCATCTATACTCAATCATTTCTGTGAGCATCCTGATTACCAGTGTTTTGAACTCTGCATCTGATAGGTTGGCTATCTCCTCATTGCTTAGCTCATTTTCTGAAGTTCTGATCTGTTCTTTTATTTGGGCCATATTTGTTTGCCTGAGCACACCTATTATGTTGTAAGGGGCGGAGCCTTTAGATATTTACCAGTGTGGGATAACCCACTTCACTGCATTGTAATGCTGAATGTTGGGGAGGGGTTGGAGATGGAACAGTGCTGCTTTCTTGGCTCTCACCCCACTTTCAGTCACTTCCCCTGCTACCCAGAAGTGAATCATGCCCTTTCAGGTGCTGCCCTGGTGCTGATTCATGGGTGGGTGGGTTTGTATATATTCTAGACCACTGTGGGCCCCTCCAATAGACTCTTCTATGAAACTGGAAGTTTCTTCCCACCCCACACTGCTTTTACAGCCAGAGGTTTTGAGGCTTTATTTCCCCATGTTGGAACCCTGAGTTGTAAAGTCTGTCTCACTCCCTAGTTGTTCCTCCTAGCTTATCCACATGCAAATGTGGACTGCCCTGTCTGCCAGTTGCCACCTTGCTGCATGTCCTCTCTACCTTGGCTGCCCATCTCCACCCTTCCTACCAGTCTGGATGAATGTTTGTTCTTTAACTCCTTGGTTGTCTGACTTCCATACAGTTAGTTTTACTGGCAGTTCTGTTTTTGTTTTTGTTTTTTTGTCTTTAAATTGGTTGTTATTCACCCTGGCTGGTGTGGCTCAGTGGATTGAGTGCCAGTCTGTGAAGCAAGGGGTTATTGGCTGGATTCTCAGTCAGGACACATGCCTGGGTTGCAAGCCAGGTGCTCGGTGAGGGGGAATGCAAGAGGCAACCACACATTGACATTTCTCTCCCTCTTTCTCCCTCCCTTCCCCTCTAAAAATAAATAAATAAAATCTATTTAAAAAAATAAATTGATTGTTATCCTTCTTTTGGTTGTGCGAGGAAATGAAGTCTATCTACCTACATCTCCATGTTGGCCAGAAGCCTGGGGTAATATCTATTTAACATATCACTAAACACCACCTTGACACATTATTCTCTCTTCAAATCTTTAAGAGGATTTATAGTAATAGCAATCATAATAGTTATACATTTCATTATACTCTTGCTTTTACCTTCTTATAGACCAGAGGTATGATTCAGTAATAAAAACATAACTTCCTAAGTCCCAAAAGAGTTAGTCCAAAAACTATTGGTCCCCAAGTCTAGGCACATCTCATATTTGCTCCTTCTCTTCCATTTCCTCAACTGTGAGGACACGTAACCTGTTATATCCTAAGGGGATTTTGGTGACCATTTCCCTTCTATGCTAGTCAAATCCAGTCTGAAGTTACACTGCCAATGTTCGTCTCCCTTCTAGAAATCTTCCCTGTGGAATAGTTCTTTTCTTAGCCATGACAGACATTTAACTAGTTGAGCATCATTTCTAGTGCTTTAGCCTTTAAGAGAGAATATGATAATACAAAACATCTGGAACAAAATATCTAAATCTTCAAATCTTTATATCTCCAGATTCTGGCTATACACTCTCATAGCATTTTGTATTTTGCCTATCTTTCCCTTATCATATTTGTAATCATGTGTTCATTTGAACAGTTATTTGTGTAATGTCTGCTGCCCACTCCAAGTGAGCAATAAATTCCACGATGGCAACAACTCTCTGCATCTAATTCAGGATATGTCCCCAACACAAAGCATGGTACCTGACATAGGTTTATTGCATATATTTCCTCTGATGTCCTGGGGACTAAGCAGATGGGCATAATCTTAAAAATATTTGTCACATGGAAAAATGAATGATTGAAAATGAATAAACATCTGAGATCTGAGCCCAAGCTGTCTATTATAATGCTATTATGATTATGTTACATGTACTTAGAACAAATACTATTGTGGTCAAGTGCAAGCATGCTGTTAAAAAAATTTCAATAAAGAGGCTAAGAGGTCAAAAGTATTTCATTCTAGTAGCAATTAGTTAGGTACTATTTTATTACATTTTTCTTGACATTAATATCCTTGAGAACTGTCAATCATTTTTATCTGATCAATTGTTTGCTCTGTAACCACCTCTTTTTAGTGGAATTTATCTTCCAGTGCTTAGGCATCAAGTTTAGACAGGGTTTTTCCATGGGAGGTGTTTGAGGCCAGAAGTTATGCACCTCAGTGATCTTACTTGTGTATTTGTTTGCTGAGCTAAGGAATTATTTGAGAAAGTACCTATACATGAAACTGTTTTCAAGAAGTGTTTGCAAAGTTTTTGTGGTTTGTGGCAATGAAGGTTGCAGCCTGGAAGAGCAGGAATAAGACGTTCTGTAAGGTCTTCTCTTCAACATGTTTGATTATCATCTTGGAGAAATTTAAACTATGATGCAATCATGGGGTTATTATTCAGGAAATGGGAGGAGGCCACTGCTGTCAAGAGAGATATTTTTTAAATATTTTATTTATTTATTTTTAGAGAGGGAAGGGAGGGAGGGAGAGAGAGAGAGAGAGAGAGAGAGAGAGAGAGAGAGAGAGAGAGACATCAATGTGCGGTTGCTGGGGGTTCTGGCCTGCAACCCAGGAACGTACCCTGGCTGGGAATCGAACCTGAGATACTTTGGTTCCCAGCCCAGGCTCAATCCACTGAGTTACACCAGCCAGGGTGAGAGATATTTTTTAAAGTATTAAAAGTTGGGCAGCTGAGACCCTTACAGAGGGACTAGATGCAACATCATTTTATGAACTGTAAAATAATTAAAACTCAATTTGATGGAATCTCATGGATTCAGACCACTTCAGGAGAGGAAGGGTGAAAAAAAGACAATGAGGCCAGATAACACTTAAGGGAGTTTCAGGCAGGAAGTTTTTATTAAGGAATAATTCACAATTTTGTCCAAATGCCACTTTAATACCTTTTTATTTTGTTTAATTTTTATATTTATTTATTGTTATCTATTTTGGATAAAATAGACAGTCAGATGAGAAATGCACTTGGGTTATCTTGGGCTTCCAAGTGACAAGAATGTGTTCCTTTTTCCTTACTAGCCTTCTTCAGAGGAGCAGAATTTCTGTTACCTCTATGTCTTAGTTTATCCTGCTCCTTCTTAGCATTCATAGCATTCATCCTGTAATTCATCCTGTCACTCCTGCTCTACCACTTCTCTGGTTTAGGTAATAGTACTTAAATTTATAATCACTTCCTGACTGATCTGTCTGCTTTAAGTCTCTCCTTTTCTGCACACATGTGCAAACAGGTGCATGCATGTATGAGAATGTACAACTATGCATACCCATTCCCACACACTTACACATATACAGAAGAGTGTCAGAATGATTTTCAATTAAGACAGATATTGTAATGTATAATGTATGTACCCTGCTTTCAGTGTTTCCTTTTTAAAACCTAGAACTCCTAGTTTTAAGACTTCCACTAATTTAACCTCAATATCTCTGATAAAACTTAGCATGATATGCCATATATCTACCAGCTGTTATGGAAACATTGTCCTCTCCATCTAACTTGTAAGTCAGAGGGAACATTATATTGATTTCCACATCCCTATAATAACTAGGACAAATTTTTTACATAATAGGTACCTAATAGACATTTGCTTAATGAAAGGGTGACTGCTTTCAGTGATTTTGAGGATTATCTCATCTAGGCCATAAGACAAATCAGATGAAATTATCTCCTTTTCTCCCCCCCCTTTTTTTTCTCCCTGTGAGATGAATTTTTATAAAAACCTTCAAAAAGATCTATTCATTTCTCATCCCTGGATAATTCTGAAGGGGCTGTTTTTATTTTTTAATTAGTTTTTCACCTATACTCTCTCCTGATCTAGTTCACATTGTGGCACTTTACATTGTAGAAACACATAAAACCCCTTTGGCCACATTGAGAAAACATCCAGACCTATTTACATTGGTTGAATCTCAAGAGGGCTATCTCATGCCTCCCTGGTACAAGATTTCTTACACAGAGTATTCATATCCTCTGTAGTACATGGATTCCTATTCACTTCGGTCAGAGTGAAGTGACTCCCCTTTGGTTCTGGACTAGCTTCTCAGGCAGGATCCAGACATTACTTATCCTAAAGCTCTGAGACATACTTCAATTCTGAAATGTCAGCCTTGGGAACTGCTGTTCCTTCGTATAATCAGTGTTACATACAAAGCTGCAACACAACTACACAAACACTGCACTTCTTGAATCTTTCAGGGAAGTGGTTTTTAAACTGTATCCCAATGATTTTTAGCCTTCATAAAAGAGTTCTATGTTTCCTATGAGAAAAGCTTCAATGTTTGCCAACTTTGCTTTTATGTATTTTGTGTAACTTGGATTCCAAGTAAGACTTTACTTTGGAAAACAGCATTCACCACAAAAATAAAATTTCCAAAGCTTAAAAATGGGTGAAATTAAATATATTAGGGGATAAATACAAAAATATGGAGCCTGATACTAACTTTGAGCATTCTTCAAGTAGTAGAAGCTTTTACAACCTCCTTTCTATTCTCTCTTAATGCCCGCCCCATCTAAAAGTCATTTATGCAGGCAGAATTTTATTGCTTTCTTTCACATGCACTTACCCCTCATAAAATGGTTCAAGATTCTATGGGTATTACTGATTCCCTCTATGTGCCAGATAATAGATATGTTGCTAGTTATAACAAGTTCAAAAAAACAAATAAAAAATTATATATGGTTCTTACTGTAGTCTGAATATTTGTGTTCCTCCAAATAAAATATAAATGTTTACATATGAATTTACAAAGGTGATGGTATTAGTAGATGGGGCCTTTGGGGGTAATTAAGTTATAAGGGCAGAGCCCTCATGAATGGGATTAATGCGTTATAAAAGAGGTTCCACACAGATCCTGTTTCTTGTGTAATGTAAAGCTACAAGGCAAAGCCTGAGACCTAAAAGAGGACCTTCACCCCCAACCACGGTAGCACCCTGATGTCAGAACTTCACCCTCCAAAACTGTGAGAAAAAATTTCTGTTGTTAATAAGCTACCCAGGCTCCGTTATTTTGTTATATGAGCCTGAACCTGTACAGACTAAAGGAGTTCCAAACCACATTTATCTTATTCTCTAGTCAGCATTACATTTTGATATATATCTGTTCTGATATGGAAGAGCCTTTGGTTGAGTGTTTAGTTGTTTGCTTGTTGGTTGGTTGATTCACCCTTCCTTTAATTTGACAAGTAAGATCATGGCAGTGGTTGGTAATGTTGAGAGCTAGTGAGACCATGGACTGTGCTAGTTGTTCTCAGTTAGTAAAGTTTTTGTCAGTTATGCGTTGCCTCCCGGTTCTAAACATAAACTGATTACTTCTGCACTAAATCCATACTTTGCATTTCTCTTTCATTTTTTGCCTGCATATTTTTTCTGCAAACTTACTATACTTCCCTATGTCTGTTGAGGGCAGAGATTATTTCTCACCCATCTGTGAACTGCTCCATTCCCTACTGTTTCTAGTGCAATTATTTTCACATATAGGATACTCAATAGTATGTCTGAAAATACCAGTTATTATATTTCTGCATTTCTCACTGTTCTGGTGAGGAAAATGATTGAAATATTGCAGGGTTTGTTTGTTTTGTTTTATTTTGTTTTTTTTACCACATGCCAAGGTCTATCAGGTGGAAAACTATTTTTAGGAGGGATATTATATCAGAAATTTATACATCACATAAAGGGTTAAAGTAAGTGACCTCCAAAGCTCCTTTCACCTCTTAATTTTTATGATTCTTTGTTATTGCAGAAGAGTGCACTTTTATAAACAGAAAAAATGTTTGCCTTGGGTATTAGGCTTTCACATCCTTCACTTTGAGTTTTCATTATTTTGACTAGAACCATGAACACAATGGTCTTTGCATTTTACTGAAAGTGCCAAGAAACTTGGCTCTGCTTTTTAGCACAAAAATGCCTTCATCATGAGCCATTTAGTAAAGATGCCTGCTTATACCTCTATGACACACACTTTGACCCAGTCTTTTTCATTTTCAGATAAAAAGAAATATTCTAAAATAAATCTAAATGTGTTATGTTTGAATGTTCATAATGCTGCAGGTCTGTTTTATCTTCATATTCTTTGGGCATATACTTCTTGTATAATCATTTAATCAGTATTTCTTGAATAGCTGCTGACTTCCCAGCATTGCTGTAGATGCTTTGGTAGAGTCAAAGAAATAAGATGGTATGTGATTGGCCTTGTAAAGCATAGTCTAGTTGGAGAGACAAAAAAAAAAAAAAGAAAAGAAAAAAAGAGAAGAGAAAAGAAAAGAAAAGATAAAAAAGAAAAACCCAAAGACTGATAATCTTAGATATCTTAGGAAAAAGTTTGATGTACTGTGAGAAAGGATTGCCACCTACACTAAAAAGATGGTTCCAGTGGTGATTTTATTTAATAAGGAAAATGCTTGGAGTCTAGACTTGCTCTTATATTGATTAAAAGGACATTTTTGAAGGTGAGCACTGGAGAGGTAGCATCAGCCAATGGAGAAAGGTGAAATACCAAAGAATAAGGTCAGGTGACAGGAGATAGGCTGAAACAAAGGATTATGCACACAAGGTCAAGTGCAAAGAAGAATGAGGAAGAGAGTAGTAGATGGACAAAACGATGGGTGATTTTGAAAGGTAATTGATAGAGTTTAAATATGACATTGATAGATAGCAGGGAGCTAATGCACATAATTTGGATTAAGTGAATATTGTATTTGAGATAGACTTAGCTATATAAGGTGTGTCTGGAAAAAGTCCAGCCATTGTTAATACAATGAGAACAGTTTGCACTACATCGATATAATCTGGCAGACAAGGATCATGGACTAGAATGTGGATGCATAAACAGTGATGACTTCACTGTACTAGTCAGGGTAGTAAATGCCATTGAGTAAGCATGTGTACTGTGTGGCTGTGACATTCAAAATGACTGAGTGAGCAAGTAGAGCAATGAATCTGCATCAAATTTTGTGTTAAGCTTGAACATTCTTCTGCGGAAACTATTCAGATGAGTCAGAAGGCCACAGCTATGGGCAACTGGTAACTGGCAGTTTCATCACAGCAACATGCCCACTCATGTATCATGTCTCATGCACACATTTTTGGCGAAACATTACCAAGGTAACTCAGCCCCTCTACAGACAAGATTTGGCACCCTGCAACTTCTGGCTTTTCCCAAAACTAAAATCACCTTTGAAAGAGAAGAGATACCAGACTATCAATGAGAATCAAGAAAATATGGCAGGGCCACTGATAGTGATTGGGGGAACTGTGTGAGGTCCCAAGATGCCTGCTCTGAAGGGGACTGGGGTGTCATTGTGCTATGTACAATGTTTCTTGTATATAAGCACAAGCTACATCTTGTATCTTCTTCAATAAATGTCTCTGTTTTTCATATTACATGGCTGTATACTTTCTGGACAAACCTCATAGAGGAAGAACAGAAAGATAAGAAAGCAACTGAAGATTGGACACAAAAAAATATCTCCTATGATATAATAAGGAGTTCTTTATCACAATTATAGAAATGAAGGGGAAGGGATACAAACGAGATATGACTGGATTTGATGGTCCATAATTTTATAGAATAATTATTTGGGGCTTCTTAGTGAAGTTATCATGTTTTCTTCACTGAAATAAAATGTTCCTGGTCTATGAATAGGGCAAAAGAATGAGCATAATAAAAAAAAACAGCTTTTATGATTGCTGTTATTATAAATTCACTTGAAGATTTGAAGAGGGAATAATAATCTCAATGTGGTATTTTGTGGGCCAGCATTCAGTTAAACAGCTATTGATACCTGAGGATAAAGCTCATAGAATATTTAGGAATTAGCTCAAATAAAAAGCACCATACAAATGCAAGATGTCATCGCCCATAGTCATAACAGTATTGGTTGTAATTGTTGTCTTTGGGAGTTTATAAGAACTAATTGCAATGGTAGCTCAAACCACAGCCATAAATTGTAAGAAATAATCTCTGGAGTTATAATATTAAATATGTCTAAAAGCAGCTAAACAGCCCTTGGGAATAAATGAAACTGCTTTGATTTTTATATGTGACAATGCACAAATCTGGCATTTTCTGATTTAGAAAAGTTCTGAGTCTGGAAATTAAACTGTCAGAGTTGAAAAGTATTGGAATGTGAGGGCCAAAAACTGTTTAATCAAAGTGCTAGATACTTTTTCAAAAGGGGTAGAAAATAGATTGCCCAATAACAATGTAACTGTGTGAAATGTATCTTTGGAACAAGGAAAGATAGAAGAGGAAGAAGGTACAAGAAACTGGAGATTGCTTTTCTAGTAGTTAAGAAAAAGAAAATATTTCTCCTTCTTTCTCTTTTTAATTTATTATGTCAGATATACATCAGCTGGTAAATGAACTCTGTCTTTACCTTCCATTAAAAATCACTTGCCTTTAAAATTCTTTTATAATCCAAATTTCTGGATTTTCAAAATATTTGATGAAAGATGAAAAATGCATTGTATGTATCACAGAAATCAACAGAGAGGGAGAGGGAAGAAGGGAGGGACGGAGAAATATAGAGATAGAAATAGAAAGAGAGGTTTTTCCTTCTTTAAACAGTTTTATTCCTGCTGTAAAGAAAGTGGCAACAGAAGGCAATAGCTAATAGTTTACATATTGTTTAACTCTTGAATTATTAGTGGACATTTGGCAGTGGACTATAAATTCTAGAGTTACTGTTAGTGTTTTTCTTTTTTAAAAAGATATTTTATATATTTATTTTTAGAGAGGGGGAAGGAAAGGAGAAAGAAAGGGAGAGAAATGTCAGTGTGTGGTTGCCTCTTGCATGCCCCTTACTGAGGACTTGGCCAGCAACACAGGCATGTGCCCTGACTGGGAATCAAACCGACGACACTTTGGTTCTCAGACTGGCACTTAATGTTGTTTTAATGGATCTTTGTTATCTATAAATTGATCAGTGTTTAGCCATTTAATTGACAAGTCAAAAAGGCCACAGTATATGAACTCTGTTCATCCAAGTTTTGAGAGAAGCAATTCAAACAAATACAGTGGGATTTAACCAAATATGGGCTTTGTCTGCTCAACCAGTGGACAGCTAACCTGGCCTCTTTAACATAAAACTCAAGCATATTGTAGTAAGTAAATATTAATTTTTTTGAAAATTTAATAAATAGCACTATTGACAATTTACTTGACTATTGGAGTCTTATTTGAAAAGGGTATTATTCTTTTCTCTCTTTCCAAGTATTTCTTTCCCTGTGTCCTGGTAGCCATGGTAGGTGGAGAAACTGTGCTCTGTTTCACGCCATTTAGGGTATGGGGGAAAAACACTTCACTCAACAAGGCAAACATAAGTAAACTGATCCTTATTTTTAGGTTATGGAACAAAGCTTGAATCATGGCACACAACATCAATAACAGGAAAGATTCTGGAAGCAGGCTTTCTTGAGAGAATCTGAAAGCAACTAGGTAGTTAACATTACTATCTCATAACCTCTCCATACTATTGCTACTAGCTTCCATGGGAGTTTACAGATACTCTTAAGCCTAGGTTTGAAGTTGCCTTGTATCCTCACCACATTTTCTCCTCTCCATCACAAGGTTAAGCAAAAAATATCAGCTCTTTAGAAACCCCCAGTAACAAATTCCAGATGTTTGTATCTGGTTCTTACCTATTTTCTTACCTCTAGCAGAAGTGAGAGATACTGGTAATTAGGTTAAAAGAATCTACAGAGCTTTCAATAAAGTTTGAAAGTAAAACCCTAAAACAATGAAATTGTTAAACATCTAGTTTTATTTCTCCCTTATTCTGCCTGGTGAAATTTTAAGTCTTTTTGCATCAAGTTATAGAAGACTATGAACAAACAAACAGCCTGCTACAATTTCTACATTTCAGAGTCCAGGTCTTCTTTTCACCAGCCTGTAACTAGAGAGTTGACCCTTGAACAACATGGGCACATGGGGTACTGACCAATGCACAGCTGAAAATCCATGTGAAACTTCTGACTCTCCCAAATTAACTATAATTGTCCATTCCTGTGTGTGGGGAACTGGTTCCAGCATCCTCCCCACCCTTGAATACCAAAATTTGCTGCAGCTTAAGTGCCTTATAAAAGATGGAATAGAACAATGCATAAAGTTGGCACTCTGCATCCTTCGAATCCCAGAGGCAGGTGGAAAATAGTGTTTTTCATCCACAGTTGGTTAAATCCACAGATGCAAAACCTGGGAATATTGAAGGTTGACTGTATATTTATTGAAAAAAATATGTGTACAAGTGAATCTGTGCAGTTCAAACCCTTTTTGTTCAAGAGTCAACTATACTTGACCAGCACCTGACACAACATAAAAAATCAATTAATACTTATTGAATAAATTTGGGGAGAGGGTGTGATAAAACTGTTCTCTATAGTGTTGGTGGTTACATGGTTATATACACTTGTCAAAATTAATGGAACTGAACACAAAATAAATTTGTTTTATTGTATGTAAATAAAATTTTTGAAGGAAAATATGCTCACCTTATACAGGATCTATGCATGTCCATTCACTCCTTTATTCACAAGTTATTTTTTGAGGAACCACAATGCATTGGGCATTGTGATGAATTCCAAAGACATGCAGATAAATAAGCTCTTCCCTGCCCTTCTAAGGATTGGCCCTCTCTTCTCCAACTGCTCCATATATCCCTGTCTCGTACGGTTTCCTTTTGTTGTCACTTTCCTTACCAGGTTCCATGATTTGTGGTTACTTAGAGGACAGGAGGGATTGGAGGTGCTGGAAGGTTCTAGATCCTTTGGGTTCGGAGATGCTACAGCAGACTTAACTCAGGGCTAGTCTGAAGTCCTATTTCAGTGATATCATGGGTGACAAATAGTTGTACAAATACTGTTTTAAAAAGTGTTGCTGAAAAAATATGTTCCATGTTTAAAATAACAGGTAAAAAATAAAATAATCAGGTAGGTCTCACCTGCAGTTTAGCCAGTGGATTTTCATTAGGGGAGAAAGGTAATGTGGTGATGTTATTAAAAGCATAGGAGGAGGAGTAAGGGTACTAGTACTTTGAGTGTGCTGATCAGACTTGGTTGCCTACCTTATATAACTCAATTTTGTTCAAGTTTCTGTTCTCCCACATGACTCAACAAAAGGTGACCCTTTCTCAAGATAATTAATCTAAACCAATAGTGGTAATTTCATTCTGATTCTCACTGATTGATTTAGAATTAAAAATAGCAAACACTTATTAAACATGCAGTATGTGCCAGGTACTATTCTCAGTATTTGCTTTGTATTAGCCCATGCAACCAATTCAATGAGGAAGGCAGTATTAACATTCTCATTTTATAGATAAGGAATTTGAGGCACAGAAAAACAAAGCAACTGCCAAACAATATTGGAATTCAAACTCGGCATCTTACTCCAGTTCTCATGCTCTTAATCACTATTTTATTCTGCACCCGACCCAGTTCTGGCCAATGATAATGTAATAAAAAAAGTTGTTGGGATTTTCTCAGAGAGCTTCCTTGCACCTGAGAATTGAACCAATAGAGGGAGGATGGGATTACAGGGAACTCCAGGGAGGCAAAGACAACAATGGGATGTACCACCACTGAACCTGCCCCACTTATGAGTTTCTAGTTACGTGAGATAATAAACATCTTCACTGTCTCAATCTTATCTAAGGATTTTCTCTTTTTTATAGCTAAATGCACCCAAGCAGTTATTAATACATTGAATACTTATCCCACTCCTTGTCATATAGCAAGTATGTGAGATATGTTATCTTATGTAACCCTCACAGTCTAAAATAGGCTTTATTATACTCCTATCTAGATTGAAGGTTAAACAGATAAGCTACTTTTCCACAATCATGCAGCAAGTAGATGGCAGAGGCCTGTATACCGGACACCAATACCCATGTTCTTAACACTGCACAACTGTCTTTCCCAATCATAAATATTATTTCATAATAAAATATTATCCAATGCCTATTATACAAAGCAGGTTACCTTTTATAATGGGAAAGTCATCTATATCTATAACTCTATCTATATATACATTCTGCTAAGTTAGTCAAAGAGCAATCACAAAGCAAGTACATTACATATACTTTTTTATGTGACTAAGCAATCAGATTTAAATTTTAAATACTGCTCGCCTCTGATTGGCTTAGACAACAAGTTAGGGCAATTGATAGCAAATATGTTGACATTTTCCTTGCTTTTCTTTTCTTTTCAAGCAAGGAAAATTCCAAATTGAAATTTACTTATGGTAGTTTTGCCTATTCACATGATTAGTTTTAAATATATACATGCTTTTATTGCATTAGCTTATCAAAGAAAAACTTGAACAAGTTTTGGTCATCTTATAAAATCTAAACATATAGAAAAGCACACAGACATCCACAAGAAACACAAGAACAAATTAAAAACAATCAGGAGAGCTGGGCATATGATCATGATTTTTCTTAAATGAGGTTTAAGCCCATCAATTATCAGTAGCTGTGAGCTTTGGGTAGGAAAATTGCTATTGCCTACCACTGGTGTTTACAGCCTGTAACTAGAGACAGATGCAGGCTTTACTCAAATGCACATCTATTTATTTTAAAAATGTACTGAATGGCAGGTGTTAAAAATAGATGAATCTAGTTTCATGAGACCTACTGACAGTAATCAACAGCATGAGTGGGGAGAAAAATAAATTAGATTTTTAAAACCTTTTCAGTTGAAATCCTCAAAGATTCTTCTGATACACAAAGAATGAAATGAATTTAAAGAAATACAGTTACCATTTTGGGGCTGTGCTTTTAAAATGAAGGACAATTTTTTTAACAATGAGTTGAAATCTCGAGGGCCACCCTCCTAAGCAGTGATGACTTTCACTGCAGGGAGTGAAGAGTGTTCTGTGGGCCTTGCTGGGCCCTGGACTTCCTGGGAACACTCAAAAGGACTGTGTTGTTCACTGCTACATCTTTTTTTTCTTTTTTACTTTAATTAATTTATTCTTATAAAAATTATTGGGAGGACATTGGTTCACAAAACCATACAAGAGAGGC
Source organism: Phyllostomus hastatus (assembly GCF_019186645.2). Taxonomy (NCBI): domain Eukaryota; kingdom Metazoa; phylum Chordata; class Mammalia; order Chiroptera; family Phyllostomidae; genus Phyllostomus; species Phyllostomus hastatus. Next base: position 83,963,133 of record NW_025333977.1, on the reverse strand, counting down.
AGAGAAGGGAGGTGTCAATTGGAAAGGAAATAAGATCTGCAAGCTCATCCTATGGGAAACACATCAGCCCTTGGGGTCAGCCTTGCCCAAGCTTGTGTCTCTCATTTGGTTTTTTGATAAGAATGCAAACTGGGAAAGAGCAAAGTGTCTTAAAGGATGACTGTTCTACTACTGGATTCCACAGAGGCCATTTAGGGAGAAAGAGCAAGTTAAGTTTGGAGGGCTTTGACTTTTCAGGTTTTTTATATGCCTTATTCCCACTTGTTAAGCATACATGTTTAAAAACTTCTTTCTATATCTGTCCTTTTAAAGAAAATGTTCATTTTAGAAAGACACTAGTTAAAGCAGCAGAGTTAGACATGGTGTTTAGAAATATATAATGAATTATACTGTGCTTTTTGGTAATTAAGAAACAATTTACAAATGCCTAATCCATAATGGCCCCTTGATTTCCCCTAAGCATTAATCACTAATGGTGGAACTTTAGGCACCAGTGGGAGAGATACGCAGGTCATCGAGGCTGTCCTGTGCCCTGTCAACTCTCACCACAGGGCCAGCACATCCTACATAGCCAGGGATATTCCAGTCAGTCTTGTCAGGACATGGTAAGTTAAATGCTCAGAGATCAGATGTGTGCAGATGAGAAGCAGAAGAAAATGTCTCCCTCCATATTACTTGTGAAGGACATTCTTAGAGATTGTAAACATTAGTATAATCTCATTAAATTTTTATATCCTATTTCTTGGATGGATTTTCCTCAAAGGTCTACTTCGCAGTCATGGTGAGAAGTGGATTGAGTAGAATAGAACTGACAGTAAAATGAGGGTGGTTTTTTCCCTCTTATTTCAAATATAGATAGATAAATGTCCTCTGCTTTTTTGGGAGATGCAGCTACCACCATGTTCTGCCACCCACCATGGCACAGAGAGCTTGCCTCCAAAGGTGTCATCTCCTGTACCTGAACAGATTCCTTCAGTCAATAAAGAAATAGAAGCTCTCAGGATATCGTGCCCCAAACAAACACAGTGATGATCGGATGGTGGAGTCTGTTGTATTTGTTAGAAGAAGTAACAACTTGAACAACTTATTTATGTCCTCTAATATATCTTAAAACACTTAAAAATACTTCAAGATGAGCAATCTCTGCACTTGTCCTAGGTATATAGGATGAACCTTCTGAGTTTCATAGGACAAAGTTGTCATTCTTTCTTTGATCTGTCCCTTCCCTAGATCCCCTTAATTTTATCTCCAGTTCTGTACTTGTTCCTTTCTTCTCACCACTGCTTCTCCCATTATACAGAGCTCTTCCTCCTGATAGCTGCCTCTATTTTCTCTTCTGCCTTTTGACTTCACACAATAGCTCTGTACATGGGATGAGGGTCTAGGAGTGTTGAGAACAATATATCTCTGAGAGGGCAAGGTCAAGGACAGGATCTGCCTTGCTGTTGCTTACATCTCCTGCTTAAACCATTTACATAATGATGAGCTCATAACAGGCATTGGATGGATGGATGGGTGGATGGATGGATGGATGGATGGATGGATGGATGGATGGATGGACAGACATAAGGATATGGACCAGGCACAAAGGCTATATATGCTTAATAATATTCTGAGGTCTTTCTTTCTCATTTTAATTCACCTTTATAGTTTTTGCTCATACACACATACTTCTCTCCACCATTTTTGAAGAGTGTATTTGTGTAACAACCTCTCAGCCCAAATAATGCTATGAAAAAAATGTTTTTACTCATATGCAATACAACTACACAAATTGCTTGAGATATAAGGTGAATAGGTTTAATGATGTAACTTCTGATCACAGGCCCTTGTAAATGGATTCTCAATATCTACACTAGTTTTTTTTCGCACCCAAAGTCATAGTAACTTTGACTATGTGTTCTGGGAGCCGATAGTCCAATGCAATTACATAAACTGAGCACACACACACTCACACACACACATTTGGTCTTTTGGTGTTATTGTTGTTTAATTGTGCTGAGTGCCTACAGTTGCTCGTGATAATTTTAAGAGAAGGTATAGTAGAATGCCCAAGAACATAGAGTTTAGGGCCAAATGACCTGAAACCAAATACCAGTTCTGCCACTTGGCAACTTTGCAAACATAGGAAAGTAACTAAAACTCTCTGTGGTCTTTATCCCTCAATTTATTCATCTAAAATACAGGGATAATATTAGCACCTGCCTCCTCGTTTTTTTTTAAAGGATTAAATATAGTATATAAAGGACTTAGAACAGTACCTGTTATGTGGCAAATGCTATACAAAGGGTAACTTTGATGGTATCAACTGGCTTATGGTTACAATAGCAAAAGGTGCTGAAAGTATTTTTTTTCATAGTAACTATTACCTCAGTATATCGTTCATTCATTGATTCAGCACAGTATAGAATGTGCTGATTCAGATGTTACGGTAGTCACTGTTTCTACATAGGGAATAAAATAGATAATTTCCCTGACCCCACTGAACTTACCTTCTTGTTGGAGAAACAAAAAACAAAGACATGCACATATAGAGGAGAGATAGATAAAACTAAGATAGATAGATAGATAGATAGATAGATAGATAGATATTGTAGATAAATAGATCTAAAGGCTAGAGATTATGCAACAGGGCTAAAGGGATCAGGAGAGCTTGGGTTAAGTGGGAAGGCTGCTTAAAATTCTATGGAAGGAAACAAGTCCTGCATAGAGTCGGAGATGACATTCAAGGGGTCAGCATTGTGGAGGCCCCTGGTAATAAGGAACTTGGTATTTTTGCAGCATAGAAGGCAGGGTGCGGGGGGTGGTAGTGACAGCAGATGAGTGAGGCCTGTGGAGTTGAATAGAGCCAGCCTGTTCTGCCTGCATTTCCCTCAGAATTAAAAATAACCTATTTGGACTACCCCTAAATTCCCAAGGCACAGATAGAGCCCCAGTTTTCCTTAATTATCAATTATAATCTCCTATTTAGTGAATTTCTGAAAAAATAATTATGCACATATACATATATACACACTTGTGCACACACACACAAAAGGCATATGCCTATCTTTAGTTGAGGTTTTGATGAATCCAGTTTTAATCTATCTTCCTAATTGTGCTTTGCTTTTTTACCTCTTTCTTTATCTTACAATTGCTTCACTGGGCTGGGGGTCTGGAGGGCAAAAATATTCATTATGTTGTCAGCAAACAAGATGGGAATCACACTGCAGGGGATAAAATTAAATTTACAGCTTTCCCTTGTACATGTCATAAACTATTGATTTAACACAAGAGGAAAAGTCTGCAATAATGGGGCACAACTGCAGTGTGGAGCCAGGCTCTGGCCAAGGAGAGCTCACTGGTGACTGCAAATAAGCCAGGTCTGGGCTTCTGAGCTCAACTCTTATCCCCAGCCAAAGGGCAAATGTAGGTAGCCTTGGTCTACAAGGTGAGTGTACAGAATTTCAACTCAGGACCTTCCACCTGGACAAAGCATTGAGTGATCAAATATTGGAAGGGTAGATTTGGGGAATGTTTACATCTACTATCCCTAGTACATTAGACCTATATGAAATTTATTTAAAGTTAGAAGTGAGGAGTCAGGCTCAGAGAGGCAATAATTGATGAAGACTATCCACTTATAAGTATTAGTTAGAATTAGTTTCCTTTGCTGATACCTCAGTACTAATTAGGGACAGCTCCTTCATGTTCCCCTAAAGCCATACACTTGGCAGATATATTGTTCCCTGGTATCATCCTCCTTAAGCTGGAGGCTCCTTAAGAGCAGACAATGTATCATGTGCATGCTTATATCTGAAGTGATGAGAAGAGGATCCGAAACATAAAGATGCTTCATATACTATGTTAGTTGAATTAGCAACCCAGTGTTGATTTCAGAATGAGACAGTAATTATAATAGTACATCTTCACACCCAAATCTTCACAGCAAAACTTATTTGTGCTCGCTCTTTTTCTAAAACAAAAACAAAACCAAAATTATTTGGAATCAGGAATGAAAGAGAAGAGTGGGCTAGAATTTCAAAGGTTGTAAGTAGGCTATCTGTTGCATTGTTGGGTGTTAAATAATGTGACTGGTATCCAGATGCTTGTTAACTGCATTTTGTGTAAGCACATAGGACCCACATGTAAGAAGCATGATGCATAGTTGAGTTAAAAAAACCACTATTATCCAACAGTTGTACAAATATTTGGCACATTTGTGATTCAGAGAACCTAGCTCAAGCCGACCTTATTATATGAGCTTCCACTTTTGCATCTACGAAATTGTGACAGTTGAAGGAGTTGGACCCACAAAAGGTTGACTGCAAAGGAAAATAGAAGTGCCATGTAAAGAATAGCTTTTAAAACATTAAAATAGGGAGTAGTGTGCCAACTCTGATTACAAAGTGAGTCTTAAAGAATAAATCTGTGAACTGAGCCACTATATTCTGAGATCATTGGGGGGATATTTAGAAGTGTTGGCTCCAGAATCTATCTCTCCTCCCATTTTCTGGCCAGAACCAGTTTTCTAGGAGAGATCCTCCCAAGCACCAAGCAATTTAACCAATCTGCTATGTCATGGAGTATGGCCAACACTAACCCATATACAAGGTATGTATACTTACTGCCAGTCACAGAGTTTCTAAAACCAGTTGTCTAAGACCATTTATTGCCTGCCCCATGAAGATGTCTAAGATGTCATTTTGGAAAGCAGTAATTAGTCTTAGACTAACACTAGAATTCACTTTCATATGCCAAAGTGCTAATGTGAATGTGCAGAAAGAACCTTTGTCTCTAGGGGCAAAGGAGGCAGATCCATTAATGTTTTTTTTTCTGCCCTATTTTTTTTTCTGGTTGGAGGTGAGTAATTTTGATATTATTATGCACTCTCATTTTAGCACCCAAGTCCACTATTGCCCACCCTTGCCTGCCAAACCCCGTCTATTTAGTCTGTGTGCATACACGGTTTTCAGCTTTTCTTCCTAAATGCTTCCTAGCACAGGTCAATAAAGATGAGGTTTCACATCCATGCTAGCCTGGCATAGAAATCCAACTAATTTTTTGAAGGAAAATCCACTGTGTCTCATTTCTGTTTTTTGCATGAATACTATACACTGATGCTCATTGATTTTGAATATTTATTGGCACTAAACCCATTCATAATTTACATTGAAATCTCAGTTTCTTCTGTTATGACTTTGTTGACAATCAACATTCCTACTCTTTGATTAAGCTTCTTCCTACTATTTGGTGAGCTTCTTAAGCTCATGGTATAACCATTTTTAACACCTAATCAGGGCTTATGTGCCTGACCTAATCAGCCACAAGCTGAATAGTCATGAAGGTAACTGGTGGGATCGCCACATGGTCCAACAACATACCCACTGCATGCTCTTCAGTCATTTTAAGTACAAATAAATGGAGATAACCACAGATGGTTCATTTAGTTCACACAATGAATATGGTATTGCTCACTATTTACAGATTGGGATGGGAATAAAATGTTTACTCTGATAATACTGATAATGTAAAGTCATATTGCTATATTCACTTGTGGATTGAATGGAGACATCCTGTAGAAAATCTTTTCTCATGCTGTTCTTACTGAGATATAGAATCTCCTGCTTCCTCACTGTACTGGGTATAATGCAAAAGAAAACTGCATATTTCTTTTTTTTCCATTCTTGTCTCATAACAAAATATATTCTAAAGCTGAACTCTTCTATATGGCAGCCACTAGTTACATGTGGCCATTTAATTTTAAAGTAATTAAAATAAATAAAATTGAAAATTCAGTTACTCACCTGTACTACCTACTTTCTAAGGATTCAACAACCACATGTGTCTAAGGACTACCTCATGGAAAAACTTAGAGCATTTCTATTGTTGCAGAAAGTTCTATTGGAGAACTCTGTGAAATATTCTTTTCCTAAATATGGTCTGTGCAATTGTTCCTTCTGCTTATTGAAAACACAAATTTTGAGCCCCATTCAAGACATTCACAGTCAGAATATCTGGGGTGTGGTCTTCAAATCTGCATGTTGACACACTTCTCAAATGTTCTCTATTTGCAGTGAAATTTCAGAATGTTTCATAGTATGTCCTCACATCCATTATACATTCATATACTACTCACCCAAATGTTGCCAAATATATTTTATTTAAAATAGTTTCCCTTGCTTGTTTCTCTTTTCTCTTTTTTTATTGAATTATGTTTTTCTCATGTATTTTGGGATCATAAAGTAATTCCCATCAGGGGACTAATTACTAAATGACTTGGTTGAAGTGACTAGCAAGAATCTTTATCTCTTCTCTTTGCTAATGACTGCATTAACAAACAAAACCAGAGAATAAAGTACGGAACATAGGAGCATCTGAAAAAAACTAAAAACTGTCACTGAAAATCTTATAAATCACAGTTCAAATTGTCAATAATGGCCTCTTCCTTTTGTCAGTTCTTTGATTATTATTATCACTAGAAATTATAAAGAAATGTAGAGTCAGTGTCTCAAAAATGAAGGGGCTCTTAGAAATCATCTCCCTCATCCTGCTTGAATTATGTCTATATCACATAATGATCACCTGGCCCTGGGATCCTACACTTTGCCTCATCATAAGAATAGCTTGGCTTGAGTCTTGGGTTAGGGTTAGGAAGTTCTCCAGGTGATTTTGGTAATCTGGCAGATCTGGAAACCAGTAATCTGGTTATGATTGATCTTCTCCAGTGGTCCGCATTTACTGTCCTTGAGGCTGCCTGCCCAAACATCACAGAGTCAAATAATATCTTTTCTTAAATGGAGTTGAACTTGTCTTTGAAGCATCTCTCCACAAGTCTGTGTTGCTTTTTATGTCTATATAGGATATGCCTAATTCTCCACCTAATACTCCTTTTGCAAAACATACTTTCCCATTTGATGCTACTAATCACATTCCTCCAGAGCTTTCTTTTCTCCTGGTTACATCCTGATAACTTTTGTTAATCATTCAATTTTAGCTAGAGTATTGTGTTATCTTATCATAGTGGTCTCTCTGTTCCAAAAGATTTCCAGTTTGCTATCCCTTTAAAATGTAACACTCTGAACTATTTTTTCTATCAGTAAATACTGACTTAATTTATAATATTTAATGGCCATATCCCCATCATATCATACTTCCTGCCCACCAAAATCCTGGCACTCTTCAGGTGCACTGCTGTTCATCTTGTCACTGCTCCCAAATCTCAAACATGTCTTTTCCTAATCTCACTAGTGGTTTACACACAGACACATACATGCATACATGCAAACACACTCACATATATGTATTAGATAATAGATATAGATATCAATAATCAACATCAAATTATATGAATACCTTTTTAGATAAGGATAACAAAATTCCTTCCTCCAACCCCAATCTAAATGAGAAGGGTCATTTGTGACCTCACGAATTCTTTTACTCAACTTTTAGGATTTCAGCAGCAATATCTGCTCCTTCCTGTGACAGGTATTTCAGACTGATCTGATCAGTTTTAATATGAGTCAGTCCTAGAGGTCTCTTTTACCTTCCTTCATTTTCTTCCCTGCAGTGTGGATTATAGGTTTGCCACCCCCTGCCTGGGATCTCTGAATGAGACATAAAGAGAACTGGAATTTTCACCAGCGTCCTCAATCACCATTATTAAGTCCAAAGAGCACATCCTGTACAGGAAAATTGCAACAGCATATGGGCAGCCCTCTGCACTTCATGTGTTATCCATCACATTACAGAGCCCTGCCACATGTTCCTGGGCAGCCAGGGGAGAGGTTGGCTCAGTGCTCGCTGAGGAGAGCCTCTTAATCTGTTTTACAGCAAACAGTTTTGCAATTACTGTGGGCATCGTGGACCCAGCTGATATTTGAGCTTTGTCTTGACAAGTCTGTAGCAAATAAACATATGACACAAATATAGTCCACTGAAATTAATGAAAAAAGAAACCAGAAAGATGGAGAAAGTGTTTATTGGTTATTGGTTACAAACTAAGAAGGAAAACATTTCAGCTCTCCCTTTGAAGAGTTTTGATTCTGGCTAATTTATTTATGTATACATATATGTATATAGGTTTCAAATGTAAACTGTATGTTTCAAATATATATAGACATTTAAGTTTCATACAGACACCTATGTTCATCAAATATTTATCAAGTACTTCCTTTATTTATATATTTTTAGAGAGAAGGGAAGGAAGGGAGAAAGAGAAGGAGAAAACCATTGATGTGTGAAAGAAACATAGATTGGTTGCCTCTCTCATGCATCCAACTGGGGACCTGGCCTGCAACCCAGGCATGTGCCCTGACTGGGAATCAAACCAGCAATCCTTTGGTTTACAGGCCAGCACTCAATCCAATGAGTTACACCAGCCAGGGCTATCAAGTACTTCCTATAAGCCAGGCAACATGCTAAGCATTATTAAGGAAAAAGGTGATTAAAAATAGACCTCGGTGCCTGCCCTCATGAGAGAATCCAGTGAATGAGAACAGATATTAATCATATAGTCTCAGAGCTAAATGTAAAATTATAACTACCATAATGATTCACAGAAGCATGTTGCACAATGGATCAACAGGGGAGTTTTTGTCTTAGTCTGATTGATAAAGAAAGTCATTCATGATGAGGCGACATCGTGAATGCCTTTGAATTGAGATCTGAGCTGAGCTGAGATCTGAGGCAAACATTTTTCATACAATATACTTCAAATATGGATTAATTATCTACAAATCCTTTAAATTTAAGTAAAAAGTAAATAGAAATGAAGAACAGGGTTTTTTTTTTCCTTTACTCTTCAGTCCCCAAAGACAGTCTTCCATTCTTCATGGGGTACATACAACACATCCTACTGTGGAGACCTCTGTGAGGACGTTGATAAGCTGACTTAGCAAAATGAGTAGCAGTGGGAGAAAAAGGTATGTTGTGGTGCCCTGAAGGAGAAGTGAGGTATGTTTGAAGAGCTGAAAGGAGCCCAATAGGAATGAGTGAGAGAGAAGACAGTTAGGTGACACTCAAAGAGATCTTATGCTCCAGACCAGGCAGGACATTGGTCTTAGGTCATTAACTTAAGACCAATGGGGAACTGTGAAAAGTTCAATCAGTGGATGAGATGATTTCATTTCAGTTTTAAAAAGACCATTTTAACTAATTGTGGAGAATGTATTTTACCAGACCATATTAAACCTTAAGCAACTGATTTTGTCAGTGAATATGTTAAGATAAATCAAAATTTATGAGAACAGTCTTTGTGATCCAAGCTTTGTTACTAAAAACACCTTTCTAAATTAGTTAAAGTACACACCATACCAAATAGCATAACAAATATAATTTGTCTTGCAGTTCCTCAAGTGCACAAATATACATTTGTGACTGATAATTATTATGACAGTGTCTGTCATCATCATAGCTGTGAATCAGATTTCTTTTGACATACTGCTTTATTTTCTGAAAATATATAATAGAACAACAAATTTAGTACTTTACTTTCAATTATTGTTAATCCTTCAACCACACTATGAGGTGCATAGACTTATGTTATAGGTTATTATTACAAGTGATACCATAATAAATGAGCTAATTTGGGAAATTCTTCAATTTTTTTTTGAATAATTGAACATGGATTTAGAATGCTTCATTTGCTACAGCTCTAGTTCGTGGGTTGGTTTCAATCTCAGAACAAAGATTTGACCACAATTTTGTATGAAATTTACTGTGGTTTTCTTTACTCTTACTTACAGAACATATATACCAGATTTAGTTATCCAAGTTAATAAATGAGTAGTTGCCAACTACTGTAAATATGATAGTTGAGACTAGGTTTTAGTTAAAGGCAAAGTGTTAAAAGTACTCTTAAATAAATCTCACAGGATTGAAATAAGAAGTTTCTAGGTCAAGTGCCCCTTTGCCTCTGGCACTAGTTCTCGGCCCTAAGCAAAAGCTAAGTGATAGGCAATCTCATTGACACAATGCCAATTCTCCTCTTAATAGTATGAGAGGCTACCCATAGTTTTCTATGAATTTGGAACCACATTATGGTTGCCATCCTATAAAACTCCTTATTATTCATAATTAAATTCACTATTGTTTTTATGTACCATCATGATTCTATAGAAAAATAAAAAATAATTTTATACACACCGCTGCATTGAAGTTGGAAAATGAACTGTAGCCCACTTAGTGAAATGGGACAATATGAGGGTTTCAGATGGATCTTATTCTTTATCTTTAATCAATACAATCATTAATGGAAAATGTGCATCCAGTACCAAAGCTATTTTCATCCTTGGTGAATTCTTTTACCTAGTCAATTTACTGAAGAGATGGCACAATCTGATGACTCATCTCTTGTTAGAAAAACACTAGCCCTCTAAGCATGTAGCATAATTCAGAGCCATTATTCAGAAGATACCCTGCAGAGCTGAGCTTCGAAATATGGAATTACTCTCATTTTCCTATAACCCAGATGAGTCATTAGCTGAGTCATACAGGTACAATCTGAGAAATCCCTTTGAATTCTCAGATGGTCTGGGGTGGCCAGAAGATAACAGCGAGGCTTCAGCTTTGGAGGAACTTGAGCAGAGTATGAAATCAAACTCAAAAGAATTTTGCTAAAGTGCATATAACGGTTCTAAAAAGTTTTATATTTTTAAAAGAAGGTATTTTTTCACTTTAAACATTTTTTCTGAATATCCTTAATATAGTTCATTTTTAAAACATATAGGATAGCTTTTTTAAATTATCCATAATATTATGGAAAAGTAAACACTGGTAATATTTTGGCAAATTTACTTCTAATCTTTTTTTTAAGCATTGATTTATTCACTTGTAGAGCTAAGGCCATGCTCAGATACTCATGTTTCATAGCATGTAAGTGACAAGAGCCAGTGGGATGGACTACAGAGATTGAATGTTAGTCCCCACTCTTCTAATCACATTTATTATTTTAAATAAGTTGTGTGTGTCTGTGCATATGTATAATAAATTTTATTTCAGGTGTTATCTTCCTGTTTTGCTAAATAAGTACATTAGACTTGATGATCTCTGAATCTCCCACAGGTCCCACCTCACATGATCTTCTATAATTTCAATTATTAGTGTTAGAATTTAATCTATATCAAAATACTGACCACATGATTTCTCCCCCTGTGCATCCAGATGCCTAAAACTGTGAGCCTGGCACACAGATGTTGCCTACTCAATATTTATTGACTGATTAATTGTTACAATGAAGGATCTAAGTGGAGATGTAATCAATGCCCTTTCTAAGTTACACAAGCTCAGTTTAGTACAACTGAGGCACAATGGAGCACAGAGGTTGAGGCAGTGAAGCATCATGGTTAACAGGGCAGATTCTGCAGGCACAATGCCTGGATATGCACACCAGGTCCTACATTAACCAGCTATGACCTTCTTCACATTCCTTAGCTTACAGCTATTGTTTATATCTTAGAAGAGTGTAACAATCAGAAATAAATCTCAGTTATTATTAGAGAAAAATAAATTTATAATGAACAGCACTTAGAAGGTTTGCTTGGTACATGGTAAAGTCCTCAAATTGTACTATTCATGGAGTGTATCACAATGAGGTAAACCCAACAAATGTCCTGGCATTTAAAAAGTTTACAACATAATGAGATTAAAATAACTTTTGTACCAAAAACTTGTGTCAGACCTGATCTGGGGAAGGAATTAAACAAACTTGGTGAGAAAGAACAAAGTCCAAGGATTTTCTTAGAAAAGAGGTAAGAGATAGTTAAGTAGGCCTGATGTTAGGTCTGGAGAGGTCAGAAAAAGGAAGAAGGAAACACTGAACAGAAATATAAGTAAATTCTATTCCTTTGTCCTCCCAGGTAAGTGCTAGTTTTATTATGGCTAGAGTCTTGTGTGATTTCTGGATGCCTTTCTTAAAAAAAACAACAACATTCTTCATGGGTTTAGCAATAAGAGATTAGCAGTGTTTGTGGAGTGGAGAGGTAGGTAAAGGGAGTTCTCTAAACTGCATTGTAATGAAGGAATGAAGACCTGCTCCTTCTCTGTAGAGTTGACCAAGTTGCTAGTGTGTAGTCTCCACGAGTAAATCCTGGGACGTGCCAGTGTGGCCACAGTGAAGTTCAATAGCAAGGGCATATTTTTCTGTCCCTTCCCCATCACCACCCTCAACTTTAAGTACCTTAAGGGAAGAGACTGACCTAATACACAGCAGACGCATAATAGATATTTTCCTACCAAGGAAGGAAGGAAGGGAGGGAGGGAGGGAAGGAGGGAGGGAGGCAGGGACAAAGGGAGGGAGGGAGGGAGGGAGGAAGAAAGAAGTATTCAAAGAGGAAGAGAATACTGGTGCCATTACTGAGTCTTGTTGTAAGTGTTATATGCTTCCTAACCACACCAGTCTCCTTCAGGTCTCATGGCCTCTGAATAACTTGTTGCCTTTGTTTGGAATACCCATTTCTGTTACTTATCCTGGACTAAATCCTTCACATCCTTAAAAATTCAGCAGACATATCTCTGTTCTCAGGAAATCCCTTACTATTTCAGCTCAGGCTCAGATAAATGCCCTCCTTTGTAACTTCATAGACCCTATGCATATTTTTGTCTATTACAACATTAGTAAATTCCACTATTTTTTATCTTTCTTGTTAAGTTGTAAGATATTGTTATGCCAATGACTTTAAATTTTGGCATGGTATACTCAGGGCTGACCTTTACTCCATGTAGGAAAGGATTTTGAAATAATAGGGTTTAAAATGGGCTGGGCAAAGCAGGATCTCTAGAAATAGTAGTTAAGGATGGAAAATAGTCTGTGCTTAATGTTCTCTCTCTTCTCTGAGACTTGTGGCACAACTCATCCAAACCCTAAAGTGGATGTAGTAGCACACTTCTTAGAAATACGTTATTAGCCAAAAATAGTTTACTTTATATATGCTATAAGTGGTAAAATTGCATTTCTTTCATATATTTTCTAATTTAGATTTCTACCTATTCAGCAGGTTTCTCTTTCCAAATTAGTAGTTTTTATTACAATGTAACACCCTCATATTTTTTCTTTATATTTTAAAAGCTGCTACTAACACTTCTGGATCAAATTAAAACTGCTTGTTCTCTCTATTACTGCATTTCCCAGCCCCTGAAGTAGATAGCTATGTCTCTTTTTATATCCTTAATCATTCCAACTTCTATAATTATGCATCACTTATCATCAAACTGCTTTCTTGGCCCTCAGCCCCATGCAGTCTATGACCCTTTCTCTCTATCTCTAGCTTTTTTTCTTTAGACAGTTTTTTCTATTAGTAATAGAAAACACAATTTTCCCTTTTCTTTCTGCTACCATGTAGCTGCTATTGGAATTATTTCACCTAAAGCATCTATTTGCAGTAAAAAAAAAGTGTTGCAACAGTCCTGCTAAAAAAATTCTCCCTTATTCTTGAGACTGTTAAAAAGTTCTCTAAACTAAATATCTAAATATATTTAAATCAACAAGTACAGATGTTAGACTCAATTATCACTCCCTAACTAGAATCCCAGGATAGGGGAGAAGAATTAACTATTTTATGAATTAGAGATCTGTTTTTATGTTGGGCATTAAAAAAAACAATTTGTTGACTTAAATAAACTCTAGACCTTGATTTCTTGTATTACTTTAATTGAAAGTGATGACCAAACTTAGGCACCTGCTGTGAAAAGCAAGTGTGTGAAATTCTAACACACTCATGAGGTCAGAAGAATGTAATTTGCTAATTAAAACACACCAAGTGGTTTTAATGAGTCCATATACTTTTGAATCAGCTTAGTACATTCAGTTCAACATTCAGTCATCTAATAATTGAATAGGTGAATTTGAATCAAATTAATGAATGTAGTTATCGTTTTTATACATACCCCAAGTAATATTCAGTGCTACATTTAGAAAGATACTTGCTATTTCAACAATATATATTTTCAGTAGAGTTATCTCAGCTGCTCAAGTCATTATGTGCATAACAAATACTTCCAGTCACTCGGAGAGCTCTCCTTTAAAAAATGATATTTATTTAAGAGCTCCATCAAAAAAGAAGTGCATCACCATCACTACAAATTCTCCTTCCCTGAGATCTTGCAGAGTAACAGTACATACGCAGATAAATGAACCATTGAATGCTGTGTGTAATAGCAACAGCTGGCACCTCTCAGATAACGCTGAGCTGCCCAACCCCCATAGATGAGAAAATAGGCAACAACTAAGTCGAATTTTTATAGATCTGAAGTCTGCTGAATATCCATTGAAAGAGAGCAAAATGTGCATTAGACCTCGCCGACAAATGCTCAAGGTTCAATCTCTCAAACAGTTTTGCAGACCAACAAAAACAGGAGTGAAAGGGATTATCTCCATCCTCAAATTTTCAACATGGTCAAAGGGACTGTAAAATCCTTCTGGTGAGCAAGCCAGGTTTAATGGTTGGGAACAAATGCTTCTTTAGTCACAGGCCAAGCCTTTAGGATTTGTTGTAATTTCCTGTTACAGACAGCAACGGCAGTACACAACCTCCTGCTCTACTCCACCCCTTTCAGCCCCTTTGCCACACTGTTTTCTCTTCGTCTGTTCTTTCCCTTTCTTCCAGCACAAATCTAACTATACTGCAGGGCTTCCTGAAGTCTGTACTTTGAGGGCATGTGGATTATATTGTGATCTGTTCACCACAGTTCTGCACATATTACCACTCTCTAGAGAAGTAACTGTGTACTTGAACTGTTAATTGTAAACGTAATTGGTGACTAGTGGAAGGTGCAACAGAGCACTAACAGCTCATTAGGGGCTGAATAGCTAGCTGATCTTATGCAATCACTTGCTCTGTGGCTGTGCGTCAGCATAGCAGTGGGTCTCCCATTATTATTAGTCCTTTCATAGCCTGTGCCATTTTCCCTATGGACTTCTGTGATTGCACCTGTTGTCCAAAATCAGTCGTTTGCTGTGTGCACACTTCTATAAGCAAACTCCTGATATTCTTTTGAAACAGTGGCAACTATTATCCAATATTAGTTATTCTTTTATTCTGAGTTTGCAACAGACCTCTGTCTGTTTACCAATTGCATGTTAATTATTCTGACAGATTCATTTTAAAAGGCAAGTGAATTTAGTCTGAGATTACATGGAACAAAAATGTTGGATGGCTTATAATTATCTCCTGGTGTCTTTACTTCACTAAGACTACCCCACATGGCTAAAGACTGCCTTGAACTTATAGGGGTTCCCTATCTACTTCTTGAGCACTGGTTTGTGCCCCCAAATGATTCCTTTTATTTGCAATTGGGTATGACTATAAAGGTAATACGACCAACTTTTTTTATGTTGCAGTAACATATAAAGCTTTTGCTCCAAAATGTAGGAGAACGAGGTAAATTTCTTGCATTACTCCACACTGTACTGATTTCAGCTGTTCCTAATAATCATAAGCCAGAGAAGATGAACAGGGACCACCTGTGTGACAGTAACTGATCATTAATCAATTTCTACAAAGTGATTTCCTGTTCTACTTAAAAGGACATTGGCTAAATGCTTGATTTGTGTAAATTAATACTAAACCAACCACAATTCCTATTTCTTTGGTTTTGCTGCTGCTGTTGTTGTCATTTATTTAACTAGCTCTGAGGGTATAAATGCAATTTAGGAACCATTCCTAATGAATAGAAGCAGCATAATTTGTGTTTTTTTATAGTAGTAATACAAAGGATTAGTACATGATGAAGGAAAAAATACTGCCCAAATGCCATGAACCTCCAAAAATAGTGTTTGTAAATTCTACAATTAGAACAAAAACTGTGAGGAGAATGTCTAAAGACAAAAAATTATATATTAGTTTCATTCAAATTAAGGGAAAGAATAAGTAACAGCTAGGCTCAGACAAAAAGAAAAGAATAGAACCTATATTTTTCCTATTTTAAAATTATGATTTGTGTAATGGAGAAAGATTTTCAAACTGAAAAAGATGGAATTCAAAATTTGCAGAAATAATGAAGGCATCTAAGTGAGTTCAGCTGTCCTTGGCCAGATGCTTGCTGACAAAATTAATGAAACTGATTTGCAATTGATTTTGAAAAATCAAGAATAATGGATCAGAAGACTAGAGATGAGAAAACTGGGCCCTGGTTTTTAAAAACAGAAAATGAGATAAATATTACAAACCATATATTATAAATCCTGTTGCCAATTTTTGAAAAATATAGCAGACAAATTATTAACTTAATTGTGAGAAAAGAAGGTGGTGATCACTAAGAGCTAGGGTGAGGTCACAAAAAGCCAGGTTTTATCAAACTGAACTCATGTGCTTTTCTAATCATCTTATAAAATTATTGATTAGAAGAATGACTGTATGTACCACAGATGAATGTTACCAAAACACCAGGAAATACCTGCTATGGTACTGTCAGTGATTGAATGGAGAGAAATGAAGAGAATGTTAATAAAGCTGAGTTCACCTAAAGGGGATTTCTTAGATTATGTTGTGAGGGTTAATGTCTCTGTCAATGGGTTACATGAGGATATAAATCACGGAGGTTGGGTGTGTCACAAAAATTTGGATGAACAGAGACAACATGTTAAAAGGTAGACCTGGAATTTTAAGTTTTTAGGAACTTAGAATAATAATAGAAATCTCAAAAAAATAAGACTGAGAATATGTGTCAAATTTAACATATGGATATATATAGAAAACTTTGGCTGTCAAGTTCACTGCAATTTCAATTCAAATCAATAGTCTGACAAAGTTATATCAGAAATAAAGAGAAATAAAGGTAATGTTAGATTTGAGGGGTAATTATCCAACTTGATGTCTTGACCATGAAACACCAGAATTCTCAGTTCAGTAGGACCCTGAAAAGTCATCTTGCTCAAAAATTTTTACGATTCGCACAAATTTCCTTCAGCAATACTTCTAATAAGCTGCGTTTTACCTTTTTCAATACCATCAAAACAGGACATTCCATTTTTCTTTGGGGCCCAATTGATTTGCCTGTGACTTTTAGCAGATAGATATCATTCTCTTCACTTGAAAAGCACAGAAAAGTTCTAATCCATCTTGTGTCTGACAACTCTTTAAGTACCTGAGCATCTCTTCTTCTTTTTTTTGTATTTTCTCGTGAAATATATATCAAGTCAATATCTCCTCTTTTGTTAATATTGCCATCCATTTATATAACACATAGTTACTGTTCCAACTGATGTGCTAGTATTGATGATAGAAAGAAAAATAAGACTTTTCTCTGCACTCAAAGAGACATGCTGTTTAAAAGGAAACAACATATTATTAACTCATATTAGAATTTTTGCCAAATAAGATCTCTAAGGTCCTTTTCATTTTTGCAAATAGTAGCAACTGCTAAGCCATGTTTCACCTGTTTTACTGATACGAATACTAGTTCAGTTTTTTTGTGTGCCTTTTTATTTATTTATTTTTAATATTTTATTTATTTATTTATTTTTAGAGAGATGTGGAGGGAGGGAGAAAGAGAGGAAGAGAAACATTGATGTGTGAGAGATGCATTAACCAGTTGCCTCTCACACGCCCCCAACCAGGGACCAGGCCTGGCCCTTGGTTCACAGACCTGTACTCAGTCCACTGAGCCACACCAGTCAGCACATTAGTTCAGTTTTATACCACTGAAAAAGAGATGCTTTATGATCTAGTAATATTAAAGCTTCTTAAAATTTGTAAGTTTAAAGCAACCAGCCCATATTAAGGCCCAAGTACAACTCCTCCCTTTAAGGTTGCCAGTCTATTGGTAGATGAAAGTGTGTAAAACAAGAATCACATTATAATGTTATATGTTGTAGAACAGAGATATGTAGTGAATGGTACAGGAATGCAGAAGAAAAAGCAGAAATTATTTTGCTGTTTACTATTTCAATGAAAAAGATTTATTCATAATTGCCAATGTGGCACTTGAGATTTTTATTTTAATGACAGTTGGCATATAAGATTTTAGTTTTTAAGAACTGGAACTATTTTCTGGAGGAGACTTGAAGGAGGTATGATAGCTATCTTTCAGATAATTGAAGGGCTAATGTATACACACACATGCACATATTTGGTTCTGGTTCTCTGAAGAACCCTGAATAACATAAAATGAGAATTCTAAAATAGGAGTTTCAGAAAAATAAAGTATACAAAGTGAGGAAGAAGAAGTATTCAAAGGGATAATGGGCAAAATAGTCTTAAAGATTTAAAAAACAAAAGTCTCAAGCAAAATAAACAAAAATAAATTTGCACAAAGCTAGCTTGCAGTGTAACTAAAAAACACCAAAAGAAAAAAATCTTAAAAGCAACTATACAAAATAAGACAAATTATCTTAAAAAAGTGTCAGTTCAGTTAACCAGATTTCTTTCTCATTAGCAACAGAGTACATAAAATGACAATGGAATAAAAAAGCAATAAAGTATATTCTTCAATGTGGCAAAGACAATGATCATTTTTCTACAATTCTATATCCAATCATTATTTTTCCACAATTCTATACCAATTCTGAAACCCAACTATACTATTATACACACACACACACATGCACACACACACGTGTGTGTGTGTGTATGTATATATATATAATTAAATTTGGTATGTATATTTGTGTATGTAGCATATAAGTGCATAAATATAATCTTTAAAGCCATGAACACATCTAGAACATAGAAAGAATGAAAACAAACAATGGAAAAAAAAGGTAAATTCAAAATTTTAAAAGGAAATATGGTGAAGTAATAGTAATATGTGACAACATCGATTTTTACCAACAGAATTTAATAAACTGAGCAGTTATGTAGTCAAATAAAGGTTTCAAATTATGTTCAGATAGATTTGACCAAATTACACAAAAAACATTGACAAATATAAACATAGTGGGAAAATTAATATACCCTCACTCAAATCGATAGAGGAAAAAGACAAAAAAAAAGTGGTAATATAGAGAATTTGAACAACATAATTAAGGAGTTTAAAGATGAGCATTTATAGAGCCCTACACAGGACAATTGGAGAATATATTTTCCTTTCAAGCATGTGAGAGTCATTTTAAAAACTGCCCACATAACAAATCACAAAAAGAACTCTGATAACATAATATGACTGCCCCAATCCCCAATATGATATGCTGAGAAACTAAAAAACACACTTAAAACTTTTTTTTTACACCAAATTGTATTCAAAGCACTAGTAAAATTATATTCAAAAGAAAGAAATGATTGCAGCATAACAATGCTGCAGATAGTGGTGTACAAGTTTCCTGACGCTTAGTGATGTCTTCCCAACTAGAGCCTCAGTTTTCAAGTTACCAGATAGAAAATAGTGGAAACATTATTTTATCTCTCTGAGGCCAGAAAAATGGCTTTGATGGTGAGAAGTGACACCATTTAAACATCAAAGATTAGATTACCCCCCAATTTAATTATGTTTTCTTCTTGTTATTTCCCCAAGATGAAAAGTTAGAATGTAAGGACCACTAAAAGGAAAAAGGAGGTAAATTACCTCTTAGAAGAAATCCTGATCAGTGCCTGCTGATTTTTTGTTAATCGGACAAAACAATGAATTAAGTTTTAAAATTGCAACCACACCATTATGCTTAACTGAAATTGTCAGTATGAATACATTTGTACATAATACATTACAAATATACAAGAAAACAATGACCTGTTTCCAATCCTTTCAACTTCAATAAAAAAATAAATAAATGTTATCATTAATGGAGATTTGAAAAATAATTTTTATGGTAGAACTTTAGAACTTGAACTTTATAGTGATCAAAATAACTTCTGAATACTGCAACTAGCCTAAATCAATGAGAAATTGACAAATGTATATGATTAGTTTTCCAAATGGAAGACAATTTATTTGGAAGGAATTTGTAACTGAAAATATTGTTCATTAAAAAAACATGGTTACCCAGAGAAAAACTCTTAAGATTGCCAGTACTTTCACAGGCCTCCAACAATTCATGAAAAAGCAAATTAGATCTATATTAAAAAAATTTTTAAGATTGTATTTATTTGTTTTTAGAGAGCAGAAGTGAGGGAGACAGAGTGGGAGAGAAACATAACTGTATGGTTGCCTCTTACGTACCCCCACTGGGGACCGGACCTGCAACCCAAGCATGTGCTGTGACTGGGAAACGAACCAGAACCCTTTGGTTCACAGGCCAGCACTCAATCCAATGAGCTACACCAGACAGGGCTACATTTTTGGGGGGTGGGGGGGCGGGGAAGGGACTTCCAGCCAAGATGGAGGCCTAGGTAGACACACTGTGCCTCCTCACACAACCAAAAGAAGGACAACTAAATTTTTTTGACAACTAATTTAAAACAACAACAACAACAAAAACAGAACTGACAGGAATTGAAGTGTATGGAAGTCTGACAACCAAGAAGTTAAAGAAGAAACATTCATCCAGACCAGTAGGGAGGCAGAGACAGGTAGCCAGGTGGAGAGGACTTGCGGCAAGGCAGTGGCTAGAGGACCAGGGTGGGCAAGACGGCAGCTGGTGGACCAGGCAAGGTGGTGGCTTACAGACTGGGAGGTCCCACATTTGAGTGCATATAAACCAGGAGGAACAACTTGGGGAGCGAGACAGACTGCACAAGCCAGCTAAGCCTCAAAGCCTCTGACTGAAAACACCTGTGGGGATTGAGGCAGCAATGGGAGAAACTCCCAGCCTCATAGGAGAGTTCATTGGAGAGATCCACAGAGTCCTAGAATGTACACAAATCCACTCACCTGGGACTCAGCACCAGAAGGGCCCAATTTGATTGTGGGAAGTGGGGGCAGTAACTGAAAACTGGCACAGAGTGGAACAAGTGGCACTGTTCTCTCTCAGACCCCTCCCCCACATATTCACAAGGCTTCCACAGGGGTTGCCCCACCCTGGTGAACACCCAAGGCTCTGCCCCTCCCTGAACAGAGTCCCAGTTCAATGATTGGTTGATAAGAAGTATTAAGTTTCTTTTGCTTAAGGCTATACAACTCCGACAGGTCAATGCAGCTCCGGGAGCTTTTGCAAACAAATTCAAACCCACAGGCTGTTTCCCAGCAACCTGACTTATAGTATAAGTGATTCCTTAGGTCTTAAGTGTCCCTTTTTATGGGATATATACTAAACTGACACATATGACCACATGAGGACTCCCAGGAGATACTTGTTTTGCTATAGGCATTCAGCAGCTCAGCAGCGTTAAGGATTCATTCTTTTTCCTGCCTTGTTCTAAAATTTGACTTGGGATTTAACTTTAAGGAAGTAGTAATGAGAAAAGGGGGGTGTAGAAGTAATAATGAGAATAGGTTGGTATCATGGAAATGGAGAAGGGAAAGTGGGGAAAGTGAAATAGAAGACTGAGAGTGTATTAACTTCTTTTTTTAGCTATCATTATAAATTGCACTTTATCTTCTTACTAGTGTACACCTTTCTGAAGTATGCCTCCCTCCATTTCTTCCCACCCTTTTCCCCATACCCTTTTCATCTTTTTTCTATTTTAAAATTTATCTTTATTTTTTACTTTACTTTTTAAAATTTTTATTGAATTTATTGGGTGACATTGTTTAATAAACTTTTATGGGTTTCACATGTACAATTCTGTAATACATCATGTGTATATTATATTGTGTATTTACCACCTCAAGTCAAATCTCCACTTATTCCTCTTTACCCTTTTCTACCTCCCCTCACCCCCTTCCCTCTGGTAATCACCATACTTTCGTCTGTGTCTAGAGGTTTGTTTTTTTCTTCTTAATCCCTTCACCTTTTATTCACAACTCCCAACCCCACTTCCTTCTGACAGCTGTCAGTCTGTTCTCTGTTTTTATGAGTTTGTTCCAATTTTGTTAGTATATTTTATTTATTTATTAGATTTCATATGTAAGTGAAATTACATGGTATTTGTCCTCTCTGACTTGCTTATTTGACTTAGCATAGTACTGTTCAGGTCCATCCATCCATGCTGTCACAAAAGGTAAGATTTCCATCTTTTGTATGGCTGAGTAGTATTCCATTGTGTAAATGTACCATAGCTTTTTTATCCACTCATCTGCTGATGGGCACTTGTGCTGCTATTTATCTCCTTTGAACCTGCCTAAAAACAGGAGTAGACAACCCTTGATGGTGTGTAATGGGAAGAACACTGTTTATAATCAGGGGGTCTAGATGTATGTTACAGCTCTGCCACTTACTGCAAATAAATTTTAATGTCAAACATCTAGTCTTAAATAAACTATAAATGGGATTTCAGTCACTTTGGCAGGTGTTTGAGACATTTTAGTAGAAACAAATGGAACTGAAGCCATCAGCTCTAACTGCTTGGGCAACAACAGCATGTTCCTAGACAACAGGGGTAGCTTAATGCTTGAGCTAGATTCACTGTTTTATTTTTAGGACTCTTCCATTCAGGCCAGTGCAAATTCTTTCTAGTTATTGAGTATCAAGCCTACGGTGAAAACCAGTGATCATTTTTCCTTCTTTTACAGTAATCTTAATTTCCTACTTTATTTGCATTAGTTTAAACATTTACCCTCTGCAGTTTCACTTTTTTAAAAATTATGATAATTTCAACAAATGAATCCCAAATACTTATTTGATCTGTGTTAGTCAATATAAGCCCATGTGCAGATATATCTTTGGGACAAAATTACAGGAATGTTTATTTTGCTGTGAATCAATTACTACCTGTTGCCTTAAAGTCTCAATGTTGTGTTTTGTTGCCATCATAGGACAAATATGAATTCTACTTTCTATCTTATCTAGTTCAGTTTAGCTGATCCCAGTCTTCAGGGGGATTGCTGAAAACTAGCTTTCTAAACTGCTTACACAGTGTCTTTTCTAAGGTGACCTAGTCATGGTGGCCATTTGGCACAAGATTAACCCTACCACTGTCATTGGGCATGTGATTGCATCACATTTAATTAATTGTAATTAGGAAAAGAAATTCAGTTGTGTTTGACAGGTTTAAAAGCAAACATGTGATTGTGCACTCCCCTGTTAAAATGTGGTCCCATTTACAAAAAAAGGGTCTGGGTCCTCTAGATTCAAAGATTAATTTTAGAAACACTGTCACCTGGTGGTATATTAGAGTTAGTGCACTTGGCTTTTCCTCAAGTTTTTTTAATGTCCAATTCTATAGGAGAAATGAATCAACCTCTGAGAAACTACACAGCACATCTTAATTACCAAGGGTAGTTCAGAATGGAACTAGCAAATCTTTTCCATCATGCTGAAAGTTTTTAATATTCTAAGACCAAAGACCATTTCTCATTTTGGGAAGTCCAACCTACTGTTCAGAGATTCTAGGTGTCTTCCCTCCCATGTCTTTCATCACATGTATTTGTAACTTGTAGAAACATGAAGAAATCTTGAACAACATTTTGCACTGATAAAACCATCTTTCTTCTATTGTGACCCTTTGCTTATTTGTGAAAAGTAGGGCATATACCTTATGAGAACCACAGACAAGGTAACAAAACCCAAAATATAACTCTGTCTGCAGGTGTAATGCTCCCCTCCCTAGGCTGAAATGAGTCATAAATTTCCTGACCTGGACAGTATTATGCTAAGAGAAATAAGCCATTCAGAGAAAGTAATATATTGTAGGGTTTCACTTATATGTGGAATTTAATGAACCAAATAAATTATCAAAATAAAAACAACTCACAGAGACAGAGAACAGACTGATAGCCGTGAGAAGGGATGGGGTTGGGGGGCTGGGTGAAAAAGGTGAAAGTATTTGAGCAAAAAAAACAAAAGCAAATACAAAAACCTCATAGACACAAAGAACATACGGTGATTACCAGGGGGAAAAGGAGTAGAGGGATGTAGAAGAGGGTAATGGTAATGGGGGAATAAATGGTGATAAAAGGAGACTCCTCAGAGTTTCAGTGGCTGGATGAAAAAAGTGAAGGGATTAAACAAAAAAAAAAAGACTCAGAGATACAGACTGCAGTATGATTACCAGAGGGAAAGGGCAGGTGAGAGGATGTAGAAGAGAGTAAAGGAGGAATAAATGGTGATGGAAGGAGACTTGACTTTGGGTGCTGGACACACAATACAATGTACAGATGCTATATTATAGAATTGTACATATGAAACCTATGTAATTTTATTAACCAATGTTACACAATAAATGCAAATAAATAAATAAATAAATAAATACCTAGCTAGCAAGAGAATAGAAAACAATGTTCCCTCTTCCTGCATTGTTCTCATTTCTCCAAAATGCAGAAACCACGAGAAGTACTATCAGTCTAAAGATAGGTCCCAAAAGTGCTATTATATGCTTGTCTGAATAGACCTTTAAGGAGGAAAATAGAGGCCCATAGGTTGATAATCAATGACTTAAACAGTATAGCTATGCATAAAATCCTACAGCATATACTTGGCAATTGACTAGCGTGTTTGATCAATGAAGATAGCAAAACCAAACATTTCATCCACTATGTCTGCTTTTGGGGGTGAAGAAATATAGTTAAACTTTCCATATACAAAACCCAGTCTTTTAGCTTATGCTGCAAGATTTGGTTATGGCAGTTAAAATATTTGCCATCATCTTTGATGTTATGAGGGACTCCAGGTTGGCCTCAGAAACCTTAGTCTACTAACTGGAGAAGATTCATGTCTAATGTTAGAAATGAATATTTTGTGGTCTTGAATACTTCCTGTCAAAATAAGTTTAAATGTGAACATTCATCCTTTCAGAATTGGTAGCAGCATAACAGTTCCCCTTCTGTGAGAATGTACTGGGGGAAATCATGGCACTGCAGCTGCCTTTGTGTCTCAGGCTTGAAGAATATCAGAAAGTCACTGCTACCTTCCACAGCAAAGAGAGTATGAGCAGGTTTCTCACAGGGCAAGATTAAAAACCCTCTTATTAATGTATAATTTATATGTATAAGTTATACACATATATACACATATATCCATTCACCCATATATGCATACATTAAACATATATACACATAATACATGCATGTTAAATGTATGTGTATATACATCTATTATCTATATACATATGTGTGTGATGCTCAGTATATATTTTCAGTTGGCAGTGTAAACATGTAGACCACTGTCATGATTGGATTAGTCTCTGGTGGATTCTCATTCAGACTCAACAAGAATCACAAATTGCCTTGATAGCTACCTGCCCGTGAACTCCCCAATCTTAACTAACCAAGCCAACTTTTTTTTTTAAAAAAGCAACTGGCATAAGTTGAGACTTCAGCACTCAGAACCATTAGTTTCTAGCACATCTCTTTAGCAAGGCATAGTATTAAATTAAATAAAAAAAACAAGAATCTATCCATTTTTTAAAGAATAATTTGTTTTCTGTGAATGCTTTATTGTCTCTTTATGAGTAATCCCTACTCATTGCTGCATCTACTTCCAGCCTGGACCCAAAAGCACTATTCTACACTTGATCTTAGCCAAAAGGCCGAGAAGCGATCCAAAAGCACTATTCTGATTTTTGCTCCCAAAACCTGAGCTGAGTTGTGTTGTCATGCTCTCTCTTTGAGAACCATCCTCAGAAAAGAAAGACACTGCCTGCGCTGCTGAAAGATTGTACCTTTTAGACAGAAAAAATGTGTATCAATTTTTCAAAAATTGCTAAGCCTAGATTAACTTTTAGCCTATTTATAAAATATTTTATTTCACTTATTTTGTTTCTGTATAGTTCTAATAGTGCTTGAAAAAGAAAGTAGATGCCAGATGTTATACCTGTGAAAAAAATCTTGAAGATATGAATTATATTTCATTTATCTTTGTATTTACCACAATGGCTGGTACAGACTCAGAGCCCAATGAATGTCTGCTGAATGACTAAAATCATCTTTAGCCTGTGTGACACAGTAATTCTTGCCAGCTCTGTTGGAACATCTTGATCCTCTACAACCTTGGTACTAAAAGTGTGGTCCTTGTTCATTGCCTGGGAGTTTGTTAGAAATATAAAAATCATAGGATATACCACTGACCACACTGGAATCTTCATTTTAACAAGATCCCAGGTTTTTCTTATGTGAAAGCACTGCTTCTATATATGTTCGTTTCTTTATCAAGATGGTCAGGCTTTGTTTTCTTAAGCTCTTGCCATATGAATATACTTATCTTATATTGATTCCAACAGGACCTTTTATTGAAGAGGGTAGAGAGATTGTGTTTATATTCACTGTCCATAGGCTCAAACACAAAATATCCCTTTTGTGGGTAGTCATTACCCTTTGATAAGGATGTTATTATATCGATTAATATGAATGTAATCTTGAACATAAAGTACAGTGGTCTTCTGTCTAGAATGTAGAATACTTTACAATGGTATTCAAGATATTTTTGTCTTGTTTCAAACTATTCTGAAGATCAATCAGTAATTTCAAAATTGATTAGTTGAGACAGTTATAAAATATCAGTTTAATAACTAAAGTTTAAACCTTGAGGATGATGTATATACCACCCTCTTGCTCTGTTCCTGTGAGTGTAGAAGCACACACATGTGTGCAGAGAGCAAGACATGCACTCACAGATAAAAACTGAGAAAACAATAACAAGTGGACAAATGGAAAAAAGAGATGATACTGCCAAGAATGGGAAAATTGGCAGGAAAAGAGAAAATCAAAATAAGATTTTTAAAGCAGTTTTGAAAATATAAGGACAGAGGTTTTAAAGAAACAAAGATTGGAATTACCTGTGTTTATAAAGGGCCACAGCTGTTACTGGGCAGGAAACAGGCCCAGAGAGAGTGCTTTGGGCCAGCCTACGGTGCATGGCTTCCTAACTTTGTATAGCAAAGATTTCACATGAATCCAGGTGATTTTGAATGTGTGTTTATTAAGGCTGGGAACAATGAAACAAGAAAGGGCTTAGGATAGAAGAAGCAACAGGACAGAGCCTAGGTAGGGCTGCTTTGCTCATAGGAAAGTCAGATGAAAGGGGGCCTTAGAGACAGGTAGGGGGCTGGCCTGGGACAAGCTGCTGCTGCCCATTGCTTCCCTGGTTGCAAGTCTCATGGAAACCCTTAGGGTTTAGAAGATGTACCTCTGAGAGGGAAGAAAGTCGTGGGCATGCTCCTGGGTGGCAGAGCAAGTAGGCCCTGGGTCCTTCATCTTGAAGGCTTCGTTTTAAAGGCTTAGAGTTTAGGGGAGGTATTAGGGGAGGAACTCAAAAGAATATTTGTCAGCTTTGTGCTGATATGCCAAAATGAGATTTATTCTCTTGCCTTCATCTGTCCTTGGGTGTTGTTGGCAAAAATGGCGCTAACTGGATTTCTGCTATCTCCCTCCCTGAGAATGTTGATTTTTGGTACTTACCCTCTGGTTGGGGAGAAGTGTAAACCATTTACTCTTACATAACCTTGGTTAGGAAAGATAGGATTTTGGGATTTACTAGATGGCTATAAACTGTTTGGCCCTTTATCTGTCTCAGTTTCCCTGTTCTACTTGTCCTGGCTTACTAACCTGCCTCAATAATCTTGGCTTATGGTATTTCCAATACACAAATTAATGAATAGCTTTTACTCTCCAATTCAACAATCACAGTTTAACTCTAAGGTTGTTAAAGGTATTAGAGTTATAACATTTTGCTCTGTTATACCTGGATTGACCTCTGCAAGTGTGTGTGTGTGTGTGTGTGTGTGTGACACTAAGGTGGGTTTTGAAAACATACTCTTATTTCTAGGGGGTGTCTGCACACTCCCAGTGTGGATAGAGTGATAGTCATCAGTCGGGTTGAGTGAATACTTACGTGATTTATTTTACACTTTTCCAATTCCTTGCCAAAGCTGAATAATCCAGCAGAGCATATTCAAGAATCAACTAATGAATAAAAATAAGTGGAAAGGCAAATCAATGTTTCTGTCTCTCTGTTCTTTCTCTCTCTCCCCCTCTTCCCCTTTCTCTCTCAAATCAGTTAAAAATTGTTGATATATTAGGTGTGTGAAAGAAATGGGTGTTTTTTTAACAGTTTGCTCCATCTGTGTCACTAATGTGGATCTTGCCACCTTGTAGCCTTACAAATCAATATCCAAATTCAATGACAAACTTTTTCAAAAGTATAACTCATTAAGCTTTAGTGCTGTTTAGGGCAAAGGCCTTGCCTGTGTTAGGCAATCAAGCACTGATATTGACTCTTTAGGACATTTTTAAGGCTATTTATATCACAATAAAGGCATTTTATTAGCCTCATCAATCAGTAGAATGCAAATTCTATCCTGGGATCAGCTCTGCCTGATCCTGTGGACCAGGGAAGGGTGAGAAATTATGGGATGCATTATTTTCAGTCTTATTTGAAACTTTCTAATTAAAACAATGCACGAGCACAGTTTATGCTTATAAAATAAATGAAGGAGGCACCCTGGATGTAGTAATGAAAGTTTAAGCTTGCCTTTCCCCTACTTGACAGAGAATTGGTGGTCTGCCAGTAGAGCAATTGCTGGCTTCCATACTTAGAGACACAATGCATCTGTCGTCTGACCAAGATGAATGTCCTGGCCATGCAGTATAGCTGCACCCAGCTTGTAGCACTGGCCTAGAGTAGTAGCTCCTATCATCTCTGACTTGGCAAGTTATGCTGCTTTTCACTTGGTCAGGGAAATGCTATCCCATAGTATTTAACAGTTCAGGCTCAAGAGTCAGACAAGATTGGGATCAAGTTCCCTCTGACTTATTTGAGCTGAATTTTTCTCAATTGAGAAACAAGGGACCTACATCTTAGGGATGTTGTGAGAATTAATGTAGATAATGTGCACTCACTAAGTAGTAAACTAATGTTATTAGTTTCTATACATTCTCACCTCTAGTTGGGCATATAGCACTGATGAAAAGATACGGTTGATGGTGATGTTTGTAAGATTAAGACCAGCAATTTTAGTGTCTGATGAAGTTAGATTTGGACCCAAGCTCTGCCACTTATGAGCTGTGAATTCTTGAAAAATAAACTTACTTTCTCTGAGTTAGTTCTTTAAGCTATAAATGGTTATGAACACAATAATGTCAAACCCTCAAAGTTGTTGTGAAGACCAATGGAAAATTCATGTTTGTAACATATGTTGAATGTTTTCTACATGTCCATAGTGCTTCACACACCATAAACATTCCATCAGCAACATTTTTATATGATTGTTGAGAGCCTGGACAAATTTTAGAAAGAAATACCTATGTGCATGCCTGCAGAATTATTAATTTCATTGATTGTGTACATTTAGTTAACAAATATGTATTGATTATCTTTGATAGCTAAACAGTGGGGACACAAAGAAGAACAAGATAGGGAAATCTCTGTTCATAGATCTCATAATTTACACAGGGAAAATGGACTCAGACCTTTTAAAGTAACTACAGTACGAAGTGATGTGAAAGATAGTGACTGGGGGATTCAGAGAGGTTCTTGGTCAGCATAAACCCCTCTGAAACAATGCAGTTTAAACTAGGAAAGAATGCAAATATGGGAAGGGATGGTGAACATATTTTAAGCAAAGAGACCTGCAAGTACAAAGGCTCTGAGGCAGAAACGTGTGATAAGAAAGGCCAGGTGTCTGGAGTGTGGTGACCCAGGGATGGATTAATAAAATATGAGGTCAACAGTTATTCTACGACCATACCACCCTTAACATGCCTAATCTCATCTGAGGGCAATAGGTAGAAGCAAGATCATGTAAAGACTTTGTAGGTGATGGTGAGAGTTTGGATTTTATGGTAAGTGCTTTAAAAAAGCATAGGACAATATTAGAGCTGGTGAGGGTGGTCTGCCTTCCCTTTTAAAAGGTAATACTGTATGTCAGGAAGACAGATGGTGGTAGCTTATACTAGCATTATGGAAATGTATACAAGGGTAATAACAGTAGAGAAGAAAGGAAGGGAAATATATATGAAGCATATTTGAGGAGTAGCATTGCTGATGAATTTCATGAAGAAAATTTTTTGAAAAAAGAATCAAGGATGACTTAAAAAGAATTTATGATAAAATAAATGTTTATCTCTTTTTACAGGTAAACATTTTAATCAACTTGGACCAAATCAGCCAAGTACTTTATTCAAGGGAGAGTTCTGGATTATTGAAGTCATATTCTGGCTCATTCCAAAGTGTGATGCTTCATACCTAACTTTTCCAAAAACCTTAAAGAGACTGAAGGAATTTTTAACAGAAAAAAAGAAGTGGGAATGCCCTAATTGGGAAAGAGAGCTTACCTTAGATACTATGTGTTGAATTTTACTGTGTGCTAGGCCCTGTACCCTGGATTTATTTAAATTATATCATTTCGTTTATTCACAAAGCTCCTAAGTGAAATATAAATGCAATTATAAATGAATTTTGACTATTTTTAAAATTTTTTATTGTTGTTCAGTTACAGTTGTCCCCTTTTTTCCTCATTACTCTCCCCTGCCCTGCCCATCCCTTCTCCCATATTCAGTTCCCCACCCCACCCATTGTCCGTGGGCCCTTTACACTTGTTCCTTGACTTGACCCTTCCCCTTCTTTCCCTGTTATCCCCCTCCCCCATCCTCTCTGGTCACTGTCAGTTTGTTCTTTATGTATCATCTCTGGTTCCATCTTGCTCATTTGTTTGTTTTGTTGGTTAGGTCCCACTTACAGGTGAGATCCTATGGTACTTGTCTTTCACCACCTGGCTTATTTCACTTTAATCAAAGTGTATTATGACCCCGTAGAATAATGCCTAGCCAGATGCTAAATAACTGTGTATTGAATTAATTAATTAAGTAGGTATGACTATTCTCAATTTAAATGTAGAAATGGAGGCCCACTAAATTTAAAGCAGATGCTGAGATTCTCATAGGGTGTGCAACTGAGCCAAACTTTGAATTCACTAAGTGTTTTTCTGTATCTTCTGCAGTTGACTGGACAGGAAGGTACATGCTAATCTTTAAAACCTCCATTCTGAGGATTCCTGCTATGGAAATCTCTGAGCCTCATTCAAATGCAGAGAAGAGGTTTGGCTATGTCAGGAAACTTTGGTTTAGTGATCTGAGGAATGATCATGATCAGGATCTCATTCTATTTTGTCAAACTATTCCCTATACTATATTTATACCAACATGGAGGCGTTGAGGGAAGTACTGTGAAGGAACAGAAATAGATTGATAGGATGAGTTGCAGGTAAACATTAGAGGATAAACATTACAGGATAAACATTACAGGATAATTCAAGATAGTGTATTTGGGGAGAGATATATCCTAAGGTTAAAATAAACTGTGAAATAATTCACTAAACTATATCAACTTGTTAATTATTGATTGAAATGTTTTTGCTGCTGCTATTTCAGTTAAAAAGAAGTAAAGGTACTCAACTAGTGTAAGGGAGAGAACTCAGGAGAAAAGAGAAATGAAGAAAATGGGATATGTGTGGAAAAACAAAATGAGAGAGTGTATTAACTGAAGACTTTTTTCTTTTAAAATTGTGGGGACTTTTCTGTCATGAGAAGTTCATGAGAAACACATTATGTACTAGATTATACTCTCCATTTTTGTTTGAGTTGTTATAGTCCCTCTTTTACAAAGGAAATGTGATTGACCATGTGTTATTACAAATAATCCATCAGGTATGGAACAGCACAGTGAACAAAGCCATATGTTTTGTATCCTTTTCATCCCCATTCTTATTGCCAAGTGGTGCTGGTTGAGTCTTATCTCAGCTGCTGAGCCTGCTGTGGGGAATATGTGCTACCAGGTTAAAGAGGCTTGTTTTTCAAGGACCTAAGGGACATTAATTCTGAGGCATTTGGACTATTTTCTTCACTGGATTGCTCTATCAGTAACTTGCTGTTAAGTACAAAGGATTAAAGTAGTGGTTCTCAATGGACGAGCAGCAGTTGTCAAGGGGGTCCTTGGACTTGAAAATTTGGGAGCTACTGGTAATGGAATGAATCTCTGTCTACCTATTCTGCACTGTCTATAAGCTGGGTTTATCATTCAAAATGTTTTTGGTTACAAAACACAGAATACTTGATTTAAACTCACTTAAGCATAGAGGGAATACATTGATTTGCATAAGTGAGAAGCACAGCAAGGGGCTGGCTGCAGGTGTCAGCTGACCACTCCCTTTGTGTCCTGCTTTACTAGCTTCCCTGTTGACTTTTTTCCCACTCGCCTGATAGGCTTTCTTCGCATGGTCAGAAGATGGCCATGGCAGCACTGCACGTTGTGTCCTCTGGCCTTTAAATATCCTGGAAAGAGCAAGCCTCTCTCTCCCCAAAACCTATAGAAATCTCAAACCACTTTATTCCATTTTACTGGCTTGATTGGGTTACATGTCTGTCTCTGGACCAATAATAGATACACTGCTTGCTCAGTCCTGGGCACCATCTCTGCAGTAAGCAAGTGGGTCACAGCCAACTTATAAAGGCAAGAGAGATGAAAGTATGTATTCTTGCCCTGACCAGTGTCTCTCAATTGGTTGGGCATTGTTCTGCAAAGAGAAAGTTCCCCTAGTTTGGTTCCCAGTCAGAGCACATGCCTGGGTTGCAGGTTTGATCCCCAGTCGGGGCACATAAAAGAATCAACTGATTGATGTTTCTCTCTCACATCAATGTTTCTCTCCCTCCCTTCTCCCTCTCTTCCCCTCTCTCTAAAAAAATTGTTTTTAATTTTTTAAAAATGAGCTGTGGTTGGTGTAGCTTAGTTGCTTGATGCATACTCTCATAGACCAAATGTTTGCAGGTTTGATTCTAGTTCAGGG
Source organism: Phyllostomus hastatus (assembly GCF_019186645.2). Classification (NCBI taxonomy): domain Eukaryota; kingdom Metazoa; phylum Chordata; class Mammalia; order Chiroptera; family Phyllostomidae; genus Phyllostomus; species Phyllostomus hastatus. The sequence continues at coordinate 83,930,473 of NW_025333977.1, read as the reverse complement.
CACATACCTAGCTTGCAGGTTTCATCCCCAGTGTGGGAATAAAAGGCAATACAATAAGGCAACCAATCAAAAGTTTCTCTCTCACATCAATGTCTCTGTTTCTCTCTCTCTCTCTCTGAAAACAATGGAAAAATGTTCTTAGGTAAGGGGAAAAAGTGCATATTAAAGCAAGAGTGAGTGAAGGAAGTGGAAGGATTTGATGAGGAAAGAGAAAGATGATGGAGAAGAGGAATGGAGAGGGAAGGAAAGTATCTACACAGATAGCATCTATACTTAGATTTACATTTAAAATGTCTAAGTAGGTAAGTTTTTTATTTATAAGGAAAAACCTTTGACTATACTTTATATTTAAAAAATATGCTTATTATATTTTATTTTAAAAACTTATAGTAACAAATATTTTTAAAGTGGGGCAATGAGAATAAGAATAAATTATTTTTGAGTTTCATCATTATAATTAAAAAGATGTTCTTCTTCAAATTCTATTTCCAACATGGTCAATAATGTATAGAAAAAAATACAAGAATCTTTAGCCACAACTCCAAGGCCTTATCTTTAAAATGGACATAATTTTTAGTCCATGTGTTAGTATTTAATAGTCATTGTTTTTTTCCAGTCAGGCATTAGATGACTGAGCTATATCTGAAAGAACAATCCAGCCCATGTAAGAATTTCTGCTACCTATATTTGTACCTATACAGTTGAGATTTAGTTAACTCTAGCTTCCTAATCATATGCTGATAACCTTGGCTTTGTATGTATACAAAATCATCCTATCAGATTGTAGAAATCTCTTTTATTGATATTTTATTGACAATGCTATTACAGTTCTCCCAATTGTTTTCCCTTTCCCCACTTCTACCCAGCACCCACCACTCCTTCAGGCAATCCCCACACCATTGTTCCTGTCCATGGGCCATGTATATAAGTTATTTGGCTACTCCATGTCCTACCAGTACTTTACATACCCATGGCTATTCTGTAACTATGTAAAAGTACTTCATAATCCCCTCACCTCTTCACCTATTCCTCTATACCACCCCTCCTATTGGGCAACCATCAAAACACTCTCTGTGTCCATGATTCTGTTTCTATTTTTGTTTGCTTAGTTTGTTTCTTAGATTCAATCATTGATAGATACCTATTTTTTCCATTTTATTGTTCATAATTTGGATCTTCACCTTTTTCTTAAATAAGTCCCTTAACATTTCATATAATAATGTTTTTTTGATGATGAACTTCTTTAGTTTTATCTTGCCCTGGAAGCTTTTTATCTGCCCTTTGATTCTGAATGCTAGTTTTACTGGGTACAGCAATCTTGGCTGCTGGTCCCTACTATTTATGACTTTGAATATTGCTTGCCAATCTCTTCTAGCCTATAAAGTTTTTTTGAGAAATCAGTTGACAATCTTACAGGAATTCCCCATAGGTAACTAAATTATTTTCTCTTCCTGCTTTTAAGATTCTCTTTTTCTTTAACTTTTGGCATTTTAATTATGATGTGTCTTTGAGTGGGTCTCTTTGCATCTGTCTTGTTTGGGACTCTCTGTGCCTCCTGGACTTTCATGTCTATTTCCTTCACCAAATTAAGGAAGTTTTCTTTCATTATTTTTTCAAATAAATTTCCATTTTCTTGCTCTTTCTCTTCTCCTTCTAGTAACCCTATGATGCAAATGCTGGTACACTTGAAGTTGTCCCAGAGGCTGCTTATACTGTCCTCATTTTTCTGGATTCTTTATTCTTCTTGTTGTTCTGATTGGTTGTGTTTTTCTTCTGTATGTTCCAAATCATTGATTTGATTCTCACTTCCTTCACTCTACTGTTGTTTCCTTGTAAATTGTTCTTTATTTCAATTAATGTATACTTAGTTTCTAACTGGATCTTATGCTTCTGAGATCCTCACTAAGTTCCCTGAGCATCCTTATAACCAGTGTTCTGAACTCTGCATCTGATAGATTGCTTACCTCCATTTTATTTAGCTCTTTTTCTAGAGTTTTGATCTGTTCTTTCATTTGGGCCATGTTTCTTTGTCTCCTCATTTTGGCAGCCTCCCTGTGTTTGTCTCTATGTCTTAGGTAGAGCTGCTTAACTCTGTGTCTTGGTAGTGTGGCTTAATGTAGTAGGTATCCTATTGGGTCCAGTGGCACAGCCTTGCCTAATACCCCTGGGTACTCAAAGTGCACCCTTTGTGTGGGCTGAGTACACCTTCCTCTTGTGATTGAACCTTGCTTGCTGTTGGCAAGTCAATGGGAGGGATTTATGTAGGCCAGTCTGCTACAAGGATTGACTGTGATCACTGACAACCAACCTCTGCCCTCTATGGTGTATCAGTTGCGCAGGGTAGGATGGTAGTGCTCTAACGTGGTCTGTAGCTATGAACTGGGTACACAATCCTTAGGGTTTTGAGGTGGTGCAGGCCAAAGTCAGCCCCCACCTTTGTTTTACCTGGGACCACCTTGCCTGAGCAATAAGGCAGTCTGAGATGGTGGCTACTTGTGCTAGGCTTGGTGATTCCCAGGCAAAGCCAAACTGTGAGTCTATCCTGGCTGGTGCTAGTGCCATGCCTGGGGCCACTTAGGAAGAAGTAGGGTGGCTGGGGCCTTACTGAGGCTGGTTGTGGCTTGTTTGAAAGAATTTAGGAAGTTGTGAAGCATATGTCCAGACCTACCATTCATATGGAAAAGCTACTGTTAGCAGCTGTAAGTTTTGTGGGACAGAATTTCAGAAGATCTCCAAAGTAGTGAGGCAAATAGTGTTAGCCAAGTTGATGGTGTCTCAGTCATGGTACCACCTGTTGGCTCTGTGGCTCTTGGGAGTAGGGTTCAGAGAAGAAATAATGGCCTCTGCCTACCTTTCTCTCTGGAAGAAAGCTGTCCCCCAGCTCTCACCTTGATTCCAGATACTTCACTTCCTTCTCATTTGCCACTGGTGCCTTTCAAGCTGCTACCCTAGTGCTGGAGCTCATAGAGAGTGAGTGTAAGTCTGTGTGTGGGTTCTTTAAGAGGAATTGCGTGGAACTCCAGTAGTTTTTTCTAGTGACTCAATCCCTGCTGGTTTTTGTAGCCAGATGTTATGGGAACTTATCTTCCTGGTGCTGGAACCCTGGGCTGTGGAGCCCAGTGTGGGGCTGGGTCTCCTCACTTCTGAGATATACCTTACAAAGTTTCACCCACCATGTGGAAGTGGGACTAGCCCATTCCACATCAACATACCTCCTACCAGTCTGGATGGATGTGGTTTCTTTAATACTGTAGTTGTCAAACTTCCATTCAACTTGATTCCTGATTGTTCTGAATGATGGCTATTTTATAATTTAGTTGTAACTTTTATGTGGTTATGTGAGGAGGGGAGCCATGTTTACCTATGGGGCCACCTTGATGGGAAGTCCTGGTTGGATGTGTCAAATTGTAAATATTTTGATTAGCCAAATTACCATCCAGGGAATTCCCTGGGACACAGACCAACATACATGAGGGGGACAGGTAATAGGAGGGGAGGAAGCAGTGGCAGATACATGAAGTGGAGAAAGAGAGAAACTCAGCTAGATAGGGCAGTCATGAGATGGGCTACAAAGTTTGGTTTTTGGCACAATTACCAAAATTTTTTCTCTTCATAATATTGTCCTTGAAACTACTGGAAGTGTTCCCTGATATGCTTGGGAAAGCTTGTCATCTTTATATTTGGACTCTGACTGGATGCTATTTCCAGAGTTGGTGTCTAGAATACAGTGAATATTGAAAGTGAGATTGACATTGGTAACCCAATTCCTTTAATCACCCTCCAGATAACACACAGAATGCAGAGTCGGGTGCATCTCTAATGCTTTACTTTTCCCAGGCTGACCTCCAGAAAGATACAGCACATCCCTGCAGGGCTGGATGGATCCCCCAGCACTTTGTAGGCAGAACAAGTAGAATTTCCATGGAAACCTTGCATATGCTCACATGTGCACATCCCCACCTGGCATCTATCCTTCCAGTGACCAAGCCAAATGAGACAATTTGTGCTACAGCCACTGGAAGCTGGCCTTGCTTCATTAAACCCATATTGTGCTAGCTGGATTATAGGGAAAGGGTGTTGGTTTCCTTTAGGGAAATTGTTTTTCTGCTAGGTCCTTGCCGGAGGTCACACTGACAGTGTTTTGAGACAAGCTGGGCCATACCCTCCTCATAACTGCTATGTGTTTCATGGCCAGAGTTCCATTTTGTAAATAAAATCTAATATAGCAGAGATCTTCTTACATTGGGAGAGGAAGATGCTATTTACCCAAGGCAAGAAGTTGGCAGTACATTATCAGAGGGTGTTTTCTGAACAAATATTTAATCAAAACCTCTCCTATTTGTCTTTTTCGGTATAAGCACGTCCTATGAAGTGCAATGCAGTTCCATTCCTATGTTCGTGATTTACCCAGAGCCATGCCAAAAGCTGTAGTGCATGCAAAAGGAAGTTCATTATTTTTAATTATATTGTGTACCTAGTCTGTTATTTCTCCTCTGTATTGCCAAATCAATCTTATCAGTGTTTCTTATTGCCAAATATCAAGGTCCTATGAGTTCTCATTTTGTTAAGTTTTTCAGGTAATATCATGGATGCAACATAAATAGAGTCATATACCCTTAGACATTCTGCTTTACCATGCCCATCTATGAACCTACGAAATCCAATCTATTGTGATTTCATAGTTTTCAATAGCTTGAACATTTGTTTTTGACAAATACCCTGGTATGTTGTCACACTGCTGAAAGAATTTTAGTTAGCTTAGGTGACATATGAATGGCATTTAGCAAAAATTTTAGTGACATGTTGTTTTAATGTTCCTGTTCTCTGCAGAGGTCACATGAAAGTGAGAATTAATTTTTTTTCTTTTTTTTCTGCATTGTGTTTTTATTTTACTTCCAGACTTTGTTGAAGAAGTGCATTGTCTGAATGTTTTCTTTAAGATTTCTAATTAAGCAGTGGAGGAATGCCTCTTGCAATTATACTGATGCGAACTTCATATATAGCGACGATGGCTACCTAAATGATACTGTTCTTTGGAATATTGAAGTAGTTTTCCAATGTGCAATTCGAGTAGGTAGCAGCACAGCTGTGTCCTAAGGTTTGCCCATTATGTCATATAATGTAGACCATAATACAGTTATGAAAGCAATGGCTATAGAATTTGAGGGTAAATAACATGAACAAATCCAGTTAACCTCTCACCCATGGACATGGTGGGAATGTGTGTACTCACTAAAGCATTGAGGGGAGAAACTGCTCTACCAGTGTCCAAGAATGTCATTTTGTGGGGAAAATGTATGACTTTTGGAGTCAGAAACTCAAGTGTTTAAATTCCATTTTTACTTTTTTCCAACTGTATAAAATTAGCCAAGTTTTCCAATTATCTTTGTTGTTTTCTTGGGAGAAATAAGTGGAGAGATGTCTGTAAAAAGGGGTCTGATTGATGATAGTTGTTCAATATATGACTCTCCTTCCACTATGCTATGATCTTGCTAAGGCAACAATTACATGTTTACCCCTGGGATCCCCTAAACTTAGGACATTTCCTGAAACAGAAACCATTTTATAAATGTTTATTGAGTAAATGAATAAATAAATAAATAAACATTAAAATTGTGAATTACTGACAATCACATCAGAAATTTAAATTAAAAACTGAAGCAAGCCACTGAAAGTACTCCAACTGCTTCAACCATCTTGTTTGACCCAGTTGTGATAATGAAAATAAAACTAAGTCTTGAGGAACCTGTTGAACAATCTACAGCAATGCTTTGAAAACTTCTATTAGAGATGCTAAGCGGTATGATGAATGAAGTTGATTTTTAAAAATGGTTGTTTTAAAAGAAATGCATGTTGTTTAAAATTAAATTAACTCTCCTAGTAAATAAAATCAGAAATATAGAGTTGTCTCATTTTTAGTATGTCCCCGTTATAAAGTCAAAGGGTTTCACTGCTATTTGCCTTAAGAGCCAACATCTATACAAGAAACATCCATAAACACAGAAAACATTTACCTGCTGAGCTTTTATCCTTTCTAGAGACACCAATTCCCACTTTGAGAGAAGTTATATAAAAAGGAACTTTCTCAAATTATATTTTTAAGTGTGAATATTTTTGTACTTGTGGATTTGCTCTTTTTCTGAAAATGATTTAAGACATGCAAATGTACTCTGATGGTATTAATTTGAACATATGTTTCTCCTTTTCTTTTGCCCTTTCTTTTACCTGTAATCCCTTTTTCTCTAATTTCTTTCCAAATGCCTTTGCTACATTAAAGAAAAACATTAGTTGCATCATACTATTTCTATGTGACCAAAGTGAGGTCTATAGATGCAAAAGGAATGGGAAGGATATATCTATGCCTTATGTCCACCACACGTATATGTCTGTCACTTGGATATGATTGTTAATATTGACAGAAAATTGTTCAAATACTCAGATCAACCACTATCTAATTTAATATATAAACCAAACTCATTTGGTATCCTAATTAGTTGGACTTTGATATGGCACATTAAATAATAAAAGCCTATAGTTCTGCACTTTTTAGTAGACAATTTATAGCAAATCCTAGAGATACCTACTGTATCATTTGAGTTATTCCGTGTAAATAAATCACAACAAATGAATCCAGACATCTGAAAAATTTACAGAAATGGTTAAGATCTAAACTGGTAATTCTCATGCTAGCAAAATTTCTTTTCACAGATTGCCTTGAGTCTCTCCAGAACAGGAAAGAGTTAAAGTCCAGACAAATCTCATGTGCAAGTAGTAGAATTTACTGGCCTACTTTTCTCATCTCTCCAGCTAGATTCTTAACCCCTTAAGGGATAGTTGAAAATTCTGTTCATATCTTCTAGTACTCAGGCTAGTGCAGTGGACTTTGATGCTTAACAAACATAAATGAAAGACATAATCCACTGTACTATTTTCTATCATTTATTAGATCTTGAACAAACCCTGCCTTACTTCCAAGAGAAATTTGGCAGAGGGATTGGCATCCTTTGGGTGTGTCCCATTGATAATGCTTTTGAGAGAGACTTGTCCTGTAGATTTCTGACTCCATATAACCTCAAATTTCACTAGTTACATTGAGGCAACTAGGGCGAGTCATGACTCATACTGATTTGACTGAGATTCAACTTGAGTTTACACTTTGCCAAATAAAATACAGTCAGACATCCAGATGTGTTAGCTGCATTTTATAGATTCTTTGTTTTTGCCATCATTGTTTATCATATAGACAAAAATTTAGAAGCTTTGGATTGATATATTCAAAGTCCAAAGCCACATGTATCTCAATTTCCCAATCCTCTCCCCCCTTGAAAAAAAAACAAAACAAAAACAAAAACTCCACCCTGGCTAGTATAGTTCAGTGGATTGAGTGTGGGCCTGCAAACCAAGGGGTCCGGGTCCCTAGTAGGGAGCATGCAAGGGGCAACCCCACATTGATGTTTCCCTCTCTCTCCTTCCCTTTCCCTCTCTCTAAAAATAAATAAATAAATAAATAAATTCTTAAAGGAAAAAAACAACCTCCTTCTTTTTACCCCTGGTGTCTGCAGAAGAATCCTGCCTGCAGCTGGATACGAAATGCTGCAGCATGGAGGAAAGACTCAGTCCAGACTCTGTCATATACATTTTCTTAACGGCTCTATGTTTTGTAACATGTAAAGGACATTACTTACCATGAAAGAGCAATGAGCCCAGGCACAACCACAGATCCTAATTCTCTAACACTTACTGTCTTTTTTTCTTTTGGTTACTAATTTTAGAGCATTTTCAGTTGTCTGTCAAGTATATTCTGCCAAGATTTTTTGTTTTTGTTTTCATTTTTCTTTATTATTTATTGAACTGCCCTAGTTTATAAAGCCCATTATAACTAGTGGTTTGAAGGTAAATTTAGGAAAAAAAAAAACTCCTCGGAGCTAGTGTACAAAATGCTGTTTTGTTTTATCTTTTGTTCAGCTGAAATAAAGCAGCAAATAAATGCAAGCAATCTGTTGGAAACCAATTCCTTCTGAGCATATGAGTCACTCAACTTGAGGGAAGTTAAAGAAAAGGGTTGTAGAGGGTGTTGGAAAAACAGAGAAGAGGTTCAATGCAGGGAAGGAGGACAAGAGAAAGAGAGAATGGCAGTAGATGCCATCAGGAAAGAAGAATATTTCGAAAGGAACATAGATACCAGTATTACTAAAGGAACACACTGAAGAAAAGACAGAATAGGAGGTAGAAAAAAAACTGTTATGAGTAATTAAGAACTTTGAAAGGGAGAGTAGAGAAAGGGAAAGCAAACAATATTCCAAAAGATGTTTATCACTTGATTATAGTTGGAAACAAAAAGGCACAGAAACAGATGAAGTCTTATTTTGTTCTCTTAAGAACTTCATTATATGATAATATTTCAGAGCTGGCTTTAGATATGGAAATGAGTTTGTCACTTCTTGCTCCCTATAACAGAGATCATTCTCTGCTTTCAAGTGGAAAGACTTAACAGGGTGGATAGGACACCTACACAATGGAAGCACACCAGGCTAAGGCAGAAGTACCTGGAAAATAAATGACCTTGAAATTTTTCAGGGATCCATTTTTTTTAAATGTCTCCCTTCAAAGCCCTAAATCTGAGTATCTTTCCATAGCCTGCTATCTGATATGTACTCCCCGCCCCCGTCAATTAACAAAAACAGGTCAGTTTTTGCTATGCAAGATTAGGAATGGAGTTTTCAAATGAAAACAATAACCCCTTTCATGTGTAAACAAAAATGAATATTTTTGTAAAACTTCTAAGTAATTATGACCTCAAATGAATGTCCATCTTCAAGTGTGTGACCATCTCCATGCCTACAGCAGTTTGTAACTGCTATAAACAACTTCACTTTAAATGGCTCCTAACTCCATGTTTTCTGTACTTTTAAAGTTGAATGGATAATATTTACTCTCACAGTTTAACATTTTCATTTTGTGTTTTTAAAGCTTTCTTGGCCAGAAACTTGTTCACAACTGTAATTATAAGTATGGTTGATAGTGAATCAGTCCCTAAAATGTTTTCAAAGTTATTTAAATTTTAATTAACTTAAAATGCTTACATGCTAAGGATATATATATATATATATACACACACACACATATATACATATAAATATACATATATACATTTAATTTTTCCCAAATGATTTAATTTAAATAAACTTTTCAAGGTTTGAGACAATGACCTTAACCTGGATTATTTCTCCAAGATTCGATTGGCTAAAGACAAGAATGTAATACTTTGGTATAACTTTGAAAAAACTCAGAAGACCTCAGATAGATAATTTTTATGAGTTAGAAGTAATGATATCTTCAGGTTTCTAGAGTATGAAAGTGATAGGTCTTCTATTCAAACTGCAGAAGTTTCAGTTGATAAAGATTTACAACTTTTGTGGGCCTTTCTGCATTCAGGTGACTCAGCTACTTTTCCTCTTCGCACATCAGTGGACAATACTGAGTGTTCCATTGTTCTTTCTAAATGAGAAGTCCACCTTCTACCACACATATGAAAAGAATTTCATATGTTTTGCTTTTATGCCTAGCAGTCTAACTATGTAAGGTGATAAGGAAGTATTTGTGCCAAACTTACATTCTTATAGATCCTGAGTGTGTAAGATTTTTTCTCGAAATCATAGTTTGATGGTAAGGCAGGCATATGGCCCCTTGTCCCAGAGTTGTAGTTCTGTAGTTCCTTAAAGAACAAAGCTTCTCAAAATATACCTTATATTATCTGAAACTCAATTACTTAAGTCATCTAAAAATTTATGGGGCTGTCATACAACATCAAAGCCAAAGCAGTTAGGGCTTATTCCAAAGATAGGTTCAGTAAACCTAATATCTGCTATGCTAACAAAGTCTCAAGGAATATAGTGATTTTTTTCCTCCAGTCTAGTACACTGTTTATACATTCATTTAAGGTTAAAGCAATTCAAGAGAAAACTTTTGATTCACAATAGTTATAGTGAAACAGGTATAGGAAAGAGTGTAACAATTAAAGCAGAATGGTTTTTGTCCTTCAAGTTCCATGATAAATAAATAATTGTTATTTATCTTTAACTTTCTCCGGCATCATAATATTTCCCATGCAGTGGTATAGCTTTGCCTACTATTGCAATGTCATCAAAGTTGAAAAACCTGAACTTTCCTTGCTATTACTTTCCATATGAATTGCCAGAAATAAAAGTTATGTTCAGAATTTATATAGAGGATAAATTATATATTGCTAAGGAAAGACTGCTTAGTTGTGCCCCATGATTGCAGGTGTTATGGGCCACTTTCCCAAAGCTCCTATTAAATGCGATCACTTGTATCCAGATGCAAAGACAGCTCATACTACCTTTGTTTATTAGTTATAAATGGGCAGAGGAGACCTGATTAAACACTAGTAATTTACTGTTGTTGATTTTCACCATGAGAATTGTTTTTATAATTTTTTGATATCTCAAAAAGTAAATTTTAAAAAGCTATTTTGGCTTCTCCATTTTAGAAAGTAACTCAGAAAAGCTAGTCTATCCTTTGAGTCTCTACAGTTTATGTTATCAATTATGTATCTTTTATCACTATAAAGTAATTTATTTACAAGTCTTTCAAACCTACTAAATGTAACCTAAGGAAGGGGATCTTCTCTCCACATTTCCCATGGCTACCATAGTTCAGTACATTCCCAGTTACATGTGATACTAAGGGTAATGTGGGGATGGCTGAAGGGAAAGAAGCTTTGAACTTTCTTTGGTTAAATTTGAGGTTGAGATTTGCTGTGGTTAAGTAACAGGTTTTAAAAATGTGTTAGATTGTAGATACACAATTTCTTTGTCACTTGTTGACTAATTTATTCAATACATAGTTATTGAACTCCCACACAGCTTTCTAAATCATGGAAATATACAGATGTGAGCAAGAGGGACATGGTCATGTAAGCTGCTTATAGTGGAGATGACAGAAAAGTCAAAACCTATGTAATAATTTATAAGAAAAGATAAAAATAAATATTGAAGTGTGATAAGTGTGATAGAGTGCTTATCATATGAACATGCAAAGAGAGCATCTGGGTGTCTACTTCAGACTAGCACATCAGAGAAGACCTCTTTAAAAAGGGAACACTTAGACTAAACACTAAAAGCTGAAAAAGAGTCACCTGTGTCAAGATCAGAAGAGCATTCTTGAGAAAATAAATGAAAACTACCTATTTACCACCATTACAGTAATTTTCATAATAACATTTTGATATATATCTTGTATTTGTGTGTTTGTTTTTCTGTGTGTATGTATAAATGTGCCTTATTATAGAGTATGTTTGCTTTATTTATTCAGTAAGTATATTGTGAATATTTTACCAGCCCACTACATTTATTTCTTCAAACTACATTTTAATGATAGCATAGAATTAAATTAAATTCAACCAATATTGCCTAATCAACATCTGCTATTATTCCACACTTATCTTGTCTTCAATGTCTTAATACCTTGATTTTTGTTTTTATTCAGTGAGGCCTCTGAGGAGAGAGTACCTGTTATAAAATAATGACATGTGCAGTCTCCAGAGCCAGCCTGCCTGAGTTTTGACCTGTTTGTGCTATTTACAGCTGTATGACCTTAGGTGAATTGCTTAACCTACCAATTTTATCATTTCTAAAATGGACATAATAGTAATGCCTATATCACAGTGTTGCTGGTAGAAAGTTTCATTGAGATAAAAATACTTGTAATGCACAAAGAGAAATGGCTGGCATCATATGAACATCTCATTACATGTGAGCAACCATTTTTAGGTTCTAGAGAACTCTTCAGAGAATGAAATATGCCAACCAAATGTCATCAGTTATTATTCTCATCATGGGAGTAGTTTGTGATTTATTTTTTAAGATTTATAGGATAGTTTAGATAAAGTCAAAATTGTATGGATTACAGTCTACTATATATCCCAGAACTGACTTATTGTTGAGAATAAGCAAAATTTTATGACCTATGTAGTTTGTGTTTACTGGAAAGGTCAGACAAGTTGCAAACTTGTTGCTAGGCCCAATATTTATAGATTAATAAAGTGCTTATCTTTTATTCACTGAGATCTCAGTGCTAAGCAAGAAGGCAATATTTCAGTTTTCAGTTTAAGATCTTACCATTGGTAACTATTATTAGGTGAAAAGGTCTGCAGAAAGGCCAGTGAGTTCAAGTAATGAGAAAACCACACAAATGAAACGTGATTGGGATAAAATAATTGAAGGTGTTGTGACCTCCCAATTCTAGGGCATCATATCTCCCTCGGCCCGAGTGTTCTTAATCTAAGGTTCCCATAATGGGCTTCACGGTATACACCATCCATCTGAAACCATTGATATTCTGTAATCAGAATGTCACTTGGTGAGCACAGAATTAAAGTAAAGGGAGTTAGCAAGAATATCAGAATGGCTGCCTGTCTCAAGTCATGATGATAGCCAGAAGAATCCATCAAATTTTATTTGTTTATTTGTTTTTTACTTAGGGTCTAAGGAAAATTTTAAAAAGTGTGTGATGTTCTTAAAACACCTGAACCCAAACCAAAATTTTTCATATATGTTTATGTGGAGTTTTTTTAAGTAGAAGTTAAATAGACTTATTGATACATACACATGTATGTATTTTTTTGCATTCCACTGTGAGATTATATATATATACCATCTTGAGAAAGTCCTGCCATTGTTAATATAACAAAAATGGTTTGCACATGTAACCTGGTAGCCAAAGAGAGTGGACTGGAATGTGCATGTGTGAACAATGACAACTTCACTCTACTATTCAGTGGGTATGGTAGATGCAGTTGAATGAGCATGTGTACTGTGTGGTCGTCACATTCAAAATGACTGAGTAGTAGAGCAACGGATCTGCATCAGATTTTGCATTAAGTTTGAACATTCCTCTGTGGAAACTATTTGGATGATTCAGAAGGCTGCAGCTATGGGCAAGTGGTGATTGGCAGCTTCATTACCACATTGCACCTCTCATGCATCATGTCTTGTGCATAGATTTTTGGCAAAACATTAAATCACCCAGGTTACTCAGCTTCTCTAAAGCCCAATTTTGGTGCCCTGTGACTTCTGCCTTTTCCCAAAACTTAAATCACCTTTGAAAGGGAAGAGATTTCAGACCATTGATGAGATTCAGGAAAATATGACTGGGCAGCTGATGGTGACTGGGAGAAATGTGTGAGGTCACAAGGTGCCTACTTTGAAGGGGATTGAGACGTCATTGTCCTATGCACAATGTTTCTTGTATTTTGTATCTTTTTAATAAATGTCTCTACTTTTCATATTGCATGGCTGGATATTTTCTGGACAGACCTCATATATTCCACTGGAAACTTTATTTCATTAGATAGCCATAAGACTGTTAAGATTGTTATCTGTGAAGAAATGGTTGGGGCTAATAATTATTAAATGACTACGTACATGTAAATGTCTGTGTGTAATATATATCATATATAATATATTATTATATATTAATGTGATATGTGTTATATATAATTACATATTATAATATATTATAATATATCTATATATATTACACACAGTATTTTATACCTTATACCAAACTGATTTAAGATGGCTTAACTATGCATGAAAGTAATATTTATTAAAAGAGACAAAGAAATGAAGGCAAAAGAAAAATGACAATAAGAAAGATGAAATCAAACAAATGTTGAGGTTAGTACACTATATATGTGCTTTGTACACAAAATATGTTCACATGAATGGTAGAGCCATCATAAATATGGCTCTGGGCAGTCAGCTCAAAATGAATATATATACTTGTTGTACTTTCACATTACATCCTACATTTTTATTCAACTGGTAGGTTGACCTGAGCTTCCAGTTCTTCCTTTCCCCAGGACAGCTCAACTTCTTGCTATCTAAGTCCTGATTGTGATGAAATTGTTATGCAAATAGTACTTCTACAATAGAAATAAAATGTGTAATGGCATTTGTAATGTTAGAATATATAGTGCTATTTATCTATTAATAAACATTCTAGCATTGCAAGTTTGTGGTCCTGGACCAGCCAGAGACTCAGCCCAGACTTAGTAAATCAGAATCTGCATTTTAAAAGATCCCTAGGGTATTTGTATGCACATAACAGTTTGAAAAGCACTGATCTGCAAAATCTTATGATCAAAAATTCCATTTTAAATATTGAAGATAACAAACCTTATAATTGATAAGGAGTGGAATTTGAGTATAATGTAAAAAAAATTAAATTTGGTTTAGATTTGTATTTGAGTCCTGACTCTGCTTCCTATTTTCATTTATACAACACTCAGTTAGTATTTGTCTCCTACTCTTCATCAGGCATGTATGTGGGTAATGGAGATACAGAGCCTCTGTGAATCTGAGCAAATCTGTGAAAAGATGGAAGACTGAACACACATCCAATTTGCTCTCCCCCAAACTCTACTAAACCTGTTATGCAGGATTTTTTTTTTCGTAAAGACAAACATAGAAGGCAGATGGGAGAATAAGACAGGAGAGCAAAGCAAAATCAATGTTGGAAGCTGTAAGGCAGTTGGATGAGTGAAACTGTTTAAACAACCATGAAAATGCTGAAACCTAAGCCAATAACAAGGAGGGGTGAGAACCAAACTAATTCTTCCCACAAAATCCCCACAGCATTTTAATTTGCATCTCTGACATCACTAATCATCAGAGCGATGCTACTTAAAACCACAATGAGATGTCATTGCACACCTATCAGAATGACTACCATCAATAAATACATAAAAAACAAGTGTTGGTAAGAATGTGGAGAAAAGGGAACCTTAGTGTACTGTTGGTGGAAATGCAGACTGGTGCAACCATTGTGTAAAACAATATAAAGTATCCTCAAAAAATTAAAAATGAACTCCCCTTTGGCTCAGCTATTTCACTTCTGGGAATATATCCTAAGAATCCGGAAACACCAATACAAAAAGAATATTTGCACCCCTATGTTCAGAATACTGGGTACTCATCAGCAGATGAATAGATTAAAAGGCTATGGTACATTCACACAATGAAGTGCTATTTAGCAGTAAAAAAGAGGAAACTCTTACCCTTTGAAACAGCAGGGATGGAGTTAGAGAATATTATGCTAAGTGAAGTAAGCCAGTCAGTGAAGGACAAATACCACATGATCTCACTTATATGTGGAATCTAATGAATATAATAAACTAATGAACAAAATAGAAACAGAAGCATGGATACATGAAACAGACTGATAGTTACCAGTGGGAAATGGGGGAACTAGATGAAAGATGGTGAAGGGATTAACCAGAGAACGTATATGCACAACCCACAGACACAGACAACATTATGGAGATTGACAGAGTGAGAGGAGAGGGTGAGGCAGGGTTGAGGTGGGAAAAGGGGAGAAAAATGCAGAAACAATTGTAATAGCATAAACAATTTTTTAAAAATTCACCACAGTGTTTAGGAATTGGCAGCACTGTAGACCACTGGAAAGAAAGGAAGATCAAGGTGGAGGTGGAGGGGCAACTAAAATAAGCAAAATTGTTTGAATGATATTTTAAAATTAGTTAAATCCTAGATCTCTTCCTTTGTTCATTTTCCTGGCTTCCTCAACTAAACTAAGCAAAGTAATCTAGGTTAATTCTCTGGAGAAAGTAAAACAGGGTGTCTGTAATGGGGCGACCAGATTTAGTTGAAAGTTGGGCACATGATATTTTCACATCAACTATGAAACCCAGCTTTAATTTTCCATTGAGACTCCAGAATATTGGCAGCTAGAGTTTACCTTTTATGCAGAATATTGTATGACTCTTTCAAGGGAAATATAACTCAAAAAGAAATAACTAAAAAAAGGAATCATATAAAAAATCTGTGATTATGAATCAATACTGATATAAATAAGTGATTGGTTAAGTAAATAAATGTGGGAAGAAATAAATCTTCTGTGCAGAAGAATTCCAAGTAAACTATGTAGATATGGTACCTTCCAGGAGGTGGGGCATAATTCCCTGCTCTCTGAGTGTGGACTGTTCATAGTGTCTTCTTTCCAAAGAGGACAACATGAAAGGAAGAAGAAAAAAAAAGAGTACAGTAGAGTACCTAAGCCAGGTGATCAAGGTCAATGTAGTCAAGATCAACAATGACAAGTCACATTGATAGCATGTACTCTTCTTAATATGAGGTAATAAAAATGGCACTGTACCCCTTTGGTTTCCTCCCCCAAATCTCATATGCCTGATCTAAAAATAAGGCAAATCTGAAGATGTCACAGCCAAGAGGAGCCCCAAAAGATATGTTGGCTAACGTGGTATCCTGGATGTGATCCTAAAAGAGAAAAAAGACATCAGGCAAAAACTAAAACAGTGTACTTTAATTAATAGTAATAATCTATCAGTATTAGCTTAATAATTATGACAAATGTAACATACTAATATAATATGTTAATGATAAGGGAAAATTGATGTGGAGTTTATGGAAAGTTTGTACTGACTTTGCAATTGTTGTGTAAATACAAAATTGTTCTAAAAATAATAATGTTCCTGTGATTATTTTGTACCTACTAATTTGTGCTTTTTGATCCCCTTCCTTTTTCACCCAACCCGCAACCCCTTACCCTCTGGCAACCATGAAACTAACACAAAATGCAAAATAATACTGAACATAACTGTAATTAAAAATAAAACATAAAATAATGATAATAAATAACAGGATGGGGGGGGGCTGTGCTGTTCCTCTAAGGAAGCTTATAGTAAAGGTCCCTGTCAAGGAATCCCACTTAAACCATCAGAATTTCCAATCACTATTTTAAGTCATTATACAAATTGCATTTACTTTAACTCACCAGCATTTGAGACATCACCTGTCCATGTAAATTCATATAAATCTAATGTTTTGATTATCCACTGCTACACACAAAAGTACCCAAATCTTAGTTGCTTATAACAACAACCACTTTGTTATATCTCAAGATCCAGGAATTTGAACAAGGCTTGACTAGGTGATTCTTGTCTATGTGGCATTGACTGAGGCTGCTTTATGCAATTCAGCCCGCAATTGGTTTGCAGGGTCTGGATGGTCCCTTTTCTGGCACTTTTATGGGATGATTGGAAGGCGGGACTCAGCTGGACAGCTTTGCTAGGCTACCTATTCATCGAATCTCCGGCATGGAAGCCTATGATAGACAAACTTTTGACATGGCCATGAGTCTTCCAAGATTCACTTATATTTTATTCCCTATATTAAATATTAATAGCAAATGAAGATTACCAGATACCTAAAGAATGCCTCTGCAATGATAGAAACCAAAAGAAAAAGATAAAAGCAACTTGAAGGAGAGAGGATTTGATCAAGGAAAAGAAAAACATTTAAATATTGTTAATATTCTTAGACAATTGAAGATATTGCACCCATATACAAAACATCTTGGAAATTTAAAAGATGATGGTAGAAATGAAAAACTCAATAGACATTGACACTGGACACTGAGAAAATCACTCAGGAAGTGGAGGCAAAAAAACAAAAAGAGGGAAAGTAGAGGGAAAAAAGATTACACTACAGAACCAGTGCAGAAGACCTACACTCCAAATAATAGTAATTATTGAAAAAGAAGGTAGAGAAAAAGGAAGGGCGGAAATCACCCATGAAAGAGTTCAATAAAAATTTCCTGAAGAACATGAGTTTCTATGTCTAAATGGTTAAAAACGCAGTGGAAGTAACTCACCCAACGTAAATACTTTACTTTGAACTTCCAAAATACTGGGACAAAGAGAAGACTCAGTAAGCATCCAAGTAAGGGGGAATAAAAATGGGAAAGCAAGTCACATTCAAAGGATCCCCTATCAAATTGATTTTGGACTTCTCAATAGCAAACTGGCATTTAAAATTGAAATAATTTCAAAATTGTGGAGGAAAATAATTTTGAATCTAGATCTCTCAACTGAACAAAGTTGAATTTTTTCCCTTTACATTTGATTGATAGACATAAAATTTATAAAATAATGAATACATGTCACATATCTTAATCAAGAAGTTACTGGAAGACATGTTTCACAAAAATGAATAAATAAACAGAAAAAAGACTACTATGGACTAGAGAAAATAAAAGACTGAACTTAGGACAGAGGCAAAGAAAAGTAACAGATATAGAAAACAGAAAGTTTAGAATGGACTAAATGATATTCCCAGAACCATTTATTGACTCAGTTCCATGAGCAATGTCATTGACCTGTGACCCATTTTCCTCTTCTGAACAGTGGGGATAATCAGAGTACTTACCCCTCACATGGATTGTTGTGAGAATTAAATCTAATAGCATTAATATATTTGAGCAGTGCCTGGCACAAACTAGATGCTCAAAAAACATTAGCCTTTGCTACTTATTGCTAAGACTCCTTCCAACTTTGCTTCTTACTTGGTCTCTATTAAAAGTAACATAGATGCGTTCGCTTATTTTAAGAAAAAATAAGTCCCCCAAATGCAAGTCACATTGTTTTTATTTTATCACTTCATACAATGTGAGCTAAACTAAAGATTTTATTTAAAGTTTTCCCCAAACCTTCAAAACCTACAAACAATTACAAAGAGATGAATAATAAGCAAAACAATTTCTTTCTCTTTATAAAATACTATTTAAAAGCAGCTACATTTGCAAGTTATTCTAGATGCTAAAAGAGATAATATTCAGCTATTGACCCAGCAACATAAAATACAGAAAAACATAATAAAATGTAGGGATTCTACACCCTGCTAACATAATAATTAAACTGAAGAGACAAAGAATGGCAAATCCCTGACTTTATGACCCACACAGAGGAATGATTGGAAATGTAGGCAGACCACGGAGATCTAAAATCTATCTAAGGCTGTCCTTTTCAGTATTTTTATTGTGACCAATATGGTGGGTATGATAAAATTATAAATGCTGAGAGTATTGCTTTTAGTGTTTCATAAAAGCAGAATTACTATTTCTTTTAAATATGTGAGCATAAAAAGTGCTACAACTGCTTTATTAAGTATTTGATTTTTATTACATCTCACGATTTTATCATATTCAGGGATTTCTGGTTTTCTAATAGCTATCCCCAAGGCACTAGAAAAAAAATGCATTTCTGGAATGCACATATTTTGTGAATTAAGGGATAATATATAATGAGCAGGCTCACACCCAAATAAGGATAAAGCCTTCTCTTTTTTTAATTTCTCCCTGCCATCCCATGCACTGTCCAGGATTGCTCTGGGCACTGCTCCCAGACCTTGTTTCCAAATGGAAACCCAGCACAGGGAACTTTGTGATACTTGTGAAAGACAAAAGGCACCAGACTGTTACAGAAGTGATGTTATTCCCATCATTGCAATAAGAAGAAACAAGAGAGCTGGGGTTTCATAGGGCCAGGGAGTCATCAGAGTCTCATGGAGGTCATGCAGAAGAATAGGGACAAGTCTTATCTCATGTTCTATGAGAGCACTGGGGGCCTTTGCACTTTGCCATTTCCTGGAATACAGAAGTGGTGGGGGTGGGGTGCAAAGGTGGGGTAGAGGATTGGTGTTAATCATTCTTGCTTTCTGTAAATGTAGGGCTAGATAAAGTTCCACATTCTCAATGTAGTCTTCTACTATGTTTTTTCCCATTTAGAAGGTCATCTCAGTAAATTATATCTCAATCAGTATTTTTACCAGAGTGAACCTTCTTGAGACCCTCCTCATTGCTACTTGTATCCCACAATCATTGGCCTATTTGATTCAAAAAAATAATGTCTCACATCCCATCCTTCCTCATTCCATTTTGTGACTAGTAAATACAATAGCAATAATAATAATAACAATGACAGTATCAACAATAATTTATAACAATTATTGGTCCTTTTTTGTATTCCAGATATTATTCTCAGGACTTTATATTTAATGATTTATTAAGTCCCAAAACAATCCAATGGAGATACTGAGACTTAGAGATGTGAAATAATTTGCCTAAATTATTATAGCTGATGTGTTGTGGAATTGAGATTTTAACTTCCTGAGACTGCTTTTCCTCATTACACTGTACTAACTTTGGAATTCCACACCATACATCAATGCACACACCTTGGGGACACAGTCCAGTGTTTATTAGAGACACCCTAGGAATCAGTTATAAATCCTAAGAGTAGTAGTGAGGGAAGGTAGTAGCTGGCCTAGGGAAATGACTCTCCCATGTAAGTTTAACTTCACTGAGCAGAGTGAGTTAACATTATGCTAACCCTATGCATGGTGTACTACACAGGCATTAGCATGGATTGTCCCAGCATCCTATTTTATGGGAACACCTTCAGGAGCTACTTGGTAAATAGGTAAGAAGGAAATTATATTACTCATGATTAACATGCACTATTTGTCTAATACAATTATTTTTAAAAGTAGAGTACCACATTATATACATTTGTATAAGTGTATAAATTTATAAGTTATAAATTCAATATGATTCTAATTAAATATAAGCATGACTATATCACTTTAAATATAAATCACCAGAATTAAGCATTGTTATTGTTAATATTCTGATTGATTTTATTTCTATCTTTTCTGAAGCTTTGGTGCATAATGTGTGTTATTTGAGAATTGTAGAACATACAGTGAGAATATTTCTGAATTTCTAGACTTCTGTACCATACACCACTTACTGATCCTTCAAGCTTGCTGTTTTAGAGGGGTGTAGGAGGTGGTGAGACTTGAGATGAAGAGAGAGCATGATTTAACATGCCTGAACACCAATACTCTTATTTCTCTTTTCTATATCTCCTACATAAAAGCAAGTCATTCTGGATATCTATTCTGGAATTTCCTTTGGCTTTTTATATAAGCTCCTTTATCTGATTCTGTATAGTTGCTCTGTGCGTCTCTCTTTCGCCACTCTTTCTCACTCTATTTCTCACATTCTCTGACACCAAATTGGGGTTCCTTCTTTCTCTTTTCTTCACATACTCTCTCTCATGTTTATTTGTGTGTTACAGATGCATTTCTGGTTTTCTTCATCTCTCTGAATACATTTTTAAAAAAGCATCTGACCGCTGAAATCTCACAACCTTAAACTTACTAGTACTTAGGAAAATATTTCAGAATTATTAGGGATATGAATATCACACAAACTCACATTTAAATGGTCAAAAGCTGAAATCATGGCCTTTATTTAGGCATAAACAATTAAAAGGCTAAAATAATACTTAAATCAAGTATGGGTAATCTAATAAGTTGTAAATTTTTGTTATTAAAATGGCCTGTGTGGAGTAAAAGAGAAATATGGATATTGACAAAGATACGGTGGGGTGGGTTGTCCTGGGTGTTTGAAAGAAGATTCCCTGGATAGAGCAAAGTCAACTTCCTGGATGGGCTTTTCAAACCATTTTCCTGCCTTCCTTCTCTAATCACTGACAATCCCTGGGACTTTTCACACCTGCCTTGCAGATCCCACCAGATCTAGTCTTTCTAATTGCAAACTTCATAGGCTGGGTACAATGTTTCTAAAAAGCATAAGAGAGCATGAGTTCTGTAGATCAAAAGATCCATCTATTAAAATACTAAAGGGTTGAGTAGAGATTGTAACATTGAATTGTTAAATTAATGACTGTTTTTCAGAATGTGGACCATTCTAATTTATAAATATTTTATTACTTTTCTTATCATAGTCATCTGTAAGCTTACTGTCCCTTCCAACCCCTTCCTTTGGGGTCTAAATAAAAGATGTACCCACTGTTTTAGACAGCACAGTCAGGTTGAATTCTGTTTTTCCACCCCATCCATCCCTTCATCACACATTTGAGTTCTCTTGTTAAGGTACACATATTTGTATACCTTCTATCACTAAAAGAATTATTGGTTTTGATCAGTTCTGGTCCCAGGACCACATTTCTAAGGGGTATCCCTGTTCTGAACTTGAACTGCCTTGTTAAAGCATCCTGTGGAGCTCCAATTTCTCTGTCATTCAACATTCCATGTTGGAATGCGCCTTTCTGTTTAGTTATCCAGGCAGGAAGACTTATTCCTGCAAGAAAACAGGCATCATCACAGAATGTGGTTTCTGTCCAGGTACATCCCACTGAGTAATTATCTTTCACATACTGGAGGAGAAGCTGTCTTATGTTATCTAAACCCTTCTATTCATTTCCCTAACTTTTCCTCTGAAAGTTTAGTGCTAGTTAGCAGAAGCAGAGTGATTTTCAAAAGCTGCCAGCGTGCTGCCAGAGTCCTCTTGATTTTGCACCAACATCCATTGTAGCCACCTTGAGCTCACTGAAGGCTCTTATCAGGAGAGTAGTGAAAAGGAAGTGAATGGCATTACCCAATTAATTGGTAAATTAGCAGAATTAATGAAACAGAAAAGAAACAGTCTTGCAAATCTTTGCAAATAATATACTAAACAAATTTTTCATGACCTATGGCTAAAAATAAGTGTTAAAAGAGAGAGAACAAAGGAAAATAAAAAGAATAGACTATTAAGGTCATACTGTATGACTCTGTGAAAATCAACTTTTACATAGGGTATTCTAGGTCCAAGCCTCAAACTAGGAATATTTTTATATCATTTATTAAGTGATTCTAAATAAACTATTTGAACATTCTAACAGCACTGATGAAAATGAAGAATTAACTCCTGTCACAGTGCAAATTCATGAACCCGTAAGTATAGGAGTTGCCTTCTGTTAGGCACCAATCAGAGAAAATAAAACTTCTTATTGATCAACAGGAGATATTTACTACCTGTGCTACCGTTTCTCAATAGCAGTGCTTCCTTGGCTATATAGCAGGCCACAGCCAACTGTCCTACCGTCTGTCCAGAACTGTTTCTATTCAGAGGAACATGCCTCGGAGTAATAGCATGGAAAGCTGGGAGGTCTTTGTGGCAGTTACTTCTGTTACATTATGCTTCTACTGTGGTTGGAACAGTCTCAAAGGGTTGGCTGGCAATTATTCTGCCTTTATCCTATACTGTGTATCACCAGCTATGGCAAAAAGTTTTTCCTAGGCAAATCAAAAACTACTTCTTCCCTAGCCAGAAGCCTTAAAGTCTTCAATGTGCTATTTCACACCCCAATCAAACTTTCAAAAGGCTTTTAGAGATTATTTGACTCTTCCAGGTTTGTGCCTGCTGATACTGAAGCACATTTCCCACCCTATTTCTAACACTGAAGTCTGCTATGAAAGCACCTGGGACCCAAGGCAACAAATAGCTCTTCAAATACTATGCCTCCACTATGGCTGTGTTTCCCAAGGATGACGAGTAAAAGTGCATTTGTTAAGTGGAGAATGGTTCTGTCCTGTGATATGTTGTTATTAGCTTTTATCTGATATTGAGAAGGAATGGGATAACTGTAAGGTCTTTTGGGGAGATTTTGGTCTGATCTCATACCACATACCTCCCTCTGGAGAGGTAAGGTGAGCAGGCTTAGTGTTGTAGAGTGACAGAGTTAACTGCATTTTCCTGTTTTAGAGAAAGTTGCAGTGGTTCACTTGTGGATGGTCTGCAAAGGATCACACTGTAACAAACATTATTTTCTACAACCTGTGCAACCCGATATCTGACATTTTGTGCTATTTTAAAACAAAGGATTTTAGCAAAAGCAATATCATAGAAGGGGTTAATAGCTGATGTAAGATTGTTAATCTCTTCTAACCTTTCTTGTAAAATAATATTAGCTGTCCAACATGACGGACAAAGACTGAGTGAGTTATGTTAAAGAATATAATATACAGGCTTGGTTTGCTTTTGTTGTTGGGCTGTTAATTTGTTTAAACATTGCCTGGGGCAGATTTGTATCTAACATAGGCCTCCCAGAAACACACACTTTACTACACAATGGAGAAAGTTCTCCACTTTTTTGTCTCTGGGGGCTAACAGGCCAAGTTGTTTTGCATTTGAATATGTATCTTTTGATCTTGCTTTATTTTCCTCCTGCCTTTTTGTTGCTGCTAACTAATGATTAAGAGAAATCTGTAAGTGAAAATAAGAAGATAGCATTAAGAAAACAAATTTAACTGAGTAAATTGAAAGATCTAATTGGTTTTTATTCAAGAATTCATGAGTTGGGCAAGCATCCCTTTTAGTAAGAAGTCAAAAAACATTACAAAATGTAAATTTTTATATGCCGAGAAGAGCAGGGACCAAGAAAAAGTAAATTACTTCATCTTCTTTGGGAGGGTTAGAAAGGGTCTATCAGTAGTAGATTACCTCACTACTACACATTAAGAGATTTCATATTGACTGACTTAAAATTACATTCCTGGGAAAGACTATAATGGCAATTAGGTTAGGTATTAATTCTGGGTTTGGTGACATGGGTTTACCACAGGTGACTCTGTTTTAGGCCTGTCATCTCTTTTGTTAACAATATGTTGATGAACTATATTGTTACTTCCTTAGCAAAGTAGTAGTTACTTCCTTAGCAAAGTTCTTTTAGAGAACACTGTGACTGAAGGTAATAATAAGAACTTTAGGAAGCCTGTCCTTAGAGGAAAAGAAAGAGCAAGACATAAGAAGCAATACTATTTTATTATCCATTCGACTGAGATGAGCTTAGCTTAAATCATTAAAAATATTTTGTTTGTACTTATTCTTCTCTCATTCTGTATTTTGAGGAAGTTTTGCTTGGCCTTGATTGCTGATTTGGATGCTGTCCTTCAGAATGAGGAAATTAGTATCTTTTTATTTATTATTTATTTATTTTTAGGGAAAGGGGAAGAAAGGGAGGAAGAGAGGGAAAGATATGATGATCAGTTGTCTCTCACACTCCCCCAACCAGGACCTGGCCCATAATCCAGGCATGTGCCCTGATTGGGAATCAAACCAGAGACCCTTCAGTTTGCAAGTCTGTGCCCAACTCACTGAGCCATACCAGTCACGGTAAGAATGAGGAAATTAGTATCTCGAAGGAAAAAAATAATTGCTAATGTCAGAGTGAAGTATACTGGGGAAAAAATTCAATGAAATCAAATTAACTTATTTCAACAAAGATGAATAGTGAGAAAATTGGTTATGACTTAGTCATAGGCCCTCTAGAGACTCATAGAGATTAGGTTATGCTGCTGAAGGTGGTTAGTCCTAAGTATGAAACCACTAGGAATAGTAAAATTCTTCCACATTCAGTATTGTATTAGAAGAGAATGTGAAAGAATGTGAAATTAGAGGTGAACGATCTTGGTATGTTCATGTATCTATTAAAAAATTATTGAGTGTTTTTATGTGTCAGGCTTTTTCTGAGACAATAAAGGTATAAATATTGAGAAGATATGGCTGTACTTTACTCTTCAATAATGATGAGGAGAAGAAAAACAAAGAATCAAAATGCTAGCACAAGCAGGGAAACTGGACAGTACTTCACAAGGTAGGGAGCATCTGAGACAGATTTTGTGTAGGAGTTTGCCAAAGGAAAAGGTTGCAAAATGTACTTTAGGTAAAAGGGAAACAAGAACAATGAAGAATGAGGTTGCAATCTGAATAAAGAATAAGATTCATGGCAGAGAATCTTATTAAGGTTTTAATTTTAAGGTCTTCACCATAAGAGGCCTTGACCTTTACAATAAAGGCAAACTACACTGCAGAGCCCTTTTCTAAAGTCAGCCCTGATAGACAATGTCATTACCTATTGTTTACTTACTAAGCAACTCAGAAGAAATAAGGAAACAAGTTCAGAACAATGCCTTATTAATCTCCACTTAGATTTAGTTCTTTTCCCTACTTCTGCCTATTTTTTTCATTTAACAGCCATACTTGGAGTTGCTGGGATAGGAGATGCCTCTCCTGTCATACAGTCTCAAAGCTACAATGCCCTAGGAGACAGAAAAGGTGGGAAAGTGGAATACAAATGCTTTCAGACTAAAGAGATAGTACATTTGAATCACAGGGGTCTTCCTAGTACTCAGAGTATGACTGTAACCTTGAAACCTAAAGAACAATTTGGTATAATATGTGGTAATATTAACTTTCCATGGAAAAAAATAGCTAAAATAGCAAAAGGACCCTAAAGGCCCAACTTAGAAACTTCCATTGTGCTGATAAGAAAATTTGGCCAATTCTTATGCAGATGCTATAGAGCTTGGGATTGGGGTTGGGATGGGGTGAAATATAAAGTATGGGCAAAAGTAGGTTTACAGTTGTTCATTGGAAAATAATACAATAATCAATAAATAAAAATACAACAATAAACTCTTTTTTGCATACTTACAACTGTTACTTATAATTGTAAACCTATGCTTGCCCCACCCTATAGCTAACCATATGTCTTGTGTCTACACTGTAACTCTGTTAGTTCACATGATAGGTATTTACCAGGCATTTACTGTTTTACACCACATTAGTTTTGGTCTTAATGACCAAATCAAATACTTTAATAAATTAGGCAACATTTTGGTCTTCATTTGATTGATGGACCATTTTTGTGTATAACTTACTACATGGCAGTTTTTCCCAAAATGAACATATTAGGACCATATGCCAGGCTAAATAGCATTCAAGGCACATCTCTGTGATATCTGCCTGCTGCTGTGTTGAGCTGCAGAGATGACACAAGTGCAAGGAAAAATGTGATAGAAGATTTAAAATGCATTTATAGAGGTACATTTCCATTCTTTTCAGTAGAAAGGAAAAACACAGTAATCTACACGAACAACTTCATTTATGATCTAGAAGGCAGAAAACAGCCTATTAATTAATTCATCCATGATTTTAATTAGAGAAGTGCCACAAACATCACCAAGGACAGAGAAATGATGCCATAAATGAATAGAACAGGACAAGTAATATTGAGTCTGGAAAGAAACAGCAAGTGTCCATAAAGTTAGCTTTGCATTCCCTCATGGAGAAGTTTTAAATTATCAAATGCAGGTAATGAAATCAAGTAATATCTGTATGGCAGAGAAACACATATTTAGCAATGGAGATACTAAATGATACCTTAATTTGCCTGGGTTTAGGAAAATAAATAAGCTGAGAAGAAAAGAAAGACCTCCATACCAAGGTACCCAACTAAGTAAAATAATCATGCTAAATAAAATACATAATTCAACAAAAATTAATGGGGTAAGTAGGTCTTTTGTACCATAGGGATTTTTAAATGACTCAGCTTTCCTCTTTCTTATGAAAGATACAAATTGGCCTCTGTATCCCTATGGTGAAGAGCCTGTGGATAGGACATCGATTTCCTGTCTGTGCACGGGTGTGGAATCTCTATGCCTGGCTGTTTTGACCTGAGAGGAAACCTAGGTTTGAGTTGGCTCAGAAAATACAGGGAAACATGGTGTTTTAATTGTTTTGCTGTCATATTCTAGGCTCCTTCTGTCCATCTCTTGTGCCCCAGAGTGCTGAGCAGCTGGCTCTGCAGCTGTGCACAGGGTCTGGGACAATGTTCCTGTGGGGCAGACATAAATCTTGCCAAAGTGATAGAGAGAATTTTTTGTTTGATTTTTAAATTTCCAGATTCTTAATAGAATTGAAGAAAACAACTCACCATGAAGCATTGACCCTTTTACTAATCTGTGCACTTTGCCCCTTTCTTTAAAGTTTCAGGGAGAGACTCTTTCAGGTTTCTAAAATAAGTAGTTTCCTTCATCTTCCTTGGAATAAAAACTACACAATGGGTGTCTTCATCTCCCATAAAAGATTGAATTCATTCTAATGTGATCCAAAATGCTGGTGGCAAGCTGTCTTGCCAGCAGACAACCTGCTGCCCTCAGCAGCTGGAACCATACTTAAGCAAGATGATGTTGGCTTTGATTACCTTGACACAATACCTATTCACTTACTTGGAGCTGCTCACACACATCTCCTCCTAAGAGTGGACATTCCAACTCATCCAGATCAGATGCAAACTCTGAAATCTAGTCTAATTTCTACAGTGGTGGGGCAGTACATGACTACTCCATCACACAAGTCTTTAGGAAATATTTATGAAAGAATAAGTATAATTCAAAATTGAGTAAATGCGCCACATTATCAATCATCTAATTCTCAAAGTTACTTAAACAGATGGAGTTCTGTGTGAATGACCTTTTCCTAGACAAGAAGATAACCTAGTGGGAAATCAATACCCACTTAACTTTAGTTGCCTGCATTACTCATGCTCACATTGTTTATTGCTGAATTGAGTTTAATATAGTGACATCTATCCATTTAATAGTAATTAGATCCTAAAGGAGAAATAGTGGCAATACATAAGACCCTAAGAAATATCATGTTGTGATTCATCCTACATAAAATTATTTTTTGACTGGTCTTGTTGAGTCTAATCATATGGAGAATGAATGCAGATGCAGGTATGGCTAACATTCTAATGTTGTTATTCTGCTCTGACAGGTGCGTTGTAGAAGATAAGAACTCGAAGGTGGCCTGGTTGAACCGTTCTGGAATCATTTTCGCTGGCGATGACAAGTGGTCTCTGGACCCCCGGGTTGAGCTGGAGAAACGCCATTCTCTGGAATATAGCCTTCGAATCCAGAAGGTGGATGTCTATGATGAGGGTTCCTATACTTGCTCCGTTCAGACACAGCATGAGCCCAAGACCTCCCAAGTTTACTTGATCGTGCAAGGTAAGAAAAGGATGGGATAGGTGGGTGGGGAAGGAGAGGTAGGAGGTATTGAATAATTTTGATGTATAAAATGCTTGCATAATCCTTTCTGGAAATAAAAAGAAAGACTTTTAAATACATCATGGCACTTAAGTATCTATTTTCTCTCCAAAAGAACAGACCTAACTTTATTTTGAGAGGACTAAGGAGAATATAGACTTGAGTTTTGCCACTGTGAGTCAGTACTCTTGGTGAGAGTGTCTTCTCCTAGCCCTGAGTATGAAACCATAGCTGTTGGAGTAAGTTGAAACAGGAGCACAAGAACACACAAAATGCTTAAAACCATGTCAAGTCCACTTTATCACACTGCTGAATACTAGATACTTTGCTGAAGGTTTGCTTTTTAACCTGTCTTGATGTTGCAGAATGGACCCATGGGGGGTGCTCATGTATTGTTATCTAAACAAGCCCCCTCCCCCAGGGTCTTTCTGTCACTGTGAGTTTGTTGCCCACTGCCAGCTGTTAGGAATTCTGGCTCTCAATGCTAGAATTTGGTGCAAAGGAAAGGAACTATTTATTCAAAAGTTATACAGGTTTAGAGTAATGGCAGAATGTATCCATTAAAATTCCCAAAGTTCCTTTAAAACACCCACCAACACACACACAGTTCTGCCTCCCCACTTTGCCCAGTCAGGCCAGTCAGTGGTACCATATCTCAGGAAAAGAAATAGAAATCTGTAGCTCAGCTAGACTCCCAGTTCCTCCCAGTAATCCATGCTCGGCCAAACAGGCCTCCTGCAGTCCCCAGTACCTCACCTGTGTCACCACTGCAATCTCTACTTGTTAATCCAAAACTATGTGTCATCTTCTCATGGCTCAACATCAAGAGTCCTTTCACCCCTTTCCTTCCTGCTTGGTCTCATATTGTTCTCCCCATCCCTTGTGGCAGCCTGACCTTAGTTTTAAATCCCAGCTGGGAACCTCCTCCATAACCCCATTTCCGACTCCTTCCACAATGGGCTATACCTGCTAGCACTCCCACAGTTTTCAGCCTTTCTAGGCTGCCATAATAAGTCTGGGCAGGTGTGGCCCCAGGGCGTGGAGCAAACCATCTCCAGGCTCTCTCTCACACAGGCACTGTAACCAGGGGGAGCTGCCTCCCAGTTACATCCTGGGTCAAAGCTATGCATACCTTCTGGCCCCATTTAGGCTGGAAGACGGTAACTGGGAGACTAGTCTGTTGTTATTGATACACAAAATAGCCATTTTTGCATATCACATATGCCGCTGGCCTGAAAAATAACTCTCAGTGGCCCTGATCCATGTGTCCCTTCCCCCAGCCAGGCCTATTATCCTATATATTAGGACACCCCAAGGTCTGGACTCTGCTACATTCAACCTAAAGAATATCACTAATTATCTGTTTTTATGATAGTAAATGTTGTTTGGAAAATAAAAATTACCAGAGGCCTTGATGTCCTCTCAGGTGACTGACCAGCTTTCTATGTAGTTTGTGGCTCCATCTAATGGCAAGTTATTTGTGAGCAAATCCAGTGACAAAGATCTGCAAAGTCATTGGGGACAATGTGCTTCTAGACTCAGGTTTCCACAGGCACATGTGAGTCATGATTTTACAGGATGAAAACGCTAAATGGCACACACACATGCCCCCAAACTATAGCTCTCTTGGGTCCCTTTCCCCATAATTGCAGAATGAGAACAAAACTGATCAGCTGCACAATTTTATTGTAAGCAAATTCAAACCACCAGCAGTTTCAATCCACCTAACAAGATCTAAGCACTAACAAATATTAGGGTTGTGTTCATGTATTCTTGATTTATGATTTTATGTAAATTTAATGCAAATTAGGCATGGCCCTAGGGCTCCTGTCAAGATTCCAGTGCAGTCAGTGGTGTGGCAAAGTTTGACTGTAGCTTCTATTAATGTGTATGGAATTGATTATTGCAGCATTTAAATTATTGCTCTTCCAGCTCCTCTGATTAATAGGTTGAAACTGGAGTAAAATACATCAGAGGCTGCCTGCTGCAGGGGTAATTTAGTCATGTGACCTCCATCTTGGTCCATTTGCAATGGCTGACAGCTTCATTTTATTGCTTTTAAAAGGCATGTCTACTGACTTGCAAAGTTCCTATCACATTGAAAGCATAGAATGTTTTCCTTTTCCTTTAGTAGACCGCACTTGAGATCCAATCGCAAAAGACACCAGGGCTTGGGTTTCAAGCAGCCCATTTAAAATGTTTAAGCATAACTAAAGAATTGTAAATATGTAAATAGGTTAATTTAGCATTTCCTGCAAAACAAATGTTTACATTCTCTCCCTCTCTCTCTCTCTCTCTCTCTCTCTCTCTCTCTCTCTCTCTCTCTCACACACACACACACACACACACACACACACACACACACCTCAAAATCAAAGAAGTTGTGCCTCATTTGATAGCAGAAGGAAGGGAGAAAACTAGTTTACTTAAGATTCTATAAAACAGATTTTATCTAATGACCAGCTCCATATTATATAATGAGATTGCTACACAATATTTATACTTTCACAGCCTTCAATATCATTGGAAAGTCTCCAGAGACCTCACTAGAAATCATGTATTGTCCCAAACTGAATAAAATTAGACAACCTAAGTATTATATTTCATGGTTTCTAGATGAGGAAACAAAAATTCATTAAATTGAGTTTACTTGTTCAAGATCCCACAGAAAAGTTCAGGAAGTAGTTTGGAGCCAAATTAACTTGGAATCAAATCTGAACTACTTCCTACTAGAATGGGTAATTTTTATTATTACTTTAAGAACTACCACATTTGCATTTAAGTCTAAGCTCTTAGTGCCAAATGTTCAACACTCTTTCCCTTTTTTCTTACTCATCTGTACACTTTTTAGCTGCAAACATAATCATCCCAAGAAGGTTAAATCTAGAACTAGGTCAGATTATACTGTGCACACCTCCATGCCATATCAACACAAGTGAAACTAACTTATATTTAACTTAATATTCTATTGTTAAATTTAACTTAATATTAATGGATGGAGGTGAGCCTACTAAGTGCCAGGTACCATTTATTCCTTGTCTCATTTAATTCTAATAATATTATTATTAAGTAGATATTAATAACTTTATTAAAATATGTAAAAAGGTATAGTTCAGAGACAATTCATGGAGCTTACTCAAGGCCCTCTCCCCTGTTTTCTGAGAAAGGGCTTCAGTCCTATATCTGTTTGATTCAAGATGTTATTGAAATTTCATCTTAACCATATTTTTGAAAGGGAAAATGAGCAACGAAACCTGTACTTATAAAGGAGATGAAGAAAGAATTGTCTCTTCCTTGAGCCTGAGTCATGAAAGGGGATTTTTGGGGGACAATTATATGGATGTTGGCATTTGATCATTAGCAGCAGATTGCTGAATCAATTCCCCTTAGTTCATTCACTTTTGTGATTATGACACGGTTCCATCCCTATATGCTGTTTATTCACACTACTTCCTACTCCATGCCTCTACTCTACATGTTTCTCCCACTTCAAAATTCTGCTTCTAGATAGGGCTGGCATCCTCCTGGCCTCCAATCCCACAGCACTTTCCTTCAGAATATGAGTGTCTAGGTTTTTTCAAGTTCTGTCTTACTCACCCTCCATAGTTTCTACAAGTCCAACTTAAGTAGTTGTTAAATAAATACTGTATTTTTTTTCTTGCTCACCCTTTCAGGCCACCCTTTGCTCAAAGAGGCTATGAAATATCATGAAAGAATAGCAGTTCAAAGGTGGGCTTTGAATTCATACTGCCTGTTTGAATCTCATTTTTACTTCTTTTTTGATTTTTTGATTTTTATTTTTAAGTATATTTTATTGATTATGCTATCACAGTTGTCCCATTTTTTCTCCCCTTATTCCCTCTCACCCTGCACCCCCTTTCCCACCAGCACTCCCTCCCCTTAGTTCATGTCCAAGGGTCATAAATATAAGTTCTTTGACTCCTCCATTTCCTATACTCTCCTTAACCTCCTTCTGTCTATTTTGTGATTACCATTTATGCTTCTCATTCCCTGTACCTTTCCTACCATTCTCCTCCTTCCTTCTCCCTACTGATAACCCTCCATATGACCTCCATTTCTGTGATTCTGTTCCTGTTCTAGCTGTTTGCTTAGTTTATTTTTGGTTTGGTTCTGTTTTTTAGGTTCAGTTGTTGATAGTTGTCAGTTTATTGTCATTATACTATTCATAGGTTTGATCTTCTTCCTTTTCTTTGATAAATTCCTTTAACATTTCATATAATAAGGGCTTGGTGATGATGAACTCCTTTAACTTGACCTTATCTGAGAAGCACTTTATCTGCCCTTCCATTCTAAATGATAGCTTTGCTGGATAGAGTAATCTTGGAGGTAGGTCTTTACCTTTCATGACTTTGAATACTCCTTTCCAGCCCCTTCTGGCCTGCAAGGTTTCTTCTGAGAAATCCACTGACAGTCTTATGGGAACTCCTCTATAGGTAACTGTCTCCTTTTCTTTTGCAGCTTTTAAGATTCTCTCCTTATCTTTCAGCTTGGGTAATATAATTATGATGTGCCTTGGTTTGTGCTTCCTTGGGTCCAACGTCTTTGGTATTCTCTGGGCTTCCTGGACATCCTGGAAGTTTATTTCCTTTGCCAGATTGGGGAAGTTTTTCTTCATTATTTTTTCAAATAAGTATGCGATTTCTTACTTTCCCTCTTCTCCTTCTGGCACCCCTATGATTCAGATGTTGGAACATTTAAAGTTGTCTCAAAGGTTCCTAGGCCTCTCCTAATATTTTTGAATTCTTGTTTCTTCATTTTGCTCTGGTTGACTATTTCTTCCTTCTGCTCCAAATCATTGATTTGAGTCCCAGTTTTCTTCCCTTCATTGTTGATTCCCTATATATTTTTCTTTATTTCATTTTGCATAGCCTTCACCTTTTCCTCTATTCCGCGATGATACTCAACCATTTCTATGAGTATCCTGATTACCAGTGTTTTGAACTTTGCATCTGATAGGTTGTCTATCTCTTTGTCGCTAAGTTCTTTTTCTGGAGTATTGATCTATTTTTTCATTTGGGCCATATTTCTTTGTCTCAGAACTCCTGTTATGTCGTAAGGGGTGAAGCCTTAGGTATTCACCAAGGCAATCCATGTGTCTGTCTTGTGGTGCTGTATGTGGGGGAGGAGTCAGAGAGGGAACAGTGCGACTTGCTCAACTCTCCGCTGGCTAACACTCAATTCCCCCATTACCCACAAGCAAATTGGGGCCTTCTGTTGCTGATTCCCAGGCAGGTGGGTTTGTGTATGTTCTAGGAGCCTGTGGGTCTCTCCAGTGAACTCTCCTATGAGGGTGGGAGTTTCTCCTATCGCCTCAACCCACAGGTTTTTCAGTCAAAAGTTTAGAGGCTTTCTTTTCTGGTGCTGGAACCCTGGGTTGTGTGGTCTGTGTCTCTCCCCAGTTCTTCCTCTAGGTTTACCCACATGCAAATATGGGACCACCCTGTCTGCCAGCCACTGCCTTGTCTGGTCCTCCAGCTGCTTCCTTGCCACACGTCCTCTCTTTCCTGGCAGCCTGTCTCTGCCCCTTCTACCAATCTGGATGAATATTTCCTCTTTAACACCTCAGTTGTCAAACTGCCATACAGTTTGATTTTCTGGCAGTTCTGGTTGGTTTTTTTTTGTTTTTCAATTTGTTATTGTCCTTCTTTGGGTTGTGTGAGGAGGCAGTGTATCTACCGATGCCTCCATCTTGGCCAGAACTCCTGAATCTCAGTTTTCCTTCTTGCTACTAAAATTAATTTTGGGGTAAACCACTTAATTTATCTAAGACTTAATTTTGTCATATGTAAAACACAGGTAAAGTTAAAATTTTAAATCCTCTAAATTTACTATAAGAATTCAATTGGATGATCTATGTATGTCCCTAGCCTGGTGTCTAGAGATCATGTGTTCTCAGCCAATAGATGATGATGATGATGATGATGATGATGATGACGACGACGACGACAACTATGGCCACTATCACACTTTGCTGCTGCTGCTACTGTGTCTCTCATAAGGCTCACTTTGGCCCTGGGGGGGTGATGCCCAGTGTCTGACAGCTGCTACCATTGCCTATTACCCTTCTGGTAGGCTCTTTCAACTTTTATTTTGTGTCACTCCAGTTTATTTTCTTTAGTTGTTCTTTTTCTTAGTATCTAGTCTTTAACATTATTTCTTTAAGATTCTAAAGATTTTTTAGACCAGCATAACTTTTAAGCTCTTAGCTACATTTATTAAGGATGTTTGAGGAGAACATGCTGTACATGTCAGCAAAACATAGATGTTAACTTTTAGATTGGTGAAACCTCTCAAGAATTCTTATTGAGGAGTTTTGGGGTGGGGCTCGATAATTTCTAACAAGTTCCTAGATAATGCTCCTGCTGCTGGTGCAGGGATCACATTTTGAAAACCAGTTCTTTAAAAGAATTGGATGCCTTAAAAGCATCTGGAGAAGTAATTATGCACATTTTATTTGCTTTCAGACAGTGCTATACCTGTAAATACTTCTAAAATGAATTTTGTTGGGCATGAGACAGATAACAGGTAGATTGATAAATATTTTAACTTTCATAGTAACAACTTATGGCTTCCAAGACTGCTTACTTAGCTAAGTCCTATGGGGAAAAAAATCTCTTTCCAAACTGTCCATTTACAAGTATCAAAGCTGAAAAAAAGTGGTTGAGACATAAAAACTGCTCTAGACATCAAAAAATCTTCATAAATTTTCAAGTGTTTGCACTTCCTCACATTTCGCCTGCATTCCACTTCCCCTGGTGTATCTTTCTTTCCTTTGATATACATCCTCACCATGTCAGTGACTTTACAACATCTCCAATGTATCTTCTCTGTACTTCAATGATTATTTTGCACAAAGAAAGTTTTCATCAGGCTATGAGTGACATTACATGGAAAATATCCTGTGCTGAAATAAATTTCGTGAATGGTTTTCTAAACTCAATCTTTAGTTCCATGACTTCTCCACATACCTTCCTCATAAGTTACACAGGTGAAAGTTTTTCACCAGCAAATATATAAATTCATAATGACCTTTGGGATCACTTGTGATCAGTAGTATTACATGTTGCATCAGTGGAAGCCAAGGCTTTTCAAATATTAACATATATTTGAGATAATAAATTTTGGGACCCAATTCTAAAGCCATATATTTTAGTTCCTATACTATCTCCTTCATAGATTGTTAGATCAGAGATTAAGAAAACATCACCATTAACTTCAATGAAATAGACATTTGTTCCCATAAATAATGCTAATTGTTTTTCCAAAGGTTACACATTTCTATGATTTCCTTTTTATTCTGATCATGCCAAAGATGGAGGCACTTGTGTTAAACCAAAGTTTTTATTTTTAAAAAAATTTTATTGAATTTATTGGAGTGACATTGCTTAATATAATTATATGGGTTTTGGGTTTACAATTCTATAATACATTATCTGTATATTATCTTGTGTGTTTACCACCCAAAGTCGTCTCCTTCCATTACCATTTATTCCTCCTTTACTCTCTTCTACATCCCTCCACCTGCCCTTTCCCTCTGGTAATCGTCATACTGCAGTCTGTATCTCTGAGTCTTTTAATTTTGCTTAATCCCTTCACTTTTTTCACCCAGCCACTGAAACCTTCTCATCTCTGACAGGTGTCAGTCAATTCTCTATGAGTCAGTTTCTATTTTGTTTGTTAGTTAATTTTTTATTAGGTTCTATGTATAGGTAAAATAATGTGACACTTCTCTTGCTCTGGCCAGCTTATTTCACTTAGCTTAATACTATCCAGGTCAACCATGCTATTAGAAAAGGTAAGATTTCCATCTTTGTTATAGCCAAGTAGTATTCCATTGTGTAAATATACCACAGCTTTTTTAATCAACTCATGTTGTTGGGTACTTGGCCTGCTTCTAAATCTTAGCTAGTGTAAATAAAGCTGCAATGAACATATATTTGTTTGAATTAGTGTTTCAGGTTTCTTTGGATATATTCCAAGAAATGCAATTGCTAGGTCAAAGGCAGTTCTATTTTTAATATTTTTGGTAACTCTATACTGCTTTCCACAGTAGTTGCTCCAATCTGCATTCTCACCAACAGTGCAAAAAAGGTTCTCTCTTCTCCACATCTTTTCCAATACTTGTTGTTTGTTGATTTATTGATGATAGCCATTCTCACAGGGGTGAGGTGATTAACTCATTGTGGTTTTAATTTACATCTCTCTAATAATTAGTGACATTAAGCATCTTTTCATATGTCTATCACCTATCCATATGTCCTCTTTGGAGAAGTGTCTATTGAACTTGTTTGCCCATATTTGAATTGGATTATTTGATTTTCTTGATGTTGAGCTGTATAAGTTATTTATAAATTTTGGTTAATAGCCCTTGTCAGATGTATCCTTGGCAAATATGTTCTCCCATTCAGTAGGTTGTCATTTCACTTTGTTGATGGCTTCCTTTGAAATACAAATACTTTTTAGTTTGATGTAGTCCCATTTGTTTATTTTCTCTTTTGTTTCCTTTGCCTGAGGAGATATATCCAAAAAAAAAATTGCTACGAGGAATGTCTGAAATTTTACTGCCTATGTTTTCTTCTAGGTTTTTTTATTATTTTGATTCTTACATTTAATTCTTTAACCCATTTTAATTTATTCTTGTGTGTGGTATAAGAAGGTGATCTAGTTTTATTTTTTGTATGTATCTGTCCAATTTTCCCAACACCATTTATTGAATAGACTATCATTACTTCGTTGTAAGTTCTTGCCTTCTCTGTCAAAAATTACTTGATCATAAAGGCATAGGTTTATTCCTGGGTCCTCTATTCTGTTCCACTGATCTACATGTCTGTTTTTATTCCAGTACCATACTGTTTTGATTACTATAGCCTTGTAGAATAGTTTGCTATCAGGTAGCACAATTCTTCCAAACTTGATCTTCTTTCTCCAGATTTCTGTGGCTATTCAGGCTTTTGTGGTTCTGTATAAGTTTTTGGAATATTTGTTCTAGATCTATGGTACATGCCATTGGTGTCTTCATAGGAATTGCATTGAATCTATAGATTGCTTTGGGTAGTATGGACATTTTAATGATGTTAATTCTTCCTATCCATGAAGACAGTACATGCTTCCACTTAGTTGTATATTCTTCAATTTCTTTCTTCAGTGTATTCTAATTTTCCAAGTATACATTTTTTACATCCTTGGTTAAATTATTTTTTAATTATTTTTTGATGCAATAGTAAATAGAATTATTTTCTTAGTTTCCCTTTCTGATAGTTCATTACTGGTGTATAAACTGCAACTGATATCTGGACATTTATTCTGTATCCTATTATTTTACTGAATTTATTTATCAGTTCTAATAGTTTCTTGGTGAAATCTTTATGGTTCTCTATGTACAATATCTTGTCATCTTCAAACAGTGACAGTTTTACTTCTTCCTTCCCAATTTGGATGCTTTTTTTTTTCTTCTTCTTCTTGTCTGATTATTGTGCTTAGGACTTCCAGTGCTATGTTGAATAAGAGTGGTGAAAGTGGACATCCTTGTCTTGTTCTTGATCTTAAGGGAAACACTTTTACTCTGCCCATTGAGCATCATATTGACTGTGGGTTTGTCATATATGGCCTTTATTATATTGAGGTATTTTTCCTCTATTCCTAGTTTGCTAAGAGATTTTATTATGAATAGGTGCTGGATTTTATCAAATTTCTTTTTCTACACTACTGATATGGTCATATAAGTGTTTTCTTCATTGTGATTATCTGGTGTACCATTCTTATTGCTCTGTAGATATTGTATCAGCCTTGGGTGCCTGTGATAAATCCCATTTGATCATGGTGTGTGATTTTTTAATGTATCAGTGGATCAGGTTTGCTGATATAGTAGGAGATTTTACCATTTATGTTCATCAGGGATATTGGCCTGTAATTTTCTTTTTGGTAGTATCTTTAGCTGGGTCTAGAATTAGGATAGTGTTGCCTTGTAAAATGTAATTGGGGGTGTTTCCTTCTTTTGAAATTTTTGGGATAGTTTGAGAAAGAGAGGCCTGAGTTTTTTGAATGTTTGGTAAAATTCACCTGTGAAGCCATCTAGTCCAGGACTTTTGTTTGTCAGGAATTTTTTAAAGGCATTGTTTCTCTTTATGTAATCTTTGCATAACCTGCAACAAGTCAATATTTGGGTTTATTAGGCTTGTCAAAATGCAGATTCCCAATCTCTGAGGATGTGGCCAAAATGTGCAAATACATTATGTTCTTCAGGTGATTCAGATACATGTGAAAAACCAAGAACTATTATTTTAGGGATCTAAACAATCAATGAAATGAATTTGCTGTTGCTTGCTTGCTCATTTTTCTGTATGATGTAGTATAGTATCACACCATATCTAAAATTCTGAGGAGCATGTACTAGAGCCTTGTAATAGAAAAATAAAATAAAATAAAATATATCTGTGTACTCATCAAAAACATAGATTAAACTCATGTTCTTAAGCCTAAAGAAATAGTGGAAATAGTGACTCCAAAAATAAGACTTTCTTAAACTGACATTAAGACTTTCCATATGTATGTGATACAAAGGAAATCATCATGCAACAATATTTTAAAGATGTGAAATTTTATTTAAACATCTCATTCAACATACCTTACAAGATTTATCATATTTTCCATTTATTTATTACATTATGCCAAATGTTCAGTACCCATAGCAGAGTGGTCATTTCAATGTTGAGTCTTTTGCTCTCTTTTTACACTACTCTGATTTGGCTAACATTGTTTTAGAAATGCCCTAATCTGCATATTCTAGAATTGGGGATAGTTTTAAAAAAACAGAAATCTATTTCTAAGTTTATATTTAAGTTTCACTATAAAATTATAACCAAGCAGACAGGGGGACATCCACATGGCACCTTAATGAATGACCCAACAATTAATGCTGGAAGGAACAAGTTTTTATTTACAATATTCCAACCTTTCCCACAAGTACTAGCATTTCCCTTGTTCCCCAAAAGGCTATATGCCAAAAGCCCCAGTAGTTCCTCATTCCTTATCTTAAACTGGCTGCATGAACAGTCTCACAGCAGCTCTTTCTTTCAGGATCTGGGGTACATTGTCATCAGCCTCCATGTTCTAGTCCAAGAATACGTATGCCCTGGTACACTGGAGCATGGTGAAGTCCAGGAAAGATGTAAGTCCCAAGTCCAGATAAAGTCTGGGTTTGGATGGCAGCAGGTCAGCATCTTGCAGGGCAGGATCTTTGGCGACTTTGGTGTCTGTTAGAGTGGGCATTATCAAAGTAGCATGGTTGCTTTCCTTCTAGCCCATGGTGGACTAGCTCCTACAGCCCACATGGCTCCTTTCTCACTACTGGCAGCATGGCTCTTCTACACCCTTTCATCATGCCTCTATCCCTCATGTCTGCCCACCCTTAGTTTAAATCCTGACCCAGAGCCTCCTGCGTGACCTCACCTCTGACTCCTCCCACTGTGAGCTACATGTGCTGGTTTTCTGTATAGTTTACATTTTCTCTTCTGCCATCCTCAGTCAGGGAAAGAGTGACTCAGGGATATAGGCGGAACCCTGCCTCTCCTTGGCTACATCTCTAGTCAGGATATATCCTGGAAGTCATGCCCACCTTGCCCCAAGACAGTAGCACAACTATTATCTTGCCTTTGTTATTAAAGTATC
Source organism: Phyllostomus hastatus (assembly GCF_019186645.2). Lineage (NCBI taxonomy): Eukaryota > Metazoa > Chordata > Mammalia > Chiroptera > Phyllostomidae > Phyllostomus > Phyllostomus hastatus. The sequence continues at coordinate 83,890,199 of NW_025333977.1, read as the reverse complement.
TTGAGCTGTATCATCTGCTTCCCTGTGGGGGTTGTCTCCTGTTTTCCCAGGCAGCCCTTGCTCTGTACACCATTACAATTCCCCCCTTTTGACTTTGGACCCTTTATAATCTTATAAAGGACAATGGGCAAAGGTCTCATGATCTTCTGGAGGTAGTTCCTGCTGGCCATGACCATCATTCTGTCTACTCCTGGGTCCAGGGATCCCTACAAAGCGGGGATGTGTAGGGAGGATAGCCTTCACATGTGGGGAAGCACCTTGCAGAGTCCAGGTCAGTCGGCTATCCCCAGGGGACAGCATGCTCGGTGTCCAAGGACTGGCATTCCGTGACATCTTGGCATCCTTGTTGTATTCGGAGGGCAACAAGTTTGACAAGAAAGTTAAAAGGCATAATTAAAACCATAACCACTAAATGTCAAAGACAGGGACTGATTCTTTTCAATGTCTCACATTAGGAAAAGAGTAGCTTACCTGAAGGAAGGTGTGCAAGACATGTCACACCTGTTGATCACTGTTAAGGGAGCTCAGCAGTTAGTGGTTATGTGGAAGGCACCTGAGGACTGGGATTGGTGAGACTTAATCTGATTTTCTGAGAAGGGAGACTCTTGTGTGGGATTTTGGTTTCTTCTGCCCAAGGCCTCTTCTTCCTTGGCATAAATTCCCTGGAACAAACTAGAAAGATGGGCAAAATAACTTTGGACCAGTGTGACATGACTTTCACACCTTCCTCTAGGGAACCCACTCTTTTCCTTATATAGGACATCGAAGAATCAATCCCTTCCTTTGTCGTTTAGTGGTTAGGATTTCAATTGTGACTTCTAACCTTGTTAGAAGTGGTACCCCCAGAATATAAGGATGCCAACATGTCCAGGAGTGGCAGCCCTTGGATACTGAGCATGCTGCTCCCCAAAAACTACCAACTGACCTGGACTCTGCAAGGTCCTTCCCTACATGTGAAGGCCACCCTCTGCTCCAAACCCACACTCTGTTAGGAATTCCTGGACCTAGGGGTAGGTAGGATGATGGTCATGGCCAGCAGGAAGTAGCTCCAGCAGCTCACAAGACCTTCACCCATTGTCCTTTATAAGATTGTAAAGGGTACAAAGTCAAAAAGGAAGGAATTGTCATGAGGTGTTGAGCAAGGGATTTCCAAGGTCCCCACAGCCTACAGTTGGTGTTAAGGGGTGAGCAGAGCAGACAATATGGCTTAAGATACTTTTCATAACAAAGGCAAAATAATGGCTATGCTACCGCCCCAGGGCAAGGTGGGTATGGCTTTCAGAATATATATTAACTTGAGATGTAGTGGGTTGAGGGAGGGATCCATCTGGATCACTGAGCCACTCTTGCCCTGACTGCGGATGGCAGCAGACAGAATGTGAGCTATATAGGAAACTGGCAAATGTAGCTCATTTTGGGAGGAGTTGGGATGAGGTCACACAGGAGGCTCTGGGCCAGGATTTGAACTAAGGGAAGATAGCCATGAAGAAAAGCCATTCTGCCAGAAGGGAGATAGGAGCCATATGAGGAAGGGTAAGGAGGAAGAGCCATTATGTAGCTTGTAGTGAAAGAATGAGCCACGTTGCCTGTAGTGAAGTAGCAGCTGTGCCATTTGTAGGGACTATTTAGCCATGTGGCCTGGTATAGTAAGGGAAAGAATGGCATGTTGCTGCCCTGATCATGCTTTTTCTGCTGGACTCCAAAGCCACCAAAGATCCTGCCTTGCAACACATTGACCTGCTGCGATGCAAATGTGGGCTTTATCTGGACTCTTGGGACTTATGCCTTTTCTGGAATTCACCATGATCCAGTGCACTGCAGCACATGTATTCTTGGACTATAAAACAGAGGCTCATGATATCATACCCCAGATCCTAAAGGAGAGAGCTGCTGTATGAAGATAGTTATATTGGTACTTTCCAAAGAGACTGGAGAACTGTTTGTTCAGCCAACTTAAGATAAGGAGATGGGGAACTATTGGAGTTGGTTTTGGCTCATATTCTTTGGGGAACAATGGAATTACTGGGTCTCATGGGAAAACAGGGCTTCAAAATTAAGTGCTCTGAGTCCCTCCAAGGTTGGAATATTGCAAATAAATAAAATAAAAACCTGTTCATTCCAGAATTAAATGTTGGGTCATTCACCAAGATGCCACGTGGACAGGCTCCTGTCTGCTAGGTTATAATAATAAGTGGAATTTAAAAAATTGTCCTCAGCACTATGACTCAAATCACATATATAGATTGTGAGAATCCATTATTTATAAGGAAATTCATTGAATAATTGCCTTAATTAAATCAATATAATTATGGGGAAAAAACAAAAATTGGACTCATTCTGAAACTATACATGTTTGCTGTTTGTTTTCCCACCCCCATATTTAAAAAGCCATAATTCAGCCCTGACTGGCATAGCTCAGTGGATTGAGCGCGGGCTGCAAACCAAAGCATTGCAGATTCAATTCCCAGTCAGGGCACATGCCTGGGTTGCAGGCCATGGCCCCCAGCAACTGCACATTGATGTTTCTCTCTCTCTCTCTATCTCCCTCCCTTCCCTCTCTAACAATAAATAAATAAAATCTTTAAAAAAGCCATAATTCATGTATCTTACTTATGTTGACTGACAGAATATCTATAATGATTTACAAGTATAATGTCAGTAGATTTCCTTTTAAGTTGATAATTGAAAACTCAGATGTTATTTAATTTTTTAAAATGAGTACTCATCTAGGACTTAATGTTTATAAGATTTTAAATCCTTAGAAGCGTTTAACAATTTTATGAAACACCCCTAATTTTCACCAAATCTATCACCCAATACTCTAAGTAGGTGTCCTTTCTCTCTCTCTCCTCTGTCCTTTCATTACTTTCTTGGTTCTCCTTTATCTTCCATCCTTCTCCCTTCCTTAATTTCCATGTTGCATTGATTATTTCTTCAATAACTTAGCACTGTCTACAAAATTTCATACAAAAAGTTTGCCACTGCATTCTAATTGAACTTAACCTGGAGCTCTATATTTTTAAAGCATTCTAATAAAGTATTTGAAATCTTTAGTTAGATTTTATCTTAAGGTTAATTCTGTTGATTATGGAGAATCTTAATGATTAACTGGAATTCTCATTTGGATTTTACATGCTGAAGTTTACTAATTTTTCTATACTTCAGCTTAATTTTTTACACAATAGCCCCTTGATTAGCTGTTAATAGGTCAGGTTCAGACTTTAAAGACATCACTGTTCACATAAGCTATCACAGAGTTAATGTAATAGCAAGAAGTGAAACTTTGGGGCTAAAATATTTGGGAACATTACCTCATGCAGTTCTAATTTGATCTTTCCTCTGTAAGAAACATTTTATCTAAATCAAGCTCACTCACCCATAATTAATAACTGTCTCCAAGGTCTTCATATGTATATGTAGTCCATCTTTTAGTTAACAAATCAACTATTTACATCTACATACTTTCTACTCTAACCTGAATTTATCCTTCTTGAAGATGAGAAAAATAAGGGAAGAGAGATGAAATTATTTTGCCTCAGAGTAAAACCCAAACTCCATAAAGGGAAGAAAGCTACTTAAAAATATAGATCAATACATGTTCAGTAATATTCAAATCTTGAATCTTATCATCTGAATTTTGACAGTGATTAGAGAGAATTTGGGGGTGGAGATTTATTCCATACTGAATCTGCAACTCCTAGGTAGCTTAACTATATCTATTCTGCATCAAAAGTTATTTTTACTTACAATTACATAATAACATATGTGGCTACTTACAAATGTGTGAGGTTTTTACACAAAGATTTTACCTATAAAGGTAAGGATAGCAACTCTTTCAAAAATTTTAAATAGTACCATAAGTCACCATACATCATCAATATCTGTAACATTTATATTTTCTATATATTACCAAAAACAACTGAAAACAAAAATATGTACTCTTAAAAATATTAAAGGCAACTTTTTAAAAAGATTGTACTTGTTTGTTTTTAGAGAGAGGGGAGGGGGGGAGAAAGAGAGGGAGAGAAACATCAATGTGAGAGAAAAACATCAATGCAAGAGAGAAAAATCAATCATTTGCCTCTCCTATGCTGCCCAACTGGGGACTGAACCCACAACCCAGGCATGTTCCCTGACCAGGTGTCAAACTGGTGATTTTTCACTTTGTGGAATGATTACCAAACAAATGAGCCACATCAGTCAGGGCTAAAGGCAACTCTAGAAAACTTATATTTAAAAGTCAAAAAATATGGCATATATATTGATTTTAATATGTATGTACTTTTATTGTTTTCATTTTGTTATAAATGGATAACATTTATTTTTGGACAATGAGATGATTTAGGTTGCCTTTATAATTTGTCCAGTCCTAGGTCTCCCTAAGTGACAAAGTACACAGAACACATAAGGCCCCTTTCCTTTCTTCAGTCAAAAAGGTATTACACAAGCTGAAGTGTAGTGGGAAAGGAACTCAACCTGTGCCAGGACCTACCCAAGGCAGTTTTCTAAGTGGGTTGTGACCACTATAGGGCACAGGGCCCATAAAAGAGGGGCATCTATACAGGAAGGCAGTCATGAAGGTTTAGGATGTTAACTATATTTAAGGTAATTGAGAAAGTTATTCAATATATTGAAGATAATAATAACCAGTTTCTCACTATTAGGGAAATATAAATATGGAAAGGGAGAAAGTTAAAATGAATCTTGTGTTGTTCACTAGTAGATTGAAATTTTAAATCAGGGTTATTGGTGTTTATTCATGAGTTAATAGAAGATAGACAGTGATTAATAGATAGATGATAGATAGATAGATAGATAGATGTAAATATATGTCTGTATTTCCTAGCTTTGCCCATTGAGAGGGACTTGTAATACTTACACCCTGGTAGAAATGAGCACTCCTAGCATACAGGTGTTGATTTTAAAATATCACTCTTTAACCTTGGCTAGTGTGGCTCAGTGGATTGAGTGCCAGCCTATGAACCAAAGAGTTGCTGGTTCAATTCCCAGTCAGAGCATGTGTCTGGGTTACAGGCCAAGTCCCCAATGGGGGACACAAAAGAGGCAACCACACATTGATGTTTCTCTCCCTCTCTTTCTCTCTCCCCTCTCTCTAAAAATAAGTAAATAAAATCTTTTAAAAAATAAAATAAAATATCACTCTTTACTGAAATAACCAGCCTAATTGGAAAAACAGATTATTACAGGGCTGTGACAAGGAAAAAGCAATATGAGTTTTGAGCATCTGTTTTGTCAGAAAGTTAGGAAGTCCTCAAACAAAATGAGGCATTTTAACTGTACACAGAAGCCAGCTTGAAAGGAACTTCACTGGCCAATTCTGAGACAACTTGGGTATTGAAAGCTATGAAACCAATACAGTATAATACTGGTATAACTTAAGCAATGGTTATTGAAAGTGAAAATATAACCTTCTTGTAATAGAATGCCAACTAATCAATATAGAAGGAATGATAGAATTTGAAAATTATCACCTGGCAACCGCTGCAGAAATAATTAACCCAGGCAAAAAACATCAATGGGTTGTGAAATGAGGTGGTAAAAATGAAATACTTAGATTTTTACATAGGCTCAAAGTAGCTCCCTAAAAACTATTTATTAAGTACCAACAGGAAAAATAAAAAGTACAAAAATAAATAAATCTAGCTGACACCATTCAAAGTTAATACTGCAAGTAATTAGACAAATTGGCATCATGTGCCAAATGATAGGATGCAATAAGCAGAATACAGCATCACTTCTGAAATATTTCTATCAAAACCTGGGTCTAATCATAAGACATTGGGTATACCCAAATGGGAGGACATTCTATAGGAAGATTGGCCTGTTAATGTTATAAATGTCAAGGTCATGAAAGTCAGGAGAGACAAGGGAACTGTCCTAGATTTGGTAACTGGGTGTAATATATAATCTTACAATGGACCATTTCCTAGAAAAGATATTGGGACAAATGCCAAAACTTGAATGAAGTCTCTAGGTAAAGAGTATATGGGGGTTCTTTGTATTATTCTTGCAACTTCTCTGTAAACTTGAAATTATTTCAAAACAAAAGTAAAACAGATGTAATAATACTTAAGGTAGATATCAGGGTTAAAAGCTAGTAAATAGAATCCAAAATCATATTAAATATAGCATAATCAACAGGATTTTCAAACATAATCTATTGCAAAGAAATATATAAATAAAATATATTACATCAAAAAGTTAAAGGAGAAAAATTATGAGATAATTCCATAAACCAACAAAAATATATACAATATAATTCAATCTATCTCTATTTTTTAAATTTTTAATTACTTATAAATTTACTGAGCCAAATATGGAGGATATCTATCTTAACACAAAAAAAATCTGGATAATTTCAACAGTGCTATAGAAAAAACAGAATAAGGCAAGGATAACAACAATCATTTTTTAAAAGATTTTATTTATTTAATTTTAGACAGAGGGGAAGGGGGTGGAGAGAGAGTAGGAGAGAAACATCAATGTGTTTCTCATGCACCCCCAACAGGGGGACCTGGCCCACAACCCAGGCATGTTCCCTGAATGGGAATAGAACCAGTGACCCTTTGGTTCTCAGGCCATTGCTCAGTCCACTTAGCCACACCAGCCGGAACACAGTCTTTTTTTTTTAATTTAACATTATTCTGGAGGTTCTAGTTAATATAATGGAACAAGCTTAATAAAGAGAGAAAAAAATACAGAAAATATGACTAAAATTTGTTGAAGGCATAGTGTCAATTTACAAAAGTTCCCATGGAAATAGAAAACTGAGCCCCTAGCTGGCATAGCTCAGTGGATTGAGCACGGGCTAGGAACCAAAGTGTCCCAGGTTCAATTCCCAGCCAGGATACATTCCTGGGTTGCAGGCCATAACCCCCAGCAACCGCACATTGCGCACATTGATGTCTCTCTCTCTCTCTCTCTCTCTCTCTCTCTCCTTCACTTCCATCTCTAAAAATAAATAAATAAATAATTTTAAAAAAACCTGATAAAATCTATTAAAACCTCACTATATAATCAAGGAAATGCAAAGTAAAACAGCAATAAATTGTTATTCTTTAAAAACCAATAATACTGAGAAAAAGTTAACAAAATGTAGCTAATCTGAATCAGAAAGTCAGTAGGAAAACTAACACCTTTATATCTCCCTGTTTAGAGTGTAAATTAGTGGAAACTTTACTAAAGGAAGATAGAGATGTCTATCAAAGTTTTAAAATATACTTGCATCATTTGACCCAGTAATTCCCCTTCCATGAATATGTAGAAATAAAAACCTCCCGAATGAAACTACAGATTTTTGTTCAAAGTGATCATCACGGAATTATTTTTAAAGACAATTATGCAAAACATCCTAAATGTTTAGAATGAGGAATGAGGGAGTTAAACTAATTTCATAAAAAGAAATACTATTATAAGAGATTAGATTGTCTGCCCAGCATTCAAACCCCTTCCCAGTGTTCAGATATTCTGCCTCCTTTAGGATTGTTGGAATGTAGACATTACCAACTGGTGTCAAAAGTGAAATAAAATTCAGACACTCTGAAAACTAGGGCTTGGACATGAGATCCAGGCCTTGAAACTTGCACCTGCTTCAAAGTTGGGATTATCAATAGACATTGATACAAGAAACTAGGGTCAAAAGAGAATCTATTCAGGCACTGGCACCACCAGTAGCAACAAATCTATATGGGAGTGCTTGTATTAACGATGTTTCACTAAGGCCTGTTGACCTATCAGAATCCATTCATACACCAATGGCATTAAAACTTTGTTACACATATTGTTTTTAAATCATTTTATCACTTCTCTTAATTTTACATATTTACATATGTATAGTCAAATTTATTCATTTTTCCTTATGCTTTTTAACTCATTTTTATGCTAAGAAAACCATCCATACACTGGCAAAATACATATTTACTGATGGTTCTTCCAGCCTTTTCCTTTATTTTCTACTTTTAAATCTTTTAGAGATCCAGCATTAATTTTCATGAGTAGCTGTTTAGTAAAAATATAATTTTATTTTTCCTTTATTAATTATTTATAACCATCTGTTGAGTAATCACACATTTTTCAAAAAAGAAAATAAAGCAAAAGTACTTAGTTGTGGGAATGAAGGAAATACACTTAATATTTCCAGCTAAAATGATTACTATCTTTAAAAAACTCTTATATATTAATGAGAAAAATAGGGCACTAATAACAGTTTGATAAGTTGTTCAGTTATATGAAGAAATATGTGAAATCAATAGTTTTTATATTTGGTTATAATAAATACACAAAATATGCTATAAAATGGCCATTCACAAAACTTCAAAAATATAACATCAATTACAAATTAATTAAGTAAGCAATGTGGAGAACTTGAGTGCAGAAACTGATATCACTTTACTTGGGAGAATGAAAGAAAAGTTTGTGTGTGTTTTTTTTGTTATTTTGGTTGTTCTTGTTTTAATGAAATGGAAGTACTTAATTATTGAGTGGCAACACAAGTAATGTGAAATGAAAATTTTCCCAAGGTAGACAGAACTTTATTTATGTCTCTAAAAATTATTAATGCCTGGATCCAGGGCCATGTTGGTGGTAATGAAAGCTATGCCATCTGATGTTTAGATGCACCCACAGTCATACCTCCTCTATGATTTTGTGACATGACTCTGGTTTTGCAGGCTTCCCGGGAATGTGAGTTGCAGTAAGTTCTTTCTGCATAAAGACAGCCAGAGATGCTTCCAGTTTCTTCTAACTAAAAACTATGAATTATACATCTAAGCAGTTATTGACTATCATGCTTTATAAAGCATTTTATTACATATAAAAATATTTGTACTATATGGTTAAGTGAAGTGGCAGCTCACAAAACAATATACCTGTAACCTCAGTTTCGTAAACTATAATAAATATGCACTCAAATCATATGCACTCATACAGTCACTGGTAAAAAAGATAGAATGAAGGAGACCAAAATAGCTTTTAACAATAGTTTTGTAAATGTTGTTTTATAGGCAAAAAGAAAAGGTTTAGTTTACGAATGTTTGCATATGTGTACAATGACTGGAGAATACCTTGAAAATTGTTAAAATAATAAACTCATGATTATTGAAATGACAGACCGAGAAATATTTTCAGAGAGAAAATATGGTGCCTTCTACCTCTGTTTTATTTTATCTTTTCCTTATTCAACCCTTGATCATTCCCTCACTTGTATGTTTTTCTACCTTTTTTCTCATGGTAGAAACAAATTCATAAAGTAATCTATTATAAAAATGATAAGGCCTTAATTTCTTATGCCTTGCAAAGATGTATTCTTTCTAAGAAAAATGTTCTAAGCTAATGTTACACACACACATACACACACACACCCTGCAAAGTCCTGAGGAGGAAGAACAAAGATCAAGGTTTCTTATAAGTAGGACCTTGTCAATCTCAAATAAAGTAAAATTGTAGAATAAACAATTTCCTGCATAAGATTTCTAAGTCCCATACTGATTTCAAAACAAAAATAAGACAAAACAACAACAACAACAAAACACCTTTCTTTCTGTATTTCTTAGGTGCTGCTATAAGTACATACTGGATTCATTTGCCTGTCTACCCAAGCTGGAGCCCATAGTCATTTTAGTGGCCTCCTTACTGGCACCCTAAATTCAAATCTGTTGGATCTGACATGACCTCAGTAGTCCCTAACCATGAATAACTTCAATAATTCTTTTTTCCTTCTCATCTAAATGTTGCTAGGAAATAGGATATCCTAACATTTTATTGAGTACCCTACAAAATCATGCTAACCTCAGCTGTGTCCTCATGCTTTCCAGAACTCTCTCTATTTGTCACTGGCTGACTTGGAACTCAGTGACCAAATTAGTGTTTTCTAATCTTTTCCTTACTCTGTGTTTACAGCCTTCCACTGTCCCTCCCTTTCTAAAGAGCCAATCTTTTCATGCCAGCCTCTTTGATTTCCATTTAGTCATATTACTAACAATTCCCTGGGGTTGTTTTTCAATCCCTTTATTTCTTATTTCCTGAGATTATACCCTATCTTAGTGTTCTTTTTCCCTCTCAGACTATGTCAACTTGAAACTCTTTGGTTATATGATTTTATTTCTCTATGTTTCATCAGAGCTGCCCTTGCTCCATCCTTTTCATATTTTGTCCATTGATGACCTCATCTTTTTCCTCATCTTTTATTTTGTTTTTAAAGGTTTTTTGTTTGTTTTTTTTAAACAAAGGGTAAAGAAGGGAGAAAGAGAGGGAGAGAAACATCAATGTGTGGTTGCTTCTTGCATGGCCCCTACTGGGGACCTGGCCTGCAACCCAGGCATGTGCCCTGACTGGGAATTGAACCAGCAACCATTTGGTACACAGGCCAGACCTCAATCTACTGAGTCACACCAGCCAGGATGATGATGAACTCATCTTTAATGTAACATCTATAAAGTTTGATTCCAGGTCTCCATTGCGTCTTGCCTCTTTTTTTGGTGGAGTTGAGGGATGGGGAGTCAGAGAGTTCTAGTCCAGAAATACGTTTTAAAGTATTTTTTCTATCTACCAGGCACTTCATGTTTAATGTACTCAAGTCAAAATTAATCTTTTCCTCTGAAGCATCTCCTCTTCTTCCTTCTGATCTGTTTATTTCTGATAATGGCACAATTGATCTCTCTGAAAGCAGGGTTATTTCTAACTTCTCTATCCACATGTATCTCTTCCATTCAATCAGTCACACATTTTTGTAAATAATGTTTTCTTATATTCTCTGATTTAGACCCTTGATATCTTTCTCATATTTTGTCAAGAGAAGTGGTAGCCCTTGTTTCCACATTTCTGTGTTCTAGACTGTCCTGGATATCACTTAGAGATATTAGTGAAATATAGCTCTGATATTAACATTTCTTAACTCAAAAACTTTCAAGTTCTCACAACAGCACACAGAAGAGTCTTGTTTTAAGTGATTTTTCTACAATAAGTTTTTTTGTAAACTAACTTTTCCTTATGCACATGCCCTATATCCTGGATAATCAAGTTCTTCCACCAAATTTCTGAAAGTAGAGTTAGCCAGGCATGGAGTATGAGAAAGAGGATTTCAGGAAGACTTAGGGTATGTATGTAGCCAATAAGCTGGAACCTAGGGACCAAAGAGGGATGGGAAGCAAGAGAATGGTGCAGAGGGACACAGAGCTTTGTAGGTATGTTAGGATTTTATTTTGCTGTGCTTTTGGTCAGATGTATTTGGATGTTTCAAGTGTGGCTCAAGTCAGTAGAATGTTTTAAGCAGGGGAGAACAAGTTCTCACTGAAGTTTTAAAAAAAAGTTATCCTGCATACTCTGTGTAGAGTGGTTTCTCTCTGGTGGCTTATTTGATCTTATATCCACAAGCAAACTCTCTTTTCCCAACTGCAATCCTTTTATCTTTTTCTGAACACATCATATTCCACCTTTTAACCTGTCCATTTGAATACATATATTTTCTTCTTTACTAGTAAAAGCTCCCAGCATGAACAGACTGTGTCTTGTGCCTCTTTGGAACCACACAGAACTTCAGAAAATAGAAAGTTCAGAAAATGCTTGGTAATTAATTAGAATTAACTTTCTCACAGTAGCCTCCAGGTTTGCAGTGGAAGATGGAATCACATAAAGAATATTGACTGTTGATCAAAATCTTAGTCTTTTTCATTGTGATTCTTCATCACCCTACCTTTGCTTGGAAGAAGCATATCTTTGTAATTATCTGTACACTGTTCCCTCTGTCTTTGAAACAACAATAAACCTCATCAACTTCTTTATAAAGGTGTAATGAACATCACCCATCTAATACTTATTGAGTACTTTAAATTTTCCAAAGAAATATGTCAGTTTTCTCATCTGGAACTTGCTACCATGAGAAAATATTAAAGATGAAAGAAAACTTATTTCCTATCAAATATTCAGTCAGAAGAACTGTACAATGCTTACAACAAAACTAAGAGTGTGTTAGATGGTTCCAAGACAGAAAAAGAAGGGTAGATCTAACTTTCTTGAATGCTGATTGGTTGCTGAACAGATAATGATTTTTGGTACATTTTAAATTACTCTTTGGGATGAAATGGTTTATGGAGGGAGAAATGGGATTGTTCTTTAATATCCTGAAGCATCTGAAAACATATGCAGCTTTGATTGATCAGCTCTTTACTGGATAATACTGCTATCTAAAATCGATGACATATTTACTTCTCTAAGAATGCCTCTATGGTTGTAAACCATTCTTTGTTTTTGGTTGAGAAGTAAATTTCTTATTTACTCCTCCATTAATTGGAGTTTCCATAAACTTTGGGGGTATCATAGGTTTGTCATATCACTCTATCTTTCATTCTCCTCCTCATTCCACTTTCATTTTATAATGCTTGGGAAAACTTGAGGATCTAGAATTTTCTGGGCCAATATTCTTCAATAGTCTCTGAGGGGAAAAAAATAGTGAACCAACTACTAAACGCTGCACATTGCCCATCACCCATATCCCAGCAGAATCTTTCCTAATTATTCTTTGATAAAGAGAAACAAATTATCTGCTTGATATTTTTATTTGGAGTTTTGTTGTTGTTGTTGTTGTTGTTGTTGTTGTTGTTGTTTGGTGGGGGTTGGAGAGGGATAGAGATTTTTTTCCAATGGCAAGTTACAGAAAAGCATATGTCCAGAGGATAATAAATTCCTATATCTAACTCAGATCAAAATTTATACCAGATTATTTCATTGCCCTAAAAAATGTTCTTTAACTGAGTTGAAAGAGGGAGAAAACCTGTTCAAGAATGCAACCAGGCCAAATGGCCCGTGATTGATGGGGTAGCAACAACCAGCGGGTATTTACCAATTCACCAGTGCCAAGTCCTTGGAGTGATTTTGCTGCCTGTGACAGCTGGTGTTCTCTATTGGAAGGCCGTATCTGTATACATCTATGATTTGCATATTTATATGCCTCGGCTGCTCTATGAGTCTGAATTTCACAGCAGTGTGTGTAAGCTGTGCAGTCTTGATGCTTGAGTGCCTCTGGGCATGGTATGGTAGAATTGGTTTGAGTAAAATTAGAATTTTAGGGTTGTGTTTTGCAGGTTAGCCAGTAATAGCACATTTTTATTCATCTTCCTCTTCATCAGCTTCAGTAATATTTTAAAGTATCTTTCTGTATAGGCTACTATTTGAAGCAGACACATTATATGATCTCTAGGAGGCTGCAGACTCTGATATTAAGGCATCATACATAGGTAGAAAGGAAGACATTAAAGGACTATGTTTGGTCAAACTGAAGCCTAAAGAGGGAATTGTGAGATTTGGACATTGAAGGGAGTTACTGATGCTTTCCCCTAAATTGCAGAGGACTTAAGCAGGTAAGAATTGCTCTATTAAGGCAGTTGTGTGAACTCATCTAAGGCTTCTTTTCTAAATAGTAATCTCACAGTGTTCCTGAGGGAACAAGTGGGGATTTCCACAGGTTTTTCAAAATCAGATATGGAATGTTTGTTGAGCAGGAAAACAATGGGGGAGGGGAGCTTTGGAGGAAAAATGTAGAGGCTTGAAGGAAACAAGAGATGGATAAAACAGGTAATGAATGTGTGGGAAAGAATGATTTTAGGAACAGAGAGAGTGGTAGGTGATTAGAGGGAAATATATTAGGGTAGGAATGTCATACAGAAATTTTTTAAGGTAGTTGATGTGAGGTTGCAAGTTTCTTAAGATCATAAGGTGTTAGTTTCGTAAAGATGATGGGTGGGATCTTCAGTATTAGAAAAGATAATCTGAAGTAGAATCTTTTAAGGGTACTTTCTGGATAATAGTGGGAGTATCAGAAAGAGTGTGTCTAGAATACAATCAATCTAATGGAAGGAGAAGATGGGGCAATTTTTTAATGAATGAAGACTGCACATACATAGCAGAAATACTCAAATTTTATTAGAAAAGCAATAAACAGTTTAAAAGTGAACCTGAGTTTTCTTCTAAGTATATGTCTACTAGAATGTCATAGAATGTTGTAGTAATACAGTAGTTCCCATTTTGAAGAACCCACTATGTGTATCAGACACTCATATCACTATCTATAAACTTCTCTTAAACCCTCTAGAGTGAATATTTTCAGCTCCCCTACAGATGAGATAATGGAAACAGATAAAATTAAATAACTCACCCAATTTCACCCAACTAATATGTGGTAGTGTCATAATTCAAACTTAGGTCTATCTGATTCCAAAGTCATTTTTGTTTATTTATTTGTTTGCTTATTTTCCTAACGTGCAGCTTCCTTGAGCACAGAGAAGGGATATAAAGAAATGATAGTGAGCATTTCTCTTGGGAGTATTTAATTTGAGTTAGCCATCTGGAGATGTTGCTTAGACGAAGTACTTGCTGGGATGGTTCTTTGCATACCTGTGAAATGTGTGGTGTTGGGAACTACAGTCTCATTTGAGGAATGGAGTGGAAGAATAACTTGATTATGATAATAAATATAGTTCATGCTAATAGTGCTAAAAGTGAGGGTGATCAACATGGCTAGTCTGTATTTATTGCCAGTGTCTCCTACAGCATAAGTCATTGGAACTCAGTTTTGAATGCCTAGATAGCTATAGCAAGTAGCAAGTGTCGCAAAATTGGCCAAATATAGTAAACAAAATCGAATATGTAATTTAGAAAAAAACCTGAAGATATAACTATCTTTGAGGTATTGTTATTTGATGAAATAATAGAAATCATTAATGCTGAATAAATTTTGTTGTTTTTAATCATCTTTAATTCTGTTCTTATTTGGCTTGGCGTTAGCATAATTTGAACCTATTTTTAGTCATATAGTCTGACTGGACAGCTGTTCACAGAATTCCTTTGCAGAATCAGCCACAAACTCCAAAGTGAATGCAATCCACCTGTCTTCAGGAGATCTCCCTTCCTCCCTTCCTCCCTCCCTCCCTTCCTTCCTTCCTTCCTTCCTTCCATCCTTTTTCTTTCTTTCTTTCTTTCTTTCTTTCTTTCTTTCTTTCTTTCTTTCTTTCTTTCTTTTTCTTTCTTTTGGAAATGTCATCTTTTAAGTGATATCTGAAAAAGTCTGCAACTGAATCCTTTTCTTATACATCAAGTAAATGTTTACCCAAAAAACCAGCTCATACATGGAAAATATTTTTAATATTTTATTTTATTATTTTTATTTTTATTATATTGAATCTAACATTTAGAATATTAGATGAAGGAGCTGCCAGATTTCCAAATTTTGCCATAAAGTTTTACTAGTGACTTAAGAGCATACATTTTAAGGTGACAATATATGAAGTATATTTCTCTTTGACTCATGTACTAGCTGTGTGATTTGATGTATATTACCTTTTGTACTTTAGTTTCCTTCTTTCTAAAGAGGGAATGCAACAGTAACACTCTTATAGTCATTTGTGTATGTGTGTGTGCACATGTAGATATTAGGAGAAAATGTAACCTAAAGTCTTTACCACATTACCTGACAAATAGTAGGTGCTCAAGTAATATTAGACATTATTATTGTCATTTTTTAAATATTTTATCTCCTTTCAAAACATGTTAGCCGTGACTGGGCTGTTTTTTACCACTTGATCACATTAAGGAAATGTTTAATTTTTCATCAAAATGAGTTTTCATAGGGTAAAGAAAGGTACAAACTCATATTCTGTGTTTCTGAAAGTTTTACATTTATTTTGTACAGGAAAATGCCAAATGTTTATGACATTTAAAAGAAGAAGGTTATATTTCTGAGAAGTATTAATGATGTTTGCTTTAGTAAATTACTGATCTTTCATTAGAACTCTGTTCTCCTGAGACCAAATCCTAAAAAGAAAGAAAATATGCCTATAATTTATTGACTTAATACTCTATGTCAGCATTTATTTATTGTGTTTACTTAGAATTTGGCCAAAGATACAGCATAGAGCAAAGCAAATAGTAATTGATTAAAGGATGCTTCAAAGTATGAGGGAAGAAATCAGATTCTTTGAGGAAAGAGGGTTTAGAAGAAACAATAGTTTTGCTAAGATGTTATGCATTCTGAAGAAAAAACTTTTTTATATTAGACACCTAGGGAAGGTTTATATTATCTTCATTGATGTTTTCATAAACTGACACTATTTAAAATGTTTTCATTTTCTAATTGATCTTTGATATTGCATTCATGTTTTTAATGTAAAGTTGGGTTTTCATAGAGCAACATACACAAGTATTCAGTTTATTTTTGCCATAGGATTGATGAGTAAATTCTTTGGAAACATGGTATGAATTGAGTTGTCTTTGACAATGGGGAAACTAATCTCATTTTCTCATTAAAAGAAAAAGTGGTTCAGGTAGAGTTTTGTATGTTTTGCTTTTTCAGTGTGTTCTAACAGCATAATTGGTAAAGAATCACAAGAATTGTACTGTGTGCAATTCAAAAATAATACTAAACACTATGCAGCAATTTCAGCTGTAAAATGCTTAATGAGGTTTGTCAAATCCAAGGATCAGAGTGCTATAAACAGACATCCAGATTGGGTGTTTATATTAAATTAGACAAACTTACTCTGAGTCTAAGGTAGTAATACGTACACATATACACAAACATTTACAGATACAAAAAGTAGTAATAAATAATTTAATTAATTTATAAATAATAGGAGTTGCATATAAATTCAAATAAATTTTATCCTTTAAGTTAGTCCATTCAATTTAAATGGTATATTTTGAATATTGTAGTGTTTTTCCTTTTTAGAGAATTTCTCTTTAATTAACCTGTTTATGAACAATAGGAAAATAATATTTACTACTTTATGAATGTTTGTTTTATTTTTTACTGTATTACCCAGCTCAATTACATACTTTAATTGTTAATATTGGGATTCAGTCTTGGTGAATAAACATTTGTTGCCAAGATACCAGCATCTTAGGAGAGAATTTCAAAAGCACTTTCTCAAAATAATGAGAATAGTAATTACATACTGAAGTAAGAATATTTTTCTAAAATAAATTTTCTCAAATGTTTATAGATAACTATGTTATACTTTTATGTACTTAAAAATAAAAGTAGTTTTGTTAACACAATTTAAACATACTAAATATGTCTGTATAAACTCAAACACATGCCCTGGCTGGTGGGTCTCAGTGGACTGAGCACTGGCCTGCAAACCAAAGGGTAACTGGTTCAATTCCCAGCCAGGGCACATGCCTGGGTTTCAGGCCGGGTCCCCAGTAAGGGACACATGAGAGGCAACCACACACTGATATTTCTCTCCCTCTCTTTCTTCCTCCCTTCCCCGCTCTAAAAATAAATAAATAAATAATCCTTAAAAAAGTAAACACATATATACAAATTATGTCCATGTGTCATGATATAATAAATTCTATTATGTGATCTCTGTACTTAAAAAGTATATAAGGTTAGTTATGATCTTCTAGCCTTCTTATTCAGATAAGATAAATGAGAATGGGGCTGTTAACTGAACTATAAAATGACTTCTGATGTTATAAACCCTAACCTCTCTGTCTCTCCTCTTGGGCTAAATGGAAAAATGATGGGGATGTTATTGTTCCTTAACAATTCTTCCCTACCAATTATAAAGTAAACAAATAAGTTTAAGATGGAGTTTTTCAAGTCAATACAATCCACTTATCAGGAAAGGATATGTTTGAGAGCCATAACTAATAGGGTAACCTATAGATACCAAAAATCAAGGGAAACCATACTATAATGAATAGAAGTTAAAAGTAGAAGCCCTCAGTAGTAGCAGAACTGGTTATGTTATGGGGCAAGACTTTAATGTAAAAGTGGGAACTGGAACTGGCATGAGAGACTGGTGCAGAATGACGTTGCTGAAACGGGTCTGTGCACAGAAGCCTGGAAGCCAAGAAAGAGGTGTCACTGTGAGACCTGGGTCTGGAATCCCAGCTCCCTCTCCAAGGCCCCAGAATAGAACAGTCTGAGTAGCACCCAGTTCTGAGAAGAGAAATCCATTAATACCAACATAATTCTTTCTTACTTTCCAGAAATAATTAAAAATGAATAGATATTGGGCTTAGAATTAGCACACCTTAGACATTGTTCATTCAAGTATACATACAAAAATACATTTAAGAGCAATGATCATCATGTGTATCTAGCAAAAAAAATCATGACCCTACCCCTTAGGGCACAGGTGGCAAACACAAGGCCTGCGGGCTAAATCTGGCCTTCCACCTTGTTTTATCTAGTCTGGTACCTTGTTTCTACCTGGCAGCGGCACCAAGCTCTCGCTTAAAATGGTCAAGGAATAGTTATATTTATACAGTCCTAAAATTACATTCAGCTTTTTGAAGGCAACTGTGAGGCTGATGTGGCCCCTGGTGAAAATGACTTTGATACCCCAGCCATAGGGGTACATCTTCAACCTAGGGCTTCTTAATTCAGGGGATCATTTCCATTCATTATTAATTCACAAATATAAAATGTACAAAGCTCAAGAGAAAATTTGATGCTATTAAATGTAATGTAGAAGTCCAATGTATAGGATAATTACACATGAGGAAGTGCTGATTATAGAAGAATCTAAAAGGGACTTTAAAATCAGGATGCTTAAATTTTCCAAACAGTATCTACTAAGCAAGAACAGCATATCAAGAGAGAACAGGTGCATTAAAAAAACTTTCATGAAAGAGTTAAGTTTAGGTTAAACACCACAGAAGGAGAGTTACAGAAATGAAACATAGTTCAGAGTAAATTACCCAGAATGAATCCCAAGTTAGTAAATGTATGGGACATTTTAAAAATAAAATGTTATGAGACATGAAAGATTGAATAAACTGGAAAATACATGTAATAAATTTTCAGAAGAGAATAGAAAGAATTGAGATATATTAATTAAATTGGGTCTTAATATTTTTCTAGAGCTCAAGACATCGTGTATGTTGAAGAATCATATTCAGTGAAAAATACCAAAATTAAAAATATTTACAAACCCAGACACATTATAATACAACTGAAACATATGGAAGACAAAGGGGGGGAATCCCCAAACATCCATAGTTAAAGCAGGTTGCCTGAAAAGGAAAAACAGGCAATCTGATGGAAGACTAGTCTTCAATAGTGTAACTTCTGGAAATAATGGTATAATTCTTATAAAGAGTTGAGGGAAGATAACTGTCAGATACCTAGAAATGAACTCAGGTAAAAATATTTAAGAGTTAGATCAAACTAAAAATATTTTCAAATCAATTTGTTCTTTATTTCCATGTCTCTGGTTCTATTTTGCTCATTTGTTGCTTTTGTTGATTAGGTTCCAATTATAGGTAAGATCATAAGGTATTTGTCTTTCACTACCTGGCTTATTTCCCTTAATATAATGCTCTTCAGTCCCATCCATGCTGTCATGAAGCATAGGAGCTCCTTCTTTGTTTCTGCTGTGTAGTATTCTGTTGTGTAAATGTACCACAGTTACAGGGCAAAGAAAAGGAAGGGTCATCAAGGAACATGTGTAAAGGACCCATGGACACAGACAACAAGGGGAGGAGGTTTGAATGTGGGTGGTGGGGGTATGTAGGGCAGGGGAGAGTAGTGGGAGGAAATGGGGACAATTGTAATTGCACAACAATAAAAAAAGGAAAAAATTAGGAGGCTAACTTTTTTTGTTGATGGTGAAGAATAAAGTTGACTTTGAACATATCTTCAATAAAAATATTTTCAAATCAATAAACAATGAAGAATATACATTCACAGACCTCAGTGATCTATCTCCGTGGGGGTGAAAAATGTTTTCTACTTCCAGAGAAAAGGTAAACATAAAAGGAAGAAGTAAAATATATGAAAATAATGAACAAAAATATCAGCAATTGTTTTGATAATTTTAATCAGATATGGAATTTTAAATGTTGGCTAATTTGGGAATTAAAAATAAGAGGGGACTATAACAAATACAGTGATATCAAAAAAGATTTAAAAAATGAGGTATTAGTTAAAGCAATCTAAGGTTCTTAACTTGTTTTGGAGGAGGCATTTAAGGCTTTGTACAACACACCAGGCGGATATCGTCTATCCCTGAGGGAAGGGCAGCGGGAAAAGATTCCAGAGCACTTGCAAAAGGCCGGTATGTGTCTGAAGAAGAAGGTAAACAAAGAAACAAAAGACCTTCTGCCCTTTAGGCTTCATGCTGACTATTCAGGGGTGAGCAAAAGGAGATTTATAGTTATTAGTATGTGAAACAGTTTGTTCCTTTATTATTATTTATTAATGATTGTAATTATTTGTATTACAACTGTAAACCTACTTTTGCCCACCCCTGTATATCAGTGGCCATCTACAGGAGAAGGGCAGGAGAGGTGAGGTCCATCCCTCCACTCCAAGGGAAAGGAACACAAGCTCACAAGTTCAGCCTAAGCATGAGCAAAGCAGAACTGAGAAAAGTCCTTTTTACTCCAGGTTTTACATTAAGACCAAGGCATGCCAGTCTAGCATTCAGAGAATCCATCCTCAGGGATATACTGAAATTAACTAAAACCACAATGCCCAAGTTCAGAGCAACTAAAGACTGCATAGATTCAGTCCTTGGCATTAACAGCCCACAAGTGAAAGAGATGGATCTTTGTCTAAGGGGAAATACATTATTTATTTCAGTCTTTATTCTGTTATGCACAGATTTTGTCATTTGATAAATGGGGTAATATAAGCAAGAAAATAGAATTTGTGATTAAGAGATAATATAGGTGATAAAACAAACCCAGAGATGACCCAAGTAATGGAAATATCAAAAAGGACTTCATTGCTACTATATGTTAAAGAATTCAATGGGAAAGATCAGCAACATACCCGAAGAGAGGGATTTCAACAGAGAAATTAAACCTATAAAAAAAAGATCCAAAGAGAAGTATTAGAAATGGGAAAAAGGTAGGATAAAACATCAATTTGATGACCTTGTCAGCAGACTGGATAGAGAAAAAAAATCAGTTAACAATAAGAAAGGTCATAGGAATTACCCAAAGTGAACACACACAACAAATAAAGAGTTGAAAAACATGAGCAAAGCACCCCAGATCTGTGTGAGACCATGAAATGGTAAAATACCAGAATGAAAAGAAAGAGAGAATAAGGTAGAAGAAAAATATTGGAAGTGATAATAGTGAAGAATTTTTCAAAATCAGTGAAGTACACAAAGCTCGGATCCAAGAAATCTAAAATTACTTAAAAATCAGACTGATAATATAGACATACATACATATGAATATATATGCATATATGTGTATATATGAGTTGCTTCATATAGTATATGCACTTAATAAGAGTTAACTACTAGTGTTATCACTATTACTTATTAATTTATTGCTTTCTGAGAGAGAAAACTAGTGACACAAGGATTTCCCTATATCTTGGCCATGGGAGAGTGGATAAGTCCTATCTATTTGAATTTTGGAGAAGAACTATAAGCACTAATAGCATGTCATATCTCAACAAATTCCTTATCTCAACATTTCTTGCCTATATATATATATATATATATATATATATATATATATATATATATATATATATTTAAGATTTTCTTTATTTATTTTTAGAGAGAGGGGAAGGGAAGGAGAAACAGGGGGAAACATCAATGTGTGGTTAACTCTCATGTGCCCTGTATGGGATACTTGGCCTGCAACCCAGGCATGTGCCCTGACCTGGAATCAAACCAGCAACCCCTTGGTTCACAGGCCTGTACTCAATCCACTGAGCTACATCAGTCAGGGCTGATCCTTATATTTATAATTGTAACATTGTTTTGTGGTTCATACACTACTCTTGTTATTAACTGAATAATCTTTTATTCATTAGTTCATTAAGTAGCAATCATATGCAAGACATTTTGGGAGCTTTTATAGAAATTTTAATAGGAAAAATTTACAGAAATTTTAATGGGAAAAATAGGGTGTAACAGTAGTGAAGCTTATTTTATTTTATTGCCTTATTTTTACTTATTTTCTATGTAATTTCAAAGTAGTTCATTAATGTATTTTTCATATAAAATTTTCAAACAAGACAGATGTGCTAGAGGTTCTTTTCACCACAATTCCAGTCCATTTTCTTCTGAGAAGGAACCAACACCATTCTTTTTGGGTGAGTGTCCTTATTTCATATACGGAGTCACCTCACTACAGAGAAGAATGAGGTTATGAAAAGAGGAATAACATCCTTGAACTCTTTTGCTATACATGTTGCCTAAAAATTAATATGGATCAATATATTTAATAAATATTTGTTCCACATCTTCCATGTGCCTTGTAGATACTGAATATAGAAGAGTGAATACAAATGATTTTTTTAAAATTCCCCTCATTGAACTTAGATTCCAGAAAAAGAAAGTCAATCATATGCAAAGCAAGAAAAACTAACAGTATGACTGATGATGAGAATGCTGCAGAGAAAAATAAGGCAAGATGATAAGAGGCGTTGGAGGTGTGTGTTGAGAGGGTGTTTGTGATTTTCAGTAGTGTGACCTCTCGATGATATTTGAGCTGCTCAGGTGATATTTGAGCAAATACCTGAAGGAGATGAGGGAATAATGACGATCTCAGCACCACCATGTGACTCTGCCCATCACTGAGCAGGTTGGGCTGCATCACACAAGTACTACGTCCACACATGGGTTAAAATTAAGGCCTGGCCATGGCAGCCTATTCCCTCAACCTCCGGAGGAAAAGGGGCTTAAGTATTTTATCATAATTAATTGTATCATTTTCTTCTTAAATCAGATCCTATTAAGTGAGCTATGCATAGTTCCCTTTCCTATGTGACATGCTAGAAACAACATGGGCTTTAGAGCCAGGAGGCCTGTATTCGAGCCCTACCTCTGATCATTGCTAGTTGTGTACATTGTGCAGGAGAGCTTCTGTGTACTCATTTTCAAAGTGGAAATATTAATATTAAGATGTTTGGGGGAAAATATGTGTTAATAAATGAAAATGATAATGTTAAGTGTCAGGGTCTCTCCTAGTCCCTGCCTCTATTCTCTACACTTCCATTTCCCTTACAACTTGAGGCTGAGTGGTCTCATGTCTTCTGTACACAGTATTTCCCCATAATTGATGGGAAATAAGTTCCACAATCCCAACTGGATGTTTGAAACCACAGTTTATACCCAACCCCGTGTATACTGTGTTTTGTTACCACACATACATACACTGTATGGCTTCTCTTTGACATATCTGAATTGCCAGAATCCTTACCATTGCACTTTGGGGTCATTATTAAGTAAAATAAGGGTTACTTGAATGCAAGCATTGTGATAGTGCAATAGTCTAGCTAAATAACCAAGATGAGTTCTAAGTGACTAGCTGGTGGATAACACTTTTGTGGACAGAGGAATGAGTCACCTATGCCTGGGATGGAATGGGACAGTGCAAGATGTTATCATGCTACCCAGAAAGTCACATAATTTCAAACTATTGAATATCTGGAATTTTCTATTTAATATTTTCAAAAGGAAGTTGACTTTGGGTAAGTGAAACTGCAGAAAGCGAAACCATGGATATGGGAGGAAAACTATATTCCTGTCTAGTAGAAAGTAAACTATATGGTTGAGATTTATTATTTATTATTTTTTCATTGTGGTATTCTATTTTTTATTTAGGTATCTAGTGCCTTGTATATTAAAGGCATTAAAGTTTTGTGAAATTAATGAGTTTAAAAGAAATCCCTCCTTTTTAGATATCCCATCTCTCAGATTATGAAACAATCTATTCATCAGTGCTTGAGTTTTCTTAGCTAGTAAAACTTCACTGAGCATTTATGTTACTTCTTTAAAGAAAATTTGATGTATTTGTGTGTTTTTCCAACTTTTTAGTTTGATTTGAGTTGCAGGAAAGAGAAGAATTCACAATCGACTTTTATTTTCCTGCAGTCAAACTCTGCTAGTAAAGAAGTATATTGCTAGAAAGATTTGGCAAGACAAAAGTGCAGATGGAAAAGGAGGGGGGTGAGGAAAGGAGAGGGGAAGAGAGGGACAAAAGCGAAGGGAAGGAAGAGAGGCAGAGAACAACCCAAAGAAAGCGTTTGTATTTTCCCAGTCCCCCATAGTGAATAATTACTGGCAGCATTTTATGCCTAGAGGCATTTCTATGTAACATAAATTAGAGAATGCCTGTGCTCAGCCAGGAATGGAAGACTCAGGAAGAACTCCAAGTGGTTGTGGCAACCCAGCCATTTCTGCAGCAGCAGGGCTGTAAACTCAGTGGGATCAGTGAGAGCTCCTTATTACCCTTCCTGGTGATTCACACAAGCACCCACGTGCATTTCATCAGAGAAGGTTCAGGTGATTTTTTTTTTCACTTTCTTAAAGCTGGGATGCAACCAAGTCAGTCAATGGAAATCCAGACAACTAATTAAGAAACCTCATTTACATCTGTTTGGCTACTTGTTTGTACATGATTTTTAGTCTATCATAGCTGAGATTTGAATGAAAACTCCTATGTTAGAAGACACCAGCTTAGCCTATTGACTCCTTGGTGGAACTGTGCTCTGCTTTTCTCCAGGTGAACTATGATATTTGATGTAGGAAACACTGGAGGAAGAAAAAAGAAAGCTCAGATAAGTAGAACAATGGTGATAATGGTTTCATCATCAGAATCATCATCATCATCAGTAGCTAAATGTTTTCTCCTACAACACTTCCACTTAGAAAAACAAAATACTAAGGGTAATCTAAAGTAAACAGAATTGAAGGAACACAACCTATATTAGTTTTTTTTTCTTTTTTTCTTTCTTTTAGTCCCTTCAAAAATGTGACTGGAGAAGACTGGGTAAGGCAAAAGGCTAGTACTTCTGATGCCTTATCTCTACAGGGTATTAAACATCCTTTTTTTTAATTTTATTTTAATCATTGTTCAATTACAGTTTTCTCCTTTTTACTCCCAATCCAGCCCCCCCTCCCACCCCTCCCCACTTCCCTCCCATTACCACCCTCCCCTTAGTTTATGACCATGTGTCCTTTAAGTTTGTTCCTGTGAACCCTTCCCACTGTCCCCTGAAATTCCCTCTACTCTCTTCTGTGGGCACTGCCAGCCTGACCTCTATTTCAGTGTCTTTGGTTATATTTTGCTTGTTTCTTTGTTTTGTTGTTTAGGAATCTGTTAAAGGTGAGACCATATGGTATTTGTCTCTCACTGCCTGGCTTGTTTCGCTTAGCATAATGTTTTCCAGCTCCATCCAAGCTGTTGCAAAGGGTAGGAGCTCCTTCTTTCTTTCTGCTGCATAGAATTCCATTGTGTAAATATACCATAGTTTTTTGATCCATTCATTCACTGATGGGCATCTTGGTTGCTTCCAGCGTCTAGCTATTGTAAATTGTGCTGCTATGAACATTGGGATGCATAGGTTCTTTTGAATTGGTGTTTTAGTATTCTTAGGATAGAGTCCCAGCAGTGGAATCGCAGGGTCAAAAGGCAGATCCATTTTTAGTTTTCTGAGGAAGTTCCATACTGCTTTCCATAGTGGTTGTACCAGTCTGCAGTCCCACCAGCAGTGCACTAGGGATTCCTTTTCTCCACGACCTCTCCAACACTTGTTGTTTGTTGGTTTGTTTATGATGGCCATTCTGTCTGGTGTGAAGTGGTATCTCATTGTGGTTTTAATTTGCATCTCTCTGATAGCTAGCGATATTGAACATCGTTTCATGTGTCTTTGGATTTTATGTATGTCCTCTTTGGAGAAGTGTCTGTTCAAGTCCTTTGCCCACTTTTTAATTGGATTCCTTGTCTTCTTAGAGTGCAGTCTTGTAAGTTCTTTATATATTTTGGAGATTAAACCCTTGTCTGAGGTGTCATTGGCAAATATGTTTTCCCATACAGTTGTTTCTCTTTTAATTTTGATACTGTTTTCTTTAGCTGTGCAGAAGCTTTTAATTTTGATGAGGTCCCATTTGTTTATTCTTTAGGGTATTAAACATCCTTTAATAAAAATAATTGACCAAATAATTTACCACTTTACTTCACAAAAGAAGTAAAATAAGTTTTTAGGGTAAAACCTAAATCATTTGAAACTTCAGTTAGCCAGGTGCTAAATGAGCTACATTCTTGTTTATACAGAAAATTTAATCTCTGTACATACCATTTGAAGCTTTGTAGCTG
Organism: Phyllostomus hastatus; assembly: GCF_019186645.2. Taxonomy (NCBI): domain Eukaryota; kingdom Metazoa; phylum Chordata; class Mammalia; order Chiroptera; family Phyllostomidae; genus Phyllostomus; species Phyllostomus hastatus. The sequence goes on along the minus strand of NW_025333977.1, from coordinate 83,864,108 downwards.
TAGTTATATTTAAGCTCATGTCTGTTCTTAACTAGATGGGGAACATGTCATAGGCCTTCATATACTACAGAGATCTATCATTCTGTCCAGAATAGAGTGGACATAAAGTCAATATTTGTTGGTAATGATAGAAATAAACAAAAACCATTTTACTAGTTGATGAACACCATTTACCTGTGGTTAGCTCCTTTCCTAGTGTATCAGTGATATAAATCTGGTTTGTCTTTTCTCTCTTTCTTAAATGTTCTGAATCTGTATACTTAAAACACTAATTTGAATTCTCAGACTAGTATATTTTTTAATTTTAAATACCATACTTTACAAAGGTAAAGATTCTGAGTATTCAAATATGACCAACAGGCTTGGATTAAGTAAAAGCAATTATAGAGGATGGTTATTTTCTGCAAGTAGGGTACTGCATTTCTGAGAAAAAAACATTAATTTGGAGATTAACTTCAAAGAGTGTGTAAAAGCAAAAGGAATTTAGGAATCATCAAGCCTGGTGGTTTTAAACTTTTTTTACTCTGAATTTTAAACCACAGAAATTCTTCAGTTGAAAGCACATATTCAAGCTTAGTAGATAAAAGAAAGATAATGGTTAGAGATCCTCTGGTTTATAGATCAGGGTGGAAGGGTATGGGAACCCTACTTTGTTGCTTTTTCCCACATCCCACCCTTCAGTGTGCTCCTTAAAATATCCAGGGGTCATCAGAGTCTGGTGTGGCAGCCACTGCTCCAACCCCCTTTTTTAACAAAGAAGGAAACTAATCAAAGAGCAAGCTTATGGCAGAATCCAAACTAGAACCCAGATCTTCCCAATTCACTTCCAAAATGGAGCTGCCTTTATTCCTTTTCTGATTTTAAAAATGAAATATATTCACATAGAAAATTTAGCAGACTTTGTCTGCCCTTCTAATTCCGAGTAGAATGCTCTTCCCAGTGTACCATCGCACCCCACTATAGCTTTGCTAGAATAAATGCCATTCATCTTCAAATACCTATGTTAGCACATGACACAGAAAGTATAGATTTATTACGTACATACAGTATGCCCTCTTTCCAAAAACAGATTTATTTTGCCAAATAAATTCAATTTCATTTAATTTAGTTTATGTATGTATATATGTGTTTGTATATGTATATGTGTAGCTATGTGTATGCATGTTTAAACCATAGCCATAATATTTTAATTTTTGAGAGTGAATAAATCAGTGGCAAAAAATGCCATATCAAAATAGGTTAAGTAGAAAGGAGAAAGTATGGTTCATGTAACTGGAAAACATAGGGGTGGTTTAATTTCAAGCATGGTTGGATTCAGAAGTTCAAATGATATCATAAGTATTCTATTTATCTCTGTACCTCTTAGCTATAATTTCTTCTACCTTAACCTTATTCTCAGTCAGGGTTTTAACATACAAGGGGAAGGGTGACCCTGAGGGAAAAAAGTCAGTCTCTCTGAATCTCTCTATCTCATATCTCTCTTTATTTCTATCACCCCCCACCTCTCTTCCCCACCACCCTTCTCTCTCCTTCTCCAACCATTTCAGCCTATGAAAAGAAAGACTGATCAGCACTCTTTCAGTCACATGCCCACTCATTACCCAGCCACTCCTTCTCTAGTGTAACAGTACTGTGATGGGTTAGCTTAAGATGGCCCATTCTTGTGTCAGTGAAACTCAGTACAATGACCAGTGCTGTATTAGCTGTATGATAATTTCACCAGGTGGCTACAATTCTATAAACAAAAAATGCTAGGCAGATAAAAAGTAAAAGACAACTCTACTTGCAAATAAATCACATATGCATCTATAGCTAAAAATGCCAAAATACACTTTTGCAGACTGAAGTTGTCTTACCTGTAATCTAGTAACTGATTGATGAAGTTGAGTTTCTTATCTGTTTCATTTTTGCTTTATTGCTGAAAGTGCCAATTAGCAAAACAATGTTCAAAGTGAGGATTTCTAGTTGGCCTGCAGCATTTACAAATAAAATAGTTAGCCTGTCAATGAATCTTGACTTTCAGTGGGAAATCTGTTCAGAAGAGGTCTCAGCAAGGGTTGCAGCCAGGCTCAGGCTTTGGCATGAAAGATAAGTGCTAACTTTATAAAGGCAGCATCTAGAATTCTTTGTGACTCAATTTAATTATGTATTACTTTATATTGCACATCAGACTATCTCTCTGTCAGTCACTTTATAAATGTCATGTTTAGCATATTGCTCAGTACATGGTAGATACATGCTAAAGATTTGTTTAGTGAATCCACAAATCAATGACTAAAATCTTTTCAAGGGATGGTGAATCTAGATCCCTAATGCCTTGGTAAGGATTTGTTTCTTGGTTATCTTTTCTCCAAACCCAGAAAAGAAAGGGTTTTTTTAAAAAGCATTTTTGCTCTCTGGAAGATAAAGGAGACATGAATGGAGCAAAGAAAATATAAAAAGTTGGGGCAAGGGGAACTGAAATCACTTTTGTAGAATTGCCTCTTTGAACTTAAAGATAAATTTGTTATTAAAAAATAATTTTTATGTCCAGAGTTAATTAAACTAGTCTTCTAAGAATGTTTATTTCTGACTAATATTATTATATAACATGCTGTGCTCTCTATCTTCCACTATAAGAACAATTAGGATATATCTGGGTTATATATCATAACTTTACATACTATGTTTGCTTTTTAGAACCATATTTTTAGTTACGGGTCATATTTCCACATAACCTGGGGTTAGCTCTTACCATACTATTATTACATAACAATCCCATTCTCTAGTTTATACTGTTTCTTGGAAAGAATACATGCCAGAGGTGAAAATTAGTAAATAAAATCAGTGCCAGAGTGAGGATTGAGAGCTGAGTATCTTTCCTTACAATTGTAGAATTAGAAATATTATTTCATATAATGCAAATTTGCAGGCTTAAAGTAGATGCTGCCTCAGTAGCCCTATTAAATCAAGAGCTGTAAGAAGAAAATAGGCCCTTTCCCATCTTTTGCTTAGTTATAACGTTATACGCCAACTGCAGACTCTTTGAAAATAGTGATGTAAGAACAAACATAATTTCAGAACCTACATGGAATTTGCAACCTTAGCTCAAAAAATCCCTTCTTGACATGTAGACTAAGCAGATTTTCTATATAAGTGATTTAGAAAGGAAGCATATGGGATTCACTGTCACTTTTCTCCAATAACTCTTTACTCTCTTCACACACATATGAAGAATGAGAAATATGATTGATCCTGGGATAGGTCCCAGGGTGAGCCAGTACTGAGAAATGTGGTCTGCAGTGAACTCCACAGAGCCCTATTTGTCTGCATTAGGTTACCTATGAGCTGAAGACACTGCCCAGTGCAGTCATTTTCATATTTTTGTGTATGAGATAGATCATTATTTACAAAAGACTAGGGAAGAAGACATTACCCTTCAACTTTGACTTCTAGAGAATACTTGCCATCATCATTCTAAAATAGACTCCCACCATCATATCTATCTCTAACCATACAGCTACCAAATAAGGTATGTGAACACAATTTCTAAACCTCTTTTACAGCAGTGATCATGAGTCTCTATACTTATTTCTAGGTTACGCTTGTCCACTCTCGTCTTTAGGCCACATGTTATCATCACTGTGTCCGTGGTATAGTAAGGTCCATGAGAAATAGCATGTGGTCAATTAATGGACAGGAACCTCCATTGGTTTTGAACTTTATTTGAAACGACTTTCTGGTATATTATTATCTCTTTTCATACCACAACATCTTCATACCTAGAAGCAACATTTTTTTTAATACTTGAGTAACACAGGAAAACTTAGACATGAAAATATTCATTAGTCTGATCCTGACCATACAGCAAACCAGGGACAGTTATGGAGTTTCCCTGAATCCAAGGCCAAGAGTCTTTGTACTGCATTCTCATATTATCTATACTCATGTTTCAGAATATATTTTTATGCACCTGGAGCATAAGAAATATAATAGAGATTTAGAAAAATTCCTAAACCTTTCAAAGCCTCAACCCCCAGAAAGGAGTCCCCAAACACAAAATACTATTGTTCTTTGATCTTGCAACAAGACAGAGTCACATGCTAGTAAATGTGAATATAAATGCAGATTCTTTGTTGCTAAATTTTGAGGTAAAGGCAGAAGAATGATCTCAGTTTTCCAAATGTTTCATTCACTACTTTTACAAAAATTAATTTTCTACTTTTTCTTGACAACAAATGAATGTAATCTTTTGTGTTCTTGTTAAATCTTTATTCAGTGTCACTCAGAAGTATTAATGCAAAATAGTTTAAATATGTCAGTAGGGCAGCAAAGTTCTAATTGAAGTCCTTTCCTCCTGGACTATTTTGATTCGCCTATGAGAAACTGGCTAAAATCCAGGACATGTCTTCAGAAGTCCATGCTTGTAGTGTCTGCTCCACCCTCTTCTCTTATGCTTTAAACTCTGTGCTAAGTATGTCTTGGTAGGCAGAAAAATGCCGTCACTCTGAAGATGTTCATATCTTAATCCTGGAACCTGTGATTTGTTATCCTAAATGGAAAATAGGACTTTTTGATGTGATTAAGTTAAGAATTTTGACATTAGGTTATCCTGGATTATTCAAATTGTTCCAGAGTAATAATCACAAGAGTCCTATGAGTCATAGAAGGAGATACAATGTTGAAAGCAGAATGTAAGAGTCAGAGAGAGATTTGACCATGCTAAGCTGCTGGCGTTGGATGGAGAGGGGCCAAGAGCCCAGAACTGGGCAGCCTCTAGAACCTAGAAAAGGCAAGGAATGTATTCTCCCTTAGAGCTTCCAGAAGGACCACAACTTTGCCAATGCCTAGATTTTAGCCCAGTAAGACCAATTTTGGACTTCCAATCTTTAAATCTATAAGATAATATATTTATGCTGCTTTATGCTGCTTTTATGCTGCTTTGTGGTAATTTGTTATAGCAGCAACAGAAAACTAATACAGTATTTAAAAATGAAACAAAGTGTATAGGACTGAAAAAAAAGTAAATTTGTCAATTGCTTCTAATCTAAAACCTTCCAATCTGCCTCCTTATTCATGCTGGCTTTCAAAAACACACTAATGCCTGTTACTCTTCTATGCAGAGCGCTCGAATGACCCACTGAATAAAGTAGAACACTTTAGCCGGGCTTTCATCTTCCCTATGAATTTTCAATAACCTTACATTCCAACTATGCCACTTGTTACATTTACTTACATTCCCTACTTTCATCATGTCAAAACTCGCATATCCCTGAAAAACAAACTTTACCACCTTTGAACCATTGTACACTAAGGGTTCCTCAACCAAGAATTTCCTTTTCACCCACTCAATATAATATTTCTGATCTTTTTTAAATATATGTTATTGATTATGTTATTACAGTTGTCCCAGTTTTTTCTCCCCTTTATTCCCCTCTGCCCTATACCCCATCTCCCACCATCATTCCCCACTTTAGTTCATGTCTGTGGGTCATACATATAAGCTCATACATACATACATAAAAGTCTCAAAGAGACTTTTACAGCATCTGTAAGTGATCTCTCCTTCCTCAGAATGCTTTTGTGGATAATTTGGTTTTATTTCAGAGTGTCACCAATTTCATTGTTCTATGTTATCTATATGCCTATCACCTCTCAGTTTTAAGAACACTGTGGATAAGAAAAAGTCATGAGTAAATTGCTTGTTGTTTCCTTTTTCCCCCAAAAGTCCCTTGACCTAGGAGCTCTGTAACCATGATCTAATTGAGTTGAACATCTGGCTTTTACAGTTGGGGCTAGAGCTAGGACTGGGATATATAGTTCTCAAATATGAAATGGAGATCTATATTTGAAGTTGTGAACTAAGAATGTTTATTTTTGGTGGCAGTGAGCAACAGTAACAGGAAGTGCCACAGGCCACAAAGTGAATATGCCCCTTTCCTCTCCACAAATTCAGAGCCAGGACAACTTGTGAATGTAAATACTTTACCCTGATCTTACTTCCAGTCTTTTCACTCTTTATTCCACTCTGTTTCCTTTAATGACACCACATTTTGCTTCAGAACTGGTTGATTCTTTCTACTATGTTAGAGAGACCAAAGAGCATGTACCATCAAATTCCATCCAGCTAAGCAATGAGGTGTGAAATAGGTTTGGGAGCACATAAGGACCTGGCATGACATCACACTTACTTGTTTGCTACCAAAATGCACAAGTGTGGGCTCTCTCTGAAAGCAGTGTCTTGGGTAAGGGAGTCCAAATGCCCAAGAACTACTAGTCTAGCAGGTACATAATTTCTTCTTAATGGGAAGTTAAATACTACAAGTCTTCTGCAGGATATCTTGTCTTATTGTCCTATCATTCTTTAACATTGAACTTCATGGACTCACTGGCACGGTGTCCACGTACCAGGACCCTAGAGGCATAAGGCCAGACAAGAGGAAGCAGTCCTTATAATAAATTTAAATACCATATGTATGGTTGTTCACTTAATTTAAAATAAGTACTTATTTATGAAAGCTACAACTCAAGTTGTTCTGTGGAACAAGAGGGAAATAAAACAAAAGTCACATATAATGTTTCTCTATTTTCCTCAAAGTTTTTAATTAGAATGTTTGTGTGCTTCTCTCTTGCACGTGCACTCTGTGTGTCTTTTTCCCCCCTCTTCTTCTCTATAGTCTTATTTTCTCATCCATATTCTTCCTCTTCTTTTTCTTCATTGCTGGCTCTATTCACAGAGGATTTTGTCCATTATCATAAGCTATCAATGAAGAAATCATTGTGAAGAAGTCTTTGTTGACCATTGTCCAGTGTCCTGAAAGAATACTTGGATTACTGACCAGCCTGGAGTGGCAATTCTTCAGCTCATGGCTTCTCTCCCTACCACTCCCCTTTCCTTTCTTAAATCCCTACTTCCTCTATTTTCTTGATCTTACTTTACATCTTAGCACATCTCCTGGTTTTCCTGTTCTTTGCATAAATGTGTGCTAGGAAGTTCCGAAGCAGTTGGTGGTAGGATGACAGCCATTCCACTTTTGTTCCCCCAGGGAGCAGTTTTACTCCATCAGGGGGGAAATTGAATCACCCTGTTCCCCTGACCCCTGCACCATTTCTGAGATATGCACCTGCTGATGGTGCTTCTCAACTGGTAGGTCTGACATGGATGGGGACTTCATCACCTTCTGTGTGGGTACCCAAACTGGAAGTGACATCCCTGTGACTCTGCTGGCAGTCAGAGCTGGTCAAGAAGTGATCGCTCACAACTCTGTGAAGAAGCAGCTGAGATTCTTTGCTGAAGGCCAGTGGGAAAGAAAGTGGGCATAGTAGATTTGGGGAAAGATAGTTCTTTAAATTTTCATTTCCTCCTCGAAGTACAGATTGTTGGAGCTGGTTGGTGATCCTCATTTGGGGAGGGGGAGGGATTCTCAAGGAAAATTTAATCATCTGAAGGGGAGATGGTACTGCCTTTCCTAGCAAGTTCTGCATTTTCAAAGGGAGATTTGTGCTATAAGAAGCAGCTTTTGGAAGTCATCTCAGGAGAAGATTCTTTTTTTTTTTTTTTTGCCTCACTAATCATCCCTTTTGTGCTGTCTGGGTCCAGTGACAAGTCACATGGAACCTGCAGAAAAACTATTTTAAGGCCTCATTTTTCCTGCCAAATGTATAGGAGGCTAAAACCTGACAAGGGAGGTCACCGTCATTCACCTTGCTGCTCCTGGGCCAGCCTTAATGACTCACTGTGCCAGGTGCCTTGACAAAGCTTTTTATTTTGTTGTTGTTGTTGTTGTTGTTGTTGTTGTTGTTGTTGTTGTTGTTGCAAATTCCATGCTCCTAGGGGGAAGGTGGGGGATTAGGCTACCAAATAGTCCCTTACTGCCACTCTCGCCAGGTTTCTGCTGGAGGCAGTATGGAAGAAGATTCCATTATATTACCATTTCAAATATTTTATGCTCTTTCATTATTTAACATATTCCTGGAATTTCTGGAATTCTTGGTTGGACACATGTTGTGATTCTGGACTCCACTGTGCCCTGCACTATGGCTTTCCGAGGCCCAGTTTATCTTTCACAAGGTGTCACTGATCACATTGCTGATACAAATGAATTTTATGGCTGTTGGAAAAAAATAAGCATTTCATAGCTACTCATATTTTGGATCTTTTAAACAAGAAGTCATTTAGAAGTAACTGGGAAATATTCCCTTGGCCTGGGGAGAGCAAAGCTGACTCCAAACCTTTTATTTTGCTATTAAAACTTTGGCTGGGAAGCATGCTTTAGTGTGTGAATGTGAGTCAAATTATAATGCAGTATCTGGCATAAGAAATTCATCTGGTTTCCTGGTGCTTTTCTAGGCTAAACTGCCCATTTTCAACCCTGTAACTTAGTAGAAGTTTTTTTTTTCTTTCTGATTTCCCTAAGGACCATTTTCAGGCTTCAGAATAAAGGTAAATCTAAGTTATAGGGCTTAATCAGTCAAGGTCCCTACAGGAAACAGATGGCACACTCAAATTGGATAATTTCAAAGGAGTTTGATAGAGAATGTGTTTTAATATTTGGGCAAGAAGCAGGGGTAAGAAAATTACAAGGGACAGTACAGTGCCCCAGGACTAGGAATTTCAGGAAGCTGTCAGCTCTAGTTCTAATGAGAGAGGGTAGAAACCAGAAAATAAGAGAACTGTACAGAGAGCCTCTGTCAAGAGCTGGGAGGAAGAGTGGGAGGCTGCAATGCTAGAGCCAGGGAAATAAATGCCTAGACCACATTCAAATCTCTCAGCTGTGTTGCTCACTGGCTCATCCCCACTGGAAGCCAGAGGCAAGGACACCATTGACATAATTCATGTGGTCAGCCTTCCAGGCCACAGAGCAGGGGGAATCTGGGATGGAAAGCAGTGCATAAATGGAAGATTTCCAGTAAAAGAATGATTCCTTCATCTTTTCTTTAAAGAGATACAGTCTCCATTTAATAGGGTAAGTGAGCAGGACCTTTGACTTTTTTTTCTGATAAAAATCCTATGTATTAGCTTACCTCGACTTTGCTGTCTATTTTGGTTCAGTGTTTGGTTTTGATTAAAATACACATGCAATAGAATATAAGTGAAAACACTGGCATTTTTATCTAATTTCTGAAGGCTGATTGATATTAAAAGTGCATTTTTGTGCATCCAAAATTATTTTTATTCAGAAAAAATGGTTAATTGATCAAAGAAGATACGATTTGGTTAATGCATGAAGCAGCTAGAAACCTCGTATATCCAATCAATAGAAGAAGAAAAAAATGGCAGCTTTGTGAGTAGTCAGCAAAGGTGGTTATATAAGTAATCACCCTGCTATAACCTCTGTTGCAACTATTCCACAGTCACAGAACTAAAGACAGAGTTTAAAGGCAAATATCCTTTAGTTGGGAGAGGGTAGAGGTGGCAGGTGACACCAACACCTTGCTATCTATTACTGGAATGATTCAAATACTTTCTTTCTAGGCTAATGGTTGTGGGGAAGAATGGAACACTTAGGGACATACAGAAGATGAACTGCCTACTCCCTGGTTATGCTACAGGCTGGCCCTAAATCAAGCTTTACTGTCCATAAATTCTACTAACAGCCACTTATGTAGCCAAAAACTGCTCCCAAATTACTAACACTGATGCCTTCTGATTCTGTCTGGCAGAAAGCAGAGATAGCAAAGCCTGATCAATCCCATTAAAGCAAGGACAGATGGACATCCCTGGCTTCAAGCGCCCTCAGGGCCCTGCAGTCCTCTGTAAGGCAGCCACTGTGCTTCTCATCTCCTAATCACTGTTGGAGAGTGAATCAAGAGCAGGTTCTGTGCTGAACTCGATTTCTATAGTATCAGCTCCCACAGGAGTTACTGCTAGCAGTGACCCTCACCTCGCCCATTCCTGAACTGCCTCTTTCCTCTTTTTTTCAGCTGTCTTGGCTCTCTTTATTTTTAATTCCTGTGTCTTCTCTGCATATTTTATTTTGTCTCACATCATAATGGAGAAAAGAAAGAGAAAGTGATAGCATAGTAGAAGGAGTCATGGCCTTGAGAACAGAACACTTGTTTGGTTTTGGTACTACAGCTGTAGATCTATGAGTTGGATGAGTGATATCATTTCATTAAACCTCAATTCCCAATCTTTTAAATGGGGATGATACCTTGTCTAAAATAACATAATAGGGCTTGACATGGTGTCCAATATATAATAAGTGCTAAATAAATGCTTTAATTTTATTCTCCTCTCCCCTATCACTGAAATAGTGTGGAAGCAAAAGCAGCTCACAGAAAACACTGTCATTGCATGTATATTTTTTTATCTATTTACAATGTAAGTTATATGACTTTTTTGATTAATTAATTCTTCTGGTGACCAATCCATAGTTAAGTCACACTGCTCAAAGATATGCTTTTATGGGTACTTTATGTATTATCTGTTGTTACTCTACTTTATCATTTCTCAAGGTCTCAGATATAACTCAGATATAACCATAACTTAGCTCTCAGAACTGTTGCTGCCCAAAATATTCCTTCCTCGGTAAACTGGTGACAATCCAGGACATTATACTTGGTGATTATTTTCTCTGCCATCTTATGTAAGAAATGTGCATGCATGATGTTTTTCAAGATGAATACATTTGTCAGTTTTACCAAGAAAAAGGGACCTGGTCATTCAAAAGTTCCATCGTCAATACCCTTCTCTAACAATTAATCACTGTACCATCTGCTACAAACACAGTTATATTTAGTGGCAAAGTTTATTTATAAATTCATCCCTTTGACAGATATTTATTAAGGGCCTACCATATGCCAAGCACTGTGCTAAATTTTGGAAATTCAAAGAAGACTGATAATAGCTCTGCTATCAAGGGACAAATAGGTGTGGATTCCAAGCAGGGAAATTCAAAGATGACTGATAATATATCCCTGCTATCAAGGGATAAGTAGGTATGGATGGATTCTAAACAGGGAAGTTGGGGAGAAGGAAGTCTAGAAATGCAAACAAACATATAATGTGTCATAAGATCTATGGAAACATGAGCAAAGCCCAGTTGGCATAGAGAGGGAAAGACTCTTTCTCTAGAATGTGGGAGAGGTTTCACTGTGGAAGCGATGTGGTGCAGAGCTTTGAAGAATGTGCCAGAGTTGTCAGGTAGTCTAGAGTAACAAAGGAAACACAGGTGTGGAATTGGCTGAGACATTTTAGAAACAGCTAAGAGTCTGTTTTAAATAGAGTAAGAGGAACATTGAGAAGAATCTGGGGAGCTGAAGCTGGAAAAATCAGTTGACACCAACATATGATGGATTTTTGAACACCCCTGAGAAGGATATTTGACTCTACCTTGCAGACTAGGGTAAGTAAGGATTTTCAAAGGGGAGGGAACTGATTAGATGTGTTGTAAAGGTTGCCAAGAGCAGTGAGGGAAAGATTGTCTGTAGCACCAATGGAAATACTTGCCTATATGTAGAATTTTTCTGTTGCAGACTGAGATGCAGTCTTTTCTTTCTTCAGCTTATTTGCAATGCATAACACACTGCTTCTGGAAGAGGATCACAATCTTTTAAATGTATTCACTGGCAAAGTAGTCTTCAGCATAGACCAGCCCATGGAGGATTTCCTCGAGGGCATTAGAAGTTTTTGACTTGTTCAACTGCAAAAGAAGGATGGGAACTGCATTCTGGCATCACTATCTGAAAACATTAAGTATCTGAAAACAGCTGCATCAAACAGAATAAATAAAACAAGACTTCTCTCTCAGCCCTTTGCAGTGGGAGATGGCTTGAATGAGTCTGACCTCACCAGCATTTGATCACTGGCCTGGCCGCTGTGTGAGTGAGCCTTGGATCTCACTGCAGGCAAGTGTCTGAAATACAGGAGCAAATGAGACAGGGATAGGATAGAAGGGCATTGACAATGCTGTTGATGTTTGGGTTTTGTTCTTTCTTTTTAATGTGTGTTTTGGCTCTGTGGATATCTGGAACACCTTTGTTTTGCCCTTGGAAATTCAAAAAACACCTATTATTTGGCAAAACACAAGAAAGGCTCAGACTGTTATGCATGACTGCTATGGTTTTCTAGCCATTACTATTTCTGCTCAGGGTTGCTGTGGCAGAAGTATCTGATGTTGCTGGGGTGCTGGCAGTCTCTGTCTGTTGCCATTCCTCCGTCTGCTCCATTCTCCTAAACCAGGGCCTTTGAGCTCTGCCCCATCTAATCTGTGCCTCCCTACCTAACGACATCCACTAATGTGTGCTAACAGATGTCTGAGGGAAAATTAGCTGTGCTGTCCAAATCAATTAGACCGGAGTTGCTGTGCAGGAACAATTGCTCTGTAGGCTGTGTGGGCTGTATTTTTTTTAAGTTTTTTTTTCTGGGTTGTTTTTATTCTCCTCAAAGGTGAAGTCATGTAGCCCAAGCTGAGCTTCCGTGCTCCATATTTTCCACTGCCAGGCAGTCTACCTCAGTGCTTAATGGGTTCTGATTGGACCACCAGATGGAGACACCTCTACCAGGTGGAGGGTCCCAGCAACCAAGTTAAGAACAGGAGGTCTGCATCCACCCCAAAGGCAATGCAGTGCAAAATATGAGTCATGTCAGCTTCAAAATTACAGCTTTGTTGTGTCTTTTAAATTTTAAGAAATGTTATGTGAATGGCGACTGCCTGATATGAGTTTTAGAAAAAGACTGAAAATTATATGGATGGAGAATGACTTAAGTAGCAAAACACACCCACTTAGCTTTCAAAGGGGATTTCTGTTTCCCATCTCCTAATATAAGAGTCAAATCATCACAAGCATGATCTCCTCTGAGCTGAAGTTAAGCTGGCCTATATCTGGAAGGCTGCGGGACTTTGGGACACCCTAAATTTGAGCCAGAATTTTTGCCTTATGACAGTGAAGTCATTTACTAATATTTTTTCATCATGGTTTATCTCTCTGAGCCTCAGTTTAATCATGTGTAAAGTAGGTATAATATCTATATCTCAAGAAGAATCTGGTAATTAAATGGTGTGCTTTTAGAACAAGACTTGCTGTTATAGCACATGCTCAATAAGTGATAGCCATGTCATCAGCCTTTCCATTCTGCTTTTCAGAAACACTTAAGGAGTATTCAACTTGTGAAAGATTCCAATCTTTTACCTTCACCACCCCAAAGTGCTTTTGGAGCTGTTTGTGGCTTTATACTTTTTTAACCCTATTATCATTTTCACTCAGGTTTGCCATCTCTTTCCAAAATATGATCACCGAACCACAATCACTACTTTCCTCACTCCTACTTATTCCCTGACAATGCTCTCTTTACAGTCACTGTGATTGTCTGGGAAATTTTATTTTATGTTAATAAAGTGCACACTTGTTCCCAAAATATGGTCAAAGCTCATAACAAAAATTAATACAGGTTGGTGTCAGATGAGTACTAGACTTACTGGGTGATTGCTTTGTAAGTTATATAAATGTGTAAATTATATATGTATATGTATATATATATGTTGTACACATGAAACTAATCTAATAGTATATGTGAACTGTAATTACAAACTAAAAAATAAATTAAATTTTTAAAAAGTAAAAAATATTTGAGTGCTGGCTGCGAACCAAAGTGTCGCAGGTTCGATTCCCAGTCAGGGTACATGCCTGGGTTGCAGGTCATGACCCCCAGCAACCGCACATTGATGTTTCTCTCTCTCTCTCTATCTCCCTCCCTACCCTCTCTAAAAATAAATAAATAAAATCTAAAAAAAAAGTAAAAAATATTAATCCTAGAACACCAAAGAAAATAAAGGGCAATATTTTAAGGCATTTGTTGAAAGAACTTAAATTTTTCTCTTTTATCTGTATACCCAGATTTGGAGTTTCATCTTACTTAGGCTAGAAGATCCATTAACATAATAACTGTTTTTCTGCTGCTTATAAGCCTTTAACACTACAGCACTTATTTATATATTCTAGTTTAAAGCTAACAACCTTCACAAGGCCCTCCTCAAGTAAGCCAAGTATATGGAATGATCCCATTTCCAGGAACTTCTGACATTTGCTATAAAGCTTTTTCAGAAATGGCAGCCTGTTTTTGTTTTTTGTTTTGTTTTGTTTTATTTTGTTTTCCTACTCATACTAGAAATGTAATTACCACCTACCACTATAGGCATCTAGCATTTCAGGGACAGCTTCCACTGTTAGGGGAATACAAACAGAAAAGCAGCCTGAGCTTCCCCTCCCCTATACACACTGCGTTCACCTCTTCTTCTCCTAAACACACAGGTTTTGTTCTCATTACCCTCCTGTGCAGCTTTCTGGGTCCGGTCAGCCAGGTCTGTGAGAGCTGAGGATTCTCTTGTGAATAACCTCCTGATCAGAAAGTAGTGGGGTCTGTTTTATCTTCACAAGGATTCCTTGTTATGATTTCAGATTGGGTTTTTAAAGTACAATTATATTTCTACTTTAGGTTGCTCTCTGTGGCTCAGAAAGAGACCAGTTAGATGCCCCATCTCAGTCTGTCCCCCTCTTGTGCATGAAACAGTTCCCCATGAACACACAAACATCACACTTAGCTCTGTCAGATCAGCTTCATGGCCACATTTATCAAAATTATCCCAGAGTCCCTTGCAAAGGCGAATATTAATAGGGTTCATTTAAAACCAAGAGTGTTACTAATGCTTTTTTCTATGTGCTAAATGGGAGGAAACAAGAATTACACAAACAAAAAAAAAGAGGCAGGGTTGTTAGAATAGTTAATAAGGCGAGGTGAAATCTTTGGGCTAGGGGAAATAACGCTGAGCTTTCAGAAATCTTGATACATTAATTTACATATAATTATTCCTATTGCTTTGCATCCAGAAAGCAGAGCAGCATTTCCTTTAGTGTACAACACACTACCAGGTAGTCAACTCTGAGCATTTCCCCCGAGGACATTCTGTCTGTCTGTGTATCTAAAGCATCTTACTTGGTAACACCTGAATCGAAAAAGGAATAACATTGTACCTCTGCCTTAAGTTGGTAAAGGAGGTAAAGCAGAGGAACCTATGAAAGTGTAAGTGCAAAGACATTAAGAATATATGCTTTCCATTTTCTCTCCAATTGTACTGAGCCATTTACACACAGGCCAGGTGTTGCTGGCAGGTCTGCTTTGCATAGCAGCAAGCTAACATAGTGGTGTTCTTAGTTAAGTTTTGTTGGATAGTCTTTCACACTGTGCTGCTGCTTCAGTGCCCAGAAATGCCATTTTGTTGTCTTGTGCTGAGGTGACATCTGTTCTGAGTTAGGGAGATAGTGGAATCACACCTCCCTCAAGCAGAGTAGAGAATCAGAAGCAACCTTTTCATGTCTATCAGCATTTAAATGACATTAGTAATTACATAGTAGCCTGCCAAAATCCTCATGGTTCATATTCTACATGGAAGAAGGTAAACAGAATGCTTACCTTGGAATCTTCTGCAAGCACCTAAATAGAAGGTTTTAAATTAATTATTTTTAAAGGATGCAGTAACCACAAATGAGTGTTTAAAAAGTGAAACATAATAACAAAAGATGAAACCATTCTTTATTACTTTTTAATTAATTAAAACAGCATATTGATATATGAAACTAATATGCTTTCTGGAGCTATAGAAGAACCTGACTCCGAAGTTAATTTTACTGTTGGACTAGAGCACAAAGGCAATTTGATTTTCAGGTCAAGTCCTCTGTTGTGGGAACTGCCATTGTCTTTGAGAAAGATGGGTGAGGGCATCTTCATTTACTGGTAACACAGTAAAAAGTGCCTCGCCACTCTAGCCAACACAACCCTCTAGAGCAGAAGTTCTCAGCCAGAGGTAGTTCTACCCTGGGGAACATTTGGCAAGGTCTGAAGATGTTTTGGTTGTCACAGCTGGCAGGGAAGAGGGGAGAATAGAGGTGGGAATTTACTAGTGTCTAGTGGGTAGTAGCCTGGGATGTTGCTTAGCATTATACAAATACAAAAACAACTCCCAACACAAAAAAGAGTTATCCAGATCATAATGTCAGTAGTGCCAAAGCTGAGAATCCCTACACTAGAAAGATGTATATAAAAGTGTAAAATTTACAAATGGATCAAGGATTGACTGAGGGAAAAAACAAAACAAAACATTGGATCATTACCCTCATGGAGCTTCTAGCAGGAGAACATAAGCTGTTTAAACAAGTTTATGTAACACAGTTTCCTCATCCCTAAAATGGAAATATTAATGGTACCTATCTTCTAGAGTAGTAAAGAGGATTCAATGAATTCTTATAGGCCAAACACTTAATTAGTGCTAGGTATTGTCATCATCTTCTCATAGTGGGAACATGTGAATAGGTTATCCTAAACTTGATAGAGTCACACATGTTTCAGAATGTTAGGTGAATTTTCAGGCAGTGCAGGTCCTGATCATCACCTAACATCACCCATAATTTTAATGTACAACCAACTTCAATCAGTCTAAGCGTATACATATACATATAAAGGGTCTGGTATAAGTAATGCCAGCTTGAGTACAGTTGGTAGGGTATTAATATGGGTTTAATAACTTATAGTTTTAATTTGAACATTTCACCTAAAATGTCATAAGGTGTGCTTGTGGTATGTTACAGAATTACATACAGATCTCATACATAAAAAATTTTGTAATAGCAAAAGGGGCGTTATTTGTGCTGAACCTAGTATATGTTGGTTCTACTGTAGCAATATGCAGAGATCTATGACAAGAAAAAGCAAATAATACAGTTTACTTCAAGCATAAATGAAAGCTCCAAGTATATTCAAGTACAATAACCACAGAGAAGATGACACCACATTTAAGATGTTTTCAAAACAGGTTGTTGTATGGAATGATGTATTCCATTTGGAAATCAAGGTTAACTTTTGAATACATTTGGTTACTTTTGTGGCACTCAGAACATATGCATGACTTTGTTTCCTTCTTACTGGATTAAAATGATATCTGAAATAATGTAAAATGAAATATTCCAGGAGTGGTACCTATTGAGAGTACTGAGAAGTTGTTGGTATCAAGCATTAGCTTCTACTGCCATCTCTACTGTGTCCTTCTCTACGGTAGACATCACTTTGGCACAGTCAAGACCATTTGAAAAGTGAAACATCTAAGTTGTCTCCTATCCCTCCACTGTAGGAACGGGGAGAAGAGGGCCTGTCTTGGAAGACACTCAATGCTTAGTCATTCATCTTCAAACAAACAACTTTGAATAGGAATCCTATTCACCTTCCTAAGGTCAGAGGCCTTTGATTTAATAGACAGGAGAGACAATTTTGAGACAGAAGTGTTTCATCAATTTTCTGTTAAACCTGGGATAAGTATATTTGGTAAATTAATGTTCATTACCAGACCACAATGCAGTTCAGAAGTCACTTATTTGTTATACACTTTCAATTGTTGCCCAGAATCAACATGCCATCTTGTTGACCAGAATAGGCCTTAAAATCATATGACCTAGTTCATTCCATATACTTCTGAGTCTCTAAAATGAGGTTTTCATGGAAGATCACACTGTGATCTTGTTCATTTCCACCAAGGTATTCTAAAGAGGAATTGCTAAGATATTTAATAATGATGATAACATAAATGTGAAAACTAACCAATAGGAATGATGGGTACAAAAATAAACAATGGTTAGCATGTATGTCATGTACATTTTAGCATTGTGTGTGCTTTTATGTAAAGAGGATTTTTTTTGGTCCAGATGGGCTATATCCAGAAAGTAGTCATTTCTCCTTGCCTATCTGAGGTAGGGAGTTGGAAACGGTCGTCTTCCTCAGTTTTCGTTTGGTGAAGACAGATTGCTTCCATCAGCTTCTCTACTCTAAATTCTTTTCCTGTGTCTCTTAAGTCCCATCCTGGAAGTAGAAAAAAAGGCTTTGAATTCTCTGGTACCCGTCAAAATGCTGGAGTGAGGTCAGAGTCACAGTGCTTTGCCAGAGAGTTCCCTTCCCCTCAGTTTGTGTTCATACAGGTAGGACAAAACCACCCCTACACAACACCACCCCTTGCTTTCTCTTTGGGTGTATTGTTCCACTGTGCAAGTTTTCAATTTCCTTCTTTTTAATTCCATTCTCAATAAGCAAAGAGGGGAACAGGACATTTTCTTTTCCAAAAAAGAAGCAGGAAAAAGAGTGTCTATTACTTGGAGGCTAGGGACTGGAGATGAAACAGAGCTTTGGCAATATAAGTTGAGGGCAAAAGGGAAGACTTTGAAAGGTGAACCTTGGAGAGACAAGCTGGTCACTGAAAACTAAATTGCCAACTTGCCTCCAGTGAACAAATGCACCTGCCATTCATATTGCAGCCAACTTGCTGTTTCTACTTTTATCTCTCCCATGCAGCAGGCTCCAAACTCTCAAAGGTTTTCCTGTGCCTCTTTTTGTAATGCCCAGAACAGTCAGACTGTTAGATAGAGGCTTCTGTGTATATGTTTAATTCCCACCTTCTCTCCCACTCATTGCATTAAAATAAATTGAGACAATAATATTCGTAATAGAAGTAAAGTTCTAAGGAGCAACAGCTCTTCCTCCAAACCCTTATGCTACTGGAAAGTGTCCAGCTTTTCAGAATGGTGCATGGTATCTACATAAAATGCAAGCACTGGAGCCTTACCACCAAGGGAAAGACACTCTGTGCTATAAACACACTGTTTACACATAAAGTAATGCTTTTAATCCCACCCTCCAAGAGGGAATAATATCTTCTGGAGAAAGTCTTCCTTTGAAGAATGAAATTTTGCAAGCAAGGTTTCAACCCCAAAACATTTTTACTATGTGCAGAAATGTTTGATAATGAATGATCTTCAGATGACTCTTTCTAATTACCTAAATAGGAGGGAGAAATACCATGTTTCCATGAAAATAATTCAGAATGACAAATGTAGATTTCCTTATTTGAAAACATCTATTTCAATAATTCCCAAAAGATATAATTATTTCAACAAGTATTGTTGAGCTTCCACAATAACTTACATTTCTCAGCCCCAAAAGGTGCTTCCAGTTACAGACTTCTAATTCTCTCTGGCGGTGGTTCTCTAAAGACACTTCTACACATTTAAATATAGGCTATTTCAAACCCTGGCAGGGAAGAAAGGATGACCTTGGAATTGCTTCAATCAATTTTTCCCCTTGGAAAAATTGCATAAAAACCTGAAGTAAATATTATGCAAAATATTCTAATGCTTCCTTAAGGTTAGTATTTTAAATGCATAAAAGGGAAATTATTCTATTGTGGTTTCCTAATCAACTGTAATCCTTAACTGATATAAGGGAAGATTTCAGTTATTTGTCTTATTATATGGAGAAAATGACAAGCATTTAGGCAACATTACTATTCTGGTGCCCTCCCTTAGCTTTTTGACTTGCATTTTTACCTTACTTTAGAACTACCAAATGAATGGCCTTCAAGTAGAAGTGGCAGTGCTAAGCAACTGTAGTATACATTTCAGAAGAGGAGCTAGACTTTGACTCCTTTGAGTGCACAGACATTAAAAATATAAAGAAAGCGTTCAGTGTATCATACTGCTGAAAAAATAAATATTATGTAGATATAGATGCTCTACTTTACTCTTTAGAGACATCCCAGAATAAAGTAAATAAGTAGAAGCTACTGGTCAATTTTAGCTTCCAAGGTATATTTCCAAAGAATTCTTCTGTTCTTCTGTGCTTTACTGATTCATTCATTCATTCATTCATTCAACCTCTCTGTATTAAATATATATATTTAAACTACCATCCCTGACATTCCAATCAGGAGGTGCTAACATGTTCTGAAATCAGCAACATTTATTATAAGTGTTTACTATATTCCAGGCATCAGGTTAAGTACTTTACATGTATTAGTTGTCTCACTTAATACTGGAAATCCTATGAGATAGGGTATGTTTCTCATCCTGAGGATGAGAATACTGACCCAAAGAAAGACTAAATAATTTCTTGAGGTAGAACAGCTAAAAAGTTGAGGAACCAGTATTGGAACCTTAACTGGCTTCAGAGCCCAGTGTCAAGCCACTAAATTATACTATATCTATAAATATATATTAAAAGAGATGGTCCCTACCCTTGTATGTCTTCAGACATTACTGAGTTATTCCTTGGTCAGAGGATTTATCACACTCACACCTTTGACATTAGACCCTTGACCCCTTATATTTATGGGTACAGGGATGCATTAGCCATAGTGCTGTGTGACCCATTCAAGGAGCCATCCTTTGACTGACTCCAAAAGCCATCTTAATAGAATAAGCTTACTACATTGGAGTTGGGTAGAATGTCTTTATATAGGCTATTGTTGACATATATACAAACTACAAAGTTAATCCCCAAGTCCCTATTTAGTATTATAATGTGTGGTAGGCCAAGTAGTCATGGGTGTATTCTACAGCCCACATAAAAGTGAGTCAGTCAGGTTACCACGTAATCCTAATTCAATTTTATATTTCTTTTCAGCTTTTTGAAAAAAGAAAAGATTGATTAAAAGAAAATGTTTTAAGCATATATATCCCGTATATTTCCCCTTAATTATTTAGTTAATCCTTGTATCTTCCCTGGAACTTCTTTTAAAATGGCATTTTTAGAATGTTATTTTTAGAGATGAATACATTGAGGTATAGAGAGATTTTTGTGGCCTGAAGGGGCCCCACTGGGAGTGACAGGAAGTATGGGCTCAAAATCTAGGTCTGCCTAAAGCCTTGTATTTAGCGAGTGGTGCTGCTCCTAGATAATTCTGTTTACTTATGTGGGTCAGATCTTATTTTCTGTTCAGAGTCACTCATATTCAGTATGTCCCCTCAGTATTATTATGGGATTCTTCCTGGCTGGCCTTAGAAATCTTTCCTGTACTGGAAATATATCCACTGAAATTCTTTTATGGTTTTCTTATGAAGAGCTGATTGTGTAATAACAAGGTCTGCAGAATGCCAAATATGGAATCATTTCGCCATGGGAAAGCTGAGGGAAAATACTCAACCCATGTTAGAAACCATATTTGTTTTGGTAAAGTATGATTCTGTATTTAGTAAGGAAAACTAATACAGAGGTCTCTGAGTCCTTCCACTGATTATGTAACACAGTTTCCTTGAATAATTCCTGAGGCATTGTCCTCCTTCTCTAGCTGAGGGGAAAAAAAAAAGCAAAACCTGCAGGTACAAAAGAAAATAAGATGAAGGGACAGCCAAAAATATAACCCAGGACTCATATATTTCTAGGCAGTGTGTTACTTACTAGCAAGAATATGCAAATGGAAAGAGATTTGGTCCTAGTTCCTGGAGTACAAACTAAGCATTTTTAGTACAATATTTCCTCAGGCAGTTTCTAGAAATATGCGATACTGTTTCATTATTTCCATCGTTATGAATAGAGGTTGTGACTCTTGTGATGGAAAATACCATTTTTCTAATTCAAATAATATTTCTTTATACTACCTTTGCTTAGATTTTATAGAGCAATTGTTTCCACATTATGTATCTTATAAAGAATTATGAAATTCAAACTTGAGAATGCTAAATTTCTGGAATTGATGACTTATAGATTAGAGGACAGAAGTCTAGAAGCAGGCATTTCAAAGTTCTTAATACCAGAGGTTTATAATCAGAGGTAGGTATATGGGTAGGAAACTTCTGATAGGTGGTAAAGGCAAAAGCAAGGCATAGAATTAGACAGAGACACCCATTTCGGCCTCTGCACTATGGCTTCAATACTACAGAGCAAAGGAGTCGTTTCTGCACTTCCTATAGGTGATGGCCAAAGTCAGGCGGGAGGTTACAATTGGTCAGAAAATCAAAAAGAAATGAATAACTAGACTAGAAAATTAATTGAGCAGTCAAGAGCTATGGCCAATCAAGACTTCATTGAATGGAGGAAAAGAGGGTCTTCATTCAAAAGTCATAATTATGAAATAAGAGGAACCTTCAGGTTACGTCTTATCTAATTTCCAACTTTAGGCCAGTACACTTCTAAATAAAAGTCATATAGTTTGCTGTTGTTAAGGATTTTTTTATCACTATAATTAAGGTTAGCTGCCACAGCAGATATTGCTGAACTCTCATGGCTTATTTTTTTGCTTATGAAGTTTGATCCAGGTCAGGCAGCTCCCTATGATATGTCATCCAGCAGCAATGCCATCTGGATGACATATCCCCACAGTTGCCATGACAAGATAGGAAAGTGCTTGAGTCAGTACTGGCCACCTTTTTAAAGGGCCAGGCCTGGATATGGCTCACTATCCTCAAGATATTATTGGCCAAAGCTCAGTCGTATGGTCCCAAACTAACCACAGGAGGTTGGGAAATGCACTGAAGTTCATAGGTACCTAGCACTAATAGCCTCCTGTTCAACCCTGAAGAACATCATAGACAATGAATTGGGAATGCAGTTCTGAAGGGCTCTGACCATCACAAACACATACATTCATCCCTTGAGGAAGCAGATGGACTACAGATGAGGTCCACAGTGCCCTGACTGCACACAGGCACAATTGTTATAAGGAATGTCTGAGCAGACGGTTAGTTTGGAAGCCAAGGATTAAATGTCAATGTGTTTGTCTTCAGTTTTTTGTTGTGATGTAGGGAATGTGTGGCACTTGAAATATGTTAATGAAGGATGGTAAAAAGAAGATAGATCTGCATTGGGTAATACACACATCCATGTAAAGTGTCTCTCTTTCATTTTCCTATTGCATTTTCCTTTCCTTGACTAACTGACTAATTGTTCCTGTTTTAATGGAGAAATTTGAAGTTTCCTTCAGTCTAGTATAAGTGAAATGTTCCTGTAACTCCCATTAGGATCTACAAACTAAGGTGTACTCTGAGTTAAACAGTTCAGCATCTGACTGACTGAGAGAGCAGTGTTACAGTTTTCAATGTGTGGATGCCAGATTTAGGTATCAGAAACAGCCAGAGCATATAACATTTATACACATGAATGTCCTAATCCCAAATGATGCTATCAAATCCTATCATAGACAATTTGTTTGGTTGGTAATTTTTCTTTTTTACAGTGTTTTAAGACACCTCTAAAAACATTTATAATAATTTACTCTACTTTGTAATTAGATTTAGTGATTAGAATCTTGCTCACTTGTATAGCTGTTTTCCTGTAAATGAATGGCACCAGCTGGCTTATAGCTGAAACCTGATCTGACTCCCAGAGTGATCAGAGGGGCCAGCATAAGGCAAACGTAATGTATTATGGAGCTTCCTGATGTTTTATATTCTTTTATGTTTCTTTTGTGGTATATATATATATGGAAAATTTTCTTTTAAATATGTATATATGTTGGAGAACATTTTCTTTTAAACTTAAACCTTAGCTACTCTGGGTATACGTTTAATTTGCAACACATGGAAAGAGGCTGATGTTATCTTCTCTCATACAGCCTTAGATCATTAGAGGAAAGACAAATAGCTAAAAATTTGCAGTTTGGACTTGAGCCACTTGGGCTATTTTACCATCAAGACATATGTGATGGCTGTATAATTAAGGGAAGAAAGCATTTAGCAAAGGCTAAGAGAGCAAAGTAATCATAAGTGGCCCTAAGTATTAATTGTTTCTGTGTAATTTTGCACATGGTATTGAAGATGCAGTCAAGTTATTCATTCACTCCCTTAATATACAGTTAATGAGAAGCCAAAGAAGGCTAGGCACTATGTTTTCCTGCTGGTGTGACAGGTAATGAGTGAGTCTGACTCAAGGGAATCAAAGATCCTTGATGGCCACTCTCTCAGGGCCAAGCCATTTTCCAGATAAGAAGGTTAAGTGACTTTCCCAAGGCCAGAGGGAAGGTGGGTAGAGTAATAGACCAAGGCAGCAATTGCCCTTTCCCAGTGGATTAAAATGGAGAGATTGGGGCTGAGAATCAAGGATACTTGTGATGGCCAACAAGCCTGGTTCTCAGTGCATCCGGAGCTCTTTAGAACCAATATAAACACAAGAATCCTTTTCACTGTTACAGTGTGTATCTCTGCCTTTTGCAGTCTGCAGGTTACTAAAAAGAAAGCCGCCATCATGGCAGCTGCCTTCCGTCAGTCAAATGCTTATAGATAAGAGGACTGACAAGGCCAGTGTGCTTCCAAGTGCATAAACCCCTCTTCCTAATTTCCACTTCATAACTTGACTAGTGTACTAGCGATAGACATAGGATAGACAGTGATGGTGGGAGCTACCTGCTTTCCTCCTCTAATGCTCACACTTTCCATAGAGTCTCTATAGAAACTCAGATGCATTTCCTCAGTGTTCTGGCCTAGGACCTGTGGACGAGCTACTATCCTGCTGGCCAACAGAGCAATAATTACTGAATATAGAGCTGATGCAGAGCCCAGCACAATTCCTGCCTGCTCCTCTGGTGGAAGTGCTGCTGATTCCCACCTAGTCTCAGTCACATCTGCATCACCTCTCCCCTGCACCCTGCTTTATTTGCCCAGCAGTTTGATTTTCTCCATATGAACCCAGAGTTCCACTGGTACTTACAACGATCCCTTGTTTGAAGGCTGGGTCAACGGACACATCCTATTGTATAAGCACAGGCATTGTGAGATGGAGACACACACAGCAACAGAGGGTCACACTGCTTCAGAAATCACTCACCCAAGCCTCTAACCTTGCAGCATGTTACCGGGAGACAGCTTTTTGCAAGAATTGATCAGCTCTCCTAAACACAGGTGTTGTGCATGTTTATGTATATGATGAGGAATAAGGTGGGGAACTTTTGATAGGCACTGTTTTGTTTCCTTAGGGCATAAAGGGCTGAGTAAAATATCACAGAAACAAGAGAAGAGAAATTTTTGACATTTTGTCCCTAACATGCCTAGAGCTCTGAACAAACAGGTGGGACCTGAGGTGCCTTGGTGTCTTACTTCACATTTAGCTCAAGATTAATGAGAGACTCGCCTCATTAGGGTTTCATTTGTGGAGGCAGGGGCAGAACGTTCCTTCTCACCACCACTACCATGACCCTCTCTTAAGTTTTAAAAAGAGGAGAGAGAAAGAAGAGGAATCCCATTTTGAGTTAGCCAAATTCAGCAAGGGGAAATATGATACAGGCAGTAAATAAGGCATGTAAGGATGACTCTAGTTTCCATTGTAAACTTGTTTAAGATTTTCAATTTATAGACACAAATATAATAAATATCATTTTTAAAAATCCCTCAAAACCAGAAAGCCAAATTCTTAGCCATACAATATTAATTGAACTGAGTAATGCAGAGAAAACCAACTTCAGCAGTAAATTAAACTTCCAGAGCTTCTGCACAACCGGTGGTATTTTTATCATTGTGCTCAGTACACCACCTCACCTACCCAGACCTCCTATCTCTAGTTGTGCCCTGATTATCTTGGCAGCTATTCAATTCAATCAATATGGCAGCATCTCACATCTCAGCAGTAGATAATCTAGTCTGTGAAATAGCAAAGCCTTTCTGGTTTGTCTTGACACAATCAGAAGAGCGGATTATAAACTAAGTACTTTCACTTCCCAAATTTGTGACCTTGGCCATTACTGAGCTTCAGTTATCCAACCAATACGTTGGTGGAAGATGGTAGTAGTAACACTTATCCAAGCCATCATACAAGAATAGGGTATGGATTAAATAAGGCAAGGCATATGCAAGGGTTTTGTAAATTGTATAATGTTATACTACCTCAGATACTATTAATTATCTTTCTTCTCTTTCTTATTTCTTCTTTTCTACTTGTTGCATCTTCTTTCATTATGTAATGTTCATTTGCCCCTCCAACAAGGGTCAACTAAAGATCAAATAGAGATCTAACTCACTGGTCAACTCGAAGTATTATTTTTTTTATGCTTTCCCTCCCTCCCCACTGCCCCCACCACACACACACGCTGCACACTCAACTACCTCTTTGGAAATTTCAAACCTACTTAGAGTTGCAGAAAATACTCCATTTCTCCTAGTGACATTTAATACTTGCAACAATTACTGTGTTTTCTACCATTGTATAAAATTCTTGAAAAATTATAATTAGCATGAATATATTAATTAATGCACAATGGTAGCTTTATTTGTTTAGAAGAAAATAATGTGAATGTTCCACATTTTGATCATAATGGTTCATGGGTAAGCTTTGAATAGGGGCAATGGAAAGAAAGAAATTCTAAAAACCTCCTGTTGATCATATTCTTTGTCTGAATATTCTATCTTCTGGGCCCTTGAGCGATGGCAGGAAACAACTTTTATTATTTTCATTGTATTCTAGGCATGCTTTAGTTCACCCTGGTTGGTTTCTATTAGAATCTACCTTCTTCCCTACACACAAAAAACACTAAATGCCTTAAGCAACTAAAAAAATACAGGTTAGGCTAGAATGTGGGCATGAAATCATTAAGTTTAAAGAATTCTTACAAGCACCTTAGTTATCTGCGCATATTTCTGATTCCCAAAACACAATGAAGAAATGAGATGAGCAGCAAGCCATTTTGAAAATGTTAGAATAAGTGTTCTCATTATTCTCAGGATAACCTCTCACTGGCACCTGTGTTGACAGAATAAAAACTGGCTGATCTAGGTCATAATTATCATTGTTTTATCCCCTCCTCACTTCTGCCTGTGCTAGCACAGTGCCTTTCTGTGTTGTAAGTGCTCGGTGAATGTGGTCGGTTTGTATTATCTTAAGCATAATAGACAGTAGATTGGACTCTGAAACTTTTATACTTCTATTTTCTACTCACAGCTCTTATCTCTCTGATTTAAAATCCTCTCTGCTTTAGATATAAGAACTTGTTTATAAGATTCTCTTAATAGCTAAATAATTCATCTATGGGATACAAGTAATGTTTACCCCACATTTAATTTTTCAAGAAAGTTAATGAAACACAGAATGAAAAATACTTTGTAGTTTTTAAGGATATGTCATGGTTCAGGGCTAAACCTACAGGCTGTTCATGGAATAAGGAATGGGGTTTTAGTCGATAGAAAGATAGCCTGAGTTTTCATCTATTCTGAGAATTACAGTGAACAATTCTCTTTCACATGGAAAAATATCTTTTTTTAATGCAAAGGAGGAAAAGATGCACTCCTCTGTTCTCTGATAAAGTCTCACAGTGCCACTTCTTAGGCCTTGGAATTCACTCAGTTGCTATTTGCCACCTACCCTAGGTAGCCTGATATTTTTGAGCTTCCCTCTGCTCAATACCCCCATTTCTGCCAAATAACAAAACCATCTGGTCTGGGTAGACTGTATGTAAAGACTATCCTGTCAGTACCAGAAATGAGAAATCTATTTTGCCTAGGAAAAAGGAAGATAGAGGATTCATTCCTCACATCTATTGATTAGATCAGCTTCTGGATGCTCTCCCAATTAGCAAAAACAAATATCTAAGCAGCTGGAATAAGGGTCTGGGAATATGAGATTCTGGAGAAGCTGCTGACTTGCTGAGCCACTGAGCCTCAGTGAGCAGACTCAGGATAGTTCCATTTGCTCTTAATTAGCAAGGCAATGACCCATACATGGGAACAGCCATTTGATATCCCACAGAGCAGGCTTATTGCTGAAGCAGCAATAATGGACACCCTTAGCTGATCACAAATGCAAATGTTGTTGTCTGAAAAATTTGTCCCTTTTCTAAACCAGCCCACACACTTAGATTCCAGGGTAATTTTTAACATTTAAGAAGTATAGAAAAATTCTAACTTAAAGTGCTTTCTTTTCAGGTAGACCAGGGGACTCAACCAGATGCAGATATTCATGCCACACATTCATCACCACAAGTACACAGTCACCCTTGGGTGATGTATGAATGAGCTCTTAGCACTTCTTGTGCCATTGCTACTGGGTTTGAGTTATTTAGAGCAGTGTGACCCAAGTTAACCCTCCCTTTTGATAGTGGCTACTGTTTGGATGAGTCTCTAGGGACAGTGCCAGGAACTCATGATCACTTAGAAATATGCTCAAGTATGGCTCAAAGGCCCAGAAAAGAAAAAGTATGTCTTACCAAGCTAGTACTGCACCTTTTGTCAGCACAGTAAAATGCCAGCTGCCTCTCAGAGAACCATGGTGAGTGAGGCTTCAGGCACTACCTCAGTTACATCTACAGTTTACAAACTAAGCTGCTCCTGTCTGACCAAAAGAGGATGACTTTTTCTTGACTGCACATTGTTTTAATATGTCATTTTCATGTGCTGCCTCTCTCCAATTTCCCTGACTTTAGCACATTACCACTCATATGGCTCTTGGCATTGCCTTGTTTTATATTATATACATTTTATCTTCTCCTCTTAATTGTTAGCACATTATTCTTTCCTTATGTTACTTTTTTCATCATTTAATGCATGCATAAATGCAGCATTTCTAATCTCTTCTGGCAGAGAAATTTGAGTAGCTGATACTTATAATGAGTTTCTCCCACCTTCAGTTTCATCTGACACTCAAAGAATCTATAGTTTCCATATTTTTCCTACTCACCCATGAAATCTGTGTCTAAAAGAAATCATGTTCCTGCAAAGTGCTTGATTTCAAATACCTACTTTGTAAGCTGCTGTCTCTTGCTTTGAACAGGGATCCTAGTTAGTAGGAGTAGGAACCAGTACTAGTGGAAAAGAAATGATCACTGCCAGTTGTGTTCTTCTACTGCAAATCTAAGGCTTCTGGAACTCAAGTTACAGATGCAGAAAAACCTGGCAACAGCTGTTATCTATAAAAACAACAAATAAAAGGAGACCTCGCTTTTAATGAGACTTACATTTTAGATTAAGTAATGGTGATGGGATTTCCTTTGGAGAGCTTATTCTTGGGATCCCAGGAGTTAAGCTTCTAAAATTTGTTGGTGAAACTTATTTTACTCATCATTGTACACTCACACATCTTTGTGTCACTTTTATTATAGGTATAAAATGTCTAGACATTGACTAAAGGGCTGTACATATTGGCATAGCTCTCTCCATTAGCAGATAAGAACTCAGTATATATCTTTGGGGTGATTTATTGTTGATGCCAATATTAATGATTAATTATGAATTGTAATAATTACCTATACTTTTTGGCAATAATGGCACCCTTAAAAATATAACTAGAATGTCATTTGCTATAGAAATGTATGAACTACTTTATCATGTTATCCTAGGAAGGGTTAAGCCAATTCTGTTTTATTGCCTAGTTTTAGCATGTAATAAATAATAGCTATGCTTGTAGGACCTTTTATAGTTTACAGAATAAGTTCACATGCATTATCTAACTCGACCCAAATAGCAGTCCTATAACAGTGCCTAATATCAACTTTGCACATTATTTCCAATTATCAAATGAGGAAACTAAGGCTCAGAGATATTTGAATAGTTTGTCTTTAATTGTTCATTTACTCATTCAAAATTTGTTAAGCATCTACAATGTATCTGCTGAGGGAGATTCAAAAGCAAATATTAGAGAATATGTGGTTGCCTGTGAACTAGTGGTGGGGCAGGATCCAAGCCCTCTTATTTTCAATCTAGTACACTGTGAAACATTTTCTAATCCTGTCATTCATCCCGGAAACTACCACACCATGCAGCAAAAACATGCTTCCGTGGCATTTTCAGAAGCAAAATGTCAGGCTAGATGGATGTTTGATGTTTCACGAGATGAAACTTATGTGTGATGTTGTGTATTTTTATTCTTATTGTTGAGTTCTTAGATCATGGTTATTAAAGCCAAGTGCTGCTCAACAAATATCCTATAGATTTATTAACCCAACTTTTATATAAGCACACCATGCTGTTCCATATAATCTGTTACAGACACAACAAGATATGGTTTAAGCTTCTATGGCCATACCAAAGAAAGGTTAGAGATTAGGGAGTTGATAGTGTTGTGTTTTTAACATGCCCACCACCAATATATACACAGTGATACACTCACTTTGTCCTAACTTTAATTGAACAAATAAGACCAATTTGTTGCTAATTTGTACCATAGGGAATGGCATTTTGAATTGCATACAAGTAATAACAGCTAATTATTTGAGGTTAGGGAAATAAGACAACTGACCACTTTTCTTTCCTACTCTGGAACTAATGTTTTCCTTCTGTAAGCTGGTTAGTGAGGGACCAAGGATAAAGCTATTAAAACAGTAACAGCTAGAATTAGACAGTCTTGCAAACCTAGGATTATTTTTAAAACAATATGTACTGACAGATAAGGACCAATGCTAAACATGCAACTAAGGTGGCTTTGTGAAGACCCAAAAGAGTTGGGTAAGCAGAGAAGACAACAGTTTACCTCTACACAAAGGCTCCTCTTCAAATCTTTCCCTTATGACTGCTTTCCAATTAGCAACAATTATGATTCTTGAATTTAAACAACTAGAAGTTGGCTATTCTGATGTTTTTTAAAAAAGAATAATATGGAATAGCTGATTAGGAGACTATGGAATAGCTCACAGAATCAAAAGAAAATCAGAAAAATCTTGCCTTGGAGGACAGTCATATGTGCCTTGGAAGTCAGGTTGCAGACATTAGGGAAAAAGAATGGTCCTTCCACAGCTGCTCTTTCATGATATGTATCAGCTAACCATTGCTGATAAATATGCTACTGCAGAGTCAGAGGCACAAACAGTAGTTGTTCTTTATTTCTCTCAAACATGCAAGTCAGCAGAGTTAGGCTGAACTTTGCTATGGTGGCTGTTGCTGAGGTTGCCTGATATAGCAAATAAAAAATAGGATACCAGTTAAATTTGAATTTTAGATAACATATATTTTAGTATAAGTATAGCCCATGCAATATTTGGAACTTATACTAAAAAAAGCATTTTTTTTGTTTATCTGAAATTTATTTTTAACTGGGTACTCAGTATTTTATCTAGCAACACCATTTACCATGTTTCATTCTCCTTCTCCTGGTACCAACAGGCTCAGTGGGGCATGCTCTTCTCATGGTGATGGCAGAGGCACAGCCAAAGTGGGTCCAATTGTGCTGGCCCTTTCCAAGACCCTGTTTGTATCTCCTATGCCGATATCATTGGCCAAAACCAGTAACATGGCCCAGGGTTGGAAAATTGCATGCCACCCACCATAGGAATGCATGAGCATGGCAAAGGATATGGACACAGGGAAGAGTGAGAAATTGGGGCCATCAGCACAATCTACCACAAGTTGAATCAGTTTTAACACCATTCTTGCACCATTCTCTTGCACCATTCCTTATAAAAAGCAAGTTCCAGGTAAAGAGAGTCTGAATGGCACAATTTATGTCATAGACCCAATCCTTGGCCAAGGAAGAGTTAAGTAACTTGATTGACAGTCCCAGCAAACCAATGGCAGTAGATGAGAGGTGGTTTTTCTCAGAGGAAAAACAGGGTGTCTTACTAGAAGAAGGTGCAAATTTGGGCAGGTAAAACACTCCACTATGTCTCTGACATTGCCTGCAGTTCCACTTTTGGTCATGCATAAGAGATGTAAGTCATATACAAGAGAAGAAGGAGTGATTGGAACCTAGAAAACTATAAAAACATGTGCAGGCACCTCTGGGTCTGCAAATGCCAGGGCAGACCCTGGAGATTTTTGTAGAGATAAAGGATATGAAAATTACCAAAAAAAAAAAAGTGAGGAGGGGCAATAAAATCATGAGTGGCAGAATGAGATTGTGTTGTAATCCTAGCTAATATTGGTTCACTCATTTGTCCAAGTACACATAGACGTTACCATAATTTTAGAAACTGCTGTTCAATATGTACTGAATAGAAAAAGCATGCATTTCTTTAACACAGACTTTATGTGTATTTCAATAGGTGTGTATTTTATGCAATATGTGTGTATTTCAGCAGGTGAAAGAATATCACCTACTGAAATAACTCCGATTTTAAAATTTGAACTACTATTACTAGGTGAAAGAATATCACCTAGTTAATAATTCCGATTTTAAAATTTGAACTACTGTGGCATCTTCATTTTACAGTCTTTTTAACAATGGAAAAACATGAGAATTTCTTTGAATAATGAATTTTGCCAGTGTCCTGAAGGTTGGATATCTATATTATATCTTTTACTCAGCATTTTAGGAGATGTTCATCTAATAAACAATTAACTTTGGAACTGATGACATATAATAATAATATGGTATCAAAGGATTAGTGAGTTAGAGTTTTAAATATTTTGATAAAATTAATTTGCATGGTAAGTAAGGTTTATATTTGCATGTTTCCCAGAAGTATTGCTCTGGCCAAGTTGGTAGCACTATATAGGCATTTCTGAAAACCAAATACATTTCATAATATTTCACAGATGTTATTGAAGAAATTGATTCAAAGTAATGGGCAAAAAACCTGGTTGTAGCTCATACCATAGATAAATCCCACATTATTTAAAGAGTTCAATGTTAAAAGATGATAAAGATCATTAAAAGAAAAGAAGTAGAGATAAGCATTTAACTGATATTATGTTAGGAAAGAACCTAATACCCACAAAAGCAATTGAAGAAATCACAAAAGAAAGATCAACAAAGAAATATAAAACTTCTGCAAAACAAAAATGTTCATAAAATTAAGAAGTTAGGAATAAATTGGGGAGATTGAGATAACATGACCACAAAGGGTCAATTCCTTATGACATAAGGAGCTCTTATTAATCAGTAAGAAAACAATATAGTCCAAACAAATTGGAGTGATCACTGAAACCAAATACATTGAAAATATCAAATAAATGCTTCATGGCATTACATTTAAGAAAACATAATAAATCACACTAATATCCTGCGAATAAAAATTGTTAGGCAAAACTCCAGAAACTAACCAAATAAAAACAACAAAAAATCAAAACTCAGAGTACTATGATGACCCAAGAATTCAAGAATTGAGCATACATAAATCTCTATTACAGTGATTTTGATAAGTGAATTACATTTGCTGGTACAAATAAGATTATTACATTAAACACTATTCCCTAAGTAGTCATCCTCATTATTGAGAATTAAAATATGACAAAAAATACTATTTGGAACCACTTTTGCAAGAATTAATTTGGTCTAGAGGAAGAATTAAGTTTGGGAAATCTATAAATCTTCAGTTTTAGTCCTGGCTTTGTAATTTCTTAGCTATGTAATTTTTACTCATTTTGCTCCCTGTGTCTACACCTGTAAAATGGCAGTAATGACAACAATACTTTTTACTTACCAGAATCCATATAAAGATTTTACAAGCTAAATGAATAAAACCTTTGAATTGTTACTTTAATGTTGTATTAGCATTGATGGTGTAAATGTAAACTCCATGTATTACTACAGGAAACTAGAAAGGAACTAATAAACTATTAAACTAATAATGTTTATATATGACTCCTCATAGAAAAAAAGTTAAAACCCTGAAAAATCTATAATTGAGAAAGTTGGGCACCAAGTTCGTCTTGCTTCCTGTGTTCCTAAAGTACATACATTTCTCTGCCCTGTGGTCAATTCTTTTAATTAAGAGTCAAAGAAATTGATAGTAAAATACATGACTAGAGGGGTAGCTACAGAAATACTGATAAAAGCAGTGTTCTATTGGTTCAGGATAAAAGCTTTCTCCTGTCTGACAAAAGTTCAATGAAACGACTTCCTTGAGCTCAGAAAAAAATGTTGTGGTAAATTTAATTTTTTTTTTCATTTTGTGAGTACTATGTTCCAAGTACCATGCTCTGTAAGATTTAATGGTCAAAAAACCCTCCTGTCTGCCTGTTTCAGTTTTGTGACGGGCACAGGTAAATAATCCAGCAATGCAATTCAGGGTCACAGTGTCATGAACAGAGGAGGGTGCTTCACCCAGTATGGAGTCAGAAGGGGATGGAGATGGGGGTGGGGAATGACAGGGCAGTCTTCCAGGAAAAAGTGAAAAAATAAGCTGATGAGATAAAACCTGAAGAAGGAAAGTGGCTAAACACATGCAAAGCTGAAACAAAAACATTCCATGTAGAAAAAAAATGCTAAATGCCTAGAAGAAAACAAGGATCGTATATTCCAAGAACCAGAAGTTGTTTGATCTGATTGGATGATATAACACAACAAGATTATGGAGTAAAGTTAGAGAGAGAACCAGGGACCAATAATGAATGGCCTATTCAGCCATATTGAGAAATTGGGATTTTATTGTAAGACAGTGAGATTAATCAGGGGATACTATACCCACATTTACAATTTATTGAAAAATTTTGATTGCTGTGTGGTATATGAGTGACAATGAGCTTAAGGAGAAGAAGGCTAGAGGCAAAGAAACTAGTTGTGATGCTCTTGCAGAGATTTAAGAAAAAAAGTTAATGGCTGGAAAAGGATAGTGGAAAGAGGGGTTGAGAGTAATGAGTCAATGTAAAGATTCATTAGCCACAGAACTTGGTGATCCATTTTATATGGGACAGTAAAGGGGAGAAAACTGTCACAGGAGATAAACCTTTTTTTAGCTTGGGCAACTGTTTGCATGGCAACACCATTTAATGAGATAGTGTACACAAGATGACAAATGTTCTGTGAGAAGGAAGATGATGAGCATGTTGAATCTTGGGCATCTGTGAGGCACCTGATGGAGATGTAGAGTAGTTAAACAGAAAACTAGGTATAAAGGTCATGAGAAAAATCAGATGTAAATACTGATTTGGGAGTCATCAATAACATGGGTTATGCTTCTGAAGCTAGAGAGAGGATGAGATCACTCACAGTGAATGACATGAGGAAAGAAGACAGTAATCAAGCCCTCAGGAATACAAATATTTAAGGAACAGCACAAGATAAGCCCAAGAGTTAAACTGGGAAAGCTGGTCAGAGGGCTAAGTGGAAAAGCAGCTGAATTTGGTGACCTAGAGACTAAGACAAGAAAATAATTAAAGAAAGAGGTTATGGTCAACAAAGTCATATACTTCAGAGAAAAATAGGATAATAACAAATATTGATCATTGAATGTAGAAATAACATGATTTCAAACAAATTGGTGAGATTCCTGAGAGCAGTTTCTTTGGAGATAAATGAGGAAATCCAGATTGCACTGAAGGTTGAAGTGTGAATTGGAGATGAGATGTGGTACAGAACAATTCCTTCAAGAAATTTAGAAAGAGAAAAGTTGAAAGTTAGCAGAAGGGCAACATGGCATTTTCAGGGGGATTTTTTCTAGAGCAAAAGAACTACATTATTTATAAATATTGATGGGAAGAAGCTTGTACAAAGTACGATAAAGTAGGAAGATAAATAATGGAGTGAAACCTGTTGATAGTGAGCCAGAGAAAGATGTGATGCAATGTCAACATGATTAGATTTCTAACTACTCAACAAAAAAACGTTTTTTGTTATCTGTCAGTATCTGAGATCCAGGACCAGAGTATATTGTCCTTAATTAGAAGAAACAATGTTGTTTGGTGGCCAAAACACAAGCTGCAGCCAGTTATTATAAAATTTATCCCCAATTATATGACTACTTGTCTATGTACCATTGAGCAAGTGACTCACTTTGCATGCCATGTAAATTAAAGTCCTTGGTACATATTCCTCTCATAAAAGAGGGATTATATGGGTAAACTTTATCACAGATAATAACTCTGAGAGCTCAACCATTGGAGATTTTTCTGTTTTATAAATTTGAATGTTTTTTCTATTAGGAATATAAAGCACCCACCCACCCAACTCCACTTTTTTTGTTTAATATAAGAACACATTTTTATTTCCTCTATGCTGTGCCCCTTGCAGTTCAGAATTAACTACAACTTGACTAATGTGAGCTCTTTACAATTACTATATAGATTCCTGTTACAGGTTTCACATTGTTAAGGAAGGCACCTAGGATGGCTAAATGTTGTTTCATCATAGATTTGTATTTTATTTTAGTGTTTTGGAGATGTTCAGAAACTTTGCTTATTCAGTTGGGAATTAGAAACGGCAAATATTAAACAACAACAGAACAGTTGTAAGTCCACCTCTGAGTTGTAAATCCATTTATAATTCTTGATGGGATCACCCTTGACAAGCCATTTTTCCTCTCTATGTCTCCTATTCTTTTCTCTAAAATGGGTATAACTTCTCAGGTCCACATTCTACAAGTCTAGAGGTATATATT
The DNA here is from genome assembly GCF_019186645.2 of Phyllostomus hastatus. Taxonomy (NCBI): domain Eukaryota; kingdom Metazoa; phylum Chordata; class Mammalia; order Chiroptera; family Phyllostomidae; genus Phyllostomus; species Phyllostomus hastatus. The sequence goes on along the minus strand of NW_025333977.1, from coordinate 83,828,154 downwards.
ACAAGTCAATGTATGCATATAAGAAAGCAACCCTTAACCCATATAGATAAAAGGGGAAATAAATAATGTATAAATAGAAATTACATTCTGTTTCTGTCAGTAGGTTTGTTTGGAATCACTGGTTTCCACCCAGAGACCATATAAAATGTCATTTTGAGAGGAGCCTTAAAATAATGAGAGTTCTCTTCCTACTTCCTTCTTGAGACACTCTGATCTGGTCAACTGCCAAGTATCATCAACGTCTCCGAACAGGGATCTGTGGGGATTATACACTCGTATTAGTCAGGCAGCTGTCTCTGCAAGCAGAAGATGTTCCTGTTTTATTTGTCACCACACAGAGCTCCTAATGGGCAGGAAGAGCCAGAAAAAGTAAGATTCTTGGACTCCTTCAGGCTTTCATGTCCTCTCCTTTTCCTCAACACACACCTCAGGGACAGCATAAGCAACTAAGAGTGTAAAAAGGAAAATCAGAGTCAAACCAGAAACTCCAGTATTTGTAATCAGTGCATAACCTCTGTGATGAAATTTGTGAGTAATTCACTTTCCACTTGAGCCTACCAATGCGAGCTCTAATGTGGCTGCCCTGAACGCTAATGAAGGGAGTCAGACGGCAGGCAGTACTGCTAGCCCTTGGGGACTCATTTCTCACATCACCAAAAAGTAATTCGCATCATTTTCAGCCATCTGGTAGCCTGGACTGTGGAGATGAAGTTTCATTTAAGTAGTACTTAAGAGCATGGGCCCTGGAGTCTACCTCGTGTCAAATCAATTTTCTGCTTCTCACCTAGTCTCCTTTAGACCTCAGTTTCCCACTTATAAATAAATCCTCATAGGATATTTCCTTATTATAAGGAGTTACTTAGATAATATTTGCAAAACACTATATATAGAGTCTTGTGGTCATAAATCATTAAAATTAACTATATTAAATTAATAGTAAATGGTGATGATATTTACTAGGAATAATGGTATTTTTTTTGTAATGTCTACCTATCTGTAGGCCTTATTCATTCAAGTTTTAAGCTCTAAGGTATATTATATGACCTGCCACACACCAAGATTATATTTAGAGACTTTCTATTTTAGTGATTAACTGATGGTTTCCTCATGTGGCTAGATTATAAGTAACCAGATTTTACTACATCTTAATAACACAACTATGCAATCTCATGCTAAATAACACTTTTCCCTGACATTTGAAGGAGAGATTAGATTATATTAATTCTATATACATAAGAAAATAAATGTAGGTAATAGTAAGAAAAAAATATTCTTATATGCATAAATGTCCATGATCTGTAATATCCAAAAAAGCTCATTCTAATAAGAAAAGAGCTTACACATTTTCATTATACCACTCTGTGTACTTCCTATAGCACTTGTCCATTGTGGGAAGAGTCTCACCTTATAGTAAGACTCATGCTTTTTATCTGCTCACTAAGTCTCTAAGGAGGGCCTAAAGCACCCCGGCTTCTTAACCCCGAGATTCAGAAGTTTTAAGTTAGAAGAGCACTTAGCTCATATGTTCTGCTTCTGGTTGCATGGACCAGTGCTGCAAGCCTGTTTTCACTGACATAGTTAAACTTTTGATTTGCTTTTCTCCTTACAGTGCCACCAAAGATCTCCAACATTTCCTCAGATGTCACTGTGAATGAGGGCAGCAATGTGACCCTGGTCTGCATGGCCAATGGCCGTCCTGAACCTGTTATCACGTGGAGACACCTTACACCAACTGGTAAGCAATGCTCCAGTCTTCAAAATGCCACACACTATGTAAGATCTGAAAGACAAGCATGGATCCTGTTATTTAAAATCAATAGAATTATGACATGGAAGTTAATTAGGGTCTTCCCTGGCCTTCTATATGAAGTCTATGACCATGGTATATGTGTGTGTGTGTAAATGTATGTGTGGGCATTTATATATATATATATATATAAATATATATATATATTTATATATATATAAAATTTTATTTCCAATAGAACACTTTCCCAAGGCAACAAATATAGAAGCATTAAATGCCTTAAATGACTGCATATTATGTCTAAAATGTATGCCAGTTTGGCACTTGAGTCTCTTGGGACAATATTTTGTATGGATTAAATTGATATACTTTGTGTGTTTTTTATTTGTCTTTGCTTTGAACTATAGTTTAGTAACATTCAGCACCTTATGAAAGAAACTTTTCATGAACAATACAAAATTGTGAAATATAATGTCCTGTCCTTGTCATCTGGCTCAGTAGAGAGGCATAAGTGCAGGAGTTCATTATGGGTCCCTATTGGTGCTAACCAGTATAAGTCAGAAAAACTTTTTCTAGGTATGTCTTCCTCATTCCCCCCTCCTCTTTCCCACCACCATCACCATACCTGGGTTCTGAGGCCCTGCTGTTTTTTGAACTTCATTGAAATATTTTACCAAATTATCAAGGATTAACTGTATACATAACCCTCTACTCTACAAATTATATTTACTTGTATGAAAAGCCATGCCTTTGCAAATACACAGTCTGTAGAATGGAGACTTCAGTTTAATTTTTCTGGAAAGAGGAAGTATGATCATTAGTCTTATAAATTATCATTTATTTTAGTAGATAACCCCCAACTTTTAACTGATTTATATCTGCTTTAAACTTTTATAAAGTTTCTTTATATAAGTATCTAGAGATTTAATTTATAATTTTCATTTTAGAATGAACACCATGATATTTCTTGTGCAAGGCTAGACATACAATAGAAGCTATCCTGAGATATTTACAAAAGACCATGGTAGTATTTGGTTACAGTGTTGTTAAAAAAATTCTATTTTGTGGTGTGAGAATATTGGCCTCCATTTTGATAGACATCAGATTAACTTATCAAGTGAAGTTTTGATCAATCTCTGGGACTGTCTTTTATTTAAACAGCTATTCTTACTATAGGCTTCTGCTTTCTTAAGAAAATGTTACTCAAAAGCCATCCTTGCTATTAATGCATGCAACTTGTCATTTATTTATTTACAATGCATAAAAATAATAAATGAGGCACTACTTCTGAGATCAAGCTCATTTCCTCTCAAACCCATTTTATACCTCACATGGGAAAAAATACTCATGGAAAATAACCTGAAGTGTGAACCTCTGGGTATCATATACCTCATATACTTTTTTTGCTGGATTAAATTAAATCACCGCAGCACATGCTACTTAGATGAAATTATACTAAACCCAATATCATACCACCTACCCCTGTCCCAATAAGAATTGCTTTTACTGAATGAAAGTTTGGTATAAAACTATTGGCCCACATTTAAAGATGTTATAAAAGATCTCTAAAATCATTGCATTTATTGTAATATTTTTGAAAGATTGTTAATTTTATTGCATAGTTTCCTTTTCAAGGACCCTTTGAGAAAATTCCTTTTTCCATTATTTCTCCTGTCCTTTTTCCTAAGCAACTGTTTATCTTACAAATGAACCCAGTGAATTTTTACAGATGATCATGAGTTCTTCATTGTATTGAATATTACCAAACGTAGAGCCAAATTTGTGGCCCATCTCTAAAAGAATATAGGAAATCATATATAAATTAAATCATATATAAATTACAAATTTAGAGATTTTATGACATCAAATCTTTGCATCCTTCTTGTTTCCTTAACATTTTTATATTGTCTCATCTTCTATAATTAATTTAAATGTGCATGTGAAATATGCTATTTACAATCTCCTACTTTTTTGTAAAAATAGTTATAGAGAAGAAGGAAGATAGATTATATCCAATTTATAATGAAAGAATGAACTGCATTAATAAAAATATTTTATTTCTTTTGGTGCACTATTGCTTAGTAGATGTTTTTTCCTCAGGCAAAAATGCTACTGGTGACCTGAACTTAAAAATGTATTCTTTATTTCTTCTATAATTCAGAATAATAACTTCAACCAGAGTTTCAAGGCCTTCCCAGGCTTGGTTACAAGTTTAGGGCTTTATGGCTAACTCTAGTAAACTTATTAATGATAATGAACATGTGATCTGAACCTTGAATAAACTGGTTATCCATGATGTTTCAAGTCAACAAAGGCCAAAGATCAGGCCAGATCTTCCACATTAAAGGCAGCATTTATATACGTTCAAGGAACTCTCAAAATCAACTAGAAAACAGGTGTCTTCACAGGGTTTCCCAATAGGCAGGCCAGGGGTCAGCAAACTACAGTCTCTGGACCAAAGTCAGCCTGCTCCACTTTCAGAAAGTCTGAAAGCTAAGAATGGTTTTTAAATGGTTGGGAAAAAATCAAAAGAAGAATTCTATGTTATGAATTCTATGTTTTTCATGCAAAAAAAATATATGATATTCAAATATCAGCACCCATAAATAAAGTTTTATTAAAACACAGCTAAGCTCATGTATTTATGTATTATCTGACTACTTTTGCTCTAAAACAGCAGAGTTAAATAGTTGCAATAAAGGTGGCTTAGCCCCCAAAGCCTAAAATGTTTTCTATCTAGCTAGCCTTTTACAGTATAGTTTACAGGTTGCTCTTCAAGACTAAGTCTTGGAGCACAGGACAAGGATTTTCTGAACTCATCTTTGACCCCATAGGGCATTGGAGATCATCCATTAAGTTCCTAAGGACATCTCAAGGGAAACAACTTTATTCTTCTATAATCCTCTATCCAGACCCTTTCTGTGGGTCAAATTCTATTCTTGCACATGCAAAACTAGCTCCCTGCTGCAGTCACAGACTCAAGGACAAACTCCAATTCTCCCTTACAACGGGTATTAATTTCTAAGCCTACTCTTTCATCTCTTTTACGTCTGACCTAAATAACCACCTATCTGATCATAATCATATTCCTGGTAACAGGAAAGAGAATTTGCCTTTACTGTTCTATAAAGGAGACTAGGTTTTTTTATTTTTATTTTTATTATCACTTTTGGTTTTTGTGGGTTTCTTCTTTTACTTTTTTCAAAATTTGAAAATGGTATGATCTTCTTTACCCTATAATGCAAAAGCCTTTCTTGGAGATACCCAAAGAATATGCTGTGTTCCCTGTGTGGCAGCAAAGCTACCTGCAACCCATGGCCATGTGAGGAAAAAAAATCCAGCTAGCTTTGTTCAATTATTAATTGTGCCTTCAACAGTACAGAGTGTAACTGCCTTGCAGAGGAAATGTACCTGTAATTAGCACAAACCCACAGGCATATCCTGCCCTTAAAGGGGGAAGATTCCATGTAGGGTTCACAAGTACCCGATTACCTGTTACATGATGACATGGGAAGAGAAAGGGAAGACACTGCAAGCTTTATTTTTTTATGAGGTAAATATGTATTGCCTCTTAATTTCGTGGGGTTTTTTTAAATTTTAGATTTGGTCATTTTCTTCTTTTTTCTTTGGACACCTCAAATTTCTTTTCAAGTATAGTGCAAAAATTTTTTAAGAGGGAAATTAGAAGAATGGTAAATCTTTCATATATATAAAATCAAATCATGTACCTGATTTAGATGGAGAAGAGAGATGCATTCTGTAGCTGTCTTTCCTGTATTTCTGATTTTTTAACATTTCTCTCCTCTTCAGATATTTTATATAGTCAAAATGATGTGTTGCATATATGGTTGTTAAATGTGACCTATTTTCTCTGTTAATTAAGTTAGACTTTCCTAATCCTGTAACTCCCAGAAGGCAATTGCACCGTAACATGTATTTTCTATGGAGTGTTTGATCTCCCTTCTGTGAGCTATGGTACTCCCATCTTCATTTCACTTTGTTTCTAAATCTTTCTTCTCACAATCCGGAGGAAGTCCCTTTCTCAAGTGTGCCTCATGTGGTGTCAAGATTGCTCAGGGTTACAGAAAGTTTTTATGCATTTCATTTCTATACAGGTTTTTACAACCTCAGTAGCTTTCTGTACCTGAAAAAAAAAAAAGAAAGCACATTGATGACTTTAGCCAACAGACTGAGAACAACTTAATAACTGCTATACAATTCTCTTGACCAACCTGGAAACCAGATTTGACATTGATACAAAGTATAGAAATCCTAAGAAATATTTTGTATTTTGATAGGGTGGGTGGAAAACAATGTGCTAGAAGGAGCCCAGAGGACTCTGGAGAGTCTTAAATCGCGTGTCTCATTGGATGTTGGGTTTTAATCACTTGGTCAGACATTTCCTTTTAATCCAAGTCTGAATCCTTGCCTGATGGTACTCTTAAACTCCATTAATGCTGTAACCCCATCTGTCTTCTGATTTTATAGCTCACACAATTATTATTATTTCCAGCCTAGGCGTTGCTCTCATGGGTTTAGGAGAAATATATAGTGTAAAAATAAACTAATTTATTAAGTTGAATTCCAGAATTATATCTTATATATGTTATAGGTAACTATCATCTACTCTTTTTAGTTAGCATTATAGAATTAGTATGACTTCAGACTTCACACAGAGAATATGTGATGTACAGTTTTCTCAGGAAATTCTTTCTCTGAGATTTTTCCTGTACAGACCTTCCAGAAGGTTCTCTGAGTCAATCTTGGTAGTATACAGATGTGAAGGAATCAAACTGAGCACTTTGCAGGTAAAGTCTCTTGTCTATATGGTGAAAATTTAAATGAGATTAATGGTTCAACCTGTTCTATTTATTGCTTTCATTTATTTCTTGTATTTTTATTTTGAATATTCCATTTGTCTTTACAAACAGCAGAAAAAAATCTCCTTTTTGTCATTGTCTTACTTGTATATTATTTTTAAATGTCATCCACTAATGTAGAATTATATTCAGATTGACCTTGATCACCATCTCATAATTTATTATTTAGGTAAGAAATATTTATAGAATGCTTACTCTGTAAAAGGACAAAGTAAAGAACAAGATAGACATGTTCCCTGCACAAATGGAGCTTATAGTTCAACAAGAAAGCAGAGCATTAAACTAATAATTGCATGAATAACCATTTAATTGGATTTATATAGTATAAAGGAAAATTATAACATTCAATAAAACCATAAAACAGGGCCATATAGTAAAATCTGCAAGGCCAGCAAAGCTCCCCTGAAGGAAACTTATGCTGAGAACTCAGGGATGAACAAACCTGACCAAGAAAATAGGGGAAGGAAGAGTATCCTAGGCCTATATAATAATGCATTTAAGAATCCAGGGAGCATCTTTATGTGAAACCATGATGTTAGTGGTTGGCTATGCTACTTTTGTTAATGTTTACATCTATTTTTAGCACATATATATTTTTTTACTTTTTAATACTGCTGTTTTTTCTTCTCAAAGAGCAGAAAAATAAACAACAATAAAATAATTTTAAAAAAGAAAAAGAAAAATCTTACTATGTATTTTTTCAGTACCTTACTTATATGCTGTTTTTAAATATATAATGCTGTATATATCAGTATATATACTTTCCCAGAATAACAAGCATATAGACAGTTATTTGTGTATATGAATATATTAAATTTAGATCAGAAACATATTCTTTTCTCACATAGATGATTTCAAAGAAGCCTAAGCAAGTCAACACAAATCTTTTTTCAGTAAACTTATCATTAAAACAAATGGGTAACTTAGAAAATAAAAACTATAAAATTTAACCACATGATTACTAGGATCCAAACCTTAAAACTCCTAGAAAAGATTCATAATAACTAGCATTATCAACCTTCAAGCTATGGAAGGATCTCCATAACCAGATGCACTGGCCATTCTGAACTGCTGTTCCTCATTCTTATCCTAATCACATCTCTATTGAATCGCTAGACTGCTCTTTCTGAGGAGACATGAATCATGCTGGATGGGTGCTTGAATGACTAGCTTGGACTCAAGTGCTCTAAGACACTTTGGAAGCTTGGGTGGGGGACAGGAAATAGCTTAACCATAATCTTTGTACATTATCTAGTATAACATAAGAATCCACATCTCTCAGCATCACCACTTCAAATATCTTTGTCATTTTTTCAAATAGTATGTATTTTCTCATATTTAAAATAGAGTTAGACATAGAATTTTTATCAAAGATTATCATGAGACTTACAGCCAAGATGGAGGCATAGGTAGATACACTTTGCCTCCTCACACACCAAAGAAGGACAACAACAAATTTAAAAACAAAAAACAACCAGAACTTCCAGAAAATCGAACTGTTTGGAAGTCTGACAACCAAGGAGTTAAAGAAACATTCATCCAGACTGGTAAGAGGAGCAGAGATGGGCAGTTGGGGCAGAGAGGGTACAAGGTAAGGCAGTGGCTAGAGGACCTGGGAAGGGGAGGTGGAGGCTGGCAGACCAGGTGATCCCACATTTCCATGCAGATAAACTGGGAGGAAAAACTGGGGAGCAAGACAGACCTCACAACCCAGGGTTCCAGCACAGGGAAATAAAGCCTCAAAACCTCTGACAGTAATAACCTGTGGGGGTTGCAACAGTGGAGAAACTCCTAGCTTCACAGGAGAGTTTGCTGGAGAGACCCACAGGGTCCTAGAACATGCACAAATGCAGCCACCCAGGAATCAGCACCAGAAGGGCCCAAATTGCTTGTGGGTATTGGAGGAAGTACTGAAAGCTGGCAGAGAGCTGAGCAAGTGACATTGTTCCTTCTCAACCCCCTCCCCAACATACAGTGCCACAATGCAGCCACATGGGTTACCCCACCCTGGCGAATACCTAAGTCACCACCCCTTACTACGGAACTGGCACTTGGAGACACACACACAAAAAAGGCCCTAATGAAAGAACAGATTAAATCTATAGAAAAAATAAAACTAAGTGATAAAGAGATATCCAATCTATCAGATGCAGAGTTCAAAACACTGGCAATCAGGATGCTCACAGAAATGGTTGAGCATGGTGGCAAAATAGAGGAAAAAGTGAAGGTTATGAAAAGTGAAATAAAGGAAAATGTACAGGGAACCAACAGTGATGGGAAGGAAACTGGTACTCAGATCAACAGTTTGGACCAGAAAGAAGAAATAAACATTCAATCAGAACAGAATGAAGAAACAATAATTCAAAGAAAAGAAGAGATGCTTAAGAACCTCTGTGACAACTTTAAACATTCCAACATCAGAATCATAGGGTTGCCAGAAGAAGAGGAAGAGCAAGAAATTGAAAACTTATTTGAAAAAAATAATGAAGAAAAATTCCCCCAATCTGGCAAAGGAAATAAACTTCCAGGAAGTCCAGGAAGCTCAGAGAGTCCCAAAGAAGTTGAACCCAAGGAAGCACACACCAAGGCACATCATAATTACATTAGCCAAGATTAAAGATAAGGTGAGAATCTTTAAAGCAGCAAAAGAAAAGGAGACAGTTACCTACAAAGGAGTTCCCATAAGACTCTCAGTTGATTTCTCAAAAGAAATCTTGCAGGCAAGAAGAGGCTGGAAAGAAGTATTCTAAGTCATGAAAAACAAGGACCTGCATGCAAGATTATTGTATCCAGCAAAGCTATTATTAGGAATGGAAGGGCAGATAAAGTGCTTCCCAGACAAGGTAAAGTTAAAGGAGTTCATCATCACCAAGCCATTATTACATGAAATGTTAAAGAGACTTATCTAGGAAAAAGAAGATAAAAAATATGAACAGTAAAATGACAACAAACGCAACTAACAACAACCAAACCTAAAAAAAACAAAACAAAACAAAACTAAGCAAACAGTAGAACAAGAACAGAATCACAGAAATGGGGATCATATGGAGGGTTATCAGCAGGGAGGGGGAGAGGGAAGAATGGGGGAAAAGGTACAGGCAATAAGGAGCATAAATGGTAGGTACAAAATAGACAGGGGGAGGTTACGTATAGTATAAGAATTGTAGAAGCCAAAGAACTTATATGTACAACCCCCGGACATTAACTAGGAGGGGAGATTGCAGGTAGGAAGGAGGGTGCAGAGTGGAGGGGAATAAAGAGGGGTAAATAGGTACAACTGTATTAACATAGTCAATAAAATATATTTTAAAAAATAAAATAAAATATAAATGATCAAAAACAAAAAAAGGAATTATCATGAGAATTAAAAGAAAATATGTAAATAAATTCCTTAGTACAGTATTAGATAATATTGACACTCTTACTTTATTATTTATTTTAATTATACTTATCTGTTTATCAGCTATAATGATAATTTGGAGGAATACCGTGATTTAATTAAAAACAACCTCCATGACACCTTTATCTAGGTCTATCCTCCATTTGAACACAAAAGCCAGGGAGATTTTTATAATGTTCTTATCAAGATAAGTTTTATTATTTTATGTATTATATTGTATAATATATTATATTGTCCTGTTCCTTTTTCAAAGGGACAGGACAACTATTTCTTGTTAGGGAGAGATTTTCTAGTATAGCTCATTCATGTGTCCATGATTCTCTTAGGTGACATTTTGCACCGAGTCTGGTTATGTAACAGCAAATACTTATTAGCTGTAGATATGTAGAACCTATAGGTTGTAAATTAAAACACATTACTATTATTACTATTATTATTATTATTATTATTTACAAAGTTGGAGTTTCAGACAATAATTGTACTATGACACCAAAAAAATGACCTGCAATGTTCAATGTTCATTAAGCCATTAAACAACAACAGTGGGGCTATACAATAAAAACAAAACAAAAATAAAAAATTAAATATAGGTTTTTAGAGAAGCATATTAAAAAGTCAAAGTGATTGTGAAATTTGAAGTGGGCAAATGTTAACACAGTGCAGTTCATTAAGATAAGTACAAGTTGATTTACTTGAGAGCCAAACAAACTACTGTAGAAGAAGAGACATTGAACTCACAGCATATTTGATATGGTTCATATATACAAAAAAAGGTCAGGACAGGTTATCTAATTCTTATGGACCACCTACAGTTAACTCTGGAATCCTAACTGTGGATGTCAGCTTGGTCTATTCTAGGAACTGTCACGAGATGTCAGAGTAGATATCACTTAGTTTCTTTGTAAGAAGGGCATTCCTAGCTCCTAGGAATCAAGGCATTAACTGAGGGTAGTTGGAAACAAAGGGACCAGAGGATAAGTTCCAAAAGATGCTCAGAAAAGAAGATAAAATTTGTCTGAGCTAGAAAATTGGGAGTGAGACTGGACTCTTTTCTTACTTTTCTCCAGGAGTGATTCATTTGACACATTATCTTGATTCTACCTCCTTAGTAGCTACCAATTCATTCTTCTTCCCAACGTTGTCACTGTCACAATGTAAGTAATCCAAGATTTTCTCTCACCTGCCTGTCAACCATTATTCAATTGGACCCTTTGCTGCTAGATATTCCCCCCACTACAAAAATACTATTTCTAAATATAAAAATGGCAAAGTTGATTTCTCTGTTTAACTTCCCAACTCCTCAATCAGTGCCTTTGGGATAAAGTTCCAGCTACTGAGCATTAAAGCCCTTCATTCAACTTCAAATTCCTAACCCCCTAACCAGTCAACCTTGTGTTCTGTATAGATTACAGTGATTATATTTCAAGAATATGCCTTGTCCATTTGCTTTTGAGTTTTTTCCACATCCTGGTTTTCTTCTTGAAATATGATTTCTTATCCTTTATGTGTCATCATTTTGCCAGTATAACTTTCTCTTGCCAGACCTTTAAGTTGACACTTCTTCCGGGAAGTCATATATAAAACTAATAAAATTTCATTTTAATGATATGCAACCTATAGATTGTAAGCTCTATAAAATGCAGAAACTATACCCTGATCATATGTATAAATCATATGTATAATAGGCTGATCAATCAATTCAGTTGTTCAATTAAGTCTTCATTGAAAATAACTGTTGGGAAATAACATCAGCAAGTATAAACTAAATGCATATTGATGAGTAATTTAAGTTTGAATGGAAAGCAAACTGCAAATGATACAATAAAATTATAGAACTATAGGTATTCAAGTAATAGTTTAATTAAATTCTTTCTGAGAAGGCTTTGGGCATTTCAACACAGTTCTCTGTGGAAGTCCTGTTCAGATCCTGCTCTCCTTGTGTTGTCCTGACGTGCCAATTCACTTCTCCCTGACTCACATCATCCACTAGGCTGCAGAGAGTGTTCTGAAATCCTCCATTCTTGTCTCAGATCCTCTGATATTCTCTTTAACATTCATTTATTATCAGCAGCTGTTCTCCTTCTCAGCCATTATCACACTCAATAATTGTCTTAAACATTTGTTTACTTTTTTACTATTTTCCTCATGAAAGCAGGCACCTGCAAGTCCTTAGTTCCATTATAATGCTTAGCAAAGAGTAAATACTCAGTAAATATTTATTGAATGCATTACATATTCTAAATAAACATCAGACTCTGTTAGAACCTGCTTATAGTTTAGACTTTAAGAACAGAATATTCATAAAGTATAGTTTTGCTTGATTGAATTATACACATTTCAAATATATAGGATATTTTCTTTCACTAAGACACTGAAATGTTTACTGCAGATTTCTGTATCTGGGAGTTTTTGTTTTGTTAATGTGTGGCATCAAAGCTTTCAGCACTATCCCTCCAATGAACTAGTGCTATAGTTGGGGTGGGATATGGGGGGCAGGGTTGGGTACCAGAAGTTTAGGCCCACTGCAGCTTTGGTAGTAGAGAACAGTTCACAGGATGAGTCAGGGAACCTCCTTTGCAAAAAAGAAACCTCCATTACAGATCCATAAATTGTATAAAACCTCCTATGGTTTACTATAAACCATTCCACCTGGGTGTGGCCACCTGTGGCATGATTGTCTTCTGCACTATTATATAATCAAATCTGGCCAATCATCAAAATTACCTAGAGGTAAAAGTTTTTTTTTAATACAGATTTCCTGGCTCACCCCACACTTAAATCATCCCTTTTGGTGAATTCTAGGATTCTGTAAGAGTAATGTCTCCCAGTGAGTCAGATGACTAGCCAGGGGAGAAGGATGATGACTACATAAGCACAGGAGGGCCAAAAGCTTTAAAGAAGTGATTGTCAACTTTATTGTGCTGGAAAGTCATCTGGAGAATCTTGTTAAAATACAAATTTTGACTTACTAGGTCCGGGGTAGATCCTGAAATTCTGCCTTTCTAATAAGCATCCAGGTAATATTGGTGCTATGAGTCCATGGATCACATTTTAAGCATCATTCTGGATCTTGACATTAAAGTAGGTTGGAAGATACTGGGATGTATGAATAATCTACCACAGAGAACACGTAGGTAAGTTCCACCAAATACACAGTGTTCACCAAGTGTTGTTACATTTCTTGTTTTATATTTTAGTTTCTCTGTTCCATCATAGAGATTCGGAGATGATTCAGAGAATAATGCAAATAGTTACTGATTTAAAAAGTGAGGTTGACCCTTGCCTATCATGGTTGGATCAACAGAACTGGCATCACTTTGGAACTTTATAGAAATGCAGAATATTGAGCTCACTCTAGACCCACTGAATCAGAATTTATATTTAGTCAAGATCCCTAGGATTGTTTAGATGCACTTTAAACTTTGAAAAGCCCTGGACTAAAGGTAAAGAGACTTTGCATGCAGAGAAAGCTGTTTTTCTAATTATTTGAAGTATAAAAATTTTTCCCACTTTTCTACCAACTAGTAACCCTAAATGCCATCCCCACCTCTCTTCCTTCCAAGTGCATTCCTACCAAGAAAATTTTTTTAAATGTGGTGGGGTTGGGTTAAAATACTGTGCCATTGACTATTTATTGCTTGGAAAAGAGAGCATCTAACTTTATCTACATCAGATGTCGCTGCTAAATATTTCAGGAAAATTTAGCCTCGTGTGTGAAGAAATACATCTGAATGACAGTAGCTACTTTTCTCATCATCTTTTATAACGGCTTGATCTGCAAAAATGTAGACAATAGCATGTGCCCTTCCTGTCTCACACTGCTGCTTTGAGGGATCAAATAAGATAATGAATATGAAAGTAGTTTGAAAAGCATGAAGCTCTCTATAAATGTAAGAGATTAACAGGAGCAGTGACTTGGTAGAAAGAATAGGGCATTTCGAGGCAGAGTGCCCAGGTTTGAGTCTGTTCTCCACCATTTACTTTCTTTGGGGTTTCAGGTAAGTCGCTTAAGCTCTCAACTTTTCATAAGTAAAATAAGAATATAATACTTGCTTACCTATCAGGATTCCTGTGTTCTCTTAAGTGAGATAATGTGTATAAAAATGATTTATTAATGATAAGGCATTATTCAGGTGCTATCTGTCATTATACCATCTTAGATTCTGCAGTGCAAAATATATACTTAAATTACAATAGTCATTTTGGTTCAATAGTAGAAAGGACTGACTGCAAGAGTATAAAACACTCCATTTGACCAAAATCAGTAACAAAGCAATGGTTCTCAGATTGTGGTCCCCAAACCAGCAATCACTCATGAACTTGTTAGAAATGCAAGTTACTGAACCCCACATCAGATTTACATGAATCAGAAACTCTAGGCTGAATGATTTGTACTTTAGTAAGTCCTGAAGGTAATTCGGATGCACATGAAACTTAAGGAACCCCTGCAGTAAAGAAAACACATCTTTTTGAGAGAGAATTGTGTGCTATTTTCATCAAGCATGAGTATAGAAGCACTAGAGATTCTTTCTATATGTAATAATAAATCAATAGGGAATTTTTAATGACCTGGAGAGTGTGTATGTGTGATGTATTTAAAAGTATTTGATATATAAATGTACCATCACATTTCTATGGTTAGACTTTCTGTCACTTTAGATGAAGAGATTTAGAAATAACAACTTCACTGAAAATTTCCACTTTGTCTTTTTCTATCTACAATCTAATAATATTTGAGGCTAACATATTACTTAAAATGTGCAAACATTTCTGAAATCCTTATCCTTTTCTAGGCATATTCAGTTTCAAGTCTCCCAGTAGACCAAGGCTGCAATTAATTCTAATAAAACAGAGAAACCTCAATAGGTAACTCAAATTAGGTCACACTGCCCACAAAAGGCATGCCAATTAAAATTCCCCATGTCACTTAAACATTTGTGAAAGTATACTCCTTTGCAAAAACTACCTTGCCATTTCTTTTATGTGTCATCACCTACCTTCATATTATGAATCAAATCAGGTGTTTTTCTCAAGTTGGTCAACAATTCAAAAGCCCAGAACACTCTGTAAAATCACATGAGTGTTAAGTTTGTCCCCTGTTGACTAAAGTGTTAAAATCTGATAAAGGAAAGAAAAAAAGAAAATAGACTTTAATAATAATTCACTTTGCAAATATCATTGCAAATCAGATCTAATTCTTCAAGGTATTCTAGTAATAAAAACTGAAATGTCAGTGTCTACATGACATTAGTCTCTTTTTAAAAAATTTTTTTCTTGGCCTGGTCACTGAAGTTTTATGTTATTCAGACTATGGAAAGACAGATCCAGCTCAGGGAATGAGGGATTTGAAAGGCATACAGGAATATGGCTACTGAATGTTATTCTTCATAAGGCAACCCAGGAAACATTTTACATTTTTAAAAATTCTTACACCCCTCCCCCAAATAAATAAAGCCAAGGCAAAATTGCTTCAAATTGCTACAAAATATAAATTCTAGAAGTTGATCTTAAAACAAAAGTCATTCCAAATATAACACGTCATATTGAGGACTTGGCTGCCCATAGGTTATGGTCATTTGCTGTGGACACAAAAATGGGCAATTCTTTGGATAACTTTGAAATTTGGATAGCTTAATTTAGGAATCATATGGGGAAAGACAAATGGATTCCCCTTGTTCCTTGAAAAAAAAGAGGTAGACATTTTTTATATTTTAGCAAAGCAATTAGTTGTGATAACTATTCTAACTGTACCTGTAATGACTTCTATAAGCCCACATATTTAATAATAATTAAATAAGCCCACTTATTTTCTAAAATTTGTCACTATAGTATGTTAGCCAGCTTGGCTGTCATATCAAAATACTGTAGACTGGGGGCTTAAACAGAAGACATTCATTTTCTCACAATTCTGGATGCTAGAAGTCCATTATAAGGGTGTAGCATGGCTAAGTTCTGGTGAGAGTTTTCTTCCTGGCTTGTAGACGGCCAGCATCTCACTGTGTACCCACCAGACCTCTTCTTTGTGTGCACAGAGAGGGAGAGCAAGCAAACTCTCTGGGGTTTCTTCTTATTAAGGCATTAGTCCCACCATGAGGGCCACATCCTTATGACCTCATCTAAACCTAATCACCTCCCGAAGGCCTATCTCCAAATACCAACAACACACTGGAAGTCATGGCTTGAACATAAGAATTTGGAGGGGAGGGGGGCACAACTCAGTCCACAGCATTATAGTATCTGCTGTCAAGATACTAGCCACCTGGATTCCTAGCTCATCTTCTTTTTCTGAGTTCCCTGGTCACAGATTTGCAATGGCTCTGTTCTCACATTTCTTTGCAATTGGATATATCCTGCAGTTAACTCCTCTTTTAAAGTCAGGATAGACACCAATAGTCCAGAGACCAAATGGGAAGAGCTACCACTCTACAGCTTGCTCCCCTCCCAGGGTCTGAATATCCTGTCAGTAGAGGAAACCCCAGGTACCTTCTCCAGTAGGAGACCCAAAACATGTCTCATTCTTTTATTCCATTATTCCTATAATATACCCAGGCCAGGCTGAAAGAATAATTCGTTTTATATGTGTGTGTGTAGCTGTAACATTCTACCCTTGAAAGTTCTGTTACTGATTGTTGCTCCAGGAGATAATTCCCCAGAGACATTTAAGCACGCTAGGGTCTCCACAGCAGGCTGACTCAGCTCTGGTGTCAGAGTGCATCAGAACACCTTCTGAGGCTGGTATGCAATGTTGCTAAGCCTTTAAAAATGTAAAGGTCTGTTTCTTGTGGTTCTGCCAAGGAAGTGCCTGGCAGCAGCAGTAATCCATGACCTTATTCTATCATGCTGCATAAGGGACACAGAGGTATGAAGGGCTGCTACCATGGCCAGCCTATAAGGACCGAATCTTGCTTCATCCTAGAGTCTCCTTATAGAGATAGGCTAGGAGTTTTAGCAGATCCAGAACATTCATTTTGGATTTCAGTTTCTTCAGATGGTACTTTTCTGGTTCTAATAGATTCTTATCCACTGAAACTATCAAATAGATTCAGTATCTACTGAAATATCAAGATAAGGAGCTGATTCCCTTTTTGGGGGGCTTCTATCTTATATGAGAGATTTCCATGAGATTTGGACAACAAAAATCATTCTTCAGGTGTTCACTTACCACATGTGCCATTGCTATTATTATTACTACTATTACTACTATCACTAGTAACAACCTCATTAGTATCAACTACTGTTGTTAACAACAGAGTGCCTGCTCCATGCAAGTCATGGCATTTGTGATTGCCAATTTTTATAAGAGCTACCAGCCAATCATCCATGAATGATTCCATGAATTTTCAAAATTCATTCCCAACCCAGACCCAGAACTCTATAAACAATCACTTGTGAATTAAGAACTGAGCCTGAGATCATTGCCCAGGGGCATCCTGGCTTTAATCAAGGACAGCAAAATCTATCAGACATTAGTAGGGTTTCTGTATGAATTTTTCTCCTTATTGGCCTTTCATAAGAAACAAATCAAACATACAATGAGTAATATAAAGATCATATGTATATGTATATATGTAAATGTATTTAACTATGTAAACATTTGCTTATATATCATACATACATTTACATATTATATACACACCTGTTTGTATTTGTATGAATTTGATATTATTGGACTTTTTAGGTTTTTAAAAATAAATATTTCATTACCTTGTGATTTCTGAGTTTGTATTAGTAAGAAACTAAAGCACAAAGCTGCATTTCTGAGACCCAGTTATAGTCACAAATCACAGTTTCCTTCAGTAATATTTGTCAAACTTTCTCAATATCTGTACAATTAAAATACATCTAGGTATTTTATTTGTTTTCTAGGGCTTCCACAGCAAATTGTCATAAGCATGTGGCTTAAAATGATAGAAATGTATTTTCTCATTGTCCTGGAGGCCAGAAATCCAAAGTCAAGGTTGTCAACAAGGCTGCCTCCCCTCTAGGGGCTCTAGGGTAGAATTCCTCCTTGCCTCTTCCAGTTCCTGGTGACTCCAGGTGTTTCTTGGCTTGTGGCTGCATAGCTTCAGTCTCTGCTTGGGCCTTCACATGGCCTTTTCTCCTGTTTCTCTAGGTGGGTGTCTCAAATCTCTCTTTTCTTCATCTTATAAGGACTCCAGTCATTGGATTTAGGTTCCTCCCTAAATCCGGAATGGTCTCATCTTGAGATCCTTAAATTAAATACCTCTGTAAAGGTTCTTCTTCAAATAAAGTTGTATTCACTGCTTCTTGGGTGTTAGGACTTGGACATACCTTTTTGGGGGGCCACTATTCAACACACTATAATCTGCTTTGCAGAGAAAAATAGAGAGTAATAAAATTTGAGTGGAACAAACCCAAATGACTTCTGAAAGGCAGACTTGGGAAGCTCCAAGTACTACCATATTCAGATCAAATGTAATTAGATCTTGCCCTTATTATTTATTAAGTAATCTGAGAAGAAATTTCATATACTTCACAATTCTCTGAGTTTACCTATAAAGACAAGTATCTTTACAGAAAAAAAAACATAAAGCAAATAAGCATTGTTGCTGAGAGGATAAAATTAGGAAGTAGGCTAACTTGTGTTTGAATTTTAGATATGATTTGCTAAATATGACTATAGCAAAATGACTTTCTTTAGCCATATAATAGCCTAAAAAATGGAGGGGATGATATTACTTCCTCATTATTGTTGTGGGAATTAAAGAGATAATGTTCATGAGGCTCTTCCTGACCTGTTAAGCTCTTAGTAAACATAGTTGCTATTACTATTGTTCCATTAAAATTTCTAATGAAAAAAATAAAAGCACCAATCTACAAGTGCCCATGCCTGTACAAAAACAAGAAAAAATAAACACAAAACAAAATAAATAACAACTAATAATTATACATTTTCAACTTTTCTTCACCCCAGTGCTTTGCTCTAAAGGAGTTTTTCTGTGTCTTAACTAAGCTTGAACACAGTGAAGTAATGGATCTTGTTGCTTTGAATGTTGCTTATAATAGATCTGTTAGGTGTCCTATTTAAAACCTAATGGTTTTTCGAATGACAAGGCTTATGAAACACTCAAATTTGAGATAAAAAGAAATACCAATTAATTCAGAGGCAAGCAACCAACGTGAGTTTAGGGCAAAAGGTTAGCAGAGTGGACATTTGTCCATAGCTGGATAGCAGAAGGCAAGTCTGGCTCAACCTGTGTGAACTCTTTTCCTGTCTGCACATTTTGCCCACACAGCTGTAAACCTCCACTGCCCCTTGGCGTGTCTCCTGTAACTTTATTCTTTGGGTGGACTGAGAGGTTTTTGCTCCAAGGGATTCTTTCCTGTTCCTCTTCATGGCACAGAGGAATGTAGGGTAGATGGTGCTGCTGGGCAGGCAGCCAAACCTGCACATTCAAAAGGCCTGTCAGGTGGCATCCAAAGTTTCTTTCAGCCTGGCTTTCTGCCTCCTCATTTCTCCTTTCTAATCTCCTCTGTGTTCTTCACTGTCTGGCACCAGGAAAATATTCTCCATCAGTTTCTTTCTTCCTTTTAAGCTCCTACTACCAGTTGTTTTCATCTTTAAGTCAAAGTTTTAAGAAACAGAAGTCTAAGCAACACTCATCTTTGGAGTATAGTGGCAGTGGGCCACACATGGTGCAGTGGGCAATTGCCAGCTTTGCCCCTTGGTTGTTGAATTTAACCCCGTGGTCAAATATTAGTAGAGGTTCTGTATAAACTTGCTTCCTTAAATATTATGAAACTTCACTAATTTTCATTTCAGGATCACCCTACCCATCATATATGGAAAGGGGTTATTGCTTCCAAAACATTTTAGCCAAAGAAAATAGAGAAGATTGTGATAAATGAGTTATTGTTAAGGGAGATATGGCATGGAGATAGAGAAGGGCCACATGAAAAGGTATATAGGCAACTTCTAAAAGGTGGACAAGGGCTCTGCCTGGGAAGCACAGTTTGATGGAGCATTGTCCCAATACACCAAGGTTGGAGGTTCAATACCCAATCAGGGCACCTACAGGAATCAACCAATGAATGTGTAAACAAATATAACAACAAAAGAGATGTATCTCTTTCTCTCTCTCTGCCTCAGCCTCTCTCTTTCTCTCTCTCTCTCTCCCCCTCTCTCTCTCCCATCCTCATTTCTTCTTATCTTCTCTCTAAAATCAATAAAATAAACAAATTGAAAGCCAGACAAGGCATGGAAATACCTTATCCTCTTAAATCCTTAGAAGAAATGCAACTCTGCTGACACTTTGACTTTAAGCCCCTTGAGAACCATCTGGAACTTCTTAGCCCAGAACTGTAAGTATCACTGTAAGCCACTAGGTTTGTGGCAATTTATTATAACAGTAGTAGGAAATGAATGTAAGCAGTGACCCCTTAGAGTTGTTCA
Source organism: Phyllostomus hastatus (assembly GCF_019186645.2). NCBI lineage: Eukaryota > Metazoa > Chordata > Mammalia > Chiroptera > Phyllostomidae > Phyllostomus > Phyllostomus hastatus. The sequence continues at coordinate 83,807,713 of NW_025333977.1, read as the reverse complement.
TAGTCAGACACTAAGTTATATAAAATTGGCTTTGGTTTTGGGGGAAAACAAAAGGTACTAAATATATGTCTGAACAAAATCACATATTTTATTACTGATGGCAAATATTCAAAGAATTGTACTATGAGGAAATATAATGCAAAACACACTAAAGGAAACTTTCTCTTTCTCTCTCTCTAATGGTGTACAAGTACTTCAGGAACTTGCACTGCTTTGCAGTAATTGAATATCAGTTATTATTGTACCATTGGGGTGTACAGAAACACCCACTAATAGTAACATTTCTATCATTTACTATGGTTTGGTACCTAGATTATGTCTGTTAAACTATAACTTTGGGAATACTGCATAACTGTTTCAGAATTAAAATTTACTCATTTCAGTTATTTACCTCGAAATTTCCTAGAAAGTGATAGAATGAGAAATAAAAGGAGATCTCACAGCTACTATTAAGTGCAATGTTTAAAATGCTGATACTAGACCTCACAGTCAGTAACCTCTGCTGGAACAGAGGTGAGGTAGCAGTGATTTGGTTTCAGCTTCATTTGGTGAGCATGTGGGATGTCCTTGGTTTCTGGTGCTATGAACCTACTGTACAGATACATTACTATTCTTCCTGGCACTTGATAAAAGGGAAGTTACTTTAGGGAAGAGCCAATAGCTACTCTTCTCACTCTCCTTCTCAATGTCATAACTAACTATACTTTGTAGAATAGGACAGTTTTTGTGGCATGAATAACTAAATTAATGTAGAATTCTTTAAATAGCAGTAGCTAACATTGGTACAGCACTGAGCACACAATGTGCTTCCCACTTGTGCTCAGTTGACCACCCAGTCACAGGGTGAGGAGAGTTATATTTAAGAAGGTGCAGTGCTGATGCATGATGACTCCCTGTCACACAGCCGGGTGGATCCTGGCTTGACCACCACCATCTGGGGGCTGTAGAGGAAACTTACTTAATCTCCTTAAACCTCAGTTTCTTCACCTGCAAAAAAAATGGTAAGAACATTTACTGTCTCATCAGGTTATTATGAAGATTAAGTGAGGTGGTATCCACAATGTGCTCTAGCGTGGGGCTGGGGACTTAAATTATAGGTGGCTGCTCTTCTCTATTGGTAAAGAAAAAAACGAAGATTAGAGGCATAAAATGACTTATCCAAAGTCCCTAATAACAAAATGAAAAATCTGGCTCAATTCCTGCTCTTTTCCCTCTATACCGTTTAAATCTTTCTTCTTCTTTGTTGATGTCTCTTCCTAGCGCGCTCACATGCACACACACACACACACACACACACACACACACACATACCTGCATTTGCATTACTGGGAGAAATACTGGGAAAGCAGGCCTGCCCTCACACTCCTGAGGCTTAGAGAGAGAGATCAGTTTCTTGTCAAATGAAAGGCAGCCTGTTGGATTTGAATCACTTTTCTTATCCTGCTTTCCCCTCCACCTCATCCTCCAAAGCAGGCTCTCTAATTTATATGATGGGGCCCACATATTGGGATAAGCACAGCATATTAGCTCAGCAGAAGCTGCCAAAAAGGACAGTAGCTATTTTGTGCTTTAGGTTTTGAGCAGAAGAGAATTTGACAAATGGTCTCTTTCCCTGCTGGATGAGAAAGCGGCAAGTCTGAGCTAGCCAGAGAGAAAGATGATAAAGACAAGGGGAACACAGACGGATATTTGGGATTCTAAAACCTCTCTTTACAATGAAGAGAAAAAAAATAAGATTCAAGTTGCAAATCCTGCTGCTTGTGATCCAGAATATCCTTGTCACTGAATATGCAGCTGCACAGCTCTCTGAGCAGAGGCCAATCTCAAAGCCTCATCAGCATTGCCCACACCCAATGCTGGCATCACTTTTCAAGGGATTTGTTTTGTATTTGCAGTGTTAGCTCTCTGAGCAGGGAAAAGATGCCAGCTCTGTGAACAGCAGTGACACAGCTTGGTAATTGGTTTTTAAACACTTCTTTGCTTTAAGTTGATACCATAGGTCTTTTGTTCTTCCCTAGAGGAATTTCAATCTTTTATTCTTTGAAGGGTGACTTTTCTTGTCCTGTGAGAATTAAGAAACAAACTTTAAATTTCTGGCTAAGTAAGTATACCAACAGGAGATACATATTCTACCAAGCAGGCTGCTAGAGAAGACCTGGAACCAGTCAGGGAGACAGGAAAACTGGGTTTCCAGTTGTGATTGCCCCTGACTCTCTACGTGACCTTGGACAGACCATTCTTTATCTTAAAGCATATCTTGTTCTTATACATAAATAAAATGAGATGCTATCCTAGAGCTGATTTATCAAACTTTTACCTACATAGCAATGCCTTAGGGGATCTTATTAACACAGAGATTCTGTTTGGCGTGCCTGAGGTAGGGCCATGGAATGGTGCAACTACACTTACAGGTGAAGACCATGTAGCTGGTCCATAGATCCCATTTTGCATAGCAAGTGTCAAGAACATTGTTCCTTCAAGTCTGGTCTACAGCCCACCCAAAGTCCTGACAAGGCTCCTTCCAACACCCTTCTAATCCAAGGTCTTCTCACCATCTTTGCTGCTAACTACTATTTCAATCCCATCATCTTTTTGCTGAACTACTTGAGTAGACCCAGCTTCTCCTTTCCACCTCCTCTATTCCCAGCCAATCAACAGAGTGCCCTTTTAAAAACATAAATCAGATCATATCAATCCCCTAACCCCCAATTAAAGCCCTTCATTGATGTTTGGAATCTCTTGGAATAAGATCCAGGGATTATTGTGGCCCTGTGTGATTTACCTACATTACTTTATCACCCGTTCTCCTGCCATTCTCCATCTTTCACTAGCTTCACCTTAGTGGTTCTCAATTTAGGGTAATTTTATTCCACAGGAGACATTTGACAATGGCTAGAGACATTTCCGGTTGTCTCCAGATGCTAGTTACACTCAGTTGTGAGTGTAACTAGCATCTAATGGGTAGAAGCCAGGGATACCATTAAAATCCCACAGTGCACAAGAAAGTCGTTAAGAATATACAATTATTTAGCTCAAAATATTAATAGTTCTGCTGTTGAGAAACCATGCTCTAGCCACACTGACCTGCTTTCTATTATCTAAGATCACCAAGCTTCTTCCTACCTTAGGGCCTTTGAACTGGCTTTATATCCTGTGACTTAGATATGTACACACACACACACGTGCACGCGCGCTTCTTTTCATCATTAAGGCCTTAGTTCAAATACAGCATCCTAAGGAGAATTGTCCCTAATCCCCTTTGCTCAAATAGCACACACTCTGCTATATTTTTGCCATTGTGCTATTTTTGTTCTCTTGTACCACTGTCACTGTTTAACAGTTTATTATCTTATTTACAAGATAGTTTTATCTGTAGAACCACAGGAGAATATAATTTCCATGATGGTGTTCATTTTTTCTGTCTTATTTATTGCTGTATTCTTGGGGATATTCCTGCACCCTATAAAGATGCCCAAGACATATTTATTGCTCAAAAATATATGTTGAATTAATTGACAAATGAATAAACACACAACTGAATCTACTTAGGTATATATATTTTTTAATGTAGAATTCTAAGCCCAATTCTAGACTTAACAAAACACAGTGTCTTGGGTGCAGGGTCCAGGAAACTACATTCGAACAAGCTTTCCTTGCACTTTCTACATACAGTGGAGTATGAGTTTTCCTGGGCTAAATAATCACTAACTCCTATGACTCACAGGGAGACACTCACTCCCCAGCCTGTACATGGATTTTGCCAGCAGACCCATTTCTCTAGCTAGTGTCCTGCTACAAAGAGATCATGAATCTTATCTTTGGTTTTGTCTCTGTGGGTGGGAAATGGGAGGAGGATGCAGAGCATAACTCTGACCAATGTATACCCAATGTATACTACTTTAATCTTGAATAGACCTGAATTATTTTACTTGAAAGTTGAAGGGAGCCAGATGAGAAGGAAGGAAATGACCTTCCCTGAGAAAATTGTAATGAGGTGAGAAATGAGTAAAGAATAAACAAAAACAGTATGAATTTAACCTCAAGATAATGAGTATCATAAGGATGTTGAAAAATTGGTGGGTCATTTTCTCCCATAGCCAAGCCAGCAGCTGTGAGACCACAGTCAACCAAAAAGCTTCTGAATGATTTCACACACAAGCCTAATGGACCATCTATTTCCTGGCTTGAATTTACAATGATTTTTAATGTAAAAGAAATACTTTGCATGTATCCTGTTATATGCAATTTTAGTATGTTTGTTTTATGGTTGCAGTATTATAATATGACATTGCTCTTGAAATTCTAGTTATAAAATCAAACACAACATTAATTTCTGGAATACTTCCCTTGAATCAAAAGATGATATGGGTTTTTTGCACATGTCAGTTGAGATGTGGAACACACTCTTCAGATACTGTTCTATCATCAAATTATTTCTAAAATGTACTAAAATCAATGTTTGAACCTTATTACTGCTGTTATTCTGTGTTTTAGCTATTTTAATCAGTTTAACTGGTTATAACCAGTAAATTTGATTATCTTGTTCTTTTCTAGTCCCTCAAGTTGACATCAGTCCTTTAATTAATACTTTGGAAAAAAATTTTAATCAGTTATGAATCTATTTTACCATAACTCAGTCCATATATTCCATGTTCTTATAAAAGTAGGTTCTGACAGATTTTTTTTGCTTAAATTCTATTATATTGTATTGTATTCCTTTAAGCAGTTGGTTGGTAATCACAATCAGTGAAACTCAGATATTTATTTCACTCTAGAGTTTTAATTGTTAATATATTATATCTCAAGCTAAGCTTTCTCTGAGGATAATTTGTATGTCCCCAGAGACAAATCACTGATGCTTCCTGGAAAATTTATATTATACAGTTTTCCCCACCAGATCCTAATAAATGCCCATTAATTTTATGGGAAAATTTGATCTTGAGAATAAGTCATTGGTGATCAACTATAACTTTCATTGCTTTTCTCAGTTTTGCATTGAATGACTTTTCTGCCCTATTAGTAATGCATAAAGTCAAGGGAACTAAAATATATATCCACCTATTTTATTACCTTCTTCTCATCACCAGAAACCTAGTACAACATTAGTCATTAAACAGGTGATTGAACAATCTGAATTTGTTCCTAAAGCTACCTTCTGAAGATTCTCTAGAATGTGTATAGTTTTTTTTTAATTCATTAACAACAAAAACATAAAACTAGTAACTAATGAATTTGGTGTTTCTTAATCAGAGAAGGCACTAATGGTCTGCAGTGTGGAAAAATTATCACCATCATTATCAACAAATATTCACTGAGTAGCCTGCATCATGTGCCATACAGTCAGCTAGGTCCTGAACACTGTGGAGAGAAAGGGTGCTCAGTGGAGCAAAAGGAACAAGGGCCCCTTGTCTGGGCTCAGCACTGACCTACACCATAAATAGGCACTTTTAGGTGAAAATATAAAAAAGCTCTAGAAGGGGCAAACTATTGATCATGTGTACCCTTAATTACCTTGTTACTGCCAGAAACAATGGTGGCATCACACAGGCTTCTTTCTCATTTTTAGAAGAATTTATGGAAAAATTCTTTAATGAATTCTGTGTGGGGAAAGTTGACAAGAGTAAACTTGCAAGAGCAACAATGGTAGGTATACAAGGGAAGTTTCTAAGAATGCTTTGTATAAACCTTATGAGCATTATGCCATGCCTAGGCATCTACATTCTCAACTTACACCTGCAACACACTTGGTACATCTGTTTCAGAGAGGAATGGAGAAAAGACTTTGTCTAGTAGATTATTGCCCCAACACTCCATGCTAATGCCTGTTCCTTACCAACCCCTAATAAGTGTAGTATGCAAAGACTTAATAGCTAAAGTTGACTGTAGTTCTCTTTGGGACGACAGATGTAAGCTAAAGGAAATCTGGGGTTACCTCTGGCCAAATTTGATTTTAAAGTTTCAAAGGGAAGATTCAGTCTTAATAACTGTATTTACATGCTTTCTCTTATGCATAAAAATCCCAAGACATTCCACTACCAGTGTGTAGGTTCACTTACTCTGTGCTGAAATAAAGCTGCCTTTCAGCAGTTAAACATGGCCACCCTAATGATTATTCCACAGCAAAACCCATCAATTACAGATGAAGACTAAATAAATAATAAAAGAAAGTAACCATATAAAGAGTCATGAGATTCTGACATTTTATAACTGATATGACCCACTTCCTAAGTAAGGTTACCAAATAAAGTTGCATTTTGAGTGATGGTGGCGGTTTTGGTTTTTATGTGGTTTTTTCACATTTTTAATTGTTGTTCAAGTATAGTTGTATCCATTTTCCTCCCACCAGTCCCCCCACCCCAGCCATCCCCACTTCCCTCCCTTGATCCTACCCCACTTGGTTTTGTCCATGTGTCCTTTATACATGCTCCTGAAAACCCTTCCTCCTCCCCCCCATTATCCCCTCCCACCTCCCCTCTAGTTACTGTCAGTTTGTTCTTAGTTTCACTGTCTCTGGTTATAGTTTGCTTGCTTGTTTATTTTGTTGATTAGGTTCCACTTATAGGTGAGATCATATGGTATTTGTCTTTCACTACCTGGCTTATTTCACTTAACATGATGGTGGCTGTTTTTGTGATGACTAGAGCTATCATCTTGCCTACAATGAGTGAGATCATCTTTTCCCCTCTCTAGAGTCAGTCCTCACAAATCCCCAGGCAATAAACTCAGGAAATTCCATCCTGGTTCCCTCCTCTGGCCTTGAAGCCAACTGCTTTTCTTTTTTTAATCCTCACCAGAGGACAGACTCATTTAGAGGCAGGGGGAGGAAGAGACTGAGGTGGTTGACAGGATGACCCTCCAACCAACTGAGCCACACCAACCCAGCATGAAGATGACTGCATTTTTCTGAACATGCCACCATTAAGAGCAGGAGTTCTGGGGATCTGATGTGGCCTTGACATCCAGAAAGTCACTCTCCTGATTGTTATTGTCACTGCTGCATTGCTGAGTTGTCACTGGTCATTTCCAAAAGCCAGACTCAAATCGCAGTGGCATGAGGCAGGGGTGTGGGGTAGGAGGGTGGCAAGAAAAGTTCATTTGCCCCAACTTCCACTATATGGAAGCTCTAGGATTTGAACTGCTAATTTTCAGACTCTTAAAACAGAGCTCAAACCTGGAAAACAATCTCTGCATTTTTTCTAAGGGGATGCAGTTCTAGAACTTATCAACACCATTCTTTTCATGTATAAATTGCCTTTCCCGAGACAAATCAACATTCACATCTTAATTAATTCATCTTTAGGAATAAAAATATGACATACCAATAAGAGAAGGGAAAGGGGTGGGAGAAAAATGATCATTTTACATTTTACCTAATTTTTTACATTAAAATATTTTAAATACCACCATTGCAAAAGTGGCACAATTTTCAGGTCAGGGCAAAAGTAAAAAAAAATTAACATTTATTCCTATAATTAAAAATATATAAAGTCAGTTCCTTTAAGAACACATGTGAAGCAGCCATGAAAATAAAACAAAATCAAATTAACATGAACTATGACTGTGAAAACTTTGAAGAAATAAGCTATTAACAAATTTCAAAAGATTAATAGGTGAATTTAGTTTATATAACCATTAAGTGTTAATAAAATAATCTGAACCTGTGTAATATAGTCAGAGATTTTGAGGAACGGATTCCTTTATGGAATACTAAGTTCCTTATGTCTCCTAGATGCATCACACAGAGGAAAACATGCCCACAGGTAACAGAGCAATCGGAATGTAAAACAAACAATGGCTTTTTCCTAACATTTCCACGCCAGTCAAAACAATGTGTTGTGTTTTATTGTCGAGCTGAGTTCAAGCTTATGTCCTAAATTAAAACTGCCAATGGAAAAATTTACATGGGTTGTGGTTAGTTTCTTTTTCTAAGGTGTTGTTTATCACCATGTCTCATGAATCTGTGTGCTTTACAAACATTGACTCAAAATAATAAGAATATAACCCTATTCTTACGTAAGAGAATAGGTGTGTAAGAGAAATTTCAAATTTTATCCTGCTTAGAGGGTAAAGTGGTGTGGTAAACATTCCTTTGAGGCCAGATACCTGTATACTCTATCATACTTAGGAACCTGAAAACAGGTGCTGGAGAAATTTCCACCATCTATACAACCAGTATTAGCCAGATAGAGAAGAAAAACAGAGCCAGAAAAGAGGGCTCTATCAAGTTCTAAATTCCTGTGACTGAAGAGACAGAGAGCCCTGGGGGAGGTCATTGTTAACCCAACACACAGTATTAACTTGGGCAGTGGATAAATTTATGACTAGTCATATCAAAGCAACTTATTAATTAGCCTTCTCAAGACAGCTTTGATTTGTTGTAAACTTACTTCAATTTATTTCTTGTTTCCTTCAGTCATCTTTATAACAATGTCAACATGCTATCATAAACCTCCACAAAGGAAGAAATGCCATCAGTACACAAAACGTGCATTTTTGAAAAGTGTTCTATGACAAAACATTTTGCAATATAAACCTATTTATATTTATTTACATTACATGAGAAGACTCTTCTCTGGTTTCTTTTTTTAATTTTTTTATTGTATTTTTTTTATTATCATCCCTTATGCCTTCTTCCACCTCCACCCAACCCCACCCTACTGCAATCGCCATACTGTTGTCTGTGTCCATGAGTCCTTTTTCTTTTTTGCTCAATCCCTCCACCCCCACACTCCCCCACTGCAGCTGTTAGCCTCCTTCCTATCTTTAGTCTGTCTTTATTTTGCTTGTTAGTACAGTTTGTGTATTAGACTCCATATATGAGTGAAATCATATAGTATTTGTCTTTCTCTGACTGGCTTATTTCACTTAGCATAATGCTCTCCAGGTCCATCCATGCTACTACTAAGGGTAAAATTTCCTTTTTTTTTTTTTTTACCACCAAGTATTGTTCCATTGTATAAATGTCTCAGAGTTGTTTTACCCACTCATCTACTGAGAGACACTTGGTTTGCTTCCATATCTTGGTGATTGTAAATAACACTGCAATGAACGTAGAGGTGCTTATGTTCTTTAGAATTACTGTTTTGGGTTCCTTTAGATATATTCCCAAAAGTGGGATCACTGGGTCAAAAGGCAGATCCATTTTTAATTTTTTAAGGTAACTTGCTACTACTTTCCAAGTAGCTGCACCAATCTTCATTCTCACCAACAGTGCACAAAGGTTCCCCTTTCTCCACATCCTTACTAGAGCTTGTTGTTTGTTGATTTATTGATGATAGCCATTTTGACCACTGTGAGGTGGTATCTCATTGTGGTTTTTATTTGAATTTATCTGATGATTAGTGACATTGAGCATCTTTCCATATGTCTATTAGCCATTCGTATGTCCTCTTTGGAGAAGTGTATATTCAAGTCCTTTGCCCATTTTTAATTGAGTTGAGGTTTTTTTGGCGTTGAGTTTTGTAAGTACTTTATAAATTTTGGGTACTAAGACCTTATCAGTAATATGATCTCCCATTCGGTGGGTTGTCATTTCATATTATTGTTGGTTTTCTTTGCTGTGCAAAACATTTTGGTTTGATTTAGTCCCATTTGTTTTTCTTTTCTTTTGTTTCTCTCACCTGAGGAAATACATCAGAAAAGATATTGCTATGAACAATGTCCAAGATTGTACTGCATATGTTTTCTTCTAGGACTTTTATGGTTTTGAGTCTAAATTTTAGTCTGTGATCCATTTTTAATTTATTCTTGTGTGTGGTATAAGAAGGTGGTCTAGTTTCATTTTTCTGCATGTATTTGTTCAATTTTCCCAACAATCTTTATTTAATAAACTATCTCATTATATGTGCTTGCCTCCTCTGTCAATAATTGATTGACAATAAAGGCTTGGGTTTATTTCTGGGCTCTGTATTCTGTTCCATTGATCTATGTGTCTGTTTTTATGCAAGTACCATGCTGTCATGATTACTGTGGCCTTATATTGTACTTTGATGTTAGGTGGCATGATCTCTCCAACTTTGCTTTTTTCTCAGGATCACTGTTGCTTTTCTGGGTCTTTTGTGGTTCTATGTATATTTTTGGAACATCTAGTTCTGTGAAATGTGTCATTGGTACCTTGATAGGAATTTCATTGAATCTGTAGATTGCTTTGGGTAGTATGGACATTTTAATTATGTTAATTCTTCCTATCCATGAACACAGTATGTGCTTCCATTTATTTGTATCCTCTTTATCTTCTTTCTTCAGTGTCTTCTAATTTGCTAAGAATAGATCTTTTACATCCTTGGTTAAATTTATTGTCAGGTTTTTATTATTTTTGAAACAATCATGAATGCAATTGTGAATTTTGAATGGGAATTGTGAATTTTTATAATTTCCTTTCTGATAGTTCATTACTGGCATAAAATATACAAATGGCTTCTGGGTATTAATTTTGTATTCTGTTACTTTACTGAATTCATTTATTAGTTCTAGAAGTTTCTTGGTGAAATCTTTAGTGTTCTCTATATACAGCTTCCTGTCATCTGCAAATAAAGACAGTTTTACTTCTTCCTTTCAAATTTGGATGCCTTTTATTTCTGCATCTTGTCTGATTTCTGTGGCTAGGACTTCCAGTACTATGATGAATTAAAGAGGTAAAAGCAGGACACCCCTGTCTTGTTCCAGATCTTATGAGGAACACTGGTAGTTTTGTCCATTGAGTATGATACTGGCAGTGGGTTTGTAATATGTGGCCCTTATTATGTTTAGTTATGTTCATTCTAGTCCCCCTTCGCTGGCAGTTTTTATCATAAATGGGTGCTGGATTTTATCAAGTGCTTTTCCTACATCTGTTCATATGATCGTGTAGTTTTTATCTCTCATTTTGTTTATGTGGTGAATCACATTTTTTTTGACTTGTGAATGTTTTGCTAACCCTATATCCCCAGAATAAATCCCACTTGATCATGGCATATGATCTTTTTGATGTATTGCTGTATTCAGTTTGCTGATATTTTGTTAATAATTTTAGCATCTATGTTCATCAGGGATATTGGCCTATAATTTTCTTTTTTTTCTAGTATCTTTATTTGGTTTTGGAATTATGATAATGCAGACTCATAAAATGAGATTGGGAGTCTTCCCTCTTCTTGACTTTTTTGGGAATAGTGTCAGGAGAGGTGTTAGTTTTTGGAATATTTGGTAAAATTCACCTGTGAAGCTATCCTGTGTAGAGTTTTTGTTGTTGTTGTCGTCGTCATCGTTGTTGTTATTGTTGTTCTTCGTGGGGGGTGGGTTGATTACTGCTTTGATTTCACTGGGTGTGATCTGTCTATTCAGATACTCTTATTCTTCCTGATTTAGTTTTGGAAGAATGCATGTTTCTAGGAATCTATCCATTTTGTATAGGTTGTCCAATTTGTTGGCATGTAGTTGTTTGTAGTATTTTGTTATAATCTTTTATATTTCTTTGGTGTCAGTTGTTACCTTTCCTCTTTCATTTCTGATTTTATTTATTTGGGTCTTCTCTCTTTTCTTCTTGATGAGTTTGTTTAAAGGTTTGTCAATTGTTGAATTCATTGATCTTTTGTGTAAATTTTTTAGACTTTATTTATTTCTACTCGGATCTTTATTATTTTCTTCCTTCTATTCACTTTGGGTTTGTTTGTTGTTCCTTTTCAAGTTCCTTTAAGTGTAAAGTTAGATTGCTTATTTGAAGGAGTTTTTGTTTGTTTGCTTCTTGAGGCAGGCTTGTAATGCTATGCATTTCCCTCATAGGACTACTTTCCCTGTGTCCCACAAGTTTAGGTTGTTCTGTTCTTATTTTCATTTGTATAAAGGTACATTTTGATTTCTTTCTTGATCTCACTGTTGACCCATTTATTGCTTAATAACATGTTATTTGGCTTCCATGTCTTTGTGTGTTTTACAGTGTTCTTCTTGCAACTGATTTCTAGTTTCATAGCATTATGGTCATGTTACGGAAAAGATGACTCAGATGGCCTAGGAGTTTATGAAGTGGGGTTTATTTATGCATGCGGACCCAGAGGAGATAAAATTCCAAATTCTGGGCATTGAACTTAAGCTGGAGTTTCCTTATATGCTTGTTACACAGGCAGAAGGAGGAGAGGAAGGAGTGCAGCTGTTAAAAGTGGGGATTAGCGACCTTGAGATAACTGCTCATCTGGGAAAGGCTGCTGTTTGGGAACGGCTGCTGGTCAGCTCCTACCTAAGAATGGCTACTACTCAGCTATGTCCTGTCACAGTCAAAGATGCTTGATATGATTTCAAACTTCTTAAATTTATTAAGACTTGTTTTGTGTCCTAACATGTGGTCTATTGTAGAAAATGTTCCATGCCCACTTGAAAAAGTATGTATATTCTGCTGCTTGATGATGAAATGCCCTGAAGATATCAGTTAAATCCATTTGATCTAGTGTGTCATTTAAGGCCACTGTTTTCTTGTTGTTTTTCTGTCTGGAAGATCTATCCATTGAAGTCAATGGGGTGGTAAAATGCTCTATTCTCAGTGTATTTCTGTCAACGTCTCCCTTTATGTCCATCACAATTTTCTTTATATATTTAGGTGTTCCTGTGTTGGGTACATAAATATTTACTAGGGTTATATCCTCTTGTTGGATTGTTCCCTTATCATTATGCAATGTCCTTCTTTGTCTCTTACTATAGCCTTAGTATTAACATTTATTTTGTGTTATATACATATTGTGACTCTAGCTTTTTTTTCCTTTCCATTTTCATAAAATATTTTTTTCCATCCCTTTACTTTTAGTCTGTATATATCTTTCATTCTGAGGTGGGTCTCTTGGAGATAGTGTGTGTGTGTGTGTGTGTGTGTGTGTGTGTGTGTGTGTGTGTGTGTATAAACACATGGGTCTTATTTTCTTATCCATTCAGCTCCTCTATGTCTTTTAATTGGAGCATTTAAGCCATTTACATTTAAAGTGACTGTTGATAGATATGTATTTATTGTTATTTTCTTTCTTAACAATTTCCTCTGTTTTTTTTCTTCATCTTCTTCTTCTTCTTCTTCTCCTCCTCCTCTTCCCCCTCCCCCTCCTCCTTCAAAAGCCCTTTAACATTTGTTGCAATGCTGGTTTGGTGTTAACAAACTCCTTAAGCTTTCTCTTGTCTGGGAAGCTCTTTATTTCTCCCTCAATTTTAAATAATAGCCTTGCTGGATAAAGTAGCCTTGGTTGTAGATCCTTGCTTTTCATCACCTTGAAAAATTCATGCCAATCCTTTCTGTCCTGAAATGTTTCTGTTGAGAAATCTGATTATAGCCTAATAGGTGCTCCCTTGTAGGTAGCTAACTGCTTTTCCCATGTGACTTTTAAGATTATCTCCTTATCTTTAAGCTTTGCCATTTTAACAAAAATGTGTCTTGGTGTGCACCTTTTTAGGTCCATCTTGTTTGGGATTCTTTGCACTTTCTGCATATGTCTTTTTCCTTCACCAGTTTAGGGAAGTTTTCAACCATTATTTCTACAAATAAGTTCTCAGTCTCTTGCTTATTCTCTTGTCTTTCTGTTATCCCCATGATGCAGATGTGGCTATGCTTCACACTGCCCCAAATGTCACTTAAACTCTCCTCATTTAAGTTTTTTTCTTTTTGCTACTCTGCTTGGGTGAGTTTTTCTACCTTGTCTTCCAAATTGCTGATTTGATCTTCTGCTTCATCTAACCTACTGTTTATTCCTTCCAGTGTATTATCTGTTTATGATATTACATTCTTTATTTCTGACTGGTTATTTTTTGTGCTTGCCATGTCTTTTTCCATGCTGTTGAACATCCATATAATCATTAATTTAAACTCTATATCTGGTTAATTGGTTGCCTCCATTTTATTTAGCTCTTCCCCTGGAAAATTCTCTTGTTCTTTCATTTGGGGCCTATTTCTTTGACTTCCCATTTTAGCTGCCTCTTTGTATTTGTTTCTATGTACCAGGTAGATCTGTAAAGACTCTGGTGCAGACCTATGACAGATGTCTGTGACCGGGCCTGGGCAACCTGTTTAGAGCTATCTGCAATCCATAGCTTATGGTTACCTCTGCTGTGCCTGTTTGTGTGCAGAAAGAACCAACTCTGCAACAAGCCCAGCTTTTAGCAGTACTGGGCCTGGTGGAGGGTCAGCTAAAATCTCAAAGCTCCCAGAGATCCACCTACTCCTGCAGGCTTAATTGCTGAATGTTCCTCCAAATGTACTCCTCAGCAGCTAGGCTTAAGCTCCATAGTGTACAGTGACTGGGTATCCTGCCAGTGGGGGTTACTGCCTCCCTGCAGTCTATTGCCACATGGAGGGCACTGCTCTGCCCAATGAAGATGGCTTCTGCAGTATGGGGAATGACTGAGCACAGGAATCCTGGTGGATGACCCTTTAGCTCTTTCCCCAGAGCCACCAACCCCAGAATCTCCTCACATGGCTCTAATGTGCTCTGCCCTCCCCTTGCCAGAGCCTGGGTTAAGTGGCTGCAAACGAAATTTGTGTGTTGGTCCTTTAATAGGCTCTCTGTGTCTCTCACCATTTCTCCCCGGTGGGCAGAAACCCTTCTGCTTTTCACAGCCAGGTGTTATTTGGGTTCTTTCCTAGTTCTGGTGCTCTAGACTGGAGAGCCCAGCTTGGGGTTTAGACTCCACACTTCTCAGAAGGAACCCTTCCTGCCTCTGAAATATCCCTCTGGCATTTCAGCTGCCACCTGTGGGAGCCCAGCCAGCCCTCTTGTGCCTCTGTACTTCCTACCAGTCTCACTGTGGTGATGTGACTTCTTTTGTAAGATTTTGGTTATAAGGCTTGTCTTCAGCTAGTGTTCATTTGGTTGTTCAGGATGATTTTTCTATAAGTTCATTGTAATTGCAATTCGATCCAGGGAGGAGGTTAATGTAACTTCCACCGACTCTGCTGCCATGTTTGGATTTCTCTGAAATCCAAATGACTAGATATACCCAGTGGTGTCATCTGACTTACATATTGATTTTAATCCTGATATTAGAGGAAAGAGGGTGACTTTAGTAGGAGGCCAAGCACATATCTTCAACCTATAAAGCAAGAATACCAGTAGCCACTGCAGAAAAATAAAAAAGATTTTTGACCTGGAGAGTTACAGTTCTGTGACTCATCACTACATTGCCCCCATCCACCTTCTAGCCCTCATTAGCTACATCTGTCATTGCATATGAGGGCTTAGGCAGACATTTTGTTTGGGTCCCCATCTGTGTCACACTAGGCTAAAGCTGGTGCAAAGTTGGAGCTGGGGCTAATGATATCTAATAGGGGAAAAACAACCCAAAGTATTATTCTTCAGCTAACATACTTCATACAGAATGCCAAATTATATGTGCTGCACATGTTCTTCTCTGATGGCAAAGAAAATCACTTAGTTCCTTCAACCATGCTATCTGTCCCCTTTCATAACAAGAAACTGGACTATATGTGTTTTTAAAAAATCTAGTAGCATGTGCAAGAGCAAACATGGGTGGAGAAATGGAGAAAGTTCCAGATGACCTGCTTTATACCTAGAGCATGGTGCTGCCTTATTCCTGCCATCTGAGCTTGCAACAATATTGCTGGGCATGGGCCAACCTCAGCACATTTAGTCACCTACATTGCAATCCCATGGCATTCCTTCCAGAGTTGCAGCCTGTCTGTCTTTAAGTGGCAATTTTCCTTTCTCTGTTTCATTTCTACTCTTACTTACCTATAAGAAAGACTAGATTAGAGAGATTGGCTAGAAGCCTAGAAGCCACATTATCCTATTTCCAGATAGATAAAGCTATTCAAGTATGTTAACATTTTTCTCTAGTCCCTTGATGTTTACAATGAGTATATAAAATTACTCTGGGTAAAATGCCTTGTGTGTGTGGGGGGGGTATCTAAATTTTATGGCATTCTATAAGATATTACTATTCTTATTTTACCAATGAGAATACTAAGAATTAGGTGGTTAAATAACTAAAATCCAGTAAGTGACATAGATGGTACTTGAATTCATATCTCATGTTTGAACTATTATTGAGTTATGACCTTGGCAAAGCTTTACAAAGTCTAATCTCTCTTCATTTTTACAATCATGCTATGCAAACACAAAAACTATTTTTTACCTTCTTTTTTCAAGAAAATAAATGTACTCAAATATTTATTTACAAAATACTTTAGAAAAGTAATTATTTAGTTTAGAGGCAGAAGGGGAAAAAAAGGAAACCTATTTTATCAATGCATTTAAATGAAATGCTGAGATATCTTTACCTATAAAATATAATCTCACAGTAATTGGCCTCATACAACTTTTCTCAAAATGTGATCAAGCACTACTTATATAAAAATCACAGGGGTGCTTGTTAAATTGAGTTTCCTGGGGCCACCCAAGTTGTAATAAATAAGAGCCTCTTAGGATAAGCTCCAGGAATCTACATCTAAAGCATTCTCTCCTGGGGATCCTTATGTCCACTACAGATGGAGCACAAATGCTCTAAGATCTTGTGTTGTTTCTCATCATGTTAATGTGACAAGTTATTGGAGAATGCCACTAATGATAGGAAATTGGTGACTTTTAGGTAGACATAGCTTGCAACTTTCCCAGTATCACTCAGTAGAAATGCAGGGCTTGTTTTGAAAGTTCTGGTGCATTATCAGCAGTCAGATTGATCTAAGGTACATGTGGAATTCCCGAGGAAGTAGAAACTGATTTGTGTATTCAGAATGTTATAATGGATGACTAGGAAAAGAATAAATATTTTGGACAAAACTTTTCTCACATGGTGACCTTGTTTGCAAGCCAACATTCCTATGACTAGGTCACAGAGTTTATTTAAAAGAAATGAGCATTTTACCAAAGGTTTTGTAAAGTGTGCTAATCAGAAGCTGCCTGTCAAGTTGAAGTAGCATGAAGAGGCTCAGAATAAGGGCTCTTGGGTTTCTACCAAATACCAAACCTATTATCATGATTGGCTGTTATAGCAAAGTGATTAAATTGGTCATTATGAAACCCTAAAGATGCATAATTATGACAAATAAGACTCAAGTACAAGGAATTTCTGTTTCACTGACTGGATTACATTTCAAGGAGGAATCAGTGAAGGAATGTTTTTAAAGCCACTGTCAGCTGTGGGGAAGCTGCTTAGGCACTTGATTCTCTTGATCTTCACCCAAACCTTTTTTGCGTATCATCTCAACACACTCCATTCAAAAAACTCTCCAGATCTTAATGCTGATCTTAAATGTCCATCCTTTACAACTTCTGTCCATTTGCACTATAGCCTTAAATTATACTTGGAATATTCTTCTTGATCATTTTTCTAAGTATCAGATACATCTACCAGAATCTTACATTTATTCTGTGTCACTCTAACTAGCTCTAAATCCTCAGCCTAGATTTGGTCAACTTATCATTACTACTAATAATGGCTAAAAGCCAGTATGAAAAAATAACCTGGTTCTATCTAGTCTATTCTACATCTAAGAATTGAAGGATATAACTGTAACTCATGACAGAATACATTGCCAAAAAGGAGGTTTTCTCATAGAAATAGACATACTATAAACCTTTGTTAAAGATGCCTGGATCACTGACAATAAGACTATACCAGGCTGCACCCACAAATTCCAGCACTCAGTGTCAAAGGTTTTTCCTTCAGCACTATAGAAGTGACAGATCATATGAATTAAGTTTCTTGACAGACTAGTTTTCAATAATACTATTATAGTGTCCAGTATCAAGCTTAATCATTAGTATAGTCTAAAAATGCTACTTATTGAATAGTGATTTTGTTACATTACTAATATTTCCTTGGAAAGAAGGCCCTACTAGGATGTCGTATGATGTATGATGCAAACTATAATTGTTATGGTTGATGTTCCTTTGAAACATAAAATCACCAGGAATGTAGCCAGAATTTATTTTCTCTATTTATGTTGTGCACAGAACATAAGCTATTTACTTTTTCCTTTTTTTTCTCTCCCTATGAATTTCTTTCACTTTCTTCAGTTCTGTTCACCATCTAATTTGAACTGTACTCTCACCCTCAGAACACTAATTTAGTGTAAAAATTGAATTCCCTTTAAGAAATGAATTGTCATTGTCTGATATCACTGTGCTCCTCTCCTTTAAAGAAATTGTATGGTTTCATTGGAGAGAAGGGAAACAATAAAATAAAGAAAACTGAAACACCCTGAAAAGTGAAACAGTTTTAATTGTTGTTTAAATACACTTTTAGATTGTGATAACAGCATATGAAAAGAAAAAATAGATGATGTTAATGAAAATAAGCATGGGCATCTGGATGACTTTTTTCAGAGCTTACAAAATATTAGCCACCTTGATAATCAAAAGTATTGTTTTCTTAATAAAAATGAAGGAAATTAGAAAAGTATATAAAGAAGTTAACATGTTTAAATTTGTAGCTCTCCAATTTCTAAGATTATGCCCTTTCTAAAAGGTGCATGCTAAATCCACCCAAAATTAATTATGATCAAGAGTTCCTTACCCTAGGCCATTCTATTGTCTGCTCTGATAGCCAATGTTCAACTTGTCCCAGAAGCAAGTGTGAGAAAGCACTCATTGTTTGTTGCCTTGTTACTGCTTTTTAAAGTATGCTTGTTGTTTCCATGAGCACATGAGACCAAATTAAATGCTCGCTAAAACAAATTAACTATATCATTTTAAGTGAAACATAAACATGGAGGATGAAGATAAGTTATTCACATAATATGTGGGGGCATTTGAAGTGAAAATTTTCATGTGGTTTTGTATTTTGTTGTTGAAATGAAGGTATAAAGAAGTTACCCATTGTAGTGGTTAAAATTTATCTGATTTCCTTCTAGTTATAAAGGTTTTGGATGGGATGGATATCCTCATATTTGTCCAGGATAAGAGACAATGTAGGCATTATCAGAATAGAAAGTCATCCAGATAAAAAGTGATTAGAGAGGAAACACATATTTGGCTTTAGAAAAGTCACAAACACAATATCAATTGCTTTTGTGTACAGAAAAGCATAGGAGGAAAATAAAAGTTCTAGCCTGCTGGAAGAATTAAATTTGAAGATTTTTATGTATACAGTGATAGGGGAGCCATTTCATGCAATTATCTAAATAGAAAGAAGCTCTGTCTATATTCAAGCATTTTCTCCTGGTTGAAAAATATACTTGTATTAAAGGTCTCATATCCAAAGGATTACTTGTAGGTATGGAACAGAACTCAGTATATAGATAAAAATAGGTCCCGATGCATAATCATATGATAGCATAAACGTAAATTCAAAGATCATTCAAGAAACATTTCTATAAATAAAACATTATAAAACTATATTCCACCTAATTAATGTTTCCCAAACTTTGAGGATATTGGCCATAATAATATTATTTGGTAGATAATTTTACTATTCTTATGTGGGACAGGAAAGAAAAGAAAAGGGGATCGAAATGTCAGGATAATTAATCCTAGCTGACACTCTAATCTCTAGAATCTTAGTGGCTTAACACAATAAAAATATATTCCTTTCTCATATTACAGTCTTATGTGTATCATTCTTCTCTATCCTTTGGCTCTGCCATCTAAAAACATATACTCTAAGGTTATTTTGAAGGGGAAAGAGGGAGAGGACAGGGAAAAGTCTCTAGCTAATAACTACCTCAGCCCAAAAGAAACACACTTCGCTTCTGTCAATTTAATAGCCAGAACTCACTTTTGTGGCCCTCCTTTAGTGTACTGAAGGCTCAGAAATGTGGTGTTGATCTCTAACAAACAGCCAGATATTTCTCCAGCAAAATGGGTTTATTTGGGAACAGAAGAATTGCACTTTGCAACATGTGGTCTAGTGGCAAACCACACTGAAGTCTAGTGAAACAAAAGCAAGGAATGCTCTTTTATAGATTTGGGCAGGGCTGTTGTAAACAAAGAGCCTATTGGCCAAAACTAAAAGTTCAAAATACATTAATTTTTAATTGGATGAGTTATTGCCATCTTGCATTGGCCAAGCTGTTACTGAGCAGGCAGGAATCTTTTCCTGAGGTAGTAAAACAATGTCCCTATTGGAGATGCAAGGAACTTCTCCTCCTGTTGGGGTCACTATTGTGTTTTGTGTGAATCAAGTGAGAGTTTTTTTTCTTCCAGCCTCTCCACTCCATTTTAAATGAGGTTCCTGTTTATTAATTTTTACAGTACTCCCATTGGTGCCTGGGAAGTGGAAATGAAATGAGATATGGAAGCTCAGAACATATTCTCTGCTACAGTCAGCCCTTCCAGAATACCATCATCCCCCTCCCAGACACTACATGCACCTCAAATTTCAAGCCTTACCCATGAGGTCCAGATATTGTTCCTCCTAGTCCAAATGAGGAAATAAAAAGATATGTTGTCTGTCTTCTCACCTTTCCCATCACATATACACCTAATATACAATGATGGAACAGGGATTGTATCATTTCAACAAACTCTTTCACTGAGGAAGGGTATGAATAGGAAATACAAATTGGTTACTGGTGCAAAACAATTTCAAAATTCCACCGGGTGTTATAATATGTAAGAGCTCCATCCCCCAGCCTGGTGGTTGCTCTGATTTTGTTTTCTTGCCCACTCTTTTTCTCAGCAGCTCCTAGATCTGCTTCTATAGGGAGAGAGGAGGCTATCACTCACATACCATTTTCTTGATAACATCTGAAGTTGGAATTTGGAAATAAGCTCATTTGGGAGACTGTATAACTTCTCCAGCTCAACTTCCCTTGGTATCCCAAGGTTTTTACAAAACAGCTACAAAGTCTTTAGCCAATTTCTCAATTAAATACAAATTCAAATATTACCTTTTATCATTAATTCTAGCAGGTTCAGTATGAGTTCATGGTTCCTTTGGTGACATAGTTTCCCCAACATGTTAGTAGGTTTCTGATCTGTTTGCTTCTGGTCAGCAATATGTGCTCAGTGTCCTGTTGGGGACAAAGTACTTAAACATGTTCTGTGCCTTTTGTTTTCTAAGCTCTATATCCTCCCCCACAAACTTAATAATAGCTGCCTTGAAGCCCTACTGTTAATACAAATTTTGCCCTGATTTTCTTTAGTCAGTTAAGAAGGATTTTTTTTTTTGCCCCTTGTTATTCATAATCTTTTGAAATCCTATCTCCTATGGCTTGAGATCAAGAAGCAGTTGGATTTTGTAACCCTTCAAATCTCCAGATTTCTGGACGCTCTTTTTCTTTTGTTTCTGCTTGCAAACTTGTAGACCCTGTTTTATGCTCATTTCTTTCTACATTAGTTATATATTACTAAATAAAAAATTTACCCCAAATCAGTTTGTTGTTTTATCAACTTAAAACAGCAAGCATTTGTCATCCCATATTTTCAGTGCATTTAGAGTCCAGAAACAGCTTAACTGGGTGCTCTTTTCTTGGGGTCTTTTATGAAATTGCAGTCAAATCACTGGCTGAGGTACAGTCCCTGAAGAGTTGATTGAGGCTGGAGAGACCACTTCCAAGCTCATCCACTTGGCTGGCTGTTTGGCAGGGAGCTTCAATTTTTCATAGTTGGGCCTATCCATTGTGCTCCTCATAACATAGTTCCTTCCTTATGTATGATCCAAAAAAAGTGAAAGAGAATGAGTGAACCAGAGAGCACCCAACACAGAAAATGCAGTCTTTTGTAACCTAGTCTTAGAAGTGACATGTGTCTTATTCTGTTGTTTATACATACCAACCCTACTATGACATGGGTAGAAGGTATGAAAGACAGGAGATGCTGATCACTGGGGGCCATCTTAAAGGCTTGTTATGACAGCAACCAAGAGTAGCAAACACAAAAGTTTCAAATTTCTCTTCAATCTGCTTACTCTCTAAGCATATAACCTCTCTTGTAAGTTAACACAGGTGAGTTTTACCAAATATTTTACTGCTTCACATACTACAGCATATGCCTAGTCCTCAACTGGCCACCAAACTTGCAGTTTTCTTACCAATTAACCACTAAGCCAATATCATATCTTGTTTTGTTTTGTTTTGTTTTGTTTTGTTTTGCTTTTCTTTTTGTTATAACAGCACTCTACTCCAGGTGCTGATATTGTTTGATTGACCATGATACTTAAATAATAGCTCCCACAAAAAAACCCTGAATGATCCTGAATGTTTTTTGTGTTGAGGGTCTCTTATAACAAATCCATCCCCCCTAAAATGACCAGAATTTCCTCTGTAAAATACATCTTTAAGCATGTCAATCTGTTTAGTGACAGCTCTGTGGCTCCAGTGCCTTCAGAACAAAGTTTACTTCCTTACTGTTGCCCACAAGGCCCTTTATATTCCAACCTTAGTCTATATGTCTGCCTTCATCTCCAACTACTCTTCATGCATACTTGGTACTCTAATCACATGACTGCTCACTGTCTATACACCTCTGTGCTTTGTACATGCCAATCACTTTACCTAGGATTACCTGCCTTTCCCCCAAACCTGTATAGATCCCTTAAGTTGCTCCTTCATTTATGCATCTATTGCAATGTATGCAAATCTTTACTATGTCATGCTTTACAATGTTTTATCTCCTTCTCTCCTGAACTACAGTATTTAGTCCTCAAAGGAACTGCACTGAAAATTGCTTTCCATTACCATAGAAATTTTATCAATCTTACTTCTTAACTTACTGGATTTCTAGTAGTAATCATATAATAAATATTTATTGACTACATAAGTGAATATATGAATGAATTGACCAAGATCATTCCTTCTTTCTTATTTTAATCCTTACTAAAAAGCTCTCTAATCACCTTCCATCAATAGTCAACCTCAATAAATGTTTAATAAATCCATAGAGGAAGATAATGGCTGATTCCTCTAATTGTACCTGTTGTCCCTGGAGGATCCAATTTATTTACACCACCAATTTATACTATATGCCTTCCAAAAATTTAACTGCCATCCAGACTCCTTCCTACCCTGGGTTTTATACCCATATAGCTAACTCTTTGATAAAAATCTCCATTTATAATTTCCAAAATAAACTTGAATTCAATGTACAAAATCTAATTCATTATGCTTCCCATTCATACTCATTGTTACTCCTGAATTTTTTTATTTGTGAATGGCACCACCATTCACCCAAATCAGAAGCTTGAGTGTTATCCCAGACTCCTCCTATTTGCTTTTTTCTCCATACCCAATTTGTCATTTAAGTTTGTGACTTAAATATCTCTAGTATTGTTTTTATTTCTCTACTTATTTTCTTGCTTCTTATCACAGCTTGTGTACGATACCATAAGAGCCTCCTAACTGGTCTAATTTCTACCTGACATTCCTCCAGTTTTTTCCTACACTACTGTAAAATGATTATTCTGCTACATAAATTAGCCATGTGCCATTTTTATTTGAACACTCTCAGTAGCTCCCCATTTCCATCATGTTAACATTACTTCTATTGCGCTGACACAGAGAACACTCTGTGGTTCCACCCTTGCCTATCTGGAGACATATCTCTTGCCTGTCCTCCTCCTTATAGGCACCAAATATGGGGAGCCAAACCTAACTAAACTAGAGGATACCATTCTCTCATGAGCTCTGCTCTTCCCTCTATATGGCTGTTTCTCTAACTAAACCTTAACTACTCATCTTGGAAAACCCTCCTTACACACAGCCATCTCTGTAAATACATGTTGACTCATGCATGTTTGTCAGAAATCTTAACACTGAAGAGTACAAAACTAAAAACAGAATGCATTTTGTAATTTAGCCATTAATTAATTTATACTGCTAAATGTCACCTTAGATGTTAGGATCCTCCCATAATGTCCAAGATGTTAGGATCCTCCCATAATGTCCGAGATGATCCACCCATTTTTCTTTTTGTGTTTCAGCAAGTCATGTTTTAGTTTCACTTTTGGGTTTTTTGTTTGTTGCTTGTATTTTGGTTTTGGCAGTGGCAATGGCAAGAAAAGGACAGTGAAAAGTTTGGGTTTTCATAGCTTCATTTTTAAATAGGATCTCCAAGGATCTCTCTATTCACACTTTGCCTTACACTAGATTTTAAAAAAGAAAAATGCCTTTGTGGCAGTGATTGGTTAAGATGGAGAAAAGAGACAATGGTTCACCCATAGGATGAGGCCAAAGCAAGCAAAGGCAGTGACAGACAGAAAATCAGAAAAGGAGAAAATGATTAAAAATAAAAATTTTAGGTGCCTGAGAAGCCACGCCTGAGACAGTGAAGGAGATAAGAATAGAAAGAGGAGAAATATAGTCTGTACTTCCGAAACTTAGAGAAGCTAGAGGAATGGGGATTGAGGCCCAGGGAGGGAAGAAGAGCACAGAAAGAAAATGTACAACACAGGAGGAAAAGGAACATAGGAAGAGGTTGAAAAATCTGAGAAACCAATCAAAGAGT
This sequence comes from Phyllostomus hastatus, assembly GCF_019186645.2. Classification (NCBI taxonomy): domain Eukaryota; kingdom Metazoa; phylum Chordata; class Mammalia; order Chiroptera; family Phyllostomidae; genus Phyllostomus; species Phyllostomus hastatus. The sequence goes on along the minus strand of NW_025333977.1, from coordinate 83,783,369 downwards.
ACAGAAAATGGGAATTTGAGACATTGAGAACATCTTGGGTCTCACTTCTCAGTTGTTTTAATAACTTCTATACCAGAAAAATCATGGGTAATTTAAAGAATTCCCCCTTTTATTTAAAATAAATAAATACACATTTCAATAAGGAACCTCTGTCATATCAGACAAAACTCAAAATTGGGATGAATTTACCACAGGCATTCAGATGATTTGGAAGCTTAGTTCCTAAAATAGGAATTTAGAGAACTTGGCAAATATCTCTCCTGTACAAGAATCATACTGTCTGCATTTCCTGCAGTTGTTTACCATCCCTGCCTTTCTGTCTATAAATATTGTTTTTCTTTATGCACAGTTCATCCTAGCACACTCACCTAGTAGATAAAGATGTTATTTCCTTTCATTCACCAATAACAGTTGATAAAAGCATTTAAATGTCCCAATTCTATTCCTTCTCTATCTGCAGAATGGACTCAAGTGATGGTTGTTTTATTCTATAGCATCTCCCTCCTTCAAAGTAAATAAAAAGTGAAGCATTGATGTTTCCAAATGCCTATTATTTCTAAAGGAAAAAAATTTTACCAAGTGCCACAAGTGTATACTTTGGAACTCCAATTCACATTTTTCTATTATTTGTGACATTGTACCTGTTAGACATCCAGTCACATGTAGATGGGCATTTTTTGTTATCTTTGTGAAGTTATCTTTGTGTGGCTATTAAGTGCCATAAAAAGAACAATGTGATTTCCATAGCTAAAATTTTACTTTAAAGATTGGGAGGAAACAAGGGTTCTTAGTTAGAATTCTGATGTGAAGATTTGAGGGCGGAGGGCAGGATTTGTTGTTGTTAAATATGCTTTCAGAAATCAAGTCTTGAAGAGAACATGGGAAATATTTACCAAAGCACAAAACAGTTCAGCAAGTGACCTTCAAGCATCTGAGCAACTAGCCAATCAGAATTCATGGCAAGCAGATACCATCCAATTGGTATTCATTTCATGTGATTAGTAGCCAACTACTGTCAGCAAATGGATGAAAGTCAGCATTCAGGTTTGTAATAATTATAAAATAATGCATCAGAGTTCAGTTCTACAAAGCAGTGGGGTTAACAGGTTTGGAATATGATTTTGCTGCTTTAAAAAAGATATTTTTTAAAATAAGGTCTCACTATCAACAGTAGAAAAGACGCCCAAAACAAACAGAAAAGAATTTATGGTATAATACCTGTTGCTTTCTATTTATTGCAAAATAAATAAATATTTCTAAATCTTTCTAAATATTGCAAAATGTGAATTGGAGAAATGTGAATCAGCTTTAGATAAATGTCTAATGACTTATCTGAGAAAGAAGATTCACAGAAAGCTATAATTTTCCAATATCTTCCTAAGAACTTAGCTTTGGAGGGCAGGATATTTTTAGTTCTATCCTCATTTTCCTTCTTAGGTGATCGGAAGCTCAATTCCTTTCTTTTTTCTATACGTTTTCTATAATGAAGCAGTTTCTTAGGAACAAGTTTCATTTCACCCTAGGAATACCATACCATTGTAGGGTTATTGTTTATAGAGTTTAAATGGAAAGGGAACACAGTATGGGACACTGGTATTATGACTCGGGGTTAAAAACTCTAGGAGCTACTCCCCAAAGCTCTGGTTATCACCAGTGAAATAACAATTCAGTTCTCTGTTTTCTTCTACTGAAACTGACACTCTAAGTAACAAAATGTACCGAGATTTCAAAGAAAGGAAAATGACCTTTAAATTTTCTGAAGCATAAAGGCCACTTCATGCAACAGAGAACAGCAAGAGATACGTGGCCCTAGGAGGTGAGTGAGATGACTCAGATTAGGGAATAAAAGGAGAATGCAGCTGGGATCTTGGGGCTTGTCGTTTTTAAAGTCACAAGGACCAAGGTCTCTCTTAGATGGAAAATAGAGATGGCTGAATCTCAAATAACTTGATACAGATAATAATCCAAGGCCTCAATAATTATTCAAGGTATTCTAAGAGTTTAAAAATGGGTCAACCAACATGCTATATTCCAATGCTTTTTATTATGCTTTTATAAAATCAGGATTGAAGGAAATGTATGTGAAAATTAATATGGAAATGCTTCGGTACTGTCTAATAGTCTCAAAGTAAAAATTAAGACTATTGTTTTCTACACTCAAAGAAAGACAAACTCCAATCTGAATTATTACTATAAGGCTTATTTTTCTTTGATACAAGAAAAAATATCGAGAAATTGCAAAGCATTATCTATTCAGAAGTTCAGAGAACTGTGGAAATTTTCCAAATCATAAAGCATTTTGAGCAGCTAAATTCAATAAGAGAAAAATAGTTACAATCTACTTTTTTAGTATTATTATGCAATTCCAAATGATAACAAATTTATAGTTTAAATGAAATGATCATTTCTTAAGAAAGAAATTAATTGGCAAAGGATTAATAGTCTGAAAAGTTAAGAATATTTCTCTACATGTTAGAACCTCTCCTAATTCTAAAACACACTCTAGGAGAATAACAGGGCACCTTATACATTTTGTGTGACAAGCTTATCTTAAAATAAGATGCAGTATATTGCAGGTTCTAAAGTTAATGAAGTCGAAATACAAGTTGGTTGTAGAGCCAAATGAAGACATGAATATAACTTTTTTTTAAAAGATTTTATTTATTTATTTTTAGAGAGGGAAGGGAGGGAGATAGAGAGAAACATCAATGTGCGGTTGCTGGGGGTTATAGCCTGCAACCCAGGCATGTACCTTGGCTGGGAATCGAACCTGCGACACTCTGGTTCACAGCCCACGCTCAATCCACTGAGCTACGCCATCCAGGGTGACATGAATATAACTTAATAAGATATCTTAAAAAATAGTAAAACAAATATGCTAATGATGAAAGGGTATCTTTCTTTAAACAGAAAAATCATTAAGTCTCACAAAAGGTACTTGAATCTCATCAAAGCCCATTTGCACTGAGAATTCTTTACCAAATAGATAGTAAATACCTATTGTATGAAAAGATTAATATTTGAACTAATTGAAAAACACCATGATTAGAAGGAATAATCTCTGTCCTTTATCTATTTAGAGGCAAGAAATCTATTGTACAATGATCAAAATTGTTCATGGAATCAAAACTCAAAGGAATTGCATTATTTATTCTATTGGATATTTTAAAGATTTAATTTCTCTTGGAAGCTCATTCCAAGGTTATATCAAGAAATGATGTTCTAAACCTCTAATCAGGATAATAACCACTATCTAATTTCTGTTCATATTCCCAAGCTCCGAAAAAGAAAAAAGAAAATCATAGAACCATTAAATCCAAGCTTTTTAAAATCAACTGACTCCTTCCTGCTACTGAGAATAGTTATATCTAACTCCTTTTACATATCTTATATACGGTCTTTTCAAGTTTGTAAATTCTGCAATATTCTTGGTTCTTCTCACTTTCTTCTGCTAGATAAGCTAGAGCCCTTGAGTATCAGCATTTTTATCTTCATTTTTTCCCTATTCAAACTATTCTTCCTAAAACAAATACTGGCACAAAGTAAACATTTTCTAGGATTGATGGCTGAGCTCAAATATGACCAACTACCCTACTCTTTCCTTTTCTCCCTGTCGATCTGTCTGCTCTTTTCTCTATCTTTTAAATATTCTGTTTCTTTATGTATTGATCTTATTCTGCCTTTTCAGTATCTCTCTGTTTATTCTTACTGCTCTGCCTTACATGCATAAGACTTACTTTTATCATATATTTTTCTATTTTACAGTGTCACTCTACCAATAAAAAAATTCTTCTTTTGGGCCATATTTTTCAAAACAGTAGACCTCATATCCTTAGTCATCTCTTTTAGTTGAATTTGGCAATCACCACTTTCTACCTAATTGCAAAATCAAATGGTCCTGGCCATCATCTCAATTCTCTTTGTTTTGTGGTAGTACTCGGCCTCTAACAGCCACAGCTAGGCCCTATTTCTTTTTTCTTCTTTTGTTTCCCTTTCTTTTGTATTTCTGACCACCCCTCTTTTTTCCTCACTGACTCTTATTTTCTCATCTATGAAATGGAAATTTGTTTACTTAGTTGAAATAGCATTAATAATACTACATTTCTGAGCCTATTTTCTCCTTGTAATTTGTTACCATCATAAAAAATGAAATTTCTTTTTTGGCACCATTGTTTTTCAAAATTTGATAGTAAACTATTTGTAAATCATTTTTGATGTAATGTAAAGATTATTGGATTAGAATGTTAATGATCTTGGTGATTTAGCCTCACTAACTTTGAGTTTCCTTATCTGCAAATGAGGATTAAAAGGCCTGCTTCTCTCATTGTGATAATCAGATGGCAGATTATACATAAAAGCACCTCGTAAATGTGAAAGCATTATTTTGATCCATCATATATTCTCACTGGGAGCCAATATTAAACACATCCTCATATTACCCAAGTTGTCCTTTACTTTTCTCTTTTATAGGGAGCATAGATTTTGCTTTTGCCATAAGAAAGAAATAACTATAACTTTCTTGCCTTAAAACGGAAGAGCATGTGTCCAAGTCTCTTCCAGCTCCCAGAGTTTTGTCCCTGGGGATTTCATTTTCCATAAAGACACAAAAAAAGCTATTGAATATGTCATAACACCTACCAACTTTTAAAATAAACTAGGGTGAATGTAATTCATTCAGCTCCTCAAGTCTACGAAAATGTCTTCTTTCTATTTTTAGTTTAGCCCTCATGCCTTCTTTTATAACTGGAACTTACTCAGTCAACTGTTTACATTCAAACCTGAAAGAGAGAGATAGAAACAGAGAAGGAGATGAAAGGAGTAAGGAGATGGGAAGAGGAAGGAAGAGACAGAGGGAGAGAGATGAAAGAAACTACAGAACTTACTAATGAAAACATGAGTGGAAAATTAAAGTTCCTTGTAAGGCTTCAAACTGTAGTGACTGAGTATATTAAAATTCTAGAGAAAAACAGAAGCAAAGAACTGGATTGACTTAAGGGTTTGACTCCCACAGTTATGGAGGCTTAGAAGTCCCACAGTCTGCAGTCAGCCCCCTGGACACCCAGGAGAATTTGTCCTATAGTTCCAGCCTAAGTCATATAGTTTCTACCTGAGTCCAAAGACCCAAGAGCCAAGAAAGCTAATGTTATAAATATCAGTTTGAGGAAAAGAGAAGTGTGGTGTCCCAATTTAGGCAGACCAAATTCCCTCTTACTCAACCCTTTTGTTCTATTGAGGTCTTCAATTAATAGAAGAAGACCCAACTGCATTGGGGAGGAGGACCTGCTTGCCTAGGCCTACCAATTCAAGGGTGTTCAGAAACACCCTTATGGACACACCCAGAATAATGTTTGACCAAAAGTCTGCACCCTGTTGCCTATTCCAGTTGACCAATGTAATTAACCATCACACTGAAAGAATGGTAAAATGAAGAAGCCAGAAGAGAAGTTGCTTTGGAAATAAGGGACAATTGGTTTGAGTTGCAGGTAAACAGACATGTGAAGGTGACTATATAGGTGATTTTGAAATATAGGCTAGGACTCAGAAAAGAAGTAAGGATTAGAAATATACATTTGTACTTCCGGGCATCATGCTATGGAGGTTTGGTGGCCCAAGCAAACTAAATATTGTTCAGTATGCAGCCAGAATGTCTTCTCTGAGCTAACACGTCCACTACCTTTTGCTCTGTGTTTCCTTGAGTGTTGGGGAGCAGCCTGGCAGTTTTGGTTTCTCTTTCACAAATGACATCTGGCAAGTGCCTGGAGGTGGTAGAGGAGGCCTGTCCACTCCCCCACTGAGGGTCTCTCGCTCTCTGTGGACCCTGCTTTCGGGCAGGCCACGAGGGGCGTTGGGAGAGTGGGGAGTTCTGGCCCTATCATACACCTGCTGAGTGACTTTGGCCAAACCTCTTACATTGCCCAGGCAGTTTCCTTGAACGCAGAGGTGGCAAGAACCTCCCCACCGCTGGTGGGAATTCTGTGGAATCATCGTTAAGAGAGATTGTCAAGCTAATCCTAATGTTCATATGGAAATTCAACAAACCCAGAATAACCAAGCAATCTTGGGGAAAAAATAAAACTAAAAAATTCAAAGACTCATTCAACCCAATTTGAAAACTTAAAGTCTGGCATCATCACAAGAATTCACCTTATAAAAAAAAAGTAATCTAAAATGAAATGCAGGGACTTTCAGCCAAGATGGAGGCATAGGTGGTTGCACTGTGCCTCCTGGACCAACCAAAACTAAGGACAACAAGAATTTAGAAACAAAAAAACAACCAGAACTTAGAGAAATGAACCGAATGGAAGTCTGACTACCATTCATCCAGACCAGTAAGGAGGGGTGGAGTCGGAGGCCTACAGAGAGGGGTCGAGGGGGTCCCGGCTGGAAAAAGTGGTGGCTGGCAGAGGCGGGGCGCACAGTGCAGAAGGCAGTTGGCAGACCCCAGAAGCTGGGGGGCAGCTGACTGACTGGTGGCAGAACCTGGGCATGGGAGGCAACTCGCAGACCCAGTGAGGCTCGCAAGGCAGCTGGCTGTCCGCAGCCTCACATTCACGCACAGATAAACTAGGTGAAAATGGGCAGCAACACAGACCATGCAACACAGGGACCCAGCGCCAGGAAACAAAGCCTAAAAGCACTGATTGAAAACACCTGCAGGAGTTGAGGCTGGGAGATTCTCTCAGCCTCACAGGAGGCTCCTTGGGGAAACCCACAGAGTCTGAGAAAGTACACAAGCCCACCTGCCCAGGAGCCAGCACCAGAAGGGCCCAATTAGCTTGTGGGAAGTGGTAAGGGGGACTGAAGTCCTAGAGAGAGCGGAGCAGGCTCCATTGTTCCCTCTCAGACCCCAGGCTATCTCTCAGACCCCGCCCCCATATATGATGTCACAACCCAGCAACTGAGGTGCCCCACACTGGTAAACACCTAAGGCTCTGCCCCTAATACATAACAGGCATGACCAGACCAAAGAAAAAAATAAATAAAATAAAATAAAAAAGATGGCTCAAACAGAATTAAAAGCCCCAGAGCCAGTTTTTTAAGTGACTGAGAGATAGCCAACCTTTCAGATGCACAGTTCAAAGCACTGGTGATCAGGATGCTCACAGAATTGGTTGACTTTGGTCATAAATTAGATGAACAAATGCAGGCTATGATAAAAGAAATTAAGGAAAATGCACAGGGAACCAATTATGGTGGAAAGAAAACTGGGGTTCAAATCAATGGAAGGGACCAGAAGGAAGAAAGGAACAATGAAACAGAAAAGAATGAAGAAACAAGAATTTTAAAAAAGGAGGAGAGACTTAGGAACCCGCAGGACATCTTTAAACGTTCCAACATCTGAATTATAGGGGTCAGAAGGGGAAGAGGAAAAACAACAAGTGGAAAAGTTATTTGATCAAATAATAAAGGAAAACTTCCCCAATCTGGCAAGGGAAATAGACTTCCTGGAAGTCCAGGAAGCTCAGAGAGTCCCAAAGAGGTTGGATCCAAGGAGGAACACACCAAGGCACATCATAATTACATTAGCCAAGGTAAAAATGAACGAGAGAATTCTAGAAGCAGCAAGAGATAAGGGGACAGTTACCTACAAAGGAGTTCCCATTAGAATGTTAGCTGATTTCTCAAAAGAGACTTTATAGGCAAGAAGGCGCTGGGAAGAAGTATTCCAAGTCATGAAAGGCAAGGACCTATATCCAAGATTGTTCTATCCAGCAAAGCTTTTATTTAGAATGGAAGGGGAGATAAAGTGCTTCTCAGATAAGGCCAAGTTAAAGGATTTCATTATCACCAAGCCCTTATTATATCAAATGTTAATGGGACTTATCTAAGAAAAAAAAAGATAAAAACATGTACAGTAAAAAAAGACATCAAACTCACAGTTAGTACCAACCATACCTAAAACAAAAGCAAACTAAGCAGGAACAGAACCACAGAAATGGAGATCACATGGAGGGTTAACAACAGAGAAGTGGGAGGAGGAAAGAGGGGGAAAGATATAGAGAATAGGTAGCATAGACAAAAGATAGAAAATAGACAGGGGGAGGGCAAGAATAGTATGGGAAATGCAGAAGCTAAAGAACTTATGACACATGGACATGAACTAAAGAGGGGGGAATGTGGGTGGGAGGGGGTGGGCAGGGTGGAGGGGAGTGAAGGGGGAAAATGGGACAACTGTAATATCATAATCAATAAAATATATTTTAAAAGAGTACAAAAAATTAAAAAGAAATATACATTTGTGCTTCATTTGCATAGAAGGTATTAGTCAAGGACTTTCAAGAGGTCAATAACTTAGACTGGATGATGACAAAGAAAATCAACATTTTGGAAGTTTACACATGGTCAGAAAAGTTGGAAGATAATTTGGTAGACACAGAAGTGCAGAAACCAAGAGAATAGTATTTATTTTTGAGTAAGGCATCTCTATTCACTGTCTCTATACCATTATTCCTTTCTCACTTACTGTCTTGAAACTTCATTAATCAGGCTGCTCATTGTATAGATTTACTGAAGTTGTTTTCTCAGAAAATATCATGTTCTCTGTTTCATTGGCTTTCTCTTTTTGTCTTCTAAATACAATAACCCCCAAAGCAGTATCTTCAGTCCTCTGATTCAGTCATCTTTGTAAATCTGAAAAATACAAAACCATATTACAATCTCTTTTATTGTTTCAGGACCTCTATTTCCAATAAACTGGCTAGAAAGCCCACCTGGATGACTCTTATGTTTGTATCTAAAACACAAAGTATCCTAACCCTAACCCAGAATTTTCCAATACTATGTTCAATTGCTTAAGACTACTACAAGATACCTAGGATATAAACCTCAAAAACAATTTCAATTTGTTTCTCTGTCTTGCCCCTTAATGTCCTCCATCTCCAACTCCAAATCCTATCAATTCTCCCTACAAAGCACCATCCAACTTGTTGATGTAAGAATACTCATACCTGTAAAGAAATTTTATAAGTTTACTTGAGGCAAATTGATAACATATGCTCGGGATTTGCTGCAGAGATTAAAAGTTTTGCAGCTTCTTTGTCTGAAATTACATACAGTAGGAAGATTACCTGGATGTGGGAGTGAGCAAGGCAGGGATTGTATTACAGGAATGTTAACAAGATTGTGTGCTCTCTTGAAAGTGGTTATGGCTTATTTCAAAGGTGTGTTAACCTAGATGTACAGAAATAATGCACAAGGCTTGCTTAAAGAAAAGATAAACCTCTTACTAAACAAGTTATATACATGGGGCAGACTAGGATCTACCCACCAGGATCTACCCACTTAGGAATTTGTGATCATTCCCTGTGAAGTTACTTTCCATGAAACCTCCCTTTTCATTCACAAAATCCATACCTTTTGCGTTATTACTGTCACCACCACCATTGCTATTCTAATTCAAGACCCAGTTGTCATCTAAGAATAATATTAACCTCCTAGAGGGACTTCCCATTTCTAGCCATTCTCACCCCTAATCTGTCCTTGTAGATTGCTGCCAAATTAATCTTCCGAAAGTACAATTTAAATCATGTCTTTTCACTACTCCAACATGTTTAATCATTTTTTATTACCCATTGAATAAAATCCAAACTCCTTAAAATAATATTTGATACCATCCACCATCTGGTGATATTTTATATATCAAGACTGATCTTCCATTTCTCTGTTTCAGAGATTCATGACTGCATTCAGACCATACGTCCTTTTCCGGTCTGTCTCTGCCCCCCTGTTCATTTTCTTCTCCTTTCCAGTAATGTCCTTTCTGCTCACCCTTCACTGTGAAGCCTTTGTTGATTGCCCAAGCAGAAAGTAATACACCATACAAAACGTTTTGGGATGTATATTAAATATATTATATATACAATCATGCTAATTCTCACAATAATCTTACCACATATTTACTATTTTCCATATGTGGGTTTTTTAAATTAGCCTAAAGTAACATAACATAACTCAACTTTCCATATTTGCCTGACCTTGAAGCTAGTACTTTTAACCTTAATCCAAATATTTTTAATTTTAGCACCACACCTGCAGGTGGAGCAATGAGTCCCATGACACCACTGAAACCATAGTAATAGGTGAAAATATTTTAATAATGGCAGTTTAAATGCTTATAAATTCTTAGTCTGGTTCATCAAAGTATAATTTACATATAATAAAATTCACCTTTTTTAGTGTATAGTTTTATTAATTTGGCATATCTACCTTTATTTTTTCAAAGTTCTACTTTAGAATCAGGTGCTTTAGTTTTGCAATTTTCCATAGTAGTTTGATTTAGTTTCAAAACCTTTGGGCATTCCTTTTACCCTAAATTTCTTTAGGGTAATGCTGGATGTTGTCAAAATTGTTTCTAGTCACTCTCCAAACCCTTCTTTTTGATCTCGTAGAATTTGTTCATAGAATGAGAGACTAAGTATATAATTATAACCAGAATTCATAGATTTTTTCCTCATTAGAGCTTTCTTATTAATATAACAAACTTAAAAATATGTGGTAACTTGAAAATTATTTTCTTCATCTTTATCTAACAGATGTATAGAATTGGTATGATTTATATTATATAGCCACAACAATACTGAGAAAATTTATTTTCTCAAATGATAGTTTAGTGAAATTCAGAATGAAATCATAAGGGAAAACAAAGGCATGGAATCCATTTTTTAGCTACATTTCTGCTAAACTTGTACACATATTAATCCATCCATTCCTTTATTTAAGAAGCATTTATAGAGCACCTTCTATGTGAAACATTATGAAATTTTTTCTCATACAACCTATTATCTAATAGGTATTCTAATCACCTAATTTGTATGTAGTATGCAAAGGAAATCCCCAGGATGATAATGACTTTGACAAAAGTTAATAGCTAAGTTAAAATGCTGGAGTCACCAAAAGAGAATTTTTGAGAATTTTTGTTTTTTATAACTTTTAGGAAAAGCTAAGCAGATACTATCGTGCATGTTATTCATGATCAGCAGCAATGAAATAATAATGATTAGGAAAACAAGACTTGATACTGAGAATGGTTTTAAAGCTTAAGTAGTATTAGGTTAATCAATGCATTAGAAATAAGAAGACTAGTTTTCATATAAAAGCAAGAGTCCTTTTACTAACATGAAGCCAAATGAGTGAGTGTTTCCCTGTAGGGCTTTTGAAGATAAAGCCCTTTTAAAGAGCTTTATTATGGAGTAGTGTCAGAGAAACAGTGATGTGAGAGATCCCTTTGGTCTATCCCCTTGATATTTCAATAATGTGAACAGCTATAATTCAACAAATAGTTCCATGAAAAATGCACAGACTCATCTGAGAGATTCACACATTGAAACATCTAAAGGTAGGCAAGTGGGAGTGAACCAGGGAGGCAAGAAGGGAGAAGAGCTCAAAGGAGCCACAGATGCAGCCTTGTAGCCCAAGCTCACTTTGAGGCTCAGCTTGGAGAGGGGAGGATTTAGGTTGTAGCAGGCACTCCCAAGGGGAGCAAAAAGATGTAGTGAGCATTCCTGCAGGAGTAGGCAGTACAAGCTGCAGCTGAACCCAGTGACCTGGACAGGGACAAAGCACAGAGGTGTGGCCTCAGTTGTCTGGCAATTGGCACCCCAGACATAGAAACAAAGCCACAGAGCCTGGCTTCCTTCCTTTGTGCTCCCAGAGCTCATCTCACCTCATCTTCAGTGTCAGGTGGCATAGCACATTATCTGCAATCTCTAGAACTGGTACTATACAAGCACATTTTCCCTTAACAAAGAGCTCACTCTGGAGTTGCATGGAGGCACAGTGGGGATGCCATGGAGGTCCACTAGTCACCATGGTTCCCCTGGCTCACCTCATCCACACACACCAAGGCTTTACTGCCAGTAACATTCGGCTCTGGGAGACAGCACTGGGATTTCACAGTTTTGGAGCCACATGGCTCATTGTGTTTGTTTGCAGGATTGGTCCCCTGGGACTGGACAAACCAGACCACAGGAGTGGTGCCCATACTCCCAGGGAACACAGGCCATTTTCCACCACCCTGTGGAAAACCGAAAAGCCAGAGAAGTGCAAGAGAGCTAAACTTATCAGTCTAATATAGAAATGCCACTCATACATAGATGGCTAGACAGAGAAGGGATCCATCAAATACCATGAGTAACCAAGATACAAGGTATCTCAGAAAAACATTTTTAAAAATAAAAAAAATAAATTTAAAGACATGGAAATATGTGATTTAAGTGACAGTGGATTTAAGATTACAGTTCTGAAAAAACTCAAAAAGATTTTTAAAAACACAGATAGGTAATTTAATGAACTCAGAAAATAAATCAACAAACAAACTGAGTACCTTACCAAAGAAATAGAAACTTCTAAAAAGAACCAAGTAGAAATTCTGGAGATGAAGAACTCAATAAAAGAGATCAAGATGGAAGAAAGAATTAGTGATATCAAAGACAGAAATTCAGAAATGATGCAGCAGGAAAAAGACAGACACTTGAGCATGAAAAAAAGAGAGAGAGAGAGAAAGGACTCTATGAGAACTACCTGATTCCATCAGAAAGAGCAATATAAGAATAATAGACATACCAGAAAAAGAAGACAGGGAGAAGGGAACAAAGAGCCTATTCAATCAAATAATTGATGAAAACTTCCCAAACCTATAGAAAGAGCTAGATCCTTGAATCCAAGAAGGAAACAGAACACCTAATTATGTCAATCCAAAAAGGCATACTCCAAAGCACTTTATATTAAAACAGTCAAAAATTAATGACAAAGAAAGAATTCTCAAGGCAGCCAGGGAAAGAAAGAAACTTATACCCTGGATGGTGTAGCTCAGTGGACTGAGGACAGACCTGCAAACCAAAGGGTTGTGGGTTCGATTCCCAGTCAGGGCATAGGCCTGGGTTGTGGGCCAGGTCCCAAGTAGGGGGTGTGTGAGAGGCAACTACACATTTATGTTTCTCTCCCCCCCTTCCACTCTCTAAAAATAAATAAAATCTTTTTTTAAAAAGTAGCCTATAAAGAAAAGCCTATTAGTTTATTATTGGATATCTCAGCAATAAATCTACAAACTAGAAGAGAGTAGGACAGAATATTCAAACTACTGAAAGAAATAAATTTCCAGCCAAGAATATTATGTCTAGCAAAGTTATCCTTTATACATGAAGTACAAATAAAGACTTTTCCAAACATAAAGAAGCTGATGGAAATTATCACCAGAAGACCCTCATTGTAGAAAATACTAGGGATTATTCTACCTGAAACAAGGAACAATAGGTCACAGAACTGCAAGCAAGATCACTGATGACTTACAGCATAAATTTTGTAAAATTTTGTTGTTACAAATTACACGCATAATTTGTAAAAACAAAAACATAAAAGGGGATGGGTGAAAGTTTGCAAAGAAGGATGGAGATCTGATGCATTCAAAAGATAAAGGACTGCTGTATGTATGAAACTGTCTTTTTCATAAACCCAATGATAACCAAACACACACACACACACAAAATCCTGAAATACCTAACTTAAAATAGGGGGAACAGAGGGAAAAGTATGGGATACCACCAACAAAAACGACAGACAGAAACACAAAGGAAAGAAACAAAGGAGGCACAGTGCTACCAGAAAACAAAAGATACAATAAATTGGCTATCATCATGCATCAATAATTATTCTAAATATAACCAGACTGAATTCACCAATAAAAAGGCATAGAGTAGGAGATTGTATCAAAAAACAAAACCCAACCATATGCTGCCTTCAAGAAATAAATCTAAGCCACAAAGACAAAGATAGACTCAAAGTGAAAGGGAGAAAATTAATTCTCAAAGAAAACAGCATCCACAGAAAATGAGGTATAGCCATATCTATATCTGAAAAAATAGATTTCAAGATAAGAAAGGTAACAGTGACATGGATGGACATTTTATAATAATAAAAGGGACACGATATCAAGAAGACATAACACTTGTCAATAAATATACACCCAATCAGAGAGCTTCAAAATATGTAAATCAAGTACTAAAAGAACTAAAAGGAGAAACTGACAAAAACACAATCATAATATGTGACCATAATACTCTACTGATAGCTCAAGATGGATCATTCAAACAGAAAATCAATAAAGAAATATTGGCCTTGATGACACATTAGACTAAATGGACATAATTGACATTTACAGAGCCTATCATACCACAACATCAGATTACACATTATTCTCCAGTACACATAGAATACTCTGAAGGCTAGACCACATGTTGAGTCACAAAACTAGCCTCAACTAATTTAAGAAGATTTAAATTAAGCCAAGCATATCTTCTGACCACAATGCTTTGAAATTAGAAATCAACTGCAGAAAACAATGTTAAAAAAAAACCACAAATATATGGAGATTAAACAACATACTCCTAAAAAAAAATGACTGGGTCAAAGGAAAAATAAAAGATGAGATCAACAGATACACAGAGACTAATGAAAATTAGAATATGACATACCAAAACTTCTGGGATACAGTGAAAGCAGTAATAAAAGGGAACTTTATAGACTGTCTCAAGAAACCAGACAAATCCCAATTAAACAACCTAACCTTCACATCTTAAAAAACTAGAAAAAGAAGAATAAAAGTAGCCTAAAGTCAGCAGAAAAAGAGAAAATAATAAAAACTAGACCAGGCCCTGGCCAGTGCAGCTCAGCTGCTTGGAGTGTCGTCCCATTGATCAAAAGATTGTGGATTCAATTCTTGATCAGGACACATGCCTAGGTTGCAGGTTTGATTGCTGGTCCATACATACAGTAGGCAACCAATCAGTTTCTCTCCCCGCCCCCTCCTTCCCTCTCTTTCTGTCTCTGTCTCTCCCTTTCTCTCTTTTGAAAAACAATGAAAAAAAATGTGCATGGGTGAAGATAAAAAGATTGAATGAAATAGAAGAAAAGAGAGTATGCAAAAAATAAATAGAATAAAAATCTGGTTCTTTAAAAAGATTAATAAAATTGACAAGCTCCTGGCTAGCCTCCCTAAGGAAAAAAAAGAAAAGACTCATAAACAAAATCAGAATGAAAGAGAAGTTACACACACATCACAGAAATACAAAGAATCATACTAGAATATTATGAATGACTATACACCACAAAATTCAATAACCTAAAAGAAATGGATGTTTCCAGAAATATATAACCTTCGTAGACTGACTCATGAAGAACTGGAAAATCTAAATAGAGAAAATTGAAACCACCATTGAAAACCTCTAAAAAATGTAAGTCGGGACCAGATGCCTTCAGTTGTGAATTAATTCTACCCAACATCCAAAGATTTGATACTCATCCTTCTCAAACTCTTCCAAAAAATTGAAGAAGAGGCAATACTTTCTAACACATTATATGAGGCTAGCATAACTCTGATACCCAAATCTGGCAAGGATTGTACACACATACAAACTACAGACCAATGTCTCTGATTAATAATACAGAATCAAAAATTCTTTTAAAATGCTTAGCAAATTGAATACAATGATACATTATGATCAAGTGGGGTTCATTCCATGGGCACATGGATGGTTCAAAACACAAACAATCCATGTAATATGCTACATTAACAAAACAAGGTATACAATCATATGATCATATTAATAGATGCAGAAAGAGCATTTGATAAGATACATCAATTTATGATTAAAACACTCAGTAAAAATCAGTGTAGCAGGAAAGCACCTGAACATAATAAAGGCCATATGTGACAAACTCTCAGCTAACATCATACCCAATTATGAAGTATTGAAAGCTTTTCCCCTAAAATCAGAAACAAACCAAGGATGTCCACTCTTATTTAACATAGTACTGGAAGTGTTGCCACAGCATTCAGGCAAGAGAAAAAAATAAAAGGCATTCAAATAGGGAATGAAGAAGTAAAAGTGTCACCTTTTGCACATGACACAATTCTTTATATGGAAAATTCTAAAGACTCCACCAAAAAAAAGCTATTAGAAACAATGAACAAATATAGCAAATTTGCAGGATAAAAAAATAGTCAATGTATAAAGATCCTCTGTTTTCCTATATATTAGCAATGAAACTTTAAGGGAAAAAATGAAAAAAAATTTTTGCAATTTCAACCAAAAGAATAAAATACATAAGATTAAACTTAATAAAGGATACAAAGGACCTATATACTGAAAACTACATAGTATTATTAAAAGAGATTTAAAAAGACACAATAAAATGGAAAGATACTCTGTGTTCATGGATTGGAAGAATCAACAATAGTTAACATGTCCATTACCCAAAGCAATATATATATTTAATGCAGTCCCCATCAAAATCCAAATGGCATTTTTAAAAAGTAGAACAAAAAGTTGTCATTATTGGATTTGTATGGAACCACAAAAGACCCCAAATAGCCAAAGCAATTCTCAGAAAAAAACATGAAGATGGAAGTATCCTAGTAACTGACCTCCAATTATACTACAGAGCAACAATAAACAAAACAACATGGTATTGGCAGAAAAACAGACACACAGACCAATGGGACAGAATTGAGAGCCCAGAAATAAAACCACATGTATATAGGCAAATAGTTTTTGACAAAGGAGCCGAAAAACATACAGTGGAGAAAGGAGATCCTCTTCAATAAATAGTGCTGAGAAAATTGGAAATCCACATGGAAAAGAATGAAACTAAACTACAATTTGTTCCCATGGACAAAAATTAATTCAAAGTGGATCAAAGACCTAAATATGAGATATGAAACAATGAAATACATAGAAGAAAACATATTTACTAAACTTATGGATGTTGGTCTCAAGAAAGTTTTGTAGACTTGACACCAAAGGCAAGGGGAGTAAAGGTGAAAATAAATGAATGGGACTTTATCAAACTGCAAAGCTTCTGCACAGCCAAAGAAATCGCCAACAAAATGAAAAGGTAACCAACTGAATGGGAGATGATATTTACAAATGACAGCTCCAACAAGGGGTTAATATCCAAACTATATAAAGAACTCATACAACTCAACACAACACAAACAAACAAAAAATCTAATTAAAAAGTGGGAAGAGGAACTAAACAGACACTTCTCCCAAGATTACATACAAATGACCAACAAGTATATGAAAAGATACTCAACTTCATTAGCTATTAAGGAAATGCAAACCAAAACTGCAATGAGATACCACCTCACACCTGTTAGAATGGTTATTATTATCAAGACAAGTAATAACAATTGTTGTAGAGAAAAAGGAACCCCTCATTCACTGCTGGTAGGAATGTAAACTGGTACAGCCACTATGGGAAACAGCATGGAGGTCCTTCAAAAATTAAGAATAGAGTTACCATATGACCCTACAATCTCTCTACTGAGTATCTACCTGAAAAACTCAAATATTTAGTCATAAAGATATAGGCACCCCTATGCTCATTTCAGAGTTATTCACAGTAGCCAAGACATGGAAACAATAAAAGTATTCTTCAATACATAATTGGATAATGAACATGTGGTACATATGTGCAATGGAATATTACTTAGCCATAAGAAAAGATGAAATACTGCCCTTTGTGATAACATAGATGGACCTTGAGAATATTGTGCTAAGTGAAATAAGTCAGAAAAAGCTAAAAACTATGACTTTATTCATGCAGTATACAAAACTGATAATCATAGACACAGACAACAGTATGGTGGTTATCAGAGGAAAGCGTGGGGTGGTTAGTAAAGGGTAAAGAGGGCCAAATATGTGGTAATGGAAGATGATTTGACTTTGGATGTCAGGCTTACAATATAATATGCAGATTATATACCATTAAAAATGTACACTTAAAACCTATATAATCTTACTAACCAATGTCACCCAATAAATTTAGTTTTAAAAAATAAATTCAGGCTAAGTAAAACAATAAAGAGCTTTATTATGAAGTTCTAACAATAGTTTTTCCTGCCATTATAGTATAAATATGCATGTCATTGTCATAATTTTAAAAATCATATGGGTTTTCACCTCTTGGTTTATTGCACAAATTTGTAGACAACAAACAAAAACGTGTAGAGGCATATTGCATCAAAATAGGTTTCTCATCAACAATGCACAGGCATAATTTTGAACTTTTAAAATAAAGAGTAAGAAACCTGTGTTGCAACCTTTTCCCGAGTTCATGCCTGTTGCTCCAGAGCTTCCCCTTGGCGGTACATACCATAGGATTGCCTTTCATACCTCAGAATTATCAGAATATACCCTTGGATTTTCTGGCCCTGCCCTGCGGTGGAAAAGATGAACAAACTGTTCCCACTGTTCTATCTGCCTGCTTCCTCTCTTGTATTTTCAACTCCAAAAACATCATTATAACAAAAAGAGGGATTAAGTTAATTATAATATATGGTTATTGCTATAAAATTCCACAATACATACAGATAACAGATTTCATGACAACACACACATCACAGAATTCAGAAGAGGAAGGGTTCTGTCATATGCTCCACCTGCTGAAACCAGCAGAACCAAAATTATCTCTTTTAATAAGTAGGTAAATGTCCTATTTATTAAAAAATTTTTGTGAGTACAAAGTGTCACATTCACACCTAACAATCTTAGGTTTCACACCCATAGGAATGTCTACATATATCTCTGATATATACTTTCAAATGCACAGCTAACATATTTAAATATACATAATAATTCAAAGCAAGAACTTCCTTGTTTTCACCTAAAAGAACCTCATTGGTGCAAATGTGCAAGATACATAGTCCCAAATACACTAACGTCCAAAGGCATGAAAAAGCCCTTACTTCTATAGACTAATAGATTCATGCAAATCAGTGTGTGAACTTGAAAATATTATTATGACAAACTGATTCGCACACACATGCTGCCAAAGGGAAATACCAGCTGGGCAGTATTGTTATTATTACTGCTGTAATTATTGCCCAAACCATGAGACCTTAAAGGTTTCTGCTTCGAGGGAAAAACAATCTATCCTAGTGTCTGCTTTGTGGATTTGCAATTACGTTTCAACCTTTTTTCCTTATTTATCCAACTCATTTCAGAATATGAAACATTTATTCCAAGGTGAGAAAGAGGCTTCTTGGCGGAGGGGGGCAGGGATAAATTCTTTAGGAAGGTCTTATTTTCTGTTCATTTTCCTGATTCCTTTTTTTTCTATTTCCCTGGTTTTAATTTGTCTTCCTCATTTCTGTCCTTTCACCCTCAATATTTCAGAAAGTTCTGCTTCTTTTCTCTCAGTGTCTCACCTTCCAGCCTCTCAGAAGAATTGTCAATGATCAGTCATACATTTACTCTGTTCTTTTTTTGTTACTCCTTCAACACATTTCTATGAATGTTGGTTCAGAGAAGCCATGATACATATTATTGTAAGTGAAGGGGTGGCAGTAAAAACAGGCATATTTGAAATGAAGGCTTTAGAGAAGCAGTATGATGGTTGGGAGAACACATTTTGGAAACCAACAGGTTTGCATTTGAACCCAGGCACTGCCATTTACTAGCTATTTATTTACCGCTCTGAGCTTAATGTCAAGCAGATCTTATAAAGGGTTAATAACATCTAGCTCACTGGATTATTGAGGACTACTGAAACAATGGAATAAAGCATTTGGTAAAATATTAGGAACATAAAGCTTACTACTGTGTGATGATATTAAGATAGTGGTGAAGGTGGTAGTAGTGGAGGAGACCATGGGAATGGTGATAATTAGACATGAGTGTTCAGTCTCCTTGCCATAGGGGTGGCCACCTTCATCTATATGGATTGCATATGTTGATAATTATTTGAACATTTAAAAAAGAAAGAGTGCTCTGCAACAGAAGTGGTACTTAAGCCTGAGTGTTATGGTCAAACTTACACCTTTTTTAAAATATATTTTATTGATTATGCTATTATAGTTGTCCCATTTTGCCCCCTCTATTCCTCTCCTCCCTGCACACCCCCTCCCACCCTCATTCCCTTCCCTCCCCCCTTAGTTCATAGATCTTACATATAAGTTCTTTGGTTTCTATGTTTCCTATACTATTGCTTACTCCCCAATGTCTATTTTGTACCTACCATTTATGCTAGTTACTCCCTGTACCTTTTCCCCAACTCCCCACCCCTCCCCACTGTAACACTCCATGTGATTTCCATTTCTGTGATTCTGTTCCTGTTCTACTGTTTGCTTAGTTTGTTTTTGTTTTCTTTTTAGGTTTGATGGTTGATAGTTATGAGTTTGTTGTCATTTTACTGTTCATATTTTTTATCTTTTCTTTTTCTTAGATAAGTCTCTTTAACATTTCATATAATAAGGGCTTCATGATGATGAACTCCTTTAACTTGACCATGTCTGGGAAGCACTTTATCTGCCCTTCCATTCTACATGAAAGCTTTGCTGGATAGAGTAATCTTGGATGTAAGTCCTTGCCTTTCATGACTTGGAATACTTTGTTCCAGCCCCTTCTTGCCTGCAAGGTCTCTTTTGAAAAATCAGCTGATAGTTTTATGGGAACTCCTTTGTAGGTAAGTATCTCCTCTTCTCTTGCTGCTTTTAGGATTCTCTCCTTCTCTTTAATCTTGGGTAATGTAATTATGATGGGCCTTGGTGTGTGCTTCCTTGGGTCCAAGTGTTTTGGGACTCTCTGAGCTTCCTGGACTTCCTGGAAGTCTATTTCCTTTGCCCGATCAAGGAAGTTCTCCTTCCCTATATTTTCAAATAAGTTTTCAATTTCTTGCTCTTCCTCTTCTCCTTCTGGCACCCCTATGATTCGGATGTTGAAACGTTTAAAGTTTTCCTGGAGGTTCCTAAGCCTTTTCTCATTTTTTTGAATTCTTGTTTCTTCATTCTGTTCTTCAACCATTGATTTGAGTCCCAATTTCCTTCCTGTCATTGTTGGTTCCTTGTGTATTTTCCTTTATTTCACTTTTCATAGCCATCACGTTTTCCTCTATTTTGCAACCATACTCAACCATTTCTGTGAGCATCCTGATTGCCAGTGTTTTGAACTTTGCATCCAATAGGTTGGCTATCTCTTTGTCACTTAGTTCTATTTTTTTCTGGAGCCTTGATCTGTTCTTTCATTTGGGCCATTTTTTGTCTCGGCCTGTTATGTAGTAAGGGGAGGAACCTTAGTTGTTCACCAGGGCAGGGCAAACCACATCACTGTGTTTTGATGCTGTATGTGGGGGAGGGGTTCGAGAGGGAACAATGCCACTTGCTCAGCACTCTGCCAGCTTTCAGTCACTTCCCCCACTACCCACAAGCAAATCGGACCCTTCTGGTGTTGATTTCCAGGTGGGGGGGTTTGTGTATGTTCTAAGACCTGGTGGGTCTCTCCAACGAATTCTCCTATGAGACTAGGAGTTTTCCCACCTCTGCAACCCCTACAAGTTTTTTCAGTCAGGGGTTTTGAGGCTTTATTTCCCTGCACTGGAACCCTGGGTTGCATGGTCTATCTCACTCCCCAGTTGTTCCTCCCAGTTTATCTGCATGCAAATGTGGGAACACCTGCTCTGCCAGCTGCCTCTTCACCTACCCTGGTCCTCCAGCTGCCGTCTTGCCACAAGTCCTCTCCACCCAGCTGCCTGTCTCTGCCTCTCCTACCTATCTGGATGAATGTTTCTTTTTGAACTCCTTGGTTGTTGGAGTTTCATACAGTTTGATTTTCTGTCAGTTGTGGTTGTTTTTTTGTTTTTAAATTTTTTGTTGTCCTTCTTTTGGTTGTGCGAGGAGGCACAGTATATCTGCCTATGCTTCCATCTTGGCCAGAAGTCTGCCTCCAGACTTAAATCTTTTCATGTCTCCAGAGATAGATTTACTTTACTCATACACCTTAAATCCAAGCACTACTTTGTCCTCCACACAAGTTTTCCTACTGCTATTAAAAATTTTTACACATTCAAATAAATGTTATAACATACATGTAAGTTAAAGATAAAAATACTAAAATCAATATCTTTGTACTTAGGGTCTAGCATTTTAAACAATAGAAAATTATTAATATTTAGAAGTTCCCCCTATGCCTCTTTCTGGTTGCAGCTCCTCTCCTTCCCACACTAGAGGTTACAAACATCCAAAATTTGTTTTTATCATTTCATTAGCTTTTACTTATAAGTTGTATGTAAATGTATGTAAGCCCCCAAATATATTGTTTGTCTCTTTGTTGCTGAATTTTTATAAATTATAGCATGTTGATGGATTCCTTAGAGATTGAATTTATTACTAGCTCTATGTTAGTAGTTGACTGAATGAGAACACTGCAATAAATTATTAATTCTTCCATCTATGGGCTTTAGGGCTATTTTCAATATTTAGTCTTAGAACCATATTATTATTCTGAACATTTTTTTACATGCTTCTCAGTGCACACAAGGATGTGGTCCTTCAAGGCATATACTTAGGAGAGTAAATCACTGAGCTGTAGGATATGCACATCTTCAACTTTATGAGATGCCAGTGCTTTTCATAATGATATTATATTGGTTAGAATTTGGTTAAGTGGTGTGAGTAATAAAAAATCCAGAACCACAGTGGTTTAAACCCATGCATTTTTAATTAAATTTTTTGAGAGAGAGAAGGGAAGGGGGAGAGAGAGAGAGAGAGAGAGATTTGTTGTTTCCCTTATTTTTACATTCATTGGTTGCTTCCCGTAAGTGCCCTGACCTGAGATTGAACCTACGACCTTGGTATATTAGGATGATGCTCTAACAAACAGAACTACCCAGCCAGGGCTAAACTCATGCATTTTTATCTCAGGTTCAAGAACTCTGGAACTGGCCAGTCCCAACATGGTAAGGCACTCCACAGTGTCAAAGACCCAGGCTCCTTATATTTTATAGGTCACCTCATATGAATAGTTTCTACCCACAAAGTCAACCCAGGGTCCAAAATTATTTCTGAAAACACAGCCGGGATATTTATACAGTGGATGGCAAGAAGAAGAAAGAAACAAGATGTACATAGCCCCTTTTCCAAGGATCCCCCAGTCAGAACTTACATGGCTATATCTGGCTTCAAAAAAAAAAAATGGGACATTACGCATTCATCCTGACTGGCTATGGACCCAGATAACAATAGATTTCCTATTATTGAAAAAGAAGAGAAGGACTAATATTGGGGGATAACTTGCACATCTGCCACAGTGGTTGTGCCAGTGTGTATGCTACCTGAAGACTAAGAGTGTTTTTTTTATTGTTTTGTTTTTTTTAAGATTTTATTTATTTGTTTTTAGAGAGGGAAGGGAGGGAGAAAGAAAGAGAGAGAGAAACATCAATGTGCGGTTGCTGGGGGTCATGGCCTGCAACCCAGGCATGTGCCCTGACTGGGAATCGAATCTGCGACACTCTGGTTCGCAGTCCACGCTCAATCCACTGAGCTACACCAGCCAGGGCTGGACTAAGAGTGTTTTGTTTCTCTGCCTACTTGTCACAATTCAAATTATCAAACTTTTAAAACTTTTGTCAAAATAAATGTTAAATATTATAACATTTAAAAAAATTGTATCTGAAAGTACAGAGGTTTTATCTTTTAATATGTTTTTTAGTCATTTCGATTTTCTTATCTATGAATTGCCTGTTCATACCTTTGCCATTTTCTGTTTATCTTATTCTTATTGACTTTATGAGTTTTGTATTTAATCTGAATAATAACCTTTCATTAGTTATATTAATTGCAAATTGAAGGAAAAAAATCTTGTCAGTGTCATAGCTTTTATTTTCTTCAAAATGTTGTTTGATAACAGGAAGTTTTTCAGTTTAGGCCCAAACATTTTTAGTGGCCTCCAAATTCAAATTTACTTTCAATCATGATCTGCTACCCCTGAAGAAATTCACATGAATAAATGAGTGGTTTAGGGCAATTCTCAAAAGAATCCCTAATTTTGCCCTGGCTGGGTTAGCTCAGTGGATTGAGCCCAGGCTGTGAACCAAAGTGTCACAGGTTCAATTCCCAGTCAGGGCACATGCCTGGGTTGCAGGCCATGGCCCCCAGCAACCGCACATTGATGTTTCCCTTTCCCTCTCTCTCCCTCTCTCTCCCTCTCTTACCTCTCTAAAAATAAATAAATAAAATCTTAAAAAAAAAGAATCCCTAATTTTTAGCAATGGTGGTGTCATTAGAACACATGTATAAATTCACTGAGTAACTGTTTTTAAGAAAGCATCCATTTGGATGAATTATACATTTGTGAAATCCCTATCACATTATTTAATAGCTGCACTTATATTCTACTTCTAGACTCCTTGT
Source organism: Phyllostomus hastatus (assembly GCF_019186645.2). Taxonomy (NCBI): domain Eukaryota; kingdom Metazoa; phylum Chordata; class Mammalia; order Chiroptera; family Phyllostomidae; genus Phyllostomus; species Phyllostomus hastatus. Next base: position 83,759,185 of record NW_025333977.1, on the reverse strand, counting down.
TACATGAACCATGGGGATCTATGGCTCCCCACAACCAAGCTATCCAGAACTTCTAAAGATGGAAAATAATAAGAAATTTAAGGAAAAAAGTCTTTACTTACATAGCCTACAACTACAGACTCCCCCCATTGTATCACTCAGTAGCAATTTGGTCCCTGGTTAACATATTACTTGTAATTTATTGCAAATTTATTAAACCTCAGTAGCTCTGAAACTTTGTAGCTTATGGATGATCCTCTAATTAGTGGAATTAAAGGATGATACTGTTTCCTTTGATTAATTGGCACGCTCAGAGACTGGGTGCCCTCTGAGGCCTTTCATTTGCCTATTAAGTTACCACATATCAATCTGCTGAAATGGGGAGGGCTGGGGGCTCCATCTACCCATGTGAGGGCAATGTCCTGTGGATCTAATTAAACTACTGTGCTGCTCTTCACCTTTTCCCTTTCTACCCACAATTTTCCAAGGAGTATCCTAAAAGTTATAAAAATTTTAGAAGGAATAAACAATTCATATACATGTAGCAATTTTCCATTTTTAAATTGTTTTCACATATATTACCCCATTTAACTCTCTCAAAAACCCTGCTGAGGACATACACCTTTATTTCCACTTTATAAGTAGATAGTGAGGTTGATAGGCCTCCCAACTTACAAGACAGTAAGTAAATGATCAAGTTGGGACTCACATCTGCATCTTCTTACTCCAAGGTCAGAGCTATCTTCAGTCTGCCATGTTATGTCATTAGAGAGTTATCACAAATCGTATTATGCAAGACAGGGACAAAATGTTACTCTTCCAGCACTGGTCACATTCTGTAAAAAGTACCATTATATTCATGGCTTTGGGGGAAAAGGATAGGGTAAATGGAATTAGTAAAAAGAGAGTTTAAGCATACTAAGGGGAAATTGTGCTCAAAAAGATCCAGTACACAGTGGATGGTAACGTCCATATTTACCATCCTAGACTTTCAAGTTGAGATTGGAATGCTCCTTCATTGCAATGCTCATCCAGATGTCACACATTCAAATATATGGCTGGACGTGTAGATGATTTAGGTTTCTTGGCTGACTTTCTGTGATTTATTTATTTACTTATTTATTTATTTAAAAGATTGCCCTGGCTGGTGTGACTCAGTTGATTAAGCCCCAGCCTACAAACTGAAAGGTCACTGGTTCAGTTCCTAGTTAGGGCACATGCCTGGGTTATGGGCAAGGTCCCCAGCTGGGGGCATGTGAGAGGCAACTGATCTTTCTCTCCCTCACTTTCTCCCTCCCTTCCACTCTCTCTAAAAAATTATTTTCTGTGGTTTAAAAAAACATAACACATTATATTACTGGGGCAAAGAAATTTGCACACCAATGCCTTTGCTGGTCATGTAGTAGAGCCTAGACATGAATAAGGACTTATTTTAGACAGCAGATAGTTCCAATAGCCAAAAGCTGGGCACCTGTCACAAAGCATATTATCTTTGCTGGGTAGAAGCAAGAGAGTATATTTGGAAGGATTGAATAAGGTTCTGAAGGATCATCTTGGTACAAATGCCTATTGTTGTCAGTGTTATTTAAGAACAGCAGGAGGGAGGCATTTCAAATAGAAGTTCAGCTTCTATTCCCAGAAGCCCTTCCAGATCCAGCACTGCTGTGGTCTTTAAGCAATCTGTGAAACTGGCCTCCAGGAAGGGAGGGAGGAAGAAGGCTGAGCTGCCCCTCATGGTATTGTTTGCTAGCACAGAGAATTGGTTGTGGGACTGATTCTGTTTAGTTACTGGTCCTGTTGCCAGAGGCGAGGCCCCTTCATTGAAAGAATGGGAGAGAAAGCTAGGTCAGCTCCCCTAGTAGTAATATACACTGCAAATGTGCTTCAAGCCAGACTTGTCTGAGAAGGCAAAAAGAAAACGTGTACTGTTTTTGTTTTGTTTTGTTTCTCATTGTGAATTCTAAAGGAAGCCCCTGACCTGAAGCTGTGGCTCATTCTAGGAAGAGGTGGGTCTCGAATAGTTAAGAGATGCATGGAGAGAAACTGGCACAGCCTCCAGTTTCTCCATAAGACAAATTGTATGAGGGTGACCAAGCTGCTGTGATCTAGTGCTTCCTAACTCATCTTCTACTGCCAGTTTTGATGTTAGATGTTCAAAAACAACACATCTGCATAGAAATGACAATATGAAATCCTAGGAGAAAAACCCTGTTGCTTAATGGCCTATATCTAGCTTTTCTCCACCACTGCTCCTCTCTTCGCTTCCCTCTAAAATAGCATTTGCCTCTTGGTGATGCCAGCTCCCTCACCTCTTTAAGCTGCTGCAGCAGAGACCCGGGGATTGATGACAGACAGGTTTAATGTGGCTCGCACAGAGCAGTCGCATTTGGCATGGGGGAGGCTGCTGGGAAGATATTCCCTCAGGCTCAGGCACACCAGCTGATTGAAGCTGCTGTGAAATGACAACTAATAGGGGTGTTTTCTTTGATAGTTATTTCATTGAGGGTGCAACTGGATTTAATTTTTTTTTCTCGGTGGGAAAACAATTTAATGATTATTTTTGTTTGCCTTATATTAACAACTGATTCCAGGGTATTCCAGAGGCATTATCTTGGCAGGCGGTATAATGTCTGACTAAAAACTTCAACTGGCAACTCTTCTCAGGTCCTTCCTCTAGGTAGTGCTTATGCCAGGCACCAGTGTGGAGCTGGAAAGCAATGCCAACCACATGCTAGAGATGCCATTACAATGACTGAAAGGATGGGGTGGTGGAGAACACCAGATGAAAAGGTGGCTAAAACATTTTGCAAAAAAAAATTAAATGCTGGTTTGGGGTTGCCTAACAGATCCTATCATGTTACATTTTACTTTGGAAAAGAAGAATAGAATTGGAATTTCAGGTGAGTACCAAGCCCCAACTTGTTTTTCACCTTTTGGAATTCAACTAGAATATGATATCTCCAGTGTTTGCTAGGGCTGCCATAACAAAGTGCCACAGACTAGGTTTACTGTTTAAATTTCTTAAACAATGGAAAATTCTTACAGTTTCAGAGATATGAGGTCTGAGATCAAGCTGTTGGCAGGTCTGATGCTTTGGGTGCTGAGAGGGAAAGATCTGTTCCAGGCCTCTCTCCTTGGCTGGTAGTCAGCTGTCTTCTCCTTGTATGTTCACATCATCTTCCCTCTGCATATTCTCTCTCTCTTTTTTAAAATTACATTTATTGTTTATGCTATTACAGTTGTTCCAAATTTTACTCCTTTGCCCCCTTCCACCCAGTACCCCTTATTCCCTCAGGCAATTCCCACAGCATTGTTCATGTCCATGGGTCATGAATATGTTCTTTGGTTGCTATATTCCCTATGCTGTACTTTACATCCCCATGGCTATTCTGTAACGACCTATTTATACTCCTTAATCCCTTCACCTTTTTCACCTATACCTTCAACACCCCTCCCATCTGCCAACCATAAAAACATTTGCTGTATCTATGATTCTGTTTCTGTTCTGCTTGTTTGTTTATTTTGTTTTTTAGATTCAGTTTTGATAGATACGTGTTTATTGCCATCTTATTGTCCATATTTTTTTCCTTCTTCTTAAACAAGACTCTTTAACACATCGTATAATACTGGTTTGGTGATGATGAACTCCTTTAGTTTTTTTTGTTGTCTGAGAAACTCCTCATCTGCCCTTCAATTGTAAATGATATCTTTGCCAGGGAGGGCAATCTTGGCTATAGGCCCCTGCTTTTCATCACATTCAATATTTTTTGCCAGTCCCTTCCAGCCTGCAAAGTTTATTTTGAGAAATAAGCTGACAGTTTTATGGAACTCCCTTATAGGTAACTAACTGCTTTTCTCTTGCTGCTTTTAAGATTCTCTCTTTGTATTTAAACTTTAATGATAATGTGTCTTGGAGTAGGCATGTTTACATCCATCTTGTTTGGGACTCTCTGTGCTTCCTGTATTTGTATGTCTACTGCCTTCACCAAGTTAGGGAAATTTTCATTATTTTTTCAAATAGGTTATCGATTTCTTGTTCTTCCTCTCCTCCTTTCAGCACCCCTATGATGTGAATGTTGGTATACTTGAAGTTGTCCCAGTGGCTCTTTACACTGTCCTCATTTTTTTTGCATTCTTTTTTTCTTGCTGTTCTGTTTTTTGTTTGTTTGTTTGTTTGTTTGTTTGTTTTTGCTTCCTTATGTTCCAAACTGCTGATTTGATTCTTGACTTCATCCACTCTACTGTTGATTCCTTGTAAAACTATTCTTTATTCCAATTAGTGTATCCTATGTTTCTGCCTGGAACTTTTTTATGCTGTTGAGGTCCTCACTAAGTTCCTTGAGCATCTTCATAACCAGTGTTTTGAACTCTGCATCTGATAGATTACTTTTCTCCATTTTGTTTAGTTCTTTGCTAGAGTTTAATCCTGTTTTTTTTTATCTGGGCCAAGTTTCATTGTCTTCTCATTTTGGTTGCCTCTCTATGCTTGTTTTTATGTATTAGGTAGAGCTACTATGTCTCTCAGGCTTGATAGAGTGGCTTAATATAGTGTGTGTCCTGTAGGGTCCAGTGACACAGCTTCCTCTATTATATAAGCTGTGTACTCAAGGTACACCAACTGTATGGGCTGTGTACACCATACTTTTGTAGTGGAGCATTGGTTGCCATCAGCATATCCAGGGTCAACCACCACTTGTGTTCTGACCATGGTCACACAGTATTAGCTACAAAGTGATCTGCAGATGGCTGGTACTTGTACTGGGCTTGGAAGTGCCAGGAGAGGCCAAGCTGTGAACCAAGGCCAGCTGCAGCTAATGCCAGACCTGGGGCAACTTAGCAAGGATTATTGTTGCCAAAACCAGCCAGTGGGAGTCCTACTGCTTGCTGCTAAACAGGCAAAAGTCTGGAGACAGAGTTCAGTGGAAAGGAAAAAGGGCATTTTATTTAATGACCATACAATTTGAGATAAAGGCAGATTTCTGCCTCAAAGCCCATTACTTCTAAAATATCCAAAGAAAAATAACCCTGCCACCCTCTGCCAGGCCAGAACAATGCTACATTGCACTTTTAATTAAGCCACACAAACCCTAAGTCTTGCTGGCCTGGACCTCCTCCCATTCTACTCTACTGGCTCACTGCCTGCTGTGCTCCTGGCCTGGCAGGCTCTGGAGCACTCAAGGAGGAGCACTGGGACCACTCCCTGACCACGCAGTCTCCAAGGCCCACCAACCCAGGAACCTGAGCCCCTAGTGGCTGATTCAACAAGAAAGGGGAGAGGAAAGCAAAGAGCCTGGTGTTTCTGTGTGCTTTTCTTATTAAAGATGGCTCCCAGAATCCCCTTCACAGAAGAAGTAGATGGGAGGGTATATTCTTCCCCACAATCACCTCCCTAGCCCAATGCATGCACTCTGCATGCTTCTTTCTGCCGAGTCATGATGCATTGCCCCAGTTGCTGGGGCCCAGTTGTTGCATGCATGTGCAGTCCTCAGCACTTCCCAAACCATCCCCCATTTCCAGGAGTGGGTCATCCTGTCACAGTATGGGGCTCCCTGAAGCCTGATGCCACTTGTATGAGAGAATTTAGGAAAATCTAAAGAATGGGCCAACACAAGACATTCACATGGAAAAGCCACTGGAAAGAGCTTGAGTGGGCCTGAAAGTTGGGTGGTGCAGGGCCTCAGAGAATCACTAGGGTGGGGCAGATAGTGTGACCGAAGTTGATTGTCTCAGATATGGTAACTGCCTGCTGGCTGTATGGTGGGAGGGCTCATAAAAAGAACAATGGCCTCTGCCAGCACTTTCACCTGGGAGAAAGCTACCCCACAATTCTTACCCTGATGCCAGACAATTCAGTTTCTTCCCCTATTTCTCTGATGCCTTTCAAGCTGCTGCCCTGGCACTGGCATTCAGTGGGAGTAAGTCCCAGTAAGTCTGTGAATGGGCCCTTTAAGGAGAAACTGCCTGGGATTCCAGCAGTTCCTGTCTTCCACAGCCTCAGTCCTCACAAATTGTTACAGCCAGAAGTTATGGAGACTTATCTTACTGTCACTGGAACTCTGGGCTGGGGGACCCAGTGTAAGAATGGGGCCCTCACTCCTAAAAATCAGGAGATATTTCTGCCACACATCCATGTGGGACCAACCCGTTCCACATCTCTGCCCCTCCTTTCAGTTTTGATATGGCTTCTTCTTTAATTTTGTAATTGTAGGACTTCCATTCAGCTCAGTTTCTGATGGTTCTGAAGGGTTAATGAGATGCAAAGCTATATTCTGCCTAAAACCAGTGCCTGTGCTCTTAACTACTCTATTATATTATATAGAACCAACCATTTCCTAAAACAGGCTTTAAAAACTGTTTTAATGACAAAACTCTCTCTCTTTCCAGCCAGACTCTGGCATTGCACTCTATTATACAGCACAGATATGCAAGCTATAAGTCAAGGACAGGGATACAGAGGGATGCTGTCTCCCCATTTCCTCTTCTTGGAGGGTCCACCAGTTTGAAAGTCACAGCCCTGAATCATGCCTGAAGTCCCTAAACTTTTGGACTCTCTGCCTTGGAAACTTTGAACACTCTCATCTGTTCTGATTTCCTTCTCCCTACAAACTTTATAATGCTATCTTCTGCTCAAGAAAGAATCTGGGGCTAAAATCCTGAATGCTTGCCCAAAGAATTATATGAAACCCTGAACTAGTTTATTAGTGTCATCTAGTTATAGTGATAAAAACATAGTTAGACCTAGTAACAGCATAGAATACTGTAAATTATTTCTAAGGGGAATAGAAACATCTAGATCAGGAGACATTCCTGGAACCTGTGTCTTAAATACAGGATGTGGTTTGCTGATGAAGGGAGGGAACAATTATTCGGCACCTCTCTAGGTATAACATTGAGTGCTCTGCATGGGCCTTATCATTTATTCCCCATCAGAGCCTATGGAGAGGCTTGCACACCTCCTGGCCTCACTTCTACCAGCTTCCCCTCCTCCTCCTGACAATAGGAATGCCTAGAAATTGATCTCATTCAAGAGGAAAAGTTGTATCATTTGGAGACAAAAATAAGAAAAGCACTTAATGCTTCACTTGCTGACTCCTCTGCAGAAAAACAGCCTTCGCAGCCACTCGTCTGCAGGAACACATCCTGCTATGGAATATTATCTTCTCATCTTCTCTGCCATATGTTCAGGCAATCTGTGTTTCACAGTCTATGTTAATGCACTGAGTCAGAGGCAGTGGGGTTCACTGGGCTAAGCACAGCCTGCAAAATTAAGGGGTGTGAGTTCTAATTCTGTCCTTTCCCCCAGCTTGCTGGATGACCTTCAGGGAAGTGATATCAGCCTCACATTGCCCTCCATTTCCTCCTCACTTACCACACATGACTTACAATACCTGAGCAAATTGAAGAAAAATGCTAACAATGCCAGTGAAGAATTTCACAAACATCTTTGAAGCTTTTAAATGCCCATCATATCAAAATACTGTACTGGGCCCATTAAACATCCTTAAAAAAAAGATCCCTACCTTTTATTCATTTGTAATCTAGTTGGAAAATGAAGCATATTTATAAGATTTCTTAAAATCAACATGGTCCCTCTATAATTTAAAGTTATATTAAGAAGTCATTAAGAAAGGCATTACATAACTCCTATAACAATTCATTTATGTTCACACATGAAATCCTTCATAAAATGAGCCAAAATATGCACATGTATACACATGCCTATGAATAAACAAAAACATGATCATTTTCATCTCAAAAAATGAAAGGCTCGGGAATGGTTATTACTACATTTCTGTCGATAGCAATATTTTTCTTCCCTTCTCATGGTCAGAGATCAGAGCAGCTTCCTTCCTCTCTCACTCTCCTTTTGGGAAGCCTGAGCAGCACACACCTAAAAGCACTGAATGAAAGATCAAGGTGACATAGAGATTGCAGACAAGAAAGGACCTTCCATAATGAGCTGATAGTTTAGTTACAGGTGGGAGTCTTGTGGTATAGGAGAGCATGTTTTTGGAGCTCTCCTGCATGAGTAGCCACTATGTCTTCCAGAAAAAGGTACAAAATGTCTTTCTCTAAGCACTAAAACTACACAGATATTACCAGGGCTTTGAAATGGAAGCAAATGAAGCATTAAGTTCATTGAAATTATACCACAAAGGCATTTGAGGCAGACACGGAAAATACAATATCCTTAGCTTCTTTGTCCTGGTATAGAACTCACAGTAGTAACATAGTTGTCATATAAGGGCAAAAACTGGTAGAATATTATCCCTAATGTCCCTTTATAGGTTAGGCATTTCAATCCCATTGCCACAGGTGTATCAGGGTTTAGGTCTTCTCAAAGAAGAGATTAAAACTTCCTGGCTGGCATAGCTCAGTGGATTGAACCTGGGCTGCGAACCAAAGTGTCACAGGTTCGATTCTCAGCCAGGGTACATGCCTGGGTTGCATGCCATAACCCCCAGCAACCAAACATTGATGCTTTTGATGCCTCTCTCTCTCTCTCTCTCTCTCTCTCTCTCTCTCTCTCTCTCTCCACCCCACCCTCCCTCTCCCTCCCTTCCCTCTCTAAGAATAAATAAATAAAATCTTTAAAAAAAAAGTGAATATACCAGGGACAGGGACTCAGGATACTCAGAACACAGCTTGGGGCCTGGATAGAAATGCAAGGTATTGGTGAATGTTAGGTTGGTCTACAACCACAAAGTGCTTAAGGTGAAAGTTTCCTAAACAAATAGGCTCTGTTTTCCAACATAAGCTATTGGCACAATGGTTGTAGCCACTGGGAATGAGTGTGGTATGGAGCAGACTCCTGTGTCTGTCTTCACTGGACCTTCCTGCCGGTCTGATATGAATTTTTACCTCTTATGGGTACAGTATTTCTTCCATTAAAAACAGTATACTTTTCAATGCTTATCATGAATACTTTTACCTTGCATAAATTATTCACTTAATTTGAGTTAAACTTCTATAAGAAATTCACAAAGAGGAATGCTCAGGGTACACTCAAAACAATATTGGATTAATGTAAATGTTTAATTTATTAATTTTGACCATAAATGGTGGTTGAGGATATAGTTGGACTAAGATTCTCAAAAACAAAATAAATAAATAAAAGTAGGCTTTCAACTTCAGGAAGACTTACAGCATCTAAAACTTTTGGAGTGACTTCTTTAGGAAATCTATTAGGGAGAAATTGGGGCTGAAAGGAAGAATATCTTAAATCCAAAAAACTTTTGAAAATCCCGAATGTGCTAGAATTAAATGTCAACTGATATCTTTTATTGGAGAATATTGAGTTGGCCAAAAAGTTTACTTGGTTTTTTCATAAGATGGCTCTAGTACTACTGTTCATTTACTTCATTTGGAGTAATTTTGTTAGATTGTAATATGAAAGCTGTCATGTTGGCATGCATTTTAAAAAGAGCATTAAAATTGGTGAATTTTTGTGTAGCCATTTTAATATTGAAGGTGGAAGAAAATATGCAACATTTTTGGCATACTATGTTTTATTATTTCAGTAAAGGTAAAAACAACTGAATGCAAAAAAAAAAGAAAAAAGATTTGTGCAGTGTATGGAGAAAGTACTGTGACTGACTGACTGACTGACTGACTGACTGTGTCAAAAGTAGTTTGGGAAGTTTTCTGCTAGAGGTTTCTTGCTGGATGATGCTCCATAGTCAGGTAGACCAGTTAAAGTTGATAGAGATCAAATTAAGACATTAATTAAGAAGAGTCAACATTATACCATGCAGGAGAGAGCTGACATACTCATAATATCCAAATCAATAAAGTCATTGGTGAAAGTGAAAAAATGTGTCTTTTATTTTACAGAAAATTATCAAACCAACTTTTTGGCCAAACCAGTAGTTAAAGAATTGTAAAAGCTTTAACTGTATGTCCCCAAAGTTTTCCTTCTCAATAAGAGAAGGATAGAAGAGATTTCTTCTATCATGGAAGCAAGATGACAGGTACCTAAATCCAAATTTTTAGTGAATTTTTTTCTGCATGATAAGTCTTTACTTATCTCCACTTGTCTCTACTTTCATGGAAGTTATCTTTAGAAAATAAGTAGGTAAGTAGATAAGACCTACCAAAAAGTAGGTCTTATCTAAGAACAGACGTGAACAACAAGCTGTATGTCATGAGTCAATTGAAGACTGTGGTGCAGAAATAGCGAATTTACTTCTAAATAAAAGAGGGTAGACACTCAACTGTGTCAGTCTGTCAAGCCAAAGAATTTTTCCCCTGTGTATTAAGATCATTTGGAAATAACTAGTTAGACTACAATAGAAGCTTGTCTTTTTTAGGGTTGTTTTTTCCAGAACCACACAGTCACTCATTCTTGGATAGGAGGCCCACTAGTTGAGATTTGTTTGCAAAAGAACCTCATGTGCAGGTTCAGGCCCCAACCCGCTGATCTCACCTATCCCAGTGCTTTGCCAAGTCTTCCCCTCCACTCAGATTTTAAGTTTTCCAATATAGCTACATGGAGATAATAATCATGGAAGTGATCATAAGCTCTTCTAAAAAGTTGTTATGGGGAGTAGTATGTCTCCAGGTGAGGTTCTAGAAATGAAGGTGAATCATGGTAACCTACATTTGAACTTGGTTACACCCCTGGTGACCATGTATATGGCTCCACTTGTTTTACTCATTGATAATACCTTGAATTTTCTAATAAAACTCTTGAGGAGAAAAAAGATCTGATACTGGCCTAATGAAAGCATCCAGTTATTTATACGGAGGACCTCACTCCTTTTGCCTGCCAAAATAGTTAAGGATGATTGGGGACCACTGACCTTCCCAGGATCAAAAGCATTCGTTTTGGAGATTTGTTTTGGAGGCAGCTCCAGAGTCACATGAGTTCCCTGAGCAGCAAAGCAATTGGGATGTAGGTGCCACAAGTGCAGCAAGCAGAGACACTTTCATTTGCTATTGTTTGTACAAAGTACCTGACTAATTCTGATTTATGCCTCAGATCTCCACTTAGATATCGCATTTCCTCCAAAAAGTAAAAATTAATAATACACACAGACAGAGCTACATACTGGGTTAACACTACTTTTTTTTTACCATCAGCAATGACTTGCTACAATGACTTGTTAGATAATCATTCATGACAATAACACTTATAAATTGGTAACACAAAAGAATTTTCTTTGACATAAGGGGGTCAGCCAAACAACTACAGTAATCATTGTATCTGTTGATTTCAAGTTTACCCTTAAAGTAAATGTAAGTTCCCTGAAGATATCATACTGATTTTATTTATTATTGTATTCTTAGATCTAGGACAGTGTCAAGTATAAGCAATATATACTTTATGATTAATAGATATTTGTAAATGAATGGATTAAAGAAATGAATGAAGTTTGATATTATTTCTATTTTCAGGGGATAAGAATGTGATCTGCTGAGATATTTAGTAAAGAAGTTATCAGAACCAAACCAAGAGCATAGGTGAAACAATTATAATTCTGGAGAAGCAATAAAAAAACAACAGAGAAATCCTATCAAGATGCAAGCATTGAGCATGTGTACCAAGTTGTAAGAGAAAATATTAGAAACATTAGGAAGAAAACCAGTGGAAGGGTGATGCCAAAGTCAAGTACAGAAAGACTGGCATAAATTACCAAGGACTAGATGAACACACAGGGTCAGGAGTCAGGAGACACCAATCTGGTAACAAGGCATGGAGCATTTACAAGGAAATAATTATGAAACTACTTTAAGAAAGTTGCCTAGTGTCTTCCTCTTTGGTCAGAGTAGTCATAAAGGTAACACCTAATAAATGCTGAGCTCTGGGAAGAGAATGCCTTTTGTTTACCAGCCATCTTAAAAATCATATGTTCAGTTAAAAGCACATTGCCCTTTCATTCCAGTCTATATTTGGCCCCAACATTGAAAGATCTTGGCTTTAGTGCAGCTGAATGTTCTATCTCAGTGCTGCAGCTGATGCATCCAGCAGGAACATTTCACACCTTTGCATTTTTTCCAGTCCTCTTCCTTCTCTGCATTTGTCATGTGCATTTCAATTTCCCTGGCTTCTTACTAAAAAAAACAACTTGGTTACTTTTACACAGGGATTCTACCATAGGGAGCAAAAACTTATTTTTTCTTGTTCCCCATGGTAGTTTTCCTGTGCTTGTATATCTGGAAGAAGAGACAGGTTAATTTCATCCTTTCAGTATGAGCTCCCAGAGCTATGTACATGAACGCCCAAGGGTGGGGGAGTGGAGGAAGGGCACTGTCATTCAATCAAATCTTGTCTTTTAATACAATGTGTTACTTATAAGGATAAGTGTATTTAGAAATTCACATCATTTCAACTAGGGCATCTTCACTGTTAAGACCTGATACAGAAGAAATAGAAATGTTTTTGGATTTAACCCTCTGGCCCCACGAGTTTCTCTATTTCATGCTTAAATGATACAGTAAAGTGAATATTGCCTTTCTGCATAGCTCAATCAAAGACTTGACCTATATAGACATACTTTCTCTTAGCTGGCTCCTAAATACTCTCCTAAATGTGTAGTCCTAGGGTAGAGCCCTAACACTGGCCCTCCCATTGGCTGGCTCCCTGCCTGGAGATGTCTGAGTAAGCTGTAACATAACAAGAATGCAAAGAAACACAATTGGTAGTATGTTACCTGTTGATGCTGGCTCATTCCGAGTTCATCCCATTCTACTTTGACACCAGTTGCTAGTTCAAAAACTTGTATCACACTTAATTGTCAACTTGCCAATTTGAATCTAAGCATGAGTTATTAGGAATCATTTTTAAAATTATTTGTATAACTTTTAATTAAAGTATATATGCATACAATAGAGATTTAAAAATTTATGTATGACTTTGATGACTTTGCACAATGTGAACATATTATTACCACATCCCATGTCAAAAAAATAAAACATGATCAGACCAAGATGATTCCCTCATTATTACATCATGACTTCTTTCACCAGAGATAGGTTCTCTCTCTGAAATCAAATGGGATCTCATGATATCTACGCTCTCATGTTTGTCATCTTTCACTCAGTATTGCATATATGCCACTTATAATATCGTGTCATCTGCAAATAATGACAATTTTGTTCCTCCTTTTTAATTCTCATAACTTTCATTTTTCTTGCCTTATTGCATTACCTGAGAGTTTCAGTAAAGTATGATTAGAAAGGAGAGTAGAAATTCTTGTCTCATTTTTTTTAAAGGGTAAACTTTCAATATTTCATCGTCAAATATAATGTTCACTGTAGCTGTTTGGTTGATCCCTTAATGTCAGAAAATCCCTTTCTAATTACTAGGTATTATTGTCATGAATGATTATTAAATTTTACTAAATCATGTTATGCATATATATAGGGATTATATAGATTTTCATCTTTATTCTGTTAATATGGTAAATTGCATTATTTTTAAATGTTAAATCAGCTATGTTTCTGAGAAAAAAATCTAGCTTGCTTTGCAATGTTATATGTGATAATATATATGATTTTGATATGCTAATATTTTATTTTTGTAGAAAAAATAGGCTTATTATTTTCTTTTCCTGAATTTTTTTTTGGTCAGGCCTTGTTATTCAAGTTATAATGACTTCAAAAAATGATTTTGGAAATGTTCCTCCCTTTTTAGTCTCCAAAAGACTTTTTCTTCTGATTTTTCCCGCCCAGCTTAAATGATTGTAAAAGTTCATCAATGAAGGCCCTGCAGTTCATTCTATGGGAAGATTTTAAATATGCATTAAGTTCATTCAATAGCTATTGGGGTATTTAGGTTTTTTTATTTTTCTTGGGACAATTTTGGAAAATTGTTTCTCAAGTGATACATTACTTTCATCCAAGTTTTCAAATATATTGGCACTAATTGTTTACATCTAGTTTTTATGTTTTTAATGTTTACAAATACTGTAGTACTGTACACTTCTTTGTTCCTGATATTCAGAAGTTTTCATGGGTTTCTTTTTGCTAATAATTTTATATAAGTGTTAGCAACTTTATTGGTCTTTTTAAAGAACTTATATTATTGGCTTTGTTTTTTTTATATTATATCTGCTTTCTGTACTACTAACTTTTACCTTTTATTATTTCTTTCCTTTATTTGGGTTTTATTTTCATTCAAAGCTTCTTGAAATATATTTTATACTGTTTCTAGCCTTTTCAAATTTTCAAATATATATATGAAGATAGAAATTTATCTCAAATACTAATTTAACTGTGTCTCTCAAGTTTTAATGTCTTATTTTCATTTTTACACTGTTCAAATTATTTTAAATTTCCATTTTAATTTTTTGACCTATGGCTTATTTAGAAAAGTGTTGCTTAATTGGACATATTTGTTCTTTTTCTAGTTATTTTTTAATTATTGAGTATTAGCTTAATTTTACTGTGGTCAGAAAACATTCTCTCTGAAATATTTCAATCCTTAAAAAATTATTCAGTCTAGCTTTGTGGTTCAGGATATGGTAAATTTTGGTAAAGGTAACAGGAGCACTTGAAAAAGAAAAACATGTCTTATGTTGTGGTTGTATGAAGCATTTTATATGAATTAGGTCACTATTAAAGTTTTTCAAATCTTCCATATATTTATTAATTTTGTCTTTTTATTTTATTAGCTACTGAAAAAGATGTGTTGAATATTCTACTTTGTGGATTTTTCTATTTCTCTCTTTGGTTCTGACCATTTTTGTTTTATATATTTTCAATTATGCAATTAGGTATATCCAAATTTAGGATTATATATATTCTGCTTATTATTTATTATTATGAAAGGTCTTTCTTATCTCTAGCAGAAACCTCTGACTGAATTTCTTTTTTAATTCTGGTAAAGCTACATTAACTTTCTTTTATTTAATGTTTGCATGGTATGCCTTTTTCTAAACTTTCAAACTTTTTGTGTTTTTGTATTTAAGATATTCCTTTTTGAAATAGCATATCATTTGATATCTAGTCTGACAACTTATATCTTGTAATTGGAATATTCCATGTATTTGTATTTATATCAGTAATATAATTACTGATATTTTATGCCATCATATTATGTTTTTCTCTTTGTCTTATCTCTTATATTTCTTCATTTATACCTTCATTTGGATTCATCATGTATTTTGAAAATTATTCCACATTCATTAGTTTGTTCATCATATACTTTTAAAAATTATTTTTAGTGGTTACCATGAAGAATGCTTCCAAAACTCTAATTACACTTATCATAAACCTCCTATCATGTTCTGTGTATCTTGCATACACATTGCTGTATTTACTTTTAAAAATGCCCTATGCATAAGTCTAGATCAATTTAACTTTTGAGGTCACTATCCATCATTATATCTATCTTTTGAATATTGGTTCAAATTCTGATTTTAGTATATTTTATTTTAGAGATTCTGTTCCTTGTTAAAGTTGTCCAAGTTGTCCTCTATCTTCTTGGACATATTATTTACACAGTGTTAAATTCTGCCATCTGATAGAATCAATACCTGGATAACCTATGGGTGGGTTTATTTATTAATTTTTGGTATATATTTTCTCTTAGTCTCTGGTCATCAAATCCTATTTCTGGGCATGTCTGGTAATGTTTTATCAACTCAGAAATTGTATTAAACAGTACTAGAGACTCAAGGCAATGCTGCCTTCCTCCAAGAACATTTGTTAGAGCATGCACAGATTAACTTGACTCAATCAAAGCTAGTCTATTTCATGTTTGTTATTACACTTGGTGTATAGTCTTCCAAAGGTCTCAGCTGAAAGCATGTGCTATTTAACAGGGCTCATTAGCAAGTTTACATTCAACTTTCATTGCTCAGTAATATGAAAATGAAAAAAATCTCTGTTTAGATATTTTAGTGTCTCTCTCTTTTAAAGATTTTATTTATTTATTTTGAGAGAGAAGGGAAGGGATGGAGAAAGAGAAGGAGGGAAACATCAGTATGTGGTTGTCTCTTGAGCACCTCCCACTGGGGACCTGGCCCAAAACCCAGGCATGTACCCTGACTGGGAGTCCAGTTGGTGACCCTTTGGTTCATGGGCTGGCGCTCAATCCACTGAGTCACACCAGACAGGGCAGATATTTTTGTCTCTTAACAGCATTTTTCTGTTGTTGTGTTTTTTTTTTGCATCTTACCAAATGCATATACATTTTTGAAGTTGACATATATATTCAGAGGAAATTCCTCGAAGACCCCAGGATTTGCCCCCTCATGTTCTAGCTGCTTTGGTAGTACTATGCATATAGTATGTATGTATGTATGTATGTATGTATATATGTTATGTCTGTCTGTCTTCCAGTTCAGGGACTAATGCTTTCTCTTGGGCTCTTTGCCCCATACTTTGAAATCAACAAATATTCCAAATTCCAAATGTGGGGAAAAGCTGCAAATGTGTAACTTACCTCAATGGCTGCCCTCCCTTGTGAGATCTTGCCATGCCCCATCTCCCAAATCCAGCTATCTAGGTTGCTTTCTGATAATTTGAAAAGTTTTGTGGGGTTTATTAAACCCAACTTCTATAATTTTTAAACAGAAGAGTTAATATAATACCGCTTACTTAGTCATACCTAGAAATGGGAAGTCCCGTTAATTTTTATGTTGATTGTGATGCTTTATTCAATCAATATATATTAAATATATAAGTAAAGTTTTCAAAGAATGTTGTATTTAAGAGTCTGAATTTAAAACAAGTTCTCCTTTAGACTCTTATTGTGTTGAAAATTTAAGAGTACACTGACATTGCTTTATCAAAAGTTTTAACTGAACCGAGTAGGTAATGTCAATAAGAACTCAAAAGCAACACCCTGGCTGGTATAGCACAGTGGATTGAGCAAGGACTGTGAACCAAAGTGTCGCAGGTTCGATTCCCAGTCAGGGTACATGCCTGGGTTGCAGGCCATGACTCCCAGCAACCGCACATTGATGTTTCTCTCTCTCTTTCTTTCTCCCTCCCTTCCCTCTCTAAAAAATGAATGGATAAAATCTTAAAAAAAAGAAATTATAAAAAAATGCAATAAAGGAAATATGTATTTCCCTTGATTAAAAAAAAAAGAACTCAAAAGCAATATTTGTTCTTGATGATTGACCTGTGATTATTGAAAGTTGTCTACTTAGGCAACTATGACAGTTTCTATGACAGTTAAGACTCTATTAAGTTGAAACTTTAAAAAAACAGTTAAGCAATTTTATTTCTTAAAGCAAATGTCTGATTTCTTCTAAAGTTTCCAGTTACATTGTAAGGAAAAAAGTGTTGGACCCTAGGACCAGAACACTTGATGGCAAGATACTTGAAAGCCACTGGTTACTCTGTTTGTGTCAGCAGGATGTAGTAAAAAGACTATTGCTCTGGTGTGAGAGCAATAGGAATCACAGTTCAGTGGCTTCAAAACTTCAAACTTGTATGATGTTTAGTAAGTATTTTATCCTGCCTCTCATCCTTCACCCCTTCACAACATCTGAATCCTGGTAGAGCTTAGAAAGATATATTACAACCCTCAGTCCTCCACATGGGAGACAAAGACCCATGATCCTGGGCCCCCCTATGAATATCTAATAGAACAGGTCCTTAGTCTGAGCCCTGATCCAGATTTATCCCAGAGATGCTCGTAGAAAATTACATTTTATAGATACTCATTGAGCATCCATTATATGCAAAATATTTTATTAAGTTTTTTAGGAATATATGTGAGCCATAATTGGGGAGTTTATAGTTCAATATCCAAGTAAACAAGGCAAAATAAGGTAAAGCTGCTCAGAGTATGCAAAACATGGAGCTTATATCTGATTAGAAGACTGTAGAGAAGAGGAAAAGAAAATAAGGGTAGGCTTCATGATGAAGATATATTTAAGATCAGCATTGAGGAAATGTATAGAATTTTGATAGATAGACATGTGGAAAGGAGGAAATGCATATAGGGGAACCTATTCAAGTGGCACAGTAATTTGGACAAATGCACAGAGGGAGGGAACATGATTGGGCCCAGTAGACTAAAGGGAGGCACCATATTATAGAGGTTAAGAAGCTCTGGCTATGGAGTCAGATATTCTTGTGTTCAAATTCCAAGTCTGTCTCATATAAGATATGTGACCTTGAACAATACCTAACTCTGGCTCTCACTTTTCTTATTTGTAAGATGTGGATAATGATAGTAACATAAAGAACTATTGCAATGATTAACTAAGATAACTTATTAAGTATTTATCACATAAGCACTCTTTAAGTGATACCTAGGATTACTTCAGGATTGGCAGAACAAGGTGCACTAGGGTCTCAGAGCCTTTGAAACTTACCATATTTTATTTCCATTGGGAATAATTAATCTACAAGAGGGTGGAACTGCAAGAGCTGAAACTTAGAAGTCCTCTTTAAAGTTTCAAATTGACAATCACCCAGGGGTTCAGTGTAAAACATGAGGCTGAATTTCAAATAGGCAAAACTGCAGCGTTATTGATAACAATGTGTGTATCCAAAGAGATTGTCTTTAATAGCCTAGGGTCGATATGTCCTTAATTTCAATGAGAGCTAATACCTCACCTTCAGCCCTTCATCTTCTCAGCAGTGCCAGCAAGGACATTCCTACTGAGAAAAGGTTAGTACAAACTCTAAATGCCTCAACCAGCAGCAGCTTCCTTTCCCAGAGGACCACTGGCAAGAGTGTACTGTCAGAAACTTATCATTACCACCAGCCATCACCCTCATTAAGTACGGTGAGAAAACTATATTAATGATATATAAGGAAGTCTGTGGATTTGGTTATGTACATTTTCTTCTTAAGAAATCCCTAGCTTTAGAGCCACCAATTTCTGGGAAATCGTTCGTAAATAAGCCTGTTATAAAGAGATGCATTCTCCCTCACAGAGAGAAAGGTAGTTAGAAACAGTTTGGGAATTTCCCCCAAAGGCTTGTTTGAGGACTGGTTCAGAACTTCTTGGCAAAGTGGGATCCTGTAAGAGTTACCTTCAACCCCAGATCCCAGGAGGTAGCAGTGAGTGCAGATGGAGAGCAAGAAACTCTAAATCTCCATATGTATAGTTTAGCTCCAGTTTTAGTTTGGACCTGAGAAGGTGAAGTGGCATTGCCCAGGCTATTTCACCCTTTAAGTGAGAACAGCTTAAGCAGGAGATGGTAGCTGTCTATTAGGGAAATCTCAGAGGGGCTTAAGGAAGTAAGATCTCCCAGGGAGTTAAGAGCGGACAGCTGCCTGTCATGTGCTCAGGCTCTAAATGATTTTAAAGGGAATAGTCAGTCTAAAATAGGAGTAGAGCAGTAAGAAACCAGCATTCCACTTACTCTTTTCTTGTGGGTGGACACTCAATTAGGGGTGAATGTAGTTCATTTTGACTTCATATGAAAGAGGGAGGAACTGCTAGCTCCCAAACTTTGTAGAAGGGTGTGTGCAGCTGATCTAGAGGAAAAGTCAAGATAGATGCCAAGAAGTCAGAGCCACATCAAAGAGAATGAGAATAAAACTATAATCTAAGTCTTAGTCCAGCTGACCTCCCCAACTCTCTTCCCAGGACTCTGACATGCATCCAGTGCTTCTTGCCTCTCTGGCTCACCTGCTGCACCACAAGTGGAACCTTGTTCTAGGTGTTTATTTTTTGTGGAGTTTTTTTTTCAATAACTTGCTCCATTACTAAAATGCATTTCTCCTTCACATAAACACTCACCTTTCAAATCTCATTTCAAATGAATTCATCTCTTGAACTTTAAAACTGAAACTGATCTTTTCTTCCTATGAGCTCTTTGTAACTTATGCTGTTCATCTGTGAAATTCACTGAGTACTTTTTTATTGCATTGTATTATGCTTATTTGAGTCTATACTCATCTCCTTCCAATAGACTATAAAATCAATCTGTGAAAGCACTAATGTTGACAACTCAATATGAGGAAACTTTGAAAGCCATGGATGCTAGTATGGTTTTATTTTTACCTTTAATGTAAACCTAAGAATTCAAGGTAGGTTTTTATCCAAAGTTTCCAAAATGTGGTCTACAGATCAATTGCATGAAAATTTACTGGCGAACTTTAAAAATATGCATTCTTAGGCTTCGCTGCAGGCCTACTGAATCAGAATCTTTGAAGAAGGACCAGGAAATCATGCATTTTAACAAACACATCAAGAGTGTCTAGTATGTTCAAACTTGAGATGATGAAATCATCCTATTTTTGGTTATAAGCAACAACAAAAATTGTGAGGGAAACTAGAAACATTACTGTAAATTTTTTATTACAAGAGTATAGAACACATTTCTGAATGTGGCACGCTCTTAAAGCACATATTCTCCACTGAGTGGTTGTTTCTTTAATAGTGTGAGATAATTACCAGTTATACAGGAGATAATCTCCAGTATAACTGGACACAATAGTGTGAGATGATCTCCAGTTATACAAGAGAAACTGACTCAGTCATCATGGCCTAGCTTTGGCTGAGTTTTTTGAAGCAGATCCTTTTGCTCCTCAGATACCAATAGAATTATGACCCTTTGTGATAGGAAATACTTGCACTTTCATAAGACAGCCAGGTTTTAATATAAAGGAGAAAATAATAAAGATACACACTTGAAGCCAGACAATATTTACAATGGAACTTAAGAGAGACACTAAATTTGTTGGCAAAGCCATTTATTGTTTTCTTTCCTTAGCCTATTCTTTCATTTCTGTCATTGTTTAGCATGAATCTGCAGTTTCTTCCTTTAGCAACTAGCCAGATTACCAGCATCTTTTGCAATACATTCATTTTAGCAGCATGTAGTGAATAAATATCAAGTTATTCCATAACTAATAGAGAAAATGTAATAAAAAATGAAGTAATTTTCAGAAAGAAATAAAACATCCTTCAGGAAGCAATCTGGTGCCACGAGAGGAGCATGATGGTGAATTCTGAGATAAGGTCAATGCCTACTTGTTTTGTCTTACTTTAGGTTATACATTTCTCCCCTCATTTTGTATTTTATGTCTTTCTAAGATAGGGAATCTAAGACTGGGGCTCCACTGAAACTTATATCTCAATGCTAAACTCATTTAACTATTTGTGAGAACCCAGGTTGTCATTAGCAGAACATCTCCATTCACATTCATCAAGTTAATCCTGTGACAGATAGCATATCATTTTGTGACCTCCAAGGCCTGCTTTTAAAGTCAAAGGGTCTCTCTGTTATTTTGTTCCTATATAAGCCAAAAGTCATAGACCAATGAAGTCAATGAAGAAGATGGAATCTGAAAGTCAATGACGCAGACAAAATAAAAATTATCAAGTTCTATGTTGTTATAATAAATTATTATTTACCTAACACCTGCTGTCCTGATGCTAGGATCTCAAAATAAAATTAGGCACGGTTCTGAAATGGATTAATCACGGTCTTATAAAAAATATTCACAGAAACCAAAAAAATATATACATTTTAGTTTGAATGGAGGTTTGTACCAATGATCATTTTGGTAGTTTTGTATGACTGCAATTATCCATATACTGAAAATTACTGTTAATCTTCCTATATTCATACATCTACATTTAAGAAGATATATCTAGACAATGAAATTTTTGTGTGTTATGTCTTCTTTTGTCCCTACATTTTATGTGTTTCTGAAAACATTCTATAATTCAAAACTCACATTATTCAGGACTAATTCTACTAAAGATGGCATGGATTGATATTTTGCTTACCTAAAGTGATGCCTCTATGTTATAAGTGCATAAACATAGTTAGCAATTTATTCAACATGACATCTCTGATAAAATATTATCATGAATTTCTGTTAAATATTTTGGGAGCTATTCATTATAAGCAAAACCTGATATAATAGGAAATTTAAATGGTTAATTATTGGAAAACTCAGTTCAAATATAGAAATGATAAAAATATATTTCATAAAAAGTTTAATATGTCAATGTACACAAGTGAGCATATATTCATATCCTTATTTTATGATTTAGTATCATGATAATTTGGGGGAATATAGGTCTGCTTAATAGTGTTCAATGTTTTTTCTTCTCATAAACTACACCCATAGCAAATTGCCTTCATGTTCCTATTTTAGATTCTTTTAACTGCAGTGAAAACCTGAAGACTTCTTCTGAGCACAGTATTTTTACATTTGCTTTCAATCTTTTATTGTTGTCTTGCCCACATCCAATAAAATAGTACTTAAAACTTTTCTCTAATAACTATTTCCAGTGGATTGACTATAGTTTAAATAAAAACCTTTTGAACACATATTATAGTCTACACAATATTAAGTTAACTTAACAATTACTAGGATGACTGTGAGAATCAGGTTTGGTAATAAATACAACCCATGTCTAAGTAAGCATACAGCTTAAATGTGGAGGAAGTAGGTAGGCATAGTCAATACCATTCAGCATGCCTTGGCCATGCATCCCTTTTAACAGAGGAATAGAGGGTTCAAAAGCAGATGTGGTAAAGAAAAGGCTGGTTTAGAAATCAGACACTGTTTTAAAATTTGTATATAATGTAAAACATTATGTTTTTATGCAGCCATAGTTATTTTTAAAAAAAATTATAATTCACATAAAATTTTACTGCATTGAGCTATATTCCCTATTCATTGTGCCTAAAATTAAAGAATCCTACACTAGATGCTGGTGTTACTGATTTTTCCTCAGAAAAATTTTATAGGAAAAACTTTAAAAGTAGGTAGATAAATAAGACACACAGTTTTCTGATTAAATTATGCTTTGTGATTTAAAAGTATCTTAAAAATATATATTATTTTAAAGGCATCTTTAGTATAATTCATGAGTGTGTGGAAGACATACAATGTGGAAAAAAGTTAAAATTAATTAAAATAAATGAATAGAATTTATGTACTTAACTAAATGGCAATGACTATTAATTGAAGCTTTATCTAAGTCTGAAGTTACTCAGATCTAGTTTGCATATTTGCTAAAACTTTCCACCTGGTGTCAGAACTCCCCTAATTAGCTAACTTAAGTGTGGTGACTTTACTGTATGCTCTGTTCCATATATTTCCTGCATCTAAAACTGTGCCCAGAATATTGTAGGACCTTAATCTAATAATTTTAAATGAATGCATTGAATAAATTAACTTTGGATACAGCTTTTTCCCTGGCTTAGAAATTGCCTGTAGGCTCCCAAAGTCTAATTTTTTAGATTGCTGCTTTTCCTTATTACCTAGAAGTCTCACTTTTCCTCCCTAATTCTGGAGATAGTTATAAGCCTTTGTTAACTCCCTGAAAAGTCAGAGTAAAATGACCTTCTATCATCACTTTCAACTCTATGTCAAGACTAAATCAAAAGGAGGCTGTCAAACATATCATCTGTTGTTTTCTTGATCACTGCTTTGATCATAAAAATATCATTCTGGCAATTTTTTATTATGGTAATATTGTCACTGTTTCAAACAAACTAAACATTTAAAACACATTTAAATAGAGAGAACAAAACCAGTTTTTACATTTAATTATATTTAATATATATAAAAGACATTATTTAATGACCAATGTATATATAAGAGGAAGAGTTGATCATCTAATATGTCAAGTATTGTGTGACACATGATAGAGATGCTACTGAAATAAGGAACCCAGGTAGGATCAAGCACTTTGTCCAGTTTCACATGCATTAGATGGCCAATCCAGAATTCTCTTTTCATGAACCCTCACTCTTCTTTGTGTTTTCAAAAAATGTTAATGAATAGAAAGTGGGGGAAACACCAGTTCATAAAAGCAGGAAGTACCTAAACTGAAGGATTCATTTTGAAGAGCCAGTAGCAGCAACTCAAGTCTGTGTCTTTTCTAGTCTTAATTTACAATTTAAATCTGACCTACAGAATCTTTTGCAGGAATCATTCAACTGACTCAAGATCCATATGAAATCTAGTTTAGCTATCCCAGCTACCAAGTAATACTTACTCTAAAGCAACCCTGAAATGTTTAAAGTAGCAAAACACTGAAGGACACTAGAAGTGTTGTAAGAAAGTGTGGTTCTTTCAGACTTCCAGTTCAATTTGCTTGTTTAGAGAGGTCTGAATGTGACTTATAGAGAAGGTTCAAGACCTTGCCTGATGAGTGTTCAATAAATGTTAACTGAACTAAATTGAATTGAGACCCAAGTTCAAATTCAATTTAATACCAAAATAGTGAAGGTTTGGTCAGATCACAAAGTCTCAGCTGATGGGACTGCCTGGGACAGGTATTATGTCATGTGTGGTGGGAAGAAAAGAAGGAGACTGACAGGACACCTGGAATTACATTTCAGGTTCTGAAAGAGTGCTATTTACAGCCGAGAAGTGTCATGACACCTTGCTACCTTTTACAGATAGTAAAACATTTTGCTGTTTCTTGAAATTGTGATGATGTGAAAAATCCTTGTCTCTTCTTTTCCTACTCCCCCAAAGACATTCCCCCATCCTGCCACTCTGAGATGAGAGTCTCTTCTCACATAAAATATATCAGGTGCAGAGCTATGTCTCAGAATCAGAACGAAGTAAATTTGCAACTACCCAACCAACTCCCAGTAAGGCAGGCTTTCTGAGATTATGGCCAAGGAAGTAAGGAGATGGAAAAATAACTTGCTAGAAAACAGCAAAGCCACCTGTCTTACTCTGTCCAGGCTTCTATAACAAATTACCATAGTCTGGGTGCCTTATAAACAACAGATAATTGTTTCTCACAGTTCTAGAGGCTGGGGGTCCAAGATCAAGTCTCTGGTAGATTTGGTGTCTGGGGAGAACCTGCTTCCTAGTTAGCTGTATTTGCATTACAACTTCACATGACAGAAAGGGCACAGGAATTCTCTAGGCCTCTTTTATAAAGGTACTAAACACATTAATTAGGGCAGATTCATAACCTAATCACCTCCTAAAGATTCCACCTTTAAATGCCTTCACCTTGGGGGTTAGGATTGAGCATATGAATGAGGATTAGGGGTACCCAAGCACTCAGACCTCAGCACTGTCCATGCCCAATGGACTTTCTTTCTGCTAGGACCAGCAGCATATGAAGTACAGCACACATACCCTGTCCACTGCTTCCCCAAGGAACACAAAGCTCAGAGTGCAGTTTGCTATTATCTGTGGTTCTTCCACTTGACTTTCTCAAGAGGTTCTATAGCCTACATCATGTTCCCAGAAAGTAGAGAACTCATCTCTCAGGGTCTCTCATGCCTCCAGTTCATTCATCATGCTCAAATCAAGACTTTTCTTTCATCTGAAGTTGAGCATCAAACAACATTGCCTGTGTTGACTGAACTTTACTTTCTCTGTTCCCTTAATCTCTCTCGTCCTCTTTCCCCATTTTTTTTAAATAAGGTACAACCTTATTTAAAGAGTCTATCAAGTGTCTGCCAAAGTGATTATGGGTTGGAAGACTACTATAGGGATTCTTTTTTTTTCAATATTTTATTTATTTATTTTTAGAGATGGAAGTGAAGGAGATAGAGAGAGACATCAATGTGAGGTTGCTGGGGGTTATGGCCTGCAATCCAGGAATGTACCCTGGCTGGGAATCGAACCTGGGACACTTTGGTTCCCAGCCCGTGCTCAATCCACTGAGCTACACCAGCCAGGGGCAGGGATTCTTTTTAATTAAACCCAAAATAAACCTATATCTGGGAGTACAATATGACCACATAAAAAATTATGCTTCCATATTTTATTTATCAAATTACCCCTATTTTATTTTTCAAGATTATATTTAATATTCCAGAAACTATAATTGTCTTTATTTGCCCATTGGTGAGTTTTCTGTATTTGGTCTCATCCATGCCTTACCTTTATTTCCAAATAAATAATTCACTGCTCAGTTCTTGAAAATTTTCTCTTAAAGCTTCACCAATTTTTCTAGTCCTATCCATCACATGTATATAATGTATTCAAAATCCCCCTCAAAATACAGCTAGAGCAAGGAAGGGAAGACATATCACACCTCCCAGCTGGAATCTAAGAGATCATCAAGTCTGTAATATTTAGTTTTAGAAAATAGTGCACAGGCCTGTACAAGTCAATGAGTTTGCCTCAGGCTTCAGAGCTGCTCAGTGTCACACCAGGATCATTACCTACACAAGTCCTCCACATATGGAGGTAGAGCCACATGTAAGTAATTTATGAAGAAAGGAAAATAAAGAGTCTGGCTTAATGGCAAAACACATACTCTGTCTACTCAAACCATCAGTTCATCAAGTACTACTATTTAACATAATATAGCATCCAATTTCCCATGGTCCAGAAGTTCAAATAAAATATACTTATATTTTACATAGGATGTTATTTTCATTCAGTAATACTATAAAAACACAGTAGAAACTATATTTTTAAGGATATCATTTTGGTGTACTATTTTATTGTTGTTCAAGTACCATTCTCCCCATTTTCATCCCCCATGCACCCCTACCCCACCCATCTTTGCCTCCCACCCTTGAACCTACCCCCTTTGGTTTTGTACATGTGTCTTTTATACATGTTCCTTGATGGCCCTTCTCCTATTAGCCCCTATTATTACCCTTTTCCCTCCTCCTCTCTGGTTACTGTCAGTTTGTTCTTTATTGCAGTATCTCTTGGTGTACTATTTTAGAGTGAATACATTTAAGCTTCTAAATTCCAAGGTTATATACAAAACACATAGAAAACACATAATGGAAAATTATGTTTTCCATTATAAAAACTTTTCTTTTACATAGCTAGTTCCTCAGGCCACCGTTCCTCCTTTCTCCCATCCTCTCAGTGCCAGCATTTTAAAAAGAATGGATTACATATTCTGCCTTTTCTTCATTGGCTATATTAATTCTACTTGCTGACTTTTGTCCCAAACACTCTACTATTTTCTTTCCCAAAAGTTACCAACACCCTCATTAAGGGCACTGCAACTTTTGGTACTGTTGACTCTCCTGTCCTAGTCCTATAATATGTTAACAAGGTTCCACTAACTCTTCAGATGGCTGCTCATTTCCTTGTCACCTGAATATAGGGACACTCCTCATTTTTCTGTAATTGATCTTCTTTCTCTATGCATTCAACCAGAGCTACTCTTATACCTATATAGATCAGAGGTTAAAAGCAGACTATCCTGAGTTCTAGACCTGAATTCCCTTGCCTGCTGATCATTTTGGGGAATGTTTTATAGATACCTCAATTTCGACATGGCAAATAAATCTTCCTTTTCACAACAACTAGTTTATCTTAAGGTTAACTCTTTCTCTACTCATCTAGCATTATCTTGATTCTTTCTCCTTTGTTCTCTAAGTTTACTCACTCAAAAAGTTTTGTGATACTCTCTCTGTAATACCTCTTAACCCAATCCATTCTTTTCATTTGGTAGCTCTCATGACCACTTACCTGTACAAGAGCTATAGTGTTCCACCTGGTCTTTCCCACCTTCAGTCTCTTGAACTCCAAACCATTCAAAATTACTACTTGTAGAATTACAGATTCTAATAATCTGATACTCTGCTGCTGTCACTACACTATGAATAACCTAAGGGCTTTATGTTGCTGTCCTAGTATAGTCCAAACTCATGGCCATGACATCCTCCTCATATTAATTCAAGCTTAGGACATCCTCTTATGTGATCCTGTGCCCCAGCCCTCCTTAACTGCTAGCTCTCACTTTGCTCACTACACCTTATCCCGTTGTTTTTGTCTTTCTTTCCCTGAATCATTATCAGTGGAAGGAATGCTCAAGGACTGCATCACTTTCGCCTCCTTCTTCTAACAGCCACATCACCTCTATCTCTATCACATGCCTCCTGTTCAGCATCGAACTCATCTCTTCATTTCCATAGAATTGTATGCCTTAACTTTAATGTGTGTTCCTTGGCTGTTACTCTCTTATGACTGGCATATCATAGTAATCAAAAAACATTTTAATTGGATGAATATTTCTCTAATAAACAAAGTTATGACATTGATATGATTTTTATAAATAACTAAAAGATTAGAAAAGAGTAATAACTGAAAAAACAAAGTACCTAAAGATGATATACAGAACCATATAATATGTTATAATGTTTTTTCCAAATTGACCACTTCAATTTTTCTAATATTTAGTTTGTACTATACATTGATCTATACAAGATCTAAGTAATCATTTTCTAGGCTTTAGTTTTAGCAATGAACTGTCTACTGTCTCTATCAATAATTGACTATTTAGTGATTCTGGAATCTACCCTGATATCTTACCCCACATCTGAGCCTTTGCACACATTTTTCTCATTGTCTGCATTCCCTTACCTACAAAAAACTTTTCTTGTAAAAAATGTATCCATTCAATCCCAGCTCAAATTACAATTTCTCTATGGAAATTTCCCGTCAGTCAATTAGAATTACATGGAAGTTAAGAGTGCAGGAATGGTGGTCAGAAGACCCAGGTTCAAATTCCACTCCTTCTATTTCCTTGGTGACTTAAGGTAATAAACGGTTTCATTATTTGTAATATGAAAATAATCACAGTATCTTCCTCATAAGTTGTAAGGTCTAAAATCACATCATAAATGTTATTAATGATATTTCATTATTGCCTTACACCTTAATGATACCAATGCATTTTCTTTCACATTATGTTAATTTTCACATTCTTCCATATGTTGTTTTTCTATAATTTAAGTTCATGTGTGCCTCAACCTCTATATTGTAACTCTTCAAAACCATAACCTGCTCTGTTTTGCACCCACCATATTGCCCATCTTAGTGCTAGGTATATACTACTTGCTGTGCCTTAGGATTTGAGCTCATAAATTTTGGAGACAGATAAAACTAGGTCTCCACTCTGCTACTTGCTAGCACTCTATTTTGGGGTAAGTTACTCAACATTTTTGAGACTCCATTTTTCCTTTAATAAACTTGGAATAATAACAGTTTGTTTCTATCTAATGGGATTGCTATTAAGTAAGGCAATGATGACTGATACAGGAATGTGTAGGATGAGCTAAGTGTTGAGAATATGTTAGATATCCCATACATATTTTTGAAATCAATTCAAGTATTTGCACAAGAGACATTTTCCACAATTTTAAAGGTGGCTCATGACAAAGAGAAAGGAAAAACAAGGAAGCAGGGAGTATGCTCTCAACAAGACCTTCTCTAGTCCCAAAGCTCCTTTGTACCTGCAGTCTGACCCTGTGCCTCAGAGCATAAGAATCACTTTGATCTAACCCCCTGACACTTGATTTTATTCTTCTCTTTGTGAAACAATCTCATTAGAGAAATCATGCTGCTGAAAAAGCAGGTCACTCAGCTGGGGGCAGGCAAAGAAAGTCTTGCTCGACTTAGTCATGACCTCCATGAAAAGTGAAGTGTTATTGAGGGGCCATGGGATTCACAGTATGCCATGGCCAAGGTTTTCACCAGGGGCTGCTGGGAATTTGGGCATAAAGAAGAGTAATGATGGGCTTGAGTGAACTGCTGCTGTGGGTGTTAGCATTACTCTGCCCTCCTGGTTAGTAATCAGGTCTTTCCCCATCTGATGGGAAATCCTGAATGGAAAGGAGAGGTGGGGTGCTACCAAGGGTGATAGCAGCAGTGATATTTTTAGAATAAACACGCAACTGGGTGGCTCATCATCTGCAGTCAACATTGACCTCACTGCATTTTCTTCAAGAACAGAAGAGTTCATTAAAGCACCCAGGACTTACTTCAAGTTTAAGACTATTTGTTTTCAACCAATTTATGTAATTTTCATCTCATTGTCTTCATAAAATGTAACAGAAAAACAAACAAACAAAAACAGAATAGGTCATTAAGATTTTCAGGCTCACATCTCCATCGAGTATTCAGACATGGAAGACTATAGGACCTCCCTAAAACAAGCCAGGAAAAACCCTGTGATATCAGGATGCAGAGGGGCAGAAGCTTCCCAACACAGAGGTCACAGTTTATCCCCTCTTATCTTTCAAAGTGGAAAATGAGAAGGTTACCACCCAGACCACCAATAAAATATTTTTCTGTACTTTAAAGCTGTCCAAGCCAAAAGATTCACAAAGCTTCACTGGACAGTGGACTATTCAGTGAAACAAAGTTAAGAAGTAAAGATGTTAAGTGCTAGTCATTCAAGTGGGTTGGAGCGGGTTTTCTTTCATCATATCTGTCCTTTTACCTACTGTAGACAGGGTTTTCCAGTCTAAACTCCCTAGGAATTTTACAGGTGGGAGACTATCCTTTGTAAGAAAACTTTTCTCCTTTCCTTAATAAAAAATTAGCCTCATAATATCCTTATTGTAGCCAAGATTTGGAAGCAGCTCAAGTGCCCATCAGTAGATGAGTGAATAAAAAAGCTGTGGTACATTTATATAATATTATACTGGCTGTCACCGATAACAAACATCAAATATTGGAGGAGATGTGGAGAAATGGGAACCATCTTGTATTGTTGGTGGGAATGCAGATTGGTGCATTCCACTGCATCCCATTGGTGAATGCCACTGTGAAAAGCAGTATGGAGATACCTCAAAAAATTAAAAATGGAACTGCCTTATGACCTAGCAATTCCATTTCTGGGAATATAGCTGAAGAAAACAGAAACACTAATTTGAAAGAATACATGTATCCCTATGTTCATTGAAGCATTATTTATAATAGCCAAGATTTGGAAGCAGGCCAAGTGCCCATCAAGATGAGTTGCTAAAAAAGCTGCAATACATCTATAAAGGACACATAGACAAAACCAAAGTGGGGAAAGGATCAGGGGTTGGAATTGGGGATGGCTAGGGTGGGGGTAGGGAATGGAAACAACTGTACTCAAACAACAATTTTAAAAAGTTTTTTAAAAAGTGTGGTATACTCACACAGTGCAATACTACTTGGTCATAACAAAAAAGGAAAGCTTACCTTTTGCAATAGCATGGGTGAACCTGGAGAATATTATGCTAAGTGAATTAAGCAAATCAGAAAAGCACAATTATTACATGATTTGACTTATATGTACAAACTAATGAAAAATCAAACTAACAAATAAAATAGAAACAGGCTCAG
Source organism: Phyllostomus hastatus (assembly GCF_019186645.2). Taxonomy (NCBI): domain Eukaryota; kingdom Metazoa; phylum Chordata; class Mammalia; order Chiroptera; family Phyllostomidae; genus Phyllostomus; species Phyllostomus hastatus. The sequence continues at coordinate 83,728,272 of NW_025333977.1, read as the reverse complement.
ATAGAGAATAGATGGACAGCTGACAGAGGGGAGTGGGTAAGGGAGCTGAGAAAGGTGAAGGTATTAAGAAAATAAAAACTTCATAGACAGAGATAACAGTATGGTTATTACCAGAGGGAAAGTGAGGTGAGGGGAAGTAGGGAGGGTTAAGGGGAGGACAAATGGTTATGCAAAGAAACTTGACTTTGTGTAGTAAACACACAACACAGTATGCAGACAATGTGTTATAGAATTGCACACCTGAAATCTATATAATTTTGTTAACCAATGTCAGACCATTAAATTCAATAAAAAATAAAATAACAGTAAAAAGCAGATAAAACTAAACAGTATACTTTTAGGACATACATATGTGATAAAACCATAAAGAATATGAAGAAAATGGTTAATAAAAGTATTATAATATTGACTTCCAGAAAGAGTAGGCAGAAATATGAATATACTTGAGCTGCAACTAATTTTCTAATTTTTTAGGCACATGTTGGTATATGTGTGTTTTATTGTTCTTTTAAAATTTGTACATATAAGTCATACAGTCCCTTTTAATGTATATTTCATAACAAAACACATTTAAGTAACCTTAAAAATACGCTTATTGCTATTCTTGAATCCCTCGGAATCCCTCCTAGAAGAGGTACTCAAATAATAAAAGTGAAAATAAAACATCTTACAATCTGCCTGACTCATAATAGGTGCTCTTTAGGTGTTAATTATTTTTTTTAGCTATAGAGACACAAGATTAAAGGGCTGCATTGGGACTCTCAAAAGTAAATCTGTAATTTTGACTGAATGAGGTTTCTTCTTCATTGAACATAAATCAGACCCAACTGACAAATGGACAGGGCTGTGTTGGAGTCATACCCCAAGCCACTGCCTAGGTAGTTAACTATATAACTAACTCTTTCCCCATTTTAAATTCTGTACTCATAGATCAATCGTAAAAATATAGACCTGGTGTCTAAATATTTATTGATATTTATTGTGTGTACTTATTATGTGTCAGGCACTGTCACTTTCAGGAGTGCTGGTGTTTTAAAGATGAGCACTGAAATAAAAGTAACTTAATAAAAAAGCCTGAAATCAAGAGTAGAATTTCAAGGAACACGGGGTGCAGGAGTGCAAGGGAATCTTTGCCCTTTCAAGTTATCTTGAAGCTTGCTACTTTTGCTACCGAGTAGTATTTTCACTACCAAATCATAGAAAAGAGCCCTGTATATCTCACAGGGGGATTTTTTTTCTGCCATCTTGACATTTTTTAAAATAAAACAAATTCAGAATTTCATGGCACTTTTTTAGTAGGAAGGGAATTTATAATCCACCTGGTCAATGGGTGAAATTTATCTAAAATTACACAAGTGGTTAAAGGATGAGCTTCTGCAGAATACCAAAGTTTTTTACTCCATGCTAAGATATTTTACAAACTAGACTGTTTCCATTTCCATGGAAATGCTTTCACCTGCCTGCTCAGTAGGTTTATATTTTTTTTCTTCAGAGCCACCAACAAGAAACTAAAATAAGGGAGTCTTCATATTCTCACCTATTCTACCTGTGCAGAATACATATACAATTTGATCAAATACCACCTGTTTGAAGATTGAGGCTTGAGGTTTGAGATAACATGTAAGCCCATGTTAATCACTCTCACCAATCCTTAGAGACCCTTCCTCCCGCTCCTCCTGACATTTTCTCTTTTCCCTTTCAGGATTAAGGGATTTTGTTTGTTTTCTGTTTGTTTCTTTGTTTTTTGTTTGTTTGTTTTTTCTCTCTAACTTTCTTTCTACTCTCCAGTCCTGAGTAAATCAATTACCTTTATTTCTCCAATTTGGGCACTAGAAGATTAAGATGCTTTCCTGGCAGGGTCTGAGGAAACCTCTTTATCTAGCAATATTAAGAGTCCACATTAATCAACCACAGGCTTCTGTAGAATATTGTCATAGTGAAGACGTACTAACTAGCTCTGTTCAACTTCCTGTAGTGTACAAACACAGATAGCAAAAACTCTTCACAATAAATCATTAGTCAAATATAGAACAGAAGGCACATTGGCATCCCAACATTCATGACACTAGTCTTCTCCCACATAAATCTTTACTTCTGTGTTCCTCTCTCTGCCCATAACATCTCAAATGAAAATATCTTAACATTCCCTCAGAATTCTTGTATTTTCTTTCATTTCTTTTGAGTGGCTTATGACCTGAGACCCATGGAACGGAGTTCAATTTCTTCATGCTTGGGTCAAGTTTTTTGAATATTGTGGACCTATATTCCTTTTTCTCTTACTTTTCTCCTGTATGCCACCTACTCAAAAACACTCCTTCCAGTTCCTTCCTCTTCTCCTCCCTCTATGCCCAGTCACTCACTAGTACTCTGTCTTTCCTGCCAGGGGTCCTCATATTTAGATGTAATTCAACAAATCTTATAAAGCAAATCTAGCAATTCACAATATTCACTCAGTATATTAAAGGCAGCTCTTTATCTTCCCCCCAAAATCCCTGACTTCCATTAAGCAATTAAAGCTATTACATTTCTCACATTTACATGTTAGCAAAGGAAATGTGGTGTAAGCCTTTTTATAACCCACCATCTGTGGACAGGTGACATTTTTATCAATGTGAGAAATTCTCTTTATATCTGCACTGTGAGTTACTTAGGGCTGTCTTCTTTTGCTTTTGCCTCCTTCAAGAGCTCAGTGAGGTGTTCTATAATTGGTGACGTTAGTGCTTTTTGAACAAATTAATCATTGAAGAAAAGAACCAAAAATGAATGAAAGGTAGAATCTAAAGTCAAAAGGACCAGGGATTCCTAAGTTCTTTCACTGGAGTAAGAATTGTTTAGTATGTACTTGAACAACAATTTTAAAAAAATACTTGAACAACAATTAAAATTTTAAAAAATAAAGAATTGCCTAGTACTTTTTCCTGGATTCTGTTTAATATGTTATTCATTCATTGATTCATTTGTGAATCAATAAATATTTATTGAGTAGGTACTATATGCTAGGTACCTTACTGCTTGTGGGGAACGCAATTTAAACAAAACAAAAATTCTTTACTGCCCTTATGAGTGGTCCAGTGTGAGGAGGTGTTGTGGGAAGGCAGATAACCAATTAGACATAATAAATACAATTTAAAAACACATTACCAAATAGTAAGTATACATAGAATAATAAAAAACATGGAGCAGGATAATGGTCTCAGGAATATATAAAGAAGGCAAGGTGGCTGTTAGAAATAGGGTTGTCAAATTCAGACTCACTCATTAAGCAAAGACTTGAAGCAGGGGAAGAGGGAAGGAGACAAGTGGAGGAAGACTTTTTCAGGCAGAGTACAACTAGGGAAAAGCCCTGGGTAAGGGACATGCTATGTGTGTTTAAAGAAAAGCAGGAAGGCCAGTGTGGCTGAAGTAAACAGGGGCAGGAGTAGCCTGGAAGGAAAGTGAGGAGGACAGATAGTTAAGGGAAGGAGGAACACAGATCCGTTCTTCAGGAATAATTAGGTGAGGTGGGGCTGGTCCCCTTTTGGGGAAAGGAGAGGGCTTTCTGGGAATAGATGGCAGACAACAAGCTGCTGTGTACTGGATACAGGTAGGAGGAGAAAAGATAGAAAGCAGATTACAAATGTTCACAGGGATCTCTCAACACACATCTGTTATTTCCGAGTGTGATGTATATTTCAACAAGTCAGCTGCCATAGCCAGCTTCTCAGCAAGCTGTTTCACTCCAGTGCTCTCTACTTCCTTCTTAGTTCTGCTGCCTTTTATGCCAGCTCTCTCATCTTCCTTTTCTTCAGCATCTACTGTCTAATCTTTGTGACTGGAAAAAAAATAACTTTTGAGATAAAACTTCTATGTGGTACATTTTCCCCAAAGCATTCTCAAAAACTATGGTTGGCCAACCTCTGCTTGAATATCTTCTTCATAAAGGGGTTATGCTATTCAATCTATCAACCAAACTGTTAACCAATCAATAACCAGTTATTCACACATTTATCAATTCATTAACTTAGCAAATATTTGTTGAACATTTATTGTTACCCCGGCTTTCTTCTAAGAAATGTATAGACAGCAGGGAATGAGACAAAGTCACTATCTTCCTAGAACAAAGATATCCATGACGAAGAGACCAATAAACAGATTAACATATTTCAGATAAACAGGAAGTACAAAGAAGATAAAGAAGGTAAGGCATAAGGAAGTGATGGGAGATGAGTTTATTTTAGATCTGAGTTAGGGAGCAAAACTTTCAGAAGCCTCAAGAATAATGTCCTAGGCAGATAGAACAGCAACTGCAAAGGTCCAGAGTCAAGACATTAATATGGTCTCAGCATGTGCCAGGCCTTACAGTTCACATTAGCACAATGGTTCTTGACTCCTAATGCACATCAGCATCTTTATGGAATATGTCAGGTCTCCAGAGGCACATATTCCTATTAGACCTTCTAATTCCAAACCTCTGATGAAGGGACTTTAGTATGAGTATCTTTTCAAAAGGCTCTACAAGATGTTCAGCCAGGTTTGAGAACCACTGCAGTAGTGATCCAACCGTGAACACAGAAAACATTTTCTCTGTCTTCATGGAACTGTGTAGGTGAGCTCTCAATGCTAAAAACTTATTTATGTATATTGTTGGCAATTCCTTTCCCTCAGACTTCCTGTCCTTTGCTCTTAAGTCCCCAGAGACTACAATGAAGTTCAATTACATTTGCATATCTCAGTCTTTCAGGTATTCGAAGACAGCACCTCTTATAATGAGTTCCCTTGATCCCCCTGTGTGAGAGATGTCAGATCCTTTACCATTCCAGTCACTCTCATCTAGACATGCTCCAAATGCTCACATGTTCAGTGTCCAGAAGTAACAGCATTGCTCATGGTCATGGAAGCAGCGTCTGCTCATCTCGAGGCCTGTTTTCCACATTTCCTCACACTTCTCACACAATAGTTCAACACACCCCTTTGCAAGGTTTTCTTTTTAAATTTTATTTATACATTATGTATTTTCTAGAGAGGGGAAGGAAGGAAGAGAAAAATAGATGCAAGAGAAAAACATTGATTGGTTGCCTCTTATACGAACCCTGACTGGGTATTATACCTACAACCTAGGTATGTGCCCTGACCAGAAATCACACCAGTGACCTTTTGCTTTGTAGGATGACACCCAACCAACTGAGCCACACTGGTGAGGGCAAGGTTTTCTTTTTAATGCACTGCAGGATGTATTGTGATCCTTCTCTGTTGTTTTCTTTGTATCTTATGTATTTAATATTTATGTTGTTTAGTTTTCTTTCACCTTTGCACCCTTTGGACCTAAAGGTTTCCTCAAATAGAATAATTATATGATTCTTTTTTGGGCTTATAAAATCCCTCCCATTGAGTTAGCCTCTCCTCCACCTGTATTCCTTCACTATGCATGTCAACATTTTCTATCCATTCATAAATAATATTATTCAGAAAAATGCTGATTGACCTAATTAACAGGAATATTGGATTATTCAATCAGTGACATTCCATTTTTAGAATAAAAAGAGAAATTTTAAATAACTGAGCCAATAATTGAGAGTTTAATTAAGAACTTTCAAGGTATGTTTCAGGGTCAGTTCATATTAGCTATAATCCAAAAATGTTTTCAATGTCTTTGATCCATATTGTTGCACAGGTTGCAATTATCAAAACAAATCTAGTCTGTTTCATGACACTTAATACCTACAAAGTCAGTGAGCCCTCCAGTAATGTTTGTGAGTCCCAGAGCACTAGTGCAAATGGAGGCCCATATCCTAATATATATATATTTGTAGTTAATATACATATATATATATACATATATATATTAACTACAAATATATATATGTATATATACATATATGTATATATATACTTATATATATGTAGTTATATATATATATAACTACAAACCAAGCTTATAAAGAAATTCTATCCTCTAACTTATAAAATTATTATGAAATGGCATGGAAACCAAGTTTGTACTGAAGTTAGAATTCTTGAATACCTCAGCATTCTGTGCCAGAATGGGGTGGTGTTGAAAGCTGAATCCTGGATCCTGGCTCATAGCCCATCCCTCTTCTCTTCTCAAACTTGGCTTGGTTCCAAAGTACCTGTAGTTTTCTGAACATATGTGTGGACACCCATACCCATGTGTCCAAGCTCCATAAACATTTCCCTTAAATATATATTCCTTATCCACACCCCTAGGGCTGGCAATACACTCTCCTGTAACACAGCTCACCTTCTGATGAATGCAGTGCAATGCAGAGCCTGGGAGCCAAGTAGGAGCTATTTGCTGTTTGGGAAGATTTGGGGGTCTTATATGCTTAGAGCATGGTGCAGAAGGTTGTGAAGTAGATACTGGCTGTGACAGGGCATGTCCCATTGGTACCATGAATTCTTTGTTTCATGAGGTAGATAAGGGCAAGAGAAAGGCCAGAACAGGGCCAGCTGAACTGTAGGACCTACGTGAAGGGATTTCCTAGCCTGGGTCTAAGTAAAGTACAGTGCTAACAGGGTGATAAAACTCTATATTTTAGAAGGATTTTAGTTGCAGGGACTAAAGTGAAATGGGTTTCTAGGTAACAACTTGATCCAACATTTATTTATGTGTAATTTCTAATGTTTTAATTTCTAATGTTTATTTCCCTATAGTATCTCCTATGAGGCCTAATAAAGAATTCTACAGGACAATTAAATAATTTTGTCCTACTTCATCACCCTGATTAATATTCAGTGAAACAATCTTTCAAAATTGTCTTCTATCCAAACCTGAAATGAGCAGTGTCTTCACTCTTCCTAAAAGGCCAAGTGACTTCAGAAAAGTAGGTTTTCCCCTCTAGTGAATGAGAGGGCAATGCTTGGGAAACCTGTAGTCCCACTGAGCTTTAGCACCATGTCTGCCATGCTATGCATTCACTGATCTACAACCATACAGAACAAGTCCAATGACATTTCATTTTGCCTGAGAATTTTAATCAGGGTTAAAATTTTCAAATTAAGAAAAAAATTAACCTTTATTATCTCTTGCTAATGTGAAACTGAATTAGGTTCCTAGGTATTCAAAGAAAGCAGCATAGCTACCCTATATAATTCAATTGCTAAACATTTAGTAAGCACCTCATGTTGGTCACCTTGCTTGGTACTGGACAAAAAACAGATAAGACATTTGTCAACAATAGAAACACAGTTATTTTAGGTAGTATCCCTCTCCTGAAGAGATTTGGAGACAGATAATGCTGAAACCTATTATAACATAAAGTGATATGGGTTCTAATGTAAAAATGAAAAAAATTACTATGGATATTTCAGAAGGGGAAGATTTTCTCTGGTGACTGTAAATGAATAAGGCCTTCAGGCTTCTAGAAAGCTGAGTAGGAGTTCATTGAGTGGAAAAATAAGGAAAAGGTTTGCAAGTGGAAGAGACAATATGAGACATGAAAGCATGCTGTGTTTTGGAAATAGTATGAATTTTCAGTAAAGTAGAAGAAGATGATTTGAATAATACTAATAGCCAATGAGATACATTGACCGTATAATAAAAAATGTGTCTAGGCTTGGCTGGTGGAGCTCAGTGGATTGAGCACAGGCCTGCAAACCAAAGGGTTGTGGGTTCGATTCCCAGTCAGGGCACACACCTTGGTTGTGGGCCAGCTCCCCAGTAGTGGACGCTCAAGAGGCAACCACACATTGATGTTCCTCTCCTTCCCTTCCCGTCTCTCTAAAAATAAATGAAATCTTTAAAAAAATGTGTCTAACACTTTAGATTATATCAATACCTAAAGGGGAGTGATATCAGAAAGATGTTGGAATAAGAAGTCCCAGCACTTGTTAGCCCACATAAACACCAATTTAACAATGATATGTGGACCAAAATACCTTTGTGGGAATTCCATAATCCAGCTAAGAATTTTCAGTACCCCACATGTGCACAAAGCCAAGAACACTTGCATTGACACAAGTAAGAAGAGCAATTTCACTTGATCTGCACCAGACTTTCCCTCAAGCTGACACAGGTTAGTACAGAGAGGGAATGCACTACCTCATAACTTCTCAGCAAAATAAGAGTAGTGTGCATCCAATGTTCCAGCTTTTTGCTGAAGGGATTAGTTTTCTGTCTTGTTACACCTGGAGTGCTGATGGAACAGACATAGATTTGAGACAAACAAGGAAGGAGGGAAGCATGTACTAAAAAAAAGAACATAATAAATCTCTAGAAGTTATCCCTAAAGAAACTGAGATATATTAATTACCTGGAAAATAATTCAAAATAACAAACAGAAAGTTGTTCTACTAGCTCAAGAAACAATGTGTGAACAAGATAAAAAAAAGGTCAACAAAGAGATACAAAATATTAAAAAAAAACAAATTATGGAGCTGAAGAATAATTGAACTGAAAAGTTCACTATTGGGATTTAATAGATTTAATCTAATAGAATAAAGAATCAGCAAACCCAATGACAGGTCATTTGAAAGTATCCAATCAGAGGAACAAAAAGGAAAAAAAAAGAAATGAAGAGAATGAAGAGAACCTAAGGGACTAATAGGATAATAAAAACAGACTAATATATGAATTATGGGAATTTCAGAAGGAGAAGTGACAAAAGGAGCAGACACATTATTTCAAGAAATAATAACTGAAAATGCACCAAATCAGGGGGAAAGGTGGACATATAGATTCAAGAAACCTAACAGACTTTACCTAGGAGGAACTGAAAAAAAAATCTACACCAAAGCACATTATAATCAAATTGCTAAAAGTTGGAGACAAAGAGAGAATTTTGAAAGAAGCAAGAGAAAAGCAACTGGTTGTGTACACGGGAACTAACATGACTGTAAGGAATTTCTCAATATAAACCTTGCAACACAAAGAAGGATGGAATGTGTTCAAAGTACTGAAAGAAAAAAAGAATACTGTCAACCAAGAATATAGAATTTCCCAGAAAAAAATAAAAACCTAATGGAGTTCATCACCACTCTACTTACCTTGTAAGAAATACTAACAGGTGTTCTTCAAGTTGAAATGTAAGAATGCTAAACGGGGGGACTTCCAGCAAGATGGAGGTAGGTAGATATACTGTACCTCCTTGCACAACCAAAAGAAGGACAACAACGATTTAAAAACAGGAAACCACCAGAACTGATAGAAAACCAAACTGTATGGAAGTCCAACAACCAAGGAGTTAAAGAAGACATATCCATCCACACTGGTAGGAGGGGCAGAGACAGGCAGCTGGGCAGAGAGGACTCGTGGCAAAGTGGTGGCTGGAGGACCAAGGTGGGCAAGGTGGCAGCTGGCTGATCCAGCAAGGTGGCAGATTATAGAGTGGGGAGCACAAGGCTGTAGCTGGTTGGCAAGGCAGCAGCAAGCAGACTGGCAAGGCAGTGGATTTCAGACTGGGCAGTCCCACATGCACATGCAAATAAACCAGGAGAAACAACTGGGGAGCTAGACGGACTGCATAACCCAGGGTCCCAGCACAGGGAAATAAAGCCACAAACACTGATTGAAAGCACCTGTGGGAGTTGAGATGTCAGTGGGAGAAACTTCCAACCTCACGGGAGAGTTTGTGAGAGAGGCGCACAGGGTCCTAGAATGTACACAAACACACCCACATGGGAATCAGCACCAGAAGGGCCCAGTTTTCTTGTGGGTAGCAGGGGAAATGACTGAAAACTGGTAGAGAGCGAAGCAAGCACCATTGTTCCCACTTGGACCCTTCCCCCACACACAATGTCACAAAGCAGCAATGGGGGTTACCCTGCCCTGGTGAACACCTAAGGCTCTGCCCCTCACTACATAATAGGCAGGTCAAGACAAAAAAAAAATTGGCCCAAATGAAAGAAAATATCAAAGCTCCAGAAAAAAAATACAACTAAGCAATGAAGAGATAACCTATCAGATGCACAGTTCAAAACACTGGTAATCAGGATGTTCACAGAACTGGTTGAGTATGGTTGCAAAATAGAGGGGAAAATGAAGGCTATGCTAAGTGAAATAAAGGGAAATGTATAGAGAACCAATAGTGATGGGAAGGAAACTGGAACTCAAATCAACAGTGTGGACTAGAGGAAAGAAAGAAACTTCCAATCAGAAAAGAATGAAGAAACAAGAATTCCAAAATGAGGAGAGGCTTTGGAACATCCAGAACATCTTTAAACGTTCCAACATCCAAATTATAGAGGTACCAGAAGGAGAAGAGGAAGAGCAGCAAGTGGAAAAGTTATTTGATCAAATAGTAAGGGAGAACTTCCCTAGTCTGGCAAAGGAAATAGACTTCCAAGAAGTTCAGGAGCTCAGAGAGTCCCAAAGAAGTTGGACCCAAGGAGGAACACACCAACTCACATCATAATTACATTATTCAAGATTAAAATGAAGGAGAGAATCCTAGAAGCAGCAAGAGAAAAGGGGTCAGTTACCTACAAAGGAGTTCCCATCAGCTGAAAGAGTCAGCTGATTTCTCAAAAGAGACCTTGCAGACAAGAAGGGGCTGGAAAGAAGTATTCTAAGTCATGAAAGGCAATGACTTACATCCAAGATTGCTCTATCCAGAAAAGCTTTCATTTAGAATGGAAGGGCAGATAAAGCACTTCTCAGATAAGGTCAATTTAAAGAAGTTCATCATCACCATGCCCTTATTATATGAAATATTAAAGGGATTTATCTAGAAAAAGAAGATAAAAATATAAACAGTAAAATGACAACAAACTCATGATCATTAACAACCACACCTAAAACAAAAACAAAAAGAAACTAAGCAAACAACTAGAACAGAAACAGAAACACAGAAATGGAGATCACATGGAGGGTTATCAACAGGGAAGTGGGAGGGGGAAAGAAAGGGGAAAGATACAGATAATAAGTAACATATATAGTAGGTGGAAAATAGAAAGGGGGAGGGTAATAATAGTATAAGAAATGTAGAAGCTAAAGAACTTATATGTATGACTCATGAACATGAACTAAAGGCAGGGGGGGGATGTGGATGGAAGGGGGTGGGCAGGGCAGAGGGGAATAAAGGGGGGAAATGGGACAACTATAATAGCATAATCAATAAAATATATTAAAAAATAAAAAAGAATGCTAAACAGAAACACAAAATTATATGAAAGTATAAAGTTTTCTGGTAAAGGTAAATATATGGGACAAACACAGAGTATTGTAATTCTGTCATAGTGACACATAATTACTTTTACTTCTGGCATAGAAGTTCAAAGGTAAAAGTATAAAGGACAACTATAACTATAAAAAGTTAATGGATACATAATATAAAATGTGAAATTTGTAATACACAAATATAACATTCATGTAGAGTAGAAAAATCAAAAGTGTAAATAATTTATTGCAATTAAAGTTAAGTTGTTATCAGCTATAACAGATTGTTTTTATTGTAAGATTTTTTTATGTAAACCCCTTGGTAACCACAAAGAAAATACCTATAGAAGATACATAAAAAAAATGGGGAAAGCATCGAAGCATATTACTCCAGAAAAAAAGAGAGAAATTGATGATTATCAGAAAAGAAGACTGCAAGAGAGTAAGAGGGACAACATATCAACAAGACAAGGAACAGTTTTTAAAATGACAAAAGCAAGATGTTTCTTGTCAGTAATTATTTTAAATAGAAGTGAATTAAACTCGGATCAAAAAGGACAGAGTGGCTAAATGGATAAAAAAGCAATATCCAACTATATGCTGTGTATGAGAGACTCATTTTATTTTTTTAAAGATGTGGAAGAACGTTTAATATCATGAGAAATATTCACGATATAGTATTAAATGAAAGAAACAGTCTTTTTAATGTGTATGTGTGTGTATAGAATCTTTTTTAATGGAATACTCAGAGATTGATGGGGTTTGATCAGAAACTGACTTATTTTTACCAACTATTGGCTTCAAACATAATCTGCTGAATCTTCCTTCTCTGCATTTTGTGATATCTTGGGAAAAGGAGTTTAGCTTTTCTATTATTTTCTCATCATTTTCCACATCATTACACTTCATTTTCATGAACTAAATGGTCCAGTCTATTCTAAATGAAAATCTTAAGCTCACACTCAAGTCAGAGTCCCTCTTCCCTTCACAACACCCACCCCTCTACTGGGACCTGTAGCAGAGGAGAGTATGGACTGTTTTATTTCCCTTTTCTTATTTTTATTGAGTGTATTGGGGTGACATTGGTTATCAAAATTATACAAGTTTCAGGTGCAAAGTTCTACAACCCATCAACTGTACATTGTACTGTGTGTTCACCACCCTAAGGCAAGTTTCCTTCCATCACATTTATCCCCCCGTACCCTCATTTACCTCCCCACAACTCCCTCCTCCCAGCAATCACCACACTGTTGTCTGTGTCCATGAGTTTTTTCTTTATTATTTTTTATTCACTCCTTCTAGTTCCACAACCCCCTCACCCCTGACAGCTGTCAGCCTGCTCTCTCTCTGTGAGTTTTGCTCTATGTTCCTTGTTAGTTCATTTTGTTAATTAGATTTCACGTATGAGTGAAATCATATGGTTCTTGTTTTTCTCTGACTGGCTTATTTCACTTAGCATAACGCTCTCCAAATCAAGCCATGATGTCACAAAGAGTAAGATTTCCTTCTCTTTTATGGCCAAATAGTATTCCATTATGTAAATATATCACAGCCTTTTAATCTACTCATCTACTGTTGGACACGGGCTGCTTATAAGAGTCTCACTATAGATTTAAGGACACAACACTGAAAGTGATAGGATGGAAAGACATTTCTTTTTTTTGTAAATGATAAACAAAAGAGAGCAGGAGTAACTATACTTATAATCAAAAAAGTAGATTTTAAGTGAAAAAAACTGTCAAAAGAGACAAAGAACATCATATCATTGAAAAAGGATCAATTCACCAGGAAGATATAATTGTAAACACATAAGTACCCAACATCGAGCACCAAAATATATGAAGCGAACACTGATAGACCTAAATGGAGAAATAGACAGCAACACAATAAGAGAAAGGGATTTCAATATCCCACTCTCAATAATGGATTAAAACATCCAGACAAGAGATCAGTTGGGAAACAGAAGAGTTGAACATTATAGATCAAATGACCTAACAGTCATATACAGAACATTTTACTCAACAAAAGCAAAATACACAGTTTCATGTGCACAAGGAACATTTTCCAGGATAGCTCATATGTTAGATCATAAAACAAGTCTTAACAAATTTGTGAAGCCTGAAAACAAAATTTGAGAGCAAAAAACAAACAAATGAAAAACCCAAATAATTCCATTAAAAATGGATGTATCTCCAAAGAAGACATACAAATGGACAAAAGATATAGGAAAAGATACTCAACATCATTAATTGGCAGGGAAATGAAAATCAAACTTACAGTGAGGTATCACCTCATATCTGTTAGGCTGGCTACTATAAGAAAAAAAAACAGAAAATAGCAAGTGTTAGAATATGAAGAAATGAGAAGCCTTATACACTGTTGATAGTAGTGTAAAATGGTATAGTCAGTATGAAAACAATATGGGTATTTCTCAGAAAGTTAAAAATACAACTACCATATGATCCTATAATCCCATTTCTGGGTATTTATCCAAAAGAATTAAAATCAAAGTACAAAAATCTAATAGATATTTGTACTCTCATGTTCTTTGCAGCAATATTCATAATAGATAAGGAGTATATACAACCTAAATGTCTGTCAATGGGTAAATGGATAAAAAAAAATGTGATATAAGTATGCATATAATGGAATATTATTCAGCCATAAAGAGGAGATCCTGTCATATGCTGCAACATGGTTAAACCTCGAGGACATTATGTTAAGTGAAATAAGTCACTCACAGAGTGATGACTACTACATGACTCTACTTATATAAGGCATCTAAAATACTCAAATCCATAGAAACAAAAAGTAGAAAAAAAATTTGCCAGGGGCTAGGGGAACAGAGAAATGGGGATTTGCTATTCAATGAATATAGAGTTTCAGTCATGCAAGATGAAAGTGTCTCAAGATCTGCTGTACAGCAGTGTGCTTACAGTAAACAATACTCTACACTTAAAAATTTAAGAAATTAGATCTCATATTATTTTTCATCACAATAATTTTTTTAAAAAAGAGACTTACAATGACCTTACAAATAAATATTACTATCTATAATTTTGCAGATGAGAATGCTGAGGCTTAGGGCAAATTTTTCAAGATCTCACAACTAGCAAGTGATAAAGTTGTGATATGAATGCAATTAGTCTCCAGCATTGTTTAAATCACTATGCTACTCTCTTCTCTTTCCCTAAAATGAGTTTAAAGACGTATGTTATAAAATATCTCATATACATTATCAAGGAGTTTACATTTTTCAGGAATCACTGAGGCTTTAATCTTCAGGATAAAGCAAACTTAACCAAGATTAGATAGATTACATAGATAGATAGATAGATAGATAGATAGATAGATAGATAGATAGATAGATGATAGATAGATAGATAGATATACATTCCAATATACATTGAAGTACAGTACATTGTACATAAGTATGTGTATATACATATATGAGAGACTTTTTCAGGTATAAATTATTAGAGTAAACTTACTTTTTTAGTTCCAGATTTGACCACTCCAGAAAATCTACCAACTTCAATCTATATCAGAGCCTACCTCTTGTAATCTAGGGTGTCTGTAGATATTGAGCAATCAGAAAAAAATAAAACTTGGCTTTTATAGCATTTTCAGAATCAGGAAGGATAGAAGTAAACAAAGAAGATGATAATTATTCACATCTCAGACATCAATTCACACTCATTCAGAGATCATCACATATTGATATATCCATACACACACACACAACAGCTCTCTAGAATTCACATGCACATACTTCACATGCATAACCAACTTCTAGAATTGAAGTGGAAAACAAAGTGTTTGCCAGCAGAACTCTGGCCTGTTGTGAGACAGTGGTATCCTTCTTTCTCAGCTGGTCAAGCTACTTTTTTAAAGATTTTATTTATTTATTTATTTATTTATTTATTTATTTATTTATTTATTTATTTATTTATTTTGGAGAGGGGGAAGAGAGGGAGAGGGAGAGAAACATCAATGTGTGAGAAATTCGTCAATCGGTTGCCTCTCACATGGCCCCAAATGGGGCCTCGCCCATAATCCAGGCATGTGCCCTGACAGGGAATCAAACTGATCATCTTTCATTTTGCAGGCCAACACTCAATCCACTGAGCCACACCAACCAGGGCTCAAGCTACTTTAATTACATGTATTTTTTAGTCTAATAAAAACAAGAAAGGTCACCTGCAACTTTTCCCTCGGGGCTAAACAAACGAAGGTGTATAGAAACAGGACTCTGAATGAATCAAGTTGGCATTTAATTTCTAGATTCAGGAAGCTAAATATAGAATGTCCTATTGACAACCTCTCATCCGGCAGGACAGTGGGGTCTGGAGTGAGGGTGGGTGAAGAAAGCAGAATTTCTCAAGTGCTGTATGATCTGTCTGTCCTACAGCAAGTAGGGAAGCATCAACCCTTCTAAAGCAGGTAATTTCACCTCTCTTCACCTATCTTGGCAGACAGTGTAGATCATGTTAAGATTATAAAATTAAATAAGATAATGCATGTAAGAAGGTTAGCACAATGGTTGGCATGTAGAAAGCACTAAATAATTGGTAGCTATTATCTAATCTGGACAAATTTAACTCATTTTAAACTCCTTCAATGCAATTAAGAGTACCCCCCATCACTTTGAGCTATAAGGACCATGGAAATAGGGACAAAATGCTGTCTTTTCAGATCTTGTCCCTAATCTACAAACGAAGCCAGCTGGGGATTTACTCAGCAAAGCAGCCACTGAGAGAGGTAGTTCATCATCACCCAGCCAAAGTCACAGTCAGTGCCAGAATAGTTGAGCTGACTTTGGTGTCGTTGCTGTGTCTTTCATCACAGCTGTGCCAGCAGGAGACTGATGTGGGTATGAGTTTTGACCAGAGACAAATAGGAAGCCTCCCCCTGCCACCTAAACCTTAGCAGGCTATCTTAAGAGGTTATCATGATCCCAAAAAGTGTTGTTTAAATGATTGAATCTGGATTTGTTTTACTGAAGGAACACGTAATGCCACACCAGATAACATCATTCATTTCTCAGCTTAGGGAAAATCTTTGAGCACTTGATTTCACTTGGTGACATGGCCAGGGAGAATAATCCGTAACCTTTGCATTACTTGGAATTATATGATCTTATCCTAAACCTGTGCTGGTAATCTTTCTACATAAGAATCCACCAATAAACCTGGGGTCTTAATGGCACTTAAAGAATAAAGCCTCTTCTTTCTCCCCTGTGAAGAGTAAATGACCACTGCCCTGAGCCATCAGAGAACTGGAGAGGTCAACAGATAGCAATGTGCAGTTGACTCTGAATTACCCATAACCACAGCGTTGATCCTGGATGTATCTTTTACAGAAGAGTGCTTGCATTTTAAAGACTGCCTCAATTTGGAACTAAAGGTGCCCCTAGAAAATAATAATGTATAATTAAAACCTCTGTGATGAACAGAGAGTTTTTACATTCAGGGAAGTTGCTGATGCAGCAGATTTTCAGTCATTAATATATCTGCAAGGTTAATGTACTGTACTTAATAAAGTAAATAAAGTGTTTCTTAACTTTTTAGGCAAATGGTAAAACTGAGAAAAGTGAAGAAAATTCCATTCTATTTGGAATATTCATTAGACAGCAAATGAATCTTTCTTCCTATGGGGGATACTCTTCTTACCCAAAACAAACTTTCAGATCTCTTGCAGTAATAAACTTGAAAAGGTATTTAATAACTTTATAGGGAATTTGATAGAA
Source organism: Phyllostomus hastatus (assembly GCF_019186645.2). NCBI lineage: Eukaryota > Metazoa > Chordata > Mammalia > Chiroptera > Phyllostomidae > Phyllostomus > Phyllostomus hastatus. The sequence continues at coordinate 83,711,431 of NW_025333977.1, read as the reverse complement.
TAGGAAGGAATGGAATAAATGGATGAGAGAATGTGAAAAATTATATAAGTACCTTTAGGGATGGTGCAAGACATGGATCATGCAGTTTTTGAGGAAAATGTAAAGAGAAATATGTTTTAGTAGTATCAGGAAGGAAGAAAGGATAGTAATAGCAATATTTTGGGAGCTACCCCTAGAAGAGTGATACAGAAGACATCAATGAGAGACTACTTCTTTAGCTAAAGAGGTTCTGTGATCCCTAGATTGAAGCATTTTATTTCAAAAGGCAGCAACGACATATGAGCCAAGACAAGTGATAAACAACCATCGAAAGTGGTGGAACAAAGGGTTGGCTGCAAGTTAGAAGTATGGCAGCAAGTGTCCAGGGATTGCCCATGGCTATCGAGCATTTTTTTAATGTCCTAGTTCAACACTCAACTTAATATTTTATTTTTCCTTTAAGTTTCCCAACCTAGAAAATATCTGAAACTACCCACAGTAAGTTACTGTGTGCCTTGGGATGCAATCATTTTCTTCTTCCCAGCTGCAAGCCTGAGGCAAGTTTGAGGAAATCATTAGCAGAGGCCCTTGTTCCACTACTTGGTATTTTGCCAAACTACGGGTCTCTAACTTAGAGTTTTTAATAGTATATAAGTTGGGAATCTCATTCATAGAAAAGTAAAGCTACCCTATATAGGAAGAATATTACCACTTCTTTTCTATCCTACTTTTTTCTATTCTTTTTCTCCCATGTCTCCAAAAATGTAAATGCATACATGTAATGTGAATAGTGCTTTGATGACAGACAGACAGATTTAGATGTAGTTTTTGACCTTGGGCAAATGACTTATAATCTCAGAGCTTTAGTTTTCCTATCTGAAATATGAGAATCATGTCTATTTCATTATATTGTTGTCACAAGAAATAAAGAAAATTATGTTCACTCATTTCCCATCCCTGGAAATATTTTAAAGTTCCTACTGTCAACTGAAATGTCTGGAAAGTTGGATTTTTAATGAATTAATTAATTAATAAAATTAGTGTGATAGAATGAAAGTTGCTAAGAGAATAGATTTTAAACATTCTCACCATAACAATAACAACAAAATGGTAATTATGTGAGGTGAAGAATGTGTTAACTAACCTTATTGTGCTGTTTCACAGTATATACATGTATCAAATCATCAAAATGTACACCTTAAAATTACAGTGTTATATGTCAATTATAATTATATGTCAACTATATCTCCATAAAGCTGGGGGGAAAGAACACCTGGAATAAATAGTGTAAGAGAAGGTAAAGGAGACTACGAAACACTGTAGAGATTTCCCTTAGTTTGCTATATCTCATACACCAATATTATGATTGAATGCCCTCTGTGCTCTTGATCTGAGCTGTGCAGAACAATTAAGATGTTAGATGACAGGGATTTGCACTTGAGAGGAAGAGGTGATATTTGCCAGACGTGTTATAGAACAGCAGTCACCAACATTTTTGGCACCAGGAACTGGTTTTTCCACAGACAGGAGGCAGAGCTCAGGCTGTGGCAGGTGGGGTAACAGGAGGCAGAGCTCAAGTAAGCTTCCCTCGCTGCTACAGGTTCCTAACAGGCCACAGACTTCTGCAGCCCAGGTGTTAAAGACCCCTGTTATAGAAAGTTAAATTTTTGCTTGTGTTATTTTATATATCAAGCATTTCGACTTTTATATTTCATTGTGTAAATATCTATTTACTTGTTTCTTGACTGCTGAGCTCCATCCTAAATCTTTCATAGTTCATACTCCAGTTGATTAAGCAGTGGGCTTTAAAATGAAGAGGCAAAATGGAGGCACCCCTCTAAGCATTCTCTGTGGCCTGCTGTATCTGCTTTCTTATTTCTTTGTTGGATAATTGGTGTTGGGCCTTAAACTTTAATATTCAACATTTTAGATGTGTTTCATTTACTATAAAGTAAAAAGGAAAACCTCTTTCATGCTCTGTCAAGTGAGAATGACTGAAAACAGAGTAGTCTTTCCAAGGCATTTCTTGTATGTTGACCACCCTCCCTTCTGGGCTAGAGTTGGCATAATATTCTAGGGCATGTATCTAGTAAAAGGTCTTATCACCCCCCAGATTACCAAGACCAACACTTAAAGACTGCAACAAAATGAACCCAGGCATGTATATACAGTGATAGAGAAAAAAAAGCTGGAGGAAAACAAAAGCTACGCAGTTCAGATCAAGAGCATCAAGGGCATTAAATCATACTATCGGTATATGAAACTGAGGAAAATTTCTGTAGTGTTTAGTGGTAGTCTCCTTTACCTTCTCTTACATGAATTAGCCGGGTGATCTAAGTCATATTGTTTCACCTCTCTAAAATTCTTTTTCCTCATTTATAAAATAAAGGAGTAGTTGACCTATTTGATCTTAAAGGTCTTTTACAGCAGCAAAATTCTGTAGTCAGCAAAACCTCTTACAACAAGGCAAGCAGACACTGGAGAAACCTCATCTCAATTTTCCACCTCTAAATTTATCACTTCAGTCGTCAACAAGACATTGCCCCATACAAGGGAGCTGAGTTAGCCATATTTTATAGCATGGGAGTTGTCTTAGCCAAGTTAGGAATGTCAAACTTTTGCTCAGGTGTTTGGTCACAGCTGAAGAAAACCAAAGAGAATGAATGGTGCAGCAAATCCTGGTGTCCCAATTCCAACTTAATTTACATAACAGCAAGGAAAGTGTATGAGGACATTTCTTTTCAGATATTTTCTATATCACAGCAAGCCACCAGCCTTCTGGTTTTCTTGTAAATAAAAGAAGTAAATGCCCCCACTTTATACAGCCCTCCCCCACCCTACCCCTTTCAAGGTGATGGTTCTCACCTCCTTTGGAGTCCAACTCAGGATACAGGCCTTCCAAGTATAAAAATGTACTTCCCAGTTCCAACTTCCCAGCAGTGCAGAAGATTCCAAAGAGGTTAGGAAGAATGAAGAAATTTGTAAAATCTATGTGCCTGAGAGTACTTAGTGTCCCATTCTTCCTGACACAGTAGGTCAGGCTTTCTTGTGATATGCAGCTGAAAAGAACAGACCCAGGCATAGCAGTGAGCAGGTCTGCCTGTAAGAGAGATGCTTATCTCTTAGGTTTTTCTAACTCTTAGAGATAATAGAAATATAATAAGGGCAATAAGAAGAAGAAAAAAGCTGCCTCTCTAGTTCTCCTCTACATTTAGATCTTGTTAAAGAAAAAATTTGTCTGACACATGTTAAAGTATGAAGGAAGACTTTATTCAGTATTATTGCAATAGATATAGAGACTATTTCCATAAGGGAGAGAGATGAAGCTCAACTCCTAATATAACAAGAACAAGTTAGGATTTATAGCCAAGAACCAGGTTGAGGCAAGGGAAGGAAGAGGTTAGTCAGCTAATGAAATTACTAAAAGGAGACATCAAGGGTTAAGAGGGATTTCTTACTAATCTGACCTAACAGCATTTTTGCTACAGACAGGTCAAGATGATCAGATATCAAGGGTGGGTTAGCAAGGGACAGGGAATTTGATCAGATATTGAGTGTGTTAAGGGTAGAAGGATTCTCCCTGAAGTGTCTTAGCAATATTCTTGCTAAAACTGGGAAATGCAGTCCCAGCAAGCACAGAGGCCAAAGTTGAGGCCTAGTTGAGAAGATGGCTGAGAAGAACCTGACTAAATTTTGGTCAAAAAGAGAGTAACAGAGATTCTCTCCTTGTCTAAACTTTATTTAAGCTCTTCTGAGCTTTCTTTGTGATGAGGCCCTGACTTTTGGGGTTCCACATTTATCTCTGCATTGTTCCTCCTAGCAGGAGTCCTATTAAATCAGTTTTGCCAGAATCAGCCACAGTCAATACGTGATCACCCTTGAGGGATCATCTGCTTGTCTTCAACAAGAGTCCTGTTAGGTTGTTTAGCCAGAAAACCCCCATAGCTCTTGGTGTTGCGTGGGTCACCGGCCAGCAGTGATCACGGAATGCTGCGGATGGCTCGACGATAAACACGCGAGAAAAAACATGCACAGAGACAAACTAGTTTCTGTGGAGAAGTAGGGACGAAATGGCCACCCCTTCTAGTGAGGAGTGCACCAATTTACAGTCCATACCTGCTTTTATTGGGCTCATTTTGCATAATAATTCAGGTAAAGTACAGTACTCATTACGAGGAAGTAAGGAACCATAGAAAACAAAGAACTCTGCCGGTCTATTGAGTCAGGGTCAAAGAGCTGTAAGACTGAGGAACAAAATAACTTCCTCTTAAGACCCTTCTCATTCAACTGAGAGCATTCTAAACAAAGAAGGTTTCACAGTAATTTACATGTTCTTTCTTAGGCCTGATCACCCCGGGGAATCCACACTTCTCAGTACAGAGCTGCACCACACTGTCATTGTTTCAGGCTTAGGTGGAGCAAGGGAACTAAGGCAACCGAGAGACAAGGAGGTTTTCTCCCAGACGCTGAGAACTCAGGCTATGTCAAAGCCGAGGAGCGAGGGTCCATCACCCCCTTTTGCTGCAGCCCCCCAAGTCCTTCTTTTGGGGGGCCTCCCAAAGTGATCGTGCCTGTCTTAGGTCATTCCCCCCTGGGGAATCTTACCCGTCTTTGGCTAACCAACCAAGCTTTTGGGGGTTCAGTCATGAATAAAGCAGCAGAAGCAGCATTCCTGCCAGGAAGATAAGCTTTTGTCTCCTTGCTGGCTTACGGTTCCAAGGGCGTTCCCTTAGCCTTAGCCTAGGTGGGGGTTTCAGCTTCTGATACCAGTCAGGGCGGATCCCAACACTTGGTAATTTTTTAACCACTGACCCCACCCTGCTCCTTGGCTATAAATTCCCACTTTTTCTAGTTGCATTCAGAGTTGTGCCCAATCTCTCTCCCTTGCTGCAAAACCCCATTACAGTGGTCCCTACCTCTGTCTCGATGGTCTTGAATAAAGTTGGCCTTACTGCCTTTAATAAGTGTCATGAATAATTTTTTTCTTAACAAGAGTTTTTGTCAGTTCTCTGAATCTTCTATATTTTGGGGGGTCTTCATTTTTTTAAACACTGTGTTATATTTGTGGAGCTGCCACAATCAGTCATCTTATGAAACTTATTTGTGTAATGGTCTTCTTTCTTTTCATCTTCTCTTGCTTGCTTGCTTTCTTTTGAAGTGTTTAATTATGCTTTTGGATTTGTGGAGTTAAGTTCCTTGGACATTCTGTCCTTAATGTCCACGTGAAGTTTACACAAGATTTCGGCTCAGGTTGACATAGGTGGATTTTAACCTTTACTCTGTGCCAAACACCATGGAAACATAAATGAAGAAGACACAGCTCCTTTCCTTATGGAAGAACCTCATGGAAAAACTGATTCATGGCAGAGCCCACATAAATGATGCATTATTCTCTTTTTTTCTCCGATTCTATGTCACAGAGAGATCCATCATCAGTGGAAAGGGGAGTATATTTATTTATTTTCCCTTTTCTTAAGATGATACTCAGACCCAGCTTCAAAAGAACTTTGTTTAAGAAAGGCATTTCCAGGTAATTTTTTAAAAACCTAAAACACCTGAGTACCCTTCAGCTGTCTGACAGTCCTTGCCCTGGGGAAGCTGAAGACCAAAGCACACTGGCTGCTGCCAGGCTGCTAAGCACCCAACACAAGTTTCTGCCCCTGGAGCATTCAGTACATATTTGTAGACTGACAGAAGCCTGCAAGTCAGTAAGGATATGGATTTGGCATGCAGCTAGGTGAGCTGGAGGTGTCAATACAACCAATGGAGTGGGATAGAGAGAGAACACTAGCAAACCAGTTGCTATAAGTCTAGAAGAATATGATGTCAGAGAGAGATAAAAATGATATCAATTATATTCTCTCCCCTAGAGGCCATTAAGTGTGCAGATTATACAACTGATAAAGATCAGTTTTTCTTTCTCCATTTTTCATCATAAACATGAAAATCCAGTAATTTATTGGAGCATCTGTCCTATTTATAACCTTGTGCTATGAACTTTGAATAGTATATTAAAATAATACAGTTTTCCTGAAGGAGTAAACATGATGTATTTTCTAGGTCATCAAGGTTTACTTAAAAAACAAATTCAGGAACATCTACTTCTGGAAAGATGGAGCTGAGGACATGACTGGACTTTTTCCATGGCAGGACAGAGGGGGATAGGACATTGGAAACTGAGGGACAGCTTCCATCTCCACATGAATAAATCATGCCATACCACAGTCGCCAGTACATGAGCCCCTGGAATGCTTTCCTTGTGATCCTGTGGAAAAGCCTAATTCCCACCAGCAATAGATATATTTATTTCTATTCTTCCAAAAATTAAGATTACAAAACCCTGCATATTGCTTATAAAACAAACATAGAAGACTCTAAAAGTTGGAGAGAAGATACAAACTAGGTCAGGACCTCAGGATGTGAGGAAAAACATTGTCTTAAGTTCCCTGGAGTTTTTTTTTTCTTGTTTGTTTGTTTTATACATCTCAGACTTGGAGGTGCAGAAGTTTACTACCTGGAAATATAATGGACATAGGCAAAAGAAGCTTCAACAAAAGTCTACTCTCTCTTCAACATAATAAAGGCCATATATGAAAGACCTACTGCCAACATCATACTCAATGGATGAAAAGTAAAAATTTCCTCACTAAGATGAGGAACAAGACAAGGTTGTCCACTTTCACCACTCCTATTCAACATAATATTGGAAGTCCTAGCCACAGCAATCAGAAAGGAAAAAGACATAAAAGGTATCCAAATTGGAAAAAAGGAAACAAAACTATCATTGTTTGCAGATGACATGATAGTCTACATAAAAAACCCTATAGACTCCAACAAAAAACTGCTCAACTGAATAAATGAATTTGGCAAAACAGTGGGATACAAAGTCAATATCCAGAAATCAAAGGCATTTTTGTACACCAACAATGACATATCAGAAACAGAAATCAGGGGGAAAATCCCATTTGATATAGAAACAAGAAAAATAGAGTACCTAGGAATAAACATAATCAAGGAGGTAAAAGACCTGTACTCAGAAAACTATACAACACTGAAGAAAGAAATTAAGGAACACACAAACAAACATGGAAACATGTACTGTGTTCATGGATCAGAAGAATTAACATCATCAAAATGTCCACACCACCCAAAACCATTTATGGATTCAATGCAATCCCACTAAAGTACCAATGGCATACTTCACAGATATAGAACACACACTTCAAAAATTTATATAGAACCATAAATAAACCTGAATAGCTGCAGCAATTTTGAGAAAGAAGAGCAAAGTAGGAGGAATCACAATACCTGATATAAAACTGTATTACAAGGTCACTGTAATCAAAACAGCCTGGTACTGGCATAAGAACAGACACATGGAACAGTGGAACAGAATAGAGAGCCCTGAAATAAACCCAAGTCTCTACAGTCAATTAATATTTGACAACGGGGGCAGCAGCATAAAATGGAGCAAAGATAGCCTCTTCAACAAATGGTATAGGGAGAACTGGACAGCTACATGCAAAAAAATGAGACTCGACCACCAACTTACACCATACACAAAAATAAATTCAAGGTGGATAAAAGATTTAAATGTAAGTCTTGACACCATGAAAGTTCTAGAGGAGAACATAGGCAGGAAAATATCAGATATTCCACATAGCAACATTTTCACTGATATGTCCCCCAGAGCAAGGGACATAAAGGAAAGAATAAACAAATGGGATCTCGTCAAAATAAAGAGCTTCTGCACAGCTAAAGAAAACAACATTAAAATGAAAAGAGAGCCAACTGTATGGGGAAACATATTTGCCAATGATACCTCAGACATGGGTTTGATCTCCAAAATATATAAAGAACTCACACAACTCCACTCTAAGAAGACAAGCAACCCAATGAAAAAAATGGGCAAAGGACTTGAACAGGCACTTCTCCAAGGAGGACATACAGAGGGTCCAGGGACATATGAAGGGATGCTCAGTATCGCTAGCCATCAGAGAGATGAAAATTAAAACAACAAGATACCACTCCATACTGGTTAGAATGGCCATCATAAACAAAGTAACAGACAACAAATGTTGGAGAGAGTGTGGAGAAAAGGGAACCTTAGTGCACTGTTGGTGGGATTGCAGACTTGTGTAACCATTATGGAAAAGAGTACAGAATTTCCTCAAAAACTAAAAATGGAAATGCCTTTTGATGCAGCAATTCCACTGCTAGGATTATATCCTAAGAACCCTGAAACACCAATTCAAAAGAATGTAAGCACCCCAATGTTCATAGCAGTGCAATTTACAATATCTAAATGCTGGAAGCAACCCAATTGCCCACCAGTAAATGAATGAATCAAAAACTATGGTACAAAAAAAAAAAACAACAACTTTGGTACATCTACACAATTGAATTCTTTGCAGCAGAAAGAAAGAAGGAGCTCCTACCCTTTGCAACAGCATGGATGGAACTGGAGAGCATTATGCTAAGTGAAATAAGCCAGGCAATGAAAGACAAATACCATATGATCTCACCATTAACAAGAACCTAATCAACAAAACGAAGAAGAAAGCAAAGCATAGCCAAAGACATTGAAGTTGAGAACAGGCTGACAGTGGTCAGAAGAGGGAAGGCAGGGGTTAAGGGGGGAAAAGGGTGAAGGGTTTACAGGAACAATTATAAAGGACATATGGACAACAACAAGGGGGGAGGGCTAGGACTGTTGGGAAGGGTGAGGGGAAAGGGCAGAAAAGTGTAATTGAAAAACAATAACAAAATAAAAATAAAATGACAAAAAAAAGAAAAAAAAATGTCTACTCTCTCTAACCAAAGGGTCAAGAAAGAGGCAGAATAGCAAAACAGAAAACTTTTAGACAATAACTGCTCTATTCTAACACAATGCCACAGAAAAAACTGGCTCTAATCCCACTTATACCAATAGAGGTCAACTATGGAGCTTATGCTTCCACACTCGTGGCTGGAATGAGGGGTCACAATGCCTCTGCCAGGGAAGTGTCAGAGAAAGCCAGGTTGGGTGCTGAGATCTTTATCCTCAATGACCAGTAATGAGCTCTCAGTCCACTTCCTGGGTGTCAGTAGAGTCCACATGAAGAATCTGGGCTTCCACACCCACCCATCAGTAATGAGCCCATCCACCTCCAGAACTGGGTTAGTGTCAGACAGATGAAACAAATGGTGCTGTAGCAGTTGTACATACACAGGCAAAAAGGAAACTGAATATCAACGTGAGTCTAGCTAACACATTATGCAAAACTTAACTCAAAAATGGAACACAGACTTAAATGTAAGCTTATGACTGTAAAACTTTAAGAAAAAAGTCTTCATAATCTGGGGGTTAGGTAAAGTGTTCTTAGACTTGACACCAAAAGCATTATCCATAAAAAGGTAAAAATCAGTAAATTGGACTTCATCAAAATTAAGTATTTCTGCTCTGCACAAGACCCTGTGAAAAGGATGAAAAGACAAATTAGAGAGTAGGATGAACTACTTATTTAATAAAATACTGGTATCTAGAATATAAAAAGGACTCAATACTCAACATTAGAAAAACGAACAAGCAAAAACAAAACAAAAAAATCATTAGAAAGTGGACAAAGGAAATGAACAGACATCTCACTAAAGAGGATATATAGACAGCAAATAAGCATGAAAAGAACTAATAAAGGAAATGCAAGTTAAAGCCACACAGAGTTATCACCACACATCTAAAAAAACAAAAGCAAAAACAAAAAAACTATGTCACCAAACTGTAGAGGCTTTAGAGACCCTGAATTGCTCATACATTGCTGGTGGGAATGTAAAACAGCATAGCCACTCTGGGAAAAGTTTGGCATTTTCTTTAAAAATTAAACATATAGGTACTATGTGCTCCACTGATTGTACTCATGGGCATTTATCTCAGAGAAATATAAAGTTATGGTCACACCAAAACCTGTACTAAGATAGTTATAGCGACTTTATTTGTAATAGCCAAAACCCAGAAACAACCCAGATGTCCTTGTGGGTACACAAGGGTAAATAAAGGGTACACTATTTACCAATGGGTAAATAAACTGTGGTACACCCATTCCTTGGACTACTACCCAGCAATAAAAAGGAATTAGTTATTGACACATGAAGCAAACTGGATGATTGTTCAGTGACTTACACTGAGTGAAAAACTCAATACCCAAAGTTATTTATTCTGTAATTCCATTTATATAACATTCTTAAAGGGATAAAATTATAGAAATAAAGAACATAGTAGTGTTTCATAAGGCCCAGGAAGAGTTGGGACAGGAGGACAGTATTGTGTCTATGAAAGAGCAACGTGAGGGATCCTTGTGGTGATGGAAGTGTTCTGTATCTTAACTATTGGGTTGGCCAAAAAGTTTGTTCTGTTTTTTTTCCCATAAGATGGCTCTAGTTGTACTTAGCTGCCTTTAATGCCATTTAAAACAATTTTTATTAGATTGCATTGTTACCGCAGTCATATCAGCACACATTTAAAAAGAAACATCAAAATTGGTGAACTTTTGTGTAGCCATTTTAATATTGAAGGTGGAAGAAAATAAGCAACATTTTTGGCATATTATACTTTATTATTTCAAGAAAAGTAAAAACACAACTGAAACTCAAAAAAAAATTCATGCAGTGTATGGAGAAGGTGCTGTTACTGATCAAATGTGTCAAAAGTGGTTTGCGAAGTTTTATGCTGGAGATTTCTTGCAGGACAATGCTCCATGGTTGAGCAGACCACTTGCAGTTGATGGCAATCCAATTGAGACATTAATTGAGAACAATCAACATTATACCATGCAGTAGATAGCCAACATAATAAAAATATCCAAATCAATAAAGTTATTGGTGAAAATGAAAATGTGTTTTTTATTGTATAGAAAAACACATATGGACTTTTTGGCCAACCCAGTATATCAATGTCAATATCCTCATTGTAATATTGTGCTCTAGTTTTACCACTGAGGAAAACTAGATAGAATATTCACAGGGATTTCTGTATTATTTCATATTTACATGTGAATTTATATTGAACTCAAAACAGTTAATTTTAAAAAGTCAAATGGGAGGTTGTAAAAGTTAGAGGAAGTTTTGTTTACCTTAAAACACTCTGATATATTGAGTATAATGCAAATTTTGCCTGAATTTTTCATAAAATGTGAGAAATCAAACATGTTTCACATTTGCAATAGGCTTTGGAAACTATATTGCAGACTCCCTAGGAACCAGGATTTTCACTACTGTGTTTCCCAGTGTACTTGGGTGAAAACCATTGAGAAGTACTGAATGGAAAGAAGGGAGGATTTAGAGAAATATATGAATTCTACCTTTTCTAGGCATGGAACTTTAAATATTTTACTTAATTTCTCTGAGCTTTTGTCCCCTCCTCTGTAATATTTTTTTTAATTCTTCCCAGAGTTATTATAAGTATCAAATGAAAGAAAAATGTATCTATAAGCTGAAAAGTATTTTTATTATCAAGACAAACACTGATAGGAGCACACTGTATGAAGGACTTAGATATGCCTTACGAAGAAAAAACATAACTAACCTAAACATATTAGTACAAACAAGAGGGAAAATACACCAGGCTTTTTAGAAGAGTAAAACAGGTACTTATGTAGAATCGAACTAGACAAGGGCAAAATTACCTCCTCCTTGGTGAAGCAAAATTCTCAGTAAAGTATATATGAGGTCTGTTCAGAAAGTATCCAGCCATGTAATATGAAAATTAGAGACACTTATTAAAAAAGATAAAAGAGACATTGTATACAGAATAATGATGCCTCAGTCCCTTTCAAAGTAGGCACCTTGGGACTTCACACAGTTCTCCCAATTGCCACCAGCTGCCCCATCATATTTTCCTGAATCTTATAGGGGTCTGAAATTTCATCCCTTTCAAAGGTGATTTTAGTTTTGGGAAAAGCCAGAAGTTGCAGGGTACCAAATCTGGGCTTTAGGGAGGCTCAGTCACCTGGGTGATTTGATGTTTCCCAAAAAAACTCTGCAGTACACATGATGCATGAGTGCGCATGTTGTCGTGATGAAGCTGCCAATCACCAGTTCCCATAGCTGCAGACTTCTAAATCATCCATATAGCTTCACAGAGAAATGTTCAAGCTTAATGTAAAATTTGATGCAGATTTGTTGCTCTACTGGCTTAGTCACTTTGAATGCGACAGCCACACAGTACACATGCTCACTCAACAGCGTCTACTGCCCCCATTGACCAGTACAATTAAGTTGTCATTGTTCACACATACACACTCCAGTCCCTGCCCCTTGGCAGCCTGCTTACACTGATACTGCACACACCATTCTCATTATATTAACAGTGGCTGGACTTTTTTGAACAGACCTCATATAGCTTAGCTAGTCTCTTTCAACTTTCCACCCAAAACTGGTGGAATGCAGATAGTGTCTGTCTGTTTAGCTATTTAGAATATTTTAAGTTTTATCCCTGTGTCATCATCTCCCAAAAATCAAATAGAGGGAAACCGTCAACCTATTTGACTGATACTGTCCATTCTGAAATGTGATGTATTTCTTGATTTTAAAAAAAGTTAGGAAATAAAAATTGACAGATTGAGTCAATACTTGGGAATAGGAGTTTACGAGCCAAGGTGTATTTATTGGGGTGCAGGGATGCTAAGGTGGAATCTTATATTGCTGCTAAAGAGAAGACAAGTACTGATTAATACGAGTTATGTGAATGACTATACCAAGGGAACAAAAATAAATACCTGCTGAGCATTTGGACACTTGAATCATTCACTTGGAGATCTTCCAACTAGAGCACTTTGCTTGACTATTGCCTGAGGGCAGGAGGGAGTTAGTGCCTGGGGCAAGGTTGATCATCTGGATAGGTTGACGGGAAGACAGAGGAGCTATAAGTGGAGAAGACTTCAGAAAGGAAGCAGGCTAAGCTCTGGCATAGATGTAGATTTATTTCCTGCAAGTTCCATGTCAAAGATGACTTAAAAATAATCCTCTCTGCACTAAATGAAATACAGTATTATTAAGAGCAATCAGTAATAATACTACTTCTTGTCCTTTTACTTTCTTCTTTTGTGCTCTGTAGTAATAAGTTCTATAGGAATATCAGAGGCTGCATATCTGAAAAATCATAGTTGCTATGAGCACCTTCAAAATCAGGCTAATAGAGGCTCTGAACAGAAGTCCATCTGATTGTTCACTTTGTTAAATACCTGGGTAAGTTCCTTTGTTTGGAATTTTGTAAATCTGCCCACCTGCTTTGTTTTATTCTGAGCCTCACAAATAGATTGTAGGAGAGATTTCATGGTCTCATGATAATAGTAAGATGATGAAGTCAACAATTGAATAAGCTTGGTAGAGCATAATTTGTAAGGTATGAAGTAAACTAAAAACATCCAATTGGATGTGTGTAGTGGTAAGTTTTTAAAAAGGTGATGTTTCTCCTAAGAAAATGTGTAGTAAGTTTTTTTAAATCTTCCCCTTTGTTTAAACATCAGGATTTTACATGCTGGCTGCAAATCTCCCCATGAATTAAGTGCAGGTCCCTACCACTTTTTCAACATTAAAAATTCATCTATAGTTAGATGAAGTCAGCAGTGACATGAGACAAGTTTATGTTGTCTGATTAGAAACTGCCCAGCAAATGTGCCTATGACCTTTGGGATTAGAAGGGTTTAAGTAGCCCCCAAATTGTGTCATGTCTTACTTACTTAATACATATCCCTTTTTTTTTCAGAAAAATTCTTCAGATATAAATTTATGATTTTGCCTTGATGGCAAAGCTAAATCATTTCATTGAAAAACTTTTTACCATTGAGTTTACATGATACTCATAGGCCAGTTCCTAATTGTCTGGGAAGTACATTTTGCTATCATACTGCTCTTACTGAATTTACTTACATGCGGAATGAAGCGGATCTGACTGGGGAAGTATATGCAGACTGCATTAAGCTTGAGGGAGAGAAGAACGTCAAAAGATGGATAAGAAGATCAGGAATGAAAACTGGAGCCAATGTCAGAAACTAAATAGGAACTGGATCCAGGTTCCTATTTGGAAGCAAGCAACAAGACTTGAGGGTGACTGTGGCAAATGGTGTTGGGTGTGTTGGAGATGTTTGACAGCATAGGACTGAGGTGGGAAACCAACCCACTGGAGTGACTTTTGAAGAAAAGGAAGCTTGGTTTTAGTATTCAAATTATTCCAACTTGGTGCTAACATTAAATTATTAGAATTATTGTCTACCTCTTTACTTGGGTTTTTCTATGGGGAACCTGACTAAAAATTCCAGTAAACCCCAAAAGTTATTTTGCCCATTCTTTGAACTCAAACTACCAAAGATATTATTAACCTCCTCTAATTCAGTTTAATATGTGACACCTGATTATTGCACCACGTCTTATCTCTGAGCTCTCTTAGAAAACCATGCCTAAAATAACAAACACCACTTAGCATGTAATGAGTGCCTGCTGTGTGCCAAAAACTGTGCCAATTCTTATACACAGTCATTTGTTGAAAGCCTTCAGCAAACAAGCTATTAGCTTTACTTTACAGGTATATAAATTAAGGCTTTGATGGTTGAAGTAACTTGCCCTTGGATATGCAGGTAATAGGAGAGAGAAATAGGATTCTAAAATTAATGCTGCTTCTGCTCTGCCATACTGCTTCTCTTTTGAATTACAGAGCAAATGGCCTGCTCTTTGAAGTTTACTCTGCAGATAGCTGCATGTTGCAATAACTGTGATAACAACTAATAATAAAGTTGGTCTCGTAGCAATACCTACACCTAGACAACATCTGATTCATTTAAGTCATTTGCTCTCTAGAGCACTATTATTTTCCCCAAGGCTTACATGCAAAAACAATAAAAGAAAACTGAGGGGAAATCAAGTGTGATCTCAGTACCATGCTTAATAAATGCTGGTCTAAGATAGATGAAATGGAATAAATAAAAGTAACATCACTTAGTTACTTCTGTTCTCCCAAACACAAAATGATACATGTTACAAATGGCAGAACTCCGTCACTGAATACAGTTCTGGCATAATAGTGAAGAAATGAGAAACAGAGGGAAATTCCCTGTGCTGGTGAACTCATCAGCTCTTTCCCCCTTTGACACTGGCAAAGGCATATAATCTGAATGGGAGCGTTCATTGTTTTCCATCGGATTCAGTACTATTTCCAGGGTCCAGTAATCAAATGAACAGACACAACCAAAAGTTGTGTTTGCTATTTGCAGTTTTGCCATAGCCTCATAACCTGGGAATTCTGGACCTCACTAACTTAATCCCACCTCCCCAACATTGTCCAAAACAGGAATGCCCAGTATTTTCCCTTCACAAATATTCGACAGGTTTTGAATTCCTGATACCCTTGAATGGGAGAAGCTGCTGATTGCCAGCCAGGATGAAACCTCGTCTTCTATTGGGAACCACAAGTTGCCAGTATAGCTGAAGGGAGTGAACGTCTTAAGGAAGAGGTTCTGCTTCCTCATGCTGGGACTCTAATGTACTGTAAATATGTTACTTCTCTATGTAGGACTGTATTTCTGTAGCATATGCTCCCAAGTATGCCTTGTATAGTTGCACAGCCTGTGGCTTTAATAACTCTCAAAGCCTTTTCCTGGTTTTATGTTACCGACTCAGTGGCAAAGGGTAAATTTATATTAAAGGCCAAATATTAAAAATTCTAGGGAGGACTCTGGAGTATCTATTTTGGAATTTAATTGAAATCAGTGTAAGCTTGTTCACAGATGAAAAACCAAACAGGTATATTTTGGAGGCTTGTAATGATAGCTGTGTATTATGAAATGAAACCCAGCAGGGAAGAAAGTAGAACATTGATTTTTTTTTTTTTCAGGATGCCATGTGTCTGTGCACCAAAGAATGCTTCCCTATATCATTAGTATCTCATATTAGTAACTTTGAGCTTCCTGTTTTTTGAAATACCTAGGAGAGAAAGATGATGCTTTTATTTTCTCCCATATCCCAAACATTTGAGAAACATGTCACACCTAATAGAGACCGACCTCACACTACAAATGGGTTGTGTTCCAAAATTACATTTCTTGTTCTCTTTCCCTACAATGCATTTCCCCATAGAAATAAGATTCTGTTTGATGATTAAGTTACCAAACTATACAAAAAAAATCATTTAATCCATGATATATCTGTATCCACCATGTGCCCATCCCTGAAGACCCATAAATAAATTCCCTCAAAGAATTTCACATTATCATGAATAAGAAAAACTATTACAGTAAGCAGAGTCCAATACAGCAGGATAAGTGCTAACAAAAAGATATGCAGAAGTGTTCTGCAGGTCCAAAGGAAGGACCAACTAAGTCTGGTTTAGAAAGACAAGAATGTGAAGTCAGAGAGTGTGTAAGTGTAGCAGCAGAGAAGTACCAAACCATGGCATCTTCAGAACAGTACAACAGTAACTCATGGGGAACAGTGAACGATGAGGTTGGAAAGGGAGGCAAACGATGATACCAGAAGAGCAAGCTCTGATGGTTTATCCTGATGGTAGAGAGGAACAACTGAAAAGAGTATCCCAAAAGGCCTGGCATAATCAGATTTGCATTTTTGAAAGAGCAAGCTGAGAGTGATGGGTAGATCTAGAAAAGTGAGAGAGAGTAGGACACAAATAATTTCAAAGTTTTACTAGTCTAATAAAGTTAATTGTAAAATACTTTCTGTGTTTATATATGCAAGAGTAGTATAGTAAGTGTAGATTCACTTATTATTTTTCTTAAAGATTAAGTAGATTTTCTGTATAATTATATTTAAGCCTGGTGAAGACTTAGAGGTAACAGTTAAATTTCTAAAATGTTTATGAAACTATAAACATTTTCTATTCTTTCTTTAATCAATTTTCTAGTTATATTATTTTAGGATATTGAAATCTTCATCTCAATTTTTTAAAGGATTTGACATGAATTTTTCTAATTTTCCAATAAATAGTTCTGTAAAACATGTACAATATTTCCTTATCTTTTTAATCTATAGTGGCATCCAATTTTTTATTAGCATCTCTATTCATATTCACTTTTTATTGCTAATATTTATTTGTTTAATTTTGTCTCTTGACAGAGACCTGATAACTTTTCATCTTTTCAAAGAATAAGCTTTTAGTTTTGTTGATTTTTTTCTATTGTGTCCCGTTGTTCCTTGTTCCAATGATTTAGCCTCTTATCTGTGTTATCATGTCCTTCTTGCTTTCTGTGAGTTTATTATGATGTTCTTTTCCTAACTTCTAAAAATACATGCTGAGCTTATTAATCTTCAATGTTTATTTCTTTAGAACATGAACATATTGTTATAGGTTACCCTCTAAGGAATGCTTTAACAGAAACCGACAGGAGTTGGTTTGTGATATTTTTATTATTGTTCATCTTATTTATTATGATTTCCCTTGACTTATTTAGAATCTCTAAATAAGCTGTTTTTAAGTTAAAATTTGTTACTGATTTTTAATTTAATTTCATTTTGCCCAGAGGTTATAATCAGTAGATAGCAGCCTTATTTATTGAGATCTGCTCTTTTTGTTTCTGAATGCAGTCACTTTTTATAAATGATTCATATGTATTTAAGAGAATTATTATTCTCTACTTGTTATGTATGATATTCTATCTACACTCAGGAATTAATTTTAGTTGCCTTTATGAGATAAGATAATGTATTGAACTAAGGTCATGATAAAGGAGAAAGGAAAAGAACATATTAGAGATATATTTAGAAGATTTTAATTGATAATTAATGGGATGCTAACATTATATAAATTGAAATTTAGGATGATTCAGCCATATTCTGACTTAGGTTATTGAATGGATTTAGATTCTGTATATTGAGATCAGAGACATAGGAGAACAAGCTGCTTTGTGAGAATGAGATAAAAAGTTGAATTTTGAATGTTGCTTTTGAAATGCTGGTGTGACCTCCAGGTTAATATGTGTAGAAGATAGTTGAAAAGAGGTACCTGTAGTACAGCAGAGGGACTTGGCATTGAAACACTATTTGGGGAGGCATCCACATCAAGGCATAATTGTAACCCAGGTAAAATAAGTAGAATGAGAAGAAAAGGCAGCAGAAGACATGCTTTGAAACCTAGAAACATGTATTACTGTGCATATGCCTTTCTCACATGCCTTTCTGTCTAGTATTTTGCTGCTAAATTGGCCAAAGACCGTGATTATGTAAATTGCCTTTTGCTGCTATTGCTGACAGCTTAAACCCAGACCCTGAGACTCAGAATATTTCTCATGGCAAAGCCCCTAATGTTTATCCAAGCAGCTAACAACAGTGAATGCATCCATGAACATGTTCCCACTGCTTTAACTTCTCTTAGTAACCTCATAGAGAGGGCCCACTACTCACAACTAAAGCAAAGTTGAACACAGAGGGGTTGAAAGATTATGTGTGGGTGGGAGAAACAGAAATTCTTGTTAAGGTGGGAGGGGAGAAGGTAAAAATCTCAGCAAAGAAGAATTCATCCAAATAAGAGAATACTTTATTCTACACTGAACATTTTTGACTCCAGGATCTATAGCCATAAGCCAAAATCAGCTGTTTTCATCTTGATGCTAAATTCACTGCATTAGTCCCTTGGGCCCAGGAGGGCATCTAAGAAGAAAATAACATTTCTCTTTAATTTACCATTGTTATTTCACTTTCAGCTCTTCCCTTGATGCTGAAGACAAAGGACAAGGATTAAATTAGTGGGGAAGCCAGTATCTCTCCATTTGGTTCTACATCCACTCATTTACCCTTCTATCCTATCACCCTGAAGAAAATTAGCAAATGTAGAGGATCCTTAAATCCCTGGTCTCCAAGCTTTGGGGTCAGAATTTGTGGGAAATGATGGATTTGATATCAAATAGAAATCTGAGCTTAAACGAAGCTTTTATTTTTGTTCTCCTTCAGTTTCCTCATCAGTACAACTTGGACTTAGAAAGGAGCACCCCCAAGGTCACAACCCACACTGAAATTCTCTAATCTGTTCAGTGAAGGGATGAGTGGTAATGACAAAGGTCCTCAACATACATCATAGTTCACTGTAATTCTACGTTCAAATTATTTATCATGCTTAGAGCACTACTGTGAGGATGTAAAGGATTAAAATATATAGAAGTCCTTCTGTATTTTACATTTTAAGAAAGCAGGGCATTCCTGATGGTCATCAGGAGGACCATATTTCAATTTGGAAACTGGGTCTGTACCTCTGAAATAAATTACATATAAATATAGACTTCACTGCCACTTTTAGAGAATTCTGTTGTGGATGGTAAGCACAATTTACAGTGCAGCTAGATGCCACATCCCCTTCTCAGGATGTTTAAGATTGTTGCTGACTGTACAAAGTTGGTGTTTGGACTATGTATAGAGATAGATACCAAATCATTCTAATCAACAGAATAAAAAAGCATCACATTTAGATTTTATGGCAATTTGACAAATAAGATTTAGTAAATGTGCAGGGTTGAATTATGAAATAGTTCACTGTACAGCTCTTACTGAATACTCATTGTGTTCCAAGGACATGGTTAAAAATAGGCATCAGGCAGTTTTGCATGCACAGGTAATCACAGCTCTCCTAATAATTTTTTAAAAAGTACCTTCCTCTTATTCGCCAAGGAGAGTAGTCTCAGTGATTTATTGGAACTGTGAGTGCTCTGTCCTGCCTCTTCTTTCCAAAAGAAGGCATCCTTCCTTTCTGTTAAGTCTTTTTCTGGAGTGTTTCCTAGGAAGGCAGGGCCCTTTGAAACAAACAGGTGTTAACATAAATCTGATGCAAATAAGGACTCCTGCTGTCGCAGTGACACATGCTTTGTACTTACATAAATACATTTCTCAGAAAGCTCTCAATGTTGAGAAAAACTGTTTGAAAGGAAGCCGAGCTAGCTAAAAATGTTATTCTTTGTACTCTGAATACATCTGTCTCTGCCTCAGATTGGCTGCCTTAGTTAGTGTGTATGTGTGTTTAACATATTAAAATTAGGCGGGTTTTTCTTCCTTTCCACAATTTCAGCACAATTCTCTCTTTTGGATTCTAGATACTGAGCTAATTTGTCTGTATTTATACTGTGGTGGCATCTGATATACTCATGGCTGTATGCACTGATGGCACGGGTTCAAATGGCCATTGCCTGGCAGAATCTTGGCCTCTGCAGCCCACACTCAAAATATATTCAGTGGACTAAGAGAACTTCACATATACCAGTTCCTCTCTTGCCTTGCTCAAGCTTCCTTTATGCCTGTTTAGTGGGGTGGTCACCACTGCAGATTTCCTACAAACTTCAAACAAGAGAGCATGGTGTCCCCCATGTCTTGGGCTTTTTACTAAGTGAGGTCTACCTTAGTCAGGCTTAGCAAGGGAGGATGGTCCACTGGCTGGTTATTAGGTGAGTTTCAAACTAATTGTATCTTATTGAGCTCAAGGGACTCCTTTTGATTGCCTGAATATATACATCAACCTGCACACTGTAAGACATATTTAGAGATTTATACATTGGTACTAAGGAGGTCTGAAATGCAACCTAGGTGGCTTGTTCAGACTTCAATGAAATCCACTTTCACAACTTTTCTGGGAATACAACTCTCTAGAAAATCTTTAGAAAGCCCAAGTTAAAAAGAAAAATCTGTTGGTGGACCCAGAACAGTTCCACCCAAAGTATGCTTCATGGCTTGACCCGCTAAACACTTTGAAAAACAATTAAATTGTCAAATAAATTTGGAAAATATACTGTCTTTATCTTTTAGAAATTCACAACATACATTAGCATACTAAATGTTTTAGGAACTCTAATAGTTAAAAATAATCTGTTATTTTTTTTTCTTAACCCAGTGTTTCCCAAACATATTTTCTATAGATACTACTTTTTGCATAGCATTTATCATCATTCCAAACCTGGGGCAGTGCTGCCCCTGGGCAACTCTGAGGACGCACACGAAGAACCAAGAGCTCCCACTTGTCCCAGGTTCCTGAATGTAAATCCTTAAGCTGGTTGTCTTGAGCTTATCTAAACCCCCATGACACCCTCAAGAGGAATATGAGGGACCAGAAATTTGGATCTGGAGTAAGATTTGAGTCTAGATTGGGAGGCTGAGCTGCCCCTAGCTGGATATTCACAAACTGCTCCCACATTGAGTGGCACTTTGCCTACCTGCATGGCTTCCTGACACTGTTCCTCTAATAAGCCAAATTTACCTTTCCATTTTAATTAATATGCCAAGAAGTGCACATTCCATAGTTTTAAATCTGTAATCAGCAATTTAAAAAGCCCTAAACTCAATGTATCAGAGACAGAGAAACAGAGAGAGAGAGAGTAATTGGATGTGGGAAAGCCAGTGATTTTGCCAGAGGCACTCCTGAAACTATTCTAGCAGGCAGTGAGTCAGTGCTCATTTTTCCATTTTAAAGAAAGTCCAGACACTATTAAAACGTGTCCTATTTTTAACAAAACACAATTAAACTGTCACATATCCTCCTTTCTGTTTTCTTCTCCACTGCTGCTGATGTTGACCAAGATATTTGCATGGGAATAAAAGCTGTCTCTTTTATATTCAACTGACATCTCTACTTCCCTGATATTATTATTTTGTGTTTCTATAGACTTTATCTTTCCAAAAGGCTTTCTAATCATTTATTAGTTATTCCTCACAGCCTCCCCATTAGGTAGAACATTATGATTTACCACTTTAGCCATTTCATTGTTCTCCACTCAGTTCCCCCCTTCTTTTCTTCATGGAGGGAAAGGAGCAGTAAATGACTCAGGGCCTACAGTGTGTCAAGCTTTTTTATCCTATAATCACCATAATCCTCTAAGAGTAATGTGATTTCTGGATGAGTTTAGTAAAATTCATGCTGCTCTTCCCTCTTCCTTCCAAGTTTGCTATAGAGAAAATTATACACAACTATAACACTGACCAAATGAGAGGACAAATTGTTGGCTTTATTAATAGCTGGACAAGCATCTGAGGAATACGCTACACAGACACAATCCTGCTCTGCCCCCCTTTCCCCACTCACACACAGTCCAAGCCTACCCAGTTCAAAGTTTCTCTGGTAAGAGGCATCAGTGGGAAGCTTAGGCTAGGAAGGATATGTGAGGATTCTTATTCCCTCCTATTCTATCCTCTTCCTCTAAAACTCAGTCTAAGTCTGCATTTACCCAACCAGTGACAGAAACAAGGAGTAGGAATAGAAGCAGGCATGGAGATTCAATCCCAGGCGTTGCTTAGGCTTTGATTCCAGAGAATACAAGAGAGCCCTATGCATGAACACCAAAGTGCCAGGTGGAACTTAGAAACTCATCTTCAAGTCATAAAAACTCTGCACTTGTAAATTATGACCATAAAGGACAAAGGTTCTGTTCCATCAAATTAGAAAGTCCTTCCATTGAGGCTAATGAGGTGTGGATCACATGGAAAAATAGTGGACGCTGCATCTTATATGACCAGTTTAGAAAAATGAGGAGAGCAGCAGAAGCATCCCTCACTTCCCAAAGGTGGTATTAATTATGAAAACCAAGGCACAAGGTGATTAGATGAATAGTACAAGGTCATAAAAGCTAGTGAGTGGCAGACCAGATGATTTATCCATACCCTGTATCTGACAGAGCACGATGGCCCCAATGCCCAGTGTTTCTTGGACTCTGATTCACTTGCATTATGACCAATAATTCCACATTTTTCTGCCCCCATGATAATTTTTCTCAGGCACCATTGTGTATGTCCAGAGGGAGTATATAGCATCTCATTTATCTACCTGGCATAGATAAATGCCTATGCTATAACCATACCTACTGGGACTAGCTAGCAATCAAATTGAGTAGAATATCTAAGTGTCAATTATTTTGACAGCTTATGGTCCTGTGTTTTGTTTTGTTTTGTTTTAGCTATTAATGCACTTTATAGGATACATCATTAGGACCTTAATATGGGGTTCTTTGAAAACTAAATTTAATGCATTACTGTCTTATTTTTAAACCTTAGAACATAAGGAGAAACAAAGGGAGAAGGAATTTAGGAAAAATTAGAAAAGAACAAGAATAATAGTTAATAGCCTGACCAGAAGAAGACAGAAAAATAACTAAGGCAGATATGAAAATTTAAAACTCAGAGCAGAATAGAGACATTTAGTTAAAAGACAAAAAGCCCAGCAGATCCTTCAATGAATTTTAAATATATAAAAATTGTTACAATAATAGATGTTCATAATTATAACCCTGGCTCTTCAGGGACAGAAGGTGAATTAATAGCAGTGTTTTCTGTTTAAAATGGCAAGAATATGTGTGTGACACATTTAAGAAAGATTTCCATCCAAAGAATTTAAAATGTAAAATGTCTTACTGCTTAAAGACAGAACCCCTCAGCAACTCAGAAACAAACAAACAAAATATTTGGCTTTCCAGAATGAATCATTTCCAAAGAGTCTTGGATAAATGTAGTCTTACAGATATATTTTTATTCTTCCAGGAATAATTACACTGAAAGGGAATTACAAATTTGTCACATGTCTTTATTATATGTTAAACATGCACACCCCTCTTCATACTACTTCCATCCACCTGCTCCTCCCATTCACAGATCCATTCAGAGAAGTATATCCCCTCTCGATGTACCCAGACAAAAGGGGTCTTATATTAAAAAATGATCTGTTGCTCATCTGTAATTTCAATGTAGCCGAGTGTCCTTTGTTTTTCCTTTGCTAAATCTGGAAACTGCAGTCAGAAAGTTCTGATGATCTGTCAGTTTGTGTAACCAATGGAGTTTTTGCTGTTTCTGCAGAGATTCCTTGCTCCCACACCTGGACTTGCTAGAAGCCATCAGACTCCATTTGCCTGATCCTTCCATAGGTGTTTGGTCTCTCAAATGTCAGAGGACGAGTTTTCAACAACAGCATTAAAATGATACACCTCTGAAGTTCTTAAGAATAGTCCTATCCCGCTTCTAGTACCCTGTAAATCACAGAAGAGATTGGATAGTTCTGATGTCAAGAGCTGTGACTTGTGAATTGTGGGCAGGGGGAGAAGAATTATAGAAGAACAGTCAGAAAGTTAAAGAACCAAAGCCTGTATGTATGCCTGATGATTCTGGTAATTGTTATTGGGGAAGGAAGCATTGCACACTTTCTTTAAAAGCCATGAATAAACACAGTTCCCCATTGTTTTTTACATTTGTCTGAATTTGGCAAGGTGTATTAACCCTTAATTTGCCCTCTTTTTCATTATCTCTTTTTTTAAATTCATCTGCAATTGGTTCTCTTAGGAATAATGAAAGGAAATCAAAGTGCCTTTGTGAGTTTTGACAGCGAAGTGCAGATAGATTGATTAAAAACATAGTGTTTCTTTTTTAAATTTAAATAGAGGAAAGATTTGTGGGTAATATGCATAATATGTATTCACTCATAACTAGCTAGCAGTGGGAAGAGGGAGAAGATACGGAAGCATCATAGTGTTGTTCTGCTTTTAAGCACGAGATTGATTATAAGATTTTTCTGTGTCAGTTTCATTATAAGCAAATTAATCCTTCTTTCAGTGGCTTGAGACTTTTTCCTGAACTCCTTGTAGAAAAAAATATGTGTCAGTCATTTTCATTTTTTATGAACAGTGAATCAAATCTGAATGTTGAGTTAGTGATCCTAACTCAGAAGATGGTAGTTACAAATAAGATGGTCTGCCACAGAAACCCTTTATTTTTATCTTGCTGCATTCTGTTTACCGCATATTGCAGCGTGAAGATAGAAAGCTCAGAGTGAGCTTATTTTCTCCCCTTACTCTTACAAGATATCGGTGTGAGGATATTCCTTCATCCAGAGAGCACAGAAGATCTTCGACAGTCTCATGTATGGTTAGCACTTACTTCATTTCTCAGCTTCTCACCTTTGCCCTTAGGTGCTGCATGCACCTACAGACAAAGTGGGAGCAGAGAACGGTGTATTAATTATATAGACAGTGGCCAGAGGCAAGGAATTGTAGGTGGTGAAAAAAATGTTAGGGCTCTGCTAGATGAATCAGAGATCTGGGAACATTGCCCTAGATGAAGTAGGTCCATCATAGAACTTTGTACAATTACGTGAGAAGAGATGTCTAGATTACTGGGCTGGGGCTGGTACAATAAAGAGGTATCCATACATACTTCTTTAATTCAGACTATGTTGCAGAATGGGACCGTCTAAATTAAGAGTAAGAAATAAAAACAGGGCAAAGTGAAAGTAGAAAAACAGAAAAGAAGGCCTGACTGACAGCACAGGAGAAGCAGGAGGTGGAAGGGGTCAGAAGAGATGGCCACCTACCTGGCAGGAGGCGGCTGCAGAATGGGCCTGCACGCATGTGTTCTGTGGGGCCTGAAACTCCCATAATTTGTAAGTCCTCTTGAAAAAAATACAATTTGGGTATAAAATTTATTTTTTTATTTAAACTAAAAATAGGAGCAATAAGTTACAAACTTTAAAAACTGGTAAACATACAAAATCAAGAGAATATCATTTTATGAATTACTGATAGCTCTCTGATATGCATCGGATAGTTTCATCCCTACTTTTTTTGGTTGTATGTATTTTGATTGCCTTTTTACAAGACTACAGTTTTGTTATAATATTTACAGAGTATATAGAAGGATAATTTAACTTTGTCTTTACTATGGATGATCAAAGTTTGTATTATAGTATTGATAATTTAGAAAATTTATTTATGTTTCACAACTGTTACTGGCAATGTCACGCAAGTGTTAGGGATGTTGTCAGTTTAGGGAAAAGGAATCTTAGAATCTTAGGATTCTTTTATCTACAAACTTTAAAAGGTAAGGACATTTCAAATTTTCTAGTTCAGTGACTACTCTTAAATATTCTGAGTTGACAACAGTCTTTAACCACTGTGTGGCCAATTATTCTCATTTAAGTACAAAACTAAGAGTTTTAGGGTATCCCTGTTGATTTTAGTGTTTTGTATAAAGTGGACAAGAAAATTATACATTTCTTGATTCAATGACTTTACATACAATTTCCCATACCTCTATTCCCAATATTTGTAGAAATGTGACAGAACATTCTATTTCCCTAAAACAATGCTGATAAATGTCATTTCACACAGTTTACATAAAATAACATGTAATATATGCTTTCTATACAGAATATTTATAATTATGTACACTACATCATCAAATATATTCCTGAAAGGAAAGGTTCTCATCTTGATAACAGAATCTATATTTATAATTTTTCTAATATTTTAGTCAAGGATATATATACTGAAAAGTGACCATATCATATTATATGGTTCACTAAACTTTCATAAATATACTTTCATTAAATAGATATTTAGGTCAAGGAATAGGATACTACTAAACACCTTTAGTAGGAGGGCTACTAAAAGCCCTCTTTTTTTCCCCTCTTCCAATCACAACCCCCTATGAGAGTAGTCAGTATTTGCCTGCTTTTGTACCTTATACAAATGGAACATCTGTGTGTGTGTGTGTGTGTGTGTGTGTGTTTGGTTTCTCTCCCACAATAGGTTTTTGACATACTCTTAAATTAGTTTATTCTTATGTTGTAGAGTTTTCCAATTGCACATAGACTACAATTTTTTTAATTTGTTCTAGTATTAATGGACATTGGGCAGTTTCCTTTGGGACTGGAAATACAAGTAGTGCTACTGAGAACATTCTCATATAATGTCACTTAATAAACATAGGAATCCTTTCCTATTGGTTATGTTTTTAGCAGTGGGGATACCAGATCCTAGGGTAAGCAAATATTCTACTTTTGCAGATTCTGCCAAATAGTTTTCACAAGTGGCTGAACCACACTGCTTAAACTTGACTGGTCTGATGTTTGGAAGAATTTTCCATTAACTAGCTTCTGGCTTTGAACATTTCAAATTTTGCCCTCCACTACTCATGTAATTCTGGTACTGGGTAGTATATGATTATATCATGTTACAACCTTTGTCCCTGCAATACTGAGTGAGAAATAACAGCCTATACTAGGATGTTAGTAACAACTTACTTCTTCAAGGAATCAACCATGAACCTCATCAGCACATCCCTCTCAACTTTATTATATGCAGCACCAACTCAATTTCTATTTAGCAGGATTCCCAAGATAACTGAGGCCAATACAATGCAACCCACAACTAGAAGTGTGATAGAGGAGAAGAAGGTTGAAAGGAGGCAACAGTTGTAACCCATTG
This sequence comes from Phyllostomus hastatus, assembly GCF_019186645.2. NCBI lineage: Eukaryota > Metazoa > Chordata > Mammalia > Chiroptera > Phyllostomidae > Phyllostomus > Phyllostomus hastatus. The sequence continues at coordinate 83,684,258 of NW_025333977.1, read as the reverse complement.
TGATTAAAATATGATATTTTTGCAAATTTTACAAAACTTCTGACCAAACTGAGCAAACAACTAAGGCTTCTCCCAGGGGATTGGGAAGGGGCTTTGGCATGTGAGGGATCCTGAAAATTAAAGTCCATTAAATTATTCATCATCTATTGTTTAATAACAAATAACCTCAAAACTCAGTGACATTCAACAATAAGCATATTTTGCTCATATGTCAGGAATATCTGGCTATGTGGTCTGCTAATCTTGGCTGAGATCACTCATATGCTATCCGGATCAACTGCCCTAAGAAGGCTTTGACTGGGGTGACTTGCGATGATTCAGCTCTTCTCATGTCTCTCATCTTCCATGAGGTCAGCCCAAGCATTTTATTTCCCATGGCAATAGGAGAGAGCCTGAGTAGAACAAGCCCCTATGTACAAGCTCATTTTAAACCTCAGTTTATATCATGTGTATTAACATCTCAGTACTTAAAGCTAGTCATAAGGCTGAAGTCAGAATCAGAAGAGGGAGAGGCCTATAAAATTCCATAGCAATGAATGTGGATAAATGGAAGGAGGAGGATGGGGCCCTTTCTACCATCATTCCATGAAAATTAGGTGTCCAGTAAAGGCACCTCTGGTTCCTGGCATTCCCTCCACACATAACTAGTTGTAGATTTGAGAATATCTTTAGGAGTAATATAAGGTTGGGTGAGAAAAGTATGCAGAGAACACACCTGTAGTATAAGTTGTGTCACAATGTAAACACCCTTCCTCATCCAGAATGTCTGCCTTCATTTTAACTGAGCACAAACTCTTGTCACATCGAGGCATGCATGGAAAATGATGACATCTTTAAAGCATCCCAGACTGGGCTGCTTATGATGATGAACAAATGGTGTGGATCCTCTGACAGCTAAAGGATGCAATATCTCTACACACCCAGGACCAACTCCTGTCACACCTGTGTGATTCAGCCCACTAGTTGGGAAGGGAAGGCCTTCATCAGAGTACAAAGGCTGTTCGGGCTTTTACCACTAAAGACTCATCCCTTTAGTGTGAGGCTCTTTCCGTATGGAAGCACCTCTGGGGCCACATAGCACAGTTGTTTACATGAAGACTTAATCACTACAGGTTTTACTGACATTTTATTTTTAATTGTTTTGCTATGTTTTGTTTTCCTGGAGACAGAAACAATAGATATGGGAACAGCTTTCCAGGGGTATCCAATGGCAGCCCACAGACTGCATACAGCCCAGGGTGGCTATGAATGCAACCCAAAACAAAATTGTAAATTTACTTATAACAGTATGACTTTTTTAGTGATTATGTGTTGCAATGTATTTAACGTGTGGCCCAAGAAAACTCTTCTTCTTCCCATGTCACACAGAGACACCAACAGGTTGGACACCCCGCCATAGTAAAGAGCAGAAGATGTACTTTGGAAATATAGAAAAGAAACAGTAGAGAGGAAGATAGAGGGCTTAGAAGGCAAACTGCCCTCATAATTTGGGTTCAGTTTTCTCTGTCTCTTCTACCTGTGACAACATCGTCTCATTGAGTAGAAGAATGAGGAGTTTCCTCATGCCAGACTTTAATGTACCCTGGAAAGGGTTCCTGCCCTCAACTATTAGTGCTACTTTGCTTCACAGAGAGTTTAAATATAGTGGAGAAGTAAACTGTTCCTTTTGGATATACTCCCCCATGTAGAGTTATGACTGTTAATCTGCAAAGTCTTAATAATTTTAGCTGGTTGATGCTCTAGTATCCTCTCTACAAGTTCAGAGAATTTTGTGCAAAATGTTCCAGAGAGAGCACGCATTAACATTTTCTGTATTGAGCCTGTATATAGAGCTATGGTTGTTTTTGAAATTTAGGAATCCAGGTAGAATCTTGTTTTAAGCAACTGGAAGAAAATCAGAATTGCTGTATTGAATCCAAATCTCATTAAAATAGGAATTTAGTGCTAAAGAGTATGAAGGGGTGCACTGTTTATTGAGTTTTTTAAATGTGTTTATATGAAACAAGTATAAGGTATGCATTGTGTCTTCAAACAATAACAAACAGGAGAGATGCAAAAGGGGATGTTCTTCCCAGGTCTGAGGGAATACCTAAAATTATCTTGTCCACTGTAACTCTATTAATTTTTTTTTAATTTTATTGTATTTTTTCACTTACTATTTATCCCCCCATACCCTCTTCCACCTTCACCCACCCACCTCCCCACCACAATCACTGTAACGGTACATATAATATAGGATGTTCTTAATATGATTTGTATGTTTCTCACATTGTTTTAGTAGTGATGAAGGCATGGACAAAGTTTCTTTCATCGTGTTCAATTTTTAGGGTTATATCTTAGGCAATAACCAGGAAGAGCTGCTTAAACAGAATTGTTAGTATTATATTGTCTATGGAGAATTCAGATATGATAAGGAAGAAATTATTATTATAGGATTATCATATAGAATTATAGAATATGAGTCTCTAAGGTCAATACCAGTTTTCACTCTCATTTTACTCTCCACAGCTATTTCATGGGCAATCTAATGCTACCACCTTCATTTATGAGTTACGTCTAACTAGGGGACAAACCAGAGCTGGAAACCAGGCCTTCTGAGATTTCGATAATGATATTTGTATTAGAAATATCTGATTTTCTTGTACTTGGATCAATGCCCAGACTATATAGTTTGACTCCTTCCAAAATTTCTAGGCCTCATGTAAACATAGCCCCATTTGGAACATCAGATTCCAAGTTTCATTCTTTAGTAACCCTTACTTACACACGTGCATGCACATGCACACACACACATACACACACACACACCCCTAGCAGTGCACAGAACTCTGAAGTTTCACCAATATACAATATAATATCTGGCATTAAGTATACTTGGTTTCACAGATATTCAACCTCAGATTTTATACTCAATTTTAAATGAATAATATTTTCATTAAGTAGAAAAACAGCTAACTGCATTTTAGTTTTCAACACAAGGATACTTGCCCAACCTAGGGCTCCACCTTCCAATTCCAGGTTACTGTACCTGGAGTGGAATGGAGGAGGACCCTGGGAAAACCCAACTAGAACACATTTACTGTTAAGAGCACTTTAAGGGGAATGAGAACATTCACAGTCTCAACAGAAAGCAGAAACATGACATGGTCTTACTCTGTTGCCCTTCTTTTCCCTCTGTGTTCATTCTCTCTGTGTGGTAGTGTAACTGGAAAAGACAAGTGTTGGGGCTGTCTGTCACTACCAAATCTAATAAGCAATGACAGTGATTGAATCTTTTATGGACACTTTATTTAGATGGCTGATGATCCGAGAAGATGGCTGGTTCATACCCTAACAAGCCATATTGCCTTCTCTTTCCTGGCCAGATCTTTTATAAGGGGGGTGGGGGAGGACAAGCAAGGTGCAGTGAGGGCTTTGAAATTCAGGGAGGATTAGGAGATTGAAGCTGCAGCCTTCCTGTTCTCAACAGTTAGCTCTTCCCAAGGGTGGGGGGAGGGGGGGTCACACAAAAGGCCCGGATGCCTCCAACATGTCTCCAGGCAGTAATCTCTAGCCAATTCCCCAGGAAGTCGGCTGCTTTTCTCAGGAGCCATGATGGGCCTTATTTGTAGTTTCTTTTTTTTATTTTATTTTAATCATTGTTCAAATACAGTTTTCTCCCTTTTACTCCCAATCCAGCCCACCCTCCCAACCCTCCCCACTTCCCTCCCATTACCACCCTCCCCCTTATCTGTAGTTTCTGAAACAAAAGCTTAACATACACATTACTTGTTAGACTTACAGCTTTTTACCTTAAGCTAAAATTTTCCAAGTTTTAAGTCCTCTATCAGTAGAGGGCAGAACCAAACTCTTAAATCAACTGAAATATTTGGTGCTCAAAAGGCTGGGTTGGGGTGACTCTTTCTTTTCCAGAATTCACTTTTTCCCATCATAGATTTAGAATATAAAAGGCTTCCATTCTAAGTAATCTTGACAATGCTATTTAGCCACATATTTGGTTTTGCCCTTTTCTGAATTTATCATCTTCCAAACAGTCTGAGATAAGGGTGGTAATGGGGGAAAGGAGTGTGGAGAATGAGAAATTTGTTCAACATATCCATTCTTTTTCTGAATTTTCCCAAATATCAAAAAGAAAAGTTATGAGCTTCAGGAGAGAAGTCAGTAGGCATGAAAGTCTGGTTTTCAATGAGAACAGGGTTTCAGCAGAACGGTGGACCATAGAATGGAATGGACTAAGGTCGGTTGGAGTACATTCCCTGCTCCTCTTAAAGAGTATTAGCAAGATACTTGACTTGAGAGAGAAAATGTGGAAACTTGGAACTCTGAGAAACAGGAGGGATGATTTGTACTGAAAGCACTGAATGTAATGTGGGGTCAGATGCTGTGTGGAATAGCACAGAGGTGTTAAAGGAGTAATTAACAACTATAATCTAAATAAAACCTAAATAAAAAAGGGTTTGTAACAGATGGGACTAGAAGCTACAGAAAAGGCCTGGGGTGGCAATAGGAAGATAAATATGAATGTACTAAGAGAAGTGAGAAGTAGTTCTTAACAGCTAAGTCAATGACAAGATCATTGGCAATTAAGAGCTTGTACTTCTTGTGCTATGGTATATCATGGTCTGTGAGAAAAAGTAGAAGAATAATTGTTATACTGCTTTCTAAATCAACAAAATTCTGTTTATAAATAGCCATATGCACATCTCCACAAATACATGTATTTTTAGTGAAAATATAAAAGGACGAATTTTTACTTCTTATTCATCAATGTCTGATCTAAATCCAATCAAATAACAAGATGGATGTCACTGTACTTCCCTAAAAAAATGGTTACTATTTAGCCAATGATTGCTTTAGGCAATTCAGACTTAACACTTACATTAATCAGTTCTTGCCACAATAATGCTGTGTGACACACCACCTTCAAACTGCTTTCAGGAAAAAAAGCATTCACTCTCCTATTCATAGATTTTCAGGTTACCTGTGTCTTGACTGATCTAAGCTAGGCTAAGCAGTGTGGTTCTGCATCAGGTTACAAGGTGGGCTTGGCTTCAGGTTGTGATTTGGGTGCAGGTTGGTTTTCATGCTGGTGCTCAGGGGCAGGGCATGTTGTTCTCATGGCAAGTGGAAGGAGCTGAAACACGAAGACACATGAAAAAAGGTTCTTAGAATATTGCACGGTATCAATTACACAGAGCAAGGACTCTTCATAAGTATATTCCTTATCAGTAATAACTATCCAGTACTTACTATTAAATTCTTAATAGGATTGACTGTATATTTTTCATATGTACCCTTGTCAATCTAAATACAGAAGTATAGAATGTCTTTGACCTGGCAAACTGATGAGTAATCATCTGATTTCCAATCTGCTGTCATGATTTTCTCTGGGTTTGGTACAGTGAGCTTACAAACCATGAGGATTTATGGCCCTTCATCTCAGATGACATTTTTAACAATAATGAGGATCAGTCAGTATCTTTTACCTCTCCACAGCCCCTTTAACATCAGATGGCTGCAGCTTTAAGCAAAAAGGGTACCTGAAGAATTCTAACCCATGGGGCCTTGAGACCTCAGGTGTTACCTCTTGTAAAGTGAAGGCCCTGAGACATGGGAGATGTGGTTTCCCTTACTGACCATGAAACAAGTCGATATGTAAGCTTCAGTGGAAAAAGTATATCTTAAGGTATTTATTATGTGAGAAATAATAATCAATACTTCACTCTGTCCTTTCTCAGATTAATTAAGCTCACTGCAGCCCACTGAAGCAGACCCTAGTTCACCTGCAATTCACAACGCAGAATACATGATTTACCAATCTCCCTGAAGTCCCCTACTTTAAATTTCTACAAATTGTCTACCTACTCTCTCCTTTGTCATTTAAAATATTGTAGGTATGTATAAATGCCAAATGCTGGCTGAATTGATAACTCGTTAAATAACAAACAGGGTAGTCTCAGCTTTTGTCTCTCACACTGAAAAACATAACACTTCTGATCCCTGCCCCACAAATTAACTGCAATTTGGAGAAATGGCTGAAAATATTTGAAATATTTATCTTCATACATGAATTAATTTAATATATTTGTCCTACTTAGTAAAAAAAAACATAAGAGCAATATATGAGTTAAATGAAATTACTAAATGGTAGATACTTGTTAAAACATTCCATTCATTCCATCAAGACCAGTGAAGCAGTCTTCATACATGCAGAACTTTGTTTCTTGCTATTTATTGAAATAGAATCTATGTTTACTTTGATTTATAGTCTAAGATAAATACCAGCAAGCTGTTCTTGTAGTCTCTGGTGCTTGCATAAATGTATGGACATAATAAAATTATATAAATAATAAACATAATGGAAAAGAGAAAAGCAGCTCTCATATAGTCAACCGTCTAATCATTATCAGCTCTATCATAGAGTATTTAATATTAGAAAATATTAAATGCCACTGAAAAACTCATTGAATTTGCTGTAAGTTTTTTATTTGGGTTCTTATGAAAGCCATTTCTATTTATGTAGGTTATTACTTTGCCCTGCTTTAAGGTCAAGATGGTTCAGAGAAAACCTGTTGTTCTAATATCAAGAACATATAAAATTCCTCATATGTTAATTATTGCTGATATGGGCATGGCATTTGTATTAGACCTCTGCCATGGGAGAATGGTTTTTAAAAAATGATTAAAGTTGAGCATGTTTATCCAAGGGAACATTATTGCTGAACCCTGTTTACATAGGCAGCAATGAAACATTCAACAGTTTGAACAAAATAGTTGACTTACTATCTAAGAATGGTTTCCAATTTCCAAAATACACAAGAAAAGATAGCACATTGTGCACCTGCAAATAACATCCCATCCTCAGAGACAACTGCTTCATTTCCTTGTGGGTCACAAGTGAAGTGAGTTTGTGGAGATGAAGCTTTAGCCCATTCTGCCAGCCCCATTTACCCACTTTGTTTCTGACAACCACTCAAGAGAGGAGTAGGACTAGCTTAGGTAGAAACACTAAAGGTCAGCACTGAAAGTAGTAAAACAATTTGGTTAGGGAAAATCTAGGAACAGAATGCCACTAGTATTTCAAGTCATAGGGAAGAAAACACAGATTTAAAGCTGAACCTGTTGGACCTTTGTTTACTTGGATATAGCATCTTCCTACTCTATGGCCATCTTTGGCTGTTCTAATTTCAAATGGTACATGCTGTCATTTACATCGCTGCTTCTCAAAGTGAGGTGCATGGACCAGTACCGGTGGGTGAACTGTTAACAGTCCACAATGAGAGAAATATAGAAATTGAGAGTAAATGTGTAGATAGGCACACTTATCTGGCGAACCAGCAAAAAAAGTTTACAGACCACACTTTGAATAGTAGTGATGATTAGCATACAAGTTACGAAAAACTCTGCATAGCAATAGGTGTCAGAAGATTTCAATTTTAATTGGAGCCACTGACAACTGCTCACTTCACCTTTTTGGTCTCAGTTACCTCAAGTGTAAAAGGAGGACTTAAATTAAATCTCTAAGGTCTCTTTCCATAATTAACATTCTATGATCCTATTGAATATACTTTTGACTTTTGAATATACTTTTGTAATATTTCACCTTAACCTCCCTTCATTTTTTTATCCTTATTAACCTCTAAGATTGAAGTGTGTAAGAAATTATAAAACATCATATCATAAAAACAAGTATCTGAATTATCAACATTTTGCTCGTGTTTGTTAAAATAGAACTTCTTAACTTTAAAAAAGATTTCATTTGTTTACTTTTAGAGAGAGATGGGAGGGAGAAAGAGAGGAAGAGAAACATCAATAAGTGATTGCCTCTCATATACCCTCCCATAGAGACCTGGCCTGCAACCCAGACATGTGCCCTGGACCAGAAATTGAACCGGTGACCCTTTGGTTCGCAGGCTGGCATTCAATCCACTGAGCCACACCAGCCAGGGATCTCCTTAACTTTTATTTAGTGTTATAGGATAGATGTTAACAAGCTCCTTATAAGTTTTGTTTTAATACTTCAGTACATGGACATAGTAAAACTATACAATATTCAATAAAAATAAGGAAGGAAGAGGCATTCACCCTGCTATTCATGTTCAACAGTAACTTCTCTGTAGTCTTTTAAATAGTTCCTCTGCTGAAAAACTGCATCAAAGGAAAAGACTTGGAATCTGTACTCTCAAAGGAAAAATCTCTGCCAAAGACCAAAAGAAACCAATTATTCATTAAAAGCCATATTTGGGCAGACAAAGTCCTTTTACAGATGCAAAACTCCGAAGTTACTCTTGATTGGGTGCTTTAAGAACTCAAGTGCTCACTTTCCAGTGTCTGGGGAACTCTGTGAGATGGCAGGGCAACCTTGTCTTCAGGCCCTCTGGCATCCTGGTACATACCCTGGCAGCATCTACTCGCATGACTGATTCTTGGTTCTAACTTCAGCCTTGATTTTCTAAGTTGTTTGTAATATTCTGTTTGATTTTTAAAAAGCACCTAAAAAGATAAAGGATTACCTTGCATTTTGTAGCAAATATTTGCCCACCCCCATCCCTGCCAGTGCTTTACCTTCTAAACTTGACCTCTGCTGATCACCACCTAATTCTTTTGAGTCCAGCCTTGATTTTCACCAGCTGCTGATGCCTATAGATGGTACTAAATCTCTCTTCTTCAATTAACCCTTATTATTTCTTTGACTGATAAAGACTTGCTTCCCCTCTGGTCTTCTAGTCTTTTCCTCAGAAGTGAAAACCATGGACTTGTAATATATAGAAGGGTATTGAGATCATCTTGCCTGACCACTTTATCTCCTAATCATAATGGATCTTGGATCTTTGTTCATTTCACTGTCCTTTCCACTATTCCACATTTAAAAGTCTTAAAATTCTTGAATACAAGGCAGATTCTGTATGAATCTCTTTCCCAATGAAGAATAAAATGTTGAGGACAGGAACAGACACATGCAAATTCTGCTTTTTTTTTCTTCAGAACACTAAGCACATTTGCACTACACAGGGCAGATGTTAAATCTGAGAACTTGTTGAATTAAGTTTGCATCATTCTTACAGGTTCTCCACCTCATTAGTTTTTGCCCTTCTCTTCTGTAAATATCCTTAATTTTTGTATTTGGGCGATAAGAATTTTTAATTCAATTTTGCATGTTTCATATACTTTCTTTTGTGAGTGTTGCTTAGTATTTTGCACATACTAGTGTTAAATGACTTTTTTTATAATTCAATTTACCTGTTATAGCTACAGGCACCTCTCTAACCTTTGAAGAATGCTTTCTTACATTTGACATCTAAAGGTACAACTCTTATTTATATTTGCTGTATTCAGAATACACTTGTATTTCTTATAATCACTCATGCTTTTTGTTTTCAATGTTACTGATTTTCAGATTCATTTCTTATTGAATATATGTGTCTGTTAGGTTGCCTTCTCCTCTGCCTGAGCATTTATTTTTGTCTAAGCTCCATCTTATCTTTTATCTAATCTTTATTGTATTTTTCCCTTACCATTTGGTCCCCTTATACTGCCCTCACCCCAGCAATCACCACACTGCTGCCCATGTCCATGATCAATCTTATTTTAGATGCTTTCCATTCATATTTGTAAATGCATTGGCAACCCTAGCACTGTTTTCTATACTCTGACATCTGCAGTATCTTTAAGTCTAGAGCCATCTGCAACTTCTCCATAATCATTCTTATGTACAATAATGAACCTTATAATACCCCCACTAAACAGATCACTGGAACTAGATCTCTAGTCAGTCATAATAAATTGTTACTCATTGAAAAACCAATAGCATTAATTCCAGTTTGAATTTGAATTGAAATAGAATCTTTAATATCTATTTCGTGTTTTTGAAACTCAGCTACGTGAGTTGTCCTATGCTGACTTTTATTGCTTGCTTATAATTCTATCTACCATAAAGCTATCAAAAATGATGTCCACCATTTGTTCTTCTCGAGGTAATATTGCTTACCTGTCATCTTGATGTTTAAGATTGTTCTCTATGAACATCTGTTCTTTTTGAAAACTGCTTAAGTCAGCCTCCAAAATCATTCTTTTTACCTATTATGAAGATTAGTTCAATTCACCCATTATTACTACATCTTTTGGATATACATAGTGATCTCTTTTCCCTCATACCTTTGCAAAAATCAAATTCAATCACTGTGACACCTAGCTATCAAGTCAATTGTAGGCACCATACACCCAGAGTCACTGATTTGTTAATGTCTGGATTTTCCAATTACTCCATTTTCTGCTTTTAGAAGCTGTTTTTGCAGAAACTTAATTATATTCTAATCATACACAGTAACTTTTTTCTTATTAAAATGAAATTTAAGAAATTAGTTGAGTCTCTCAGCCATTTGGACTTATCATTAATGTCGTGTCCCTCATTTATTTTTTTACTTGACTCAGTTATTTTCTCCCTTCTCGTACACCCTCATGAGGTTTTAAAAATACTCCTTTTAACTTTAATCATTTGTGTCAACCCTGACTCATTTGTTTTGTAGAATTCTTTTGTTTTTCCTTTTCTAAGTTATAATACCCTACCATTGCCTTATGTAAACAATAAATAGAGAATGGCCAGGATGACTACTCCACCATACTAGATTCGGATCCAGAAACCCTACAGAGCCTCAGATGTGGACTCAGTGGTTGCTCAGGGATCTAATCAGTCCATTTAGACCTGATTTCTATTCTTACACTATCTGCTTCCACTGCCTATGCTGTCTACACTGACAATAGTAAACCCAATCAGACACCCATCCCCTGCAGCTCAGGGATCACCCATACTTGTCTCATCATTTCAGAGCCTAGTTCCTTCCAAGTACAGTCACACCAGAAGTCTTCTCCCAGCCACTTTTTCTACCTTTTGCCCTCCTACTTATCCTCTCACCTCCTGACCTTCACAGTTCAGTCTCTTTAAAATTGCTTTTCTGTTCTCTTACCCAAACCCCTTCTGATAGACTGTAATGTAACAAGATCCTCTGTTTAATCAAGATAGTCCCAAGGCCTAGCCAGTAGTTTACTTGTTTCCAGTGGCAATTGATGAAAGAGGGTTTTAAGTACTGTAAAAACATAAATAATCCTTTATAGTTTTAGTGTAATAGGAGTTCACCTCTAGTTTAAATTTTCATTCAGTCTCATTGCCTTAGTCTCCCTATATCGTACACAAATTCTTGCTTATAGCCATCCACCTACATGCTCAGAAAAGAGAAAGAGGTGAAAAGAGCTGAATGTGATCAGCATGAGGTAAACTCAGCAGGATGGGAGCACTGGGGCCATAATAACACAGCCATAAAAACAGGAATGGTAGTCCACAAATAAGAATGGAGGGGGGGAGGGTTGGAAGGGAGAAGCCACTAGTAAATTCCTTTGGTATTAATACATTACCCAGTAAAGCAGTACCTTCTTTACAGTAATGTGATACATGTGAATTCAAAGTTCAAAGTAGAGTAATTTTGTGATTTTTCACTTTATGAAAGTATTAACAGTAATGGTTTTAATAGCACAGTCCCTTATGTCATTTCAAATATGACTCTATTTACATAAATATTACATAACTTTTTAGGAGCTTGGCTCTTGAATAAAGTAAGGTATATAAGAATGTATAGATTCAGAGTAACAGGAAATTTTGAATCAAGAAAATCATTTACTGGACTAGCAATTATTAGACCAGAATGTGTCTGGAGAAATCCAGAAAAGAAATAAGCCTCAAGCACTTTGGGAGAAGGGACGATGTCTTATTTAGATTTTTATCACTAATACTTGAAATAAAGTAGATGATTAGCTTAGGTCAAGTTCCTTAAACTGGGAACCTAAAACAGCATTTTAGAGGTATATGATTTATTGAGGAGCATTCCTCTGGAAAAAACCTGAAAGTAGGAGAAAAGTGGGATGAGGAAGGGGTAAGGGCCAAAAAGAATAATGCCTGAAGAAAACTGCCTTGCCCTGGTATGTGGTGAGTCTCTGGATTCCAAAGAGTACTGCAGCATTTTCTCACCTTGAGATAGAAGGGCTGAGCTTGCTAAATCTTGAATCAGTCCATCATTAATTATTTGGGAACAACTGAGTTGTAACCCAAGAATTTCTGAACATCTTGGTTTCCATCCACCAAAAATTCTCCAAAGGAAGCCACAGGTATCAGCTACTAACCATAGTTCTCACAGTGACTGAGAGACAGGTGTACCCTCTGGAAAGGGAACCTAGACTTCATACCTAGAGTATTGCCTACACTAATCAATAAATATTTATAAGGTGCATGAAAAGGGGAGCATGGCCCAGTCTGACTCTAAACCAACTTCATGTTGTATAGGAATTGGATATTTTTCCATTGTTCTTTATGGCTATGAATTGTATTCAGCCTACTACACATGTCCCATCTGGCTTAATCACTGTCATTTTAAAACCCACCTTTAAGTAACAAGTGAATATAAACAGCTACCAAATCCATGACAACAAGCAGCCAAGAAGCAGTAAGAGAATGCTGGCTCTTAATATTTTAGGTTGTTTGGGGACTTAATATTTAATGCTTTTGCTCTTAATATTTAGAATGTTTATGGACTCGCCCATACAGCTGCTTATAAATTGTGTTGCCTTTACCCTGCAGCACAATTTATAAGCAGCTGTATGGGCGAGTCCATAAACAAGGTGAGAAAAAGACATACCAGCAGAACACATTAAAGCAAGGCCCCAGACAATGCAGAATGAGTCTATAAACTTTGCAAAATGAATAGTTGAAAATGCAGGGAAGGCAAGTAATGCCCAAATATGGACTGAACACTCAAAATAGCCCTGTTTTAGGGCTTCAAATGGCAGGAGGCACAGGTGACAACTAAACTTACTGATCCTGGAGAAGCTTTCAAAGATGCTAAGGTTGACAAAGAGCAATGATTATGTGTTAACTCTTTACCTGAACACAGGTTTACAGCCATCTTTAGAAGCAACATCTGTGAATGCATATGATAAAACTATTAAAATGCTGCTTTTTCAAGTATGATATTAATAGCTCTAGGTGTAAAGATGATACAATGTCACTGGAAATGGTACAGAAAGCACTAGGTGCCTTATTTTAACACAGCAGATTTCAAATATTTAGCTTCAGTCTAACCATGATTTTTAAATCTGATTTTCTAACTCATTAGAAATATTTTTATTATTTGCTACTGATTACATAAATTTTACTAACAATCCTTAGATTTGCCCAATGATTTAGAAGTTTTGCTAAGTAAACAGAATTTCAGTGTGGCCCTTGATTTTGTAGGGACTTTGAGAATATCAAGAGGAAACATTGATTGCCAAGTATTTATCTCTGTTAATGTGCTTTGGTGGTAAGCAACAGAAACTGGCCAACCTAACATAGGGTAAAATGGAGCATAAATTATATACTTGAAAGAAATGTTGAACAATACACCCTTGGTAAGGCAAAAATAAGGCAACTTTTAAGCAGATGTTTGGGCACTTGCTCTGTAGCATGATGCTCAAGAAACTCATCTCATTCAGAGACTCTCCATTCAAGTTTCACATTTCCAGGAGAGAATTTTATCAGTCTAGCTTCAAGTAATATTTCCCCTTGGATCAATCAGTCTGTCCAGAGATCAATACTATAGAAACAATCACCAGAGGAATCGCAGACATCCAGGAAGCCATCCCAATTTACATTGTCTTAAACATTAGAGTAAATCTCTGGGATGTCTGTGGTCGTCAGTGTGTTGAAATCCATACAAGCCTTTACAATGAATTTATTTTTATGTATGTGGTTCTTTAATGGTCTTAATGTTTACACCTAATTAGAACTGTTTTTTAAATGTGAAATTAAATGAGTTTAATTTCACAAATACCAAGCTTATGGGTTTTGCTCACATTTTAAAGTCCAATTAAGCATTTTGATCTGTGATGCAAGGATTTGCCATAAAAACTTTTTAAATGAAAGATCAGAGAAGAAAAACTGTGCCTCAGAGTTTTACCCAGGTCTCCTTTTTGAAAAGGTGGCCTCTTTCTTAATGAGATGTTATTATTTCTCATCTACACATTGGCTTGGCTAATCAGCCCATTCTCAGTTGTTCAGGGCTTGCTGTCTAGTCTTCAAATTTTCACATAAATGTCAGTCCCTTAGGGGCAGGGACGTGCCCTCCACCTATAGAACCCCATGATGAGTAGAACATATGATAGGCACTGTGATATATTTGTTGAATGGCTGAGTAAAGGAATGAGTACATCTCCTCTTCCTACCTTCTAATGTCAGCTTTTAAATTTATTATTAACAATATAAATGAGTGTATACATGCTTTTAAGAGACATAGAAAACCCAGGTTGGTTAGTTTTTCTACCCAATAGTAACTAATAAATGTATCAGTGATGGAAATGAAATTTGACATTTTTAATCAGTATAAAGTTGGAACCTTATCTCTGGGTTTCATTTACTTATTTATGATACTCTAAGTATCTAGTGGCTTGGGTAATTTGAAATTGACAATTTGCATTAATTTTGTTAAATGTACACATCTGCAGACGTGTGCCATAGGTGGCAGAAGAGGGTAGAGCGGTGCATCTTCACAATAAATCTGAACCCATTTACCTGCTTGGCTGGACTTGCACTTCTTGGATCATAAAATTTGCCCTCTGTAAGCTCAAGGAATAGTAATAATGATGCAAACTTGACTGAACTTGCATCTCCAAAGACATAAGAGTGGTTATTTAGGACCTATCATAAATTCACTGTCATGTAGTTTTCATCAAAATTTTAAGATATGGATATTGCAAATTTGGAGTAATATATTCAACTTGCAGATGGTGCAAATACCAAGGTTTTGGAAGTCAGTCTCTACTATTCAATTTGACCCCATAACTCACCAAAACTAATTGGATTCACCAAATCCTTTTTAACTACCACGCATTTATATCACTTCCCAAGTAATTCTCAATTACTCCTCGAGTTGGTGACATGTACCATCATTGTCATTATTACTATACTTCTATTACAGAATAGCATGTCTTCAAAGTACCAAGCAAATCTTTCACTGGTTAATAATCTCTGATGCATGTGCATTCTTTTGCCTTTTTCTTATTTTTTTTAAGATTTTATTTATTTATTTTTAGAGAGAAGGGAAGGGAGGGAGAAAGAGGGACAGAAATATCAATGTGTGGTTGCCTCTTGCACGCCCCCTGCTGGGGACCTGGCCTACAACTAGGCATGTACCCTGACTGGGAATCAAACCAGTGACCCTTGGGTTCACAGGCTGGAGCTCAATCTGCAGCGCCACACCAGCCAAGGAGCCTCTCCCTTGTTTATCACTCATTATAATCAGAACAAAATGCTTTGTCATTGTGTGTTTTCGACACACAATTGTATTCCATAACCAATGGTAACAGGCTTGGTGCACAATGTCCTGCATCACCTTTCACTTGCTCCCCTTCCATGTAGATTGTCTTTTGCTGATATACACCACTTTTCTGAGTGGACGTTCATGAAGAGTCTTACTTCCTTGTGAGGTTCTTCCTTTTCAGTCATGATTATTTCTCCATGACTATGTGGATGTTGAAATCATCATTTTAGTACATCAGCACAAGTGGTCACATACCTCCTGTGTGTGGTATAACAACTGTGCCTCTGGGTACAGGTCAAGCAAATGGAGCTCATGGGCCTGAGGTACACATCTTATCCCAATGAGTCTGAAAGCCTGAACTGTAGTGGATCAAAACATCTCTGTTTCAGCAATTATTTTTCCATGTCATTATTTGTTTGCTTGGCTATCTCTCCAGTAGCCTGTGATCTGCCTATGAGTGGGAGCCAAATTTTATTTATTTTTGCAACCCCCTCCCCAAAACAGCACAATGCATGGTAATAGTTACTGGTCATTCAACTGACTGAAGAATCTCCTTGCTGAAATACAGAGCATGACCTTGTGATTAGAAGCCTTAGCCACAAAGTCACACTTTTGTAGCAGCAGAATGAAAATGAAACAAAACTTAAAAATGGGAGAAAAGAGAAGGATGTGTTCAAAATCTAGTCTTCCTTCTGCTGCCAGTTGCAAGCAATGGCTTTTATGGAACAAAACAATACACTCTGAGCTTGTGTTTTTGATGAGATCGGCACATAATACTGATAAGATCTTAGCTACATTGTCATTTCTTTCTTATTTTTTGTAGACATTGCATTCATGTATAAATGTTTGAAAAAGAGATGTTTTGAAATTCTATATCTGTGAATAAAATATGTACATGTATTTGAGAGTTGGTTTGACACTACAACAGTATATTTAAGATAAACTATTTATCTTCCACAAACACATTTCACTGTTTTAACACATCCATTTGTTTCTGGAATGAAGGCAGAAGCATGAGGATGGGAGGCAGGGAGGGAAGGGGGGTGGCAGAAAGGGGAGGGAAACAGAGAGCTTTGTGTTGTGAAATTTCAGCTTTTCTCTTGATGAAAAAATCCTAACTGGAATATGGTTTTGTTAGCCCAGATGTCAGTTCACAAATCATGAATTAAGCAGCTCAAGCCAAGTGGCACCTAGCAATAAAACTGGCATTTCTCAAAATATTGGCAGATCGAGCCAGCAACTGTTGATTTTAAATGTTTAATGAGCAATATGTTACTTATTCCAGTAATATTGTTGTGTTTGCCTAACCTTTCTCAGACTGCCTCCTTCTGCTTTATCACTGGAAAGATTCCAAACAGGAGAGGGTGAGTTAGGGAGGGAAGAGAGTGTGGACAGAATGAAGAACTGTAAGAAGAAAAAGCTCATTAAAATTGTTCTCCTGATAATGAGGAGCCATCCACATCTCAGAATCATAACTTGGGAACTTATATGGTGTTATGAGATCCCAGCATGTTGTTCTTCACATGTTTATGATCACAGTGGAGGAAGAATGAAGGGAGAAAAATAGATTGAAAGAGAAAAAGGAAAAACTGCTATGGGGTGGTTGAAATGAGAAACACAGGGTAACTAATGGGAAGTCTCAGGTAAAATTTTTTTTCTTTGTTTTTAAATTATATTTTATTAATTATGCTGTTACAATTGCCTCAATTTTCCCCCCTTTCCCCCCACCCAGGATCCCCCACTCCCTCAGGCAATCCCCACACATTTGTTCATGTCCATGTGTCATGACTATAAGTTTTTTAGCTATTCCATTTCCTGTACTGTACTTTACATCCCCATGACTATTCAGTAACTACAAATTTGTACTTCTTAATCCCCTCATCTGTACACCCATATCCCAAAATCCCCCTCCCATCTGGCAACCTTTAAAACACTTTCTGTATCTATGCTTCTGTCTCTTCTTGTTTGCTTTGTTTGTGCTTTTAGATTCAATTGTTGATAGATTTGTAATTTTTACCATTTTATAGTTCATAGTTTTAATCTTCCTTTTCTTAAATAAGTCCCTTTAACACTTAATAATGGTTTTGTGATGATGAACTCCTTTAGTATTTTTCTTGTATGGAAAGCTCTTTACTTGCCCTTTGATTCTAAATGGTAGTTTTGCTGAGTAGAGCAACCTTGGCTGTAGGTCTGTGCTTTTCATGGCTTCAAATATGTCTTGCCAATCTCTTCTACCCTGCAAAGTTTCTTTTGAGAAATCAGCTGACAGTCTTGTGAGAGCTCCCCTGTAGATAACTAACTTCATTTCTCTTGCTGCTTTTTAGATACTCGTTACCTTTATCCATTAGCGTTTTAATTATGATGTGTCTTGGAGTGGGACTCTGCATCCATCTTGTTTGGGACTCCCCATGCTTTCTGGACTTGCATGTCTATTGCCTTCACCAAATTAGGGAAGGTTTTTTTTTGCATTTTTTTCAAATACATTTCCAATTTCTTGCTCTTTCTCTTTTCCTTCTCGCATCCCATGATGCAAATGTTAGCATACTTGAAGTTGTTCCACCAGCTTCTTAAGCTATCTTCATACCTTTTTTGTTCTCTTTTTCTTCTTCTTGTTCTGATTGGTTGATTTTTGTTTCCTTATGTTCCATATCATTGATTTGATTCTCAGCTTTATCCACTCCACTGTTTATTCCATGTAAATTGTTCTTTATTTCCAGTAGTATTTCTGCCTGGATATTTTTCATGCTGTTGAGGTCCTCACTAAGTATCTTGAGCATCCCTATAACCAGCGTTTTGAATTCTGCATCTGATAGATTGCTCATCTCCATTTTTGTTTAATTGTTTTCCTGAAGTTTTTATCTATTCTTTAATTTGGGCCATGTTCCTTTGTCTACTCATTTTATCAGCTTCCCTGTATTTTTTTCCATATATTAGGTAGAGCTGCTGTAATTCCCTGTCTTAGTAGCATAGTCTACTATATTGCACCATCCTCTTGTAGTTGAGCCTGGATTTCTGTTTATTGGCAGGTCAATGGGAGTCATTTACTCAAGCCAATCAACTGCAAAGACTGGCTGTGACCACTGACCACCAACATCCACCCTCCATGGAGGATCAGCTGTGCAGGGGCAGGGTGATGGTTCTCAAACATGGTCTTCCATTGGGTACTCAGGCTCTGGGGTTCCCCAGTTGGTGAAGTCCAGGGTCAGCTACTACCCAGGGCCACCCAGCATAAGCTACAAAGCAATCTGCAGATGGCTGCTACTCCTGCTGGGCTTGGAGTTTCCCAGAGGAAGGCAAACTGAAAGCTGGCTGCTGCTTCTGCTAGTGCCAGGCCTGGGGCCACTTAGCCAGAGGTACAAGAACTGGAGACAGGCTGAGGCTGGCTGTTGCTTGTTCAAGAAGATTTAGGCAGATGTGAAGCCTTAGCTGAGACCAGTCATTTGTTTGGAAAAGCCACTGTTAACAGCTTGGGTGGGTCATAAGTTGTGTGAGGTAGAGCCTCAGGGATTCACCAGAGTGGAACAAGCCATGTGAGCCAGAGTAATGGAGTCTCAGATATGGCCCCTGCCTGCTGATTCTGTGGTTCTGTGGGGAAAGGGCTCAGAAAAGGAACAATGGCTTCCATCCACCTTTCTGTTTGGGAGAAACCTGTCCCCCAGCTCTGACCCTGATGCCAGACACTTCAGTTCCTCCTCATATGTCACTGGTGCCTTTCAAGCTGCTACCCTGGTGCTGGAGCTTAGAGGGAATGAGTCTGAGTAAGTCTGTGTGTGGATTTTTTAAAGAGAACTGCTTGGGAATCCAGTAGGATTTTTTTTTGTTTTTCACCAACTCAAACCCTGCAGGTTTTTACAGCCTGAAGTTATGGAGGCTTATCTTCCTGGCACTGGGACCATGGGCTGGTGCGGGGGCGGGGGTCTGGATGTGGGGCTGGGACCCCCTCACTCCCAAGATATCCCTCCTGAATTTTTATCCACCACATGTGGGTGTGGGACCAGACCATTCTGAGTCCCCATATCTCTTTGTCTCCTAACTGTCTGGGTAGGTATGTTTCCTTTAGTTCCCTAGTTGTCAGACTTCCATTCAACTCAATTTCTGATGGTTCTGAATTATGCTTTTTCTGTAATTTAGTTTTAATTTTGATGTAGTTGTGTGAGGCAGCGAGCTGTGTTTACCTACTCTTCCATCTCGACCAGACACCCCTCCTCTAAGTGAAATCATAAAAGTGAGATCACATGACAAAAATATGGGTGAAGTCACTCTACACACAGTAATGCAGGACTTTGGGTCCAGAGAATGAAGCTGTGTCAGGATTGCAACAGAAATCAAATCAATGGAGGAAAGGGGTATGAGAGAAATCAACAGTAATTTTAGACTCTGTGGCAGAAAGCACTTGGCTTCTTGGTCCCCCTTGCAGTTAAACATGTGCTCACTTTTTAGCAGTACTGACTAGTGACTCTGGATGTGTTATTGGTCAATACATATATAATACTGTTGGAAATTAAACCTTCATTAGGGTAAAGTTAGTAAGCACTATACAAACTGTGGGTATTGTTTGTTGTCTTAAAAAACAATTTGCTTTCTTTTCAAAACTACTTCTTTTAGTGACAGTGAATGAGGAACTGAAGGCATTACTGAGTAAACTTGAAATCCTCTACCAGGCTAATGCAGAGATAATTTATGCAAAAGATCTGGATCAGTAGGAATGTAAAATGGAGATAACCATATGACTGATTAGCATTAAAAATTCACCACAGACACAAATCTCCTGAACAAACCCCTCATTATAGTTTGAAATACAAAGGAATTCCTTGATGCTCTAAGAATTAAAATGAAAGAGAAAAAAAATCAATCTCCTGTTTGTGAAAGTTACAGGAGGACTTCACCTTATGTAAATACACCATCATCCTGATTTTATAATACTTATAAAATTAGAGATATTGTTCCTAAACTTCAGAAGAAAAACATTATTGTGTAAAGCTCCTCCAGGGTCACATTTTATAAAGTTACTTCAAAATATATGCATATTTGCACTCTTTCAATGTTTGTTCTCCTGTAGAGAGGAACTGTGATTTTCCTTAATGCAGTCATAAGGCTTATTTTTGGTATTTAGTTCAAGAATCCTGAGAATGATGCTAATGAGGTCAGAAGAACAAGGACAGTCTGCATAATCTAGGGAGCTTCACTTTGTCCTTTGACCAAGGTCTTCAACCCTGACAGTGACCCCACAAATGAATATTCAATCACAACAGCAATGGCTTGTCAAAGAAAAATTATTTCAGATTCATCATTAAGAAGTCATCATTTATTGAGTATCTACTATGTGACAGGCATAGTGCATAGTGATATTTGGGATAATATTATAATTATCCTGTACTCTCTAGTAATGGATTTCTATTTATAGAGATATGACTACTATAGTGCAGCAATTTTGATAACCTATTACATTTGTTAAAATGAAATACAGCAACCACTTATAAAACCTCTACTCTAATCTCTCAACTAAGTATCTCAGTACAGATATCAGTGAGGGTATGAAGAAAATCTTATTTGGAAGGTGAAGATAAAGGATACAATTGGAACAAATAAATTCAAATGATAGATTAAGGTTACTTGGCTTGCTTCCTCTGAGAGAAAGGAAAAAGATGACATCTCTTCTGAAAAAAAATTTGGGACAGGATCTCTAGAATAATTTGTGATTTGGGCTGGAAGTAGACAGTCTGTGCTACATTTAACTCACTGTCTAATTTCTAATCTACTGAAGTTGTGGTACAAAAAATAAGAGAAATAATATTCTCTCAGTGGTTGTTATGAGAATTACCTGAAATGACACAGATGTGTGTAAAAAGCCCTAAATAAATAATAGTTATTTCTATTAAACTTTTCTGTTTCATTTGAGGAGGCTCTTCATTTTTTGTTTTGTTTTATTATGTTTTGTTTTTTAAGGCACTTACTATGTTCTATGAACTCCTTACTTGGTAATAAAATTTTTACCCTTGTGATCTCAACTTAAGTGGCTTTTTCTTAGGTAATTTTCCCAACCTCCCTTACCAGGTAAAATCTCTCTTCCATAGGTTTTCCTCCATACCAGTTATCTTGCCTTCTTCACACTGAACAGAGCTGTAACTGAGACTTAAATATACACACACTCACACTTGAGATGGCAAGCTTCATGAAAATGAATATATGCTGGTTTTATTCACTGCTGTGTCCTCAGCACCTAGCACAATGTCTAGTGGGTAATAGGCACCCAGTAATCCCAGTAATATATTTAATTGAAAGTATAGGGAAACCAAAAAGAAATGGGGGTTGGGAATAAGGATATTTCAAGCATGGGTTAAGAAGAGAAGGAGGCAGGAGAAGGGAAGATTCTGAGAAAAACTACATAAAGGAGATGCCACTTGGACTGGTTCTTAACAGTTGAGTAGAAAAAACCCATACAGAGAGGAGAGGAAATGTCTTTCCGGAGGAAGAGGGACAGCAGGCATTGTTTTCATTAATCTGTACACTGAAATCTAAAAGCTCAACTCTATTATGTCAAACAAAACAAACTGCCCTGGCTCTTATGGCTCAGTGGACTGAGTGCTGGCCTGTGAACCAAAGGGTCACTGGTTCAATTCCCAGCCAGGGCACATGCCTGGGTTGTGGGCCAGGTCTCTGGCTGGGGGTGTATGAGAGGCAACTGGTCAATGTATCTTTCACACATTGATTTCTCCCTCCCTTCCTATCTCTCTAAAAGTAAAACCTTTTACTTATTTAAAAAACTGATGTTTTGCAATATCCAGAGGTGATATTCAAGGCTTGATTAGATTTAAATATACAATTAAAATTTGGAAAAGTCTCCAGAAGGAAAGAATAAACCTATAAGATGGCAGAGGCACAGAGTATAAAATGTTTCTAAGTGTATGGGGCCTCTGGTATCCTGGCCAATGACCAGTACTCATCTCCCTGTACTTTTCATGGGGGCCTGTACTTTTCATGGGCAGGTTCTGATGTGAAAGGTTGAATCTTGGGATGGTCTTCACAGAGGACAAAGGAAGAACAAGCTGGAGGCTCCCAGCAGTCTAAGACAAGAGTGCTGTGAAGTGTACTTGTATGGATATACCTACAGATATATAGTCCTTGGATATATTACCTCCTTTGAGCTTCTTAGTCATCCTTTTACATCATCAAGAAAGGTGTTATACTATCTATTTTATAGATGAAGAAAGTGAATTTTGGAGATTTTTATTTAATTACTTGCCCAAAGTTAATAGCAAAACTATAAACTCATGTTTCCCAAATTTAGTTTTAAAGTTCTGTTATACTACACAATCTTGTTTATTAAAAAAAAAGCAATTAAATGTAGGAGACCATTCTGCGTGGTGTGGGCCCAGCTCCCAGTGGAAAGCAAGGTCCGATGCACAGGACCCATGCCCACAGTTGGTTCTCCCATGGGGAATCAGGCCTGCATTGTACCTAGGCCGCTTTGAGACTCGCTTTTGCTAAAACTCCCTCACCCTGAATAGAGGCAGCAAACATTTACCGCCAAATAACTTCCTAAAATCCAGGCTAAACCTTCCGAGGGCAGGTGTAACAGGTTCAAGCTTTTCCCTTTGCATTTGCAAATATTCTTCTGTGATGTGGTTAGCAGCATGTCTCCTTTGTTTTCTGTAAAAGGTAACCAACTAAAGCAAGCCTGTGCATAGTAAATGAGGACCATCATGTAATGTGCCCAGAGATAGAAATAAAGGCCTGTCATGGTGGAGGCCATGGCTTTTGCTCCCCTTGAGAGAAAAGCCATGCTCGCCCATTTCCTCCACAGGACCTGGTAGTCTGTGTGAATTTGCCTTGTGTCTCATCCACATTGTGGCAGACCCCATGAGTTGGGGTCTGCGTCAATTAAAAATGTGTAATGACCAGAAAAGTCAAATGTGAATGTTAAAATAAATTTTCTGACTCCCTTGTTAGGACAAAAGTTAAAATCTAATCTAATTCACTTTTAATCTAATTATCAGCTATCTAATTTTTGGGTACATCATTTTTTCCCCTTAATTTTCTTGATCTCTTCTATCTCAAGCCATAGATCTCCCTTCACTCTGGTCCTTTTACTTTATTTCTGAAATAGAATTTCTGCTCTAGTTTAGAAGGCATGGACTTCAGAGCTAGGTAGAGCTGAATTTAAATCCTGATTCTAACACTTATTAGCTTTATAATCTTGAAAAACTAATTTATATTTGTGCCTCACCCATGTCTATTAATTATATTTGTAATGACACACACACATATGTGTGTGTGTGTGTGTGTGTGTGTGTGTATCATAATGTTACATCTTTCTGAATTAAACAAGGAAATATGTGTGGAATTGCTTAGCCCAGGCACCTGATTCACAATACACTCTCAATAAATATTTACTCTGTGAAACAGTATTAGTTCTCAATTCCTTTCCCACTTGTGTGATCTTAGGCCAAATACTTAATATCTCTGAGCTTCAGTTTCCTTATGTGTAAGGACAATAAAACTTGTATTGCAGAGTTCTCAATAAGGTTAAATAAGATAATTCATGTGAGAGTGCTGTGATCCTTTCTCTTTCTTTTCTCTCTCCTTTTTTTATTGTTGTTCAAGTACAGTTGTCTCATTTCCCTGCCACCACTTCACCCCGCACCCTTCCCCACCTCCCACCCTCGATCCTACCCTTTGATCCTACCCATGAACAAAGCTTTGGCTTTAGGTCCATGGGTCCCCTTTGTCCATGGGTCCTTTATCCATGCCCCTTGATGACCCTCCCCCTTCTTCCTCCCATTATTGCCCTCTGGTCACTGTCAGTTTGTTCTTAATTTCAGTGTCTCTGGTTGTATTTGGCTTGCTTGTTTGTTTTGTTGATTAAGTTCCACTTTTAGGGTACATTATATGGTATTTATCTTTCACTGCCTGGATTATTTCATACACTATTTAAACTTTTCTTTCCATTCTTCTACCCTCAAAAATCTGTTGTTTTCTTTCCCAGCTCCTACTGCTGTCTTTCTCCTGGCACTCACCTTTCCTCTTTTACAGACTCTACTTTCTTCTTTCTCCTGGATTCCCCTCTTTAGTTCCTCATCCTTAATCCCCTATGTTTTTCCTCTTTTCCTTGCTGACTTTTTGAGTGCTAGAGTAAAAACTAGGTGGTATCTAGAGATGGCAGATAGAGAAATCCCACCTTTCCTGAGGATTCTTCAGGCTTTTCCAAACACTGAAGGATAATGATGTAGATATCTTTGATTTGGGAGACTGGAGATAGCAAAGTGTATTGAAAACAGTAGAGATCCTCTTGACTCATCACCTTCTCCAAGTTGTGTACACACACAGACACACACACACACACACACACACACATACACACAGGAATCTACCCAAGAATTATGCATGTGATTACTTCCTCACTCACTCTTGTAGGAACTTTTATCTTTGTATTTCTATTTAATTCCTCTTTACTCATTTTTGGTACTTAAGAAATAACAGTATGCAAGTCAATAAAAATCTAAGAAGAAAGCAAAAGAGGACAAAAAGGAAGATGCTAAGATATAAATGATAAGTAGATAAGAACATTCCACTACTTCTAATACCAGCATTTTTTTAACTGTATCAGCTTGGCTGTAAGATTGTTCTAAGCAGAATGTAACTTTCTCTTCTTTCCCACAAAGCCCTATGCCACATGGTGTAAGGATGTTTCTGAGTCTAGCTGGTGGCCACTTTATGTACTGAGGCAAAAGGATTGATGGTATATGTCGTACTTTTCTAGCTTATATAATGCAGATGCTATTCCTGCTCTGTTCATTTGCATAAATCTTTAATTCTTCCTAGAATCTTACAAACCTTCAACAGTACCTCAGGAAATTCAGGCAACAAGACACCCTCAGGTGAGATATATAGACAAAAATTTCAGGTAGTAGAAAATTAGAGTGTCTCTCTCCATACACACACACACACACACACACACACACACACACATACACATATACACACATATATGTGTGTATATATATATATGTATATATATACATATATATAGTTTTTCCAAGAAGTATTCATCCATGTAATATGAAAAATAGAGACATTTTATTTTTCATATTACAAGAAACATTGTACATAGGACAATGACACCTCAGTCCCCTTCAAAGTAGGCATGTTGGGACCTCACACAGTTCTTCTAGCCTCTCTTCCACTGTTCAAAACTCTCTGCAAAATCTTTTGTTGGAATCACCATCAGCTGCCCTGGTGTATTTTCCTGAATCTCATCAATGTCTGAAATCTCTTCCCTTTCAAAAGTGATTTTAGTTTTGGGAAAACTCAGATGTCATAGCCAAATCCAGGTGGTAGGGGGACTGAGTCACCTGGGTGGTTTAATGTTATGTCAAAACCTCTGCACAAATTTTGTCATGACACATTTCATGCCAAGATCCTGCATCAAAATCTTGGACACAATAGTTTTTGGGCTCCCTGCATCAGCTTCTAGTTCTCACACTATCAGTTGCTGATCTTTGTTGACTGCAGTTGACACAGTTTCAACATTCTGAAGTGTTCTGCTTGTTGCAAGCCTTCCAGAACATGGATCACTTTCAACAGATCCTCCATGATCTTTGAAGTGTTTGTGCCACACTTCTATTTGTGCTGCATTCATTGCATCATCCCTGAAAACCTTCTGAGTCATCTGAATAGTTTCTGCAGAGGAATGTTCAAATCTTAATGCAAAATTTGATGCAGATTCATTGTTCTACTCACTCAGTCATTTTGAATTTTTTTTAGTTTATTTTTTTATTGTTGTTCAAGTGCAGTTTTCTGCCTTTTCCCTCCACCCGTCTCCACCATTCTAGCCCTCCCACCTCCCTCCCCCATTTCCAAACCCCTTGTTGTTGTCCATGTGTCCTTTATAATTGTACCTGTAAACCCTTCACCTTTTCCCCCTTTTATCCCCTCCCCTCTCCCTTCTGCTCACTGTCAGCCTGTTTGCAATTTCAATGTCATTGGCTATACTTTGCTTGCTTGTTTGTTTTGTTGATTAGGTTCCTGTTAATGGTGAGGTCACATGGTATTTGTCTTTCATTGCCTGGCTTATTTCACTTAGCATAATGCTCTCCAGTTCCATCCATGTTGTTCCAAAGGGTAGGAGCTCCTTTTTTCTTTCTGATGCATAGAACTCCACTGTGTGGATGTACCATAGTTTTTGGATCCATTTATTTACTGTTGGGCACTTGGGTTGCTTCCAGCACTTGGCTATTGCAAAATGTGCTGCTATGAACATTGGTATGCATACATTCTTTTGAATTGGTGTTTCAGGGTTCTAAGGATATAATCCCAGCAGTGGAATTGCTGGGTCAAAAGGCATTTCCATTTTTAGTTTTCTGAGGAAATTCCATACTGTTTTCCATAATGGTTACACAAGTCTGCAATCCCACCAACAGTGCACTAGGGTTTCCTTTTCTCCACATTCTCTCCAACATTTGTTGTTTGTTGCTTTATTTATGATGGCCACTCTGACCGGTGTGAAGTGGTATCTCATTGTTGTTTTAATTTTCATCTCTCTGATGGCTAGCAATATTGAGCATCCCTTCATATGTCTCTGGACCCTCTGTATGTCCTCCTTGGAGAAGTGCCTGTTCAAGTCCTTTGCCCATTTTTTTCATTGGGTTGCTTGTCTTCTTAGAGTGGAGTTGTGTGAGTTCTTTATATTTTTTGGAGATCAAACCCATGTCTGAGGTATCATTGGCAAATATGTTTTCCCATACAGTTGGCTCTCTTTTCATTTTAATGCTGTTTTCTTTAGCTGTGCAGAAGCTCTTTATTTTGATGAGATCCCATTTGTTTATTCTTTCCTTTATGTCCGTGGCTCAGGAAGACATATCAGTGAAAATGTTGCTGTGTGGAATATCTGATATTTTCCTGCCTATGTTCTTCTCTAGCAGTTTTATGGTGTCATGATTTATATTTAAATCTTTTATCCACTTGAATTTATTTTTGTGTATGGTGTAAGTTGGTGGTCGAGTCTCATTTTTTTGCATGTAGCTGTGCAGTTCTCCCTACACCATTTGTTGAAGAGGCTATCTTTGCTCCATTTTATGCTGCTGCCCCCGTTGTCAAATATTAATTGACTGTAGAGACTTGGATTTATTTCAGGGCTCTCTATTCTGTTCCATTGGTCCATGTGTCTGTTCTTATGCCAGTACCAGGCTGTTTTGATTACAGTAGCCTTGTAATACAGTTTTATATCAGGTATTGTGATTCCTCCTACTTTTCTCTTCTTTCTCAAAATTGCTACAGCTATTTAGGTTCATTTATGGTTCCATATAAATTTTTAAAGTGTTTGTTCTATATATGTGAAGTATGCCATTGGTACTTTAATGGGATTGCATTGAATCTATAAATGGCTTTGGGTAGTATTGACATTTTGATGATGTTAATTCTTCTGACCCATGAACATGGTATATGTTTCCATTTGTTTGTGTGTTCCTTAATTTCTTTCTTCAGTGTTGTGTTATTTTCTCACTCAGTCACTTTGAATGTGACAGCCACGCAGTACACATACTCACTCAACAGCATCTACCACCCCTGCAGTGTCATCATTGTTCACACATGCACATTCCAGTCCACTCTCCTTGGCTTCCAGGTTATATCAGTGTCACACAAACTGTTCTCATTATATTAACAATAGTTGGGCTTCCTCGTGTGTGTATACACACACACACACATGCACATATGAATACACATATATATACACATATACACACGCTCTACTTTTACATTGGTGTTCTCTGAGTGCAGTTAGTTGTTCTTTGTTCACTGGAATGATTTCAACAGGGTACCCTGTCTTTTTACCCTTTTTTATTTCAGCACTGCACTGCTAATATTTTTTCCTTTAAGTCACTGCCTTTCTAGAGACATGCTAGGGCCTTTGGAATCTTTGATGGTAAGGTTGATTTCCCAGGGCTGCACCTTTCTAAGGATGATTGTCTTCCAATTCCCTATAGCCATTTTTTCTCTCCCTGCTGAATAGACTTAATCTTGTCTTGAGCCTTGACTCAGGGCAAAGCAGATCAGTTGAAAAGGGGAAGGAATGGATATCTCTATGTTTCAGGATCTAAACCATGTGATCATTTCAGGCTGTCAGTCCCTATGAGAATATCATGCCATTTCTTCAATGGCCCATCAATTTAAAGAACTTCCAGATAACATAAAATGAGAAAGAAGTTTATTGTGAATTTGGAATGATACTACTCTCAGAGGAGAAAACTTTTCAATTCTTGGAAATATAATTTTTATTTTCATCATATGAAAGCTCCTTGACTGCTTTGTTCGCATTACTCTCCCATCTTGTTTTTGGGTGACGGTGTGTGACTTCATATCATGGCTTTGCTCTGCTGTTGAAACCAAGATGCTGTAGACCTTACAGGTTTGTGATCACCATCTCTCTCAAAGGCAAAAGAAGTGCCTGAGGCCTTTGCAGCTTTTTGACAAAGAAACAAGTATAAGGC
This sequence comes from Phyllostomus hastatus, assembly GCF_019186645.2. NCBI lineage: Eukaryota > Metazoa > Chordata > Mammalia > Chiroptera > Phyllostomidae > Phyllostomus > Phyllostomus hastatus. Next base: position 83,655,430 of record NW_025333977.1, on the reverse strand, counting down.
TGTTAGTTGGATTCTAACTTTTACTGCATTTCTCCTGGGAGCAACTCCACAGCAATCTCTTCCCTAGAAAGTCTCATGATATAAGCTCAAATAGTTCACTTTATACTTACAGCCAGAGCTTCTGAAGATTTCTTTACACCAATGGCTATTTTGTTGAGGCCAGGGCAAAGGAACCAGTGAGCCAGGGCTTTTGGAAGCTTTTGTGAAAGCTTTGTGAAGCTTTTGCAGTGAAAATGTATATCCGAATCACCACCAGAGTGTTAAAATGCAGATTCCTAGGGCTCACTGCAGACTTGCTGGACTAGAACCTCTAAAGTTGAGCCTAAGAATATTCCTTTTTGAAGAATTCCCAAGGTAACTTTTCCTAGTTTTGGAGCTACTTCTTTAGAACAATATTTAGGATGACCTAAAAATACAAGTGGACTCATGGGTATTACTATCATAATTAGCTGAAAATAATTGCTTAGATCCTAGATCATAGAATGGTATTTCTGAAATGCAATTTTGGGGTCATCTACTATATTTACAAATTTAAAGAATGGGAAACACAACAGTGGAATGAAAAATGCAGTTCTTGCTTCTTAGCTTATTTCCTTATACTGAGGATTGCCAAATGCTTCCCATAAAGGACCAGATAATAAATAGTTTAAGTTGCAACTAAACTTTGCAGTTGTAGCTGATAAAAATCTAGACATTAAGTAAACCCATGGGGCATGACTATGTTCCAATTAGACTTTACTTATGGATGCTGAAATTTGAATATCTTATAGTTGCTGTGTGTACAAAACATTGATCTTTTTTTATTTTTTAATCACATAAAAATGAAAAGAAAGAGAAAAGAAAACCTTGGCAGCAGATCAGATTTGGCCCATGGACCATAGTTTGCCCACTCTCTCCCTGTGCCTCTACTGCTTCCAACTTAAAACAAATTTGGCAAAGAATAAACCACAGTCTCTGGAATTGACTGTTTTATTTTTAAATATCAATTTTCCTTATAAATAAAATGATAATAGATTATATATGTAATATACCCAGCAATAAAAGAATGAAAGATTTTTGTTTAGGAATGACATCTGTGTTAAATCTTTCATTTTACAAGCGGTTCATTAGAAATGGAGCTTGTTGTTCAGAGTCTCAGGGGTAAAAAGTCTTGCTGACAGTTGTGGCAGAAAGAGAAAGAGGCTAAAATGTGCTTAGATTTAATGAGTGCCTACTGTATCTGGGTACTGTTCATCATGTTCAAAAGTAGGGAACTAGTTCATCCACAAGTAATGAATATCAACAGTAAAAGCAAATGCAAGTTATTATTAATGAATTATCATCAATATAATGGTTTCCCAAATAGTTGCATCCCCTTTACTTTTCAGTATTGTCTTATTATCTTGTTGTATCTTCCTAGCACAGTGCTGGACATGAAAGAGTTGTCAAATTAAATTCTTTCCCATGCTTTCTATTCTGAGCAGCCAGTACTCATCAAGTAGGGGGTTAATAAAGGGTGAGCCACCCTGCTTATATTTGTGGTCTCCCTCTCTCTCTCTCTCTCTCTCTCTCTCTCTCTCTCTCTCTCTCTCTCTCTCTCTCCCTCTCCCCCCACAAGGCAGAAGAAACCAGTTTCCTTATTAATATATTTGGCTTTTCATATATGGTTATCAAAGTTTTGACAATTGGCAGCAGTTGCTGTATGCAACAGCCACAATCTTTACCATTCCTTGAACTTGTTTCATTTTAGTTTTTCCCTTGAACATAATTGCATTGATTTTTCCTTTGAAAATTATTTCAATGCTTTTCAAACTATCTGCCAGAAAACACTGGTTTTTCAGAAACTGACCTTAGTGGTTCTGCTGCTAAAATGAAATATTGGCATTCTTTTCATGATTTTTTAGAAGAGAAATATTACCAAGTAGGATTTTATTGATTGAAGATTATCCCATAATAAGTTCTTAAATACATTTTTAGTGTCTGAATAATTTTTTCCTGAATTAAAATCTAACAGTCCAATACAGAATAATCACAACATTATGTAATCAAGTATTTTGTCTCTCATATTTGGATTTATTGTTAGACAGAGCATTATCATTTTCAGGTGCTCTGCTACCTGAACAATTTTGAGAACCTGAGTCCTGGGTTGTAATTTGAAAAAAGTTACTAATGTCTTTTCCAGAAAGTAGAATTTAAGTCTATATGATTTGGACTATATTTAATGAAAGTACTTTTAAACTTTCCTTTACTCAAACTTCATTTTAAATATATGTCTCAAGTTTCATAGTTTGACTCTTTAGTGAAAAATATATTTCTGATATTTTGAGAAATAATTCCACATTTCTACTCAAACCCAAATTCAGCCACTTACTTACCTTTCTACACACACACAAACACACATATTTTCTTCCAAATACCTCTTATCCTTCAATCACTTTAAGACATTCTTATTTGATGGAGAGAGGGATAGATTTCTCAATGTCCAGTGCTTGGATTGAGGAAGGGGAAGGTCAAGCATCTGACAGTTTTGGAACTGCACCATTCTTTGCTTGGTGTCATCCAACCAAACCATGTTCTAACCTAGGTCTAATTAGCCCCACAACAACCCATGCAGTTTGTATGTAGCCAGCATCCTCATTACCATTCCAATGGCCAATAGCTCTCATCCATGATAGCACTTGGCAGCTCTCTAGGTAGACACTCGATAAGAGTTAAACATAAGGGCACAACTTTTTAATTATTTTTAAGCAGAGAGTGCCTTGACAGCATGCCCGAGCATAAACCTAAAGCCCTTAGACCACCTGAAACTATATCAGAACTGGGTATATTGGTTTTAAAAAACATGGTTAGGACCACAGGGGCCTTTAAAGAACACAAAGTTATCATAGTGTCAGGAATGACAACTCCAAACTTTTGTGACTTAAGCTTTCTTATACCCAGCCACCTCTGCAATCATATGCTCATCTATTTACCTACTCTCAGATATGCAGAATGACAGGTGACTACTTCCTGGCATGGTTATTTTGTGTCATATCCAAATGAAGTCTTTTTTTTGTGAATAGGCTTAGGTTCAACCAACCAAAACAAACCTCTGTCTGCCCTGACTGCCAATAAGGTTGATTTCTTTTCTGGAGTTATCTATGAGTCTACCCTAGGCTGTTCTGGTAGCATTTTCTTCCTGCTCTTATTCTTCCCCATGGTCTGATTTACTTGATGTCTTCCCATGATCTCCCTGTGCCTCACTCTATTACCTTCTCGTTTACTACAGGTCTTCCCCTCACACTCTACTGCCTTCAAATCTTCCCTATAGTCTCCTCTGCCCCTGAACACAGCAGGTCAGGCAGTATTGTATGAGAACCAAAGCTAAGTTTGCCTTGAGGTGAAACCATCTGTCCAAGGGGGCGATCTGAGGTGCTTAATTTTTTCACTTTGAAACCTTGAAACTGTAAGGTGCTTTTAGACCAGGAACCTGAAATTGCATCAGTTTGTGTTATGTTAAAATCTTGATATAGGCAAGTTTAGCTTCCTGGAGACCAAAAACATTTTAGAATAGTATACAAGGAAGGAAAGACTGAGGGTATTTGAAGGCCTAACAATTTATTGAAGATATTCCAAGACCTCCTGCTCAGAACTTACCCAATTATCTTCTGAAAAACTGCATATTATTGTTCTCATCAAGATATGCATCAGCAAGTTTTAAAGACCACCTAGCATGACTTCAAATGGACCCAAAGACTTTTAGTTTGTTTAGTGTATGCCTACTCCAAGGCAGACTTATTTATATAAGCATGTCATGACCTTTTCATCTATATCTGCAACTAATTTTACATTATGGTATTAGATATTAGAATGATTTTCTGTTGCAGTATTTACTATGTACTTCTTAGTGACCTCAAACATTTGGACACAGTAAGCCAAGATTTTGTAAAATGTGCTTTCTGAACGAACTTGTGACCCCTCTTCTTCCATTCTAGTCCCTCCAGTTCCCCAGAACTTATTCCCACAGGTAGCTATCCTGCTCGCCTGCAGGCTGATAAGTCCCTTAAGGCTTAATTGAGAATTAAAACATTAGCTGATAAAAGGTATAACCACTTGCATTAATGTTTGGATTGCAGAAGAAGTCTTAATGGGAAATTAATTAAGGTTTAAAGTTTGATACCTTTGAGGCAATTTTTCTTGCCTGGCATCCTGTCAAATCTCAGCATACAGGCAGTCCCTGCTTTGCATCACCTTACCTGCCCTACACCTTATGCTGGCCACATGAAATTTCAAGGTAACTCTACAACCAGAATACTGCAGTGTGGGCTGGGATGCTTGGAATCCTACATAACATGATACCAAAATTAAATCTCTCATCTGTGTACAAATTAATTTACTCTTAAATGATATTCCAGAGCTTGGAAAAGTCAGCAGCATCCATCTGCTCTTCTCCAAGTTTACAGATAGCTTATCCACTGATCAAAGGTGCTTCTGTAACAAAATTGACTCATAATGGAGGTAGGAAAGGCAATTTGTTTTTTCTTGTCCAATTTGCATGTGAACAATCTATTCTTGGTGATTTGTACCATATTGTCTAATGACCATGCTAGGTAAAACACAGGGAACTTCAAGAAAGAGAAGAAAGCAAAGGACAGCAGAGAATTGGGAATTGGGACCCAGGCTTTGTGTGGGTGTCCAGGCAGACCAACAGGCAGTTAGCATTGGCTTTTATCAGAAACCAAGTGTCTAGAATGGATAGGCAAGATGGAGATCAGTCCCAGGATTGGAACTAAGATTTTTTTAAAACACAGTGTAGTGGTTAAAAGCACTAGAGTATACACCTTGGCTCTGCCACTTATCTGTGTGATGTTGGGGAAGTTCCTTAACTTTGCAAAACTTAAGTAGTTTCATTTGTAAAGAAAGAGAAAGGAGAATGACTATTTAGGTAAATAAACTAGCATATGTAAGTAGTCTGTGACACAAAGTAATACCAACAAATGGAGGCTGAACTGTTACCTGGGAAACAGGAATTGCATGTCAAGTTGAATGCACAATATTGATTCTTATCATGATAATTTAATTTTTCCCCTTAATCTCCCCTGACCTAAAAACTGGATATCCCCTATTCCAAGCCAATGTTAAATCTGTCAGCTGAGGTTAATTGAATCCCCTTGAGAGAAGAAAAGGGATGGATGTGCCTCTGTATGTAAGACTACAAAGATCAGATGGGTAGTCCCAAATGTAGGTATACCCAAACATCATCCAGGGGACTTTATAAACACATGGAATTCCTGGGCTTCACCCCCAGAGGTTCTGGTTCAGTAACTTTATGGAAGGGATCAGTGATCTGCATGTATCATGAGCTCCCAAAGTCACTCTTATATAAATGGTCCATGGATCACATGTCACGAGACACTGGAATAGATGCTGACAGGAACCTTAAATAAGCTGATTACTATATCTGGGGACAATATTTGCATAATATTTCTATAAAGGCAAGCAAGGGGAAAAATACATTGAGTCACACAGTTTTTATTTTGAAAATGGTAGTAGGAATTTATTCATCTGAGGAGACATTATTTTCTGCAAATATCTGATGCATAGAATTTATTTATGAAGGACATTGAGTAATGTAGTAGGCAATGTAATATATTTGACTGAAGTTTATGAAATACATAGGAAATGTGTTCAAAAGGGTAGTTTTTAAATAGTGTTTATAGGAAAGCCTATGGTCTCACTTCTGTAAATCCATTTCTAGGACATGAATAAATAATTTTGGCCCAAGTAGCTTACTCTGAATACATGATCCTTGGATAGACTTCACTCTTAAATAAATGCATAGTAGCATCCTGAGTAGATATGCTGTCTTAGTCAGTTTGGGCTACTATAACAAGGTACCATAGTCTGGTGACTTAAACAACAAACCTTTATTTCTCACAGTTCTGGAGGCTGGGAAGTACAAGACTAAGGTACCAGCAGACTCAGTGTATGGCAAGAGCCCACTTCCTGGTGCACAGATGGCCATCTTTTCCTATATCTTCACATAGCAAGAGGGGTGAGAGAGCTCTCTGTGGTCTCTTTTATAAGAGCACTATTCCCATTTATGAGGGCTACTCTCATGATATAATCATCTCTCAAAGGCCCCATCTCCCAATATTATCACATTGGGGTAGGATTTGAACATGAATTTTGGTGAAACACTAACATTCAGTTCATAACAATATGCTTTGTAATGATCAAATGTCATACAAGCATTTGACATCCTTAGGTTGAAGTCCCTTAGCAATTGAATCTCTGGACAGTTATTCTGTATGTTTGTACTGAGATCCTCATATGGTAGTGCAGGAAGTGATAGCCGCAAACTTTCTGCCTAAAGGGAGAGAAAACAGCTTCAGCACAGGGCTGGGAAGTTGTCTGATAGAAACAAATCATTGACTGCATTTAAGTGCTCAGTTAAGATACAAAGTTCTATGCTATACAATGTGGAAAAAATACTGAGTCTGATATTTTTGTATGACAGGTATTTGTTATCACCTGCCCTCTCCATTCATAAAAGTTGTCCATGTAGATTGTAGAACCTATTAATTGTACACTTTAAAAATTATTTATTTTTTGAGAAAGGGAGAGAGAAAGAGAGGGAGAGAAACATCAATGTGTGGTCGCCTATCACACACCCCCACCTGGGGACCAGACCCACAACCCAGGCATGTGCCCCGACTGGGAATTGAACCGGCAACCCTTTGGTTCGCAGCCAGTGCTCAATCCACTGAGCCACAGCAGCCAGAGCTAATTGTACACTTTTAAGGAAATAATTTTGTGGTTCTTCCCTGTTAGGCTATGAGGGACCTAAGCCACTAGCAAACTTAGAAATTCCCTGCAGAAAAGGTAAGCTGAATTTTGATTGGGCTGAAGGAGTATAAAAGGAAAAACAGACTAGGACAAAAGAGGGATTCTTTCTACCCACACCTCAGGCCTCCTCCCCTTTCCTGGATGACTTATTATTTTCATATTATTAAAGAAACTCAAGTTAGGATCATTCTCAGAATATACAGATCCAAAGGGCTATGACAATAGCAGGGCACAGAGATTTCTGGTAATGGTGCCACAGCACAGCTAGTAAGCTATTAGTCAGTGATAGAAATACAGCACAAAGACTTTAGCCTTGGAGGAAAGGAGATTCTGACAACTAGATGATGGATCAGGTTCACAATTCAGCCCAACTTTAGCTGCATCTGGAGATGAAGTGCAGTTTGAGTGCCAGTGGCAAGAACTGAAGAGTATCCAAGCAAACTGGTGCCACAGGGTAGAAAGTCAGCAGGGAAAAGGCATCTGAGTATGCCTATAGATACTTTTCACCTTCACAATCAGCACTCTAAGTCCAGACCTCTCTTAACAGGCTCAAGTCTCAGTGTTTCAGGGCTGACTGGGATGAGCCTGCAGGTCACAATTCTTTAATGAACACAGTTGGACAGTACAGGTGGTAGGGTGAAAGACACAATACTCACATAGGCATTAAAACTCCATATTATCCAGTCAATTAGAGAATTGTTCTGATTTTATGTAATATCAACTTGCTACTATTCCACCTGTCACTAGGTGTTGGTATCTTGTTTCCCTATTAATTCTTCCTTCCTTATGCCAGAAATAGAAAACTCTCAGGGATTTTTCTTTTTCATTGTGAGAAATCTGCCCTGAGGATATAGCCACAAAGGTAGGTATGTCTTTCCCCTATACTGAAATTATTAAATCCAGTTTCATTTTTAAAAATACTTCTAATGTAAAATATATGATCTATGTCAAAAATTCAAGTAGTATAGGAAAGCATGAAATGAAAAGAATTCCCTAGCCGCACACTTCCGACACTCTGATTCCATAATTTGGAAGCATGACTGTTACTAACGTGTACACACTGTGTCTATACATAGCAAGTGTGTTAAAAAGCATACATATGAATATGAGCATTTATGTGTGTATACAATGTTCAGACACAAAGGACGATATACTAGATATAGTATTCTATAACCAATATATTTTTATGACTGGTTTTAATATATTACATGAATTAAATTTTCTTAAGTGAATACACTTATATAGAAAGTATGAAACCTAGTAAACACTCAAAAATACTAGGTATAACAATGCTAGATATTTGGGGATAATTCTTTTCTGGCTTGACTTTATAATTTTTCAACTATATAGCATTCCTGGAAAATGAAGATTAGTTTTGTTGGCCTGTAATTTTCAGATGAGGGGATTTATACTTTATTCTGTTTTACTTACTTCACACAACTTTATGTTCTGGAGATTGCCCATGTTGCCACTTACAGCTGTCACCTACTCATTTTCTTCCTGTATGGTACCCTCTATGTAGATATGCAGCAACTGATTTACCCTCTCCACAATGTGGGTGCTTCCACTGCTTCTGTGACGTCACAGCAATGGCAGTGGGACAGCCGGGCCGTACACACATCCTCAGTGATAGTAGATATTGTCAAACTCTTTCCCAAAGTGGTTGGACCAGCCTACTGACTGAGAATTCAACTTTTTAAGGATTTTGGCCCTCTTATGTCATATATATTATGAATACATTTTTCATCTTATGATTTATGTATTGATTTTGTTGATGGAGGTTTTGTACCATGGAAAAAAATTTATTTTTTATGTGGTCAGACAAATAAATCTCCTTTTTTATGGCTTCTGTTTCATGACTTTCTTAGAAGCATATTCCCTTCTTAATATTACCAAATTATTTCCTTTTCTTTTAGTACTTTTATAGTTTAATTTTTAATTTGAAATCATTTGATCCATCTGAATTTGTTTTGGTGAATAAAATGAGGGTATTTCTTTTTTACCCTCAAAATAAGATAGCCTGTTATTCCAACACCACTTTAGCAACAGTAAGAGAAAAACATAATTCAATGGGTGGCTAGTTAGAGTACTGAGATAACGAAACTATAGTTTTTTTAAATATGACTAATACTAGTTAGATAATGGCAAAAAGGACACTGTTCAATCAGAAAAATGCTGAAAAATAACTATTCATATCTTTAATTTAAAAGTATTAAAAAGCCAATGTGATAAAATAGCAAGAGACTTGCCCAGGAATGGACAAACAGAATCAAAAAACATAACAGAATCCAGAAACAAACCAAACTACATAGGAGTAGCATTTAAAATCATTGAGGGGATATGATTAACAGTTTTTAATAGAAACTAATTCCCAAATCCTTTAATCCATTTCCCACTCACAGGAAATAAAGTCAAGGCCTTCCAGAGCTGTTTAACTGTCTTTATCCCTGATAAGGATGTAAGTTTATAAAAATTAGAAAAAATATCTTTTTACTACCTCCTTTATTTCTTATGCTTCCTGTTTAAATCACTGGCTGCCACATGATAGCAGTTGATGCTTGTCAACTGACTATAATGGTACTCAGAAGCTATGCTCTACTGTTCAGATCACAGCCTATTTGCATATATATTTTGAGTATTTAGGTATTTGTATACTAAACGAATTATATTTTGAATTATTAATCTTATTTGGAATTCAGAGGTACCTTATCTCTATGCCCTGTACCCCCTAGATGGTTAGCGTCTTCTTTTTGTCTATAGTTAATTTCTTTAGTTTATAAAGACCTCAGAAAATAAATGATTAATTTAAAAAAAATGAACAAAAAATAAGTGGTTTTGTTCTTCATTTATATCCAGTTGTTTAGAAGGAATCTCCACCTGAATGTCCTGCAAGCATTCACATTCAACAGATATAAAAACTCATTTCATCCCTCCCCCCATAGAAATACCGTCCAGCCTGCAAATCAGTGAGACCAAGAACTTCAGGGTAGCCCTTTCCCTCCCTGGCCACTTCATTCATAAGGGAATTTATGAAAGCAGCCCCCTCCCATCAGGCTAAGACTGTTGTGAGCTTTCTTTATTTCAACCATTTAATCTAAACCTCTGTGGTGGCCCTTTTCCTCTCCCTTTGTTTTTATTTAAAAAGAAGTAGAGGAAACATCCTCATGCAGTGCTTTATAAATGAAGTGACTTGTCAAGTCAGAGACTGTGGCAGTAATCTGAAAGGCAGTAAATTTAGCGACCCTCACTTGCACTGACAGGCTGTCATGCGCTTGAAACATAAATAGCAGTGGAGACAAATCGCTGCTGTTTTCCTATTAAGCTTTGGCCCACTGGCCTCACAGCCCTCCAGGAGTGGGTAGACAGAGCCCGGGAGAAGACTGCTTTCAAAAGCAGACATGAGCTGGCTCCTGGCCTCTCCCACCCCACCTCGGCAAGTTCTGCCAACACTGCAGCTAGGACCCTCACTCCCTCTGAGATCCATCTGCTTCACAGAAAGTCCGAAGACCGGGGCCAGGATTCAGGCATGCTGGTGTGTGGAGGGCTGCCATCCAAACTGAATGTTGATGGTGGTGATTCCTAGTTCATACATTTTGGTCTAAGAGCAAGAAGCAAATTGCTGGACTCTTTACTATTATTTGTGTTGACCCCTGAGCACCTGGAGGCTGCCCACTTTATGTTAAATGGGAACAGTATAAGAATATCACTTTAGTTCAAGCTTAAACCATTTCCTTCTCTGGCCTACTCACTCCTTCCCCACTTACTCCCACTTTTCTCTTTATTACTTATTGATTGACTTTAAGCAAGAACAGTTTTCTAAATGGGATTGAACAGAGTGAGGGCAGCTGAAGAAGTGAGGCTGGGGTTTGGGGGTGAGCCCAAAGGAGGTCATTGCAGCACTGGGGCCTGTAAGGAAAGGGCAGAGGGCCAGATGGGGTTATCATCACCTTGTTTTAATTACTTTTCAAAGGCTTCTGTGGCAGTCACAAAACCATGCCGAGCAATGCTTCCACAGTGCAATTACCCTGCTGAGTTTAACACATTCACTTACAAAATGCCAATTGATTTATGTGACTTTTGAAAACAGCAACTGCTGTTCTCATATCTCTTGATATTTAATCCTCAGCCATGGCAGAGTCACTAATGACAGGTCGCAGAATACCCCTGCAGTTCTGATGACAGTGGTGAAAGATCGTGTTTGTTGCTCCCTTGGACTAGCAATTCTTTGTTCTGCCTCACCCCCTTCTTAGGAAACAGTCTAAAAAATAATCAACACCTGTAGGAGTTTTCACTTTTATTTTATTGCAAAGAACTTTTTTAGATATTTCTTTTTATAGTTTTACCCCTTGGCCCCTTCTTTCCCACATACCTGAGATAATAAAAATTAAGTGGTACAGTGAGTCCTTGCTTTATGACATCATACTACATCATACAAATATTCTGCAGTCCCTCTTTTAGTAGTTTAAACTACCACCAATGTATATATTACATATTTAATCCTCATTTAGCCTCAGTCTCTTAGAAACTCCATATTTCTGTGTGCCTATGGAAAGTACTCCCCAGGATGTCCTAAGCATGTCCTTGACATGATACCCACCATGTCAAGAGTCAAATGCATTATCTCCACTCCAAAATAAACACTCCTTCCTAATCTCCTGAGGGGCGCCAACTACATTCAAACTCAGCAAGTCAGTAGCTTTCAACCTACATTTTGCATTTAGAATATATTTCTTCATGCCCAAGAAGACTCAAGTGGACCACAGGAGACCTCGGGACCAGTGAAGGTCAAGCATGTGGTGCACCTTCCTTCTGCCCTCACAAATATTGCCCCTCATTCGCATTGAGCCCAGATTGTGCCTCAGAATCCTTCTCAATATCATGCTCCAGGCAGCCACTGCCAGTTAATCAGGACTTCTGATGACTATCTGACACCCTTACAGGACCATTTTCTCTTTCACAGCAATTCACAAGGTGGCTTGTTACAGTATATATTAGGACTCAGTGCCAAGAAATTGCACCAAGCAAAGGTGGTGCTGATATAGAAAGGACACTAAACAAATAGAATTGTCATGGGATTCCATGCTTACATACCATGCTGTCTCCAGAAAAGGGAGGATGGAAGAAAGGGAGACAGAAGAAGGAGGGAGAAAGGGAATGAACTCTTTAAAATGTCAATTTTACTCAGTACTTTGTGGGTACCTATATCGTTTTTATTTTATTTTAGAGAGAAAGAGGGAGTGGGGAGAGAGAAACATCAATTTGTTGTTCCACTTATTTATGTGTTCATTGGTTGATTCTTTTATGTGCTCTGACTGGGGATCAAACCTGCAACCTTTGCCTATCAGGAATTATGCTCTAACTAGCCGAGATACCCAGCCAGGGCCTGACTGTGTCTTTACTGAGATGCAGAGGTACGGAACACAGCAAGCCCAGAGTCTTCACCCCACCTCTCACACCCTGGAATATGTCTCACTGTCACATCATACTGCTCATTTCTCATGCGTGAAGAACTCTTTTTTAGGCAGGCAAACCAGACTACCACATCCTTTTATAATTTGCCAGCTCCGATTCTCTCCCCTTGTCTTTGTCAACTTTCTGAAAACAAACTTCTCCCAGTAAGTTCTTCCTAATATAAATCCATGCTACACTGTTCCTGCAGCTCCTTTGCTGGCTGTTGGCATTTATGTGCGCCCGTGCTTCATACTGGGGTTGGGGGCGAAGCTTTATACATAAGTGGGTTGGGCTAAAATTTTACATACCAACTTTTTTTCTCACTTACTACTTTATTTTATTCTCTCAATAAAGAAGTTAAGTGAGGAGTACAAAGCTTATTAAAGCTGGTGGTATCTTTTTAATTTCCTTATCTATAAATGAGCCGCTTTGCTTTGGAAATTCCCCCAGTGTCCCATTCTCAACATCCCATTTTATACTCAGAAACAGAAATAGAGCAGATTCTTCAAGCTAAGAATTCAGCCAACTGTAGTATCTCCTGGCATTTTAATAATAAAAGTAGTCATGCCTAATGTGAATGAGGACTCCAAAAGTTCATAGACCTGGTTGGAACCTCAGCTCCCCTTTAATAACACTATAAACTTGGGTGCTTTCCTTAAGAGTCCTCTTTAAACCTGGGTTCCTGTGTTTCCTCATCTTTAAGCAACTGTAACAGTATTGTGAGCCAGATAAAGAAATATTCAAGTGACTTAGCACAGTGCCAAGAACATGTTTACATAAGTAGTCACTCATTCAACAGTCACTCTGCAGTATGTATTGAACATGCCAGCACTCAGCATTGTGCTGTCCAATGGGGTACAATGATGCGGAAAACCAAACATGGTCCCTACAATGGAATGATAGCTGTTACCAATATAATTCCTCCTCAGAGGCACAGGGGAATCCTGATTTCAAGCCTGGCATTTAGAAGGGCAGAATGGTTTCTAAAAACTGAGAACAAGTAGGTGGCAAAGGTTAAGCTTTAGTACAATATCAGAATGTCATGACCCAGGGCTGAAAAGGATGTGTGGATAGCAGCCTCCAGTGCATTGCTGAGCTCAAACTATGTCAGCTCACTGATTTTTGTATGTGAAAGGGAAAATGCAAGCCATAATGAATTGGATCTCACTGGATGCCAGGAAAATAATGCCAGGGCATTCTTCATTTGGCCCATGATCATTCATAGAGCCAAAGGCAGTTGTGAATCTTTCCTGGCACTGTGCTTGCCTCCAGTTTCTGGGTACTAACTGTACCCTTTTGGATTGCAGAAGGCATGGAGCCAGTTTCCACACCCTGGTGTGTTTTAGTATTTGAATAGGGAACCTTTCTACAACAGAGTAACCAATCCCTTCTCTTCCATTCAGTTCACATATCTTAGTCAAATGCTTCTTTCTCTAGAGAAGTCTCCTTTCATTTCTTTTCTTCTCTTTCTTAAATTCATTTTCATTATGTCACTTTTTTGTCTCCCCCCGCCCCATTCTCTTTAATACTTTGCATTTCCCTGTGTCTCTTTATTTCCTGTGGTCGCTGCTTTGGCGACTGTGTCTGTCCCCGACACCTACCTTCTTTCAATTACAGATCATTTACCAGTCTTCACCCATTCATTGATGGGTCATGAGAAGTAGTGATGAGAAGTGGATTCAGCCTTTGGACAGAAACATTGTCAAACACGAACAGATCTCTCAAGTGGGATGCGAAGCTGAGAAACAAAAAACTTCAAAAGGATCAGGAAAGAGACATGACAGGAAACATAAACAACCACATCGCAGGCCTTCTTTTCTAGATTTCTGTGTTTCTCTCTAGCTTTCTTTCTTTCTTTCTTTTTGTTTTTTGAGCATGTCTGTATAGAACGTAATGTGCAAAAGCAGTAGAGAAAGAACAAAAAACAGGAACAGGTGAGTATGTCCTTAGGGAAAAAAACGTGAAATGTACTGTAAGAACAGGAATTCATTACAGCATTTGAAGTTAGCGCAGGGAACTTCAAATGGCATCATTGATTCACAATCTTTCTTTCTCTTATTTTCAGAGGCAACAGTTTATAGTTTGCTTTTACTTGCCCTTTTCACTTGCCTTTCAACTACACAAACACACATGTGTGCACACATACTTTTCAAGACAAGTTCCACTTGTTTGCTTTTCATTAATCTGTTTATGCCTTTGTGTTTGTAACGATTGTATTTATAGCTACTACTCATAAATACTCAAATTTAGGTGAGTAAAGGAAATGTCAACCCCATTTCAAACACATCTTCTCTTCTGTGAAAAAAAAAAAGATCTACCAAGATTTTAAAAGAGTTTTCTCTGAATAATGAAAAAAATGACTCATTCATTTTCCAGCATGTAACAATTCTTGGGATGCTACCTTTTCAAAGTTATAAAATACTCAAATTTAACAAGTTTCCTAAATTTTATTTGTCGTATCTCAAGTAAAAAGAAAAAAAGAAAAATGCCATAAAGATTATTGGGGGTAATAATCTTTTTTAAAAATCTCAAACAGGGGACTGTTTGTGGTGTCCTGAGGCATTCTCAAAAATAGGTCTGCTCTATTTAGTGAGCAAATATTTGGGTATTAGTAAAATTGTATGCAGTCTTCTAAAAAAGAGTGGAAGGTTATATGTAAGTAAATAGCTTTATGTGCGTGTGAGTATGTATATGAGTGTGTTTGTGTGAGTATCCAATGAGAGACAGAGAGAAGGAAGATGGGGTTGGTGGGGGAGAGGAAGGAGAGAGAGAAAGGGAAAAAGTGAGAAAGATAAGTACCATGGAAATGTATTTAATTTTAAATGACTGCTCGCTTATGAATGAACACCTGATTGACCTTGGGATCTAAATAAATCAACATTTAGATGAATGTGATCTCTACATGTTTCACCAAAGAGGGCCAGTACTCTGAAGGCACTGTACTCAGAAGGCAGCACCTGGCATACTTTAATTGAAGTGTTCCTGGCTGATTTGCCTCTATGTCAGTAAAACATAGAAGAGAGCACTTTGCTCTTGCCATTAGCTCTAGGCCCCTCTTTCTGACTTATGAAGAAATATTAAAAGAACTAATATGGACAACTTGAGTAAACAGTGACTAAGAGGAGATATGCTAATTATGTGCAAGAGTTTGAAAGGTGCATATTGCAACTGCATATTGCCAGGAGACACAAAAGCATATTAAGCAAAGGGAGATTTAAACTAAACACCGGATCCCACAATAAACGTAACACTTGGTGATGTGAGCAAGCTTGTGGAAATAGGTTGAGATGTTTGAAATAGCAAAATATTGAAATTTGCATTTCAAGTAAACATTTATAAAGGGGCAGAAAATAATCAACAGGAATAAGAGATGGGCCCAAGTTGAAGCCATAGGGCTTTATTCCACAAAGAACTTCACAGGTTAAGTGTCACATTCTGGCCTGAGACCCTTCTTAAGGTTGAGAGAATGAAAGGAAATGGCGACAGGACCCTTGGGTTAAAAGCAGCTAGTCCAACTGAACTGAAGGGTGTGAGAAAGGTGCACTGATGGGGACAGACACACTGGGCCAAAGGGTGAGGGATCAAGAGCATGGAGTGCATTTTAGAGGTTTGTGACTCAAGACTAACACAGCATATTCTATGCCTTGAAACCAGAAACTGCAGTTACTCAGATGAAAGAAATGCCATTGTTCTTGTTTCCACCAGGGTCTCTGTTTTTGTTTCCATACCTTTTTCTGAAATAATAACCCCACACAACAGATACATCCTCAGGACACTAGCAGAGATGCCCCATCCAGCCTTTTACAGCAGAGTACTAAACACATCCTTCTCCAATAAAAGGGTTCTCTTGTTAGGATCATTAAAATGGAGTGGATATATATACAGCTTCTCTTACAGAAATACTTAGCCAGCTTTCCATCCTTAGCTTGTTCTCTTGAGGTATATAATGTCTTGAACCTGACTCTAGTTCTTGCTTGTTATTTTGATTCTGCTAACTCAAACACATATTTATGGAGGAAAAACTAATCTTGCCAAATTCTTGGCTGATTCACAGGGATATTGCAAATAAAAGAAGAGGGCATAAGGTGGATAAATGGTAATGGAAAAAAATACAATAAAAAATAAACTGTTTAGAAAAAGAAAAGAGTGGTGTTTGAGGAATCTACAATGTGGTTCTTTGGCTTTCCAGTGACAGGAAAGCTCCCATTTCCTCTTAAATCACTGGATTAATGAGAAATTTTCAAGCAAAATAGGAGAGATAATGTGTTGTGGGTAAAGGCTCCTACGGATGCAAGTAAAAACATGTAGCAAGACTTGCCAGGAGTGCAAGAGTTTGGACTAGAGGATGCAAGGGGTAAAGGAAGAATGACAAGGAGGGCTCAGAGATGCTGTTTAATATTTTAAATTCCCATCAGGCTAGTTTCTCTCACCTATGTTTGGTTTTCACTTTGAGGCTCACCCACTCCACTGAAATAGCTATGCACATTGATGCTTGTGGCAGAGACAGCCATAACAGTGGAAAAGAGTTATCACGGGAAAAACAAAAATGATCTTTCTACCTTATGTCTGGGGCATTAATAGAAAACTCCCCTCTATCCTCAGATAGGAATCGGGGGAATTCTTCCTAGAGATATGGGATTGAAAATGTATCCCATAAGGATCTGTTTTATTATGGGCTTATTGGGAAGAAACAAGATTACTAATACTTGCACTGGCAAAGAAGAATCCCAGGTACAAAACCCAGTAAATATTATTTTATTTTCTCTAATTCATCTTAATGTTTACTCTCATGGTGCTGTCTTTTCAAAGTAGTAGGGACTTAGGTAGTACTGCTGCTAAAATTATCTTTTTCTCTCCTGGAACTGGTTTATATCTTTCATAACTTCAAAATGCAAAATTGAAGTCTATTACTCTCCATTTCTAGGTATTTTATGGAAGTTGAAAAGAATTCAGTGCTCTTAGCCACCTCTAAGAAGACCATACTTGTGCTCTCTTTCACTTACATCTGTACCTACTTGGGAATAAAATTGATAGGTGTGGGATGGAAATCCTAAAGCATTCTGAAATCATCTTGAACCCTTTTTTTTATTCAACCCATCATCATTCTCAAAATCAATAATTGTATCTTACTGTCAATTTCCCTTTGCACTACAGATTTTTAATGAGTTTACACTTATATTTGGCCTGCAGTAGTCAGAGCTGCCATTAGTTCTCAGGGTATTTATGCTTAGCTAAAAGATTCTTAGCATCAGTGAGCTGGCTGACTCTCAGTCCATAGATCCATAGATATAAGAATGCACGATCTTTTTTTTTTTTCTTCCAAGCCCAAATCCTTCCATCTAATCCAAATAGAGTGGACTATTACCTTTTCTGAGATTTTTGTTTCCTTTTCTACCACATTCCACATCTGTGACCTGTGAAGTCAGGTATGACTCCTTGCTTGAATGTGGAGAAGAAAAAAGGTGAAACACAGATTTAAAAAATTAGTCTTTTATAAATAATATGCACCTATGTACTTATAAACTTATTCTATAAAACATTTTTACTAGAAGTGTGTTCTAGGTAATGTTAGGACTTCAGAGACAAAGAATTGTATATAACTCTTGCCTTTATATTGTTAGGATTGCAGTGTCCTCAAAATTAGCATTAGAGACATTGACTTGAAGTTTGGAGTGTTCCTGACGGCTGTGTTATAGCCTGTTGTCAAAGAGGCTGTCCTTTCTGTTGGGAGCCTATTTAACAGGCTCAGCCAACATATTTAGACAGTGAATTTGTCTTTGTGCTGACTATCTGTTATGTTGATTTGGCCACCAGGGAATTTCCAGAAAAGGAAAACAGCTTGTGCCATTCGAGTAGAGCTATTAATTAGTACCATTTAGTGCAGAATGACCAGGGCAAGATTTCTTCAAGATGGCAGGCCTGTGTTCTTCAGCACTCCCCCAGCTGCTCTATCCTGGCCCAAGCAGCAATGGGGTTTTGCAACTTGGGAGTGAGGGGGTTCAATTTATTTAGAGTTGAAGGTCAAGTTCTTCCTGCTCAACCTCTTTTCTTCTTTACTTTCTCTGTCCCCTTTTTTTCCCTCCCTTTCACTTTCCCTTCATTATCTCCTCTCCTATCTCATCTCCTTCCTCCCTTCACAAAGAAAGTCATTTAATCATTTTTACTCCACATGAGGGGAGTTAAACAAGCCTGCCAATCTTGAGATTTCTTTACTATAATGGAAATAACCAACTTTATAGGATTTTTAAAAAAGGGTCACTAGACCCCTAATGCCAACTGTTTAAGCAAATGGTACTTAGCTCCCTGCTGTCACCCCATGTGACACAGTCTGTCACAAAATGTACCATCAGGGGCACATTCTCATGGATGTGGCCCACGGCTTGGAAGTCTCAGTGATGATGTAGTTTCATATTGAACAAAGAAGCCTTAAGTGAAAGACAGGGTTTTAAACATGACCCTGTGAACAGAATTCCACCGAAACTGGGGGGAAAAGAGTGAAAGTTTCTCAAAAGAAACTCATTTCTCCTTCTAACAGCAACCTTGTTTGAAAGAGTACTTTGCAGTATGATGTGATTAATGGTATCAGGACATCACCCATAGCCCCTCTGAGTCCTTTACAACTTGTGAGTACCTCCCCCCAACTCCCACTTTGTTCTGAGCTCTTAACCAATGATTGAGGGACAAGGCCATTTAGACACTTCAGCTTCTTACCTCTTGGTCAGGACAACTTTGAAGTGATACATGTGCTGTCCCCAGAGTTCCTTGAGCAATTGAACCAGCTGGCCTTCTGGGAAACTTGGCATTACACCCTTGCTGGGCTTCTTTCTTGCCAGATTCCATTTTCCACTCCCCTACATTTTCCTGATAACACTTCCTCTTTGATCACTTTCACATGACAATTTGTCTTGGAGTCTACTTCTGTGGAATTGGCCTTAGCCAAATACACTGTCAAATTATAGAAAAGACATGTGGATTGATTGCTTCTAAAAAAAAAAGAGGTAATCTGCTGCATATGTTACACTTTAAAAAATAATCATGCAAACTCTATTTTTCAGGAAGAGAATTTGAAGGAGAAGAAGAATATCTGGAGATCCTCGGCATCACCAGGGAGCAGTCAGGCAAATATGAGTGCAAAGCTGCCAATGAGGTCTCCTCGGCAGATGTCAAACAAGTCAAGGTCACTGTGAACTGTGAGTATGGCAGCAACCAGCAGGTGCTGTGTGCCCAGGCCCACCTCCACTTCCAGCAAGCTCTACAGTTCCTATTAGCAAAAGAATATTGCATTTCAAGCAGATGTTTCTCTGGTCAAAGATGCACATTTATACATTCTATACATCCAAGGGCATGACTTGGCCTTTGAATTTGATAAATCAACTCTATCAACTCTAAATATAACCCATAATATACTTAACAATACACATTGTCTTTTACTTAGACTATAGAATTAAGAAAACAGGATCAGACAGCACTAGCATTTCTGGCGATCACTCTTCAAGTCTTTGTGGAGACCAAGGTCACACCACTTTGGAAAAAAGCAACAAAGCAACAATTCACATCTGCCTAAAATGGAATTTTCATCTTAATGCATTATCAGAGGGAATAACCCAAGATCATATTTTATCCTCTGCTATTTAACTAATTGGCCTTGGTAACAAATTTAAGCCACTGTGGTCAGACACCATGTATCCCTGAGGGCTAACAGGGATAACATAAATTAATTTTGGTTATCTATTTGTCCCAAAGTATGGACATTGGAAAGTAAGATTTTTCTAAGTTGCATAGGTGAGTAGGCATATTTTGAACTTCTCATATGAAAGAATCCTTAGATGTAGTTTAAGAGACAGGAGGTAGGGTTCGATTAATATGATATGTGTCACCCAACAAAGGAATAAAGAGAATTTGTTTACCCTTTTCAGTTAGAAATGACTTGCTACATTGTTAAAATTTAAGTTGTCACATCATACAATTGTGGCTAGTGACCAGGAATAAAAGGATGTCCTGACAGTTCTTTCCTACTATGTATTTAACACATACACATAAATACATATATCAATATATATACACATGTGCACATGTAATACACATGAATATATATACCCTACATGCAGAGATATACACACGTGTGCATATATAACACACCTACACAGATACAACCCCTATTTGAAAATATGCTTTGAACCATGGTGAGTTACTTTTTGTTATCTTAAGTCCTCCATGTAGTTACCTATGTGCCAATGATTCTGTATAAATTCTCTGGGAAGGGACATGTAATTTACTCCACTTTATAGTTTGAGACACTGAAGCCTAAGGAGGTAAAATAGTCTTTCTAGTGACATGGAAAGCAGGTGGAAGAGAGGGACTCAAAGTTTGATTCTAAAGCTCATGCTCTCAGGAAAAACAGGAGGAGAAGGGGGAGTTTTTTATTCTTACTACCTACAATGTGCAGCACTGGTGTAAGGGATTTATGTTTGTCATTTAATACTCACAGTAAAGTCATGAGATAAATATTCTTGTTCCAACTTTAAAAATTTGGAAACAGAGGCATAGACGGCCAAGCAAGCTTGCCTAAGGTGACCCAGCCATGCTGGGCTGCACTGTGTCCAGGGGCCTTCCTCCAGCCTTGCAGCCTTCTGAAACAGCCAGCGTGTTCTTCTGCACAGCATACCAAAAAGAATCCAGTAGCTATGACTGTGCCATAGACATTTATGGCACTTATTTCCAAGAAGTAAGGGGCTGCTTTTGATGAGCTCCAAAGTGCTTTTATCCCCTAGCTGTCTACAATTCTTTTAGTAATAGAGTTCTGAAATGCCAGTATTACTATTCTTTTCCAGTACTGGGTGTGTTTCAAAGACACAGTAATGATCTCAATGTTATAAAATGCTTTAGGACCTTTTTTTTTTACATGAAAGGCACTTTCTCTGGGTGTTTATACAAGTCGTAATTAGGTTAGTTAGCTTCTTTTATGTACACACAACCATTCCATCATCTTACACCTCCTCTCTGACTTTTGGAGTTAAGGTTTTATTTTCTCTTAATTGACCTTCATCTTAATTAGATTTCTGAAAGTCCAATCATGGAATACACAGAAAATATTTATGCTTCCATTGTGTGAGACATCAAAGTAGTCTGCACTGCAGATGGTTCCCATGATCAAAGCCAGCCGCCTGGGCCCTTTTATTATTAGTTCAATTAGTCTGACATTGCTCCTTTCTGACTGTCCCCAAAGTGTAACTTAGAAGAGAATAAAATACTGATAGTCTTCAAGAAACAGCTTTTATGAAAATGTGAGGTTTTGCTAGTGACAAGTGAGCCACTGAAGATTATGGACAGAATCTTAAGATTTAAAAAAAAAATACCTCAAAACATGGAAATCTACTCTAGTGAGCTTAGTCAGACATCCAGTAAACATTTACTCAGTGAGGAGGTAAAAAACTCACAGGCAAACTCTGCCCTCTTAACATTTCTTCAGACTTTGCAATGATATCGGTTACAAATCAAGAAGTATATTCAAATATCAGTTTCCTTTGAAATCACCTTTTTACCAACACTTCATAAGCTATGTTTATAATACATTAAAGCAACTGGCCATTGCTCCTCATGCCCTATTCAAACAATTTGTTCTGCTTAAGTGTAATCACACTAAGGAGATGAAGCCTCCAACATTACATTATAGAACCAGGTCTGGCTGGCAAAACTCGTGAATACTGACAAATATCTGCTACCACCTTTGCCACTTCATCTAAGCCTGTCTACTATGGAAATGTCCCATTATTAAACTTACTCCTCTTCCTTTTCAAAACACGGGGTTTGGAATTAGGTCAGAGAATCAGGGTGGCTTAGATAATTAATGGCCAAATAGATTATTGTAATGAAACAGACCCTGAACAGCACTGGAAAAAAAAATCCCAGTGCTGGTGATTGTCTCCTACTAGCATTTTATTGAGTCCTTTCCTCAGTGACCAATAGGTGTTTGTGGCAGCACACTGAGAAGCTAGAGCAGGAAACCGGAGAGACAAAGCTCACAAGCTGGATTCTACAGCCTCCTCTGTATCACTTCTCTTGATAATTCTTCTCCCTACTTGGTCTGTGGCATTGCACATAACCATCTGATACCCAAAATCTGTTTTCTGAATGGTAGGAAGTCCTGGAGTTTACAAAAGCTAAAATTATTGACCTGAACTCTCTTCAACTAAATAAGCTTAATAAAATATTGGATAATAGGCACCATTTCTGGTTTCTTACTTACAGGATAGCTGCTGATTTCTCCCAGATCCCAGCCCTAAGGACAGATATCCTTTCATTACAGGGCCTATGTGCAATCCCTCAATTTCAGTTCTCACAGTGCATTAAAATCAGATGTATTCATGGGTTTGTCTCTTCCAAGTGTCCAGTATACTGAACATAATATCTAGTGCATAGTAAATGTCTAGTAAATACAGTCTATTAATTTTATTTTGACTCATCCTACACTGGACTCTTGTCCTATTCCTGGAGAAATTCTTCTCACAACCTACCCCCACTGTGAATCTTTCCCCTTGCCCCAATGACCAGCTAATGTTTTCATCTTCTGCCTTCCCACAGCTATCTCTCCAACTAGGTTCTCATTGTCATTCGTTATCATCTCTTTTCCTCTGCTTGTCACCCCTTGAACTCAGCTCTGCAGCCACCCTGGTGTCCAGAGATAACCAACCCAACATAGTTGTTAAGAGGCATGAGATGCTGGCATTTCTAAAGCTCCCCCTTACCTTTGAGAGCTATTATTTTAGAGGAAGCAGAGGTTACTACTAGAGAATGCACAGTTGGGACTGGAGACATCTGTTTTCTCCAGGTAATATAAATGTATTTCAACTGTACTATTTCAGGGCTTTGATTCAAAAATCACCTGCTGAGGAAATTTTTGTAAAATAGCTGCTCAATATGGAACCAGCTGGCACCTTCTCTAGCTATTCATAGCTTCATCTTTCCATTCCCCATGCCAACCTTTAGTTTATTCTTATATTTGGGAGAGTATCAATAAAGACACATTCTAATGTTTATTATCTTTTATGGGATCTTGAGAGGAAATATTCAGTAAGAATCCAGAGTTACTGTAGTCTTCAACCATAACTTTGCAATGTGAACAAGAACCGTAACTTTTATGAGTGACTTCAGAGTGCCAAGATTATGCTAAAGATTTTGTATGATTCACTGTAATCATCACAGTGCCAGAGGCCACTGTGGGGCGGCATGCTGGACTGGAAACTATACTAGCAAGCAGAAATATTTACTTTATCACTGACATTGTTGAGTATTGCTGATAGATGGTGATTAAAAAAAAGACAGCTTTTAGTTACTTCCATTACTGTTTCTAAATTCTCTACAGACAATGTTGTTCTTGTTGCCCACATTCTTTGCTCCCACCCCACTGGTCCACCACTGCACACTAATCCTGGAAGACAACTGGATAATCCCCATGTGGAGAGGCCAAAAACAGAGCTCAGAGCATGTGAGCAATTTCTGCCACAAAATCAAAGACCTAGTGAGTAGCAGAATTAGGACTCTAACCCATTCTAACTCCAAAGTCTTCTTTACTTCAATGACACCACATGATAATAGCAATGAAAAGAATGCATGTAATTACTTCAGGTGTCAAACATGCTCTCATATCTGTGATTTTATTTGATTCTTACATCAAACCTGAAGGGTAGGTGGGAAGGTATCATCACCTACATTCATTCACAGATCAGAGGCACCAACACCTTAGTGTGTCACCTCCAGGAGGTAAAGACCTAAGTGGCCTAGGCAGAAATAGCCCCCATCTCCTCATTCCAAATGTGAGTTTATGTACACTACGTCAATGCATGTTGTACCATTTTTATTGTCTGCAACAGCAGAATTATGTAACATTTACCTTTTAAGAGACCAGCATGCTTCTGTAATGATATTTTTCCTTAGCAGGAATTCACTCAAATGGAAGCACAGAGAGGATCAGAGCATGAATTTCATAAAGATGGGTTCAAATCTAGACTCCTTCAAATGCTGGTTATGTGAATTTAAACAATTTACTAACCCTCTGTAGGCCTGTCTTCTCATTTATAAAATGGGTTAATAATCCTTACTTCCTACTGGCTATTATTTGGGTGAAAAGACTACCTAAAGCTTAGCATAGTACTGACATATGATAAATGCTTATAACCTGAATTCATTATTAAGAATTTTGTTACTTAAACTATTATTCCTAATATCAGGAACAGTAAATAAATTATATTTTGTTTGCTAGGCCACTGTCATTGTTATCTTAATTGGCAGTCTTGTTATGGGTGATATAAGAAGAGAGCCCTTTTTAATATTTTCAGAACCCAGAATTTTGAAATAAAAAAAAACTGGAAGAATTATTTAACAATTGAAAGCTATTCCAAAGTCACATAAAGAATAACAATGGACCTCCATGCTGCATTATTATTGTCACAATTTGATTATAACCATATTTTGAGCAAAGACAGCTATTATTTTAACTACAATGGGCATGCCACAATATGATTTGTAATCATTTTCCTTAGCCTCACCAATGTAGAATTGATCACAAATGAATTTTGAAATGTTCATTCCGATAAACCATGAACAAATAGACCTGCACCATTGTGTCATCTGAGAAATATTGGAAACAACAAGATCTTCACGCATTTATCATCACCTGTAAATTTACACCAATATGAGAAACTTCCTAGATTTTCAATGAGAGAAGCAAGCATTTCACATTTGACATTGACTGGTGTCATCTTGTCCCTGTATAGTTAATGTATTTAACCCTAGTTTATGTCCACTTTTCCCATGCTGGCATCACTAAGGAGTTCATAAATAGCTTGCTACTTAACTATTCTGGTTATGAACATCAAAGTGGTGAGAGGTAGAGTTTGTGTGACCAACTTCCCTTCCCAATTATGGCAGCCCTGGACTGGGGCAGTCATGCCCACAGGCAAGTGGGAAATGGAGAGCCAAGTAAGACTTCAGTGTGGAAAAGCAGAGGAGAAGCTCTGATCCTCACCAGAAGCTTGATCCCAAAAGGAAGAAGGGGAAGAGCAAAGCCAAACACACCTACTTTGTTATTTCCAAAATTTTTAATCAGAAAAACCATTTCTTCCCCCTGGGTCCCAGAGCAAGGAGGTATACTAAATAAGCCCCTGCCACATGGGAGGAAAATCCAGAGCAAAGAAGAATTCTCCCATGAGACTGTGGCTCTGAGACCCATATTCCTGGTGTCCTGGTGCAGGGACTGGGAGGCTCCACCATGGCATTATTAGGTTGAGGTGCTACAGCCATGAGAGCACAGGAGGAGGAGGTGGAATGGGTGGAGTCTGACCCAAGTTTGGGGCTGGCTGAGCACAGCAGTACTCATCATTAAGGTTTTATCAGTTATAAGCACATGGCTCCAGAAACTCACAAACTGGTTAAAACTCATTTCACAATTTGAGCAATTGACCAAAGCAATAGAATCATAAGTAAGATTATTTCTCCAGCCAACATGCTACAGATTGTGGAGTCATTGGCAGCTTAAGAACCTAATACAGTTGACCTTTGACCAATGCAGGGGTTAAGGGCACCAGTCCCTGTGCTGTCAAAAATCCATATACAGCCCTGGCTGGTGTGGCTCTGGATTGAGTGCTGGTCTGTGAACCAGTTCAATTCCCAGTCAGAGCACATGCCTGGGTTGTGAGCCAAGTCTCCAGTAGGGGGCACACGAGAAGCAACCATACACTGATGTTTCTTTCCCTCTCTTTCTCACTCCCTTCCCCTCTCTAAAAGTAAATAAATAAAATCTTTTCCAAAAATCCACGCATAACTTTTGATTCCCCCAGAACTTAAGTACTAATAGCCTACTGTTGGCCAGAAGTCTTACTGATGATATAAATAGTCAATTAACACATATTTTATATGTTGCATGTACTATATAATATATTCTTATGATAAAGTAAGCTAGAAAAAAGAAAATGTTAAAACATTTATAGTATTTATTTTTGAAAAACATATAAATGGAACCACAGAGTTGAAACCTATATTGTCCAAGGGTCAACTAACTCTACAGTGAAGAGGTGAGGACAGGAAACTAATATTCATTCAGTGTATTCCTGCTGATCACCTTTTTTTCTTCTTATTTATCTTATCTCAGTGGATGGCATCACCTAGAGGTTTAAGCCAGAAATTTGCTTATTATCTGTGTTATTTTTGACATGCCTCCTTTTTTGCCTCACTCTTCACATCTAGTCTTATCAGTTCTGAAGCTCAGTATCTCTCAATCTCAAATCCCTACATTTTCTTCTGGTCCCTTTATCATAAACCAAGTACAGGCTCTCTCTGGAATCCTTCAGCAATCTCCACCTGGACTGCCTCGTCTCCAGTTCCAACATTTCATAGATGAGAAAATTGAGGCAATGTGACTCTAGACAAAGTACTAAACTCTCTAATGAGGAAGGAAAACAAGAGACAGAGCCTAGTAAGCTCAGGTTTATCAAACTTTAAATTTAAACCTTTCAATTCTATCGGATATCTTATCCCCACAAACACCTCCTCTACCAACACCACTACCCCAGTTATTGCATTATTCTTTAAACTAATGTGCTCCAATGGTCTATGTAACCAATCCTGGAATGAATGAATTTAAATGGAACCCCTTAGTGTCCATTTTAAACTAAGCCTTTGTTTTGAAACATAAGAAAAAAAAAGGCTCAGACTGGTGTAGGTGCTTGCCTAGGTCACAGTTCTGTTTAAGAGAAGAATCAAAATCAGACCTCATGTTTCCATTTCTGAGTGCTAATCCTGATTCTTAACCCATGAGATAAATAAATGAGCTACAATTTTGAAATCTAACAACCTAAGGGTTAAATGAGCAGTAAATATGAAAATACATTTGGATCATAATGATACAAACTGCCCATTTGTAAAGAATGGGCAGTTTTGACTGGAACTGGGATTTTTTTTAATAGCTGGAAGGAATCATTAAAGTATATAGTTCTCTCATTACATTGGCAATAAAACCAAGGCTCAGAAAGATAAAGTGTGTGATGGGAGGTCCACACAAGCAAATTGAAATTAAATTCCAGGACTCCTAGTTTCCAATCCAGGGTTCTTTCCACTCATCATGTTGCCGTTTTGTGCCTATACAAAAATGAGCAGATAATTTTAAAGCAACAAAACAGCAACCATCACTCACTCTGGCACGTCTATTTACACACAGGCTGGTGGTGCTTATCCAAATGTGCTCTAACTCCTCTTCTCTGACAATGATTTAAGGATGTCCAAGCTCATGTGAAAATGAAACGGGAGAGAAAATTGCAGACTAACTAGATGCTTTTGTACATCCTTCCCAACTAAGACCAGAGTCTCCTCTAGGCAGAAAACTTGAAAAACAGTTTCTGAATATGAAGAAAACTCAGAAATAAGTGAGCTGAACCAGGCACTGAAGAGATTTAAATAAATTTTATATACTAGAAATCACTTTACTGTTTTCCTTAAATAAACTTTTTTCTCTGTAAAGTCTAAATATTGTTTGGGTCTCCCTATTTTATGCACATGCAGCCAAGTAGCCATTTCTGGCAAATAAATTTTAGTCAAAAAAAAATTATTTTTTCCTAAAGGTCCATAACCTTGTCAAACACAGCATCATCAAGCCAGGAGCCCACATCTACCAACCTTACTCCATCATGTGGACCTATAGACACTTGTTCCACCCTTCATAGGATTGTTTGAAAGAATCACTCATAGAAACAGAGAACAGACTGATGGTTGCCAGAGGCTCAGTGAAAATGGTGAAAGGATTGAAAAGTACAGGTTGGTAGTTACAAAATTGTCATGGGGATGTAGAGCAGAGTATAGGGAATATAGTCAATACTATTGTACTAACTATGTATGGTGCCAGGTGGGTACTGGAAATATCAGTGGGAACACTTTGTAAAGAATATGATTGTCTAACCACTATGGTGCACACCTGAAACTAATACAAAATAATATTGAATGTAAAACAAAAGAGTGATACTGGATAAAGGAAAATAAACTAATACATATATATATTATATGTATGTGTATACATAATACATATATAGTATATGTATATATGCATATACTTATATTACACATGTATATATCATATGTATATATAACATATAATATATAATGTATAATATATAATATATTTTAAATCATGACAAATGTCAGATGTGTTTTGTGCAGTTTTGTGGGCCAGTTCTAAGCAGACAGAATCAAGGGCACAACTTCCGGAGTGAGTAGAAAGATGATACACCAGGAAGGCTTCTATGTACCAACATAACTTCATACTGCACCTTTCCACATAAAAGCAATGGTTTACCTGGGCCATAGCAATAAGGAAACACAGAAAAGAAAAAAATGCTTAAGTAATCACATACTACTACTTTGTTTGTTTTTATGAATTCCTGAAGAAAGTATTAGGCTACACTTGGGTTTGAAGAACTTTAGACCTGTGTTGTTTTCATCAGAATTTTACTGTCATCTCAACCTGCAACAATCACCATGATGATAATGATGATGATGAAAAAGAAAAATGCTCTAATCATACATTAAAATCCCAAGTCCTTTAGTATCACCACCTAAAAAAAAAACTATGCACATATAATCCACACTTGAAATAACTGATGGTGTATTGAAGGAAGGAAAAAGAAATCCTAGATTCTATTTCCATAAAACCTCATTAAGTCTCCTAGTTAAGTACACCAAATCTGTGGTTTCATTAATCACCTCTTATTTTTATTTAGTTTTCTAGTAGTCAGTCCCCTTCAGCTGATCATAAATTTATGTAAATGGAGCTTTAAGACTGTTTCTTTCCAGCACCTCTCCAATCAGAGTCTCCTTCCCAGTTTCTTCTTGCATGGAAATTCTGGAGTGCCCTCTGACTATCATGCAAATCATGTGCCTGTCCTTCCCACAGATCCTCCCACTATCACAGAATCCAAGAGTAACGAAGCCACCACAGGGCGACAAGCTTCACTCAAATGTGAGGCCTCGGCAGTGCCTGCACCTGACTTTGAGTGGTACCGAGATGACACCAGGTACGTATGTGCCAAACTTCTGTACCCGATTGCTCTGATAGATGGTCTTAGGGGTACCACCAGGAGCCCCAGTGACAAAAACAAGCCCAGCTATAATTACATAGCCCTATCCTCTTAGACTCTTTCTTCTCAAAGTCCTTTTATCAAGTGTTTTCAGGACTGTAATACTTGAGCTGAAGCTTCAAAACACTCAGGTTATGTGCAGAAGTGAGGCAGGTGGTTCAGTGGGTAGTTTCCACCTGCAGGTCTTTCTCACTTATAGTAGAAGTCAAGCCCGAAGAAACTCATCCACCCCTGTAGTCTTCTCTGTGGATGGACATCAATTCAGATAATATGGGATTATACTATTAACATGAGGAATGAGCATGGAACAACAAACTCTAACCACTTCCTTTCCCTTCTTTTCCACCAATATAATGAAAATGGAATTACTATGCCAAATCTTCATCAGTGTTTCTTTTTACTCTTCTGTTTTTGAACTCTTAGGATAAACAGTGCCAATGGCCTTGAGATTAAGAGCACCGAGGGCCAGTCCTCCCTGACAGTGACCAACGTCACTGAGGAGCACTATGGCAACTATACCTGCGTGGCTGCCAACAAGCTGGGGGTCACCAATGCCAGCCTAGTCCTTTTCAGTAAGTATGCCAAAGCAGGCCCAGTTTGGAAGCATCTGGTTGATCACCTTCTCCCATGGAAAGCTTAAAAATCATTAATTATCAAAGGTAAATTTATATAGAAGTCAGACTATAGTCACAAAACAAAAATACAGGTAGGTTCTCAATCCCTATGCATAAGGCAAGTTTACACATGGAATAACTTCTCTCTCTCTATTCCCTGGCTTACTTTTGATAGTTGTCTTGTCCTCATCAGTTTGTTTGTCTGTCTGTTGTTTATATGCCTTTTAGGTGAATATCCCTTTAAGGAGCAGAGGTGATGTAACATCCCAGAATATGGATGAGAGTTAAAAAATGGCAGTGATGAGAGTGATTAACTGATTAATATGTAGTGAGGATGGATTAGGAGCTGGGAGAAGAGAGAGGCTGGAAAAAGAAAGTGTATTATTAACAACACAAAAGGAAAAATGGAACAAATTATTAAAATATGAAATCTAAAGGAGGAAAAATGGTTGCAGAAAGGCTACCAGATGACAGCAGGAAACATTGTCTGGTGTATTTTTAGAAGAGAGATGGAATAGTAGGAGAGAGGAGCATTTCTGAAGACCAGTGAAGAGCCTAAAAGCAGACCCAGGAGAGATCAGTTGTGGTAAGTTTTCCACGTTAGCAGGACAGCCCACCTTGGAGCCTTGCTCTGTAGCAGCACATTACAGTCGGGTATCTGGCCCCCTGCCTTGTCAGCTGGTGGCTCTGAGCATAGCAGCAAATGCTCCCTGAGAAACAGAAGTATGATGGGTGAGATCCTGGAAGATGGTAACCTGTGGAATAAGGAAGTGCTTGTCAGAATAAGTGAAACAAACAAAAATGTTAGCACACGCTAGGCCAGAAAGTTCATTTGGACTAAAGAAGAAAGTCCAAAGAATTTACTATTATTATTTTAGAATAACAAGCCACTAGGAGGGGGTTTTTGTTTTTGTTTTTGTTTTATACAGGTTCAATTGGAAAATCTAGATATACTACTGCCAGGAGTGATGCCTCCATCTTACTTTATATAGTTTCGAAGAGACTTTAAGGGAAAAAAAGATTTTTAGGAGAAAAATAAATTTAAGTGATAGTTCTCTTGAAATATAGTATTAAAGTCATTTTAAAATGGCTCAAAGTCCAACTCTACTTACAAGAAACAATAACCACAAAATATTCTCATTCATAACTTCCATTAACTTCAGTCTATAAGGGTTTGATAAGATATATCTATACAAATGCTGCATCAATATGAAGTTTAGAATTCATATCCCTTTTTACTTGTCTTCAAAGACCAAATATCAGTGTTCTTTATTTCAGATATAGACATCAATATCTCAAGACACTTAAGAAGACATTTGTTAAGAAATGTAGTTACCTATTTCATTCCTGACTTTAGGAATTCCATAAATGAAGGCAGAGGAAGAAACAGCCTCAATGATGAATTTGAGGTTCTGAAAAGTCTAGCATGGTCTGGTTAAATAAAACAACATATACTTAACAAGAGTTGTTATAGGGTTTGGGAAAGAGAAAATTGGGTGATTGGATTAGAGAAGGGTGAGCAAGTATGAATTTGCATTGAAGTATCTTTTCTTTCTATCCCACCCAGACTGCACTAATGATATATTTCAAGTAATTAATAAATGATAGCTATAGACAGAGAGAAAGGAGAAGAAGGGAGGAAGGATGGAATACTTGAGGAGGACAGAGAGAGCCTGGGTCAAGGGGAACAGAGAGACTGCTAGTCTGGGGTTGGTGATGAAAGGTCTCAATATGGGTCCTCAAGCCCCATAGTAACATTTCCCTAAACACAAAAGTCCACTTAAGGGACTTTTCAAATTAAGCAAAATTAAGAAACATCCAGCAAAATGTCAAGAATCTTACAGAATTTCTATTTGTATACTGAGAATCAAGGAATTGAGCAAGTGTGTCATAATCATATTGCCCTTGACGATTCCACAGAAGTTACCCACAGTTCCCTTGGTGAGATGTTCTCAGTGCTCTAATAAACCATGTACTGCTTCCCAGTGAGCTGCACTGCCCTCTGCAGAGCAGTCCTGGCAGGCACTAGCTCTGAAGGGAGCAGCATGCAAAAGCGGCATGAGCATCAGCATTCGGTTTTGCATTGATTTCCCACATTATGAGAAAGTTAGGAAGTGTAATAAGAATAGAATAAGAAAATTCGTTAGGCTCTGAGGGGAAAAGAAGCTTTTAAAATGGCCTAAAATTAGTGATTTCACTGCCCTATTTCCTAAACCCAAGGCCTAAGTATAAACATTTTAAGGGGGAAGTTCTCTCTGCTTCTTATGTACAGGAATTACCTCCACCATGCCCACTCCAGTGCCACCATTTAGGTTTCCTAGGTGCATTGTTACTGCAGCTTTCATAGCAGAATCCTTTGGAATGCAGTTCTATGGTAGCTTGTTTCACACAGAGTTGGAGGTGGAGACAGGGGAGGAGGGAGGGAGGGAGCAAGGGAAGGAGGGAGAAAAGGAAAGGAAAAAAGCTCATCTGTGAACAGACTGCCCACCGCGTAGATTCTGAGTAGGCAGAGGGTTTAATGGGAAGAAGGAAGACACTACTGGTGGTACTTTTACACAGAGCAAGGTCAGGAGAAAGGAGGTGCTTGGGAGGGATCTCTGCGGCTGGCTGCCCTGATAGGGAGCACGGTGTGGGGGTGTGGGCAGCGGGGTGCTCTGCTGACCCAGCCAGTCCGGAGCAGATGAGGCAGCTGGTGAGCTGCTGCCAGCCAGAGGCAGCAGCAAGTAGGAATCGGTGTCAGAGTCCTTGTAGAGTTTATGATTATCCATCTTCATGGGTGCATCAGCACATTTTCAGTGTCCAATGCAGTGACTTCGTGCTGACTTTTTATGCAGTGTCAATTTGCAGTCACTGACACATAGTGCCCTCCACCATACACATATGTACACTTCTCCACTCTGTATTCAAATATTGCTCTCCAAAGGGATCAAAATGATGGAATAGAATGCAATAATACACTGTATTCATAGGATCTTTTTCCTAAGCCAACGGAAGCATTTCTTTCTCATATGTCTTGTTCTTCACACATTCTAGCATTCTATTTGTCAAGAATCCATACTACATCAGGCTATAGATCCAACTAATGCCTTTTATATCTTTTTCTACATCCTTGGCAAAGCATTCCATTATATAATTTTCCTGAACACATTAATCTATTGGTACAATGTGTATGGGTAAGGAGTCAGCTCCTTAGTCTTTGTCAGATGGGGGAATGTGCATCACCTGTGTGAAGACTCAGTCTTCTGATGATGCCGTGAGTAGTTTCATTGTCAGTATGTGTAACGTAATCAGTTCCATATTTCCACAATGATGATTGTGCTGCACCCACAAAGGAGCCCTATCTTGTTTCAGTGCTTACATTGAGTCACTTTTAAAGAAATAGGGAGGAAGAATAATGATTTTAATATCATTAATTATCACCTGAGTACTTACTAGGTACTCTGCACATGTACTGAACACTTAACATATATGATCTCATTTAATCATCAGGACAACCCTATTAGGTACTCATAATTCTCCATTATGCAAAGAAGTTATGTCACTAAATACAACTAAGTAAGGCTGCTGGGACTTAAATTCATGACATCTGTTTCCAGAGTCCAGGCTCTAGATCAATGTATCACTAGATTTGTGTCCATGGAGAAGTGTCAGGAGATGTATATTTTGTTGTTTGGAGGTGAGGAGACATCTAATTTATTTCTTCATCTTTCACTTAAAGAGGTCTTTCCACTACTATTGTATTCCTGCCCACCCAGGAGCACTACTTCTGCCATATCCCAATTCCATTTCCAGTAACTCCCACCAGCCTGGATTCTGAGATGAGACTGTTGGCTTTTCTTCAGCACACTGAGATTCTGAACTGATATTCATCCCAATGGTCAGCGTTTGACCCTTGAGGGAAATAGTCCCACATGTTAAGGAAGGGCAGTTGCACTGATCAATATGGGGGTTGGTGAGGGACTTTATTACAATTTTGAAGCTGTTGAGTACAAAAGAATAAAAATACAAAGAAATCTATACTGGGTCGTACCATATCAGTATGTGGGAGGTTTCTAAATTTTCTCTTTAATTTAAAAAGATTATTAACTTATAAAGCTATACTTGATTAAATCTCAAGTACTACCTAAGCAACCCATCCCTGGAGAGAGCCCTCAGAATGAGTGAATCCTCTGCTTCTCCAGAAACCATTTTAAGTTATTATCTCAGTGCTAGTTAAGAGGAAGCAAAGCCTCTTAATAAGCTACTTCTGCATGCCACATAATAAAACAGTTTGAGCAGCTATTTGAACACTTACCCACACGTAATCTGAAAGACTGGCTGTAAACTACTTATAAAGGTTCTCTGTGGATACAACAGAAGGTAGATGGAAAACTAGTTTTAGTTTTAAGAACAGGGATTAAATATGCTGACTTCCAGAAAGACCACTGCACATCTGCAATACCCACTGAAAATTAAAAGAAAATCATATCGCAGTTAATAAATTATGTATGCACACACACACACCTCCAACCCTCAACTCTAGCTTTTGTCATTTAGGTGTTTTTAATGGAGAGGGTTTTCTTGTGACATGAAAATGCCCATATAACTATTTCTCATGGTGTTCTAGCAGAATCAGTTAATAATACCCCACAGCCCCATCTAGCAGACAAGAAACTGAAGCTCAGAGTCAAGGAAGTTACTAAGAGCCCCACAATATAGTACTGGGGTCAACCTTAGAGTTCTGTTCCTAAAACCTCTCAATCAGTTGCTAAGCTAGGTTGACCTCATCAAGTACAGGCATACCTTGGAGATATTGCACATTCACTTCCAACCACTGCAATAAAGCAAGTATTGCAATAAAGTGAGATGTAATCTTTTATGCTGGTGGAAAATCTTGCTTTCAATTTGTGAAACACATATCTATGAAGAGCAATAAAGTGGGGTGCAATAAAACAAGGTGGGCCTGTATTAGCAGCCAAAAGGCAAAGCACATAGCACCAAGGTCCCTGCCCTTCCTGACTTTCTAATATTAAAATTGAAGAATTTCTTTTTCACTTATAAGTGACATTTACTTCACTATAGAGGAGCTCACAAATGCGGGTATAGACTATAAAATACAGCAGAATGAGGCAGAAGAATAAGGATTAAAGGCTGAGATGGGATACATCTAAGGAATGATAAGGATGGAATTAAGAGAATGAGAATAACTAATGGGGTATCATAGAGCTAAGATGATGATAATAGGGTGGAGCTAAGATGATATTAACAAGCTGGGGAACAGTTGAAAAGGCCATGAAAGGAGTGTGGGTGAGGTGGTTCAGCAATATAAATGGTCTCTGGAAATGAGGGCGGAGTGCATTTACCAGCTGTGAACAGTGTGATGACAAAATATTAAGCAGAGTTATTTTAACAGTCTAAATAATCATAGTAA
The DNA here is from genome assembly GCF_019186645.2 of Phyllostomus hastatus. NCBI lineage: Eukaryota > Metazoa > Chordata > Mammalia > Chiroptera > Phyllostomidae > Phyllostomus > Phyllostomus hastatus. The sequence continues at coordinate 83,620,028 of NW_025333977.1, read as the reverse complement.
TAACAGAAATAAAATACAGTAGATAGAATATAATATGGGACAGTGGTCTCCAACTGCTACATAATGGCTGAAAGAATAATAAAAAACAGTTATGCTATTTATTTTCAAAGCTGGAAACTTAACACCAAATAACAAGTGGAGGTTTAAGCCATTTTTCTACTCGACACTTGTGTAACTAAGACACAGTTGTTCACTGTGCTGTTGACTGTTCCATTGTAATGCACTTAGGAAACTTTGGCATTTAAGCTACAACTTTCAGCTGCTTTAGAGAAAAAGCCCACTCTGCAAGGAAACTGGGTTTTCTGTGTCCAGATGAACTGAGTGCCCAAATTCCAGGCAAAATCTACTCTTTAAAGTTTATGGCACAAAATGACAAGAAGATTAAATTTGAATATGTACATGTGATTTTCTCTTTATGGTTTTGATATTTGTTGATTTTCACTTATCATCAACCTTCAATTAACCAAGCTGCTAAGAGCCATGTAGAATAGTATGTGCTAATTATATTACATTACAGAGTTTGGGGGTAGGAAGTAAAGCATCCTATCCCTAATACACCATTCTGCCTTCCTGAAAGAGCCTCAGAAGAAGATTTAGAGTTAAACCTGGGATTTTGATGAGATAACTAGAGAATACCTTCAATCCTGAGCTTTGTCAGCATATACAATTTATGCTTGGTAGCTTAGGGATGGATGAGACTGTGAGAGACAACATAAATTAAGACCCCGGTGTCCCAAGGAAAAGCACTTCTTATTACCCAGTAGCATGCATCATCAAGCGAATTTGGTTGATCAAATTTTAGGAGAGATTATATTACCACAAGAGGGTGAGATTAAGGAGAAGACTAAAAATAAAAATATATCCTGACAAAAAACTTATTACCTTGGCATCATTCTTGCACAGATATAAGTAATGTGGAAGTAAAAGCCTGAGGGAAAAGTTGAATTAGTATTTCCCAAAATAAACTTTCCAGATGCTTAGCTAAAGCTGACATGACCCCGAGCACTAAGAGAAAGGAAAGGCATCCTTAGCTACCATAGAGGTCCGTCTGTTATGAGTCAAAGAGACCAAAACTAGGATCAAAATGCATGACCTGAATGTGATCACTACTACTTTAAACACCGTCAACCCAAATCCTCCAAAAAGTCTGTAATTCTGGTAGTAGGTTTTTCCAGTGAAAGGTAGGGTCCTGTTTCTGGCCTTATCACAATAGGATGTTGTGCCCTGCTCTTGCTAAATTTTTTCAAAAGGCTTTGGATTTTGTGTTACTAATAACTCTCTAATATTTTAGTATTGGTAGGAAGAATAGACACTTTATGGGAGAGATAGGCATTGAAATTCATCTGTTTTATAATTGAGCAGCTAAACATGAATAAGGTATATGTGTATATATATATATATATATATATATATATATAAACTCTCCATGATACTTATTATTTTTTCCCCTTCAGAGCGTGTTTTACCCACAATCCCCCACCCCATTCAAGGTCAGTATGATTTTTATCACTGTAGTTCTACTGCTGGGTCATTCTCCATCATCTATAATGTGCAAACATTCACAAAATGAAATACATTCACAAAAGTAACACACAGCTGAAATAATTTTCTTTAAACCTACAAAAGAAAGTCAATCAATTGCTCCCATTCCAGTTGATAGGCATGTAACAGATTCATCAGCTGACTAAACTTCAGGTTGGTCAGTAGTTTAGAAGATAATACTAAACTCTAAATGCAATTTTTTCTTCAATTACAGGAAACTCTGAACCACATATTTGGAACGTGGGCAGTTAAATTCTGTAGCTCATAAAACTATGAATCCTCTCACTGACCACACTCATATTTGGAGGTTTATAGAATCCGAATCTGGAGTATTACTTGTAAAAATGAATTTATCTGCTGCCTAAGGTTGAACTCAAGCATATCACAAGGATATTGCTTTTTCTTTAAATCTTGGCCAATTCAGGGGCTTTTCCTTTGAAGGATAACTATTTTAGAAAACACACAAGCAAAAAAGGCAGTCATCCTGTCTTTCTTTTCATAAAAGTTTCTCCTCACTCAAATTAAAATTTGCCTCCTATATCACATTTTGATGCAAGTTGCAGCCCTAACCTTCTAGCTTAAGGCTGTTTAAAGGCAAATTGGCAAATAAAATTAAAACAATACAAAAAAAATCTGAAATGAAACCAACCTACCGTAGAAATTAAATTCCAGAAAAGTGATTTGCAAATAACAGTCAAAGACCTGAGAAAAAATGGAAAGTAGGCCATGTGGGGGCTAATGTGGAAAAAAATAAATCCAATTAAACAAAATTATCATATACACTCTAAAGGAAATGTGCTCAGAATTAAAGGTAGGTAACTGCTGTTTTATTAGTTTAAAGACAGATCATGTTTCATTAACACTTGTCCAAACTGAAAATGAAGCTAGAATTGGGTGTAGATATTCAGAGTGTCAATAGTGCAATGTTTTGCATATCTATGTATTCATAGATATGTAAACAATTATATTTGAAATGAGGATTGCAAGATTTTAAGGATCAATTAAACAGCTTACTAAAAGTTATTCTTAAACTTTGAGAAAGGTTCAAACTATTTTTAGAAGAACTGTTAAAAAATCCTTTCCTCAAACATTAATGAAATCTGTTTCTTATGCCAGCCACTAAAAATAAGACTTAAAATGTGCCTGTTTTTTTAGATTTGACATCAAACTTAGCATTCATGGAAAATATCCCATTTTGAATTCTTGACATGCCATGATTATTTTAAGACATCACCATCTAGAGTTGCAGAGATTGACACCATTTTATCATGTTGCCATCTTGCAAGTATCTTGATGTGACAAATGCACACATACACATTTGTCCCAATGGATAACATTTTCAAAAAAGTGCTACATCCAAGATAAACTTTGCACTGTGTCACTATGACTCTTAGTGTCCTTTGTGAGAGCAGTTCTATAGATCCGAACTCAAATGTTTCCTCAGATCATGCTTTATGATATATGTAACATTGAACAAAATGAAGCCAGGCACTATTCACCAAGGACAGTTCTTGGGTATTGAAAAACAGTCTGGATCAGTGGTGGAGCATGTGGAATTTTGTTGAACTTGATATTTTCCCACAAACTGAATTGTTGATTGGAGAATGACCCTAGTTTGATTTTACATTGTAGATAGACTGTAGATAGCTTCTGTAGATCCAATAGATTTAGAGAATATAGTTTATCTTACTAATACTTAGGGGCTTCTGCTGGTAGAAATTGAAAAGCTGTTCATGGAGACTTGGGATAGCTGGCGTGAGAGGTCATTAAGGAAAGACAGTGTCCTCTTAAAGTCCCTATTCCTTACAAGGACTTTATTTTTTCTAGGAATCACATCCCTTTTCTCCTTTTCTTTCCAATTGAGATGGCAATCCACATGAAATGTAGTTTCCCATGGGGGTGGGGGATACTAACTTATAGGATCCTTAACTTTTTTATAGTGTCACTTAAGTACTCAAATATCTATGGAATGCATGCCAGCATCACTGTAATCATAATTATAACACTAGATAACTTCATTTAATTAAATATCATATTCTGTCATCTATATGGAATCCTACATTTCAGACCTAAGTGTTAAAAAGTCTATAAACTATTGGTTGATGCAAATGGCTGAAGGATTTTAAGCCAATTACTTTCCTTAAGGTGTTGCAAAAGTAAGAAAGAGAAAGTCCCAAAGATCCTTTTCTGTCCTCCCATCATAAAGAAGAAAACTTTTCTTCCTACTTTCCAGTAACAGAAATGCATGTATATTTTCAGCTGCTTCATTGTTAATATCTCCCACTGGAGGGTCTCCCCCACTAACCCCCTCTACATGGCTCATCAGGCTGACTGGGGACAAACAATGGAGTCACAGCAGGAATGCAGCCCTACACCCTTTCAAGCTGTGATTAAACAAAAACAAAGCTCAATAAGTCGAATGTATTTCCCCTGGGTTTCCTTCATCATATTGTTTGATTTTCTGCAGTGATAATGATAATACTGAAATTACACTAAAGGATAATTTATATTGTCTTTGGACAATCAGAAATTTTTCAAATGCCCTTTTCTATTCTGCCAAACACAAACAAAACAAAAAAAAATCAGTGTTCTTCCCTACTCCTAATTTAAAAGATATATATGTATAAAGCTATATATCTTTTAAATATAATAGTGCTCCATCCTTGATCTGTTCCTGATAGGTGTTTTTCTCATTAATTTTAATTTTGGTTTATATATTCTGAAATGAATCCTGAATGGCATATATTTGCATAACTACCCCAGAATATATTGCTGTAGAAACTCCACTGAATTGTAAAATGAGGAAGGAGTCCACCCAGAGGGAACTTTTCTCACTTTGCTAGTCTCAAATCACTTCCCGAGGCCTCTGAATACCAAGCTTCCTCTCACATTGCCCATCAGGAGGAAAGTGCACCTGGAGATGCCCTCGCACTTGGGAGGACTGCAGGTTAAAAATGAGGTGAGCAAACCAGCCTCGGAAAGTTAAGGCGACATATATACAAGAAGAGAAAAGGACAAGGACAAACAGCATTGTCTTATTTTTGTCACACTCAAGTGAAGAATTCCCTTGAGCTTGGGGCTCTCTGGGCTCAATCAGCCCATCCTTCCCTATCACAGAAACTTAAAAAAATTTAGTAAGTGGACTGTCTCACTTGTTTGCCTCCCATCTGATTATTTATCCCAGGTGAACAGCCTTTCCATTCACTAACCCAGTGTGGCGAGTGGGCTTGGGAAATGTTGAGATTATCTTCCAGGCTCAGGCATTGCACTTGGTTTGTTCACAGCTACTTACCATTCAGTTCCTGTTTTTCCATTGATAAAACACATTGCACATGGCCGGGTTTGCATGATTAATACAGCTGTCTAAAGCTTTCTCCAAAAACAAAACAAAAACCCCAAAATTAAAGTTTAAAAAAATTAAAATCCAATCCACAAACAAACCAGGCTTGCAGAAATCTGAAGTCTGCTTGGTATGCTTCCGTCTGAGGGAGACTGGTGCTGTTATGCGCAGGCCTGGCATCCCAACAGCCAGATTCTATGTACAATAGGACAACGGGATATACCTGCCCTCATCCAGCACTCCCAGGAATGGATTCTCAAAATCAGACTCCATAGGATGAGAAGAAAGCTGGAGGCAAAATCTTAAAATAGCCCCTGCTGTAAAGATGACTGGATAATCCCTACAGCTGTACTTATTCTCTGTATTATATTATCCTGGGTATCAATGAGAAAATGCCTCTTTTCAGCTCCTTACTATAACTGCACTTTCACCTTGTCTAATAGTGGTAATAATGATAATAGTAATAATAATAGCTAAGATTAATAGTGGGCTTCTCATGTGGCAGTAGAGTTCTAAGGCTTCTTGCATGTGTTCACTCAATCCTTGCAACCCTAAGAAACTAACATGTACCTTCTCCCACATTTTTTAATCATCACAGTACACCCAAATTCCAGTCTACCCATCACAATACTCAGGAACATATATAAATCTATAGCATATTTTAAATAAACTCTATGTATGCATTTATGTTCATTAAATATATATCTAACAAAATTTTCATCTAACACTTTATGTAGTATAATGTTTATAATACACAATACTCAGTTACCTTAATATCCATGCACTTTTACCAAGTCTATTTCCAAATATACTCCACACAGAGAATGTATGCCCAACTCATGCAGAGATTTATATGAGAGCATTCATCTTTTAAAAAACTCTCTATAAAAAGCTCTTTAAAAAGAGCTTTCTGGCATCAGCACGTCTAATTTCACACACTTATTCAGTCTGATTTACATACACACCTCTATTAATCATGGATAATTACTAGCATTGTTCTCTTTAATTCAGTTTTCCCAACTGTGAAATGGGAAAGAAATTATATTTTTTATGCCTACAAGCTCAAAGTGGTGTTTTAAATAATATATTAAAGAGAGCTTTCAAGTTTCTAGAAAGAAAGCATATTGAATTTAAGATAACCTTATTCAGATATGCATATTTCTCATGATTTTTAAAAGTGCTGATATTTAGAGATGTACTTGTATCATATTGTCTGGATACTAACCAGATATAAGTTCAGTGTGGCCGCCTTATAGTTTGATGTGTTATGAATTCTAGGGATATCTGAAATACCCACAGTGCTAACAAGTTTAAATATAGAAGTATCCCAAGGCCAAATAAAAAATCTTATTTTTTCATCAATATTACAATATTAACTTAAGAGGAGCTGCAGGTTGCACAGTTTCCTATTGTGTGGCACACACACATCCACTCACACACTTTCAGTGCATGCCTGTCAAGTACATCACCACCTGTCAGACTAATTCAAACTCAGCAGTTTAAAGAACCTGCCCTTTTTCCTGGTCAAAAGTATAAAGCATGTTCGAGGAAAGGTTTCAGTTTTTATATACATCACTCCTTTCCCACTAACTGGTGCAAAGAGGGCCTTGCTTTTACTGACAGACAGAACTGCAGCAGCTGTGTTGACAAAAATTCACAGCAAAACCACGAGCCCTGATTAAAACACAAGAGGATAATTAAGAGTTACCCTGGCTCCTTTACTGGGAACAACAGTCTGACCTCCTCCTGATTGACAAAAATAACTGGAAACCAAGTGGAAGAGTTATGCCAATACTTCACCTGGAATCAATACTTCACTTGCCAATCCAATGATTTAGACCTAACAGTGATTTAGACCCAATAGGTATTTGTCTTTGCTGAATCCATTTCTGTGTCTTCCTCTTCTCACCTCTCTATCCTTCCTTCTGCTGTTTCTTAAACAATTCTTGTTCTCTCCCTGTTCAAATTTGATAGCAAGAATAAATCTGAAATTTATTTACACCGTTGTTTAAGTGTCCAACAACAGCTTGGCAGTGTCACCTCTCTCAGAATGTACATTAGCTTTAAGCTAAATGGCTCAAAATCCTACAGCATCAGTTTAAAAGTAGGAGAGTTTTTAGTTCTTTGAACTCTTTTCTAAAGTCTTTTGTATTTTCCTAGTTTGGATCTGCCCACACCAGTCAGCCTTCCCTGATGACCGACCTGTGCTATTGGATGGCTGTGCTATTTAGATTTCTAGATCCAGCAGGGATTTAAAGATGAATAATTTTTTGAAAATCCAAGCTCACAGTAAATTTTAATTTGATAGAAATATTTCTCTTCTATGAGCTTTATGGGAAAAAAATCTTTCAAAGTAACAATTACATTTGGGGATTAAGTTTAAGTAATTGACAGTCTTGTCTTTTTAATTAAAAGAAATAACTCTGCGTAAAGAGAGCTCAATGAGATTTGCAGCAGAAAATACATTGGCATGCTGCCCCAAAGGGTGAAAAGACCAGAATCTTGAATGGGCAGAAAATGCTGGCGCAGGTCCTTCTAGTCTTTAGAGTGCGCCCCCAGCAGAGATTGCTGTGGTGTTTGCATCACTAAGCCATTTTGCAGGAAGGCAACAGTCTACTGTGAGGAGCATTGGTGGGTATAGCCAGGAAGGAGGTCCTCTCTGTGGGAGATTTGCTCTAGGTTTAAGATTCCTTAAAAGCAATGAGACTACTTAGAGTCATTAATAACAGCAACAATAATAATACATAGTCTCCCAAAATTCCATCAGTCATCATTACAGTCTCAGCCCCTGACAAATGTTATATCATAGCCCCAGAAAGTATAAACTTGAACTTCAGTCTGCCCCTTGGCTTTCTGTTTTTCATTTAAAAGTCTTATTACTGGTTTGTATTTCTTAATTTTTTTCTCCACATTTCCCCCATATTCATCTTGCACTACATATACACCTTTCTTTTGATATTCTTCAAATAAAACCAAAGAAAAGGTTTTGGTAATCTTAGCTTCTAAACACTGATTATCAGTCATGCAAGCACCACAAAGCCATTATGCCCTCTTTCTGGAGGAAACATCTACTTCTAAAGAGGCAACAGACAAAACAACCTTAGCAATAATTTGCCATATGCAGTCACTCTGAACTCACAAGTTCTTGGTGGGTATTCATCATCACAAGTCATCGGTGGGTATTAAATTAAAGGAGCCCTTCCATGGGGGGAAAATCACCTTAAGTGACCCCACCTTCTTACACCTCCCCATATATACTGCTGTGAAGAAACAAACCTGCCACATTGGAACACAGCATACATAATGACTTTGGAATTCCAGTTGAAGATGTTCATATGTACCCAGATGTATGATGGGAGTAGGCAGACTATTCACTGGGACTCCACTAAGAATTGTCAGCTTCCATCCACCATAAATCAGTGGGTGTGGGGAGAGACTTTACAAGTCATTTATCATGCTTCCTAATTGGACTCTGGAGAGCCAAGCACCATCAGAGTTTACTATGCTGGTTTGCTTATCACTGTGCTGATAAAAAAGAAAACACTTGCCACATCTCTGTAACATGTGTGCATGTTTTAGTGCCTAGACATTACCACTAACAGAATATCTTTACTATGAATCATAGCATCACAGCTATCCATTTTTCCTACTTCATCTGCCCCATACTCACAACCAAGATTCTCACCTTCTAAACCTTGCAGTTTCAGTATGACTTTTCTACCTACCTAAGAGGACACCGTTTGGGGGCAACAACAGGATACTGTGGTTTACCAAAAAACAAAACAAAACAGTAGGAGGGAACTGTGCCTTGGGTGAGTGTCCATTCTGTTTACCATCCCATCCTCTTCCTCCCACACAGCACCAAGCATTCCCAGCCATGTTCTATGTGGGAACACTGCTTGGCCATTCTAAAATGCTTCCTAAAATATACATGTAGATTTTGTCTGACTTGGAAGCAGGGTATATTTGCAGAGCAGAAACAGCTTAAACAAAAGAAACTAAGCAGTAGCTTGCACTTCTCTCTGTTGACTAGCAAGGTTGAGAGTTCCTTGGGAGATTTGTTCTATTTTCCTCCCTGGAGGTCCAGAATACAGGTAAGTTCATCACTGGAAGTTGCTTAGTGTTGCAGTGTTGAGAAAGATGAAATGATCTTGGAGGTCGGTCTTCCCTTAGAGGATTGACCCTCTCTCTCTAAGTCATTCAGTTAATAGCGTGACTTCCTATTCTGCATTTAGATGTACTCTCCACTTGCTTTTGCTTTATATGGTTTATTTTAGAGTTCATGTTTTCCTTGTGATTCCTAATCCTTAGGAGGAATATACGAAAGAAACTTCATTCTTGATGGGCAGTAAAAAACTAGTTTCTGGCCCAGTATTTGATAATGCTCAATATTTTGATGACACCATTCAAAAAAAAATCTATCCTAATACTTTCTGTGTGCCAAGCTCAGAGCTGCATCTTGTGCAGGACTGTGGCAAACAAAGCACTAAAGAGCTTGTCAACCAGGTGGGGCAATAGATGAGGAGTTAAGAAATCACAAAAACCTTTGCTAAGTTTACAATCCCTGTGTGGTGTTTGGTGAGCACAGAACAAGGGCACCTTAACTAACCTGGTCTGGTCAAAGAAGGCTTCCAGGAGAAAGTGAACTTTAAAAGGTTGAAAGGAGGAAAGGAAAAGAAGGGCAAACATTCCAGTATGTATAAAGGTCTAGAATTCAAAGACAGCTGAACAATATTAAGTCTAAATAATTTTAGAAATCTAAAAAAACACAATTTTTGCCTTATGAGTTTCTTTATTCTTGTCATTTATATCTGGCCTGTTTTTTGTTTATTTGTTTGTTTGTTTGTTTGTTTGTTTTAAAGCTAACAGTAAGCCAATTGAGTTAAAGGAAAGGGGATCAGCATTTCCACCTCTGTTAGACTTTCAGGAGATGGAAGAGTACATGCTGGCTTCATTGTGCAGGCAGGTACCAATCCTGCCCACGGTATGGTGGGGGCCCCATTCAGGGCTAGTTTTCCGGATCCTGAGAGCCTATGTATGATCTGGCAGAACCTCCAGAGCACAGGCGGCAAACAGAAGGCCCACTAGTTGAATCTGGCCCTCCACCCTGTTTTATCCAGGCCCATACCTTGTTCCTACCCAGCAGCAACACCGAGCTCTTGCTTAACTGTCAGGAAGTAGTTACATTTATACAGTCATAAAATTACATTCAACCCTTTGAAGGCAACCTCGAGGCTGACGTGGCCACTGGTGAAAATTAGTTTGATACCCCTGCTCTAAAGAAAACTTTGCGTCTCTCAACAGGGAGGCTTAATGGTAAGGTTTTATTTTATTTATAGGAGTGACCAAGTTGTAAGGAGGCAGCAGTGTTTTCCAGCAGCTGCCCCAGAACCTGGCTATGATGTTATATTTGGAGTTACAGATGGATCCTGGCACTCCGAGTAATAAAGCCACTAAGAGGTGTCCAAAGCAGACCTGTCTTTACCGAATCCTGTGCCGTGGTCATTAGTGCCAGGAATGTGGGTCCAAGGGTAACTAGGTGTATACCGCTATTATTAATCCCTTATCTTCTTATTTCCAAGAGTCTTAAAACCCCAGAAGAAATCTCATAAATTCACTTGTTATCTCTGCATTCAAATTCCATAGGCCAGGTACCTCATTTCATGTTATTTGAATGTTTTTAATTTTGAAACATGTAAAATGAAAATACACATTACATGGATTAAAGACAGTCTTGAATCCCTTAGAATGTAAATCTAAAATGTATTCAAAAAACAATTTAGAGTTGAGAAACAAAAAAAAAAGAGATGAAGAAAAGCAGAAAGGGAGAGAATCTCTAGAGACTCATCCAAACCTATGCTTTTAATCCTTTTCGGCAAGTAAAATAAATGAAGGCATGAAAGGCTTTAAAATTCATGTTTTTAAACACGGAAAACATAATCTACGATGCACCAACAACCAGGACTGGGAGGTAGTTCCTAATCTCACTTAATTAGGAGATGACTGGTCTTTAATCCAATAAGGGATAAAGGGTACTACCCACAGGGGTAATGGGCGCATCCCAGGCACAGGGGCACCGGCACTTCTTTCTTAAGACAAAAACTGCGTGTCTAGCCCGAATACCTTACTGACAGCTGATTCAAACGAGTTTGCTTCTGGAGTTTTTCTAAACTTAAGCAAATTTTTAGGTGGAATGGCTCAGGGAAACCCCTTTATTAAACTTAGCCTCTTGAGCATTCCCTAAAATTTCAATTCACGGATTACTAAAAATTAAACCTCTCGGGCTAAATAAGAAACCCACAGGATTTGAGAAAGCGGGCTTGCGGTAAACGACTTGCCGTAGCCTTCTTTTTATGCTGGCCTGCTTGGCGAGACCGCGCTTCCCGGAACACTGCCTGCTGTCCCTGAGCGGAGCCCGCCGCCGCCGTGGCTACTGCAGTCAGATCACACGCCTCTATTCACTCTGCAGAGCAATTACGTGAAGCCTGCAGTCAGAAGGACCTCATCAGCCCATAGAGTACATTTTTTATTGCATCATAATTTAATGCTGTTGGGACTATGTTCCTTACAAAAATTAGGCCTCACCTGTCTTGGCTTCTATATGATACCAGCCAACTAAAAAGTCGGGGGAAAGATTCAGTCTTTTGTAACAAGGTCAACCCAAAACCAAATAATCAGAAATTGATAATTAACTTCCCCCAGATGTAGAGGGTATTTTTAAATGGTTGATTTGTTTTTATAAATAGTTTTCTATTCTGATAATAAACGTTATACATTTTCATTATAGAAGAACTTGAAAACTTATGAAACTGTAAAGAAGAAAATGCCGATCATACATAAGCTCTTTCCTCAGACATACACCGTTAATATGATGTAAACAAATGTGTTATCTGAATGTTTGAGCTGTCAGTGTACTGTAAAGTATTCAAGTTAAACCTCCTTAACTGTTCTCTGTCCCCTGCCCTCTCAGAGGCGGGGCATGTTTCTGTGGCCCGTGAAAGACAGTCGCAGAGGCCTGCCCTGGGCCGGGGCTGCCTCCTGAGCGACAGGCTCACTCACAGCCCTTCCAACCCGACTCATTTTAGAAGAGATTTCCTTCCTCTGACTTAAAAGAGATTTTCCTTGTGTCATCTCCAGGATTTCCAGTAAGAATCCGCCTTTCAGATGTGGGAGCTCCTACATTCTCTCTCTAAATTGGTATAACAACATTTTTCCTTGTATAAATGTGTCTCTTTTTTGTTTTAATGAAATTACCTTTTACTTAAAAAACATTTTTTCTGATTTTCTTCAGTATGGAACATTCAGTTTGTAGAGGGTTGGTCCACTAATAATGAGAATAAAAAGTGAGTCTCAAATATTTTATTGACGTTACATAAGGAGAAATCATGTCAGCGCTGGTTTTGGTTTGGATGCCTTCACTCATCCCACAGGAAGTTCTCACCATCTGTCCAAGGTGACCAGCACCCTGGTTAATCACTCGCGTCCTTGCTGCACCTGAAACAGCAGCAAACATTGGAAGTCAACTCTTAGAGAAAAAGCCCTTGTAAGTATTTGAAGGTAAAGTGTAGGATCCCTTTAGAAGCCAAATCTAGCTGAGGAAGGCCAACTTCCTTTCTCAAATATTAATGACATGTTAAGACTTCTTCGTTTTCCAAGCCAATCTGATAAATTCTCTTAGTAGTCACGATAATGGCGCCATCCATGAACTAACTTAACAAGAATAACCTTAACATTGCAGTTTAGACCTATTTCTCTACTTTGGCGTTTTCTCCCTGAACTAGACCTAGAATGATTACTATGATTCTCAGAGGATATTACTGTAGAAATATTATGCATTAGGGTTTATACAACATGAATGTAGTATGTGGGAAAAAATAAAAAACCATAACAATCCAAACAGAAATCACAGGCATATCTCTTTCTATGTCAAAGAAAAAAAAATAATAATACTTGTAAGCTGAAACCACTAATCCCTAAACCCTCTGAGTACAATGGAGAAATCTTCAAGAAAGAAATTAATAAATTTCAAAGTGTGGCTTTGAAAATTGAATTAATAAAAAAGTCTCCATGTTAAGCCACTATAATAATAAAGGTTTTATTTTTCAAAACCTTGGCAGAAAATAAAACTCAGAGCACAAAACCCGTAAATTCCCATGGAGCACCCTTACCCATGTTATGCTTCAGGTCCTCAGCATCAGTGAGAGAGGAGTCTTCTCCTTTGTTTCTCTTGTTAATCTTTTTGTGATTTTAACCCCCTTCCTCTCTAACTTTTTCCAGGCACCTGTACTATAAAATCCTTTTTGAATTTAGACCCTCCCTCTTTGCTTACTAATTCTGGTCTAGAAAAAAAGAAGTGCTATTAATTACTTTAGTTCTCTAATACGTCATTTTCGAAACCTGTGGCACATCAGAAGACTGGCCTTCCAGACGGAGTTGCGCCATGCACACAGAAGAGGGACTGTTTCCTTGCCCAAATGGCTGTAAGAGGCTGAAAAACGAGCCATTTACATCCAAGTAAAACCCCGAAATTAGAAAAACTATGCAAACAGTATGAACCCCCACACTGTACATATGCTATGGAGGCAAGTTGTCGAGTCAAAGCACTAAAAACCAATCATTTCTCTATGGGCTTGTGGTGCCCTTGTCTCCTCTCCCAGACAGAACTCAGAGCAGGCAAAATGCCAAAATTGTTGATGAACATAGATATGAAAATTTTCTCAGGTAATTAGCAAGTTACCAAACTTTAAACTCTAGAGTTTCTCACCTTCACAATCCTCACTATAATTGAGAGAGAGAGAGATTCAGACTGAGAAAACTAGTCACACCACATAATAGGAGATGAGAGGTAAGATAAAAAGAGTAAATCTTCTGGCCTCTGAACAAAAAAGAAGCTTGGATTTTTATTTTCTAAGGTGTAAATTTTCATTAATCCTGAGGATATTCTTCAACAAAGCTCAGCTCTCCAGAAAACTTTCCACCTGCCAGGATTTGTGGACTGATGAAAGGGCCACCTGGCCCCACATGGCTCTTCAAATGGCTACATTCCCCAGAAGAGTTCTGCCTCGGGATTAAAGCATGGCAAAAGGAGACTAGAACTTTCCCCTGCCTAGAATGTTAGGTAGGGCAGCTCTTGAGGTTTTAATTGATTCATTCTCCCACTCATTCACTCATCAATTCATTCATTCCATTCACTCCATTCATCCATTCATTTATTCGTGCACTCAGACATTTATTCAGCCAATCTGTTGGACACCTACTCTGCTAGAGAAATACTGAGCTGAGGCTGCTGTAGTGAACAGGGGGATATTGTCTGTGTCAGCTCTTTTTAATGCTGCAGGTTTATTTAACATGGCTGAGTATAAAGATTCTGAAAGTCAAAGTCAAAGACAGATTAGCATAAATAAATTTGTCAAGGCATTTCCTTTTTCTAGTATTAATTTTCCCCATTGCCTCCTTGTACCCTCTCATCAGAAGGTAATATCTAAGCATATGATAATGATGCTTCCAAAGAATTCTAGGATTTTCCCTGTACTAGACTCCCCCAAAGTATAGCTACAGTAGATTTACGTTGTTATTCTGTTATTTGGACCCACACTGCCATGCTTACTTGTTAAGTGTGTTTGCTAAAGCAAGACAGATAGGTGTGAGAAGTATCTCTGAAAGGCATAAATCATAAGTTTTAGGTATATTCTAATGAGTGTCAAGGCAATACCTACAGAAATAATATCCCTAGCAAGGTTGTTTTTCTCAAGAACTTGAGATCACCTTTGCAACAGAAAAAAAACTTCTAGTTGTTAAAAATCAAAATAAATTGTTTCTTGTATATAACAATAGGAAATACTCTTTTCTGAAGAGTAAAGTTTCAGCCCTGCTCTGACTGAAAAAAGTAGTGCTGCTTATATTTTTTCCAACTACTGCCACCTGGTGGGCAAAGGTGTTCCTTCTACAGTACATAGGGCCATGTCTTAGTATTACCACAAGATGGCAGCACACAACCAGGTTTTTCAAAGAGCCAGACACAAAAATATGATTTTTGCTCCTGAAGAGAATAATATTCTATTCCAACAAATAATAGTACCAAATAAGCACTTAATTCTCTTGTCCTAAAGGCAAATGGAATTTTGAGTCAGAAGAGGATAAGTAAGTTAACATCATTAGTATTTCACAAACCAGTTCATTTATTACAATAAGGAGTACTTCCAAAAATTAAATGGTAAGCTAGTTTGCTCTTTAACAATATTTCAAGAAAATGTACATTTTTATGATTCTTTTGATGTTTTCCTCATATAGAGTAATATTTTGGCAATGCTTTCCAGTCCTTTTAATGAGTTATTTTTAATTGATTAGAGATCAATTAAGAGTTCTGTTTAGAACATAGAAACTTCCACCCAAGCCTGTGCCAGTGACTGGTCAACTGAGGCACATTAGTTGTTTTCTTCTAACCAAAACACTGCCTAATCAATCTGCTTCCCTACCACTTCAGTGTGCTAGCTTCCCCAACATTTCATTCATCTGTATTGTTGCAGTAGATTTAAAATTTTTTTATTCTTTGAACCTACACTACCATGGCTTACTTGTTAATATATATTTTTCTCAAGCCTTGGCTGGGCTCCTCAGTTGGTTAGGGCATTGTCCCAATATGCCAAAGTTGTGGGTTCGATCCCCAGTCAGGCCACATACAAGAATCAACCAATGAGTGCATAAATAAGTGGAACAATAAATTGACATTTCTCTTTCCCTCCCTTTCCCTTCCTCTCTCTACAATCAATTTTTTTTAATTTAAGATGTATTTTTCTTTTTTTTCCACCAAACTTTCACTGATAGTCCTTTGAAGAAGGTGTTACCACAAATCTGACACTCTTATTTATTGAGCACCTAATATGTGCCTGGCAGCATCCTTCGTATAATAACTGAATTACCTAATTGATAACACAAATTTATAAAAAACATGTTAACTAAACTGATTTTTACAGATGATAAAACTGAGGCAAAGAGAGGTTACATGATTTTTTTTTAGTTTAAGCAAAATAATTGGTCTTCCTCTCTGCCCAGGCTCCTGAACAACTGCTCACAATTATTCCCACAAGGCCTGTGGACCAGGGAAGGAACAGGGGATGGGATATCAAGCATTCTTTACATAAAGATGGTCCCATCAGGAATCCACACTCCTGTAGGTGAGGAGCACCACTCTGTGACCCTGAGAGGTCCTTACAAATCTGAACGATCTATAATTCAGAAGGCTTGACCAAAGAAAGAAGGGAAGTTGCACTTTGCACAAGATCAGCGTCAAACTCTCCCAGTCAATGCTGCATCATTTCAACGTCCCAGTGATCACCCTAGAGTTTTATAAACTCGAGTTACATAGTCTTGATTTCATAAACATATCAGAAGGGTGCAACGGAGTAATGGACAAGGTCCTGGCTGGGGAGCTGGGAGCCTTGAATCACAGTCTCAGTTCTGCCTCAGGCTATCTGTGTGACCTTGGGTAACTGATTAGCCTCTCTGGGCCTCAGTTTCCTCATATTGTGATGAGCATATTCGCTATAGTGCCTTTTCAACAATTTTTAAAGCAATATATTGATTTCGAAAAGTTCCCAGACCAAGCATTGCGAAAGGAAATGAGTGGCAGCATGTTTCATATACAGTTGAAAGGGCAGCGATCAGTGTGGTCAACAGGGAGAGGCTGGTGTTTTTTATCTCGAGAGAACCAGGCTTCATATCTGGGGTGAGAGTGACATCAGTGGCCAGCTTCTGCTAAGACAAGAACAAAATTCTCCCTCCATTGTTCCGTCTAGACTTTCATCCAGAATACAGTCTTTACTTCCACAAGTACCTGACTAGCCACTCAAAGATAGGAGGGTGGGTGCTGGCCAGTGACTGAAGTTCATCTGGAAGTGTACCAGGAAGCATAATACAGAAAGCTTTGACACTGGGCTTCCCATCCAACCTGCCTCTGACTAGTTTAGGGAACTATCCTTATGTGTAGTCACACACAGCTTGCATTTACGAATAGCCTGGCTGACACTAGTTTTGCTAATGCTGAATTACAGCAAAATGTTTTCAAGGCTCCAGACACTAGGACAATGGTGCTCTTCTTACAGCCATCTTAAGAATCCCAGAAAACGGTATGCTATCTGAGAGCTTCTTCTTATGACCTTCTTTGGGTGGACAAATGAAAAATCTGTAAGCAAGGTGATTGATAGATTGCACTGAACCTCAGAAACTTTGCAGACCTGATTCTGAAGATCTGGCTTCTTTGTGCTCAGTCACAGAATAAAGAATTTAGCTATTCACATTCTCTGTGGTTTTAATAGAGTCTCCAATCCTCTGTTAGGAGGATGCTTGGCATACAGTTATTTTTCTCATATTTCGTTGATTTTAGACCTGTCATGGCCCATTGAGCATTCCGAGTGGCTTCCTGCATAGTCTGTGCTCCCACAGGGGACTGTCATGGCGGCAGTCCCAGCTCCCGCCGCACTTCCAGTCCAAGGGTGCAGACAGGCAGTAATCAAAACTTCAGACAAATGTATCTAAAACCAAAACCGAGTGTTCTGAGGAAGAGCAGAGCTTATGATAAAGGGACTTCATTTTACCAAGGAGACTGACTTCCCTGCGGAAGTTTTAACTGAAATCTGAAGGATGAGTGAAATTTGTAGCAGAGCTATTATTGGGCCATAGGCCCTATTTCAGAGGAAGCATGGTGCCTTGGAGAAGGAGGAGGGCATGGGGTTGGGGTGGCAGAGATGCTAAACGCTGATGAGGCTGGAGAGGGGAGGGGCGGAGCCATGGATGTCCTACCAAGAATGCTGGTGTTTATCCCGGAAGCCGCAAGAAAGCATCCACGAGTTCCGAGCAGGGCAATGAGGTGACTGGATCTCTAAATCAAAAGGTTCTCTTTGGTTTCAGAGTGTAGTCAATTTACTGCTTCAGTAAAAGCATGTTACTCAGAGATAATGCAAGGCTCTGTCCGGATCTTCAAGAAGAAAATCGTATCCTACAGCCATGGTTTGGGCTCCTGTTTGTGATTAGCCACTTAGCCGGGCCTCAGGTTCAAAGTGGTGTCCTGTGGAAAATTTCCATACTTATTTCTACAGTATTCTCAAAGTATTCTGGGTAAGTTGATAAGCATACTTCAGAGGGAATATTTGACCTATTTGAGCTTTTACAATCCTGCAATTTATTTACACATATTGAATACCTACCACCAGGCTCTAATCTCAGCCTCAGGGACACCACAGTTGACAGACAGTCACTATTGCTGCCCTCTGAAGCACCTAATGGACAAGATAAACTCAAGACAAGCAACTAAGCCAATGTGAATGTGTAACATGCTGCCAGGTAGCAACAAGTGCTGTTAATGTTAGTAAACCAGGGTGAAGGAATAGAAAGTAACAGAGGGAACCATTTTGATAAGGTGAGGGGAGAAGTCCTTGCTGGGTTGGCAACTACAACATTTTAGCAGAAATCCAAATGAAGTGACTGAGTGAGCCGAGGAGAGATCTGAGGGAAGAACATTCCAAGCAGATGAAACAGCAACTACAAATGTTTTAAAGTTGATATCCATTTAGCTTGTTAGAAGAAAAGAAAGAATGGAACAAACCATAGGCAAACTGGTAGGATGGTGTTGGGAGACACACACATCCTGTCCCTTCACCAGCTCACTCACAGTCAAGAGCTCATCTGCATGCCGTGCTCAGAGTCCTCGTACCTGTCTACACATGCAACACGCAGCAGAGAGTAGTCGTAGTTACAAACTGACTATGCCTCTCCGGCCGCACAGCATCGGTTCCAACCAGCCAGTCTCTTTTTGCCTCTTCCTTTCTCAGTCTCTTGCAGTGCCTTTCTTCCAGTCTCTGTCAACATGGGGTTCTGCTTGGTTCTCTGCCTTGTCGCTCATTCTCCACTCAGTGGAGAGTACCAGACTCTTTTTGTGCTTATTCTCAATTGATAAAGAATTTTTTATCTGTTTTTGTTTTGTTAAATGTTTCTTTTTTTAGAAATTCGCACCACCATGCACTTTGATCAAAAAGGTATGGTTCTTATTTCTAATTACCTGTACATGTTTAAATTAAAATTCATGGCAATGTGTTGTGGTCTTAGACAATAGAGTCTATTTCATCTCAATAATTTGTAGTAATAATTTCCATAATACATTTGCCACTATTTCTCCCTAAATTGCAAACTTCCTACTTCACAAAAAGCCCGTGGTCCAAGCCATATCTACTCTATAGTTTTAAAAGTTGTGCATTTTTAAATCTCTGGAGCTGAGCAACTGATCCCCCTCCCACGTTTCTTGTCTTCAGTGTCTGTGGTTATTTCTTGCAGAGCCATGCTGTTGGAAAGGCTCACTGTCCAGTGACAGGGCTCTCAGGAGAGACACAGAGCCTACTTTTCTGCTCCTTGTCAGCTATTCAAGCCGATGTATTTCTAAGGAAAATAGAGCAGGATCTCCTAAAATGAAGCCCTTGAGAATTTCACCCTCCCTCCTGCCTCAGCATCCCCCCCAGGTCTTCACCTCGCCTGCCCCTGCCACAGCTGTGCTGTGGTCTCCTGGGATTTGCTTTTTTGTGCCCTCCAACCACCCCACATAGTTCCATCAGCCATGTGGCATGTAGTTCACACACTTTCCCCAACAAAGACAGTGCAATCCAGTTAAAGCTTCAGCAAATGGACCCTAAAATGCAAACAATTACTACTTTGGAGGTGTCCTCTTTACACATCCAACAGAAAGCTTCAGACCAGAGCCACGGAGGAACCTACTTGGCCAGGTACCACCCTCCTTAAGTCGTTGGGGCCACCCACTTGGATTGGTAATCATCTCATATGAAGATGTCTTCTTCTCTGAGCCTCAAAGGAGATGAGAAAACCAAGATCATTATCAATAGTGAAAACCTATCTCTGTGGGCTTTAGTCCCCACCAGTGACCAAGAACCACAGAGATTAGGGACACTGTGTTGATTACTCTCAGGAAATGGCCAGCACTTTGCTTATGGCCAGCTCTAGCCAGTCCTCCCAGAAGGCAATCAGAAATATATGTATAGGACCAACATTGTTTGGGGCAAGAAAGTATAAGGTACTCTCCAGTTCAGCCCTTCTCTCCCCAATGCCATGATTATCAACTGCAATTGAATTTTAAAGTAGTGAGTGGAATATATGATACCGCAGGGATTTGGTGTGGATAGAGAAATAAGGCATAGGATGTTTTCCTTTTTTTTTTTATTTCAGAGACCATTGAGATGAATTCCTACTATCACCCAAAGTAATTCTAAGTACTGGCCTAAAATTTCACAATTTTTCATGCCAAAATATTTCATGCTATTTTGATGGAAAAGATAATTCCAATTTTACTGTGAGAATATTTCAGGCTTAGCCAACACTCACTTCATAAGAGGGGAGGTAATGCATACAGAATTATGTAGAAGGAGCCCAAATTTAATTCTAAGACACCATGTTCAAAGGAAACATCAATATATCTCTTCTTCTGATCTGCTGCAGCCAAACCAACAGTGGACTTGAATCCCCAGAGTTCCTTCACCAGGGGAAGCTGTAGTGGCTGAGCTTGGAGAGCAGGTGGCGCCAAAGGCCATCCTTTCAGGCCTCCCTTGAACATGGCTTCCCAGTCCAGTTCAGGCCTCCTCTGCACAACTGATAACATCTGGCAGAGATTTAGGAGATTATTTTTCTCTTTCACTTAACTATTGTTTTGTGTATTGTTTAGGTTTTTGTCTTATTTTCAGTCTTTAGTGGTTACTTCTAAGAATTAATCAGCCCTTAGTGATTAATTCTAAGAATAATTCAAACCTAAACTTGTCTGGCCGCCTTCTCTCATATGGCTGAACTATGTACAGAGAGACAATTAAGATGGACCTTGATTGCTTAGTGGACTAAAGGTTGCCCAACAACCACTGAGGCTGTGACTAATGATTATTCTGAATAAATGTAGTTCCCAGTCCAGGAAACAGACCCTAAATACCCAGGAGAAGCAACAGAAATGTGTCAATCAGACTTGAATCACGAACTGTCTGTCAGAGCATGCCCTCTAAAGCAGGTGCCAAAAAATCATCTCTCTGTCCTGCTTCAGGTCTGTAGTGTATACACCTTGCCAAAACATACTCATATTCCTCAATATGAGTATGAGGATGCTTTATTGGTTTTGCCCTTAGTCACTAATTCCCTTTGTAAGCACTGCCATGGCAAAGTCCATGGTCCCAGCATTCACCTGGATGCAGTCTCACTTACCATCCTGTCCTAGGCTGAGCACCCTGGCTTGGTTAGCTGACTCAAGATATTTAATCTTGGGACAGCTACATTTGGCCTCTTCGAGTCAAACATTAAAAGCCTTGACCCAATTCACAAACCAATCCTTTGATTCAAGGGTAATCCAAACATCTGTAGTTAATAACAATAATGATTCTGCTACCATACATTGAAAGTTTACTAGAAACTACACATGAAAGTGTGTGCACACATACATGCATATAGAATGCAGCTAACGACCAAGATATGGTATTTGTCTGTTATATGAAGAGCATGTAGCAATTCTTGAACCGTGGTTCTAGTCACCCATCTATTCCTAAGGCTACTTTATGTTTGCAGACTCTTACTTTCGTTCTATCTGTCTGTAGATAAAAGTACTTGCTGAGCCTGGCCATCTGGTGTGGGGAAATAAGATTTATCATTTGCATTTCCACAAATAAGCAGAAATTCCATAACTATGAACTAAAACATAATTAACGATGGTGCTGATTATTTCCCCCCGAAATGGCCATTAACTGAAGCACTCTTCTACTCAGTCATCTATACGTATCTACGAGCATAATTGCATACACACTCGTGATGAGTCCCCAACAGTTGCCCATTCACCCTTGCATTTTTTGAGCCTACTTATTTACTCTCAAAACCCATTGTAAAAACAGCAAGTCATATAAGTACATCAAATAGCTATCTGAGAGCACTTAATAAATAATTATTGATAGAGATGAAGATATCTTTAACAAACCCACAAGCTTCACTTCAAAGATGTAATAATTTTATTAAGGATAAAATTAAAGATTATTAATACAGTCATTTACTGGAATCCCTATATATAACATAGAATACCATGTAAAAGTAATAGTTCATTCTGAATTATGTGTACAAAAGGACCAATAATACCTGTGTATATCATATGTGCATATATGAATATGCATAGAACATACATTCTTCTCTTTGTATCTACATATAGATGTGTGCCCATACAGTAGAAAAATGTTATATATAATATGTTGGTCTAGGCTCATATATTTCCATATTGCAATGAAAGAATTTCTGCTTTCTCCAACATTCACTGCCCTTCATGTGGAATGACAAGGCGAGGCTCCCAGGTGCTGCTCACCTCAAGGTGCCTGACAGATGACCGGGCCTGCCCCAGCACTCAAAATGAGATTAAGACATGGGCAGAATTAGACTCTTTATGGAAACCTTCTGTTTCACACTATCCCTAGAGCAAAACAGACATCATTTTTGTTTAGCCGTGTATGGCCTCAATTTGTGTGTAGTCTTTTTCTGCTTTGGAAGCCTCACTGACACACCGATTCAAACAAATGTGCCATGGAGCGCACGCCACCTACAGCACACAGAAGGACTCAGTGGCCATCAGACCAGAGTCCTGGGGACCTGCCATCAGCAGAGCTTCAAGATACCAGGGGCCAAAAAAGATAGGAGTGGGGGCCAGGGAGGGAGTGGATTAGGAATGACATTGAGCTAAGACTCAGAACACCTGGATTCTAGTGCCTGGTCAGGTGCTTTATGCAGGATACCTGATCTTCTTCATGCACCTGAGTTCCTCATGAAAGGCATGAACCTGAAGGTAGCTAAATGTCTTTTTATTAATATGATCCTATAGCCTTTCAGAAAATTAAAGGTTGATTGATGGAATATTTAAAAATTTAATCTGTATTTCCATATCTTTACATATAATAAAGCTCATTTTTACACTATAACTATGCTGTTTGAAGTTTGTATATATTCATTCTTTATAATAACTAGTATTTTTAATTTTTTCAAGAAGGCATTCTAGTACCAATATTCTATTGAAATCATTTTTTTAAGGTCATGGCTGCCTTCATGTTGTTTTGTTTGTTCTGGTTATTGCTTTGAACAAACAAAAATCTCATTTGCCCAACGTTTCCCAAGAGACCCGCCGGCACCCCTTCACTGGGTAACTTCACTGTGCAGCAGCGACAGGCACAGATGCCAAAACCAGCTGCCTGGGTGAAAACCCGGCTTGCTGGCTGTGTGAACTTGGAAAGTGATTCTCCCTCTCTCTGCTGTTGTTTCACTGTGAGACAGGGCGCATAGTAGCACCTGCCTCAGAGCGTGGTTGTGTGCTCATGTTTGTAAAGCATTTATAACAGTACCTTGTAGTAAGAGCTATGTAATTGTTTACTGGTTTTGTTTGGTTGCTCTTGCTATTATTATTTACAAAAATACATAGAATAGGAAAATATTCTTGAATTCAAAACTTTCCATGTTCTTTTACCTCTGATCTGCTATGCCTGTTGACAATTTTGGCAGCGTTCACATACCAGAGGATGTTTCCATCATACTTGCAAACCATCGTAAGTTTACTTTTTTTAAAGATTTTATTTATTTTTAGACTGAGGGGAAGGGAGGGAGAAAGAAAGGGAGAGAAACATCGATGTGTTGTTGCCTCTCACACACCCGCAACTGGGAACCCAGCCCACAACCCAGGCATATGCCCTGGCTGGGAATCAAACCAGCAACTCTTTGGTTCACAGGTGGGTGCTCAGTCCACTGAGCCACACCAGCCAGGGCAGTAAGTTTAAATGCACATGTACACACACTCACATACACACTCATTCACATGCCTTCATCTGCATAAGTGCCCTCAAAACTTCAAAGTGACCCATAATTACAGTCACATTGATCTCTCTTTTGAATGTCATCATCTAAGCATACAGCCTTAAATCCCAAAGTCTTGAGTGTGAAAAATACTAATATTTCCTTCTTATAATGGATCTATACAAACAAAACTGTAAAAAAAAGGAAGAGTGGACAAGCAAAGCACAGAAGACAAGCTCTTCAGACCTACATTTGCTTCCCTAGTCCTCCTCTTTCTGTCAACACACAGATCACGTCTCCACTTTTCCTCTCCAATCCAATCTCCCTCTTGATCTATAGTCACACAGTTCCCCCAAATCATGTCCACATGGGGAAAACTAGGGTGGCTATGGGCAAAACACACAGGCTGCCATTCCAAGAAAAATTCTGGGCAAGTTCAAGTCTCAGTTCTGCTTCTGCTTTGGACCTGCCTCTTAAACACTCTACATGTGTTTGTTGTTTCCTGTTGTTGTGGTTGTCTTTGCTTTTGATTTTAATTTTATTTATTTTTATAGATTTTATTTATTTACTTTTAGAGAGCGGGGAAGGGAAGGAGAAAGAGAGGGAGAGAAATATTGATGTGTGGTTGCCTCTCACACATCCCCTACTGGGGACCTGGCCCAACCCAGGCATGTGCCCTGACTGGGAATTGAACTGGTGACCCTTTGGTTCATAGGCCCATGCTCAGTCCACCGAGCCACACCAGCCAGGGCTGCTTTTGATTTTTAAAGTGTCAAATAAAGAGTTTAGACCACATGTTCCCCTGTTTCTTCTTAAAACCCTACAATGAATTGACTTATTTTCCACCTTGCAGCTAAAGTGTCACCAGTCAGTATTACTTTGAAACAGCTCCCCTCCCTATAACCAATAAATAATTACTGCTTCCCTCCCGAGGAACAAGAGAATCACAGATTGGTTCCATGTTTTATTGATGAAGATACTGTGATAAATTGGCTGGAGGAACTCGCATCTGGCTGTGGAAAGACCCTCACCAACGCCTGGCATATTAATGAGTGCTGGCATCGGGTGCCGTGCAAGCGGAGTGTGCAAGAGGTGGCTGGTGAGGAGGAACCCATGGTACTATCAGAGGCATCAGTGATAGCCAGTTTAGGGCTTTCTCTGATGGAGCATTTTATATTTAGAGGTGTTTCAGCCAATGATACTCCTTAAGATGTTTGTAGCTTAAGAAGGATTCAGGAAAAATTGTGAGCTCTTGCTGGGCTGTACATAGTGCACTGACTGGTAAGCGCCGGTACCTGGCCTGGTCTTTACTCTGCTACAGGCAGCAGTCTGCTGTAACATAGAGTGGGCTGGATGTAACTGTCCTCTTTTCTCTCTCTCTCTTTTGCACTGCAGGACCTGGGTCGGTGAGAGGAATAAATGGATCCATCAGTCTGGCCGTACCACTGTGGCTGCTGGCAGCATCTCTGCTCTGCCTTCTCAGCAAATGTTAATAGAATAAAAATTTTAAAATAATTTTAAAAAACACAAAAATGCGTCACACAGGATACAGAGAGAGAGACAGAGAGAGAGATGGGGGGAGACTGTTTATTTCACAACTTTGTGTGTTTATAAATAAAGGGGGAAATAAGAAAAGGAAGAAGAAAATACAACATTTAAAACAATTTCAAAGTCCATCAGTAAATATTTGAGTGTATTTCAGGGTGGGAAAGTTCTGCCATGATATGTGTATATCTAAGCAAATGTATGCTCTGTGAAGACTACGTCTTACTAAGGACATCCAGATGTTGTAAAAATAAGACAAGTGAAGAAGTACCCGATGGACATTAACCCCCCATACACACTCTATCCTTCCTCCATCTTTTTTCATGCCTGAGGGGAAAAAAAGGTCTTGCTTTTGGTGTGTATATTTCCCTCATCTTTTCATTGTTTTTCGTTTGAGCTGACTCGTAACCATTTCAGACTATCAATGAAATCCAAGGCTTTTCTGCCTACACTCTCCCCAACTCTTAAGGTCATCTCCCCCCCCCCTTCAGTGTGTTCTCTCTCTACACACCCACCCCAGATACCCCCTTCCAGTCCCCACCTGCCGCGCCACCCCCCACCCCAACTCCGCCACCCTGAGCACTAGTCATGCCGCAAATGCTAGGAAGTGCCGTTTTAATTTCCCCGCTGCGCGTGCGTGCTCACGTCTTTCGCTCTCACGTGGGTGTACATGTGTGTGAGCGTGTGTGTCCCTCTAAAGCATGCCAAGGGAATGGTCCATGTGTACATAGACTTTGTGCTGTAGATACTGTCCTGCATTGTAATTGTGAGGCGCAGCTGTGACAAGTCACTGGGGGACGTGGGGCAGAGGTGAGGAGCGGAGGCCTGTCCCGTCCATGGCTGTCACGTGACATGAGTGCATATTCGAACCCAGCTGTGCCCCCTCTAAGGGCGGAACCTCATATTTCTCCTAGTCCAATCATCAGAACCCAGTCAAGAGTCACTCAGAATATCACTGTAAATGAAAGTGCCTACTATTGATGGGGTGAGCAAACAGTAGAGAAATCAGTGACGTGGATGAGGCGACTTAGGAGAGAAGGTTTCTGATTTCACTCTTGTTCCATGAGTCTGAGGGATTCATAGATTTGCTGGCTCACTGCAGGCTGGGTCCTGTTCTGCTGCAGGGGTGAGTAGCATGTGCTGAGTAAATCCCCAGATGCAGGAAGGTCTCCCAGTGTTAACTCCCAATGAAAGGATAAGGAGCCACGTGGAAATATAAGCAGCCCTGTTTTGCCCCCTCCCTCATCTTCAAATACCACTGCATTTGCCCCATGGATTCCCCTGAGCAGAGATTATTTCCTATTTCAAATAAAATGCAATGAGAGTGAGCAGAGCAGGAGAAGTGGATAGATGCTCAGATCCTTACTCGTGTTGTAGAGATAGTGGACAGACCTCTAATAAAAAGCACTGACCATGATGACAAGGAATACACTCCTGTGCTCCTCTGCAGATTTTTGTCCTGGTGTTCTAGGCTGGTACATTATTTGGTTGTCCACATTATCTCCCGTCTGTTCCACTGATAGTGTTTGCAGTACCATTGTCCATAGTCGTCCGTCATCATTCTAGGCCATGCCACTAGACATGGAGTTATATTCCAATTTCCCTGATAACTTTTGGTTTCTAGTCTCCTGAAAAAGATACAGTGGGGGGGTATGCTGTTTAAGTCTACATCAAAAAGTATCATCTTGCCATCAACACTGAAATGTGAGTTAGTGAGTCTTAACCAAAAGAGCTGGGAAACATGTAATAATTTATACAGAAGTTGTATGCCTACCACAAAGCTTGGCATCATCACAACAACAGAAGGATTTTCTCAGGAAAGACCCTGCAAAGAGAGCTGGCTCTGTGTGCTTAGATAGCTTTGTCATAAAACCAGCACTATAGGAGACATTGGAAGTGACTCAGTTTACCAAAAGACAGACAATAATTATCAAGGTCATAATTGGAAGTGTTTTAGCAGAGCCAAATATTGTACTTCACCAAGTTTGGAAACCTAAAAAATAGCTGGCATGTGCTATAAAACAGGAAATTTCATAACTGCAAATAAAAACAAGAAGGAGAGGAAGAAAGGAAAGCAGGGAGGGAAGGCAGGAAGAAGGAAGAAGGAAGGAAGGAAAATTTCTCTTGACAGGTTTTAATTCAAGGCTCTTTGCAATGAATCTGACCATAATCTCCTTGATAAGCAGCATTTAATGTCTTCTAAGAGATTCTATTGTTTTTTTAGAAGCTTATCACCAGTTTTCTTTTATGATTTTGTAGTTTAGACATAAAATGGAAGAACAAATTGAGCTTGGGGATCATTAAGAGCATTTATGGCAAACCCTGCAGTAGATAGGAAGTTACTAAAACACGGAATGTTGGTCATATTCCTATTCAGTGTCAACTTACTGACAATCAGATTTCTCTAATAATTTGGTCTTCTTAGTGCAGGATTAAAAGTTTGACATCCTTGATGATAAATGTTCCCCATATATATGAAGAGCTAGCCACATCCTTAAGTAGAAGCTTTAGAAGAACACATGCTAATTTAAAGATATATAAGGAAAGTAAAAGGAGTTAATTCAGTTTAGTATCAGTTTCAGGAACAGATCTTGGGGGCATGTCACAGATTTTAATCATACACCTAGATTTCTTATTGTCCTTACCCTGTCATAAGGACAAGGTCTTGATTTTATGGAAGGAAACTCTCCATTGAAAGGAATGTCTTTGCCTTGTCAGTACCATTTGTTCCCTGAGTTTTAATATAATGGACCATATATTAAACATAATCAAACATTTATTGAATAGTGTGGTTTTTGCATGTATCTCTGGCAGGCTCTGGGAATTTTAAAGTCATCCTGGCTCCTGTTTCAGAGCAAACATCAACCCCAGTAATCTTACAGGTTTGAGAATGTCTCTAAGCAATGTGAAGAATGGAGAAAGGTCAGAAAAAAGGTAGAAGCTGCAGAGCTGTCACCAAGAAATTGAGTCTGAACATGGGACTTCTTGGAATTTAGTTCACTAGTCCATCGTATTGCTATAAATCCCCTCAAGAATCTTGTCCACTGGTAATCCAAGCTTAAACTCAACTGAAAAGAACCCAGAGGTTAGAAGCAATCCACTGAGAAGAATAAGTGAAGTGCATCAGTTAATCTGTATAGCTAATATGTTTAGTGTTCTTTGTATGCAAAAGAAACATCATTATAAAACGTAATCCTTAGACTCAATTTCCAGTTAAAAAAGAAGAAATAACCTTGACCCAGGGCACTTTCTGAACTATGAGAACTAATCTTAAGTTTTACAACTGCAGGATTATATATTATGCATAATTGTTCATCAGAAGCTATTTGTCTTACTTTTTTTGAGACATAATATCCTTCTGCCCCAAAAGAACTGAGGTTTATGGGAAAGTCATTGAGTTTTCTAATGGAAAGAACAGTCCCATTGACCTTCACCTTCTCTCCCAAGTTCAGGCAGACTTCTCCCTTGTTATGGGCATTTTTTAACTACATATTTAGACAACTGGGGTTATTCATAGAGACCTTGTAAAAGTACTCGTGATTTTCATGTTCTTGGGGGACAGAAACAAAAGTCTGTTTCTCCTCCAAAAATGGACTTACCTCCTTTGCACACAAAAACTAGACTCCTCAGCGTGAAAGTGTATCTGAGTTATCACCTACCAAGTTGTTAGCTTCTCAACTGCTCCAGAGTCACAGTTTCCATCCCCTGGTTCATTGTGGTTTGACTGTTTCTATTGGCTCCTCTCCCACTTCTCATTTTGGTTTTCATAGGCCTTGAATTATTTGTGGAAAAATAATATATGTGTGTATGTATTATTTTTTATCTTTACAGATGCTATATTTACAATATTATGTGTATTAGAAGACAAATCTAGAATAATTGTTTAAACCTAAAAGGAAGAAGAGTACTGAATTTGCTTTAAAAAAAGGAGCTATGCTTCATTTAAGAAGTCATGGAGCCCCATTTTTCCTATTTTGTTATTATTTATTTAAAAGGAATTTGTTTATGGACCATATTCCATGAGATTATTTTTTGCTTTGCCTTCAAAGCCTTTTAGCTTAAATTTAGTCTTGGTTCTTAATTACTATAATTTTTATAGAAATATAAATGTAATGCAATATCTGACCTATAAAAACTATTATTTTGAGACAAAAGTTAAATATACCACAAAATAATGAGATAAGACCCTGAGTTAAGAAATTCAAATCAATTTAGAAAGCCTTCTTTCTTAAGTTTTTAAAATATTTCTCCTACAAAAACTGTATTTGCCCCAGTGATGTGAATTTTGCACTGTGGTTGGCGTAGATCTGTAAACATCTCCCTAAATGCAAAATGGAGTTTACATTTATGTGCGTACTAGTGGAAGAAAAGTAAACTATTCTCATTTGCATGTAGCTTTGTTGTCAAATGTGGCCAACTGAAATTCAGGAAGGAATTCTTCACCCAGCAAGGGCCATTACTTGCCTCCTGGCCAGGAAGCTGGTGTTCACATTAGGACTAGGGTTAATATTATACTAGTGCAAATGTTTATGGATATTATGAAAAACTTATTTTAAAATCTTGATTTCCTTTCAGCGTATTTACATTCTGTGTGCTGATTAATAAATTAGGCACCAATCATGTGTAAATCAATGTAAATCACTAGTTTATGTACATAATATAAACTATGTAAACTTCAGTGTTCAGGCAGGGCCCAAGTGCAGTTAAACCTGTGAATCTTAAAGGAAAAATAGATTAAGATAAATAAAAGCCAAAGCTTTTCACAGTCAGAATGGGAAGAAGTATGACTAATGGCCCAAACGCAAGGTTGCCCCAGAAAAAGGAAGCAGACCCACAGGAAGTGTTAGAGGTTCCTAACCTGCTCAAGGCAGAGGAAGTCACCTCTTTGTCCCTTCAGGACCTAAGTAGAGTTTCTCCCAGCTGTTCCCACAGTAGCCTCACCTGGCCCCCAAAGCAAAGGAAATGACATGACGTTGTAGGGAGGAAGGAATTTTAAAGGTTTGTGTGTCTGGTGCATCAACTCCCAAATGTCTTCTTGTTGCTTTTTACTCACCATCTAAGATGTCTTATTGAAATAGCTCCAAGGAAGTCAACTACACTTTGATGAACAAAATATTGCTCAGTTTTTGTTTTCCATCTACCAAAGACACTGGGAAATCTTTGTCATCTTAATCATAAAATAATGTGGGATATAAGAAATATGGTATATCTTTGAGAAATATCCTGCTAAAGCCCCCACAAAATAACTACTTTTACTTAACCCAGTATACCTGTATGTCTACATATCTGTTCTGAATATTGCAAATGAGAACAAAATCATTTCAATTGGGAGTATGTCTCTCAGACACTTTCTCTTGGAGTCTTTTTGAAATGTCTGATGGGTTTAACAGACATATATAATTTTTCTAGAATCTAAACAACTGATACCTAAAGAGTCATCAAAGAGATGACTACATGAATTTTCTGAAAAGACTGTATTAGAAAGAAATTTAGGTCAAATTAATAATCCATTTAAAATGCACTCCCCTACTCAAGATAAATGACAACTTTAAAGTAGGGTGAAAGTGTACTGAATTGGAGGTCAGGACAATTTGGTTTTAGCCCTGGGTCGGCCACAAACAAGCCGTGTGACCTTAAGCATGTCATTTAAACTTCCTGACTCTTGGTTTTCTCATGCTGAAAGTGAGGAATGTGAGTGACATCTCTAAAACCTCTGGCAAATCTCAACTCTCTGATTCCAAACAAGAATCTAATACCATGTAGTGCTGTGCCCAGCTAATCATTCCAAGCAGTGTTTGTCATCTCTAGTTTGGTCTCTGGACTATCCATACTTTTCAGAACCATCATTCCATCATCTCCATTTCAAAAGCCAAAACTTCCTTGAATGTAGGATCCCTAGACCGGTTCTACAATTTTCTTCTGATCAAAACTTCTTAGCAATGTTGAGGAGGGACGTGTTCAGACTAAACTGAAGGCAGTGAAGTAGCTAGAGTTGTTTATTGATAATAAAATCTAACTGTTGAGCTATATTCTAATAAGCTTTCACAGGAAGAAAAATAACCAGATTGGGTATTATGCATGTAACAAGTGAGGAAGTTGTGCATATGAAAGGAAATATCAGTTTTCGCTCATCCTGGGCCAAGTGTCTCACTTCAGTAAACGTATGTCCTTGAAAACACATTGCTTGTGCTGGTGACAGTAAGCATGTAGTCCCAGGCAAGTTCAAAAGGCAGTTCCCTGAGAAAAAGGCAAGATTATGTATCATTTTGGAAGGAATTTCTTATGGCATAAGTTTCTCTAAACTTGACTTACAGTCTATGAAGTCAAGTAAGTGCACAGAGAGGGAAAAAAACATGTCAATACCATGTAGAGAATAAAAGTTGAAAATAGGACAAAAATAAACACATTTTAGGAGATCACAGATCTAAATATAGTAAGAGTTACTGTGAAGGCCAAAAACCAAATGTGAAAGTTCAGTTCTCTGAGAAGAGGGTAAGCAGGAAGGCTGGTTTCTCAGTGGTTAATTAGGAATTACTTTCTTGTGCCATGTTCTGGACAGATTAAGTACAGACGCACTTGTCTTGCCCCATCCCAGTATAGCCCCACACTGCCCTAGAGGCTCAATTTAGCATCTGTCCAATGGTAGTTTTCCATGCATTGCCTAAGAGAACAGAAAGAATCAGAGTCTCCTGTGCACCAGAGCAGGGATTACACATAACTTCCCAGCATTACTATCACTTTATGTATATAAGGAAATGCAATGTACTTAGAATACTTACAAAGCTCCCCTAAGTGGGAGAATGACCTGCCCACCGGACA
Source organism: Phyllostomus hastatus (assembly GCF_019186645.2). NCBI lineage: Eukaryota > Metazoa > Chordata > Mammalia > Chiroptera > Phyllostomidae > Phyllostomus > Phyllostomus hastatus. Next base: position 83,587,939 of record NW_025333977.1, on the reverse strand, counting down.
ACACCCCATTTCCATAGATATTTCAGAGGTGCCACATTTTGAGTGGTGCTCCTGGATCTGCTCCTTCAGCTATGTTCTTCTCTGCACAAGCCCTCTTTATGCAAAGCCAGGCACAGAGTTAAAATCTGCTTCTTGCAAATGAAAACACCTGAACTACTAGCTTCATGGCACGCGGCAGTAATTCTAAGCTATTTGGAACCTTTTTGAACCCACTTCCCTAAGTCTTTGCTCTTCACCAGACAATATAAATGGTTCATCCTGGTGAGTTATGGCCCAAGTTCTGCAACCTAAATATTTACTGGGAGTGGGAGAAGGTTAAAGGGAGGAAATTACAGGGGGAAAGAAGCATGGGAGAAAACCTCCAACTCCCTCCCGCTGTCCCCAGTGCTTCACCCCTTCCTTCTCACTGCTGTACTGAATGGTGTATAAATCCTGCTCTTGGTTAGAATTCTCCTTATTAACAGTGTTATATACATATAAATATATATAAATATATAAATATATTCCTTTTTTCAGCCCTGTAGACATCAACAGAATTTTCCTTGATATAAACACATGGCCATTTTTTGTCGGGGGGGGGGGCTTTGTTGATTTTGATTGTTCAAGGTTTTTAATTTTTGTTTATTGGGTAATTTTTTTCCTCCTGGATACTAGCTCTGTGAAGAAACAAAAAAGCGCAGTGTGTGTAAAAAAATTAAAATTAAAAAAAGCTTTTTTCCTTTTCTTTTTCAGTGTATTTAAATTCTGTTTCTCTCTTCTGTTACTTTACACGTATGAATGCTCTGCTCTTCTGTGATCTTAAAACAAAATGAAATAAATGTGAAAAGGAGATGTGTCTTCATTGACCTGAGTCAGTGTTCTTGTGGTTGAATGCACTGCTTCTTGGAAGTGTTCATGAATTAGATAGGGAATGAAGCCAATGATAATGAAAATCATGTGAGCAAAGAGTGGACAAAATACTGAAGAATTGCTTGAAGTCTCTATCAATGTCTCTTTCCTCTCACAGAATGCAATGTGGTATTTACAATAACTGTCTTCATCTAAGCAAAGAGATAGCTGAAAGTTTCTCTTTTTCTTCCTTAAAGGAGCATACAAAATAAGCTCAAATTACCTTTGGGAAGCTCCAGATAAAGCATGAAGAAGTTCTTGACTGTGAGACTGGAGTAAGACCCTAAGACATATCAAAAAACATTAGGAAGTACACCCTTTTTAAGCCTCCATTACAGTTTATCTTTAAGGGTTAGTTTTCATAGGATCCTACCTGATAGAATTAGAAGGAACTAAGTTACCTTAGTAACTTAGGAACTAACTTTAGGAAATAAAGCCACCTATTTTCTTCCACTTATGAAAAAAAGCAGTTTGTTTTCCATTCTTGCTGAGAGCTATTTACCTTCACCAAATGTTTCCAGAATCTCCATAGAATCCCTATAGTTTTGGGGACAGGTAGGAGATGGCAAGAGAAAATGAGAAATAAGCAATCCAGAATTCAAAGGGGTGAGTTGACCAACCGTATATCAGAAGTGATTAGGAAGGTCTGAAGTCTGACACTTAGGAACCAAAATGGATCAGAAAAACCAAGAGAACTGATCTCAAATCTCAGTGGGTGGCTGTAGGGAAATGAGCACTCATGATCAGCCTTGATAATCAACAAAGTCTCTCAGAAGCAAAACCTCTGGTTTCCTCCGATTCAAAGAACCCATTCTCCCCAAATTTGAACTTTGTATGAAACTCTGAAAATGCTCTTCTTCAATGAGTTTGCCAAACTCAAGGTTAAAGACACAGCACTCAAATAAGATAGACCTCACATCAGACACCAGCCACAAATTTGGGGTCCTCAAGCCATCCTCATTTCTAACCAGCTGGCAAAACTATCCTCTCTGATTTAATGATCTTTTGAATGACTCACAGAATTCAGAAAGCTGTTATACTTATGATTACAATTTTATTATAGCAAAAGGATGCAAATCAGAATAAGCCAAAGGGAGAGATACACAGGGAAAAGCCTGAGAGAGTCCCAGATGTGAAGTTCCCACCATCTTCTCCCTGAGAATCAGCACACATTGCCCTCCCAGAATTCTGACGTGAGACAGTACACAGAACGTTTCCCATGCTTTGGTGCCCAGAGTTTATGTTGGACTTTCATTACTTAGGCACAATTGATTGAATCATTGGTTACACAGTTGAAATCAATCTTCAGTCTCCCTCCTCTGCCAGGAGTTCAAGCTCATATCGCTATCACATGACTCAAAGCTCCAATACTTTAACCACATGGTTGGTCTTTTTGACACAGCTGATCCCATCCTGAGTTCTCTCCTTAGGGGTCGACCATGAGTCACATCTTTAGCATCAACTATTAAGTGTGGCTCAAAGAAGAACCAACATGATTAACAAAGAAACTCCTACTAACAGTGCTCCTCAATTTATGAGGGGTGTTATCTCTAGATAAACCCATTTCATCAGAAATTGAAAATATCGTTGCACTTAATACACTTAACCTACCAAACATCATAGCTTAGCCTAACCTACAGTAAACATGCTCATAACATTTACATTGGACTATAGTTGGGCACTTATCTTGCATTTCATCTCAAGAGTAATTGCCTTCCTCTTCTCACCAGAAGCAGGAGATACAGGTTGGTGTTTTATACATGTGATGGGATGGGGAAACACAAAACACAATATCCAAAACTGCTGGCAACACAGTTCACTGTAGAGTATTGGTTGTTTACCCCCATGATCCCATGGCTGTCTGAGAGCTCCAACTCACCACAACTGCCTAGCATCTTGAGAGAGTATTGTCCTACACATTTCTAGCCCGGGAAAAGATCCAAATTCCAAGTACAGTTTCTACTGAATGCATATCACTTTCACAAAAGTATAAGTTGAACTATTGTAAGTAGGGGACTGGCTGGGCTTGGGAAATTTCAAGGACCTAGAGGTTACTTCCCAGGAACCAGGGACAAAGGCTAGCCACAGTCTTTATTACGTATCTGTTGTTGCCAATCTTGTAAAAAAACACTTGGCGTCTCTAATAGCATTGTCCCTTTCTGGCTTGAGATTGATTTCCTTTAAGCCACAGAAACTCCAAAGTTTGAAAGTTAACACCACATCAAAACTTTGCCATCACCAGTGCTTCAGAAGAAATCCCTCCTGGTATAGGCCATTTTTTAATGCCCATCTACCTAAATATATGTTCAAAACAGCATGTAAGAGCTGGGAAGAAGGTGAGTGTTCTTACTTCTGAAGGAAAGTGGCATGATTTTTCACCCTTGTGATCCTTATGAACATGCTTCCCAGGCCTGGCCGACCCCTCCCAGCTTAGCTCTTCCCCAGCCTAGACAAGCTTCACTGCCCTGAACAGATTTAGTCAGGCCTGGAGAGCCCTTCCCAGAAAGAAATGAGTCAAGAAGAGGCCTGGGCTATCCCCATTAAATACATATGGGCTCTCCCAAAACACAGATATTCCCTACCCTACCCTCCCTCACCTTGCAGCCACGAGCTAAGACATGGAGACTCTGTCTCAGGGCCTGACTAGTGATAAAATGTGGAAAGATATAGAGCTCTTCCTGTGCATCTGTTAATTTTTTGTTTTACGAACTCTGTCTTCCAGTGAGAAATCCTAAATGAAGTTTCTTTTTTTAATATGAAATACGGTGCATTATGGAAATAAAATGTTACACAATTGATTGTACAAGAAGTTGGGCAAGAAAAAGTCTTCAAAGGTAGCTGGGAGAGCAGAGAAAGTTCTGACCCCACTCTTATGAAGAACTGTTTCTTGAGATGGACAAGTAGGAGCTTGCAAGAGAATCTGGGATGTGAAGCACGTCCAACTAGAGCAGAGTGGAGTGGGAAAGCAGGTGGAGAAGTCAACAGGAAGCTCTTGCCTTTGCTTTGTTAGTCACCTGAGGTTGCTATAGGTCAGAAGAGCAGATGTTGGAAGGAGAAATGGACACAGATCAAGGCAAGAGAAAACAAGACAGAATCCACTGTGGCTGTCTGTCATGGCATCTAACCATGATGATCTTCAGACAGCGCCTGTTGCTTCACTTCCAGCTTTATAACCTTCAGTAAATTCCATTTTTGGCCAACTTTAACTGGGACTCACATAAGGAAAGGGATTCTGGAAAACATGGTTCCAGCTTTGTCCATTGGTCACAGTACAAAACTACCACAGACATTAACCTCCTCTTACAAACTATATACTTTATATATTTCTTTTTTATCTGTATGTACATGCACACATACATACATGCAAATGATCCTAAACTCTGTGAGCATAGGGATCTTTATCTGTCCTATACACCTCAGTGTCTACGATAGTGTTTGACATATACTAAATACACGGTGAGACAAAAGTAGATTTAAACTTGTTCATATGGAAAAAATACAATAAATAATAATATAAGAATAAAATCTATGTTAAATGATAATGCATAATAAACTGTTTTGTGTAATCACAACTGTATTCAATGAATAATCATTGGTTGAAGTTTTTTATTACCTGGGTATGTGCCCCATTTGGTGGTTCTTTTAGGTCTTTCAATTAGCTATGTCTTAGTCCTCTGTAAATGATTAAATGATGGGCTTCAACACATGATACTTTCCACAAGTAAGGAGATTGTTGGAAACATGGGCCTGTAAGATCTTGGGGAATTTCTAATGCTAAAATATAAGGCCACCAGACAGTCTACGGGTAGACATATTTTGGGGTAGGACTTATGTCTTTAAGGGTTAGCCATATAAGATGAGGAAGTGTGACCTACTTAGACTACAGCGATTAAGGTCTTATAAGACATTGAACAAAATAAATTCCCAAGACCTTAATATTTGATGCTGAAAATGTGCATCTCCATAGCTTAATCCTGGGTTTCCCATGGATAAAGCTGACACACTAGGTCCATCTACATTAGTACTTTTTTTCTTTTATACTCTGAACTACCTATAAACTTCCCTGAGCTTACAGACAGAAATAAGGTCACTGCTGGTATTATACTGAGCTTCTCCCTGGACCCTCCTTTCTCCCAGGGTGAGGGCAGCTTCTCAGGCCAGATTGGGATTCCCCTCTCCACTCTCCAGTGATCTGGCCTGGCTCACCTTGTTACAATCTCCCCTTTAGCACTCCTGGAGTTTGTAATCTTACAAAGACAATGGGCAAAGGTCTTGCTCTTCTGAAGGTACTTCCTGCTTGCCAAGAGCACAATCCTACCTGTCCCCTGGTTCAGGGATTTCTATAAAAAAAAGGTGGGGGGGGGGATCTGGAGTGGAGGGAAGGATTCACAAGAGGGAGAAGGATCTTGCAGAGTCCACGTCAGCAGGCTGTCCCTGGAAAGCAGCATGTGCAATGTCCAAAGGATGGCACTTTTGGGCAAGTTGGCATCCTCATTGTATTCTGGAGGTGGCAGATCTGGTAAGAAGGTTAGAAGGCACAATCAAAACTATGACAGCTAAATGACAAAGGTAGGGATCAATTCTACAATATTCCACATTAAGAAAAGTGGTTCTCTTGGTGGAAGGTAAGCAAAGCATGTCACACTTGTCCAAAGCCCTTTTGACCACTATTCTTAACTCAAGCTCTAGGATTCCCCCCTTTAACACTTCTAGAACTTTTCTGTCCAAACCGTTGGGGCATAAAAGGAAGGCAGTTCTACATAAAAGGAAAATGTAAAAAGTTCTTTAGGGTATAAACCCATCATCTTCTCAGATCACCAGCCATCTGAATAAAGTGCCCATAAAGATTCAATCCATGTCACTGCTTATTGGGTTCAGTATGTGACAGGAGCATAAATGCTGTCTTTTCCAGTTTCAGAATCAAATGCGACCTGACAATCCCTTGTCTGTGCAAAAGGTTTAGAGCCCAGTCCTTTTAAAGAATTGTGCAGTGGTTTTGCTATAAGTCCAAAGTTTGGAATCTAAATTTGGCAGAACCCTGTAATTCCTGAGAACCCACGAAGTTTTCTCCAGTTCTCTGGGGTTTTTAGTATAACAATAGCTTGCTTTCTATCTACCATCAAGTTCCTGGTATCCTGTTTCATTTGAAATCCCAGATATGCCACCTCCTGTTTGCAAATCTGGACCTTGTGAAGCAATGCTTTATATCCACTTTTTGCCAAATAATTTAGAACTGTGATAGAGTTGAGCAAACAGTCCTTGTAGTTGCTACTAGCTATCAATATGTCATCTACATGTTGCAAAAGAACTCCTGATTTGAACTGAACATCCCTTAAATCTTTTGCCATTACTTCCCCAATATAGTAGTGGAGTTCTTAAATCTTTGTGGCAGCACAGTCCAGCATTATTGGAGCATGGCTTTAGTCTCTAGGTCCTGCTATGCAAAAGCAAACAATAATTGAGCCTGTTCATCTACTGGGATGCAGAAAAAGGCAGCCTTCAAGTCTAGAGCTGACACGGTCAAAAGAATATGGGGGTTGGGCACTGTAGGATGAATGTCCTGCACAATATCATATATGGTTCTAATATCCTATAAAACTCAATATTTGTCAGAGTGAGTCTTTTTGACTGACAAAATAAGAATGTTGTAAGGATACCAGCAAGGCCAAATTTGTCCCAATTTAAAAAAATCGTGTAATATTGGCTGAATCCCCTCTAAAGCCTCCTTTCTGTGAGGGTACTTTTTTCCCCATGGGATCTACACCCCTTCTTTTAGTCTAACTTTTATGGATTGGATGTTAACCACTTTACCTGGGCTTCCATCATCCCAAATGGTTTGATTGACCTGCTCACAGATCTCAGGTGGGAAAAGTTCACCTCTGGCATCTTCCAGGCAAGTCAGGAGTGCCTGGAGATGGAAAACATGTTCCAATGGGATCTCAACACATAATTGCCACTTTTCAGGGGAGAAAAGTTATTTGTACATGCAATTTACAAAGTAAATCTTGGCCCAGCAATGGGATGGCGCAGTCTGGCAGGTAGAGGAATCTATGCATAAGCTTCTGAGCTCCAAGCTAGCTTTCCAGAGGTTAAAGGAATGCCTATTTTTGTAATTGCCCTGTCACAGAGGTAAGTATTACTGCATCCGAACTTCCCTTCACTAATTTTGTATTCAACACAGGAGCATGTAGTTTCTGTGTCTACAAGGAAATAAATTAGCTTGTTCCCCACAGTCAACTGTATCTGGGGCCCCTGTGGAAAATTAGTAATAGGTTGGGAGATGTCCAAAGGACCCCCTGGGCCTTCCCACTCATCATCAGACTTCCCTCTCCTTTTCAGCGTTTCTCGGTGAGGGTTTTTATCATCTCTATTCTCTCCTTTGAGTGTCAAGCACTCCCTTCTCCAGGGTCCCTCTTCCTTGCAATAGGCACATTGATTGGCACCTAGTGTGTCTTTCTTTCCTTTAGGGTCCTGATTCTTCCTTTGGCCTCCCTACCCTGTTTCTAAGAACACTGTGGTATGTTTTATCTTCCTTGCTTCCCAGGTGTTGTAAACTCTACAAGCTATGCCCACCAGCTAAGAGGAATTCATTCCCAATGCTCCACCAACACTCTGGAATTTCTTGCTGATATCCAGGGCACTTTGTCCAACAAAAGTAATGTTCATCATCCACACATTCTCTAGTGCCTGTGGATTAGCATCAGTATGCTTCCTATAGATTGATAAATCCTCTCTAGAAATTCAAAAGGATTGTCATTTGGTTTTTGCTGAAGGGCCTGTATCACACTCAGGGTATTTGGACCACTTTCTAAAATGTACCTTAAGTAATGTTCCAGTAGGGCAAGGTTCCCACTATTTGGGTCCCAGTTCTCTGTCAAAGGAATTGCCCCAGCGCGGTTGGAGGTCCCATTGGGATTCTCTTGGTAGAGGCACAAAGCCTCTTCATTTATAAATAAGAATATTGCCACCTCTACCACTGTTAGCAAGGCATTAAGGAAAGCCTGTACATCTGCTCAGTTTGGATGATGAATAGCAAAAATGGAGGCAACAAGATCTGCCATTCTCTGCAGATCCTTCCTATATGAGGGGCTGGAATCCTCCCAGTTCAGGAAGTCTGAAGTGGAGCTGTTGGTTCTCCGGGCCCTACTTCAGGGGCAGCTAGCAGAGTGGGTGGTGACAGGGGAAGTCTACCTGCCACCAAACCTGAGCCTTCTGGGTTCAGGGCATTAATGAGACTTATCTCCTCATCCTCCTTTTGCTCCTATGTCCTAGAGGTTTTGAGGCCTCTCCCTTTCTCTGTACCATCAAGCTGTTCTCCATCTCTGGTGAAACCCTATTACACAATGACATAAACGTATTGACATAATTGATTTTGTTCCATTTGTCCAACTGTTGGCAATACTGTTCCAGTTGTATGATGGTACAGTAACTTAGGAAACTATTTAGGTGCTAGTTTTCCCCATAGTCTAAAATATACATAGGCCACAGAGTATTAAAGTAATAAATCAATGCCTCCTTAAACACTGGATAATAACTACATATTGCAGTCCACTAAAATTCTACCCTCCAGGAGCCAGCACAGACTGCCCTTACTGGCGTGGATGTACAGGCTGAGACCTGTGACCAGAAAAATCCAAGGAAACTGAGAACATATAAACAAAACTAGCATCCACAATTCCATTATTCCAAAGAGTGCTCATCAGCAAATCTTCTGCCAGTCAGTCTCACAAACCATGATTAACAAGCAATGGCCTCCCCAAAGCCTGGCCAATTCTCAACCAGACCCCGCTTCACGACCCCAAAACTTGAGTAATCCTCACAACTTCTTAGGGTCTATCACCTCTCCAGACCACCTGTCAAGTGTGTTTAGGTAGCCAATGCCTCAAGCTGGCATGTGGAGAATTTCCCAGAGACTGGGAAACCCTACAGTCCCACTCTCCCTCTTCTGGGGGGTGGGGTCAACCTGCCATGAGCAATTAATGCCACACATGGGTGTCATTTGTGTTACAGAACAGCCAGTGCTGTTGTAGAACAGTCAGCAGGATTCTACTACCTGCCGCCTATAGGCAAAACTAGAGTCAGAAATTTGGTGGAAAAGGGAAGGTGTTGTTTATTTTAAAGGTTATACAATTTTGGAATAATGGCAGCTTTCTGCCCCAAACCCCACTCCCTTAAAACACCCAAAGACACATATCCTGCTACGGTCTGCCAGGCCAGACCAGTTCAAGAATGCACCTGGAATCCCTTCCCACTTGAAGTACTATTCTTTGGGGAACACAGGTGGCTCTGGTATGCTCATCTACACTGCTTGGCAGGTTCTAGGTCACTGTTCGATTCCAGCCATCTATCAGGAGTCTGTGTGCACTTGACCAGGCCAGGTTATGCAAACACAGCCATTGCTGCCACCACTTTCTGAGCAGGCCGAGCACAAGGAACTTTCCTAGACCATGCAGCCTCCAGGGTCCACAGGACTCAGGAACTCAGGCCCACTATGGCCGACCAGACTAGCAAGGGGGAAGGGAAAAGACTGCATGTATTTTGGCAAGTTCCATTTTAAAGACTCGGCCCAGAAATCCATGTGCAACACAGTGTCTGGCATTTCAACCAGTGCACACCAATGTTAGCCATGTTTGTCAGCTCCCCAGTGTCTTTGCTCCTCTTGTGGCTGCCCTTTTGCGGAAGTGGGCAGACATTTCCCAGCCATACACAGGTGTAGACATGTCTCTGCCCGAGGTAGGGTGTCCAGCCCCCACAGCTCCAGCAGCCTTGTTGCCTATGTTTACAGTAGCTCTAGGGTGTGGGAAGGCTGTCACTGGTTTTGGCTTCCATTTCGATTTTAATCTAGGCAGCCTCTGGTGCTTCCTTCAATTCCCCTCCTGGGGAAGCAGGCTTTTTCACCTGCTGCTGCTTCAATCCATGCCTCCTTTCTGGGGTCAGGGGAGGTGTGTGGGCATCGTCTCATGCTAGATTGGGGTTTCCCCCTCTGCTCCACAGAGATCTGGCCTGACTCACCCTGTGGACTTCTCATAGGAAAGTGTCACACTAGCTGGACAGCATCTTATATCCTGGCAGACTCTCAAGTCTCCAGTGATAATTCAGTCACTCCGTTTCTTGGAATTGACCACTTACTTCATGAACCAAGGTTTTTGTCAACCATAAATTAATGATCGTGACCTAAACCAGGCTTCTTGTTGTTCTGGGAGGACCCCAGTTACCCTGTTTTGCTTGTATCCTAAATAAATATTGGGAGGAAATGAGATAAAAACACAGAGAGTGAGTTACTTTCCAAGTATAGTTAGTGTTCATACAGGTCTGCAGTCTGCTCTGAACAGAAGTCATACTGGCTTCTCCCAGTATGAGTCCCTTTTTATTACTCTTACCTGTATACACTAGATCATAACTGAAATAGATGGCACTTTTCTTTTTTTCCCTCTTTAAAACTCCCAAAATAGGCTCTTGCCTTCCAAAAATCCTTTTGAAAATAAGAAGTAATAAAGCAGAGGTTAAAACAAAAATTCCTGGTGGATACAATCACTGTTTTCATTAACATTTTAAATGGTTATTTTTAATGGTACATTTAACTAAAGCTAACTTATCCATGGGAAAAGAATGTGGCCATTAAAATCAGCATCTGTTGAACAAACTGAGGCTCCACATTTGGTGAAGCATAATTATAACACCAAGAATATTACATGCTAACAGCAGACTCATTAGCATTAATTGCTGCATTTAGTCCCACTTAAAACCGCCTGTATATATAACACCTGCTAAATACATTAGCCTTTTTGAAATAAATACACCCTAAAATATTATCACGTAAATAACAATGGAACTAATTCAAGATCGGCATGTGTGATGTTGTGATGAGAAGGAAAGAGAGCTAATGATGATATTGGTGGCCTGGCAATCTGACAGAAACCCACCATTTGTCGACAGGGTGCAAAATTCAACCTCAAAGGGAGGCTCACACAGAAGGGGGTGCCACTGCCAATGTGAGGTTACTTTTTAGTACTTAACAATTTGTTCAGTGGGAGTAGTGGGAAAAACTGGAGAGGTGTGAATACAAGATGCCAATTACCGTGCTATGCCTTGTGTTCATTCATTTGTTTTTCATTCACAAATTTTCTTAAGGAGACTAGTGTGGGCCTGGCACCAGGCTTAATTAGTTATTTGCTCCCTGAGGACAAGCTCCTGTCCTCTGGAGTTTAAGTCCAGCTGCAAAGACAGACATGTAACAAAGATTCATTTATGAATCAATCCTTTTATGATTCAAATAAGGTATTTTAATGATCCTTTCAAGGTCCTGCCATTTGACCAAACAACTATCTATGCCTAGAGCTGGGCCCAGGTGGAACTGAGGTCATTGAAAGAAAGGGCTCTGAACAGGCTTTCTGGGTGGAAGAGGCAGCTTTTCAGAGCCCTTCACCTTGTGCTATGTCCCTCCACCTTTTCCTTTTAAATTCAATCATTATCCCTTCTGAAAATTTTCTCATGTGTTACCTGTCACCGAAAAAAAAAACAGGTTTAAAGTTTTGGCTACTCTCTTGTCAACGCGCCATTTATTCCTTTATTATCCAAATATTTGTGGGTCCTTCCTGTTTGCTGGGCACTGTGCTAGGGGCTGCAAAGCCCGTGTGAGTGGAGGTGAGTAACTGTTTCATGAGCCTCATCTCTACCTCGCTTACTCAAGCATCAGGTTGAAAGGGATGTTTTGAAAGAGTGTGAAATGAGATCAAGTTGTGGCAGCGAGTCAGCGTGCAAACTGAAAGAAATGGCTCTGACACTCCTGTGTGTGATGCCATGAGATTGCTCTGACAGAGAGATGACGCATTTGAAAGAAAAATACATGAATGGCTTTTCCTCCTCCTCAAAGGTGGAGAGCTCTACACCTTGAAAGCTGGTGTGGGGAAAGGAGGAAGAGGAGAGTGAACCTACTAAAGAATAAATTGCTGTCACTGGCACAGAAGCATATCACAACGATTATTCAGGAAACACAAATGAAGCGTGGGGCTGAACTCCATTTGGAGGTCAAGGAAGTGTGGAAAAGAGCAAGGGAAGGGTTTCACAGAAATAATTATTGATGATGATGATAAACTCTTTTAAGCCCTCACATTGCATATGTATTATTTTCTTTAATCTTTATATGACTTTTGTGAGGTTGTTTATATTAGTTCCATTTTCCATAAACGAAAGTGAATCTTTCAAAGTGAAAGGATGGGATAAAGGAGGTAAATAGGCTGGAACCCAACTTCAGATCTGGATGCCACCATAGGCATTGCTCTTAACCACTACACTGTCTCCTAGCACAAAGGTACCAGTCAGGAGAGTCACTGAGAAAATACTATATATTAAAGCAGCATATATCATTTCACAGAACTGCTTTACATAGTTACCCTAGGGTACCAGATAGTAATAGTAAGTGCACTAATAGTTAGTGGCAGAACACAGGCAGTCTGTGTTTCATGGATATAAGGACTGAACCTCAGAAAATTAACTGCTTGGCTCAAGGTCACACAGCCAGCAGGACAAGGGGACCCCAGCACCTGACCTCTACGTCTTCTGGGTCTAATATTAGTGTGGTTCCCACTGCAGACCTCTCTTTCTGTGGAACCTGGAAGAGGACTCCCAGTTGTCACCTTCAGTAGCCCAGGTAAATATGCTGGGAGAGGGTTATGGGCTACATTGTGTCCCCTCAAAATTAATAGTAGAAGCTCCAACTCCCCGGTACACCTTAGAACGTGACTGTGTTTATAGATAGGGACTTTAAAGAGCTAATTAGGGTTAAATAAGGACATAAATAAGGACATTAGGTCTGGGGACCTAATTCAGTATGACTGGTGCCCTTATAAGAAGAGGAGATACCAGGGAGGCATGTAAACAGAGAAGAGGTCATATGAGGACACAGCAAGAAGGTGGCCTTCTGCAAGCCAAGGAGAGAAGCCTCAGGAGAAACCAACCCCACTGGCATCTTGATCTTGGACTTTTAGGCTCCAGACCTTTGAAACAATAAATTTCTATTGATGAAGCCACACAGTCTGCGGTATTTGGTTATGGCGGTCTCAGCAATCTAATACAGAGAGCAAGTTTATTGGTCCATAAAGATTTTGCTAAAGTTTCTGGTTTTTAACTCTAGGGTTAACCCATGTATTTTTGTTCTCACTCCAAGTCTGAAGGCAAACTACCAAGTCCTATAAAATGATAAAACTTGTGGGTGAGGGTAAGAAACATTAGTAGAGGGAGGTGTGTGTGTGTGTGTGTGTGTGTGTGTGTGTGTGTGTGGTGATAAAAAGTTAGATGTGTTTGTGTGAAAGAGGCTTAATGTATATAATGTGAGACTTCAGACACATATACACATACAAATATACATATACATATATATACATATATATATACACATACATAGCACTGCATTTAATCAATTTCTATCAATAGAAAATAGAGTTAGAGTGCTTCCTACCCCCATTCCAATAAAGGGCAGATTCACAGATTCATCTGAACTTTCGTGACAAGTTCTCTTTAAGGTACAGTAGCTGAGCATGGAGCTGAGTGGCGTTCCTTGACTACTACAGACTAACCTCACCACCACTTCAGTGAAACCCAATTACATCCTGGGCTCCTTGGCTGATACCCTGTTCAAGAATCATAAGAAAATCACTGAACAGATTCAACAGAAATGTATTAAAGGAATATGTAAAAAGCTAAGGAAATAAAATGTAAATGTTTGAATGTTAAGGAGATAATTAAACAATTAATGACTTGAGGTTACAGCATTGACTGGTTCTGAAAAAGCTGTGGCAGACATGCTTTTCCCTACAGCATTGTCCTACCTTAGCTCTGAGGAGCACCTTCTGACTTTACAAAGCATGTCCACATATATTATCACTTTTGAATTTCATAACAATTTATTTAGTAACTCTCTGCATTTGACAAGAACCATGTTACAGAAAACTTTTGTATTTTGAGAGCCCAATGCATTCTTTTCCTCCCTTTGCTTGTCTGTGTCTCATTCCATCAACCACAGCCACAAATGGTTTATCTCCAAACTGCATCCCTGGAATATCCCTGGCATGTCCCAGAATAAGGTTCAAACACCAAGGATGGCCACTCCCCAGAGAGCTCCCTCCAATGGCTGTCCCCTCCATTCAACTCTTCAAATAGGCAACCACTCCTCATGTGGCAAAATAAGCTGTATTGACCAAAACATTTTTCATGAAACCATTTGTTTCAGCAAATGAGCTTGGGCATTACTGCCCACACCCATATGCATTGATTTATCTTCTGCCAAAACAGTTTTTATCATACTGTCCAGGCTTTCCAAATTTGACCCCCCTCCCTCAAATCTGGAACAGGATTGGGTAATGTTGGCAAAATAATAACTGAAACTGGGAAGTGGAAAATCTCATCACTGTTTGTACCCAGCCACGGCTTAGTGTGGGCCTTGCACCCCCTCTCTCCTTCTTTTGTTCTTTCAGAGATGAAAAGGAGTAGATCAGGAGTTGCAGGTGTGATTCAAGAGAACCATTTGTGAGGCTGTTGGTTGCTGTTGGGCTTTGTTTTGTTTGTTGATGGGTGGGTAGCAGAAGTCCTTGTGAGAGTGTTTATCACTTACATTTGAATTCTGACCAGCTTCTGGTCTATTTCCCAAAGGACAAGCTAGCCCATAGAGGTCAGTGGAGAGAGAACACCATGGTAAAACCTGGATCAGATAACAAAAGCAGATGTGTCTGATGGCGGCTGTGCAGGGCGGGGAGCTAATAAGCCCCCGTGCTCTGTCAGACACAGAGAATGTCTGGCATAATTGTTTCTGCCTCTAACAATCTAGTGATGTGTGAGACATGAGAATATTAAAACAGGACAGAAAAATGGAAACTCATTTCTAGCAGCTGCCAAACAAAATAGGATATAAAATAGGAGAAGGGTATATTGAAATATTCACAAGGTTCACTTCACCAAAATGAAACTCTCATGGATGTCAAACCCTTCCCCTCTCTTTTATGCATAAGTCCCCTCCCAGTTCCCATAAACTGTTGCTCCCTGAATTATTCTTTCTGCATCCTTTGCTGTCACTCTATTCCCTCATCACTGTCACTTTGCCACTCTTACTTCTTAATTTCCTTCATCTTTCCCATTCCTTTTTCTTCTCTCTATTATCCTGTCACAAACAAGCTCTCACTGACTCTCTCTCTCTCTCTCTCTCTCTCTCTCTCTCTCTCTCACACACACACACACACACACACACACACACACACACCCCTTCTCACTTATTAGTAATTAAGCTGGGAAACACGTCTATCTACAGCAGTTGAATGGAGCTGTAAAAATGCTCCCTTGAAAAGCACCCAGAAGTGACTCTGGGAGGGTTGCAGGTGGGCGGTGGTGTGGGCGCTGCCGCGATGATCGTAGCTGCCACGAGGGGGCAGAGGAGCGCAACGCCAGGAGAGCAAGCCCTGTGATGCACACCCTGTTGTGCTACGAAGGCGGGCAGGAAGGTTGCTCATTTAGAGTCACCCAACACTGCGGCTGACAGACCGGGTAAGGATTCTGTCCGCGTCCTAGGCTGCAAGGCCGGGCGCAGGGAATAAGCAAGCGATTCCTGATGAGTGCCGCAGGGGTGAATTCTGCTGCAGGTTATTACAGATATATCTTCCAGAAACAAAGGAGTGAGTCATGCTGCCTCTGATTAGGGAAGGAAAAGGGGCAAAGCTGAGTGAGCCCGCTGGGCCCCGCAGCTGTGCGTCTCCCAGAGGTTCCCCTTCGCTGCCCTCAGTCGTGGCCACTGTGGTCGGCCTGTCTCGGCTAGCCCCGGACTGGCCCCTTACGCCCACCAGTTCTCCTCTTAGTTCCCTTTCCCTGGTAACTGGACCAGTCACCCCTGTCGCTAAGTCAGAAGGAATCTAAAAGGCAGGGTTGGTTGGCCCCCTGGAAGACAGGCAATGATGGAGCCAGCCCGCAGTGTGAATGTTAGGGGGAGAAGATTGATTCCCAGCCCAGAAGGGGCCGCCAGGACAGCCTCCCTCCCCTGTGGGTGGGCTGTGAGCAGTGACAGTTTGGTGAACTGGGCGGCAGGTGGCAGTAATGCTGTCAACCTGCAGCCACCTCGCGGCTGGAATTGGAGCTCTGCCACTGTGTTCCTTCGGTCAGGCCCCTGTCACCGCGTGCGCGCAAGGCGCGTGCACAAATGCGCGCACACGTGGTCCTGGTGTCCTGCTGAGATTTCTCTCCTTTTAACATATTCCAAAATAGGGTGAAGGAGATGGTAACATGAACAATAATAGTAATAAATGCACAGTAACTAAGTGCTATATGCCAAGTATACACTGTTTTTACATGATGAATTATAATTAATAACAATATGCTAAAATAATGTTGGTCAAGAAATTAACTCTTTCTTGTTTCCTTTGTTTTGGATTAAGCAGGTAACAAATATTTTTTCCTTCCAAGAAGGTAGCTAAGTCTGGGTCTCACTACCTCCAGTAAAGCAAGATGCTTTACACTTATTTTAATTTCAGGAAAACTAGGGTTATTCGACTACCTTTGGACAAGAC
Organism: Phyllostomus hastatus; assembly: GCF_019186645.2. Lineage (NCBI taxonomy): Eukaryota > Metazoa > Chordata > Mammalia > Chiroptera > Phyllostomidae > Phyllostomus > Phyllostomus hastatus. Next base: position 83,571,506 of record NW_025333977.1, on the reverse strand, counting down.
TCAGTCTTACTATTTTTAATGGGAATTTTCAGCTATCTGTCCAGATGTACAGTTTCCCTTAAACAAGTAAAACACTGGAGACACAAGACCTAAATGGCAACCATCCCTGGGCACTGAGGAACTGTTACTACTATTAGAGGGGCAAGTTTGCCCCAGTACGCACCTTGACCTATTGTCTCCCACTCAGCCTTTTCATCTGTGTGGCCTTTGGAGGCATCTGAGCATGTGATTCCTAGTGGATTCAGGGGCTGGTAGAGATGGAGAACTGAATGATCAGAAAAGAAGGAGGCCCCATGGGTTGAAGAGGGTGAAACTGGAGTTGGACAGAGGAGTCTGGGAAGAATAACCTGTTAAAGGGTGTCACCTGCACTTTGTTTCCACACAGTGCCAAACCTTTGGAGAGGAGAGTGCTGAGATACCTGGGGCCTCAGGTGTGGGAGCTGTGGTGAAGGTCCCATGGCCTTTTGTGATGGTGGGGGAGTCAGGAGCAAAGCTTCCTGCCTTGGATAGGCTTTGAGGACTTGGTCAAAGGGACACAGGGATCACCTACAAGAAACCTCTTTCACTATGCTCCTAAGATTCTTGTGTGATCACAAGGGAGGTGGAAGAGCTCTCCCAAAATAATTGAGGTAAGTTTCCCTTTCAATCCTGACATGTGGGAGCTGAGCCATCTTTCAGTTTTTCTTCTCTTAGACAAATCAAAAAATGTCATTTTTTCAGCATACAAATATTTGTAACACTAACATTTACAGTGGGCTTCTTTTTTAATCCATTTTATTGATTATGCTATTACAGTTGTCCCATTACCCCCCTTCATTTCCCTCCACCCTGCACACCCTCTCCCACCCACATTCCCCTTTAGTTCATGTCCATGTGTCATAAGTTCTTTAGCTTCTACATTTCCCATACTATTCTTGCCCTCCCCCTGTCTATTTTCTACCTACCATCTATGCTACTTATTCTCCGTACCTTTTCCCCCTCTCTCCTCCTCCCACTCCCCTGTTGCTAACCCTCCATGTGATCCCCATTTCTGTGGTTCTGTTCCTGTTCTAGTTATTTGCTTAGTTTGTTTTGGTTTTGTTTTTGTTTTAGGTGTGGTTGTTGATAATTGTGAGTTTGCTGTCATTTTACTGTTCATATTTTTTACTTTCTTTTTCTTAGATAAATCCCTTTAACATTTCATGTAATAAGGATTTGGTGATGAGGAACTCCTTTAATTTGGCCTTATCTGAGAAGCACTTTATCTGCCCTTCCATTCTAAATGAAAGCTTTGCTGGATAGAGGAATCTTTGATGTAGCTCCTTGCCTTTCATGACTTGGAATATTTCTTTCCAGTCCCTTCTTGCCTGCAAGATCTCTTATGAGAAATCAACTGAGAGTCTTATGGGAACTCCTTTGTAGGTTACTGTCTCCTTTTCTCTTGCTGCTTCTAGGATTCTCTTCTTAATTTTAATCTTGGGTAATGTAATTATTATGTGAGTTGGTGTATTCCTCCTTGGGTCCAACTTCTTTGGGACTCTGTGAGCTTCCTGAACTTCCTGGAAGTCTATTTCTTTGCCAGATTGGGGAAGTTCTCCTTTATTATTTGTTCAAATAATTTTCTACTTGTTGCTCTTCCTCTTCCCCTTCTGGTACCCCTATAATTCAGATGTTGTATCATTTAAAGATATCCTGGAGGTTCCTGAGCCTCTCCTCATTTTTTTGAATTTTTATGTCTTCATTCTTTTCTGTTTAGTTATTTCTTTCTTCCTTCTGGTCCACTCCATTGATTTGAGTCCCAGTTTCCTTCCCATCACTATTGGTTCCCTATGCATTTTCCTGCATTTCACTTAGTGTAGCCTTCATTTTTTTCATCTAATTTGCAACCAAATCCAACCAATTCTGTGAGCATCCTGGTCACCAGTGCTTTGAATTGTGCATCTGATAGGTTGGCTATCTCTTGGTTGCTTAGTTGTATTTGCTCTGAAGCTTTGGTCTGTTTTTTCATTTGGGCCATTTTTTTTTGTCTCGTCGCACCTGTTACATATAAGGGGCAGAGCTTTAGGTGTTCACCAGGGTGGGGCAACCCAGTTGCTGGGTTGTGATGCTTATGTGGGGCGGAGTCCAAGAGCGAACAATGGCACTTCCTCTGTTCTCCATTGGACTTCGGTTTCTTCTGCTGCTTCCCCCAAGCAAACTGGGCTTTTCTGGTGCTAATTCCCATGTGGGTGGGCTTGTGCATGTTCTAGGACCCTGTGGGTCTCTCCAATGAACTCTCCGGTGATGCTGGGAGTCTCTCCCTGCACCTCAACCCCCAAAGGTATTTTTAATCAGTGCCCCAAGGATCTATTTCCCAGTGCTGGGACTCTGGTTTGCACAGAGTGCTTTGCTTCACAATCCCATCTTTCTGGGTCCGTTGGTTGCCACCCTGTGCCTGGGGTTGCCAGCCGCCACCTGCATGCCCAGGGTCTGTCTGCTGTGGCCTTGTGTGCCTGGGATGCCTTATGCGCCCTGTCCCACCACTCTTTGTGCCATGACCCCTCTCCGCCCAGCTGTCGACTCTGACCCTCCTACCGGTCTGGATGAACATGTCTATTTTAACTCCTTAGTTGTCCAACTTCCATACAGATTATTTTTCTGTCAGTTCTGGTTGTTATTCTGTTTCTACATTGTTGTTGTCCCTATCTCAGTTGTGCGAGGAGGCACAGTGTGCCTACCTGAGCCTCCATCTTGGCCAGAAGTCCTACAGTGGGCTTCTTGTGCTAAATTCTTTTATTAACACAATGAAGTGGATATCATTGTTATTCCCACTTTATAGTTGAGGAAAATTAGACTTAGAGACTTAGATAAAATACTCACTATTGTACAATTGATAGGTGGGGGAGCCAAGGCCCAAATGCAAGTGTGTGCGTGCCTCTTGCTCAGGGGTCAGCAAACTTTTTCTGGAAAGAGCCAGATGGTAAATGCATTTGAGGCTTTGTGGGCTATATGGTCTATTGCAATTGCTCAACTCTGTATTATTGCGTGAACAGTACATAAATGAATGAGCATATCTGTATCCCAATAAAACTTTATTTACAGATATTGAAATATGAATTTCTTATCATTTCTTCTTATCACAAAATGCTATTCTTTTTTATTTTTTTAACAATTAAAAAATGGAAAATCCATTCTTAGCTTAACTTGAAGGCAGTACAGAAACAGGCAGGGGTAAAGAAAACAGGCAGCGGACCAGCTTTGGTCTGTGGGCTGCAGTTTGTCAGTTCCTACTCCAGTGTCTACAATGTCCAGCCTACTTTGTAGGCACTTCTGGCCACTAGACCTAAACTAGCCAGTCACAATAGAGAAAAAAAAATTAAAGATATTTTGTCATTCACATTTCAACAAGCATTTAAAAACTGTCCATTCCCTAAAGAAGTACCTCTTCAACCCCTAGCCATCATTACATCAAGGCTGTATTCCATGAGGGAGTGTGATATATTAGAAAGAGCAGTGAGCTTGACATCAGAAAAGCTGGTTTCAAATTCCAAGCTGTGTAATTTTGAGCAAATGACCTAGGTTGTCAGAGGTTCACTGTCTTCATTTATCAATCACAATGCTTGCCTCAAAGGTTAATTATGGGCATTAGATCAGACAAAGTACATAAAATATATAGTAATACAGGCAAATCCAGAATTTTGGGTGCATAAACCTTATTCAATTTAGAAGATTCTATTTAAGAAAAAGAATAACATTTTTCTATTAAAGAACAATCTGCTGCTGAAAATAAGTATTTTCTTAGAATGAGATAAAACTCTCAAAGAATAATGGGAGGCTTGGAGATTCAGGTCATTTTCTTCTGAAAATTCTTCAAGCAATTTATGAAAAATGCTTACATGCAAAATTGTCCTGATTATGACTTAGTTTTCCACTCCCCATCAAGAACACTCTAGAACCCCAGAAGCTCATAGCATTCATGGGGGTCCCTACAGGTGAGAGGCCCTGAAGCTTAGTGTTTCATTGTGGCAATGGCAGTGGAAAGGTAGTAACACCCAGGGAATTGATCAATAAACACCTATAATAAGGATAATGGAAGCTAAGTTTCTCATTGTCAGAGCAGGAGGTGGAAATAGGAAAATAGAATGAACTCTAGTGTTATGATAGAATCAGAGGTATTCGTATAAACTCACACTTTTCACTGTAGACAGATACAAATAGAGCTGGTAGATGACAGATAGGTGATAGATAAACATGGGTGTGAACGTATGCCCATGTATGGGTGTGTACACATATGTAAGCTTATCACTGTCCACTCTCCACTCGGAGCAGCAACACCCCCAAAATAATGAGCTCCCTCAGCTCCCAGAACTTCCTTTCTAAACACCATTCTTCAATAACAGCAACTAGGATCCTTGGAGAAGTGGCTGCTTCCAGTGCTGGGGATAGAATGTGCAAAATAAACCTGGAATGTTTTATGATGTCAAAAGTTTTTATTTTAAAGGTGCAAAGAACAAGAGAGACATATAATAAGGATACAGGGGTCAGCTTGAAAGAGCTGTGACTGGCCAAACCCAGGATAATTTGAACATTAAAATATATCATGATGGCAACAGATTACAGATCATTAGATAAAATAGCTTAGTCCATATTGATATAAATAAATGAATAAATTGAAATTTTAATGAGGAAGAACATATTTACATAGTTTCAGAGTAACCTGCACCTTACCCCAACCACACACACTCACACTCATACACACTCACACACACAGTGGATACTCACTAATTACAAAGGGAAAAGAGGAGCTGTGCAGTGGAGAAGGCTGGAAGACACTTTGATCTAGGGATCAAAGTGAACATCATCAGTACTGGGGCAAATCAAAATCATGCACCACCTGACAAGATGCGGTGAAAGGAGCATAGCATCACTTCTGTAGTACATGTCCTCACAGGAAATGTAGAGGAGCCCAAATCGAGGGACATTCGACAAGACAGTTGGCCTGTAACCCTCACCACTGTCAAGGTCAAGAACCAGGAAAGGCTGAGGATCTGATCCAGACTGAAGGAAACCAAAGAGGCATGGCCGCTAAATGCAGCTCATTTTCTGAACTAGCTCCCTTTGCTGTAAAAGCCATAAGGTGGGAATAAAGGACCCATGTTAATTCTTGATTTTGGTGACTGTAGTGTGGTATGTAGAAGATATTTTTTAAAAACACACAATCGTGGGCTATGGATGACGAAGCACTGTGCTGGTGACTTACTCACAAATGACTCAGGGGAAATATCTTCATACTAAACTCCGAAATTTTCTGGAAACTGAAAATTATTTAAAAATAAAAATACATATTAAGCATAAAATAAAAGTAATAGATTATATATTTCATGAAAGCTGAAGTCGAGTTGTATATTCCTTTTGAAACCCTCATAGAAATTCACAGATCTGGACATATTGTAGTATTTAATAAACACTGTTGAATGAAAATTTATTCAATGAAATGGGCAATCCAACGTTATTTAAAGAGTTGGACTACCAAAAAGGTTGCCTCAACTTAAGGACTAAGAACTCACACAAGGCACACCATCTTTGCTGCGCACGCATGCACACACACACAAGAATTTGATATTGAAAGCTAATAGAACTTAAAACAAAATCAATGTGTGAATACTTAGTTAAAAAATAAACAACTTTGTTCCTTAACAGTTAGTCTTATAAATAGTAAACAGTGAAAGAAATACTAAAAAGTACAATTATTTTAATCTATACAAAAATTGTAGGCCTAACCCTAGAGGTAGAAGAGAAGTGATTTGATATATAAATCAAAACAGTGATGTAAAAATGTTAATACTCACTTATACTGTACAGAAACCCTAGTTTTGCAATACTGCATTTCTTATTTGTAAGTTATGGTCCTATTGGAGAAGCAGAGCCACTGTGGAAAGTGCTCACCTAAATATCAGAGCCCTTCCCTTCTTCCACTCCCTCCAAGCCCCCTACTCTGCCTTCCCTGCAAACCACTGAAAGAGTCATCCTGGAGTCCTCTTTGATCTCCACCCAGTTCAGCAATCCTTGACCTTCAACATAGAGGGTGGGGCAAAAGTAAGTTTACAGTTGTTTGTATGGAAAATAATAAATAACTAATAAATAATAATAATATAATAATAAACTATGTTTCATGTACTCACAACTATAAAGCTACTTTTGCCCCATGCTGTATACTGGAAATTGCAATAACTGGGGAGGACCTATATGAGACAGTCCAGGGCATGAGTATGTATTACCTAATGGAGATTTTATAAGAAACAGACACCTGCTTTTTTGGTTCCCTGTTCAAAATTTCACTGTTTTAACAAGGATCCCAAGGAATTCTGTAAGCTGATAACAACTGATGTTCAGAGCATGGCACTTACCCTGTGGTCATTATGGACTTGTCGTTTCAAACTTTCTGACTTAAAGTTAAGCACATAAATAAATTACCATAACCCAGTCTGTCTCTTAGTGTTTCCTACTAAATAAATATTTAAAGAAAGGGTGAGTGGTTTGAAAGCATAATGTGCTGAATAACATAATGGGCTACAGGACCAGGTCCTTATGAGGGAGTTAGAATCAGAATTGGCCACTGGCCCAAAACAGGAACTGTTCATCTTTCTACGGATATAATAACTGTAATGCCCCTTCACTGAGACCTCAGTGTCTGTGGGCTCCAACTGTACATCACACACCCAGGCTAGAAAAAATAACTTGAGTATGTATCCTCAAGCATGTTTATTTATTTGTAAAGTATGCTATTAAATTTCTGTACTAATGTTATATACATAATTAGAAACATACACAAATAATAAATATTTAATAAGATAAAATAAAAATATAAAATAGAAATTCTAATATTATCATTTTGAACTGTATTACATCAACTAAACCATACTCTACATTAGAGACCACTGATTACATGAATAGACCAATATATTTTTAAATATTTAACAGGCAGAAAGTTTAGCTGTGGGTGTCGCAACATGAGCATTTACACAAGTGAATTCTCCTGGGTTTTGGTATGACTGAGGAAATGGGGATGAGAAAGAATCAGTGGATGTCACCGTCACCCAGCAGCACCCTGCTATCCTCCCAGCGAATACAGGGAGAAAGTACAGCAATAAGAGATGAATGAAGACTGCAGCAAATTCCCTTGAGACAGAAGGCACGCTCTCTTCACATTACTATACTAGACAATGAAAAGGGAGTCCAGCTGGACAAGCGGGGTAGGGACTGAGTTAAGATAAAATTTTGTATTATGACTAAGGCTATTCTCTCTGCTTCGGGGCTTAAATGAAGCTGCAAAGTGTGGGATATGGCTCTCAGCAGCTGCACCAAACACCTGGGTAACATGAACTGGGAGTGTAGGGTAACTGCTATTTTATGAGGGTAAATTTGATTAAGGAGGGAAAGGAGTCAGCAGGTAAGTGTCTCTCTTCTTCCCCCCGAGAGGCTATTAGACCAACCCACCCAGCCTGTCTAGTGACATCCAGCATAACCAAGCAATAGCCTGTTTTTGAAGCAGTGTAGCTAGCTCAGTAACATGCCCCATTTGGAATGATGCTCTGGTCACATTTGGAACCTTCCCTCACTTCTACCTCCTATGCTGAAGTTTCATACCTAATATCTGGACCAAGTGTCTCCACATACTGTTTGGGCCAAAAGACAGTAGATTCAAAGGCTATTCCCCCCACACTGGACAGCTGCCTACAGCTGGTCAAAAAGAAGAGCTAGATCAAGGTCTTTCCCCAGAAACTTGGCTTTGATCAATTCAAATGAATAATGTGTTATTTGTTGGTGCTGAGTTGTTAATTCTGAGGGCTGGAGTGGCTGTTTTGGGTCTTGGTGCATAGCCTCCCTAAAGAGAAGAAAATAGCAGATACAAAATGAGAGAGAGAGAGAGAGAGGGGAGGGGGGAGAGAGAGAGAGGGAGGAATCAGCTGCCTTTGTTTCTCTGTAGTTTCCAGATTCATTTCCAACAAAGCCCAGATACTCTTTATTTCTTATATTTAAATTATTGAAGTCCTCTATGTATCCGTAATTCCTTTTCTGGTATCAACGTATGTGGGTACCTGTCCCCTCCAATGAACGGTCTCCTGACTAAAGCATAATTGCTACCCAGTGTCTATCACAAGCTTAGCTGAGAGAGCTGGTAAAGCCTGAAGGTTGGTGGTACATCCATTTCTCCAGATACTATAAAAAATCTTCTCTGGATTAAGTCAAGACAGCAGAACGCTGCTAACTAGGTAGATTTTGCATGGTCAAAGTCACACAGAGTAGTGTTTTCTGTATTGTGTCTAGTATGATACTGCCAGCCTGTATTTGAGGAACTCTTTAAGAAGCAGCTCTATGGAATGCATTGCCTTAAACATAAGAATGTTGTTGAGGTATCTGTTCATAACAGTGTGGTATCCTTTTGATAAAACCCTCAGGAGAAATGTCTTTATAGCCTAAACAATGAACCTATTCCTCACTGAGAAAAACTTGTATGCCAAGAATTTATAGTCTTAGAATTTATATAAATGGATGCTAGAAAGCTTAGAATAGAAATCTGTTGTTGCATTAGTTTCATTTCTGATTCTAATTTAGGTCCTGATGTGATGCTTAACTTTTTTTTTCCTCATTTGCTTCTAATTTATATTATCTTTATGTATAACATGTAACTCTGAAACTATCTTAAACCTTTTCTGTAAAATAAAGTACCCCAAATACCAATGACTCAGAAAGCAAAAATTGTGTCATTACTTCCATTTGTAAAAATGCACTTGAAAAAATTAAAACGCACTTGGAAAAACACAAACCAGTAACCAGTTTTTGATATGAGACACGCATTCTAAAGTAAAAGTCTAGTGAACTGGCTAGGTTTCAAAATTGTTGCGTGTTTGTGTATTCCCTAATCAAAAGCACACCTAGTTAGTAGTACACACAGAGTCATTACCAGATAAGCTCACAGAGAACATCAGGAACCCGGTGACAATCCATCATAGTTTGTCTTTCATTGATCTGAAATTTTAACATCAGCCTGGGACTCTCCTATAAAGCATAGTGGCATTCAGTAATAAAAAAGCAACACAAAATTAGTTTTTACCAATATGGTATGGCTACAAAGCTATGTTTGCTAATAGAATTGAATGAGTTTAGAAAGCCTCAACCCCTTTATTTTTCTTTCCAATGCCTAAGGGAAAGATCAAAGTGAATTTTCTGCAGGCTCTCTAAATTCACAGTAGAACTAGCGCTTTTTATATTTCCTGTCAATGTCCTGACATTCCTCCCTACTTTTCCAATTTTCTTCTGTAATTTTTCTCCTCTTTTCTTTTTACTACTATCTTTAAATTATTTAAATTTATGGTACAAAGAGACACAGTTCCTGGTCTCTAGACTTACTGCTGCCTACCCATGGCAGACTGTACAGTAAAGTGATGGAATCTGGACAGCTGATTCTGTCCTGTGTTTCTGACTAAAGAACTAACCCTGTTGTCCCTGTAATGCAACCATGTCCAAACATGAGTCTGTCATTCTTCCTGATAAACCAACTCTTTTTCCTCTCTTCTGTTTTTGATCAGAGGCAATATGGGAGGGGGGTCTCCTTAATATGTTCTAGCATCCTCTTCAGCACAAGCAGCTCAGATTATGAGTATGATTTCTTGAGAGGAAAAGAGGAAGTGGCCTCATGGGATAGATTTTTGAAAACCACTAAGCTACGAACTTTGGATTCCTCTATATACAACCACATGGGAAGAATCAATAAGAAGCCAATTCATAGAATCATAAAGTTTCATGAGTGAGAAGGACTTTAAAGACTATTTAATGTCCTTTTACAGGTAAGGATATAGGCTCTAAGAAGTATGAGTCCCTCTGCCCAACCAAAAATCACCATTTGCTGGAAACCAAGGAAGCTGAGGCACATGGACAAAGATCCAAACTCTTCAGTAGAGAATGTAAGGCAAGGGTGACCTGTGCCACTATATTTTTTAAGCCCCATTTCTCACTTTCCCCCCACACACAGTTTATAGAGCAGTCTCATTGAAGGCAACATGCATATTCAGACGCCTGAGACTTTGCCGATTCTACTTCTTCAGCCAGGAACTTTCTTCCCCCTCATTTCTGCCTATTAAAAGCTATCTTCTGATTCAGATCAAATGCTTTCTTTTCTATAAACTTCTCCATGATTCTCCAATAAGATCATTCTAATCTAGGTAAATATAGAATGTCAGTTAAGAACAGATCCATTATTGAGATGAAACAGAATATGTGCATAGTCTTAAAGTATACCTCCCAAGATATTTATCAATTACAAAGAAAAAATTGTAATTTTATGGTAGAGAAATCCAGCAGACACCACCTTAGCCAAGTGTCCAGGATTAGCATCACCAGTGATGAGATATTGACATTAGGTACCCCCTGAAGTGATACACTGAGAAGTGTACCATTTCACTGGATACACACCAGCACTTCTACATAGTGTATTAGTGCCTTAATACACTGAGAAGTGTATCATTTCACTGGATACACACCAGCACTTCTGTGACATTCATGCCCCCAAATGCTCTATCCAATTGTGAGAAAACACCAGACAGGCCAAAACTGAGAAGAGTTTCAAAAAATAATTGAGCAGTACTGTGCAAAATTGTCAAGGTCATGAAAGAATGAAGATGGGTTACAGATTGGAGGAGACTAGAGAGACACAACTAAAAGCAATACATGATTCTGGACTTAATCCCAGATCAGAAAAAAGACATTAAGGTAAAAAAAATTGATGAAATTCTAATAAGACCTTTAGTTCAGTTAATATTGTACAAACATTTATGTCCTGATTTTTCATAAGAGCACTATGGTTATGCAAGATGTTAACATTAGAGCAAGCCAAGTGAAAGGAATATGGGAACTTTGTACTATTTTTGCATCTTTTCTGTAAGTCTAAAATTATTCATAAATGAAAGGTTTTAAAAAAGTTTTAAAGAGAAAAGCACTTCCCCTGGAACCAGTCTGCAAAGATCGAACTCCTGGTTTACCACTTGTTACATGTATGACCTTGAGCAAGTTGCATTTCTGTGTCTCGATTTCCTCATCCTTAAAACAGGGGTAATGATAGTATTTAGCACACTGAATGGTTTTGAGGATTAAATGAGTTACATGTTAGTGCCTTAAGACAGTGCCTGACACTTAATTAGCTCAAAAGCACTTGGTAGTTTTATCATTTTCCCTATATCATTTCTGCCTTCCTCCATGCTTTCATAACACTTCCCATCTTTAACAGGTCATTTAACACATAGTTGGTCTTATATTGCAGACTATTCCTAGGTTTTGGAGACAAGCTTACCTGAGTTCGGAGTTGTGTTTTACTGCGAGTTAGGCAAGTGACATAAAAATGGATATTAATATGATGTCCATATGACTGTGAGATTAAGTGATATAAGGTATAGGAAATCCTGAGCAAAACCCAATAACTCATAGAAAGCATTTGATACTCGTTAGCTATATTTCTATTTTCTCCCTTTCCAGAGAGCTGTAGATACATCTTATTCATCTTGGTAAGCCCTACTCTCCTTAGAACCTTCACTTCTGATACACGCACAGAATCATACCACACACACATCGTAGGAATAGCACACACATTCGCTAGCACACTAAGAACATAGTAAATGTTAAATTAGTGTTTTTAAAAATGAATAGGTACACAAAAAGTTTTTTTTACTCCCTAATCCTACACTCTGTTTTTAAGGAATGTGGACCACATGCACCAATGAAATGAGCTGAGATGGGCTGATCAGATAAGCACTTCCAATAATTTACAATATGGAAACAAAGACACTGGATCAGGAACTCTGGAAGCTGGATCTGGAGTATCCTGTTGCTCAGAGACTAAGAACACCTTTTTAGAACAGTGATTATGAGCCATGAGTGGAAGAGAGAAAAGCCAGTCTGCAGGGAATGACAGACTTCTAGAGAGTGAGACAGTGGATCCCAGAAAAAAGAAAGAGAGAGACAGAGACAGAGAATGAACATAGCTTTTATGGTCCCTGATGAGTTTGTAGTTCTTGCTACACATCCATCGTAAGGCCTGGCTGCACATTCTGCCCTTGGATGGATATAGGGAAATATAATAAAATCCAATATAATTTTCCCTTTTGCTTAAACTAATCTGAGTGAGCTTCAATCCTTTCTAACAAAATATCCCAGACTAAAATAAAGGCAAAAGGAACAGCTTTATCTGAAATGGGTAAATGAAATTTTATACCCAACTTTCAGTTTAGTATAAAAATGCCTTTGTTTATCTCTAGGCCTGTTTCACCTTTGCTTCATTGCAGGAAGATCATAAACTATTTCCATAAAAATCAAATAAAGATTGACAAATTTCAATTTTAAAATGTCACAGTAAGTACTTTTATAATCCACATATGAATCCGTGCTTCAAGTAGTCCATTCTTACTTAGAGTGGTATTCAAAAGAACCATAAATCTAAATCTACAAACCTTCAAAAATGTAGACTGTTATTGTGGGTTTTCATATAGGGCCCAGTGGAGAGGTTTTATATAATAAGGTAACCATATAAACTACTGGTCATACTTGGAAACTTTTGACAGGGGCACATTTCTCTTAGAAATATGCTAGATCAACAGGCAGAAACCAAGACTAACTCAGGAATAGCTAGATATATGGTCATCCTAGTTTTATGTCGTCCAATACCAGACCCCTTCTCAAATATTCTATTTAGTCATCTTCTCCCTTTCCCTAAATTCCTGAATTTGCAGCAGGCTCTAAGCGTCATTGCTCCCTCTGATCGCAATCCAGGTGTCTCTCCCCGTTCTGCTCCTTTTATCCTCTCTCTCTGTCTCCTGCACTTGGCTGCCCCATCTCCCTGTGGAAAGTCACCACAGGGACGTCTGCCCCCACCTGTACCCAGCCAGTCTAGGAGGCCTGAAGGACACTGTCACTCCCTGCACCCACTTTCCCTGGCTTCTTGAGGAGAGCAGCAACTGGTACCCTTGATACATTTAGTTTCTCTGGATGATTTTTTACAAGAAATATCTAGTGAATAAAATTCTCAACTTCATTACATTTTTCTCCTACTTAACATTTACACTCCTCTTCAAGAAGTATAAAATATGTCTGAATACCATAGGTCAAATATCGTATCTTCAAAGAATCTTCCTTGGCTATGCTTTATTTCACAGTTTAAAAAACTCAGAAATGTAAAAAAAAAGTTTAGGCTTTACCTGTTTATTCCCTGTCTCTCTCCATTAAAATGTAAGGTCCACGAGGGCAGGGATCTAGCCTACTTTTTTCTCCTCCTGACACTTAAAGCAGTGGCTGCACAATAGGTCTGAGACCAGGCCTTCCCTGGTCCTTGACCCCCATCCTTAAGGGAGGAAGAAGGACTAATGCTCTTGGTCTTACTCAACTTCCATGGAATTCCTTGAGTCCATCAACAAGGCTCAGGACTGATCATGTACGCTCAGAGAAAGATCATCTCGCCACCAACAAGAAAAAAGTGAATCTAAGCAGGTCTGTGATGAAATTTTTGATAAGCCTTGTATTCCAGCATCTGGGATCACAAGAAATGTGAATGAAGACTATGCTCATGACCCCTGCAGATTTTATTGTGGGTGAAGAGTGAGCCTCAGAAACATATTCTTCCACACTCCACAAACAAAGAGCCTTGTCACCTCTGCGATTAATCTCATTAGGCCCTTCACCTCTCATTATGTTTGTGACAACAAGAACCTATCTAGGCAGCCAGCCTCTCATCTCTTGCACAGTAATCCATATGAGGCTCTGTATACTTCCTATTTAGACCTCTGTCAGCAATTCCCACCTATATTAGCAAGGTTTTTCCAGAGAAACAGACAGTATGTATATTAAATTTATTTAAGGAATTGGCTCATACAATTATGGAGGCTGGCAAGTCCCAAATCTTCAGTGTATGCCCCCAGGCTGGAGACACCTCCAAAGTTTTAATCCCACCACCCTGTTATTGTTTCTTACCCACTTGATATCCACACTCCTCTTCTTACCCCACTAAGTTCTTTAGTCAGTCATTAAAATCACTATTTTAATGCTCCACCTTTTTTGCTATTGTGCATGCTTAGTAGCTAAATTTCAAGTTGGAATCTCTTTGTTTACTCCAAACTATACCTGTGCCATTGAACATAATTTGAGGAAAAAAACAAAACTAATTTCAAATTTATGATCTTGACTCCTAAGTGGGCCCTTACCACTACAGGCAATCAAACTTTGGTTCACTTTACTCTTCCAATCTCCACTACAACTATTCAGGGTTTTCTTCTCAACTTCCAACATCTCCTTACCCATTCCTACCCTCAACTGAAGATTTATTTCCTACTTTCTTAAGAAAGTGGAAACAATCAGCAAAGAATGTCCCAACATTATCACATACTCCCATCTACCAGCCTTGTATACTACTTCCCATCCTATTACCATAGATGGTATTTCCACACTCTTGTCCAAAGCTAGTCTCTCCATTTGTGGATTAGATTCGATTCATTCTTTCCTACTCAAGGATATTGATCCAGCAAGTCCTTTCTCTCTCTTAATTCATCAAATATTTGCTCTCCACTCAATTGTTCCCAAACAAATATAAACATGATGTTCCTACTTCCATGTCTCTCAGTTCAAATTCCCAATAGAAAAAGGATAAACAGTTGAGATTAAGTTGATTGTCCAGCTAAAGAAGAGGAAATAAGGTCACATAATAGAAGACTGGAGAAAAAAAGGTGTTTAGATCCCACTAACATGTATTTTATGACTGGTTTTCCAGAAGAATTTGTTCATAACAGAGCATGGGAAGTTTCAGAAACAAGATATTAGGAGAAGCACAAAGGGAAGCTTTGATACACAAGAGGTTCTGACAGGTACCACAAAACTAGAGAGACAGGTTTCCAAGCCCAGTAAGTGAGGAAGTATTTAGGATGGTATTTCAACTGTAGACCAATCAGCAAGGCAGAAAGCCCCCTGCAGAACAAGTGGTAGAATCATATCAGGAATCTTTAGCATGATTTTTACAAAATTAGAGACTTATTTGGAAGAGAAAGATAAAAATAAAATTTGGATTAACAAATATGTAAGTGATTTTCAAAAATATATTGCAAATATAGCAAATCTTAGAATCAGAATAATGTTTACAATAAAATGAGATATCTTCAACTGAGGCCTATGAAGAAAGAGAACTTACTACAACAGCCAGCTTCAAAGCTGGTCCAGGTCATACTGCAAAGCTGTCAAGACAAAACCAGGGCCAAACACTTGAAGTACATAATTCAGCAGTCTTCTCTAACATGCAAGATAACATGAAAGAAAAAGAAAGAAAGAAAATGTTCTGCAGAACAAAACAGATTTGTAAAAATAGAAGGAAAATGAGTTTCAGCTTGAATCAATGCTGACTAAATCATTTGGCAGAAATATTCAAAGCACCATATATTCAATGATAAATTCAATGAGCAGGAGTGCATGGAACAATAGTGATAATGAAAGAGACCTTGAGGTGACCATAGGTAGCAAATTTACTGTGAGTTGGCAAAGTGGCCAGTCTGGGTTACAGAACACAAGAGGAGAGGGAACAGGGTGGTCTTTCCAGTCCACCCAGGGACACTGCATCTGCGAGAGTGTGCTCCTCTCCAGAACTGTAGCACCACTAAGATGAGGTCATGGGATTGCATCATTAAAGTAACTGAAAAGCAGGTTTCATTAGAGGAGCAGGGTCAGAGGCAAGGCACTGGCCAAATGTGCACTGAAGACAGAAGATTTAGTTTAATATCCCCAAACATCTCATAATTTATTAAATCAGTTTGTCCCTAAATATGAGAGAGATAGGGTTTTTTTCTTCTTCTTCTGAAACAAAACAGAGATTGTCCTGTCTTTTTCTCTGCTAAACAATTTGTGTGGAGATCCAACAGATGAGGCAGAAGTCAATTCCTTAAATTCTCTTCATGCTTTTAGATTGCAGAATTGCTGAAAGCTGTTTTATGCCTTTCAGAGGAGGGCAATTATCAAAGTGTAGATAAAAGAAATGGCATTGGAGTTAACGTGGAAGAATGCGAGAAAATCAAAGTTGAGGGCCTTTCTGACAGATGGTATGAGAAATGGCAAAATGTATTTCAGGCCTGGCAAGAAGGCTGATCTGGCTTTCCCTAAAGAATACTTATTAGTTAGTAACTGTTTAGTTGGGAGAGACAGAAATTCACTCAAACTTAAATTAATGGGGATTTCTTCTAAGAACTAGAGGGTAGGCTGAGCAGCTAAACCTCATATTTGTATAGAACTAAGGGCAAGTATGCCTCCAAGATTCAAGGCATCTACTTTCCATCTTTCTCTCTCTTTCTGAGTGTCTAGATTTTGCTCTTTTCTGGATTTTGGTTCTATTTACCTGTTTCTCTCTTCAGGGTGCTACTTTTGTCCAGCTATCTGCATCTATAAGCTCCAAACATCTGTAGTGAAATAATAGTCACACACTCTTGCATCAACATTACTGGTAATATTAAACAACCATCTGAGTTGTTGAGATCCACATCTAAATTCCATGGACAGAAGATGTGATTGGTCTAGCTGGGTCAGTTGTCTACTCCTTGTCCAATCATCCACAGGCAGATGAGTGGGGCCACAGGGCCACTCAGGAAGATGTGGCAAAGTGAACTCTCCAAAGACCTTTCACAGAAGGAAGTATAGAGGCAGGTAAGAAATAATGAACAGCCCTGGCTGGTGTAGCTCAGTGGATTGAGCTCGGGCTGGGAACCAAAGTGTCCCAGGTTCGATTCCCAGCCAGGGTACATGCCTGGGTTGCAGGCCATAACCCCCAGCAACCGCACATTGATGTTTCTCTCTCTCTCTATCTCCCTCCCTTCCCTCTCTAAAAAAAATAAATAAATAAAATCTTTAAAAAAAAAAAGAATGAACAAAATAAAGGTTTAAAAAAAGATAATTGGGTCTTTTCATTGAGAGCCTCAAATGTTAGGCTGAAGGGCTTTTATTTTTATATGGTAAGTAATTTCATTCATTTATTTAAGTGAATAATGTCAGCAAGTTAAGCAAAAAAGAGCCAAACAAAGGGTTGCTGCTATAAAATTACTCTAGCAGCAGGAGAAATCGAAGAACCTAATAATGGAAGACAGAAAGACACAAAGGCCAGTATAAAGATGGCCATAAATTTTGCTCGACAATATAAGATTTTAAACTGGATGACAGCAGTGAGAATAGAAAGAAAAAAAAAAAACCAGAAAGAAGGATTTGAGAGAATTCTGAGAGTTTGTTACTCCCCAGTTGTAGGAATCAAGATAATGAATCTATGTTAAGAACAGAGGAAAACTGTATAAATTTAGTACCCATAAATGTGTCCAAAAATAAAGGATGAGAAGCATGATGATGATATTTTGATACTAGACATGCATTTGAAGGAAATCTATGTGATAAAATCTGACACACTATTGGAATAGCAGGTCTAGAGCTGAGGAGAGAGTATAGTCTGAAGACAGGGATGAAGGACAATCCTCTTGGACTTGGTCATTATGAAAGAAAAAGGAAGAAGTTTTCCTTAAAAAGGCTGGTAGGTAATGCAAACATGTAAAATTGTTTTCACCTATTTATAAAATAGTTGTAATAAAAAGTACATTCCTCTTACTTTCTCCTCCAAAAAAGTATGGGATATCTCTTCTGGCCTGACCATAAGAATTCAGTAAAAATCTATCTTGCTGGCCTAGAAGTGAGTCCTCTTCACACAAAAGAAGGAATGAGCATGACCTCACATAGATGCCTTTCATGGTCCTTCGCTAAATTTTTGATTGTGCAATTTCTCCATTGCTAGATGATTATGCATGGCAGGCTGATTCAGAGGCCATTCTCTGCTTTGAAATGAACCCCTAGAGTGCACTAATGGGATTTTATGATATTAATGCTGAACAAAGTGGGATGAGAAATTACTTTTCTGATCTGTTTGCTCCTTGGTCATAGGGCTCAATGAGATAGTGCAAGTGGCTACTGTGAGAAAAAGAATTCACTGAGATCCTGGTCCCTTCCATGGTCCTCCTAAGTCCCTGCAGAGAATTAAGGTGGCCTTACCTTCACCATCTTTTCATCTATTCTGGTTTACTTCAAGATATTGAGTCAGCAGCTCCTATTTGTCAGGAGGGTGAATCATCTGTTACCTTCTCTATAGCCCACTTCATCCAGAATAAAAAGTCTTGTGCTATGGGGACATTTTAAACCAGAGACTATCAGCTTTATAGATCAGGCCTTATACCATTTCCTTTCCCAAATCTTTCCTTTGCCTATTTTCCTTCTCTGGCCCTTCTAGCTCCTTGACAAAAACCTACTAGTTTTGCATCCTGTGGGCAAGGAGGAAAGATGGGTTGAGCTGTAGACAAGCTGTTTATATTGGGTTGGCCAAAACATTTGTGTGTTTTTTTCCATAAAAAATAAGACACATTTTTTTCATTTTCACCAATAACTTTTTTGATTTGGACATTTTGAGTATTTTGGCTTTCTGCATGATATAATGTTGATTGTTCTTAGTTAATGACTTGATTTGATCGCTATCAACTTCAACTGCTCTACCCCACCACGGAGCATCATCCAGCAAGAAATCTCTGGCTTGAAACTTCATAAACCACTTTTCACACATTCAATTCATCACAGCACCTTCTCCATACACTGCACAAGTCTTTTCTTTTTTAATTTTGGCATTTCAGTTGAGTTTTTATCTCTCTTGAAATAATAAACCATAATATGCTGAAAATGTCACTTATTTTCTCCCATCTTCAATACTAAAATGGCTATGCAAAAACTCACCAATCTTGATAAGTTTTTTAAAATGCATGCTGATATGACATCTGTCACAATACAATCTAACAAAAATGTTTAGACTGAAGTTAAAGACAACTAAGTGCTACTAGAGCCATTTTATAGTAAAAAAAAAAAAAAACCAGAAAAAACTTTTGGCCAATCCAATACTTCTTTTGCCTTAACTACTAGGTTAACCATCCCCCACTCCCACCCCCCAATTCTATTCAACAAGAGAGACTGAAGCTGAGAACTAGGTCTGGATGCATTCTTCCCTGAACCACAGCTTTTCAGTTATTCATTTACAACTCAGGCCAAACCTGTTGTTACCTCTTTTCCTGCTAAGAGCCAATTTGCTTTCAATGTGTCCACATTAACAAAATTTCTGTGCAACCACACAGTCACACTGATTTGGCAAGTTTCTTATAAACTGGTTTTATCTCTATCATCTTTGCCTCCTGCTGTGGGAGAGGGAGAGAGGAGAAGGATGAAGAAGTGGTCTGCACTAAAGATTAGTAACCTATCGGTTACTAATTGGATCAGAGAGAAGTGGAGAACTTCAATGCCAGAGGAGTCAGCACAGGTGAGAGCTTCAGAGATTAGCAGCAGAGAGATTTGGGGCAATGCTAGGATCTGAAGAATCAAGGGTAAATAAAGCCAATGACCATTACTATTATTAGCAGACTTCCTGTGTCATTCACCCAAGAGCCACCTCTCTCCCTCAGCTCTCAGCTCCTGCCTCTAACCTCCAGGCCAGCCATGCTAACAAGGATGAGGATTCAAGTCACCTTCTCCCAAATCTTAGAGGAGGTGAGGGGCTCTGAACTAACCTCTACAGGGTGTTTCATTTAACCCTAGAAACAACCTGAGATGTAAACATTGTATTTTCAATTGAAGACAAGAAAACTAAAGGTAAAAAAAAGTAACTTGGCCAAGGTCACACAATTATTGTACTATATGTGAAAGAAGTTTAAAATTCATGCATTGTGTGGCTCATACTCTTTCTTATATGCTATACTGATTTCAAGCTTTTAAAATTAACATAAAGTTTTACATGTAAAAAATGAAAGCCTGGTGAAATGACAAGTTTTAACTATATACATATAACAAATACTAATTCATGGAGATCTTTAATTATAGAGTTAATCCAAGTAGTTTTCTGAATTTTATAAAATAATAGCACTAAGTAAGCACTCAATTGTACAGGCAATGATCTATGTTCAGAGGAATTTGACATAATACTAATATCAAAACAATTTATTTTAGGGTGAAATGTTGGTTGATAAATTGAGGTTAGAAGTAGAAATAAAAATTGTCTTCCTCCTTGATATGTTCTTTTATATCCAGGACATGGTAAAACAGAAGAAATATATTTTATGCCTATAAGAAGTTGAATTTAGAAATATGCACTGCCACAGAGTGAAAATGAAAACCTGACTCAGAAGTAATAGCCACATAAAAGATAAAAAAACTAAGTCAATGTGCTAAGTGTATCCTGGGAGTATACATTTCCATCTCCGTGGACTGAGTCCCCACAGCAGCAGTGGGGGCTTCCTCCCATCTTTACCAGGAAAGTGCATCTTTTTGCCTGCTTTCCCTTCCTCTGCATACCTGCTCCGGTGACGTGGCTGTCAGATGGCTCTGTGTTTAGGGTAGGCAGACTGACAGAACAATATGCCTTACTCAGTGCCGTGATTCTATAGAAAAATCTGTGGGAGGCATCTGAATACCTGGTAATTGAGATGATTCTGGACACATTAGGATACTTTTGTGGCAGCACAGCACAATCTGTGAACACTTTGATAAGCATTGCACTCTTAGAGAGTGTGTAGGCGGTCAAATGAATATTTTCATGCTACAAATAAATATGTGAGTGTTGTGGATTCTGCCCCTAACCCACTCTATTACCTCTCAACCATGCTATGAAAAAGGGAGGGAGAAATTTGTATGTGTATATGTGCATATATATTTATATGTATTTATGTATATATGTATACAAATGTATATGTGTATAGATATGCATATATGTATAAATACACATGTCCATTTATAAAAGTATATAGTGATGCCTAAAAAAAAATTTTAAAAAAAAGCAAAAGACATATTCTAAAATGAACAGAGGCTTTAAAATAAATCTTCAATGATGAGTTTTGGACTTGACATGTAAAGCAAGAAAGACTAACCACTGGAACATCTCTGTAGATTTGAAATACACTGCTTTGTTGATAAATGTCGGAGGGCAGGTGATTCATTTCAGAAAACTGGGTTGAAACTCTAGTTATTCCAGAAAACACCCATCATCAGCACCATGCCCTCAAATACTCTACATTGAATCATATTGTAAACTTCAGGAAGGATGACATCTAAGTGCATAGTAAGCAGCTTTAATCAATAAGACTGTATAGCTCAAGAATGATATCTAAACTCGACAGAGTTTTTGAACTCACTGGCACACAGAAGGTAGGTGAAACAATAGAGGAGAAGGAGAGTGCTCGGGAAAGACATATGTACTGGAAAGAGATGAGAACTGAGGAAAAAATCTAGAAACATTAGCATTATGGAAAAAGGGAAGGAAAAGAAGCCTTGAAGAAAACTGAAAGTGATCTTTTCAGAGGTGGAAAGTAATCAGGGGAATCCAAGAAGAGAGTTTTAAGAGGGCTTACTGGGTAGAGATCAAGGTTATTCTTTATTCTTCTGAAAAATTAATAAAGAGAGAAAACATCTTAGTGAAAAAGCCAAGGCAGGCACTAAAATTTTTTGAATACCCACTATATACCAGGCACTGAACTAACCATGTTGCATATGTGTTGGAACATGAAAACATCTCCTGAACTTGGGTTTTTATGGATAAATATTCAAGATTTTAGAACTTTTTAAAAACGTGGAGCTGTAGGTACATTTTCTGAGGAATCATGAATTCTAATTTTATCACTGCTACAAAGCTTGTACAATGACCTGGAACAAATCACTTACTTTTCTGGGATTTTGTTTTCTCATCCATAGAAGAAAATAGAGAGTTTGAAAATATTTCTAAGTTTCTATCTAACTCTGCATACACTGAATCTGGTAACTACCATCACAGTACATTGCATGCTATGTATACGTATATGGTCTAGTGGTTAATGAATCCATCAGCCAAAGATCCAGTCCTGACTCTGTGTCATTTATTTACTAATTTGTTGAGGGATCATATGGAGATTACTGGACTGTTTTCTGCTTTAGTTTCATCATGTATAAACTGCAGATGATAATGATAATGATAATAATAGTAATAATAATAATAATAATAGCTCCTTCCTTCTAAAACCATTGTGAAAATTAACATAAATAATGTTTATAAAGACCTTAGCATAGTCCCCACAACATAGTAACTACTCAATAATTATTTTGTATTTGTTGGTGGGTATATTGTGATGATTATCACAGATAACATAATTATGAACATTGAGATCTTTAAATTCCTATTTCACAATCAAGACTCAGCAGGAAAGAACCAGTCCAGTAGAAGAGGTCTTTCAGACTGCACTTGATTAATTAAAGAGCTTTAAAAGTGCTTAGATAATAGCCAATGAGTAGGCAAAAATTTTAAAAATCAACTTTGGTGCCATGTTCTTTTTCCTCTTATCCTTACTTATGTCCAGGAATTAATCTGGATTTCAATTAATAAGAGAAGGGAGTGAGTGCTACAAATTTGTGCATCACAACAACACAGTGCATTAGTGATAGTGTTGACGTATTAATCAAGGCATCTATTCATGATAACGTTCATAAAGTTAGACCATTGTCAACTTAGATTAAAACCACTCAAGGCTATGGCAGGACCACTCTTTGTTCAATCAAACTAAGATTTGTCATCCACTGTATCCTCCAGTCATGGTTATTCATAGTAGGCTTAATATTAAGCACCTGCACTGTGAAAAATACTCTTATAATAAGTACATATTTCTAATGTGTGCGCATGTGTGTGTGTGTACAATATCCAACTGCCAAATCATCCAACCTTGTGGATGAATTTAATGTGTTAGTAATTTAAGACAGATCAGGCTAGAATTCTGTGTCTCATGATTCCTTCCACTCATATCTGTATTAGGATAAAGACAGGCTGCTGTGCTGGTAAATTGTCATCTGAGCTACAAGGTTTCCTGAAGAGTAGGTAATTTGGACCATCACAGGGAATCTTAATGACCACAACACAAACACCTGTTGTTTGATTTATTTTTATTTTTGTTTTGTTTTACTGAAATGGTGCTGCACAGTGAAGTTTAGAGCTGTGGTTCTTGAATTTGGCTGCACATTAGAATCAGCAGGGGGTGTTTTAAAAATTCCAATGCACAGGTCACATCATATACCAATTAAACTAGATTTTCTGGGGCTTGGACTCAAGCTGATTAGTTTTTAAGGCTACTCAGGTGATGCTAAGCTGCAGCCAAGGTTTAAAACCAGGGCCTTGGAACCTTGCCACTCAGTGTTGCCAAAATCTGATTCATGAATTTTTATGTTAAAGGTATGTGTTTGTCATCTTTTGAATAGTGTTGTCTGTAAAGTTTTTCCTTCTTAAATTAATTGAAAGGGACAGTATTTTTAAGTTTGAAGTTCCATGTTCTATGACCCTAGCTAGGTAAACATGAGTTCATGCAATGTGGTATGTGCTTTGACTTAGATCATCACTTTTTGTTTGTTTGTGTGTTTTGTTTTTAAGTGTATTTTATTAATTATGCTATTACCGTTGTCCCAATTTTTTCTCCCCTTTATCCCCCCTTCGCTCTGCACCCCTCAACCATCCAGCATTCCTAGCCCCCTTGGTTCATGTCCATGGGTTGTACATATAAGTTATTTGACTTCTTTATTTCATATACTATTCTTAACCCCCTCATCCTGTCTATTTTATGCCTACCTCTTATGCTTCTTATTCCCTGTACCTTTTCACCCATTCTCCCCTCTTCCCCTCCCCACTGATAACTCTCCATGTGATGTCCATTTCTGTGATTCTGTCCTTGTTTTAGTTGTTTGCTTAGTTTTTGTTTTTTAGGTTCAGTTGTCGATAATTGTGAGTTTGTTGTCATTTTGCTGTTCATAGTTTTGATCTTCTATGCCTTAGATAAGTCACTTTAACATTTCATAGAGTAAGGGCTTGGTGATGATGAACTCCCTTAATTTGACCTTATCTGGGAAGCACTTTATTTGCCTTTCCATTCTAAATGATAACTTTGCTGGCTAGAGTAATCTTGGATGTAGGTCCTTGCCTTTCATGACTTTGAATACTTCATTCCAGTCACTTATTGCCTGCAAGGTTTCTTTTGGAAATCAGCCGATGGTCTTATGGGAACTCCTTTGTAGGTAACTGTCTCCTTTTCTCTTGCTGCTTTTAAGATTCTCTCCTTATCTTTAATCTTGGGTAATGTAATTATGTTGTGCCTTGGTGTGTGCTTCCTTGGGTCCAATCTTTATGGACTCTCTGGGCTTCCTGGACTTCCTGGAAGTCTATTTCCTTTGTCAGATTGGGGGAGTTTTCCTTCATTATTTGTTCAAATAAATTTTCACTTTCTTTCTCTTCCTCTTCTTTTTCTGGCATCCTTATGGTTCAGATGTTGGAGCACTTAAAGTTGTCCCAGAGGTTCTTCAGCCTCTCCTCATTTTTTTGAATTCTTATTTCTTCATTCTGTTCCAGTTGGATGTTTATTTCTTCCTTTTGTTCCAACTCGTTGAATTCAGTCCCGGTTTCCTTCCCTTCAGTGTTGGTTCCCTATATATTCTCCTTTATTTCATTTTATATAGCCTTCATTTTGTGACTGTGCTCAATCAATTCTGTGAGCATCCTGATTAGCAGTGTTTTGGACTCTGCAGCTGATAGGTTGTCTATCTCCTCATCACTTTGCTCTTTCTCTGGTGTTTTGATCTGTTCTTTCATTTGGACCATATTTTTTTGTCTCGGTGTGCATGATATGTTGTAAGGCAGTGGAACCTTAGGTATTTGCCAGGGCAACCCTCTTTCCTGCCAGTGTGATGCTGTCTGTGAGAGAGGGGTTAGAGAGGGAACAATGATGCTCTCTCACTCCTCTCTAGCTGCACTTTCCAACAAACCCTCCTGTGAGATTGGGAGTATTTCCCACCTTTGTAACCACCACAGGATTTTACAGCAAGAGGTTTAGGGTCTTTAGTTTCCCTGTCAGCCAGCCCCTGCCTCGCCCTCCCAATCTGCTACTGGCCCAGATGAAAGTTTCTTTAACTCCTTGGTTGTTGGAGTTCCATGCAGTTTTGTGTTTTTTTATTGTTTTTATATTGGTTGTTATCCTTCTTTTCATTATGCAAGGAAGCAAAGTGTTTCTCCCTACACCTCCATCTTGGCCAGAACTCTTAGATCATTGCTTTTTATTGATATTTAAGAATCACCTGAGGAGGCTGTGATATGTGTGAATTCCAGGTCCCTTTACCCATAATTTCTGATTTAAGCCTGAGGTAGGTCCTCAATACACGTGTGTGTTTTTAGCCAACAGCCCCTTTGTAGGATTGGGACATTATGAAGTTGCAGAAATTTGGGATCTACTGCTGAGTCCTCTGATCCAGAGGCTAAAGGTAAGCTCTCACTTTATAACAAATCATCCCAATACTTAATGGATTGAAACCATTTATTGCCCTGGCTAGCATGGCTCAGTGGGTTGAGCATCATCCCACAAAATCAAAAGCCACCACTTGGATTCCTGGTCAGGGCACATACCTGTGTTGTGGGCCTGGTTCCTAGATGGGGCATGTATGAGAGGCAACTGATCAATGTTTCTCTCACACATCAATATTTATCTCCCTCTCTTTCTCCCTACCTTCCCCTCTTTCTAAATTAGAAATTTATTATTTCTAATAAAATAAATAAATAAAATTCTTTTTTTTGCCTTTTTTTTTGCCGACCTAGTTAAAATAAATAAATAAAATTCTAAAAAACCCTAAAAAAATATTATTGCTGAGAAGTCTTTGGAAACTTCTTCTGGTCCCAACTGGCTTCAGTCAGCCATCTGTGGTCATCTGGGTATTGGCTTTGCTGAAGTTGGCTGGATTCCCTCACATTTCGGAGGCTGGCTGGCTTCTCTCAAGTCTGTTGCTTGGTTTAGGACAGCCTTGGTTCTTCCTCATGTTTCTCCTACATCTCTCTAGCAGGCTAGCCCAGGATTACTCACAGCAAACGAAGCAGAGCAAGAGAAAGCAAAAGCCTACAAGACAGGCCATCTCCTCTGCCACATTCTATTGGCCAAAGCAAGTGCAAAGCCAGTCTAGATTAGGAAATAGACTCCACCTCTTAAGGGGAGGAGTTCCAAAGTCATATTACAAAGGACATGGACTCAGGAAGGGGTCAAAAACTACAGCCATTTTTGCAATAGACCCACCATATTCAGACACCTATTTTTTAAAACATTCTAATGTATATTATTTCATGTAATTGTCAGTGTGATCCTGCAGAATGTGTTATTAGCTACATTTTACTGAAAACGGAGGACTGCAGGGATCCTAGAGGATGGTAAAACAGTTGCAAATGGTGTGTAGGGACAGACTTCAGGTAAAATTTGCAAATAAATATTTTAACTTAAGTGAGCAGCAGCATATGAGGCCATTACCAGTTTGGCAGTGAGAGTGTATTAAAGTGTAAACACGCTGGTTTTGTGAGATGGAGGTATTTTATGAAAGAAGACATGGCACTCAAGATTCTCTTTCATTTAGACCTCACTGCCTTCTTTTGGACCCCATTCCTCATTTTATCAGATTTTGACACAGTGGGGCATACGCAGCTGATGCCTGATGCTTCTGTTCAGCTCCATCTCAGGATGGGGAACTGGAGGATTATACCACTTGACCTTTGGGGAGAAATTGCTTAGTGATCTAGTTAATTGCAGTTGCAAGGAAGACTGTCAAACATTTATCCTAACCGGAATCATTATGTAATATCAGTTTGTGTTTTAAAGCCTCTGCAAGAAAAAGTTAACTTTTATAAAGGGAAAAAAATACATAGCCGTGAGGGACAGGAACTACACCAGCCCCATTTAACTTGCTGTGTCATTTCTCATCTCTGCTTTTCTTATCTCAGTAGTTAAAGCTGGATCCTACCCCCTCCTTACAGAATGGAGAGGGAAAAGCTCTATTTTTATATGGCCAGGCAGAACTGCCTTTTCAGCGTATCAAAGCAAGTGAACAAAATGGTTTCTCAGATAAAATCAGAGCTCATTTTAGACATAATGCCAGTTTTTGCTTTCCTGCCTTAGGGAGTGTGTTATAAGAGAATGGTGTAAAATACTTTAATGCTCTTTTGTACTTTTTTGACATGTCTTGCACAATTAATTCTGTAGCAATTCAATGTTAGTTTCTTACTGGGGAGTGATTTTACTTTGTTTCTGAGCTTCTGACTTCACAGAGGTGTCAACAGAGCACTGGATATTTAGGGAACTTGGGTTAGAGATCAGAGGAGTAGACCTGATCCCAGGTTTTATTTGCTGTGAGACTGTGAGATCCTTAGGAGAGTACAGCATGTACTTTCTTCATCTTGTGTTTTAGTTCAATGCCTGACAGCTCAAAGTAGGGTAGGAGTTGTAGATCAGAGATTAGAATCTGCAAACAGACATCCTACAAAAAGATACACCTGAGTATGCAGGAAATTGTGAGGAATTGTGTCTTTTGTAGTATGGAAATGGACTTCTTGAGTTTGGTTTCTGTTTGTGTCATGTGCTGAGTGACCTTGGGCAAGTTACATAACTTCTCTGAGCTTTTATGTGCTCACCTATAAATGGGAGTAAAAATAATACTACTTCATATCATTGTGAGGATTCAGTGTGGCAATATATACAAAATAATTAGACCAGTGCCTAGAGGACCTAGTATTGTACTTAATAAATAGTTATCATTGCTCAATAAATATATGAGAAAGAGCTATTATATTAATATCATACAATCTGACTATAGATTACATTAAATGGAAGATTTCCTAAGGGAAGGGAGGGTAATTTTTAGGACCTGAAGAAACAGTATTAATAATTAATTTACTTTTTTCTATACACTGTTTCCTTATTTTTCCTGTTTATTGAATCTCTAAGTTTTATTTAGCTTTTTCTTAGTGCATATAAATGCATTTTCACAGTTCCTTCCCATAGTTCCTTCCTCCACTTAACATAATTTATAGTTCAATTACATAATATTTGTATAAGCTTACAATTAGCAATTATTATGGCTTTTATTTAATTTATGCTCTTAATTTATTTTGAACTATTTATTTAATTGGGATTATTCATGGATCACCCAAACTTAAAGAGTATCTATATTCTTCCTGAAAATCTTTTGTTTGTTTTAAAAAATAATATTAAATGTAGAAACTCTCAAACTACCTTTTTAGAAAGAGAGGCAGAAAAAGGAAGAGGGTTTGGACTTTGGAATTACAGTGGGGTGCAAATCTCAGGTCTTCTAAGAGAGGCTTAAAATTATCTGATTTCTCTGAATCTCAATTTCCTTCTTTCTCAAAGAGGACTGTAATAACTTTACAAGATTGCTATGGTGCCTGGCACACAATAGGTACTCTGTGAAAAATAGCTTCTAAAAGAACTAGTTTGCTAGACAAAGGGATTCATATTGGGTAGACAGTAGTTGCTAAATGAAGGGACACATAGATAAAATATATATATGCACATACATATATAGATAAAATATATGTATACACATATAAATGTGGATATATAGATATTAATATATACACACACACATACATATATATATATATATGTATATATTTCTTTTTTCATTCTAGTAAATCGGGATTAAAATCACAGAGGAGCCCTGCTATACTACCATGTGATTGCCATGTCACTCCTATGATTGGGGAGGGGGCAGATGAATGACAGCAGAGAAAGGAGCTAGAAGAGCCAGACTGAAGGTGGATCAAGGGTACAACCTCAGCAAAGTGAAGGTGCTAATTTAAGAAGCGTGAGGTCACTTCATGCTTTGATCTTGTTTGCTGACCCTCCACCAAGCCTTCCATGGGGGCAATTTCTCCTTATTCTTTTGAGCCTTGGTAGACTCTAACCTAATGGAGAAGGCAGACACAGGGAGAGAAATGACATACCAAATAAACCCCTTTTCCCAGAATGTGACATTTCTACACTCCTTCTCTTTCAGATGTGGGGAAAGCTGGCTTGCCCCCTGGGAGGGATGAGCACTTTCTTTCCCCTCCCAGATCTGGGAGCAAGCACCTGCCACGCTTACGCTCATCTCCTCCTGCACCACTCCCCCCCTCTTCAGCTCCTCAAGGTTTCTTCCCTAATGGAAGAGAAGGTGAGCATGAAAGGAAATGCTAAGGGTCCATGAATATTTCAAAGGGAAAAGCCAAGGGACTCCATTAAACCCTGTATACTCTTCTGTAAATGTAGACAGAGGCTGAATAATGAAATGCTCAGAGGTACTAAGGCAATTTCAGAACAAAACAAGCAGATATAAAATAAAAAGCTTCTCACTACGACAAAATCTCCATTTTCTCTCTAGCCTGAAATCTTGGTCAGTTCTTTTTTTTTATTTTTTAAAGATTTTATTTATTTATTTTTAGAGAGGGAAGGGAGGGAGAAGGAGAGAGAGAGAAACATCAATGTGCGGTTGCTGGGGGCCGTGGCCTGCAACCCAGGCATGTACCCTGACTGGGAATCAAACCTGCGATGCTTTGGTTCGCAGCCTGTGCTCAATCCATTGAGCTACGCCTGCCAGGGCTTGGTCAGTTCTTTTTAGACCTCCAACATCTTTGTGCCTATCACTACAAAGAGGCGTAGGAGGCCACATAGCTCAGTGGTTATAAACAAACCTTTCTCTCCAAGAATCCTGGTTGGAATCCAGTTTCTCAGGTTGACTGGCTACATTACTTTGAAGGTATTTTATCTCCATATCAAGATGAAGAAATTCAGAATCAGGAAGGTAGTGGGATGCCATTCCCTTTAGATTAGTGTGATGAGAGTTAGATATGGCAAAGCACATAAAGCTCAGAGCGCAGACTAATTACTTATTGTTTCTTTTTTATTATGTATTCCCTTCATATTTTTTCTATATTAAAAAAAACCTATCTTACTCTCCCAAGTTCTTTCCAAACCACAGCTGTACAACGTTAAGCCCCACCCATTGGTCAGGTGGGCAGCAGCCCTGGCATTCCCAGTGGCAAGCTGCCAGAGTCCACCCCACAGACTCACATGTGGTAGCAGACCCAGTTCTCTTCCTAATTGCCCTGGAGGAATCAGACTTTTAAGCCCATGCATGCATGTGACAGGCTAAGAAAGCCTTTATTAATGGCCCTGTGCACTGTCAAGACCAGTTAAGTCAGTAGGTGATACCTTCTGCTTTCTGGATTGCGGGAAAAACGTGCCTCTTCTTTCTCCTTCTTTAGCTATCTCCACACAATATAAAAATCGCTTTTGAGTTGTCGGATGGTCCATGATTGTAATTAACCACTCAGAGCCCAAGTGGATATCTCTCTTTTGAGTTCTTGCATTGCTGGAGTAGGAAAAATAACTATTTTGCCACTGATGATCTCTGTGGGAGCTCCTTGAGGTCAGAGACGGCATAGGCACTGACTAAGATGTTTTGGAATCAGTAGATCTGTAAAATATTTTCTTATTACAGAATTTTCTCTGAGCCATTGAAAAGCCACTATAATTTCTATTCACAAATGGTCTCAATCAGTTCAGTGTGCTATAACAAAATACCATAGACTGGGTGGCTTATAAACAATGGTTATTTCTCAGAGTTCTGGAGGCTGGAGGTCCAAGATCAAGGCACTGACATAGTCAGGTTCTGGTGAAGACCCTCTGCTGGTTTGTAGACTGCTGACTTCTCACTTTGTCCTTACCTGATGGAAGGGGCTAGGAGTTCTGTGGGGCCTCTAGTATTAGAGCACCGATTCAGTTCATGAGGGCTCCACCTTTAAGACCTAAGTACCTCCTAAAGGCCCTACCTCCTCCTCATACTATCACAAGGGGAGGGTAGGATTTCAACACATGAATTTTGGGGAGGACACAAATTTTTCAGTCCACAATACAAATATTATTGTATGACTACTTATGTGTCAGCTTCAGTACCAGCTGCTGTCTGTGTAGAGAACATTAGGTCCCTGCCCTTAGTTTCTTAGAGGCTAATAGATGACCAAATTTAGCATCGTGTAGGCAACTAACTGGATAGAAAACTAAATGGGTGCCTGCAACACAGTGGAGTGCTAGCACATAAGTTAACTGACACAGCAAGCTAAGACACATGTGGGAGGAGCCCTCAAGCACATTGGGGCAGTCGAGAAAAACCTCCAAGAAGTGGCAGCATCTGAACTGAATCCTGAGATATGAGTAAG
Organism: Phyllostomus hastatus; assembly: GCF_019186645.2. Taxonomy (NCBI): domain Eukaryota; kingdom Metazoa; phylum Chordata; class Mammalia; order Chiroptera; family Phyllostomidae; genus Phyllostomus; species Phyllostomus hastatus. The sequence goes on along the minus strand of NW_025333977.1, from coordinate 83,540,392 downwards.
AATGAACCAATTGTTTGGAACACTACACAACTAGTTTCATTAGAGCAAATTCTTTCAAATAAAGTGTTATGTTTTTTATCTCAAATCTCATCTTTTTATGAAGATTCCTGACCATCACAAATTAACCTCTCCTGTGTTTGATCTTCTATAGCTCATGAAGAACTTCTATAGAACCAAATCTTATATTGCTGTTTCATAATGATTTCAAGTTGTTTCACTTTCAGTAAAACCATAGGCTTGTCAAGAGTAGGGGTTTTATGAATGTGAATTTTACATTTTTAATATTCCTGTGAGTTTTTGTCAAAGGTCCCCTATCTGAGAGATAAAACCACAGGTTCCACTCCTGACTCTGAAAGTGTTTGCATGATTTGCTGAAGTTCTCATGAATAGCAATTGCCAATTTCAGTTGCCCCATCTATAAACTGGGATAACATCACTCTTCCAACCACCTCATAGGCATGTGTAATATTAATGACAGAATACTTCCAAAATGCTTCTTAAATGCTATAAAACTGGTTTCTTGAACATACCTCTTGATAATTGCCTTTTACTGAATACAATGCTAGGCACTGTATTTACTGCTACTGGTACCAGTCAGGATGGGTGAGATTAGGCTGTGATAATGAACATGACCCAAGCCTCAGTGACTTAAGGTATATTCTAAGGTATATTCTTGATTATTTAACGTGTCCCTCCTAGATTGAGGAGGTCAGGGAATGGGTGCTTTGCTTTTGTAGTCACTCAGGGAAATGAGCTGTTGTTGGCCAGCAAGCATCTCAAGTACTAACAATTTCAGAGACAGAAAGAAAGAATTTGAGAGTCTCATATGGGCACATAGTACTTTCTTCTGCCAAGAAGTCATTAATACCTGCAACCAATGGCCATAACTAGTCCCATGGCTTCCGTACAGCCAAAGGGAGAGCAAGAAGTACAATGTTAGCATGTGGCCAGAAAGCAGAGAGTCATAAAGCTGGTGAATAGCAGGAGAATTGTGGTAGACTAGTTGGTCAACAGCTTTTGAGTGTCTCACAGTGTAATGAAGAAGATGGATACACAAATAATGCACCATGACTGTAAGGAAAGGTAACTTTATGTAACTAAGGGACACAGATACTGGACTTACTCATTTATTCAAAAAACAATGATTGAGCACCTACACTATGCTAGGAACAAGGGATCCCAAGAGCCCAATCCCAGCTTTCAAGGAACATATGGTTTTAACAAGTTAAAGAAAGAAACTAGAAGAGTGTGAATTAAGTTCTACCTTTATGCCAAGCTCAAGGGTGTATTTCTGATTTAATTCTCACCATCAATCCTACAAAAGTGCTAGTGTTCTCATATTGCATGTAACCTAGTCATTTTTAACATCCTTATGTTATGGTGACAGAGCTGAAATTGGAACCAGTTTTGTCTATTCCAAATCAGTGGTCTTTTCACCATACTGTGCTGACTCATTGGTCAAAGAAAGAAAATGAATAAGCAGCAAATTGCAGCATGGGAAATATTATAGCCACACAAACAGTATACACACTGTGTACTCTGTGGGCCCTGTAGAGGCAACTAAATGCCTGGGGAGTGCCTGAAAAGCTTCTCCATGGAGGTGACATTTTTAGCTGGGGCTTTCAAAAGATGAGTCAATATTTTCCATGCAGAAATCAATTTGATCCATGCAGTAATAAATGGGGTTTAAAGAGGCAAACAGCCAAGTTGTTTATCTAATGTCAAATGTCCTTACAATCACTCATTTCCATTTGTCTGCCTTGCCACCAGCATCCTTCTAAATTCTCAGACTCGTAACCCTCCAGCCACCCTCACTTTCTCTTTTTCACCCTTTATATCTCATTGGCAATCTACCGCCAGCTTCTGGTAAATTCTTTCCTGTGTTATTTCTCAGGAGTCCACTGCATGACCAACTCCCAAATAGGGTGGGTATCTGCAGGAGCGCCTGCTGCCTGGTTCAATCATGGACTTCCTATCTGCTTCCATCGCTGAAGTAGACAGGACTGCAAAGCAAGTCAATATCACTGGAGTAGGGCAAAGCTGTTTTTCTCATCCAGCTTCAGCAACTGCCAATTTATCTCTGGCTGATGCTGGCAAAGGAAGGAGGAAGAATGAAATGTGATTGTTTCTGAAGGGGTAAGCTGAAACTTGAGTAAGAGTGAAGGAAACCCTGCTTAAATATGATACTTCAGCATTTCCCTGCAGATGTCTCCTTCATTTGGCCCCTCACAGAAATGTAAGAGAAGACTTGTCTGTTTTTAAATTATCATTTTCTAAATGAGCCCACTTAATGCAGGAGAGATAAAAAGAATAAGTATAGAACACTAATATATATTTAGAGGATTCTGGATTTGTGTTTTGCTAACTCTCTTTTACTTATTTTGGCCCAAAATTTCAGGAAACAAATCTTTCATCTTATTTTTTTGAATATATAATCTCTATTGTATATATATTTCCCATTATCATTAGTCCCCTTATGCCCTCCACCCCCCAGCAATCACCACACTATAAAATTTTTATTTATTGATTTTTTTTTTTCTGTAGAGAGAGAGAGAGATTTGTTGTTCCAATTATTTATGCTTTCATTGGTTGATTCTTGTATGGGCCCTGACTGGAGATCGAATCCACAACCTTGGCATATCTTTAACCAACTGCCCTACCCAGTCAGGGCTGCTCACTCTCTCAACTATTCAACCTGGTCACACCAAGCGGAACACATTCTTTTCTTTCCCCAGTGGTCAGCATTATAAATTTTATCATCAGCAGAAAATCCAGCTATCCTTTCTTTTACTTATGATAAAGAATGAAATTAAGACCAAGCAATTAGAAATCATCTGGAAATTTTGTCAGTGATGCATGATTCAGCTTGCTATTACCTTGTTTAACTTGAGAATGCTCTCAGGCATGGAGGAAGGTGCCATTTTGCAGATGGCATTATGTTTACTCAAGTTTTCTAAGCAATTTCATTTTAAGCAAATATTAAGTAGTTTTAGTAAACATGGAAGATGGCCTCTAAATTAGGTTGGAGATGTTTAAAAAATTCTCCAATATGAGATTGTGGTGAGTCTTTTTATTTTTATTTTTATTTTTTTATTTTAATCATTGTTCAAGTACAGTTTTCTTTCTTTTACTCCCAATCCAGCCCACCCACCCAACCCTTCCATTACCACCCACCCCTAGTTTTTCTGTCTGTGTCCTTTAAATTTGTTCCTGTAAACCCTTCCCATTCTCCCCTGAAATTCCCTCTTCTCTCCCCTCTGTTCACTGTCAGCCTGTCCTCTATTTAAGTGTCTTTGATTATATTTTGCTTGTTTCTTTGTTTTGTTGTTTAGGTTCTTGTTAAAGGTGAGATCATATGGTATTTGTCTTTCACTGCCTGGCTTATTTCACTTAGCATAATACTTTCCAGCTCCATCCAAGCTGTTGCAAAGGGTAGGAGCTCCTTCTTTCTTTCTGCTGCATAGAATTCCATTGTGTAAATGTACCATAGTTTTTTGATCCATTCATTTACTGATGAGCATCTAGGTTGCTTCCAGCACCTAGCTATTGTAAATTGTGCTGCTATGAACATCGGGGTGCAAAGGTTCTTATGTATTGGTGTTTTAGTGTTCTTAGGATACAGTCCCAGCAGTGGAATTGCTGGGTCAAAAGGCAGATCCATTTTTAGTTTTCTGAGGAAGTTCCATACTGCTTTCCATAGTGGTTGTACCATTCTGCAGTCCCACCAACAGTGCACTAGGGACCCCTTTTCTCCACAACCTCTCCAACACTTGTTGTTTGTTGCTTTGTTTATGATGGTCATTCTGTCTGGTTTGAAGTGGTATCTCATTGTGGTTTTAATTTGCATCTCCCTGATAGCTAGTGATATTGAACATTGTTTCATGTGTCTTTGGATCTTCTGTATGTCCTCCTTGGAGAAGTGTCTGTTCAAGTCCTTTGCCCATTTTTTAATTGGGTTGCTTGTCTTAGAGTGGAGTCGTGTAAGTTCTTTATATATTTTAGAGATTAAACCCTTGTCTGAGGTATCATTGGCAAATATGTTTTCCCGTAGAGTTGGTTCTCTTTTTATTTTGATACTGTTTTCTTTAGCTGTGCAGAAGTTTTTTATTTTGATGAGGTCCCATTTGTTTATTCTTTCCTTTATGTCCCTTGCTCTAGGGGACACATCAATAAAAATATTGCTGCATTGGAATATCTGAGATTTTCCTGCCTGTGTTCTCCTCTGGGACTTTAATGGTGTCAAGACTTACATTTAAATCCTTTATCCACCTTGAATTTATTTTTGTGTATGGTGTAAGTTGGTGGTCAACTCTCCTTTTTTTGCATGTAGCTGTCCAGTTCTCCCAACGCCGTTTGTTGAAGAGGCTATTTTTACTCCATTTTATGTTGCTGCCTCCTTTGTCAAATATTAATTGACCATAGAGACTTGGGTTTATTTCTAGGCTCTCTGTTCTGTTCCATTGGTCCATGTGTCTGTCTTTATGCCAGTACCAGGCTGTTTTCATTACAGTGGCCTTGTAGTATAGTTTAGTGTCAGGTATTGTGATCCCTCCTACTTTACTCTTCTTTCTCAAAATTGCAGCAGCTATTCGGGGCTGAAAATTTATATGGAACCATCCGTTTACGGTTCCATATAAATTTTTGAAGTGTTGGTTCTATGTCTGTGAAATAAGCCATTGGTACTTTAATAGGTATTGCATTGAATGTGTACATTGCTTTGGGTAGTATGGACATTTTGATGATATTAATTCTTCCAATCCATGAACACGGTATATGTTTTCATTTGTTTGTGTCTTCCTTGATTTCTTTCCTGAGTGTTATGTAGTTTTCTGAATACAGGTCTTTTACCTCTTTGGTTAGGTTTATTCCTAGATATTTTATTTTTCTTTTTGCTATTTCAAATGGGATTTTTTTTTTAATTTCTGCTTCTGGTGTTTTATTGTTGGTGTACAGAAGTGCCTTTGATTTCTGGATATTGACTTTGTATCCGGCTGTTTTGCCAAATTCATTTATTAGGTCAAGCAGTTTTTTGGTGGAGTTTATAGGATTTTCTATGTACACTATCATGTCATCTGCAAACAGTGACAGTTTTGTTTCCTCCTTTCCGATTTGGATGCCTTTTATTTCTTTTTCTTGTCTGATTGCTGTGGCTAAAACTTCCAGTACTATATTGAATAGAAGTGGCGAAAGTGGACAGTCTTGTCTTGTTCCTGATCTTAGTGGAAAAGATTTTCATTTTTGCCCATTGAGTATGATGTTGGCTGTAGGTCTCTCATATATGGCCTTTATTGTGTTGAGGAATGCTCCCTCTATTCCCACTTTGCTGAGTGTTTTTATCATAAATGGGTGCTGTACGTTATCAAATGCTTTTTCTGCATCTATTGATATGATCATATGGTTTTTGTCTTTGCTTTTGTTTATGTGATGTATTACATTTACTGATTTGCGAATATTGTACAATCCTTGCATCCCTGGAATGAATCCCACTTGGTCATGGTGTATGATCTTTTTAATGTATTGTTGGATGTGGTTTGCCAGTATTTTGTTGACAATCTTAGCATCAATGTTCATCAGCAATATCGGCCTGAAATTTTCTTTCTTTGTTGTATCTTTATCTGGTTTTGGAATTAGGATGATGTTGGCCTCATAAAAAGAGTTTGGGAGTCTCCCATCTTTTTGGATTTTATGGAATAGTCTGTGAAGGATAGGTGTTAGCTCTTCCTTAACTGCTTTGTAGAATTCTCCTCTGAAACCATCTGGTCCAGGGCTTTGTGTGTTGGGAGTTTTTTGATTACTGCTTCAATCTCTTTTGCTGTTATTGGTTTGTTCAGGCTTTCTGCTTCTTTTTCACTGAGTTTTGGAAGATTATATTTTTCTAGAAATTTGTCCATTTCACCTAGGTTTTCAAATTTCTTGGCATACGGTTCTTCATAGTAATTTCTTACAATCCTTTGTATTTCTGTGGTATCTGTTGTGATCTCTCCTCTTTCATTTCTGATTGTGTTTATTTGGGTCTTCTATCTTTTTTTCTTGATGAGTCTGCTTAAAGGCTTGTCGATTTTGTTTATCTTTTCAAAGAACCAGCTCTTGGATTCATTGATCCTTAGAATTGTGCTTTAGTCTCTATGTCATTTAATTCTGCTCTGATCTTGGTTATTTCCTTCCTTCTGCTTGCTCTGGGCTGTCTTTGTTGTTGTTCCTCGAGTTCTTGTAGACATAGGGTTAGGTTGTTTGTTGAAATGTTTCTAACTTTTTTAGGTAGGCCTGTATCACTATGAACTTCCCTCTCAGGACTGCCTTGGCTGTGTCCCATAAGTTTTGGGTTGTTGTGTTTGCTTTCATTTGTTTCCAGAAACCTTTTAATTTCTTCCCTAATTTCATTCTTGACCCATTCATTGTTTAATAGCATGCTATTTAATCTCCATGATTTTCAGTGTTTGGGGTTTTTTTCCCTTGGGGTTGGTTTCTAGCTTCAGTCCCTTGTGGTTCAAGAAAATGCTTGGTATGATTTCAATTTTCTTGAAATTGTTGAGGCTTGTTTTGTGTCCTATCATGTGGTCTATTTTGAAAATGTTTTGTGTACATTTGAAAAGGATGTGTATTTAGCTTCTTTGGGATGGAGGGCTCTGTATATATCAGTAAAGTCCATTTCATCTAGGGTATTGTCCAATGCCGCTATATCTTTGTTGATATTTTGTTTGGAAGATCTGTCCATTTTTAACAGTGGGGTGTTAAAATCCCCCACTATAATTGTGTTGCTGTCAATATCTTTCTTGAAGTCCTCTAAGATTTTCTTTATGTATTTTGGTGCTCCTATGTTGGGTGCATATATATTTACAATATTTATGTCTTCTTGGTGGATTCTTCCCTTGAGTATTATGAAGTGACCTTCTGGGTCTCTCTTTACGGACCTTTTTTGGAAGTCTATTTTGTATGATATGAATATTGCTACCCCGGGTTTTTTTTTTCCTGTCCATTTGCTTGGAAAATTTGTTTCCAGCCCTTCACTTTCAGCCTGTGTAGGTCTTTTATCTTGAGGTGGGTCTCTTGTAGGCAGCATATATGTGGGTCATGTTTTCTTATCCATTCAGCTATTCTATGTCTTTTGATTGGAGCATTTAATCCATTTACATTTAAGGTTATTATTGATAGGTACTTATTCATTGTCTTTTATGTACGTGTGTCCCTCTCTCTCTCTCTCTGTTTTTCTTCCTTTCCTTAAAGCAGTCCCTTTAGAATCTCTTGCAGGGCTGGTTTGGTGGAGGTGTATTCTTTTAGACTTCTTTTGTCTGGGAAGCTTCTTATTTGGACTTCTATCTTGATTGAGAGCCTAGCTGGGTAAAGTAGCCTTTGTTGCGGACCTCTGGTTCTCATTACTTGGAATATTTCTTGCCATTCTCTTCTGGCTTGGAGTGTTTCCATTGAGAAGTCAGCTGTTAGCCTTATTGGGGCTCCCTTGTATGTTACTTCCTGTTTTTTCCCTTGCTGCCTTTAAGATTCTCCCTTTGTCTTGAAATTTTGCCATTTTAATTATGATGTGTCTTGAGGTGGGCCTCTTTGGGTTCCTCTTGATTGGGACTCTCTGTGTTTCCTGGATTTGTGTGACTTTTTCTCTCATCAAATTAGAGAAGTTTTCCATCATTACTTTTTCAAATAGGTTTTCTAGCCCTTGCTCTTCTTCTCCTCCTTCTGGTATCCCCATTATATGGATATTACTACGTTTTGTATTGTCTTGCATTTCTCTTAATCCCTCTTCATTCTTTCTGAGCCTCTTTTCCTTTTCTTGCTCTTTCTGGGTGTTCTTTTCTACTTTGTCCTCCAATTCGCTAATCCGGTCTTCTGCTTCATCAATCCTGCTTTTCATTCCTTCTACTGTGTTCTTCAGTTCAGAAGTTGTATTCTTCATTTCCTCTTGGCCCTTATTGATAGTTTCTATTTCCTTTTTCATGTTGATATAGTTTGCAGTGAGATTGTTGTATTTTCCCTGTAGTTTCTGGTAGCTCATTGTGAGTTCATTGAGCTTCCTGATAATCATTGTTTTGAAATCTGACAGTTGAGTTGCCTTTATTTCATTTAGCATTTTTTTCTGAGGCTTCCTCCTTTCCCTTCATTTGGGGATTGTTTCTTTGTTTTCTCATTGTTTGTGAGACTCTTCTTGTTAGCCTCTGTTTCTTAAATTGATCTGTTCTTGTTCCCTGATTATGGTGTAAACTTCTGTAGTAGAATACCTGTGAGATTCAGTGGTGCAGTTTCCTTTGTGTATCCTGGTGTTCACAGCTTCCCCCTACTCTTTTTTGTGATCAGTTGGAGGAGTAAGGCAAAATGGTTTAAGACAGCAAGACAGTATTCTATGATATTTACATTAGCAGCCAGTAGAGAAGAGATGGGATATCCTTTGGCTACTTATAGTGTTAACCGTGATCTTCCACCCCACTATCCATGTTTTAGAAAGGATGGAAAGAAGATAAGACTCTTACTGGGGACAAAAGGATTGTTAATTGGATCTGGAAAACTGTGAGGCTGTGGGAGGTCAGATTCTGAGGTAGGGTGGGAATAAAGATTAGTAAATAGGAGTAGTGTGTAAAGGAATAAAGACAACCCCCACAATAATATAGTTCAGGAAATTGCGATGTGGGCTGAGATCAGGGAGGGGTGTTGAGAAGTATTTACAATTATATGAACTAGGTCTTGTTTACAGTAATATTAAAGCAACAATCATGTGGCAGAATCTATGAGATCTAGATAACAAGAATAAGGAGTATAGAACCTTGAGAGGTGTACTAATGGAACACAAATGAAGGATAGTAAATTATCAACACACTGTGACTGAGATAACAGGGGGAACCTATCAAATGACAGTATAACCAGCAAAGCAAAGAAGAATATACAGAAAGAAAAAGAATACCAAAATACTATTAAAATAAAAAATGTCAGAAAAGTGAGAAAAAGATAATACAAATTTGCAGTAACTTGCAAGCTCGAAAAAAAAAGGGGGAAAAAGCAGAAGGTGGAACGCAGGAGAGATAAATTTGGAATGGAAGGAATAATACTGGGATGAAAGGAAGAGAAACATAAGGAATTGAGAGATATAAAAATAATAAGAATTAAAAAATAAAGTCACTTAAAAAAACAAGATAAAATCAAACAATCAACCAACAACAACAGCCAAAAAAAAAAAAAAAGAGCAAAAAATAAAAAGCCAAAAAAAACCCCACCTCTTTTTGGTTTCTAACTGGCCAGACCAGTTTTCTGGTCTTTGCTGGCTTCAGCAGGCTGAGGGGCCTTTGGAATGCTTGTCACTCTTCCCAGTTAAAACTCAGTCTCTTGGTTACTGTCTCCAAGGCAAGCAGGGTGCTCTCCCCAGAGCCAATCCGACTTGCCCCTGTAGGACCCTGGGAGCTCCTGAGCACCTCTCTGGAGCTCACTGCTGCGGCCTCCTGGGCTCTGGGCCCCTGCAGAGATCCTGCGTCTTTTCTGGGTTCATGGTGCAAGCTCCGGGGATCGCAAGCAGATGAGCCCTTCCCCCAAATTTCACCGCAGGGGGCTCTATGTTCTCAGGAAGTACCCGCATCTTTTCTGGATTCACAGTGCAAGCTCCAGGGATTGCGAAGGGGCGCACACTTCCACCAGTTTCCCTGTTGCTGGTTCTAGGAACCCCCAAAGTGTGGGGTCCCTTCTGGGTTCATAGCTCAAGAGTCGGGAATCCTGAAGGGGCGCAGGTTTCCCCAAGTTCACTACCACAGGCTCCAGAAACCAGCAAACCCCCTCACTCTTTCCTTATTCAGGGTTGTGAGGTCTGCATTTTCCACAGATCCACACTCCCATTGGGTTGGGAGTGAGGGCACACACCCAGGCAGCCTCTGGTCGCACTGGCTGGGGGCACTCACCCCTCCCAGGGCTATGCTTGGGTGCCAGCAGCCCCTGTGAGACTGTCTCCCAGTTCAACTCCCCTCTCTGTGCCTTCAAGCAACAAGGTCTCCTTTGGTGTTGCTCAGCTCCCGTTGTCCAGGGAGGGAGTAACGACTCTGCTCTCCCGGGTGCCCTGAGGCAGACCTGGGAGCACCGGGCCTGGGGGCTGCAACTCCCCTGGTCCCTGTGCTGATCCCTGGGTCTCTGTTGTCCTGAAGCAGTCTCCTTACCATCTGGTTTTTCAATGTTCGCTATAAATTTTGATGTCCTATTTTCATAAATATCCTGTGTCCTTTGCTCTGTTCCTCTGTCAATCTGCGAGTTTTTCTCTCCTGCACAGAGGAAGGGGATCACGATTCCTCCAACTAAGCCGCCATCCAGATTGTGGTGAGTCTTTTTAAAATTGATTTTAGAGAGAGAGAAACATCTATTTGTTGTTCCACTTAGCTATGGGTTCATTGGTTAATTTTTGTATGTGCACTGACCAGGGATTGAACCTACAACCTTGGCACATGGGACAATGCTCTGAGCTATTCAGCCGAAGCCTTGAACTGTCATTGCTTCATGCTCCCCTTAATTAAATAGACCTTGTCTTATTTCTTGTGCTATCTCCTGTGTCTAGGACACTACAAGTGTTTAATAAATTTATTTGAAATCAATTGATGATATCTTGAACCTGTAGTAGCTTCTAGACTCCTATGAACTAGCCAGAAAACAAAGATTGAGCTTTTATACAAATAGGAGAGATGAACCCTTTGAGTTGCTCTGGTAATGGCTGAAACTAGTGGATGAAGACTTGAACTTCATAATATGCAAGAAATAACCAACATGATTTTGGCTGTTTAGACATTAAAAAAAGTCTTTTCTATGGAAGACCTTGGGTGCTAGCTAACTATCTCTATTTTACATGACACCCTGGCAAAATGGACTCTTCCTTTGGAAAATATCCAGGATAGCTATAAGTGACAATTGATTCTGTCAGTGTGATAGCTGTTTAGGTGAGGCTCCAGTTTTTTTGTTTTTATTTTGTTTTTAATTTTTTATTTCTTGTCTCATTTGCTACAGCTTGTCAAAATATTATATATTTGTACCTATGTATACAAAGGTCTATCTGGAAAAAGTCCAGCCATTGTTAATATAACAAGAACACTTTGAGCAACACTGATGTAACCTGGCAGCCAAGGAGAGTGGGCTAGAATGTACATGTATGAATAATGACAACTACACTGTACTAGTCAGTGGGGGTGGTAGATGCCACTGAGTGAACAAACAGGTGTACTGTGTGGCCATCATATTCAAAATGACTGAGCGAGGAGAGCAATAAATCTGCATCAAATTTTGCATTAAGCTTGAATATTCCTTTGCAGAAAGTATTCAGATGAGTCTGAAGGCTTTCAGGGATGATGCAATGAGTGCAGTGCAAATAAAAGCTTGCTGCAAATGCTTCAAAGATGATCAAGAACCTGTTGAAAGTGGTCCATGTTCTGGAAGGCCTGCAACAAGCAGAACACCTGAGAATGTTGGATGTGTACAGGATGTAGTCTACAAAGATCCGTGACTGAGTGTGCAAGAACTAGAAGCTGATCTGGAGATTCCAAAAACTATTGTGTCCAAGATTTTTATGCAGGATCTTGCCCCGAAATGTGTTGTGGCAGCTGATGGCTCCAATAAAGGATTTTGCAGAATGTTTTAACCACTGGAGGAGACACTGAGAGAACTATGTGAGGTCCCAAAGTGCCTACTTTAAAAGGGACTGAGGCATCATTGTCCTATGTACAATGTTTCTTGTATCTTCTTTAATAAATGTCTTTATTTTTCATATTACATGGTTAGATACTTTATAGACAGACCTTGTATATACATATACGTATATGTACATATGTATATATACATATATACCGTGTCTTGTTACTCTAAGCAACAAAACTAATTTTTGTTTCAGTAAATACCCACTATATTGTAGCATAACAGTACTATACCCAGAGAAAATATTTTAAAATATTTGTTAAACATAGTTTGCTAATAAGAAAGGATTTATATTCATTATGTTGTATAATTACTTTCATGCCATATGCTGTTCTGATGTAAAATAAGGTTCAATTTTTGAAAGAGACACCTGAGATTTTAAGACTAAATCATATCCAATATCTTGATTATCTAAGCATAAGGTGTGTTTTGTGACTTTTAGTCAGAGTCTGGGGATGAGAGAAGTGTCATCGGCATCACTGAACCTCACTTCCAGCCTCAGCTACATGTTATCATGTCTTCTTCCTCTGTAGACAGAATGACAGTCTCTCGGCATTTTAGGTTTATACATTAAATCTTGAATATATTTGGTCAACATGCAGGAAAAAATAATATGTTATATACATTGGGCCATAAGTCACCATGCTTATGCCACAGATACCCTAAGAATGTCCAAGTGCCAGGAAATTAGGGCCAGCTGGGTGAGACCATCACCCAGAGGGTTACTTATACATGCTAGGGTTACTAGGACTGGGGGAGCAAGGAGGGGTTGGCAGGTCTGGAATCCTTTAAGTCGTATGTGGCAAATGTGCAATTTAAGTAAGCTTATGCAGAAAAGAAAAACTATAAACACACATAACTCAAAAGTCCAGGAACAGTGCTTACTTTAGGAATTACTAGAACTAGAAGACCCAACAATGTTACCAGGACTCTTGTCTCTTTCTACTTCGTGGGCAGGCTCTCTCTACATGGTCATAAAACAGCCATTATCTGTGGAAGATTTGCATTCGCTTGTCTAGAAATCCTACTAGGAAGAAATTTTTTTCTTCTAGCTTTGGTATAAATTCCCAGGGGAGGACCTGGCTTAAGTCACATGCCCATGCTTAAGCCAATCACCGCAGCCAGGAAATGTGATGATTTGATTGGCCAGCCCTAGCTCTTGTATCTATTATTCTGTGTTGAGCATGAGAGGAAAAGATTCTGAATCAGCTCCACTCAAACTGAATGGAATAGGGTCAATGTAGAAGAGAGGTTGTCTGTTAATACAAAAATATTTTAAAAAGCTGGGTGTGCAAGAACAATGAACACCTACTGCTAGGTAATGTTACAGGACAGTGACTCATAGATAAATGCTATAGTTAGGAGGGACCAGTTTTAAAAATAAGATATCCAGAAAGTATGTGCCAGACTCAAGGAGCAATTAAAAGACAAAGTGCAATTTGAGACTACAATTTTGAGAGAGATTAATTTGCCATTTTGAGGTCCTGCTCAATGCTAGGTAGTGTCTTAAGAGCCAGAGACAGAAGCAAAACAGGGAAAGTTCTTGCCTTGATGAAGCTTATATTCCAGTGATAGAAGACAGGTAAATAAAATAATCGAGTAAAGAATCTAGTATTTTAAATGGAAACAAGACTTATATCTACTTGAAATACTTTCACAGGAAAGGGTGATAGACAATACTGAGTGAGCTGATCATGGGAGACTTTGAGAAGGTGACATTGACAAAAGACCTGGAGGAGACATGTGCATAACTGGAGGAAGAGCATTCCAAGCAGAGGGAACCATAAGACCAAAGGAGGCAGTAAATGCATGGAGATTCGCTCCTGCAAATTCAGGAATGGACAAGCAGGGTCTATGAGGAAGCCACTGTGGCTTGCATTTCTCAGCTGCCATTTAGTGACTGAATCAAAACTTGTCAGACTCATGTGGCCATTGGTGCCCCAAGTTCATCATCGGGTATATCTGAATTCTCGGAAAAATACTTTTTCTTGAATGAGGGGCCTGAGTTGCGACTGATGCTCCTGTGGGAAGTATGCAAGGCCAAAGGAAGGAAAAAGGCAGTAGAGACTGACAGGCCAGAATTATAGTTCATTCATTCATTTACTCATTCACCCATTCATGCATTCATGAAGCATTTATTTACTATCTCTCTATTATTTCAGGCACTCAGGAAAGCAGGGTACAAAATTAAGCAGGATAAAAATCCCACACCTAAGCATTTTACTGTCTTGGAGGGGTTGTCTGCACCAACAGTGTGGGCTGCTTCCTGGGGAGGAAAGCAGGATTCATGGTTTAGGTTGGCAGGTCAGAGTGTTGGTAAGGGCAGCAGTGGAGAGTGTTCACGGTTGGTGACCTACCATCCAGAGTCAGAGGCTGCCTTACCCTCCCCAGGTGGGGAGGATGATTAGCACCTTCACTGACTTGCAGCTGTTGAACCCAGGACACAGGTGTTTCCCCTTTATATTCCCCCTTGGCTTAATGAATATTCCAGGGTTTCTAGACTCTTGCCTTATTCTACTCACCAAAGGAAGAAGGGAGAAGGTACTAGGAAGGGTAGGGAAACAAAGACAGACAGGTATGAATGTTCCTCCTTTTGTTCCTACCCTGCATCTTTTTTCCCAATGTGGTGGAAGAGAAATTTTAAAGAGTATAATTCTTTCCTCCTATGCTTTAAAAAATTTTTAAGAAAGAGCAATACCCGCTTTTTTACTTTAGTGTATAAAATGAAATATCCATCTTCTTATATGTAATTTAAACATAAATTTGCATTTAGGATGAGTTAATGAATGAGCACTCAGTTCCCTCAACACTTAGTAATAGCTCCAGGTTATAAGAGGCCCTAGTGAATCATCTTCTTCATGAGCGTGAGTTTTGAAGTGACCAAGTCTAGTTTTGTAACCATACTATTCCCAGAAAAATGCTGATGTGGGCAGTGGTGAAAGCCCACCAGGCATCACAAACTAATGGTTTGGTTTGGCAGGCCTGGTATTATTCTTGTTTATTTTTTTATTTATTTTTCAGAGTGTTTAAGTAGGTCATGAATTCTTCAGTTTACCGCAAACCCGACCAACTTGGAGCCACTCCATGTTTTCTATATCCAGCATTTCATAGTCTATACCTTCTCTAGAAAGTAAGGAAACTTCTTGAAGTAATTCTATTAGCTTTCTAGGAATATAAGACATTTAAATCCCAGGTCCTAATGGGCCAACCCACTCTTGAGCATTATAGTTCTCGATAATCACTAAGACCTCATATAATCATCAGAAAATGTTGGTCTAGAAAACAACAACTCTAGCATTCCCTTCAGGAGCCTCAGGGCCAGGAGTTGGGTGAGGCAAGTGAGGTGCTTGTCTCAAGGGCAAAATTTAAGATCCCATCAAAATAGCAATCAATGTAAGTAATATTTTAAGGCAATGTTTTAAAAATAGAAATTAAGGCAAAAATATCTACACTAAACAAACAATGAAAATGTCAAATAAAGACAGGTTGCTATTGACCCTGCATTATTACACAACGGTGTCTGCCCTTTCCGATCAACCCTCAGTTCCCTGGTCTGGCAAGGCAATGCAACCCATGCCCACCAGCAGGTGGGTTTATCAGGGTTGACAACAGTGTATCAAAAAATTGGGCAACATGGGGCTTTTTATGTAGTCATGTTTTTGATCATAGAGCTTTTATTAACCTTCCCACTTGGTTAAAAATGGGAAAATATTTTAATAAGTGTATATAGAAATGCACATTTTTCTTTTTTGTATCAGGCTTTCATAAGGCACTGGGAAGCAATAAGAATCATGAATTTTAAAGTCCTCTGTCTCTATTTTGTCAGTCTACATGAAAAAGTCCTCAATATATAAAGCAGTTTGCAAAATAATATATAAAGCATGAGCCCATTGATATCTTAAATATACATATCTATACATACATATGAATGTAGATAAATAGATAAGTGGATAATATAATAGGAAGGGAGTAAAGCAGACAAACAGGCAGACAGACTTTGTATAGATATATCTCTAAATGTTAAAATGCTCAAATCTGGTTGGTAAATTGTAAGTGATCTTATATTCTTTCTTACTTCTATTTTCTCCCTTTCAAACAGGATCATTTGGGTGGTTAAGCAATAAAAGTACTTTAAGATTCTTATGACAACCCCATGTGCTCTCATAGCCTGATCACGTATGATGCAATGCTAACCAGGAACATCTATTTTTTGAATGGAGGCTTCTCACTTCATCAAAATATACAATATTAGTGAGGTGCCATCTGTGACACTAGATATGCTGTAATTGCCAACAGTAGCACAAATCTGTAAAAAGAAAAATCAGGTAACCAATATGCTGGAAAGTGTGCATTCAAAACGTCCTTGCCTCTTTAATAGAATTTTCCAGGAGCATTTAGTAACTTATCATTATCATAGCTATAGTCTTGTCTTCATTCTCAATGACTGAATTTCTTTCCAGGAAGAAAAGACAAATTTGCAATTATATAGGAGTAAATATGTAGCAAAAAGAGGTGATAGGTGTGAGTACAGGCCTTGCTTAGATGATAGGCAGGCATGAGTTTTAATCTCCAAGGGAAAAAAGTGAGTTTGGTTTTTTGAAATGAAGAAAACACACATTTCTATGCTCATTAGCTAGCATTTAGCTAGAAGGGTCACCAATCATTAAATTAATTTTAAAGCCAGCTTAGCAGAAACTGTTTCCATGACAACAAACCCATATATGAAAGGTTAAAAGAAAAGCTAATGGAATTTGCAGTGATCCTAACAGTGCTTTTTGGAAATCACTCATTAATTTGATTTTCTTATTGCTTGGGCTTCTATGCCAACTGCAGAATGAGCTTTCCTTGGACTGACTAATGTTGGGAATAATGCATTTTTTAGAGTTCCAAAGTTTCTTTTCCCTAGGGAACTGAGACAGAGATTTGGTAAAACTTCTCCAATCTCCCTTAGAAGCAGAATATGGGAAGGGACAATTGTAAAAGACCCTCAGATCACCTCAGACTGACCAAGAAAAGTGAAGATTTGGTCAAAGCAGCAGGCACAAGTGCATCCTTATTTTCTTCTGCAATCCACATCAACAAATTTGCTCATGAATTAAATGTCTTGTGGGGAAAAAAAGAAGAATCAGGCTGCTTCCTAGATTTCTGAACTAGGCCGCTGGGTAGCTGATGGTGAAAAAGATTGAAGGATGATCAAAGTATAGAGTAATAGGAATAAAGAGTTCTATTTTAGAAATGCTTTCATCTTCAAAGAGACTCAAATTGTATTACATCAGGACTGAACATTTTAGAACCAAATAATACAGCTCAGTGAAGAGATTACTTCATGCAGACACAGCCATGGTTTTCTAATAATGGGATGTTGGGCTTGGTGTCCAGAATATGATCTTATTATGATTTTAAAGGTTCACTTGCCAATGTTGAGAACTTTCTTTACTTGTTCTCAACCTAGTTTTTATCTTTTTAAGAAAGTAAAGCAGCTGCAAATATTTTAGAACCAACAAATCATGTTGCCTTCTGAACAGAATTGGAATCTACCTTGTGTCTTGAATGATCTGTTTCCCAGTATCACTTGGCTTTGTGTATGTTGTGTACAAGTTTGAATCACATTGCTTTGTGTCAGTGTGAAGCCTGCAATTCCTAGTGTGTCTTTTAAGATTATTATGAGCCTCTCTGATGTGTCTTCCCTCACCTTTAAAATTCTGTTAAGGAGCAAAGGCTTTATAAAACAAATAAAAATAGATATTAATAAGTACAAAGCAAACTACAAAGTACAAAAGTACAAAGCAAAACCCCAACTCTGAGAAAATTAGTAAGATTACTAAACAATGTATATTAACATAGGCTTAAAAAGTATATGCTATTGTTTTCAGTGTGACCATGGATTCTATGAAAGAAATTTAGAATCGTACTTTGAAGAAGTTGAACTGTTTCAAATCACAGGAATGTTGCTTTCAATTGTACACTTAGGAAAGAAATTAAAGCACTTATTATACAAAACCCCCCAACAACTTAGAGGTAAAATAGAATCCCTAAAACAAGGTACTGCCAATATGGCTCCATCCTATGGAAGACCTTTACTAAAACCTCATCTCAAATCTGATGAGACCTTAATCAGGTGAAGATTGAATCCCAGATCCTTGCTTCAAATTCTTTGAAACCATACCTAGCTGGAATGACTGTAAAACCCTTAAATTATTTTAATACAATTGATGATTTCTGACCTTTTTTCTTTATGGTTCCTTCTCTCAAAGAAAATTCCATTTAATCTCAGTGCCAAGACATGGCCCCTTGATCTAGTCAGTACTGATCCTTCGTGCAACATTAGCTTTCTTTAAAGCATTAATGAGGTACCAGCTCCACACAGAGCTGAGTAGAGTTACCAAGGTGTAGGTTGTACCCCCCAAGGTAATTTATTTCCTTAATTTTTAAAATTTTACTTCATTCTTATGTATTCTATCACAATTGCCTCAATATCCCCCTCTTTGCCCTCTTCTCTCCTGCCCCATTCCCCACTCCTTCAGTCCATCCATGTCCATCCATGTCCATGGGTCATTCATACCTGTTCTTAGACTTCTCCCTTCCCCCCACACACCCTTTCCTCTGGGAACTGTCAGTCTGTTCCCTATTTCCATGTCTCTGGTTCTGTTTTTCTCATTATTTTGTCCATCAAATTCCTCTTATAAGTGATGCCATATGGTATTTGTCTTTCATCGACTGGCTTATTTCATTTAGCCCAATAGTCTCCAGTTCCTTCCATGCTGTCACAAAGGGTAGGAATTCCTTCTTCTTTCTTTCTGCTGCATAGTAATCTGTTGTGTCCATCTACACAATGGAATACCATGATCTTTATTATTTGAAAGTCTTGAAACAATTTTCTCTTCTTTGCTAAGAAATTCTATGTGCAGATGATTATAGGAAGTTGAAGGGAATCCATTGTCTATGCTTATCTATGAGAGAGAATTCAGGGTCAGGCAGGGTATGACTTGTTAGGAATTTATACTAGGATTGATTTATGAAATTTAGAAATAAAAAAGAAGAGCATCAGGTTCTTCAAGATTTAGGAACTGCTGTTTCTCATGGGAACTGTTTACCTTCTAATAGATGGTACTTAGAAAACAGCAACTGGAAGGAAATTTGAAAAGGCCAGATATGCTAAATGAACACCATATTATATACTATGACCATCAGCAGCAACAATGACAGTAAATAATCAAGAAGCTAAGAGCTGCTTTGTGTGGGATAAGTCCAACAGAGGTTAATAAGCACAAAAAGATAGAATGGGCTGTGCCAATACTTGGGCTAAATGGAATCATCTAAACAAAAGTTTCTAAGAATTATGTATTTCTCTATAATATTTAACTTAGCAAAACCTAGAATAGCCTCCCACTTCATACTTCTCCTGAGGGATGAAAATACTCCAAGGTGACTTCAGTAATGATAAATCTTAGTTCCTCTTATGGTCTGAATTGTGCCCCTCCTCCTCAGATTCAGATGTTGAATCCTAACTTCCAATGCCTTGGAGTATGGCTTTATTTGGAGGTAATAAAGTTAAGGTTAGGTCATTATGGTGGGCCCTAACCAAATATGATTGGTCTCTTTACAAAAAGGGTGAAGTTAGATATATAAATACTCACAGACAACAAAGACAGGTAGAGAGAAGATGGTCATTTATATGTCAAAAAGAGAGGCCTGGAGCAGGTCCTACCCTCATGGCCCTCAGAAAGAGCCAACACTATCAACACCTTGATTTCAGACTTCAAGCCTCCAGAACAGTGGGAAAATAAATTTCTGTTGTTTAAGCCACTGAGTCTGTGGCACTTTGCTATGGCAGATGAGTGAACCAGCACAGTCCCCAACCATCCAATCAAGGACAAAAGCCATTGGTTCTGACTAGAGCATTAGGCTTCATCTGTCTTTATCAGGGTTGTTGGTGTCAAGAACGAGATAAAATGTAAGACCCCAGTTAGAGATGTATCAGGTCAGTGAGAAGTGGAAGAGAAACACGGAGCCATTGGAGTTTGATTATTCTCATGATTTATTAATATTCAGATTGAAAAAGGAGCCTTAGAGCCGCAAGTTACGCTAATTGGCACATTTGCTTTATTTATTTTCTAAACAAACTGGGTTTTTGATTTTTTTTTCTTTTTGTTCATTCCATCACATTGAAAAGGAGAAAAAGAAAAATGATTTTGAATTCACTTCATATTTTGGACTCCTCAGATGAACGGAACATTGCACACACACTTGGAACAGAGAGAGAGAGGAAAGTGGACTCCCACAGGGCCACGCGCACCAATTCAAAAAACTTGGATACAGTGCAAGAATTTCCCAAAATGATTGGATCATCATTACCAAAAACTCGCCATAACAACACCAAGAAACAAAAAATGTTTAAGCCACACTGTTTGACTTGGGATCTTTCCTGCTTTTTTTTTTTTTTAATGTTTGCCACATAGAGAGAAAGAGGGCTAGTGGGTGGGAGAGGACGGACTCACGGATGTGAGCAGGTCAGGAAGGGAAACTTCAGAGTGGAGCTGAGAAGAGGGAGGGAGAGACAGGGTCCCGGAGAGGGGAGAGTGAGGACGTGGAAAGCCATTTCTTAGAGTTCAGGCATGTTCTTGGTCCACCTCACGTTCTTCTCCTTTATCCTCCTCCTGCCGGGCACTTTCCTTAGGTTTGGTTTCATCTACAGCTTCTGAGGGAAAAAAACAAGATGGGGGTGGGGAGCAGGAGAAGTGTTAGTATTTCATCTCATCTGTTCATATGATAGTGCAATGCATTTTTCCTCTTCACACCATCTCACTAGAGCTTTAAGATAAAAAGAAATTGCTATCATAGTAATATGATTTCCAAGTTCAGAAGAGTTTACCTCCAGAAGTTTGTTCAATGACACACATAAAGAGCTCAGGAACAAAACTATGATATTGCGAGCAAGGAGTCCACACAGAAATAACCATGGCCTTTAATCTCAGGCTTATAGTCAAAATATCCATATATAAACTCTTAACATAGGAAATCAGCATAAATTGTGTATCTTTTTCCATTAGTGTCAGAGTAATTATGACAGATAATTTATGTGGATCATTGAACCATCATCCCAACTCTCTCATCCCTTATTTCTAGTATTATAAAGGCTGGAAAGTGAAATACTTGAATTTCCAGCTCCCCTTAAAGCTAAGGATGTCGATGTAACACAGTGATGGCCAATTAGAACTCTCTGGGGAGGAATCCAGAGGAAGTGTTTGCCCTTTACTTTCTCCCGTTCTTGGTGACTGAAGCATCAAACATACCTGGCAGTGTAACAGCTATTTTGTGATCATGGAGACAAAAACTGTACACTAAGGATGGTGGAGCAAGAAGATAAGAAAAATCTGTTACTGAGAGACCATATCACTTGGACATGTCCTCCTCAGACATTTTTTTTATTATGTGAGACAAATAACTAACCTCTTCAAACCATTGCAGCAGTTTTTGATTTCTTGAAAGCAAAAATATAAGGCAAGTGTGCTTTGTGTCCTTATAGTATCACTTTTTTCCTTGCAGGAAGCAGGGGACTTTACTAATAACTCTTCTGTCTGGTTTACCTAAGGAACTCAGACAATTGATTTCATGCTACAAGATAGTTTATAATATGCCAGCTAGTGGAAAGAGAATTCATTTTCCCTGAAATCACTTATATTACTAACCTGAACTTCCTGTATCAAGTGTTCCCAAGACCACCCACAAGTTCAATGATTTGCTAGGAGGACTTGCAAGACTCAATGTACAGTCCTGTTCGTGGATGTGATTTATCACAGTGAAAAGATACGAAGCAAAATCAGCAAAGGGAAAAATTGTTTGGGTGAAGTTCAGAGGAAACCAGGCACAGCATCCACTAATCCTCTCCCCACAAGCATTTAATAGTCACAGAGGATAGGATTGCATAATTCCTCCAGCAGTGAACTGTGACTTGTCTGAGATGTCATCTACTAGGGAGGCTTACCTGAGCTAACAGAATTGGAGTTTTTATGGGGCTGGTCATGTAGGACCCTGCTGCCTAGCAGTAACCAAATCCAGACACCAGGAAGGAAAATAGACATCCAACACAAACCACATTGCTGCATAGTTTAGGCACAGTGAATACTCTTAGGTAAGGGAACAATGAGAACCCTCTCAAAATCCAACTTCCTAGATGCCAGCCAAGGGTCAACTTTGTAAGCAGAACTTCCTAAGAATTAAAAGATGTTGAGACTAGAGAAATGGGGGTATTTATTTATTTATTTATTTATTTATATTTTTAAATCACAGTCTACATTCAAGTTATTTTGTGTTAGTTTCAGGTGTATAGCATAGCGGTTGGACAATCATATAATTTACAAAGTGATCCCCCCAATATTTCCACTACCCACCTGACATAATAGCTTGTTATTACAATATTCCTGACCATATTTCCTATGCTATACTTTATATCTCCATTACTATTTTGTAACTAGCACAGCCCCCTAACCCCTCTCTCCTCTCTCTAACAACCATCATTCTGTTCTCTCTGTGGAAGAAAATATTCAACATTTTCAGCATATTATGCTTTCTTACTTCAAGAAAGATAAAAACACGACTGAAACACAAAAAAAGATTTGTGCAGTGTATGAAGAAGGTGCTGTGGTTGATCAAATGTGTCAAAAGTGGTTTGTGAAGTCTCATGCTGGAGATTTCTTGCTGGGCGATGCTCCACAGTCAGATAGACAAGTTGAAGTTGATAACGATCAAATGAAGACATTAATTGAGAACAATCAATGTTACAGCATGCAGGAAATAGCTGACAAACTCAAAATATCCAAATCCATAAAATTAGGTGAAAATGAAAAAAAAAGTGTCTTTATGTTAAGGAAAAAAAAACACCTAAACATTTTGGCCAACCTGATATTTTGTTCTTTAGAGTCCACATATAAGTGAGATCATATGGTATTTGTCTTTCACTGTCTTAATTATTATAATTAGCATAATATTATCTAGGTCCACCCATGCTGTAAAAAATGATAAGATTTTGTTCTTTTTTTCATCCTCACCCAAGGATATGTTTATTTGTTTTAAAGAGAGAGGAAGATAGAGAGGGTAACATCAATGTGAGAGAGAAACATCCACCGGTTGCTGCAGGTATTCACTTCCACCAGGAACTGAACCTTCAGCCTAAGTATGTGCCCTGTTGGGGTTCAAACCTGCAACATTTTGTGCATGGAACAACGCTCCAACCAATTTAACCACCTGGCCAGGTCTATGATTTTGTTCTTTTTTATGCCCAAGTAACACTCCATTGTACGTATGTACTACAACTTTTAATCCACGTATCTATTGATGGGCACTTGCGTTGTTTCCATATCTTGACTATTGTAAATAACATTGCAATGAAAAAGAGGTGCATATATTCTTTCAAACTAGTGTGTTGGGTTTCTTTCAATATATACCCAGACATGGAATTGCTGGGTAATCAAGCAGTTCCATTTTTAATTTTTGAAGAAACTTCATGCTGTTTTCCATACTGTCTGTACTAATCTGCATTCCCATCAACAGTAGTGAGGGTTCCCTTATCTCTACAACCTCTACAACACTTGTTGTTTGTTGCTTTATTGATGGTAGCTGTTCTGACAAGTGTGAGGTGATATCTCATTGTGGTTTTAACTTGCCTTTCCCTGATGATTAATGATGTTGAGCATCTTTTCATATGTCCGTTGGCCATCTATATGTTCTCTTTGCAGAAGTGTTTATTCAGGTCCTCTGCCCCCTTTTTAATAGGACTTTTTTTGGTGTTGGGTTATAATTCTTTATACATTTTGGATATTAGTCATTTATTGGTTATATCATTGGATAATATGTGCTCCCATTAAGTAGGCAGTCTTTTTGTTTTGTTGATGGTTTCCTTTGCTGTGCAATAACTCGTTAATTTGATGTAGTCCCAGAAATGAGGTTCTTTTAGAAGACCATTAAAGATGTTCATAAAAATGTACGCCTCTCTCAGGTCAGTCAGCTATATGTTTATATTCATATAAAGTTGAACATTTACAGCCAAATAAGACCAATGCTGCTAAATATATTTTTGGAATCCCTTCCTTGGAATACTATCTAACAATAATTTTGAAAATCTCTTCAGTAAGAGAGAATGTATAACTCCTTGCAAATAGATGAGGTTTTTATAATCGAATGAGGCTGGTTTGTAAATAAGGTTGTAGCTATGATGAAAAATTTTATTTTATGACTAATTTTTTACCAAAGTTTTAAAGTCTGATTTATTTCAGGGGTTTGTAACTGACTATAAGTGATTTCCAAATTGTAGTGATTTTAGTAAGGCTACTTGCTACTTGTCATAAAGATTTTTTGAGGCCATAGCCTTCTACAACTACCATTATTAACCTTCAAAGAACCAGCATACCTATCATATTTTCCAGCAAAAGATTATGGAAGAAACTAATTCAATTCTGATCATCATAATACTTTATGTACTAGCAGTTTTCCTCATAGATTACAGAAATTTAGTATGCTAATGAATCATGTAATTTTCCGACGGAAGAATGCTTCCAGATTTATATCAGTGAGGGCCTTCCATAGCAATTTCAAATCTATTTAGAGAATTTACTTAGTTTCCCAGCCTTGCCCAAACTTTTGGCTACTACAGGTGTGCCCAGGGTGGTCTACTATTGTGATCAGCTCTAAGAAACAACATATTTAGTGCTCTCTTCAAACTATAAAAGAACAGAATAGTGATTTAAGCTGTTTAGAATCACATAGAAGGATTAGCTGTAGGAGCAAGATAATACTTCAAAACTCTCTTCCTAAAATAAAAAATTGGGAGCTATTATGTATGATTTGAGGAAAATTAAAACATTCAAAATAAAAAAGGTGGAAGTAGGCTGGGTGAGGCAGGAAGAATTATATATTTGTGGAATGAGGGGAACAGAATTCAAAAGGGGACAACAAAAGAACAAAAATTTAGGTGACTCTGAGAAGCAGCCATACTTTTTGTCCACTATTGGTGTCCAATCAGGTTAAATCCTCCAAAATTCCCCCACCTTCTCTAGTCATCCTTTGCCTGGGCCTAGGAGAAAAGGTGAAACTCAACACACATCTGTTGACTGTAACAGGAAGTCACGGCTCTTTTCTATTAAAAGAGCTTCAGTATCTACATAGTCTTTCCTCAAATGCTTCAAAATATTTGAAATATAATTAATTAAAAACTTGTTTCCAAGCATTTGCAATGAGCCAGGCATTCTTCTAGGTATTGAGAAGAAACAATGAAAAATCACAACAAATATTTTTGCTTTTGTTTAAGCCTTTTATAATATATTTTTACCAAATAATAAAACTTATAATTATAGGCTGTCAACAGTTAGGGAGACTTTTAAGATCATGCAGCCATTAAACCATAACTCTAAGTAAAAACAATACCTATTTTTGCTCAGCTTTGAATAACTAGCCCCCACCCCCACCATGTCCAGCACAGAACCTATTGCAGGGAAGGCCTTCAATTAATATTTGTAGAATGAAAAAACAAATGGACATTGCCACTTCACAGATGAGAAAACTGAAGTCCAAGCACAGGAAGAGATTTTCCCTAAATCATAAGATTTGCTCATAACCAAGCTGGGACTAAAACCTAGGTCTTCTATTTGTCCCGGTAGGGTGAGGTCAAACCCCGTTTACCAATTCAGCACTGGAAACGAAGTATCTAGGGCTCACAGGCTTTTAGTCACCTATAAAACTTCCGTGATTAAAAACAAACTGTTGTTTCAAAATGTAAAATAAAATGAAAACTGACAAAGTTCAGTTAGATAACTACAAAAGGGAACATGTCAGTTGGTTAGCTGGGATGTAAGTCAGCTGAACACAATTAGATTGTATATACATTATATTTTATATGAGATGAGAGTAATTTTATACTTGTTTGATATTACTGAATATTAAGCAAAGGGGTTATCTTTGTGTCAGATGACAGGATAACTAGTTAGAAAAAATAAAATGTGTCAAGTCGATGGATTCAACAAAATTCTTTTTTTAAAAAAGTTTTATTTATTTACTTTTAGAGAGGGGAAGGGAGGGAGAAAGAGAGAGAGGAAACATCAATGTGTGGTTGCCTCTCACATGGCCCCCACTGGGGACCTGGCTCACAACCCAGGCATGTGCCCTGACTGGGAATCGAACTGGCGACCCCCTGGCCCACAGCCTGTGTTCAACCCACTGAGCCAAACCAGCCAGGTCTCAACAAAATTCTTATAGGCCACAAGGAAATTATGGGGAGTAAAAAATATATAAAGTAACAATCTTTTATAAGCACAAAAGTGAGGTAAGTAAAACATTCATAACAATATTTTAAAAAAATAAACCTACACACAAATGAAGGAAAAAGCAATCAGATGTGGACCACAGACCTGTTTTAGTTAGAGCCACTTAGAAGGGAGACTGCACATGAGTTTGCAGAGGTTTGAACCTCACACAAAGGGAAGTTTATTGTGAACACAATCTGAGTTATATATAAATGGGTCCATTTGAGCATGAACATCAGCAAGAACTGGAGATTGCTAACTTGCTCTTTCTCTCACTGATGCTAACTCTAGACAAGTCAGCACAGTTAATAAATCATGTTGACCATATATACATAGTTGTACATGTACATTTTCTTACCTGTTCTATTCAGCAGCCTCTCTGCCTGGAAAGAACCATGCATTATGACTTTCCTGGCCCCGTGCATGAAGCATTTAGCTATAGCTAATGTATTTGACCTATTTAT
Source organism: Phyllostomus hastatus (assembly GCF_019186645.2). Lineage (NCBI taxonomy): Eukaryota > Metazoa > Chordata > Mammalia > Chiroptera > Phyllostomidae > Phyllostomus > Phyllostomus hastatus. The sequence goes on along the minus strand of NW_025333977.1, from coordinate 83,513,979 downwards.
CTATGCTCAGGACAGATCTAAGTATTGCGTTCTGCATCATTTTATTTCATTCTTACAGGTACCTTATTCATCCCATTTTATAGCTGGCAAACTGAGGCACAATAAGATGAAGTAACTTAGCTAAGATCACACTGTTTGTGAATGGCAGCAGTGACTTCCAGCCTAGGACAGGACCATCTAGGCAGCTTCTACTTCAGATTGTTCTCCCTGCCCTTATCTTTGCCCTAGAAGGGTGGGTATTCCCTGAGTGGTAGCCAGAGCAGTGAGTCTGCAGGTATGTAGCCTGGGGCCTACAAAATTTAAATGCTGGTCTTGATTAAAGCAGCTCAGAATGGAGGGAAGAATCCTGATTAGTTTTGCATAATATGAATCTTGTCTCTGTACTTTCTGGTACTAATTACATAATTTGTAAATGCTAGAGATGAGTTAATATGTAATCTTTAGTATTTTGTGCAAAAACTTTGATCATCATAGTGAGTGACAAAGATAGATGAATGGCTGAAGCCAGCTGGTCACTCCAATTACCATGATCCAATTAGGGTAATTAATCACATTCCCCATCTAGAGGATCAACCTCCCTCTGAGATAGTTATTGCTTAAGAAGAATTCTATTGCTGTAGAAGCTAAAGATTAAATGAGATTTTCAATACCAAGTGACATAGAACAAGTGAGTGGAAGTAAATGGTCCTGAAGCTGGCAGATGAGGAAAGCCTGGAGCTGCTGATGTGACAGCTGACACCCAGCACAGTTAAAGAGTAGAACTTGCTTTTTCTTTTTCAGTTTAGCTCTGAATATACTTTTGTTTATATTAAGCATGAAAACATCATGCTAATGAAGTTCAATTAGATATTCATCTAATAATAACACTAATTTTGGTTAAGATATTATAGGAAAACAGCAAGATTAAATTAATATCAGGATATCCATCTATCTATCTATCTATGGTGACCAGTGAACTTTTTGTCATTAAGAGTCACTAATGTTCTGTCTAGTGTTGGCTTCTCTCCCTGAATCAGTCTTCACCAGGGGAAATCAACCCTAAATCCAGACAGAATATGTCCAAGAAAAAAAGTGATGATGCAATTTAATCGTTTGGTCTGGGGGGGGGGGGGCACTTGTTTTTTAAAAAAATAAAATAGGGCAAATTTTTATAATAATTATATTAAATAATATTTAAATTCTCAAAAATTACATTCTGTCAATTTTTACAGGTAATGTTAGAATCTGGTAAAGAGCTATAACCTTCTCTGGCCTTGACCTTTTAACCTTGAGAAAACATTACTTTCTCCAGGCCCAAAGATCTCTTAGAAATAACCATGTTCTCTGGCAGTCTCTATGTATTTGATAACTTTCTGCGTTAACTAAAAAGGACAGAGTGAACATCATAAACAGTAAAGGCATATATTCTTAGTGTTCTAGAGTTAAACGATGCTTTAAAAGAAAAAGATGTGTAAATTTATTCATTTATTCATTTTTGTGAAAGTTCCTGCCTGGATCCCAGTTACTATGTGCCATGCACTGTTCTATGTACACAATAGTGGGGATGCCGCAATGCAAACACCAAGCAGAGATCTCTACCTTCTTGGAATTTATATGCTAGCAATTACCATCATGTGTATTGCTTGTTGGAGAAGAAGTGGTAAAGGAAAACATAGTAGCTATGTTAAGAACTCAGTACAAAGGAGAATGAGTTCTCCTGGGCCATTTGGGGTTGCAAAACTGGGTATCTTGAATGAGTCTTGTAAGTTTTGAAATAGGGAAAACCCTAGTAGTTTTCACAGTCTGGTTCCACAACCACTATTTCTAAAAAAAGATCCAGGCCACATTAAGACAGCAAGAAAAATGGAAGTCATTTCTGTGTCCCTTTGGAACAGTGCAGTGGTAGTATAAGGGTACCCAGGGATGCTTTCACAGTGGTCCCTGAAAAATGTACACCAAACTGGCTCTCTGATCCTTGCTGAAATAGATTCTGGAAGCAGTTCTTGCTTTTATGCATTCCATTCATTTCCTAGAAAGGGGAAGAATAGCACATGTGCACATTCTGCTGGTGAGCAAATACCAGGAGCATATGCAGCAGCGGCTGCTTGCGCGTCAGCCAGGCAGCCAGCCGGCTGCAATGCTGCTGGGGGGATGGCGGTGTTCCCAGCTGCCAGCGCCTACATGGAGCTCTAATGGCCCTGTTTACTGGCTCTGGTCCAGGCCCCTCCACAGCCCTACATTACTGAAATTAGGTTGAGTGGATTTCCGAGTAAAACATTACCTCTTGGGACCTGCCCAGCTCTCCCCAGCCCTGTCAACATTGATTAAATAGAAGCTGCTATCATCCTGGGGCCATGCCCACAATTACTCTACCAGTCACTGCTGGCTGGGGTTTTTGCTCCCTTTCTATGTTTTTTTATTTTTATCTTTCTTGAATATTAAATATTATCTCAAAAACTCAAAGGAAAGTAATAAAAAAATATTCTGCAGTTCACTCACATATGCCCCTTTTCTCATTTACATGGTCTTCCTCTTGAGCTGTGTACCAGATGTCGATCTGGAGCCTGATCATGGATTTGGGTGGTCACTGGGATCTGCATTTTATGCTCTTCATGATCATATTTTACACTTCAAGTTCCTTTCAAAGTGCTGAGCCAGTGTACACCATTTGGATGTCAACAGAATAGTACAAATATCACCTATATTCCCTCCTTGCTTTTTGAGCCTTTGAGAATACAATCTTGTTGCTTATAACACTACTCACTTCTCTCAGAAGTCGAGGCCTAGGATCGAGCTGATTTGTGTTCTAGCCTTGACTGTGCAACCAACTAGTCATCTGACCTCAGAGAAGTTACTTTTCCTTTCTTTGCCTTGATTTTCTAATTTACAAAAACAATATGAATAATAATGCTTACCTAACCTTATTGCAGGTTGGTTGGAGGTGGGAGGAAGGTATTTGAAAAGACTTTTTATAAAATTTAAAGTGAGGAATGTAGTATGTCAAGATTTTTAATCCAACCTGTGGGATTTGGTAAAAAGAAAAGCACCCATCAAATTTAACATTTTCATCCAAGGAAGAAAAAAAATATTTCCCAAAGGAAAATAAAAAAAATTTATTTCTTAAGTAAATGATTAAGACAATTTCTCCCCTAGAATGTTCCTGTAAAGCATCTAATTCTGTTCAGAAAATGAGAATACTAGTGATAGATTAATTCAATAGAGCTACTCAGTTATAGACATTGGAAAAGAATCTAGGATTTCTTACCTATAGAACAAAAGTTAGTGCTTTTTCTGAAAGGAGAAAAAACCCAGAGATTAAAAAAAAGAAAAACTCAAAGAAAATACAGTTTGGCCTTGAAAACTTCTTAAACATTCTCTGTACAAAATTAGTGTTCAATCTCATTTCTCCATTAGAACATAAACAAAAATAAAAAATTATAATTGATTTTATAATTTATGTGGCTTGTATAGTTGCCTTAAATAATTTTGGGGACAAGATGAGATAAATATAAAAGATTAAATGGTGTTCATGTTATTTCTTACCACTATCACAATGAATAAATCAACTTTTCAAGGTTAAATGTTAAAACAAAAACTGGGGTGTATTTTTGGCTAACAGTCAAGTGGTTGTTTTTCCTCTCCTTAGTTAAATCACAGGCTGCACTTGTAGAGGAATGTGAGGCTCTGCTTAACACTGCCTCTGGGCGGAACAGTACAATGGGGTGCCAGCAGGACCCCTGACCACGCCTCTTGCACTGATAAGTCTGAGCAGGGTGGTGTCCCGAGCTGGTGTCCAGGATGCAGAAGTCATGCTGTGACACCGAGTGTAGCTAAGAGCAAGGATCAGAAACAGTTCAGCCTAGAAATTAAGTTTGTTTGGCTCTTTTCTGTAAAATCATATGTGTATTTTTAAAAGTTCAAAATTTGATCTGACAGGAGTTTAACTCTGCAACTTCCCTTTTCACTTTATAGTATCCCAGGGGAGGAGTGTCCTACCCAGGAGAAAATCTTGGTTGCATCTCTTCAGGTTTTACAGACTCAATTAATTGCAAAGGAGCCAAGCAAGTAACAACATTAATGTGAGAACCTGGCCAGAGGGAAAACCAGTGGTGGCTCTATGAGGAACTGAAAAGTGCAGGCTTTGCCTAATGACATTTATAAATTGTAAAACACTGTCACTGGACAAATAAAAGAGGTACAGGGTATCTGGAGTAAGGATCTGAAATTGTACCAGGAAAATACAATGTGGACGTTGACTCAAAATAGAATAGGTTCCCTTTAATCAGAATAAAAAATAGACCTGTATTCAAGAACTAACTTCAGTCAGGAGTCCTGAATAACAGTGCCACCTTTTGCATTTTGCTATATTTAAATTATTCACATTTCAAGATTTAAATTTTTTTCTTTTATTAATTCTAGGGAGAGGGGAATGGAGGAAAGAATAGAGGGAGAGAAAAATCAATGTGAGAGAGAAACATCAATTGGTCCCTACAAACTAGGGACGCAACCCACAGCCCAGGCCTGTGCCCTGGCAAGGAATCAAACCTGTGACCTTTAGATTTGTGGGTTGTTGCCAAACCAACTGAACCACACTGGCCAGGGCTCAAGATTTTCTTAGTGAATTAAGTAAAAGAATAAATAATGACTACTTCAGGTTTTATAAATAGGTTACCAAAGCAAAAAAGATAACACAACCAAAAATAATTTCTCCTTATCATCTCTCCCTTTACTCTCCTTCAAATATTCCCAACATGTTTACATCCCTACCTATGGCTTCCAGATCTTTTTCACCAGCCCTACGCATTCAGCTCCCAGCTGTGGGAGGTTTCGGCTGCCAATGTCCACACCTGTCCCTTGGATAAAGGATGTGTGAACCACCTCAACCTGAGGTGCCTGAAAAGTCATGCTCCCTTTTCACCCCACGACTCCACAGACCTTGCTTTTGTGCAAAAACAATCTCTGTGGTACAATTTGTGCTTTAGAACCCTCTGTGGGATCAGGCTGAGACTACACTCTTCCTGAACCCACTTCTTATCTATCTACTTCCTGGCCCCTCTTTCCACACTCACTTATAGATTTCAACCAATAAAGTATTGGCATAAGACTCTTTTCTTAGGGTCTGATTGTAGAGAATGGAACCAAAGTTATTCTTTTAGCCCAAATTTGAGGACTGGAGTTGGGAGGCAACCCTTGTCAATGTATCTGGCAAGTGCTGCTTAGTCATCCCGCTTGACCCAGCTGAAATCTTCTTTCCACTCCTCCACACCTGTCCTAGGCAGAACCACCCACATCCTTCTCTTTACTTATATGGAAACTACATCTTTACATTATATATTAATTTGTGGTATCCTTTCCAGTCTTCATGACTAAGAACTAACTTTTCAAAGGAAAAGGATACATTTGCTAGCAATTAAATTCCACACGGCAGAGATTTTTAATTTTGTTTACTGATAAAACCCAAATGCCTACAAAAGTATCTAGCAAATATATACATATATTTTTAATGAATCAATGCACCTATACTACCCCCAACTTCTAGCGTCATACTTATAACAAGATAGGCATTCAATATTTATAGAAAGCAAGGAAAAAAAGAGGAAAATCCCAAGAATGTTTTGTGATGTGTAGGTAAAATGTCAAATACCTCAAGCAGAAAAAGTGCGGACCTTTAATATTACCATGGTCAAATAGCAGAGGTTTGTATGAATTTCAAAACATTGGATTATAAAAAGTAACCGTAATAGTATTCTGGTTTACTGCCATGGAAAACACTATTCCATCATCTTCCCTTTTTTTCTGATTTTAATTTTATGCCTTCTAATTTTATAAAATGTTATTTAAAAATATAAGGCCCAAATGAAAAAAAATAGATAGCCACTGTCAGAACAACAACTTTTAGATGGTACAGAGCAGTGGTCAAGAGATCTGGTTCTAGAGCCAGACTATTTGCATTTAAATCCTATCTCAGACATTTACCATGATTTTGAGTAAGCTATTTTGCCACTTAATGCCTCATTTTTTCTTATCTGTAGTTGGTGATAATATTGGTACCTGGCTCATTGTCTTGTTATGATATTTAAATATGTTAATTATTTAAAGTACTTAATAACGAATGGTGTGTTTCAGTAAGTGCTCAGTAAGTGTTGGCTATTATTAAGTGACTGAAAGGAACTAACACTGCTTCAGTGTTTACGCTGTGCCAATCATTGTTCTAAGGGGTTTCACATGTAAGTATTCAGTACACATCTTGTCTGCTTTCCCACTTCTTCATCAGTAAATTGGAAATAGTATCTACCTCATAGTTTGTGATGAGCATTAAATAAGAGAATAAAGACCTAATACAGTGCCACTACCTTGCTCACCTATGTGCTTAGTGCATGAGAGTTATCTTCTCTCCTCTCCACATTCATGCTTATTCAATCTTAGCCCACAGCCAAAGAGAAACTTTCTTCATATATCCAAAGAAAGGGAAAGAAAAGTCTGTGGCTTATGAAGTTTTTGCTTGCAAAGTAAAAAAAGAGTTCTTTGAAAAAAAGCTTTGACATCAAGGGCCCGGGTCCAGAAATGATGGCAAGGGCAAAGGTGACTGACCATTGATCAAACTTGAGGGGCATGATTTTGTGATGCAAGAATCAAGGCTGCTAAACAGTAATGTCTCAAAAAGCAAGAATGTCTTGGTTATTGATTGCTTCTACTCCACAATAAAATAATTTTCTCTATTTCATACGTGTAGAATAGCAGACAGTTGATATCAAAAGGAAACATCCTATCCTCAGCCTTAGCTTCATGTGACTCCCTAAATTCTGCAGTGAAAACTTACTATACTGAATGAGCAAGAGCCAAGTTGCTCATTCAGTATAGGAGCCACCTCCTGACCCTAGATGTGTAGTAAATCTTGTATCCAGTAGGCAAGTTACACAGGAGGATGACAAATCTCCAGGCTTAAGAAAATTTTCCTTAATTGGTAATAATTATCAAATTCATAGCTTAAAAACAACCTAAAACTTCTTGTCCCTTACCCTTAAGGAAAATGTTCAGACACAGTGAAAAATTTCAACTTCATGTCAAGAAAGATCTTTTCATTTCCAAGAACACTTGCAGTCATCTGGGGACAGGGCATAGGCTGGGGGAGAAATTGGTGGGGCTATGTAGCAGACTGTTCTGATGGGGCAATTCTTTCTACCTAGATACAATTTTTGCTCTTTTCTGGGCTTTCTGAAGCAAGGAATTCCAGCAGATTTTGGAGAATCTCTTTTTTCTCCAAAAGGATAAAGTAGGAAGGGACCATTCTCTTAAAAGAATTCCTGGCACAAAAATATCATACTTTTGAGGGAATCTTGTAAAAACATGATTCCTTATTTCCCAGTATTACCTTTAATTCTTTCTGTTACATTTTGGAGAAAATTAATAATTTTCAAAAAAATCAGACCTCAGGTATTTGCTGTTAATCATTTAGGTCGTACTTAGTTGTGGTATCAAAATATGTATATATTTACCAGGCACTTTCATAGGCATTTGGGATTTATCCATAAACAAAATTAAAAATCTCTGCCTTGTGGAATTTAAATGCTAGCAAATGTATTCTTTTCATTTGAGACATTAATTCTCAGTCAAGAAGACTAAAAATGATACCACAAACTAACAGGCTAATCATGTTTGCCATTTTTCACTGAATTTATTCTATTAGCTTTTCTTTCTAGCAATTTTTCACATTTATTGAAACAGGTTGCTCAGGCATTGTTCTAGCCATTTCAAGTTAGTTTTTCCTTAGGTATTTCTACAATTCTCATTGTTTTCAATATTGTTTTCAACAATGATCTTAGCTAGCAATCAGTTACAAAAGTATAGTAATTTGTGTTTGTTAGACCTTTAATAAGTTAATGAACAAACTAGGTGATACTAGTTTGCATTTAAAAATTCAACTAATTATCTATAATGTTTTAACATATGTTGAGTTAATATGACCTTTTTATGAATTTTCAATATTTGTCTTTAAAAGCAGAAGAGGATCAAAGGTTTTCAAATCCCACAGTCTGATATGTGATAAAATGATTTCTCTGACTCCAGGGTTAAAAATACAGCAACCCAAACTAGACATAATTCTAACTCTGGAAGAGTCACTCCAATAGTGATGCAGCTGCCTAAAATGTTTTCCTATGTATGAATATCTATGCTTGGGTAACATTTAAATTTTAAAATACAAGCACTGTATTTATGAGTCATATTCAGCTGAGGCCTTGCCATGACTTGCCATGATGTGTTTGGGTAGTATTTGCAATAAGCCAGACAATTAATTATCTTTGTTGTTTAGTTTTCCCTAAACAACACAAAGCACAAAGAAAACTAAACACTTGGCAGTGGTCTTGCTAATTTTATCAATGCAAATGGATAAACCATATAATTCAGAGCAAAAATTAAAATTCTGTATATATTGCCATAGAGTTGGCTGTAATTATAAAGTACAGAATAGTGGAAGCTGCAGGAAATCTTGGAGATCTTCTGATCTCAGCTCCTCACTTCCTCTGAGAAAAACTGCAAATGGAGAGTTTCTGTGACTTGTTGAAAGTTACAGAGCTAATTAGAATTCATCGAATCTTCCCATAATACTATAATATCTCTCACAATTTGGGGGACCAGAAGATTGTACTGCTTGATTTCAATTCACCTGTCTCTCCAGTAGTACTAAGTGTACTATATAAATCTATCTCTCCCTCCCCCCTCTTTTTCTCCCTTCCCTCTCTTTCCTTTTTCTGCCCTCTCTTCCTCTACTGTTCCTTCTCTCCCTCACCTCCATTCTTCCCTCCTTCCATTTATTTTCTCCTTTGTGAAAAAGAAGGTAAATTCAATATAATTTTGCATTAAGGGCTACGAGAAGTAATTTTAGATACTCTGGAGGCTTGCAGAACCAGGGCAGAGGATTATTGTTGTATAAAACTTCAACATATTAAGTGCCAATTGTGAAAGGTATAGTGGATATGCTAAACAAAGAGGAAAGGAAATGGGCATCTCTATAACTCTTAGGCTGAACAGTCATCATCAATTATGATAGGTTTTATAAACTAAAGAGTTACTAGTTAATGAAAGCCCAGAAGTAGCAAAAATTACTACAAGTGCTGTCATATCTAAAAATCTGTAAGAGGTCATGATTCTGTTGTGAGGAAGAGGAAATAAAAGTGCATGCCATCCCCCCATTTACTACTCCCTCCACTTCCCAAGGAAAGCAGAGTGTTAAAAAACCAACTGAGAAGGTTTAACTCAATTTTGAAATTAATTTAAAAAACATTATTATAACAAGAAAGCCCTATAAAGGTGTTTGTGCTTTCACGTAGGTGAGTAAATGCAATCCCCATCTCTTACTGTGACAATTCATTTTGCACTCATTGTGAGTTTTGGCTTCCTGGGGCCTGTCAAATTATGGCACTGCCTGTGAGTGAAAAATTGCTTTAAGAATCAATAGCACTCACTGGAATACAACCAGAGCTTTATCGCAAAAGTAATATGTTTATTTGTACTGATTTTTCTCTTTTTAGTCAAAGATGCCAAAGCTCTTCACTTGTATTTAGTGGCAAAGAATGTAATAGCTTTGGCTATTTGGAGACATTGGGACAATAGGTAGTTAAAGAATAAAGACTCAGGGTGAGTCCGTAGCTCATCTGGGATAGAACTTGAGAATCATCTATGTCTACCCACCATATAATATTGCCATTTGAAAAATCATTCAACTGGAGGCTTTCTCTCCTTCCTCCACCCAGTGTTTTTTCTCTGATAAAGCCATTTTTCAAACACCGATATCTAGAATTTGCCTCCTACAATCTTCCTTCTTTCAAAACCTATTTATTTGAAAGTAATCAGACTATGTATAGAAACTTTAGAGTAGGAAGGACCTCAGGAGGCCCTCCAGCAGTGCCTCATCTAGCACAGGGGTCCCCCAGAGCACTCCTAGCTAGCCTCCGTGTCAATGGGCCATTTCAGCTCCAGTTATAAAATACTCCCAATACTCAGCTAAAATTTACCTCCCATAAGCTTTTATGGAATTCTTTCTTTTGGACTTACACAGAACAAAATATATCTTCCACATATTTTCTTCTGTTAAGACTGTCTAAAATGCAAAAACAGCCTCTTTGTTAAGGAGTTTACAAACCTGTTCTTTTCCTCTTCAATCAACGCACTTCATGAAGGAATAAATTGTAATCATGCCATCTTTCCTCATCTCACCTTCCTTCATTCCTCTATGTGCTGACTTCACCTTCACCTTTTTTTAACAGTTCTCTCCTCAAATTCGCACACACAATACACACAAAACCACTTATATTACAAATCCTAAGGCCTTTTCTCACTTACCATTGTTCTTGATATTTTTGACTACTCCTTTTTCTGACAGTGTTGACCTTTACTGGAGTCCTGCACTCTAGAAAACAATGACAGAAATTCCCCCAACCATTTTTTGTCCTGAAGTCTCACCATCCTTTGGTGCTCTAGGAAATGGTTTCCTGAAAAACACCCTTCTTCATATGATTTGCTGTCCATTGTTTCACATGACACCCAGAAAACTCAAAGTGACTCCCTTGTTTACCTGTGACAAGGACAAACACAGATCTTTCCCCCTTTGCCTGAGCCTGTTAACACTGCCAGACACAGACCCCCTGACTTCCCATTCTTTGTCTTATGAGTAACAGATTAGAATTGTTTGTTCCTTTGAAACAAACCAGACACAGAGATAAACACATCCTGTTTAGTTAACTAACTAGACTTCTGAATGCAAAACAACCCCAGTTGTAAATCACCCCACCAGTAACTTGTCTACTTCTCCCCATTAAGGTCTAAAAAAAAATGATCCCACCAAGACCCTTGAGAGCTGGGGTACCTATTGCAATAGCCTGAACAGAATCATCTCCTTAAGTGTTGGTGCATTTTTGTTTTTGACATCTTCTTAAAAACATTCCTTTTTTCTTAACTTCAGTGAAGACTATGTTCTGGATTCATTTATTCTATTTTCTATTTTTTCTTTTGCCATTCTGAGTCTAGTTATTAGTCCCTGTACCCTAATGTCCACAAAGCAAGATTTGATTGTACATTCTCTTGGTAGACTCTGCATCAGAAAACTCATTCTTTCTAATGACTTCAACCCTGACCACATAATCAGGTTACCAGCAGATTTATATTATTGCTGCCATATTGTTAATCCCTATTCATCACTATAAGCATATTACTTCCTTTATCATAAAACATTAATGATTCCTGGCCTCATATACATCAAATTCTAATGCTTCTCTACATCCTTGACTCTACTCCTGATGCTAACCTTATATCTCAGTCTATACTGGGCACCACACTATCACTATCACTAAAATATAACCAGATTGGCCTTACCATTCTCTCTGTGACCCAAGTTTCAAATTGTCTCTCTCCATATGCAACCTATGTATATATGTTGATTCTTCTTTGTCAACAACACATCTTTTTACTTGAGGCCATGAAACAGAAAGAAAAATACAAAAATAGAAACTGTACTGATGCACCAGATGAAAATCATGCCAGACTCAAAGGGAATAGAGACTAACCATACTACTACTCCTACTGGGGTATGAAACCAGCAGTAGCAATGGAAGGAAGTACAAATGAGTAAGGGTAACACAATATCTGAAGTATGTGTTTCTAGAAAATAGTCAAATAGGATATCAACAGCAGGGGATGTCAACAAGTTTTAGAGGCCAGTGGAACGTAATAACTAGAAAGAGGCCAATATAGATAAACCATGGACATGTGGAGAAATCTGTCAGCCAGCAATAGGGCACCATAATCTTGGGTCTAAGAACAAGATTCCTATCTCTTAAGGGAATGATGAGAATAAGGAATGGCCTTAGACTCAGAGAGACAAGAGTACAAAAGAGATAAATGAGACAGGGACTTAGATAAAGCAATCCAAGGAGCAGTCTAGTTAGTGGAACTGTTTAAAGCAAAAAGCCAATTACTGGTATTTAGGCACAATTTGACTTGATGCTGAGCTAATTTGTGTGTGTAGAACCCTTTAAATTATTTTCCTAGCCTAGGAATGAGAATGACATAAATTCTAGAACTAGGCACAGAACTCAGCCTGAAAGAGGGATAAAGTGACATCATCAGTGGGGCCTACAGAGATAGATGGCACTATACCAGGCTGGGATTTCAGGGGCTGATGGAGACACTGCTATCTGAACCAGTGCAGTCATATCTTAACACATCTTTCTGCTTCCAAGTTAGTCTTCTCAAAATCTTCTCTGTCATGGATAGTGGTAGCTAAAATAGCTACATAAAGCCAACAGATGATAATGTAAGATGGGAGAGGAGAAGGTTGCTGCCCCAACAAATTCGTTAATGCCATTGAGTCAGGGACAAGGAACGTGACTCTCTTGTCATTTAAATGAATGTATACTAAATCATTTTTTTGTCACAGTCTCACTATAATTTTGCTTGGATGTACTTGGATGTTGGCTGTCTGTTTGACCTGCATGTCTTTGCCGTCACTGCTGCATCAGGTCATCGAAGTTCCAAAGAGTAGTATAGAATTTTATAAACTCTTCCAGGAGCCTGGACCATCTGGTCTAATTATTGAGACCAAAAAAAAAATACTAGATATAGGAAAATAAAAAGTTAATTTAGTTTTCTAAGTTAGATTTTTATGAGATCTTGGAAGGAGAATTATTAAATTAAGGGAGACATAGTAATAAAATTGGGGATAGAGACAGTATTGGAAATATTCAGAAGTTGCAGGGGAAAATAAGAAAAAAATATTTCACTGAAGTTAACTTGAGTATAAATTATACTATATACTGAAATTCTATAAAGTGTCCACACCTTGCAGCCAAAGACTACCAGGAAATCACCTGTAGTTGAACAAAGCAGGGTTTGTTGCCACGTTGCAGGTAGAGAAAACACATACCATGAGGAACCCAAAGGCATCACAGTGTCAGGGGTTAGAAAAGACTTATTTGGGCTTGTACTAGGAGATTTGGATTTAAGGAAGCAGAGCTTAGCTCTGAATTAGATGCTATAATGAAACAGGGTCATTTTATGATTGCAAATCTCCACCAATATCTAGAAGAAAGGAAGAATGAGGCAAGTAGCATCATTTTCATATTACACAGGTTAGGGAAATACTTGGATGTTTTATGGTTTAGACAATGCCCATACTTAGTCTATGTTCAAACATGATTATGGTGGTTAGTTTTGCCTTGAACCATCACACAAAGTCTGATGTTGGTGTCCTGTGAACTTGTTTATGTTAACAGGAGAGCTAAGGCCTATCTGTGAGTGCCAGGCCAGCTCCTGGCTGTCAAGGGCTGCTTTTCTCTTTCTCAGAAGAAATAAGGGAGATTAAACTTGACTTTCCATACCTGAGGTGTCATTATTAAGGCCAGGTGTTGTATTTGCCTGTGTCCCACTCTGAATTTTTCCATCTAGTAATACTTATGAATGTGTGAGTCCCTTGAGCATTATAAAAGAGAAATGGCATTGATTGCACAGACAGTGAAAAGGTTCTACCTCAACCCAGTGCCATCAGCTGAAGCCCTCTCCTGAAATGCTTTTACTGGCTCTTAAAGATGCTTATGGCTCCCCATGGACCAGTGGCACTGTTTTCCAATTTAAAATATTTTAATTAAATAAAATCCTTCATGAGGAAGAAAGATTGGGGCCTGTCACCTCAGTTGTTTTCTCACTTCATAGATATGACAAGACAGCAAGTTTGGGTTTCTCTCCCTCTCTCTTCCCCTCCTCCTTTTAATGGCCTGTCAAAAGGAAATTCCTTCCTGTGCTGGCATTAATGCCTGCTGTAAATAAAGAGGAAATGGAGGGAAGAGGAGGAGGGAAAAGAGGGGTATGCGTGATAGGAGCTGGATTTGCAGCTCAATTGCAAGGCATCTCACAGTGTCTAGACACCAGCTGCCTGGTAACCATGGGAACCCACTAACTTTGGCTGATGGGCTGAGGAGTGATGACTCTCAGGAGATCTGGGGAGGAGCATGGTGGTGGCAGCAGAGGACGGAAGGTTGGGAGAGATGGCATGGGGACAATTACAGCACTATGGGAGAGAGCAAGAGAAAACAAAACTCTCTTTGTGAGAGGATGACATTAACCTTGTTACTGTTTTTCTCGTGCACATTACACATGGGGTGACAAGGCACAAACCTGCCATACTCTGCAGGTGTCAAGACACAGGTTGCTAAAGATGAATAGCTGAGCTGGAACGATTATATTCCCATCAACCTCCTGCCAGTGCCAAACAACTTCCTCAGTAAACCAAAGCTTTCCACGGTAAAAAGGCAGAATCAATTGTCTGAAGTCTGGGGCGTAGGAAATTCCCGTCCCTAAGAATGGCTGCTGCTTTTACAAGCACACAGCAATGAAGATTAATCACAGCTCTTTATACCTACAGTGGTGTCCCTTCCTGCTGCTCCCATTTTCCTTTGTCATACAAGGGTTGGGCTGCTGTTAAATAAAGCAGGATGGTGGCGGGAATGTAAGGGAATGAGAAAGAAATGAAGAGTTACCAGTTCAAGGCCAATTCATCAATCATACAAACATATTTTGTTCTCTTATTCAAATATAGACTTCTATCATCACAAGTTCCAATCCATGGACTTTTGAAGCTTTACAGTTGCTTGCTGTCACCCTGTTCCCTTCCCATCACACATTCCTTTTGATTGCAATTTATAGGTAGCATTGGCACCCATACTCCACCCCTCTTATCACTAATTTTGTGCCCATTTCTGCCCCCTACCCATATCTCTTCACCCCATTTCCTTAACTAAGTACCATCACCTACAGACATATCCCCAAGAAACTCCAGACTCTTTGGGAAGACAGCATAGCCCTTTTTCACCCAAGTTTGTCTGCAGCTATACAGACTAGGTTTATTTATGTCTGTTACACAGTGTTTTACCTTTACTCAGGCAACCTTACCCACAACAGTTAGAATCCAATTGAAGGCCTGCTGGTTTTATTGGAGCTATCTGGGCCACAGAACTGTTTTCCAATTGTGCAAAGCTGACAAATGATATAAGTGTTAATCTTTGGACTCCAACTGCTAAAAGCCAATAGAGATACCTGAATATATATATGAATTTTTACACAATGGTTCTTCTGGAAAAAAATATGCTTCTGTGTGGAAAATGGTCCAATCATTTTTAACTATAATCAACATGTATGCAAATTCAACATACTGAAAAGGAGCTACTAATAGGTAAACACTCATTTAACCATAATTTATGATAAGTAGAACACTTTAATCCACCAGAGACTCTTTATTAGAGATTAAAGCTTGCATGACTTTGATTTGATGATTTAACAAGAGAGGACAGCTTCTTCCTAAGCAAAAGTATGTTTTTGTCATCTATTTCCAGTCAGTGAAAAATTCCCAGTGGTTTTGAACTACTGAAATGGTTATCTGCTTTTAGACATGGGGAGATGAAACCAACTTCCTCTCCATGACCTGCACTCCCTGTAGAGGGCAATGGAGAAGCACTGAGGCTAGGACAAGAATCTGACCCTCAGGAGCCACTGACACAGCCCATTTATAGTCACTGTCAAGTTGCCAACATATTCTGATCATTAGGAAGCATAGGATAACATGTGAGAACTATATGAGTCACCAAAGAACTTGCACGGGCAAAAGAAGGTGGGGGAACATCTGTCCAGGTGGCAGAGAGGACAAGGAGTAAACCAATTAAATGTGAGGGTGGTTTGGGGTCACCTTTGTCACCTATGCATTGACCATAAGGATTCACTCAGCTACTCTGACTAAATAGCTATCTTCTTCCTCACTCATTGAATCAACTACACCTATTGAGTATTCATTATCTGTTCTAGTTGCAAAGAATATGCAAAATAATAAGACTAAAAACACCCTGACCTCATGGAGCTTATATTTTACTATACTAAAAAATTAAAGTGTACAGCACATTAGGTGGTGCAAGAGCTGAGATGAAGGTGGAGTAAACAGCATCAAATAGAAAGAAAGTCTCCTTGAGAGTGGATATGTGAACAGAGGGCTACAAAAGGTCAGAGAGTGAACTCAATTAGCATCTGGAGGATGGAGGCATCCAGGTGGAGGAAACAGTAAATGCAAATGCACTAGATGTGAGCACATGTATTTCTCAGAGTTGTAGCAAGGAAATCGTAGTACTAGGAAGGGACAGTAAAGGGAGATGACAGCCAAGTGGTGATTTTGTGGGAAGGATGTTAATCACAGAGGAATCTGAGGTCATTTTAAAGATTTGGCTGTTATCCAAGTGAGATGTGCTCAGATTCTAGATATATTTTGAATGTGGAGGCAATAAGATTTGCCAAGATTAATGTTGTTAAGGAGAAAAGAGGCAACGATAATTCCAATATATACAGACAGAGCCTCAGGAAAAGATAGACTAGCCATTTGAGATGGGGAAGGCTTGAGAAGGAACAGGTTGAGGGAGCAAAGACAGTTTTGTTTTCAAAATGTTTAGTTTGAAGTGTCTACTGATATAGACGTTGAGGTGTAGAGTAAGAAGCTGTTTGAAATGCAAGAGAGTGGTCTGCGCTACAGATGGAAAATTGGGATTTACCAGGTTGTAGACAATATTTTAAGCCACAAATAGAAGAGATCACAAAGGGAGTAAATATAAGCGGAGAAGAGAGAAGAGGAGGTACAAGATGAAACCATTTAGAGACTCCAGCATTTAAGGGGAGGTGTTACAGGGTGCAGCCAAGAGAGGGGACCCCAAATGGGCATTTGAAATGGGGTCCAGAACTTAAGGTGTCCAGGAGATTTTAAAATGTCTCCATCCTGCCCCCCATGGTGTGGGTTGGGGGAAGGGACAAATGGAGCAGGGCCATTAAGAGCTGTTTTGCATAGCAACAGTCTTGCAGCTACCCTCTGGCCTGGTCATTTAACATATCTATAGCCTTTGGCTGGTCGCTTAGATATGTTAAATAGCTGTGATCATTTCTGAGCCAGGGGAATGGAAGTAACTTCCCCACCAAGACGTGCCTGGGGGCAGATCCCCCAAGCTACAGCACCTGCGTGGGAGCTCGGAGAAGATTGGCTCGAGGACTTGGGCCACACCTGCCCAGACTCATGATGGCAGCCCAGTAAAGCTGGAAGGATATGAATTCTGGCAAGTGAAGCCGAGTGTAGGAGGAGTCGGAAATGAGGCTGCAGAGGAAGATTGGCCTCGGGGATTTAAAACCCAAACTTGGCGGCCATTAGGAGAGAGAACAATGCGGCTTTAGCAGAATAGGGAGGACCTCAGCCATTGAGGGAAAACCATGCTGCTTTAGGAAGGAGAGCCATGTGCAGCCCAGAGGGGGAGAACCATGATGCTTTGAGGAGGTGAACCATGTGCAGCCCTGAGAGGGAGAACCATGCTGCTTTAGGAAGGAGAGCCATGTGCAGCCCTAAGGGAGAGAACCATGTGGCTGTGGAGGTGCAGAGAGGATCACGGCCATTGTAGAGAGAGCCACACAGCTTTAGGAAGGAGAACCATGCTGCTTTAGGAGAGAGAACCACGCGGCCTTGACAGAGTGGAGACTCCCGCAGCCCTGAGAGGGAGAACCACCACCTGGTTTTAGCAGAGATCCCGGCGACTCGGCTGAGGGTGCTGGGAACCCAGGGAGGTCTCCCAGTCGAGATGGAGTACTAACTGGGAAGAACCAGAGGCTGCCTGAGCCATGGACTTCTATTTCCTTTCCTGAGATACGGTACTCTGGACTGGGCAAAGGGGGAAGGAAGGAAGGACTGTGTCTGTTTGTGGGTGTTTTAGGGACTTTAGGACTTTTGATAAAGACATTAGGTCACTACTTGAAGTCTGTATAGCATTAAATAAACATTTCCTTTCCTTTTCACGAATCTCTGGCATTGAGAGATGTCTTTCCTCTGGTGGTGGACATAATGGACCCGGGGCCTTCTTTCAATAATAGTATATTGTCCCAGGCCCCCCCTTGTTGTGTTCTGTAACAGAGGGACCAAAATGGAGGCATAGGCAGAAACGCTTCACTTCCTCACACAACCAAAAAAGGAAAACAACCAATTTAAAAACAAAGAATAACCAAAAATGTCAGAAAAACATTTGCATGTAAGTCCAACAACCAAGGAACTGAATAAACATTCGACCAGAGGCAGGAGGGCCAGTATGGGCAGTGGGGCGGAGAGGACATGGCAAGGCATCAGCTGGCAGACAGCACAGGCAATCCCACACTGGTGCGCAGACAAGCCTATGGGAAAGCAAGACAGAGAGACCAACCGAGAAATCCAGGGTTTCAGCACTGGCCACTAAGGACTCAACACCACAGTTTAAGGAAAAGATCTGTGGGGATTGTGGCAGCAGAAGAAACTCCCAGACTCACAGGAGAACGGCATAGGATCCTAAAATGAGCACAAACTCACCTGCCTACAAATTGCACTTAAGGGGCTCAAACTGCTTGTGGGAAGCGAGGGAAGTGACAGAAAGTGGGACGAGAACAGAGCAAGCGACATTGTTCCTTCTCTGACCCCCCTCCCACAGGCAGCACCACAAAGCAGCAAAGAGGGTTGACCTGCCCTGGAGAAAACCTAAGGCTCCACCCCTTAGACAAAACAGATGTGCCAAGACAAAGAAATATGGCCCAAATGAAAAAACAGATCAAAGCTCCAGAAAAAGAACTAAGTAACAAAAAGATAACCTATCTGATGCAGAGTTCAAAGCACTAGTAATCAGGATACCCACAGAATTGGTTGAGCTTGGTCAAAATGAAGGAAGAAATGAAGGCTACATAAAGTGAAATAAAGAAAAATGTACAGGGAACCAACAGTGAAGGAAAGGAAACTGGGACTCAGATTGATGATTTGGAACAAAATTAAAAAATAAGCAACCAACTGGAACAGAGTGAAGAAATAAGAATGCAAAAAAAAAAAATGAGGAGACACTTAGGAGCCTCTGGGACAACTTTAAATGTTCCAACATCTGAATCATAGGTGTGTCAGAAGGAGAAGAGGAGGAGCAAGAAATTGAAAACTTACTTGAAATAATAAAGAAAAACTTCTCCAATCTGGAGAAACAAATAGATTTCCAAGAAGTCCAGGAAGCCCAGAGAAAGTGATTGGACCAAAAGAGGAACACGCCAAGGCACATCATAATTAAGTTACACAAGATTAGAGATAAGGAGCCCATCTTAAAAGCAGCAAGAGAAAAAAGGAGAGAGTGACCTACAAAGGAGTTCCCATAAGACTGTCAGCTGATTTCTCAAAAGAAATCTTGCAGGCAAGAAGGGGCTGAAAAGAAGTATTTGAAGTCATGAAGAGCAAGAACCTGCATCCAAGATTACTCTATCTAGCAAAGCTTTCATTTAGAATGGAAAGGCAGATAAAGTGCTTCCCAGATAAGGTCGAGTTAAAGGAGTTCACCAACACTAAGCCCTTATTATGTGAAATGTTAAAAGGACTTATCTAAGACATAGAAGATCAAAAACTATGTACAGCAAAATGACAACAAACACGCAACTATCAACAACTGAACTAAAAAAACAAAAACAAACTAAGCAAACAACTTGAATAGGAATAGAATCACAGAAATGGAGCTCATGTGGAGGGTTATCAATGGTGAGGGAGAGGGGAAAATGCGGGGGTGAGATACAGGGACTAAGAAGCAGAATAGGTAGGCACAAGATAGAGAGGGGGAGGTTAAGAATACAATAGGAAATGGAGAAGCCAGTGAACTTATATGTACAACCCATGGACATGAACTATGTGTGTGTGCGGGGGGTGCGGGGAGTGCTGGAGACTGAAGAGGACAGTACAGGGAAGAAGGGGAGAAAGGGGAGAAAAAAAATTGGGACAACTGTAATAGCATAATCAATAAAATATATTTTAAAAAAAGAAACACCACCATTTAGAAACCAGAAGATGAAGAAGAGCAAAGGTAACTGAAAGGGAATAGCCACTGTGTTGGGAGAAAAATCAGGAATAGGTAATATGCTGGATGAGCAGTAACCAGTAACAAAAGTATTTCAAAGAGTAGAGAGTGATCAAGAATTCAGTGCTATTGGTAGATTAAAAAAAAACAAGAAAGCCCTTAGAATTGACCATTGGATTTGAGCAACATGGGGTCATTCATAACTTTGGCAAAAGTCATTTCAGTGTAGCATGGGAGGTTAAGTGTGATTTTTGTGGATTCCAGAGAGAATAGAAATAAGTAAACTAGAGACTGTGAATATAGACAACTCTAGTTAAGAACACAGACTTCGCAGCTAGACTGCTGGACCTTGAATCTGGAACCTACCACTCCTCAAACGTGACACCTTGGGCAAGTTATGTGACATCCCTGTGTCTTGATTTCTCCACCTATGAAATGAGGACACAGTGCATACTTCCCCAGGGTGTCTGTGTGCTTCAATGACATGCTCAGCAAGTATTAACTCAAATAATCCTTACTATCACTTCTCTTAGTCCTTAAAAAGATAGAGCCTTTGTGAGCAAGTTCTATTATCAGCTCTGGAGACTAAAATAATAAAAACTGTTGTTTGAGCGACTGTGATGGAAAGGCTGCCAACTTCCATCTCCTGTCATAGTCCTTTATGACAGATTTGGACTGCCCCACCTCAAGGAAGTGTTATGTTTCACTTTTCACATGGTATAAGGTTCTGGCTTAATAAAAACATGGTCTAGTGATTCAGGGTGCTTAATGAATTTCAGGTTTTCCAAGCACTAATATTCTTTAACCCCAAAAGATGTTTTTCTGATCACATTGAACTTCAGTGGCAGTTCACATAAAGTACTTTGAAATATATAAAATTCACAGCGTTAAGGCACAGATAGTTCTATGCTAGAAAACAGTGCCTGGTGTTCTGTCAGACAGACATCTCTATCAACCAACATTTCTGCATGACAATAAAAATTGACATTTGTGTAATGGTCTTGAAACATTTTATGATTATGATTGCTGTACTTCTAATGTTGTATATATTTTATTATATCCCAACTGGAAATTCAATAACAACATAGATGACAATTATTAATCAAAACATGTCATTAAAACATTAACCAGAATATTCCAGTATCTACCTAATCACAGTGGAGAACAGACTTTACCGTAAATGTGTTGTTCCTTTTTTATCTTGAGGACATCCAAGTTAAATAACAAGAAAACAATGTAAGTAATTATATAGAGAAAGCAAAAATGAGATGCTGATGTAGTCACACTCACTAGCCATGTGGCCTAAGATGTCTAAGTTCTCTTGCTTCTGTTTCCTCATCTATAAAAAAGGACAGTGACACCCCTCATCATAGGGTCATTGTGAGGTTTAGAGAAGAAACTCCATGCAGAGAATTTAGCAGAGAGACCCTAAGAAGACAAGTAACTCTTACACACAATGTTGTCTTCATTGGTTTTATTTGTTGCTATTGTACTTGCTCTATGGTGAGGACCTAATAAGAGAATGCCAGACCAAAAAGTGAGCCATTCAAAGCCATCAAATATGCATTAGGTTGGCTTCGCTTGTAACTAAGGCTTGAGTTAATATTAGAAATTTAAAGTCACTGTGGTCTTTGTGAAGAAGTCTCAAGTAATTATAGGAGCTCAATAAACACACATGGCATGTGCTATATTGATATGGATTCACTTCAGATAGATGGCTTTTGGGGTGGGACTAGAAAAAACAGTCTTCTCTTCGATTTCTGGGCTGCCTGTAACAGCAGCCACAGCCACTTCATTCTTAGAGAGCTGCATGCATAGCTTCCTGAATGATTGCACCCTCCTGAAGTGACAGGAGGAGAAATGGCTGCTGTCACCCCC
Organism: Phyllostomus hastatus; assembly: GCF_019186645.2. NCBI lineage: Eukaryota > Metazoa > Chordata > Mammalia > Chiroptera > Phyllostomidae > Phyllostomus > Phyllostomus hastatus. The sequence continues at coordinate 83,492,221 of NW_025333977.1, read as the reverse complement.
CACCTTCCTCCTTCCTGTCCCCTCCACCAGCCTGCCTGCCAGTCCAGCAGACACGTGCCAGCCATGAGAGAAGCCATGGCATGAGCTGCCTGCCTCACTGGGATCCTGGGCTCCATTAATAAGTCCTGCAAGGATGATAATTGGGGATTTGTGGAGCCTGCAGTCTTTCAATAAGCCATGTTGTTATGGAAACCAGAGGCAGCCCTCCCTGTCCACAGAATTGATTCTGAAAATAAAATATAATAAAATAAATATAAAAGTGGGGTGTTGGAAAGGATCATTTCAATCCATACTCTTCACATCCCCCGTCCTTGTATTTTAGAAGTTCACCTCAAATTTGCACACATGAGAATTCCCAACTCTTCTCCCTTCTAGTTCTCCCTCTCAGCACTCCCCTGCTCCTTTCTTAATTACAGAGGACTGTTTTTTCACCTCTAGCAAAGAATCAGTTGAGCAGGGTACTACAGGAACACCAGAGTAGACATTCTAAGTCTAATTTAACACCATGGCATTAATTCCAATTATTTGAGCCAAGAAATTAGCAATGAATATCAATGTGCTTTCCCCACCATTAAAATAACAATAACTGAACAGGATTAAAAAAATGGCCTCGGAATGTCTTACTGGCCTCTCAAGAGGTATTGTTCGGTAGCAACATGGCCACCACCCACGATGAGTCATGGTATTGTGTCCAAAGAAAGGAGTGTCCAGCTTTCAAACTGGCAGAGTAAAAGGGGGCAGTTTTCTTGGACTACTTTAAAAAATTAAGTGACAACCTTCTTACAATAAAAATACGATTTACTCCCTCTGATTAAAAAATCCAGGCAGGATGCCACAGCACAACTGGCTGGGAGGCCTGTAAAGAGCCCTAAATGAATCCAGCCTGGAGGCTGCTGTGGGCCCAGAAAGGCGGATTCAGTCCCTGCATTGCAAGTACCAGGACCATTGTTTCCTGAAAAACTTCCCATCTCCTTCCAGCAGAGGGCACCAGCGTAATTCCTTTCCCAGCTGTGGAGCCTGGATGAAAGGCAAAGTCTGGAAGAAATGACTCCAGGCCAAGTGATAGAAAAGAAACAACCTATTGTGACTGGGTCCTACTTTTAAGCTGTCCTGAAATTAATTTTTATTTTCCAGTTCTTTCAAATGGCTAAAAATTGAGCCTCAGTGCTGTTCATCATCAAAGCCTCTTTATCGAATAAGCTAAACTTATTATTAGCCTTTGAACTGAATTATTGAGAGTGGATTGTGCTGTTTACTCCTTGTAGAGATATCAGAATTATTCTTGGAGCAACAATAATGTAATAAAATAAAACTTCAACCACCCTGTATTCACTACTGCACCAAGAGTGAAGTCCTCGTACCCCTTTGAGGCTTTTAATAAGTGGATCCAGGTTATCCCACCTTCCCCCATTAACACCCATGTCCAGGGCCTGGGTCCTCACCAATACTCCAGAGCAATGTTCACTTCTTTTCTTTGAGCCCTACTTGCCATCCTGACATCTACATTCCCTCTCTGTAACTACCAACGGCAGCTTGCCAGCAGGCATGCACTTACATTGTTCCTACCTGGTTGGTCCTAGATTTTTTTTAAGATCTTATTTTTTTCTCAACCAGATTGTAATTTCCATGACAATGGATATTCCCTTTTATATATCTGTATGCTTGATAGTGACTAATGCAGCATGAAAATTGTATATACTAACAAATAAAATTATTGAATGGGAGGAAAATACCATCATGAGGACATCTGGGTTTATCTCCTCTGCTCTCACACCAGCTCATTATGTGACCTTGGGTAGACCAGGCAGTCTGAGTCCCTGAGTACATTCTGTCTTTTGTTAAAACACCCAGCTACACAACCTACCCTAATGACATTCAAGTACAGTGGAACTTATTCTTCTTGTGTCCTGGTCCCAACTGAGTATCTGATGAAATACAAGACATGAGAATATCATCCATGCACACATACAGTATAACACATTGCAAATGACCCAGTTCCCAGGTCTTGGTGATTTTTAAGCTTTCTTTAAGGTTTGAGACTGTAAGACTGAACCAATATATGACAGTTGATAGCTGGTATCTACCTAGAAAGAGTGTACTAGGTATTTCCCTTAGGGGAATCCCAATATTTTTTATCAAATCCCTAGATTGCAGTTTCTGAGGGACCAATTACACAGGGCCTAGCATCACTACCCAGCGGCACTGGCTGACTTCCAGACTCAGTCATTAGTGATAATGTAAGAACTTGGTAATCTTGCTGAGCTACAAGGTAAGCCAAATAGAATAGTCTCTGTCTCCCAGAAGAGACTGCAAATCAATGTGTCTCTCTTGCTGTCCATAAACCACATCCTATTTACACATTAATTTCCTTTATAAAATCAGAAGTGTACTGCCAAGAAAAAAATGCTTCAGTTAAAAGGAACCAGAAGCAAGGCACTTTCTATGTGTTCAATGAAACATAATAACAGCCACTTTACATGTGATCTATTTAATACTAACCACTACCAAGTTCGGTAACGAGGATATTATATTATGACAAAACTGATGGCATAGAGCTGGTTAGGGAGAGGACCTCTGATTCAAACAATGACAAGTTCAATTCTAACACCTGTGGCCCTTCCCTTGCACTGCAGGCCTCCGAGGAAGAGCTGGCTAAATGCATGGCTGTTGCAATTCCCTGTCTACTGTTGCAGCATCCATTATGTACTGTACTTTTCTAGTGTAGTTCTTTATACACTTTGAAATACTTTACTTTGGACAGCCAAAAAAAGGTTTTTTAAATAAAAGTTTCTTTTTATTTACTGGAAAGATTCTCTTCCACTATATTACCTATGGAAAGGTGACAGACTGTCTTTGCTTTAACTATCTCCAATTTAAAGATCTGCCCAGGGGATCTCCATACAGGGTGAGAGGAGCATGAGAACTTACTGTAGATTGTCAGCAGAAAAGTAAAGCAAAATGATTGATTGAGGACCTATGCTGCACCAGCTTCTTTAAATATGTCACATAATTAACTTCTCACAGCAATTGTTTGAGGGTAGCAGTACTATCTCCATATTATGGACATGAAGAGACCGGGGTTCGACAAATCATAAAAGCCACACAAGGAGAAGCCTGAAAGTGAACCCAGGATGGTCCAATTCTAATACTGCTTCCATATAAGTGTTCTATGTAAAAAAAAAAATGTTTCTGAACTGTGCCTTGGAATTTGTAACATATTTGTATGAAAACAGACTCACATTTAAACTTGTGGGATAATGAAACTCAACTTTTCTTTTTCTGCCTGGAAGCAAGCAGAGGCAGAGGCTCGTCTCTGGTGTGCTGAGGCACAGTGACTAGGGACTGACACTGAGGAAGGGCTGTAACAATAGTGAGCCTGGTGTGTGTGTGTGTGTGTGTGTGTGTGTGTGTGGTGGGGTGGAGGGGTTGTCTCTCCTTGGGGAGCCGGGCCCCATCTGCCACTTAGACCTGCTCAAAGACAGAAAATCCATTTGCCAAGGAGCCCTTTAGGGCCTCCTATTTGTGAAGTCAAGAACAGAGAGTGCTGGAGATGAAAGTCAGCTGAAGGACTGTATCTTTTGACCAGAGAGGAAGGTACATTTGTCCTGCCCATGCCAGACAGGGTGTTAAACTGCAGAGCTACAGGGAATCCACTTGGTACCCAGCTCAGCACCTTTCCTCTGCTCTGCACTGCCCCTCACAGTCCTGCTTGACCCATGCTTTCTCCTCTGTCTCTTTTCTACCTTCTCTTCTTTCTTGACTTCCTTCCTTATTCTTTCTGCCTCTAATATTTCTGGTCCTCTACTACTTTTCTTCTCCCTTGACTTTCTCCCATTTTCTACCTCATTTTTTCTTCCTACTTCCCCTTTCTCTTCCTTCATTAAAAAGTCCTTACCCACACCTGACCTGGTTCTTCACAGGAGCCCAAACTTCTTTCACACTCTGTCCAATTTTACTTTTGAGACAAACATCCTCATCCAGACTCAGAGTGTCTGGGTGCCTGGGTGATGTTGAGAAGTAGGTCCTGGAAATGAGGCTTCTAATTTATAAAGCCTAAGAGTTGGGTTGCAAGCAGCAAAAATGGGCAGTTGTCTGAAACATTTTTTTGCTTCTTTCATGGGCTTTTAATTGGAAAAATGAAATGATTCTTTCCTTTTCTCAAACTGCTTATGAAAAGAACTCTTTCCACAGGTGAAATTCATATTATTGGTCAATCAGTGGACATCCACTGAGGTCTGTGTGACAGGCTCCATTCTGAGCACTGCAGACACTGTGCTAAAGAATGCCAAATCTTTGCCTTCAAGGAGTGGAAAGTCTAGTGAGAAATAAATAAGTCACTTTAGATAGATATACAGTCATTTTTAGGCACAAAGATCGATATGGAAAATCCATGTAGAACTGATTGAGTTGGCAGGGGTGGTGCTATTTGGTAAATGGGGAGTGAATTCTCTGAGGAAGTGACATCCAAATGGAGATCTAAGTGATGAGAAGTGGCTATGGGAAAATCAAAGCAGAAAGCAAGTGCAAAGCCCCCAAGCTGGTGTGTTCAGAGACTTTAAGAAAGAGTATGGCTAGATCAGAGAGATCAAGCAGAAGTCAGATCATAGGCAGCCATGGTAATAACTTAGATTTCACTTGGGTTGTAAAAAGTAAGCATTGGAAGGTTTTCTGTGGGGTATTTATATGCAGAGATATAAGTATGTAGCTTTGCATGAGTGGTCTTCAGAGAAGTCTGTTAGAAATTGAAAGCATTAGTGGCAGCCTCTCAAACCCTAAGCCTAAGATTATCATGACATTATTGGATCTACTCCTTTTACCCCAATGGGTTGTTTCATGTGATGCTAATCATTTAAGTGACATTTAGAATGTTAGTCTGTGGAGTTAAAAAAAGAACTGACCCTATTACCCATGGGTGTTTTCCTCTTAGGCATCCCTTTAGATAAGCACAAACAGCCATCATCCACTGGGGCTTAGCAGTGAGAAAGAGAAAGGTGACAGATTTTTCAGAATTCTTGAGACAGATTTTGGGCTTTAACATCCTAGAAATCTTACTTTTGTGGACACTTCAAAATTATATAGATGTAATTCCTTCAGTGGCATCTTATCAGAGAGAGTGTTTTATTTATATAATTATGTTGCAAATTGGACTTGAACTAAATAATATTATTGCATTATCACTGTTTCTTTTTTCCTAAAGACCCACAAGCCATGGATGTAGTAATTTTACTTAGCTTTGATTAGTAACCCTGAATGAGCCACCTAACTTTCATTTGTTTATAATTCATACTATAAAAAATTATTTGAATTTGGATAATTCCTATAATATATCTGGGAAGATCATCTATTTATAAAAATAAACAATATGACCTAAGTATATAGAGGATACCTGAATAAAAATATGAGTTTTAAATTATCTTCTGTTAAGTTTTTAATCATGCTAACATGCAAGGACTTTTGAAAATGGCCTTAAATTACTTACAAAAATTACTTAAGAACAGTAATTTTCAATAATTACCTGTTAAAATGTCAACATTTTACCAAGATCCAGAGAGAGTCCCTGGGGGGACAGAGACTGTGTGACTGTGGAGGACTGGGTCCCAGCCAGCCTGGCCTCTGCCAAACAACCCCAGACCCAGAAGCTGCTCCTGAGGTGCTTGGAATTCCAGGGCTCCAGGAAACCTAATCCAATTTCATGGATTCAGGGATTTATAACAAGGGCTTAGAAAATAAAAGTTCCTTGGGCTTATCTTTATAAAGCATTTTTATAAATTAAGTGGGCATGGCTTTAACATTATAGAACCAAAGTAAACTAGAACATTGTTTGGTGGACCTAACCCCACAGTTAGAGGTTACTCAAACTGATCCCACCTGTGACTCAACAACTAGGCTATAATATGAGAAAGGGTCTGTTGACCCTTGAAATGATATATATCACCTACCTCAGTCAGTATGGTAGCATTTAACCGCACTCATTGTGAGGGACAGCTACAGTGAGTGAGGGGGACTGATCGGACCTGATGTTAAGTATTTGTTGGCCACATGTATAAAGTCATTGACAGCAAATTTCTTTAAATGTGTAATTTCCAAACTGTACTTCACAGCCCAGAGAAAGTCCATTGAGCGGGGAGGAACGGAAACAGAGTTAAAGGAGTTCTAAGCCTATCTAGCCATCTCCATTTCCCCTACCTTTCCATTCTCAACTGGATCAGCTCTCTTCAGAAGGTTAATATATAATATATGATATATAATTAATATATAATATAAAACATACAATATGTAATATGCATGTTATTTTTAAGCAAATGGTACCCATGCTGAGAATTATAACAACTGTTTATTCTACCCTGTGTGAATTCACTATTTCACAATGTTCCTCCCTAGAATTGAAAGCATTATTCTTGGTAAAAATTATTAGGACAAAAGAATAAACAATTCCTCTGCATTAGAAGTTTAAAGTGTCAGCAATTCAGAGAAATCATTCTGAATAATCAACTGAACACTAGCTGGAGAGATGTCTTATAACCATGGACAGACAGAAGAAATCATTTCACCACAACGAAATAGTGTGGAGGAGGTAGAGAGTGTGGAGGAGGTGTGAGAGGACTGGCTGGGCTCCCACAGGTGGCATCTGGAACTCCAGTAGTCTGGGGGTTCCACCTGAGAAGTGTGAGGTCTAAACTCTAAGCTGGGCTTCCCAGCTTACAGCACCAGAGGTGGAAAGGAATGTAGATAACATGCAATTATGAAAAGCAGCAGGGTTTCTGTCTGCCAGGGAGAGAGAGGTAGAGACACAGAGAGCCTCTTACAGGGCCAACACAAAAAAATTTGTGTGCAGCCACTTACCCTGGGCTCTGGCAGAGAGAGGGCAGTATGGACTAGAGACACTTGAGGGGACTCTGGGACTGGTGGCTCTGGGAAGAGAACTGAGGGAACAGCCACCAGGATCTTTGTGTTGAGTCATTCCCCATACTGCAGAAGCCATCTTTCTCAAGCAGAGCACTCTTCTCCAAGTTCATCAACCCAAGGGTGGCAATAGCTCCTCCTTCAGAAATTACTCTGCCCACCCTGTGGAGCTTAAGTCAGGCTTCTGATTACAGCTTGAAGCTATATCACTGATCAGTGTAACAACTAAAGTGGAAAACACAAAGAAGCAGCCCAAATGGAAAGACAAAGAAACAGATCCCAAATGAAAGAACAAGAGAATTCTCCAGAAGAAGAACTAGATGAAATGGAGGCGAGCAATTTAGCAGAGTTTACAGTAATAATTACAGACCCCGAATGAAAGAATAAGAAAATTCCCCAGAAGAACTAGATGAAATGGAGGGAAGAAATTTATTAGAGAGAGAGAGAGAGTCCAGAGCAATGACTATAAGGATACTCAATGACATGAAAAAAGACATAGAAACCATAAAAAAGGGCCAGTCATAAATAAAGAATGCAATATCTGAAATAAATAATACAATGGAAGCAATAAATAGGTTAGATGAAGCAGAAGATTGAATCAGTGATTTGGAAGACAAGGTAGAAAAAAATACCCAGGCAGAGCAGCAAAAACAAAAAAGAATTTTTAAAAAATGAGAAGAACTTAAGAAACATTTTGGACAAAATAAAAGGTAACAACATCCACATCATGGGAATACCAGGAGAAGAGAGCGAGCAAGTGATTGAGATCCAATTTAAAGAAATAATGACTGAAAACTGGTCATTATTTCCCTAATCTGGTGAAGGAAAAAGTCACACAAATCCAGGAAGCTCAGAGAGTCCCAAACAAGTTGGTCCCAAAGAGGCCTACACCCAGACACATCATAATTAAAATGACAAGGCTTAAAGACAAGGAGAGAATCCTAAAAGCTTCGAGGGAAAAGCAGGTAGTTACATACAGGGAGCAACAGTTAGACTGTTATCTGATTTCTCAATAAAGCATGTCAGGCCAGGAGAGAGTGGTGTGAAATATTCAAGGTGATGACAAAGCAAAGACCTACAACCAAGGTTACTTTACCCAGGTAGGCTATCATTTAAAATTGAAGGAGAAATAAAGAGCTTCCCAGACAAGAAAAAGCTAAAGGAGTTTGTTAACACCAAACTAGTACTGAAACAAATGTTAAAGGGCTTGTTAGAAGGAGGAGAAGATGAAGATGAAGACAAAGAAGAAGGAAGAGGAGGAGGAGGGAAATTTAAAAAAACAGGAAAATAGTCTAAAAATAAAGTGGCACTAAATACATATCTATCAATAATCACCTTAAATATAAATGGCTTAAATGTTCCAACCAGAAGACATAGGGTGGCTGAATGGATAAGAAAACAAAATCCATATATATGCTGCCTCCAAGAGACCCATCTCAGATTGAAAGATACACACAGACTAAAAGTAAAGCAATGCAAAAAAAAAAAAACATTTCATGCAAATGGAAAAGAAAATATGGTAGGGTAGCAGTACTTATATCTGACAAAATAGACTGCAAAACCAATGCTATAGTAAGAGGTCATAAAGGACGCTACATAAACATAAAGGGAACAATCTGTCAAGACATGTAACCCTTGTAAACATTTACACACCCAACTTAGGAGCAACTAAATATGTGAAGCAAATCTTGATGGGCATAATAAGATATACTAATAGAAATACAGTCATAGTCAGGGATTTTAACACACCATTGACTTCAATGGATAGATCTTCCAGACAGAAAATCAAGAAGGAGACAGCGCCCTGAAATGACACCCTAGATCAAATGGATTTAATTGATATCTTCAGAGCATTTCATCACAAAGCAACAGAATATACATACTTTTCAAGTACGCATGGAACATTTTCTAGGGTAGACCACATGTTAGGACAGAAAACAAGTCTTAATAAACTTAAAAAAATTGAAATCACATTAAGCATCTTCTGTGGCCACAATGCTATGAAGCTCGAAATCAATCACAAGGACACTGAAAAATGTGCAAAGAATGGGTCAACAATGGGATAAAGGAAGAAATCAAAAGATACCTTAAAACAAATGAAAATGACACAACAACCAAAATCTGTGAGATACTGGGAAAGCAATCCTAAGAGGGAACTTCATAGGATTACAGGCTTATTAAAAAAAAGAAAAAGAAAAAGCTCAAATAGATTATCTAATTTCACACTTAAAGGAATTTGAAAAAGAAAAACAAAACCCAAAGTGAGTAGAAGGAAATAATAAAGATTAGAGAAGAAATAAATGAAACAGAAATCTAAAAGAAATGATACTAAAGATCAATGAATCAAAGAACTGGTTCTTTGAAAACATAAACAAGATTGACAAACCTTTAACCAGACTCATCAAGAAAAAAAAGGACAGGGCCCAAATAAATAAAATCAGAACTGAAAGATGAGAAATACCAACTGACACCAAAGAAATGCAAAGGATTGTAAGAAAATATTATGAACAACTATATGCCAACAAGTGAGACAACCTGGATGAAATGGATAAACTCCTAGAAACATAAAATCTCCCAAAATTAAATCAAGAAGAATCAGAAGCTCAATAGACAGATTACATGTAATGAAATCAAAGCAGTAATTAAAACACTCCCAACAAACAAAATCCCTGGACTAGATGGCTTCACAAGTGGATTATACCAAACATTCTGAGAAGAACTAACATCTCTCCTTCTCAAACTATTTCATAAAATTCAAGAGGAAGGAAGTCTTCTGAAGTCATTTTACTATGCCAGCATTATCCTAATTCCAAAAACAGACAAAGACACTGCAAAGGAAGAAAATTATAGGCCCATATCCCTGATGAACACAAAAACTAAAATCCTCAATAAAATGTTAGCAAACCTAATACAGCAATGGCATCAAAAACATTATATGCCATTATCATGTGGGATTTATCTGGGAATGCAAGTTTGGTACAACATTCAAAATCAATAAATGTGATACACCACATAAACAAAATGAAGGATAAAAACCATATGGTAATATCAATAGATGCAGAAAAAGCATTTGATAAAATCCAGCATGCATTAATGATAAAAACTCCCAGCAAAGCTGGAACAGAGGGAACATACCTACATGTAATAAAGGCTGTATATGACAAACACTCTGCCAGCATCATACTTAATAGGCAAAAACTATAAGCATGCCCCTTAAGATTGGGAACAAGACAAGATGTCCACTCTTACCTCTCTTATTCAACAGAGTATGGGAAGTCCTAGACACAGCAAACAGACAAGAAGAAGAAATAAAAGGCGTGCAAATTGGAAAGGAAGAAGTAAAACTCTTTATTTGCAGAAGACATGATGCTGTACCTAGAGAACCCCAAAGATTCCACCAAGAAACTACTAGACCTGATAAATGAATTCAGCAAAGTAGCAGGATACAAAATTAATATCAGGAAATCAGTTGCATTTTTATATGCTAATGATGAACTAACAGAAAGGGAAAATAAGAAAACAATCCCATTCACAATTGCAAATTGGAAAGGAAGAAGTAAAACTCTTTATTTGCAGAAGACATGATGCTGTACCTAGAGAACCCCAAATATTCCACCAAGAAACTAATAGAACTGATCAATGAATTCAGCAAAGTAGCAGGATACAAAATTAATATCAGGAAATCAGTTGCATTTTTATATGCTAATAATGAACTAACAGAAAGGGAAAATAAGAAAACAATCCCATTCACAATTGCTACAGAAAGAGTAAGATACCTAGGAATAAACCTAATCAATGATGTAGAAGACCTGTACTAGGAAAATTATAGGACACTGAAGAAAGAAATTGAAGAAGATACAATTAAGTGGAAGCACATACCATGTTCATGGATAGGAAGAATTAACATCAATAAAATGTCCATACTACCCAAAGCAACCTATAGATTCAATGCAATTCCTATCAAGATTCCAATGACGTATTTCATAGAACTAGAACTAATATTTCAAAAATTTATGTGGAACCATAAAAGGCCCCAAATAGTAACAGTGATCCTGAGAAAGAAAAATGAAGTTGGAGAGACCATGCTACCTAACATCAAACTATACTCTAAGGCTCTAGTAATCAAAACAGCATGTACTTGCATAAAAACAGACACATAGATCAATGGAACAGACTAGAGAGCCCAGAAATAAATCCACACCTTCATAGTCAATCAATATTCAACAGAGGAAATAAGCACATACAATGGGCCCAAGACATTGAATTCAATAAATGGTGGTGGGTTAAACTGAACAGATGCGTGCAGAAAAATGAAACTAGACCACCTTCTTATACCACACACAAGAATAAATTCAAAATGGATCAGAGACTTAAATGTTATACCCCAAACCATAGAAATCTTACAAGAAAACATAGCAAAAATCTTGGACATTAATCATAGCAGTATTTCATAGGATATATCTCCCCAGGCAAGGAAATTAAAAGTAAACAAATGAAACACATCAAACTAAAAAGCTTTTGCACAGCAAAGGAAAACATCAACAAAATAAAAAGACAACCCACAGTATGGGAGAACATATCTGATACATCTAGTAAGGAGTTAATATTCACAGAACTTATAAAACTCAACACCAAAAAAACAAACAACCCAATTAAAAAATGGGCAAAGGGCCTGAATAAATACTTCTTCAAAGAGGACAACAGATGGGCCAATAGACATATGAAAAGATGCTCAAGGTCACTAATCATCAGAGAAATGTAAATTAAAACCACAAGGAGATATTACCTCACACCTGTCAGAATGGCTATCATCAATAAATCAACAAGCTGGTGAGGATATGGAAAAAGGGGAACTCTCTTGTACTGTTGATAGGAACGCAGATTGGTGCAGCCACTGTGGAAAGCTGTATGGAGATACCTCAAAAAACTAGAAATGGATCTGCCTTTTGACCCAGTGATCCCACTTCTGGGAATATATCCAAAGGAACCCAGAACACTAATTCGAAAGAACATAAGCACCCCTATGTTCATTGCAGCATTATTTACAATCACAAAGATATGGAGGCAGCCCAAGTGTCCATCAGTAGATGAGTAGGTTCAACATCTATAGGATATTTACACAATGGAATACTATTTGGCTATAAAAAGATGAAAATTTTACACTTTGTGACAGTATGGATGGACCTGGAGAGCATTATGCTAAGTGAAATAAGCCAGTCAGAGAAAGAAAAATACCATATGATTTCACTCATATGTGAAATCTAATGAACAGACTGAACTAACAAGGAAAATGGGGATAGACTTGTAGAAAGCAGGATGACAGCTAGTGGCAGGGGGAAGACTAGGGATTGGAGGGATTGGTCAAATGGGAAAAAAGATTCATGGACATGGACAACATTGTGGTGATTGCTGGGGGAAGAGGGGTATAAGGGAACTAAATAGTAATGGAAAAGTACAATAAAGATTAAATTTAAAAATAGAAATAAAAAGTGAGCAATGCTTGCAATTCAATCCAACCCTGAATTCACCTCTGAAAAGAGTAAAAAATTAAAAAAAAAATAAATCCTCATTGAAAAAATGCAACTTGGATCAGACTTGTGAGTACAATAGATTAATCCCTTCAGTAGCAATTATTTTCCCAATTGAATAGCAAGTACAATTCAGATTTTACCCATTTCCTTAACTTTTAATAAATGTCCAATGCATAACAGAAATCATTACAAATGTTAAAACTAGTTCTCAAGGCTTCACATGCATATATGCATATAAACAGGTGAATGTTATAAATAGATATGTATCTGCTTCTGTACTGATACATTGTTTGGGAGATGATAATTAGTGTTCCAGTATTTTAGAGTTACCAAAAGTAAAGTTTATTAAATCATTAAAACATAATGATTTGGGGTATGATGGAGCCACTCATACTGGCTACTGAGATAATCACTTCCCCACTGGGTGTTCAATGACAACTCATCAGTAGCTTGCAATCATCCATGGGGCTATTTAGAACATAGAGATGGTCAAACACGGTAAATAAAGGCTTTTTGAGTTTTGGGCAATTTTTTTATTTTTTTATTTTTTATTTTTTGGAGAGCCAGTTTACTGACACACCACTGCAGATATCCGATAAAACCATGGATCATAATGACTTATGCTTTGTTTTTTATATTGTAACACATGCCCATGTGCAATCACCACGCACCTCAGGGCACATGGCCAATGACTGCAATGAATGCTACATGTAGAGAGAGACTGGGGAAGAGAAATATTATTCTATGCTACAGAAAACTATGCTGAATGCTCATTCAGACTCCTGTTGCAACTTACCCCTGTAATCGAGACTCCTGTTGTGATAAATATGTGTACCAGAGTCACAGCCTAATCCTGAACATGAAAAACAATTTTGTCATTTGTTGATTGGCACTCCTGCAAAATCCTGCTTTATCAGCATAGTAGGAAAATAGAGATGGGTTTCTCTTCGTAGTACTTCAAGAGCAGTATGTAGCTTGACAACTGTACCAATTTTGTATCCATACCACTACCAATGTTCCACAAACACAGTGGTACATCTTAAATGGCTGATTTTCATTTGGGCTAAAAAGCATAAATAGTTAATTAGAAAGTGACAGGGTTTTTTTTTTAACCATCTTTCTTTTTCAACTGGCAAGAAAACAACACTGACTTGTTCCTTCCAATGAAAGCCAGGTTCTCCTATCAACCTACTGTAGTAAACCATCCATATTAAAGAAGAAAAAGGGGGAACAGAAGTCTTACATTGCTGCTATTCTTTCTAAAAGGATCTGACTATACCAATGGGGAGAACGCTGCAACCACATTGCTAAACTCTGGCTTTGTTAGCCCTTGTATTGGACTGGAGACAGTTCCACAAAGTGGGGTCCTGTCTGTCTTTTTATCGCATACATGATGAGCTGCTTCAAGTTACAGTTTATATGTGGGGGGAAACCTGTGCAGCCCCCTATGCTAATGTCCTCTCTGGTCCGTAGACTGAATGACTCACAAGCTGTACACAAATTATACTCTGTGGGAAAGGAGAATCAGCAACAGAAATGGGAAAGCCTACTTTCTGGTCTCTGTCCTTACACTGCTGATTTGGAAACATATTAACAATTTATCCTATAGTGGGGAACAGCAGGTTCAAGAGACTCTTAACACCTTGTAAAGATTACTTAAACATGTCAAACAAGGAAAAGCAGCCAAGGAATCTGGCAGATCATTCCTTCCCTGGGTGTACCTGTCACACACTGGCAAGAGCCACACACACAGGTCATTCATGGAGCTGGAATGAAATTAATCACCTGCTTTCAGAAAGCAGCAGCCTTGGTTTCCTCTAGTTCTCAATATGTTTCTAAGCATAACGCAAAATGCTCATGTTGGTCTCTGAAGTGGGTTGAAATCTGGCTACCTCAAGCCTGACGAACACCCAAGTAACAACATGACTTTCCAGTTCTGAAACAACAGAAAGGTTGACAGCAGCACAGCTTTCCGTTTGAGCAAGTGTCTGCCTCCCCTTGTCACTTAGAATTTGCATATAAATTTATAATGTGTCATAACGTGGGCATTATTGAAATGGTGGTGATTTTGAGATTCTCTGTCCAACATTTTTTGTTTTATGAAAGGAAAAACTCAGAACCAAAGAACTCAAGGAATTTGCCTGCCCAAAGGTTAATGTTTCTTTAAAGATTTTATTTATTTATTTTCAGAAAGGAAGGGAGGGAGGAAGGGAGGGAGGAAGGAAGGGGAAGAGAGAGAGAGAGAAACATCAATGTGTGGTTGCCCCTCACACACACCCCCACCAAGAACCTGGCCCCCAACCCAGGCATGTGCCCTGACTGGGAATCGAACCTGAGACACTTTGGTTCGCAGCCCACGTTCAATCCACTGAGCTATGCCAGCCAGGGTGAATTAAATTTTTTTTGAATGAGGTTTTTGTACGTGTGTGTGTTTTGCTTTTTGTAGAAAACATCCCCTTTCACTAGCTACTTCTTGTTCTTCAAAACTCAATTAAGGTAACCTCTACCCCAAGAAGTCTTTCTGGACTATTTTCCACTAATTAGCCTAAGCAGGACTTTAATTCTCATATACTATAAATTTCATCAAAGTGAGTCTTAGTCTCAACTTCTAACTCTCCCCATGGCTGGCCTAAGATCATCTGCAGAGTCTGAATGAGAACCTAGGGGTCTTGATTTTAAATGGTATTTAGTCTTTTATGCTGAAAATATAGAATGTGTGCATGATATACATCCTATAAGATATTGGATCAATTAAAAACATAATCCTGTTCATTATCCTTATGAGAACAATTTATGGGCAATTCTTTTTAAGAAGCCCAGAAACAAATTGTTTGCTTAGAAAGCCAAGTTTTTTTGCTCTGAGATCAAAAACTGGCTAAAGGTTCTTTAAAGAAAGAAGTGATTCAAATTTTCTTAATTATCTGAAGTTCAGCATCTAATTCAGTCATTTTTATGGCACAAAATTTAAACATGACTAAGAGAGCTGGCAAAACTTATACGTTCTTTCAAACCCTCCCCTCTTCTTTATGCATGCTATAAACTGTATCATTTCGGGAGATCTTCAAGGGCTCAGGTCTTGCAGTTTAAACAGCACCATTGGCTTCCTTCTTCCCTTCCTTTTATGCATGGTTATAGAAGGCTTTTCATTCATTTAATGAAGCTATCTATCAATCTGAGAGCAAAATGAAAGTGATGACCACACAATGCTTTTAGTCCATTAGATTGAGTGCTCTGCTCTCTCTCCATGTTTAGCCAAATGGACTGACTGTGTAACACTTCCTGCCTTTGGTTCTTTCTCCTTCTCCTTCTCCTTCTTCTCCTTCTGGGATTGTGTGAGTGCACATGTGTATGGAGAGAAAAAAAGAAAAAAATATTTGGTGAATATGCATTAGCATCTGAAACATTTTCTATATTTTTAAGAAATATTGTTTGATTTTCAGTTCCAAATATAGTTCTACGGCTTTGAAATTGGAGAAGTTACTTACATGTCTTTCTGTTTACTTGTTTCTTTATTAGATGATAGTAGTTATTTATTATGAGCTATGAAAGAAACATCAAAGGCTTCACAATGAGTTTCTTGATTCTAAAACACAACTTATTTTTGTATGCTTATGATTTTTTAATGGCAGAGATAGTGATTGCTCTGCCATCTGTCCAATAAGTTCTTTTTATCATTTTAGTTATAAATAGAAAGATATCAGGGTCCTTTGGAAATGCACCTTGCAAAAGGTTGGTGGGATATGAACAAGAATTTTAAGACACTAATTTTTATAATCCAAATTAGGGTAGGGATCACCTAGAATCAAGAAATTACTTTCCTTTGATTGAGATCTGAAACTTGCAGTTTCTAATTTTTAGTTCTCCCCACATATTTAATGGAGCCCGTAGTACTCTAATTAAGAAATATCTATTTCAGTTGATCTTTACAGCTCTCTTAGGCCTAATGAAATGGTACTTGAAGTATTTTCAAGCTAAGAACCCATGACGCAGAACTTGTTTAATATTCCCAATCATTTCGAGGTGATGGGGCTTTGAGGGCTTTATGGCCAGGAGCTATGGGTAGTTACTGGACTCCCATCTGTAAATGAGTCTTTAGTATCCAGTTATACAAGCAAGGGATGTTCTTAGATTAGAACACAATGTTGGGGTTCTTAGACATCTCTCTTGTCTTTGTTTCTTCCAGAATAGCACTTGTAGTGTCAGTGTTTAAAATGTGGCCTCTGTAATCAGGCAGTCAGCGTTCAGCTTCTGTTCCCACTGTTTGCTAGCTGTTGACGGCAATTAGGAACCACCATCTCTCCAAGTCTCAGATCCCTCATCTGTAAAAGGGGAAGGGGAAATTGTAGTTCTTATACCATAGAGTGGTTATGATGGTTAAATGAGATCATCTCCACATAGCTCTTAGCACAGAGCTTGCCAGTTAATAAATGTTCATTAAGTGCCATCACATATAGAAAATTTTTATTTTAACCCTTGAAAAAAAACTTAAAAATCAACTATCCTAGCCCCTCTTCTTGAAGATGAAACAACTGGGGACCAGAGAGAAGCAGTGGCTTGCTTAAGATCCCACAGCCGTATGGTAGAAATATTAAGGACTAGAGCCCTGGTGTCTTTATTCTAGTCCAAGGTTCTTTCCTCTGCATTATCTTACTGGGCATGCAGGACAGAGAATACCCAGGACAAGTCCTGGGTGGTATTTTCCAATGATAATTGAAAAGTGTCACAACTGATAAAATAAAGAAAAAATGCAAGAACTGAGATAAAACAGAGCACTTTAAAAGAGAGGTAAAGAACTGCAGGGCTGAAGTTAAGGAGAAGACTTAGAGGCCCATCAGTTTGACCCCTGTTGTGTTTGAATATGCTTGTGGGCACAAAACCTATTTCATTTGCCCACAATCTCAGAATGTAAGAGTACAAGAAAAGTACTGTCAAATGCCACTGGATTGTTGTCAAGAAAAGCCAATAAAAATGATTACTCTAGTAACATAAAAGTGTACCATAAGAGCTTAATAATCAACAGTATTTAAGCAGCCTGCCACTGAGTCCCTGACAGGTGTCCATGTTTTATAGACAGCATTTATGGACTTTAAAAATCCAAATTTCACTCTTTATGAGTAGTATATAAATTTGGGAAGTGGTTGAAACCACATTTCAAATCATAACTGCCTATGCGGCACTCTGCCAAATAAGTATAAATATCCTTGGGAAACCTCACATCTATCACAGAGCTCAGTGAAAGGGGATCTAGATTTTGGAGAGAGAAAAATGTTATAGGTGGTTACTTTGGGCCTTAACAAAGCATTGTTATAGGGAACAAAAAGGACTTCCCTAAATACAGAGATGGGCTGAATATGTCACTTTCTTACGCATAATTACCATTCCATAAACTAAATTTTGCAGCTATTCTTTTGGCTAGTAATTTAGCTATAGAGAGACACACACTATGTAAAAGCTTTTTTATAGCACGTATCAAACTGCAAGAATCACCAGTTCATTCATATTATTTCCCACAGTGCCTTGGCATAGAGAAACTCTATACCTGTTTGCAAATTTAATTGAGTTGAGATTATTACTGTGAATGTTTTCAACACCACTCCCTGAATTTCATCCCATCCCACTTCCAAATGAGAACTCTGTAAGATCAGCAACCATACTTCACTCATCTTTGTGACCCCAAGGCCTACCACAGTAGAAAGTTAATATAAATGGAAGAAAAAAATGGAAGGAAGATAGCAAGGTAAAATAAGCAACATATTTATAATTTACAAAGCATTTCCATATATATTAAAGCAGTGATCAGATTTGGTCTAAACCTTTTGATGAAATTATTGTCTTGAATTCTCTCTTTTTTACTTGTTTTGACCCCAACCGCACTCCACCCTCTCAGATCATCCCTCTGCACACCTCCAGGCAACCCAAGGTTGGCATCCGTTTCCAAACAGTAGAGCCCAACTGGAAATATTATTTTAACCTGGACTGGAAATAAACCCAATGGGAGATAGAAGAAAGTGCTGTCCAGGACCTCTGAGAATTTGGGCCAGGGATGCTGTGATAGCTCTTCATGTCACCTCTAGTTTCTGTGATTCCATGGAGCTCACCATATCTGGGTAATCTGTGCTCATTACACACACCAGGCAAAGCTAATAGATACACCATTCCAGAGAGAAGCTACAGGCAGCATTTTAGGATCTAACCCAGAGGACATTACTCAGCCAAAGTTCAGAAACAACGTAAAACAAATTGGCCTTTGTGATTACCTTCAAGCTGAACTGTACCTACACCTTCAATTACCTTTAAATACACACAATAAAATCAAACTAATGAGACATTTTTCAGCCAGAACTTGTAAAATTTAGGACAGAACAAGATCTCTATTTGTTTTTACTCACCAGGCACATTTTTAATCAAATAAACAAGTAGAATAAGCAAGGTTGCAGGAGGATTATGTGAGCCAGTGAACAAATTACCTATACATTAAATTTAGACAGTTTTTATTCATTCAATATTTGACATTTATTCAGCATGTACTACATAAAATACTCTATTAATTAATTTGGATTATCATAACTTGAAAAATAATAAAAATAAACATTCTTAAAATATATTATATTTTATACTTTTCATTGATTCAAGAAGTCCTTCTTTCTATTAATCCACATCATCATTATATACCTAAAATCACATCATGATTTCTGTGTATGCTCACAATTTTAGAAATCCCTGTTCAAAAATATGGCCTGAACAATGTCAAATAATTTCTATTATTTTAAAAGCATAATTAATTTATAAGATTTTTAAAAATATGCAATAAGTAGTCTGTCATATGCAAAATGATTTCTAGCCATCATAAATGAGTCTAAAGTTTTTAACCTAAAGAAAAGTAGTTAACAAGGTTTGTTTTGTTGAGTGAATTAAAACCAACACCCCATTCTTTGCCACATGCCTTACCTTGTCCAGGAAAAACATTCTCATCTTCTTAACCCCAAAGTCTGGCCCCTGAGGCAGGTATGTAGTTAGAATAAAGACTGAAAATGAGTCACTGATAGAAAGAAGTATGTGACTTATCTCGAGCTGGAGAATGCTAATAATAACATAATCTGGCCTCTTATAGAATTTTGAGATAAGATGAAAGAGGTTGAAGTGAAAATGTTTAGAATAATCATCATTCATCTCCAGTATCTAATTTGGAAAAACAGAAATAAAAGCAAATTTCCAGTAACATTACTTTTTCAATTTAACGGTCTGCTGTCAAAACATTTCCCAAAAATAATCTCATGGAATAAGTCCTTTCCCAAGACACAGTGTGGTCCAGTCCAAATTTGGGTCTTTGGACACATGTGTTAAGTTCATGAAGTTCTAAAGGAGTAAACCCAATTTTTAAACTGTCACAGAAGCAACTTTCCCTAGAAGGTCTTTATGACTGAAAAGTGTTCAAGAGTGAGAAAGGTGGTGGAGACTGCTGGCCCCTGTCAGCACTGGGGAGTAGATGGGGAGAAGGATGGGTCCAGTCTCCAGAGGTAAAAGTCTGTTACATCTTGCTTTGGGAATGCTCTATTTCAGTTCTGCACAGGCTCTTTGGTAATAGTAGTGAAAACACTACAATTTTCAAGTAAAAGCTCTAAACCAAAGAAAATCCAGAACATCTCAGTAATCATAGTCAACCCACAACTATTTATGCATGTGGTAGAAAGTAGCTTCTTCTATAATAAAATGATAATTTATGTTTAACTTAACAATATGTTCTATATTTGGGGTTTTTCTTTTGTTTTTGACAATATCACAGACTTATTTTCCTAATTAGTTCAACCCCAGTTAATGGTATGATTAGTGTTCTCTGAGCATAAACACAGATATGCACACTACTCACCAACTGATGGTGAGGAGAATGCCCAGTAACACCGTGGGATAAGGGAAAGGTGGTCTGAGATTATGTTTTTGCTGCTGGTGATTCACAAACTAGATGATCTGAATCAATAAGAAGTTGGCTATACTAATAACAGGCAGTTCCTAGAGCCAAATCCTCACACTGGCTAACTCTCATTCAGAATATATATGTGGCCTCAGTAATTACTAATTAAACTAAGTCTATCCCACACACAGAATTTTTTTAACTAGGATTACCTAGTTTTACTTGTTATGCCAATCCAATTAATATGATAATTGACAGCTCTTTCTATTCCTGGCAGAGTTCTCTCTCAGGCTTGGAGACATTTGGGAATGTAAGTGGCCAGAGTTGGTTCTTATCCTGCCACTTTGGGGAATTAAGCACCGCTTTCCTTAATTTCCTGAAAACACCTTCTAATCTACACTTTCTCTCTTTCCCTTGATGGTCCACATGGCCTGGCCTTCCAGAAGGCTTCCATGGGCTACCCCTAGCTCTCTCATGTCCTCTGACCCTCACCGTTGCTCACCTATCTTCTCCTCGGCTTGGCTGCTCTCCGAAGTCTCCGTTGGAAGCTGGGTTGTTGCCTTGGTGGCAGCATCCTCTGCAGCAGGGGTGGCGGCAGCAGCAGCAGCAGTGACAGCAGCAGGCACATCGGCTTGTTTAGGCTCCTCCTTGGCTGGGGCATCTTCTGCCT
Source organism: Phyllostomus hastatus (assembly GCF_019186645.2). Classification (NCBI taxonomy): domain Eukaryota; kingdom Metazoa; phylum Chordata; class Mammalia; order Chiroptera; family Phyllostomidae; genus Phyllostomus; species Phyllostomus hastatus. Next base: position 83,471,208 of record NW_025333977.1, on the reverse strand, counting down.
TGGAGGACGGCGAGTTGTCAGTGGAAGCTTTAGTGGCACTTTCTGTCTCAGCAGAGCCGGCCTTCTCCTCTGAGGGGGCAGGGGCCTGGGGGGCTGCCTGCTCTGCACCAGCATCGGAGGCACCCTCCCCTTTCTTCTCCTCGGAAGGAGTTTCTCCTGCTTTGCCAGATTCCTCAGGCTTGGGACCAGTGGCTGGGGCTGCCTCGGTGGTAGTGGAACCTTCTCCCTCCTTCTTTTCGGCACCAGCAGCAGCAGGGACATCTTCCTTCTTCTCACTCACCTCAGCCTCAGCAGCTTGGGCATCGCCCTTCTTCTCTCCTTTGAGCTTTTTCCTTGTTATGTGTCCACGGAAGCTAGCCTGAATTTTGGTCGCAGCCTTATGAGCTTTATCTTCTGGTTTGATGCCATCTTGTTCGATCTTTTGGTCCTCATCGTTTTTTTCAACCTTGGAGGAGAGAAGGGAATGGGAGGAGAAAGGAGAGATGGAGTGATTTTTTTTTCCCTTCAGCTCACAACAGTTAACAAATGTTTAGTGGATGTCTTATACTGTGCCAAGCATACACACCAACAATACTGTGCAAATTCAAATTAAGCCTCCTCTCTCTCCATGTGGAGGATTGGGCAGAGAACACATTATTTTATGGAAAACTCACATGCTTTTGGCCTTGCGGTATCACTGGTATTATTTTATATGCATTTCTTTCCCCTGCTCAATGTCTCTGCATTGCCAAACTTCAACCAGTCTTTCTACAGATGTACCCTGGCAATTCACAGCACATTCACCCTAGGTTTTAATTAAAGACTTCTGAAAGATATAGCTTTTTCAGGATTTCTCAGAGAGGGACTCTGTGCAAAACTTCACATTTAAAAAATATTACGGAAAAGTCTTTTTTTTTTTGTCCCTAAGACTTCAAGTCTAGTCAGAAAATCAATATATTTAAGACAAAAAGTATGCTAAAGGTTTAGACAACAAATTCTACCAGGGTTTTGTGTAAACTGCAAAGGAGTTCCAGGGCTTTTTGTTCAGAATATGACAATTCAGAATGCCGGTCACAGAATGATTTGTGATTTCCCTTGTGGGTGGTCCAACATCAGTAATCAACACACTAGAACCTCACAATTTGAAGACAGAAAATGACCATTATTCTTGAGTTTAAAGAAAAGAGAAAAAAAACACCATTTCCAGCTTTGATAAAACAGCATATATTTCAAATCACAAAATCTTATTCCCAAAGCAATTTAAACCTAAAATTAGTTTTATATTATTATTGATACAGTCATTCTAGTACTAAAAGCAAGAGACTATAATACAAATTTTTATCATTTGATACAACATTTACAGCATGGCATGCTGCAAATGACATTTTTCCACAAGGAAATTAAACCGCAGTTAAGGGATAGAAGGTATAGTCATGGAAAGAAACATGTAAGCAAGAACCCAAATTCTACCTAGGTAGCTCCATTGCTCACCATGGTGCCCCAGTGTGGTTACTTATGGTCTCCATGTATTCCTTCCAGCTGTAGAATACATAACTTTTGTGAACATTATTCCATACAACAGTGAACAATGCAGCAACTTTCTTTCTAAAAATCAATAATAAAAGAGTGCTTATTATGTACCAAGTCCTGTGTTTGGCCCCAATCTTTACCTTGGCCTGACCATGGCCTTTGTTCCAGGTTAGGAGGTAAGCCACAGCAAGCTAAGACAATGGTACATCATACCAGCTCTGCCCCAGTGACCTAGATCCAGCTAATCATGATGTGGGCCTGCTTGACATAATTTGGACAAACATGTTAGCCTGTTGTTATGTAGGTACATCAACATGTCACGGATATACAAAGGTATGTTTGAAAATAAACTACATGTGAGAATAAAAGCAGAACTGACAATTTTCCAGTAAAATTCAGGACATGTTTTTCTTCTTCTTCAGGTAACTGTGTGGGTATCCATACAAAGAAGGAATGGATGAAAAGCATTTTGCAGAGGCCCAGCTTGCTCCCTCTTCCCAGCACATTGATGCCATACTGCTCAATTTTCTGATGCATTACCACCTTCCCTATCCTGTTGCTCTTGGCAACTCCTACTAGGACACTGACACCACAGCCTGGGGCCGGGAAGCTGCTGTCTCTGCCAGGAGCTCTCTGCTCAGAGATGGAAGCCTGACCCTGTTAAATGAACAGTTGTGACTGCAGCATGGAGCCAAGATGTTAATTTATTTTACTCTACCTTGAGTTCTCTGAATGAGGCACCATCATACATGACAGGACATCTGCACTTGGGCACTGACGCCAAGTGACTCTTTAATACAAATACTGCTCCTTGGGAAGTAGGCACGCCAATTATCTCAGAGTGGGCAGGTGTGCAGAAAATTCAAGATAACTCAAAGAAGCTACAATTTTAGAGTTCCCCCTCCATCTTAAGAATGTAAAGCAAAAGAGATGAAACTCAAAGACGGAAAACATAAAAATAAAAAAGCTGAGACTCTGAGTGATATAAAGAAAGAAACTTTACGTGGATAATGGAAGAGCTCCTCTCAATGCTCCCATCCCCACTTCAATTTCTCAGATCATCTGCCACTTTACCTTTCCAAATGATTAGAACTTAAGCTTCTGTACACAGGCTCTATGTTGAAAATGACTGTATAGAAAAGCTCAGACTACACTTGGGCGCAAAGATTGTGGGATCACCCAAACAGTCCAGGAGTGTAAGAAACACGAGAGAAAGGGGTAGGCAGGAAGAAAAGAATTATGAAAGACCAGATTTAGGAGTGTTATTATTCTGTAACAGCTAGGTGCCCAGTTGGGTAGATACACCCAAAGAGGTGTTCAAGGTAATCCATGGACATATAGCTCAGCCTGGAGGAACGGGCTGGACCATTTGACATCATTAGAGATATAGAAAAACTGGATTTTGGAGATTGATTGGAAAAAGACAACTATTACAAATTTTTCAGATGAAGACAGAGAGATAAAAAAACGGGGAAAGGAGAGGAGGAGCGGGGAAGGCAAGGCAGGGGAGGAAAGGAGAGAGAAGAGATGATGAGAAAGGACAGAAGAGGAGATGAGAAGGACAGGGAGGAGGGAAATGGAAGGAAGAAATCAGCCTAAGGTGAGGTCAGACTTGAGTGAGTAAACAGATAGATATAGAAATAAAAATATATTAAGTAAAAATTGGGTCATAAGCTAGACAGTGCCAGATAGTGTGTATCTTTTTTTTTTAACCTGTAATTGATTCTATTAATTAGCCTAAACCAGAGGTTATTTTCTGGTATAATTCTGTTCACAGTACTGGAAGTAACTGAACCGAGAATACATGTATTTTGTAGAGAGATGACAAGAAGGAAGAGAACCTTTCCTAAGAGTAGCTGTGGGGAGAACCCTAACATGTTAGGCCAAATAGACTTTTTCTCAACTTGAAATACAAGAGCTTACATAAGACAAAAGATTTTTGAGCTCAGGGAAACCAGCGATCACTCAGTACATTTAGCACAACTTTTTCAGTTTCTGAAAGAAAAGGCCACAAAGGCCTTGAGAAGTTACCCTGCATAAATTCATAGAGTGAGTGAGTAAGTCAGTCAGTGCCTCAACTAGTGTTTGAACCCAGGTCCTCTCCTTTCCCACCCAACGTCAAGGCCAATTTTATTGCTTCAATGACCTGGAATACTGTGGCCTTCCTTGCAGCAGATAATCCATAAAGCATCCTTTTAACATTCTCATTCATCTATTCATTTAACAATACTGAGTGTCTATGCTAGGTAGCATATACTTTAGTGAGTAGATAGATATTGTATCTACCCACACAGGACACACAGCATTCTTTTTAAAATATTCTTCTGTCAAAATAACTTCATAGTACTTTAACAATCAATAATATACCAGGTATTCACAGTAGACACCTGATCTTATACCTACCTCTCTGGTAGAGTAAGTCATACAGGCTAAACATGAGAGTTGTAGATGGGGGAGGTCCATAAAAGAGGATCCTAGTATTTAGTGACTAAAGAGTCAGTTTGTAAGTCTCATTAAAATACATTTATTTTTATATTCAGCCTTGCTACAAAAAAGCTTTGACTAAGCTCTGAATGTCTTCTGAGGGAATTTTAAAATTCTTTCATTTTTACATGGACTGTTGCTGTCTGTGGATTCACTAAGGAGAACATTCCAGTGCAGTGTATTCTACGTCGGAAGAGTACAATCATGAGTTGCAATAACTTTTTCAGGAATGTTCATTGCTGTAACTTAGTATTTTTAATAACCAATATGTTTGGGAGCTTTGTAATTTTTGAAGTCTTAGAGGAAACCAAGGTATATGAAATCTTTTATTTTTAAGTATATTTTATTGATTATGCTACTACAGTTGTCCCATTTTCCCCGTTATTCCCCTCCACCCTGTACCCCACTCCCACCAGCATTCCCCCACCTTAGTTCATGTCCATGGGTCATACATATAAGTTCTTTGGCTTCTCCATTTCCTATACTATTCGCAACTCCCCCTGTCTATTTTATACCTACCATTTATGCTTCTTATTCCCAGTACCTTTTCCCCCATTTGCCCTTCCTCCTCCCCACTGAAACCCCACCATATGTTCTCCATTTCTGTGATTCTGTCCTTGTTTTATTGTTCCCTTAGTTTGTTTTTGTTCTTAGGTTTGATTGTTGATAGTTCTGAGTTTGTTGTCATTTTATTGTTCATATTTTTATCTTCTTTTTCTTAGATAAGCCCCTTTAACATTTTATATAATAATGGCTTGGTGATGATGAACTCCTTGAACTTGACCTTATCTAGGAAGCACTTCATCTGCCCTTCCATTCTAAATGAAAGCTTCACTGGATAGAGTAATCTTGGATGCAGGTCCTTCATTTTATGACTTCAAATACTTATTTACAGACCCTTCTTGCCTGTAAGGTTTCTTCTAAGAAATCAGTTTATAGCCATATGGGAACTCCTTTGTAGGTAACTGTCTCCTTTCCTCTTGCTGCTTTTAAGATTCTCTCCTTATCTTTAATCTTGGGTAGTGTAATTATGATGTGCCTTGGTGTATGCTTCCTTGGGTCCAAGTTCTTTGAGACTTTCTGAGCTTCCTGAACTTCCTAAAAGTCTATTTCCTTTGCTAGATTGGGTAGGTTCTCCTTCATTGCTTTTTCAAATAAGTTTTCAATTTCTTGCTCTTCCTCTTCTCCTTCTGGCACCCCTACAATTCAGATGTTGGAATGTTTAAAGTTGTTCTGGAGGTTCCTAAACCTCTCCTCATTTTTTTGAATTCTTGTTTCTTCATTCTGTTCTGGTTGAATGTTTATTTCTTCCTTCTGCTCCAAACCATTGATTTGAGTCCTGGTTTCCTTCCCGTCACTGTTGGTTCCCTGTACATTTTCCTTTATTTCACTTTTCATAGCCTTCACTTTTTTCTCTATTTTGTGAGCATACTCAACCACTTCTGTGAGCATGCTGATTACCAGTATTTTGAATTGTGCATCTGATAGATTGGCTATTACTTAATCACTTAGTTGTATTTTTTCTGGAGCTTTGATCTGTTTTTTTATTTGGGCCATTTTTTTTGTCTTGGTGTGCCTATTACATAGTAAGGGGTGGAGCCTTAGGTATTCACCAGGGCAGGACAACCCCTGTTGCTGTATTGTGGCACTGTATGTGTGGCAGGGGTCCAAGAGGGAACAATGCCTCTTACTTGGCTCTTGGCCACCTTTCAGTAACTTTCCCCACTACCCACAAGCAAATTGAGCCTTACTGGTGCTGATTCCTGAGTGGATGGGTTTGTATATGTTCTAGGTCCCTGCAAGGCTGGGAGTTTCTACTGCCGCTGCAACCCCCACAGATTTTTTCAGTCGGAGGTTTTGAGGCTTTATTTCCCAGCACTGGAAACCTGGGTTGCATGGTCTGTCTCGGTCCCCAGTTGTTCCTCCTGGTTTATTCGCACATGTATATGGGACCACCCAGTCCACTAGCTGCCATCTTGCCATGAGTCCTCTCTACCCTGGCTGCCCATCTCCACCCTTCCTACTGGTCTGGATAAATGTTTCTTCTTTAACTCCTTGGTTGTCGGACTTCCATACAGTTCGATTTTCTGTCAGTTGTGGTTGCTTTTTATTTTTAAATTTGTTGTTATCCTTCTTTTGGTTATGAAAGCAGGCACAGTGAATCTACCTATGCCTTCATCTTGGCTGGACTCCTTTCTTCTTCTGAAATCTTTACTTTTCAACCCAGGCTAGAATCTTGGATGAATGTTGGTAGGTAACTTGTTGGAACCTAGTCAAATTTCTAAATTCATTAGATGAAAAGGCAATGATTTTCATTAATATTGAAGAATCACAGATAAGAAAGCCAAAAATAAGTAGTAGTTATTTAAAACCCAACATAGTCACTCTGGTTGGGGTAAGGAGAGATGGACAATTTAAGATTCATTCAAAGATGTCCAAACATTTTTATTCTTTATGTTACAAAAGAACTTTAGGCAGAAATCCATGAATGCCTGACTTTTAGAACTAAAATAACATTATCCATTCAACTGGGACACCTCAATTCATTTAACATTTTCCAATTATCATAGGAATGCCTCAACCTTTAAAGCACTGAAAAACTTGGCCCTGTATCTACTTCTGCCAGCTATAAATACTGCTATTATAATACCTCAATGTTCTCTTAAGCAGTATGAATAGTAAATGTTTTTTAAACATTTTTGATGTATACCAATTCTTCTAAGAATATTTTTAGTAAACCAAATATTTTTAACTTGACTGAGCAAAAGATGTTTTTGAGAAGGAAAATTTAAAAGCTGGAAATATTCTAAGCAAACTTTTCTTTAACACATTATAGTTTCCATGCCTATCAGAATCTTATGCAGCCCATAAGGAAAACAGACCAAAGTGTTGATGGATATATATAAAATCTGGCAGATATCTACCTATGACTCATTCTTTTTTAATTAACAATTATTGAGGTAAAATTTGCATCAGAAAATTTTATGAGAAAATTTTCTGATGCAAATTTTACCCTATGTTTAAGCTTAGTTGATTTTAAGCATAGTTGATAGCATGTACTTTAGGGAAAATGTCTAACTATTAAAGGAGTTCAGAGTGAAGCTTCTGTGCTTTCTTTGAATCTAATCAAAGATCACAAATCCAGTGAAATGCCCCTTATGGAGGAGAGAAAGAAGGGGCCAACATTCTCCAGTTTGGTAGATGAATTACCTTCACATTTCTGGGCAGTTATAGGGAAGAAAGTGTTATTTAAAAGATGAATACACTCTGTTAGGATACCCAGGGTTCCCTCAACACTCAATCCAGTTTAAAGATCTAACTATGGTTTGAGTGGGTGGGGAGCAGGATGCAGGTAGAACCAATGAAACTGTTGTGATTTTGCCAAGATATGTCATCACTTTTTTAAAACTCTGATTTTCAGTCCTGTGCAAAGTCCTTTTTTAGTTCCTATACAGGTGAGGGCTCAAATATATGATGACCAAGCAATTCTACAGGAGAATGTGAGACATCAAGAGTCATCTTGCCAATCCCGGCAGAATGGGAGTAAAGGAGCTTGGTTTTCCTTTTCAATTGAAGGACGTAGCATATTGCTACAGCTCAAAGTTTTATAATAAGTGGTCAATACATGCTCACTGATTGACATACTATATAAGAAAACCAAATATCCCATATTGGACATTGGAATGGTAGTGTTAGCTTTTCAAATAATAGCTAAGTAATCAAGATATAGGTCTTTAATTCAACTTCATATATTATTTAACATGTACAGCCCATGTGATTCCAAAAGAATACGAGGTAGAAGGTTCAACACAGAATAAAGTAATACTGGAGAATTCAGTGCTCATTCAAAAGAGTTATTTTTATTTTGTAAATTTGTAATTCTATTTGTCCCACAAAGACGGATATAGAGAAGAGGCAAAGGGAATATTATAATTAATGCCTTCTGACAGACAAGAGTCAGCAGTGTAATGCTTTTTCTATTTTGTTCAAAGCTGAATCTCCAGTTTCTAGAATGGCATCTGATACATAGTAGATGCTTATTAACAATTATTGAATAAATCCAAATTTAAACATCTCAATTATTGCCATTTCAGAAAGATGATGATAGGCAAAGTCTTGGATTCTATTTTGTCAATTTTTGTTAAAATTCTTTATTTTTCAGTGATGGACTTCAAGAGCATCTGACTAAAACAAGTATGTTTCCCCAATACCTAACTGATTATCTGACTTCATGTGGTGAGATTGAACACAAAAACCAATTATGAAAATAAATAAGCAGGGATCAGACAAAGAGAGAAGTCACAAAACTATAGAAATTACATTATGATAATAGCAATTTTAAAAAACTCCCAGAAATGTCAATAAATCTAAGATAAAAATAATAGACTTATATTCATCTTATGTATGGATTGGCTATAGTCATTAACAGTCATATCAATAAAATTATTTTTAAGTATGTTTCTGCTTCTCCATTAGTAAAACAAGTGAAAATATTCATGGGGGATTATTGGAAATGCTGCCATTTCCCCTATTTATATTTTTCTGTATAGTGAGCCCCAGGGCCTAAAGTTGTAGGGTAGGACAACTAATTCCTTAGTCACTTATGGAACAAAGTTCCCTTTCTTATACTGGGGCTGGGAGGAGCCCAGGTTTGAGATGAGGCATATACTTACGCTGGTTGATCTATCAGGGCACATGCTGGGCAGAATGATATGACTAAACTCTTTCAGAAAACTTTTGGGTATGTCAGACAGAGGTATAAGTCACCTGACTGAATCAAGATCAAAGTCACTGATGCCCAAGCAAATAACTGCTAAGAGTCAGCTCCACTCTTGAGGAGCAGGAGCAGATCTTTTGATAAGCATTGCCTGTTCACTACCTCTATGAGTGTCCGCTACATCTTAAGTGTTTGTTACCTCTACCAGTGTCCACTACTTCTCTACCACTGTTCACTACCTCTTTAAGTGTTCACTACCTCTATAAGTATTCACTACCTCTACAAATGTTCATTACTCTACAAGTGTTCACTATTTCTCTACCAGTGTTCACTACTTCTCTACCACTGTTCACTACCTCTACAAACATTCATTACTTCTACAAGTGTTCACCACCACTACAAGTGTCATGCTCAAAGAAGGGAAAGGCAAGCAAAGTAAGGAAGACACTAAACCCTGCTCTTGGAGGTCTCTGTGCTTATAGTCACCACTGAGCTAGGAACAAAAAAGGGAGGGATTCCACATCAAGCTGCTTAAAAGGCTGAAGTCATCCACCAGGACATAAGAGGGACTGTGAGACTTCTTCTGCTAACAAATGGAGAGAAAGGGAGAGCAGCAGGCAGCCAACACATCTGAGAAAAGATAGAAAAGCAGCCTACCAACAGACAGCACCTTGTAGCACTACCACAGTTAATTCCTCTCAGCTGAGAGTTCCCAAGAGCAAACCACAGCCTGAGCTGCTATAGACGGAATTCAGAGCCAACCAGCAGAAAAAGAAGCCCAAACCCAGGGAACCTGGCAGAAAACTGTCTTCCTTCCAGGTAAGATATGTGAAATGACTGGTGTTGGACACTTAGGAATACAGGACATAAGTATTTATTTAAACATTACTATAATCCCTTGGCTGGTGTAGTTCAGTGGACTGAGCACTAACTTGCGAACCAAAGAGTCTCTAGTTTGATTCCCAGTCAGGGCACATGCCTCAGGTGTAGATCAGGTCCCCAACTGGGGGCATGTGAGGGGCAACCACACATTGATGTTTCTCTCCCTTTCTCCTTCCCTTCCCCTCTCTCTACAAAATAAATAACTAAAATCTTAAAAAATTAAAAAATAAAAGTTGCTATATTTTTCCTACTATACTAAATGATTGTTAATTTACTTTTAAAATTAAACCTCCTTCATAAATTACATTCTAAGTCAGTAGTGTTTGATAAGTTGGTTCAGTGAATAAATGAATGAGAAAGACCTTCCTTATCCCCTCTAATATGCACCCTTCCCCAAATATTGTCACTCTTGGCCCACTTACCTTGCTTTTCATTCTTTGTGCTTAGAATCACCTGGCATCTATTTTCATTTCATTATTAACTGAATCTTCCCTTGCATTAAAAATTTTCTAAGAGCAGGACCTTCAGTTTTGTACAGTACTCAAAATCTTGGTAGCTGAAGTAGTGTTGGCACATGGTTGATGGTCCAAAAATGTTTATTTGTAGTTAAGTGACTGTGTCACACTATGTTAGTGATCAGAGAGCATGTAAATGGACAGCACCCAGATAACTTGCTGCATATCCTTGTTTTGCTTGTTTTGGCAAGTAATACCTGAGGTCTTTGTCAAGCCACTCTTCAGCTGTCACATTCCTCTATCCTCTACATTTATGAGTGTACAACATATACAGTTAGTATGTTAATTCAATCCTCATAAGACTATGTGAGGAGCATAACCCAACTGAGACATGGAGGAAAAATAAAGGGGTCCATTTTATCTAGTTTCTAAGTGACAGAGCCTACACTCAATCCTGCTCCTTATCCAGTGCTTAAAACATTAACAAAATAAGACAACTCACAGATTGGGAAAACATATTCAGCAATACATCTGATAAGGGGTTAATATCCAAAACGTATAAAGAACTTACAAAACTCAACACCAAAAAAACAAACAACCTAATTTAAAAAATGGGCAAAGGACCTGAATAGATACTTCTCCAAAGGGGACATACAGATGACCAGTAGACATATAAAAAGATGCTCAAGGTCACTAAACATCAGAGAAATGCAAATTAAAAACACAATGAAAATTACCTCACACCTGTCAGAATGACTATCATCAATAAATCAACAAACAACAAGTGCTGGTGAGGATGTGGAGAAAGGGGAACCCTCTTGTACTGTTGGTGGGGATGCAGATTGGTACAGCCACTGTGATAAACAGTTTCCTCAAAAAATTAGAAATGGATCTGCTTCTTGACCCAGCAATCTCACTTCCAGGAATATATCTGAAAGAACCTAGAACAATAATTCAAAAGGTCATAAGCACCCCTATGTTTACTGCAGCATTATTTAGAATAGCCAAGATATGGAGGCAGTCCAAGTGTCCATCAGTAGATGAGTGGGTTCAACGACTATGGGACATTTACACAATGGAATACTACTTAGCCATAAAAAGAAGAAAATTTTACACTTTGTGACAGCATGGATGGACTAGGAAAACATTATGCTAAGTGAAATAAGCCAGTCAGAGAAAGACAAATACCATGATTTCACTCCTGTGTGGAATCTAATGAACAAACTGAACTAACAAACAAAACAGAGACAGACTCATAGATAGAGAGCAGGACGACAGCTAAAGGGTGGAAGGATTGATCAAAAAGGAAAAATGACCCAACAACATGTACAATAGTGTTTCGATTGCAGTGGGGGTAGGCAGGTATAAGGGGACTAAATGGTAATGGAAAAAATACACTAAAAAAAGTAAAATACAGAAAACAACCAAACAAAAAAAGAATGTGGGAAGCCAATATTCTCTGGTGTATAAAAGCATGAGCTGTAGAGTTAAAGGTATATAGGTTTGAATCTTGGCTCTGCCACTTAATTATCAGCTCTTGACCTTGGGCACATCAGTTATTTTTCTATGTGTAACATGGGGAAATATTGGGGCTATCTCACTGGGGTGCTGTAAGGGTTAAATGAGTTAAAGGATATAAAGTTTTTAGCACAATCCTGACATATTGTATAGTACATGCTCAAAAAAGGTGTAACTGCTACTATTTTTCTCATCATAATCATGACCATCATCAATATTATTTCAGAAAAATTTCTGCATTACCATTAGATTAAGTCAAGATATGTTAATAATATAAATACAAAAGGAGGTTTGGTCGTAAGACTGTATTCATCTCCATGATTGCTAGTATCCCCACCCAGGCAAAATAGTTGTTTCTTAACTCTACAGTACTAATGAGCCATCTGTCCTCAAAGAAAAAAGCAAAAGACAGTCCAAAGTGTGCCACAACACTCAATTCAATTATTTCCTATCCTTGGGAAGGGGGCAGAGCTGTTTACATTCTCATGAGAAATCACAATCCTGCTTCTCTACCACATAACACACACTAATTCTCTTATCCATCCCTAAACCACTATAAGGTTCAGCATCTTGTTGATGGAAATCCACTTAAAACTAGAAGTCTTTTCAATCTTAAAATATATGCTCTTCACCTTATAGTCCCTACCTCACAGAAAAATCTCATTTACTGGTAGGTATAAAATAGACAGGGGGAGATTAAAAATAGTATGGGAAATGGAGAAGCCAAAGAACTTATATGTATGACCCATGGACTTGAACTAACGGAGGGGGGGAATTACTGGAGGGAGAGGAGGGTACAGGGCAGAGGAAGATAAAGGGAAGAAAAATATGGGACAACTGTAATATCATAATCAATTAAAATATACTTTTAAAAAGAAGAGAAAATTCTAATTTACCTACTACTTCATATATCTATGCCAGTGACCTCGCTGTGTCCCTTACACATCCAGTAAAACAATTACCTGCTCAAGTTCTGAAGTCTATTTACTCATGTCTGTTAAGAGCTGTGATGCAGCTGCCAGCCATTCTGTGGGGGATTAGCTGAGCAGCATCTGTTTCTAAGGAGAGAGGAGCATCATGACTTGGGATTTCTAGCTCTATCCAATCATAGCCCCATCAGAGAGTCTGTAAAGCTTTGCTGAACGTCATTGTACCTGATATCTAGTGAGGGTACATAATATGTGTCATCAGAGTGCATGTTATTGTAAAGTCTAGTTGAGTGGAAAAGAACTCCATTTGTAAAAAAAAAAAAAAGACAGTAGCTTGAATTTGTATATTACTGATTATAAAGTATTTTCAACTTTATAAGATTGTTCCTCAAGGAATTACAATGAAATAGGCTAAGCAAATGTGCTGTCCTCATTATAAAATTTTACAAAACCAGATTGGTGGAAAGCCCCCAAAGGGTAGGATGTGTCTTTAACTTAGGCCTCCAATCCTGTACATTTTAAGAAACCAAACACAAAATTCAATCAAAGAATTCAACACTTATCACTCAGAAGGTGTAATTGAATAAGTAACAATCCTAATATCAGCCCTGAGACTATTTTAGGTACTTTAAAAAAAAATTAATCCTTACCCAAGGATACGTTTTTATTGATTTTAGAGAGAGAGAAAAGGGGAGAGAGAGAGAGAAACATCAGTATGAGAAACATTGATTTGTTGCCTCCTGCATGTGCCTTGACCAGGGATCAAACCCTAGGTATGTGCCCTGATTGGAATTGAACCTGCAACTTTTCAGTATACAATATGACGCTCCAATAAACTGACCCACCTGGCCAGGGTTGAAGTACTTTTTAATTAACAGAATTGGTCTACATTTCCAATTTTATGACAGAGGCTGCTCCAGAATCTCTATGTAGGAGGGACAAGGGGCAGGAACATGTTTGTGGGGGGAGCTAGGTGATTTTTCTTGAAGCTGCACCTGCACAGTAAACACACTGCTTTCTACAGTGTGCTCATTTGTATAAGGTAGCTGGTGGGATGATTTTGCAGGGACACTGCTATCTATCAACATCAGTTTACACATGCCTTAATGTCCTATATCAATCACCAGGTGACTGCCCTTTTACAACAGTACTTGAGAGAGAGAAAAACTGCAAGTATATTCTCTCCCTGATTCTCAAAGACATATTGTATTCTTCTACATGTGGGAAAAAAATTGAATTTTTGGGTTTGGTGGGAAGAAGGGTGTTGCGTAAACTGTATACAGTTGGAGGACAAATAGGCTTCCATTTTAAATGAGTTCTTATCCCAGACCTGCAAGGCAAATACACAAGACACTAGAAAACTCTGTAAATCATAACTGAGTCTACATTGGCTCATGATGTTATTGTTCCTGTCATTCTACCTTTCTTGCCTCTCCCTTTGTTTTTGGCATCCAGTTTCCTCTTGGTCATCAGTGACCAACACTGACACAATTACGTGTTCCCTGGCCTGGCTTTGGGGTCAAATGACTTGAGTTCAAATCCGAACTCAGTTACTGCTTTACTATATATGACCTGGGGTAAATCTTAATTTCTTTAGACTTCATTTTCTTCATCCCTCACATGGGGATACTAATATCTACTGTGCAGAATTTTCTTGATGATGAAAAATAGCATTGGTAAAGTGCTTCATAGGTAAGAACTCAATAAATAATTGCTTGAAAGAAAACAATATAAAGAAAGTAAAAATTGCTACTTTCTGGAGGCTAGGGGTTAGGTGCATTATTTACTAAATATTTTATGATTTTTCTATCTTTGATAGCTCATGGAATAATTTTTTCAGGGCTATACACACTTCATAAAAATAATAAATGCTCCCCTCCAAATAAAAAATCCTTTCAAGGTAAAGACTATAAAATACATTCAGATCCTTGGAAAAAATAATACTAATAATAAATTTTAAAATCATTATTATATAGCCCTATGTGCAAGCACTCTTCTAAGCACATTACTATGTTGTATACATACATGCAAATAATATATATTAAATATATTACATATATTAACTAATTTAGTTATAACAAGACCGTGCAATGGGCACTATTATTTTACAGATGAAGGGATTAAGGCACAGGGACATTAAATAATTTGCTCAAAAATCACACAGCTATTTAGTGGCAGAGCCAGATTTGAACTCAAAATATTTGTACAAGTTGCACGTGAGGTAAAATCACTCTAGGAAGATAGGGCTGATCTACTCCATGCAGTTTATCTCCCAAGTCTCCCAGACAAGGTGGAGAGTGGAATGGAGGGTGGGGAAAGCTAGAGCCAGACTTCGTCGTGGCCAAAGCTGAGCTAGTCTGACTGTCTAAAGAACCAGGGTTCAGACCTGTCACTGCAATTTCTGCTTCTCCTTTCAAAATCTCTTCACAATAGAAAAGTACAAATAAAATTTCAAAGCAAGGGTTTTGTGGTATCATGACCTCATCACCCAAATGATGTCATTACTCATTTTCCTTCTTAAGATTTTGACAGGGAAGAGTCACACTTGAGATGTTGTGAATAGTCTAGAGACCAGGTTTTGTATCAATTCTGAAAGTAGAAGAGAGAAAATATCAGAGAGAAAGCAGAGAAACAATACTGGGGGGAAGTGGGAGGAACAGGTAGGGAATTATAGCTATTTAATTTAATGAGAAAAGCAGACATATAAACTAGACTCACTCTTGTGCATTCTTATCAGAAGGATGGAATGGGGCAGGTGGTAAGCAGCAAGTTCTGTGATTTATTCCCAAGTCTGAAATTTTAAATCCAGCCAGAGTTCCTGAATTAAACATTGCCTTTTCTTTGAATCAACTATTCTTGATATTTTTCACACAACTGTAATAAGGTAGATAGAGAAATCCATCTAGAACTATTCCACGGACATCATGCTTCTTGCTCTGCTGGCCACATAGCTCACCGGAGGGATTCAGTGACAGGGTCGATCATGGCACAGAGACCAGCATGGTCCCACTCTGTCATTCTGAAGGTAGAAACACAGTACCTTCTGAAGTCCTCAAAGACAGGGAATCACCTTTAATCTGTTTTTAAAACTAGGCAGGCAAATTCTAAAATTTCTGAATTAGTCCATAGGAACCTGCCATCCAGTGATTTATTATATCCTGATCTTTGAGCCAGAATAATTCAGTGAAATTGAGTAGAAATAAGAAAAAATCAAGTCTGATTTTGAGGTCTTGAGCTCAATGAAAATCACTTTCTTCTTGATGCACAGACAGCAATGAGATGGACCACGGCCCTCTCATAAGCAGTGTTGCATGACCAAGGAGACACAGAGCACCAAGTCTGTGCCTGGCACTGTGAAACTGTATACAATGGGGATTTTTACAGATGTGTCATAACATAGACCTTGAGTACAAGTGTTCCAGGAAGGTAGGATGATGCCAACACTTTTCCCACAATTCTTACTTACTTACCAGAAGGCAATGATTTCCCATATTTCTGTGTCAGCTGAGGACTGGATCCAAGACTGGGAATAAAAGATTCCCAGGGCAATCCAACAGCCACTTTTCCTTGTGGTTGGGGCAACTCAACAGCTCCATGCTAGAATAATTCCTTAGTTTTAAGTCACATCAAAGCCCAGTAAGCTTATCAAAATAAAACTGCCTGGTACCTGTACAACCTTTGTGGTTACACCCCAGTCCTGCTGTGCCATGGCACAGGAGCTCCCAGAAACATAGCACAGAAAGTTTAAATCACTGTGGAGAATCAAGGTAACAATGGGGATGGTTGGCAGTGATGGTAGGAGGTGTGCAAGGAACTCCTAGACAAAGAATTTTCTTTTACCAAAAGTTTCAAATTCCACCTTGCAGCATTATTCCTTTATTTTAAGGTTTAAAGCATACTGAAAGCTAACACTATAAATGCTCTCTTAATTGGTCTGTCTTCCACTCTATGCTACACATTTTATCAGACTGAGCTGCAACAGAATTATGGTTATAACATGCTTACTCCCAAACACCCCAACCCTGCTTCCCCCAGAAACCTTTAACTATCCCCATTGCTTATCAAGATAAGAAGTCATGAGTTATTTTAGCATTTGAGAAATTCATGGAATGGACCCAGTCTGCCCTTCCCACTTCTTTTGTGAACACACTCTTTACTTTAGCCAAGTAAATACACATGCTGCTCACTGAACATGCTCCTCAGTCCCTGAGTTCTCTGGGCCCCTCAAACACTGCTCCTTCCTACCCTTCACAACTCATCCCAATTCTCACCTCCTTGGGTAGAGAGTTTTCTTACGTCATCCTAAATGGACAGTCCAGCGGTCAGCAAACTTTTTCTGCAAAGGGTAAATATTTACCAGATAGTAAATATTTTGGTTTCCTGAGCCATATACAGGGTGGGCAAAAGTAGATTGATAGTAACAATAATAAATATGATAATGTATAAATAAATAATAATAGAATAAACTGTGCTTCACATACTCACAACTGTAAACCTAGTTTTGCCCACCCCTGTCTATTGTCCGGGTTGTGATGACTCTGTCATTGTATATGAAACATGCTACATAAATGAATGAGCATGGCTGTGTTCTATAAAACTTTATTTAGGAACATTAAATTTGAATTTCACATTATTTTAAAGTTATCACAAAATATGATATTCTTGATATTCTGTCAACCACTTTACAATGTGAAAATAGCACACAGGCTGTACAGTTTGCCAATTTCTGGGGCAGGAGCTACCTTTATGTTAAACTCCCACTGCAGCTTTGAGGGGGGTTTTTTTGTTTTTTATTTTTGTTGTTTCATTTTGCATTGTAGTTATTAGTGCACTTATTCCCCCAACTCTTCATTACTCTGTAAACTCTTTGAGCACAGGAATATTGTTATATTAATAATAGTGTCTGTGCTATTGTAACTTACATTAAGAAAACCATATTTGGTCCTTGTCCCCATTTCTGGCACAAAGATTCTAAAACCCTTGAGTTTCCTGTGATGAGAGCTATAAAGGTATCTTTTGTTATGTTAATGTAACTATTGGACTTTACCCAAGGATGGGGCTCCTTGCCAGGAGAACAAAACATGCTTAGGGGGTTGGAACTTTCACTTTCACTTTTGACCACTTGGAAGGAGAGAGGAGCTGGAGGTTGAATCAAATACCAATGGCTAATAATTTTATCAGTCATTCCTATGTGATGAAGACTTTACAATAATATGCCAAAAGGACAGGGTTTGAAGTGCTTCAGGCTTTGTGAACACATGGAGATGCCCTCAGAGTGGCAGGCTCAGAGAGGGCATGGACACCCCTCCTCCCTTCCCATGTCTGTTCCTATGCAGCAGCTCTTTCATCTGGCTGTTCCATATATATATGTATTTATATCACAAATACATATATACTCATATATTATCATTTATATTATAAATAATATGATAATGCATTTATTACATTTCTATATTATATACTTATTTATCACATTTATTATATATTACATTAATTGTATTTGTATAAAATATAGTGTATATTATGTATTATATATAATATACGATGTCTATAATATAATTAAAATATATGTTGTTTGCATTATAAATATATAATATATAATGTGATGTATAATATATATTATAAATACATATTATATATTTATATATATATTATAAAATAAACCAGTAATCTAGTGAGTAAACAGATTCCCTGAGTTCTGTGAGCTGCTATAGCAAATCAGCTGAACCCAAGAAGGGGGTTGTGGGAACCTGTGATTTACAGCCAGTCAGTCAGAAGTATAGGTAACAACCTGGACTTACAATTGGCATCTTCAGTTGGAGGGGTCACAGGAACCTCCATTTTGCGATTGGCCATCAGAAGCAAAGGTTAATAACCTGGCCTTGCAACTGGCATCTTAAGTGGAGGGTGGTCTTGTGGAACTGAGCCCTCTACCTATGGAATCTGCTTCTGTCATCCTGTAGATACTGTCAGCATTAAGTTGAACAGTATGACACCCAGCTAGTGCCTGGAGAATTGTTGTTAGTGTGGAAAACCCCCTTCCACCACACTGTAATTGAGTTCAAGATCTTTTTAGGGGATAACATTCAATAATCACTTTGTGCCAGA
Source organism: Phyllostomus hastatus (assembly GCF_019186645.2). NCBI lineage: Eukaryota > Metazoa > Chordata > Mammalia > Chiroptera > Phyllostomidae > Phyllostomus > Phyllostomus hastatus. The sequence goes on along the minus strand of NW_025333977.1, from coordinate 83,452,606 downwards.
TAACTGAGTTAACTGTTTTGTATGATATGGGGGTTCAGAATGATCCACCCCAAGATGTGCTTCTTTGGTATATGGTTTATTTTGAGATAAAGGCAATTTTAGTTTCAGGCTCAAGAGAAACTTCTGCTCCTTCCTTTAGAACTTGATTTTCAGGCCTTGCTCATGATAAGAGACTATCAATGATAACCTTTTGACCCACCTATATGGCAGGGCAAACATTTATTTACTAAATGTCTGCTCTTCTTATCATCCTGCAAAGACCCTCTGAAGCCCCCAAGGCACCTGACCTCACATCTAGCTCAGGATGTCTTCTATACCCCTGTTGCCTTTCTGTCTCTGAACCTGTCTGGCATGTAGGTCTCTCTTTCATGCAGAGTCTCCATACATATGTATGCACTAAATTTGCTTAGGGTAGGGGGAAGTTTGTTTCTCCCCCACAATAGAAAATTTAATAACACATGTATGGGGTGGGTATTTTTATTATTTTTACAGATAAGGGAACTAATGTTTCGGAGGCTCCATATTTAATAGGTGTAGAGCTAGGATTTGACAACGTAAGCAGTCTGACTGTAGCTCTCACTCTCCCTACCCCTTTACTATATGAACTCTCAATCACTGTATCATATAGTAAGGAATTCATAAATGCCTGGTGAATGTGTATTATAATTTGGATTAAATTCTGTTTCTTTCCTGAGGATAGCTTACAATAAGGAAGAGGCACCTCTGAGGTAGGCAAGCTTCAGAGAACCCAGAAATGGTCACCATTGGAGCTTCCCTGAAATAGAAGGGCCTCTGCCCTGTTACCAGTTAACTAACTCCTAAACTTGGTTGGTGCACAAAGGCAGGCAGACCTGAATCTGGGTATTAGGAGCAGCTTAAGAAGCGCAGGACTGCAGTGAGTGGTGGGAAGTACTCACAGACTTGCTGAGCCCCAGCTGAAAGGCCACACCTATGAGCTAGCAGCATGCCAGCTGCATTCCCAGGAAAGAAGCTGCAGCTGTGAGGACACGTGTGAGGAAAAAAGATTTTTTGTTTGTTTGTTTTTACTATCAGACTTAAGCAAGTTGCTTATGTACAAACGGTTTTGTGAAATCAAGTTAGATAGTGCTAACTCACTAGACAAAAGATCATGCCCTTCAGTTCAAGATACCTGTCACTAGGGACTATTTCTAACAGTCTCCGGTCTGGGTGAGGACACGCAGTGAAAGGCATCCAGATTAGCTGAGCGAGCACAATGACCTGGTAACCAGAGGGAAAAAAGGAGGGGAGGGCTCCGAATTCCCAGAGCTGTTTTATCAGTGAGAAAGGACAGGCAAGGAGGAAAGGTGATGTTCACAATTTTGCTGTTCAGCATAGGGAGCAGCAGCATCTGTACCTCCAAGAGCTGGGTGGTGATGTACTCTAACTTTGCCCAGATCCACTTATCAGGATCTACTTTGTAATAAATCTTTTGCACGTAACAGTGTGAAATGTACTGGCCTATGACACTCGGACTAAACACACCTGTCCTGGTAAATCCACAGTTCTCTTGAATGTGGATTACCTCTCTTTAAACAAAAGTACAATTTCAGAGGTGACTTTATGAAATTCAGAGAAATAAGAAGCAGCAGGTAAAGCAGCAAAAGCCCTGGACTGGAAATCAGGAAATAAGGACTGTAAATCTGACAAGTGTCAAACTGACTACAACCTCATGGAAGTCTCTTCACTTCTCTAGACTTCAGTTACTGTGTCTATGCATTGAGGGAGTTCACTCGGAGGTTAGAGAGGTAACCATTCAAAGTATCAAAGTCCAAATTGTGCACAAATTTCAGTTATATATGTTCTAATTTCCAATTTCCCTAAAAAAGATAGCATCAGAGAAGCTCACTGTGATCTAATCCTACTCTGGCATGGAGGGTACCCCTCTCCCCGACACTTGTACTGTCAACTTACCCGTATGTTTCGTACTAGAAGATGCACCGCCCCATTTGGGGGGATAATGGTTGTTAATGATGCTGTTGAGTTCTGTTTACATTTACTTTGGTGAAATATTATGTTATTTATGTTATTAAATATTTTACCACATTTTTTGCTTCAAAGATTTTTTTCCTATTTTCATCCTCTAAAACCTAGGTGCATCTTGTGGTTGGAAAAATATGGTACCTTCTAAAATTAATTATATACATTGAAAATATCATGAGATTAAAGTCTTCCTAAATGTGCCACTCCCCAGAGATCACCAAAATGATCTAGCACAGAATTTGTCCGTCAGCCAGCCTCCCATGTGCTGAGACTCTTGACTCTGCACAGTTCAGAATGACTTCACTTACATGCTCCTGTGAACTAGTAAATGACCCACCATAACAGGAAAGGAGATACCCCCCTTCCTTTGGCACTAATCCCAACCCTCTCAGAATTGGGGAACACATCATTCATCAGTCAACAAAAAACTACACCTTCCCCACCTTCCCAAAAGCAAAGAGAGAGTAAAGCATTCTAAAGGAATGCCTGGTTTGACAACTTTTAAAGCCAAATTGTCTGTCTGTGTGGAAAATCTGAATGAAATCTACTGTCCTAGTTAGAGAGAAAAACCAAGACTGCTAAAAATAAATAAATAAGATTTGCAAATCACTCATCCTCTGCCACAGTTGGTTTCAACCTATTTAAGCAAGAAAAAGAGGTCAGAACACAGGGAGTAGAAGCTACGACTCCCATCAGCTTCCTACCCTCAGCACTTGCAAGTGTGGCTGGTCCCCCTCTGCAGCTGCTCCATTCTCCCAGGTCTTTTTACAGTCATCCCACTCCAGGGCTGGGGACCCACTCAGGCCCAGAGTAGTTCAATGCCTGGCCTCTCTCCTTCTCTTCCTTTCAGCTTTCCTCTCACGTGGGCCTGAGGTCATTTAACAGCCAGAAACAAAGTCCATCACAGTGTAAGTGTTCAATAAATACTGTTGAAATAAATTTCTAGGTCACCCCATCCCAGGGGTGCCATGTTAACAAACTAAAACTTAAATAATTTTTTATGTCCCTGTAAGTGCTCCACTTGACCAGAAATGCAGAAATCCCCTTAGCCAGTCCCCAATGCCAAGCCAACTCTGGGCTCTATACTTAATTCTTTTTTTCTGTGGACAAAACAGGGGCCACATACTAAACCTGACAAGCTCAGGGGAGGCCTGCATGGTGGGTCTTACAAACTGAGGCCAAAAGCAACCACATAAGATGGTCCAAACATAAAATTCCTAACTAAAAACAGGTCACAGCAGTAGCAGTTTTTTAGACCTGTAGCTTCCTTAACAAATGTCAGTATTTACCTTACATGAGCCTGCCGATTTTCTTTTTGCATCTAAGATAACATACTCTTGGAATGTCAAAGTAATCTTTTCTGAACTCCTCAAGGCACAACCTCTGCACCAAAACAGGAGACCACAGAACCCCTCATTGTTATCTTGTCTCCCAAATACCACTGTGTGCTGTAAATATTAACTATCCTGTACCCATCAATGTAAAAGCAGTGTCTCTTCGTTTTTCTTTTTATCCTGTCCCTACTTTGCTTTCTCCTGCCCCCTTAATCTACCACCAATAGATTTCATGTAACTCTCCTTACATGCCCTCCTTTTATTTTAATGTATAAAATAAGCTGCAAATCTACCATCCTCTGGAGCATTTTCTCAATCCATTAAGATTTTGTTTCCTGGCAATTGTTGTCATTTTGGCTCAAATAAACTCATAAAAAAATCTCTTAAAAGTGTGAATGTTTCTCACGTTGATATTTCCTATTCTTTATCTTACAATAGCTTCCTGCTTTCCACCCATTTTTGCAGTTCCCTGGACCCCTGGGGAGACTGCCACTTCATTAAGTGTTAAATAAAGTTTGTATCACCTACAATTGTCTTCTTCAATAATGTTTTTACAATATTATTGAATGAATGAAGACTAGGTACCGGTACCATGTGCTTCCAGCCTAAGAGAAAATCTCACCCCAAGTCTAAAGTTGGCCACACCTACAGAAGTCATATCCCTTCTTCCCCCTGCTTCATTACCTGCCCCCCACCCCCAAAGAAACTCATTTGCAATCGTCTCTGGGACCTGCATTTTATCGTGGGAAACAGAAAGCTCACATGAAGACTAAAACACTTTAAGAAAAATAATGAAGGATCATTGTCTCTGTGATCTGACCTTAGCTGTTTTTCTCGCCTCTGCTACATTATAACAACAAGAAATTCCTGTTTAGTTTCCAAAGGTGAAAAGACCAGCAGACCTGAAGAAACCTTCCTACCAGCAGCTTTGCGTCTTTCCTTCCCGAACTAGAGAAACAGGCGCCAACAGCCCAAAGAATGCTAATAAGCTCTGTGCAGACCCTAATAAGGAAAAACTGGGAGGGACAAGGAGGGGACTTCCGATTGACCCAGCTTTCCCTCCTCTTCCTTCCCCACCGGCTCTGTAACCACGACTTGAGAGAAAACTGGGAGACTACTACCTCCCGGGAAGCTGCTGCTTCCGCAGGCAGGAGGTGAAAGCCACCAGACTAACTACGGGGCAAAAGAGAGAGACTGCATCGCAGCTCGCTGCATGGCCAGGCCTGGCGCGTAGTCTGAGGCTTTTGTTGTTCCAGCCACTGAAAGAAGCAATTATCTCCCAAACAAGAGTCCGTGGAGGTACCTTAAAATAAAATAAAATTCCAAGCTGTTTGGGGAATAAAGAAGCCTCCCGGGAGGCTTGGGGCCTTGGAGGAGGGGCTTGGCAGAGCCTATGGCTCCTGGGACTGGGAGGCAGGCAGAGGCCACGCCCAGCGCAGGGTCCCTTTCATCCTGAGGCCAGGCCTCGCCCAATACTCCTGCAGCCCTGCCCAAACTCAGAAAGGGGGCTTTCCCAGCAGCTGCCTGGTGACAGTGGTGGAGAAACAAAGGGATGAGGTCATCCTGGATAGAGGCAGGAGGGAGCGCCTAAAGGAAGCTGAGCAAGAGCCACTATGAGGGGCAAAGGGACTGAAACCGGAGTGCAAATGCAGGGGAAGGACCCAAAGACAAGGGCTGAGGAAGGGCCGGAGTTGGGGAAGGGAGGCCAAACAGTTGCCAGCGCTGGAGAGAAAACACTGGGGGGAGACAGCAGTCAGAATCAGACTGGCTCAGGAAAAGTTTACTTACACCTTCTCCCCTGCTCCCTATTATACCCCACAAACTCTCGCCATTTGGATCAGTGCTTTGAATTATTAGATAGATTATAGATAGATATAGATATATGTTATAGGTATATATGATACAGATATATGTGGTGGTTTAAGGACAGGCTTCAGGGTGCCCCTGAATCTGAATTAGTATGTCATATAGTTCGTTTATGTGATTATGTTTGGATAATTATATTCCTGCTCAATGTCCATAGATTTTCTAAGAAAGTTAGAGGTGTCCATTACCCCCAAAATGTTGAATGTTACAAGGTTTTGATATTTCAAGGAAAACAAAAACACCTAAAATGCAGAGGATACTAGAAGTGAGGATGTAATAACCTCCTATCTTTGGTTAATCAGATTAATACCAGTCATCTAGACAAGATAAACATTTGGAAGGCAAAAGGCCAATGACTAGTACATATTTATTTGAGAGAAGACTGAAGACAGGATCCTGAAGTACCAAGAGGTGGGGTGCAGAGGTGTGGGAAACACAGCCAAGGAGATGTGGGTAGGTCAGTGGAGAAAAAGAACTATGTGGCTTATCTTTTGGTTTTGTTTTTGTGATGGTTGACATTGAGGCAAGTCACCAAAGGAGCAAACCTGTACCTCACTACTTAAGAATATTTACTAATCTTCTAGGGCCACTCTTGTGACTGGTTAGCCCACCACCCAACTGTGAGTTCACTGAGGGCAGAGACTTTGTCCGGTTCATTGGCCACGTCAACATCAGTACTGGCATAGTTCCTTGGACATAGTGGGAACTCAATATTCCAGGCGTAAATGAATGAATTACCAAGTGACACATTTAGTTCCTCCTCTTTCCTATAACCCACCAGTTCCCTAGAGGCCTTGGGTGAATTTTGCCATCTGGTGGTAAATATGGGTATTGACAAAAATATCTTAACCAGTGTTCCTTTCTTCTGCCTAGATGTGAACATAATAAACCCCCATAAGTTTTCTCCTTATATGTAAGCATAAGCAACTCATCTACATTCCCACTTCAGCTCAGCACCTGCCCACATAAACCACTCATTTCCTCTTTAACCTTCCTTTTCTCTCTCCCTGTTTTCTCCCTGTTCTCATCTCAAACCTCCCTCCCCTCCATTCTAAATTTTGCCCACACATCACTGGAAATTTCCTTTTAATCCATCCCTCCTTTCACTCATTCCATTATGACTCAATTACCTCATAAACAAAAGTTTCTCTGTAATTTTCATTCTCACCACTATTGAATGGGCTAGCATGACACCTGATCAGAAAAGGGCAGCTGTGTGCAAGTGTGTCCGTGCTTGCGCATGTGACTATATATTTTTAAAATGAAGTCAGATATAAAGAACTGGTTCTATTACTCTCCAAAACCCAGTAACATTATTGCTTTCTTCTACATTTTCATTACAATGGTAGAGAATTTCAGCTACATTTTGGATCAACCTAAATTGTATAGATAGGTCTAGAAATCTTAAGACTGTTTTACATTATTGCAATGGAGAAAGCATTTTAAGTTTCAGGTTTAACAATTTATTTTTGAAATACAATCCATTTGTAACTAGGAAATTGCTTGCTTTCCTAAGAAGCTATTTTCTAAAAGGCTATTCCACTAACACTTTTCCTTTCTAGGAAATGAGGAAGGACATATAATGTTTCCATTATTACAAAACTGTGGTTTCGAGTAGATTAATTTTTTTTTCCCCAACAAAATTTTAAATTAGCAGAAAAAGCATTCTTTAATCCAGATTAGGGCTTTCCATATGCCCCTATATATATTACCACCCAGTGTGCTTGTGTAGGTCAGATCCGTGGCCCCACCTCCTGTGGTGCTGAATGAAGGAGTTTGGTATAGAGCTGTAGAGCACCTGAAATACATTTTAGTAAGTACTCTAGGGGGCTTAGACCACAATGAGGTCTGAGCCACGTTCCTGTTTGGAAATATCTTCTTTGCTTTTATTGAAAGTGTCCCAATCTATGGGAGAAGGACAGAAATGTCTCTATTTCTATCCCTATCCCTTTGCCTCCTGATTTTAGAGGCATTTGGAGCTATCCCACAAATAGGGCCTCCATTTTAAATTTCAGCATGCATAGACACACTGAACATAGTCATGAGCCTTGGAGGAGATCATTAAACCTTGTCATTTCATAGCCATGGAAACTGAGGCCTAGAAAATGAGGCAATCAGTGATAGAGCCAGAGCTAACCTTCATCTCCTCCTGTGTTTTTGTTTGAGTCCTCTGGCCACAGAGAATGAGAAGCTGGATTTGGGACAAAGTAGATAGCTGAATTAGATTACTAGTGTCAAAAGGCATGCTTTGGCCTAAAGCAGTTGGAAGATTTTTTTTATTATCCTTCCATTCTTGGCCTGAAAGATCCAGATTAGCAGACTAGATTTTCTCTCTGTTAACATTTTAATTATAGATTTCTGGTTTGGTGCTGCTGGATAGTTTGTATGGACTTATAAAATCACAAAAAGATTATGCTTTTCTGCCCCAGAAACAAACTTCCCAGGTTAGGCATAATGTCATCGCATGTTAATAGTATGTAATGTAAATGCAAATTAACTTCCAATGCTTTATCACATTTACTAAGTTACAGGATACGTAGTGGTCTGCAAAGTTTGGTTGGTGCATGTATGAAGGTACATATAGCCCCAGTCTGGAAGAACTCTCATCTTCAAGGAGCACTGGATCACTGTATAATATTTGCATACAATATTTGACATAGTTTAAGAGAAAATGAGAATTCACACAAAGAGAAGGCAGTGAAGCTTATAATGATATACATATTTGTGATAAGAGAATTGTCAATAAGCTATTTAAAAACAATAAGGTAACCTTGTTTAGTTAGTGTGTTTTTGTTTTAATTTTCAGTGATAACACTGATTTCCACACATTCCCATAAATATACATCCTGAGAGAAAGCAAGTATTTTTAATACAAAAAGGCATTAATAGAAATGATTTGACGTGATACTTCTTGTTACATCCAAGGTGACATAGGCTTTTAAAGTAAGGAACCATTGATTTCTAGTTTTCAGGAAAGAACCTGGAGACTGATCGCTGCCAGGCCACACAATGGTCACTTTAGGAATATTTTGCTTTTCACATGTCAAAGTTATAATCACCTTGGTACATTCTGGCCTCGCTGAAGTCTTGTTATATCTAAAATGTATAGACCTCAGAGGTTTATGAAACACCAGAGGTTTCCTAATTCAATCCTCTACTCAATATAATCTCTTGCCTGAAAAACTTTAAAATAAAAGATTTGTTATTCCTTTTTTTGGATATGAAGAATTGTCCAGTATCACTAGAAATTTTTAAACACCCCAAACTGAATAATTTTCTAGTTCCCTAGACTTCCCTGCTAGGTGTCCTACTGAACTGTCATGTTTTTAAAATGTGAGCACATTCAGCTATAGACGCAAAAGAAACCTTAGTACAGAACGTTACAGCTGCACTTCACAGTGTACATTTCTGGAAAGTGGACTTGGTATTATTTTCCCCCAAGAAACTACCAATTTACACATCTGTTCTTTGCAGCAATGGATGTAATTACCACAATGCTGTTTGTAGGCCCATGACCCTCTAAAGGGGCACTGGTTAAACATCTGTAAACAGAGATAAACATCGCATTGCATCTCTTTCTCAAGCAATTTAAACAGTTTTCCTGGAGAAAAAAACAAAAAGCCTCTTTTGTCCAGTTCAGCAGTATCTGCCTTTCTAAAACTGTGACTGCGTGAGTTTGTTTTTGCTCCTGGAAAGGCAGATTTTACCAAAGCACTCTTTTGACTCAAGAAAGTAGTGTTCAGATAAAGTAGGGCTTTTTAAAAAAGACGATGAGAGAGGTGTGCTGAAGTAGTATTGGATTTGCTCACATTTCCTCAGATCTCCCTGGAAAGAGCTGGATCCTTCAGGAAAGAGAGTTTGTATTTCCTAAGTCTGTTTCTCCAGAGAACTTTCCAGATAAATTCTTTTAATCTGCTGTTGGATCTACTATAGGTACATAAGTGGACAAGAATGTGAATACCTTGGGGTCATACTAAAAACAAATATATTAGTCAATATTTAAATCAGTACTTTGTTCTCTTTCACACATATAGTGACCAACTGATAAATTCAATGGAAAACAATGGAGTACTTGAAATATAGACTTTATACTACCACAAAAAACTTCAAACTAATGAGAGTCCATTGAGCTGACTTTTCCAGCCTCAAGAATGGCAGAATTATCTTATTGCAGAATCAATGCTTATATATGTAGTTGGTTTGGGGTGGGGAAAGGCATGAACAGAAGAGAGATACAGAGATTTCCTTCCTATTATTGTTCCATATATTTTGGGAAATATTTTGGGGGGACTAATTTTTACATTTCAAAGATTACATATCTGAAAAATAATAAGAGAATCCACTTTTTCATAAGAAAATATATTAAATAGGAACAGGACAAATATGTTATTTTTAACAAAACAACATTATTTTCATTTGGATGAATTACCCAAATTCTAGGGCCAGTATAAAGTTGAGGCTTCACAGATAAGGTGCAGAGGAAGCAGGCCACGTATCTCAAAACAAGAGGTTTGAACCAAATGGTCAAGTCCCTTCCAGTTTATTAATTCTAAGAATCTATAAACCTAGTCCTAAGAGAAATAGGACTTTAAGAGGTAGAGGTTTCCTTTGGTAAACTGATGGCATAAAACACAAAGTAAGCAGAAACCATCATTCAAAACTTTTCCTACCCCCCTTTGACGCTGGAAAATCTGTGCCATATTTTGGTCAAGAAAAAGAAAAGAAAAGGGGGAGGGGGATAACAGAGGAAAGAAGGGGAAGGGTCATCAGGGAACATGTGTAAAGGGCATGGACAAAGCCAAAGGGAAGAAGGATTGAGAGTGGGAGGTGGGGATGGGTGGGTCAGGGAAAAGTGGTGGTGGGAAAATGGAGATAACTGTACTTGAAAAACAATAAAAAATGCAAAAAGAAAAGAAATGAAAATGTATATCTCCTGATATCCCCGCAAATAAGGTATAGAAGTCCAGTCTCCAATCTTTAGCTCAGCCTTGACTTTCATTAGGGCATCTGTTTAACCTAATCTAACTCTAGATTCTTCCACTTGCCTCTAAAGTTTTTGACTGACAGCGTGTTCCATCAGAAGCTCTGAAAAGCAGTATACATTCAGTGCAAACATGTAGAAAATTGTACAAAATATACTCTTAATAATGTTATGGAAATTCTATCAGTAAATTTATTAGCTGCCATTTTATCTCAAGATTATGGTCTAAGCCTCAATTAAATCTCCATATGTATTAATTTTCATCACAATTGGTAACTCTCAAAAATGACCACAAAGAGAACAATATATGTAAAATATTAGCAACTTAACTGAAACATCTTAATAATAAAAATCACTTATTGAATTTGAATCAGAACTAGGAATGCAGTGATGTGAAAAATGCAGTTCTTGCCCTCACAATATGTATTATTTAGATGTGGTGACCAAAAATAAAATTTTAGAATAAGTAACATATAATAGCATAAATTTGGAATTAATGGATGGTGGACTTAATATGTACTTCAAAAATTCAGATGAGAAAATCATCTCTAAGACTAGAAGAATCAATAGAAATGAGGGAATTCAAACGGGGATGAATTTTTGGAGAAAACTGATGGAAAAAGTTTTAATTATAAATGTTTGGAAGGGGAGATATCTACTGGGAAGCAGGTTAGTTCAGGGAATATAAACTGGAGCGTCATTTAGGTGATGTTTGAAGCTATGAAGGTAGATGAGATTTCTGATGAAGAAAATTAGAGTAAACGTTTTGTTTTAGGGGATAACTGTATTTAGAAGACAAATGGAGAAAGTTGATCCAGTGAAATCCATCCTAGACAGGAGAGTAAAAATTGAAAAGGGCCAAAATAGGATCCAAGTGAAGAGAGAATCAATCCCAAGAAAGGGTGTCCATCGAGTCCAATGCAGTGAAAATGTTAAGTGAAGATGGAGAAAAGGTCTTTGGAAATGAAAATGAAGAGGCCACCGGGGATCTCAGAGGGAATACTTTTAGAACAGTGAGGGAGGGAAGGAAGGACAGATGACACGTGTTTAAGAAAAGCATGGGCCAGATATAAATGGAGGAAATTACTATTTTTAGTATATTGGCAAATTGACGGAAGGAAATTAAGGAACTAAATCCTTTCATTTCTGCTTTGGTAAATAAAATGGAATGTGGAGAGAGGAAAGAAAAGTATAGAATGTACATATGAAATGCATTTAGAATAAGTTTACTCTTGATGACAGGGCCCAATTCAATATTGTGGCATTCAGTATAGGCTCCTCACCCTAGATCAGTGATTTTCAACCTTTCCCCTCTCATGACACACATAAACTAAATACTAAACATTTTGTAGCATACAAAAAAATACATTACATTTTTTGCCACCCTGACCAAAAAGAAAAATAGGTATCAGACAACTGTGGTTGTGTTGGTTGTTATTATTATTTTTGACAACCTAAGGAAAAAGAGGTCAGTGTGCCTGACTACATACTCAGGTATTACATGTTTTAAAAAATTCATGCTGCACACCAGTTGAAAATCTCTGCCCTCAATAACTGGTAGTGAATTGATTTTTCCAAACAAAATACCCCAGTTAACCAACTGGACAAACTTAAAACTAATGAGGTGATTTTCAAACACCAAACTTTTCCAACAAAATAAAATAACAGTTCTTATGTCTTTTGTGTGTGTATGTATGAGAGAAAAAGAGAGAGAGAGAGAGAGAGAGAGAGAGAGAGAGAGAGAGAGAGAGAGAGAGAGAGACTGACTTCCCTTAGCAGGAAACTTCAAATGTTCAATTCATAGAACTCAACCACTAGTGCCTCTGCTTCCCTATTCCGGGCCTCCTGGCAAATGAGTTCCAAATAATAAACGATATGCTTGTGTGGAAAAATTGGACTTGACATTTTTTCATAGACTTTCTTGCCCTCTTTACCCCTTATGAGGAGTAAGATTAGATTAAGAAACAGGACTTTTTAATATACAACAATATATCATAGTTATGATAAAGAAAGGGTCAAGATTAGCAAGTATATATTTTCATTTCCTACATGTATAGCTTGTAAGCTCTATGTACCAAACATCTGAAGCTGCTAATGGCGACCAACTAAGATGGAACATGGGGCAATACACAGGACCATAAAGGTCTCAAGTTCCACCTCAAGTTCTGGATAGAACTGAGGTGGGGAAGGAAGAGAGACAAAGAGAAGGAAGATGGGATACGGGGAAAGAGAAAAATAAAGGGAGCCCAAGAAGGAAGGGGATTCCCAGATGCCTCTAACTAAAATAAACTCTTAATAGAGTAAAAGGGAATTCAGGGGGGAAAAATAAGTGGTATACATCATCCTCTAAACTTCATGTATGTACATGATCAGTATTGAGGTTTTCAGAACTTAATGCTTTCCTGGTATACTGGGCTTAACCAAGAGCTCACACCAGTGCAGCCAGGATGAGTCTCATTCTTTCCCTGCAAATATACTTAGGAAAGGGAACACTGTGAGGGATTCAAAGATTTAAATGAACACAGGACGAGAGACATTGTAGCTTCTTATTAGGATCCTAAATTAGTGTTTTTAAGATTGCTTCACTTTCCAGTAAGGCACAGCTTCTGAATTTGCATGCATAAGAATTATCTGAGGAGCCTGTGAATGAAGTTTCTCCCCCAGAAAGCTTCATTTTTAAAAGCTCCTCCAGGTGATATGAAGTCAGGTGACCCATAAGCCACCTGGGAACATGTTTCTTAACTCACTCATCATGCTTAGTCAACTTTCCTGAAGATTTTTGTTTCCTCTTTTCTAAATTTTTTAAATTGATTTTTTAGAGAGAGAAAGAGATTTGTTCCACCTTTTTATACATTCATTGGTTGATTCCTGTATGTGGCCTGAACAGGAATCAGATCTGCAACCTTGGTTTATCAGGACAGTGCTCTAACCAACTGAACTACTCGGCCAAGGCCTTTGTATCCTCTCTTCTACTCTTAGATTCTGATCATAGTGATTCACTGAGGGGAAAAAAAGGAAGCAGAGGGGTCAGAATTTTGACAGGATCTCCATTCCAAGCTAATGAATCTCATATCTTCTTCTATTTCCTTTTCTTTTTCTGGTGGCCAATTATTTACTTCTCTTTTAAAATCATTTTTAATTGTTATTCTATCACAGTTGTCCCCTTTTGCCCTCCTCTACCCATCCCACCCCCTGCTCTCACAGTAAATTCCCACACTGTTGTCCATGTCCATGGGTCATTCACACATGTTTTTTGTCTAATCCCTTCCCCTTCTTTCCACAATTATCTTCCTCTCCCCTCCCATCTGGTCCTTCAGTCTGTTCCATGTTTCCATGCCTATTTTATTTGTTAGTTTATTTTGTTCATTAGATTCCTTTTTATAGGTAAAATCATATGGTATTTCATTGACTGGCTTATTTCACTTAGCATACCATAATACTCTCCGGTTCCATCCATGCTATTGCAAAAGGTAAGAGTTCCTTCTTTCTTTCTGCTGCATAGTATTCCATTGTGTAAATGTACCATAGTTTTTTGATCCACTCATTTACTGATGGGTACTTAGGCTGTTTTCAGCACTTGGCTATTGTAGATAACACTGCTATGAACATAGGGGTGCATAAGTTCTTTTGAATAATTTCAAAGTGATATTTCTTTACAAGAAATTCTTTTGAAATCTAAGAATTTGAACCAATCCCTTCACTGATATCACATTTATTTCCTCCTTCAGCCTATCAATCTCCCCTTCCATATTCTTCCCTTTGCTTTAACACGTCTCTACCTAGCTTGAAAAATAGCACTCATACTAGAATCTCATTTCTCCTCCTCTGTTCAGTGCCAAATTTCTTGAATGTGTGGTCTCTGTCAATTGCATTTCCACTTCAATCACCTTCTGAGCTCCTACAATCTGGCCTTAATTCTCATCGCTCTATTAAGTTGCCCTCTTGGAGACTGATAATGGTCCTCCAATATTCAATGGTCTATTCTCCATTCTCATCCTTCTTGATCACTCTGATAAATGATCTTCTCTATTCTATTTTAGAGCTTTCTTCTTATGGACTTCTCTTATTTTGTATGCTGGTTCTTTTGTTCACTGATCTTTCTGTTTCTTTAATGAAGTATCTTCCTCCATTGAAGGGAAAGTAAGCCCTTCCCTCAGCCATTCTCTTTCTAACACTTGCTCAACTGAAGCCATTGAGGATGAATAAGCTTTCAATAACATCTTTGAGTCACTTGCAACTGTCTCTTCTCCCTCCATTTCTGAACCTTCAATTAGGCATTTGTTTCTGGATACCTCACTCACACTGACCACACCATAAACCAAAACCATTGTCTTTCTTACAAAAATAGCTCTTCATTTCAATTTTATCAACTCTGCCAATAGTATTTCCACCCACTATCTAAGCTGGAAATTTTACAATTATGTATTTCATTTCTCTACTCATCACAGGGGAATGTAGGGGAATTGGCATGCTTCCTAGGCTTCAGTGGGTTTGAAATGGAGTGATGGAGTTCAATGCTATAACTGGTGACAAAGGGTAGAGAAGAGAGCAGGCCTGATAGCCCAGTGGGCAGGGGATCCAAACCTCAGAGCACAAAAAGAAATGCTTGAACAGGTAAAAAAAAAAATAAGGGTGGGATATAGATCTAGCAATCCAAGAAATAGGGAAATGAAAAGCAAATAGCTCTGCAGAACAGCCATGGTAACTACCTAAAGCAAAAACTGCTTCTATGACTTGTCTTGTCATACTGCCTATACCTCATGCCACTTGGGCAGACAACTTGGAAAGGTCACAGATCACATGTATTGACAGAGACTTATTCGTGGCCCATAGACACTGAAAATGGTTCATTTTTCTCAGAAGGTCTGCAATTAGCTTTACATCCCAATGTCTCTAGTGAACACTCTAGTTCAAGGTTTTACTTCCTCATTCATCCTTTTTCTAAAACATAACTTTTAACTTGCCCTTTTGACTCCAGTCTCCTCTATGCAATGCTGCATGTATATGCACCCTAAAGATACATCATATAATACTTTCAGCCAAAAGCTGCTAATAGTACAAATTTCTTACTAAAGCAGGACAATTTATTTGGCTGTGCTTCATCTACGTACATATTCCACTCCCCCTAATCTTCACCATCAAACACTCTTCTCTTTTTTCAAGGCTCCACAAACATCTCACTTAGGTGGAATATTGTCTCTTCTCACTCATTTTGAACACTCTCCCACTTTTTCCACCTTTAAAACCTTCATATTAGCCTGCCCTAACTGATCTTTCACAGCACAGCACCTGTGTATTTTCATTACAGACTACCTTGTTTTGTTATTTTCATTAGTGTCATTTCCCAGTTTGTACATATTTCTTAGATATCAGTCTTCTTTCACCTCCTGGGTGGTGGGGTTTATATTCCCCTTCCCCATCACAATTATGTCCCATAGTACCTAATACAGGTCTATATAGGGGTTCAGGAAATACAACTTGGTTGTTAGCTTCCTGGAGATACTTAATAAATACATAAAACAGGGTAAGAAAGCAGAGGTGTCTTTCCTGATTATATCTTTTCTATAAGAAATAGCAATGTACTGATTTAGTGCACTGCAAGTATTTCTGAAGACTTTTATTTAATTCAAAATACCTATTGAGCTTCCTCTCCCTTATCTTGGATTATTTCTATTTTTTTCTATTTCTTCAGAATGAGGTGAAGATATCCCTCTCTCTCTTATTTGTTCTCTCCCTTTCATTAGACCCTTCTGTATCTCCACCCATGGCAACCTGCATCCTCACACATTACCAAGAATGCAAAGTCTGAACACTATAATCTTGAAATCTTCTCTTTTGACTTCTATCCTTTACCAAAAGGTAAGGGTTAACTAAGACTTTTCTGGCTCCAAAAAAAAGAGAGAGAGAGAGAGAAAAGAAGAAGAAGAAGAAGAGGAAGAAGAAGAAGAAGAGGAAGAGGAAGAGGAAGGAGAAGAAGAAGAAGAAGAAGAAGAAGGAGGAGGAGGAGGAGGAGGAGGACGAGGACGAGGAGGAGGAGGAGGAGGAGGAGAAGGAGGAGGGAAGGAAGAAGGGAGGGAGAAGGGTAAGAAAGGAGGGAGGAAGGAAGGCTCAGCACAGTAGTAACTGGTTGTGTAGGCTGGGAAATGACAGCCTTGGAAGTTTCCACTGTGCATGTATAAATAGTTGGCATAAGCAGAGATGCTTGCAGGAAAAATCTTTATAGGTCACAAATGTTGGACAGATTGGTGGCCTAGGCCAGACAATCTGTTTATCTAAGGCTGAGTTACCCTTGGCTCTGAGTTTCTGGACCCTGACAGTGACTCTGAGATCATGATTTAAGAATAATCTTATTAAGAGGCACAATCTAATATGCTTTAGTTTTAGTTTTTAAAATTTTTAAAGTTAGCCTGTTTAACTTTTAAAAATTATTATTAAACCAATGTTCTGATACATGACAATTGACCACTACCTTAAACCCAAACTTGAAATCTCAACTTTCCCTAAAATTTCTTTTGTAAGTATTTTTATTAATTATGCTATTACAGTTTTCCCCATTTTCCCCCTTTATCTCCTCTCCACCCTGACCCCCCAACCCTCCAGCATTTCCCATGCTTAGTTCATGTCCATGGGTTGTACATATAAGTTCTTTAAGTCCTCTGTTTTCTACACCATTTTTATCTTTCCCCATCTATTTTATGCCTACAAATCATGCTTCTTCTTCCCTGGAACTTTTCCCCCCATTTTTCCCTTCCCCTTCCCCACTGACCTCCCTCTGTCTGATGTCCATTTCTCTGATTCTGTTCCTGTTCTGGTTATCTGTTTAGTTTTTGTTTTTGTTGTTTTTCTTTTCTGTTAGGTCCATTTGTTAATAGTTGTGAGTTTGTTGTCATTTTATTGTTCATATTTTTTATCTTCTTTTTCTTAGATAAGACTCATTAACATTTCATGTAATAAGGGCTTGGTGATGATAAACTCCTTTAACTTGACCTTATCTGGGAAGCACTTTATCTGCCCTTCCATTCTAAATGAGAGCTTTGCTGGATAGAGTAATCTTGGATGTAGGTCCCTGCCTTTCATGACTTCAAATACTTCTTTCCAGCCTCTTCTTGCCTGGAAGATTTCTTTTAAGAAATCAGCTGATGGTCTTATGGGAACTCCTTTGTAGGTAATTGTCTTCTTTCATCTTGCTTCTTTCAGGATTCTCTCTTTATCTTTAATCTTGGGTATCTTAATGCTGTGCTTTGGTGTGTTCCTCTTTGGGTCCAACTTCTTTGGCTCTCTGGGCTTCCTGGACTTCCTGGAAGTCTATTTCCTTTACCAGATTGGGGAAGTTTTCTTTCATTATTTGTTCAAATACATTTTCAATTTCTTGCTCTTGTTCTTCTCCTTCTGGCACCCCTATAATTTGGATATTGGAATGTTTCAGGTTGTCCCAGATAATCCTCAACCTCTATTCATTTTTTTGGTTGCTTGTTTCTTTTTTCTGATCTAGTCGGATGTTTATTTCTTCTTTTTGTTCCAAACTGTTGCTTTGAGTCCTGGTTTCCTTCTTGTCACTGTTGGCTCTCTGAATATTTTGCTTTATTTCATTTTAGGTATCTTTCATTTGTTCTTTCATTTGTCAGCCAAGCTCAATCAGTTCTGTGAGCATTTTGATCACCAGAGCTTTAAATTCCTCATCAGAGAGGTTGGCAATTTCCTCATCGGTTAGTTCTGAGGTTTTGCTCTGTTCTTTCATTTGGGTCATACTTCTTTGTCTTGGTGCACCTGCTAAGTTGTAAGGGTCGGGGCCTTAGGTATTCACCTGAGCGGAAGCAATCCTCTTTGCTGCACTGCCTGTGGGGGAGAGGCCAGAGAGGAAACAATGCAGCTCGCCTATTCATCTCTAGCGCACTTTCCAACAGACTCCTGTGTCAGGCTGGAAGTATCTCTCACTGCAGCCACCCCAGCCATAGCCCACAGTCAGCCCTGAGTCCCAGTTTTCCCCTTAAGTCAGTCCCCTGCAAGCAGTTCTTCCTAGCTTGGCAGTCAGCCTGGCCCCCCAGCCATCTTGCCAGAGTTTTTCTGAGTCGGCCCACATGGTCCGCCTTACTGGTCTGGTTATTCTGGTTGATTTTTCTTAATTCCTTGGTTGTTAGAATTCCATGCAGTTTGATTTTCTGGCATTTTTGGTTGTTTATTGATTTTAGATTGGTCGTTATCCTCCTTTTGGTTGTGGGGGGAAGCGAAGGGTTTCTATCTACACCTCCATCTTGGCCAGAACTCACATAATCCTCCTAAAATTTCAATAGTTTAGATTCTGTGTGTGTGTATGTGTGTGTGTTTACATGTGTGTGTGTTCTTGCATGTGGAATTATTTTTCAGTTTGTGGGAGCTCTTGATGTCTTAATTCTGGCCAAAACCAATGTTGAAAAGTTTCAAGAAATCGTTTTCTTGGGAAATTTCTTGATGGTGTTCCCATATGAATAGCTATCACTTGGTAACACCATAGCTGTTGTAACTTCACAGCACAGCACACACAACTGTGTACAATTCATAATACTTGATAGTGATAATAAACAACTGTTATTGGTTTATTTAGTTATTGTACCATACTTCTAATCATTATTTTAGAGTATATTCTTTCTACATACAAAAATAAAGTTTGGTGTAAAACAGTATGCTGTGTTTGCTGGCAGCAGCCTCATACATCTTGTGTCTATCTTGTATTTTGATTGCATTATTTCCCCTTGTGCTTGATTTTTTTCTCATCTTGTTTTGTACAGTAACCTACTCTATAGGCTTATAGCCTAGGAACAGTCATCTGTACCGCATAGCCTAGGTGTGTAATAGGTTATACCCCCTAAGTTTGTGTAAGTACACTCTATGATGTTCCCACAAGGTCAATATCACTTAGCAACACATTTCTTAGAATGTATCCCCATCATTAAGTGGCACATGACTGTAATATAGGGGCCAGCCTATATTGCCTTAAAGATATCTTGCTCTGGGGAAAGATGAAAGATTAAATAATAGCTTCCTTCTTTAGGATTCCTGCTTTAACAAGAGTGGCAGATGGATCCAGATTTACTGCAAGTGCTCTATGTTAGCAGAGCTATCACTGCACTTCAGTCTGAAATAAAGCCTATAATGAAGACTGGACTTCAAGAATGCCAGTGGATTAGGTTTTGGCCTCAGATCAGGTTATAACCACAGAACACAGTGTCTGATACTGTGCCATTATACATTTTAATCTTCAATTCCCACAAATCAAATTTTCTCTTAGAATGTCTCAGAATATCTCTAAAAGTTTTATTTTTAAAAAACCTCCATTCATAAGACACTGATGCTGAGAAAAAGTATACACAGAATTCCAGCTGCAATCACAACCATGTGGAATCGCAGCTTGTTTAGTAACCATATAGGATTTTCCTTTTTTGTTGCAAGTTAAATCTATTCTAAAAGATCTTGCTATTTTTATCTTGGAGTGTGTTTGCCATGTTGACTCTTTGAAGATTACACTGGAATGCAAATAGGATGTAGGATGGATGTTCTATCTTATTCAGTGTTTAAAATACTTCACAGTATGTGACTTACTGCTACAGGTTTGTTATCCTTTCTCAACCAGTGTTTGAACTCCTCCCCCTCTCACCCATTCATCACCCTGATAGGCCTGTCCAAAGACTATCAGGTAAAATACAATAATCAGTCAAAGCCATATGGTGCCAATGGCAAAAGTAAGCCTTTCCCCTCATGGTGCCTGCAGTAAATAAATAAATAATACAGCTGCATTTGACAATTTAATGAGTATAAATTTGCCACAGCAGGAAATTCCTCCCCAAATATTTAAACAATTAAAATGTAAAAGGAGAAATAAATAAGCCTTTTGTAGTGGTAGGCAGGACCAAATTTCTCTTATATTAATCTTAGAAAATCCATTGTATCACATATCTTAGACTGACAGAGGTGGAAAGAAACATATGGGAGGCTACTGGTCGAGATTAAAGGACCAAAAGCAAGAATGGCATGGAAGAAAGTATCAATATTAACTATAGCACATTTTTAGCTTATTGCTATTATTGCATATGAGTAAAATTTAAACTCAGTCACTCAAGAAATATATATTGAGCATCCAGCATATGCAGGCACTTTACTAGGTGCCAGACAACATCAGTGACTAAAAGAGTCAGGAAGCTCTCAGAAAGTTTGCATGCTACTGGTGTGAGCAGATAATAACTATCTTGGGTGGAAATCAATAAGGACTGGAGAGAAAATGATAGAGAATAAAAGGGGATAGAAAGGGAGTATGGTGTGGGGTGCTGCTTTATATAAGGTGATGAGAGAAAGCCTCCTTGTTGATATCTACAAAAGTGAGATTGGAGCAGAGCCTTGAGGAAGTAAGGTAGCAAGTCATGAGAACAGGTGTGAACAAAGTATTTCAGGCAGAAGGAACAGTATGTGCAAAAAGCCTTGAGGCTGTTGCAATAATCTAGGTGAAAAATCTTGGTAACTTCGGCCTGATTTCTTGGATATAGGGTTGTATCAGTAGGATTCTTAGGTGTAAGTAATAGAAACTGGATAATATCAGAGCTCACATTATTGACAGGAAGACCAGAGAATTAGGCTCAAAAAATAGTCCAGAACCAAGGAAAGCAAACTGGAGTCAGGAAACACAGCCACAATAAGACCACTAACTCATTAGGACATCAGTCTGTGGATACCACAACTGCCAGACCCTGGGTCCTATCACCACTGCAGATAATGTAAAACATTTTTCCATCATTCCTTGAAGAATCAAAGTGGCTGAGTCTACATCTTAAGAGACTCACATTTCAGTTGCCTGGAAGTGATGGACTCTCTGTCTTTTAAGTGTAAGGCAGTCTCAACTTGCTATTCCTGTTTTATTGGCCATATCTATAAGATAGGCTAATTATAGGCTAGTTCCAGATTTTAAGAACTGATATATACTAGCTCTAAGGAACATTAATGTTATTAAACTTTAGACATGTACACACACACACTATCCAAAGTCTACAAACTAATCCTTGAAGTATTCTTACCAAAAGATACTTATAAATATAATTAATTTAACACACACACAAGATCACCATCATCAACAACATCAATAACAATAAGCAACAACTCCTTTGGAGTTGTGGTATTTAAGTCTTAATACCTATGAGTATTCTCTTATTCACAAAACTTACCCTCCAAGCTTCCAAGGCAGGTTGGATAGTCACAACTACATGAATTTAAAAATTAAAAAACTAGCATATTTCTGTAATTAGAAAAATATTTATTACCAAGATTGATAAAATTATCTAGGAGCACATTCTTGAATAAAGTTTTAAATAGACACCTATAGGCCTACCATATTCTACTGTGAGCTACTTGAGGGTAGAGAGTATTCCATTTTAAAAAAAAATTATTTCTATAGTTTCAGTATTTAGCATGGCTTCTGGCTCAGTAGATGATGAATAAATGTTTGTTGAATGAGTAAATGAACTTTATATGACATTTAAGGAAAATCTTGATTCCAGACAAAAAAGACTAATTGAAAAATGAGTCAAAAGGTAACAAACAGAAAACTAACTTCTTGTCTCATTCGTAAAAGACCCCTGTCCACTGATGAACCACTTAAATGCTGACTTCACAAATTTAGAATATTTAGGGATAGGTAAATCCAGAAATTGAGAACGTGATCCTCTGTCACCCCTCTGGAAGACATAGCATTGATACAGGAAGATCCAGTTCAACCCTCTTTGAGGGGAGTAACCTTGAGCACAAACTTCCCAACATCTGCACCATTCAGGCCTGGATGTACATCACTCTTTCCAAAACTCTGCTCCCTAGGCTTCATCAGATGGGCTTCGAGGGAGAGGATAGGGCTGACCACACAGAGCTCTGGGACACCAAACTCTGCTTTACCACAGAAACAAATTGTATCTGTTTTGTGTATTTGGATTTTGAGAAATATCTAGGACAAAAGTTTTTGTGGCTAGAGAAAAGTTTTAAAAAACTAGGTGATCTCTAAGATCACCATAGCTCTACTAATCAATGAAAATTCATTACAATACAATAAAAGAGGCATACAACACAATAAAAGAGGATGACAACTTTTCCTTGGGAGATGAAATATAAAGGTAGTTAGTAACTTAAACTGTAGACTCGGTATCTGCAAGCATTGTTTAGTGACTTGTGAAATCTTAAAACAGGAGAGTTCAAGAATAAAAATTAAGCATTGCCTAAGAGATAGGAAAAGACAATACATATAAATATAAAACACAGATATGCAATATACACACATACAAACAATATTATAAAGTACAAATCACAGTATAAATCTAGTGGAGAATAAGAAAATGTCTGGAATGATTTTATAAAGTAGGTGATTTTTCAACAGAATTCTATTTCCCCCACTTCTCTATACCCCTTTCCCTCTGAAAATCAACATGCTATTATCTGTGTCTATGAATTGGTATTTTTGTGTTTTTTGTGGTTGTTTTTGTTTGTTTGTTAGTTTTTGCTTAATGCCTTCACCTTTTGAACTCAGTTCCTCAACCCTCTCCTTTCTGGCAGCTGTCATTTGTTCTCTGTATCTATAAGTCTGTTTCTATTTTGGTTGTTCATTTATATTGTTCACTAGATTTCACATATAAGTGAAATCATATGGTACTTGTCTTTCTCTGGTTTACTTATTTCACTTAGCATAATACTGTTCAGGTCCATCCATGTTATTGCAAACAGTGAAATTTCCTTCTTTTTTTATAGACAAGTAGTATTCCACTGTATAAATGTACCACAGCTTCTTTATACACACATCTACCAATGGGCTCTTGGGCTGCTTACAAATCTTGGCTGTTGTAAATAATGTTGCATCAACAGAATTTTTGAAGGCAGACCATGATTTGGCACAGTGGAGGGCGGAAAGAATTTTAAGTGGAAATAATAGCACCACTTAATGTTAGGAGGTAATAAAAGTTTGCTTGTATAGAGAATGCCTAGAAGATTTTGTTATCCCTTAGTCTAGTCAATTCTCTAATCTTCTTTTACCAATATAGGTCTGACCTGTTGACCCTTTATTAGAATCCAAAGAAAACTCCTTTCTTAGTTCCAGAGAATTTGACTGAAATTTGGTTTAATCAGAACAACCCAGGTTTGTTGGCTATTCCTGGAGTATGATAAGACAAGTGGCTTAACACTGCAGGTCTCTGGGTACACACCAACTGGGAAGTCCAGCCTTGATGTGAAACAGTTTTCAACTATTTAAAGGTTCTGCTGAGAAAACAGCCTATAGAATGGTCTGTGAAAAATGGAATCAAAGGAATGTATGGTTAGGTTGGTGAAGAGGAAAATGAATTCTTTACTAGAAATGATTCTAAAGGTTCCACCTGAGTCTTACGGACCTTTCAAAGTTCCATTATAATTCCACCAAACCAGCTTCTCCAATGTTGAATACTAGCTTCTCTCATGTATTTTCTCAGCAACCCAAACTACCCATGCATCTTCTCCACCTCCCACATAATTACTGAAACAAAAAACGTACAACTGAGAAAAGTGACTCATTTTTTTGAGCTGAAGTCTGCTTTATCTTGCCTTACTTATGCTCATCTTTTCCCTAAATGGGAAAATTTCATTCTTGAGGTTCCTCCCAAATTTGATTTTGGAGTGAACATTACTCCCACCTATAAATGAGATGTGTTTCCAAAGTTTGCTTTGCAGGTTAACAGTCTGAAACTTAGAATGTCATTTCCTGGAAAAATAAAGATAAATAAGTGCTTGAATTTTTTATCCACCCCCCCAAAGTATATTTAATCTCTACATTATTTAGCTTAATTAAGTTCAATAGGACCTAGCTACTTAATGACCATAAACCATTCTTTTTCCTTCTTGATTCTCATACATATTCTTAAAAAAGGAAACAGACTACACTGAATAATATTTCTCCCTCTTCAGAATTCCTTCACAGCTACACTTCCCCGAAGGAATCATATTTTTGTGTGGAAGAGACATAAGTTAGATGGTAAGATAATGATTACCTGGCCATTTGTTTCTTCACTTCCCTGGTGGGAAAACTACTAGTATTTTCCCTTTTGTTTATCATTTGGAAATAGGTAGAACAATATCAGATGGCTGGATGATTTCATAGCACATATACAAGAACCAGAAAAAAACAATAATTAAACATTACAGGGTATAATTTTCCTAACTAGAAATTAAGGAGAGTGAAAGGAGAGTATGTGTACATGCAGCTGCAGGTCATATCATAAACAAAGAGGAAGAATGTGAAGTCTCACCAGGATTTCTGTGAGATCAGGACCAGAAGACACAATTTCAGGTCTTAGGAAAGGGCTAAATGTTCAGCACCAGGCTTAGGAGGCAAATTAGTGATTTAAGAACTATAGCTATATATTTTAAACTGCTATCCATCCTTAGTCCAGGTTATAAAAAGTTAATTTTGTTAAGTATGACTATGTTTTTTTCATGTTAAAGTACCTTTCTACAAAATGGTGACTATTATTTGTTGAAGCAACCAGCTGGTATAACTTGGGTGAAATCCAAGTCCATGTGGCCTTAGCTCTGTGTGAGCTCCCTATTAGGTGTCCAATTATAAACTGTGCCAGGTGGGCCGGTTCCATGATTGATCAGTGGGAATTGGAAAACCTTTGCTTGAGACCTACACAAATTTTGCCATACTACTGACTGGACACTGATATTTATTCACTTGTTTAGGCTCCATTAACTCAGCTCCTATTTAATGGGAGCCTATTAAATGCAAAGCATTGAAATGAGTTATACATAGGCAATAAATGAAACATGACTTCTTCTCTAGAATAGTATAGTACTATTTATAACCCTATACTAGTATAACCCTAGTATAGTAAAACAGACATGTAATTGAATACTTATAATACAGTCTGTTGAATATAGAAGTACGTACTAGATGCAAAGATGGCACAAAGGAGAAGATGATCATATCTGCCTGGAGGGTCAGGAAGTATCCATAAAGAGGAAAACAACTCCAACCACATCACAGAAATAAATTGGAAATATGTTACTTGAAAAAGAGAGAAAGAAACACATTCCAGGCCAAAGGCACAGTGTTTGAAAAGGAAGAAAAGATTTTTAAAAGCATGGGTTGTTCCATGAAATTATTCAATGGAGTATGTGATGTGAAGAAAGGTAGATTCTGAAGTTTTAAGAGATAGGCAGGGACCAGAAAATTAACAAGTAAATATTCTTTTCAAAAAGCCAGATTGACAGTAATCCTTAAAAAAAAATAAAAGAAGTGGGGTGAGATGTGAGAGAGTGATTTGGGCACCACACAGATGGATTTGTTACCGAAGGCCTTTCGAAGAGTCAGAGAAAGAGCATTTTGGGTAGAGGGAGCAACACATGTGAAATATTTGAAGAAGGAATGTATATAGTGTGTTTTAAAAACAAAAGAGATGTCAGCAGACTTGGTGATCTAAGGGGCATGGTTATAAGAAGTCTTACTGAGAAGCAAAGCTTCGATCATGTAGGACTTTATAGGTCATGTTATAAGGAGTTTGGTTTTGGTTCTAAGTGAAGTGGGAAACTATTTAAGGTTTTTAAGTGGAGAAGATACATAACCTGATAGACACTTAAAAACTATTATGTCTACAGAGAGGAGAATAACTTAAAAGAGTGAGGGTAAAATAAGGGAGATTAGAAGGGAAGGCTGTTACATTAGTCTCCATGAAAAACAACTGAGTTGGAGGTGACAGTGTAAAGAGAGAAAAGTAAACAGAGTCAAGACATTATTGAGGTAGAGAGTGAGGGACAAGGACAAATGAAAGTGTTTTTGTTTGTTTGTTTTCCTATAGAAACTAAAAAAGGTAGTAGAATCTAATGATAAAAGGAAGATGCTGGGGAATGGATCAGGGTTCCATTTCCATTTAGGTGACTGGATGAGAAAGGAGAAGAGATTTGGCAATAAGAGATGATGACTTCTTTTTAGGATATGTTGAAATTGGGACTCCTAAGGATCATCAGAAAAAGATTTTCAGTAGACAGTTAGATAGAAAGCTCCAGAATTCAGTCATTAAAAAGCCTCAATAATTTTAGACCCACTAGTCCATTTGAGTGTTATCAGCATGGAATATTTTATCCCTGGAGCGTCTATTGAGTAAGAGCATACAAGAATAAGGACAAAAGCCTGAGTAACAACAACTTTCCAGAGATTGGTAAAAAAAAGAGAAGCCAAGAAGAAAAAACAACAAAAACTTGTGCAACCAAAGATGTAGGAGAGAAAACCCAGCAAAATTAGGTGTTTATGGATGCCAAGAAGGTAAGGAGATTCAAGAAAGAAGGCATGTTTCATGGTTTCAAATGTCCCAGAATCACCATAGCTTTACTTGTCTTTCTGAGAGTTTACAGAGTCTTCTGTTTGTCTTGTATACCCCAACAGAGTCTAGTACAGAGGTATCACAGAGTAGATTTCAATATATCAATCAACATGTGTTTCTTGAGCCAGGCACTGAACTTGATACCTTTCCTTCAAAGGGTTTGCAAACTAGTTGGGGGAAATTAGGTACATACTAATACAAATGGGTAGTCAAGTAAGGTTTTGTTTAATGAATGCCAAAGTAACAAACAGATAATATGGGCTACTGAAGAACTAACCGGGGAATAAGTCACAGAGAAATACAGGAGTCAGGAAAGTCTTCACAAAAGAGATAACTCTTGATTCAGGCCACAGAGGTCAGATGAGATTCAGTGAGGCAGAAAGGGGGCTTTCCAAGTAGTGGAAACGACAATGAAGAAAAGTACAAGGAAACTAATACTTAAATTCAATCTAAGTCTGTCGAGGACAGAAAGACAAAGTGGAGGAGCTTTGCTACTGAACATGCTATTTTATAGTTGCAAAGCCTTAGAGACAACTTAGTTCAATACTCCTGTTTATATACAAATGGCAAGCCAGAGATACTATATTCACAAGTCTAGTCAAAGGCAGAGCCAGTAGGAGGTAGGGCAAGAATAGAAAATGATCAGGTTCAAAGGAGCCTTGAAAATGCTCATAAATAAATACAATTGACCCTGTAAACAAAGAAAAGCCATTGAAATTTTGAGGAAAAGGGAATGAAATGAAAGATTAACCAGCAGGCAGTGCACAAAAGTAATTCCTAAAACCAGGAATTTTGGTGATTATCCAGCCTTTTTCACCTGTGGTTTCTCATCTGAACCATAGAACAAAAACAAACAAAAAAACATTTGAGTGACTGTTTCTAAATTTTTACAAAGATGATATGTAACTAGTAACAATGTGGTCTAGATGCATAGGAAAGAGGTTAATTCATGGCCTTTAGGGCATTAGGGTATCAGGGCTTGGTTATCTTCTAGAATGCTGGTTGAGAAAGGCTGGCAGAAGAAGGAAAGGAGAGATGTGAACCACACTGCAAGTAGAATTTGGTAACTGATAAGACAGCATGTATGGCTTTCATATAGGAAGTGCAATCAGTTATTTTAAGCAGTGAGCTGGGTAGCGGAATATGCTGGTCTCTGGAAATGGGATTGTCAAAAGTAGAAGAGTCAGAGATCTAATCTAGGGAGAAAATAATTAGTTTAATCTAGGGAAATATAATTAGTTTTAAATGACACCTTCTGAGATGACAACAAAGAATAGAAGGAAAACTGATATTTTTAATATTTGTAAATCTTGAATTATGAGAAAGTTAATTTTTCTATTGGTTTTCATATGGATCCTATAGTTTAGTTCTTTATGGATGGATTTTTACAATATACTCAAGTTCAGTAAAAGTATAATTTTGGTAAGATATACTTAATAAAATAAACTTTAGTTTGTACACAAGCCAATCAGTTTCTATGAAACTGGAATGATGACATAGGAGAATTGCAGAGGTCTGGATGAAAAACAGTAAACACTAAAATATACTTTAGCAGAAAATAAGACAATACCCATGATGATATTTCTTTTTTTAGCCAATGAAAATCAATAGCTTTTCCCACTTAGGTGAGAATAAAAATGGGTCTAAATTAGGCTTAAGTATACTTCTGTACACTAGTGCCCAAACTTCTTGGATTCTTCCCTGAATATTCTTGTTCTTGGGCTTAATGTATCTTCCAGATGACATTTAGAAGTGAAGTCTGAGCCATCTGTGGTCATTAATATTCCCATGACAGTTTTCACTAGAGAGTTATGGCCTGATTCCAAACTGAGTAATTCTATTTTATAACTCCTCCTCCCTTTTCAATTATAATCTTAATTTCTTCCTCTATACTGGTTTTACCCTAAAGATATACAGTATGAAGTTGAAGATGGAAAAAAGAATATACAAGAAACTAGGTCTTGTTGATGTTTTCAGTACAGCTCTTGAGTTAACTGTTCACCAGTATGGAGCACAAATATGGCTGAGTTATCAAAAGTCACCACTCTTGTCTTTCAGTGTAAGGCAGACAAAGCCATAGGAATACTGAATTTAGATTAGCATGAAAGATGTCCAAAAGAATACCAAATACCAACCTGATTTCTCCAGAGTACCTCCCCCCAGTGATAAGAGAAAAACAGAATTGCCTTTTCTTTCCTGGAGTAAACAAATGATTGAGGGTTAAAGGTAAAGTTCTGAAGATCTCATTCTTCAGAAAAAAATATGTATATATTTTGAATAAAACAAACCCTCAAGTGAGATTCAACTAACTAAGGGGTCAATATATTTTAAGTGAGATAATACCATTTTTTTCCTTCCTTTGAAAATCTCAGAAATTTTAAGAAATATTAATCTAATAAAACTTTGAAAGAAAAATTTCCTAAATACTCAGAGAAGATGAAGTAAGGAAAGTTTACGATGGATCACTTATGAAGTCTCATTATTCCCTTACATCTCTCAAATAAAATACTATTTTTTATTTGTTTAATATAGGATATTGAAATGCAATTTCCACCCCAAATATACTCAATGCCCATTTCCCCTCCCCATTAGAACCCTGTAAGGGATTGGATAACCAAAGTAGGTTTTCCTCAACACAACACATACCTAGAAATCTAACTGCAAGTTAATTACTTACAAACTGAGAATTTTCTCTTTAAAAAATTTTGCCTTGAATTCTTATTTCTTCATTCTGTTCCAGTTGAATGTTTATTTCTTCCTTCTGTTCAAAATCATTGATTTGAGTTCCCAATTTCATTCCCTTTACTGTTGGTTCCCTGTATATTTTCCTTTATTTGTTTGCATAGCTTTCACTTCTTCCTATATTTTACATCTGTACTCGGTCATTTCTGTGAGCATCCTGATTACCAGTGTTTTGAACTCTGCATCCAATAGGTTGTCTATCTCCTTGTTACTTAGTTCTTTTTCAGGAATTTTGATCTGTTCTTTCATTTAGGCCATATTTCTTTGTCTGGGCATACCTGTGTACATTGTAAGGGGTGGAGACTTAGATATTCACCAGGGTGCTAAGACAACTTTAAACATTCTGAATCATAGGGATGCCAGAAGTATAAGAGAAAGAGTAAGAAATTGAAAACTTATTTGAAAAAATAATGAAGGAAAACTTCTCCAGTCTGGAGAAGGAAATAGACTTCTAGGAAATCCAGGAAGCTCAGAGAGTCCCAAAGAAGTTGAACCCAAGGAGGAGCACACCAGGACACATCATAATTATATTACCCTAGATTAAAGATAAGGAGAGAATCTTAAAAGCATCAAGAGAACAAGAGAAAGTTATCTACAAAGGAGTTCCCATAAGACTACTAGCTGGTTTCTCAAAAGAAACCTTGCAGGCAAGAAGGGGCTGGAAAGAACTATTCAAAGTCATGAAAGGCAAAGACCTCCATCCAAGCTTACTCTGTGCAGCAAAGCTTTCATTTAGAATGGAGGGGCAGATAAAGTGCTTCCCAGATAAGGTAAAGTTAGAGGAGTTCATCATCACCAAGCCTTTACTACATGAAATGTTAAAGGGACTTATCTAAGAGAAAGATCAAAAACTATGAGCAGTAAAATGACAACAAACTCACAACTATCAATAACTGAACCTGAAGCAAAAACAAAAACAAACTAAGCCAACAACTAGAACAGTAACAGAATCACAGATGGAGATCACATAGAGGGTTATCAGCAGGGAGAGGAAGGGGAGAGAATGGAGGAAAAGGTACAGGGAATAAGAAGCATAAATGGTAAGTACAAAAAAAAAACGAGAAGGTTAAGAATAGTACAGGAAATGGAGAAGTCAAAGAACTTAAATGTATGACCCATGGACATGAACTAAGGTGGGAATACTGGAGGGAGGGTGCAGGGTGCAGGAAGATAAAAGGGAGAAAATGGGACAACTATAATGGCATAATTAGTAAAATATACCTAAAAAATTCTGCCTTTGATTTTTTTTTTAAATAATGGAGACAATTGCTTCTACTGGAGTTTGAGTACAACTGTGGAATGCATCCTTTGGAATAACTGTTAAGGATCTAATGTGAAGATTAATTTTACTTTTAAGCTTATACTTCAAGCAGGTAAATTGGTTTCTGAACCAAAGCAAAGTAGGAGAGGGACGAGGATTTGCATTCTAACAGCTAGTAGTCGAGGATAACTCCTAGGCTAGTTGTGCTGATTAAGAGGTTCTGAAACCATTTAGAAAAGCAATTAGTTCTTGAGTTTGCTTAACCTTTGGAGATAATTTCATTTATTTTTTTCTTTGCCTCATCTAGCTCCTTTATAAAGTCTATAATGGGAAGATATTAAGGTCTTTCAATTTTTCATTTAAAAATAACCTTTTTGAATGGTTATTGGAACTAAGATTACAAATAATGGATGAAAGACTAATTACTGAAATTCTACATGTAGAGCAGATGCATATGGAGATAATAACTCAATATATTTAAAAGTGCCAGTTTGCTAAAAATAGATAAATATGATAATTATTGATGGAATTAATTCAATGACATTCAAAATAGGATGTCTAATATCAAAGAGTAACATTTTTCTGATATAATCCAAGGAAGATATTTTATGTCCATTATTGCCCAATTCTTTCACAGAAATAGATCCTACACATTAAAAAAAAAGAAAGAAAAGAAAGAAAAGAGAGCAAAGCTCCACTATGCCAAATTAGCAAGAATACATGGTAGCAAGTATTCCTCTTAGATAGGTGGTACCTACCTACCTGACAGAGTTCAGCTTTGGAAAGACAGTGAAAAACCTATACCTATCAACTCCAAATGTGGACACTTGCCCTAACCTTTCTTTTATAAATATAAAAGCCAATGACATCAGTAATCTGTGTGGCTACTACTTCTTTTCAGAATCATTAGTGAAGCTAACTAAGCCTACCAATAATAATACGCAAAACAAGGCAAAATGAAAGGGAAATATTAGTGGTCCTCCACACTTGAGGTAAGTCTTTCCTGATCTGGGTAGCTACTTTATAATGGATATACAGGTACGTATTCAGGAGCCACTTTCTCAGACAAATTATCCTCTCAAGATTCGTAAGAGTAGCCTTTCAGAAATCTTTTACAAACCCTGTGACCTGGCTCTTCTCTCAGTCAGAGACAATTGGTCCATTGGTAACTAGCTGATTCAAGAAAGACCAATCAGGTTCACTCATTTTAATTTTTGCTCCCTTCCTCCCTCCTTCCCTATGTCTTCAATTAGAATTTTGAAGAATTTGAATGGAGAGATGCAGAAGCTGGCGTTTTTCACAACTGAATCCTTTAACTGTTGGGCTCCAGAAAGATGTCTATGAGTTCCTGTTGTTGAGGTTCCCAGGTCTACTCTCGTTCCCCTAAATTGGGCTGTTCAACTTCCTGATTTCTGTGACATCTAAGTTTCTTTCAACAGATCCCTTCTATAGACCCTTAAAGTTAGTTTCTATTATTTGTACACCATCAAAAGACACATAAATAATTTAAGTGTGTGTTTATGTATGTGTGAGTGTAGAGACAGAGACAGAGAGAGACAGCATGAGAGTCAGAAAGAGCAAGAAACAGAGGCAGAGAGAGAGGCGGCTAGAGTGAATGATTAAAGGAGACACTGACCATTAATCAACCATAAATATAATTAAAGATATAACTGTCTCCTTCTGGACACCAGTTTATTTCTAAATTTCTAGTTAACACACCTTTCTGTTAAATTCTACTTAAATTCCCTATATATAAGTATTTTTTTCAAAATACACATTATATTAATTGTTCTATTTTACACTTTTCATTTCCAAGAAAAACAAAACCTCTTAGACAAATTTCATACAATTATTATACTTAAAATATTTTCAAATATTTTCCATATATTAAGAAATAAAATTCCTTAGTTTTCAAAACTCCACTCCTTATCTGAAAACTTGGTAAGCTTTGTTTTATTAAATTAGTAACTTATCCCAATCAACCATGAACACAGGAGAACTGAAATGTCCTTTGTAGAGATATTGAGAGCTTAGAAAATTATTTATGGAATTTGGAGTTCAGTTGGAAAAGGTTCAGTACTGTATCATCACTTCCTGATGCATTGAGAAATCTTAAAGTTGTATGAAAATGGTGTTCAGGTGGTAATCTTTGAGCTGCCCTCAACCAGACTTCATCCTATTTTCATTCTCCCAACCAGTCCCATGCTCCCTCTCTACTGTTCTGCCTGACTGGGCCCTCCTGTGATGGATGTGAGCACAGCATGCCTGGTAATATTAGTGCTGAGAACCCAATTTAGAAGTGAGGTGGGGGTGGGGATTGAGATGAAGGGGAAGCAGCTAACTTAGCAAATGAAGAAGACAAATATAGAGGTGAAGAAAAAGACTAAAACAGAAAAAGTAAAAAGACATATAGTGGATTTTTCTAATGCATTTTAACTGATCTTGGGTATCATGACAAAGATATACTGTTCTCATCCATTAGCATGGTTAATATTTACTCTGTAGTGAATAAGAGACAAGGTATGAGAATGAAAGATATATATATCTATATCTCTCTATCTATCTGTCTATCTATGTATCTATATCTTCTATACAGAGAGCAAGGGTACTTCTTTGCATAGAACCATAAATACTTTAGGTTTTAATATGTGAAATTCCTGTACTCAACTAATAATATCCTGTAGTTGAAAAACACATTGTTTGCAAAACACTTTTATTTTTATAACTTTATTTGAACCTCAAACCAGCCTAGTAGAAAAGGTAAGTCAGGATTTGGAGCATTTTTTAATGTGTCCACTACACAGATGAATAAATTGAGGCTCAGAAAGATTGAGTTACTTACCCAAGGTCACATGACAAGCAATTGGCAGAGCCAGGTCTAGAACCCAGAAGAAGGGTTTATTCCACTACAAAGACATGAAACAGGACATTAAGCAAACAAAATAAGGCCTGCAAATAATTAAAGATGGGGAATATGGAGGGTCAAACCCCCACACTACAATGTAAACTCACAGCAAGTACGCTACTCTAATCTAAGCAGACGGGAAAGGGAAGTATAACTTTGACTACACCACCTTGTGAGGAGGACCAATAGAGTTGAATGTGGATTTACACCAAGTTAGTTCTGAAGAGGTATGTGAGAATGGTCTTGTGTCCCAAACATCTCCCCTAATGGACCCATCATGATGACCCTTCCCTTACTTCTTTTATTCCCTCAGTAAATATTTTTATTGAGAAGTTAATAGGTATCAGATACAGTTTACAATGTCTGTTTTGTCTAAAATACCCATTTGGAATGTTTTACATTTTTCTGAAAACTCTTCTTTCATAACCTTACCCACCCAACACTCGCCTGAGGTAGTGGTAATCAATAGGAAAACTACACCTGGACTTGAAAGCAGGACAAAAAAAATAGAATAACTCCAAAACAGAGATTGAGAACAATGTGTCTGATATAAAATAAGAGTATGGACATTGGGAAACACTACTCAACTTGAGCAGTTGAAGACAAATTTCATTTTGTCTTATTTCTCTTCTGAAGGCCATGCCAATTCAGTCAGAGAAAAATATACTACCTGGAGTAAGAAATATTTTCATGGGAAGCTGTGGTTATAATTTGCCTCGTATCAGGCACAATATACCTACTTCAGAATCCAAATCCCTTCAGCCTATTAAACCTAAAAAAGATAAAATTGATCTGATTCTCCTTCATTTTACATGACTTTTGAAGAACTACTTACCATTCAACCACCCTTTACCTCCATGCAAGATTTCTCTTTGAAGAATATTATTATGTGGATACTTCAGTGAAAAGGAAAGAATTCCAAAATGAAAATAAACTTAACTCTTGAATACAGGTCCCCGAGCACAAACCAGCCTATTTTGAACTTTGTGTGATCAATGAAATAAGTCAACTAAGAATAGCAAGAAATTGAGTCAAGGTTTATTTGCAAAAGTTGTGAACAATGCCATAAGAGTAAGCACTTGGCCAAAGGAAAGGGGATGAAAAGACCCAAGACTATAGTAACCACATGTCTTTCCTGAGACTCTGCTAATCTCAGAGAACGGGGCTCTATGCTGCTCATTGGTGAGGAGGAGGACATCAAAGGGACATTTCCAGTTATGGTAGTTTGGAGAAATACAGTATTAATGGGCTCATTTTTTTGCCTGCTTTCATTAATAAGTGATGGTTATTATCCTATAGGTCAATGACAAGAACCAATGATGATCAGCTCCACTTCAAAATTTAATGCCAATAGATTAAAGAAAAAGTATACTGGTGGTTTCATCTATTTAGATATGCCACAACTTATGGAAAGTCTATAAACTGCATTCCGTAGCCATTTAGCAAACAGATCATCCCCAGTTAAAACCATGTACTGTATTCTAGTAGGCACTGGAGATAGGAAAAAAGATTTAGGATTTCATCTTTCCCTTAAGCAGCTCACAGTACAGACATCAGTATGTAAAAAAAACAAAACAAAACAAGTGCTATATAGCGCAATAAGTGACAGAATAGTGGTATTATACAATATAGCATAGTCACAAAGAAAGTAGAAGAAACAACTTAGGGAGGTCGAGAATGGCTTCAAAGAGTTAACTCTTAGAAGGAAAACGGGGATTTTCCTGGTTGAGAGGGAATGTAATGTGGGCAGAGAGTACAGTATGACCAAAGGCACCAAGGCTTGAAAAATGTATGTCATGTCATCAGGTGGGAGGAGAGGATGTTTCGAGATGGCACTGGAAAGGTAAGCAAGAGAAGGTCATGTCTTCCATGCTGAGCAGTTTGTATTTTTGCTTCCAGTTAAGAGGAGACATTACAAGATTTTAAGGAGGAAAATCACATGACAAGATTTGCATTAGGTAAAGGTAAGTGCAGTGTTATTTGCAAGAAGAATTGAAGAAAAGCAAGAGGGAGGTAGGAAGTCCATGTAAGGAGCTATTGCCTTTGTCCAGATAAGAAGTAGTAAAAGTCTGAACCAGGTTATTTGTGGTGGAGTTGGAAAGTAGAGGATGGATTCAAAATCTCTTTTAAGTAGAATCTAAGAATTTAGTAGCTGGATGTGGGTTTTTTTCTAAAAAAAGTACTATATTCATGATTACTCCCAGGTCTCTAGAGCTTGCAAGCTGGCTATATGATGGAAATTTGGAGGGAGACTAAGTTGAAGACTGAGTATGGTTTTGTACACATATAACACAGTTTGATCCCTTAAATACTTAGAGATACCTAATGAACCAGGACCTCAGGAGAGATAGCTAGTATACAGATTTGGAAATCACACTGGTGGTTAAAACTCTCAACATGAATGAGATCACCTAGAACTGGTGTGTAGAGTAAGAGGAGAAATGGATCTAGATCCTGTACCAGAAGATAATTGATATTTTGGGGATAAGAGAATTAAAAAAGCCTACAAAGAAGACTGAGACAGACCTGTCTGAGAGAGAGAATGAGAAGAGTTGTCATGGGGGTCAAGTGAGAACATTTCAGGAAGAAGTAAAGACAACAATATAAAATGTCAAAGGGATATCAAAAGACAAACTGAAGAGTCAGTGGAAGTGGTGTCTTTTTCAGAATATGTTTCAGTTAAATTATGGGAACAGAAGCTTATTAAAGTAGATGGAATTGTGACTGGGAAGTAATGAAGAGGAGAGAGTGAGTGTGGGGAGAACTTCTGGGGACTTTATTCTAACAGGGGGGTGAGCCAGAGCACTGTAGAGATGGGGACAGGAGAGTCAGGAGATGGTCCTTTAAGAAAGAAGAGACAAGAGCATATTCATAGGCAATGAGGAAAGGAGAAGATGAAATCTCAAGAGAGGGTAGGGCAGGATGGAATGAGGTTCTGGAGAAAAAAATAGGAGCAGCAACAGCATAAACAGAGGAATCAACTGTGACCAGAAGCAACTACTCCCTATGAGAAAAAGACAGTGTAGTGGGCACTACACAGTCTTGAACAACTGGCAGTTTTAAGCCAAATCTCACATTGCAAAACTTGGACAGAATTTTTTTTTTAACTTTTGTACTGATCTTTGTTTCCACATTCATTTTGTGTAATCCCTACAAAAACCCTTTAAAGCAAACAGAGTGGGATATTTGCTTGTTTGTTTTTGAATTTGGTGTTCTAGCCTCCATCTTACAAGAGTAAAATGAAGCTTAAGATTATGATTCATTCAAGATCATAGAATCAGTATATGACATAAACTAAGGACTCTCAGTACAGTGCTTTTCCCAACACCTCAGAAACAGTCATGAAGAATTCAGTGTTATGGTGCAGAGGCAGCCTGACAACACTTGAAATTCAGACAGGAGAATCCCTGCCCACAGTCACTTCATTGATTGACAGCAGACACGCTTGGTTGCCTGAAGGTCTCTGACAGCTAATAGGGAAGTGAATGCTGTATCTTCTCTTGAGATGACCTGGGTATGTGCAACCTTTGAAATGTTTCTTTAACATTAGAGGAAGATTTTAGACTTTTCTTACTTTACCAGTATGAACAAGGAGAACATTTGGTTAATATAAGTGCTTTACTATTACTTGAAAGGACCCCCCTCACCCCTTTCTTATGCTGTCAGGTAAAACTGAAGTATGTGGAATTAACAGCCCCAAGCATATCACTGACAACTTCACTAGGAAAGAGGAAAAAGAGACCCCTTGCCAATCTCCCTCTTCATGAACAGGAGCACTGCCCTTTAGCATAAAATATGAAAGGAGGTTTCTATAGTTGTGCCAACTCAGCAAGAGAAAAAATTAACCCCACGTGTTCTTATGCCAGTTGCCTCAGCATGGGTGGGGAAGGAGGGACCAGAGTTACAGATTGTCAGCATGAGACACAGAGCAAGCTCATTGTGTATGGCTTAGAAGGAATCACAGACTCCCCAGATACGAACACATTTCTAGATTCATCATACATTTTCTAAGGTTCTCTATAAGTCCAGATAATCTGGCAGAAAAAAACCACCCCTTTAAATGATTTCTTCTTCTGTTTAAATTTGGAAATGTGTGGTAGAAATCAGCATTTAAAAAAAATGAACAGTTTCAATTATATTCAATAGAATGTCTCCATTTAATTAATTCACTTAGTCCCTGGGTGACACTGGGTGTGGCTCAGAGAGATTTAGGAGGAATCCAATTTATAACTAGGAGGAATTGTCTGCATCAAGCAGCGAGGCGGCATCCTTCCACACCTTTCCAGTACTGCAAGGAAAGGAGAGGTTGGAATTCTAAACCACAGATCACACTCTCTAAGATCAGAATTATTTGCTGTATGAAGAAAAAGGCAGATGTTGGTATGGGTGAAGGGTGGGGGCTGAGGGGCTACTTGCTTGTATTGGTAGTCTTTACACTTCAGTTAAAGTCCTTAGTTTTAAACAAAGGAAATACCTCATAGTTTTCTGGCTTCATGGACTCAGATCCTATCTTGCAAGTTTTTCATCATCTGCAATACACATGGTAATTAAGCTATTTAAAGTTAGCCCCAAGATATTTGAAAATCATAAGCCAATAAAATCTCAGGGATTCTTTTATTTTATTCCTCTTTTGCCTATTCCTTTATGATCTTCCCATCTCCACCCCACTGCCATTCTCTTCTTCCTGCTATAATAATCTACAGTGGTAGGTAATTAATGGTCAATAAAGATCATTTATGCTTTCTTCTCACTCACTGGCAATGTATTACAACTCAGAAATCCAAGATTGCTTCTTTATGCCGCTCAAGTGGAAGAGGAAGGAAGTGCAATCTCTCCAGCCCCCTCCCATGTTTCTGCTGGATTTTATGGGTGTGGCCGAGTTCAGACCTTTGCAGGTTTTTGCCCTTGTTCCATTCCCTGTTAGGGGCTAAAATGATGCCAGAAGAAATATAAACACAATCAGATTCTGCCATGTATGATACAGGATCATTTCACCCACAAGCAGGAAACCTGTGTGAGACTTAAGTACTCACACTATATAAATGCCAGTCAGTATAGTATGGAGCCCACACCCTGAATACATTATTTCCTTCAGTTTGATTTAATACTATCCTACCTACTGACTTATGTGAAGGATATACAGCAGTGGTAAAGAGGGAACAGGACCATTTCACACAGAAGCCCATGTTTATAAAATGCATGGGCAAAATAGAACACTTTCTATACCTTTCATTTTCTCTCTTGAATATAAACTATGCTAAAACACAAGCAGGCATATGGAAGCCATACAGAGTACATGCGTGACTATTGTATATGAAGTGTGCAGATGCTATACACATTTAGTGCTAATTTCTATGACCTCCAAACACAAAATTTCAGCTTCATCACTTTGCACATCCCACTGAACACGTGGGGCTGCCACTGAGATAGCACCCTAGTGAAGGCAGCTTCCCCCTTTGGGGGAAGGGAATTCCTTTAACCCCAATTCTCTTTCTAAAAATCATGCCTGGTTTCCTTTGTCAAAGGGGGATATGCATGTACTTGTAAGTGTATACATAAAGTGGCAAAAAGTTGTGATGCAGCATATCTTTATTTCCAAAAATTAAAGCTATTTCAAATGAATACCACTGGCTTCCTTAGGGCTTCGCCTTCCTAAATTGTATTTGCTCAGCTCATCAGTGGGGCAACCTCAGGACATTTCCTTGACAGTGTGCTTAACCTAGCCACCTGTATCTATTGCATTTATGTATTAGAATGAAGGCCAGGAGAAGTGTCCTGGTTTGAAAAATGAGCCAAAGGAAGCATCAATCTCTAGAGCCATGGAGCAGTTTAGGGAAGTGCCGCATGTAAGGCTTTCATGCTCTTCCCCACACACCTCTACACAAACCACACACAAAACCCCAGGTGCCTGCTCGCTCCTTCCTTCCTTCCTTCCTTCCTTCCTTCCTTCCTTCCTTCCTTCCTTCCTTCCTTCCTTCCTTCCTCCCTTTTTCTCTTTCTTTCTCTCTTTCTTTTTCTTCCTTTCTTTCTCTTTCCTCTTTCTCACCTTTCTTTTTGTCTCTCCACCCACTGCTCTGATACTCTGCTTCTGTCTCCTTTCCCTTTCCTCTTCCTTCTCTTACATCCTTACTCCCCTCCCCTCCTTTCTGGGCGCTGGCTAAATGTTCAAATCTAGCAGGCTGTTTCTTCTCCACTCGCCTCCTTCACCCCCTTCGGATTAGCAAGTGTATTACAAATTGCCCAATATCCAATACCTGCACAGGAATAATGCCCAATTCCTATCTCTTGCACCCCACCCCTAAGGCAATCTGCAAAGGGCTCCTTTGACCAAGACTGCCATCCCCTCCCAAGGGCGCGCGCACACTCACGCACAAGCACACCCTCGCCCATTTTGCCCCGTAACCTTCGCCAAAATCACTCAAATGTGTTCCAATAAATGTTTGAAAGCCTCATTCGGCGAATGTCAGGGCACCGTGGGCTCCAGAGGAATAACATACTCGTCGTTCCTCCTCACCCTACTCCAGTCAAGTTTCTAAAATGTCTTTCAAGAAATAAGTGAGCAATTTGAAATGGAAGAAAAACCTGGGCAATGCGGGAGGAGGGCGGGGACTGGAATTCTTGCTCATCTTGTATGTGTCCCTCTTCCTGATGAAAATGAGTCACCATGCTTATCTAGAATGTTAGCCTCACTCTGGCCACTGACAATCCCAGGAAAAATGCAAGAGAAGGGGAGGAAAGACCTGATTTCCAACAGGTAATACTCGGCTGGTCTTTCCCATCCCATCCGAGCTCAAAGCTCCTAGGGGCGTGGTCCACCATCTCCTCCGACCAGCTGGTGCACAATCGCTAAGGGGATTTTCCCCTTCCACCCGGACAATTTGTCCCTCAGCCCTCGTTGCCTTTAGATTCTCTTTTTGAAAAATAAGCATCTCCCAAATCACAGTTTCATTCATTGAAAAATAAATAAATAAACAAATAAATAAATAAATAAAACCTTCACATGTTCTTCCATTAATACCTGCGCCCATTTGAAGCTCAGGCGTATAGGAAGGAAGGCTTCTCCCGCAGCACATGTGAGAAAATTGTGAGACAGAACAAGCAATACTCATTACTGAATGTCATTCTTTCAGCCTGCTTTTTGCAAATAT
Organism: Phyllostomus hastatus; assembly: GCF_019186645.2. Lineage (NCBI taxonomy): Eukaryota > Metazoa > Chordata > Mammalia > Chiroptera > Phyllostomidae > Phyllostomus > Phyllostomus hastatus. The sequence goes on along the minus strand of NW_025333977.1, from coordinate 83,412,019 downwards.
AAAGGGTTGCCTCCCCCTCTTGTAGATAGAGCCCTCATCTTTTCCCCCACACCCATTTCTACATTCACACCAGCAAAACCAGACCTGAAATGCTAAACATTTACTAATAGCACCCCCCACCATCGTATTTCTAGCCAAACCGGCATATTTTTTTCTAACCTCATCTTAATTAGTAGCAGCAATTCAAAACCAGAGCATAAGAGACAGAAGAGAATAAAAGCTGGGATGCAACCGGCAGTTACCATATGCTAAGGAAAAGAGAGCACCATGGCCAGAGCAGAAGCAGTTAAAATATTTTTTTTTCTGCCTGTACAGGGAAACACTGTGCTCTGGTAATTTCACAACAGCAAGAAGTAAAAATCTTTAGCTCTACCTGTTTGGTTCTTCTCATACAGCACAGCATGGTTGTATCCTCCCTTGCCTTCTTCCTGCCTTCTCTCCTTTCCTCCTCTCTTTCTTATTTCCCCCCCTCTCCACCTCTTTTCTGCTCGCTTGCTCACTCGCTCTCTCGCGCTGCGCGCTCTCTCTCCCTCCCTCCCTTCCTCTCTCTCTCTCCCTCACACACACCAGGGCAGTTAGCAGCAACTGTAAGGTCCACAGCTATTGCTCGTTGCACATGCCTCTCTCTCTCCCCCTCTCTCTCCCTCTCTCTCTCTCTCCCTCTCTCTCTCTCTCTCTCTCTCTCTCTCTCTCTCTCTCTCTCTCTCTCTTCCCTCTTCCTCTCCCCACCTACTCTCTACCTTTCTTTTTCTCCCCTGTCTCTCTCTTTCTCAGAATTGTTCTCTAGCTTTCAATGACTAATCACTTCCCCAGCCCCCACCCTCTTTCTAGACAGTCGCCCCCTCCCAGTCCCCTGCCAGCCTCATGAATATTTAAACATCTCCAATCTGGACCCAATTACCCACCGACTTTTAGGCTGTGTTGAGAGGGTGTTGGGGTGAGGGCAGAGAAGGATATTCCAGTTGGTTCAGGAGACTGGGTGGAATGTGTTTTATGGAAGAGGGGCCTGGAGAATGCTTGTATTTCTTTACTAACTCTTTTCTTTTCCCAATATCATTAAAGCAAAGAACAGCTATTCTGAATGAGTAGTCAGACCTGTACGGTTAACATGTTATATCTGCTATTCAGCTTTTATACACAGTTAATAATTGTGAGGGTTAAATTCTCTCAAAAAATAAAATAACATGTAAATATTATACATTGTATCTATATGGTACTCAGTGATCATATTACCTAAAATAAATAACATATATAAGGCAAAATATGCACAAACATATCTCATGCATGCTCTAACATTCTAAAATAGTCCACATAAAAATATTGCATTTTAACATTCTAAACACATGAGTTCAGAAATAATACCCAGTGTTTAGAAATTAGCAACTGTCTAAAATCACATGGTAGTTTTTTTCTTAATGGATATACACCCGTTTGAAAATTGGAGTTTCTTTGAATTTTACTGAAAATAACTGAGCACATTTAAACACCAAGTCTGTATGATATTAATGGTAATCCAAATGATATGTTACAATCTGGGCAAGAAGAATAAAAGTAAACTCATCTGTTATGAGAAGCAGAGATGTATCATGAAACCCACTTCCTCGCTTCCTCCTATGGTCTTGTAATTCATGTAAAGAAAAAGCTGACTTTTAAAGAAGTGTAAACAACACAATTTTCAGATACATAGTACTGTGTGATTTTGGAAATGTTACCCAACCTGTCTGCACCTAATTTTTTAATTTCTAAAATAAGGGTAATAATGCCAACTTATTATTGGCAAAGACCAAATAATAACATGTATGCAAAGCACAACAAAGCCATTCTCAATACATAGTAGATTTACCTCAGAGGATGTACTTTTCTGAAATTTTGGTGAAATTTTCAAGTACCATCTCAAAAAACTTGTTAAACTATTTCTTGTTTTTTTATTAGTGATGCTAAGCATCCCCAATTAAATAGCTCATATTTTTTCTAGTCCTTCCCAGACATGAGCCTATTTAATAGGTGTCAACCAGACAGCTTATTATCATATATATTATCAGTATCACTGAGCTTAATATGTGCGAAATACATTTGAACAAAATTCAAGGTACACTCCTCTCAGAATGGACTATCTCAGAGAAACAGACACCCAAGGGGTGATCATTATCAATTATCCCCAGAGGTCTTCCTGGGCCTCGTCTGCTTCAGATCTAGCCTTACTTGGTCTTTCATTCTCAATTTGCTTCTGAGTTTTCATATATTATGATTAAAATACAGAGTTAGGTTCTGAGTTTAATATTTTTAATGTAATGAGCCCAGTCAGAGCCAAGCTTTCAAAATCAGCATTCTGTGGACTTAAGTGATAGAAGAAGGTAGAGGAAGGGGGGAAATGGCTTCATCAGAGACATTCTGGTTGTGGATTAGGATCACCCTACCTAGCCTGCCAGGAGCAGGAGAGTGATAAAGGAAAGAAGCAGAGGGGGTAAGGACTGAGGGCAAGGGAGCAGAATTGCTTTTTCTGGTGTTTAAACAGACTTATACTAAAATCATTTTGTTAACTATGTGGCCCAGCATAGGCAGCTAACACTAGCTCACATAGTAGGCCATAAAAAGAAGCCAACTCCTGTCCTTTCAATGCACTGCCCTGAGCCCTCCCATTTATAATTTATTTTCCTTTTTATTCATTGGAAGAAAACACGGACCCAAGTGGCATAATGAAATCAGAGTCTAGAGCGCAAGACTAGGCATAAGCCTGGATGAATTTTGTGACTAAAATATGTTAAGCCACACCTCTTTGCATCAATTTCCTCAGTAGTTCACATGCATTTTTTCATCTAATACTCTAAATGAGGTCATTGCAATTATTAATCCTATTTTGATGGAGATACTGAAGCTAAGTAAATTAAGTACCTAGACTAGGTCATGCAGGTAAAAGAGGTAAAGTTATAACTCCAAAACCCTGTTAGCTACTAAAATACGTTGCTACTCAGTGGGCCTCTACACCTTTTTACTTCTGGTCCTTAAAATATTAGACAATGTAGTGAAAATTGTTGTGTTAAAATGAAATTAGCATTCTGAAAGGTTCACTTTTTAGGCCCAGCCCTTACCTCAAGGGCCATGAAGAGCAAGCTGATACCTTCCTCCAGTAGCCAGCCCTTCATATATCTCTGACCAAACACTAGCTATTCCAACCTCCCTCAGGGGCCTTTGTCTTTACAGCCCTGCTCATTTCGGATACCTCCCTCTGGACGTACTACATTCTGTCATGAGCCTCTGAAAATTACTTCCCAGAAGGGAACTCAAGATTCCAAATTTAATTTGAATAATATAGAATCAATTTCAATACTTATTTTTTCCCCTTTAAGCAAAGGAAGTTATGGGATGGTAAAGGAATGAGGGAGAGAAAAGCAGACTTTATGTGATCTTGGCAATATATATTTTATATATAAATAAAATAACCAGTATTATTTTGATTCCCACCAATAAATCCAATACTCTTATAGCCAATCCCAGAAAATGTCTAGGCTTAAACTCCATGATTGGACCTTATATAATTTTAGATTAGCAGATTAACTCATGAGACCATTGGGTAATTTTCTGGCTATGGGTTAGGCAATAACACCATTCTAAAAGAAGATGAAGAGTAGTAGAGGCCAGGACCCATTTCTACTCTCATATCTCTTTGAATTTCACTCTAAATTGATATTGTTTTCCTAATAAACCCAAAAGGTATTGGGCTTTACTAAGGGCTACATTTGTCTTTTTACTCCCCCTTCCAGGAGTTTTTTTTTTTTTTTTTAACTTTGAGTCTTAAACTTTTTCTTGCTGTATTAGTTTGCTAGGGCTGCCATAACAAAATACCACACACTATGGGGCTTAAACAGCAGAAACTTATTTTCTCACAGTTCTGGAGGCTGGAAGACCAAGGTCAAGGTGCTGGCAGGGCTGGTTCCCTCTGAGGACCATAAAGAAAAGACTTATTTCCGACGGTTCTCCTTGGCTCACTGAAGGCCACCCTCACACAGCCTTGTCTCGTGGTGGTCCCTCTGTGCATGGTCACTCCGGGTGTCTCTCTGTGTCTGAATTTCCTATTACCAAAGGACATCAGTCTGACTGGATTACAGCCCACACACATGACCTCATTTAACCTTAATTATCTCTTTAAAGGCCCTATTTCTAAATGTAGTCAGTCACATTCTGAGGTACTGGATTTAGGTCTTGAACATATGATTCTTTTTTTGCAGGGGTGGGGGGCACAATTCAGCCCAAAAACCTGCATTCTCTATCAGTACTTTCTGACTTTATTCATATATTCAACATCTTCTGTGTTGCAAAAACATCCTGCCCTCAAGGAGATACACATAGATGAAAAGCAAAACAAATGCTGTTTTAATTAAACAGGATTTGATGCCAAATGTGTGTTATAAGAATTCAGAATAGGAAAGAAATCACTGTGGACCAGGGTAGGTCTTTCATTTCATGATTGGGATTTGAATGAGTGGAGAAAGAACAATGAATTTTAGAGAAGGGAAAGGCATCACATTAGAAAAGGTAAAATGCAAATAATCACAGCATGATCAATGGACTGTTAATATACAGAAGAGGGGAAGCTGTAAAGGAGAACCTTCCAAGAGAGAACCTTGGAAGGGTAGGCTACACACCCAGATTAAGAAGGACCTGAAGGGTCAGAATAATGGAGTGCATTAATGTCCTAGGTCTGCCATAAGAAATTTCTATAAAATCGAAGGCTTAGAACAGCAGAAATTTATTCTCTCATATTTTTCCAAGTCCAAATTCAAATGTAGGCAGGATTAGTTCCTTCTGGAGGCTCTGAGAAAGAATCCATTCCATACCTTTCTCCTAGCTTCTAGTGGCTGTGGGCAGTCCTTGCCATTACTTAGTCTGAAGATGCATCATCACTCCAATCTGCCTCTTCCCAGATGGCTTGCACCTCTTTTTATAAGGACACCTGTCATTGAATCTAGGATAAGGATGATCTTATCTCCAGATCCTTAACTTAATTATATCTGCAAATACCCTTTCCCCCAAGAAAGATTACATATACAGGCATTGAGGGTTAGAACTTGGATGCAGCTTTTTGAGGTACACAAGGCAACCCACTACAGAGGATCAGACATATGTTTGTGAGGATAGACATTTTAGAGAATGCCTGTGTGAAGCTATATAGTATGGGATGGAGAGAAAGATGTAATGGGGTCCAGTAAGAGGAACAGGGAATCATTCTAATGCTTAGATCAGGAAGAGAAAGTGAACTGTTACTTGTTGAGTGCCTAGCATGTTCCAGGTATGACATATTTTATGCTTTACATATTCTGTTTCACCCCACAGAAGAATATTCAGGGGAAAGAGAAAAAATATTGAAGATTGCACTTGGGAAGCTTGGAGAATGAGACTATAAAATTCAGATGTGAGGAGGTCCAGAAAGGGACCTGGTGTTGTGAGAAAGGTGATGAGTCAGTTTTGATAGTGTTCATTTTATGGAAGCATTGAAATGTTCAAGTGCAACACCAGATCAGATTTAAGAGAGAAGGCTCAGAAGTTGTCTGAGCCTGCCAAAATTTTCCAGGCAGACATGGCTGCCTCAGGCTCCAGAGGGACAGGAGCCTTTCTGGTATGATGTCACCATATTAATTAAGCTGATAGCATTTCAGTAGGGCCTTACTGCCAGAATTTATCCTGCTTCTCGCAGGCAGATAAGAGTCTAAAGCCAGGACCTGGATGATTTTTAGGACTCTAAATCTCTGTCCATCTTTCCAGACTTACCTTGAATCCTCTTAGAGTTTTTCCCTCCAGGACACCCTGGAGGCCATTTGAAATTCTTAGTAGCCAATATGTCAGAACAAGGAGGTTACCTCTCAGGGAGGTAACCAGGTGCTGGTGGCACAGGAGGAGAAGATGAAAAGCACGCAGCCCACAAAGATTCAACTTGCCACCAGCTCTCAAGGAAGTTGTGATTGCCTAAGTGAACAGATCTCAGTCACTTACATCACTATTTCAGCAGCTGATGTGAAAAATTCCATCAGATGACACAAACCCCCATCAATATACAATCAGAGCCTGAAATTAGAGCATTTTAAAAATTTGGTCACTGAAGGAACCACAGAACTTTCCACTCACCTCTTTCCTATTCCTCTGGAAGTATTGTAACAGTTTACTATTTAGCCCATCTCCCCTCATCCCCCGAACACATATATCTGAATGGCAAGCACCATGCCCTACATTTTCCTGTTTCTGGTGTTTCTAGCAGGGGTATGCATGGCTTTCATGGGAACTAAAGCTTATATGATTTGGGGGAGACTTCTTTAAGAAAAAGAATACAAGTGAAACATGAATGTGAATATTTACTTGAAATAAGAAGTCATGTCATGTATTTTTAAATGATATATACCACAAAAATTGATGTATACTATACAATTCAGAAAAATAAATGTGATATTTTAAAATAACTCTTTAGCACATCTCTGTAATTTCTATTTTTTGGCTACATGTTCTTTGATCCTCTTTTTGTGTGACAATGACTGTGTAATATAATATTCTGAAGGAGAATGGAGACATAATCTAGTCTTTCCTCTAACACAATTGACTGAATTTGTTTTTAGTATGTATACGGGAGGCTTAAAATATGAGACCTCATGTACTGATGTATTTTTGGTGTAAGGCATTTATTAATACAAAACACAGGAATTCTGAGAAATTCTATTTCAAGCAATTGCTATGGAAAGAGAAAGTATGTATTATATATTTACAATTGAATTGTGTGGCATTTTAAAAATTTATTCCTGACAGGAAGGAACTTTGGGTTTGGTCAGGCATTGGTGAGAACTGAAACTCCCACTTGAAATTTTACACAACTGGTGACTGGAAAAATTTCAGACTACCTTTTGGCTTCATACATTTCAAGCTTTGTTTCTCATTTTTATCTATGACTCAGGTGCCACATTATGCAGGCCAGGTGATGTTTACATTGTAATTTAACCTCTGGTCCTACACTTCAGGTTGGCAAGCCCCATGAGTTGGCACGTTGTATTCCTTGAAGTCACGGATGGCTTGCTTTAACTTAACTCTACATAAAAGTCCCTAGGAACAACATAGATATATCTCATAAATCCAATCTAAATACATTTACAATACAATACACACACCAATACAAACTCAACTTACCTGGTTCCTCAAACTCCCTACAGCCATTCAGAACAATCTGACACGAGGGAAGTGTTACAGAGGGAAGGTTTGTTTGGAAATAAATAGGAATCTTAAAGGAATGCTATTAAAAAAAATTACTATTTCAAATTTTATACAAATGTACAAACATGCAGCATATGGTCCATGCACATGAGGAGCCCAGAATATTAAGCTGAAAATTTGCTTCTGTCTTTTAGTATTGAGTTCGGAGACAGTAAGTCTTCAACAAAGAATTGTTAAAGAAGAATAAGAGGGTGGGAGAAAGAGAGAGAAGAAGGGGGAGATGGAGGGAGGAAGGCTGTTTGAACTAAATTTCAAACATTAGCTTTCAGGATCTCCAATTGTTTCAATCTGTAATTATGTCTTTCTACATAGACATGGCTATGTTTCTCACCATCCCCACTCATACACTCAATTTGTCCCATTCTAACCTTTCTGGAGTGCACATGGCTTGGAGAAATGACAAAACATAGCCCTCCTGGTGGGCTCCAAACATGAAGCTCTCACTTGGGTTCCATTAAATGCTTGGGTTCCATTAACCATCACCATGCAGGGGAATTAGGGAGATGTCCTTCTTCAAAGACAATTTCCCTTAACTCGTAATATTTTATCTTCTCTCGTGTCTTATGATGACAATGCTTTTACTATTTTCTATAAACTGAACAGTGTTGGGAGGTTTTATATACTATATAATTTAGAGTTGGATAATAAAAGAAATTTTAGATATATAGCTTCTTATTACTTAATTTGCTCACATTGGCTTGAAGTAGTGATAGATTTTACTTAAACATTATTGATTTCAACCCTCATTTTAAGAGAGCAGCTCATCCTGTCATTCAGGCCTTTAGGTTATTTTCTCCATGTTCCCTTTTCCCACTCCATTGTGATTTTTTCAAGACTAGAACTGAGCTTTTGTGCTTAACAGCCTTGGCCCTTTAATGTCTAAATTCAGGTACATTAAAATTCTTCACAGTGAAGCCATCAGAAGACACCTAGGGTGTCCAAGTACTCTGTCTACAGAATTTTCTTGAACAGACGTTCCCATTCTCTGCCCTTAAGGCTCTGGGATGTATGCATATTCCCAATAAACCTCATCAAATCTCCCTTTAAATCCCTCTGGTACCTGTAAGATCCTCCAGAGTTCCTCTTCTGGTTATTTAATTTTCTACTTCCAAGTTCCCTGTTCCTTTCTTCACCTTAAAATGTCAAACTTCTCTAAAATTTAATGAAAAATTCCACCATTCAGACTTCTCAAAATTCTCCGTTGATTAAAATACTCCTCTCTGAATTTCCCAGACAAGATTAGCATGCAGTAATTCTACTATACATCAGTTCACACCATAGTCTCTCTAATCCACATATAAATGTTGAGTACTAAAAGCTGAAATTATATTAGTTTATATATCTTTAATCCATTACTTTAGACTGTACAGAATTATTTAAAATGCCATCTTGTCTATATCCCCACTACTGACTAATGACTCCAAAATTTTTGTTTACTTTCTTACGTTGAGGGAATCTCTCATTAAGGTTTTTGTCATCCTCATTTCTAATATCTGATATATTATGAGTCTCCTTCCATCACATTAACAAATTGTCATCCTCTGGGTCTTCATCAGTGTGGATATGTTTAATGGTCTGAAGGACAATGAAGATATGAGCTCTCTCTTAATAAGTCTTCAAATAATCAGCCTCATAGAAATTGGGCTTACATGCCTTTAGTCATTTGCATTGTATACCTTTGAACTTCAAAGATTCCAGGAGGCTGGATGACATCTATAAAGCCATCTGTTCCAATTCTCCATTTGATGTTACCAATGTTAAAATATCTTGTGCTTGAAGGAAAGCATGTTACTTCCAAAGCTTTCCATTTTTAATTTCTGACCACTGTTAAGATCATCTTTCCAAGGGTATAGATAATAATAAAAGATTAAAAAGTAGGAAGTGATTCATTTTGAGTATCTTTTAAAATGTAATTTATTTAATTTTAAGTTTGTATTGTTTAATTTTGAATAATGGCTCTTTTTAACAAATGGCTTAAAAAAATTTCTGAAAATTTAACAGTTAGTTTGCAAAAGCTCATACAGCTATGTCTACCATATCACTTATTTACTCCAACTAAAATTTTGGAACATTTGTTTATGTGTCATGCTGCTTAACTAAGTACCTTCCACACCTTCCTGAAATCATCTAATTCTATTATTAGCTTTTGTTTTATTTTTTTTATCTGGGTAAAATATTATGTCTGTATTCTTATTTAGTTTCACCTTGTTAAATTCATTCACTCTGTCAATAACTCTTTAGATCCTAATTCTGTCATCCCACATTTCTGTCATCTTTATCCCTTCTGGCTTCCTGTCATCTCCACATTTGATGAACAAGCTTTATATATCTCTATCTGAGGCATCAAATTTTTAAAAAATGCCAGGACAGGACGGGGCCAAGGACATCATCTTTAGCCATGCAAACAGAATCCTTCCTGCACACAAGCATCAAACCATTAATTAGCTGTGATTCAATGAGATATCTGTCTACTGAACTGCTTTTGCACTCGGTCCTAATTTCTTCACCTTGTTCATAAGACTCTCGAGAGATTATTTATGAAATGCATGACTGAAGTCCAGAAACCCTCACTTTCTTCCTTCTCATGTCAGAAAAAAAGGTTACACTTCCCCTATGCAAAGTTGATCCCTTTCTCCAGAATTTATCAGTTATGCCTCTTCTCTTTTGTCTTTTCAATCTGCTTGCTTCTTCTACAACCTCCACCCTCCTAGAATATAAACTGCATATAAGCAGACCTAAAAATGTTTGTTTCTCCACTCTCTTTTTTTTCCATTTGTAATATTGTATATTTGAATTTTTACAGTTTCTTCAGGTTTACCATTCCCTCTTTTCCCTTATTCTCAGTGTGGGCAATACCACAACCTTGTTCTCACTTAGAAAGTAGATGCATTCAGGCAGAAGTTTCACTCATTTGCTGCTTGCCACCTTACAACTTATCTGCACTTGAACCTGGCAAATTGGAGGTGGAAATTTCCCCTGCATATTTGGAATACTATATTTTTGTAATTCCTCAGAGGCTGTGTTTTTCCTATTCCTCCTCTTATATCATCACCATCTTCCTCCCAACGGAATCTTCCTCTTCATCCTTTAAAAGGCTCTAGCTTCTTTCCTTTCTTCACAAATAAAATATTCTCCTTCAATCCCAGCTCTGCATCTTATTGTGTGCCTCTGCCCACCATCTTCACTTCTTAACCTCCTCTTCAATTCTCAGTTCTTGGCAATTTGTCTTTTGTGTTCACCAATCCATTGGCTTTAATTAGGTCACCAGAAACTTCATAGTTGTCGGTGTGAACCCACTCTCTTTTTCTCTCTCTCCCCTCCTGCTGAAATACTCACATACACACACACATACACACACACACACCTTTTTATTTCTTACCTTATAAGGCTTCTCTGCAGCTTCATGACTAACCACTTCTGTTTTTTGTTTTATTTTTAATTTCCTTTTATCTTGGTTTCAATGGTACTTTATCCTCCTAATTTTTCTTCTCCATCTCTGATGCCTTCTCTTTCTTATTGTCAGGTTTCTCTCCCTCGGGCACCACTTGTCTGGGCATTCTCAGCACTGCCCACAGCTTCTACCACTACCACATCATTCTGTATGACTCTCAATTCTGTATTTTCACCTTGTAGCTTTTTTGAATTTTGTTTCAAATACAGATCTCCATATGTTTGGTTCACTTGCCCAAAATGAACTCTTATCTTCCCCCTGCATCTTCTCACCAAAATATGTACCGGTACCTCTTCCTACAATCCCTGTCCTGGTTTAGAGGAGTGCTACTCATTCACTTGTACAGGCCAAAAATGTGCTGAAATTCCTCTTTCTTCCTCTTTACCCACAGTCAGTAAGTCCTGCAACCCTTTGGCTGTCAATATTTTAGGTTCTCATTTCTTGTCTGATTTTTTTTTTGTGATTGGTTCCTAATTATTTCCCTTCCTGTAGTCTCTCTTTCCTTTAATCTATCTTCTACCCACAGCCAGAGTCATCTTTCTAACACATTTTTCCCAGAATATGGACCTCCTCTACTTAACATGTAGTAACTCCCAGTTAAGTATAGGAAAAATCCAAATGCCTGGCTGCCACACAGCCTGTCTCCCTACTTCTCCAATGACACCACTAAACACCGAATTCACCATATTCTCCAAAGAGACCTATGACTTAATTACCTCTGTGTCTGTATACATACTGACTTCAGCCACAGAATATTTTTCCTGAGTGTTTAGTGATGAAATTCTCATTCTTCTAACAGCTAAAATACATGTATACTCTCTTCTGTAATCATGATCACACTCTTCATGCCACCATTGCTTATGTTAATATTCTTTTTTTACAGCCCCCAGTCAAGCACTTATCACACACCTATTTCCATCATTACATGGAAACTAAGACACTAACAAATTTCTTAAAGGAAGGAATTGAATTTTACTTATCTTTGCATCTGCACTTTTTAGCACACAACCTAGCATAACTTAGGTAACTCAGTATATGTTCACTGACTAACTTTTCTTTATTTAATATTTTATACTTTAATCAAAGAAAGAAATGTAGAAACTAGCATGATTTATTCTTAGTGAACTGATGTTGGCTTTTTGGGATCAGTACTTTTTCATCTAGATTCTCAAACCAGAATTTCAACATTCAACTCTAGATAAATGTACCAATATTAAATTCATCATTTTTTTCTCCTCATTTTAATTTTTGAAACAGAAATCTTTTTTTCAAATCCAACTCTCCTGTCCCAGGAATATTACTATAGATGCACTGTTGTCAGTTACTGGACTCATCACCATTGGGTGGAATCTTTTGGAGTGTATGTGTATGTGTACCTGTGCTGATATAGAACCAGGGGTGAGAGGGGTGTACCAGGACAGTTTCAGAACCTGAAAGTAATTAGCTCAATTAATGATGATTTTTTAAAAAGTCATTTTGTATTCTATAACAAAAAAAATGGTGGTAGGTGATGGCATTAATTCTTCTCACAGAGAAAATTAATAGAGACCCAGGCTCTTCCCTCTTCTCTGCTATCTTTAACTGTCTGTGTGTTTCTTAACCCTATGTGTGTTGCATCTGGTGGTAAAGTGGGTGCTGCAGCTCCAGATATTATGGATACTTGTAAGTAGTTATAAAGCAAAAGAGGCAGCACTGATATCTGCCCCTTTTATCACAACGTAACAACTTTATCAAAATCCTCTGGGCACATTTTATCCTATGTCATATTGGACAGAACCAAGTTGAATGATCATACCGGGACAGTAGGAAGATTGGAAAAGTAAGTACCTTGCCTTAAAAAAGGAATAACTCCACAGTGAGAAAAAAATGTAAGAGGGAAGGGGGTTGAACACCAACTCTTGTCTGCCTTAGGGAATAAGATTAGATTTCTGATCACTGCTCTGCTTCCCAGTCCATACTGATTTTTATCTTGCATTACTTTATAGCTCTCTTAGTTCAAAAAATTTACCAAACATGTTTCTGGATAATTTGGACAATGTTTGTGCTGCCTTTCCCACCTGCAGAGCATCTGATTTGTTATTTTTCTCCCCTAATATATTTGTTGGCATTTTTGTAGGTAAAAATCTTATATTTTCTAATATTCTCCTAACCTCTTTAGGTTTATTTATGTGATTTTCCTTTACCAATGTTGAAAAATATTTAATGTAATTTCACATAAGTTGCAGATTATACCCATGTTCTAACTCCCATTTCTAGATCATGAATATAACACTAAACAGAACCAAAATAGAATGTATAATATTCTCCTTTGAGTCATCATCAACTGTATACATGCTCATTTCATAATTTCTTCACATTTATAAACCAAATCCTAAGTCTTTTCATAGAACTTAAAGAAGATTAGAACTTAAATGAGCTTCTAGCATTAAGTGGTCTAACACCCTTCATTGGTGTATTTAACTGAGACTGAACCAAAATAACTAGTTAATGTTTGCAACAATGCTAGAAATTCTGGTTTTCTGGTCTCCAGTTTGATGTTTCCCCCACTAGTTTGAGTGGGTTTTACATAAGAAATATGTTAGATATTGGAAACATTAGGATAGTAGAACAAGAGCCAAGAAGATGGACTATATAGTTAGTCCCAGAAAGGGCAAGGACAAAGACCAGCTGAGAATCACGGAGTAAGCTCAGGCATGGTTCAAGCAATCTTAGGCACAAGGTCCAATCTGGTAGGACAGGGCACAGCAGTGAGTGAGCCCTTGGGAGCCAGGCAGGTGGCAGTTATGATTCTGGGAGTTGTACCCATATGTTGTAGAATCCCTGCCAGAAACTGTCTTTGGGCAAGATTCCAGTTCCTGGAGTGGAGGGCTGACAGGTGCTAGGGGCATTCAGGTCCTGGCCAGATGTACTGCATTTCAGAGTGGGAAATGCAGGAGGGGATGACTGTCTGTAGGATTGTTTGCAAACCAAGGAGGATGAGGTTAGGCAGATGTGAGATAACGTGGCCATGACCGGTATCGGGGGTAGTTCTATGACATGAGCTTCCCAGGAAGCCAGGGCTTACTCTGGAATTCCAGTGCTTGGATCTAAGGGGGAGTGAAGGATATTTGGAAGGCATGAACAAAACCCAACAACCACTGTTCAATTCTGGGGCCTCGGGTCCAGGAGTCAGGATTTAATTCAAGGTCTCACTGGCCTCAATCAGCACTGGCTGAGGATGGAAGGGCAAAGCCTCTAGTGTCTGCAGCCCTAGTGAATGCAGGTTGGTGCTCAGGGCATTGCACCCTGCAGTTGCTAGAATCCAATTTACACTTAATGTTTGACCTAAAAATATATCATGGTGGGGATAAAAGGCATGTTAGGATCTATAAACCTTAATTTGATAAATTTCATAGGAAAAATTTATCTTGCATATTTTTTTAAAAAGCATCTTAGTAGTAGGTGGTATTCATGAATTCATTATCTACAATATGTTTACAGACTTGTATGCCTTAATACAGTTACGTTGTTGGTTTGTGTTAATTTTAGACCTTTAGCAGTGCCTTAGTTCCCTGAGACTTAAAAAAGAGAAAGCATGGAAAGAGTTTTAAGGACAGTATATGGATTATAAGAATATATCAATTGGAGATATAGAGAATGCATGGTGGTCAGGTTTCTGCACAGTCAATACAACTGGGTCATTAAGGTGACCAAGATCACCAGACCATGAAACACTTGGTCCAATCATTTCATCCATCTTAATGACCAAATCCAACCAAGTGCACAATGACACAATCAATTTGCTCAGTAACTATCCATTACGATGGCAGAAAACAAAACAAAACAAAATAAAACAAAACAAACTGGCAGTATTTTGGTCAGTTCAGTAAAGCTGCCCAGACAAGATTGCCAGGCATATGCTGGCTCCTAGTTTATGTGCCTTTTGTAGTCCAAATGCATTTCCTCCACTCTGATTACTTAGGAATACTCAACTCCCCAAGTGATTATCTCTAGCTTGCTCCTCATCATTGCTTCGTCTACTTTACTTTCTTCAATGTGTCTTGTTGGTTTTTAAAGATTTTTAAAGCAATTGGTACTTTGTTTTTGTCATCATTTATTTTATATCCCTACTTACTTATTATGCCTTATTAGAAAACCCATTTTTCTCTATTTTACTTTTTTGTGCTACATTTATATGAGTCTTCCAATTGGTCTTACTTTTCTTTGAAAGTATTAACTCAAACAGAACACTAGTATAAATTACATTTTACATAAACAAAAATATAATAGATGCATGTATTTTTTAACATTTAACTATATATGTATGTGTATATATGTATACGTGTGTGTGTGTGTGTATATCTTACATATATCTCTGCCTGTGTATTTTGGGATTAATTATAATCTATATTCAAATACTTAGGCTATATATTCTAGATACAGCATGTTCATATCTTGCAAATGGATTAATCTATTTTCCCTCTGTGATTATACTTAACTCTATATCCAGGTTTAATTTTCCTATGTTTCTATAGTCATCAGATTCTACTAAGTTTTAGCATTGTTTTGTACTCCTTAGCTTTTCTGGACTGGGTCTACACAACACTTCATGAAACAGAGTTTAAATATTTGGCAATCTAATAGTTGGGTTTTTGTGTGTTTGTGCATTTGGTTAAAAAAAGACTAATTTTTTTCTTTACTGATTTATTTAAGAAAATTATCAGCACTAACTAAATGCCTTGGTACATCAGGCACTGAAAATAATTTTGTAAGACCTTATTTCCTGAAAAAAATCTTTTCACTAAAGAGAATGTTTTACATTAAAAATGCAGCGTTAAAAGGTGGGGGATGGGGGTGGGGAAGAATAAGAACCATCTTTGTTTTCCAGGAATTCTCTTTTCATCAGTCAATAAGCTTTGAGTGTATTTGTGTGTGTGTGTGTGTGTGTGTGTTTTGTATGCATGTGCACATGAACACAGGTTTTCAGATGCATGTTACTTTTGCTTGGCAATTACCAAGTTAAATGGTAGTGGTAGGGGACTCACTGCAATAACTGGATTACAGATACAGTGTGCTTGTGCTCGGACTCCACTATAGGAGCAGATGGTAGTTGAGGTCAGGTAAGGTCAGGTCCAGCCAGCTGAAGCAGGAAAATGATTATAAGGATTAATGGTGGGCTGGTGAGGGTGTGATAGGGGTCAGGTAGATGGCTGCTATTGGGGGATACTTGAAGTCAAAGAGACAAAGATCAAGGCAAGGCAGTCAGATGGGTGGGTGGGCTCTGGATATGTGAGTAAGAAAGCACTTCAGACGGAAACTACCCATGGTCTGGGCACATCCCCTGACATGGCTTAACAAATTTAACAGTCCAAGGCCTTTTATAGTCGAAGTTTCAAACTCCTGAGGTTGTCTCTTCTGGACAGTAGAACTTCAATGAGCATAGCTGACTCGAATTTTTGTCCCATGTATAGATTTTGTCTTATCTTTAGTCTATGTGAACCCAAACAACCATCTTCATAACCTAAAGAGCTGTGGATATCCAGGTCAGACAGAAATACCAGGTGGTGGGCACTGGGGTATAATGTGCAGTGAGTGGGGAGATACTGAGTTGCTCAGTATCTGATGTTTACAAGCTTTTCTTTTTTTGTGCTCCATTGATATTGAAAACTCATGTGGAGGAACTTAAGGAATGTTTAGAAGACCAAAAGTTCCCAATGACAAGAAGAAAAAGCAACTAATTTTTAACTTTGTTTCTCTTCTTTTTCCTGTTTTCATTGGTTTCCCACACATAGATAGTCCTTTTGCTCAGGAAGTCTTTAGGGTAATTAAGGATCTCTGAAGCTCTGAAACGGGTGATTGTGTTCCTGGTGTTTGTCAACTGTCATGGAAATACTGAAACAAAGCTTGATTTTCTCATATTTGAATTTTCCTGTTTGACTGGAAGGGGGTTTTGTATAACTAAAACCTCAACACATAAAGGACATTTAAGTGGAGCACATAATTTTATGGGCGGGCTGTGAAATGAGATGGGACAGGGGGTTAATCGGTCACTGTCTGGATTTTACTCCAGACATCATGAACAAGCCTTTGGAGAGTCACTTCTCACACATTGTCTCCTTTTCTCAATGAGAGGGCTGGCTCAGATACAGGACAAAGCTGCTTCCAGGTTTGAAATCCTCAACTATGATTTACTGTTGTGTCTTTTAAAAAAATCTTTATTGAATTTTTTCCCACTAACATTTAGTCCCCTTATATCCCCCTCTCCCCAGCAATCACTACACTGTTGTCCATGTCCATGAGCCTTTTTCCTTTTGCTCAATCCCTCCACCCCCTAACCCCCACCTTTACTAGTTGTCATCCTGCTCTCCATCTATGAATCTGTCCCTATTGTCCTTGTTAGTCCAATTTGTACTGTTGTGTCTTATCATTCATGTTGCAGTAATGTCAAGCATTAGAAAAGCCTAGATTTTTAGTTGAAAGAGAACAGCTGATTTTATCTTTGATACAATTTTAGTTTTAGGAAAAAATGGTTTGATTTCTAGCTTTATTACTGTTAAGTATGTAAGCTTGGGCAAATCACTTAACCTTGAGTCAATTTTTCTCACAAAATGAAGATATTAGGCTAAATGATTTCTGAGTTTCTAGCTAGTCATAGAGTTCTATATTTCTACATAGTTGAATTTTTATCATGCTGTTGCTGGAGAATATGACTAATATTTTGAAGCTACTAATTTTATGTTGAGCTTTAAAGTCCATAATTGTTATCTTCAGAAAGTATTATTTGACCTAAAGTATGTCCAAATCAAGTTAATAAAATCATTTTATAAGAGGGGAAAGAAAAGAAATACCATTTTTTTCTGCCATGAACAGGGCAATTCAGAGATGTCAAAGTCTCTGAAAGATTTGACAACCTGAGGAAGGGGAAAATGTTACTCCTTATAAATAGATGATCCATCATTTGGGGAATCCATCTCTGTAAGTAGATTGACCCAGGTTAAGGGCCTTTACACTTTCCTCCATGCAAAATGTTTTTCATCTGCCTGGAAAAACCTGGACTTCATGGAGAGCTTGTGGTGGAAATATCACACAGGACCAATGTGATATTGATCAAATAGTACTCAAGGACTCTCTGTAGAGTTTAAAAATTGGTTACTATTATTTCTTCTAACAGGTATAAGAGTTGAAGATTTTATGAAGTTTATATTCATTAACTGCTTTAAAAATACTCTATAGAATTTGTATATATGTCATCATTATGGAAAATTGGAAGAAGAAAAAGGAATGGGGTTATAGTGTAATCTTTGTCCCCAGTTTCTGGCACAGAACTCATAAAGCCCTTGGGATTCCCTACATGATAGGAATGCATTTTATTATTCCTAAGAAGCCTCTTTTTATCACACATGAGTTCACGCTAATGTGGCAGCTTAGGTGGGGTTCTTAGATAGCCTCAGGATGGAGGCTGGTCACCAGAGAAACTAAAAATTGGATGACAGGGTGGGAGCTCTCAGTCCCAACCCCCACCCCCCAAACTTAGGGAAAAAAGGTAGGGCTGAGTTATAAGAACTCTTGAACAGTAAGGTTTGGAGAGCTTCTGAGTTGGTGAGCAATCCACTGGCTGGGAGGGTGGTGCACCCTCTGCCCTTGCTCCCCATACCTGGCTCTATGCATCTCTTCCATTGGCTCTTCTGAGTTTTGTTCTTTCTAATAAATTGGTAAACATAAGTGAAGTGTTTTCCTGAGTTCTGTCAGCCATTCTAACAAATTATTGAACCCAAGGAGAGAGCCACGGGAACTCCAATTTATTGCTGTCTAGTCAGTAGTACTGGTGGCCCAGGACTGGTGTCTGAAGTGACAATGAGTCCTTAACCTCTGAAGTCTGGACTAACTCCTCATAGCTAATGTCCTATCGAATTGAATTTTTGGACACCAAATCTGTGTCAGAAAAATGGAGAATTGCTTGGTGTCAGAAAAAAATGCCCCAGAGGGAAGGTTAGTATGAAGATTATTGCAGGATTCAATCAGTCAACTTATAACTTAAAAAAGAAAAATAAGTAAAATGGGTACAGGGTTTTTATTTAAATGGTATAGATCTTTTCATACTAAAACTTAAAAAATCTTCTATCCAACTTATTAGTAAATTAAAAGAAATGTGCAATTTAAGGAACATTTATGATACTTTAGTTTAAGCAGTCTAATATAATTTTGCCAGTAATTAAGTTTAATTTCTCTTTATTACTCCAAATAAGCCAAAACATCAAAAGAATTATTCTTTATCATTTACAAAATGAAAAATTTGGGGATGCTTGACTGATTCTAAATTATCACTCAAAGAGAGAGAGAGAGAGAGAGAGAGAGAGAGAGCGCAGCTCTCACATGATAGCCCTATGCTTTATCTTTCAACCTGCCAGCATTTTAAAGATAGGGCTGGATTCCTAAGAAAAGACTAGGACACAATCTGTATGAGTTACAGTTTATTGATGCAGTAAGCAACAGAAACCTCCCAAATAATGACATAAACAGAGAAGGGATTTATTTCTCACATAACCAAAAGTATGCAAATAGGTAGTCCAAGGCTGATTTGGCCATTTGGAGGTGCTCTTCGAGACCAAGGCTCATTCTATCTTCTTTTTGCCATCCCTTGCTCAGGGCTTCCATCTTTCTGGTTATAAGATGACAGTTATAATTACACAAATCATACCCATGTTCCAGGGAGGAGAATGAGTAAAATGACAGAAGAAAAGAACAAAAGGAAGCAGAAAGCCAGATATCTCTTTATGTAGACTCTACCAGTGATTTCTGATTCCATTTCACTGGTAGAATTGAATCATAGGATGGTGTAGACCGAATATGCCCCCTCAAAATTCACATATTGAAAATCTAATGGTAATGTGATGGTATGAAAAGGTGGACCTTTGAGTGGTCGTTATTAGGTCACGAGTATGGAGTCCTCATAAATGGAATTAGTGTTCTCATAAAAGAGGCCAAAGAAAGCTCCTTTGCCCTTCTGCCATGTGAGGTTACAGGTAGAGGGAGACTCCTACAACCCAGAAAACAGGCTTTCACCAGACACAGAATCTGCTGGAGCCTTGATTTTTGGGACTTTCCAGCCTCAAGAACTGTGAGAAATAAATTCTTGTTGTTTATAAGCCACCCTTATGGTATTTCGGCATAGTAGCCTGAAGGCCTGACTATGACATGACCACTTCTTGCTGAAGGTGGTCTGGAGTCATAAGTAATTTAGCTGAGCATACTGTACACTTAATAGAAAGCATAGTTTTCAGGCACAGATTAAGGGCAAATAAATGTTGTGTTGACAACTAATCAACTAATTATAATATAAATAGTGACTACCTACAAAACAAAAACACGACTTTGTAGCTATTGACGCAAAAAATTTCAAAGTTTAAATTTTACTCTTGACTATAATATCCACTCCTCAGGAAACCTATTCCCTTCTCTCTATTCTTCTTACTTTCTAAAAAATATTTTATTGAATCTCCTCCCTATATCTCATCTCCCTTTCTAGGCATTTTGTCTTCTCTCCTCTCCATTCTCTTCTCTTGTAACAACAATACCTACTTTCAGTACGAATTTACACTTTTCTCTAGTTTCACTAGGCAAAACACTGTCTCATTAATCTACTGCTGCATAACAGATCACTGATGAAGTTAGTGGCTTAAAGCAGGACAGCAAACATTTTCTCTAAAGTTTGTGAGGTAAGCATTTTAGCTCTATGGGCCATGTGGGCTCTGCCATTGTGATGCAAAAGTGGCTAGCCAGACATGATATTTGAGCAACTGGGCATGACAATGTCTCAGTGAACTTTATTTACAAACAAGTGATGGGCCAAATTTGATCTGAAGGCTATATTTGTCATTCCTTGGCTTTAAGCAGCAACGGTTTATCATTTCTTATAACAGAGTTGATTGACTCAGCAGAGCAGTTTTGCTGTTCCTCATGGTATAACTGATGTCACTCATGTGGCTGTATTTAGCTGGCAGTTCAACTGAAGATAGAACACCCCAAATGCCTTCTCATCCTCTAGAGCCTTTTCATTATTCAGTAGTCTAGTCTGAGTTCTTTTACAGCTTGGAATAAGGCTTCCAAAAGGGCATGTACCAGGAGGTCAAGCTCCAGAATGCAAGGGCTTATCAAGCCTTTGCTTGCACCATTTTGCTAAAATCTCATTGGCCAACAAAAGTCACATGGCCAATCCCAGAGTCAATGTGAGAGGGCTACACAGGGATGTGAATACCCAGAGGCATGGATCATGGGGGGCCACTAATGTAAGGGAACAGCATAGTTTGCCTTCTGGCCCTCAGTGATTCACTTCTCACCGACATTTAAAATATACTCCCCTCCTTCCCAGGACCCACACAATAATATGCCATTTTAACGCCATGTTTAGGCTTGGTGTCTTGCATCTTGTCATATAAGTCAGTTTCTGGTATAGATGAGGTTCCTTGGGTGTGATTCCTCAGATATCTAAATTGTCTATTTTCTAAGCTACTAGAAGTGATGATTTCCTTTGTTCTACCAGTATATAACACAGGTCCCTTTTTTTCCAGCCTTTAATAGAAATTTTCGTGTTCTTCAAGGCAGATTCTGTATTAGTCATGTTTTATTTATTTTCTGAATTTTATGATGATTTGACATCTTAGGGCCTCACAACCCAAGAGAGATCACCCCTCCCAGGGTTAGCTAATTTCTAGAAATAAACATGCACCTTTCATATTCAAAATAACCAATCCAGAACTCATGCCCCTGATTATGTTTAACAAGCTCGTAGATATCACTCACTGCCCTAATCACCCTAGGGCCAGGTATCACTCAACTCAAGACAGTCTCTATACTTCAACACCTGCTGAAATTATTAACCAATCCTAAACTTGATTGGCCTGTTACCTGTCTTGCCCCATTCCTTCCCATGGCAACCATAATAAAGGCTCTTGTCCATGCTTTTCCCTCACTCCTGTTTCTTGACAGACCCTAGTGCTTTCCCACCTGGTCCTGCATAATGTAGCATGCCTCTTCTACAGATTGTGAATGAAAAAACTACCTTTTCAATGTCAATCATCTTTTGATCCACAGGCCTCACCATACCTGAATAGAAACAAGATCCTACATATATTTTAAAGCAATCCGATGTCACATGCTTTAGGTTTTAGTTACAGCAGCACCCTACTTCTAAGTATCAATTTCTATGTTAATTATTTGTGGTTACGTAATAGTCACTCCCAAACCCAGTGGCTTAAAACATCAATGATCTTTACTTTTTATAATTCTGTAGGTTGACTGGCTCAACAGAATATCCTTCTGCTCTGTGTGGTGCAGCTGAGATCACTCAAGTAGCTGCACTAACTGGGGGCTCAGCTGGGGGTGGAATGTTTAATACGTCCTTCCAGGGCCTCTCTCTACTTGTTTTCTCATTGTTCAGTAGTCAAGACTGAGCTTCTTTAGAACATAGCAGCTGGCTTCTAAAAGTGAACATTCTAAAAGACAATCTCCTGTGTGCAAATATTTATCAAGCTTCTGTTTGAGTCATGCCTGCTGATCTCTCAGTGGTCAAACTGTACTCTGTGTGGGAAGGAACTAGCCAAGAGCTGAATATCAAGACGAATGGGTCCTCTGAGGCCACCAGTGTACCAGTCTCCCACACAACTATGATAATGCTATGCCAAGTTTCTTTTTACTCTGGGGAAGAGCCCATGGAGTATAACAGAAAATGTATGTATGTTATGATGTGGTGGAGAAAAAGGTCTACAAAACACAGATATAGACAACAGAATCTTGATGGATTTGATTTTTCACTACTTAACTAGCCATGTTGGTATTCTAGAGACACAAGCTTTCATTTTCTTAGAACATATCTTAATTAAATGGCATTACACTGCCATTTAATGAAATTAAATGCCATTTAAGGAATGCCACTATTAAAGAGGCCTACTATGGCTAATTTTCTCTGGTACTATGAGATTTTCTTTCTACTTAAAAAAATTTTTATTGCTGTCATTGTTTTTTTTTTCTACATAGATTTCTTTGGTTATCTTGGCATGCTGGGAAGAGATAGTCTTCAGCAATTATTCACATGGAAATAAGTCTGTTCTTGAATGTTTTCTGTTTGGCTATTTTGTGAAATTGGTTATTTGTGAATAGTTACTTGATTACATTAATAACTTAGTTAAGACTAGAACTGCTATAAAAAGTTAGATGATTAAGGTCATCTACATGAGTCTGAATCATTAAGATAAAGGAAGATATTCAGGCTACTATCTGGCTACCAAATATTTCTATATTGAGGAACGTCTTTGGGCTTTTAACTTACATAGAGGAAGCCAACTGGTAACTGTTTTACTAGGAGGTTGAAAACTAGCAGGGCCTTTGTCCATCAGACCACTCATTCCAGATGTCATCCTGAATCAGACCTTTCTTAAATATAATGTACACTCTGTACATTAACTGCTGCTTACACATTCTATTTAGAAGCACTGTTGCTTCCGTGTCCTGGATTCATTTAAGTATCCATTTAGAATTTCTCAGGTGCGAATCCAGGAATCTGTGTTTTTGACAAGTGTCCATGTTTGCTTCATAGACTCTAAAGTTCAAGAATCACTGCTGTAAAAGGGTAGACAAAACTAGAAGGTGAGAGCCAGCCTGAGTTAGGTGATATTTATGTTTGGTCTCCAAGAGGAGGGACAAGATCTGGTTTGGGCAAAATTCAGAACTGAGGTTTGTCTTTGGAGACCTTCTCGACTCCCTCCTATCTGCTTCCTAGCATTCTTCAATAATTCAACAGTAGTTGCCATTTGTCCAGCTAACACTATGAGCTAGGCATTGAGCCTCACAAAAGTTCTATTGTATAAATAACAGCATTGTCCTCTCATTTTGTAAATGAGAATATTGAGGTTTATTAAGGTTATGGAATTTGTCCCGACTAGAAGCTAAAAAAAAGTAGAGCTAGAATTTGAGCTCACATTTCTAGTCACTTTTCAGAGAAACTAATTCACATTATGGGTGTTAGGGACATTGGGTTTCAGATACTTGAGTCCCTGCTGCACCTGCCTCTAGCTGCCTCTTTTCAGAACTGTCAGATGCTACACCCTCCAGAAGCACCTTTCTTTCTCCTGTGTAGTTAGCTCTCCAGTTTCCTTTTTGTGGCTATTTTTACCAATTCTTTACACTAAAGAATGAAAAGGTTATGGCCAGTGAGTTACCTTTGCACCTCAGCCACCTCTGGAATGAATGTTTGTTATTAGATGAAATTCAGCCTTTGTGATTATACAACTAGCCAATATCTTCCAGAAAAAAAAAAATGAGTAGTAGAGGTCTTACTGCAGAAGCTCTTTTTTCTTCATAAATAATTTCTCTAGAATATATGCTGTATGGCTAAGTTTTGGTTACTGTTTGGGCTCCAGCACATAGCAGAATACCTGGTTCACCAGTGGTCCCTAAATGTTCACTGAATAAATGAATGAACCAACTGCATTTTAATGTTATAGAAACTCAGAAGGTGAGAGAGCTAAAATCTGGGTTAGAATTTTCAGAAGGGAAAGTTGATCTCCTAGATAGGTCAACCCCTGTCCTGTGCCTTGGCCTGAGTGAGCAACACAGCTATAGCAGTGTCCCAGAAATGAGAATTGTAAGTGTTTCACTAGGAATATTTGCCCAAAAGCTGATGGATGTATGTAGATATTAAAGCTAAGCTATGTGATTTCTGATAAGCCTATATATAAACTCTTTCTCTCATTAAACAAACATTTATTGAGCACCTACTATGCACAAGTACTGTTCTAGGCAATGGGGATACAGCCATTGACAAAATCACCCAATGTCCTAGTCTTTATAGAGTTTATTACATTCTGTTTAGGAGGAGGGGTAGTTGGTGAAAAGGAAACAAAGACCATGACTAGATCACTTTAACAGAAGAGAACAGGCTAAAGCAAACATTCAGGCCGACATCAAAGGCATATGCATTAGAGGAGGGAAGAGATACCAACTGAGCACGATACATGATAAAGTTGTGCTGTATGTGGCCTTCTCTGCACAGGGCTGTGTCTCTAAGAAGAGTTGCATTAAGAACACAGAGAAAAAATGTCAGGAAGGATGTTACCATAGTGATACTCTGGCTCCCCTACCACCATCACCACGTCCTTCTCTCTGCCCATCCCCCTACTTTTTTGGAGCCTGCATTCCTACATTGAAAGTGAAAGAGCAGAAAGGATGTTTCCTGTTTACTTTGATCCTTGGAGTGCAGGTTCTGCTGCTTTGCATGCCACAGGGAGCTGGAGGTTGTCATTGGGGCTGCCACAGAGTGAGTGACACAGGCAGAGAGAGAGGCTGCACCTGCCCACCATGGGCTGGTGGGCAGCATGAGTGGCATTGCCAGAGAGGACCCTGTACTTCACCCTGCTCACTCTCCTGACCCAGCCCTGCCTGGCCTGGGCCACAATGACACAGGGAGATTGTTGTTCCCTAGGGCCTAGAAAGATTCCCATTTTTTGAGACTCCAAATGTATTTATTTGGGCAACCACAAACAGGGTCAGTCTAGTCTCTCCTCCCTCCTCCAATACATGTGCCTTTGTTGTTAGTTCAAGTGTTTGTGAGTTTTTGTGCTTGCCCATTCTGTACTAAAATATTGGTATTATATTATTTGCCATAATCACAACAGCATATAAAGGCTACATATTGCCATGAGGACAGATATCTTCCTGAGGAGCAACAGTCATTACAAATCTACTCTCAACTATTTCTTATATCAGAACTGACTTCACAGAATGCATCTGAGGGGGCATCTCAGCCAACCAAGCCACTCTCACCCAATTCTTCCCCTTCCACTTTCTCCTTCTTTTCATTATCTCAGCCATAGTAATTTTACACTTCTTATTTCTTCATGAGACTGGACCTAATAACCCTAAAGGAATGCTGTCAGAATAGACATAATCCCCTTCCAGCCATACTATAGAATTAAAGATAATCTGGGCTTCTTACTTACCCTACTAGCACTACTAACACTAGCCAGGGATGGGATTCACGGCCCCTGAAATATCACTTTTCTTCCTTCTAGAAAACATCTGAATCCACTCCTACTTGAAAGACTGGTACATTTTTATCAGTGTCTGTCTCTTTATTTCCCCTTAAATGCAAAAATTCAAGGGAGTTAAATTACTAAATTCCTAACACACGTGTGTAAATTAATTTCTCAGGTAGTTGACAAGAAAACTAAGAATAAGGAAACTGCCAAGTAGGTAAAAGGTAAATATGGGGTACAGAGGTGGGGACTGGAAGAAAGAGAAAGAAAAAGGGAGTTTAAATGAGCATGCATACCTACCCCTACCACACACAGGGGCACACACATATGCACATGCACACAAAACCTCAGATCATCAAAGTCACACTTCTTCCCTCTCTTGCTTGGGACACTCTCAGCTATGGCATTCACCAGTCAGTTGTAAATGGGGGTAAGAGGTCAAGCCCTGGGTATCTGTTTGACTCTCTGCAAGTTAGTAAATCTCTCTGGGACTTAATTTCCTTATATGTAAAAAAAGGGAGGGGGGTGAATAATAATACCCATTTCTTAGGAGTTTTGTGAGGATTATATAAGATGATGTGTGTTGAGTGGTTAACACAGCATCTGATACATAATAAGTCAAAGGGCAGTACACTTCAAGACAGGTTTGGGAGGACTCCCAACTTGTACAAGGGAAGTCAGGGAATCCCAAGTCACTTTTATCACTCCACTGTCTTATTCCTCTAGAAAGGATAAAGGAGTGGGGTATGGGTAAGGCAGGGTAGCATAGGTGATGCTGGTCATGCTAGCCTGGCCAGAAACTGCAGCGATTTCTCTTCCAGAATGGACAGTATTATGGCATTTATCTCATTGCACAGTGACTATCAGTTAGAGCTACTGCTTCTCCAACCAGCAAGCAATTCCACATGATTGTCAGTTTCTGTTGGGAATAGGAGGGGATGTTACAGATGAGGATATGGGAGGACTACATGAGAGAAGCTTTCTCGGTGCTAGCCAGGTTCCGTCAGAGCCAGAAGTATATAGAAAGCCCTGCTCCTTGACAGTCTATTTTGGCATTCTAGCCTCCATACCATAAACAGGCACATGCACATTTCCTCTGGGGTTCTATTTGCAAATCTCATCTCACCTTTTCCTCTCAGCTACAGGATTTTGCCAAGAAGTAGTGGAGAACAAAAGCAGCCTTCAAATTCATCTTTATAAATAGAAGCCAAGATCCTCAGAATCAGCTGCCATCATTTTAGTTTTTCCTTGCTTGGGCCCCAACTGTGTCTCTGAGTGTCTTTTTCACTGACTTGGGGGCTACCATTAAAGCCAGGGCTCTGAAGATACTGTGGAGACAGCCCCATTGGGCTTCTGAGCAGAAAGAGAGCAGTGGAAGCAATAATTCCTCAGCTTGTTACCAAGAGCAGCTAATAGATTAATCAGTGTCTTCATTCCAAGCCTTGAATATTAGTTTGAAATTAGCTTAGTTAAATACCCAGGGTTGGAGTGTGCATGCCTGTGCATAAGTGAAACAAAGTGATTTATTGAGTCTCCTGAGAAATGCTCTTTTCCCCAAGACTTACACCTTCTCACACACTCCTGGTTCCCCAGCATGGTGCACAATCTATCCCCATGTTGACCTCAAGCCTAAATCTGGACTTTATTAGGAGAGTGAGCAAGATTTGCATCTGCCAAGCTGTAGACAATGGCCATGCAATCATTTTGGCCTCTCCCTTAACTGAGAGCTCATAAGAAGAGCGATTATGTGTGTGGGGTCTCTTGAATCAGGTCACCTGAGCCTGAAATCTCTCTGGAGCACTTACTCATGCAGTTAATGACTGTAAACTGCAGTTCCTTCCTCAGTGAAATGGTGATGGTCTATTTGTCTCAGAGGTTTGGGGAAGGGTTAATTGAGGTAATGAATATAAATGGCCAGCACAATACCTGGCACATAATGAGTATGTAATAAATGTCAGATGCTATTAATAATCCTTTACATTTTTATAGAACTTAATTATTTTAAAAGTACTTTTACATTGTTTCACATGATTCTCCTAACTAACCCACCAGGTATAAGATGCAAAGCTTGTGCTACTATCCTTATTTTTACAATTAGAAAATGGAGTTTGTAAATGATTAAGTATTATAGTTGTAATTAATGAGAACCCATTCTGGCAGCTTGTCCCCTTTCCAACACCCCCATCTGCTTTAAGAAATCAGACTAAAATTTTTTTCTATTTGCATCAGAAAAAGCAGAAGACTTGAATTACATGTGCTTCCTATCAAATAACAACCTTTCTGAGTCTGTTTATTGCACCTGTGTTATCAGGAAGGAGAGGGCTCCTTCCAGGGCTAATAATCTGTGATCTCTGGCTCTCCCTTAACAACCAGCTGGGTTTGGAGAAATGCAGTGAGGAGAGATATCCC
This sequence comes from Phyllostomus hastatus, assembly GCF_019186645.2. Classification (NCBI taxonomy): domain Eukaryota; kingdom Metazoa; phylum Chordata; class Mammalia; order Chiroptera; family Phyllostomidae; genus Phyllostomus; species Phyllostomus hastatus. Next base: position 83,383,903 of record NW_025333977.1, on the reverse strand, counting down.
TCTCCCATGGTCCTTAGAATATATTGCCTGTATAATAGCTACTTTTGTAAATACATTATCTTCCGAGTTGGGCTGAGCTTCAGGGATGGAGAGGAACTATTTAAATTGTGTTTTCCATAGAACAACTAGCACAATACTTCCCACATAGTCAGTACTCAGTAACTACATGTGGACTGATGACTATGTAATTTTGGATTCCCTAATTCAGGCTTAATTAATGTCTGTGTCAAGGTCAGTCTCAATATCCTATCAAGTATTTTAATTTTTATGAGTCTAGACATTCAATAAGAAAAATGAAGCTTTAAATGGTTTTCCCAAGAGGGTAAGAGGGGAACACATTTCTATAATCTTACATATTTTTTTAAATAAAGCCAGTTGGTTAAAGTTCCCAGAGATCATAATCATTACTTATCAAGAAGAGCCAAAGGAAATTCTTCCTTATATATCAGTATTGGTCTTTCAATATCTTAGTTAAAAATAGATATGACCCTGAGATATGTACTCTAAGGAGAAAAACATGTACTAGACATGTACTAGACACATACTAGATATTCATGGTATCTCCCCCTGTTTGGAGAGTTGAATTCCAAAGCAAACCATTTTTCAACATTTCTACAAATCAGATAACTTTCTCTTTGTTAATAATGGTATTTTTATATAGCCCCATGGACTATGATCATGAATAATTGAGGGTCTAGTACATGCCACAGCCAAGTTTTCCTCTCCTTTAGAATTAAACTTTATCATAGGATCAGAACTGAACAGTGAGCTAACCAGGGAATACTATACAATAAAGTTTTAAAGTATATAAAAAATTAACCAGAAGATAGTAGTAGTAAAAAAATGATTGACTACTTGAAGGACTACAAGTGCATCTATGTTAAAGAAATATAAATTCATGATATAATAATATACCAATTTATAACTCTTAATTGTTCACAATGCATGCTTAATTTAATTCTGGTTCTTGCCTGAAAAGATTGTAAAAAAATTCATCCAGAACTCTTTATTAAAGACACATACATTCCAAGATTCACATTCTGCTTTTCATTGTATTGGCTTATCAGCAAATGTCCTCACAGGGAACTTTGACCCATTTGCTTAGTAATTCTACTATCTAACATTTCAGTTGCTCTGTTCATTTTAAAATACTTTATATTTCAAAATGGTTATTATTTATTTCTAACAACTTCTAACAATGTTCATCTAACAACTTTCCTTTACATAAGAACCTCTTCTGAAATCTAGATAACACATTTTATTCAGTTTTCATATTTCTTCAGGTTTCTTTAATCTGGAACTGTGTTTTAAGCTTTCATTGTCTTTTATGACATTGGCATTTTAAAGAGTACAGATCTTATACGCATCCCCTCTGTTCACTGTAGCATTCAACATAAAAGCTAAGATATGAAAGCGACCTAGGTATCCATTGATAGATGATTGGGTCAAGAAGATCTGGTATATATACACACAATGGACTATTACTCAGCAGTAAAAAATAATAAAATCTAGCCATTTACAACAACATGGCAGGAGCTAGAGGGTATTGTGCTAAGTGAAATAAGCCAGACAGAGAAAGACAAATACCGCATTTCAGTTACACGTGGAATTTAAAAAATCAAAGCAAACAAAACAGACTCATAGAAACAAAGAACAAACTGATGATTGTCAGGAGGAAGGGGAGTGGGGGATAGGTGAAAAAGATGAAGAGGAATATAGTCAATAATATTATGATGGCTTTGCAAGGTGATAGATGATTACTAGACTTAGTGGTGGTCACACTGTAAGATATATAAATGTCTAAACACCATATTGTACACCTGAAATTAATGTAATATTGTATGCCAACTATACTTTTATAATAAAAAAAAGGCTATAGACCAACTGTTTGGAGTTTGATCTTTCTTGTGATTCTATGCAGGTTACCCATCTCCAGCAGGTCTGATATATAAGAAGTGTTGTGTCCTTCCATGTGCATTCCATTAGGAGGTAACTGATGTCAGGCTGCCCAATTGTTGATGATACAAATTTTGATCACTTGAGGTGCGCTGTGTCAGGTTTCTCTGTTGTAAGGTTATCATTTTCCCCTTTGTATTAAAAGAAATTTGTGGAGAGATACTTTGAGGTTATATAAATATACTGTTTCTCATTAAACTTTCACCAATCTTTATAGCATCCCATGATGATTCCTACCTGATTACTACATATGACTGCAAAATTATTTTTAAATTCTATCCTTTTCTTTCCATTTATTACATAATGTTCTATTTTTAATATATTTTTATTGATTATACTATTACACTTATCCCATTTTTTCTCCCCTTTATTTCCCTTGCCCTGTACCCACCTCCCACCATCATTCCCCCACCTTATTTCATGTCCATGGGTCATACATATAAGTTCTTTTACTTCTCTATTTTCTATTATATTCTTAACCTCCCCCTGTGTTTTGTAATTTCTTATTCCCTGTACCTTTTCCCTCATTCTCTGCCTTCCCCCTCCCTGCTGATAACCCTCCATGTGATCTCTATTTCTGTGAATCTGTTCCTGTTCTAGTTGTTTGCTTAGTTTTTGCTTTTAGTTTCAGTTGTTGATAGTTGTGAGTTTGTGTCATTTTACTGTTCATAGTTTTTGATCTTCCACTGTTTATAGATAAGACTCATTAACATTTCATATAATAAGGGCTTGGTGATGATAAACTCCTTTAACTTGACCTTATCTGAGAAGCACTTTATCTGTTCTTCCATTCTAAATAATAGCCTGCTGGATAGAGTAATCTTGGATGGAGGTCCTTGCCTTTCATGACTTTGAATACTTCTTTCCAGTCCCTTCTTTCCTGCAAGGTTTCTTTTGAGAAATCAGCTGATAGTCTTATGGAAACTCCTTTGTTGGTAACTGTCCACTTTCATCTTGCTACTTTTAAGATTTTGTCCTTTTCTTGAATGTTGGGTAATGTAATTATGATGTGCCTTCATAATTGGTGTGTTTCTCCTTGGGTTCAACTTCTTTGGGACTCTCTGGGCTTCCTGGACTTCCTTGAAGACTATTTCCTTTGCCAGATTAGGGAATTTCTCCTTCATTATGTTTTCAAATACGTTTTCAATTTCTTGCTTTTCCTCTTCTTCTGATACCCTTGTGATTCAGATGTTGGAACATTTAAAGTTGTCCCAGAGGTTCCTAAGCCTCTCTTCATTTTTTTGAATTCTTGTTTCTTTATTCTGTTCTGGGTGAATGTTTATTTCTTCCTTCTGGCCCAAACCATTGATTTGAGTCCCGGTTTCCTTCCCTTCATTGTTGGTTCCCTGTACCTTTTCCTTTATTACACTTTTCATAGCCTTCACTTTTCCCTTTATTTTGTATCCATACTCAACCATTTCTGTGGGCATCCTGATTACCAGTGTTTTGAACTGTGCATCTGATGGGTTGGTTATCTCTTCATTGCTTGGTTGTATTTTCTCTGCAGCTTTCCTTTCTGTTCTTTCATTTGCACCATTATTTTTTTGTCTCCATAAACCTGTTACATAGTAAGGGGCAGAGCCTTAGGTATTCACCAGGGTGGGGCAACCCACTTAGCTGCTTTGTGTCATTGTGTGTGGGGAAGGGGTCCGCAAGGGAACAATGCTGCTTACTTAACTCTCAGTGAGCTTTTTTTTAGTCACTTCCTCCACTAGCCACAAGCAAATTGGACCCTTCTTGTGATGATTCCCAGGTGGGTGGTTTTGTGTATGTTCTCAGGCCCTGTGGGTCTCTCCAACGGGTTCTCCTGTGAGGCTGAGAGTTTCTCCTGCCACCTCAACTCCCATAGGTGTCTACTGACAGAAGTTTTGAGGCTTTCTTTTCCCTGTGCTAGAACCCTGGGTTGTGTGTACTGTTTTGCTCCCCAGTTGTTCCTCCCAGTTTATCTGCATGCTAATGTGGGACTGCCCACTATGCCAGCCACCACTTTGCCCTGCCAGCCATAGCCTTGCCCACCCGGGCCCTCCAGGCACTGCCTTGCTGGGGATCTTCTCTCCCCAGCTGCCTGTCTTCACCCCTCCTACTTGTCTGGATGAATATTTCTTACTTAACTCCTTAGTTGTTGGACTTCCATACAGTTCAATCTTCTGACATTTCTGGTTATTTTTTGTTTTTAAATTTATTGTTGTCCTTCTTTTGGTTGTGTGAGGAGGCAGAGTGCATCTACCTATGCCTCTATCTTGGCCAGGAATCTCTGTAATGTTCTATTGAAAGAAGGGCTTCTTCTTCTGTTAATTAATTTATTTATTATTAATATGGACATATGGGTTTTTATTTTATTTAATGGGTTGTAATAAATTATTGTAATTATCCATTTCAAAGTTTTCACAGATTTGGTGACATGAGGCCCTTGTATCCATTTGACATGTTCTCATCATTTTTGATAATTTCTTTATTTTGTAGCATAGCAAGATGTTCTAAACTCATCCTGGATTTTCTCTGCTCCAGTACTGGAATCAACAGTATTCCTTTTGGTGGAGGAATGGTAGTTAGAATCCCAAACATGGGCATATGATTAGATTTTAAAACACAGGCTTTAAAAGATATTCAGTGTTTGTTCTGTCACGTCTAAAGTGACAGTTTGAGCAAAGCTACCTGTATTCACAAAGCAAAATAGTGGACAATTTGTACTGGCTAACTTATTGTTATAAATATTAACAAGAATGCAAAGTACTATATATTTCTTCTATTTTAAGATTTTAAGATGAACCATAGTTTTAATATTGGCTTTTTGGAGGCTGGAAGGTGGGTAAAGAATTCTACATTAAATATTCACACTGATTATAAGACATCTAGTAATTTTAAAAACATTAAGATGTGAAAAATTTGCAGCCTAGAATTAGGAAAACAAGCAATTTGTCTCAAAAAAAGAGCCTATCATTATGGCATCATGTAGAATCATTCAAATGATTTAGGGAAAGCATTAAATAATGTTATTAACTGCTTTGTTTTTTCTCTCTTGCTATCCTTAACTATACATCCTTTTATTTTTACTAGATTGCAATAAAAGTATAGGGGATAAGGTCAAGTTAATCTAGTTTATTTTTAACAGATGCATGAAAAATGAGAAAAAAATCACAGCCAGATCTACTCCTCAGTGATTGAGCTTAAAGAAAATATATTATCACTAGAAATATGTTGATTTTTCCATGTGTTCTCATGTGTTTAAATATTAATAGGTCTATTGTATCATCTTGGTGAATCAGATAACCAAATGGAATTTAATAATAATAAGAATATTTTATGTATGGATACCTTTTACAGTTAATAACCACTTTGCAAAGACAATCTCAGCAAGGATGGCATAGTGTATTAACTAAGTGGGACACCCGCTGGGGGCCTGACTGCCAGGGTGCCTGTCTTGTCTCTGCTGCTTACTGGGTTTGTACTCATAGCCAAATTACTTAACCTCTCTAGGCCTCAGTTTTCTACTTCATCAAAGGGAGATAAGAGTCATATCTACCTCAAAAAAGTCATTGTGAGAATAAAATGAGAAAATTCAGGGAAAGTGCATAGACCATTGCTTGGTACCCAGTAAACGGCTCTATAAATGTTAGCTAATATAAAAGGTTATTAGATCAAAGACAGAGGTCAGCATCATTCTAGTTTCTCAAATACATTTTCTTTGATATGCCTCATAAGACAATTTAGTATGTTTCCTCTATTTAAGAGCAAATGGATTTGATAAGAAGGACCTTCTTAAGTTCTAGTTCAGGAATGTTAGTTAAGAAGCTGCACCACAAGTTGACACATCCATGTACCTATGCTGGCTTAGTTATCCAGGTCTTTATATGACTCACTGACAGAGGTAATAGTTTGCTTAACTCATTCTCCTTTTTCTCATCTACTACCCTTCCATCTACAGGAAAACCATGACTCATGTGAGCTATTCATTCTAAAGACCCATAAAAATTTCTGAGCCCTAAATAAGTAGAGAAATGAAGAAAAGAACCCACCCCCAGTGGATTTGGACAGCCCTCTGACTCAGGTTGTGTCAGCCCCTAGATGACTCACTCTCTGTCACAGTGCTGGTCATAAGTGGTCCTGAGAGTACTTATCCTGGGACAATACCACACAGATGATTAATGTTCTAAAGATAAAAGACACCCTTTATCTTCCATAAATAAGGGATTCACCATTACTCTTTGAGTTCTTTAATTGGCCTTTCTAATTAGAGGGATTAGCTGCTTTATTTGGCAGTAAATGGCTGTGATCTGTGTGGTTTCTGCAGGATTGGGCCAGGCTGTTTGCATCTTAAAGGAATTCTGGGGAAGCCCTATCCTTTTCTAGGGTTTCTTTCCTGCTATTCAAGAGTTTTTTGAGAACTGAGGTCAAGGATGGTCCATTAGCTCTCAGAGGAAGGAAGCTGAGACTCCAGTGCCTTTTAAAGAGTAATTACATCACTCACCATGGCTGGGCTCCTGCAATGTTGTGTGAAGCTGTGGATGAAGCAATATGCCTGATGAAACTGTCACATGTCCCCTGCCATCTGCACCATTCTTGTCCTGTGAAGTTTAGCCTTTACACTACTAACTGTTGCGAAAATCTCCTAAGTTCTTGCTAAATTGTTTTGTCTGAAGGCTCTACCCAACTAAAAGCTGGAAAAGAAAGGAATTCTTTATTTGGAAAATACACATATGAAAGCATGTGGGGGCATGTGGGATAACAGCATGGAACATAGTTGACTAGGAGTTACACTACAATGTGGCTTAAACAAATAACATTTGAACAGAAAATGTAATTATATGATCATCATAAGAAGCAATTTGCAACAATTAACTCTTCAAGAAGGCCTGTTTTCACCTTGTCCTGTAGAAGCCTCAGGTGTTTCAAAGGGAACAAATCCACCAACTACGAAAGTCCTTTTTTAAAAACTAGGAAGCCAACAGTGTTGAATTTTACAGTTCTTCCATTCCATTAACATTGTGGGGAGAAACAAACTTTTTCCTCCCTCAAGGTTCTTCTGGCTGGTCTAATAATCAAATAGACATGAGGCAGATTAACAAAAGAAAATAACCAAATTTCATACATGCATATGGATGGAAATCCCACATACTTTGGAGAATCAGAGTCTCCACATGCAGAGAAATGGGTATAGAACACATCCTGACCCAGAGACAGATAAGGTGCCTTGGGGGCTTCCAAGGGTCATTTCAGGATGATAAGAGAAGCAGACACTTAGTGAATAGAAGTTTGTTCTGCTCTATTCATGTCAAAAGAAGTTATTTCTGATCATCTCTTATAATGGGTAAGGCCCCTAATTCTGGGTAGTTAAAGGAGAGGCAGAAGTTTCTCTTGAGCCAAGGCTAAAGTTGCCCTTAGTTCAAAAAAATCTGCAACCACAGGGCACATCTTGGGGTGGCTTGTTATTAACACCCATAACACCCTCTACTCTTCCTCTACCTAAACGTAGACTCAGAAGTGTCTCAAGTTCCAGTTTCCTGTCTTTCTCTGGAGAGAAACTTACTGCTTTCTAGTAACTTGATATATGGCTGCCTTGTGCCTTCTAGCTACCAGTTTATTCACCATAATCTATTGTCTGACCGTTTGCTATCAGTATATATATCTCCCTAGTCCTGAGGTTTAGTATGGCTACTCCTGGTCTACCATTTTCATCCTTGAATTCAGTGATTTACCAAAGACCTAATCTAGCTGCATGTCTGCCTCTGGCTCTTTAATTAGCTCCCTGGAGGCTTTTCTTAAAAGTCTTTCTAGATCATTTTTTAGAAGATTTTATTTATGTATTTTTAGAAAGAGGGGAAGGGAGGGAGAAAGAGAGAGAGAGAAACATCAATGTGTGGTTGCCTCTCACCTTTCGCATGCCTACCACCAGGGACCTGGCCCACAACCCAGGCATGAGCCCTGACTCGGAATTGAACCTGCAACCCTTTGGTGACCCCTTTGGTTCACAAGCCAGTGTTCAGTACACTGAGCCACACCAGCCGGGGCATCTTACTGGATCATTTTAAAAGGGGCACTTTCTGTATATAAAGCTCCCTCCTCATCAGGAGGTACTGTTTAAAATTTTCCTTACCCATCCTATACACACTTTATCAAATCCTGTGATTATGAAAAGATGTTGCTAGAAGGATCAAGGATGAAACAATTTCTTTCTTTATGCCTTCACTTATTTGTTATTATCTGACCACCTATTCAATACACAAAAAGGCTATAATGATGACATGTCAGAGAACTTACGGTCCAAAGTGATTGTTCTTAAACTTCATTTGGCATAAAAATCTCCTGTGGAGCTTGTAAACAACCAGATACCCAAGCCCTGTAACTCAGAAAGTATGATTTAATTGGTGTAGAGTGGGGCCCAAGAGCTTGCATTTTAAATAAGCATTCCCACTTCCTTCAGAGAACTGATGTAGGAACCCCGTGGATATTTTAAAAACACTGTGAAAGAGGTATTTTACTTAAGTCCACATCTTTCCCTTTCAGGTATACAGTCTGCAAACCAGTGAAAGTAGGCAAAACATGGCCTGTCTCTTTGCTTTGCCTAAATAAAATGTTATACTTATGTTGTATTTGTGTTGCTTATATCTACCAAGAAGGACAAATTGCTTTTACTCTTCTCTCCTCAGTCATAGGAATGAGCATTATGTGTCTTGATTTTAGAGATAGAGAAGAAATTAAAAACTGTAACTCAAACCTGCCACACATTCCATTGCAAGTTGATAGCAGGTTCAAGTCTCTAGCAAGTAGACTCACCACTTGTAATATAACAAGAGCATTTCTTTCATATTCAGAAAATACAATGGCCTTCTCAACTCCTATATGCTCTGATTACTCAATGATGCACAAATAAGAAAAAACTTGATCTCATCAGGTTCACCAAGCCATGGGTGCCGCCCAAGAATCTGAAATTTTCAAAAGGTCTCCATATAATGATGCTGCTGGGAACCACTGTTATGAGGAACGAATATTCAGAAGGTACAGACAAGGATGAAGTGAATCTCCTCACCTCATCCCATCACCCTGTTCAATTTGAGTCCATTGAAGCTTGTGCACCTCTGGCTCCTACCCCCAAACTTTTCTTCTCTTGTTCACATTTCCTTTAGCAAAAATATTCAGGGTACAATTTCAGTCACAATTGCTTTCTTTCTGCATGTGGTTGTATAAGTTTGTTCATCTCCAGAGTGAAGCCTGCAGAGTCTTTGGTGTGTTCAAATTACTCTGTTATTAAGGGGCCTACTTGGGAATACTGAAAATTATAGGTAATATAAATATATATTAAATAGATATTATATATTATGTTTAATTATATAAAATTACACATATAAGATATATATACATAAAACAGTTGCACATTTCAAAAATTTGCCATAATTTCTTCTAACTCTACCTATTACCTTCAATTTCCAATATTACATGACACCTATATCAAAATCATTTTTAGCCCTGGCTGGTGTGACTCAGTTGGTTGGAGTGTCATCCCATTACCAAAAGGTTGCAGGTTCAATTCCCAGTCAGGGCACATACCTAGGTGATGGGTTCAATCCCCAGTCCAGACAAGTATGGAAGGCAACTAATTGATGTCCCTCTCTCTCTCTCTCTCTCTCTCTCATCTCTTTATCTCTCTGTCTCTGTCTCTCTCTCCCTCCCTCCATTCCTATCTCTCTGAAAGCAATGAAAAAAATAAATGTCCTCAGTTGGGGATTAAAAATTTTTTTTCTAAAGGAAACTCTAAGGATTTTATTTGCTAGCTCTGAGTCAGAGAAATGCTTTAAAGATGGCCACGTCAAAGTCATGTCAGGTATCCAAAATCTCTGGAGAAAGGCAATATCCTAGTCTACATAATCTCAACCTGCAGGACTGGTTCACAGTAAAACCATGAAGAACACTGATATTCAACAGGGCTCCAGTTTCTCCTCTTTCTTTCAGTTCTACAAATATTTTCTTGCTAATTACTTCTTCAGTCTAACTTCAACATCAGTATCCTCAGCTCTGAAGAAGTAAGTTTTCTTCAATCCTTAAATACTTCTTAAATTTTTTTTCTAAAGCATATAAGTCCACTTTGAGGAGAATTGGAAAGTTCTTGATGTGGTGTAACAAGTGAGGTTTTGGGGTATACAGACCTTCATTTGAGCCCTGCTCTTCCTCTTATTAGCTATTTGACCTTGGACAACTTGTACGGCCTCTCTGAGCCTCAGTTTCCTCAGCTATATAATGAAGTTAATAATAGTGTTTCCCTGAAAGGTATGTTGTAATGAGTAAATACAAGAAGGCACACAAAATACTTAGCACAGCCTGGCTCCATAATAAGCATTCATTAGAGTTTAAATTTTATTGTTAATTATTATTATTAGTCTTGGGAACATTCATATTTTATAGATATTGGAACTTTTAGAAAAAGAAATAAAACTCCTTATTAGGAACAGCAGCACGCACATGGATGATTTGCATGTGTGGTGGGGGTGGGGGGCATACTAAATGTTCTTGCCTGAAAGTATACACTGGCTTTTGAATACATTTATTCATTTAACAATGTCTCATATGTTTTTATTTAGTCATTGTTACCACCCTCTAAGGTAAGTATTATTCTTTCATTTTATAGATTATAAAAATAAGGCTTAATGAAGTTAAATAGTCAATATTCCAGAGCCAATAAATGGCTTGGACTTACACTAAAAGATTTTGATTTTCATGTTAGTTCTATTAAGCTGTGTCTTTGTGGTAATCCTGATTAATATGGAAGAAGCTATGATGCCTTGGTGAAAATGTTGTCACTTGGTATATTTCTTTCATCTGTCACCTGAGGCCCTGCCTACACCTGTACCAATTAAACTGATTAGCTGCCACCCTGCCATGTGAGGCACTGACCACAGGAGACCTAGAGACATTATTTATTTCGATAATATCACCTAGCCAGATCATGGCTAATTATTCTGTCCTCTTCTATTACCTCCTTGCTAGTACATTATCATCATTTGTGCATTACCCAAGCCAGAAATTCCAGTCATTTTTACTTCTTTTCTCTTCTCTCCCATATCCAGTAGACCACTAAATCTTATACATTCTTCCTTGAAAATGTCTTAAATGTATCTCCCCAACCCTATACCCACTGCCATTTCCCATAGTCAGTTTGCATCATTTGATCTCCTTGACAAATTCTAGCACTAGCCCATTTAAAACACATCACAAATTATTTTTCAGAATTTGAAGCTTTTATTTTGTGGCTTCTTTGCTTAAAAAACTTAAATCCATCACCCTGCCTTGGAAATAAATAAATAAATTCAGACTTTGTATTATGGTATTAATATCCTTTCCCAGTCTCCTTCCCAACTTGACCACTCTGGCTCCCTGACATTCACTCAACTCTTAATGGCCCCAAATCACCTAAGAAGAGCAGATACAGAATAAAAAAGAAAAGAATAAATGGTCCAATTCTAGAACCACCAACATTTTAATGTCAGTTGAAAAAAGAGTAGCCAATTGTAGGGTACATGGAGGCAGTCTGGCTTCCTCACCCAGGTGTCTGGGTAAATAAGGGGAGCAGCATCCCCATAGCCTGGGAGGGGCCTGATAACCAGTGTTCTCATAGCCTTGAGACTGGGTCCAATAAACTGTTCCATAACATGAAGTGGGCTCGCATGCACAGAATTATGTTATGTTATGTAATTTCTGCCATCATGCCAGCTTTGTTTCCCTCTAAACAGGTAGGGACTCCCTGCTGGGGGTGATGATGATAGGAGAAACATACAAGGGGACAGGTGCCATGATGGGTGACATGCTGGGGAGCAAGAGACATGACGTGAGACATGCAGATAAACACGCAGCTTGCAGCATGTGTGGCTCACCCATCCATGAATAAAGGCATGTCAGACATCCCAATGGCTCTGTGGATATTCTTCTGTCTGCATGAATACCATGGACCTGCCTGGCCTTGAATGGTCGCAACACAACAGCCAATGGGATTAACACAGAGCAATCTCAGAGATAAAAGTTCCAGAATTAGTTAAGCAAAGATGTGGAAGGGGTTTTTAAATGAGCTCTAAGCATAACTGAAAAGTTCTTGGTAGCATAGCAGGAGCTTCAGAGGGAACAAAGGAGCAGAGAATGGGAAGAGAATGCATCATAAAGGGGAGAGGCTGACTTGCATGAAAGCATCAAAGTGTGCAGCTCAGCAGATCTCTTGAGAAGAAAAGGAACAAAAGAAATATGTCTCGATGCCATCTCACTATTAAAGGCTGGCTGCAGTCTAATAAGATTTCCACATATAAATTGTCCTTAAATGGTGATTCATTCATTCAGAAAGTACTTCCTGGGTGCCTAAAGTAAGTGAGGAACTCAGATAAGCAATAGTGACCCAGAGAGTAATAAATAAAGTGAAAAAAAATTAAATCCCCATCTTTGTCCTCAAAAGCCTATAATCCCATATTTGAGAATGACAAACAGCCATAAAATAGTGTAAATAAAACAGCAATGAAGGTAAACACAGAAAGTTGAGGGGTAGACAGAATCCTGAGAGATACAAGAAGTTTTCTTCTCATGAAAAATGATGTGCAGCTAATTTTGGAAACCTTTGCCTTAATCCAACTTCTGAGTTTTAGAATTTGCCTGTCTCACATGTCATAAATATTACACTTCATAAGTATTGTTTGAGATTAAACTTTGTTGAATGTATGAGATTACAATAACCCAAGTACCCCAAATTTAATGGTTCTAAACCACATCTGCCATTGCAGTAGGACATCAGCCCCTCACCTACCTCCTCTGACCCTCTCCAGGGACTGTCAGGGCTCCTCTGTCAGTCTGGGCTCCTGCCTTTTCTTTGGACATCTGCATTCTGGGTTCACTGATCTCCACTGCACCTAATGACCACTGATTGCACTTCTGCTGATTTCCTCCTCTGTTTCTGAGACTTCTGACCTCTCCAGTGAATCTGTAATGACTCTACTAGCCTTGGGGTGGTGGAATGGGGATGGAGCCAGAGGCTGTCCTCCTCTATTAGAAATATGGAGTGCCCCCTTTTCTTCAATCCCCACCACCTAGCTGAGTCCAGGCTATGCCTTTCAATAGGACTTTGCCAAAATTCCCGGTTGGCAGAAGTAAATCCCAGCAATGAAGTTACCTCTGAATGTTTCCAGATGCGGCTGCTCTCAGAGCTCAAGGGTCAGGTGCTCAGTCACAAGTTCCTATATTGGTCCTTGACTAGCTATATGGCTTCCTGACTCATTCCAAGCCATTCTCTGAGGCAGAGATTGGCATAACTCCATCACCAGGAATCTGTTCAAATCTACAGTCCTAGTATTCTGCTGCCAACAGACATAGGCCCAGAGAGAAGAAGCTGGATATTGGTGAGATGTTAAATTCTACTTGTCCAAATCTCATAACTTATTCAAAAGTCAGTGACTTACGAAGGTGATTGCCAATGGAAATAATCGCTTCCTATAAATGAAATATGACTTCCTATTGACCAGGATATGACCCTGCTTTCAAGTCTCAACATAGCAATACTTCAGTAAGGGTGACAATGATAATAATGACAACTGTTTATATTGCGCTGTCAGGTACTGTTCTAAGTACTTATGTGATAAATTCATCTAAAACTTAAGACACTCTTATGAGATATGTACAATTATTTTCCCCATTTTATAGACAAGGAAACTAAGGTACAAAGTTGCTAAGTAATTTGTCAAAGATCATGCAGCTGTTAAATGGCAGAGCTGGTATTTGAGTCCAGGCCATCTGTTTCCTAAGCTCTTATTGCTACCTAGTACCTCATATAGGTTTATGTCCAAGAGAAGTAAATTGCTTAAACTCTGAGTCATTCAGAGTGTTTTTTTAATTGTGATTTAATTTATATACCTTATATTTCACTCACTTGAAGGTTGTGGTCCAGTGAATTTGTATATATTCTCTGTGTTGCACAACTATCACCATAATTCAGTTCTAGAATTTTCATTACCCTTAAAAATCTCATATCCATTAGCAGTAATCCCCCATTTCTGATCCCCTCCCCCTGCACTCCCTGGAAACCACTATCTCCACTCTGTCTCTATAGGTTTGCTCATTCTGAACATCTCACATAAATGAAAACATAGGGCTTATTTCTCTTAGCATAGTGTTTTCAAGGTTCATCCATGTTGTAGTGTGTATTAGAAATCCATTTCTAATATGAGATATGTACAATTTTATTAAAGATTACTATTAAGAAATGAACATTTGCAATTCATTTTGATGAAAGGCAACACTCTCTGAACCCCAACTAAGCTAAATATTACCCCCAAACAGAATCCCATTCTTTTAACTAGTAGGCCTATCTTAAAAATTGTACTCTATTGTTATATTTTGAAAAACTTATTATTTTTTTATTGCCAATACATTGTATAAAATGGCTATACCACACTTTGTTTATTAATTTATTAGCTGATAAATATTTGAATTGTTTCTGCTTTTGGACTATTATGAATAGTCCAAGTATGAAACTTCATGTATAAGATCTCATGTGGTGCATTTTTTTTGCTGTGTTTTCATTTGTCTTTGGTATATATCTAGTAGTGGAATTACTGGCAACTCTTTTTATCACTTTTAAATTACTCAAAATATAGGTCATCAAGAGTACAATCTAGATGGAATTTCCACTGGTGTGCTATAATTAACCTCCTTGAAATTGTTTTTACTGTGAGAAGGGAAAATCCAACCTGAAATTCTTCTTATGCTTCTAGGACTCAGCTCAGCTTCTTGAGGATCCAAGAACATACACATACGCATTTACACATACACACATTCACCAGAAATATAAGCAAGAATTTATAGGCAAGATGTAGGCTAAATTTCTATAGAGAAAATTGACATCCTCCTGACCCCATCCCGACCTAACCACACAGCAGCCTCATTTGAAGCAACATTTTTGTGACCCAGACCCGCATCATAATTCACATCACCGAACTGAACCATTGTTTTTTTATCACTGACAAGATCTGCTTCCTTCACAGATTTTTCTTTTCTTTTTTAAGAACAACACATAGCTTCTTGTTTTGCATTTCTGTAACTGCAGTTACTCAGGTGGCTTTTGTAGACTAAGGGACCAGTTTTCCTTAAAGCACCAATTTCCTCCTTATAAGACAGAAAATTACTTCAACTCTTAATTCTCTCAAGGTTTAGAAAAAAATCATAGCTTCAATTTTAAACTTGAACATAATGCAAAAATGCCAAAACAAACAAATTTTGCTGAATGAACTTAAAGTCAAATGTAGTACACCAAAGAACTAAAAATTCACTGAAAGGATTCAATAAAAATTGGCATTTGTAAAAGCCTAACAAAAAATTTCACATGTGATTAAATGATTCCAGGCACCCCCAAACCACTTTCCAGCTTTTTTGTTCCACTATTTCACATCAGGGATTTTGCCTTTGGGACCACGTCCTACCTTACCTCTTTTCAGCTTCCTTCACAAAGCCCCTTCCACATAAAACATGCTCACCTAGCTATTTGAAGTGCAAAGTCAATGAAAAAAACAATCTCTCAGTCCCTGTTAGCTGTGGCCCAGTGCCCTCCTGCAAGATTAAGTTTGGGTTCTCTCCTCACAGCCACGCACGTGGCCCACGTTGGCTCCCTGAAATTCTGGTTAATAAGCATCTCTTCCCCTCAGAGACTCTCCTTTGGATTGAAAAATACGAGTTTGAAAATACAGTGGACCTTTAAGGCACTATTTTGCCTGAAGGTAGAGAGAATACTAGAGAAAAATAGATAAAAATTTCCCTCACAGAAATAATTTCTAAATACAGGCTGTCTGTGACATGTGATCCAAAGCTGCAGCCTCGAATTTCTTCTGATGTTGGGGATTTATCTGAATTTAACTCATCCAACCAGTTTGGACTAAGCTTCATCTTGAGCTGTTACCACTTCTTTCCATCTTTTCAGTGGGGTGACTGACCTCTCTCCTGGAACCTACCAGTTCTGGACAGTCCACAATGAATATCTTTCCCAACCAAAACCTCTCAGAAATTCCTGGGTGGAGCAGAACCCTCTGCAGAATCAAGAGACCAATGGTTCTCTGGTTGCTGGACCTATTTTTGATGTCTCTCCTTGTCAACTTGGCTTCCTGACCCACCTCTGAGTCTGCTTCTTGGTGGGCTCCTCCCACTTGCTTGTCTGCCTGGATTCTGGTTTTGATCCCTTTAACTCACAAGCTGTCCTCATGCACTGCCCTTCCTTTCTGGTAGGGGACGTCCAGTCTCCCTCATCGCCCACTGCTGGCTGTGTCTGTTTCCATCCCCCTGTAGAATCATCATTGCTCTTTTGGTCCATTCACTGTCTCATGAGTTCTGTCTTCCTCTCCTGGTTCAAATATTCTGCTTTCTATCTCATGCTCTGCTGCTGCTGCTAACGATGCCAGCATGACCTAGAATATTTACCCAGATTTTATCAAGTGTCCGACCTCTGCTCTGCATTAAACGACACTTGCCCATGATGAATTTTACTGTATTCCCTTTTCATTTCCAAAAAATCCATATTGGGGGGAGAGAGAGAGAGAATCAGAGGCAGCATTTTAAAGTGATGATTTGAAAATTGTCAGTGAATATGTGTAATGAATCATTTGATTAAAAAGATTGAGCTTCTCTAAATCTAGCATAACTTAAATTCACTGAATTAAGTAAATTCAAATACTATTTTTAAAAGGGAAATATCCAAAGGAGGCTAGAAGAAGAATAATTTGTCTATCATTGCCTAACATTTTAATATGAATAATGAATTGACTGATTTTGAAGGCATTAGCAAGCCCAGTTGTACATATAAGGTAGAATCAGAGGTTCTATCAGACAAAGAATTGGAAATGAGGCACTTACTCCATTTTGTTGAACAGAACTGCCCAATCCAGATGTTAAACCTAATAGAGAATTTGGGTTTCACAATTAGTTTCATTAGTCAAGTATGTTTACCATCATAAAATGTAATGGCTAAGGTTTCTTTATGTGCCAAGAATTGTGTTAAAGCTTTACATGCATTTCCTGATTTAATCCAAGAATAGCTTTATTACATAGTTGTTGTTGTTGTTGTTGTTGTTGTTGTTATTATTATTATTATGGCCATTGTAGTGATAGAAATGCTGGTGCCGGATTAATTAATTATCTCCCTCAATGTTACACAGCTGTTAAAAGCTAGATTATTGTTTTAGTGATTCCAGTGTAGGCAATCTGAGTCCAAAGCCAGTGCAATTAACCACGAAGTGCATCAGCGCGGAATTCTTGATGGTTCTTTCCTTTTATTCTTCATATTCCTACACTGTGTGCTCTGCCTTAACTTGAAAGCAGACAATGGTGTTTATTCATTTGGTCTGTGCTGCTTATGTCAATGGAGGGAGCAAAAGGTTAGGTCAGTGAGCGTGTTATTTAAAAATAATATGGTAAAAATGTCTTTTCCCAAAATATTTATGCCTTAGAACCTGAACTGACTACCAGCACTGGGAGGAAAACAAAACAAAACAAAGTAAAAACCCAAGTTACCTGCACATTTTTCCAGACTTTCTAAGAAACTTATCCTGGCTAATATTCATAAGCAACAATGTAGGCAATGAAAAAATTATAATTTTTAATAATACTTCTTAGCATGCATCATAATAACTACAATCTGCTTGGTATACATGTTTACTAAATATGTTTGTTATATGTTTAGTGTATTTTTCTTAAATTGAATAGCCCATAGTAGTTATTCTCTTTCCTTTGACAGTTTATAACAAATATTCTTGTCCATCTGATTTCATCTTTTCTTTTACTATTTCTCCTTTACATAATCTTACCCATCTGTCTCTTAGACACCACCTAGTACCCTCGTTGTGTTTTCTCAGCATTCCTTTCCTCTGTGTACTTTTAAGGTTAAACACATTCTCTTTCTCCATTTCTTTTTCTTTGGGTCTATTCTCAATATAAATTCAGCAGTTGATTGGACTCAATTATTTAAAGAAAAAATCAATCCCATTCTAAACTCTACTTTTTAATTAAATTCAACTGTAAATTTCCCCTCCATTTTCTCTGCTTACCTGTTGCACTAACCTTATGGTTTTGTTATCTGGCGCTCCCTCTTATTAATTACCTCCCTGTAATTTACCATTTTTACACAGAGCCTTTGTTCACTGGTCCTTGAGTGTCTAGGCCAGCCTATCTTGGTAGTTAGTCCATCTATACCCAAGCTGCCTTGTCCATGGGAGACTCCAGTAGCCATGTCTGTCTGTCCCTCTAGCCATCTTTTTATAGATTGAATTTATTGGGGTGACATTGGTTAATAAAGTTACATAGGTTTCAGTTATGCAATTGTATAATACATCCCTCTAGCATTCTTACATGCTGTCCCTAAGTGCTGCTCCCATCCTAGCTGACCATTTTTCTCTAGTTGCTCCCTTCCCCTATTTTCCAGAGAACACTGACAGATGATATCCATTTACAGTTCCTCTACGCTGTCTCCGCAGATCACATGCATGACCTGTTTCAGAACATTCAAGGGATGGAGAATGGCTTTTGGATGTGGCTGCCCATGGAGGACCATATGCCTGACATAAATCCAGAGGAAAAGGTCCTGACCCTTCATCCCTTGTCTGCTTCTCTCAGACTTTATATTAACATAAAACAATTTGTTTCAATCTATTACTCTGCCACTGAATTGATGTATACAATTATGTGGCTCTTCTATATTTCAAGACTCAGGGTTAAATTTTATGTGCAAAAAGGTAAGTTATTTTGAAGAGCTGATACTCATGCCAAAAATTATATTGTAAAGTCACTTTTCTATTAGGTTGCTTTTTCTGTATAATGCATATAGAAGGACTGGAATGAAAAGATTTGAGCAAGTTCAGTGTCCATCATAGGCACTACCAGTGGTTTGCAACCTGCCCACACCAGTATCTCCAGGGGGACAGTGGATTTCAGCTGCAGTATCACTAACCTGTTGCCAAGGAAACAAGAAAGGGCAAAAAAAAATCCCTCAATGACATTCAATTTCAAGGCATTCAAGATACCCCTGAAAGGAATTTCAACAGTCTTCTGAAGAAAGTGGAAACAGACTAATTATAAATTCTAAGCCATCTCCTGTTATACTAGGTTATGCTGTCTTTTTAGATCGCAGTCTTTTAGTCACTCTCGGTTTCTCTAGACACATATTCCAGGTGTCAGAATAGCATGAGTGCTTTCCTGCAGGGAGGAAGATGCAAGGGCAGAAAAGAGCAAAAGAGGCAGAAGCTAGGGGAAAAGTGGGTAGTAGTGAAGTGGTTAAAACACACTTCCAAGGCAAGTGAACTCGTGAGTCCTAACCATGTATAGCTGGCATAAATTTCAGTCTACATTTGTCAGATTTAAAATCTATTCATGTGTATTTGTTACAGGGCAAGTTAACAAATTATATGCACATGCATATGATAGAAAATGTGAAATTTGCTTCAGTATTTTGTTTTCGATTTTACATTTAGATACAAAATATGCAAGGCAGGACTTCTGAGTAACCATTTTGCATGAAAAAGTTTTTCTCCCCCAATATGCAGAAAACAGTGTATGTAATTCATAAGTTTCATTAGTGCTTATTTCTTTCAAGTGTATAAAAATTCAGCTATAATAACATTTGAGAACATATAAGTAATCACATGTAAGAGTGTGAACATGTGTAAGAAGAGTGTGGACATGTCTAAGAGTGTGAGGACATTGATGAATCTGTCATCAAATTATA
This sequence comes from Phyllostomus hastatus, assembly GCF_019186645.2. Classification (NCBI taxonomy): domain Eukaryota; kingdom Metazoa; phylum Chordata; class Mammalia; order Chiroptera; family Phyllostomidae; genus Phyllostomus; species Phyllostomus hastatus. The sequence goes on along the minus strand of NW_025333977.1, from coordinate 83,364,225 downwards.
AATTACCTGAAGGCAGCAGCTGATCCTGGTTGTTTCATGACTAGAAGGATGTAAGTCATGATATATATCTTTTGAATGAAATTAGCATTATGATACTTCCCAACCTGTCCCACTTTTATCCTAACTCCTGGAAAGGACTTTAAAGGTTTTATGCAATTCTGTAAGTCATGATCCAATAGCACTCTGAACTTACAAAATATGGCAGAGTCTGGTTAACTAACAATCAAATGACACCTCTGTTCCTGAGCATAGAACATGACTACATTTCCCAGCTTCTCTTGTAGTGAGTATGGCCATTTAACTGAGTTATGGCCTGTGGATTATGAGCAGAAGTGATATCCATGCCTCTTCCAACTATGTCTCCTTCTGCAGGTAACTGCTAGACCAAGTAGACAGAGTAGCCTAGGAGGAGGAAGGAACTTGGGCCCTAAATCATCCCCTGGAAAAGAATTCACACACTATCCAGTCACTCATTTCAGACTTCATATCAATGAGAAATGTTTATTATATTTGAACCATTATGCATTTTTTAAAATAGAGCAGCTAGAATTAACTTAATTATACATTTCTCTTATAGGTATTACCATATTGTATTGTAACTGTCAGTCTCTCTCACTTAGGATTTTTTTTAACAGAATTTAAATTTTATTCTTTTGGAATGCGAGTTTTCCAAAGGTATTTAATTTTTTCTTTTGCCACAATGGGCATATTACAGTGACTGACACACAGTTGGAGACCAAATTTGCTATGTGAATTAGTAAATGAAGATTGTATTATTATTTAGTCATTTGTTCAATATACAGAGTACCTGTCGTAAGTATAATTGCATTCTCATGCCCCATAAATAGGAGAGGTAGAGAAAGAATGGAACGAAGGTAATTATGCTTAGACTTTAGTTTTTTTCCTTGGTGCACAAATGGTAATGGGGAAGGGGATGAGGAGAGATACTAACTGTTCCATTGGCCTCTTTACCTTCATTCAAAGGGCATGTGTGACCTTTCCTTGACAGATTTGATTTCTATCAGAGATTTCATTCTACAGAATGAAAAGGGGTGAAGACAAGGGTGTTAAAAGTGAATAGAGACTTCAGTGAAAGTGATTGGGCACCAAGCACAACTGAATGGAAAATTATAACCTAAATAAAGCAATTAAGGAGGAAAATACATATGTATACATACATTATATGTAGCTGTATATGGCTATATAATCTACTTTTTATTTGGACTTACTTCTTATGTAGTACTGTGCTAGGTTTAACATACATTGTCCATAATCTTTGCAAAAATTCCTATAAAGTAGGAGCTATTATCTTTATTTTACTGACCAGGAAGTTAAAGCTCAAAGAGAATAGGTGAATCATGTGATGATTTGAATTCGTTCATCTGGTTTCAGTGCTCATTTTTTTCCCACTTCATCACACTGAGTGAAGAAATGTACTTAGGAAGATTTTGTGACAAAATATTTCAAAACAGAATTATCCCAGAAAGTTCAGGACTCTGGTTGTTGTAGGCCCTTTGTGAGACTTTGTAAACAACTATGAGACAGACAAGTGTCTTGATTTCTGACCCTATGAAAGGCATTCATGTTGGGTATATGAAATTTCTTCAGACAATGGCATGGAAGAATAAGCAACACTGCCTGAGGATCATCATACACTTACTGAAACAGAGACAGAAATAAAATTATTTGTTCTCTTTCCATTAAAGGAAGTGAGGACCACGATGGCAAATCTTCAGGTCTTCTGACCTTGAAATGTCTGTCTTTCCACTAGACTGGCCCTTCCTGCTCCTGGAGATGTGGGTTGGACATCTTCAGGGCCCCTAGATACAAAGGGGCTATTGTATTGGCCTTTTTATATCCCTTTGGGATGATCTCTTAAACTATAACCTGGTTACAAGCATCGCAGTTACTAATAGACCTAAAGGCATATATTCATTTTTTAAAAGATTTTATTTATTTACTTTTTAGAGACAGGGGAAGGAAGGGAAAAAGAGAGTGAGAGAAACATCAATGTGTGAGTGATACATCAATGGATTACCTCTCACACACCCCCAACTGGGGACCTGGCCCACAACATAGGCACATGCCTTGTTTAGGAATGGAATTGGCAACCTTGGTTCATGGGTCAATGCCCAATCCACTGAACCACACCAGCCAGGGCCCAAGTGTATATATTCTTATTTTAAAAAAACTTAATGACCCCTACATTTCCAAATCTAGCTTTATTTGTTTTTCATTTATTTTCTAAACCATCCATTAAAAAATGCTTATTTCCTGAAGTCCACCATGAATATTCCTTGTATTTTTCAACAGCCATCCAGGTCTCATCCTGAAACCTAATCCAAACAGTTCTTTAAATACTATACTTTTCCTCTTCTAATTGCAATTGCAATGCCCCATACTAATATGGGGCTTTCCTAATTTATTTTTTATTGTTGTTTAGTTAACAGTTGTCCTGCCTTTTTCCCCCATTGCTCTTGACCCTGCCCCACCCCCCATCAACCCCCACCCTTGTCTGTGTCCATGAGTCCTCTATTCATGTTCTTTGTCTTGCCTCTTCCTCTTCTCTCCCCCATCACCCCCACCCCCATCCCCTCTGGTCACTGTCAGTTTGTTCTTTATTTCCATATTTCTGGTTCTATTTTGCCCATTTGTTCAATTCATTATGTTCCACTTATAGGTGAGATCATATGGCATTTATCTTTCACCACCTGGCTTATTTCACTTAGCATAATGCTCTCCAGTTCCATCCATGCTGTTGCAAAGGGTAGGAGCTCCTTCTTTCTGTCTGCTGTGTAGCATTCCATTGTGTAAATGTACCATAGTTTTTTGATCTATTCATTTCCTGATGGACACCTAGGCTGTTTTCAGCACTTGGCTATTGTGAATAATGCTGCTGTGAACATTGAGATGCATAGGTTCTTTTGAATTGGTGATTCAGGATTCTTAGCATATAATCCAAGCAGTGGAATCACTGGATCAAAAGGCAGTTCCATTTTTAGTTTTCTGAGGAAATTCCATACTGTTTTCTACAGTTGCCACACCAGTCTGCATTCTCACCAATGGTGTAGTAGGGTTCTATGTTCTCCACAACCTTTCCAGCGCTTGTTGTCTGTTGACTTATTAATAATGGCCATTCTGACTGATGTGAAGTGATATCTCATTGTGATTTTAATTTGCATATCTCTAATGGCAGGTGATGTTGAACATATTTTCATGTGTCTTTGGGTTCTTTGTATGTCCTCCTTGGAGAAGTAAGTGTCTGTTTAGATCCTTTGCCCATTTTTTAATTGGACTATTTGTCTTACTGGTATGGAGTCATGTGAGTTCTTTACATATTTTGGTGGTCAAAATGCCCAAGGTATCATTGGCAGTAATGTTTTCCCACATAGTCAGTTCCCTTTCCATTTTGTTGATGTTTTCTTTAGCCATGCAGAAGTTTGTTAATTTGATGCAGTCCCATTTATTTATTCTTTTCTTTATACCCCTTGCCCTAGGAGATACATCAGTGAAAATATTGCTACATGGGATATTTTAGATGTTCATGCCTATGTTCTCCTCTACGACTTTTATGGTGTCACAACTTATATTTAAGTCTTTTATCCATCTTGAATTTATTTGGTGTATGAGGTAAGTCAGTGGTCTAGTCTCATTTTTTGCATGTATTTGTACAGCTCTCCCAAAACCATTTATTGAAGAGATTAATTTTACTCTATTTTATGCTCCTGCCCTCTTTGTCAAATATTAGCTGACCATATTGACGTGGGTTTATTTTTGGGCTCTCTATTCTGTTCCATTGGTCTGTGTCTGTTCTTATGCCAGTACTAGACTGTTCCATTCATAATTTACATCACATACTTCATTATATTTGTATTATTCTCCAATTGTTTTTCATATGTAAATCTTGTTGGTTTAATTATGTTAAGAGATAGGAATGTGTCTTACTACTATTTATGAAGTCCTTGAGGGTAGGAACTACACCTTTATAAACCATTGTAGCTCTTATAGCACTTGTGTATGTCCTAATTGCTCATAAATATTGGGCAAAATTAATTACAGTTCTTTTACAGTCCTGAATTACTTGATATAGTGCTGGGCTGGAAACCCCTATACATACACTGGCATGGTCTGAATTATTTATAGACATGTCTCTATCTCCTGGCACAGGAATGGCCCATACAAGGTACCTGAAGAATGCATGTTGAGTAAATGAATGATTGTTATTAATGTATTTTCCATGATTTCCTGTATTCTTCTTTTATTCTTCCCTACCTACAAAGGAAATCACATAGATCAAAGCTTCTCAGATTCAAATGTGCATGTGAATAACCTGGATATTCTGAGCAAATGCAGGTTTTGTTTCAGTATATCTGGGGTTGGAATCTCTAACTGGATCCCAGGTGTTGCCAGGAAGTCTACAGATTACATTTTTAGATTATATTTTCTGTAGGCTACTGCTTATATTTTCAGCAGCATTTACAGACATGCTCATAAAAGATGCAGAGTTTCTGTATTTGAATTGAACCTTGCCACTGAACATCAGCATGTCTTTCATACAATGTGTTTAAAGATCCTTAATCTTGGTAAAGAGGTCCTGGTGCACTAAATCTGTATGCACCAACATGAGTGCTGTACAGTTATTAACACAACAGCACCAATATCCAATCATCTAGATCTGCTAAATAAGTATTGATCAAATCTAATTTTCTTTCAGTATTAAGTCTGATGAGAGAGTCTGCTACTTAAAGATCAAACTAATGGGGTTGTCAGAAAGTTTTTATGTATGACAAAGAAGCAATAACATTAATGTCAGGAGGAACAAAGATTTCTGGCTATTGAAAAATAATTTTTAAAAAACCCAAACACCTTTTAAAGGTGCTGTGTGACAGTTTAGATCTTTATTTATTATTGAATTTGTTTTCATGCTATTACCAAAGAATGTAAAATCAGCTGAATAGAGTCAAAGTTTTTGGATCAAAGACAAATTGAATGTAACATTTATCTATAATTATGCTATAGAATAGATACCATTTAAAAACATACCTTGTTTCTCCCATATTTTATTTATATATAAAGGTCTATAACCCACCATACCCAGTATTTAGCAGAGTATATTAGCTGTCACTTGACCACCTCTTACATTTTCTCATAAAATAGTCTTTTGCGATTAAGGTCACTGTGTATACACTAAATATTTAAAAATGCTAACTGGCAAGCTCTGTGCTATGCAATCCATGGGTAAGGTAGATAATAATAGGTTTTGCTGATAATTAAGCAGTGTTGTGCTATAGTCAAAAGTCTAAGGGCTTAATTCAGTCATGAAAGAAACTGATTTTTCATTTGTTGTTATTGCAATAGATGCCATCATAATTATCATTATTGCTACTATTCTTTAGAAAGGCATCCATTTTAGGAGCCCTGAGTACATTTACAGAATGCATAATCAAATTTACTCTACCCATTTGCACACATCATAGAGCATTTTGTATCTACTCAGGTAATGCTTTGATATTGAACCTCATGCATGCAACTTTACACCATGTCTGAAATGTAAATGTGCCATCACCATGACTGAACAGAGAGAGCTTAGTGGATAATGAAGCAGAAAAGATGTTAGGAGATGATACAAATTAAATAGATCAGCTCAGTTTTTCTCTCATACTTCTTATCTCTGTCCCTAATCTTCTCTCTGGTCTTGATCTTCCCAAAATTCCCTTTCCTCATTATATTTCCCACTAATGAGTTGAAATATAAGCAAAGAAATCATAGAGGACAGGTGAAAAGAGTGTTGGATATTAGGAGAGGTGATGCCAAAAAAAAAATTAAGCAAGAGGCAGAGAAACTAAGAGTCGAAGAGAGGGACATCTTGCCCCTGGAGAAGCAGGGTAGGGGGAAGAAAGAAGCCTGGATAAGGAGAAGAAATAAAGCCTGACTTAGTATTCCTCAAAAGTTTCAAGACAGATTTGGACTTACAAAAACAAAAACAAAATGGCAGTTTTTATTCTCTTCCACCCACTTTAACCCCAAAACAAAGGGTTTTTTTTTTAGAGATTTTAGTGCTTGAATTACTGCCATTATCCTCCACACTATTCTTGTTATAATTCTTGACAAGTTTAATATCTATATAGACAATCCTTCTAATTCCCTCATATCCATTTTTCTTCTTTAAAAAAAATTTATTGTATTTTCTTTCCATTTATCCCCTCATATACCCCTCCTTACCACAATTACCACACTGCTGTTGCCATGTCCATGAGTTATTTCTCTTTTTTGCTCAATCCCTCCACCCCTAAACACCACCCCATAACTGTCATCCTACTTTCTATGAATCTGTTTCTAGTTTGTTTGTTAGTTCAGTTTGTTCATTAGATGCCACATATGAGTGAAATCATATAGTGTTTGTCTTGCCCTGACTGGTTCATTTAACTTAGGATAATGTTCTCCAGGTTCATCCATGCTGATGTAAAGGGTAAAATTTTCTTCTTTTTTATGGTGAAGTAGTATTTCATTGTGTAAATGTCCCATAGTTGTTTTATCTACTCATCTATTGATGGACACTTGGGCTGCTTCTATATCTTGGTGATTGTAAATAATGCTGCAATGAACATAGGGGTGCTCATGTTCTTTTGAATTAGTTTTGGGTTCTCTCATATATATTTCCAGAAGTGGGATTGCTGGATCGAAAGGCCAACCCATTTTTAAAATTTTCAGGTATCTCCATATTGCTTTCCACAGTGGCTGCACCAACCTGCATTCCCACCAACAGTGCAAAAGAGCTCCTCTTTCTCCATATCCTCACCAGCACTTGTTTGTTGATTTATGGATGGTAGCCATTCTGACAGGTGTGAGGTGATATCTCATTGTGGTTTTAATTGCACTTCTCTGATGATTAGTAACATTGAGCATCTTTTTATATGTCCGCTAGCCATCTGTATGTCTTCTTTGGGCAAATGACCCCCTTTTATCTCACTCTCAGATCCCTGTCACTATCACTTACCTTTTTGCAGCTGAATACCACTAGAACCCTCACTACAACACTCCTTGCCTGTCACTAGATCATGCCACTGTTTTACTTTCTCTTACTGCTCTTGAGCCCATACTGCCCTCCTTATACAGCTTAAATCCCATATGTAGTCCATCATTAAAAGACATACACTTGCATGTATCCACAAGTCTTTTGCCATTCTCTTTTATTGTCATGACAGCAGCGTAACAAAATTGCATTGCTGATTAATTCTAACTCTCTTTCTGCTCATCCGTGCTCCTGCAGCTGAATATCACTGGGAACACACACACACACACACACACACACACACACACACACACACAAATTCTTAATCAAATGCCCTTAAGGAAGCCTGTAAAGCTGCCTCTATTTCCCCACTCCTTTCACTCTCCAAGATGGTTGTTTCTTCTCTTCCTCAAATCCCTGTCACCATCTCTCCCTTCCTCAATCTCACCTCATGACCTTGCTTCTCAGTTTACTGGGGAAAAATGGAAGTCATCAGAAGAGAACTTCCACAAGCATCTGCCACGCTGTTTAATCAACCTACTAAAATTTGTGCTCATATACTCAGTCTCTTTTTATGTTATTATGGCTCATGTTCCAAAGGTTAACCTTCCATTTTACATTAGCTTCAGCATTTTTACCCTCTTGATATTAGAATAGTGCCATAAGCTTATAAAAATAATCTTGTTCCTCTCATCTTAAAATCAAACAAACAAAACCCCCAAAAACATGTTTCTTGGCTCAAGTTTTCTCTTTAGCTATCTTCTCTTAAAATTCATTCCAGGTAGGTTTTGCCTTTACATAGAAGTCACTCATATCAAGATTGTCAGTGATTTCCATGTTATTTGAATTCCCCCTTGAAATACATTTTTCATTTGGTTAGAACACCATACTTTTCTGATTTTCTCCTAATCTTATTAACCACATATTCTCTACTTCTTTTGCTTTCATCTCACATCACCAAACTCTTAAATTTTCAGAGCCTCCCAGTTTGGGTTTTGGACCTCTTCACTTTTTCATCTACATTCATTCCCCTGTGGGTAATTTCATCTAGTCTCCTGACTTTAAATGCCATCTACATACTGATGATTCCCAAAGTTCAATACCCAGCTTGGACCCCTCCACTGAACCCCAGACTTTTGTATCTATTTTCTTATTCAATATCTCCACTTGGATGTCTAGTGGGCATTTCAAATATAACATGTCCAAAAACCAAATCACAGTCATTTTCCCCAAACTTAAGTACCCACAGAATCTCCATGTCAAAAAATAACAACACCATCCTTCTACTTGCTCAGACTCAAATCCTTAGAGTCACCCACAATTCCTCTTTTTTTAATCCTATAAGTAATACATTAGCAAATCCTTTTGACTCTACCTTTGGAATATATTCAGAATCTGATCATTTCTCACCTCTTTCCACTCTGGTCTATACTCCATTGATTTGTTTTGCATTTCCTCAGTATTTTAATTCTAACTTCCCTGCTTCAGCTTGTTGCTGGCTATGGTCTATTCTTTACACAATATCCAAATAATCATTTAAGAATATAAGTCAGGGGGTTCCAGCCAAGATGGAGGTATAAGTAGAAACCCTTTGCTTCCTTGCACAACCAAAAGGAAGATAACAACCAATCTAAAATCAATAAACAATCTTAAGTGCCATAAAATCAAATGGCATGGAATTCTGACAACCAAGGAATTAAAGAAACAGTCAGCCAGACCAATCAGACTGGTAAGATGGGTGGACAGAGAGAACTGCAGTAAGGTGGCAGACTGTGCAGTTGAGGCTGAAGAGGAAACTGAGATTCAGAGCTGACTGTAGAATACAGGATGGGTTTTCGTGGTAGGAGAAGCTTCCAGTCTCACACAAGAGTTCATTGTGAAGTGGTGCTAGAGCCAAGCAGGTGAGCTGCATTGTTCCCTCTCTGGCCCTTCCCCCACAGGCAGTGCCACAGCACAGCAAGGAGGGTTGCCCTGCCTGGGTGCATACCAAAGGTCCCAACCCCTTACAACATAACAGGTGCACTAAGACAAGGAAGTATGGCCCAAATGAAAGAATACAGCAAAACTCCAGAAATAGAACTAAGTGATGAGGAGATAGCCAACCCATCTAATGGAGATTTTAAAGCCCAGGTAATCAACATGATCACAGAACTGTTTGAGCTTGGTTGAAAAATGAAAGAACAAATGAAAGATACCCAAAATGAAATGAAACAAAATATTCAGGGAACCAGTGGTGACAGGAAGGAAACCAGACTCAAACCAACAACTTGGAACAGAAGGAAGAAATAAACATCCAACTGGAACAGAATGAAGAAACAAGAATTCAAAAAAATGAAGAGAGGCTGAGGATTCTTTGGGACAACCTGAAAAGCTCCAATATCCAAACTATAGGGGCGCCAGAAGGAGAAGAACAAGAGCAAGAAATTGAAAACGTATTTGAACAAATAATAAAGGAAAACTTCCCCAGTCTGGCAAAGGAAATAGTCTTCCAGGAAGTCCAGGAAGTCCAGGAAGCCCAGAGAGTCCCAAAAAAGTTGGACCCAAAGAGGAACACACCAAGGCACATCATCATTAAGTTACCCAAGATTAAATATAAAGAGAGAATCCTGAAAGAAGCAAGATAAAAGAAGATAATTACCTACAAAGGAGTTCCCATAAGACCATCAGCTGATTTCTCAAAAGAAATCTTGCAGGCAACAAGAGGCTGGAAAGAAGTATTCAAAGTCATGAAAGGCAAGAACCTACAACCAATATTACTCTATCCCCCAAAGCTTTCATTTAGAATGGAAGGGCATATAGAGTACTTCCCAGATAAGATCAAGTTAAAGGAGTTCATCGTCACCAAGCCATTATTATATAAAATGTTAAAGGGGCTTATCTAAGAAATTGAAGATCAAATACTATGAACAGTAAAATGGCAACAAATTCACAATTATCAACAAATGAACTTAAAAAAAAAGTAAAACAATGAAAACAAAAACTAAGCAAACCAGTAGAACAGGAACAGAATCAGAGAAATGTACATCACATGGAGGGATTTCATTGGGGAGTCAGAGGGGAGGAATAGCGGTGGAAGGTACAGGGAAGAAGAAGCATAATTGGTAGGCATAAAATAGATGGGGAGAGGTCAACAATGGTATAAGAAACAGAGGCCTCAAAAAACTTATGTGTACAATCCATGGACATGAACTACAGGGGACGGGAATGCTGGAGTGTTGGGGAATGCAGGGGGGAGGGGCGATAAAGGGAGACAATTTGGGAAAACTGTAATAGATAATCAATAAAATATACTTTTAAAAAAGGAAAGAAAAAATAAGAATATAAATCAAATCATATTGATCTCCTTAAAATTTTCCAGTTGCTTATCTTACTAAGGTTATAACTGACAAATTATTGCAAAATATAACTTATTTATTTTTATAAATCAGATTCTGACCCTAAAGGATCTAAGATTTCTCTTCCTTCATTTTTCTTAAGCTCTTCTGTGAAACAGATCTGTTTTTATTTCCTGAAATTGGCTTTTTCATGTTTTTGGTGCTTGGCTCCTTTGTAGTTATTTTGAATACATTTTTTCACTTGGTTTCTTCGTAAGTCCAAAAATGAACAGTTTTAGATTTCTCACAGTTATATATTTCTTGATATCATGGAAATCACTCTATGCCAACCAGAGTAAGGTGGTTTGGGACAGTGAAGGGGAGGAAGATAGGTGGATTGTGTGAGGAAATGTTGAGTAAAGTGATTGGGAGAAGAGAATGCATAGGAAATTTAGAGAACATTTTAGAGGGAGAAATAAATACCTGTATGGATACACACACATGAGGTATAAAATTTTAGGACTAAGAGTTTATTAATCTGACTTTTTTTAATAACAGGTGTTTGCCATGTATTTAGATGTCAAAAGCTATTGCTGCAAATGGCACAAGAGCCAAAAAGACTGCAATATCACATGAATTCATCAGGACTGTCGAATGGAGGAGGCATATGTTCTGAGTACTTGTCGATTACTCAGCTGCTGTTTCCATGGTGATCCACGTATAGCTCCGACATTTCTTTCTCTCTTATCCTACATCACCTTCATTATATCACAAACACAAAGATTAATGAACAAACTTGGTCAGTGTAATGGGGTACTATAGCCACTAAAGTTTTGGCTGATTATTCTAACTGCAGAATAGTTACAGTTTGTTTTATACCCTCAAACACTGGAAAAGCAGCAAAGAAATTGTATATTTTTGTCTTAAAGGTGAGAAAAATACCCTTTATGTAGATAGTTTCTTGAATATACCACACAGGGTTAGGAAAATAATGAAGTGTGTATTAAGATGGAAAGAGTGACTCCACTAGGGTTTTTTAAAATTTCTTTGTTACATACATATTTGAATTTTCTGTGTGAAATGAGTACATTTATCTTAGGTGTGTTTGGCATCTGCACAGTTATTTTAAATGAAAACTAGTCCTCTATATTATAAATGTGAAAAATAATAATACTTCTCCTCAGAAACTGAAACCAGGAAGGTATTTTTATTCAAGATAGTTGGTTGCTACTGTTCCCTTCTCTAAATGCAAACAAAATTTCTGAGTCCTCATTGTTGTGGAATTTGCTGTTGTAGTGGAACTGACCATCTGCTTTCTACTCAGTCTGCTTTGGATAACAGTATCTGGTTTGTCATTGGAGAAATTTTTCCATCCCCATTCTGAAGTCATTCTCTGTAGTTAACTCCATTCTCAACTCCAGAGCTGGGTGGGAGGTTAGCTTAGGTCTCTTAGTTCTCTGGTGATTGGATCAAAGATGAGAATAGGACCAAGGCCATGCCAGGGGTCAGATCTAAGCAGTTAATTCCAATGCTTTTGCCTGTGCAACCAGAAAAGAGAGGCAAGAATCATCCTGTGAACTTCATCCAGAGGGATGTGGACCTAGAACAGCTAGAAGGTGAGAGAGAGCACCTATGAACAGTGCCCTGGCAAGGAGAAAGACAAGAGACAGAAAGAGAGCTGTAAAATAGGACTCACAATAGGACTTTTCTTATTGAGTGCTGTTAAGAGATAAATGAATTTGTAATATAAAGTACTCAAAGAGTGCATGACATGTGGAAAGTGCTCAATAAATGTTATGAACATAGTTTGAAGCTTCTCTTAAAGTCAGTTTTAGTTAGTGTTCTGTCACTTATAACTACAAAAGTCTGTCTATAATCTATACATGTGCTCCTATGTATATAAAATCTCAAAGGTAGCATACATTAATCTAGAATTTGTACCTTTTATCAAGCTATTCTACTTATAGGCATATATCTAAAATGTGGATGTTGTTTATGCACAAATACAATCATTGTAGTATTACTTATAATCCAAAAAATTCAAACATCTTATTTGTCTAAAAAAAACAAGGAAGATTGAATACCTTAAGGCCAATTTATGTAGCCATATATTATGCTGTCATTCACATGATGTCTGTTAAGTATTTTAATGTATTTGATTATGATATTATGTTAAATTTGTTAAAACCCAACATACTTAGCATGTGTTTATAGTATATGTACGTACAATATGATCTCAAGCACATTAAATAATTATATAAAAGAAAGAGTGAAGAAAAGACAAAGACATTAGTAGCCGTTTTCTCTGAGTCTTAGTACAATGAATGACTTGAATTTTTTCACTTTTCTATATTTATAAGTTATATATATTAAGCAATTACTATTTTAAATATTATTTTTTATTATCTATACATTTATAGACTTATGTACTCTGAAATGGATTTGATATTTCTTTAGAAATATACTTAAAAAACAGAATTCAGAAAAATAAAGAATCTTAGGAGTGTTTTTCTAATTCTGTTATTTTTGTAGACTATAGGAAGCTAAGGTTCAGAAGTTGTAAGTTATTCAACATTTGACAGTATTTGGCTGATATTTTAAGACCCAGAAGACATGGATATGAATCATATTTCAGTATTTCTCATTTCCATTATAACACATTTTTTTCCATATGCAGCAAAGAGTGGACACAGATTTCTAAATTTGCATCTGGTTTCCATGGTAACTGCTTTTCAGCTTTTAACATTAGGCACCACCTGTTGTTCTATAGAGAAATCATCAAATAACATCACAGACCATAGAAGAGAAAACAGGTGTAGACAACTGAGTACAAAGCACTTCCCTGTGTACTATTTCTCACTGATACTTAGCTGTACACAATCAATACCTGAGATAACCTTTTACCATGTCTGCATGTACAGCAGCTATATTTCCTGAATTTAAAAATATGAAATCTATACTTTCATACACTCTTATGGCAATATAAAACTCATAGCCAGGCATAATATAACATTATGTGGTGAACTATACCATGTATTTTACATGATGATAGAAGATTCTGAAAATTACAGCATCGTTAAGACTCACATAAGCTATCAATTTCTACATTTGCACAAGAACATACACACAGAATCACACTTCTAAATATATCAAGTTATTTTAGAAATTGTACAAACCCTTTTTCTCTGATTCATTTATAGGCTTTCTTACTTGTAAGCAAACCAGCTGTTGGGGAAGACATAGGGATTTTCCTTAATTAAAATGATTTCTCATCGCTCTGACTTAAAGACCCTAAATAATGATAGCAAGAGTCTCTCTCCCAGGCAAGACTTCCTTTGCAAAGAACAAAAGAATTTTTAGAAACAAGCTTAGTTAGGTTTGATTATCTCTTGGATATATTTGATTAACCCTTAAAAGGTAACTAAGAAAAGACTCAAATGCATTTAAAAAATATGATCAGCTATTCAAAATGGTTTATAGCAGGGTTGTCAAACTCATTTTAACCGGGGGCCACATCAGCCTCACAGTTGCCTTCAAAGGGCCGGATGTAATTTTAGGACTGTACAAAGGTAACTACTCCTTAACAGTTAAGTGAGAGCTCAGCGCTGCCACTGGGTAGAAACTAGGTGTTGAGCCAGATAAAGCAAGGTGGAGGGCCAGATTCGGCCCGCAGGCCTTGAGTTTGCCACCTGTGGTTTATAGCATATATGGTGAGAGAATGTGGCTAACAGGCTAGAACAATTCATGGAAACTGGAGCATTTTGGTGAGTCAAGAGTATGTGTACTATTTGCTTATCTGTCTGTTCACTGCTCAACAGCCAGTCTTTCCTGTCAGTGAGTTAACCCAGCCTCCTGTCAACCAGGCATCTAAGTCAGGATCCTGAGTCAGGACTCTGAGCAGTGAATCAAGGTCTGTCCATAATCTCAACAACTGGGGTCCAAGTTGCTTTTGTGAAAGTACGATTTCCTCTCTGCTATGCTTTTCTCTCCTTTATGAGGCAGTGGAAAGAAGGTTAGCTTTGAAGGCTAGCAGACCTACTGAGGACCCCAGCTCCACCAGCAGAGAGATAATAACATCTATCTCACATTGCAAAGTAAGGATGAAATATAGTAAAGCAGATATGACTAACACGTAGTAGGCACTCACAAATTTTATTCCCCCGATTCTTCTCTATTTCTGAGGTTTGCCAGGACCTTTAGCCAGAGGTTAGAGTGGTCACCTCCCAGTTCAGAAGCCCTATTCTCCGTGCTCCCACACAGCTGCCCTGAGCTTCCTTCTTCGCTCTACTTTCTTACTAACCACAGGAGCAGCTGCAGTGGCAGAAGAAGTGACCCCAAGGTTTCAAGGAAATGAAAAGCATTTCCTCCTCACAAATAATTATGACCTGCTGGTCCAAAACCATGGGAAAGCAGGATATAACTTCCAGATCCCTGAAAAGAAGCAATCAAAATGGGATTAAAAGAGATGGTATCTGCAAAGTGATCATAGTAGTGCCTGGCACACAGTAAATTCTCAGTAAATGTTATTAATTCCCATAAATTATTTTTTAAAGGAAATGGCTAAACAAGTCAGTAAGTGCTCCACTGGATGTTTAGTTGAACAGTATTAAATGAACATATAATGACGGTGACCATGAACATAAAACCGATTTCTGGTTACATAGGAGTTTGCAGAGATGAGATTTCAGATGAAACATAAAGGGTAGTCTCTCACTTCTCTCAAGATAGAGTACTAGGTTAAATTAAGTTGGGATATAAAGCACAGTACAGACATTAATTTCACTCTAAGTTTAAGTCAACACAGAATGACTCTCCAAAATCTTTCACTTCAGTTTTTAGTAGTGTTATTCTGGGATATTATAATTTCTAGTGGGAACAAGAGTGAGTGATAAAGTTGTTCTGAACTTTTCATGGTAGCTGCAAACTCTGTCAATATTACTACTAAAATAGACAAAGAAATACATCAAAAAAGAAAAGTTTGTATTACTGGTCTGAAAGCTAAAAGATGAATGTTTCTCATTCCACCCCCAAATCCTCCCACTCTTGTCTAAAGGAATATTGGTGATGAGTAAAATGTCTTGCTTGGAACAATATCTTAGAGGTCAAAAACATAATTAAGATCATCCAAATCAGAGACTCTTAACTTGGAGTTTATGCAGTAAGTTTGGGGTGGGGACAGAGGTTCTGGGAATCCTCTGAAATTTTGTGTGTGTGTGTGTGTTCATGCACATGCTCACGCATGCTTTCTGGAATGCTGGAAAGTTGGAGGTGGAAATCAGGGCATTGATTTTCATTTCTCTCTTGGTGAGAATATGGCTCAGCTGATGCATGTAGCTCAAGAATACAGGACCACTTGTTTGTAAAAATTTCTCTGGAAGCTCATGTGCTATTAATGTAAGTTCCTGCATGGTGAAGCAAGCCCTATGCGCTAAAGGGAGCTGACACAGCAAGCATTCCCCACCTTGGGTCAGGTAAGCTCCTAATTTGCACAAGTAGTGTCATCATCCCTCTATTAGGTGCCCAGGCCCAAGAGAAATGACACTGGGGCCAACTGTAGATGCTCCTCCTCTGTGTGACACATCATTTCCCCCAAATTTTGCATTTCTAGATAAGTAAATTAGAAATTCAGTCTAGCTTTGTAGAGGATGTCTGCATGAGTGTGGCTACTTCTTGCTAATTTATAATACTGTAATATGAATGATTCTGAGGAGATGATCTGTGGCTTTTATCGGATTCTCTAAAGGTCCTTGACCCAAAAAGCTCAAGAACTATATAGCCAGATGAATAAAAGTATTTTACAGATATGGAAAGTAAAGTCTTTAAGAAGTTAAGAGATTTGTTCACAGACAGTTGGAAACACCACTACTAGGAAACAGTTCTATCCATGCCCAGTTCATCTCTGTGCCAGCCAACCCTAGTGGAAACTATGTACTTTAGGTGCTGTTTCTGTCAATTCAGGCTGTTATAACAGAATACCAAACATTTATTTCTCACAGTTATAAAGGCTGGAATTATGAGATCTAAGATGCCAGCATATTCAGGCTCTTGGTGAAGTTGCTCATTCTAGTTTACAGGAATTCATCATCTACTTGTATCCTCGTGTGACAAAGAGAAAGATTTTTCTTGTATCTCTTCTTATTAGGGTTAAGGTTAGGAGTCACCCTCATGACCTAATTACCTCCCAAAGGCTCCACCTCTTAATATCGTTGCTATAAGGGTGTGTATTTTAATATATGAATTTGGGGGTAGCACAAACATTCAGTCAATAACAGGGCCTCAAGGATGCTCAGGTGGGCTAATTTCAGCATCACACCACTCTAAATTTGGTGGCAGAAATTAATTCTATGATTGTATCTCTCCTCTCTCATAATCTTGGTTTCATATAGAATATGATAAACCAGGGCAACCAGATGACTAGACAACAAAATCAAGGAAGTAAATAGGCCATGAGCATTGAAAGCAACATGTGTTGTTGTCAACAAGATGCTTTTCCAGAAAAGCCAGTGCCCCAAACACTGTGGCGGTAGCAGCCAGAAGTAGCTTATGTGTCTCCTTCTTGGTTTTAGCTGCATATGGAATGGCCTCAGCAGTCAAAACTGTTCTGATATATTTGTGTCTTTATCTCCAACAACCTTTTTATTTTTATTTCCAATAAGATCAACCCATGAGAATGCTTCTGGGAATATCCCAGAAGAGGCCACTTATCACAATGACAGAACAATTTCATTAAAATAGAATCTCAACCCAATGGTTCTTTCAGGTTTCTCCTTCTCATTTTTTTGCATTTGATCTTGATTCCTTCTATATCTGTTCTTTCTCCTCTGATATCACCACTTCTTTATGTTTGGGTCAATTTTTTTTGCTTCCTTTTGTTGCTCATCTTCCTTCAGAATTTAATGAACACCTAACTAGAGGACTAAAACACATAGTTTGATCAAGAACTTCTGCTATTCATCATGGCTACAAAAATGGCTTTCTGGAATATGAGGATATAAGACATGCTATTCTAAAATCAAACAAATGGACCATTTCATGCAATGTTCACATCTTACAAAGTAACATCAGGATGTTTATAGAAACACCTGGCCCTTCTCTATGAAATCAAATTCTAGTAGGCAAAGTATTTTGAACATTGTCAACTTCTCTTTAATAACCCATCATATTAGTAACAACATAATGTTTACTATGTTTACAACAAAATGAGTACCTGCTATATGCCAGGTATTTTGCAAAGTTCTTTAAGTGCATTTTCTCATTTAAATATTATAAATGTCATTATCTCCCCCATTTTGCAGATGTAGAAACAGGTTCAGAGAATTTAAGCAGGTAGTAAGGAGGAGAGCCAAATTCTAATCCAGACCAGTCTGCCTCCATGGCCAATTAAAACACTATGCATAAAACATACATACATTTAAAACCCTTAAATATGCATATTAACAATTTCAGTTTTAACCACCTCTTGGAGAAAACAAACTCCACATTATTACTTTAAGGCCCAGTGTATCTGTATGCCTCTCATTAAAGGAGTACTTTCAAATTTAATGATATAATTCATCCAGGTTAGCATTTGGCGAATGAGTCCACATTCATTTTATCACACCAGGAGATCCCAAATCTAATTAGTAGGAGTCCCAGAAAAAGAAAAAGGACATGATGAGGAAAAAGTATTACAAGAATATTTCTAGCACCAGAAGATATGAATCTCACAGCCATTGAATCCTCAGCACAGTAATTGAAAGAAATGTACTCCCATTACTGAAAGTCAAACATTAGGAGTAACAACCAAACCCTCAAAGCTTTCAGAGAGTAAACAGGTAGCCTATGAAAGAATAGCTTAGACTTCTTAGCAACCATACACAAGAACCTGAGCCAAGTAAAACATGTTGCCCTATAATTTTTTACCAAGCCAAACTAGGCATCAAGTATGAGAGGATAACAAAAGTTTTTTCATGAAGCTACTAGAGGCTGTACTTCAGCAAAACGGGAGATAAAACCAAGAATGAGGAAGACATGTAATCCAAGAGACAGGGATGCAGCAACATAGAGTCAAAGGCAGTCTCTAGAGGAGCAGGGAAGGGAAGGCCCAGGATGGTGGTTTTGTGGCAGAGAAACAAATCTAATTAGACTGAGAAAACACAGGACCCTAGGAGGCAGATCATCAGGAAAAAAAAAAGATGAGAACTTCTGGTATACCTGACGGGTTTGAACACATGGAAAATTGTGAGAAGTTTTATAGAGCCATTGAGAAATGTAGGAAGACTTAGGCAGATGTCCTCATAGCATTACAGAAAAAATATATGAGGTAATTGACAGCTCCAGAAAAACAAGTTCTATAAAGATGAAAATGTGATGACAGTTTACTACTTACCTTAACAATGAGATATATTCATAAAGTTACAATAGTAAAAATACTAAATATGAATTCAACTAAAATACAGTTAAGAAGTGTGCAAGATCTGAATGATAAAGTAGAAGAAATTTATTAACAAAATAAAAAATGTTTTGAGTAATGGAAAGGTATATGTGTGCATGTACACCTTAGTAGATATATTAGATTTAATAAAAGTGATAGATTTTCAAAATTTGCACTGAAATACAAAATGCAATATTTTAAATATAATCTGATCAATTTATTCTAAAATTCTAAAAAGTAAATATGTGAGAACTGCAAAGATATCTAGGGTGACTTTTTCTCAGATAATTTACCATTAAGTTTCAGTGATTGTGATAACAGCCAAAAACAGATCCAGGTCACAGGTGGAAATGAGGTGTTTGATAATTAAGGTGTTTAAAAGCAGTGGGAATATAATAAATTAGAAAAAAACACAAGAGTTTTTTGTGAGAAACTTGTCATGATGAATAAATAGCTAATACTAATATGGAAAAATAAGCACACTCATCATTGCTGGTTGGAGTGCAACGTGATAAAACTTTGGCAATATCTATAAAAATTCCATGTAATTTCCCCTTGACCTTATAATCATATTTCCTGGTATTATTGTTACAAAATATAATATGTACAGAAATAACTGTTGCAAGATCATTTTTATTATAGCAAAAGATGCAAAGTGATGTATGTGATGGGATGAGATTTCCAAAAAATGGTTTTCTAAGTGCAACAAAGAGAATATCAAATAGTATGTATGCTATACTTTCATTTGTGAAAAAAGGGAACAATTGTGAGTGTATGTGTGTATGTGCATATATTTGCAGATATACATATAATCTGTCATATATATACATGTATATATACGGATGGGCAAAAGTAGGTTTACGGTTGTTTGTATGGAAAATAATATAATAATTAATAAATAATAATGCAAGAATAAACCCTGTGCTTTACATACTTGCAACTGTAGACCTACTTTTGCCCACTCCCATATGTGTGTATTCCTGTATAAAATATCCCCAGACACTGACAACATTAGACTTTTCAGTGAAGGCAATGGATGGATGGATAGCTAGTTGACAAGTATGAGATGGGGACTTTTCTTGTATACCCTCCTGTGGCTCTTGAATTTTAAGCCATGTAGCCATAATGCTATAAATAAATCAGAAAATTTTAAATGTTAAAATAGATCTGTCAGTATATGATGGACTTCTCATAATTAGTTTTGGTATTGTCTGAGTTATCTAATTCTTTAACAACTGAGCTCAATATCACCAGTATGAAGCATTCCCTGACATAGCTGTCAGGAAGAATTTGTATGTCTCTTTCCCTGGCACTTGGGATATTATTCTGTTATAGCATCTATCACATTGTATTATAGTTAGCTATATATATTTCTGTCTCACCTATGGGTAGGGATAAATAGATGTTTATAGATTCATTTACTCAATCACTCATCAACTAACTCCTAGACAAGGTGTTTATTCAACCCTGTATGTTTTGTGTTCAGCCTGGCACCTGACATATAAAGAACACATATGAATGACCCATGGACATGGATAATGGTATGGGGATTCCCTGTGGGAACAGGGGGTGGGCTGGGCAGAGGAGACCATAGGGGTAAAACTGGGGCAACTATAATAGAACAAACAAGAATAATAAAAAATAATTAATATATTACTTTTGAATAGAGGCATGAATAAATAAATTCAGCAATTCTTCATAGGACTAAGGATGATAGCTCCTTAAAATCAGTATTGTCCATAATCCAGAAGATTCCCTACTTTTTTTACCTCAGAAGTTGAGCTGCGGTCATGTTAAATACACATTCCAGATCTCCTAATAAGAAAACTTTTAATTTACCTAAAAAAAACAAAGGGTACTCTAAAGTACCTCCAAATATTATTTTATAGCCTTTCTTCCTGATATATTTATTTGCATGTTTGAATATTTCCAAATATCATAATTATATCGAACAAAACATTAAGAAAGCAGTGTTTTTAATGTAAAATGTTTCATAATAAAAAGCATCTGCATCACTTGGGCAAAATCTTTCTCACAAAAGTCCTAGGTGTAGGAGATTTTGATGGAGTTAACTAGATAAAAGCAGCATAAAAAATGATTCCTACCAAGTTGTACAACATGTCAGCAGGACAATTGGGTTTTACTCAAACAAATTTATATTCTCAGGTCATTCTGTCATCTGCTTCCTCTCACAAATTAAAAATAATACTTAATCTGAACATGAAGAGGTTATAGATACATATTAGAAAACTGACCCAAACTGCTAAGAGGTATGTGATATTAGAAGAAAAGAACTGAGTCCTAGCTGGAGACTGACCACCTGTGGGTCAGCAGGTATTTTGCTTATTTTAAGATGACTGCAGGTGGTTTTTCAAAGAACTCCTGGGATCTTTTGAAAAAGATTTGTCAAAACCCAGACTTTCTAATGGAGTCAATAGTCTCACAGCTCCCTGGCCTGCCTCTATATTAGCCACAGTATCTTACTGCAGCTTTGCAGATTGGTTTTGCCCCGCACGCCCCCCACCCCTCTCCTTGTGAATACTTCCCAAGAAGGAGCTATATCATCACTTTTTTTTGTTTTGTTTTTAATCCCCAGGGCTTAGCCTAGAGGTAGGCATGTAATCATACATAATAAATGTACAGACCAAAAATACAGTTCTTGTTCATACTGTGATGTGGTAGAAAGTGGTTCCATTCTTGGCTCTGACCCTGAGCAGCAGATTCAACTAACGTGTGTATCAATAAAAAAATTTTCGGGTTATTTCTTCTAAAAACAATGGGTCACTAGATGACTTATAATAACATTTTTAAGTTCCAAAATATATGATTTTATGTTAAGTGTGAGGGAGGTAGGGTGATAACAGACAAAAAAGAAATAAAACATATAAGACAACAGTATTAAAGCTTTACTGTAGGCCTAAATCCATGCTTTAAAGGATCTTTATATTCATGCTCTTATTTGATCCCCAATAACCCCATGATATTGATCCCCATGTCATGTTCAGGGAGAAACAGGTTCAGATTGGTGAGTAACTTGGACAAGTTCACAGCTAGTCTGATGAAAGAGTTTGTGTGTTTCATTCACAACTGGACTCTACATAATCACAATCCTTAAAAGATGGCTGTGTTTAACTGCAGTCTGACAATGAAAATTTAGCCCATAACATGGAGGTACTAATGGCAGATTAATAGTATAATTTATTTCTTATGAGGAAATCTAACTTGTGTAACTATATAATATCATTCTCTTTCCTTTTTCCTGGACTTTGGAAGGACATAAATATTTAACTCTCTAGTTCTTTTCACCAGACTTACTACATACTAAGAGATGTATGACTCTGGGTGGGCTTAGTCAGCAGCTCTAAGTAGGTCTGCAGTCTGGATGGATCAGTTCAATAGAATTCTTTCCACTGACACACAATTTTAACTTAACATCACCAAAAGTGTTTGACACAACACAGTTTGCTACACTATATTTGTGGCTAACCATTATCTAGTCTTCACATCATCACAATATTTTTTTTTAATTTTTTAAGTAATTTTAAGGTTTTCATTCAGGTTTTCTTTTTTTTTAAGATTTCAATTATTTATTTTTAGAGAGGGAAGGGAGGGAGAAAGAGAGAGAGAGAAACATCAATGTGCGGTTGCTGGGGGCCGTGGCCTGCAACCCAGGCATGTGCCCTGACTGGGAATCAAACCTGCGACACTTTGGTTCGCAGCCTGCGCTCAATCCACTGAGCCATGCCAGCCAGGGCCATCACAGGATTTATGGTTCTTCCATGCCAAAGATGCACTGCTGTTGCAAGACCTGCATAACTTAGTAGGTGCTGTAAAGGACACCGAGAAGGTTCTCCCTGCCAGCAACAAACTTACTTCCTGCAATGGCTTACACATGTGTATGTAGTCAACACATACATGTAATTGAACAAGGAGATCGTTCTATCAAATGGCAGTGCCAAACACAAATATAGATCTTTCTGTGGCTGAAATGTGAACTCTTAGCAATGATGGTGTAACAGCCTTCCAGTTGACAAGTTTCTTGACATCAAAGACTGGATTGTGTGCTTTGTGGTAACATCACATTGACAAATACAGAACTGAGTAAGTGTTACTGATGGTGGTATGCAAAAGTCAAACAAAACAAAGGTATTCAAGAGAATATTCCCTAATGTGATGCATTAAGAAGAACACAGCATTATTCTGTAATATTCTTGCAAAGAAGCATGACCTGAGACCGGTGATGAGGAAACATTACAGAGACCCAGGTTGAAGGTCACTCTGAAGAGCAGTGGTGTCTGACAGAACTTCCTGCAATTATAGAAACATCCTATAGCTGTGCTGTCAGTTTGGTAGCCATGAGCCACATGTGGCTATTGAACACTTGAAATGTGGCTAGTGAGACTGGGAAGTGAAGTTATTGATTTTTTTCAATTTAATTAATTTAAATTTAAATAATCTCATGTGGCTGGTGGCCACTACAATAAACATGCCAGCTAGAGACCCTCTGGCTATCTGCTGAAACATGAAAGACAGAAAGAATGAGGAACTGTACACAGATTGGAAGAGGCTAGAGAGACATGAAAACTAAATGCAGAGAGTTTTGGATGCCATCCTGAACCAGAAGGCAAAAAAATCATTGTTGAAAAGTTTGCAGAAAGGAATAGTCTGTATTTTAGACAGAAGTGTGGTATCATTATTGCTTTCCTGACTTAAAGACTCCTACAATGGTTATGTAGGAGAATGCCACTATTTTTGGTAAGTTGAAGTATTTAGGGGTGATAAAAAGTACTGTTTCCAGCTTGCTTTCAAATGGTTAAAAAAGACTAGTGACAATGGAAATATATATGTGTATATGTGTAAATATATGTATACATACATACATATACACATGTACATACACACACATATATATATACAGAGAATGCGTGAGGGAGGAAGGGAGGAAGAAATAAGAGATGGAGAAAATATAGTGAAATGTTAACAGAGAAATCTGAGTAAGGGTAATATGACTGCTCTTTGAACTGTGCTTCAAGTTTCAAATATGTCAATATAATTTTAGAAGAATTAATGTTAATAAAAATCTTGTGGATGTTTGCTTTGTGCATTTTAAATCAATAACATTCATTTATTCAGCAAGCATTTATTAAGTATCTAGTTTGTGCAAAGCACTTTAAGAGATAACCAAGTGAATAAGACAGGTCTCCCCCCTTGGACAATGTATAGTCTGAGTGGTGATAAAACATATTCATAACCACTACATGAAATAATGTGAATAATATTAAAAGTGCAATAAGTACAAAATGAATTTATATTACATAGAAGGTTGGATGCCATATTACATAGAAAGAAAACTTATTTGAAAGCTCTTATACGTGTCTTAAGGATAGAAAAAAAAATTTAAGAGAAAAGATGGTATAAGAGGTTATTCCTGTCAGTGAAAACAGTACTCCTAGAGAAACTTCAGGAGCCTAAGCCCAAACTAGTGGTAAAGCTTAGCTTCCCTCCACAGCAACCTCACAGGTGGTCAGGCATTCTTGCATGAGCTTGAATACTTACACAGACAGAGCAATCATTCCCTACCCCAGGCAGCCTGTTCTGTCATTAGACAGATTAAGGCCCTAGAAAAATTCTTCTTTATTCTAAACTAAAGTCTATATATGTCTCATCCACCCTGACTCCCATTGCCCCACTTCTTCCCTTTGGGGCTATAATGAACAAGTCTGACTTCTGTATGTCAGTTGTTTACATATTTTAAAACAACTGCATCTTCTTTTCTCTAAACTAATATCGCAAACCCCCATTTAAAAAAAATCCTCTCATGATCTCAGTCACAGTATTCTGAACATGTAGAAATTTTTCTCTATCTTTCTTAAAGTGTGATGACCCTAAATGAGCCCCGATTTTTCTTGTCACTGGATTAGCATCAAGACTGGTAAAACCATTGGCTCCTGCTTTTAAGACATATCTGTCCACACATGGACCCTAGAGATGGTTGCTTCGGGGTGAGGCCACAGCATGCCAGGAACTTACATTATCACAGATAACTAAAAGCTCTCCTGCTTAGGCTATCTCCTACATTACTGTCGGGTACTTGTTTTTTTTTAGACCTAAATATTATATGGGTTTTCAGAGTTCAGTAATCACTCTACTTTTTGGAGATCCTTTTGTGTCCTGACTTGACATGCCTCCCAGGTTTGCATCTCAGCTTTGTATCATTTTTATTGTAATGAGATTAATTGCTATGTGGTTACTATTAAAATTTAATTATAATAATTACTGTAAATTAGGAAGTGATTTATGTAAGAGATACATCATGAGAGATTAAACTAAAGAATCACAAAAATGACTGAAAAGATATGGGTGTAAATGAAGAGAAATAATGAGAGAGAAAGAGAGACAGGCCATGTTGAAGAGAGATTCATAAACTAAGCGATGGTAAAACACAGGAGGACAGGGATTTTACCCATATATCAAAGGCGATTGCTCCAGAGAGAGGCACAGACATCATTACACCTGAATCCTAAGGTACTTAATAACAAGAGTTATTTATCATGATTCTGCTTGATAAAATATTGAAACATGCCATCCAAATTTAGCATGCTTGAGCTATTTGTAAATAAGATCTTAAATGCTGCCTAAAAATTTCAATAATTCCTCTATCACCTAAACAGAATCCATGGTATGGCAGACAATAATCTTGTCCAAGCCCTAACATCTTGCTCCCTTCTCTGCATGGAGAAATCAAATGTAGACACACTATACCACCAAAATAAGGAGTGGCTTGCAGTTCTCAGAACAGATAAAGCTCTGCTTGCCTCCACATCTTTGCACACAGTGTTCCCTCTGTGTGGGTACCCTTCCTTCCTTCACTTGATAAAGCCTTGGTTCAAGGCTTAGTTAAGGCACCACTTACTTTCAAAATATTGCATGTTTTCTCCCCTCAATATCTATTTGTTTGCCATGTCTACCTATTTTGCCCTTGTATTATAATTACCTCTTTGTCTCTCTTTCTAAGCTCCTGCAGAGAACTAACAGAGTATCTGGCATATAGTAGCAGCTCAGTCAATGTGTTAAGGAAGGAAGGAAGGAAAGAAGGAAGGAAGGAAGGAAGGAAGGAAGGGAGGGAGGGAGGGAGGAGGGGAGGGAGGAAGGGAGGGAGGGAGGAGGGGAGGGAGGGAGGGAGGGAAGGAAGAAAGGAAGGATATAGACTATCAGTCTGAAATCAAGTTATTGTATTAGTTCAGCCTCTTGGTTGCCTTTATGAGACACCAAATGTGAAGGGAAAATACAGGAGTGTCACTCAGAGAACCCAGGAAAGGGAGGGGTTCTAGACCCCTGGAAGGTCTGAAACCAGAAACTGAAAAGGCATCAGAATACTTTTATTCTCTTTTATCTCTACTTTCTTTCAGATTACCTGCTTTGTTCTTCCTTCTGGCTGCAGAATAACTTTTCGCATTCCTTTAATAGCTCCTATTAACATCTGAGACATCTCGATGAATGCCCTGCTTAGCTCACAATCTCTCTATTCAATTCCAAATGTCTGAGGGATGGGTGTTGGAAATGTGATTGACCCCATTGCATCAGATATCACTTATTGTTTAATCAGTCAAGATCTAGAAGGGGTTGTAGCATGGTGCAAAAACAGCTGCTGGTGGGTGGTCTAGTCCCCCTGTGCCCAGGTATATAAGGGCATTCTCAGATAAGGGGGAGTGGCTCCAGGACTGAGTGGACACCCAAACATTGTCTACTATAGACTGTCAAATTTGTCAAAGAATGCCGTGAATTGCTGCAAGTCAGGGAGTTTTAGTTAACAATCTTGGATATTATAAAAAAGGAATTCTTTGAAGGTTTTATGTTGAAATAGCAAAAAAAGTTTATCTTTTTTTAAAAGCATGGTTGATCTAAAGCAGGCCTATACTGAACATCTACTCTCTAACTCAGATTATTATGAATTATGGGTGGAGGAATATAGAATGCAAATATATGTGTAAGAGAGTAACAGGGTACAGCCAGGGGCCCCCCATAGAGGGATTTGTAATGGGGTCCAGAAGTCAGGGTGTCCAGGAAATATTAAAAATATAGGATGTCCTCATACCCACAAGTCTGAACTGGGGGATGGGACACATGGAGCAGGGCCATTGAGATTTGTTCTGCATAGCAACAGTTTTGCAAGTAACCTCAGCAATGGTCATTTAACATATCTATAACTTTTAACTGTTTTCATAGATATGTTAAATAGCTGTGGCTGTGTTTTGAGCCAGGGAGATAGGACTGACTTCCACCCAGGATGTAACTGGGGGGCAGATCCCCCTGGTTACAGTGCCTTCATGAGAGCTTGGAGATGATTGGCTCCATGCCATGGGGCCATGCCTGCCTGGACTTAGTATGGCATCCAAGAAAAGCTGGGAAAATATGGGAATGCTGGTAGGTATAGCTGACTGTGGGAGGAGTTGGAAATGGGGATGCAGAGGAAGATTGGTGCTGGGATTTAAACCCAGGCATGGCAGCCACTCGAAGGGAGAACCATGCAGCTTTGGGCCTCCCTTTGCCATGTAGCTTAGGAAGCCAGAAAGCAAGATGTAGCAGCAATGCAGAGCTCTCTCTCTCAGCAGTTTGGAAGAATGCAAGGGAGATATTACAGGAAGGAAAGAAGTGAAAGAACTCTTGCTGGTGGGCCAGGAGAAGGTGCCATGCAGGTTTGGGTTAAAAACTGGAGATAGCGACAACACAACTAATGGTCCTGGGAACTGCAGAAGGCCTGCCAGCCAAGCACAGATTACAGGGAAGAACAGGGGGCTACCTGAGCCACAGATTTCTATTTCTTTTCCTGAGATATGGTACCCTGGACTAGGCAAAGGGGAGAAGGAAGGACTGTGTGTGTTTGTGGGTGTTTTAAGGGACTTTGGGATATTAATGAAGACATTAAGTCATTACTCTTAAGTCTGTGTAACTTTTGAATAAATAATTCCTTTTCACCAATCAGACATTGAGAGCTATAATTCCCTGGTGGCAGGCAAGGTGAACCTAGTACAGGCGGACCCCAGGAGAAGTAGGGTCCATTCAATAATAGTATATTGTCCCCACCATAGGTCTGTTCAGTAACAAGAGGAACATCTTAGAGTAAAACTTCATCATTTATTTCTTGAAACTATGCATTTTATGTCCACTGATGATGTGCTCTGCATTTTTCCCTAATGTTATACATTATAGAAGACCCAACTAATTTTTCTGGAGTATATTAAAAAAATAGTGAGCAGGTGATTTTACTGGAGCATAGAGTATGCAGAGGAAGTAGCGGAATATAAAAGTTTCAAAGTTAGACTAGAGAGCTAAGATAAGAATTTTTAGTTTATTTGAAAGAAATTTGAAAGTGTTGACAATTGTTGGTTGGAGAAATGGCATAATTAGAAGTACATTTTAAGATACTGTAGGCCACATGGGTGTCCAACCTTTTGGCATCTCTGGGCCCCACTGGAAGAAGAAAAGTTGTTTTTTGGCCACACATTAAATATATTGCAATATGTAATCACAAAAAAATCTCATAATGTTTTAAATAAATTTATGATTTTGTGTTGAGTCACATTCAAAGTTATCTTGAGCCACATGCAGCCCTGGGACTGCAAGTTGGACACCCCTGGTAGGGGAACTCACTGAGATGTAATATGGCTACAGCAGCAAAGGCATCTGGGGTGTGTTGGACTCTAATTCTCTGTAGTTTCAGGCTTGACTGACTACCCAGAAAACCAGTGCCATCCACAGATAAAGTCATGCCCCCAGGAAAGATGTTAATGAATGTATAGAGTGTGCCTGATGTTATCTTTTAGTTTAGGAATGTGTTGTTCTTTCTGGTGGTCTATGTGACTACCCACCATATGGTTCCACTACTAACCCACTATAAAAAGGGACCCTGTCCTAGGAGGGGTGTGGATTCTACCCCATTGGCCACCACTGATTGTAGCTGCTTTGACCATGTAAGTTGTTCCTATTAAAGCTTTCATGAATTTGAATAAGAAAGGCTATGTGTCAGTTCTTCAGAATCAATCCTGAATTTAGACTTTTGGGGCTTTCTCCCAATGGATAGCTAAGACAGTGGTACAAAGAATGAAGTGAATCAATAGGTTATGAGTTGTATTTGGGCAGAAAATGATAAAATGCAACTACCATATTTTTCAGACCATAGATTTTGGAGAAGAAAAACAGGAAAAAATAATTGAAGCAAAAAATGTGGTAAAATATTTAATAACATAAATAACATAATATTTCACCAATGTAAATGTAAAGCTATATTCGGACTATAAGATGCACCCCCATTTTCCTCCCAAATTTGGAGAAAAGGTGTCTGCAGGTGTCTTATAGTCCAAAAAATACTATATGTGGTAGCAGAAGAAATAGAAGTAAAGGGATATTTGTGGTATGTAACCTATTTGAGTCAAGGTACATTTAAATATTTATGAAAATTATGGCCCTTTTCCCATATGATATTAGATGGTTCACAGACTTCTTAAGGCCTGGTCATGACCCTACATAAGATCCTCCAGATGAGAGAGACATTAAAAGTAAAGAACACATAGAACTTTGAAGTAGATTGGATGTGGGGATGAGGGAGCTTCTGACACAGATAATGTGGCAATTTCAAGCCAGGATGACTAGAAAATGTGTGTTGTCATAAATAGAAATGGGAAGAAACTGAATGTCAGGTGGATAAACACGACTTACTATGTGGGGAGGTGTGAAGAGCACAATGTGCCTGATTCTAGACACTTAATCTCTGAGATTCTTGTGGGACAGCCATGTGCACTTGGAGCGCACAACTACATGTTTTGAGAATAGACTACTTTCCAAGTGTGTGATTGAATTCACTGAATGATCACTATGTTTTACAACTCACTGTATTTTAACTCACTGAAGCCTTGAAACTAAGAAAACTGCTCCAAGTCATACACTTCTTTAAACAGCAGAGTGAGACTTGACTTAAGTGTGCTAAACTACCAACTTGTATGCTTCTACTGTCCCACAGTGCCTCCCTGCAGGTGGCTGTGAAGACCAGACTAGAACTTCCAATTGCCATTCTAGTCAGTGCCAAACAATTTAACAGTCCAATTGTTCTTTAAGTGTGTGTGTGTGTGTGTGTGTGTGTGTGTGTGTGTGTGTGTCTGGTTTCCACATGGTAGTTGTAAATTCTTTAAGGGTAGAGATGACATCATAAATTTCTCTTGCCTCCTTCCACAGCACTTCATGCAGTTCTGGACACTGAAGAAGCCTCACGGAATAGATAAATGTTTCTGATCCCTGGTGATTATTGTGCAACGTTTTTCTGTTGAGGTTGCAATTCTCATGAATCATTCATTTGGAGGCCCCCTCTCCTTGGGTACGGTGGAAGGTAAAACAAGAGGAGAAGATGGAATAGGTAGAACTAGTGTCAGAACAACCAGTTTCATTCTCCAACCTTATCAGCTCCCAGTCTCTGAACCTTTGTCCCTTTCTCTATCCCACAGAGTATTATCAGAATTATGAGGAGCATACCTGGCTGGCAGCATTCCTGTCTATACTGTCAGGGTTCCCACCACAGCTCTCCACCATTTATTCCTGGAAGGTTCATTAAGTATCCCAGCCATGACTCAGCTGCATTGTGACATTTGACTAACTCAAGTCTGCTGACATAATGCCTCTGTCCAGAAGTGACTGGTGAGTACTACCTGAGGTAAGGAATTAGAGAAATAATTTGCAGAGATCATCAGACATGTAAGAGAATTATTGAGGCCTAAGCATGCTTTTCTGGGAATAAAAGCAATTTAAAATTGTCAGTTGGACCATTTTCCCCTCATGATTTCCTAAAGAATAAAATGCTACCATTAATAACAGCTACTACTTAATTGTCTTATCTACTATTTTGGGAGCTTTCTAGGTGTTTTAAGTATGTTGACTTATTTAATACCAAAGATAGTTTCTTAAGAAAAATGATTCTCTGGGCTACTCTAAAGTCTGTGCAATGAAGCTTAGAGGGAAGGAAGGGTGGTAGTATAAAGACAATCTATGTGGCTTAGAAACAGAGCTGCTCAAAAACCCTTGGATAATCCACACATCCCTGAAATGTTTTATTTTATGGGGACACAGGAACCATATTAACAACATCATGCAAAACTAGAACTGTATCAGTCTTGTTTACTATTACATCCTCAGTGACTAAAATATAGTGGGTGCTCAAAACTGTGTGTTATCCTGGCTGGGTGGCTCAGTTGGTTGAAGCATTGTCCCATACACCAAAAAGGCTGCAGGTTTGATCCTCTGTCTTGGGATGTATACTAGAGGCAACGCATCAATGTTTTTCTCCCCCATCGGCATTTCTTTTTCATATCGGTATTCCCAGGCACTCCTCTCTCTGCTTTCTTCTTTTCTCTCTAAAATCAGTAAAAACATATCCTCAGGTGAGTATTTAAAAATAAACCTCACTGGTGTTGAATGGAAAAGTAAAATGTTCATTGAATGAAGGATTCCATGCAAGGTCTTCATCATATACAGAAAACACAGGTGGCATCCCAAGCTACTGATATGAGCAGTAAAAAAAAGTAACTTTTCCCCAGGTATGCTATTCATCTTTCACATTGCTTGTATCCCATCACTAGATAGTGTCTGTCTTTAAAAACTAAATGCCTCTCTACTAGCAAAGACATATTAGGCATTTGGCAATCACGTATTAATAGAACTTGGAGAAAATCTGGTTATCTAATCCTCTTCTTCCCAGACTGTTAACTGAGGTTTGACTATAGTCAGAAAGTTGAAGGGGATAAGGTATGATAGACCTATGAGTCTATGATTCCAAGAAGAGTCAGGGATGGAGGCTCTGCCTTCTATTTTTATTCACTCAAGTAGGGCCCCAAACTGTAGCTGGTCTTGGAAGAATCTAAATGTCCAGCGGCCATGAGTGGGTCCTCAAGAGGTAAAGCTGAAAGCACAACCCTGAGCTGTTTCATTGAAGAAGGAGTTCAGGACAAGAAGAGCTGAGCCAAAAGGAGCTTCTGCCAAGAGCAGCTGTCACAGTACCAAAAGCAAACAGCCACTGGGAATTCACTGAGTAAAGAATGGCTGAAGACACTTTAAACCAGAAACAGCCATCCTCTCTTAACCTAGCAAACTAGAGAAAATTGTAGATGATTGATCAGCTGCAAGTCTCCTCTCTGATAAAAGACTGACAATTACCTGCTGAATAAGTTAATGAGGCCAAAGAAAGGAAAATCATGTTTATAATGGTTTCTTTGTAACTCTACTCATATTACAATATCTTTGGTGAGTAGCAAGAAGTAGGTAGAGGTTACAAATACCTAAAACAAAGACTACTAACTCTTCTCCAAATTTTCATTTTCTTCTTGCCTTTTGTCCACAGATAGACTAAATTACTTAGCCTCTTACGTTAGTTCTCAGAAACAGAACATGAATGGGAGGAATATGTGCTGGTTCGGGGCCAAGGCATTATAAGAAGCAGATGTGCTTCCTCTATACTGTCTCCCATCAGTGTTCAGCCAATGGAAGATGGCAAAGCCCTAGAGGATGGCAGAACCATATTACTGAAGAAGCCTTGTTCCTGAATTACCACATGGAGAAAGCCAGGTGCTGACAAGTAATACTAATATTACATACCATTCAACTCACACTATTGAAGAAACAAGAAATAAACTTTTGTTGTGTGGAGCCATTGCGCAATTTGGGTGTTTGTTTCAACATCCTAGCTCTTCTTAATTGGTACATGCTCCAAAATAAATCCCCCAGGTGACAAAGGTGAACAAGAAAAGCTCAGGAAGAAGACAGGACCCCTTGGTGAAGAAGGCCAAGCCTCCGTGGTTACATTTAACAAGATCATACATGCTGTGGAAGGCAGTCATCAGCAAAAGACATTTTCCAAAGTAACATCCCCCCTTCCCAAAAGTGACATAGAGACCTCTTGCTGGTGTCTTTAGGGACCTGGTAGTAAGTGCAATGAAGGAAACACTCAGGGTAAAATAAGAACATATAATGAGGTATTATGAAATGTATCAAAGCACTTTCAGCTCTTCTTGGAGAAGAGCTGAAAACTGTTTGCAAACATGACATTCAGTCCTAAGAGTTAAGGAAAGCCACAACATGGGAGCTTTAGTGTAGTCAAGATTAATCTCCCTCTTCACCTTGCTTCTAGCTTCATGATCATATGAAGGGAAGAAGCTACTACATCAGAAAATTCATTGCCAGCTGCACATCAGCTTCTAGTCCATTGGTATATGTTAGGTAGCAGTGTCTAATTCCTTTGAAGAACCAAAATGATCACATTTTACCTATAAAACCTAGAAGGTAATTTTCCTTAGAGTTTTGGAATATGGTATAAAGGGCTGGGCTACTAGCCCTTTATTAGGGCTAGTAGTAAAGTTATCATACCAAAATTATTTAGTATCATCTGAGGGGTTGTTTTCTACTTGAAATTCCAGAATCATTATAACTCCTCAAAAGTATGAATGGAGAGGGAGGCTAATTAGCTATTTTCAGAAATTAGAAAGCCCTAATAGAATCCATATTTTTATTAGAGATCATGTCACATTGTGTGTGTGGGGGGGAGGAGCTCTGCCAGCAGAGCTCCCCCCAGCTGCCATGGATGACAATGAGTCTACCAAAACATGATCTGCTTGGGGAGGAAGGCTGACCTGTCTTTCAGAGGAGAAAGGCATTTGACCTCTCTCTCAATGAGCTTATATTGAATTTAACTTGCATAGGGATGCATATCAAAGAAAGGAGGTATGGTTTACAGATAACACCTCTGGGATCACAGGGGTCCTTTTGAGTCAGGGTCTGGTAGATAGGGTGACATCAATTGCTGTAAAACCTTGGGAAACAAACTTATTTTGTGTTTGGACCCTTAACATTTAAGTTGAGGACATTCTTAGCAAAGCAGGTCTCATAGGACTTTATGCATTCTTTTCTTAGGCCTAATTACCCCTCACTGCAAACCTCTGGTTCCAGCACAGGGCTACACCCCCCTTCAGCATTATTTCAGGCCTGAATCAGGCAGAGGAAGCAAGGCAGCCAAAAGATTAGGAGACTTTTTACAGATAGAATGAAGACTCAGGCTATGATAAAGGTGAGGGGTGAGGGTTTTTTCCCCCTTCTCCACAATCCCCTAAGTCCTTCCCTGATGGCCCTTTCATGACTGTGTCTGTCTTAGGTTGTTCCTTCTTTGAGGAATCTTACCTGTCATTGACTATCCAGCTATCCTCCAGGGGCCAAGCAGGGTGAAGTAAAGGGGGCAGAGGCTGTGCCCCCACCAAGAGGATAAGTTTTGTCTCTTTAGTGGCTGTTGGTTCCAAGGTTCTTTAGCTGTGGGGCCTTTTCACCTGTCAGTGGGGTTATAGCTCCTGAAACCAGACAGGATGGTTCCCAATAGCAATGACTATTTAAAAACCTTATGTTTCTTTCATTTGTCTGGAAATATATTGTTTAGCGTGAGAGCAATGCTAGCTATCTTGTGTTGATCAGAAACCCTGATAACCCATTTCAGATGTTGTAAATTAAGATATACTAAAAATCATTAACTACCATTAGACAGTCTTTTACAACCCAGAGCCTGCTCTTAAAATAAGAAAAACAAAGGAGTCTTTTGCTGAGTCAAAAGTCTGATAGAATAGAGGCATTCATCCCTCTCTTCAGATCCAAAGAAACAAAGGAATGACATCAGCACTGACCACCATGAGCATCTATTTCTAAAATTTGGTTTTTTATGGGCATTCTAAGAAAACTGGTAAGGAAACTGAAGTAAAGTAGAGATATCAGGAGGCAAAAAGGAAAGATGGTAGGGAGAAAGAGAAATGTGGTAGAAAGAGAGAAAGAAAGAACTATATATGGAGACAGAACTATTATAGGTGTTCTCTTCTCCCACCCTTTGTTTATTTGTGGAAATAAACAAAAATCACCCAAAGGAA
Source organism: Phyllostomus hastatus (assembly GCF_019186645.2). Lineage (NCBI taxonomy): Eukaryota > Metazoa > Chordata > Mammalia > Chiroptera > Phyllostomidae > Phyllostomus > Phyllostomus hastatus. Next base: position 83,329,548 of record NW_025333977.1, on the reverse strand, counting down.
AACAAGTAAGCAACTTATTCAGAGTGTACTACAGAGCAAGAGATTCAGCCACCAAATCTTACTGACATTTGGCAGAAACTCAAAGGCAGGCAGGGGAGCTGGAGAGCTGTGTAGTAAAAAGAAAAGAGTGGGAGAGGACTTAGGGGTGGGCTCTGATTGGCATTGGGAGGATGTTGGTATTGGGAAGCTGGAAGCTAAGTGAGACTAGAAGTAGGGAGACATACGTAATTGTTCTGAGGAGCATATTTTACTTTCTCTCTCACTGGTTCTGAAATGGAAGTAAGAGGTAAGGGGGGGAAATTAGGGAAGCTGGCACTCATTGACCAAATCCTGATCTGGACTGATTGTGCAGAGATTGAGGCTTGGCTTCCTGTACTGGTTGTTGCAGAGGTTGTGCATCAGAATTGTATAATTGTATGTGATCCAGCCATTGTCCATTTGAATACTGTCCCTCACCTCTCTCACTCTGACATATACTCATACTGGGACCCAGTTTTACGCCAGGGATTTCACTTTTTTCTCTACTTCTCACCATCTCCTTTTTCTACTCCCTCCCTGTTTTTTGCCAATAGCCTTTTGAATGCAATTCCCCCAGCCTGGTTAGTCCTACACCTTCATCTGACTATCTATCGAAATATTATCCTCACATCAATAGCAGCTTAAGCACCATTGCCAGTCATTAAGCTTTCTTGGATGACACTTGTTTCAACTAATTTTACTTTTCTTTATACTTGTGCTGCATTTAGAATTTGTGCCACATCATTAAACACCTGATTATAAGATGTTTTAAATTGATTTTCATTAATTTGTGCATGTTAATCTTATCTCCCCGACCAGATTATATATTTGAAGGCTGGCATCATCATTTACACTTTCTCTTATATTTCACAATATTCAGCAGTGCTGAGTCTTTGTGGTAAATGCTCAGTTGATGGTTATGAATCAAATATTTTCTATATATTCTATTCAATTGAAGGGATAAAAGGAAACAGACTCATAATATTATCTATCACCATGCCAGGTTCTAATTTCAACCTCAATCATCCCAGTTTTCTTGGAACTGGAAGATTCAACTTCCAGGACCCAGAAGAAGGGCTTCTCTCCCATCAAGTGAAAAGGAGGAAAGAATACTCTAATGGTTTCTTTTCCAAATTCTGATACCTGTATAGCACTGAACCTTCTGAAAAATTCATGAGATACATATTGGGTTTTTCAACAAGAAGAATACACGGTGCTGTCCTAGAAAACAGAAGAAAATAAAAGTCAAATGGCTCCCAGAACATGTGGTGGAAGAAATGGGAACTCATGTGGAAAACTGTATGAGTATGAACATTTTTCCAATGATAATTCTCTACATACTTCTGAGAGAACATCAAATAAATTAAGAATAGCAGGTAGAGTAGAATAAAAGAGAAGTTATGAATATCTTTTCATCTAAAACCAAAGCACGGATATATATGCTACATATCTGATGTGTGGCCAATCCAGCTATGTGACTATGCATAACAGATTATTCACTAAGACATCTCTTTTTATCTGGTGGTGAGCCAGTGGTGTGCTAATGTAGCTCATCCCAGCTTGTGACAGCCAGTTGTTCAGTTGTAGGAAATTTTGCTGGCCAGTTAAATCAATGATAACTTGAAATCAGCCACATCAGGAATACATCATGGAAATTAGCAAACACTGTAAATCAGAGCTTTTTTTTTTCTTACCCCCAGCACACTTATGGCGAAAGAATTGGGTCATCCATTTTCCTTTTCAGAGAGCACCATCAGGGAAGAGGGTGCTGACCTGACAAATCCTGCATTCTCTAACTTCTGCTAACATCAGAAATACGCAATGTTAGAGTTGGATGAGAAGTGTCTTGCCCACGGTCATGTAGCTGGCTGGATTGGGCAGAGTGTCTGACAAAACATCCAGTGTTCTTGTCCTTACTCATTATTCTCCGGAAATGAATGTAATGTCTGATTATTCAGAATAGTAGATTTTTCTCCCTCCTTCTTCTCACATCAAGGAAAGCTCCTGCTAGTAAGGCCAGATCACTCTCTTGTGTCAGGGCTCAGTTCATAAAATGCTATTAAGTGAATTACTGATGACCTAATTCCCAGCTGTAGAACACATTCCATTAGAGGCAGGCTGGCTGCCAAGTAGTATCAGCAATGACTGGATGGCCGGAGTGATTGAAACCATTCTGTGTTGGAGGGTTAGGCCTCAGAGAGTGCAGTTCCTGGCTGGGAGGAGATGCTCCTATTCCCCAACATCAACCCTAGGTCTTTTTCTGGGAACTGAATTCATGGGCTGCAAAGAGAATTTTCTTAAAATAACAAGGATCACTATTACAGAAGAAACTAGAGGTAGTGCTCCCTCTATCATAAATGTCTAGAATCATCAGCAAATTTAACCACTATTATCCCTAGCACCAACTTACAAGTATGTTTTTTTTCCTCTACATCATTTTGTTCCTGCTCATCTTTATTGTCAGGCTATCCACTCTCACATCCATGTTTCATTTTCTTAAATAACAATGAGTTCCTGGTTGGTGGTATAGCAGAGAACAGTAGGAATTATATAGTCTACTTATTTTTAATTTACCTCACTTACCCACAAATAAGAATTGGGTAAGTATTTGTGGGGCAAACTATCTTAAATTGAAATTAGACAAGTCCTACATGGGACATTTTATAGCAGAATTGGTACAAAGGTTAAATAGATAAAGCACTTTGTAATCTGTAAAGCAAAAATATAAATGTGAAAAATTTGTTAGAACTTCAAGGAAAAGTCAAAAAGTATCAACATTTCAAAGGAATTTTGGATTTTGTTAGCCTTTACAAGTATGAGAAGTGATATAGCAAAACTAACACTGGACCAGGAGGAAACCTGGGTGCTGATGTTGGCATCATGAGTAGTCAACTCTGATATTAGAAAGGTCACTCATCTCTTGGATCCTGCTTTCTCATCTGTGAAATGAAAAGGTAAACTGGATGCTCACCAGATCTTCCTATCTCTGAAATTTCTATCTTTAAATCAAGATGAGAATAAACTGTAGATCCTAACCTGTTCATTAAGTGCTTAAGACATCCTGTCCTGTTTGGCTTTATTCCTTAATCATGTCTTTCTTCACTTTCTTTTTCCTCTCCATTTTTATTATTTATGACTCATTTTCTCCTTTATGATTTTATTTTGCCTGTATCGCTTCCAGCAAATAGTGGTGTCGAGTGGACACTCCTTAAGTTACCAAACTCATTCTAGGCATTGCCATGCTGTATTGACGGGCATCTCAGAAATATTCTCTGTAAGTGCATTTGTCTGTTTAGGGGTGAATGACATGCCCATGCGTCCCTGGGTGTTTATCTGAAGTTAGGAAGTCAGAGTTTTATTCAATTATTCAGAAGTTTGGGAAGAATGGCCTTAAAGGAAATGAACTAGGAGTCTAAAGAGTCTGTGGCAAACCATATAACTGAGAATGAAACAATAAAAATGAATGAAAATAAGTAGACTCTTGGCATTCTGTGCTTTTACTGATTTTTTTTCATCTGAAATTGCTAATATCCTGCTATATTGCCAAAACTCTGGGGAGGTGTTTTAATTACAGTTGTGTTCCTTAACCAACCAAGAACAGGACCTGGAAAACAAACACTTAGTAACCAATATCTCAATGACACAGAAACTATGACTAGTTAGAGTATGTATGACTTCTTTTTTCTCTCCATTATAAGAAATAATTGCTGTCTTTTAATCCTATTACCTCTTGATACCTTTCATGCAAAGAATTAGTCTTTGGCTTCCATGTCCTTTTAATGCAGAGGTCCCCAACCTTTTTGGCACTAAGGACCAGTTTCATGGAAGACAATTTTCCACTGACAGTGGGGAAGGGGTATGGCTTTATACCCTGTCACCAGATGCCACTTAATTCTCACTTGCCACTCACTGATAGGATTTTGATACAAGTCTGTAAGCAATTGATTTATTATGGTCTCTGCGCAGTCACACCTTTCCTCAAATGACAATCTGTATTTGCAGCCAGCCGCTCCGCAGCACTAGCATCACCGCCTCAGCTCCACCTCAGATCATCAGGCACCAAATTCTCATAAGAAGCCCACAACCTAGATCCCCGGAGTGCGCAGTTCACAGTAGGGTTTGAGCTCATATGAGAGTCTAAAGCCACCACTGATCTGACAGGAGGTGGAACTCAGGCTGTAATGTGAGTGATAGGGAGTGGCCGTAAATACAGACAAAGCTTTGCTCACTGGCCTGCCGCTCACTCCCTGCTGTGCAACCCAGTTCCTAACAGGCCAGGGACAGGTACTGGTCCATGGCCCAGGGGTTGAGGACCCCTGTTTTAATGTATCTGAATTTTCTCTAATTTTTTAATGAAAGTCAGAAGGCTTATTATTGAACAACATGCACTAAACTCAGACCATAAGTAATATTTCAAAAAGTTCTGCAACATATGTGATGCTCTCACATGATCATCTCTTCATTCTTACATATCATGACTCTGAAAAGGAGCTCCAGTGGATACAAATGCCTCCTTTATTTCAGTACTACCTCAGCTAGGCACATTTCTCAATGTCCTTCACGCTCCTATAGTCCTTATTCAGCCTGAACCTATATGCTTTTTCAAAGCATTCTTTCTCATAATTCTAGCCTCTGGGTCTATTTTAAAATGAAACCATGAAAACTTGAACCTCTAATATCAAAATATTGTGGTTAGTGAATAGTAAAAATAGAATAGAGGCCAAGCTAAGACCAACTCAGTTTCTCATTAATCACAGCAATAGAAATAATTAGTCATCAGAGAGAAAAAATTCAGAAAATTAGCTTACTATGTTACTTGACAATTTTACAGAATTGGCATCTTATATCAGGGAATTTGTAAAACTTATTTTTCTATTCTAGTCCTACAGAAGTTTTTCCTCTTCTTTCTTTTGTATCTATTATAAAGGGCTAGATCTCAGAAGTATCTAATTTAAACTGTTCTTTTCTGTCCTGTGTTATAATTAACTTCCCCTTCCTTGGACTTCCCCATGTATTTATTAACTGCTGCCTGGTACTGTGGGTCATTTGTGAGTGCATCTGCCCTCCCAATCAGAGTGCATGCCCCTTGAAGAAGAAGACCAGCTCATTCATTTTGCACACATGTCTCATGTACACCTCAGGAAATGTTTATTAAATTGAACTAGCTTCTCTTTGTAAGACCAGCAGGTACTCCAATGGCTTATAATAGCTTTTTCTTTTTTCAAACATTTTCCTTTTTGATGCAAACTGCACGTGACCCATGGTTATCTAGGGCAGTAAATAATGTTCAAGTGATTATAGCAGAAAGCTGAGATTCCACCAGTGCTCTGGGAGTTGCAGCCAGAGATCAGCAAAGCCACCTGCTTAATATTTTAAAGAAGAGGCATGGGCCTTTCCTAGAGGTTTCAGCCATCAATCCCCTCTGAGGATTCATCACTCAGCCACATTTAACATTCAGTAGGGCAGACCCTTCTTCAAGCTGACATCATCTAAACCTTTGTGCAATTCAATTTTAGCATGTATTCTACTCAGCCACCACCTCCACCCCTCCTCCCCCAACCTTTTGCTGGGGATTCAGCCACTAAATAACAGGTAATCCAGGGCACAGAGATTCGACTTAGTGACATTGCAGGAAGAAATGTGGATACTGAAAGACAGAGGTGTGACGCCTCCTCCACCAGCAGGGAACCTTTAAGACATGATGCTCTGGGCAAAGTGACATTTCTCTGCAGCTTCTTGGAAGTGAAACTGTGTGTGACTATCATCTAGGAGCCCCTCATAAGGGCTCTGTAGTTCTGGCCCTTACAACCAGAAATCAGACATGGCTTCAAAAGATATTTCTCACACATGAAGTAAACATACCTCTGTCCCCTGCTGTCTGTGATCTCTTTGATTTCTCCTGTGACCGGGAGGTAACTGACTGAATAATGGCATTTTTCTATTTCCCTGTTTGTAACACCCACAGGCCCTACCCCCACTTTCCCTCATTTAAATATGCCCAGGTTTCCTCTTGCTTGGAAGTCACCTAGGACTTCAAGTAGGGTCTCCATGGAAACCAGGCAGATTAGAGTGGTCTTTCCTGCAGCTCCAGTACTGGGCTGGGGTAAAGGCTGGCAGGGTCTGGGGAGCTGCAAGAACACTGTCTCTCCAGGCATGTCTCTCCAGTGCTTTCAGGCAGAGAGGGTATGAGTTAGAAACAGAGGGGCTAAGAGACAAGATTTTTCTTTCAATTTTGGTTTCAGCATAGACACCCTCTGAGGAGAAACCATTCAAGAAATCCCAGAGTCCTCCCATTGGTCAATTTCTCCCATACCCAATAGAGCTCAGCCTAAAGTGGAGATGATGTAGGGGAGTCAGGTTCTGTGTGTAGTTACGTTGCAGCAGCTGCCCAACCTACTCAGGCAAAAGCATTTACCTGAAAGCCCTTAAAATGGGTGAGAGAAAGCCAACACCACTGCACTCCTCAGTGTATCTGGACATTCTGTGTATCATACCTCATTTTATCCCTAGAAAGATGGCACTATGACCCCTATTTTACAGGCAAGGAAACTGACTCAGAGACATTACTCTTCCAAATTTACTCAGTAATAGCAGGAATTTGAACCTGGATCTGTGATTACAAAAGTCCAGGTTTTCTTCCAGTTACTGTCTAAACCTCCTGGCTTTATATTTTGTTTCCTGAAAAAATTACTGTAAGCAGATCTCTCCCACATTGTTGCAAAGAGTTAACCATCACCTCACAGGAAAACAGGATTGGGTTCCTGAAGCTCCGGAAGTGACAGAGTTGGGGACATCTGCAATGGTGTTACCTCTCTGTGGCAGTACCCAGAGCAGATCTGGTGATGTGGGCTCCAGGAGAAGCTCTTGAGTTGTGCACATGAAAGGGTGGTGGATAGTTATTCTGCCCATAGTTTCACATCTGATGCAAAGTCTTGGAGAAAACTGGACCTCCAGAGTAGCTATATCCTGATGGATCTCTATTTGCCCTTCTCTTGTTTGAGACAGCACATCATAATTCTCCTTCAGTTCTTTTCCTTAGCATATTAAGGATCCTCCTATTTCCAAGTGCTGCTGTAACAATTTCTCACAAATTTGTGCTTAAAACAACACATACATGTCATCTTACATTCCTGACCTCAGAAGTCTAACTGGACTAAAACCAAGGTGTGGGCAATATTCATTCTTTCTGTAGGCTCTGAGGGGAGAATTTGTTCCTTGCTTTTTCCAGCTCTTGGAGGCTGCCTGCATTCCAAAACCAGCAGAAAGAAGCATCACTCTCACTGCAGTTGTCACACCTCCTTTTCTGGTTTTGACCCTTCTTTTAACAATTGTGATTACATCTGGCCCACCTGGATAATCTCTCCATCTCAAGATTCTTAATTTAATTCCATCCACAAAGTCCCTTTTGTCATCTAAGGTCATTCACAGGTTTGGGGATTTAGTATATGAATATTTTTTTGGTGGGGAGCATTATTTGGCTGACCACACAGTGCATATTAAAAATGATGAATCTTTTCCAGCCTTTGTCCCTTGTAACTTGTCACCCAATTTGTCTCTTTCCTATAACAGCCAATTTTTTTTTACAAAAATTAGTCCATACTTGCTATGTATTTTCTCATCTACCATGTACTTAGCCCTCTGCTACAATTGGCTTCTTTTCTCTTCATGATTAAAAAGCTGTCCTGTCCAAGTTCAAAATTACCTTCAATTGCTGATTTCACTTGACATTTAGCAGTCTATTCTTAACTCTACCTGTCAGCAGCCTTTGACTTTGTTGCACATTTTCCTCCTTATGAAACTGTCTTCTCTTGGATTCCAAGACAATACTCCTCCTTTTTCTCTCTTATATTTTTGACTCCTTTTTGCAGACTTCTCATCACTGCCTGTCCTCAAACATTAGTATTTTCCGGAGTCTTGCTACTCAAAATGTGGTCTGCATACCTGCAGAATTGGTGTCACCTAGCAGCTAGTTAGAAATGATGAATATCAGGCTCACCCCAGAGCTACTGAATCAAAACTTATATTTTAACAAGATCCCCAGGTAACTTGTACACACACTAAAGCTTGAGAAACACCAATCTAGAATGTTGTATTTAATCCTTTAATATACTCCCTGGAAGATCTGACCTATTAGCTCTATCTCTAAAACAAGGCCCAAATTTGTATCATCAGCCTCTATCACTCTGTCTAGGGCTATAACCATCAACATCTTTCTCCTGATATTCCACAGGCACTTCAGACTCACACTATTCAAGACCATCTTCTCATCTCCATCCCTCGGTGTTCCTTGTTTGGGTGAACAACAATTTCACCCAAGTACCAAAACCAAATCATAAAAAACCCTTCCTTTCTTCATCATTATATTCATAGTCATCTTGTCATGTCAGTTCTCAGACATATCTTTTCACATCTCTCACTCCCAGGACAGACACATATGTCATGATCTTATCATCTATGACCTCTTAACTGGTCTCCCTGTCTGTAGACCTACCAGAGCACCTCAACAACCAGAGTTTGAAAGGTTCTGAAACTCACACCTGAATTCACACAGAGAGAGGACTTGATCAAAGCAGTCTTTGGTTTTAAAACTTCCCTATCATATGCAGAATAATGCCCTACCTTTTTTAGCATGGTGACAAAAGCTCCCTTGATTTGACTGATGTCTGCCACTCTCTTCCTTGTCTCTTTCTCACCAGAGCCCCCTCTGCACATGTATTGTGAACTGTATGTATCATTTGTACCACATAGCTTCACACATCTTTAGCTTCTGCAATTCCTGCTGCTGGCATACTCTCCCCAACATTTTGCAAATGATAAATTTTTACTAAGTCTCTCAAAATGGAGCTGTGACACCACACCTTTTCCTCTGACTCTAATCTCTCCTTACTCCCAGCAGAGAGGGCTTCTTTGCTCCTTTATACATATGTATATTTCTTTATGCATGCATATACTTCTCTCAGGATTATAACACATCAGGATGTTTTGAAACTGTAACTACTGGCCTAAATTGAAAGCTCCCTAAGATAATGATTTTTAAAATTATTAGCTCTATACCCTTACCACTTAGCATAGTTCTTAGCACATAATAGGTAGTCAACAAATGTTTTATGAATTAATGAATCTAGAAGTTGATCAACTGATCAAAGAGCAGCCCCCAGGCCTCAGATTACAATGGCACAGATATGGGGGTACACTCAGCCATTCGACACTTCAACTTCATTTAGAAAGGATCTTCAAGGCAATGCTTATAAGGGTGGCTGGATAACCAAATAAATGCCATGGTAAATAATGATACTTTCTCTGGTTTTTGGGTTATCTCCTAAATTAGTTGGAAGACTAAAAGACTTGAATATAAATCTGACTGCTGCAACATGATTATAATTGACTTGCTTGATTCACATGGTAAAATGTTTGAAATATAAAAGTGTGGCTGATTTAGTTATACATTTTTTAAGAAATGGATGGGCTTTTGTGTTTGGGCATCCTAGCCTGGTCACACTCAGTAGAAGCGGGCTGCTTGCTGCAGAAATAAAGAGAGCCCATGTTTTGGGCTCTCTCTGGTGCAGAGGTACATCCCTAGTCCATGAGGTCACCATAGTAGCTGCTGAAACTTCCTGAGAAAGGTATTCTTCCTCCAGTGGCTGAACAAGGAAGGTTGTGGTGTCTTTGGGGAACTTCAGGCTGCCATGGCAACTCCCAGTCTTTTCTCTGCTTTCTGTGTGTGCTATTCTGCCAGCAGAGGTGAAAAGCTGTAATGTTTTCCTCCTTCTCTCCCCGTTTCTCTTCCTCACCACTGGGTCAAGAATGGACAGAGGTTAGCATTAAATCCTGCTTGTGATTTTCTACACTAAGACTTCATGCAAGTCTTACTGATAGGAGCATCAGATTCTAGTTCTGTACCTTGAACTAAATTGTCAACCCTTAACCAGAGCAACACACAGTCCCTAGCCAGGGCTACTCTATTCTCTGTAAAGACAAAATGCAGAGTGGGAGGAAAGAAGGCTAGGCTAAGGAGGGAAAATAACTGGGGAAAAACAGGAACTAGGAAGGGTTGACAGGTATGCACAATCTATTTTAATTCAGAATTGGTGGAGCTGTACAAAATCCTACAGTAAATGTTCTCAAACAGGTCTGCATATTAGAGCACATATCAAGGGATTTTAGAGATAGAGGTGCCTGCCCCAGACTGAACTGGAACCAAACAGAGTCACCCACCCAGTATGGTCAGCACCAAGAAAACCAGAGCAGAAAATGAAAATAAGATGAAGAATGCAATTCTATGAGGAATAATATTTAAATCAATTTTTCAAAGGAGCAAGAGGCTGGTAGGAAAGTGGAGCAGGATGTTAGGACAAAGAAAATAGGAATGGATGGTTGCACCAATTGGTAAAATCAAGGTCTAGGAAACCAGAAGTAAAATAAAAGTAGATGAAGCCCCCAAATCAGGTTGGGATATAAATATTGGTTAATACATACCCTGTATCAGTCCTTTGGCTTGGTGGCCTCCTTCTGCCTTTTGGATTGGTTGCCCTTTCTATGTTTTGTAGAGTTTTGAATTATCTCATACCATTTTCTGCTTTTGAATTATAATTTGCCTATTTACATGTTTAAATCCCAAGGGCATAGTACTCCCTTACAAAGAATAAGAGCTCAAAAAAAATGTTGAATGACGTTCTCAAGAATCAATGTTTATAGTGTTATACATGATAATGTGGTCAGGACTTGGGGACAAAAGCATTCACCGAGAAGGACAGAGCCACAACTCTATTCTTGACAGGTAGAGATGAGATACCTCCATACCTTCTTAATAAACCTAATGCATCCACATCTGGAAGATATCAACAAGATTTGGGTTGTTGACTTTCTTCTATTCTGCCTAGAGGCTCAGTAGTAACTAGAGGTATGAATAGTAGATGATTCTATAATAAATATGTACAATTTTTTTCAACAGCTTTCAATTCATTCAATCATTGAACAAACATTTTATAAGAGCAAGGAGCTACACTAAACATTCAGGGACAAAATGATACTTGTATTTGTGTTTGTACGTGTTTTGGGTGTATTGTTTTACAACTTTTTAAAAAAGAAATAAGCACCTTATATATGAATGATACATATAAAATGGATACTGACAGATGTCAATTTATGATAAACTATAGGTCATAATTTAAATTGTAACCATATGGGAGTTGGTATAAGTCAAGAACTCTAAAGAGTCCAAAATTTTGCTTAGCTTGCAAGCTAAAAAAATTGGCCCTCATAGTTTCATGGATGCTGGCAGAAGACATGAGACTCCTGGACCAGAGACAAAGAACTTTACTACATCACAGCAGGTAGAGTGAGATTCATGTTCCCTGTGTCCTCTAAACCCCCCTGAAAAGTGACACAGGTAGGATAGGTGAATGCACTGGAGTGACACTGCTGGTTTTTGCCACAGGGTTCCACAGCTGAGGGACCCGGAGCTTAGGAGACCCCATTCTTTTATAGTAAACTGCAAGCAAACATATCCAACAGAGTAACAACTTCTTTACCCCAAAGACATTATCTTTATTGTACTGGACAGAAAGCAAACCTACCCTTTTCTCTGGAGTACAACACTTTTTCTATTTTCAAAGGCTGTTTGCTATATACACTCTTGAAAAGAGTACTTTACAATAGTTAAGAACAAAAAGTTGTCAGTGCTTCTGCTCACAATATGTGCAGAAACACAGCATTCATAGAGATCTGGCCCCCAATATTGTAGTGGTTAATATGCTAAAAAGAGGAGGGAGATTAAAAAGTAGGAGTAAATTGACAAAAGCAAATACCAAAAAATGAAAACTAACACAGCTAGTATAAGAAATCCTAGGTCCAATGAAGAGCAGAGGTTAGAGAAAAGCAGGTGGAAAGGTGGACTTATGCATGAGTCATGGAGAGAGAATAACTCAAAGGATCTGAGTGAGAAATGGAGAATCTAAGAAGCTTTTTAGGGAATGTAGAGGTCATCAGAAAGAGCATGTTCAGGTCACAGTGCCAGCTTAACAGAACCTTGTTCCTTCCAAAATCTTCTTGCTAAGAAAGAGTACCAAGGAAATATGGGAGTAAAGTAGGATAAAGATAAAAAAGGAAAATTGTATTTATTTCTATTGCTATTACAGAAATGTAAACTAAAGCTACTATACCCTACTTGTAATGTGTTGACTTACAGTAGATGTGGGTAGTAGACATTCACCACTGCTCCAGTGTTTTGGGAGAAGTTTTAAGCTGGTTCCTTTTAATCTTACTTAGCTTGAGTATCTGATGTCTTTCCCCTTCACCTCATCATAGCCCTTCCATTTCAGGGGCTAATGAGTATCCTAGGCTATTAAAAGGGAGAAGGGCTTGTTAGATTAAGGTAATTACTTACAGTGACCACAAACAACTCAAAAAACTTATAGGGGTTTAACCCAATAAATGTTCTCTCTCATTCACAAAATTAATTACTAATGTTCCTGATCAGGTGGTATATTTGTCAGCTTTGCTGCATCCACAAACAATCCCCAAATTTTACTGGCTTACAACAGACCACATTATATATTAGTGGCTGCAGGTTGGCTGCAGATGATATGTTTCTGCTTGATTTTATTTGGCTCTGCTCCATGAGTCTTATTCCTGGACCCAGGCTAAAGAATAAATGTCTAGCCCTGACTGGTGTGGCTCAGTTGGTTGGGTGTCATCCCACAAAGTGAAAGGTTGCCAATTCAATTCCTGGTCAGGACGCATGCCTGGGCTGCGGGTTTGGCCTTGGTCAGGGTATGTACAAAAAACAAGCAATAGATGTTTCTCTTTCACATCAATGTTTCTCTCCCTCTCTTTTCTCTCCATTCCCATCTCTCTAAAAATAAACAAATAAGGTCTTTAAAAAAGAATAAATGTCTGGTGAGATGTACCATTTTTATGGCAGGAGGCAGAAGCAAAAGAACTGGCAAACTCTCACAACGTCTCCTAAAGCTTCTGAAAGGTGGTAGCATTATGATGCATGCTGACATGTCTTTACCTTAACCACATCACACAGCTGATCTTAACAGCAATAAGTGGGAATCCTACAGGGAAGTAAACATATTTGTGAACAATACTATAACTCATGGTGAGTAGTTTTCTTGGGAAATTTTTCTTCAAACTGTCACTTGCGGATCCTTCCACCACCTTGAGGCAGCATCATTGTGTAGGGTACCTTCGAGACGGAGAAAAAAGTAGCCGGCAGAAAAACTGCTACAAAGCACAAGTCAAGAGGTATGTGCATTAGGGAAAAGAGGTTTCTAATCCAAAAGCAAGTTTAAGAAAGGACATCAAGAAAGGGAAGAGGTACAGGTTATAGGCATGGCTTAGCAACTAATGACTGTGACCATGGTGCCCTGTGAAGTGGGTCATTCAAGACACTCAGAGAAATCTCCCTGAAAAACAGACAGGGAAGTGGCACCAACAATTTGTTTTTCTGTCCGCAGCAGTCACCAGCTGCCCCAGGCAAGGATGGGCAGACAGAACCCTTTTCCTCAGTCCCAGTTAAAAGGCAGGGAACTCAGCGGTATTGCTGAAGCTCAGCATTCTGCCTCCTGCAACTGCCAGGCAAGTACAATTATTTCCTTCACTTTGTAATTTCAAGTAGCTCTGTTCTCAGGTAAGCTTTATGTTTACTGTGTGTGCTGGGTGGTCACAGGGGAAGTAGAATATTAAGGAAATGCAGAGGATCATCTTTGCTGAAGAAAGAACTTCCTTTTTATCCTTGGGTAGAGGCAACAGAAAAGTGGGATTGAGAGCATGTGAGGGGCAGAATGCAGGTGGGGAGCTTTCAGTCTTTAGAGGTTACTCTTGCCCTAGCCCGGAGGACTACATCCTAATCCACCATTTGGATAAATAAGAAGTCTGTGCATCTGGAGTGAGATTCAAATATGCAACAGGGGCAAATTCTTTGCTCACCAGCAACCTAGTTTTATGTTACCCCAGTCCCTATTCAATTTCCGATCTCCCGTGACTACACTCTAGATACACAAAGATTCATTATTTGTCTATTTATTTGTTTAATAACCTCACATCAACAGCCCTGCTTTAAATCAAGAGCCCAAAGCTGCCTAAATTACCCCATTAGTCTAGTTAAATCCCATAGATTCCAGAAACCATGGGGAAGGCTACATGCATTTGGACCTAGCACTTTGGTTGAAATTATATGTGTGCATCAATGAGAAAAGAATGCCACATGACTGATAATAGCATGGCTCATCAGGTTCCCTCAATTATTTATACATTTTCTCCCAAAAATCACTGTGTCAATTCCTTGACTATTTAAATGTCATTGCTATTCTAGCCACAAGTAAGACTTTGGCATTCTGAATGAACGGTTTGCTTGTATGCCCAAAACGGAATGGAAGATGTCAAGAAGATTCTCCTGAGAGTGACAGAGAACATGGGAGGACATGGTATGTGAGATCATTTGAGTCACTTTTATGAAAGGTTTGGAAGCAGTGGCTGTATCTCTAGAAACTCCCACACCTCTGTGGCTTCACAGAATGACAAATAAAATCCCAATGGCTGGTGGGGAGGTAGTGTTGTGTTTGGTAGGCCACCTTATGAATAGATCATGTAAGGACCCAGACCCTACCTATTTTGGGGTACATTGCCCCTCTAGAGGCTCAGATTCATCTCCATGTAGGATGTCAGTGAAGAAACAATATTGATTATGAGCTAGGCTTACAAAATCACTCCCGCCCATAGTCCTTTGGCCAAAACTCACCACACAACCCCATCAACTGAAGATGGGGGAAGGCTGGGTAATATAATGTAGCTGAATGTGCAGAAAGACCAGGACAGGAACTTAGTAAACAGTCAGTTTTTGCAACAGACTGGTCTTGAAATTAAGAATGCAGTCAAAGCCTCCTTACTTTGGATCCTCAGTGTTCACAAATTATTGCCAAACACGGTATTTCCCTCTGCTTTTCTGGGTGATGCTCATGCCCAAGAAGCCTCTACAGTGCTCAGAAACCTGAGGGAAGGCCTCCCTCCCACCCACTCACTCCCCACCCCCATCCTGCATAGGAAAGTGTTGCTGGTGGCAGTGAAGTGTTCCTTAGGATGGTGAGAGGAGTAAGTAATGGCTTATAAAGTATTGCTTGGGACACTGAATTTATATTTGTATCATTGTCCACTTTTTCAGCTTCCTCCACATCCACAATATTCTCTATCTAATTCCTTTCTGTTTTTTTCCAGGATATTTTAAACACTGGTACCCACCCTCAGGGTTTCCTGACACTCATCCTACTGGCAAGACAGCATGACAACTTGAGAATATGAAATAGGTTTAAAAATAGTATTTGTGTCCCCACCCATAATTTTCAAAAGAAGAGGTATAGGGATATTCTTGGATGAGATAAAATTGGTGCCCATTCCCTGCCCAAAGCTTCCCCTTCATTTTTAATTACTTCCTTCCTCCCACTGTTTTCCAGACCATCTGAATTGTATCAGACCCAGGCATATGGGAATCTGAGTAGCCCTGATGGCTATTGTCAGTCAGGAAATAACTACCGTTCAAATACTGCTTGCTAATGATCATATTTGATGTGATAAAATGGATGTGAATAAGAAGTTTGAATCATCTCTGCACCATCTTAGATAAAAAAAAGACATGAGAACTGAAAGCTTTGCATAAACCTCTTTTTTGCTATTTTCTTTGATGCTGACATATTCACATTTCACTAAATGAGTGAACACCACCATCCACCCACTCACCAGGCGTTCACTTTATATATAGCTATAGATATTCAATGCAAAACAAAGCAAGAAAGGATTCCTGTGACAGAATTTGTGGTGGGATATTGAGGAGAGCACAGGGGAAAATTTTTATATTTATATTTTGTCCTGTCTTGTTTTAACAAAATGCTCTTGGTTAAGGCACTACATATCCCCATACTTCGGCTTCTTGGTTCTTCATTCGCTTACTCATGCATTACTGTGTATGCCCTGAATACCTGGGACTACGCTAGCTTCTGGGAATATAGAGTTGAATGTTATGGTTCTCACAAAAGGAGCTCAAAGTCTCAAGGCTGCTATCATAGAAGTGAATAATAGTAAGATTATATCTGGGAAAGAGGGGTAGGTGTGAAAAGGCTTTAAGCTTTGGATAGTTCTTCCAATGGAAGATATTATCCAGACAGAAGACTTTATCTTACATACCTTTGTATTGAGTGCTCACCATGTGCTAGTCACTGTTCGGGGAACTAGAAATGTGATAAAAACTAGGATCGAAGAGATTGTTAGGATTTAGATTTTAGGAGGCCTTATATATGGTGCATGGATTTGGCCTTCATGTGTGAAGACTGTGAGTAGTCACAGGATCGGTTTCTCAGAACTTTCTGACTCATCGCCATGGTAGGGAACACAAAAAAGTATCACATAGATTTAGAGGCTATACCAATATTTGGCAACTCTTCTATTTATTCACTCTCAGCTTCTTAACTTCATATAATGTGATATTTAGGGACCTTTTCAAATGGGCAGGGTCATTCAGTTCTATTTGTGTTCTAGCCCTGAACAAATTCCACATTTCAATCATGGTGAGAGAAAATATTAGTCTTGGCCTAAAGTTCCACTCTTCATTTCTTCCCATTCCTTGGGTGTTTGGAAGTGCTTGAAATCAAAGTTCGTGGAGCTCATTTTGAAGGGCCTGGGGTTCAACCCCTACAAAAAAGGTAAAGTGTCCCAGTGTGTCCATTGGATTCTCTATAGTCATCTAAGCAGAGAGTAAGAACAGAAAAACATATGGAAGGCTCAAGTTTGCATGCTTCGTTACACTCCCACTGCGGATGTTGTGGACCATGCCAGCGAGAATAGACTGAGCAAGTGCCCTCTTCGTGGGATACTGGGATCCCCTTGCCTCAGCAGCTGTCTAACAGCCTGGAGCCAACTGCTCCAGCAGCTGATTCCCAGGAAGTTCAGAGAGCTATATTTGAGGGTTTCAGCTATTGTTATAACAACATTTCTCATTCACACCAGCTTCTGTGGATGGGTGGGTAAAGCAAAACTTTCTGTAGGAAGTAGCTATACTTTCCTCTTCAACCTCAACCCCTTACCAGTGTTTATGTTTACTGGATTTTGGGAAAGTGTTTAGTGTTTGGCAGGCTGAGTTTAAACGTAAAGTTCACAGAAAAACTCAATCTCAGGTAGAACTAATCAACTCCTCCTATGTCTGAAGCTCCCTTAGCTAGTGTTCTCTGAACCAGGCCTCAGGGACCAGGGTATCTGTGCACCCACTCTCACTAACCTCATAGGCATTCAGGAGGGTGATGTGCCCAGCTCTCCAGTTTTTTATCTTCTCCAAAGACTTGCTCAACAATGTTTACATAGTTAGAACAAAGGCTGGAGTGTTAATTGCTTTGGAGATGCTAATAACCTCAACATGGGGTGGGGGCAGAAGCCTCTGAGACATCCCCATTTGCCTTCAGCATTTCTTGGGCATTGTGTCACAGGTGGGGTTTCAGAGTATTTTCATAACAGAGGATTAAGTGAAATTAGTAAATTCCAACCAAGGTTTTCAGCTGAGTCTTGGGTAATCTCTGATTCAAAACACTTGTATTGAATGAGGACTAAGTGGCTTTGGCATTGTATCTGACTACTTAGTGATCAACAGAGTGGAACGTTATGGAAAGGAACAAGAAATCCTACTGGCTAATACCAGTGCAGACAAGGAAAGCTTACCTCCCCATCTGCTGCCTCTGGCACTCACAGTGACGCTGGCATTCAGGGAAAGGGCCGGCAGGTGCAAGAGCTGGAGGGAAATGGAAGCTATGGAAAGGGAAGAAAAGGAAAAGAAGGTATTTTTCATAAGCAACCATGATGTGTAATTGATGACTCCTCCACCAAACAAATACATATTTGTGTTCATCAAGTTCCGCCTCCATCCCAGAACTAGAGGAGGTAAGTGTGCAGAAATTTTAGAATAGCTTTTTTATTTGTTTCTAACCATTAGTAATTCAGAATTTTTGAAGAATAATCTCAGAACAACCTACTATGAGATCAAGAAAACCTGTTGTAAATGATTACAGACTGGCTATTCACATTTGGTTTTGATTTTCTAATAAAAACTTCAAAATAGTAATAATAAAATACAAAAATACTAGACTATTTGAATCACTACCAGGGTCTTAAAAATCTCACTACAGGCTAGCATACAAAGTTAGTTTTTCTATAGCAATTATTGAAGTTTGTCCAATTTAATACTACAGAAAAAGGAAGACACTGCTGTATTGATGACATAAAGAGTATATGTATAACTATTAAATTTGGAGTCAAATGACTTTTGCCATATCTCAGTTCTGCCACTTTCTTTGTGATTATTACCTTTCTGGGTCTGATTTTCTCATCCCATTTTATATTTAAAGAGATGAACTGGAGAATTTCCAACATTCTTTACATACCTAAAATTACCTAGTATTATGTATATATTTAAGGGTAATTTCTTAATACAAAGAACTGAAATGTTGGAGGTGTGGGATATAAGTGGTTTCACAAGGGAGTTATTTATTAAACAAAATAGAGAGGAGAACATGGTGATGACTGGAGGTTTTGCTTGCAAAGCTCAGAAGACAGACTTAGTAACTGAATAATTCATACCTGTAACTTATTTGATTTAATTATAGTTTCAACCCTCAAATTCCCTTGCACTAAAGTAAAATAGGTACCTCACACCCATTATAATAGAATTTGTCATACTGCAGGAGACAAAACAAGAGAGTGGTACCTGGAGAGGTACAAAAGCAGAAGAGACCTTGAGTCCCAGTGTCAAATTCTTTGGAGGAGAAATTAACATAGTGCAGAAAATAGTGGCAATAGAGATTTACTCCAAAAATCACGAAATTTTCCCTTTGGCAGGGTAAATTGAAAAATGAGAGGAGAAAGACAGAAGAAGAGACCTTCATCTTAACTAATTAGAAAAAGATAGCAAAGAGATAGGAAGATTCTGAACTCAAAATCCTTGACTAAAGGAACCAATGCCCTTTTGCCCCACCACCAATACCACTAGCATTTCATAGCCTTACTGGTAATCACTTGCTAAATTATGGTACTTTAAAACTTAGATTCAACCGCAAGCCATGAAAATTAGAAAATTTCAAATGAAATCATTTTTCCCACTTCTTCTTTTGTACTAGTTACATTTTCCTAGCTCTTCTTGCCACACAAACCAAAAGACTTTGCGTCCGAGTCTACCATTATCCTTCACAATGCATAAACTCTGATCTAACATGCTGGAATATGCATTATATCTCTAGTGCCCTACATAAGAGATGTCATAAAAACACCTAAAATAAGTGAAACCTGAGCTATCAAAATGGACGTTCTACAGATTTACATCCTTTAATGTACATGGAACTCTCCTCCATATAACAATCTATGGGATAGATTGGGTGGCTTCCTCTCAAAAGGACAGATTGTTTAAGGAATTACTTTGTCAGTTGATAATATACTCTCTTGAGTCATCATCTTAGTAATCTCCTCAACTGATTTAAATCTCTTTAGTTAAAACTCACATGTTTATATCTCACTTCCCACATCTAAGTCTTTGAGAGTAAAGAGCATTTCTTATACTTATTTGTATTGCACAAAGAGTTCCAGCATAATAGGTGTTCAGTTACCAGATGAGTGCTTGAATTGGCTGACCTATAATTTATCTAACAGCACAGAAATCTGGATTTTATTATTTTGGTTATTCCTTATTTTGATTTTTTTCATTTATTGTTATGTCTGAATATCAAATTCCTGTACCTGTTTCCATGAACAGTTTCTAATAATCATTTCCTATTTGTATGCCAACATACAAAGTAAGACAATAATAAAGGCCTTGAAAATATAGTATTTTATCTGCAATCTGCTTTATCAAAATGGTTAGCAGACAATATTAATATAAACCTAAATCCATGTGTTTAAATTAATAAGTTATAAATACAAAATTTAAATTAACTATTTTTATTAAAATGTTGATAATTTATTTGATCTGAAGCCCAGAGTCTTATAATACACATAATAAACAAGGTGTTTGTTCAACTTTTGATGTAGATCAATAATTTTCAAAAGTATTTGAGAGAGGTGGGAAATTTCAAATACCTCAAATAAGATGGATAAATAAATGTTATTAATGTGTAATTATGTAATATAATGTAAAATTATGTAATATAATATAAAATCATGATATCAGATTTGTAACAACTTATAAATTCCACTAATGAAAACAGGCTTCTTATAAACACAAACATTAAAACTAGTAACTGTAAAATCATAGCTCGATAATAGATTTTTTTATTATATTTTGTTTTAGTATATGGTAGTAGAAATAAATCTGACTCACAAGACCTTATAAGAAGTAACAAATAACAATAGTTTTCTTTCTTTTAGATTGCTTCCTTTTCATCAGAATATTTCTCAATTAAATCCATCCAGAAACTTGAAAATAGATAAATGAGAGATCTTTAATATAGAAGTATAAACAACAAAATTGTCCTAAAATCATTTGAATGACTATTCATTCTTAATAATTACAATATTATTATAACAATTTAAAAAACCATTTGCTATAATGTGTGGCATATATTGATAGTGTGATCTTGCAGTCAGCTCATCAGTGAGCAGCCTGGCCAGGTGGCTCTGTTGGCCAGAGCATCATCTGTGCACCAAAAAGTTGTGGGTTCCATTCCGGTCAAAACTCACACCTAGGTTGCAGGTTCAATCTCTGGTTGGGGCACATATGAAAGGCAGCTGATCAATGTTTCTCACATTGATGTTTCTCTCTCTCCCTCTCTCTCTTTCTCTCTCTCCCTACGTCTCTCTCTAGCATCAATAAAAGCATATCCTCATGTGAGGATTTAGAATAATTTATCAGTGAGCAGAGCCCAATCAAATGTAATCGAATTGGATGACCCAATCAGTAATGGTTGAATTAAAAATTACTGTTTCATAGGCAGTGAAAATCATTTGCATTTCATGGAACAAAAGTCATTTGCTGCTGGGGAGGATATAGTTCTATTGTGCATCTAAAAGGTAAGCACAATAAGAAAGCTCAAAAAAGCAAGCACATGACATGCTCTGTTTGACCTTTTCCAAAGGGCTTTTACATCATTCTCTCCTCTGGTTCCTGCTGAGTATAACAGATGTAAATATTTGGGGGACAATAGACTAAAGATTTCTCAACAAACAGAAAATTCCACTAAAAACTTATTGCATGATATTTTTATAATGATTAAAGAATGAGTGGGACTACAAGTTCTAATTTTGGGGAGGAAAATACATTGGCAGAAGAATTTATTTTATTCCCATAATTAATAGTTTAAAACTTAAGGTATTGTATAATGTTTTCCATTTTCAAAAAACCCCACATGGTTGTGGTGGATATGAAAATACAACAGTTGCTTCATATGTTTTCTAGCCAATTTGCATAATTTACTTATATTAAATAACAGGTTTTCTAAAGTATATATGCTTTTTAAAACTTATATTTCCTAATATGCCTTATGTCTCATATTGTCTCATGAGTTTAAAAATCATTAGCTCTAGTACCCATTTATAATAAAATCCCCCCAGTAAACTAGAAATAGAGGGGAACTTTCTCAACTTGATAAAGAATATCTACAAAAAACCCCACAATATCATATTTAACAGTCTGAAAATACAAGGCATACAGATTGAGGAGAAAGAAAGAAAACTGTCTTTGTTCACAGATGACATTACTGTCTGTGTGGAAAATCTGAAAGAATTAATTAAAAAAAAACCTCCTGGAACTAATAAGAAATTAAAGCAAGGCTACAAGAATACATGATTAATATACAAAAGTCAATTGCTTTCCTATATACCAGCAATAGACAAATGAAATTTTAAATTGAGAAAATAGTAACATTTATATTAACACCCCCTTTAACAAAACAAAATACTTAGGTATAAATCCAACAAAATATATATAGTATCTATATGAGGAAAATTTCAAAATTTTATATGAACAAAATCAAAGAACTAAATAAATGGAATAATATTTTATGTTCATAAAACACTCAATATTATCAAGATGTCAGTTTTCCCCAATTTGTTTATACAGTCAACAGAATCCCAAACAAAATGTCAACAAGTTATTTTGTGGATATCAACAAACTGAATCTAAAGTTTATGTAGAGACGCAAAAGATGCAGAGAAGCCAGCACAATATTGAGGAAAAACAAAGGAGGACTCATACTGCTTCAAAACATATTAAAAAGCTATAGTGATCAAGACAGTGTGGTATTGGTGAAAGAATAGGAAAATAAATAGAGAGCCTAGAAATTGATGCACATTTGTCGAGTTAACTGATGTTTGACAAAAGAGAAAAGGCAATGTCATGAAGAAAGAATAGTCTTTCAACAAATGGCACTGGAACAACTGCCTATCCACAGGCAAAACAAAACAAAACAAAAAAAGAATCTAAACACAGACTTTACACTCTTCATAAAAATTAACTCAGAATAGATTGAACTTAAATGCAAAAGACAAAACTCTAAAACTCTCATTCATTGCTGGTGAGAATGCACTTTAGAAGACAATTGGCAGTTTCTTACAAAACTATTCATATTCTTATCATATGATCCATCAATCACACTCCTTGATATCCAACCAAAGAAGTCAAGAACTTATATCCACACAAAAATCTGCACAGATGTGTATGGCAGCTTTATTCATAATGGTAAAGCTTGAACACAACCAAAATATCCTTTTGTAGTTGACTTGATAAATAAACTTTGGTATATCCAGACAAAAGAATATTGTTCAGCACAAAAAAATTTTAAAAGGTTATCAAATCATTGCAGAGACACGGAGGAGAGCTTAATGAATATTACTAAGTGAAGGAAGCCAATCTGAAAAGGCTATGCACTGTATGATGCCAACTATATGACATTCTGGAAAAGACAAGTCTATAAAGATGATAAAAGAAACAGTGGTTTTCAAGATTAGGTGGAAGGGAGGGATGACCGGACAGAAAATTTTTAGGGCCGTGAAACTGCTCTATATGAAACTAAAATGGTAGATACCTATAATTATAAACTTATCCAAACCCATAGAATGTACAATACCAAAAGTGAACCCTTAATGGAACCTGGACTCTGGGTAACAATGATATGTTAATCAATTATAACAAAAATTATAATAAATATACCATTCTGCTTGAGGACATTGGTATTGAGGAATGCAGTGATGTGGGGGCAGGGAATAAGTAAAATTCTTCATACCTTCTGTTTAATATTGCTATGAACCTCAAACTGCTCTTAAAATAGTCTATTTAAAAACAGTTTTTATTTCCTTAAAAATAGTTCATTTTTTAAACATTTTTAAATATCTTTTGTGATTATGCAATTACAGTTTCCCTATTCTCCCTCTTTTATTCCCCTCTGCCCTGCACAATCCCTCCTGCCTCCATTCGCCCCCACCTTAGTTCATGCCCATGGGTCATACATGTAAGTTCTTTGGCTTTTACATTACCTACACTATTCTTAACCTCCTCCTGTCTATTTTGTACCTACTATTTATGATATGTATTCCCTGTACTTTTTCCCCATTCTTCCCCATCCCAGCTGATAACCCTCCATGTAATCTCCATTTCTGTGATTCTATTCCTGTTCTAGTTGTTTGCTTGTTTTGTTTTTGTTTTTTTGTTTTTAGGTTCAGTTGTTGATAGTTGTGAGTTTGTTGTCATCTTACTGTTCATAGTTTTGATCTTCTTCTTTTTCTTAGATAAGTCCCTTTAACATTTCATATAGTAAGGGCCTGGTGATAATGAACTCCTTTAACTTGACCTTAATCTGAGAAGCAATTTTATCTGCCCTTTCATTCTAAATAATAGCTTTGCTGGATAGAGTAATCTTGGATGGAGGTCCTTGCCTTTCCTGACTTCTAGAACTTCTTTCCAGCCCCTTCTTGTCTGCAAGGTTTCTTTTGAGAAATCAGCTGATAGTCTTATGGGAACTCCTTTGTAGGTAACTGTCCACATTTCTCTTGTTGCTTTTAAGATTCTCTCCTTATCTTTAATCATGGGTAATGTAATTATGATGGGCCTTGGTGTGTGCTTCCTTGGGTCCAACACCTTTGGGACTCTGAGCTTCCTGGACTTCCTGGAAGTCTATTTCCTTTGTCAGATTGGGGAAGTTCTCCATTATGTTTTCAAGTAAGTTTTCAATTTCTTGCTCTTGTTCTACTCGTTCTGACACCCCTATGATTCAGATGTTGAAACATTTAAAGTTGTCCCAGAGGTTCCTAAACCTCTCTTCATTTTTTTTTTGAATTCTTATTTCTTCATTCTGTTCTGGTTGAATGTTTATTTCTTCCTTCTGGTCCAAACCATTGATTTGAGTCGCAGTTTCCTTCCCTTCACTGTTGATTCCCTGTACATTTTCCTTTATTTCACTTTTCATAGCCTTCATTTTTCTCTCTATTTTGCATCCATACTCAACCATTTCTGTGAGCATCCTGATTACCAGTGTTTTGAACCATGCATCTAATAGGTTGGCTATCTCTTCATCGCTTAGTTGTATTTTCTCTGAAGTTTTAATATGTTCTTTCATTTGGGCCATATTTTTTGGTCCCAACACACCTGTTTTGTAGTAAGGGGCAGAGCCTTAGGTATTCACCAGTGTGGGGCCACCCACTTTGCTGCGTTGTGGTGCTGTAGGTGGGATAAGGGACTGAGAGGAAACAATGCCACTTGCTGGGTTCTCAGCTGGCTTTCAGTCACTTCCTCCACTACCCACAAGCAATTGGGCCCTTCTCATCTAATTCCCAGATGGGTGGTTTTATGTACCTTCTAGGACCCTGTGGGTCTTTCCAACAAACTCTCCTGTGAGGCTAGGAGTTTCTCTCACTGCCTCAACCCCCACAGTTTTTTTCAGTCAGACATTTTGAGGCTTTATTTCCCTGTACTGGAAACCTGGGTTGCATGGTCTATCTTGCTACCCAGTTTTTCCTCCTGGTTTATCTGCACACAAATGTGGGTCCTCCTGCTCCTCCAGCTGCCACCTCACCCACTCTGGTCATCCATCTGCTGCCTTTTTGTGAGTCTTCTCTGCCTAGTTGCCCATCTCTGCCCCTCTTACAGGTCTGTATGAATATTTCTTCTTTAACTCCTTGGTTATCAGACTTCCATACAGTTCAATTTTCTGTCAGTTCTGGTTGTTTTTTGTTTTAAAATTTGTTGTTGTCCTTTTTTGTTGTGTGAGGAGGCATGGCATATCAACCTATGCCTCCATCTTGGCCATAGGTCCCTTAAAAATAGTTAGTTGTGGCTCCTGACCCCTCTGGGTATAGAAGTGTTTGTATATGTATGTGTTTGAGTGTGTGTGTGTTGTAGTTGCATAGAAAAGGTGTTACTTCATTGACAGTATTGGTTTCATCCAACTGTAATAGTTTTTAGTGCCACTTGTCTCATCAGGTACTTTGTTGATTGCTCAGATACCTCCTCCTCTTAGTTGCCTGGATGTCCACCTGAAGTTTACTTTCTAGCACAAATGCATCTCCCCAAGCTGGTTATCTTTTTCCATTAACCCTAGACCTGTTGACTGAGGTCTCTTAGCCCTTCTGGACAATTATGTTAAGGTGCACCTAAAACAACCCCAACCAAGTTCCTCTAGAGAATCCATATCAGGTCCATGGGAAACATTTGCAGATGTTTAGTCTATGCAAACTCAGGGCATGAAGACCATCTCTGCTACAACTATCTCTCTTTATCCTTCTTATGAGAGCAAGCAGCTCCAGACATGGCTACCCACTCAGTCCTCAAGAGTGTGTCAGACACTAGTTCACTGTGCCTCAAACTACAGGGATGGTAACTTAAGCTCTGTGATTGGTCTCACTAAGTTCCTCACACCTATATGGTGAGAACAAAGCCCCACTGTCCTTACCCTCCATTCTGGGTAGGATAAAAGTGGTAAATCCACATGACTTGATTTGGACATCTCTCCAGGGAAAACCTTTCTCAAATTCCCAACTTCCCTTCTCTAGGCCTCCATGTCCTCCTTTAACAGCCGAGGATATGCGGCCAGCCAAAGGTCATAAAACCACTTTTTTCCAGCCTCCTTTGAAAATCCTGCAAAGATGGTTGATCACCTCAGTTTGGACTATGAATTCAGAATTTATTACCTTTCTTTTGTCTCTGACTTTTTGAGGACTCAGTCTAAAGAATAAGCTTTAAAGAAATTTAACATCTTGCTATATATAGAGGGCTTTTCCACAATGATTTTCAGCTCTGTAAGTAACACATAACATTTTGCATATTCATGTGTCTGTACACACGACTGACTCCTAAACCAGATGTAGATGTGCACCAAACAGATAAGTTTGAGCCTTGCTTGGCCTTTAAAAGAGTTCTGTAGACACGTACTACAGAGACGTTCAAGTGTGATTTTCTTTAAAGTAACATGGAACTAGAGTTTTCTTAATCTATGACATGTTACACTAAGATTAAACATATGCAGAGCAATGACAGGAAAGGCATTCTAAGCACTGCACAAAACCCAACTCACCAGACAAAACAAATAATGGGTGTGGTCTTTAATATAGTAATATATATAATATGTTTGTATACAGTATAATTTACTATAAGATTACAGCTTTAGAGTCAATAACACATTTTAAAAATGAAATTAAAATCATTTGTGTAACAAGTACAGAGAGAGAAAACAAGGGCTCTTGGTTATTTTTATTTAACTATTATTTTTAAATCTTCAACTAAGGTCTTTGGGCATTTCTGTTATCAGCATAAATAAAGAATATTTACTTAGTAGGTGTGATAAAGTCTCTATCACCTTTAAGTTGAGGTTTCTAATGTGTGAGTAAATCAATAGCCAGATATTAATATAAAAAGAGGAAACTCTCCATTTTTGGATTTGTGATTTGCCTGTTTGAAAATGTGCCTACCCCTGTGATGGTCTCTAAGACCTATGGAATGCAGAAATATATGCAAAGGCTCCAAATGGTGAGTAGATGAAGCACAACTGAACTATTCTGAACACGATTCATTAAAGGGAGAGGAGTAGAGATGGGAAGAACCTTAGGAACAGCCTTTCCTCCAAACATCTATCCTTGACCCAGACCTCAATTAGTGTTTTACTTAGATTAAAAAGTGGAAATGCAGGAAATGTTAAATGCTATTTTTTATAATCTTATGTGAATTAGTTTAACTGAATAACTACATAACTAAATTGAACTGCTTTCTGAATCTTGGGGTTAGTTGTAGTTAACTCCAAAAAGGAGGTGTCATTTGGAGTTTTGGGCATTGGCAGGGGATGGCAGAGGATGGCAGAGGACCTGAGTGGGGTATCCCAATGGGGCTGTGTAAGACCTGAAAAGTATGGAAGTCTTCTGAGGAAATGGAGAAGAATCAGCAAAAAGAGGTAGAAGAGATACACAAAAACTTCTATCATTTGAAACAAATTAAGACCCTTAATAAGCTTCTGAAAGTTGCTCGATATGTACTCTAGGTTCTCAATGATCCCCAGTTACCAGGACTGGAGTTGAAGGCTAAGATTTAAGCTTCTCCTTCTCCCGTCCCTTCAACAGCCTGGTGTCTGACCCCTCAGTGCTCAATATTTCTCCAATCTGGGTAAGAGCAAAGGGAGAAAGAAGGGGAGGTGCTGATATGCATGTATACCTGCCAGAGGTTACACATCCACCTCCTCTTTACCTTACTCTTCTTCAGTAATGGCTCTCACTTGTTATTTTGGCTCATTGTTATTATATTCCTGATCTGCTATTCACTATATTTTGCTAAGAACATTTCCCCAAAGGGCTCCTCTATCTTTCCCCTTTCCAAGACATTACATTCCTATTCCACTGGATTAAAGTGAGAGGAGAAAAAAGACTTATTCAGAATGATTGATCAGCAGGCACATGTTACATTCCTTGAGAAAATTTAGCAGCCATTTATTCAGCCTAGGCATGCTCTTTTAAGTCTTCTTCCTGCTAGGGAAAATAAAAGACTAAGCTTCGGCAAGATTTGCAGAATCTAGTCATGAGACTAGAACTGTGGTGGGTTTCTGGCGATGGTAGAGAGTTAGTATATGAATTGTGACATTAGCTTCCTTCAAGGCTAATTACAGCCTTACTGCCTCCTGCCAACACATACCCATAAATCACAACTTTTTCTCAAGCTTTCATCCCTTCAGTCACATAAGCAGCCTTGAAAACAAATTAACATGCTGATTTAGCAGGGGTATAGAAGAAATCAAGTGTCAAATAATGTTTGTAAATCTACAGATAGATGTGCAAATGTATGTCTGGGTGTGTATGTAGTGGAGATGATGGGACTGTTGTGGTATATGTTTGTTGCTTTTTTTTTTTCATTTTACATGGGAATACTAAGGGAATAGAGAAAAGTATATTGACTCCTGAGAAAGAAAGTAACCCTACAAAATATGAGTGAGACAAATGCAAACTTGATAGACCAAATAGATTTTTCCATGTTTAATGATTTTCAAAGATCATGTAAAGGGCTGATGTAGCATTTTTGTCATATGAGCTCTTTCAGAGCCCCTTCATTCAAACAGATAATGCAGGATAAGCCTCTTGAAAGAAAGAGGCTCAATTCCAGATTTCCACCGTAAAAGAATGGAAATGGCAAGAGATATGGTATTGATTGCTTAGGTATATTATTTATTAAGAAGAACTTAAGCTGCCCTGGCTGGCATAGCTCAGTGGATTGAGTGCGGGCTGCGAACCAAAGTGTCGCAGGTTCGATTCCCAGCCAGGGTACATGCCTGGGTTGCAGGCCATAACCCCCAGCAACTGCACATTGATGTTTCTCTCTCTCTATCTCCCTCCCTTCCCTAAAAATAAATAAATAAAATCTTAAAAAAAAAGAAGAACTTAAGCAAAAGCAGAAAGCAAATGAGTGGATTGGGATTGAGAGGGAGAAGGGCCTGACATGTTTTGAGTGCCTACAGTGTATTTGTTATTGCATTGGCATTTTGCATAGCTCATATTCATTATCCTGGAAATAGCAGGCTGATAAAGAACATGAATGATTCCACAAACTATGTACTAGCAATTATCCATGAAAAGCCTTTATAACTCTAACATTGAACATCCAGGGCAGCTCCTGTGTGGCTAATTAATAACTGAGGCTGCTCTGACATTGAGGGGGCCAGCATCTTCCC
Source organism: Phyllostomus hastatus (assembly GCF_019186645.2). Lineage (NCBI taxonomy): Eukaryota > Metazoa > Chordata > Mammalia > Chiroptera > Phyllostomidae > Phyllostomus > Phyllostomus hastatus. The sequence continues at coordinate 83,300,371 of NW_025333977.1, read as the reverse complement.
TCAGCTCATTGGACTCATGCTAGGTCATATATGCTCTCTCACACCACACATCAAATCTTTGCAAGAGCACATAATTTCCACCTTTGAAACCTTTGCATTTATTTATGTTTAACAAGGTAATCATGCTTCTCTCAAAGGTAGCCAATCTCATACCTACTTAATCTTAATCTTACACTATCTACTACTTCATTGTATTTCCTACTGTCTTTTGTTACATGATATTAAATATCAAATTAAGAATTTAATTACACTGAGCTTAAAGTCTGGCTGGAACAGCAGAGCTGCTGTTACAACACTGAATATAGGGGAGTCTTCTCAGAGGGATAGAAAACAGCTAAGTCCTCTGAGGCTGAATATAGCAAAAGAGAGAGAGAGAGAAGGGGAGAGACGTAGGAAACATATTCAGATATTTTAAATCAAGGAAAAGCCTTTAACCTGACAAAAAGGATTATTTTTCAAATAGGAAAGTATGACACAATATAGTATTTCAATTGAGTTGTAGAGATATGTGAGAAATTGTATTTCAATTTGATGAAGTAATGGAGGGAAACAGAAATATGAAGAATTATGAGAATAAGGCAAGACTTCCCTTTAGTCTCTTAATGGCCATGTGGTTCTTCATTGTTTTCATGTCAGTTCATGCAAAGTGAAAAAATTGGAAAATAAGAATGAGATTTGGAAACGCAGCTAAGACTAACCGCAGCACTGGGAGCTGACAGCACTAGTAGTAAAAGAAAGTGGCGTATGCACTGGAAAGGGGGGAACAAAGTTACAGTGGGAGTGATACAGAGAAACAATTATCCTAAAGGTGTTTATTTGGTGGCTATGCCAATAAAGTTTTATTTTATTATTATACAAGAGGTGACCCCCCAAACCAGAATTTATTTGTAAAAAAATTGTGTATTTATTCTTACATGTTTAAACTTCAGCCACCTAAAAGTACTCTCCATTTGATGCCATACAACTAACAAAATGTTTTTTTCCACTGCTCACAAGTTTTTGAACTCCACAATTTTGATGCCCTTTTAGTGCTTCTGCCATTTTTTGTGTCATCTCTTCCATCCACATTGCCAAAAACATTTCCCCTTGAGTACTTTTCTCATCCAGAGGAAACACAAAAAAAAGTCGCTTGGGGCGAGATCAGGTGAATAGGGAGGGTGGGACATGGGGTCATGCCGTTTTTAGTCAAAAACTGCTAAACACTCAGTGTGGTGTGTTCAGGTGTCCTCATAAATCACCCATCATGAAATGGGCAAACATGTTGAAAAAATCTTCAAAAAAATTCATTGAAGTAGAATATAGCCTCTCACAACAACACCAGCTGGTACACTCATAAAGATGGGTTCCCTAAACACTCACTTGACAAAGGAAGCCTATACTATAAGGGGCACACCCTCCAGAAGATAATTCCGATTTTGGGGGATCCTCCCTCATATTTTATATATATGTGTATGTGTGTGCATATATATAAATACATATAAAATATATTTTATATATATTTATAATATATATAATATATTTTATATTATAGTACATATATTTTATGAATACACATATAATATAAATACATATAATATATTTTATAATAATATAATATACGTATATTATAGATGTATAATATATATTATACATATATAAAGTAGATGTATAATATACTTTATACATATGTATAATGCATTTTATACATATGTATATTATACATATTATACCTCCCTCATATATTTTGTTTAGACTTTAGAAAAGAAGATGGGGAGCTTAAAACTTATCTCTGAATGATGGCATCTTAGAGTCAGGAGGGACTTAGGACGAATTAGTCTTTTAAGGCATGATACTGCAATGCAGGCATTTCTTCGCCAGGAGCTCTGATAAATGGCTAGCTCCTACCTGAGCACTTCCAGAGACTGTCACATGATTGTAGCTATTAAAAAGGTCCTCCACAAACTGAGTACTATTTTTCTTCTTCTCACTTCCCACTATTAATCTTCATTCTGTCTTCTGGAGCTATGTAGTATAATCACAATCCTTCTTTCCCAAGGGGAACAACCTAAACAACCTTAGCTGAGATAAGTCAGGGCAAAATAGCTACATGATGGGACTGTTAGTTATGAGAAAGTAATTTCTCAGGAAGATACAGATTTGAAAGGGAGATGTGGGAAAGATGCTCTGATGGAAGAAGAGGAAGCAAAAGGCTGAGCCAATTTCCAATGAAGAGAAATTACAATAAAACACAGAAACAAATTGGTACACTCACAAATATATAACTTGGAAGAAAGAACGCTATTGATAACATGAAGAATGTGGAAAAAAGAAAAATGTGCTTGCCCTGGCCAGTGTGGCTCTATTGGTTGGGCTTCATTCCTTAAAGCAAAAAGCCTCTGCTTCAATTCCTGGTCAGGACACGTGCCTGGGTTGCAGGTACAGTTCCCAGCTGGGGTGCCTGCAAAAGGCAACTGATCAATGTTTCTTTTTCATATGAATGTTTCTCTCCCTTTATTTCATTTTCCCTTCACCTCTCTCTAAAAATCAACCAATCAATCTTTAAAAAACAAAAATGTATTTATAATCCCATTGGAGAGACAGGAAAACATGTAATAAGCATAATGAATATAATGCATGGAAGCTAAGATCAAGTTATAGTTACATCATTGCCATTAAATCATGATTTGTATGGTAAGTATTCTAATTTTAAGTTTGGTGTATAAGAAGATATCTTAAACTGTATTCAAGCTTCATCCTGCAGGAAAAAACAAATGAGGAGAACAGCAGTGTCAGCATCTCCAGGAGAATGATCGATAAACCAGAGGGGTAGAGAGACACTGGGGTGGCCCCCATGATCTCCATGTCACGGTATTTATGCCTTTTTGTATTCCATATTTTTTAATTTAGGTGGGACCAGTGACTTGCTTCTAATCAATAAAAAACAGCAAGGTAATGGATGGACATAATCATATTACATAAGATTGTTATGCCTGCCTTGTTAAAAGACTCTCTTTACCTTGGTGGCTATGAGAAAACAAGTTGTCATGTTGTGATTATGTGCAGCAAGAGAGCCATGCAGTTAGAATGTGATCGTAGCCCCCAGGTGACAGCCAGCCAGGTACTGAGACCCTTAGTCCAGAAGCCCACAAGCAACTGAAATCTGTCTACAATGACATGAGTAAGGAAGTGTTTTTTACCCCAGCAGAGTTTCAGATGAGACCACAGCACAGATCCTTAGCTGTTTTGCAGAGGATCAGCTGAGTCATGTCTGAATTCCTGACCCACAGTGTCTGTGAGATATGAAACGTTGATTTTAGCAACTGTTTTTTGTAATGTTGTCACATGCCAATGAATAAATAATACAGCCAGCTCAATACTTTTCATGTGAAGAAACAATAGGAAGAGTAAACTATTATAGGTCACTAGACTATGACTTTCTCAAAAAGACAATTGTACCTTACGTTGGACTAGACTGATCTAGAGTATTACAGAAGCTTTTAAATGACTCTTTTATTGTTGAGACAAAGGATATCATTAATAAATATATATCTTTGTGCTTATTTAGCATATGGAATTTATCTACTTATAAGAGTTTCCTCTGGGTATAGGGAGATACAATGAACAATTTTGGATAATTCTCCAAGAGAACAGAAATTGTGACAGAGAAAAGTCAAAAAACTAACCACAGGGAGTCTTATTACTAAAAATAGAAGGGAGAGAGGAGAAAAGAAAATAATGAAATATGTTAGGAGTTATAAGTTATATAGCATTAATAAAATTTTTATGATTTATAGTAAGTATTTCTAAAAGATGATAAATGTTCTTTGATAATACATGTATACCTTTTATAATTGAAAAACATATATTTGAAAATACTTTGAACCATTAAAGGATGAGTTTATTGTGACTTAACATTGTTCCCCAGAATTTGCACATTACATATTACTCAGGTCTCTGGTTTCTGATTTCTTTCTCTTTTTTTCCTGTAGTTTTCTTGTATTTGGGTTGTTTCACTGGACTTGGGCCTGGGTTTATTATTATGTTATTAGGTCATTATAATTCCCATGTTCAGTAGGAAAAGCAATCCTCTCACTCCTCCAGTTAGTAATGAGATGCACTGCTCTCTCCAGTGAGGCATGGCCATTTTCACAAAAGAAAAAAGGATTCAATATCACTATTGTGTATTGGCTCTTTCTTATTAAGTTTTGAGATCCAGCTGGTTGGGATGGTTTCTGCTCTTTTTATAAAGCCTCAAAGGACTGCAAAAGAAGCGGGCAGTAAAAAATACAATTGTTTTTTCCTTTATGGTTTTAGGAAAAAATCTTGCCTATCACCTGTTTTCTTATAAGCTTCAGGGTAGCAAAAAAAAAGGTTAAAAGAAGTTTGACTCCTGCTTGCTTCTTATCTTCATGACCATGGAAATCTGGGGGACAAAAAAGAGACAACTTTTAATTAATTTGATAATTTTAGTAAGTCCAAATAAAAGACAGCAAACAATCTGTAGCTTTGGTCCCATCTTTTTCTAACCTATAGAAATCTTTATCGATACAAATCACCAGTAACCCTAAGATTCAGAGGTAGAGCTGTGGCAGGACTGATTTGAAGGTGAGATGCACACATGGGGTATCCAGAGAGAGTCATCTTAACAGGTAAAAGTAAGTGGTCCTTAATGTGAATAGAGGCACACAGATCCCTATGCAAATAGCATAATATGTATCATTATATAAGCAAACATAAACTATAATATGAACAAAATTCATTTCATGGCATCTGAGGCAGATAGTATATTGTTTTCAAATATTTTTACTAAATAGATAAAACTAATTCATTTGGAGAAGCTGTGTCTTTGCTGATGACTGATTTACTTGTGTTTCATAGGGTGTTTACTTCCTATTATTCTGTACTCAAATACATATGGCTGAAAATTTATTTTTCCCAAGAATTAACATCAGTAAACTAAAACTACAGGATGTTACTGTTAGCCAAAAGACAGTAGGTCATTTGGTCTAGTATGTTGCTCAATGCAGGCAAGGTTTATTTTTTGTTAAAAAAAAAGTAAAATCTTACTGGTTCAAAGTGTCTGGAAGAAGGAGAATCTTAATATAAATTTGTGGATTATAGCACATAAGAGAAACTACATTTTGTTGGCTTTCATTGCCCAGAAAAGCTCAAATTTGGAAATTGTTCCAATTGCTCCTAAAGTAACTTCATGTATTCACAAGCTTTCTTCTGGCTACCTTACATATAGTTATTGGTCAAGTCTGTAAGATTATAGAACATGTTTATGATGCCCTTCAGAATGTCAAAGTTCTATTACAATTCCTAAATGCCTGCTGCCCTCACTCTTTGCTCTTGATCATTTCCCTGAAGAATAGCCTCCCTAAATTGTGCACCACTGTACAGTGCAATAGGGGCAGAGTTGCTGCAAAGGAACTCCATCGAGTGCACACCTTTTTCACCTACAGGCATCTAAAACTATTCTCTAGAAAATAAAATAACATCAGAGGGAGAGTCCACAGCTGAGAAAAACAGGTATATATATATTTTAAAATCTGCCTTAGAATAATATGGAAGAGTCCTCATTGATTAAGAACATTTGCAATATAATGTACTAACTTCATTAGCCAGGAGTATACAGTACAAGGTTGCTATGATATTCTCAGTGATCTAGAGGGATTTCATCCAGTAAAGCATTTATGACTATATAAATATTTTTAGTGTACTGAATAGATTATTATATGTGTATCTACTTTTTAAAAGAAATTGCGTTAGAGATACATAATGTTCGATCAGTGCTGTGCAGAGATAAAAGGGCACATGTTTATTGCACTTCATGAAAGTCATCTAATAAAAAACAAAATCATTATACTCACAAAACCTTTAATACAGTAACCTTTAAAATGGGGCAAGTAGCCCTGGCTGGTCTAGTTCAGTGGATTGAGCACCAGCCTGTGAACCAAAGGGATGCTGGTTTGATACCCAGCCCATGCTTGGGTTGCAGACCAGGGCCCCAGTTGGGGGCACTTGAGAGGAAAGCATTTATTGATATTTCTCTCCCTCTCTTTCTCCCTCCCTTTCTCTAAAAATGTTAAAAATCTTTTTTAAAAATAAAATAAAATAGGGCATGTACTGTGCTAGCCAAAAAATTCATTTAGTTTTTCCATCACATGCCTCTAGTCACACTTAGCTGTCTTTAACTTCATTCAAAACAATTTTTAGATTGTATTGTGACAGCTGTCATATTACCATGTATTAAAAAAACATTAAAACTGGTGAATTTTTATGTAGCCATTTTAATATTGAAGATGGAAGAAAAATACACAACATTTTTGGCATATTATATTTCACTATTTCATGAAAGGTAAAAACACAACTGAAACTCAAGAAAAGATTTGTGCAGTGTATGGAGAATGTGCTGTGACTGGTCAAATATGTCAAAAGTGGTTTGTGAAGTTTTATGCTAGAGACTTCTCTCTAGACAATGCTCTGTGATTGGGTAGACCAGTTGAAGTTGATAGTGATCAGATAGAGACATTAATTGAGAAAAATCAACATTATACCATGCAGGAGATAGCCAATAAACTCAAAATATCCAAATCAATAAGATTATTGGTGACAATGAAAAATGTGTCTCTTATTCTATGGAAAAAAACTAAAAACTAAATGAACTTTTTGGTTAACCCAATATATTTAAATATATACAGGTATACATGTATTTAATACTTCAGAGATTTGTGGTCAGCCTGAATGTAACCATTTTGGAAAGAATTATATAAAATGCACATTGACTTTTTTGTAACTGGGCTAAGTTTGAGATGTGGTATGCAGCATATTGACAGATTTTGTCCAAGTTTCAGATGAAGTGACTTAAGTAAGATAAGTCAGAGATCAATATGCTTCTTCTGGGATCCCATGTCATTTTTAAAGAGAAGCAATTAAAGAACCATGGATTACAGTAGGTATTATTGTAGAAAGGATTGATGAAAGGGTGGGTTGATGAATGGACTGATGGATGGATGGCTACAGTTAGGTATTTTTCTTACTGAAACATACCTAAAGAACAAAAAAAGTGGGTAGTCTTGAATGTACAAGGAGTAGGGGAGGGGGAAGCTCAAAATAATAAAATTATAGCTAGATCCAAAAATAAACCATCAGCGGTGTTAAAATGTGTGGTACCTTGCTTTCTGAATGTCAAATGACTTCCTGTTAGTAGCTTGTACAATGATGTCACTACAACTCCAAGGTTAGACCCCAAAATGCCGTCATTCCTTTCACTTAACAAGAAATCTTAAAGATCCCAAAAGAGGACCTAAAATATTATTTTAAAACTTTGCTTTTGAACTTTGAAAATAAAACAAGAAAATGTATTGCAAACTTTAAAAGGACTGTTGTAGACTGTTGAAGAGGTAGACCTAATTTGAAACGCAATGATGTGAAGCCATGCTTATTTTGGTGCCCTTACCAGGACAAAGAAGAGCATGTAAGTAAAAAGGGCAATAGATCACCAACCAGCACATTCATCTCAGGATGCAAAGAGAATTGGTCAGGCCTTCCTTTCCATTGTTTGCTTATCTTTCCTCTCTCTTAGTTCTTTATGCTGTTCTGGGAGCACAGAAGATGCTCACTGAAAACACACTTCTCCTCTCTCTCTTTCTCCCTCTCCCAAGTTTCCCTTAATTTTCCTACTTCTACTTTCTTTTTGATATCCCTTCACTGCACATTTTCTCCTCTCTTTTTTCCATCTTCCTTGCCTTTCTCTGTATGTCTCTCTTTTTAACTTTCAGGTTATACCATGAAAGAAATATTTTTCTAATTATTTCTTTCAATTACTGAATAAATTGCACTCTGCTTTGAATTTTAAAGTAAATGATGATAATATTAACACACACATATAATGTTATATTGTTCTTTTGAAACAAAAGCAATGAGATATAGGTTTTTATGTATAGGACATTTCTGTTATGTTCTTGTTTCTTCCCATGGTTTCTCCCATCACACAACATCTTGGCTATTCAGAAGTGGCACCATGACCTATGAATCTGTTGCTGACCTTTCAAAAGGTCAACACATCTCTGCATTCGCCTTTCTTTATTCTTTGAAATGAATGTAAACTGATGCCAAACTCTCCCTTTGCAAGCATAAGCATTTTTGGAAGGTGAGCGGAAAGGAGCTGTTCAGTATTATATTTTACACAATTAAACAACCTGTCCCCTTGGCACAGCACTCTGGGAAAATATAGCATGGCTGTGAGAGATTCTCTTCTAATGTCACTATCTACTGCAGCCACAGAGTGTCCAAACTCCCCTGCCCCCAGGACAGTACAGGCCCCTTCCTGTGGAGTACAGCTCTGCCACATTACACCACTTCTTATCTTACAACCTATTTCTGGGCTCACTTACATGCATGTAAAAATGGGTTTCTGTCCCTGGGAAGGCGGGCAGGCACCCTGTGGTCTGATTCCTCTTGTCCCCGAACATTAGACACTCAGTTGCGAAAGGAAAGCTGCCAGAGTAATCATGAAACCGACAGTTTTGAAAATTTTACTTCTATCTCAGTTGATTAGCATGTGTTTTTTTCTTCCTACTGTCAGCACGGAGAGATGAGAATAAGGAAAATGTAAAGTTAATGCTTATGGTAAGGCAGCTTAGAAATAGGGACTCAGTTCAGTTTTCAGTAGTAAAAAGATACATGTCTACTACCAATTTCTCTCTCACAAAAGATTATAGAAGCTCCAGCAAATCTTGCTGGGAAGTGAAACACTCTTAGAAGAATCTCACTTTTCTGTTGTCGTTTATTATGAAATAAGGGTGTGTTATATTAGAACACTTCAATTTCTCATTACAGAAGCTATATCATACATTAATTGCCTTTATCTTCCTATCTAAGTAATTTCTGCAATCTGTTCCTCATTTCACCTTATGAAATTCTTTCCCAAGTGTCACCAATGATCTCATTAATTAACTCCAGTCTTTCCTCAGTTTCCATCCTCCTGACCTTTTTATGGCTTTTGCCACCACGGAGCACCTGCTCTTTCTCTCTTGGTCTTCTTTTGGTTTCTATGACACTCTACTACTTTGTTCTCCAAACTTGATGTATGGTTCTATTTTGTCTTCTTTGCTGGCTCTTCTCCCTCTTCCCATGACCAAACTGTGAGTTCCTACCAAAGCTATGATCTCAGCCTTCTGCTATCCTGCATCCATACTTATTCTACTTTCACATCTTCGATGAACATTTCTCTATGGAGACCCCAATCACCAATCCCAATGCCACTCATTCAACCTACAGTATGTTAACTCAGTCTATGAAACATATTTACTTGGATAACCAGCCAATTACATTTGAAATTCACCTTAATTTCAATATGCTCAAAGTTTACCTACTCATTTTTCCCTTCTCTTCTCCCACTTGGGTATACTTTATGTCTCCACCAAATACCAGCCACCCCCAAACCAACCTACATAACAATTTGGCCAACTTTAATGCACCCTTCTAACTATTACACTTCAGTGTCTGCTGCATTAAATTCAAATTTCTATGTATGGCATTCAAGGTTTTTTGCACATGGCATTAGTTTGTCTAATTTTGGTTTCCACAACTCTTCAGTATGGGCCATCATTGCTGGTCAGGGAAGTCTCTTCATTATAAACATGCTTCTCTACCAACCCCTCATATCAATCCTACGTCTTCAGGTTTTGCTTTTTGCCTCTGGGTGGAATTGCTTCGCCTAGCCGATATATCTGTAGATTGATTCTAACTTCTCATAAAGCAGACAGTTGTGTGATAACCAAATCACCTGGAAATAATTTGTGTTTTAAAGAGAGGTTATATCCCAGCACTTAAGAAATCAGCCTTGAGAGTCAGAGTGCTGTTTAAAACACAACTCACTTATGATGTGACCTTGGACAAATCACTTAAACTTTCTGTTCCTGTTTCCTAATTTATAAAATGGAAATAACACACTGCCTACCACATAGGGTAGCTGGTAGGAATACATGAAATAATGCATATGAATTACTTAGTACAGGGCCTTCCCCTTAATAAGTATTCAATGTAGTTAGCCACTATCACTATAAAATGTATGTGTCTTCACTCTGCTGAACCCAATTTCATAATTTGTTTATTTGACAGTTAATCTTAGGTGGGAATGAACATAACCATAAACATGAAATGGACACTGAAAATGTACCACTGTTGTATTAATAAGGGACACACATGCACAGACTGGCAGGCAGGTGATGGTGCCATGAGGCAGCCCCTCTCTCTGTTTTGTTCACCATTGTATCTAGAGCACAGTGAAGAGAAAATGGTCAGTTCTTCAAATATGTGTGTGTGTGTGTGTGTGTGTGTGTGTGTGTGTGTGTGTTGAGTGAACTACACAAAATATCCAAATTTGAAATTTGAATCTAACACAGTGAATTTCTCAAAATTTCCAGTTAGTAACTTTCTGCTAAGCCAAGGAGACCACGTTGAGAAACTGGTCAAGATGTCCTCCTCATTGTGGTTACAAAGAACTCCTCCCAGTGGGTGACTAAAAGGGCATGAATAATTAACTTTATGGTTTGGTATCTAAATTTACCAGCTTGACCTCCAACTTGCATTGCATATTGTAAGAAATTCTCCTTGAAAATTGTCCAGCAGTAATGCTTTATAAATGGTTATTGGTTGAAGTAATCCCTTAAGAAAGGACATGAGCAACCACAGAAGTCTTAGAAAATAACTAATATACAATAAAACTTAAATGATTTCATACAACAATTTGTCAATCAAAGTAGCTACAATAGCAAAATTAAGATAATAATATATCCATGTTGAGTTTTCTAATTACGTGCAGGCAACGTGCATTCTGTAGCTTATAAGATCTGGTTACTAGGTAAAAATGTGAAATGAAACAAATTTCCTTATTACCCTCCACATATCTTTCTGTGACCTTTTCCCAGATCTTAAAGTTAAATATTTGTCCTCCTACCTCACTCTTAGGAACAGTTCTCAGGCATTTAAAAATAAAAGCCCACCTGATGGAGTACCACACACAGGGTCACCCTCTTCCAAAGGTTTTCAAAAGATTATAATTTCTTTTTCTCCTTCCTATTCTTCCTTTGTTTATACCACCTATAACCTGTGATAACTGAATAAAAAAGCAATTTATTATAATAAAAACTGTGCATACTGGGGTATAAATGACTAAAACCCTTAGTATTCTCAGAGATGTATCTGCTTTTAAATACAAGCTAATTAACACACTTGAATCTCTGGTTTATGAGCTGTCAGAATCTAGATCTGGGTATCTCATGTAAGGCGCCAACTGGCTCCTCAAAACTTAATCACAAGGAGGCTCATCACTTCTCATTTACCTTATTACTTATCATGCTTTCAAGGCCAAGCAGATAGCAGCATTAGCTGGTTTTCAAACAGTCATTGCATCCATCCATTTAGTGATGGGCAATCGCTGTCAGTAAGCCACCCTCCCTCTGTCACTGTCAGGGTAGAGCATGATGTGCCGTTCAGCTCCGTTGGTTCAAACTCCTCCATGTTCCTCTTTGCAGAGAATTTTTCTAGGTACCATTATACATGATTATTTTTTAAAAAATAAGAAATGGTTTCTTCTCTTAAGAAGGGTTAGTCAATTTTCCACTTTCATTGTTTTTGTACCGGGATTAACAAACATTTTTTTAAATACCCAGATAATAATTATTTGTTAACTAAGAGGCAAAATTAAGGCTATTGTGTAGTTATTTATATAACAGGCAAGAAAACAAATTTCCACACATTTTATTCATGAAATTAAAAACTTATTTATAAACACTAAACTTTGAATTTTATATAATTTTATGTGTCACAAAAATATTCATATAATATTTTCCCTTAACCATTTGAAAATGTAAAGTGGACTCATGGACGTGGACAACAGTGTGGTGATTACTGTCAGATGGGGAGTATAAGAGGACTAAATGGTAATGGAAAACAATACAATAAAGATTTAAAAAAACATTTTTAGTTTGTGGTTCTACAAACACAGGCTGGGAGGAGTTAATGGGGTAGAAGGTAGAAGTGGTAGATTTGACTGTTGTTTGTTGAAAACTGTTTTAGGAAATGCCTTGCATGGCTCAAATCCATTAATCTAAATTCCTACATTTATAAAGGAAATGAAATTTACTATCAAATATCTTTGAGTTGGGTAATCACAATGTGCAAGGTATGGCAGATAACATACAAAGTATTTTGATTAGGACTCTCCTGAATGGCTATACATCACAAAACGCTCAATGAAGTCAGCAGTAGCAAAAGAGGAGATGCATTGCAAGTTAAGATAAGAGGACCAGAGGTAGAACTAATGTTAAAGATGGTTTCAAGTGAGACCTCAGGCACAATTAGGATTTTCTGTCTTTGTGTTCTCTCTGCTCTTCTCTGAGTGCAGATTTCATTCTTGGCTACTGAAGAAGGGTCCTCTCCACCTAGTAGATAATGTAGCTACAGGCTGGTTCACCTGCCAGCTGGCCTATCTCAAGAGGGCAGTTTCTCCATCTTTGGTTCCATGTATAAAATCCCAGGAGAAACACCATAGCAGGTACTGTCAGAACTTCACCTGTATCCTTTCAAGATCAGGTCCATTTTTCAAGCACATGTCTTCCAGTGTGTTTTAACTTCCAATAGCCAACACCTGCATCTCTTTGTTGGAGGACTAGCCCTCAAGAGACTGAAACCAGCTTGGCTTACTTACACTTCTAGAAATCTAGACACTTCTAGAAATCTACATCAATGGCAGGTAGCTTTTAAACAATGACTGACAAGTGTGGAAATATACTCTAGCACCCTTTCCCAAAAGTGAGGTGTGACCTACAGTTTTTCAGAACTTTCCTATGGACTTTCCTGTAGAAAAGAGGCAACATAGCAGGCTAAAACCAGTCACCTTGAAAATGCCTAAATACGAGGTTGGTCCTTGGCTGGCATCTGGAATCTTATATTTTAGGAGGTTTCTCACCATTCCCCAATAATAGTTGTTGTACCTGAACTCTTTGTGCCAACAATGTGGTTCATACTGAAGACCTATTGTCTTTCTGGGACTTTGAGATTTTGGAAGGCAGAGGGGCCTATATGGCCAGCCCCCAATAAGAGCCACCAGTTCTGACCTTCTAATGAACCTTCTTTTGGTTCGCAACATTTCATATGTGTTGTCAAAATTCATTTACTGACAAAATTAAGTTTTTATGTGACTCTACTGCAAGAGGAATCTAGAAAGCTCATGCCTGGATTCCTTTGAACCTCACCCCATACACTCCTCTTCTCTTTGCTCATTTTGCTTTGCACTTTTTCACTGTAATAAATCATAGCTGTGAGCACAATTATTTATTTAATGAGTTCTATGAATCCTCCTAGAAAATCATTAAACCTGGGAGTGGTCTTGGGGAACCCTGACACAGTACTCTTCATAGGACCCTGCTTGTCTCTACTGCCTGGCTTAGTGTTCTCTCCTTCCCAGTACCACATCCCTCTTCTCCAACTTTTCTCGAAAGTTTTCTTTTTTTAATTTTTTGATCAAGTACAGTTGTCTCCATTTTCCCCCTACACCTCCCCACACCAGCCATCCCCACCTCCCACCCTCAATCTTGCCCCACTTTGGTTTGTACAAGTGTCCTTTCTATATGATCCTTGAAAACCCTTATGCCTTTTCTCCCTATAACCCCCTCTCACTTCCCCTCTGGTTACTGTCAGTTTGTTCTTAATTTCATTGTCTCTGGTTACATTTTGCTTGGTTGTTTCTTTTGTTGATTAGGTTTCACTTATAGGTGAGATCATATGCTATTTGTCTTTCACTGCCGGGCTTATTTCACTCAGCATAACGTTCTCCAGATCCATCCAAGCTGTCCTAAAGGGTAGGAGCTCCTTCTTTCTTTCTGCTGCATAATATTACCTTGTGTAAATGTACCATAGTTTTTTGATCCACTCATTTACTGATGGGCATTTAGGTTGCTTCCAGAACTTGGCTATTGTAAATTGTGCTGCTGTGAACATTGGGGTACATAGGTTCTTTTGCATTGGTATTTCAGGATTCTTATAGTCCCAGCAATAGAATTGCTGGGTCAAAAGGCAGTTCAATTTTTAGTTTTCTAAGGAAATTTCATACTGTTTTCCACAGTGGCTGCATTCCCACCAACAGTGCACTAGGGTTTCCTTTTCTCCACAGTCTCTCCAGCACTTGTTTATTGATTTGTTTATGATGGCCATTCTGACTAGTGTGAAATAGTATCTCATTGTGGTTTTAATTTGCATCTCTCTGATGGCTAGTGATGTTGAGCATCCTTTCCTATGTCTCTGGGCCCTCTGTATGTCCTCATTGGAGAAGTGTCTATTTAAGTCTTTTGCCCATTTTTTAATTGGGTTGTTTGTCTTTCTTGAGTAGAATCATGTGAGTTCTTTATATATTTTGGAGATCAAACCCTTGTCCAAGGTATCATTGGCAAATATATTTTCCCATACAGTTGGTTTCCTTTTCATTTCGCTGAAGTCCCATTTGTTTATTCTTTCCTTTACATCCTTTGCTCTAGTGGACATATTGGTGAAAATATTGCTGCATGGAATATCTGAGATTTTCCTCTCTATGTTCTTCTCTAGGACTTTTATGGTGTCACAACTTATATTTAAGTGTTTTATCTATCTTGAATTTATGTTTGTGTATGCTGTAAGTTGGTGGTCCAATTTCCCTTTTTTGCATGTAGCTGTCCAGATCTCTTGACACCATTTGTGGAAAAAGCTGTTTTTACTCCATTTTATGCTTCTGCCCCCTTTGTCAAATATTAACTGACCATAGAGACTTGGGTTTATTCCTGGGATCTCAGTTTTGTTCCAATGATCTATGTGTCTGTTCTTATGCCAGTACTAGGCTGTTTTGATTACTGTGGCCTTATAATATAGTTTGATATCAGGTATTGTGATCCCTCCTACTTTGTTCTTTCTCAAAAAATTGCTGCGGCTACTTGGGGTTGTTTATGACTCCATTAAATTTTTAAAATGTTTGTCTATATCTCTGAAATATGTCATTGGTATTTTAATAGGGATTGCATTTAATATATAAATTGCTTTTGGTAGTATGGAATTTTGATGATGCTAATTCTTCCAATCCATGTACACAGTACATGCTTCCCTTTGTTTGTGTCTTCCTTAATTTCTTTCTTCAGTGTTGTATAGTTTTCTGAGTATAGGTCTTTTACCTTCTTGGTTAGGTTTACTCCTAAGTACTTTATTTTTCTTGTTGTTATATCAAATGGGATTTTTTTTCCTGATTTCTGTTTCTGATATTTCATTGTTGGTGTGCAACAGTACCTTCAATTTCTAAATATTAACTTCGTATCCTGCTTTTTTGCTAAATTCACTTATTAGGTCGAGTA
The DNA here is from genome assembly GCF_019186645.2 of Phyllostomus hastatus. Classification (NCBI taxonomy): domain Eukaryota; kingdom Metazoa; phylum Chordata; class Mammalia; order Chiroptera; family Phyllostomidae; genus Phyllostomus; species Phyllostomus hastatus. The sequence goes on along the minus strand of NW_025333977.1, from coordinate 83,285,009 downwards.
GTTTTTGGTGAAGTCTATAGGATTTTCTATGTACACTATCCTGTCATCTGCAAACAATGACAGTTTTCCTTTCTCCTTTCCAATTTGCATGTCTTTTATTTCTGCTTCTTCTCTGATTGCTGTGGCTAGGACTTCCAAACTATGTCGAATAGAAGTGGTTAAAGCTGACATCCTTGTCTTGTTCCTGATCTTAGTTGGAAAGCTTTTAGATTTTGCCCATTGAGTATGATGTTGGATGTAGGTTTCTTGTATATGGCCTTTATCATGTTGAGGTTTGCTCCCTCTACTCCCACTTTGCTGAGTGATTTTATCATAAATGGGTGCTGGACTTTATCAAATGCTTTTTCCGTATATGTTGATATGATCATGTGACCTTTGTCTTTCCTTTTGTTTATATGATGTATTATGTTTACTGATTTGTGAATATTGTACCATCCTTTCATTCCTGGGCTGAATCCCATTTGATCAAGGTGTATGATCTTTTTAATGTATTGCTGGATGTGGTTTGCCAATATTTTGCTCAGGATTTTAGTGTCTATGTTCATCATCAATATTGGACTGTAGTTTTCTTTCTTTGTTGTGTCTTTGTCTGGTTTTGGGACTAGGATGATGCTGGCTTCATAAAAAGAGTTTGGGAGTTTTCCCTCTTCTTAGATTTTCTTGAATAGTCTGGAAGGATAGGGGTTAGCTCTTTTCTAAGTATTTTGTAAAATTCTCCTGTAAAACCATCTGGTCCAGCACTTTTGTGTTTGGGAGGTTTTTGATTATTGCTTTGATTTTATCAGCTGTTACTAGTCTGTTTAGGCTTTCTGCTTCTTCATTCAGTTTTGGGAGATTATATTTTTCTAGAAATTCATCCATTTTACCTAGGCTTTCAAATTTCTTTGCATATAAATTGTTCTTCATAGTAATTTCTTACAATCTTTTGTATTTCTGTGGAATCAGTCATAATCTCTTCTCTTTTATTTTTTATTTTGTTTATTTTTGTCTTCTCTCTATTTTTCTTGATGAGACTGCTTAAAGGCTTGTTGATTTTGTTTATCTTTTCAAAGAACCAGGTCCTGGATTTATTGATCCTTAGAATTTTTCTTTTAGTCTCTATGTCATTGAATTCTGTTCTGATCTTGGTTATATCCTTCCTTCTACTAGCTCTGGGCTTAGTTTGTTGTTGTTCCACCAGTTCTTGTACATATAGGGTTAGGTTAGGACTTCCAGACCCCCATCTTGTCTGGAAGTCCCCATGTTTATGTGTTCCTGATGGATTCTTCCCTTGAGTATTATGAAGTGTTGCTCTAAGTCTTTTTTTATGGACTTTGTTTTGGAGTATATTTTGTTTTATATAAGTATTGCTACCCTGCCTTTTTTTTTCCTGTTCATTTGCTTATAATACTTTTTTCCAACCCTTCACTTTCAGTCTATGTAGATCTTTTGTTCTGACTTGGGTCTCTTGTAGGTAGCATGTTTGTGGGTCATGTTTTCTTATCCATTCAGCTACTCTATGTATTTTGATTGAAGCATTTAATCCATTTCCATTTAAGGTTATTATTATTATTATTATTATTATTATTATTATTTAAAGATTTTATTTATTTATTTTTAGACAGAGGGGAAGGGAAGTTGAAAAAGAGAGAGAGAGATATAAATGTATGATTGCTTCTAATGTGCTCTTTATTGGGGACCTGGCCCACAACCAAGGTATATGCCTAGACTGGGAATTGAATCAGTGACCCTTTGGTTCTCAGGCTGGCACTCAATCCACTGAGCTACACCAGAGAGGGCTTAAGATTATTATTGATAGGTATTTATTCATTTCCATTTTAGTCCCTTCATACCTATGTGCCTCTCCCTCTCCCTTTTTTTCTTCTTTTTCTTAAAGCAGTCTGTTTAGCTAATCTTGCAGTGCTGGTTTGGTGGAGGTGTATTCCTTCAGCCTTCTTTTGTCTGGGAAACTCCTTATTTGGCTTTCCATTTTTATTGATAGCCTTACTGGGTAGAGTAGTCTTGGTTGCAGGTGTGTGCTTTTCATTACTTGAAATATTTCTTGCCATTCCCTCTGGCTTGTAATGTTTCTGTTGAGAAGTCAGCTGTTAGCCTTATCGGGGCTCCTTTGTATGTTACTTCCTGTTTCTCCCTTGATGCCTGTAAGATTCTCTCTTTGTCTTGGAATTTTGCCATTTTAGTTACGATGTACCTTGGAGTGTCCCTATTTGGGTTCCTCTTGATTGGGACTCTCTGTACTTCCTGGACTTATGTGCCTTTTCTCATCAAACTAGGGAAGTTTTCCATCATTACTTTTTCAAACAGGTTTTCTATCCATTGCTTCTCTTCTTCTGGTATCCCTATTATACAGATATTATTACTTTTCATATTGTCCTGCAGTTCCCTTAACCCCTCTTCATTCTTTTTGAGTCTGTTTTCCTTTTCTTGTTCTTTCTGGTAGTTTTTTTCTACCTTGTCCTCCAGCTTGGTGATTTGATCCTCTGCTTCATTGATCCAGCTTTTGAGTCCTTCTACTGTGTTCTTCAATTCAGAAATTGTATTCTTCATTTCCTCCTGGCCCTTGTTGTCAGTTTCTATTTCCTTTTTCATGTTGATATAGTTTGCAGTGAGTTCCTCATAGTTCCCCTGTAATTTTTGGCAATTCTCAGTGAGCTCATTGAGCTTCCTTATAACCATTGTTTGGAACTCAGTATCTGATAGTTGAGTTGCCTCTATTTCATTTAGCATTCTTTCTGAGGATTCCTCCTTTCTTTTCATTTGGGATTTCTTTCTCTGTCTTCCCATTGTTTGTGAGACTGTTCTTGTTTGCCTCTTCTTCTTAACTTGATCTGTTTGGACTCCCTGAATTTGTAGTGTGAACTTCTATGGTAAGAGACCTGTAAGATTTAGTGGTTCAGTCTCCTTGATCTCCTGAACTTGATGCTCTTGGGATGCCCTTTATGCTGTTTATGTTGGCTCTCTCTGGATATAATTGGGTTTTGATTATTGTTGGGTCATTCTTTGGTGTGTCCTTCATTCCTGCTGGTTGACTGAGGGTCACTCCACACACCCCATCTTACATGCTGTAGTGCAGGTGCTGCCAGAGCCAAACCACAGAGCCCAGGGACCAAACCCACATCTGTAAAAATATCTTCTCCACCACAATCCCACCATCAACAGCAAATGAACCAGCATTAATAAAACTGTAAAGAGATTAAGACTATTATAAGAAAGGAGAGAAATAAACTATAGTATTAACTCTAGTGACTTAATATGCACAAACTTGATGGACAAGAAATGAATGTTAGAAAGCTATGCAGGAAAGAAAATGTCACTAATCATAGAGGACCACATTGAATTTTGTTTATGTAGTCTCTAGTATTTACCACTGTTTTTTCTTTCTAGATCCACATCTGGTAATGTCAGATATTTACCTTGTCTGACCTTAGGCAGCCTGCTCCAATACTGCCCAGGATCTGCTGTCTATGGCTGTCTCCTTCAGTTGTTAATCTAGCTACTCTGCACTCAGCAGTCAGGCTTAAGCACCACATAGCCAGGGCAGAATCTCCCTTGGGGATGGGGCTGTTGTTTCCCATGGGGCTATTGTTGCTCAGAGGGTAGTGGCCTGCCTGAGGACTATAGTTACTGCCATATGTGGGATGACTCAGCCCAGGATTCCTGTAGTTACTCTCTCAGCTCTCTCCCCAAAGCTTCCATCCCCAGTCTCTCCTCAGGTGTCTCTAGCTTACTCTGCCCCTGCCTTTGCTAGAGCCATGAGTAAATGACTACAAATGAAAATTTGTGCATTGGCCCTTTAAATAGCTTTTTGTGTCTCTAGCCTTCCATCTCTGGTGAAAGCAACCCTGCCACTTTTTGCCACTGGTTGTTGTCTGTATACTTTTTGGGGTTCTGGTGCTCTAGGCTGGGGATTCCCAGCTTAGGTTTTAGATCCCATTCTTCTCAGGGGGATCCACCCAGCCACTTAATTATCCCTCCAGTGCTGCTGCCATAGGCACCCAGCCAACTTTCTCAAGTCTCCACCATACTCCTTACCAAAAAGGTTATGCTGAAGCTGATTCTTCTGTCTGTCTGAGGTTATAAGCCTTCTCTCTTGCTATTGTTCAGTTGTATGTTCTGGGTGATTTCTCCACAATTTAGTTTTAATTCCCGATTGGTCCTGGGAGGAAGTTAGTATGGCTTCCATTCACTCCCCTGCCATCTTGCCTCCCCCAGGAGAGAATTTTAAAAGATCTCTGTAGAGTTTTCTTAGAATATTTTCTAATAAATCACATTCACAGTATTCTTCTTCTCAGAGTCTACTTCTAGGTCTCTGAGTCTAAAACAGATTCTGATTATTTCAAGCCTAAGTAATGAATGTAATCAGAAAAAAACAAAGGTGTTCTGAGTGTTCAGATCTTGATCATATGCTCCTAGCTGTACCAGGAAGAAATGGCCTATCACCAGAAGTAGGGAGAAGGGAGAGCAGGTCCTGGACAAACACAAGCAATGGCTAAATCACAAATAATACAGACTTTCTCTAGATCTAAAGACTTATATACTAACATAGCATGATATTCTCTTATTTTAAAGATTTTATTCATTTACTTTTAGGGAGAGGAAAAGAAAGGGAGAAAAACATCAATGTGTGAGAGATACATAGCATGATATTCTTGAGGGAGTAACCTCATCTGAAAATACCTTTCCTCTCCTTCATTGGCCCTATTTCACAAAGCCAGATTTTATTGCTTCACAAGAGATACAGCATCTGCAATTAGAAAAAAAATCAAAGCCTTGTTGAAATGAAAATGTTTGCCCTTTTCTAAACCTTGGTCATAGCTAGGTGACTTGAATCTTTCAAACCAGCTTTTCAGCACATAAGTCAAGTCTGTGCCTTAGAAAAATGCAAAATTACATTCTACACAAAATATCAATGGAAACTCTTCATATTAAATCTATAAAACCAAAAATTCCTTCATGAATTTACTGATCTTTTAAAAATAGTACCATCTAGGTGGAGTGTCACACCTGCCCTATGTATCCGATATTCATAGAATTTTCTCCACAGGCATTTCTTATGTTTCAAAAATCTACTTCTGGAACTTCTTATTGTTTTTTTTCTTAACTAGGATTTCTTTTAACCATTTGTTTAAAAGTATGGTTATAAAAATACACTCACATTGAAAACATTTCAAAAGATACACACATGTGCAGTGAAAGTATTAATAAAATCACTCACAATCTCATCTACCAGAGATAAGCATTATTAAGGCTTTTAAATGAATCTGTGTGTATTTGCTTACCAAAAAAGAGGCTCAAACGATTAACACCATCCTATCATTCACTTTCTTTACACTTAAAATTATGTCACAAGCATCAGCCTAGGTCATAATAATTGTTCAGAAATCTATCTCATTTTTTTAAATGGCTATATAGTATTCTATATTGTGGCTATCATCACTTATTGAACTATTCTATATTAATAGTGGCATTTTTCTTTTAAATATATTTTATTGAGTATGCTATTACAGTTGTCCCAATTTTTCCTCTTTTCCCCCCTCCACCTGGTACACCCATTCCCTCCAGCAATCTCCCCACCATTGTTCATGTCCATGGGGCATGCATATAAGTTCTTTGGCTACTTCACTACTTATACTGTTCTTAACACCCCTTGTCTATTTTGTATCTACCAATTCATGCTTTCTAATCCCTACACCTTTCCTTCCATCTCCCTCTTCCCCCTTCCAACTGAGAACTGTACAAAAGGTATCTATGATTCTGTTCCTGTTCTGGTTGTTTGCTTAGTTCATTATTTGGATTCAATTATTGATAGTTGTGAATTTATTGCCATTTTAATGTTCATTGTTTTGATCTTCTTTTTCTTATATAGGTCCTTTTATCATTTCATATAATAATGTCTCGGTGATTATGAACTCCTTTAGTTTTGCTTTATCTGGGAAGCACTTTATCTGCCCTTCAATTCTAAATGATAGCTTTGCTGGATAAAGTCATCTAGGTTGTAGGTCCTTGCTGTTCATCACTTTGAGTGCTTCTTGCCAGTCCAGTCTTGCCTGCAAAGTTTCTTTTGAGAAATCAGCTGAGTCTTATGAGAACTGCTTTATAGGTCACTCTCTGCTTTTCTTTTGCTGCTTTTAAGATTCTCTCTTTATCTTTAACCTTTAGCATTTTAATTATAATATATCTTGGTGTGGTCCTCTTTGGGTCCAGTTTCTTTGTGACTCTCTGTGCTTCCTGGATTTGTATGTCTATCTCCTTTGCCAAATTAGGGAAGCTTTCTTTCATTATTTTTTCCAAATAAGTTATGGTACACCCATTCCCTCCAGCAATCTCCCCACCATTGTTCATGTCCATGGGGCATGCATATAAGTTCTTTGGCTACTTCACTACTTATACTGTTCTTAACACCCCTTGTCTATTTTGTACCTACCAATTCATGCTTTCTAATCCCTACACCTTTCCTTCCATCTCCCTATTCCCCCTTCCTCTTTGCTCTTCCTCTTCTCCTTCTGACACCCTTATGGTTTGGATGTTGGTATGTTTAAAGATGTCCCAGAGGTCCATAAGTTATCCTCATTTTTTTTTATTCTTGTTTCTCCTTGCTGTTCTGATTAGATGCTTTTTCCTTCCTTGTCTGCCAAATCATTGATTTGAGTCTCTGTTTCATCTCCTCCATTGTTGGTTTCCTGTATATTTTTCTTTATTTCACTTCATGCAGTCTTCATCTCTGTCTGGGTCTTTTTTATACTGTTCAAATACCCAGTGAGTTCCTGGAGCATCCTGATAACCAGTGTTTTGAACTGTGTACCTGATAGTTTGCTTATCTTCATTCATTTAGTTCTTTTTCTGGAGTTTTGTTCTGTTCTTTCATTTGGGCCATATTTTTTTGTCTCCTCAATTTGGCAGCCTTCTTGTGTTTGTTTCTGTGCATTAAGTGGAGATGTTTTGACTCCCTGTCTTAACAGTGTGGCCTATTGTAGAAAGGCACACTTGTAAAATTGTATGGGGCTGAGCCTTAGGTAATTTTTGGGTCTGTGCAATCTGTGTCACCACTTTGTTGCTCTTTGTGGGGGAAGACTTATATAGGTGACAATGCTGTTGCCTGGCCTCTAGAGTTTTGCCTGGGAGACAGCTGTCTCCAGCACTCACACTTCACTTTCTCCCTATATGCCATTGGTGCCCTTTCAGCTGTTGCCCTGGTGCTGAATCCCAGAGAGGGTAGGTCTGCATGAATCCTAAATCTGTTTTGGCCTTTAAGAAGGGTCTCTTGAGAATCCTGCAGTTTCTTCTGCAACCCCAAACCCCATTAGTTTTTGCAGCCAGAAGTTATGGGGACTTATATTCCTGGTGCTGGAACCCTGGGCTTGGTGGTCTAGAGTGGGGCTAGTATCCCTCACTCCTGAGGTATCCCTCCTGTTTTTTATCCACCACATGAGGATGTGGGACTGCCCATTCCCATCTCTGCACTTCTCCACATGATTCTGCATCTCCATACCTCTCTGTGCCTTTCCACTACTCTGCTTTCTCTGCACCTCTCTTCACCTCTCTGCATCTCTCTGCACCTCTTCTCCTACTTCCCCTCTGGATGAATGTGGTTTATTTAAATCCTTGGTTGCCTAACTTCCACATAACTTGATTTTCTGACAATTCTGGGTGAGATTTGTTTCATAGTCTACTTGTATTTTTTGCTATAGTTGTACACACAGGCAAGGCATGTTTACCTATGCCTCCATCTTAGCCAGACTTAATAGTGGCATTTAAGTTGCTTCTAATTTTTCACTAAACAAATATTATGCAATAAAGTATCATGCTATATATTTCTTTTAAAAATATGACAGAATAAGATAAATTTCTGCAAATTGATTGGCTGAAGCAAAATATATATGCATTTAAATTTTTGAAAATAATTTTAAAATTGGCTCAAAAGAGTCTAGACATATTTAAAGCCCCTCACTAGTATACAAAAGTACTAATTTCTGTACCTTCACCAAAATTAAGTATTTTAAGCCTCCAGGAAGTTTTCTAATATAATAAGAAAAATATCTTATACTTTTAATTTGCATGTTTTGATAATTACTGACTTTGACTATCTTTTTAATTGTCTGTTGGTCATTTATATGTCTACTTCAATATATTACCTTTTTACATAATTCTCCCATTTTTAAATTAAGTTTGTCACTTTTTCTAATAGGAAAACTTTATAAATTTTATATATTAATCCTTTATCAGTCGTATGTAATTGCAATATTTTTCCTATTTTCATTTGTTCTCTAGTGTTTTTATGCAAAAGATTTTTATTCCACACTTTCAAATTTTTGTTATCCAATTTTTTTTTATTTTACTTTTATGGTTTCTTACTTTATTATCCTGTTAATAAGAGTCTTTCTCACCTCTCTATTACCAAAATATTTTCCTGTATTTATAATAAAACTAGTACAATGCATAGATCTTTCTCTTTGCATCACTTTATTTCTACTGTGTAGCTTCACCTTTAAAATATGTCCCTTATCATCAAATCCCACTTGATCATTACTTAGTCTTGCTAAGTACATTTCTTTCCTTTCATCTTTGCTCAAAACCCATTTTCCATTCTCATAAATTTCTTATCTGAATTGCACCCAATTTACCTAATTGGTTCTCCTCTATCCATCTAAGGCTTGAGGGAGTAAGCATGCTTTTTCAAGTGCACATTCATTACTTACATTAGGAGGATGATCTGCCCTTTTCACATAATGTTTTCCTTTCCAGCTAAATTAATAGGGACCATGTTCCTTGCCCCATCACACAAAAACTCCAGTTTGCACTCATTTCTTTATGTTGCCCTCTTAAGAAGCAAGTATGACCAAAACTGAAGTACTGTCCCCTGTCTCTACTTTTGTCCTCACCTCAACTGGGTTCCCCCTCTTGGCTTCCTTATTTGTACTAATGGAATCTAGTTACTAGTGTATTCCTTTCCTAGGGTTACCATAACAAAGAACCACAAACTTGATGGCTTTGAGAAACAGAAATTTAAAATCTCATAGTCTAGAAGTCCAACATCAATGTGTCAGCAGAATCTGTTTATTTTGAGGGCCATGAGTGAGAAATCTGTCCCATGCCTCTCCTCTAGCCTCTGGTGAGTTGCTAACAATCTCTGGCATTCTTTGGCTTATAGAGGCATCACCCCTATCTCTCTGCCTTCACCTTCACATGGTGTTCTCTTTGTGCAGTCTGTGTCCAACTTTCCCCTTTTTATAAGACTACTAATCATATTTCTTAGGGGCCTTCATGTTAACTACTTACATCTGTAACAACCTTATTTCCAAGAAAGGTCACATCCTGAGGTATTATAAGTTTGGACTTGTGAATTATGGGAGAACACAATTTAAACTATAGCACATAAGTTTAAAGCTGCTAAAGTATCTTTGTTACTTACTTTTCCAATCATCCATCCCTTGGCAATATAAGATCATCCTTCAAGTCCTATTCAATGTCTCATTATCATCCTTATCTTTTTAGCCAATAGTTTAGGTTCCCGTTCCTAAACTAGTACAAAAGCCTCTTAATTTCCACTACTCAATTTACCCTACACTCTAGATATATACTGATCCTCTTAAATTGCAGCTGGTAAATTTTACTAACTTTTTATAACCTATAAGATAATATACAAATAGCTTTCCCTGGCATTCCAGACAGTAATTCTTAGCTTTGGCTTCCCTGAAAAGCAATGCCTGAGACATGACTGGAATCTGTGTACTTTAATTTTGGAAGAGATCTTAAGAGCATAACTGTGATATAAAAAGAGTGAAACCAGAAAGGAGGAAATGACAGTTCAAGCATGTGCTATTGAGCAGGTTAATACTATGTGCAACATGGGGTTGATCCAGTTCTCTTGGGGACTCTCTGAGGAAACATGGGGAAGAGTCCTCAGAAATGCCCACCTGGCAGGTCAAAAAAATAGATATATTTATCCACAAGCTCTCAATTCTCCATACCCTGGTGGTCAGAAGTTGCCCCATGTACTTGTGTCAGAATGGCTGAGGAGGCTTTTCTGGCAGCCCCAGGAGGCATACGAGCCCAGATCAGGAAGTAGGAGATAAGTGGTGGAGCTGACCTGAGGTGCTGTCAGGTTATACATTTGTGTAGCTGGTTGTCAGAGCAATGGCTGGAGTATATTCATGGGCCAGCGTGACGTGCGGTAGAGCATTAGGGGTTTTCAACACAAGTGGAAAGAAATACAAGCTTTGTCTTGAAATCAGAGTTATGTATCTCCAAAGTCCATATGCATAATCCCTGCAGGGAGACAGACCACAGATGAAACAGTCATTTCCAGTACCAAAAAAAAGATGGCCAGTTTCCTGGGGCAAAATTTGAAAGATTTCTTGGCCACTGTCAGCAGCAAACATATCAGTGCATGTCACTGATGTTGGTAAGGTCTTTATAAGAAGTAGGGAAACCACGTTCTTTACAAGAACAAGTCAAGGAAGAGACATGGGTAGTGAGATAAAAAATATGCTCTGTTTGGGGAATGTTGAGTTAGAAGTGCCACAGGGCAGTTCAGATTGGCAGTGTCCATCAGACAGTGAGGAATTAGAGTTTAGGAGCTTAGGCATGGACTGGAAGGGAAAATTAGAAAGCTGTCTGTAAAGATTTCTCAATTTAAAAAAGTCAGAAACATGATTGGCATTATTAATGGAAATTAGAAAGGAAAAAAAGAAAAAGAAAGAAGCCAAATAAAATAATGTAAGTAACATTTATATTTTGAATTTGGAAAGATGAAATATCAGAGAATGAATCATCAGATAGATGATATAATTAGGGGAATCCAAAGAAGATTGCTCACAGAAATCAAGTAAAAAGAGGACTTTAAGGGGGAGGAAGAGGCCAACCGATACTGGCAAATGCCCCAGAGCAGCAAAGAGGCTAAAGAAACTGAGTGTAAACAGGCCTGCAGTTGTGGGCTGCCTGTGCTGGTAAGCCAAGGGGGGCTGTCGGAACAAACATCCACACGACTGCATGAAACACATATTGAAAACCTGCCAAGTACTCAGTACTGTGCCACCCGGCATTTTATGTGTCCCTTCAAGAAGCTTATGTTATGGTTGGGAATGTAAGACTAGAACATATCAAATAACAATAAAAATACATCTTCTTAACATTTTAGGGGTTGAGAGAGTTATATAGTACTCATTGTATAAAAGTTATGTAATTTTTTCAGGAAACTTTATATTTTTAGTTATTTGGAGGGTAAAATATAGTTGTAAAAAATAATACAGAGAGATCCTTTGTGTGGTTTAACAAATCTTCCCCAATGCTACTAATTTTGCAAAACTGTAGTAAAACATCAAAACCAGAATATTGACATTGATACATTCCAGATAAAGAACAATATCTATTCCCTTTGGTTTTCACCGAGTTATATTCCATGGTATGAATTTATCACAGTTTGTTTAACCATTTATCATTTGGCTCACAGTTTTGGTCATAAATAAAGCTACAGTAAACATTAGCATATAGGCTTTTATATGAACATGCCTTCACTTCTCTGGAATAAACGCACAAGTACATGATTGCTAGTCACACAGTAGTATTATGTTTAGTTTTTTAAAAAAAACACTAAACTGAGTGACTATACCATTTTATATTCTCATCAGCAATGTATGAGAAATTCCAGTTTTTTCCTATCCTTGTTAGCATTTGGTTTTACAGCATATATTATTGTACTCTAGCCATTGTGATAGATATGTAGTGATACCTCATTGGGGTTTTAATTTGTATTTTCACAATGGCTAATGATGTTAAACATAATTTTTTTATCAAAAAAATCTTTGGTGAAATGACTTTTCATGTCTTTCACCCATGTTCTAATTGTAACTATTTACTTTAAGACTGTTGTATATTGAGAGTTTCTTATATATTACAGATGATACCACATGCCACTATGTGATTTGTAAATATTTTCTTCCACTCTGTATTATGTCTTTTATTCACTTAATAGAGTCTTTTGTAGATAAAGTTTTTAATTTTGATGAAGTACAATTTATTGATTTTTTTTGCCTTTTAGGGTTCATGACTTATTTATTTATTTTAATTTTTTTTTGCCATTTTGTGTCATGTATGAGAACTCTGACTAGCCCTAGATCCTGAAGATTTTCTTGCATGTTAATTTCTTAAAGTTTTATAGTCTTATATTTAACATTTAATTTTGTGATGCATTTTGAGTTAAATTTTTATAAGGTGTGAGGCTTACATTAAGATTTTCCCCCCAGTTGTTCCAGCATATTTGTTAAAAAGACCATTTTTTCCTACTTTGAATTGTTTTTAAATTTTGTCAAAAACTTGGTAGGATTATTTTTGTAGGTGTATTTCTAGGTTCTCAATAGCCACTGATCCATGTATCGATAGCCACCAATACCACAATGTCATGATGACTGTAGCTAGCTAAGTCTCAAAATTGGGTAGACTGATTTCTCCTGCTTTCTTCTTCTTCTTTTTTTTTTACCTATTCTACTTTTTATTATTTCCCATGTAAAATTTTGAATAATCTTATCTATATCTACAAAAAGGATAACTAAGTTCTAATCAATAATAAGTTGCACAGATTTAACATGCACATCTCAATGAGTTTGGAAGTGCGCTTACACCTGTAGTGCCACTGCCACAAGCAAAGACCTTAACACATTCCTCACCTCCAAACCTATCCTATGTTCTCTTGTGGTGTTTATTCTTTTGTGGAAAAAACACTTTACATGTGGTCTATTATCTTCACATATTTTAAATTACACAACACTGTACTGCTAACTACAGGCACTGTGCTATGTAGCACATCTCTAGAACTTACTCATTTTGCAAACTAAAACTTTATACCCAGTGGGCAGCAATTTCCCATTTCCCTCTCCACAATAAATATTTGTCACATTAAAGAGTAATTGAGGAAGACATATATGATGACATAAAAAAATCTTGAAAACATTTTAAAAATACAAACTGACATGCTTAATAGTTGAGTCAGAGGGCAACCTGTGATTAAGGGATTATTTTCACATTTTAAACCATATATTTATATATTGCTTAAAGTTTTGGAAATAATAATATAATTTAATATTAGTTTAGCAATTAAAAATTTGTATTTCTAAATGTGATTGTTATGTAATTGTGTTACTTTGTGTAGTTTAACAAATCTTCCCCAATGCTACTAATTTTGCAAAACTGTAGTAAAACATCAAAGCCAGAATATTGACATTGATACATTCCAGATAAAGAACAATATCTATTCTCTTTGTTTTTCACTGAGTTATATCTCATGGTATGAATTTATCATAGTTTGTTTAACCATTTATCATTTGGCTCACAGTTTTGGTCATTATAAATAAAGCTACAGTAAACATTAGCATATAGGCTTTTATATGAACATGCCTTCACTTCTCTGGAATAAACTCACTGTTTATTCTATATACTAATGTTTATTGATTCTAAACTAAATCATGTGAAATAAATTTTGAAAATAACAGAGAATTATGATTATTGTATATTATTTTTTCTCAATGCTTTCTAACTTTATTTCTAATAAGCAATTCTTGAGAAATTAAGAAAGTTTGTTCAGCTGTACCAGAACCTGTTTTACTTTATCTGCTTATTTAATTATTCAGCACTGTGCTGGAGACCTACAGGGTTACATAATGGAGGCGAGCTCATAAATGTAAAGAGCTTGGACATTGTCAGTTCCATCCTTATAACATAAAAAACTTAGAAAATTAAAATTAGGAAATTGTCCAATGAAATTGTCCAATTTTTCCAATGAAAAAAAGACTTCTTCCAGAGCCATATTTTAGGTGGAGAGGGACATTTCCCCAACCCAACTGCTTCTTCCTTTTCTCTTATATAAAGCTGGGTTGGAGGTGAGAAAGAGTGGAAGGGTAATGGTGAAGAAATACATTCTTGTGAAGGTATTGAAATTTAATCATAACATTATAGAATAATTTATCTTTCCCCCTCCACATCGCCTACCCAGGGCTTCAGTATAACTGCAGGGGATTATAGTGGAGAGAGGCTTATACTGTACTTAAGAAGAAATTAGTCTAAATATATCAATTAAAGACAGATCATCTTTAGAGATTAGAGATCATCTGGATGGTTATCAGTTGGGAGGAGGGAGGGGAAAAATGAGGAGAAAGATGCAGGGATTAAGGAACGCAAATTGGTAAGTACAAAATAGATGGGGAGATGTTAAGAATAGTATAGGTAATGGAGAAGCCAAAGAACTTATATGCATGACCCATAGCCATGAACAGTGGTGGGGGGATTGCTGGTGGGAATGGGGGTACTGGGTGGAGAGGAGCAAAGGGGAAAAATTAGGACAACTATAATAATACAATCAATAAAATATATTTAAAAGAAAAAATTAAAATCTCAAAAAAGAGATGATCAAGTAGATTAAAAATAAACCTCAATTGTAAATGTTCTCTAGAAGAAATGTACTTTAAATATAAAAACACAAATGGGTTAAAATTAAAAGAACAAAGATATAAGAAGTGGGAATAGCTATATTAATTTTAGATAAATCAAACTTCAGAAAAAGGAACATTACCAGAGATAGAGGGAGGTATTATGTAATGATAAAGGCATCAATACTCCAAGAAGACATAACAATTCCTTACATGCATGCACCTAACCGAGTGCCAAATATGTGAGGAAAACACTGATAGAACTGTAAGGGGAAATGACAAATCCATCAGTGTAGCTCGAGAGTCAGCATCCCTCTTCTAGTAACTGGTAGATTAAGAAGGCAGAAAATCCTGTAGTGTTGATTCAAACAGCACTATCAATCAACTGAACCTAACTGATTTTTATAGAATCTCAGTGCAACAATATCAGATTATACATTCTTCTTTAGTGCATATGGAAAATTCACCAAGCCAAAGACAAACAGAATAAGAGAAATAATAAAAATTAGAAGACAATTCCATGAAATTGAAAACAGGAAAACAATAGAAAAAATCAACAGTATAAAAACTGATAATATCATTGAAAATATCATTAAATTGGCCCTGGTTGGTATGGCTTAGTGGATTGAGCACCAGCCTGCAAACTGAAAGGTCATGAGTTCCATTCCCAGTCAGGGAATATGCCTGGGTTGCAGGCCAGGACCCCAGTTGGGGGTGTGTGAGAGGCAACCAATCGATGTATCTCTTGCACATCAATGTTTCTCTCCCTGTCTTTCTCCCTCTCTTCCCCTCTCTCTAAAAATAAATAACTAAAATCTTTAAAAAGGATCCAGGGTGTATCTGACCTACTTAATCTTGCCTACCCTTATAAAAAAGAAAAGAAAATACCATTAAGTTGATAAACCTCTAGTCAGGCTAACCAGAAAAAAAGACAGAAGACACAAATTATTAGTATTAGAAAAAAATGTTTAATTATTACTTATTACTGACCCATGGATATTAAAAGGATAATAATGGAATACTATGAACAACTTTATAACCACACATTTGATAACTTAGATGAAATTGACCAATTCCTTGAAAGATACAAACAATGAGAAGTCAAAAAAGAGAGATAGATAATTCGAGTTGGCCTATATCTATTAAAGATATTAAATCAATAATTCATAAGCTTCCAAAGTAGAAAGAAGCAGGCCCAAATCGCTTCACTGGTGATTTCTACCTAGTGTTTAAGGAAGAGATGATACTAATTCTTTACAATCTCTCCCAGAAATTAAAAGCAAAAGGAGCATTTCCTGTTTCATTCTATGAGGCCAGTATAACCCTAACACCCAAACCAGATAGAAACATAGTAAGAATGAAAAACTGTAGACCAATATAGATACAAAAGTCCTCAATATAATATTAGTAAATCAAATTCAACAATGAATAAAAAGAATTTAAAATCACAAACAAGAGGAATTTACTCTAGGTTTGTAACATTGGTTCAGCATTTGAAAATCAGTTAATATAATCTACCATATCAACATGCTAAAAAAAAAGTATGATCAAAACAATTGATAAAGAAAAAGTGTTTGACAAAATCCAATACCTATTCATTATAAAAACTCTCAGTAAACTAGGAATGGAGAGAAATTCCTCAACTTGATAAAGAATACCTACCAAAAACTAGAGATAATATTACACTTAATGGTGGGAAATTGGAGGCTTTTTCTCAGAATGAGAAAACACAAGAATGTCCCTTCTCACCCTTGCTATTCAGAATCATTCTGGACATAGTAGCTAGTCCAATAAGATAATAAAAGGAGAGGGTATATGGGTTGTAAAGAAAGAAATAAAAATGTCATTTCCAAGTGACATATGATTTTCTGTGTAGAAAATTCCAAAGAATTGAAAGAAGAAGAAAAAAAAAACCCTGTGACTAATGATTGTAGCAAGGTCTTAAGATTCAAGTATAATATACAAAAGTCAATAGTTTTTCTTTATATTGGCGATGAACAACTATAATTTGAAATTAAAAACATAATATCATTTAAAATAGCAACAGATTGAAATTGTTAGGTATTTATCTACTGAAATATGTGCAGGATCTCTATATGGGAAATTACAGAATTCTGATGAAAGAGATCAAAAAAGACCTAAATAGAGAGATATTTCATGTTTATGCATTGAAAGACTTGATATTTTTAAGATGTCAAATCTTCCTAACTCTATATATTAAATATAATCCTAATCAAAATCCCAACAAGCTATTTTGTAAACATCTGTAAAGTGATTCTAAAGTTTACATAAAAAGGCAGAAGACCCAGAATAGCTAACACAAAACTGAAGAACAAAATTGGAAAACTTACACTATTCACCTTCAAGACTTATTATAAAGCTATAGTGATCAAGACAGTGTAATATCATTGAAAGAAGAGGCACATTGATGCGTGATCAGAATAGAAAGCCCAGAAACAGAGTCCCACAAATACAATCAACTGATTTTGAAAAAGGCATAAAGGCAATTTAATGGAGATAAGATAATCTATCCAACAAATGGTGTACAACTGCATGTTCATTTACCAAAAAAAGAAAAATTAATTTAGACATAGACCTTATGGTTTCTTACCAAATTAACTCAGAATGGATTGTACACTTAAATGTAAAATTTAGAACTATAAAACTTCTAGAAGAAGAATAACAGAAAATCTAGATAACCTTGGGTTTGATGATGTTTCTGATATCACAAAAACATGATTCATTAAAGAAAAAAATCAATAAGTTGGACTTAATTGAAATTTAAAACTTCTGCTTTATGAAAGACATTGTTAAGAGAATAAAAAGACAAGCCACAGACTGGTAGCAAATGTTTTCAAAAGATATATCTGATAAAAGAGGGAATCCAAAATATACAAAGTATTCTTAAAACTGAACAATAATAATAATAATAAAACCCTGATTTAAAAGTGCACAAAAGACCTTAACAGACACTTCACCAAAAAGATATACATGTGGCAAATAAGCATATGAAAAGATGCTCCAGATCATATGTCGTAAGGGTAATGCAAATTAAAACAACAGTGAGATACCATTCCACATCAATCAGAATGGCTAAAATCTAAAACACTGACAGCATCGAGTGTGGCTGAGATCCTGAAACAATAACTCTCGTTCCTGGCTGGTGGGAAGGCAAAATGTAAAGCTAGTTTGGAAGACAGTTTGTCAATTTCTTATGAAGCTAAATGGAGTCTTACTAGATGATCCAGAAATTGTATTCCTAGATATTTACCCTAATTTAAAAATTTATGTTTGGACAAAAGCCTGCATGTAAGTGTTCATAGCAGCTTTATTTACAATAAGCCTCAAACCAGAAGTAATCAAGATGTCCGTCAACAGTCAAATAGACAAACTGTAGTATAATCATAAAATGGGATATTTATAATAAAAATGAGCTATCAAGTGATAAAAAGGACATGGGAGGGACTTTAAATGTATATGGCCAAGTAATGACAGCCAGCCGGAAAATGCTACATATAATTCCAGTTATATGATATAACGGAAGAAGCAACACAACACCAATGACTTGGGGAAAGGGAGAAGAGTTAGAGAAGTGAAGATTAGCTTTTTTACAGGAGTGAAACTATTCTTTATTGTACTAGACATTTTTTTTTTGAAAACCTAAAGAATTTTACAGCACAAAGAGTAAACATTAATTTATGCAGATTTAAAAAAAAACTATTTAGGAGGGCAGAAGATCTCATAAAGGAATGTAGATTGTGACAAGTGGACCTAACTGTAATATATGAGAGGGAACCCCCCAAAAAGGAATTATCTCCTGGAGGGTGGGCCCCCTGTAGTACAGGCTTCCCCCACTAGACGAGCATTTTAGGAACCCATCTGTATCAGTGTACCAGCTGGCATCGTTGTAAGAGGCTGCATTTGTCTTCAGTGAGTTGTTTTTTTTTAAGACTCAATGTGTTTGCCCATTTCATGACAGGTGATTCATTTGTGCACCTGCCCACACTGTGCTGGGTGTTCAGAAGTTTCTGACCAAACATAGCTTGACTCCTGTGGCCCACCATCCCTATTCACCTGATCTCACCCTGGGTGACTTTTTTGTTGTTGTTTTCCTGAATGGGAAATGTCCTCAAAGGGAAATGTTTTGCCAGTGTGGATGCAAGAGGTGAAACAAGAAATGGCAGAAGCACTGAAAGGCATCAAAATTGATGAGTTCAAAAACTATTTTGAGCATTGAAAAAGTCTCAATAGGTGTATTGCATCAAATGGAGAATACTTTGAAGGTGACTGAAATTTAAACATGTAAGAATAAATATACAATTTTTATAAATAAACTCTGGGTCTGGGAGGGTTCCCCCTCATAAATGTATGTGTGAAGGTTGTTTACTGAAAGATGTGGACCAAAGCAACTTTGAATGCAAGACTAGAGGCAAAGGAACTTCATGGAAGTACTACACTTCAGTTGATAAAGTTGTGCCCCATGGGAATATGGGTTAACACTTCTGAAACCATTGTACATATACATATTAAAATTGAATGATTAAGTAAGTGGATAGTGGTTGGTGAGAACCAGGTTTCTCACTGATGGAGTGGAAATTTACAGATAAGCAATAGGATGGGGCTAGAATGATTCTTGTGGTAATGAATTAGAATTGGAGACATTAGGATAAACTCATGTTTAGCTTAATATAGATACAGATGATTACATAGGGAAATATTATTGACACACCTAACATCCAGACCTTGGATTCTAATATTGGTTGTTTTTTTTTAATAAGAAAAACCAAGCTTCCTTGAAGAAATGGCTGATTCATACTTAGGCAGGAAATATATAAAATGCATCTGGAGCACCTGTAGTGCAAGAAGGTAAGGGCTCAAAAACAAAGCAAAACAAAAAAATTCATGCTGATGAGGATATATTGAAGAGACACAGGAGCCAACCCAAAGAACTTCCAATGGCCAAAGTTGGAACAATTTGAGGAACAAAACAAAGTTCTAGTGAACTATAACACAAAATATAAAATAAATATTTATAAGTCCATAGTAATATAAACAAGTGATTGAATACATTAATAAATAGAGAGGACAAATCTCTTTTGCAAAAAAAATTCCAAAAAAATTGTATA
This sequence comes from Phyllostomus hastatus, assembly GCF_019186645.2. Taxonomy (NCBI): domain Eukaryota; kingdom Metazoa; phylum Chordata; class Mammalia; order Chiroptera; family Phyllostomidae; genus Phyllostomus; species Phyllostomus hastatus. The sequence goes on along the minus strand of NW_025333977.1, from coordinate 83,265,466 downwards.
TATACTCTGCCCTCAAGGAATGGTCCATAAGTTCCCACTCTGCACATACTGGCTTACTGCCAGAGAGTATCAGTGAGGGAAGGGGGATGAAGGGGCTGACTTTACAGTGAAAAGGCCTAAAAACCAATACCTCCATTAAATAAATAAGGTCATATCAACAGTGATACTATCCACCTTGATAGGTGATGAAAATGGTACTTTGCCTCTGAGGTTTTCCTCCCTGAAACTCCATAACCCCAGTCTAACCATCAGGAAAACATGAGAGAAATTCCAGAAGGGTCACATCCTATAAAACACTTGACAGGTATTCTTCAAAACTGTCAAGATCATTGAAAACAAGGCAAGTCTAAGAAAATGCCAAACCTAACAGCAGCCTAAGAAGACATGAAAACTGTGACATGGTATTGTTATGGGATCCTGGGACAGAAAAAGACATTTGGTAAAAACTAAGGAAATCTGGATAAACTATGGACCTTAGTTAATACTGATGTGTCAATATTGGTTCATTAATTGTGGCAAATGTACCACAGTAATGTAAGATGTTAACAGAAGAAATTCAGTGTGAAGTATATAGAAACTCTTTTATCTTCTCAATTTTTCTGTAAATCTAAAACTGTTCTTAAAAATAGACTGTATTTTATTTATTTTACTTATTTTTTTAATTTTTTAATTAAACTATTTATTTTTACACAACCATAGACTCACATACACTTGTAAGAAACAATACAGAGAGATCCCATGCACTCTTCATTCACTTTCCCTAATGATAAGTTTTTATAAAATTATAGTACAATATCAAAACTATGTTCACCTTGATACAGTGGAGATACAGAACATTCTGTCTATCACCATAGTCTTTCACATTGAACTTACTTATTAGGTCTAGTTTTGTTTGTTGTTTTTGTAATAAATTCCTTGGAATTGTCTACATAAAGAATCATGTCTTATGTAAATACGGTCAGTTTTATTTATTCCTTTCTGGTCTACATGCATCTTATTTCTTTTTTCTTGCATTATTGCACTGGCTAGAACTTCCAGCATTATGTTGAATAAGAGAGTGATGAGGGTAGACACCCTTGTTTCTGATCTTGAGGGGGAAATAAGCAATGGTCTTGCATCATTAAGGATATTGTTAGCTGTAGATTTTGTGTTGATGCTTTTATGAAATCAAAGAAGTTCCCATTCTTACTTTTCTGGCAGTTCTGATCACAAATGGGTATTGAATTTTGTCAAATACCTTTTTGTATCGATTGATATATTATGTGATTTTTCTTCCTTTTTAAAGTATTTTTTATTGATCATGCTATTACAGTTTTCCCAATTTTCCCCCTTTATCCCCTTTCCACCCTGCCCCCCAGTCCTCCAGCATCCCCCCCTTAGTTCATATCTGTGGATTGTATATATAAGGTCTTTGAGGCCTCTGTTTCCTATACCATTTTTTATCTCCCCCCATCTATTTTATGACTACTAATTATGCTTCTTCTTCCCTGTACTCTTTCCCCCATATTCCTCCCTTCCCCCTTCCCACTGAAATCCCTCCATGTGATGTCCATTTCTCTGATTCTGTTCCTGTTCTACTGGTTTGCTTGGTTTTTGTTTTCATTGCTTTTCTTTTCTGTTCATTTGTTGATAGCTGTGAGTTTGTTGCCATTTTATTGTTCATATTTTTTGTCTTCTTTTTCTTAGATAAGTCCCTTTAATATTTCATATACTAACAGCTTGGTGATGATGAACTCCTTTAACTTGACCTTATCTGGAAAGCACTTTATCTGCCCTTCCATTCTAAATGAGAGCTTTGCTAGATAGAATAATCTTGGATGTAGGTCCTTGCCTTTTATGACCTCAAATACTTCTTTCCAGCCCTTTCTTGCCTGCAAGGTTTCTTTTGAGAAATCAGCTGACAGTCTTATGGGAACTCCTTTGTAGGTCACTCTCTCCTTTCCTTTGCTTCTTTTAGGATTCTCTCTTTATCTTTAATCTTGGGTAACTTAATGATGATGTGCCTTGGTGTGTTCCTCTTTGGCTCCAACTTCTTTGGGACTCTCTGGGCTTCCTAAACTTCCTGGAAGTCTATTTCCTTTTTCAGATTGGGGGAATTTTCCTTCATTATTTGTTCAAATAAGTTTTTAATTTCTTGCTCTTGTTCTTCTCCTTCTGGCACCTCTATAATTTGGATATTAAAATGTTTCAGGCTGTCCCAGAGGTTTGTAAGTCTCTCTTCACTTTTTTGAATTGTTGTTTCTTCATTCTGTTCCCATTGACTGTTTATTTCTCCCTTTTTTCCCTAGTTGTTGATTTGAGTCCCAGTTTCCTTTCTGTCACTGTTGGTTCCCTGAATATTTTGCTTTATTTCATTTTGAGTATCTTTCATCTGTTTTTTCATTTTTTCAAACAAGCTCAATCAATTCTGTGAGCCTTTTGATTACCAGGGCTTTAAATTCTCCATCAGATGAGTTGGCTATCTCCTTATCACTTAGCTCTCTTTCTGAAGTTTTGCTCTGCTCTTTTATTTGGGCCATATTTCTTTTTTTATATTTTATTTATTTTTTATTTTTATTTTTTAAGATTTTATGTATTTATTTTTAGAGAGACGGGGAGAGAAACATTGATGTATGAGAGAAACATCTATTGGCTGCCTCTCCCATGTACCCCAACAGGGGGCCAAACCCACAACCCTGGCAGGTGCTCTAAATGGGAATCAAACCAGCAACCTTTTGCTTTGTGGGATGACACCCAACCAACTGAGCCATACCACTCAGAGTCGGTATTAATATTTTAAAATAATAATTAGCAAAGTACTTCATTAATAACAAAATAGTATTCATTATTTCACACCATGCTTTTTCATATGTGAATATAAATAACCTTCTTGTAAAAGCCATGCATGGAGACACTTGTACCTTTTATAAGCCTCACTTGGAAAATTCCGAATATCTAAACCTTTAGCCAGTATTCTTGGATGGTCTCCCTTACAGTTAGTCTGTACGATAAAGAAAGGAACACAACGCTCTTCTTTCCCATCTCATCCTGAAACTAAGATGCTACTGCTGCCACTGCCTTGCTGGATATCATGTGGCAGGAAGTGTAACTAATTAAGGAAAGGTTAAATGCACATTGATTCCAAAAATATAGGGTGATAATTCAAGTCCAAACTTGTTTTCAAACTGCAGCACCTCAGAAATAATGAAACCATGAGTGGTGTAAATGAAAGGAGACATCACACCAGATGATCCCCACATTCATTGCCATTTTTGTGTCCAGGGAAAGAACAGGTTTCCAGAACCTTTGAACAATACTGGCTAGTAAATAAGCAGAGAATCTTTGGGACAAGAGACTTATCTAAGCACCCTCCTCCCTCTACCACCCTTTTCTTGAGCATTTGAAATTTAGAGTCTGCTCATCAAACACTCAGAAGATTTTCTTTCATATAAAGTAATGACAAAGTTTAGGTGCACATTACTGGAAATAAACATTTTATATTTTCAGTTGCAGATTACCTGCAATTTAGTAATCTCTTAAATTTGTGAGGGGATGTCTACATATATGCTGATTCCAGAATGCAAACGTGAAATAGGAGGAAACTTAGGTATGATGAAAGGCTAGTTTGTTTGTTAACTAAAGAAAAGGAGAATAGATAAAGAAATAGAGAAACTTATGAGAGAATTATCTTAAAGAGACAAATGAAGAGCTGTAAAAAAACAAGACTATATAACAGAAGTCTGAGTGCATGGTCACTTATGTATTGTGCTTGAGACATAAAATACCAAAGGGGAAAAAAATAGCAAAAGAAGAGAGCATGTGTGAAGGGACACTACATTTTTTTTAAATTGAAGCAATAAATTGTACCTGAAATCTCCCCAGAGGCCTATAAATAGCAAACTAAAAGCATATCCTTCTATTTATTTTATAAGCACAATAAACTTTATCAGCTTTTAGTATTGGAAATGTGTGCAATATTTATAGGTTGCTTACTTACAATGTTATTCAGGATATAGTATCAGGAGGCTAATGAAAAAGAAATTTGGGATGGGCTTAGGGGGTCTTTCTTCCTCCTGTCCAACAATCGAGATTTATCATAAAGATTTATCATTTTGCTTCCTGGTGCATTCACCAGAGGCAACATGAGGGGTCTGTCTAGCCTATGATATAATTGGGTTGGCCACCAGCACACAGCTTCCTGGTTCTACAGAAGGTCATTGAAGATAGACTCCTTGCACCAACACAATAACAGCTGTGCTCTAGACCTTCTATGAGGAGACATTAACAGAAGAGAAGAAACCAGACTTAAAGTAGCTCTGTGCCACATGGCCATAACAATAAAAAAAGGCTCTTTGCCTATGCACCCCAATGTTCATAGCAGCACAATTTACAACAGCCAAGTGCTGGGAGCAACCTAGGTGCTCATCAGTAAATGAATGGATCAAAAAACTGTGGTACATTTACACAATGGAATTCTATGCAGCAGAAAGAAAAAAGGAGCTCCTCTACCCTTTGTGACAGCATGGATGGAAGTGGAAAGCATTATGCTAAGTGAAGTAAGCCAGGAAGTGAAAAACAATACCATATGATCTCACCTTTAACAGGAATCTAATCAACAAGACAAACAAATAAGCAAAATATAACCAAAGACACTGAAATTGAGAACAGGCTGACAGTGACCAGAGGGGAGAGGGAAGGGAATTTCAGGGGAAGAGGGGAAGGGTTTGAAGGAACTAGTATAAAGGACACATGGACAATAACAAGGGGGCGGGTGGAAACAGGATGGAGGTGGGGAGCACTGAGGGGTGAGCTGGGATGGGGTAAAGGGCAGAAAACTGTACTTGAACAATTAAAATTTTTTTCAAAGGTTCTTTGTAAAGCCATTATCTAACAAGTCTTCAACCTCCTGTCAATGGCAACAGTTGATGTGCTCTGGACCTTAAGAGAAGGCAGATTTAGACTTAGAAAGGCAAAGGACAGTTCATCCAGGACTTAAATCTCTTTGGATCATGCAAATTTCAAGTTTTGGATCAAGGGTCACCAAGTTAAAACCTAGGCACTCTCAAATAACATTTACAAAATTATTCCCAGTATCACTACACTTCTGGTGTGACAGAAATGTTTTTGTCAGGTAGCATGTGTTTATCTGGACTTCACAGATTCCCCAAACATCAGGGGCCGCATGGACAGTGGCTGCTTTCACCCTTGAATCTTTACAGAAATTTGTACAGGTCAGTCAGCTGTGTTCAGCTTTTCATTCATTGCACTGTCTCATTATTGTCACTGAGTTAGCAGCATTGCCTACAATTTTGTCTTAAGTTGTTTCTAAATGTCTCTTAATAAACCTATTGTTCATATTTTAATAAAGATCCATGTTTAATAAATTTAGGAAATTCAGAACAAAAATTTATTTTAACATTTTATAACAACTTCTGGGAATTTATAAAAATAATTCAAAATCAGCACTTTAAAATCCCAAATACTTTGACAGCCTACTTAGCAGAGAATTTTTAATTAAAAATAAAATTAAACATAAAAATAAAAAGAAGAAACTCATTTTATTTGAATAAGTAATAAATATGTTCTATGAATCCAATCTGGAGACAATTACAGAGGGAAGTTTAGAACAGAACCCTTACTTGATGTTACTAGGGCAACACCTGGTGAAGGCACCATGTACCAGTAAGTTGCCTACATCCAGCCAATGGTCAAATTCAGGTCAGCTAATCTGCAGGGACAAATATTGCACATGGGAATTGTGTAAATTACTGTTTCTGTACTCAGATCTCTTTAGAGTTTTCCAAATCTCACAACCTAGAGTAGAGTCAGGCTGTGCAATCAACCAGAATAAAAGTCCTTAAGATCCTAGATGACAAAAGCAAAGTCTATTCAGTCTCTTAGATATTGTACCCTAGAAGTGCATTAGAAATATGTTTAATCGAGTTTGTTTTGATTTTGTTTTTACTTTTTTGTTGCTTTTTATTTTTTCTTGAATAGACAACTGCACATACCCCCGAGTCCATTTTACTAAAATAATCTGAGTAAGACTATATTATATCCTCCACCCTGCAAGTTCCATTGTAAAACAAGCTCCAAATTTCTGGTCCATTCCAGAGTCCCCAAAACTCCAAGAAATTAGGACCTGTGCTCGAATTTGGATCAGCTGTTTCAGGGATTACTGAGGTTGGTGGGTGAATCCTGTTCAGGCCTCTGCAGGTTCCAGTCCCTCCTGGAAAATTAGTAGAATCTAATTTCATTCAAATTCCAACTAGAATGAATACTTTAGAAGGGCAAGAGGTTGTATGCTTTGTTCAGTATGCTGTGTGACCAGTGTCTCATTCTCAGTAAATATTTATTGAATAAATAAATCCCATGAACTTTCTTGGAGTTTAAAAGAAGCTGTAATTGCATCTCAGGTGTCCTGGGAATCATGAAAAGGCCTGGGGACCATCGGGGGTGACTGTGTTGGGAAGGGAGTCTTGGCAGGTATAACACTATTTAATAAGTCAGCTGCAAGCATTATTAAGAGTATTCAAACAATAGTACTGGTCCTTGGAAGTAATAAATTGTACACACATTACATTATTAAATTTGGTCCATATTGTATCTTTGTTCTTTTTTTTCTCTTATCACTACGCCAGAGAACAAAGAGTATAAAATTTAGCAGGTAAGAAAGCAGGATATGAAAATCAGTTCCCCATTCTTTAAAACTTAGCACATATTAGATCTAACCAGTAAAGATGGTTTCAATGAAGCATCTCTTTGAGGGCTTGACCAAGTTTCCCCTATAAAGAATTTTGTAACCATTGTTAGAGATCATTTTTATGTCATAAAATTACAAAGGCTAGGTCAAATATCAACAAAATTAATGCAGCCAAATGTCACTGACACAGACCATACAGATGCATAACTGAACAGAGAAAATGTCCTGCTGTTTGGTACTGATTTTCCTAATGTAACCATTATCACAAAGCCCTTAGCCATTTCGTCCACGTGATGGGCTGCTTCTACTGAAATGGCAGCTATTAGCTGAATTCTTCTCAATGTTACCTGGTGACTGCTCTCACCTGAGAGGTTGTCATGTTTTTCTTTTCACTTAGAACAGTTGTGCTATTCCAATGAGAATATTTGATCATCCATATACCATTATGTGGAGAACATTAAAGTAATCCCAGAACATTCTCTGTGACCTGAAATATACTAGCCCATAGTAATCTAGTCAAATGACACAAAAACACTACATTAGAGCAACATAATCCAAAGCTTGGAGCACATCTCACTTGAAGCAGAACTGCTCTTCTAGACTTTCGCCCTTTCTAGCATCCTTGTGACTGACGAGGGCTCCATGCCACTGGGTCATCATGGCGGAAATGAACTGTCAGGAATATGTAGTACACAAGGTGCTCTACTGCATCAGTTTCAAATGATATGCAATAAACTTGGAATGCTTGGCAGTCTAAATGCCTTCTTGCATTTCTATATGCTCAAAGATCTGTGCCATTATCACTGAAAGTGTGTATGTATAAATTTATTTATACAAACTATATAAATTAGAAGTATGTAAATAGGGTTATGGCTTTATAACCTTCATAATCAACATTGTATTAGCTTAAACTTGAATGTCAGTTGATGATTTAAATTTAGAAAACATTAGATTATTTTAAAAATGTATTATCTATTTATTTATTTTTTCCATCTATCCGGTCAAACTGAGATCTAATGTATGGACACAAGCCTGTTTAAGTCTACAGAGTTTAGATGATGATATAGTCAAATATCCAGCAATAGAAAAAAAAGATAAAGGATGAGTTCCAATAAGAACATCATTTAATGGAAATGAAGTTCACTAACAGAATAAAACTGAAAAATTTAGTGAGAACATTAAATATTTGGTTATTTGATGACAAACAGCAATTTAGAACTAACTAGGTATTTGTCTAAATTTTTCTTAATAACTTAAAATTTATCTCTTAATCCAAACTTTTTGCTTCCTGACTACATATTAGCATTTTAATAGTCATGGCTATTACATAAATACATACAGAGAAGTAATCTAAGCAAGAATGAAGACCTCAAGTCAGTTATAACTTTGAGGCCAACATGAAGTCAGAGGAAATTGATCAGCAAGGTAGGCAAGCATGTACTTAGGCTTGTCCTGCTTACATCATGGGACTTTGGTGCTGTTTCCTAATCAGAGCTTTAAGCCATGTGTGACTCTATGCCATAAAACCTGTAGTGTTTTTTAGCATTCTCAACATCAAGAAACTACATGAAATGAAATCCTATGAAGGACTTGAGAGTCTGAGGCCATTTTGACTGAAATTGCAAATGTAGCTCCCAAGTCACATTCTGAAAAGGACATGTCCCAGAGCCAACTATGTATGACTCAGTCCATTTTATTAAACAAAATTTCCCTTTCATCTACAATTGATTAAATAAGAAACCAAACAGCTGTACCCTTCTTTGGCTAACATAAGGTGCCATATTTCTTTATACTCAATCTCTACAGTTCCAGGAAATCATTTCACCTAATCATTGATTCCATCTACTCTCATTCAGCTTTTTAAAAAAATGTCAGTTAGAAGAGCCAAACTAACTTTTTCAATTACTCTAAGAAGCACTTTCCATAGCAAAAGAAATGAAATATGTGTTTTATCACCATTTTTATTTATTATTTGTGAAATAGCAGCTACTTAATGCAGGAATATACTTAGAAAAAGGCATAGGTCTTAGTCAAGAAGCTAATGACCTATGTCAGACAGACAGAGCAATTCAGTCATAAAGTACATCTGCACAAAGGTGGATCTTAAACTCAGTTTGCAGTGGTGACTTGGATTCTTTTCAATTTGAAAGGGGTAGTGGAGGAAAAACTCTAATGATGGCAAATCAATGAAGCTATTCACCAAGGTAATGAGAAATTTGGTTGTCCAGAGGATCAGAAACTCTTTTGTGATTTTATGCATTTATTTGATTCACAGAATTTATTATATCTTGCTTGATGATATGTTGATTATACAATATATCCCTATCCTGCTTCAGAATATATACTTCTATATTAATTCTTCAACTTGGAGGCCAGTTCTTATGCCTATTAGGGTACATAGTACCCTATGCTCAATAAATGCTTGTTGAATAAATAAAGGAAAGAAACATTAGTTCTTTCAAGGATAATATGTACTCTGGGACACATGATAAGCACTGAGCAATTCTTTTTAATGTGGTAAAAGGAAAGACTTGAGCAAGCAGAGTTTGATGAATAGAGCACCAGCCAGGCACAGGTGAGGATATGTTGCTCTATGCCTTAAAATGTAATTTCCCTTGCCATATCTTGCAGAGTTTTCAATCAAAATAGAAACTGCTTTTCAGTGATTAAATCAACAATGACTTTGATTTTCTTATAAAGCTTAGGTTGGACTTAAGACAGTCATTTTATTTGTGTCATACATATGCAAATTAATTTGCATTTTGCAATGTTCATTTTTTTTAAAGACTAAAACAAGGTATCTGGCCCTGGCTGGTGTGGCTCAGTGAATTGAGTACTGGCCTGTGAACTAAAGGGTCGCTGGTTTGATTCCCAGTCAGGGCACATGCCTGGGTTACAGGCCAGGTCCCTGGTAGGGGGCATGTGAGAGGCAACCACACATTGATGTTTCCCTCTCTCTCTTTCTCTCTCCCTTCTTCTCTCTAAAATAAATAAATAAAATATTTTTAAATGATATCTATATAGTTACAGAAATGTTTCTACATTTTCAAAATTTAATAAGAACAGGACTAGGAAGATTATGACCAATCAGAATCAGGTTGGAGATCAGTGGGAAAACAAATAGCCAGGACAGTAGAGGGGGCACCAAAAAGAAATATGAGACAAAGTTGAAAACAGCATTTTCTATCTTAATAGTTCTCTATGCTTGCTAGGCATGTAGAAATTGAGCTTAAGGAGCTAAGACATATGTCTAAATTGTAATATTAGCTCCTCTGTTATGATGTTCTAACACAGCCAGATCCCCATGTATTAATTGGATATCAACATTAGCCATACTTTGTTTTGTGGGGTAAACTCACAAATTAGGCTCTAGAGGTAGAGTCGTCTGTACTTTTATTCCTATCCTCAGAACAGAACACAAAGAATAAGCAGACTAAAGAATCCACAGCATGATTGGGTATAAAGATAAGAGCATAATGACAACTAGTACACCAAGGCCCCAGTAGTAGAAAGCAAGGTGAAATTGAATTGATTTCTCTGGGACCCTCACTGATGAGCAAATATATTGGTAACTCATTTTGTCTATTTCCTACAATGTCATCTTTCATAACTCTGGAGTTGAACCCTAAATATATCTTGTACTCCATCTCTCCAACTAATTTGGTGAATGACTCAGGAAGCTGATTTGTGAAAATCCATCTGTATCTTAATAGTATGTCAATGGAATCTTGACTTTTTGAGATACCAAAATCAGGTTTCTTCACAAGGCAGGATTATGACTAGAAATAACATTGTAACCATAGAAACACCTATTCAATGAATGGTCATGGGAAAAACAACATCACAATACTATTCAAAAAAGAAAAAAAAAACAGGAAGAATTTCCTGTTTTGAAATAGAGAAGGATTTGAAATAGAGAAGGATTTTTCTCAACATAAAAGCACTGTAATGTTCTCCAATAGGAGGATTCAGATTTTTTTGGTAACCCTTACAGTAAATAGATATCTTTTTATATTTCCTTGAGTCAACAAATTTTTTGAATGCTAACTGTCTCCCAAGCACTACTTCTAGGCACTGCAGTAAATGAAGCAGACCAAGTGGTAGATGCAAAGAAGAATAACACAAGGAAAGGAGAAAGAGTATTATGAGATTGCAAGAGACTGCTATTTATTAAGAGATGACTGACAAAGACCACTATAAAAAGGTCATAATTAAGCTGATGCCTGAGGAAGTAAGAAAACAAAACAGATTCCTCGTTTTGGCTGGAGATAACAGTATGTATAAAAGCCCTGCAGTTAGAATACTTTTTGGATGTTAGAGCAAAAGTGAGGAGGCCTGTGGTACTGGAATAGAGTAGAGAAGGGTGAAAGAGTTAGGCGATGAAAGCAGTAGCATCAGATCATGTAAAAATACACAGGCCACTGAAGGGACTTGGACTTTGAGTGACAAAGGAATGGTTTGGAGGACTCAGCTAGGGTAGTAATGTGTCTTGATTTTTGAAGAATTACACTAGGTGTTATATGAAAATTATTTTTTAAATTTTTATTGATGTTCAAATACAGTTGTCTCCATTTTCCCACCACCACTTTCCCCTGCCATACCCACCCCCACCTCCCACTCTCCATTCTATCCCCCTTTGGCTTTGTCCATGTGCCCTTTATACATGTTCCTTGATGACCCTTTCTCTTCTTTCCCACATTATTTCCCTCTCCCCTCTCCTCTGGTTACTGTCAGTTTGTTCTTAATTTCAATGTCTCTGGTTATATTTTGCTTGCTTGTTTGTTTTGCTGATTAGATTCCACTTATAGGTGAGATCATATTGTATTTGTCTTTCAGCACCTGGCTTACTTCACATAGCATAATGCTCTCCAGTTCCAGAGATTAAATTGTAGTGGGGACTAGGTAAAAAGCAGAGAGACAAACTAAGGATGCTGTGACAATAATCTAGGAAAGAGAAGATGGGACTTGGGCAGGATGGTAATAGTGAACAAGGCAGTAGTCGGATTCTCAACTTATTTTGAAGGCAGAACTGAAATGATTTGCTGATGAAATAAATGAGAGTGGCTAGCACAGTGCATTATTGGAATATGAGTGAATAAATAAATATTGATCAAATTTAAAAAGTAGTCAAATCCAATTTCCTTATTTTTCTAGAGCAAATTAAAGCTTAGAGAAGTAAACTTACTACTCTTTTTCATAACAATAACATTTTGCATTTACACATTAGACCTCTTTGATGGTACTTATGATGATAATATTTTGATGATCTTCTGATGTGTAAACTTGTAGACTACAGTCGCCAATTATTCAGTTAATTAGGAAGGTACCTTGTAGATGTTATGAAAGCCTGTAAGAAATGGTCTTTCAATAAGGCAGATTATTCTAGATAATCTGGGTAAGTCTGACTCTGTCAGTTGAAAGGCGTTGAGAGCAAAGCCGAGACTTCCCTGAAGAAATTCTTCCTGTGAACAATCAGCTTCAGCCATGCCTGAGAAGTCTCCCCCTGCCCTTCCCCGTGGCCTGCAATAATCTCTTAATGTAATCTCCTACTGGTTCTGCTTCTCTGGTTGGACCCTGACTGATAGTGCTCAGTTAAATTCTTCCAGTGTAAACCACCAAAGAGAAATAAGTTACTAGTCAATTGTTTAAGCTAACCCAAACTTTTGTGGTCCACTTTACTAGCTTAGACAAGTATAAAACATACAGTTGGAAAGAAAATTTAGCCAAACTTCTACAAACAAGATGATTGATAGCATGTTTATGCAGAGTCATCATGGGATAAGAGTGAATTTTTTAAGACTAATAGTGAATCAGGAATGTCTAGTTGTGTCTGAGGGAGTCATCTTAATGACAGAATGCATAATTAGTAGTATAGATTGTCGGAATTATATCTTGGGGAGTACTTGGCTCCACCTACCCCCAACATAGGTTGCATAGGGTAAATTTGCAGGAGGTAAAGAAGGAAGGGCCAGGCAGGTGCAAAGCCAATGGATACAATGGAGAGAGCACTGAATATGGAACCACAAAACATGGGTTCTTACTCTGGTCACTACTTTAGTTATGTTATTATGATCATCAGGAAAAGGGTCTCATTCAGGTTATCTGGAGAACAGTGATCAGGCTCCCAGTGAACTGGGATCAGGATCGAGGCTCAGTGTCGGGAAACCCCTTCGTACCAGCTGCCTCAGTCATCATGGACTGTATGCATCGCTCTCTTACTGGGCCTCTGCTTCTTTGCCCAGCCACTTGCTTATTTATTAACAACTTATGTGGATCTAGGTTTGCATTACTCACACCTTCTGCTTTAATTGCCCCAAAAGTGGAGAAATAGCTGTGACCATCTGAAGCTTATTCATTGGGAGCTGACCCTCAGAGCACCCCTAGTTGAGGCTGTAATGTAGCAGCAGTACATTTTCAGTTTGCACATACACACAGAGCCAACTCATCAATGAACCAGGCTTAACTTTTTACTCCTGTGCCAGTGTGACCATAGGTGTTAACAGTGAGGGAGAGGCCTCACTGTGACAGTGATAAATGACATTGAGGTCTGCGCTACCTGCAATTTACTTGTATCTTCTGGTTGTACTCATTCATAATCTGATATACCACTTCCTTCTCACAATGAGTTGGTATTGTTCACCTTAACTTCATGACTTGATGGGTCTGAAAGACCCCAGCTCATGATGGACAGTCCTGACTGCATGGTCAGTTGATGTGCTATGATTTTGATCTACCAGGTCCCAGGACCATGGCCAGGGTTATTTTGCAAATGATATTTTGGTCTCCAACAGTTTAGTGCAGATGGCATGACCTTGTTCTTGAATGTCAGGAATCTACTTTGTAATTTGCCTGTTAGGGTTGACCACAAACTTCAAACAACATCTTTTCCCATCAGGCACCTATCATTAGTTCTGCAGGATGATGTGTGACAAGACATGCAGAATCCATTCCTGCTCTGGGTCTTAACAAAGCTGGTACTCTTTTCATGCACTTGGGGAGTGGGTTGAGGCAATAGTTCCAGTTATGAAACAGCCATTCCCAGAGTCCCCAGAGGACTTAAAAGTGCTGTGCTCCTTTCTTAGGAATGGAGGATACAAGATGCATTAATCCCTCCTCTTCTTTAGAAAGGATAGGCTAGCATGTCCCAGATGAATATACAAGCATACCTCAAAGATATTGTAGGGTTGGTTCCACAGCACCACAATAAAGTGAATTGTAATCTTTTCACTGGTAGAGGACCTTGCCTTCAATATCTAAAAACACAACATCTGTAAAGTGCAATGAAGCAAAATGCTATAAAGTGAGATATTCCTGTACTCCTAAAAACACGTATGTCAGAGCCCTGAATTTTCATTAGATTTACCTCCCACTCTTTGGAGTGCACGTGTCTTACCAAGGCCTCCAATGTATTGGAGGAAATGGCCTCCTTGCCATTTCTTCCTCATTCACTCCAATTAACATGATGTCATTGATACAGTAGACGAATAATGTTCAGAAGAATAGAGTCGGGATCCCTTTGACCTATATTACAAAAAGGGAGGCTTAACATAGTCTTGAACAAGACTGTAATATACTGTTTTGAACACAAAACTACTTCTGATCTTTCTTCCTAAAAGGAATGGAAAAGATACTAGTTACCAGATTAACAGCTACATTTTATGGATCTGAGACTGTGTTAATCTGCTCTAGCAAAGATACCATAATCAGCACAAAGTTGCAACTGGGGTTATTACATGAATTTGCAGAAGTCCACTATAAATCTCCAGAGATCCACCTATTTGTTTGTTTGTTTGTTTGTTTTTGGTAGAAGCTAGACTTGTAATTTTAATAGAGGATATGAAAGTACCCATGAATATATTATGTTGCACACAAGTGTAATAGCAATCTTGGCACTCTGGGAGAGGGATGTGCCAGTCCAAAGTCTGAGGAACTGATATAACAATTTTGCCAACTTCCAAATATGCCTATTTCAATTTCATATTTGGGTATCACATAAATCATTATGTAATAAGTCCACTGGCATAGTGAACTCACTGTGAAATGGAACTAGACCAGACTTCCATTTATTAATTGGCTTCTATATGCTCCTACACTGATACCACAGGATGTTTCAGGTCCCTGGATATATTATTTACTCATCCCCTGTGCATAACACTACTCGAAATGATGGGATAGTCCCATTTTTCCCAGAGCAGGATTATTCAAATGGACATAGGTACCGTGAAGAAGTACTGAGGGAATCCTTATCACATATGCTAAACATGGGGTTGCAGGTCTTTTCCTCCTTGAGACCTGACCTTTCCTTCAAGCACTGGGGAGAAAATAAACTAGGGTTTTAATTTTTATTGGGACAATTTCCCTTAACCTTCTGATTATCTGTCTTTGACTTCTTTGATTGCATACATAGAGCACTACTCTTGTTGACAAGAGTACCCTGCGGGTACCCTGTGTTCTACTAACCATCTCCTTGGCTCTGTGTGGGTCAGGCCTCCCTGGCTATTACTCAGACTGGCTATTTATTATGATTGTTGTGACCAGTTTGCTTTTGATAGATATGTGCCTTCACCTTGCCTCGATTATTTTGGCATTTTCTTCATTTCTATCTTTCATTTACAATTTTATGAGAGCATCTTCCACCATCAGCCCTAGCCTTCCACCAATAGCCACCACTGAGTGTCTCATTTATGCTGGTGGCCCTCTCGTCAGAGCATTCTTTACTGTTCTGGTGAGTGGAGTGTTCTGTGGAGTCTTAAGTGGAACATGGTTAGCAGATGGGTTTCCTACTTCACATAGTACATCCACTCCAGCATGTCCACTTCTCTGAACTTTTCAATCTCTTCTTTCACCATGTGTCATGGAAGTTCTGGTATTTTTAGTTAGTTTAGGCCATAGCTTTTTCCAAGCTTCTAAGAGCCATTCTAGCAGCATGTTAGCACTATCTCCTGAATTTTTAATGGGTATTAAATCCTGCACCAATGGACAATATTTCCAGATAAATAAATTCTTCTTATCCAAATTTATGTTTTACATTCATTCTCCCAACCCCACCTATCCCACCTTGATCTAGGACGTCAGGATTCAGTTCCATACATTCTCTCCTGGTCCTATTGATACATGTTTGTCCAGGTTCTGCAGATCTTTGGGTGTATAGTTCCTTTTTTCCACTAATGAACAGACCAAACATTTTCCCAGCCAGTTTTGTTGTGACTTGGCTCTGGTTTTTAGTCTGGTGACCAAGAGGATAAGATGGGGGTAGGTGAGAGGAAAGGGGGAAGGGAAATGTGAGAGTACATATTGTCTTGCAATCTTGTAAGCAAAAGAAAGTGATTGCTTCTAGCAGGAAGAAACAGGACACTTCTGCGGGTTCAGAGGAAACAGAGGATTCAAGATTTTCAAGGACATTAACCCAGTTAACCCCATCGCAAGCCTCAAAGTCTCACTCCTTTTCAATTAAGGCCTTGACCTTGGTGAAGCAAATTTGCCAGGTTGACAAATCAATCTTTCTGGAACTCTACTACACTTAAATCACATTCCAGGTTTGATCCTCCATCTTCATGCCCTCAGGGCCTCTGGCTTTCTCACTTTGCCCTAAATTTGAGATTAATCACTCTCAGCCCTTCATTGCCTTTCTCTAATGCCTTGATAGCCCCCAGCCAAAGCCATTTAATTCCATTGTCTTCACAATTACTCCTTTCCCAGAACCTCTTCATAGCCTGAGATAGTGCACCTGGCAGTACAATATCTTTCAGTTTCCATCTGAGTTTACCACTGACAAAAGATATAACTTTGGCATTGCTACAGCATTCCAGGAGTTATCAAAATTCTACCTACCACTAAGAGGGTCCTCCATGTCAGCCCAACAAAGGGTAATGTAGCTCCAATATCCCATTTTAAAACTGCTAGGACAACTTGTACCAACTGCTTTAGGTCAGGCTTCCCAGGAAACAAACTGTGGAACAGAGATTGAATGCAGATTTATGGAGAAGGCTCTTGGGAAGGAAAATACTTGCAAAAGAGTAAGGGGAGCAGAATTAGGCAGAAGGAGAAGTTGAAGAGCATTGCAGTTCCAACAGAGGTTTCAGCCAATTCAGTGGGGAAAGCTGAGTTGGAATGGCCTTCAAAGTTGACCCATTTTGAGGTCTGGGCTTTATACCCCTGCACTGACCAGTCATGAGATGCCGTCTGCTTCTAAAGTGAGGTGTACCTATGTGCATGGCACCTTCTTTTGGTGGAAGTCAATTCCTTCAGAAGGTCTCAGTTATAAAGTAGGCAACAGCCTACTGAAAGTTGTGAAAATGTACATACACCTTGATCCCAAAGGAAGGATGCATGTAGCGTACCACAGAATGTATCACAGCATATGTTTTTGCTTAACTGCAAGTAGTTCAGTAGAGTGCAAGTGTAGAGTACGAGAAGGAGAGGGCTATATGATAAGGCCAGATGGTAAGCAGTTACCAGATAAGGAAGTCCTTGTCTTGTAATGACAATCTCTGAAGAGTAGCAATGACCAGAAGGTACTTAGACATAAAATCTGGAGTTCAAGAGAAAGATCTTGATATAGAATTATGTCTGAGATGTAGAGCTGAGAGTCATTGGGGACAGCCAGTTAACCTGAGTCTGAATTCCAACTCTTTCCAAATTACCTAGCGTCCTCTGAACCTTAGTTATAACCCTCATAGGATTGTTATTAGGAAGAATGAGTGGGTTGTTCGTCAAAGCACTTAAATAGAGCTCTCCTAAAACAGTAAGTTTTTACATGGCATACTAAATCAGTCCTACCTTTGTTCTCAAATCAATGAAAAGATTAACCCTGAACTGACAAAACTTTTATACCTATTTATCCTTTAAAATGCCTATGAAATAAGTGTGTGTGTGTGTGTGTGTGTGTGTGTAGTGAGCTTTCATTATGTTATTATTTGTTTTTCACAGCTGGAAAAATTGAAGACCGAAATGTTAAGCCCTTTAGTAGTTAAGGTCCCACTGCAGGATGAGTCAGGATAAACAATCCAGATCTTAAATTCCTCCTGCCACTGGGCTCTCTAACCACCAAACTCATACCTACTGGGAAAAGAGAAGGACACTGATGTATAATGTTAATCCTGTAACAGATGAAAGAAGCTTCAGGGTCATGCTTCTGAGATCATTGCTCAGGGGTTAGGCCCCAGGTGTTGAAAAGAGCAGACATTATAAGTTTTATTGAGAAGAATATGACAGAATTATATTATCAGATGACAGGGTGATGAGGTGGGTGATAGGACTTCACTTCAGCTCTGAGATCAACCTCAGGTTGAAGGAAGCAATATGTCTGATGTGGTGGTGGGGGTGGAAGATTTTTAGTGACTCCTTTCTCGAGTGAATAGATGAGAGCTCATGAGCTTCCAGTCAAAGACAGCAGCCTCTCTCTCTTGGGTCTGAGCGGTGCTTTAAGTTTCCTGTCTTGTTATAGCCCCTTTTTATATAAATGTCATTTCAAGAGGGGAAGGTGAAAGCAGCCTTGGAAATCCTAGCTTTGTTGATTATATTCAAAACAAAACTACAAACATAACATAGATGGAAAGGAGTAGGCATCCACCGAAAGCTGTGAGGTGAATGGATAGATACCCTGTAAAGAGATGGATTGCCCAGAGGGAAAAGGGGGTGGGGAGGAGGAGAGGGGTGACTGGCAGCAACTATTAAACAGAGAGATATATCTGTTTTCTGGGAAGAGGGGAGGCAAAGTGAAAGCAGAGCTTGCTAAATATAAATGTCAACTGCAAGCTTAAACTATAGAGTAGCGGAAATAGTCCTTGATAAAAAAAGAAAATGAAAATTGTCACCAAAGTCCCCTTTATCACCATCAGGCTTTTAAAATTATTGTTGTTCTAATTTCTCTGTTTGGAGTGGAGAAGAATTGGTAAATAATATAAATCAGGGCTTCTCCCTCCCTTCTCCTTCCTCACACACAAGAGCCAGAAGATAAACATTTAGGAAAATGCCACTGATAAGATCATCTGGAAGTGTTGTTAAATATTCATATTTGTGAGCCCATCTACAAAGATCTAATCCAATAAGTCTGGAGTGGCATGCAGGAATATATATTTTTAGTCAACTGCCTAGTAAATGGTCCAAGGATAATACTATTTTAAAAACCCACTATTCTACATGGTCAGTGCCCATCTCCATCTGAGCCCAACATTCAGGGATATATAGAATATATATACTGTGTTTTTCAGACTATAAGACCCCCCCCCCAATTTGGGAGGAATAATGGTTGTTAATGCTGCTGTTGAGTTCTGTTTACATTTACATTGGTGAAATATTATGTTATTTATATTATTAAATATTTTACCACATTTTTTGCTTCAAAATTTTTTTCCTATTTTCCTCCTCTAAAATCCAGGTGCATCTTGTGATCTGAAAAACATGGTGTATATATATGTTTATCTCGCCAGTCCAAATAAGAAACCAGGATAAAAACAGTACTATCAGTATAGATATTTCTCACTTTCTCTGAAGGGTTTCTTCCAACCTAGGAATCTACAGAGGATTACTCTTTGCAGAATAAAGGCTAATTTGCCTCAAAGTTAATTCCCATTTCTATGCTAGAAGACAGAGATTGCTGGTAATTTTTTTCTTTTTTTAATTGATGTTCCAATACAGTTGTCTTCATTTTCCCACCACCACTTTCCCCCACCCTACCTACACCCACCTCCCACCCTCAATCCCAACTCCCCCTTGGCTCTGTCAATGGGTCCCTCATTCATATTCATCTTTCAAGTAGAACATTTAATTTCTTTACCTTCAAAACATACTAAAACTTAATCTATACTCCATTACTGGTAAAATATCAAGTCCTAGCCCCATGTCATCTTTGCCCCTCTGCACTTCTCCACCTACATTCTCCCCAGACAATCTTAAGCAGCACTATAGTAACTAAAATACCATCTATAACCCAACCAATCCAAAATTTACATCGCCATTTCTGACCCCTTCTCTGTATTACAACCTAATGTATTCAATTTCCTACTGAAACATATATCCAAATGAAACTCGTGATCCCCCCAGATATTGTCCATGTCTTCTCTCTGTACACTATCCCCACCCACAGTCACAGAAGCCCAAAACCTACCTGTTATCCCTCAATCCTCCTCTGACTACAGTGCCACACCCTAATTCAAGCTACCAGCACCTCTCAATACTGCTGCAGTGTCTCTTACCCAGTCACTTTGCTCATGTCCTTGCCTTCCTGCAATCCATTCTCTATAGAGCACCAGAGTAATTATTTTATAATCAGATAATGACCTCCTTTGCTTTGCAATGGCTCCCAAGCTCCTCATCATAGTTTTCAAGGCCTTGTGTGATTTTGTCCTTTCTACATCCCTCTCCTTCCCTTGTTTAAGTCACATTGATTTTTTGTTAATTTTCTTTAAAACTCCAAGCTCATTCCACCCTAGGGTTTTTAACATCTATTTCCTCTCTCTAGAACAATCTCCCCTATCTCTCCACATGATCAGTTATTTCTCATCATTCAGTTTTTGGTTCAGTTGTCACTTCCTCCCAGAGGGCTTCTGGCTACCCTAGCTAAGGTGGACATCAGGTATCTCAGATACACTTTGTCACACTACCCTGTTTGTCTTTGTGTAGCACGTATGATGATCTGAAATCTTGTTCATTTGTTTATGACCCATCTACTCCTCACACACCCCAGATTGCCTTTCATGAAGGCAGTAACCAGGGTTTAGCTTAGTACCTAGCAGATAATAGGGATATACAAAACATTAAGTTATGAATTTTAGAATGATTATATAAATTATATATTAGAGTCAAAGCCATAGAATGTTAGCAATGAATAAACTGTTTAGCATTTCTTTTGTTTTACTTGTAGTAGTGTGTCCTGTTTCATCCTTACCTAACACTCAGGATATATTCAAAGGACTATACTAATTTGGGAGGTAGGAAGCTTCTAAGTATCTATTTTATTGATTTGGATTCTTACATTAATTTGGATTAAGATTTCTGTTTTTTCAATCTTCACCCGAGAATATTAATATTGAGTTTAGAAAGAGAGGAAGGGAGGAACAGAGAAAAGGAGAGAATCATTGATGTGAGAGAGAAACATCAATCAGTTGCCTCTCACATGCACCCCAACTGGGGACTGAACCCACAACCCAGGCATGTGCCCTGACTGGGAACTGAACCTGCACCCTTTTGATTTATGGAACGATGCTCCAAATGACTGAGCCACACCAGCTAGGGCTGGATTAAGATGTCTTTAAGAAAAAGTTTGTGAACAAATCAAAGAATTCAGGAGTAGTTCTGGAGTGGGGCTAATAACGTAAAAAGGAGACTTGGTCTCTCAGCCAAATCTGAAGCACCAGGGACCAAGCCTATATGAGAGTTACCAGGAACAGTACACGGCTGTTTTTGTTTGCTTGTTTTTTAGAAATTTGGAAAGCAGAAAAACACAAGCAAAGTTGATTCAATGCCCACATAGGAAAGTGGGAGAAACTGTATTGGGAGAAAAGCATCCCAGCATCTCTGTATACCTATGGCTCCAACACAGTTTGGAGAAAAGGTAATGATGATTCCTGCAACAGCTCAAGGGTTTGCAGCTTTGGGAAATCTTGGAGACAGTTATCTGGGCAGAGAGCCAGAGTTCTCACTTCTTGGCTCTGTTTTTTCTGCTCTTGTTTCAGGCCACCATGCTCACAGATGGCTGTAGCAGAACCAGATATACATCCTCTCTCATTCATGTCCAGTGGTGAGGCAGTGAAAGTTGAACAATCCTAAAAAAATTCTTACTTTGTTTTATCAGCTTTGATGCTGTCATAAAACCATCCTTGAATCAATCACCATGGTCATAGGGGAGTTGCTCTGACAATAACCTGAAGCCTGGGTGTTCCACAACTGAGATCAGAGATGGGAACCCTCAGAGACTGGGAACAGTGAGATGACTATGGCTCAGAAAATGGAAGCAATTTCAACAGTGCCGTGTTCCTGGCATTCTTCTAGGTGAAGATACCACAGTAAATAAAGCACACAAAATTCCTTTAATTGCAGCAAATTCCCAAGATTTCAAAGCCTCTTAATTACTTTATGACTCTATCTTGGGTAGCATAATCATCTTTTGGGAATGAGGGGTATGCTCAGAGTGACTCTACCACACCATGGTGGAGAGGAACCATTCATCAGGACAGCCAGTTCTCCTTATTTGTAAGTCTTGCATAATGTGACTCCCCTGCTATAAAAAGCTACAATCATCCAGTGCAACCATAACCTTTCCCCCAAACTCAGAGCTAGTCAGCTGCTGAAACCACTTGTCTTCACCCAGTATTCAAGCCTGTGCACGGATAGACAGGAAACTGAGGTCAGAAGCATGGATGATAGGGTCGTGGCTTCTTATAGACACCAGAGAAACTTTGCCTGTGTCCACTAGACAAAGGAGCATTCACTGCATTGTAATATAATGCTATTCTCTGCAGATATTTCATTTTCAGGATAGCAGAAAGGGGAGACATCAGAAGAAAGGATGTTGATGGGGAATTTGGGTGAGGGAAAGAAAACTAATAAACATTTCCCTTTCAAGGCAATATGAAAACAACCACATTAAGAATACGTAAGCATGCTTCAGAAAACTCAAGGTCTAAATGAAGGATAAATTATTGATTTTTAGTAAATCAGGAACTAACATTCTACTCTTATCCCCACCCCCTGCTCTCTAATCTGGACAGTAATTCAACAGTCTCTTTCATGTCCTGAATTCAGCCCTTCAAACACCACCTGACATCTTTGTTTCATCTTCCTTTTCATTCCCACCTTTCTCATTTTCTCTCCTTCTCTTTCATCCTCCCTCCCCCTCCCAATTCTCATTTCTCTTATTCTCTTGCCCCTCTCCTTTCCCTTCTTTTTGCTTTAGGGTGTATCCTAGCAACAGCTATTTTAATTAAAAAGGGATGGGAAGGGCCACCAGTGTTGCCAAGGTTACCAGTATTTCCTGCTCTCACTGGAGGAAGTACTTGTACACCTATTGTAATGAATCAGATGCTTCGACACATTCCTTGCTACTCTGCTTTTCTCCTGAACATCCAGAGATAATGAGAGAATCTTCCACATCAAAAAGTTTTACCAAACTGTCTCACAGTATCACAGATGTCATTAAATAAGAAATTTTAACATCTTTTTGGAGGGCAGCAATTCTATTTATTTGCTATACTGTCAGATTTCTATTAACAATAGAAACAGTATTGTTGGCCAACAAAGCTCATACTGTGATAATGCCTTTTAAATATATAATAATCATAGTAACCTGTACCTATATCCCATCATTTAGGTGCTACATCCAATTTAAAAGATAAGAATCTTTTTAAAAGCGTATTCAAATTATTCTTATCATCATGAAAAATTTAAAGTTCAGTCTGCAGGATCTCTTCTGTTCATTATAAAATGATAGCCATTGGTGTCCACCCAGGGACTAATTCAAAGACTGCCAAATTTAGGCCTACAGCACAAAGATGAGGCCCAGAAGACCTAGGACCAGCCTCTATATGGGGCCCCAGAACTCACATTCTTCAAACTAGTCAGGCAAAACATTTGAAAACATTTATTCACAAGATTTATACACACCTATGTTCATTACAGCATTATTCACATTGGCCAAGAAATGGAAAAAAACAAAGTGTTCTTCCATAGGTGACTGGATAAAGAAGATGTGATACATATATGCAATGGAACACTACTCAGCCATAAGAAAAGATGAAATATTGCCATTTGCAACATGGTGGATGGACCTTGAGAATATTGTGCTAAGTGAAATAAGCCGGAGAGAAAAAAATAAGAACCATGTGTGGAATATAAAACTGAAAGCAACAAATGAACAAACAAGAAAGACAAACAATAACTCAGACATAGGCAACAGTATGGTAATTACAAGAGGAAAGGAGGGTGAGAGGTAGTAAAGGGTGAAGGGGGTCAAATATATAGTGACAGAAGATGATTTGACTTTGGATGGTAGGCACAGAATGCAACATACAGATGATGTATCACAGAATTGTACACTTTAAACCTATATAATCTTATTAACCATGGCCACCCCAATTAATGTATTAAAAAAATGCTTAACAGAGACTTCTTCTATACCATAGCCCCTTACGCTGGCTCTAAAAGAATTCACTCTTCCCATTTTATAGACAATCAAACTAAAAAGCAGGAGTCTGAGTGACTTAAGTGGCAGAGGACCTAGCACCAGGCCTTTTGACCCATATTCATTCCTAACTCACTGCATAGTGCCTTCCTTTCACAAGATGCCGTTGACATAGTACCTACACATGGATTCTTTCCCTACTTCCTTCCAGCTCCTCCTGGATGCACCTCCTGACTGAATCGCTTGCACATGAATCCTCCTCTGGGGTCAATTTCTGGAGAACCTGACCTAAGAAAGGCTACAATTCCTATCAGTGTGCTCTTTCTCCATGGCTCCAGCTCTCACCAATTCTTTCCCTTGTCCCTTTGTGCCTGACGATAACAATTCCCACTGTTCCTACTGTTGAAGTGTTTTAACAGTCTTGGTGTTTCCCTTAACCCTGCTCCCATTCACTCTCTAGTTCTTTAATGATAGTATCATGAGATATTTCAGTTGGTTTCTGTTTAATAAACATACCATAACTGATAGACCTTCCTACTGATATCCCTGATTTCTCCTTCATCCTTCCTTATCTTCAATCCATTATCCATAGAATAGCTGAAGTGATAATTTTAAAATATTAATTAGATCACATCATTCTCCCCTTAAAACCATCAGTGGATCCCCACCACTCACAGGTAATATCCAAGTTCCCTGCCATCATATAAGAAGTCTTTCATGTTTTCAGCTGGTATCATCTGCCTCAACTCTGCCTACTTCCTTCCTAATATACTTGTATTGCACCAATACCATCTACATGTAATTTCCAACAAAGACCAGGCTGTGTATCTCACCTCTGTGCTTTCAAGGCTGTCCACATTTTTGGCATCTCTGGGCCACACTGGAAGAAGAAGAGTTGTCTTGGGCCACACATTAAATATATTGTGACATGTAATGACAAAAAAAAACTCATAATGTTTTATGTGATTTTGTGTTGGGCCACATTCTCAGCCATCCTGGGCTGCATGTGGCCTGCAGACACAGGTTGGACAACCCTGGATGCTGGTCCCAAAGTGTGACACACTCTATTCTCCAAATGACACTAACTGATTCCTCCAGTTCAAGCAAGTGTCATCTCTCCAGGAAAGCTGTGAGTTCCTGGGACATAGGATGGTTCATTTATTAATTTTTATATGCACAGTATAAGCCTGACACAGAACAGAAAGCATGTTGAATGAATGGCCTTTCAAGGAGTGAAAACAGCTACTATGCTGAAGCACCTTAACAAACCCTCAATTATTATTGGTGATATCTTTGAAAAGTGAACCAATAATATTAATAAAACCATTTATTTGTGTCAACTCCATAACAGACACTTAATGTTATTTAATCTTCACAGAAAACCTAAGGTATTATTATCCTTTTTTAAAAATTGAGAAAAATAAAGCTCAGAAAGATAAGAAATGTCCCTCATGTCACATAGTTAATAAAGATAGATTTGGTATTTTGAGTCCTTCCATATCTATCTTTATTTTGATGACTGTGCTCTATCTTTTGCAGAGAAGCATCTGTGCCAAAATGTAAAGAAGATTAGCACCTATGACACAGCCCTTAGTCTGCTTCTATTCCTGGCCTGGTCAACATGAAGAAGAGGGACATTCATTGGTTTCATATACCTATGTTTAT